>NC_082620.1:1647659-4047659 GCF_030936135.1 Gavia stellata | reverse complement strand
AAGAGTCTATGGCTAGTCTGGACAAGTCACTTCCTCAGGGCTTCACTGGTAAATGAGAGATACTCCTGCTTCCTTTTTCTGCTCCTCTAGCTGCAGTGCAAGCTCTTCAGGACAAGGACTGTTTCTAGCAATGCGATTACATGGTACAAAGCATGATGGGCCTCAGAGCTGGTTGAGACTTTTATACTAAAATATGACTATTAATTATAGCAGGGAAAATAAACAGAACAACGAAAATGAAATATGGTTATATTTTTGGTGAATGCTCAGGTTGCAGTTATGTACACCAAAAGGAAATCTTTTTTTTCTTAAATAAGACTTTTAAGAACACTTGCTTTAGTCAAAAAAGCTATATTTGGGGGAAAACTGATTATAAAAATAAATATCAATGCTTTTGTTCTGCACCGTGCATTTTTACCCACTTACAAGTGCTCCATACTTTCTTGCATTTATTCAGTGACACCGAGACTACAGAAGCAGGGACTAAGTGCAAACCAGCTACGCTTGCTATCTGCTGCCAGACTACACAGGATATAGTCTTGGACACAGCTAAGAAACCATCTTTCATCCTGCTCACCTATTTGAGTATTTTCTGTGTCTGCCTGGAAAGTACCAAGTCTCTTTTACTTAAGTTTCTGAGCGTGCTGGTGAGCATCCTGTGGTGCCCAATCGAGTTTCTGTGCAGTTGTGTTTGTCTACACAGTTACAGATGTTTTCCTCTGTCTCTGGGATGACTACATAAACAGGAATGGGGCCTTCTGCTCTTTGAGTTTCCTTTCATTTCTCAGCAGATACTTCCTTTGTGCACAAATGGCACTTACTATGTTCATGCAGGAGTGTTTTTGCTATAGCTTGGACTGTTAATGCTTGTGAATAGACTTCACTCTCCTTGTGAGTAACAGATCTCCCTGTGCCTTTGAATGTCCGTCAGTAAGTGAAACTGCTTTGCTGCTCTCGTGAGCATTCTGCCCTGAATTTCTGAACAACTTGGCTGACTTAGTGGAGGACTTCCACGAGCATGTTTTAGTCGTACCTGAGTAGATTTCTTTCTCTATTATTTCACTAACTTTGTGTCGCGCTTACTGAGAACGTGGGAGGTCCACAATGCCTAATACAAGAAGTGCCTGCATTTGTGTATATATCATGATGTTTACAATTGTGTATCACTGTGTTTGTCAGCATATATCAGTATGTGCACCTGTTTAACTGTGTTTGTGCTTGCTCCTTTATTTTGGCTTTGTGTGAGGATCTGTGAACATATTCTTTTCCTTTCTCTTCCACCTCAGAAGTGCACCTTTTTTCCTGGGTAGGTGTATACATATATACACATACATATATATAAAAGAAGTGTCCTTTTTATATTTGTTTTGCTCTTCGCATGTTCCCTTGCACTTGTGTTGGAGTGTTCATGCGGGCATGTTTCAGTATAGTTGTGCATTGATATTTGCTCTGAGTCGTGTGTCTTTTCCCGTGTGTGTAATTCACTGGCTCTGTCTGTGTGCTTCTCTGTATTTTCTTTCCGTTTCCCTGCCTATGCTGTATGCAGTTACCTGGGTTTGTGCATGTATGTATCTCCCTGTTTTTATTGTCTGAGGGTTGGTTTTTTTGATGGGGTGGGTGGTGGTAAAATTGTTTGTCATTTTGCTTTGTATTTATCTTTCCATGTTTTCCCTATGTTTGCATAAAGTAGATGCAGACTACAATTTGGTGATGAATTCTATGAATACTAATCTTAGGCTACCCTTGACCCTGAGGTCAGCTAAAGATCAAAACCAAACCATTTAATATTTTCCTTTTGCAGATCAATAGAAGCATAAATTCACTCTCAATGACAACTATAATTTCAAACAGATCTATAGGAGGCATGCATGCATTTCCAGGACGAGCCGCTCATGTGCCTGTTGGGGAGCACAAGAAAAAGAGTTTCTCTGTTGTTGTGGGTTTTGGTTTTTTTTTTACCATTGAATCTCTTTTACCTTTTTTTTTTTTATTGCTCTGAAATGCTATTTTCAGCAGCTGCTGTCATATAAATATCTCTTGTTTTTCTTCTCCTCTTTCCCTCCTGGTGAAAAGGGCAGGGGACCTATTGAAAATTCTGCTTTATCTCTTTCAGGAGAGTTCAAGTGCGGGTCGAACAATCGATTCCTCCTCCTTTTCTTTTTTAAGTTTCCTGTCGTTCTTTTGCCCAGATCAGCATTGAAGGAAAATAGGAAGGGCAGCCTGGAGTATGTACATCTATACACCCGGAGACAGAAAGAGAGAGCACGCGAGTGTGCGCATGTGAACATATATAAAGATGTTTTTATATATATACACACACACGTGCACATGCATACATACATGTTTTTTCCTGTGGCTTTCCGTATGTCACAAACCCGTGAGGTGTTCTTACAGTAAAACTATTTCAGAGACAGGAAAAAAAGCTGGGAAGTGGGAAAAGTTTGGAAGTACTGTTCAGTTCTAAACTGGAATATTAACCCTTCCAGAAATTCTCCTCTAGGAATTGCAAAAGCTTTTAAGGAAATGCTGTAAGATCCCAGACAGTTCCTACAATTTTCCACGTGGGGGGAAAGGAGGGTTATTCTGCAAGCAGCATTGTTTCAATAAAATAAATTCAGCTGATAATCCACAAATCTTTAAAGCTGCATTTAGTCTAAAAAAGGTACTTTTCAAACATTTTCACCAAACCAAAGTGGCAGGAGGGGGCCGGGGGGGGGAAGACAGAAATATAAAAAAAGCAAAACAAATGACACCATTAATCTGCCTGGATTTTCCACCTCATAGAACAATCTGTTTAGGAATGACTGAAATAAAGTGGAATGTGGTTTAGACTTTTTTTCCTCTGCAATCTCTCTCTGCAAATTCGTTGTTTATGGAGAAATACTGAAAACAGGAGTTAGTCCCACCACCCCCTTAGCAAAAAAAAAAAAAAAAAAAGCACCATAAGCACAGGGGAAAAAGGAGGGGGGGTTTGCTTTGTGTAGGAAATAAAGACCGTAAAGTGAGGACTTTTATTGCTGGCAATCAGAGTATTGCTGCTGGCAGTGGCTAAAGGTGGAAAGCAAAGATGATTTAATTTATAGAAAGGACAAAGATGTCATGTAGCAGATTTAATCACTGAAAAGAAAAAAAGAAAAAACCTAGCTAACGTCATAATTTACATTTTGGGATAATAAAGAAGAGTGAAAGAAAGAAACAACTGAAAAACCCTGAATGGGTGAAAAAAATAAATGAAGGAAGATAAATAGATTTGCCTGTAAAACTAATAAATTTAAAAACAAAACCAGAAAGCAAAACACAGCCCCTTGAAAGTGCTGGTAAAATGGACCATCGATTTTGGAATTCATCTGCATTTTGTATTTTAATAATGCTTACTCTCTCTCTCTCCCTCTCTCTCTTTTGCAAAATATAAAAGCTGATCTGATAAATATTAATTTGAACCATCATAATGTATTTGAAAATTCCAGCTAAAATGTCACCACATGGAACATTAATGTAATATTTCAAGGCCCTGAGAGCAATACTCATATTGATTGCATTTATTTCACTCTAGGGAGGAGAAATAATTCTTCAATGTGGGACACATCTGGTAGCCAAAGATGCAAAAGGCTGAGGGTAGAAATGCAAAATTATATGGAAAAAAACCCCATAACCTAACGCCCCAAAACAAAACAGAAGTGCAAGTAAAGCTGACAAATGCAACCCATTCAATCTCATGTTTCAGTTGCAGCATTTTTTTTTTCAGAATAGTTATCTTTGAATTTTTAGTTTTGGGGGAAAAAAAGCAAAAAAAAAAATCAGAAAGCAACAAAAATTCCCATCATGTTTTTATGAATCTTTTGGCAGGAAAACCAACAGTATCATCACAACTCTAAAGAAAGAATGTATGTAATTGGATTGCTTATTGGAAACACAGAAGCCAGGCTGAGAAGACAGCACGGCACTTAATTCTGCAAAACTTTGACAGAGGTTGCCAAGAAAGATGCTCTTATCTGGGAAGCTTCCTCTGAGGTTGGGGTTTGAACTTTGTAACGGTGGTAACCCAAATGTGTGTGAGATTGGGGCTATTTTCCTGTGATTCTGCAGAAGGAGCACGGAGACGCTGCCTGTCTGGAGTCCCATAAAACAGATCTTTTCCTTGTCATTAAGAATATTGATGTTCATTAGGCCCGGGCGTCAATGAGTCTTTGTGCAAATGAAACGAAATCTGAGTCAAATTGTGACCCTGAGTCCAACACATAACCGCAGATTGGCTGCAATTGGGGGGCTGGGGATAAGAGGTTCCCCCAGCACCAAAAATTCACTATCCCTACTCTGAGACAAAAAAAATCTCTGCAAACACAGTCGGAGAGCCTAAAGAAATGCTCCTGCCCCCCCGCCCCAATCACTCTTCACGTAACATGGTTTCTGATAAAGGTGGAACTGATCAGGGCTACTTTTAGTAGTCTCTCAAGGCAAGATCTCCCCACATAAGGTAAAGGTTGCTCTCTGCCCCAGCTCTTGGCAGGGCATTATCGCTTTTGCAGGTAATGCTCTTTCCTTTTAATTTGCTACTAGGGTTTTTCTCCCTCCGCTGTTGGTCTGAGGTTGATGTTTCTGCTGTACAAACTCCAGGCTAATAAAGAAAGCTCAAGTCCCGTAATTCACAGCAAGCCGCTTTGACGGAGCACTTTTAGTGTTAACAGTGTGACGGGTGCTTTTCGGAGCTAATGTCTCACTGATATTAATGCCATGCCCATAGAGCAAAATCTGCAATGTAAAAGCGAGCGGCTTGCTAAATATTTACAGGCTTGCACATCTCGCTGTCCCATTCATTTTCTTGACCTTTCATGAGGGGGGGATGGGGAAGGAGAAGGAGATGCCAGGGAATGGTCCCTTCTGAGGTACAAATGCACTACCGCCAAATTGGCTCCCCAGCCTCTGATAGTGAGACCTTGGGCTGAGGTCCCACTCCTTCCTCACCAGCAGTTCATAAAATTAAGTCAAGAAAAGCCAGCACAAGCAGTGGGCAGGCTCAGGCCCGAACTTCCTGAGCGGGGATGGGGGAATAGCTCCCAAAGGAGAACAGCCCTGCTGTGAAATGTGTGTAGGTCACTAAGGCATTTTGCTGCAGATGAGCACAGAGGCCAGTCAGATCCCCAAATCCAGTTGATTCTAGGCACAGCTGTTCCCAGAGGAAGGCAACATTCCCGGGGAATTAAAGACAGGAACATATCAAGGAGACTTCTCAGTTCTGCATCCAGCTCTGCCACTGACCTGCTGGATGATCCTGGGCAAGCCTCTTTCCATCTCTGCACCTCGGTTTCTCCGGACAGCATTTAAAATAAATAAAGGGTGTAGCAAACCCTCCCACATGAAGACGGGAGAGGGCATTGTGAGGCTTGTTTAATGCTTAGAAAGCACTTTGAGATCTGCAGATAGAAAGCGTTACACGAGAGCCAAGTATTATAATTAAACTTTATATAACCGGGCTTTGTAGAAACCTCGGGGGCAGAAGCAGCAGCTCCGGTACCTGCAGCATCGTGCAGCCCGGCCGCCGCGCAGCGGGGCGAGCCGCGGGCCGGGACCGGCTCACGGCGGGAGGCCGCCGAGCCGGCGTGTGCCGGGGGAGCCGGCAGCCCCCGCCGCGGCCGGGAGCGACAAAGCCTCACTTTGTGCGCGCCTCACCGCTCAGCCCTTGCGCGGCTGAACACCCTCCGCGTTCGCTTAAACTGCCACTCCGCGAGCTGCCAAAATATTGTGACGGCTTCTGCCGGCGCTGCCTGCAGCCTGCGGGCACCCGCGGCCGCGCCGCGCCGAGCCGGCGGCTCCGGCGTGCCCCGCGCGCCCCCTGCTGCCCGCCGGCCCCGGGCTGCCGGCGGCACAGCCCGGCACTGCCGGAGCCTCGGGAGTGCCCGGGGGGCTGGCGGAGGAGAGGGGCTCTCCGGGGCGCGGCAGGCGATAGCCAGGACCGGGGTCGTGTGCGGGTGTCGGTCCGGGTCTGGCCCGGCCGTGCTTCCCAGGCGGGCTCCCCAGGGAGCCCTCGCCCCGGTTGCACAGCCTGGGCTAAGCGAGAGATGGAGGGAGGGCTGGTCTAAAAGAGCAGTTATTAAGAGACGATTTAATTAAGCCCACCAGAATCCAAAGTCCTTGTATAGAGGAGAGGATACTGCGACATTTCAGTGGAGAGTACCTCAGCCTGGATAAGTCAGCCCCATGCATGTATGTGAAAAGTTACAGTGGCCAAAACAGTTTGGTACAGAATTTACCGCCCGTCTAAGGACCAAACATGCACAATACAGCTTTTCCTGCAGATAAACCTACAGGTCTAAGGACTCCCCAGCCACATCAGCCCCAGCGCTTTCTCCAAAGATGCAGCATCCCCAGACTGACTTTTCTTGCCAGATTCACAGTTTGGATAGTGTCCTGAACGGGAGGAATTCATTCCCTGCAGCTGGTCTGCCCCTGCTACCTTGCAAATTCCTATGCTCAGGGCAGGCAACTGCAGTCCGTCCTCCAGGCAGAAAACGACAGGAATTAGCGCTTTCCCTGCTGCTCTCCATATACCCCAATGCTATACATAAGAGTGCTGGGAAACTATGTGGGGAGTACACTCTCAGAGGGACAGAGGTTTTCAGTCAATCATGCCATGAGCCTCCACCAGCTACACAGCAGCAGCAGCATGAGCACAGGGCTTCAGGTGGGCCCGCAGCACACCCAGGGTGGGACGCCGTACAGGTCCTATGCCTCAAACCACTCACAGGACAAACTCTGACATGACACTTTGAGCACTATGGCCTAAAGAGTCATGCTCAGGGATGTGGAGATGGCTTCCCCAGTCCTTCAAGTATTGCACAAGGAAATGCCCTCCTCACCGTCTCTCCTCTGCCTCCAATTTCCTCCCTTGTCATTTACATGGGCGTCAGTTCCAAGTACCAGGGGCAGGACAGAGCTTCAGCTAATGAAGGAGCCCAGACGCTCCTTCAGGCTTCCACCGAGTGTCTGTCACTAAAAGCAGGGGATTAAACAGGATAGTGGTGGAAATGTCACAGAGGAAGATGGCTTTGGAGTAGCCTATACTCTTCAGAAAACCAGGACCCTGTCTGGCAACCTGAGCTAAAGAAAGAGCCAGGACAGGAAGAGCAGGTCAGGAAGGAGATACAGTGGCAGAGCAGCATGTCTGTGGGAGCTTAGATGGTGCATGCCAGCTTCTGGGATGCGTCAGGCCCACACAGAGGGTGATAAGGAGCAACGCCTGGGGCAGCGTGCAGGGCTCAGGATTTCTTTCTCAGGATTCTTGCCAGGCACAGAAATGGGCTCTGAACACAAAGACCCAGTCCAGGTATTTCAAATTTGCTACTGAATTTTCCTAGTGCTTCATAAGCCATGTATGAGAGGGAGGGAAGAAAGGCAAGACTGACCATTGCAGAGAGAGAACAGTTTACAAAAGGCCTTAGGTCTGCATAGCTCAAGGCCCAAGGTCTATGAACCTGCAATCTGCAGGAAAAAAATGGCCTATAGTAACAAAAAAATATGTTGGTCTGGAGGCTTTTCTGTAGCACCATCCTTCTCCCTGCAGACTATGTAGTTGACCTTGCAGACCCTTAGCAAGGCAGCCTTATTGTCCAAAGCCAAAGTCCCTGGAAGGCCCAGCAAGTGTCCACCACTCCGGGTGATTCAGGAGGTGGTTCCCAGTCAGCTGCCCTCGCTCGCTGGAGGCACAGCCCCAAAGCCTGTGTATGTGCTCACTGCCATCAAAGGCAGCCCCACCTTGGGGCTAAGCTTCAGAATGCCTCATTATGGCCCACATCTCCAAGATTAATGACTGCCTACACTAGGACTTCTCCTTTATCCCAAGATGATCCCAATGCATATTTTACATCCACATGCTGCTGAGCTCCATTCCTGCCTACATCTATGAGCTCATGCCTTCCTCACCCATCTCTACTCCCTGCACCCCACCCAAGCCAACTTTTCTCCTTTTTCTTCTTCTGCCACACCTACTATATACTTGTCGCTATACCAAGAGTGGCATTGCAAGCCAGAGTCCCCAAGTATCTCTGCCATTTCCTGATTGTTCCTGGAACTCCACCTCTCCCAGAAGGCCTATGTACCTGCCATTCCTATAGCAAACTTTCCCGCCATTAGTGAAGGTGTCGGCACAGGGGCATAGCACAAACCACATAGTGGGGACAAGCCATCCCTGGAGAGGGGAGTAGAGCAGCTGAGCCACTGTGGGATCAGGCAACATAGTCACATCCCTCTCATTATCCTCCTTTGTTCAATTTTAGAAAGAAACTGGTTGCACCCTGCCTGTCCTCCTTGTTGTCCTTCACACCAAATAAAAGTGCTTCCCCTTCTTCTGGAGTAAGAGCCTACACTGGGAAAGTTTTCCATACACTTTGCACTGAAGGGAGGAATGACAGTGTAGGATGAACCATGAATGTCCCACATGTGCTACTATCCCCAATACATAGAGGAGAACACCGAGACAGAGGGATTTGCCCACTAAGCATTAATGTCAAAGCTGAAAAGCATCCTGGGCTCCTAGGTCAGGCACAGGGAACATCAGGCTGGCTGGTTTTGAATCTAGCGCTGATCCCTGAGAGCTGAGCATGCAGAAAGCATTACAAAAAGCTCAATATTATGCCAGACAATTCATGTGTTTGCCTTCTCCTCCTCTAGCATCACTGCCCTTCTCTGGGGTCCTTCCTAGCTGCTGAGACATCTTCCCTTGGTGTGCACAGGGAGGGCCACAGGTCTGTGGTGTCCCAGTGCTTCATTGCTGAGGCTGCAGCAGAGCAAGGCAGAGTGATGCATGGGGCCAGTGCTCAGTACATTAATAAATAATCACCTCTCCCATGCTCTGCAGGAGAGCGTGACTTCACAGTGATGTGTGTGAATGTCACACAGGGCCTAGGAGAGCTACTGCTTTGACTGCTAGCTTGATTCCCGAGAGGCCTGCTTCTCCTTTACTCTCCCTCCTGAGTCAGGGATCAAGGTAAGAGGCTGTATCAGGTGTTGCACACAAACATAGGAGTAGTCCACCAGCTAAGGTATCTCCATGCAGCTGATGATTCTCTGCCATCACACTGCAAAGGCTTCTCCACACATATCTAGAGGCTACAGAGAGCTACATTCTCCCCTTTCTGTCCCAGACTTCATGACAGATGAAGTCACCTGGCATTGCAGCCTCCTGCTTGACTGGATCCCTAGAGTCTAGATGCCCCAGTCTCCTCTGAACCATTGCCTGCACTAACACAGCAGTATGGGAAAGGACTGTATCACATTCTTCTGCATTCACTGCCCTTCTGAGTCCAGGAAAGAAAGGAGTTTTTTCTAGGGCAGATGAGGCACAGAAACATTGCCCCCAAATCAGGTATGCCTAAACTGAAGCATATGCTGGAGTGCCTTACAGACTGGTGGATCAGTAAGTGGCAGAGGACTGGCCCCCAGTTTGGGTTAGCACCCAAGACTGAAGCAGTGACAGATGCACATTAAGACCGGGACACCTAGCTGGGACTAACCTCTGTGAACCTCGCAGCAGTTTATCTCATGCTGTGTCAGACCTTTGCTTAATGTGGTCATTCTTCTCAGCTGAACTCATGCTGACATTGCTGTACTGCTTCCCTTCTTGATTCTGCACTGAGACATCACCTCCTGCGTGGACCTGCTCTATAAGCCACAGACTGAGGGTCCCTCTGAGGCAAAACACTCCAAGTGCCCTGGAGAGAGACCAAGCTGGATACAGTCATAACTAAGTGAGAGTCTGTGCTCCATGTTCAGAAGAGGATCAGATCAGAAAATGTTAAAAGACTCAGTTTATTGCTTTCTATGGATCTGACCAAACGTTTCTGAGCATTTGCCCTGCCACTGTCCTTTCTGTTACCTTACACCTGCAAGCATTGGTTCTCCTTCACTCCCCACCCCTGACTCATGCAGCTTCTTGGCAGGGCAAAGGGGAAGGTCGGCAGAAAAGCTGTACTTAATTCCCTGTGTAAGTATTGTGGAAGGACAGAGAAAGGGCTAGTGGGTAAGTGTGAGAGGTACTATAAGACAGAAGAAGCTTTGCCCCAACTCACTATTGCCCCTCATCCTTTGTTTAAGGGGTATTTAGGGAGTGAGATTTCCCCTGTATCCTCTATGGGCATCACATCCCTGGCTCACCTCATTTACTCAGCCAGAGCATGTTTTATTAATCTGGAGTCTCGACAAGGTTCTTTACTTCTATTAATTTATTAATATTGCTAATTAAATATCATATTCGCAAATGTAAATTTCCTAATAGTGTCCCTTCCATTTTCAAATTTAAAAAAAAAAAAAAAGAAAAAGCAGCAGCAGCTTGTTATGTTAGTCAATTGAAAGCAATTCAGTCTAATCAGAAGAACGGGGCTGTCTTGTGTCTGCAATAGAGGGAGGGCCACTGTTAGTTTGCTTTTGGGCAAATATCCACCTTCTACCATGAGTTTTAACAATTGGATTTCAGAGCAGGAACAAAATGGGGTGTATGGAGTAAAAGGAAGGGGGTGGGAGAAGGGGAAAGTAGAGAGTTTTGTGTACATGGGAATAGGTACCAGGAAAATACCTTAGCAATTGGCACAGCAGGATTGATGAGGGTGGAGGGTCACACACATATAGCCAGACCCCAGGGACAGCACTAGGTGTAAGGGAAGGAATAACTTAATAGGCAGCCGGCAAGCCTGGGGAGTGGCTGGACTTGTGTGGAAAGCATAGTGGAAGGGGACTGGCCCCTCTGTAGAAACATAGTTGATAGGGAGAGATCCAGCATCTGAATTGTGTTTTGCATGTTCCCCTGCTAACACTTTCATCTATGTATTTATATATATATTTGGGAAGATGTGATAATTTGAGTGTTGGGATGACTGGGCTGGTGTTGCATTAAGGAAAGTTTTAAAAATACATTATATCGTTTTTATTATTAATGGTAATGATAGGGGCCTGCTCGTTATCTTTCCTTTTGTTATAAGCACTGTAATCTGAGGATGCTGTGGCAATGTGAAATGGATAATGCAGTGGTACTGCTCGATCTGGTTCTGTTTTAAAATTCCATCCTTCTTGATATTTATGATCAGAACCCAGAAAAATGGCATTTTGTTGCCTTTTTCAAAGGTTTTATCAAAAGCAAAGAAATCTTTTTCTTGCCTCCATTATGCAACACAGACTTCAATAAAAAGAACCTTATACTCATTGTATGGATGGAGAAACAGAGGCACAGATGGCAAAATACAGATCATAAGATTATGGCTGAAAGTCTTTTCAGATCCCAGCCCTTTTCCCAGGTTAAATTCTAAACCATTTGCAGGAAGTCACAAAATAGTACATTATGAGAAATTAGGGTGCAGAATGTGGGCCACCCAGTATTTTATCTCTTGCTTTAAATGCTAAAGACTGCCCTAGCCCAAAGTATGAAAGTAGTTAGAGGGGTACACACTGAACCAAGGGAAAATACACATCATTGTCTCCCAGCAGGTAATTTTTTTCTTTACACAGGAAAGAACTCCTAAACGTAAACCCACGGATGCCTACAAGATCCCCAAATGAAGAACAGTACTGACCAGGACAAAACCAGATCCCTTTCAAACAGAGCGCTCTGTGGTGACGGACACATTCGCTCAGATGCAGTCAGACCTGTACCTTCTGGGACAAACAAGTGGAAATAAGGTCCCCGACCGAACACCTGTACTGAATCCCAGCAGCTGCCCAGTTTTTTCCGGTGTGTTGCATGTCCACACACATAAAGGCTGGCGAAGGATGCTTTGCAATCCGGTCAGAGGGGGCTGTTGTTTTAACACAGTGAGGTACGTGTCAGGTGGAGGAGTACGACTGAAGGGGCAAGAGAAGGAGAAGAAAAGCAAACAGCCACAACAAAACCCCTTTTCAGTCTCCCACAGAGAACAGTGACAACACAGAAAAGCCCTGGCTGAACTGGAAGGAACTGGTTCTTGTCGCCTCACACACACTGGTCTCCAGCTGTTAATGATCTCTGTTGACGTGAACATCATTTCCTCCGCGTCCTGGCATGTATAATTGAGTGGGTCTGTGATGGGGAGACAGCACTGCCGGCTTCCCAGTCAGCAGTTACTGACAGCCTAATCTCAGCTCAAGAAATGTTGCCGAGGTATTGGCTTCTGATGCCATGTTATCTCCCCAGTTTGAGAAAGTATAGAGCTCACCTCCCCGTGCAGATATAATAGGAGAGGACATCACCTTAATTCCACCTCCATTAGACCTCAGAGAGTCGACTGCGACCCCACTGACCTCATCAATATTCAAAAGCTTAACAAAAAAAGGCTATAACTGGGGAAGTCAGAAATAATGTAATGCAGTATTGATTATTTTATGGTACGATTAGGTGTAATTACATCTCTCAAATTTTATTTTAATGTTACTTTCTACTACTTTTAGCCTTTTAAAATTATCCAAAACATCTCCGTTTAATGGAACGAACATGCCTTCAATTTAAATGTGAAACACTCTTTTTCTGCTAAAGTGTGACCTCAATATATTTGAAAACATAAATTACTGCTATGTATAAACCATAAAAAATGAATGATGAATTTAATTCTGGTGAAGCGTGAGGGACTGGGAATGCAATGGGGAAATACTGTTTATCCAGAGGAGAGGGGACAGCCCAGGTGGAGAGAAGGAGGCAAAATATGACCTTCTCTAACACTGAACGGGACATGACATGCGAAGGACTTGACTTTGGACTTACAGACTAAGGGCAAAAATCATTTATTCCCTGGATCAAGTCCTCAGCTGGCCTTGATCAACATAGCTTCATTGCAATCAAAGGAGTGATACTGATTTACACCAGTGGAGATTTTAGTCCACTGCATTTGCTTGGTATTTGATTTCCTCCAGCTCTGGCAGATGAGCAGAGATGGATGTTACAGGCAGAGACCCATAGGGTAGCCTCCTAACTTTCCACTTCATCTTTCAGGCCTCTTTGCACTGCCAGACTGGTGTAAAGGGACCTTTGCATAAACAAGAACAGAGCTCTAAGAACCCAACAGAACCCTCCTGTCTCTCATTTGACAGTATCACCTCACCCATTACTAGAAATAATGACAATAATTACTGTGAGATCTAGCAACCTTACTCTTGAACCAGGGCTCCATTACTGAAGAGATGAGACAGCTGAGTGTCCCTATTCAACCTCCACTACAGAGCCTTCTCTGGTACACCAGTGTCTGGGTCCCTGGGCGTTATCACAAGAGCTATATTAATAAATAACAATAGCCCAGAACTGCTTCCTCAGTGACCAGAAACAGGGATGATTTTTTTTCCTCTGGGACCCCTGTTTTAAATGTAAACTAAACCTGGACTTCACCAATGCTATCAAGTCTTCTGAGCACTTATTGTGCAAGGGTAAGTTGAGACTTCATATTCATAGTGTTCTCAACCTCCATCAACAAACATTTCCCTATTTTACCTCCTAACATGCAGGTAGGGAAGAAAGTATGTTCTCACCCATAAGTGTGTATAATAGTTCAAGTTTATGCTTGAGGAAAGGAGAAGCAGGGTGGCTAGTAGGGTCACTGGTAATGGTCTTAAAGCTCCTTTGGGCCAGTGTGAGTGACAGACTGTTAAATTAAAGTAATTTTCATATCAGTTCCTTCCTCACCTCCTGCCTCTCACCCACTGAAATAATTTAAGTCTAAGCTTTCTATATCACTGGGGGGTATAAAGAAGGTTCGTAGGAGGAGAAATTAGAAAGACAGACAGACAATTGAAATGTAACTGCTGGAGAATCTGTGCTAATGTATTCCATACATTATTTGCAAATGGAGAAGGCTCTACACGATCAGGATATCAAATACCTGGGGAGAGTTATCCTCCACTGCATCTCTTAGCTATACACTCTGAAGGACATCACACACAGTGCACTGTCCCTATCCGTGTTGGAACAGAAGAGAGGGGTGGATGCAGTTAGCAAACCGTCCTGGCTGGGCGTTCATGGATCCCTGAGGTCAGTGACCAGGAGCTCCTAACAAGCTCCAGATTTGCAGCTCTGCTGTTAGGTAGGTCTTGCCTGAGCATGGGCTTTCAGGGCTAACTCTGGATTCTGTAAAACCATATACCAAATCAGAATGAGTTCCTTCGGAGGAAAATTAGAAAGGGAACAGGTCTTACTACAGGATAAAATCCAGCTCTATTCTTCTAGCCTGCAAAGATAACTTTAGGCAAAAGCCTGTAAATTACCTGAATTTTTAAGAAAATGTGGGAGAAATTTATGCACCTGAAACAATATCATCTCCAGAAGCTCTATATTGCTGGTTGGATGGTTTATTCAGTAAACTTCAGAGAAAAGCATTAATAAGACCTTAAGTAAATTATCCATCTGTGTAAGAGCTCCATATTTCTTTCTGTTGATTTAAAAAAAAAAAAAATCACTGAGCTAGTTCTAGGCTGAGGAGAGCACCAGCCTACAATATGCTACACCATCTTACACGGCAGCTCAGCAAGATCTTCCATCTTGAAAAGTGCTCATATATTGCTTTCCACTAGCTGTCACTGTATTTAGAGTGCCGATTACTCCATGCTGGCAAATATTGCCATTTCATAGACATTTTTACAGGGGAAATCCTTTTTTAATGGGAATACTATCATTCTGCTTACCAATTTTCTCCACAAGACCTGACAAAGAATCAGGAGAAAGAGCTAGGATCCTCTCTGCAGACTTGACAATCCCACAGGTTTTTAAAAGAAAGATACCACTCCTGTTTATAGACCTATGCCTATAGAGAGGTGGCTTGCCTGTTGAGTGCCCCCATACTCAAAGAATGGATTTAGCCCTTCTAGATCAGCAGAGAGAGCCTGTCATTTTGACAGTCTAGAATCAGCAGAGATCTATCTGGTAGACTGTTATAAAGGAGCTGCATTTTTGAACATTAAGCTAAACTGAAATCCACAAACCATTAGGTAAATTTATTAGGTGGGTTTTCCTTGGCACAGTTATATCAGCTCCAGTCAAATTGTGCAAGTTCACTGAGATGACAAAAGTGGTAATCTTAATTATGTCAAGCAAAGGAACTACCTAGTTTGATTGTCAGTCGGGCCAATGTCTGAACTTATACTTCTTGAAACTCACGTACCCCGTCTTAGCACTTGTTCAAAATGAAAATACAATAGGCTGTGTAAAATGGTAATTGCAGGGATCACTCCCAATAGCTTTGTAAGGCTGGCCTTTGTTCCAGAGCTACTGATATGGCCTTACCATGAAGGACCTGCCTGTTTAATCCACAACTTTTCAAAATACCTGCCAGCAGTTCAGTGAATTCAGCAGCCAAACATCCCAGGATGCTCATCAGCTGGACTTGCTGATTTGTTGCTATCCATTCTTTCAAGTGTTCCCTTATCTGCTTTACATCAACAGCTAGGGTGCCAAGATGCTCATTACTTCCTAATGGTCCATATTCCATTTCTATATTTTTCTTCTTAAAGACCAATTAAAAAAAAAGTTAAGTAGCTCAGCCATTTTAGAATCACCATTGATTCCAGCTCTCTCCTAATTTATTAATGGGCTTACCTTCTCTCTCGTATTTCTTTCCCCCCGATATACTTGGAAGAGCTCTCATTATTTATTGTGGCCCTTTGGGCCAACATTAACTCATTCTGTTTCCTACCTACACTGAAAGCTGCAAAGGTTTCTCCATTTGCCTGCTGGCTTCCTCCCCATCGCTGGATGAGTTCAGACATCTAAAGGTTTTCAAATTTGAAAACCGAGGAAGTTCTGTATCATTCCTATTCAAGTCACACCAACTCCAGTAAGCCTTGGAGATTAAAAACTGCAAAAGTGAGCATGTTCTAGTATCTCAAGAACACAGAAATGATACAGTATTTCAGGAGCAGTCTATCTAATCCAGATTCTGTTATCATTACTTGAGAAACAAGTGCTTTGGAGAAAAGCACAAGAAACCTGACAAAATTGGAGTCAAAATAGTTTGACTCCGCAGAAGACTCCATCAGCTCCAACCAAAACAAATAAAATACACAGCTTCAGCATTACAAAGTGTCCCAAGGGAGTCAGTCAAATAATTTCACTGTTTTTTCTCTGTATTTTGGGAGAATCTCAGCCTGTGAGGATAGTTGCACTGGCTGCCAGGATTTACTGGATTTTCTCTCTTTTCAGATAAGCAAATTATTCATAAGACTGAAGTAGGGAAATCTGTTCCTCCCTGGCCAACAATCAAGTTTCCCATCAATTAGGCAAATTGACATGAGGTTTAACATTTTCCCACTTACATTTCCAAAAGTACTATGAAAACAACCCCTCACATTGATATCCAAACTAACCTTGCCCTGTAAAGCAACTTCAGGAAAAGCTTCAGAAGGTAAAACTGTTAGCCAGAATGACAGAAGTATTATCAGCAGTAGAAGATCAGCCAAATACAAAAAAATTTGTAAGAATAAGGAGGGACTGTCTTCAAACAAAGTATTTCACACAGGCAGGCACTGAGAGAAGACACAGGTCAGACATAAGATTAGCATTCACAAGCCCATTCTAGAGAAAAATTATTTCTACAGAGAGTTCAGGTGACCATAGAATAAGTGAAAAAAGGATGCATATGGAGGCACAAATAAAAGGTACAGGTGTGCACAAGTGTGCATGTATGTTCATCTGTTTATAGCATAATATTTCTCCATAGGTGAAAGTCCTTACACACAAACAGATCTGCTTTTTCTCATTACTCTTCCCCCACTCCCCTGGGTTTGCAGTAGTGACAGAGAGAATGCTCGCAAATGCACTTTACCACTTCACAGCTAGTCATTTTGGGCTATATACAGACTCTGCTCTCGTCCTGACTCAGATTTAGAGCAAGACAACTGAAGAATAGCTTGCAGTTGTGCTTACTCCCAGTTTTATCCGTTGTTTTTTAAATCCCATCTGCAGAAGCAGGAGTGTAATCCAGTGGGCAAGCAATGTTAATCCTAAGTGAATACCCATCCCTGGTGATAGCCAAGGCCCTGCTTCCTGTTTAAAGAATATGCAGTGACTGGTTAGGCAAATTGTGTGTCTGCATTTCCTATGAATATCCCTGACCATCTATTCCCAGCTCTGTTTTCTATTTAAAGTTGGCATGATGGATGCTCAGAGAGATCCTGGATGCTCATCCCTAACAGAGTACCAGTATCAATTCTCCTGAGATAATTCAATTTATCCATTATCATAATCTGTAGCAGAGTAGCACCTAGATGCCATATAATGCTGAATGGACATGTATTAAGAGGCAGTTTGTATCCAGAAAAAGAGAGAAGTCTGAACGAACAAATATGCAGAGAAGGAAAACAGAAGCACAGTGATAGAAAGCTTCCCTCCCCTTGACCAGTCACACACAGCAAGCCACTGGCAGAGCTACAAAGGCAGAATTCCTGATCCCCAGTCCAAATCGACAAGTATAATGTGAACAGCTAAAGGCTTGGGTAGCACTCTTCGAGTATACACTCAAAAGTCATTACCAAAGAGGATAGATCACTAACTTCCCTTCCCCGATGCTTCTATTCCTTATTGTATCAGCACTGGATGGCATAGAAGCTCCAAATAAAACAGCTCAGAAATCTCTTGCCTATTCCCTACTTGCCGGCAAAAAAGCTTGTTTTGATATTTGCAGGAGTGAATTAATTTGGTATTCCCGATAAGATCTCAGACACACCCCAATGACACTTACACCCACAGCCACAGAGGCTGATAACATCATCAGCTGACTTCTCAGCTCAGCAGCAGTCTTTTTCACCCGTTTCTAGGATTATGAAATACATATTTTGTGTGGCTGGCTAATGCCAAAGTTACAAAATCCATGTAATTAAGATTAATTTAAGAGCTGGATTGGATCAACTTGTGGCATCCACCCATTAATTAAAAGAAACACTTTGAATTTCAAGCGGCTGCCTTAATATTTCACTCTGTGCTGGCACTGTTAACCTCAAATTGGCAAGCAAGATGCGAGTGCCCAGGTGCAAGAGGCTGGGGGCCATTGGTTAAGAGAGGCTGCCTGCATCGGGAGACAGATGCCCTCTTCTGGGAGGTGTGTACTTATTGTCTGTACTGGGCTACTCGATTCAGCGCTTGTATGAATACATGTACGTGTATCCTGGTGAAATATACACAAGCATAAAATCCATATATGTTTACACAGACTTATGTACATGACACACCCTTCCAATGCCACGCATACGCTGTACATAGATGGTTACCTGCGATGATGACGTTTGACATGTTTATGAATGTTTATGAATTATTTCCGAAAGTTTAGGCTTTTTACTATATATGCATATGTATGTTAGCTCTAGAGAAGAGTACGTAATGTCCACGTGTGCTAGGCTTTATGACCCACACAAAGACACCACTGAAATGGGCATGTGTTCAAAGTTGTAGGGAAAGTATTCCAACCCAGTGGAAAAAATGGTGACAAACCTTCTGCACAAGTTTATGTGGATGGCTTTGCAGGTTCTTTGGGGGTCCTTCCTGCCCAGCTCATCTCATCTTCCCATAAAATCTGACCATTATTATTAATTATTTTCACCTAAAGTCTTAAATAATCTGACATTGCCTTTGTTACAGAAACAAAGAAGGGAATCTACTAACTGCCCTGAAGAGCTTACAAACTATGGTACAGAGTGTTAAAACCACACTATACACTGAAACGTAAAACTTCAGGTCCCAAGATTACCTTTCATTTGGAATGGACCCATTTACCCCTTGGGAACAAAATGAGAAATAACACAGATTTGGAATTACTTTGTTTTTCAATTTGACTATGTTGATCACTTCATGCATATATGGGAATATGAACAAAGATACATACATGCACCTTGGGACATACTGATGTATATGCATATAAGCACATTAATTCAAAGAGGAAGTTCATTTCTATGAGATGATGTACATGCACATAAAGTGTGTCAAATGTACAAGAATGTGGAGATATGTGCATATATATAAGGAGATGGCATTTATGTGGCCATATGAACGTGTCTATGAAGGTCCTTAAGCAAACTTGTCAGAGAGGACACAGACTATGTGTAAACAGCTGGAAAGATGCATAAGACCAAATGTTTTTTCCTACTGTCACAGTACAAAAAAGTTAAGAATCTCTTCCAAATCCAGATTTTCTCTTGGATTCTACAGCTGCTGAGTCTATTTGTTCTATGTATTTTTTATAATCTGCACTGCTCTCATGCAAAGACATCATTTTAATTCATTTAGAACAAACTGTCTCCCTCTTCCCTTTATGACAGGGTCACATCTTCTTTGGGGGAAAAAAGACCGCCCCAGCACAGCATGCTCTTCTCTTCAGCACCTCCTGTTGGGTGCAGCTAGACTGGTCTCACTCAAATATATCCCATCACTTAACCCACGGCCTGTGGCTGAATCAGAGATCAATAAGTCCCTCATAACAGCTTCTGCTGGATGAGATGTAAACCAGCCACCGTCTTTCTGCCTTATTCTCTCTATATCATTCCATCAGCACTCAGTGCTGTCTGAGTACAAGGCTTTGATCAAACTAGTAGTTTCCCTTCCAGACATCACCATGATCCATATCCAACTATCCTTCAGCAGGGCAGGCTCCAACACCCCTTATTAGTGGCTTTGTATTTGCAGAATTGTGGCAAGTACAGGCTGGATGAGAACTTGCATATGTTTAATATAATCTAAATAACTGAGCAAGTACTGGATTTAGTTTAGTTTACGGATTGGTTATTTCCAATTCTATTACCCTTCTTCATTGCCTTTCCCGACAACCTGATCAACAGAGGTAATCCAGTCACTTACATTTCTGATGCTGAAGCAAGTTACAAACAAATAAAAGAATCAGATATAAAGGCAGGTATAACCTTACCTGTCTGTGAAACGCAGCCACATCTGGAGTGCAGTACAGCAGATGTTCAACAGAGCATGGCAAAACTGTGGTCCAGTGTGTCTGCAAGGGAAAGGAAGAATTTGATTAACATGTTGTCCTATACCAACTCTAAATCAGTTAACAGATTTTTTTTTTTTTAAATAGGCATAGTTGTATTTTTGCAGCTTATGTATGAAAGCAGGGTACGAGTGAGAGGACTTGTTCAAGGTTATCAGCAAGTGATCCAACAGTAGTTAGAAGTAGAATCTAGAATTAAGGAGCAACACAGCATTGTCTATTTTTCCAGCACCTCTGCTCAGTTATGCTTAAGAGTACTACGAGATCTTTAACAACCACAGATCACCAGAAGGTCACCCAAATGAGCCTGCAGAAGCTGCTGTAACTAATAACCAACACAAGTTTCCATGGTGAGGATTATAAGATAGCCACCTCTTCTGATACTAGCAGATCTCTGCCCTGCTGATAGACATGAAGCCTACCTGCACCTGAGGCCAGGGCACGGCAGCAGATTTTGAGGTGTCAGTGTACTCTACATGTGTTCTCATTCTTGGGGAAAATGTTCATGATTATTTCATTTTGTGGCGGTAATGGAAAATACATTTTAGTGCTTGTGTTCTGCATTTGCAATTCATGTTCCCATACATGATTACATTAAGTCTGTGTTCTGTCATTTTTGATGAATGTAGCTTGTTTTCTGTAAAAAACAGACTCTGGGATGGAAAGTGACAGAAGTGAAGCTGTAACAAAGGATGATCAATTTTTTATGGCCAGCACCAAATGCAGGGGAAGTCCCTGAATGTCTCTCTGAAGCTGGGGACACTTCAGTCACGGGCTGAAGTATGACCCATTCCTGTCATCACACTGCTTCTGGCAGTCACAGGGCAACAGTGGCTAATACTGCTTTCTTCATTTGCCAAAGTTGATAAACTAGCTTTTCATTAATAGGTCAGTGGCTGAAAGCAATTTTGCCTCTGCAAACAAGTGTCCACAGGTAAAAAGCAAGCAGCACGGCAAGCAGCAGTGGATGGGTTTGATTCCCTTATTAGCACAGTAACATCTATGATCCTCAGATACGTTGTGCTGAATAATGAACAGACACCCAGGAGTAGGGGCTGCCTCTCCCGAAGTCAAAAAGCAAAGAAACACAAGGAGGAAAAAAGGGATGAGGAAGAGAAGTGATTTACTCAGAGATAACTCTTGGAGGCTCTATTGGAGATTATCAGGATAGCCGCACTAAAGGTAACAACCCAAAGGACTTACTCAAGTTCCCAGTGACTTCAGACTGGAAAACCAGAGTAATGCAAGTCAGGCATTCTCCTGGAGGTTTTAGCTGATCTTGTTCAGTCTGAGACCCCGAGTAAGAAAAATTGATCCCACATATTTGTAGGGACAAAGGGTTCTGCTGACGGCAGTTCCAAAACCCTGTCTTGTGTGTTGTTTTTGTTCAGATGGTCATGAGCCACATCTTGATCACAGTAACCACCCTGAAGTTGGGGAACTAACACTGGAGTTTTCCCACTTCACAAAAGCTGAGAATAAGGCCTGTTGACACACAATTCGAGCTTATTCTGCTGTTCAAAATTCTTACTCAGGGTACAGTGGAAGAAGTTGCAGGGCTGCTGGATTTGCTTCTGCCCCCCCCCGCCCCCCGGGACATGTGCTCACCATAAGCAGATGGTTTCAGAGATTAAGTTCTAAGGAGGCATTAGGAGGAATATGTGCACACAGCACCCCAGCAGCTGCCTGTGCTCACACCTGTTCTAAGTTTCACAGCTTTCAAAGAATCAGTGTTCAAGGCTTTTTTGCCTTTTCCTTTTTTGGAAAATAGAAGCTTTCAGGGCAAATGCAGAGCCGGCTTCTACAGACACTCAGGGGTTTCTCCCTGTTGCAGAGAGATTCCCTGGAGCTGCACCTCGGTCCAGATTTTTTGCTATCATACTCAGGCTCTGAAAGAGAATCAAGCTATTTCCTTAACCAAGAAACTACAATAACAAGGAGAGCTGTAGCTTAGGTAGACGTGAAAAGCCTTTATCACAGGAAAGGGAACTCACAACTGTTCATTACCTTGAAATAGTAAAAAATTATTGGATCACAGCTGAGAGACCAAGGGACCCACCCTTCACACTTCAGTGTATCTCTGACCATGTTTCTTCCGGTCATCAAATTTAATTCAGACAGATGAACAAGAAAAATGGCAGCAGGTAACATTAGGGGCTATAACAGTGGTCTCCAGCTGCTGAGCACATGGTTAAAGAACACAACTCCAGGTTCTGCACTGCTGGGAAAGGTGTCTTGTGACATGTGACGCCACTAAATTAAGCTGGAGGTACTAAGCTTGGGATACTTTTTGTAGGAAACAGGAAAGGGATCTTCCTTCATAAGAGGCATTTAGGCACGATGTAATCTGGCACCTGGAAATGCAGCCAGTCCATATAAGTAACAAAAAAATCATCAGCAAAGCAACCATGCCAGAATGTCTCCTTGGTTTAGCCATACTCTCCAGCTGCTTGCCATCAAAAAAAAAACCCCAAATGGGTATTTCACAGCCTATTGTGGCATCCAAGTTGCCACACAACAGATAGTAAAAAAAAAATTTAAAAAATATATACCTACAATAATGAACATTTGATTCATTCATGTGTACCTTATTGTGGGAAATTAGGAGATGAGTAGTCATTCTTGAGTGTTCCTGATGTATAAATAGAATTCCTAGTGCATATAAGCACTTACTAAAACCTAGCACTCCTTAGAGCTAAAGCGTTCATGTGCTTGGATGCACGTGCTCACTACCATCGCACTTCATACGTCAGTCCATGCAGTCATCTGTACAGTAGTGCTGCATGTTTTCTCCTGTTCTGATAACTGAAGCAACAGTCTGGTAACATTCAAAAACCCAATCTGCTGAGTCTCTGTCACCACGTTTGGGATCCAAGACGTTTATCCAAGGTGATCCATAGCCCTTTTCTCAGGCCTAGTGTAACCCCCACCCTTTTCTATAAGAGCCAGCAGGCAGGAATGGCCTTGGTCTTCACTCCCTCTCCTACCCAACATGATCCAGTGAAGTATAAACATGAAGGGGATGCTACTGGTAGCCAAAAACATTCCAAGCAAACACATGAGCATCATATGAGAAAAAAGGGGTAGAAGCAGCAGATAGAAATGAGACGAAAGAGAGTGGGGCTAGCACAGAAAACCAGAAGGAAAGCAAAGGTTCAGGGAGAAAGTGAAGAAATTTAGACTTCACACAGCCAGAAAAAAAGGAATGCATGTGGAGAGGAGAAAGATGGTCCAAGATGCCCCTCACTTGTCTGTGGCATTGTGCCATTCTGCCGTCCCACTGGCCACTACTCCCACTGAGCACTCCTCACTACTCTGCCAGCAGTGCTCGTTGCTTATTAGCAAGGTGCCATCTGCCTCCACCACCGCCAAGGCACCCACCTCGGCAATCAATACAGATCTGTTGGTGACATCTGTTGGGACGGTCCACAGATACCAGTGGCTTTTCACCGCGCGCACTTGTTTTAAACAATGCTCAGCTGGTACCCGCGAGTACCGGGCTGACCCCCGCACCCTGCCACCGCCCGCAGCGGGGATGCCAGGCGGCCTCTCCGCGCCCCCGCCCCGGCCGGGCCTCGCCGCAGGGGCCGCGGCGGAGCCCCCCCGCCGCCGCACGGCCAGGGCGCCACCTGCAGGCCGCGGGCGCTCGGCTCGCCGCGCCCCGCCGGCCCCGCTCCGCTCCGGGGCCAGGGCTTCGCGCTCCGCCCCTGAGAAGCCAAGCTCTCAGGCGGACTGGCCGCCGGCGCCGGAGCCTCCGTCCCCAGGGCAAGCGTGCCACACCGGGATGCCGGCCCGACCGGCCGGTGGTTTGGAAGAAGAAAAACCTGAGCGCTAAACTCAGCCCCTCCATCTACTGCAACAGGAGGATGGTCCTGAAAACAGAACCCTGGGTTTACAACGTGAGCAGCATCGGGTATCTTGTGGACACCGAAAAATAAACGGAAATTCCTGCTGCTGAGTCGCATGTGGCTAAGCAGGGTCTGCGAGCAGGCAAACGGGCAAAAGCTTTGACACTTTGCTGCCAGTTTTTTCCCTGCCTACCTGACAGCCTCTTCTCACTGCCAGGGCTCTTCTGGGATTTGCACCTCCATCTGCAAGTACATGTCTGCCACTCATCAAGGTGTGCATTCACCAACAGCTTCCACCAAGCTCAAGAGCTGTATGCCAGTGGACCCCCAACAGTGCCAATACTCCATTGCCAAGTGCTCAGATCCAGGTGCTTCCTAACACTGTTTCTATACATTTGAAGAAGGAATCCACAGAAAAACTGGTGAAATCCATGTGATGAACTGCATTTGCCATATGCACACTATTCCCTTCAGATAAGATTTTGTTTCTACTCTTTGACACTTTGGAGAAGCTCAGAAACAGTCATTTATAGAAAAAAATCCTTAAAACTCCAGAAGCACACACATAATTGTTGCAATAGTCTTCCCTTCCCTCCCTGTTTCTTAAAGAGAAATCTGCTATCCCTTCCTTACCTCACTATTAAATAGAAGATGGGCAATAGTTGGTATCAGGATTACAAATATATTTTGCAGACCAATGTAAGGGCTAGACAAGGGAGCTCTAGAACTTTTAGAGGAGAGGTGAAAGCGGTTCCTGCCTGGTAAGGTAAGGATGTCTGTCTTCCCCTCCCACAGAAATGAATGAACAGAACTTCAAATCACATTGGCCTGGCATGCAGAACGGCTACATGACATCTCGGTTAGACTTTTCTACCATCAGTTACTTCTGTTTTATCCTCTTATAGGACTTTACAGCTTTGCTTGTGGCCCTGAGGCAGTAGGAGCTGACGCTTTGCCAGATGAGTGAGATAAAAAACTAGTTCCAATGCAACACGGTAAACTTCTTTAGAAAACAGTTCTAACGAATTTAGGTGAAAAATAGAATATAAGCAAAAACCCAGTCAGATATAGTGTGGCCTGAAGGAGTTCTGGACGCTCGATTAGGAATCACAAAGGTTAGCAGTCCCTGCTTATCTCGGCAAACCTCTGCCCTCCCTCCGCCATCAGGGTGTACGCCATTAGTCATGCCACGCTCTGATCCCTCGCCAAGTGCAAGTCCCGTCCTCGCGGGGCAGTTTATATAGCGTTGCAAGGGTGCTCTGTGTGACAGTGCCAGCGTCACCTAGTGACATGGCTAGGTCCTCTCCATTAGACACCAGACTGCCACTCCTCTCCTCGTCTGTTGACCATTTCCTCACATCTGATAGCAACGCATTCAACAAAACTGGCGAGCCACTCTCAGTACCCGCAGAGTCAATACCATACGAATGCTGTTGAGATCTACTGCTCTCGTAAGATGTTAGCGCTATTATTTTAGATTCCGATGCTAAATCCTTTTTATCTCCCTCTCCATCACAGGCTCTGAGGATGCTGGTGGGAGAGACAAAAAGGCCATATATAGCTTGGGCAGAGGCTCTAGCATTAGAAACCCGAGGACGAGCTCCCAGCTCTGCCACTGTGGCTCTGCCGTAACTACTTCACCCACCAGTGCCTCAGTTTCCCCATCTGTAAAATGAGGGTAATGATAATGACCTACCTCAGAGGGTGTGGTTTTCAGATGGGTTAGCGACCAGCACTACAGAAACACCCCCTACCAATAAATAACCCAGCCTGGCACTGAAGGAACCGAGGGCACCGCATCCTCCCCTCACTGCTCCTGCTAAGGAGAAAACTGCTTGCCAGAGCTCTCCTGCCTGCGACTGCGCAAATGTCCAGCCAGCTCCATCCTCATCGAACCATCCTGCGTCTATTTGATAAAGACGAATATTGCTTTTTAAATAAATATAAAAACTCCGCTTCCTCCTTGGCGAGTTCATTTTGAGTCATTTTATCTCTTTCCTCCCCCTAGATTTTTCCCCAAATAATGTGATTAAGTGAGTCAGCGTTCTGCTTTCCCTGACAGCCTCTGGATTTAATTCAGTTTGAGGACTGTGACCTTTGACTCCTTTTTACTATACTAACCCAGCTAAGAGAACACTTAGCGATTTCTCCGCTTCCTACTGGGAGAGTATCTGGTGGGGGGTGAGGAGGGGGAGCAGGGGTGGAGGGGGGAGGAAGAGAAACAAACTTTCACATAAAATTATGGTATATGGATAATTGAGAAGTTTAAAAACATGAATCTAATTGTGCTGTCCCTTGAGAAGCAGATATTGAGCCATCCTATAAAAGGCTTGGAGTATCCCAATGGTGATTTATTGCTAAATCCTAGTATTTTTCAATACATTATAGTTTTTAAATTGTGTTTAAATTGAGTGTAGAAGAGCAGAGGCCATTAGGAGATGCAGAAATGATGATTATATTTAAATATTCATGCACGCAGTACCTTATTATTGAATCTGAACACTAACAAAATCAATATTAAGTGCGGTTTGACATGAATTTATTTATGAATTTCGACTTTCTAAGTACTGTATTTTTTCACTCAAAAATTGTGAGTATAATGTAGTAATGATATCAAAACAGAGTGTCAGAGAGCATTAGCTGAGGAGGTTATAAACCTCCGTATTACAGGGCCCCATATCGCCCTCAAAAGTGCTTAGTGCACAAAACCAAAATGTTTTTTTACTTTTTTTTTTTAAACACGTAAATACACACACACTCACTCAGAAATAGGAAGGAAATTCTCTGTCGGAAATTGCACTGCAGTGGCTTTGATTGCTCTCCGAGCCCGCTTCAGGGACCGGGCAAACTGGGATTTGAAGACAAACCTGAATGGAGTGCTCTGGGCACGTGGTTTGTGGGGGCACTTTGGTGCTCTGAAGGGAAGCTGGCAAAAAGAGACCAGCCCGCAAGCACAGGGTGTAGCCAGGGTCCCAGCCAGAAGGGAACCAAACAGATCAGTCTGAACCAAGAACCCACAACGCCTGTCCTGCTCAGCAGTGCTGGGTCAGTCGCATTGGGATCCCAGAAGGCAATACCAGTCAGAAGTATTCTCATTAAAAGAGTCCGGTGGTTAAGTTATGCTCAGATCAGCTGGTAGGTCTGGTAGAAAAGGATGCCCTACTTTCCTTCATAAATGTAATGCCAGCAAAGAGAATGGAAACAGGTTGGGGGTCTCTATTCATAAGCAATGTGCAATATGGCAGGTACCTCAAGCAGTTTTCCACTCAAAGTAATGCAAAGATGGGGAAACTGGCTAGCAGTCATCCCTCTTTGTCCTCTCAAAAAAAATGCTTCCTGTACTCTGCATGCTTCCTTCTAAGGTGTAACTATCTCAAGCAGGACACTCGGTAATCAAGTTGGAACTTCCCCAGGAAAGAGAAAGACAGCTTTCAAAAGCTTGGCACTCGGTGCCACTCATTTACCCATGATCATTTAATGGTAGCACTGCAGCAATCCCCCTGCTTCACCAACTACTAGTCCTTTCAATTCAGGCATTGCTGCTGTATCACCATTGCCACCTGTGGAGACCTGGGGGGTTTTTGATGGAGCTATTACTCCCTTCTGCTTAAATGATCAGAGATTTCAGCTGTGGAAGATAGAAGCCTTTTTGGTAATGGGGAGGGGAAGAGGAATAATTCAGTCTAAAGCCTGACAAGGGGACACAGAAGAGGGGTTTGTGGAGATCTATCTACAGATAAGTGATGTATATTAAAAGCTACTGCCATCCTCCCCCACCAATTCATTTCAAATGTGAGAAGAGTTTTGAAGATTTATTTGCTATTGACAGGAATCTGGACTGAGCCCTCCACATGCTGTATTGTGCATCCTCCTTTGAGTCCAGCCTTGGTTCAAAATACTATGCAGCCCACAGGAGGAGACACTCACCCCACTTTCCTTCTTTAGTATAAAACACTCCTTATCCTGGCAACACTCCCAACGGACAGGGCTATCCTTTCTGCATGGCAGCCATATGCCTACGCATGTCAGACCACTTAAGTTAAAATAAGACAAAACAATTTTAGTAGCTCTCAGTCCGGTCCATTGCCAGAAGCCCACAAGGGGCAGCAATAGATACCATGGCAGCAGGCTTTTCCTAGTCTTTGTTCTCTGTAGAGTCTGATACAGAAAGAAAAACAGTCTGATCAAAGAGAAACATCATTCATTTTTGTCTTTAGTTTCTGACCATGAACAGGAACCAATACTAACTGAATTCAATGCAAAGCCATGTTGCCTTCAGTAATACCAAGGGCCAGATATTCAAAGGTTTAATACTTAAGAGGGCTCAAGCATTTCATTTGAAGGAGATTGTTGAAGAGCACAGCCCAACACACTCATAGTTTTGTCAGGTCTCTAAAATACCAGGCGTTGGCAAGCAAGAGCCAGGGATGCTAAGCAAACTGTACAGTACAGGAATGGTGCTGCAGTCCTAAGGGAAATCTCTTCTGCTAGGAAGTCTTCTTGGTAAGCCCTTCAGCAAGGTGAACAACGTTCTGCAAAGTACAAGTTGAAGACAATACATCCCTGGAAGTCCTTTTTGGATGCAGAATTTCTGCTCAGATTCATCTTTCCTTCCTCCTAATTTTCAGGCTTGCTTCTCTTCTCTGCTCATGCTAGCATTTCCCAGTACAGCCTGCCAGGCTCTTAATGGATTGGCAACGTTCTTCAGGGACTGGAATTGACAGAGAAACCCATGTAAAGTATCCCCTCTTGGAAGGGGTTTGATCATGGAGCACTGACATGATGGCAGATCACACTGCATACGCAGAGGCCGCACACGACAAGGCAGGCAGCAGCAAAACCATCACTCATTAAAATTAATTCCTTTCTCATTTTCATCTTAAAAGGAATGCTCAGATTTAGTGGTCTCAGCTGAGTCTCTGATGGATAGAGGTCTGCATTAACAGAGCCCAGCATACCCAGTTTGACTTGGTTTATGCTCTGCAGAATGGATTAATTCAGACTTTTCCAGGAGTAAGAACTAGTGGAAGAGCCCAAGACTAGGGGACAGCATTGGAAAATAATTTGTGGGTCACTCAGTGAAGTCACTATTACCACATGTGTCCACATGGTATCATCTCTTTGTTAAACCCAAAGTGAAGGTGTAGGATTCCAGGGACCACATAGCCCCAAGGAAAGCTTACCATCCAAAAGCTTCGAGACCTCTCAGTTTGACAAGAAACCCAAGCAGCAATAGCACCTGATGTCAGGAGCTGAAGCCTTGATCAAAATCAGGGAGTCATAGTACTGAAAACTGTAGAAATGTATAAGAAAGGCATCTCCCTTTCTATCATGTTTGCAACTCTGCAGAACCAAAGGTGCTACATGGAGAAAAAGGGGAAAAAATGCAGTTTTAAGTGTAATGCACAAAACAAGTGATGTGCCCAAGGTAGATAAAGCTTGCAAGAGAGTTTGGACTCTGGATAGTGCATGTGCCAGCATACTACCTTAACCACAAGATCTTGGTTCTGAACTCAAAATATACCCTTGGTAAGAGATACGGTATAAAGGACACTCGGGAACATTCAGCACCCAACCTTACGCTAAGCTTTTGGTAAAAATAGTCAGGTCTCAACCGCACTATGACTTCCATCAGTGCTACCTTCTGTGGTTAAGGACAGGACAGTTTAGATGCCTTGGGAGGGGACACCATACTGAAGTGTCACTGGTCTTACCCAGGTACAGCAATCCCACATTTCTCATGAGATCTCTTTCTCAGAAATGCTGAACACCATATTGGAAACTCTGCACACAAGAGATGTCTAATGCTGGCATTATTTCTAACACTAACAACTCGTTAAGTTTTTCCACTATGCATCTGTATCAATATTTTAACACAACTGTTACAAGGAAAATTGCTTTTTTTTGTGTGTCTGCGTCTCCTCCCTCCCCTACTCTCTCATTAAATCAGCATGACAGATTTTAGCCTATTCCATAACTAAGTGAATATCTCGGAAATTTAAAATCCCCAAAGCACAGTGACGGGTTCTGAAAGCTTTCCAGTGGTGCAGAGTGAGAACAAACTCTATGGGCTTCGATCATTCCCTCCCCTTATTGTAACTACATGCAGGCTGCTGTGAGAAACCTCAAAAAAAAAAAGGGATCAACCCAAATCTCAATAGGAGATAAAGAATTCAATGCACAACTTGCAACCTTGAGATTCAGCAGTATGACCACAACAGGACTAATTTCTCAGGTAAGATTATCTACATCAGTGTAACACCACCACCAAGTTTGATCTGATAATTTACAGCTGGTTCAACTTGGTTTAAGAGGCAACAGAAGGAGTGGGGCAAGGGGGGGATCCATTACACTAAAATGGAAGCCAGGCATCAGGATATGGATTGTACAATCTATAGATGGAAAAGGAGTAAAAAGGTCCCATCCAGATCAGTTCCCAATATGTGCAGATCAGCCATTTACTGGTATTTGGAGATATGACTAAAATGCATTAATGAAAGATAATTACCTCAGAAGATCAGCATAGACAAAATGGTCTGTAGTGGGGGCAACAAGCAAAGTATTCTCAAGCAGAGCCAAGGGGAAAAAAAAAAAATATCATTCATCGGGGAACTGATAAGAAAACCCCAAGAAGAAATTGGAGATCTTTGACACAGAATATTCACTAGCATTTTTAAGGAGGGGATGAAGAAAGTGCTATCACCAAGGAAAAAAACCCAAACCCTCTTTTCCAGTAAATCGATGTATTTTGCTCTAATTTTATTAGGAATATAAAAGGAGCCTTTAGAAAAGTGCTTAGAGAGCAGAAAGAAAAAAGAAGAGATAGGGAAGGCTAGCAGTGGAAACATTAGTCTGTCTGTATTAGGAATCCCATACTCACATTTTATTGTTACTGTCAGGATGCAAAAGGCAGCGCTTAAAACAAAATAATACATAATGTATTACAGGGGCATAAACATCAGCAGTCATTTTTATTTTAAAAAGAAAATGCAAAAAAAATATGGAGATAGCTTGCAAGTGAGGGATCCAAGGCGCAGCATTTATATCTGTGTCCACTGAGATAATCAAAAAGGTATTAGAGCAGCTGATGGAACAGGGTACCACAAAGGACTCCTCAGCAGTTTACCACTGTTCTCATTACAAGGTGGCTGTGGAAGCTCGTTCAAAGAAACCATGGGGTCAGTTTTTAGGTTGGGTGGGAATTTACTCCAACTCTAAAGATGAGATGATATTTAGGGAAATAAACTCCATACTTCTGAATGACTAGTAAAGAAAATGGGTTTTGTACATTTGTGCATATTTTAGAAGGAGTGAAGGGTAGGGGGAGAGAGAGAAGAAAGATGCAGAAATAAGGAGTCACTTATGTTTTCCAGCCAGCCTTTTTCAACCGTTACTTTTCTGTTGTGCTTGCCTTATCTATGTTGACTTCTGCTTTTTTGGAGTTAGCTCTCAGTCTCTGCACAGCACACCTAAACCTCAGAGTCTAAATCCAGCATCTTTTGTCACTGCTATAATATAAATAAGCTTTATAATAACTGCCTGGCACAGAAGTAAGCAATGCACATGCTGTCTGTCTTGCTTGATGGGACTACTGCTGCAGCAAGGACTCTCCCTTCCACAGACTCCACTTGTCAAATTCCTTTTCCTGCGTGTTGGGTGTTTGAATCAGTCCTACCGTTTCCTCCAGGTATCTGTCTACTCACAGGGCTTGTATCTTAGAGTCAGCTTCCAGCAGAGACTGTCCCATATTCAATGGGTTGCTTTTCTACCTCACATTAGCTACACTCTACCGCTGCCCTGCTTTCCATCCCCACAGCTTCACTGGCAGGGCTCAGTCCTGCCACTGCTTGGTGTCCTACACCATGCCAACTGCACAGCCGGCCCCACCTGCCATGTTCAGCCTCCTGGTTCCAACGCGATCTGCTCACCAGGAAGAGGGGACTCCTTTTCTCTTAGGAAGTTTCTAGAGCCACACCTGCTTCTGAGAGCAGTCACTGAAGGCAGCAATGCGAAGAACGCCATGTGAGTAACAGTGGAAAGTGCAGGTGAGATGCAATGAAGCAGCATGGCAAGGGGAATGCTTGGGGGAATGAAGGAGATTTTAAATACAGAAAATATCCCCTTTAAATATTTCAGCTGACAGCTGGATCTAACACCTCCCAGAACAGCTGGATCCTCCTCTGTAAAAAAACCCTGGCTTTTCCCTCATTCCCTGTAATTCTCTGAAAGCCTCAGAGGGTACTTGATCCCCCTGTATGCCTATCTGGTTGTACTGCTTTTGTCACAACATATGCATATGGCAGAGCCACAGTTTGCTGATGGGATGATGTCAAGAGGATGTGACTGCTGGTGGCCTGAATGGGTAGTCATTTGGAGGACAGGGGAGGCAGACTGGCCACAGAGCTGGGAGGAGGTGGGTGAGAAATGAGATAGGCAGAAAATAAAGAAAAGACAAGCAAGTTCAGGAACGGAACAAGATTAGGGAAAACAGGAAGTAGAAATGCAATGATCTGGCTTTTTAAGTGCCTGTCACAGTAAACCAGGACAGATACATCTGCCAGAGCTTGTCCCATGTACTCTGCAAAAGTAAGTGGGGTAAATCATATCTACCACAGAGCAAAAACTGGGATGTTAAAAAAAGAAATCAAACTTGCTTTATGTGTGCACATTTCAAATGATCTGGAAAACAAAGGTCTGCTCCAGGAGCCAGGAATTATTGACAACCAAAGTTTAGAAGTCCCTTATGGAGGTGATATACATTAGAAACTGATGAATTAAGGAGTTCTACAGGACTTGCTCTTGAGAATTGGAGAGGAGCTCACATCTAAAGCTGGGTTTCATGCCCAACTATGTTACTTGCTGAGCACCTGAGATAAGCTACAATGCTTAACAGCTTCACCAAAATAAATAAGGATATCTCTCTTAAAATGAGGACTCTGGAGATGATCAGCATTAGTGGGACTCAGCAGTGTATCTTTCATACAAGCACAGGTATACAGAATTTGCTGATTTCAGGTAGTCTTAGAGGATACTAGTTCCTAAAATGAAAATAATTGCATGCATGGTAGAATCCTCTGCTTGGGAGAGAGCTGTGGGTGGTAAATCAGAGCAAAGATACACTGATGGAAATAGGTGGGCAGCCACATTGCTGGACAGGACTGCTTTATGAGAAGCTGCTTCAGGTCAGGCCTGAAGGGCACAAAGAGCTGTGCAGAGAAGAGCTCATTGTGCACCTGTTTGGATAGCCCTTGCAGTCTCCTTCCTCTCAGTAAAAATTATACTGTTCAAAGAAAAACAGAAAGAAAAAAAGGAAATCCCACAGAAAAAAATTATGAATTGCACAGCTTGTGAAAATTCTGCCCACAACCCAGAAGATAATCTTCCCCTCCCTCCCCTCATGCCAGCTCGTCTCCGTGACATCTTTCCACTTCATAAATCTCTTCCTTGATTGAGAGGCAGATCTGGGAAACAGCCCCTGGGGGAAACAGTTCCTGAAAAGCCTGCGTACCAAGCCAGAGGCATCTTCTCATTGAGGGACAAAGCAAGTAAAGGCCTTGCACTCATTGCAACTGCACGAGGGTTCTTGGCACCATCTAGTGCCAAGAAAAGAGACTACGGAAATCATGCTGGAGAGGAGGCGCTTGAAGAAAACTTGGAGAATCTGCTTGGGTAGTAGGGGCAGCTCTGCTAGCACAAGGAGGCCGAAGTAAATGCTTGCCATCTCCAGATGCTCTTTGTACAGCCGATTCTTCCTTGTAGCAAACAAGCTAGAGGAGATGCTACATTATCTAGGGAAGGCATTACGGAATCTACCTGGAGGGCATTACCTGCTGCTCTCAGTGGCAGCTGTGGTACTACAGGTGGGGCCGTACATGCCAATGGTGCATACCCTCCCTACTGTCCTGCAGACAGCAGTGGAATGGCCAGTGATGGCTTCCAGAGCACATGCCAAAGTCTGGAACCTACCAAGGAATCCTGAAACCCCGAGCTGCAAATGAAGTTGCATTAAAGGAATATGGAAGATGACATAAGGTAATATCAAGGCCACAGACTGTATGAAAATGGATCTGACAGAGGGTGTAACTATCACTTTATGAGCAAAGGAAAGTCATTCATCATTACTCATCCACTTCCCTCCTCTCCTGTACAGCAAGAATAGTAAACAGTTGCCCAAGTTACACAAAACAATCAGCATTTAAGACAAAACAATGCTTCTCTGTTTTCAAGTTTTCCCAGAGCCACCTCCCTTCCTGTCCAGGCACATCATCTTTCATCGTTCCTGAACGTAGCCATCACCACCAGGCACATGGAACTGCAATGATACTGAGTCCTAGTACTGAACCTCCAGGAAAGTTATCCCCTGGAAAAGGCTACTGGCTTGTGATGCTGATTTGGAAGACTACAAGCATCGTTCCTGCCTGCAGTCCTTGGAAAGTACGTGAAGGAATCAATGAACTATCCAGGAGTAATATTCTCAAATCAACTTGACTCTTCATCTTCCTAATGGAAGCAAGCCAAGGACCATGCTGAAACCTTAACCACAGGGCCCAGCCACTCTGTGGACACTAAGGATGCCAGGGCAGTTTCCCAAAAAGCAGGTGTTAGCTTTGACATCCTTGGCCAATATTTATGTTCCTCCTTGCTGCTACAAAGCAGCCTTTCCATGCAGTTAAAAGCCAGATCCCCAGGGGGATGTAGGCGCCTAATTCCATTGGGAATAAGATGTCTCTGTAGCTCTGAACCTGAACTACTGCGCTCCAGGATCCCTGACAGGCAAATGGGTGTGGGAGAGTTTAAAGCCCATTTCTACCCTGTCTTGAAATTCATGTTATTGTTCATTCCATATAAAGCAGTTCTGAAAAGCTCCCAAGCCACAACTCCCCACTTGCACAACAGGGTAATGATTTACATTCACTTTGCTAGGGTGCAAATGATACCTTGTGGTGCAAGGAAGCAATAGGTATCCAGACCTTGTGACAGTGGAATGGGAAATCACTGCCATGGCAGTGGATCAGACAATGCAGGTACACTCCTGTTACCTGCAATGCTCAACACTGGAAACATGCAGCACAGTGCAACAGCATCCATTCTGCAGTCCTGTCTCCTTTAAAGACATGGACACATGCAGTTTTAAAGTGCTTTAAGCAGCTAATTAGGGTGTCTTCCCCTCCTTTATCCCACAAGATGATAATTGCATTATAAAAATGAATATGTAACTAAGCAGAAACCACAGGAACGGTGATGGCAGAAAAGGAGATGGAACCAGCAGCAGCCTCACTCCACAGTCACAGGTGGAAGCCCTCACATTAGAGAGACTAGCACTCCAGTGCGGTTTCTATAGCTGTGGGGAGGAAAACCTCGAAAAAGCCCCACATCATTTAGAGTCACAAGAGTCAGCGAATGGTTTAGTGCTTAAACAATCGATGTCAGGAAGAGAGAAGATCCTTGAGAGTGTGTCCGCCTCTTGCTCTCTCTGAATACATCTCCCCAGAATGTCTACAGTCATCAGGGTAATTTAGAGAGCAAAAAAAGACAGACTTGGCTTGGCCTAACTGGGGCTATCACTGTAATTGTGGAAGGAAGTGAGAACATACCAGCAGGGCCCCAGGGAGTAAAGAGCAAAGTGAGAGGAATAGAGACTGTATTTGTGGGACCCTGTGAAGCTGAAGAAGTGTCAGAGAGCAGCACAGTGATGCCTGAGGGGTGGAGCAGAGCTAAGGCAGTTAGATCCTCCTGAAAGAGGAAATAGCAAAGGATCTGGGTTTGGAGCACAGCCTCACAGCTAGCACACTCTTGGTTTCCCTCGGTAGCTAATACCATGGAGGACCAGGTAGCTGGGCACATTCTCTATACATTTAAAACGAGAGGTATCGTTGTAAACAGCTGCAGGGGTGATAAATATCTTTATGCTTTCAGAGAGGAAAGGGGGGACCTTCCTACACCAGTTCGTCATTGCCCCCTGCAATGCACATGCAGCCTCTATTCTGCCAGTCCATTCTTCCACAGCCAGTGCATTATTATGAACCCTCCAGCACACACAGCTAATTAGGGAAAATATCCTTTCTAGCAATTTAAATGATTTTGGCATTTTCAGGAGGGCACATGTAATATTCAAATTACTTCCACTCTGCGCTGCCTTGTCTTGCCTGGCTCATCTTCCCAGGTGAATTTGTAGTCTCTGAAATGCTCTAATTTCCCACACAAGCCATGTCAAATATAATTTTGGTGCAAAGTTGGTAATTATACGTAACATCAGTCTGATGTTAAAAACACTGAAAAATTTAGCAAGAAGAGACGAATGGAGAGACACAAGTCTGAGACCAACGAACGAAAGGCGTGCGGCCCCCTTAGTATTTGCGCTCGTTAATTAATAATAGCATGTTTTCAGGAACTGAAAGGATGTGTTTCCTGAACTGACTGGAATTCACTTATGTCCCAATTACATTGTCTCAGTGAAGAACTTCGGTCAGGTCTCGATGAAGAGCCGCAGCTAAACCAAAAGCAAAATCCAAGCTCCTCACTGAAGTCCATCACAGTTGCAAGGATATGTAAAGGAGCAGAAACCTAACCCTCAGGCTCAAACCCAGAGATTAGAATGTCTCCTCCTCCGCCACCCTCTGCTGCAAACCCCTCTGGAAGTAGTCAAACAGATTGGCATCAGTGAGTCACCAAGTGTATGGATATGTATTAGAATAAGTGTAATTATAACTGCTGGCCCCAAAGTATTGGGCAAACATTTTAACAGACTTGTTCCTCGGCTCCAGAGAGAAGAATTAACACGCAGAGTGAATTACCTGACCCCATCATCAACTCTTCCCCAAGGATGCCTGGTCTGCCTATTTCAAGGAGCATCCCAACTCAGCTTGCTTTTTGACACCATTATCCCAGCACACTGGCTGCCTGTCAAAAACAGTCAAGAAACCCTGAGTTAACCCATTCCACTCTAGAATCCATGCCTGCAATAACTGCTGGGAACCACAGAGCCATTTGCTCTGAAATTGTTGCTCCTAGTAATCTACTCATGGTGCTAATACATTATGGAAGGGAAAACCCAGGTATCTCATCATCACTGTTTGAACAGCAATTTCTGGCTCATGTGAGAACTTGGACCACAGCTGGTGAGGAAGGCTTGCTTCATTTTGATCCCAAAGGCTTTATGCCAATAGTCAAGAACCATAATAAAAGGCCTGATCACATAAGTAAATTCAGCACAGCCAAGCAAGGGTTTGATCCCAAAGGATGAAATGAGAGCCACTGAATAAAAGCTATTGTTTCAGAGGACTGAGGTTTTTAAAAAACAGAAGCCTCAAATAAACTTGAAGGTCCTGGACGTATGCAAACCCTGCTTTTATCACATATTAGCCATTGTGTGATTGTATACAGGGATTCAAGAGCTAGTCTTGAATTTCAGTCTTACTGTTTAGCATTTCACACCCTTCTCTGTCTTTCTTCAGTCCCACATTAGAGAAAAGGAAGAGACCTCTTGTTTTGGAGAATGAACCCTCCCTGGCTTTGCAGCTCACTCCATCTACTCCCTTAAAATCAGTTCTGACTTCTCATACCCTTTTTCACTCTCTTGAGTTTGTGCTGCTCATTTAACAGTGGCTGGTTGTGCATAAACAGAAAATCCATCATGCTCAGACCACATAGGCCAGAGAAACCCAGAAACTTTCACCACAGCTTTATGTGAAGAGATTAAAAAACGATCTATGCAGCTCCAAGCAAACAATGAGCAGGATAGGATTATGGATCCAGAAAGCATGACCCACGGCCCTGTTAAGGGCACTGCATGTGGGTACTTGTTGCTGGGAGAGGGGAGAAGGGAGAAAGGGAAAGGTTGGAAGGGGTCTACAGAAGATCAAGGTATATATCCTGAACAAATACACATTGATGTTACCTAGCCAGGAATGTGTTAGTCCTGAGGTAAACACTACCAACGTTGCTATCAAAGCTTACCACATTTACAAATGTAGCAGCAAAACAAGACAACACAGACTTGGAAGGGGAAACTTTTGGGGTTTTGCCAGACCTGCTGGGATCTCATCTCAAAGCAGCTGTACCCTATACACTGACCCTTTACTAAACATCCACATACTAAAATCCATATACTAAATGCAGAGCTTACATTTGACAAAAAAAAAAGGGCTTGAATTCTCAGTGAAAACTCTTAGGAGGCACCTATCTAGCCTCCAAGAACAGCAGGACTTCACTATATATGTCTGTTGAGATAATTATTTCATAATCAACCCATTGCAACACAACACTAGACACAGAATCTCTAACCCTTACCCACTGGCTGGAACACATCAAGAAGACACATTTATACACTAATTAGATAATCACGCACATAAATACAACCAATATGCAGGGTACATTAATTTACTTCCCTGTTCTTGAAAATCTGGTCTTGGTCCTTTTGATTCTTTTCCAGGATTCCCATCTCACTGTCCAGTTGTTCATTCTGCTCACTATTCTGAGTTATCACGGGCTACTTTAGATACACTCCTCACTGTCTACAGCTTGCTGACATCAAGAAGGCAGTTTTACTGAATATATTGTGGCCACAACACAATGTTCACATAGCTCATCAAATGCCTTCTACTGCTGCCTCAATTTTGCCAAAACACTGCTTATGAGACCACACAATAAACCACGTCAACAGACTCATCAGAAATAACCCTTTTCCCCAAAATGGGTTTACTACAGCTTAGATAACTGAATTGGCCTACCTGATAGTCCCACAAATGTTCTGGGTGTGCAACTATGAGGGTGGAATAGGGGCATGAAAAGGCAGTGGAAAACCTTAAGCTTCCCTTACTACTATGAAAGAGACATGGACCTTCAGGAAAACTGTTAGGAACATCTCAAAACCAGGTTGAGCATGGAGGGTCTAATTAAGCATTGCCATGATCCTTGTCCAAACAGGCACAGGAGGCTACCATGCCGATTTCATAAGAAACCCATACTCTAGCATGTGGACTTTTACTCTTAATGTAACTGGGATGACTGGCACCTCATATTAATAGATACTAAAATTTGGGGTTTTAGACTGTAAATTCTTCAGACCAAGTCCATGACTTCATACTTTTGCACACTATCTATGGATAAACAACAGTGTGATGTTGTGCTTTATGAGGCACTTAAGACCCTCAGACAAATGTAGCTTTCTAAATGTAAAGAGTGATTCTGCACAGCTTTTCCTTCTCAGTCTGAAATGATCATGTGCGAGAGGCAGAATAAGAAAAGATGACATTTGACCTCCAATTTCCTGAGTGCTAAGTAGCTTTCCTTGCCATTTTGAATCAGGTCCGCCTTTGTCTCCAATGGAAGGCCAGGATGTGGCAAGGTAGCTGGATGAATAAATAGTTCCTTTGCTGCCATGGTGATGGTGCAAACAGACCGGAGCACATGCCAAAGGAAGTTGTCATAAATCACAAGTTGGTCAATTTTGTTTAGTTTCCAATCAAGGGTTATGCAAACTGATTAGAAAGTGCCTCACTGAGGAGCCAATTTTAATTTTCTTCAGGAAAGTAAAATGTTCTCTCTCTAGTGCATTGCTTTGCAGATTTAGTCTTCTCTCAACTTCAGACCCTGTTCCTCCTCAGACCTGAAAGACTCTAATTTCAGAAACACCCCCTATTTCCAGCGTAGCTTGAACTCTGCCAGGATATTAGGAACATAAAGGGTAAGACCACATCCCCATGTTCAGATTTTTTTCATCTGTGACTTAACAAGGAGTCAAACAGATCCAGCCCAGAGAAACTTGCTTATCTTCAGGATTAATCCTTACCAAGGATTCTGCAGAGTGAGCTAAGAATGTGGAATACAGGTTTCAGAGACCACCCTCTCCTGTCCAACTGCACCTTCCAGCAAGAAAACAGTCTTTACAAGTCTGCAGTGCTTCTTACTGTCTCAGTGATGCACCAGGACTGCATTCTCTGTTGCAAATAGGAATTTCTGTGACTCTTATGTCTATAAACTCATTCCTCTGGGACTGAGACAACAAACTGGGGACTTTCTGCCCTTCACACTGGGGAATGAAACACCATGCAGACACCACCACCAGCAAGATGAAATCCATCTTGTTCTTTGACAGCTATTTCGGTTTTGTGGGCTATGATCATTGCAGTGTCTGTGAAAGGGGGAGGAGGAGGTTCTGCTCCATCATTTGAGAAGCTGCGCCCTCGGCCTGCTTTATAAAGTACCCAGTTGGCAACACTCTCCCATGCGTGGCTCTGTTACTGCTTGGGGTGGCCAGCTAACAAAACTCCACTGCAAACCTTGCTGAGTCCTGTCAACACTGCATCTCATCTGGGCTAATGCAAACCAGAAACTCACCCTCCATCCCCGGGAGGGGTCAGATATAGTTGTAAAGCATGAGAGTGCTGACAGGGTCTCCAGCAACGTGCTCCTGTTGTATCATTAGGTCCATATTCACTGATTCTCAGACTCCTCCTAGATGATGCCTAGGTTCATTCTGATGCCAGAGGCATTCTGCAGGCGGAGACAGGCTTCTTCCCAGTTCACCCAATTCCAGTCTGCCCAATTCCTCCCCCTAAATTTCGCATTTACACCCATGCTACAAGAGTGCAAAACTCACCCAGTCAAAACAGTGGAGCATTTGTACTTCAGATGCCTGATGTTTAGATGGCACAAAGCAAGAAAGCATTTGGCTTCTTCCTGCTCTTACTGATAAGCCCTTCTTGATTTGCCAGCCCCTCCAGATGGTGGGGCAGATATAACAGGACAGAATTATTTGCTAGTCTAAGCCAAAACCTCCTGCCCCAAAGTCTACAAAACTCAGCAGAAAAACAGTGATGGATTTCAGCAGACGCTGACTAGGTGCAGGCTCCTTAAGAATAGTAGAAGAGCAACAGCTTCACCTGCAGAAATATTCCTAATTAACAGATGAAATCTGACAATGGTATTTGCATAAGGGTAGGCAGTCCCCTAAGGAGCAACAGCCTGTGCTGGTATTGGACCAAGAGAAGGCCTCCATGACTTAGCGGTTCCTTGTGAAGCACGCTGATCTCCTGCAGGCTCTTCCTCACTCAGGGTAATTCGCCAACTAACTGTTCCATCTAAGGCAGCATCAGGGAAGCAAACAGCTGGGGAAGGGATTTTGTCTTTCTGTTACAAATGCCCTGTGGCCTGGCAGAAAATAAAGGACACACTGATCACTGTCTTCAAGGCTTCTGAAAGAATTTAATGCTAACTGAAGTTAATTCTGGACTCCTTGTTTAGACGGAGAGGATGAAGGAAGAGACAGAGTGAGAGCGCCAGGGGAGAAACTGATTTCCCGTCATTTCATTATTACCAGAATCAAATAAGCAAAAAACTCACGCATCAGGCTTTTATAATCATGAGATCTGAAAATGAATTAATACATTGGATTACTTTATACTGACTTGACTTCAGAGCCTTTACAGTGATAGAATTTCAGACTTCTTTTGTAGATCATTGATGTCAGAACTTGCCTTTAACTCATGCAAGTAAAAAAATCTCACCTAATCATAGGACTCCACAGCTGGGTCTTTAAGCAAAATGTCCACCCAGTTCAATTCTACTCTCATCACTGTTTCTTGACATTTGAAAATTAATTACCATTAAGCAGGGGGTCAGAATTAGACACAGAAGAGCTAAGCTAAAATCCAGCTACACAGAGTGTTTGGTGTTGGTACTCCAAATGGACTTCACAGCACATGTCACCATAGTTCTATGCTTTAATTTTCCCCTGTTTCCCCATCCAAACAGACTCAAACTATTTTATGAATGGAAACAGAGGGTACCTTTGGTCTGCAGTGCTTGATCATAAGAGAGGCTGTAGCCTACAGATGTGGTTAATTCAAGGAGTGTGGCTGTGAAGGACCCAAATAAAAGTCTTGCTGCTGAAGCAGGTGATGAGCCAGCTAAAATTGGGATACACTCATGGCTTTGACTATGTAGCCATACTTTTTTGGTTGAAACCCAGCCGGCCTGTTACCAGCATGATATAATCCAGCAGCATCTAATCGGCTGCTGCCACCCTCTGCCTTCCCCCACCCTCAACACTGGCGGATATGTCAAAGCAAAAACATCTCTGCATTTCTGATCTCCCTGGGGTCACATCTGTTTTGAGTCAGGCTTCTCATTTGGTTCCAATCCACCGATTTCCTGCTACTGTCCATGAAAAAGAGAGTGCGACTCTGTGGCTTCCCCTGGGTGTAATGGTCTAATCTGTACCTTGTTGTGCACTGTAGAGGGGAGGGGGAATCAGTGCTACTTGGGAGCAGATTTCTCTTCCCTTATGATTGCATCCTGTTCTTATGCAAAGCACCTTTATTCTTACTAGCAGTGGCAGCCCCAGATGTCCTGGTGCCCTCCCTGTATCATCCATATTCCTCCGGCCTCCTAATTGAATCCTTCCCTGGCTGGGACAGGCTTTCTTCATTATGATGAACTGGATCCAATTCTACTCCCTCCCCTCCATCTCCCAGTCTTTCCTTGTGAACACAGGGCAGGCCCCACAGAGCTTCTGTGGGTGGATGACCGCACCAGTGAACTGTTCTTGCAGCTACTGTAATGTTGCTCATGAGGTTAACAGAGCAGGAAAGCCCCAGACAGGTACAAGGTGGCAAAGGCATTTTCTCTGCCAAGATTCTGGCAGCATCAAGATGCAGTTTAGTTCTGAGAAATAATATCTAGTTCTTTTAATCTATAGCTTTCAAAGTCATTTATCTAAAATACCAGGGTTTTGCCGCTGGTGAAGTAGCCTAAGAGTTCTCACAAGAGCAGTGGCAGACCCCAGGAGTTGAATGGGTCTCTTACATCCTCATCCCATACATCACCCATGAAGTGACACCGTTTCTCTTTGTAGGAGGTCAGTATCCATAAGCAATGTTTCACTCATGCTCTGAACAAGGCAGGGCAATATAAATAGAACAAATCATCTTTTTTCACCCTCACTCGTCCACTGAAAATCTCAGTAGTGGGGAAGAGTTCGGTCCCCTTACCTTATTTATCCTTTGGCCTCTTAGTTGGAGACAGATTACCCTATGTTGCACCATACAATACATATACAGAGACACAAGTTTTCTTTGAATGCTCTCATTCTGGAAGTAGGAGCAGTGTAGCAGTACTACCACACTTAAGATTACTCTGCCATGAAATTGTATTAGCCCAGACAGAGCATCACACTATATGTTGGTTTTGGTACTTTAACTGGCTTGTTCAGACATAGCTATCTTATTATTACATGGACTGCATTAGGGTGTGCAGGAACAGCCAGACTTATGTCAAGGCAAGTAAACTCCGGTAAACTGAGGCACAAATACATTAGCTGCATTGACATCAAGGCAAGTTCTCAAGAGTGTTGGGAGAAAAAAACAGTACTGCAAATTCCCCAAGTGCCACCACTTTAACTACTAACCCACACTCTACTACTGCACTAAGTACATCTGGATTTCATCAGAGCCTGGATATTATTTTTAAAAATAACCAAATCTTTGGAAAACAAAACCCCCCAAAACACCAGAACAAAACCTCTGATCTAGAGGCTTTCAGCATCTTAGGGAATGAAAGATGCTATTATTGTTACTAGAAAGGCTCTAAAGGCAATAGTACAAGCAATGATCTATAGGGCACAAGTATGTTTGTTATGAAATAATTTGGATCCACAGAGGAATTCCATATGTGGCTTCCCCTCTGGTGACTAGAGGTTCCCACCTTGGCAGTGATCCTGGAGTCCCATGCCTACAGGCTCAGCAGTATGGAAGGGGAGGGTGGACGCTGGAGGAGTAATGGGATCATCAGCCGCTGAGGCTGCTGCTTGGCACGCCGACAATGTTTGTTTGCACCTCTTTGAAGATGAGAGATGAAAGTGGCGCCCACATGGGCTGCCTTTGATTAGCTTCTTATTTTTAACATTGCAGCTGCAATTATTTTTCTTTTTCTTGAAGCATTTCTTCCCCAGCACCAGAAACTCTGAGGTTCCCTTCTCTAGGGAGGTTCAACTTCAAGGAAACGTAACAAAGAGAAGTGTGAATGTAAAGGAGACTGGACAACTCAGGGCCAGTAGGGACTTATGTCATTTTATTTTTAATTTTACTTCCATTTTTTTCCCCAATCCCCTATACTCAGTGGGTCTCAGAAAGAAAATACTTGTTTACTTCTTTTTTAAATAGGGAAAATAAATGAGTCCTGGGATTGTACAGAGCTGTCATGAAGAGGAAAATGTCTAATGGTTTAATTCCCAGCTCTGTCACTGAACCACTCTGGGACTTGGGGAAAAGTCAGTTCGCCCATCTGTAAAATGGGATTTATAATGCGTTGCTTCTCAGGGGTCTTGAAGGAGTATGAGTAGCATTGATGGAATGCTTCATGCACCTTGGATAGAAGGGGCAATAGCCTTGTGAAGTGCTGTCCTTAATAGATACTTAGAGGAGTTTCCTTCACTGTGGTACTTATCTGACCACAGCAGGCGAGTGCCTCACAGCTACTGATGGATTTTTTTTCTATTACCTCTCTGCATCGTAGAATTGTTGCACAGGAAAGCAAGGCAAATGGCAAATTGAATAAAATGGACCCAGTCACATACAGAATATGTAGTAAAGTCGGGACTAATCCTTTATTTCCTAGATTTCTGCCACATCAGTTAGACTTTCCTCCTAGTCATATGGATTTTGTGATGTGACAGCATGAGGGAAAACCACCTTCCCTTCTTCCTACATCGATCAGTCACACTGTGGCTGTCTTCCGACTGCACAAGGAGCAAGTGGTCTGAAAAGGGAGTGAATGTTTCTTGTGCATTAGGCTATTTTCTATCATAACATTTTTGTTTTTGTTTCTTTCACCTGACAGAGTAGTTTTCAGCCAAGAATTTGATCAGATGTTAACGGGACAATGTCAGGAAAAAGTTTAGCCTGCTGTTCCTTATTTTCAGGACCAATTCACAGAGACAGTAAAGAGCTATACGAGTAATATCAGAGGAAATTGCTGGTAATTGGTACTTCCAAAAATTGGTAATTGGTACTTCACAAAGCCCTGCCGCTTGTATCAGCTCAAGTTTAACTTCTGTCAGAGGACCTTAAAAAGTGCTAGGCAGAACCTGATAGCAACAATGTCAATTAACAAGACAGAAAAACCTGGAGTGGGGATAAGAGGAACGGCCAAGGATAAATAACAATCAGGTTCTCGATACTCAACACACTTCAAAAGAAAAAACACAACTACATATGTTTATATTTATTTCTTTGTGTTATCTATCAAGACATTTACTAGCCAAAGAGAAATGAGGGCACATGGGTTGAGTAAAAAAATTGTAGCATGCTTACACAAATCCAACCAACTCTGAGAGCAAAATCTGTTTCCACCAAATAAAGTACCTGCTAAACCCTCTAAAAGACACTTCAGCCTTAGCATGGTCAGCCCAAAAAGCTTATACGAATCCAGTCAAAGCATATAATTTACCCAGGTTTCCTTGTCTTTACGGCATTTCCCCTGCTCCCAGGAAGAGAGGCAGGCAGTTGTTTCAGCCCAGCGCACCACCCAGGTAATCCCAATGCCTAAGCACCATTCTGCTCAACCCAGCTCCTCATGAAGGAATAAGCCGGTCTTATAGGCTCTTCTCAAGCATATTGTAAGGAGATATATTGTACAGGATAGCTCATAATATATACCTACTTCAGATTCTTTCCAGAGAAACAACATACTCCAGCCCAACTCCATCCAGTCACACAGACTCCAGGACATTAAATTAACTCCCTGCCAAATTTACTGCAAGCCATCTGACCATACCATTTAGCCACAGTAAAGACAAAATCTATACCTAGCTACAAGCAGGCAACTCTGTTGAAAACCTATTTATATCACTCAAGGAGATCAATGGAGAGCCCAGGCCTGGAGGCCAGTGACCTTAGATTGACACAAAACTTAAAGGAAAAAATTAATGGTGTCAACTCAAGAGACCACAGCTGTTATTTCAGAGGATTCAAAAGCTGGCCCTGCAGCTTACTGATCAAGAAAAGGTGCTTAAATGGGGATGCATTTTTTGGAAATAGAGCAAATACTCACCCATTGCTGGTGCAGGAGCAGAGGCACAGAGCTGCTTCCCCAGGACACCCCAATGGCTGCCTGTGCCACGCAGGCAGGTCCTTGGTGGCAGCTGGACCTCCCCAAGTCTGTCCCCGATGTCATCAGGTGTGGTATGACACCAGCAGTGGTGTTTCTGTAATAAGTCTCTCCTCAGACTGTCCCAAAGCGACGCTGTGGTGAGCTTTCCACAGACTGTCTCCAGAAAGTACTACCTCAGGGGCCTTCCACCCAAGGAAAGGTGAAGAGGGGACCTTGGAGGAGACTGTGCAGGGGTGGCAAGACGCCCGTTGTCTGAAGGCCACACACTCCCAGATGAATTCTCAGGCCTAGGATTTCTCAGTTCTGCCTCAGCTCTTCCTTAACTGCTCCAGCCCAGAGCAGCAACAATCCCTGAGGAGCCCCTCAGGGGGCTCTGACACTCACAAAATGGCAGCCAAGGGGGGAGAGGGTGCCTTATTCCCAACTTACTGAGGTACCAGCATAGCACCACATCGATGACAAGGCCAGGTACCGCTGGATGGATGATGAGGCAAGGCACCCACAGCTGGAGACCGACGCTTGCTTGTGCTGTGGCACCCGCAGCTCCCTGGTGGACTGGCAAAAATGGAGGGAAATGGTGGCTGCCTAAGGGCCCCCCTCAACAGGTGCCTCCGCCTCACACAGAGGCAGGCCCTGAGGCGGCCCTGACCCAGCAGGCACAGCACTGGCTGCCAAAACCCCTTTCTCTGGTGTGAACTCCAGCCACACTGAGGTAACACTGCCAGGAAGGGCTGCTGACGGTAGAAGAAAAGCCCCCACCCTCTCACAACTGGCCCCAATTTAGAGAGGACAGCTGAAAACAGGACCTGCCCCACCTGGCACGGCCATCTGGTAAGCCCTGGAGAAAGGTAACAGATTTCCGAGTGTGTTTCATGGTTTTTTTATTTTTCAATTAAAATAACAAAAACAAGGTCCTGGAAACGGCAGGTTACAGGGACAGTGATGATCAACAGAAGTTCTGCAGAGACAGGTTTTATTTTTGGAGTAGCCACTGACTGCTGGTGCAGTGCTGGACATGTTGGTGTACCTCTGCTGCCTTTAACACCTCCTACTTCACTTCAACTTAACTGTTTTCAGGCAAGAACATTTTTTTGGGTGTACAGGTTTGTGCACAGCAGGGCTGTGCTCTCCAGTGTGGCCATGTGTGCTACTGGCATGCAAGTCATAGCAGTGCTGGCCATGCTCTGATCTTTAATTTGCTCAGGGACTTTTTTTTTTATTATTATGATTTTTATAATTTTTTGCACTGGGTGAGAGAGCCAGGAGGCTGATCCCCAACCTGGGACCAGTAGCTCCCATTCGATGTCCAACACCAACCCAGCCAGCTCTTGCAGCAGAGCTGGCTGCCACATTGTGGCCTGCTCCCCCAAACGTCACATCTGGCTGATGTAAAACACACATGTTTTGACTGAAGCTTTTTCTTTAAAATGCCAACATTAAAGGAAGGTTTGCTTTGTAAAACTGAAACTGTAAAACTCTTCTGAAACCCAATCTGGGGGATTAAAAGAACCACATGAAAAGGGATAAATATGACCTGGACATTTACTTCCTGTGCAGAAGTTCGCTGAACATGTGCCTCCCAGCCTGTCAGTGCGAAACAAGACCTTCTGCTCTTATTTTCAGAAGGAAAAAAAAAAAAAAAAGGAGAAGAAGAGAGGAAGACAGGAAATTTTGTAAACTGACAACTCTTTTCTATCTCGTGGCTAATGTCAGAGACATGGGTTTCTTTACAGTGGCATCTCATACACTTTATAACCAGAAAGATACACAACTAGCAATAAGAAATTTAGTATTAATAGGTAAACTATTCTTTTTCATACTATATGGTAAAGTTGGGCTTGATCCACTTTTAACTGGGAGTCAGTGGCAGAACTCCTTTGGATTTCAGTGGGAATAAGATCAGACCTAAAGATATGATGGACCGAGTCCAAGGATTCTCTGATGATGTACAGAAGAAACACATGGATAGACAAACAGATCTTCAGTTAGTCAGAAAATGGCTCACTTTCAAACAAACTAATGCAAGATGTTTGTATAAGTATTGCTCATTTCAAGTATTAAAACTTGGGTTCCAAAAACCAACTTTACTTAAATATTATGAGACTTGAAAGAAAAAAAGATCAGTTATGGATTCTCTGTATTTGCATCCTAGTTTTTGAATCTTTAAGATATAACATTTTTCCTGGTTTTCTTTACTAATAGTGAACTGCTAGAAGCTTGATTTTTTTTTAAAACAAAGCTGACATTGTGATTTATTATAGTATGATTTCAGAAGATGAGACTTAGGGAAAAAACCATATAAGAGCAGGCAATACATTAAAGTCACTATTGTTCTCAAAATAACTTCCTGATCTTGGGTCCCAATACATGAATTGCAGAGGACAAAATGCAATATAATATAAAATTTGGCACTGCCATTCTCTTTGGACAAAAAAAAGTCCCTTTATCCCAGTCAAGTTCCCTAGAAGCCAGTTACACACTAATTTGGGATTATATTTTTCCTCTTTTTTTTTTTCCACCCACATGGATGATGCTGTTAAATTACACTGAAAGTGACATTAGTTGCCCAACAGTCATAATTTGGAGAAAAACTATTGAAATATATAGGGAGTGCAGTGCTGAATCTAAAGGCAGACTTCCAACAGAAAATGTTGGACTCTGCACATGAAATGTTGTGGGGCACCTTCTTGCACCACTGGCTTGTAACTGCTGCAATAGCTGACACTGTGGATGCACAGGCAGGACCCAGCTTGAATCTGAGTTTGAAATTCTCTGTAGTCTGGGGTGCTTGAATCTGGAGTTTGTCAGTTCAGTTCCACTCTCATTTGAGTTTTTTCGTGGGGTTTTTTTTGTTTGTTTGGTTGGGTTTTGAATTTTAGAGTGATTAAGTCTGGATTGCTATTGGTATTCTTGGACAATGCTCCATGTCCCCTGTGTGAGATAGAGACACCCAATAACCCATAGTACATTTTTTCCAAATACTCTCTCATCTCAACTGGGTTTGATCTTTGAGATGGAAAGTTCATCTATTCTACTTGCAGCCTTGGTTTTCTAATTCTCATTGAAGCCTTTCTTTTGCCTTTCTGCCTAGTTAGTACTGGCCAAATTTAAAAAAAACACTTTTATCGTTTCAAGCCAGAATCAAGCAAAAAAAAAAGATGTGTTTCGAAGTCATTGTTCAATGAAGAAAGACCAGTTCCCAAGTTCTTTCCAAATCCAAAGTGGACAGTTCCTCAGTCATTTCCAAGCAGGAAAGAGGCCATTTTATGAGCCAGAAAGCATCCATTTTCTGCGTCAGTCCTGAGCCAGAGAGGCTAGTGTCTGAGTCAGTTCCAGGGGGGGAATGCCTGGCACTTTTCCAAGCTTGGGAGTGTTGCTATCACAGCAATTGTTTGGTGATGCCATCCCAATAAAGCTTCATTATGGTGTTCCTCTTTCTATAAACTTCAGTGCCCTCCAGTGTCCCCCGCAATCACTTATCTAATATTAGGATATTAAAAAATATGGAAAGATTTTAAAGAGACTTATTAAAATGCAATTAGCAGCGTGTACGACTTAAGCAGCGAGATTATTTAAAAAAACGACTTGATTGTGTGGAATGCCACGCACCTTACAGAGATAATAAAGCTGCCAATCAAGTCCATTTTCAAATTAGGAAATTTTCATTCTTTTTTACAGCCCCCTAAGTGAATATTAAAACTGATTATTAACCTCAGAGTGTAGCAGCGGCCCCTAAGCCTGCAAGCTCTAAAAGGGAGGTTTCATAACTGTTGGTAGCCTGGGCTTCATTCCCCATTTGGACTGAGATCTCTGCGCTTACTTAAAGGGACAGTGCTCACCCTTTGAATAAGGAAATCTGAAAAGCCTGGATGGGTCCCTTGTTTAGAAAAGGGCAAAGCTCCAGATCTTGACATTGCAACTTGGGAGGCCAAACCCAACTGCCTGTAATGACCCTGCCTCGGTATTACACAGCGGAGTTTTGCTGCCGATAAACTGCAGGTAAGACTGCCCCCTCATGTCCAATCTCTAAATCTCACCAAATCTTTAAACTCCCTGGCACATAACCTTCGTTTTGTCTAAGTAAAAATGTGTAGATTAAATGAATGTTTATGTGGGAACACATAGCTTTGTCACACTCAGGTTGCTGTGCATAGATTCTCAGTGTATGTTATTATTCTCAGTTTATGTTATTACTTCCCTTGCTAAATGTAAAACCATGTCATTTACCTTGCTGCCTTTTTATTTATTTTTTGTCCTACTGAGAGACAATCAAGTGTGACACTTCCTGTTATTTGACTTTGCTGGCATTTTTATTTCATCTATAAAAAGGATCCTTCTCTGAGAAATTAAGTCACATTACCCTGACAGGTTACTCCTTTTGCAGCTCTTTACTTGGCTGTCAAAGTGGATTTATTGATGCTTCCTGGATTTCTCTCCTCAAGCTTGCAAACTGGAAATGACGAATTCTCTGGAAGGCAGCAAGCTAATTCTTGACTTGAATGCTTTATTTTGGGATAAATGCAAAGATTCAAAGGGAGTTGCTTAGGAGGCAGTAGTCACTGATTCCGACTCCAAAGCAAAAGTATATTTTTTTAGCACATGCTTAACTTTAAGTATATACTTAAATTTACCTTTGCTGATCTCTTTGGGACCATGCACAGGCCTCGAAGGTATGTACTTAGGCATTTTACTATATTGGTGCCAGGCTGCTTTGCAAGAGTGAGAGTCCAGGCAATAGCTAAACATGGAGAATGTCACTGGGTTTCAAAGTATCTCGGATAGAAGTTATTTTACCAGCACATGTATCTCATGAATATAGCTCCCTCTGGAATCTAGCTATGGCACCTGGATCTACTTATGATTCGCATGGAAGCTATCTACACATCTTTTCAAAGTAAATAATCTGCCTGGGTTGGTTAATGGGGGTTAGGAGGATGACAAATTGGGTTAATAAAATGTCAGCAAGAGCCAGGTTCTATGTCTGGAATGAGTCACAAGTGAAACAAGTTTAGTGGCCAGGGTTCACCCTTGATCTCGAATTGGTATTTGTCTACATCACCGAGTAACCACAAGTGATCCAGTATAATTCAGCATAACTGACAATCCAGCGTTGGCAATATTGTTGGGGTGGAGGAGGGGAAAAGATGCTACCGCCTCTTTATAGACTCACGCCACAGTTAATGAGAAGCACTGAAGAAACAGTAGCCACAGAAATGGCATGAGACTTCCCAGGTCTCTGAGCTGAAAAGAAGCACCTCCAGCACACCGAATGTCTTGTGCTGCTACTGAAGTTGGCAACATGCCTCTCTTTTACTCCCCAGCCTGAAGCAAGTATGTTCATGGCTCACCCATTAAGTTGGTCTGGGTGGGGAATGTATGGAGTAGCTTAGTATGCTCATCAGGATGAACTGAGTATTGGTGATATTTTAGGAGTCGGAAGGCTAGAAGGGAAAGATATGCAGTCAATCAGGACTGAGGGACACCAGTGAAGACATACAGAGACTCGGGGAGGTGTACTGCAGGTGGATTAGTAGAATTGCATAGAAGAGTTCTGAAAATAACTGTTGGTTGCTTTTCTTTTCATTTCCATAAACAACTATTCACTGCTAAGCAAAGTTTATGATGATTGGAACCACACTGGTAATGACAAAGAGAATTAAGGAGATGTAATGGACATATAATCTTTGGATTCATGAGATACTAAGTGTATGGTAATGCCAGCACGGTAAATAACTCAGTTATTAACATATTCTAAAATTAGATCAAGCAAAAACAGCATTCACAAATACTGAGACAATTCCTGGCAGAGAAGAGAGATTACTGAAAAGGTTTGAGTAAGTGCTATGAATGGGTGATTGCCAGGCTGGAAAGCAAACTTCCAAAAGCATGAAGACTTTGTCCCAGAAGCTGCCTTGCATTCCTTGATTAGGATCAGCTTCTAGAAAAGCCTCACCGTGGGTGCTGGCAGAGCCAGACATGAAAAGAACAAGCTTTACCTAATGCCAAATCTTCCAGCTGCAGCTTTGACAGTAGGAATTGCCCTGCAAGTCTGTACTCCAGAAACTCACAGGAGAGTTACACAAATGGTAAAGCAGCAGGAAGTCTGATACGCAGCAATTCAAATACATTAGACTAACCAACTGAAAAAATAACCTTGCATTATTTGTAGCAGCTTATTAGGCAAGGTAAGTTTTGATTCAAATATTCCTAAACATGGAAGAAGTGAATGACTAGATGACACAGAGTTTGCTTCTATGTTCTTCTCCACTCCTAAAAATACACATGGAAAATCTGAAATAGAAATCTGGATTTTTCTTTATTGTTAGAAAAGGGGAGAGGGAAGAATATCTGAAGCACTCCTTCACTAGAAAAGCGCAGTTCCAAAACCTGGGATCTTGCCACCCCTTCTGAACTTTTCTAACCCAAGCGGTGTGTTGCAGAATCCCTGCCTAACTCCTCCAGACTCCCCTAGCTGCATCTCAGCAGTCCCCTCCAGGTGTCAGACTTGCACTTCACATGAGATTTTCTTCCCTCAGCTGCATCTTCCGTGAAGTGCTGGGTTCGGTGGAGATTCCTGACAAGAGGTCATCAAAGGTCTTAAAATATTAAATGCATTCCCTAATTTCAATTTAGGAAGAATGCTGAAATATCACAGCCCCGTCAGGCCTCCCTCAAAATTGTAAAACCAATGCCATTGTGTAAGGGAGGGGCTTTAAGTGGGCCCATTAGCTTTCTGCAGTATGTGCCAAGAGAACTGTGAACATCTGCCAGCCCAGAAACAGTTCAGGAGCCAGGACTTTCACTTAAGTTTTCTTTTTTTAGGCTGTAATTGACGTGACTGTCCTTTCTTTGGCCTTAATTCCTAACTACTTCTCAAGATACTAAAAGCTTCAGCTCTCCTCTGCACTTCTGCACATAAATCAGAACTACACTGAAATTTTCTCAACAGGATCTCATCGTGGCAGAGCCACTGGAAGCTAGAATGAAGGCAAGAACATGCAGGCCCACCACACCATCTAACCCTGCTCTCATTTCAGGATTAGGATTGCTGGCAGTGCTGTTATTTGGATTAGGACTAGCACTGTGGGAAAGACAGCAAACAGAGATAAACAGGCATTGTCAAGACACATTTGTAGCTATAGGATTGGACAGATAGCCTGGATAGCGGAAGGAAGATTCCCCTTAAGATGTTGCTGTAGCTGTAGCTACAAATCTTTAGGCAGGTCAAGTTCAGGATGTATTCTTAAAACTACATGCATGAGAAATAATGAACGAAATTGTGAAAACAGTGAAATCCTTTGACAGAGCGGGAAGGGAGTTGTGTCAACTCTGAAATACATGGTGTGGGTGGGGGAAGTTTGCAAAAATACAGTGTTTTGTTCAGACTTAACCATCTTTCAATTTCACGAGTAAGAAATTAAGAGTTTCAGCAGTCTCCTGAACTAGAAGGTTTTGAGATGACATCCATGGATAAGAAACTGGGCTGAGTTCAGATGTTTAATTCTTGTAGTGTAGGCTACTGGGTAGCAACAATTTTCAGTAACTACTGAGCTGGGAAGGCTTCAAATATAGGCTATTGAGGGGTCCAAAGGTCTGTATAACATTAACTGTCATAAGACAACTGGCAAACATGATAATGAATGCAGTTTTCCACAAGGTCTTTCTAACTGACTGTTTCAGTATTTTTTATAGGGGTTAGGAGAAAGTCTGTCATGAAAGCACAATTCTGGGTGTCAGGTGTCACCAGTTTTTCACTATGGACTTTCAGAATGACCTTGGGGAGCCTGGCTTACCCCAATACCTCAGTTTTCCAAACGGTCGCCTACAACATTAACTGGCCAGAGTTGGATTAATTGCATTATAAATGTAAGGGCACTAAAAAGACATTAAAAAATTCAGAAAGAGAAAGATAGAAGTCTATCACCTCTGGCAGTTTCAACTGCACAAAAAGTCCATTTGGTCACATCTGGTTGATCAGTAGCTCTCGCCACTCTCATCAAGAATGACTTTCTGTTCTATGAGCATTAGTTCTCCCCTTTCTGCGGCTGTCAACTATTTCTCATGTAAAGGTCTTGCTCCTCTTTCAAAATTACCTGTATTAAGGCAAATTATGTGTTCTCTTCCTTTCCTTGTTGAAAGTCATTTACATGAAGAATCACAGAACTGAGATTATAGATACTGGGGGAGGGAATGCAGAAATATAGATAAGGCTGGAAATTTGGGTGGGCCGCGATTTATGGTGGACAGCCAAAGAACAAATGTCTGATGTCATAGTAAATCATTTCTATTGCAAATGATTTAAAATAATGAAAACCCATATGCATTAAATTTTGCCCTGTACATCCATTTGACATATTTTAAGTAGACAAAAGATGGATTTTACATAAATCTTCAGTAAATGTACTTCGAAAAAATATCACCAGGCAGTAAAACCTAACCATTTTAAAAACAGTCTTTGTCTTATACTTGAGCTCCTGCTTCAGTGTGCATCATTCAAAAACAGCAAAAAACTACCCCAGACTGTCTGCCCACTCCTTGGAAGAAAAAAAAAACAAAGAAGGAAAACTAGGCAAAACAGCTTTTGAACAGATCCTGCCAAAGTTGTCCTTCACACTATTCCAGGTCTTACAGGAATAGTTGCTACATCTTACCCAAGCCACCTGTGGCTTTGCCTTTGAAGGCGTCTATTTCCAACCTCCAGTGTAAATACTAATGTTTGTATTCAATATTTAGGATCTGTCACACACCAACACCTGGAATTTTATAGACTTGAGGCTAGCTCTCTAGCACAGTTCCCAATCTGTGGATTTTGTCCTTTGGTTTATGACAATCTGTGCTGACGGAAGTTCGTGCTCTTCTATGCTGGGAGTTACTACACAATCAAGCAAAAAGTGTCTTTGAATCCCAGCTCCAATGCACTGTAAGAGGCAAAAAATTCCTTTGGAACATGCCTGGCACATCTTCACCAGGAACTTAGCTCTGGGAACTGACTAGATACCTCTGAGAATCACAGGCAGAAATTCTTCCCAGGCTCTGCTGTGGATGGTCCAGAAAGGCAAGGGAGGTGACTTTCAGATGGTTTGATGTGACTCTGCCAAACAAAACAGAATGAAGTTAATTTTGCATTCTCTGCGTACAAGATGCAGACATTTGACAGTTCCCACAGGTACCAATCAAACAAGAGGGTGGAGATGTCAGTTGTGCTTTGAACCCTGGTTCACAGCTCAGAAACAAAGGTAGCAATCAGCACCCAATTGCCAGCAGTAGCTATGGAGCTCAGAGGGGCCTTTTGTCACCATTGCTGGGTTTCCAATTACTACATAACATTTTTAGTTCCTAACAGGGCTCCCACCCAGGCCAATCCTTTTGTATGATGGGGCTGGGTTTGCTGAGCAGCAGCCAGGACACCACCACACCTGGATGGCTGAGCCCAGCCATTTCAAAGACATAAAATCTAACCAGCCTCACTCTCAGATAAGTTAATTGCCTATTCTGATTGTTTCTTGTCCCACTAACACTCAATATCTGTCTGGTGGTAAAACAAGTAGCAGCAGTGACTCTTTGTAGCTTGTTAGTTAGGGAAATAAGGCCAAAGGTTTTTTTCAAAACAGCTACTAGGGCTGAAAGGACCCAGACTGATGGGCACTGAGTCCTTCCGGGTCTTTACACTAGCCAAGCATGTAAAAAATCTGACTTTGATTGTGTTTGCTGAGAGATTAACAAACACATCACCCCGTCTAATCAGTTTTGGAAGAGTTAAGTACATAAGGACATGAAACAAAAGGAACATGGAAACTCTGTTCCTTTAAGAAACAGGACTAAACCATCTCAGGTGGATTGAAAAGGAGGTAATTGAAATCATGGCTTTATAGGATCATGGGAAAATTGCCTGAAATATTTCAGATACTATAATGAAGCCTTAGATGCTGTTTCAACTCAAGGGATTAGGAGGTGTGTTATTGTGAGAACCATGGACTAAGTGATCTTTCCAGGTACTTTACATGGGTGGAAGCTGCTTATTTTGTTTAAAGAAGGCTTTTCTCTAGTAGTCATTTCTAGGTATTAGTAAACTTTTATGTTGCTTGTGTATGGAAAGCTCTATTTATGGTAGGTATTTCTAGGGAGGGGGACAAGTAATTATTGCAAATGTTCCTGTGGTTGTGGTGAAAGCTCTTTCAAAAAAAAGGGAAAAAAGTATTTTGCAACACTACTGTATATGAATGGATTTTCAATTGTAGCTAGCAAAAAAGAAATACTACTGATCTTGTTCCTTCAAGGGAACAGCACCTCCTTTTCTATGATATAGTATCTGTTTAATTAGAGGCTCAAATGGCTTTAAATTACAAAGAGAAATAAATAAACTGAAAGGTGTCCTACTCCTTCAGGCAACTGCGTTCAAGGTGGGCTTTATTTAGTGCATGTGGTAGAGAAGATGCTTAGGTATGAAGGAGTAGGGTAAGGCTGATCAAAAGATGCAGACTACTTAAGGGCACAGTCCTAGGGATACAGTGGTAACATGTTTGGGGTTTTTTTTTTCCCCTTGCTAAATGTATGTAGAATGAGAACCAACACAGAGAATCTAATGTTTCTATTTGCTCAGACTTTCTCAGAGAACACTTGTTTCGTGTTCATCCTCCTTACACTCAGAATAAAGCAGGAGAAATGTGACGTTTAAAAAAAAAAAAAAAGGCTTCCCCTGAGTAAGGGTGAGAGGTAGGATTTATTAACTATTGGCAAAATTGGGCTAGATTCTGACTATGCTGACGTGCCATCGTTCATTAAACCCTCCTGCTTTTTACTGGTCTATGATTAGAAATAGGCCCAAGCACTCCATGTTTTTTAATACCCAGAGTTGTGTGGTGGTTTTCTACCATGAGTTTATATTTAGATGCCCATTGATGTTGGTTTTTATCCCAAGTGCTTTTGGGAGGGTGAACAGCTGATCATTACACTGAGTTTGCTTGTACCCATGAGCACACTTAACCTAGAGCAGCAAATAGTTATTGTATTGCATTTTGTTTTGTGCCTGTGGGCACGCTTAAGTCAATATACATGATGGCTAGTACCACGGTATTGCATTTGTCTACACCCATGGGCACTCCAAATTGCCAGTCTGAGGGAATTGGTGAATTAACTAGCTGTATGCCCACTGGTGTAGTTACTTCAAGAGCAATACTACTGTTAATTGCTAAACTTAAATCTAATCATAATGCAAAATAACAGAAGGAAAGCGCTGCAAGAATCCCAGTTCTTACAGAAAATTGATAATAACATTCATTTAATTCTAAGCTTGTGTGTTGCCAAAACTGAGGAACAAGCTCTTGGGGCAGAAGTCTCTGCGGTGAATAATTGTCCTTCTTTCCCTGTCTGTTTTACAGTCAGCAAGCTGCATCGAGCTCATTGCTCTCTCCAAGCTTTTACCTGCATGAAATCTAGTTCAGGGTTGATGCTTACTCCGCTCATTAGTGAAATTACCACCAGATGCTTTGTTAGATAGAGGTCACTCTGGCTGAATGCCATGACAACCTCTTCAAATAGCGTGATTGCTAAACTATAGCTTTGACTTGAAATGGTGCAGTAGGTAATGTTGACACGCTGCAATTACCGCTCAGTCCTCACAGCATGTTCAAACAACGCTGACTACCTCAGTGCTGACTTGGCAACACCAGAACTGGATTTGGGATGTATACTGTAGATGACTAGAAAATGTAGGAATTTCAGGAGAACGCCTACACAGAGCATTAGCTTATCTCGTTAGCCTGTGTCTAGTCAGGTCCTCTCAGAACTCTATTGAAAAATGGTAATTAAATGATAAGGCTGAGTCTGAAGTTACATGGGCATAGATGGGATAGGTTTCAGTGGTGCTGGGAGCCAGTTTTTACAACTGAATAAATCTTAAGTGGGAGTCTTAAATACTCAGCAGAAGACATTAATGCAAGGGACTGGATTAGCCTTTCCCAGCAGTAGGGCCATCTTTCCTTACTATTAAGACTTATTTTTACTTCTTTTTAGGAGACCGGTGCAAGGGAATTCATGCTAGATGGGCACTGGGAACATGGCCCACATGCGGACTGGATGAGTGTCGCAAAGGAACAGATGAGGAGAAAGGGACGGGAAGAAGGTAGTAGAATTATTTTCCTTATAATAGTGTTAAGCCACAGAGCTGAGCTGGCTAGAGAAAGCTCTGCAGTGTACTTCTTTTCTCTCTGATGGTGGCAGGTAGGACTTTACAGCTCTGCTAATGACAACCCTGTGTGTCTTCCTGTTCAAATATATCTTGTAATGAAAACTGATTGTTACAGATGTCTCTGGTGTGACTCGCAACTAATGTGACTGTGATTGATGGATCAGATAAGCTTATTATTAAAGTATCAGAATAAAATAACTTGGAGATCTTGAATGGCAATTATCCAGATACAAAATGATTGATTAAAACTGTAGAAGAGTTACTAATTTATAGCTTTCTAGTATTATCACTGTGAAGTAAAAAAAAAAAACCCACCACCAAACTGGAGTGTTTATCTAGAGGATTATGCTACTGAAAGCAGATTAACCTTATAAAAGGAACCAGAACCAAACCAGGTGGAAAATACCATGTTCCTGCCACCGTTGTTTTTCTCCTCTGCGTGGTTCTTTTGCACACAGGCTTGTGTAAGCTACATGAGCAGAGAAGGCTTGGCACGGTAGCCTAGCTAGCAGTACTTCCTGGGACCGCAGCTTAGGAAAACGTATGTAGACGGGCTCTTCTGCACATTTCTTTTGTATTTTTAAAGAGTCAGAAAAGTGGCAACAGGAAACATGAGTGTCCCTTAGCCATAATGGCTTTGGAGTTCAGAAGTTTATAATACTGTATAATGAGATATAACCATTAAGCCTTTCCATTAAGTAAGGGGAGATTGGGTCTAGAGAGGATTAAGCCATGTTATAGCAAACACTTACTAGGTATTAAGGGACGGGACTAGAACTACTAGCTTTTTTTTAACTTCTAGCAATCCTACAAAATTGTTTTATACAAGGTCAGAGCGGGGCAGTGAGTGGGGGAGAGAGGCAAAAAAGCCCCAACCCTAAACGTCTGGAAGAATTAATGAAGACATCAGTTCTGAGTGATAAACCAGTTGTTGGGGGAGGGTGTCAGACTAAGGCACTAAATATGATATACAGAACTGAGCTGCCATGAAACTGTCTGCATTAGTCAGCCTGGTTAATCTAGCTCTTCCCAAAATCCTCAGGGAATGCCTGCAGGAGATCTGCAGACGGAGGCATGTCGGATCAACCCTTCCTACCAGGCGCAGAATGATGCTATTCAAGTGGCAACATGCCTCAGCCGGTATCGCTCATTCATGTCTCCTGGCAAGAGGGTTTGCCTCCTGTGCTAACATTACAGATAACCTTAAATGCAGGGACTTCCCGGCTGGTGCTCTGATACTGCAGCCAGTGCCACGCTCAGCATTTCTAGCGTCATCACGTTCTGTGAAAAAGGGATCTGAAAGTGCATACGGTGTCTACTCCCGCGCGATTGAAAGAGCTCTCGGTACACCTAAGATCAGTCACGGCAGACTTCTCTCCAGTGGTGGAGACCCCTCATCTTCCCTGAATAAACTGCTTCATTGGTTAGGACTTGTTAGAAAGAGAGTGGGGGGTTTGGTGGTTTTGTTTTTTAACCTTAAGTCTTTTTGGCCACAAATTAAGAGCACTCATTCTTGTCTTCCTGGTAGTGGAGCTGGGAGAGAGAGGGAGGGCCGCCCTTTGGTAAGACGCTTTTTTGCACACCGGGAAGCCTCCGTTTCCCGCACGCTCCTCTGCCCCCGCAGACCCCTTACCAGACGTTTCCCAGGGACGCCTGCCCCGGGAGGCGCTGGGCTCCGAAGGCGGGGCCGGCCCAAAGCCCGGCGTCGCCTCTCCCGCGAGAGCGGGACCTGACCGGCCTCCCGGAGCCACCCAGGCGGGAGCTGCCGGTACGGCCGTGGGGTCCCTTACAAACTACCGCGTTTACCTTGAGCGACGGCTACCGGGAACGCGGGTCCTTACACCGCCTGCGGCTTTGCGCGCCGCCGTTGCCATCGCCAGGCTGGCGCTGGCGGGACCCGCCTCAGCCTGGGCCGCTCGGCCCGACGCGGGGTCCTCGGGGCCGCCCCGGGCTGCAGCGCGGCTTTGGGGCTCTACCGTTATCGCCGTCATTTGCCGGGAACAGCCGCCCCCCACCCCGGCCCGCGGGGCGGCGTCACGGGGGGGGTTCGGCCTGGGCCCGGCTGGGACCTCCCGTCCCCACGTGTGTGTGTGTGTGTGTGTGTGTGTGTGTGTGTGTGTGTGTGTAACCCCGCCCCCCTCCCCGGGGAAGCCCCCCGGCCCGCACAGAGCACCGGGACCGCCCCGCCACCGCCCCTTCCCGGCAGCTCCCGCGCTCGCAGAGCGCTTCGCGCAGGCGCGGGCAGGACCGCACCACCGGCCCCGCCGCTGGGGGGGAGCGGAGCAAGGAGCGGTCCTTTCGCCGGCTGCTGCCGCCGCCGCCGTCCCCATCCCGGGAATACAGCCCGCGGCTCCGGCTGGACGCGGGCGACGCGTCGCCGGAGCGCGGTCGGAGTCCACCGCCCTCCCCGCGGCCGGACGCGCGCCGCTGCAACCCCTCCCCGCCGCTGGAATGGTTCGCCCCGCGGCCCGGCCCGGCCTCTGAGGGGGGCCGCGGCCGCCATTTTGTGCGGCGCCAGTGGAGGGCGGCGGGCCGGTACGCGGCGGAAGCGGTGAGGGTCTCCCGGAGACGCCGCTCCCTTCCCTGGCCGGTGAGCGGGGCGCGGCGGGCGCGCTTGGGCCGGGGCCGCCGGCGGTGCTGGGCGGGGGACAGCGCCGCGCCCGGAGGTCGCAGGCTTGGGCGGGCCCTGGCAGGCGGCGGGGCCGAGGGGGGCAGTTCCCCTCATCCCGTCACCGGCCCCGCTGCGGGAGGCTGTGGCGGCCCTGGGAAATTCCTCCGTGCCTCGGAGAGCTGTCGTTTTCGGTCCCTCCGCAGGCTCCGGGGCGGGCCGAGGTGTTGCTCCGTGTGTCTGTCAGTACGGCAGGGCTCGAGGCTTTAACGTCAATGAATAACGCATTTCGGTGTACCCTGTTGCGTAATAAATACAGATGGGCTTATGCCTTAAGGCTGGAAAGATGAAAACCAAGTCAAGGGACACAAGGTGATGGCTTATGCCCGCTTTTCCCCCCTTTCCTATACTTCAGTAACTTCCAGCAAAGATGTCGGAGTATATCCGGGTGACGGAGGACGAGAACGATGAGCCCATCGAGATCCCCTCGGAGGACGACGGCACCGTGCTGCTGTCCACCGTGACTGCCCAGTTCCCCGGGGCGTGCGGGCTGCGCTACAGGAACCCGGTGTCGCAGTGCATGAGGGGGGTCCGGCTGGTGGAAGGCATACTGCACGCGCCGGAAGCCGGGTGGGGAAACCTGGTCTACGTTGTTAATTATCCCAAAGGTTTGTCTTCGTTCCTTCGCCTTTTTTGTACGAGCTTGCTTTTTCAGTCGAGAGGCCCATGTGAGTCAAAGGGAAGGAAGTAAATTGGTAATGAAATATTCTTGTTAAAAATTTCTGTCTTCTCCACGTCCTTGTACAACTGTGAATGTTACTGGGTAATACTTTAGTAAACTAACGCAAAACTAACTCAGTCACATTGCATTTTGGAGGAGGACTTAAGTGTAGACAGTTTTTTCTTCTCTCCTTATACTTGTAGACAGTAGGATATGGATTATAATAATAAGCTCCCAGCAGCTGGCATATGTTCTTTTGTAGTCTGTACTTTTGTCATCATAGTGTATGATTTTATACCATGTGGTTCATAAGCAATGGAAGCAATTTCCAGAGTTGAGAATGATGTCTAATGTACTTCTTTTATATTCAGACAATAAGAGAAAAATGGATGAAACAGATGCATCATCAGCCGTGAAAGTGAAACGAGCAGTACAGAAGACTTCGGATTTAATAGTCTTGGGTCTTCCTTGGAAAACTACTGAACAAGACTTAAAGGAATATTTCAGTACATTTGGAGAAGTTCTGATGGTGCAGGTAAAATCCTTTTGCAGCCCAAATAGGGAGGGACATTAGGTAGAAATCAGTCTTCTGACAAAGCCAGTAGAAAAAAATCAGAGACATATAAACTCGAAGAAGAGCTGAAGCTGTGTGTCTCTTCCTAGGTTGTCCCACGAGCTTTGTAGCTGCAGGCTTGTGTAGGTACAGATGGTCAGGGATATTTGGGAATGGTAATTCATGCAGATCAGCATAATGGGCACAGTGTTTTTAAGAGCTTTTTAATTTCTATTACTGTTATTAATTGTTGCAGCTGAATATGTGGGTGTTTATATATATGTGTGCATTAAGGAATTAGAGATTGCTGTGATGGCAGTGTTTACAAGGCTGATAAACTCTCAAACAGAACTTTCCTAAATTCATTCAGTAACAGCACGCTTCATACTAGTGCTTACGTCTGTATTGTCACTGCCTACACCAGACTGTTAGTCTGTAACGCACACATCCTGCATCAGCTGAGTGCACGTGGTACCGCGGACCTGGTGCTGCTTGGTTAGCATGGATGCCTGGGACCTCGATGGCCTCAGCTGCCGAGATGGCCTGGCCAGGCGCGAGGGCTCTTACGGCAGAAGTCAGAAGGCAAACCCGCTTCAGTTTTCTTCTGCCTTCACGCGTGATGTTTTTATCCTCCTGGAAGAAGGATCTCACCTGATCCTGGTACATTTGGCTTGTTCTTTATCTTCTGTTACTTGCATGTCTCCTGCGTGCAGCTGCACGGGTTTGCCGCTTCAGTGGGCGCAGTGCTTATACAGCTGGTCTGGCTATGCCATCGTAATATTGCAAGATATTTATATCCCATTTTTGGTTATGCTTGGGCTCAAGGCAAGCTAATAATTCTAATTTGTTAGGTGTCACAAGCCCCTGCTTTGACTATATAATATTTCGGTAATTCTTGTAAGAAAAGGTAGGCGTGTACAGTGAGATAATAAAAACTTTTTATATACTTTTTCTGGTTGTCTTAATACCGAGGTTGATACAGGAGATGACTGGTAAATAGCATGTCATTAAGTCACAAATACAGGCATGCACTGTTTCTGTGATCTTCTTAAAAGTCTGCTTTTTTTTTTTCTCCTTAGGTTAAGAAGGATATTAAAACTGGCCACTCAAAAGGTTTTGGTTTTGTTCGGTTTACGGATTATGAAACCCAGGTGAAAGTAATGTCTCAGCGCCACATGATAGATGGAAGATGGTGTGACTGTAAACTTCCCAATTCTAAGGTACTTTTGTATTTTTTGCTAGTTTTATTTCTACCAAACACTCAAAGGGCACTTTTTAAGCAACTGTGTTAGATGAGCAGATGAACCATTAATAAGCCGCTCTGGGATGTGGCATTTCAGTCTGTAAATGGACAGGACAGGTGAGAGCAAGGAAGGAAAACAGGGAGGAGGGTGAGCAGGAAGTGAACAAGAAGTGTTGGGAAAATAGCCAGTTATGTGGGGGAATTAAGTACAGATGGAAATCTGAAAATAAGGTGTTTTAATGTGCAGCAGTACCTGCTTAACTTGTCTGCTGCATGAATAAATGGAGAATAAAGCAGGCTGAATAACTAACCAAGGAAGATCAGAATGAGTCTGTCTTTGAGTTCAAAACTGAACCTGAAGCTTCTGTCTGTTTATTTCCTGTGTGTAGATATGCAGTTATTACCGCCCCCCCCCCCCCCCCCAAAAAAAACCCCACACAACAAACCATCCTTCTGCAGTGGCCTTGTCACTGTTCTTGTGTATTGCTGCCATCTTCATTTTCTTGTGACTGTTCTCCATCTGTACCAAGGTGGCAGTCATGTTCTGAACAGAATTTTTTTTTTTTTTTTTTTTTAAGTCTTTAACTTACAATCTCAAACTTTCTTGGTCGCCAGTCCTCAGAACAGGCTAGATTAAATGGGGCCTTTATCAGAATGTAACTCGGTTCTCAAGGATAGCTGTGGGGGGGTTTTTTCCTATTATTTTTTTCTCTTCAATTCTCTCCAGCAAAGTCCTGATGAACCTTTACGTAGTAGAAAAGTGTTTGTTGGGCGCTGCACTGAGGACATGACGGCAGATGAACTCCGGCAGTTCTTTGCCCAGTATGGAGAAGTGGTAGACGTCTTCATTCCTAAACCCTTCCGAGCTTTTGCTTTTGTTACATTTGCAGATGATCAGGTACGTCTTAAAATATTCTAGCTTTGTGTTTAGACAGCCTGCATTTCAGTAGCTGGATAAAGCATTATTTCTGGAACTACACATGGAACACTTCCTTGTCCACTGTCTTGAGAATTCCAGTGGTATTGGCTTGATTCCATTTATTGAATTGCCTAAGGTTACACTTTTCAGATGCTGTTGTACAGGCAGGTTTTTATACTGCAGTTAGTGTAGTAGTGAATGCGAAGGTAAAACTTCAAATTGGATTAAGTATATGCATATGCTTCTTTTGCAGGTTAAATATCTGCTCAGAATCATGTGGGGTTTTTTTGTCTTGTACTACTAACATTTTAAAAAAAGTCATTTAACATACATTTAATCAATCCCTTATTTCTTATAGGTTGCCCAATCTCTTTGTGGAGAGGACTTGATCATTAAAGGAATCAGCGTACATATATCCAATGCTGAACCTAAGCACAATAGCAATAGACAGTTAGAGAGAGGTGGAAGATTTGGTGGTAACCCGGGAGGCTTTGGGAATCAGGGGGGGTTTGGCAACAGCAGAGGAGGTGGGGGAGGACTGGGTAACAACCAGGGCAGTAACATGGGTGGAGGTATGAACTTTGGAGCCTTTAGCATCAACCCTGCCATGATGGCAGCAGCGCAGGCAGCGCTGCAGAGCAGCTGGGGAATGATGGGCATGCTGGCTAGTCAGCAGAACCAGTCGGGGCCGTCGGGGAACAACCAGCCTCAAGGCAACATGCAGCGGGAGCAGAACCAGGGCTTTAGTTCAGGAAATAACTCCTACGGTGGTTCCAACTCGGGGGCAGCAATAGGCTGGGGTTCAGCCTCGAACACAGGCTCCAGCAGTGGGTTTAACGGAGGCTTTGGTTCAAGCATGGATTCCAAATCGTCAGGCTGGGGCATGTAGACGCAGTGGGCTCTGATACTGACTCTATGGTGGGAAATCAAATTTTTCTAACTCATGGTAAGTATACTGTAAATTACATATATACTAAAGTTTTCCAAATCAGTTTGTTCAGTGTGCAGTATATTCAGCAGTATTTTTGACATTTTTCTTTTTTAAAAAAAAAAAAAAGAGAAAAAAGAAAGGTAAAAGGAATTTTCTAAGTTTTGTTACGTATCTTGTTGGAATACTGAATGTTTGGAAGTGGACTGCTGTTTGCCCGATAGGTAAACTAACACTACAGTCGATAGGAAAGGTTTCTCCTGTAATACTTTATCCCTTGTTTCCTGGCTACCTGAATTCTTTGCATGTTCAAAATGGAAACCATTGGTCAGAAACAGCATTCTCTCCCTCTTGTTTTTAATTTGATCCTGCCATAAGACTCTCCAAGTGCCCCAGTTGGAGAACACAGTGTCGTTTTTGTTTCGTTTGTGTTTCTTTTTAACACTGTCTCCCCTCCATACTAAAGTACGATATGAAGGCTTCATTTAATCTCCGCAGTTCATCTCATTTCAAATGTGTATGGAAGAAGCACTTCATTGAAAGCAGTGCTGTAAATATTCTGCCTTAGGAATACTTCTGTCTACATGCTTTCTCATCCAAGAATACTTCATCACACCGCACATGCTGCGTCTTAGACGGTGGGTGTTCCATTTTTATCCGCTACTCTTTATTTCATGGAGTCGTATCAACGCTATGAACGCAAGGCTGTGAGATGGAACCAGAAGGCTGTTTGAACTTTTGAAACCTTGTGTGGGATTGATGGTGGTGCCGAGGCATGAGAGGGCTGGTATGTGCGAGAAAAGGAGAGAGCGCATGCGGAGACCTGGTGGTGCATTATGGGATTTTATTTTACTTGGCGAGATGTCTCTCAATCCTGTGGCTTTGGTGAGAGAGTGTGCGGAGAGCAATGCTAGCAAATAAAGTACGAGTGTTTATTGCATTCAAAGGACATCCATATGTGGAAGACTTTAAGTGGGTTTTATACCTAGTTAATCAATTAGTTGAATGTGTTATGTGAAACGAATATTTGTATTTTTTTTCCCTTATGTCAACTGCTGTGAATGCTGTATGGTGTGTGTTTTTTTTTCTGTTAATGATCTGTAAGCGTGGTAATGTGACTTGAAGATGATGGGGTTTGTGCTGAGAACATTGAGCTTGTGGTGTGCTTTCCAGTAGCTCTTGTAGCAGAGATCACTAGCGAGCTCAGTGTGCCTCTTCCAGGGTGGAAGTTCCACTGTCTGTAAGATATCCATAAGAATGCTGTTTGCTGCAGTTTCGTGTTTGGATGCTTTTTATAAGATTTGTCACTGTAGGAAATTCTTAAATAAAACTGATTTAAGTAATATGTGTCTTTGTTTTGCAGCCCTGAATGCAAAGAATTCATAGCAGTTAATTAATTTTACCCTTTTGAGATGAACTTCTGTAAAGCCTTTTTGCAGTAATTCAGTTTGTTTCAGATAAGCATGCTCTAAAAGTTGACAAGTCAAATGGAGCCACCGCTCATCATGTATCGATACCTGACACCCAACTTTAATCCACTGCATTTTTGCACTGTTCAGTGATACGTATAGATCTAAAATCCAGTTCCCACACGTTTGGGTGTCCGCACCTAGAATGGTAAGCAGTTCCCTCCAGATTGCATCTATACCAAGGAACGTTACATACTTATTCTTTTAGGAGCTGGAGTTCCTCATCAGAAGCGGGTTGGGGGAAACAAACACTGTCAAGATATATTTCTGTCCCCAGCATCTCCTTTGGGGATGTATGTTTTCAATTTGTTTTTAGACCAGTCCACTCGCAGGAAGCAGGGTTCTGCAACTCTTTGAGCCCAGAAGAAAGTTATAATATAGTCACCGGAAAGGCCTTCCAGCTCAAGAAAGCATTAGTAAATGTACATAGACTTTGATGGAAGTCTTAATCTGAAAAACTGAGTTTATTACAGGTGCAGAAGTGTCAACTAAGGCAGCTTCTTAACAAAGGGCTGGGTGTTTCAGCAGAAACTGGTGGAAGACTCTTTCCACTGGCAGTAGGAGTTGCGGAATTGTTTAATCTCCTTGCGCTTGAAATCCACTGAAGGTTGAGCTGTATTTTTTTATACACCATACCACTATGCTGTAGCTATGACCATTCTGAATACAGGTATTTACAGAGTTTTCAACCTATTTAACTTTTGGAGTTCTGTCTTCCTTACTGCGTATTATATTGGGGCTTGTGAATAGAAGACCATCTAAATAGTGGACAAAACTGCCCTACTGTTAGTTTCCCACTTGCAGTATTAAAAAAATCAGCTGGGTCTCAATGTACATCTTAAAGGGTTTAAAGAGGGATTCTAAACACTCAGGCTGAGAAGTAATCCCACGCTTCTGTTGTTCATATCCCACTGCAAAAAGTTGCTTAGATTTTTTTTTTTTCCTGCACCTAAGTCAGAATAATCTCCAAACTCTGTACCATCTGTGAATTTTGCATTTTAGCACTTGCACTATTACCAGCTACTTCTGCTGAGTAACACTTAAAAATGGTATTCTTGGACCTCCAAAGACTAACTGTGACCCCCCTGCAAGGAACTTCATGGTAAGTTTTTGTAATTAGCATGGCTTTAATTTTGTTTAAATTGTCCAGGTTTAGGTTTTAACAGGCTGGTTGGCAGCATTGAGTAGGCTTTGCTAATAACTTTAGCCTTCCTTCACCCTCAAACAAAATCCCTGAAAATTTTAGAGTAATTTTCAAGTTTTAGTAATATTTTCCAACTGCTTTGCATACTCTAGTGTTTATAAGTGAGTAAATAAACTACTATTGAAAACATACTGAAGTGTTTGGAGTCTTTTTTTTAAAAAAGATACTTCATTTTCCATTATTCTAGAAAGTGAAATACTAATGAAAGAATGTGAGATGCAAGAAAGAGGAAGTTTATGTAACTAAAGGGATATATATTGTAGTCAAAACAGTTCTTTGTAACATTGCTTCTAACGCTGAGAATCTTGTCAGCTGCTCATGTACTGAAATTATAAATCTGAATGCAAAAGCTTATTCTTTATAAAACTATGTTCAGAAAAACACATTTTTTGCAGCTGACAGCAGGACCTTCTTTAAGGCAAGGGCTGTACAGCTGTCCCTACACTGTGTACAGCAGGTACCTATAGAGGTACCTTGAAGTGTACAGCATTGTACGTAAATGCCCCCCAAATACAACGTGCAGCTGGTACTCTGGGATTCTTCAACTACCGCTACACCCGAGGGAGTGCTGTGAGGTACCTTGAGGCTCTGCATGCATTTGCTGGATGTGCGTTCATTCAAAAGCTGCAGTCTTGCAGGAATCCACAATGCTATTTAAAAGAACACAAAATATACTTTATTACGTGAAGAGTAATGCTTTTTTTTAGGCAGATGGCAATTTTATAAATCTAAAGGTTTTTTAACAGCTGCTGGGACAGAAAACAAATTAATGTTGTGTTTGGATACTCAAGTTTTTTTGGTTTTTTTAACAGAACCATTAAGCCTAATGAATATTAAGGATTTAGTGTTGTTTTTTAAGTGTTTAAATACTCTAGCTCTTAATGTAATCTAAGTAATAGCTGGTAGGAGTTAGAAATAAAAGTCTTTTAGGACCTACTTAAAATAATGCTTTCAATCGAAGGCACGTAACTGGTGACTCCTGTATAAACCCCATAAACCCCTGCAAAAGCACAGTCTGCGCCCCAGGACACAATGCCAACAATAAACCCTTTGCTGGGCTGAGCACCTAAGAGCACCAGTGGTCCTCCACCACCCCCTCCTCAGCTCCAGCACACAGCAGCTTTTCTGTTACCAGAACAGATTTTCCATTAAATGGTTTATTTGCGTACACAGCTGTACGTTCTTTCGGGCTACTGACCACCACCTCGGTATGCAGCAGGAGAACAGAAGAGCTCCTCGTCTCAGTTCTACCCCATCATTTGCTCTCATTTGAAATCTCTTCTTTTCCTGGTAAACAAACGGGTGTGATACTGGTGCTAATCGAGGCTTTATGCTGCAGTCTAACGCGCGCAGCATCATTGTCAAAGCTGACAAGATCATTTTTATAACCTTCATGAATAAAAGTTTTTTTTCTGCCCAAGCTGCTGCTTAGCAAAATGAGCGTTGGTTCAAAATCCCCAGTTTAATCCTCAAAGCTGAGGGGTTTCTTTGATCAACTATGACATCAGCAGCTGCTAGAACCCAGTTGTCCTACAAAAGCGAACCACCTCCTAATCCTCCTTGCTCTGTAATTAACATTACTTGCCAGGAAAATTCTCCAGGCTGGGCTTGCCTTCCTCTGTATATACGCTCCACAGTTCCACTTCTCTGCATTCCACAAACTGCAAAACAATGAATGCAGCAATAAATGTTACACATTTTAAGATTTGGACACTGAATTATTATGCTCCTGTGGATTAAATTAAGTTAATGATTCTAAATGTAATTCCTAGATTGTTTTGGCATGGTAAAATTGCTTGCAAATAAATATTTGATTTAGAGTACACTTTTCATTAGTTGGTATTACATACATCCTCTGGAAAAGGTCTGTAATCAAGAGAGACAGTTTTGTTTAGGAATTTGGGCATAGAGAAGGAAGTGTATTTGTTCGGAATGTAAATTAAGGTAATTGGAATATATGGATAGTCTAATCTAAAAGATAAGAGGAACAATTACGCTTTTACATTGTAAAATGTTTCTCCCAAAACTCAGTCTTGGATCTTGAGTAATTTTACAGAGTAGCTAATTTAGCAGTTCAAGCATTAAAAAAAAAAAAAAAAAAAAAAAAAAAAAATCCCCAACCCATTACCCTGCAATAAGGGCATTCATTCAGTGGCCTTTTCCCCTCACAAATACTTCTGGAGCGTGGTTCAATTTTCCTGTCCGAAACAATGCCAAGCAATTTAAAAGCAACAACAATTTAGTTATTCATGGAACTGCATTCTCCAAAAGAGAGCTGGAATAAACCAATGGTTCAGCTTTTTACTGTCTTCAAGGGGAACTAAACTGAGTTTCTGGCATTAACCTGCAGTGCTAGCAGCAACAGGGAGCCTCAGGCAAGACCAAGGCCTGTTAAAATAGTAAAAAATTTAACAGATAAACATGAGGTCAATATTAGTAACTACAGGGAGTGCCAGTCACACTGTGCCATTATCATAACATTTTTAGTTTTGTTACTGTTCCTCCCTGTTAAACACCAATTGTAGCACTTGCCATTTTGAAAATCAGAGTAACGTGAAGGGGGTAATCTGATTTTTAAAACGAACATTCTACAATGAGGTGTGGTTCTGCCTCATCAACTTAAAGGTACTCAAAGAAAATCTGAGAAAGCCACGGTATTACACCTGCTACTTAACTCTTACAATAGCTTAGCTGAGTAACCCTTCACAGCCCAGCATCTGTAGTTCACTGCGGGCTGATAATTAGCAAGAACATCACAGCGTGGAGCTTGGCCCCTTCATTACAGGAAACGTTCTGAAGTTCCGAGGCGGGTGCACAGAAGCGCATTGCTGCAAAGCAAGCTGTGTCCTGCAGTATCCACCTACCTGCGACCTGCCTCGCTTGCTCCGTAACAAAGCGCGACCATGGACCAGCAGCAGGCAGCACTAGCCAAAAGCATGTTAATGATTTTGCAGCAACTGCTAATTCCAGCTGTTTTGTACATTCACGCAGCACCTGGTTCAGAGACAGGAACTGCTATTTCCCCTTTGGAGTTTTTCCAGGATCCATCATCACTGCATAGCTGTTCACCTGCATCTCACAGAGACAACAAAAATAAGAGCAAGTGACTAGAACAGCTGGGCGTCGTCTTGAAGCAACACACAAGTGACACTCTGCAAGCAGCGCTAGACATCGTATTTCAGGTCTCCTTTGAGTTTACTGCAGGCTCATGAGAAGGTGATGCCGCATCACTTACACCCCTCTGGCTATTCGCAGGATCTAATATTATCAAATGCCACTGATTGGGGAGTGATAAAAATGTGTGGAGCTCCCAACTGTTACTGAGTTAAGCCTACCTGGGGTACCTTTCAGTATGCTTAGGTACACGTCCTTAAAAATGCAAGTAATACTTCCCAAAGTTAACAGCCTTTGTACTGTGTTTCAGAAAGGTTCTGCTGACCTTTCCAGGCATGTCTGCGTAAGTCGGGGCTACTCACCCTGCACACCATCGGAACTGAGAACCACTCTTAACATGATGTTTAGGACCTACCATTATCATTAGCCTTCATGGTGCAGAGGGGGAGCTTCACACGGGTGCTAAATTTCAGCATTGTAGGTGGTCTTCTCAGGCCCCGTAACATACGTAACGGCACTGCTGTCTGTGTCCGCAGGCTGACCACAGTCACCAACTAAAGCAGTTAAGAAATATATTAAAAAAAATAAAAGCTAGCGTGCTGAAGAAGTCAACCTAATGAAGCAGGATTCAACTGTGATCTTCAGGGAATGGTACAAGGCCTCTTTACTCGAGATAACGGAAATACTGGTGAAGGTTCTGTGCTCACAGCTGGGCAGGCAGACATTAATAACACCACGGCTGAGTACTGGGAGCTGGAAAGGGTTTAGCAGATTATGTGGTTTCCTCAGAAAATTTGCCCTCCTATCCACTAGATTAAGCTGTGACTGTGCAAGACTCACGCTGCACACCATGTACGCAGGAAACCGATACCTATATTAATGAACACAGACTAATTAAATTGTACCAGTACTCTAAGAGTACACGCACTATATTTTTCTCCTATGATGGTGATGCTTTTGCTAGTTATATAAAACTGTTAGGAGACTGTACACTATTTCAAAGGTCACTACCACACTTTTTTTTTTTTTACTTTTTTTTTTTTACATAAACATCAGTGCTTTTTAAAGAATGGCAGAAATTGAAACATCTTCCAACTTACAAATACAAAATGCACTTTGACAAGAAATGGAATAGTTACCAAACAGAAGAAAATGTTTCTCACACTGCAACTTCTATAATTGTATTTACAAACCCAACATTTTAAATATAAATATTTACACAGAGATTTTCAAATTCTCAAATATTAGCACTTACTGATGCACTTTGCTGTTCCAAGAAGCATCCTTTTGACATTCTGCTACAAAAGACTTCACCACATTTTAATTCTACAAGGAGCATGAATAGAAATCAAAGGTCAAATTAATTCCACATTAAACAGGGTTAATTACAGAAAAACAACATCAGTTACACATTTATTTGCTCATTCATAAGGGAAAAACGGTAACTAGATTTTTATTTGCTTAAAATGTCTTTACTAAATGCACTGTTTTGCTGCATTACTTTCTGAGTAATGGGGGGCAAGGTAAATAATTCTCATACCACCATCATATATATCTAAATGTGGATGCTAATAAAGGCCATAGTGGATGGCTGTGATCGCGAGGGACAGTTACCCTTTCCGGAATCTGGAGGCTATTTTGCATTTGTTCTGTAGCAGCTCCACCACTTACACCTGCCTTGTTGCCAGCAACAACGGCACACGGTGCTGGTCAGTGCACTTCAAGAACTACACGGAATACAGCCTTCATTTATCCATTTCCATACATACCCAGCTTTCCCACTATTCGCCTTGAACACTAACCCTCACATCAGTTCAGTTATTCTGGGCTTCTACATAAACAGTAAATGTGTGCAACTATGAAATCAAACAAACTGTAAAGTAACCGTTGAGGTAAGCCTATGCCTTCCTAAAACACGATCACCTAACTGTGATTTTAAAATTTTGCTGTAAGCATACATGGACTACAGTATCTTCCTAAACTGCCTACTGGGAAGCAGGATGTTACTAAGAAATAAGTCTGAAATGCGGCATTCGGCAGAAATGGCCAAGTATTCCAGTTCTAACTTCCCTGGAGAGATGTAGTAACAAATGAAAGAACATTAAAAATTCTCGCTACACTGATCTTGTGAAATCTTTCATAAAATCATTCCCTTCTTCCAACATAATTACAAGCAAATCTCTAAGCAGCAGTGTTCAAAGAGCAGCAGCATGGGCATACGTACACACAGGCACACACAGAAACATAATTCTTTGGGGAGGGTATCAAAGAAAGGGCAATTGCTAAAAAATTCAGTGTACTGAATACACCTCATCATTACGGTATGTGAGCAACAGATATGGTTAATGAGAAAGGGCACCTGCATGTTTAATCCCTGAGAAATTAAGTCCCATAGGGCTGACACTGCCATGGTTGGCCTGCCTCAAGTAGCACCCATCCGATGTCACAAGAGAGAGCACAGCGGTCACCCAGAATGTCCCGCGCTTGCACTGGTGCGATGTGACCGTGGGGTGGTGCTTCAGGACTGGGACATGGCAAACCTGCTGCGGACCAGAAAACAAGACTATTCCCCTTAAGAGCGAATTTGTTACTCACTGCTAAAGGCTCTTCGAGAAAAAACACACCCTTTCTCTGCCTTTCTCTACACTGTTTCACCCACATGGACACGGATCTACAGTTACTGAGAATAAAAGGAAAGACTGTGACTGATTTACCGTGATGCTCGCACATCAAGGGTGTGCAGCGACCTGCCACGGGGCCAGGCGATGCTGACAGGACCAGCCCAGTATGCCTGTTGCCTAAACACGCACCTCGTAACTCTTGACAAGTCAGGAAAATCGTTCCCTAAAATAAAATGCCTGGACCAGAGTTGAACTGTAAGGTCAGCTGGAATTCTGGAGCTCTCTTAAAACTTTACTTCAGAAGTAAACTACTCAGTAGCTACATTGTTTAATAGGTACGCTACTGAAAACTAAGCATGAAACCACTGTTTCAAAGCACCACGATTTGGTCACTATTCAGGCCTTTCCAGAATGAAGTTCTGGGAATAGTTTGTACTTGAGAACTAAAGAGAGGTCTCCTACCCACCTGCTGCTGTGTATTTCGTTTTCCACTCAGTGTGTGCTCCTGAGATATCAGTTATGAAAGTAATTTTCACAACACTAGCCTGTGTCTCAGTTTTTGCTGGCAAAGTCTTTCCACAGAATGGGCCAAATTGCTTTTTGGGTGTTTTAACCTGAAAAGGATGAGAGAAGGCAAACTAACGGCCTTTCTTCCATAAGCCTCATGGGAAGAGTAACAAACAGATTTTGATACAATGACTCCCTGAACTGGAACGGTCCTTCCTTGCAAAGTTTAAAAAAACAGGCAGGTGGTTAGTGATGGCTCATCACTCTGGTAACTCAGAGCCTGACTTTTCTCCAGGTGTCCTAAGTGCTATGGAATTCTTGGGAAGTGATCACTGGGTCCATTTTATAGATAAGCAAACTGGATGCAAAAGATTTCACTGACTCCCCTGGCATCACTGATTTGTGATAAGGGCAGAGGAAGGTATCGAAAGAAAAAAACCCAGCAAAACTGAAGGGATGAGAAGATATGAATGAGGAGAGATACAGGGAGACAAAACTGTATATTAACATGGCAAGACACAGACTGAAGAAGATGCAGTAAAAGACCTGGCCCTGTCTCACAAAAGCTTATTGAAATGCAATAAACCTCACCTTACCTTAGGGACATCATAGGGGCACAACACTCCTGGGTGTGTCTCCACGTTAAAGGTCTCCGTGAACTGCAGCGTGATCAGGAAGCCATCTTCCACCTGGATATTGTAGCTGCAGGAGCTGAGCGGGGGATAAGGTGTTGGATAGTCAGGGCTGGTGATTTCTCCAATTCTTTCAGCAAAAGCCTGACTCTGACGGCTGGCTAGGAAAAAAAAACCAACACAAAATGATGACCATAGTCAGTTCAGCCTGAGTAAAGGTAGTGGATCTTTTTCTATACTAGTCTACCCCTTCAAGAAAGTTTCAGAGCCACTTGTCTAACTGCCTATGAAATGAAGCTAGTCTCACACATTTCACCAGCAGGCATTTGTCAGTGTTGAGAAAATTGCCCTCTCTCTCTCTGCTGTGGTAGGACCAGGGCACGAGCATTATCCAGCACTCCCGCCTCAGAAGTGGTGCAGGGCAAGACACCACCAGGAAAGCACTACTTAGACAGTCACAGGGCTGGAGGTCAGAAATAAGTGTGATAGCTGGAAGCTCATCAGAAACATTCCGAGGTGTTAAATTTGCAGCTTGTCTGCTGCACGGGAGCGTGTAGAGTGGTAGGATAGCTATCAGCTCCTCAATTCCAGAAGCCTCTGAATGCAGCTCTTTCTTTTTAATGCCTTTGTTGCCAGACGTTTAGAATGTAATTGTATTCTCTGAGCAAAACCAGCTGTGCCTCTTGCTGACACAATTGGAGCCACAAATGCTCCCTGCTGAAGAGAGGCAAGAAGGAACAGCCACAAGTGCCCCGAGGATCTCTGCTTGTTGACAGCATCTGATCACTGTGAAGTGGTGCTTTGATCAGCTGGGAACAAAGGCTTTATGATGTGCTGCAAAAGCTGTATGAGCAATCCTTTAATTGATGAGGAATGCTGGACTGGCTGATAACACCGACATATTTTTGCACCACTGTGACACTGAATTAATCGTAAGAGGGAAATTGTTTGTCTTTTTGAATTGTATCCTCAAACACACCATGCTAACCTCCACCAACAAAAGTGCCATTATCCAGTCATTAATTAGAGATTATCATCGAAAATAGACCATACAGTTTAAAGGTTGTCATTTTAATGGAAGGGGAGCAAGTTGTGAATGAGAAAATGAACATCATTGTCCCTTAACTAACCATGGATTTCATTAGCCAAGATTCTAAGCTCCTTTTACTTCAGAGAATGAAACCTGCTTCCACCCTATACCTGTGCAACCGCTCTACTTGCTGCTACAGGAAGTATTTGGATACAAGCCTTTAACTTGGAAAGGAAAGCAGGTATGGGTAAAAGGATGATCTTTTTGTTTTGTGTTTGCGTGGCTCTTAGCACGACTACAATACCACAACACAAGTAATGATGCACTTGGGTACTAAGTGTTTCTTTTAGCACAAGCTGTAAATTCAGAACGATCTTTCTCTGTCCATCTTCCCAAAAAGTTATGAGCAGCTGCTTTTATTTGACATAAACCTATCTATCACCACAGTGACTGAGCATCTCTGCATGCTCTACTCTGAATTCATTGTCCTATGTTTTCAAACACAGCTGACAAATAGACAGAGTAAAACAGTTAATAAATACCTAGAAATGCCTATTCTGTTAAAACTGAGCACTCTCCTAATTTTTAAATCCTGTTTGAAATGCCTTTCTTGGTCCAAAGAAGCAGAGAAAGTTTGACTAATTCACCTGGAGGTGCTGCTGCCTCTGAGTCTAGCCCAACAGCACACTGCTTTGCACTAGCAGAAATCCGTTGAGCTACAACGGGAATTAAATCTTTTCCTTTCATGCTATAGTTGTAGAGGATTATCAGCAAGTGGGTTTTTTCCTTAATTGTTATTACCTCATTCTTCCCAGCTAAGTGCACGTTTCTGTAATTCCACCGATTGTGCCTCAAACTACAGAAGCATTTGATGGCTGTGTAAGAATAAAGCATGTTTTCCAGCACGCTCTCCTGAGCTGCTGCAGGTGCTGCTTACAATACTGCCAGAGAGACAGAGTTCACTGCCTCTCCCCAGGCTTTAAGGTCCTGCTATAATGCTTCCTTCCACCTGCTGCAAGCCCAGGTTAAGAAACACCCCAAAACCTACTTGATATGCAGCTTTAGCAGTATACTGCTCACAGCCATAAGTGCAAAAAAATCTGCTTCTCTTAAAAACTGAAATTTCCTCATGCTGCTAATGTCTGTCCCAGCTCTACAGCCCCTACAGGAGTAGTCTGAAGGCAATTACAGGAAGAGATAGGAATGAAAATATGAAATCCTTGGGTGTGAAAAAAGACTCAGCGTGAAGTCTTACCCTAAGCATACAAGCCACAATATAATGAGTACTATCTTTACTCCCTTAACTGCCTACTGAAATCATTAGGAAGTTAGAATCTCAAACCTTCTGCTAGTTCTGCATCAGAATCTTTTCCTGTTACCTACAAAACCATTATTCCCCGGGCATGGGATCCACTGTGTAAAGAAGGGATACTCAGGTTGATAAGGTTAAATTTTCTCTTACAAGAGCTAGAAGGCAGCAACACCTTGGCTTCTATTTACTGTAATGATCATGTAATCTTCCTTCCTTCGAGTATGTTTAAAGGAAAGCTATTAGACTAAACTCAGCATGAAAATATATAAAAGAGAAATGGTGGAGAAAAGACAACTGTGTGGTAACACACACACACATTCACACACACATATATATGCATGTAGAGAGAGAAAACCACTGCATATAACCAAACGCTACAGTTTCTGAAGGCTGTTCTTTCTCTAGTAATAAAAGGGCAACGGGACACATGATGAAATTAAAGGCCAAAAAACACAAATATGATACAAAACTGGGATTAAGAAATAGCATATAATTAATCTGTGCAACATGCTGTCATACGAAATTTAAGGCAAACTTTTATACGCTAGTGCCATTAAGTTCAGCTTAAGCTAAGTAGCATACAGACAACACAGGATCTATTGCACAGGATTACGCTTCTCTATGGGAGTATACTTTAAAAATCACTTACTGAACTGCATCTTCCACTGAAGCATAAGGTGCTGGCCAAGTATCAAAGGCAGGAGGTAGGACTTGAGGGATCCTTAGCCCAGATCCATTCTAGCAATGCATAGTCCAGAATTGCTCTGAGCTGCCCAGGTGCTGGTTGAGAGGCTCTTCAGGGCAGTGATTGCTCTGTGTTCACGTAGCAAAAAATAGCACCATGCCTCTGCACAGAGCTGGGATCGCCACACGCTGTTATAGCACAAATAAGAACAGTGCCCCATTAATACCCTAGTAATTCAGAAAACTAGCCTTCACCTTGTTTTGAAGGACTAAAGGAGAAAGATAGAGACTAATAGTTCTTCATGTTTCATTACATATGTCTCCTTTAAACTCAGTTTCCTAATTTTGATGCAAGATTTTCATAATACAGTTTGAAAAAATACAAGTCATCACTAATAAACTCTCTTGACTTGTGCTCACATGAGTAGCCAAAACTGGCAGACCCAACAGAAGATACTCTGCTAGTCCAAGGGAATTTGCAGCTTGAAGATGAAAAGGCTTAGACTGGACCTTACTCTTCTCCTAATACCACCTGAATGTGGCCACTGGGAGTTCCCTTTGTCAGGGCAGTATTTTTTTCCGTAAGTATCCAAGCAAGAAAGTCATAAACCAGCCAGCACAAAAAGGATCAAAATAATTTTTAACATCTGCCAGCAGAAATGCTGCCCCGTGGCTTACCAGTCCAAGCTTTAGAGCTGTCCAGAGAGTGCTCAGTTATGCTTAGGCCATATTTTTATTAGAATCACGGTGAGCTGTTTGCCAGAGGCTTGAACTCTGAAAAATGACCCCCTCAAAACTTGCAAGTCCATTGTCATTGGCTCATTAGGTCTCCAATGAAAGGTGGGCCATAAATTGTATCACTGAGCCCTGACAAAATTTCAAGCTGTTTTGATCACAATTCATTGTGACCAGGAAACAGCTTCTGAAAAAGATTAAATCCAGCAGAGGTAAGCCTTGGTAACGGCTTGCACAGCCACTCTACACCCAAATCAGTTCTCTGCGGCATCTACCTTCTACACCACTTCCTAAGTGTCTTCCCGGTAAGTCAAGGCAGTGATGTTACCTCTCATTTTGCAGATGGATGTTCAAAGCTGGTATCAAGCGACTTGCCCAAGACCACACAGAAGTCTGCAAATGCAGTGACTTGAAATGAGCCAAGTATCTCATCTAAAAGACTCTCTGTCCCTCCCATTCTCACTTGGAAAAGGGTTCCTCCCCCGTTTACTCCAGGCCCTAAAGAGCAGAGATGGGGTTAGAGAAACTGAGCCTCATAAATTACAATTAAAAGCAACTCCTGCTAAATTGCAGAAATAAGGAAATGCTGGTTGACCAATGCTCCTTGATCCCTCGAGCTTTTTAAACAAAGCGTTGTTTTAGCTTCAGCAGTTCGCCTACAGCTGCTCAGCTCTGACTTGTTAACTTCTTGTAATAATCATCATGTTTCCTCCACAGAGTTGGGGAGTTGTAGTCACTGACAAGTACGGAGCACGACATTTCTCCAGCATGTTTCAAGAAGATGGTCCCTGTCCAAAGAGGGTACAGTCTAAAAGGACAACAAATGGATATTAACGTGGAGCAGCGAGAGGCACTGTGAGGGACTGAGACAGTATCAACTGATGCCACAACAATTGCGTTGAAGAACAGCATTTCTTGTGTTGCATCTTTTGTGGGGAGGGCAGTTGCCTTCCCTTGTATGAAGGCAAGACTCCTACACTGCCCTGATGACATTCATATTAATTTATCGAACTCCTGGAACTCTGAGGCTTTGCCCACCAGAACACATTTCAGCCATATGGGAGATATGGCCAGAGTCACTAAATTTGGACTAAAAAAAAAATAATTCAAACCTTTCCAAAGAATGAATGGTCTCTGAACATGAATAGTTTCAATCTACAAGTCTGGCTGCAGACAAGAGCATATCTAAAATGAACATTAGGGAACAAATGCGTGGTTCTGGTCTTGTTGCAGTATGAGAACTATGGAAGGTCAAGCAACAAGAGCTGGACAAGAAATTGAAGAGTCTTCAGGTAGCTCTGATGCTCAGGGGCCTTTTACAATGCCTTCTCTCTTATCAGCTCCTGCCTTATCTACCTTCTTCTTTCCATAGTGACACATGGGAAATGCAAGAAAATGAATGCCCCAGAGGCTGCCATCAGCTTTCAACAAGGAACAGCCTCTTTATTGTCTTCAGAATGCAGGTCTGAAAGGCAAGAAACCAAGATATACAGGTCACACAAGAGAAGCCTGCAGCCCTTGGGTGTTCTGCAACAGGCAGGTCAGGAGGGAGGGCAAACCAGCTCTTCCCAGCACATCTGTCTCCATCTCTGCCTAAGCGAGGAGAAGCTTAATTATATCACGCTGGAAAACAAAGGAGAAAAAAAGAGCCTGTCAATATCAGCCTGCTCAGACAGGAGCCCAAAAATCAAAGGGGCAGCTTTTGCCCTCATCTCACAAAGGCGATCCACAGAGACCTTTGCTTTGCAGCCCAGCCCAGTGGCTGGAGCGGCTTCACCACATGCATCTAAAGGCCTCTGAAATGTGAACAGGTTCCAGCGCATCACTGCACCATAGTAATTCCCAATGCACATGTCTCCACCCATCAAGGTAGCCCAGCCCTTCAACATTGCTGATAAGCTCCCTCTGCTAGCGTTATGTTCAAGGAGGGGGGCCTAAATGTGCACACATGAATGGTCAACGCAAAGCTGCTAGTCTGCGAGTTCACAACTATTCATTTTGCACCTTCACATTATGACCAGGCACACGCTTTATACCGTAAGTAAATCCATATACTTGTGCTAAAAGCCATCACTTCATGGATGAATAAGTCTGTTCCAATACACTGGAGATATGAGGAGTTTGAATCTTGAATCAGACCCAGGTAGCCATGGCTGGAGAGGGTTTGTAATAGGCTGGAGTTGGCAAGCTAAATGCCAAGGTGGCCTTAAGCACTGGAAGTTAGATCCAATTCTGCATTTCAGCACTAGGGAGCTCAAAGAAACTATCTTCCCATCTATGACAACATTTAGTGAGCAGTATGTGCGCTGGTTCTTTCCAGACAGGATTCAGCTCCAGGTGGGCAAAGCTGCACCCACAAAGGATGAATCTGACACTGCGTGTAGGCACATGTTTCACTGCAAAGTGAATCCTGAGGTACCGATCACTGCGCTGATTCAGACAGACACTTTGCTGCCTGACACACATAAGCTTTCCCTAGTTGTGAAATGAAAAGCGGAGCCAGGCAGAATTCAGCTATGCTGTATGCCCTTCTGAACAAGGGATCTGTGTCTGGCCTTGTCTCCCATCTAATGAGTGGATCATTGTATCCGGTGTTAGTGATATGTGGACCATGCTGCTTCTTGACCTGTGTCCTTCAAGCAAGAGTAGGCAAACTATTTCTCTATTAGACTTTGCAACTTGATTGTCGGTTTTTCCAACACGTCTACTAACTCGGGTCCAGAATACTCAGTACATCAGTACCCAGGGAGCAAGATATACTCAGTTTTGTAAGGCTGGCTACACTGGCAGCCATGAAGACTGGAAGTGTCTGCAGTGGGAAGCGTAAGACAAGCTTCTTGCTTCTCCATTAAATATGTCTAAAGCTGCACACAGGTGGATGCTGCCTAAGGAGCAACAAAAACCAACTGCCAGTGCACCATTTTACTGTGACACAATATTGCTGTCCCTAACGGCATCAATTAACCCACAGCCACTGTGCAAACCAGGGCCTCTGCTCACAGCCCTGACTAACCCCCTGTACCTTCTTCCAGCTGCACCAGGCACATAGGCAATACTGAAATCAACAACAAAAACCTACAGCTTTCATCTCGATGCTAGTTTTGGGACTGGATTTAAGTGGATGTTGTAGGTAGGGAAGTATTTCCTGATCTAGCAAGAGCTCACCTGTGCATGTCCTCTTGTTTTCATGCAGTGTGTAGCCAACCCGACAGCTGCAATAGTAGCCCCCCACATAGTTGTGACAGTGATGATTGCAGAGGGGTTCACCATCAAACAGCTGTTTGCACTCATCGATATCTAATGGGTGAAGCACAGAATTAGGCAACCAACACCCTTCAACAACACTTTGTCTTGGTCTGAGCCACACTGTGTTTTGTGAGGTTGGCTTGTTTGCCTTTGGTTGCTGCGCCCTTTTGCATCTACCTCTGTGCAATGAGACCACCTTCTCCCACCTCACACCAGCAGCCACAGTCTATGAGAGCACAGGGAAGCGCCAACCCCACCATAGCTGTGTCTGTTTCATCTGCGAGAGGGGCTGGTCTCTTACCTTCAGCAGCATAAAAGGCCTCGAAGCCTGTGAATGGTTTCTCGTTGGAGTAGTCAGAGCGAAACACTACCATGAGGTGGTTGTCAACAGAGACGTATGTCTTGTTGCCCGGAGCCTCCTCAGTATCTGTACTATCCTTTCCACACAGCGTAGCCAAGGTCCTCTCAGCAGAGCTCAGCTGAAAAATGGTCAGACAAATGTACCAGATGAGCACAGAGCTTTGCTCTTCCCAACCTGCTGCCATGCCTTGGAAAGCATGTGTTTAGTGGTGTGAGAATGGAGGCTTGGATGCTCTCACAAGGTGCTTCTGGAGGTCTGTCCAGATCCAGGGACAGATAAGAGCAGATTTCCCCTATTCTCTGTGACTTGAGCCCATAATTTTTTCTCTCTTTTTCCTTTCAGAGGCCCACATAAAGCTGTGATGCCAGCCTGGGCTATCAGCACCATGCTTTGTTTATAATGCTCTTGTTAACTTGGCACTCTCAGTGACAATCAGATCTTGGTAAAGCCAGAGACAACTGGAGTAAAAAGGTTTCATACACCGACAAATTCAAATGTATAGTAAAAGGTCTCTTTAAACCAGTGACTCACTTGCTCTATGATTCAGTTATTACAGTTCCAGCTCTTCATTTACCTCTTGTTTTTAATACAAGAGAAATGTTCTGATACATGGGGTTCATGTTGGACATGGCAGTGATGGAACTGGGTACTACAGACCTACCAGAAATGAGTACTCTGTCCTGTCCAAAGGAAATTACATGAAGAACAACACGGATTTGGGGAATGGGAGCAACTTGCCATATAAACCCATGGAAATGAGATCTTCCTATATGGGAACAAGGCTGCTTGATTTGGTTCCATCAGATTCAAAAGTATTGCTGATGCATTGGTTTTGCATACTCCCTGGGTATACAGCTCCCTCTTTAACGTGTATCAGGCCCATGCAAACAACAAAATGAGTGCAGAGGTAGCATGGCCTCAAATTACCCACAGGGACACATGGACTAGAGCACATGCTAGCACATGGAGTGCAAACCTTTCAGGGACACTGCTGATCACCCAAACACTTCCCGAAGACAGTATCTTTGTTTCTTTTCCCGAGGTCATTTCTCACATTAGCTAGCAAACACAGGATAGCAAGTGCACGTTTAGACAAGCTGACACTATCTTGTTTAGACTATCGCTTACACTTTTACAGTCTCCCATTATACTCTGTGTAAAGCACTGCTTGTTAATTTAAAACACACACTGTAACTTCAGCAAAATGAAGCTCAAATGTTGTTTTGGGCAAAATTTCAAACCTTTTACTTCACGAGAGGGGAACATCAGAATTTTCGCAGCACAAACAACTCAAGTTTCAGATGTTCCAACATGATGACAAGTTCTACTTCCTGGTCCCGTGGGCCTCAATAAACACATCATTTAGAAACCAGCTGAGCCTGAACTTTGCTAGTAGACTAGAATCAAGTGCTTACACAGTTATGTTGGTCCTGCATGTGTCCAGGATCACATATTGACAGTTTTTAACAACTTAGCCTGCTACACGTCACCCTGCCCAACACATACCTTCACATAATCGTATTCACACAGGTAGGACAGCTCCAGGTTGAAATGTGTGAAGTAGATGCGGACAGAATATCCCTTGGGGACAGTAATATTCCAGATCCTCTCCTTGTGATTTGGGTAGACATTTGGGAAGTTGGGAGACGTGATCCTCCCATACATTTTCTCCAGCACAATGCTGCTGCTTACTCCACTGTAAAGCATAGCTAGCAAGACAAACAGCCTGTGTCAAAGGAACAGAGATTAATGGAGAAAGAGTGAGCATCAACTCAGATTGTACCCCAAAAGCCACACATCCAAGTTGCCAGTCTTGGTACCAAATCACAGATATCTTAGTGCTAGCTGAATTCTTCATGCCCAACACCCTTCTCACTTGACGATGGAAGAAATCAGGAGGTACCACTGGAGTCGTACGGTAGCAACAGCTAAACAAGATGAGAAGCACACTCGTGCCTTCTAAGGCCTGCACAAACCCAAGTGGCCAGAGGAGCTGGGGAGGTCCCTGCGACTGCACTCACCTCATCGTGTTGCTCTCCTGTCTGAGCCTGCTCTGCTCTGAGCCCCGGGGAAGGAACCTCTTCTGATGTATTTGCATTTGGGGGTGGATGTATTTATTGTGTGTGCTCTGCTGTGTTTGCCTGGATGTTGAACTCTGATGTTTATCTCCCTTCCACCCCCTTCAGCCTGCTGAGTTCTGGGAACAGCAATTACTAAAAACCAGGCTTGTGTTCAGTGCATGAGGTCTCAGTCAGTGACAGGGAGAGGCAGGCAGAGATGGAGCGGATGGATTAGGAGTGCTGCAGGCTCTTGGAGGGAGCAGTAGTATCGCAGCTCTGCGGGAAGGCAGGCAGTGGGAGGAGGTACAGAGTGGCTCCAGACAGTGTCTGCACTGGAGAGCGAGGGGAGCTGGGCAATGCTCTTTCCCTCTAACCAACTGATCTACAATTACTATTAATGCAAACAGCATGTTACTGGAAGTACAGTTTCTTCCATTGTCAGAGCAGGAAGGTGTTGAAAACAAGATAATGGGACACATTACAGGATTTCAGAATAGTGAGTGAGTCTGGTTAGATGGTTCAGTGTAATGGGACAGGAATACTCAGGGGACACAACACTACAGCGCACACAGCCACAAGTTTAAGAGATGCCAAAGCCTTCCAGTTCTCAGCTGCACATTTTAATCCAGTGCAAACTTCTGTTGACTGAAACCTGCTCCATGCCTTGCTTATATGGATGAATTGCTTTCTATCGTCTCCGTCCTGGAACACCCATAAGGTAAAAAGGCATACTTAATAAATCATGTCTTTTGAACCTGGCTTGCCACAGAAACAAGACAAAAATCCTCTGTGCTCACATCTGCCTGTGTAACCCAGCTTACTAACTTTAAAAGCCCAATGGTCAATTTCTACCAATTTGGCAGAAGAGAAGCAGTTCCAAAGCTATCAGTGCAATGGAGATAGGCAGATGGATAAAAAAAATGAATTCCTATTACTGGGGATTCTCTGAGGAAAGAACTGAAAAATGAACTCAAGTTTCTTCTAAACATTTGTGGATCCACACAGGGATTTTACACCACTATAAGACCCCAAGGAATTCAACTAGGAGAGCCAACGCTATAGGACATAAAGCTTTATTAATTCCACTGCTTGCAGACTGCTTCTTTCCAAGTCCGCGTTTAGGTTTCCCACAAAACTCCTATTCCAGTGCATACGGAGATAAGCCTAAATTTATAGACGGTGAAAAGCCAGATATGTTAGTGTGGAACCTAGGTCCCACCTCTTCCCTGACAAAAACATACAGAGGAGAAAAACTGATTTGCAGCAGAGAACAGACTACCGCACTGCACATGCAGGAAATTTATACTGAGATATCCTGTAATTAAATGGACACCTTTTCACACTCATTTTTGAACAGCCAAAAAAATCATTACCCCAGGCAGTGAAGCTGGTTCTGGCAGGAAAGCAGGAGTTATTGCATGAACAAAACTAAAGCCAACAAACCATTGAGCAGACTGCAAACAGAAAACACCATTTAATAAAAATGAAGGAGAAAGCAGTAGCAGTAATAATTAATTTCGTAGCAGCAATACCTACAAGTACCTACCAGACAAGAACCCAAAGGTGACTAGCTTTTCCCAAGGCCTACTAGCTGCTAAAATGATCCTATCGACACGTGCAAGATGTGGACTTTATACTGGCTCGAAACAAGGGAAGAGAAAGAAAATTTTGCAAAAAAATCAATCTGTGCCTAACTGAGCTGATGCCTGATTCCCACAGACATAAATACTTCCAGAAGCATCCCACATCAGGCTTCCTGCTCAGTTCAGTAGCAGAGGCATGGAGAGTCAATTCTGATCTTAGGTCTGAAAAGTTTCTCACAGCCCCAGAATCTGATGAGGCCCCTGAAGCTGATAGTTGCCGCCTAGCACTCAAATAATCAAGCTGACTTAGTAAATTGTGATCCTGGAGACTGAGAAAATGAATGCTTGGTGCACATACTGGCTTTCCTCTGCCATGGTCTGTGGAGAGACAAGACTGCTGTGATTTTAGTCCTCAGCACCTGATGCAAACAACACCAAAAATGTTGTCCCTGTTTCTTTGCCCAGAAACCTTCCAGCTCCAAAAGGCCGCTGGGCATCAGCTAGCCAGGTGCAGCAGTATCTTGAGAGCACTGTGAAAGCTAACCTCAGGCCCCACAGATGCTCCTCTTGCCCACAATTTCCCTTTTGTCTGTGCAGGGCTAAGCCAGCCTGAAGGCTGAGTGGACTTCGTCCATGTCACTGCAGTTTCCAGCTGTCTGTAACTTGCCAAGTTACTGAACCACTTTAGGAAGCCTGGGTGTTATCTGAAATGACAGATGCCTCTTGAGAAGCCTGCCCAGCTGCCTTCTTGTTCCCCTGTCTCCTTCCATGCTTGAGGACTAAGGTAGCACAAAGGCAAGCCATTATTTTCAAGAGACCCACCAACATGTGTGAAGGTCAAGATTCAGAGAAAGGACTTCCCCTTAAAAATCCAACCTTCTGTGGAATAGAGGAATATGGAATGACACAGAGATACTAGAGAGATCTTATATGAGCCCATACTCTCCCTCAGACCCTGTACAGTCTCTCAAAATATGCTTTTACTACTCGACATTGAAGTCTGTCAAGGAAAGGTTTCAAATCCCTCCTATGGCAAGAGCAACTGCAGACAGCTAAGCCAGACACATGAATAAACCAGCAAGAGCAGAGCTGCTCAGCCAACACAGTGCCCCTCAGGCTGGAACCGCTAAGATCCAGAGACCTGACCTCTACTTTCCCTACAAAACCAGAGAGCCGCAGGAACCAACTGAAAAGATGAGAAGGCTGGAAAGCAGCTATGCAGCTAGGGCCTTCATCAAGGTTGTGTGAGATCCAGGCTAAGTCCTGGCTTAGCTCTTCAGTTCACATTTCCCTCTGACCCCAAGTTTTGAAACTAGAAAAACGTTACCCAACGTAAGTTCTGCCAAACCTATGTTCCTACAGAAAGACCGTCAGCTGTGACGGACTCTGAGATCCTGTAAAAATGAAGTCAATACAGTCCCACATTCACCTAGTCAAAAACATCCCAGACAGCTCTATTCTCAAATGGACCATGCAAAACCACACACTGCCTCAGAAAATCACCTTGTGCCAGGAGAGAAAACCATCTCTGGGCCTTTGAAAGGCAGCACCTGAGTTCTGACGGCAATTCCATGAAAAGCATTGCAATGACTGACCACAGTCAGGACCAGATGTTTCAGGTGTAATGAACAGGACAGTGAGCATCTGAACGTGCCTCCAGATCCGAAAACAGGCACAGTGCCAAAGCAAGAGGCTGGTTAATGAATGGAGGAAAAGCACGCACAGGCCTTCCTGGCTTCTAAGATGAGACAGTGCAGTCATCTAACATAGCAGTGGCTATCCTTGCATCACAAACCAGGAGAGCAAATGAGCACAATAGCTGCTTGCTGTGATCCCCAAAGACATTGGTCCCCACTGCCCCTTATTTCTCAAATGCCAGCTGTCTCTGCAGAGCCCTAAGAGATTGCTTCGATGCTTGCTGTTCCGTGGCTAAATCCAATCCTCCTGCACTGAGGGGTTCAGAGGACTGGGGGGAGGACGCAGCAAAGGAAAAGGCATTCTGTTTCCTCATTACAAATCAAATAGTGTGACTGACATCGAAAGACAAGCACACAGACGGAGCAAACAGACCATGGAGTGGGGCAGGGGGAAGAGCCTGGCTGCTGTGAAACAGGAAAAAAATAATCTTGCCAGGACAAAAATAGCAGAGAAAGCTCATAAAATGGGGCAAGATACTTTCTCTCTTCAGTTAGGGCGTGCTTTCCTCCTTCCCACACTCTCTACTGCTACCTGATTGTTTTATATTCCATTTGCAAAGAGGGACTCCAGTCCAGCTGCTACAGAATGCTAAGGCACATTTCTCCAGCAGCGAAAAAAATCACTGGACTTGTCCTCCCTACTCTGCGCTAACTGACTTCCAAAGGACAGTCAATGCAATTCTACAGTGTCATCGTCATCTGAAAGCACTGGGATCTGAGCTCAAATTGTCTGGGAAGATCAAAAAAACGCTGGAGTAAAGATAGTGGTTGACAGCTTTGCTCCTCTGGCATGAACAGAGCTCTCAAAAACAAGGGTAACCCTCATCTGTGTGTGGCTGGTCTCAGGCTGTGAACCATGACCTCTCCAGGAGCACCACAAAGCTCTGAGTGCAAAGCACATGTTTCTGAACATGGGTGTCCGTGTGTGTGCGCACACGTGTGCATGCCCATGTTAGAGACAACGCACACACAATTTATACATTATGTATGTGTACACAAACAAAACGATAATGTGCAAATACCTGTATAACTTCTGTTCAACTACACAGCTACAGAATCCAACAGCATGTAATTTTCACGTATGCCAGCCCATTTCAACCACTGCATGGATGTATATGTATGTATTTACACATGTGACTATACAAATTCCAGGGCAAACCCCTGCACCGCACATACTCATCCCCTTGGGGAGAGAATATGACAGCACACAAGTAAGAGATGCTGGTCACATTACTCTGCCTTCTCCTGGAAAAAACTCCCACTCTGCCACGAGGAAGACAGCATAAGAATTGCGTAGGTCAGAATCTCTTTTCCCCTTGCCTGTCTCCCCAGACCCATTAGCGTGGCTCTCAGAAATTGAACTAGCTCACAAAGCTACCGTCTCGCTCCCGCCCACATCCTTGGTAGCTGCAGCGTGTCTGCTGGGCTGGCTCCAAGTCTGTGACTTCACTGGAGCAGCTGTTTGTGCTGGGAAGAGAATTTGGTTACAATTCAGACACAGCTAGAGCCAAAGCTATGAAATACAGTGCTGTCTTCTCTCCAACCAAAGATGCTATGCACGTTACAGGCACAGCCAACACACTTTCCTTGGGTAAGCCTGCCTCCAAACAGCTAAGAGGAACAAAGGGGACGGGTGAATAACACACGTCTAACATGTATCTCTTGTCCAACATGAAGGCTCAAAGCAGGGAAGGCAAACTGGGGGCGACAAAGAAAACCAAGAAAAATATGACATATCTCTGTACTAGAGCACACAAAGACCAACCGTGGATGAGCCTATCAGGAACTCCCTATTGTGAACAGACTAAGGCTAATCAAAAACCTCCCCTGAACCTACCATATCCTCATTCAGCAAGCAGCTTGGCCTTGTGAAGTAATTAGGAGACTTTTCAGCTCCCAGAACAGCACCCAGGACTGACAATCTTATTTAGAGAGAGTAGTTTGGGGTTACACACCTGCCATGATGACTGCAAGGCCTGGAAAGTCACTTGCCAGCTTAGAATTTTAGCATGTTTAGCACTATTAGCATGTGGCATTCCCTCCAGCACACAGTCTCCACCAAGATGATCCACTTGAGCAGTAGCCTCTCTCCAAAATAATTCTTAGTCAAGGGAGAACTGAAAAGCAACCTCAGCAGGAGAACCATATCCACCTCCTGCTGGAGTTTCCATATAATCCTCCGCTGTTACATCCTTTCTCCTTTCCTATCTGCAGAACCAGACTCTGCAGCGTACAGCCACCACCACAAAGTTTGAGATGAAGGCCTTGTTTTTCTAAGAAGGGGAACCTAGACTTCATCTGCCACATCAAACCACAGCAGACAAGTTGCTCTCAGCTGAGAGCACAAGGTCTGCCTTCGGAAGTCAGAGCTTGGCTGCTTGTCTCTATTTTCATCTCCCTTTCATTTCTTCCTTCTTCTTTCATGACTGCTCTTCCTCTACGTGCCATAATTAACACTGTGAAGAACTGTATTCACCTCCCAAATGTATAACTTGCTGAGGACGGAGGAGGCAGTAAATTCGTGAGGCTCCCTCCCCCTCAGGTAGAGGGAGAAGCTGAGAAACATGCTGAAGAATAGGTTTCAACAGCATTAGGACTGGCAAATTCATTAAACCCACTTGCAACAGGCTTCTTGTCCATATATACAGCCAAATGCATTTTCTACTCACCCCTATTCAACTCAAAAACATTTTTCACCATTTCTCTTCCTCTGCAATTGTCCATAACCTCAATTTTTTCTAACAAAGAGGCTATTACCCCACTAATCTAGATAAACAGTAAAGCCAGCCTAAAGCGCTCCCAAAATAAGAGCTACTGCTCAGACATTAAAGAGTTAGCATGATATATTGAAATGGACAAATCTTCCCTCTGGCTAAATCCCTCACTGAATGCACACAACCTCATTCCTGCCTTTGAGAAAATAGATTGAAGGCCATGTCAGAGCCAACAGTCGCATCAGTCAGAACCCGTATATTAAAATACCTGTAGCACTCCAGGAAAAAATCCCAAACCTACCAAGCAACCAGCTATGCTAAACTTTTGTTTACCATCTCAATGGAATAATATGCCTTTCCCAACTATTTCAAATCGACCCCCCTTCAAAGAAGTCTTGGATCCCTGATTGTCCTCTCTTTGGGGAAGAAATTGGAGATAAGCGAGGTACCTTCTAGATGCCATCGCCTTTTACAAAGACTGGTCTTATCTATCTTATTTTTAAGGCAGGAATGTCAGATCTGTTTCTGCCCAAAAGAACTGGAAGTGTTCAAACCAAACAGTGTCTTTCAGTTTAGATCTAAGCTCACTTTTGCCAGAATTCCAACCTCCAGCTTTTGTTTCTTGCCCCAGGGGAAAAAAAAAAAAAAAAAAAAAACAAACCAAGCCCACCAGAATGCAGAGCAAGAGTTCTGTGCTGCATGGACACTTCACTCCTCAGCATCTTTGCTCATTTTTGCTTCTCTCACAGAAATCTTCACAAGGTGATAACCAGCAAATCATCCTTTCCTCCCGTATGCTTTTGTTTTGGGCAATGTCAAACACTTGGATTTGAGGTGAGATTGCTATTGTTTCACAGAGAAATTTAACTTTGTCTTTTAAATGAGTGGGACACTTACCTGGGCTTCCTGCTCCTCACTTTTCAACACGGTTAGTGAAATCCACAACACTAAATTTGCTGCAGGTATCATGACAAAAGCTTGAACAATAAAGGGAATCTGCAAAAAGAAAATAACAGCATTTAAATACAGTTTTCAACAAAACACAATTAAACAGAAGCACTACAAAGGAGGAGTGAGCCCGTCTCAGAAAAACCTGCATTTCAGAGATGGGCAGAGCTATAACCTGGCTGTACAAAAACAAATGCTCAGGTGTTGGTGCTCAAATACTCCTTGGATTAAGAGGTTACCAGACTGCTGAGCATAAGTGATTACATATGTGACTTTTTCACACCTGCTGGACATATTGCCACCTGGTTTTCCCTACTTACTGCAGGCCCACCACTTGTTGAGCCTCAAAGCTGCATGCAAAAAAAGCCCACTAGAAATTGCTGACATACCCTGGAGGCACTGGGCCTGCTGGCAAGCAAAGGGAGACTTGGCCGATGCTATAGCCCTCTAATTTAAAAGTCGGCACAGTCTATGAAAGTATATCCTAAATCGCCCCAGCCATAATATCTGCCAGTGATTTCCACTAGCCACCAAACAGTTGCAAGAGCTTACTTTGCTCCAGCAATGCTCAGCTCCGCTGGAAAGGCAAACAAAATCATTTGGCTATATGCAGCGTTAACTTGGTACAAGATCTGGGATCAAACCCGTATTCCAACCTGAATATCAAGGCACAGAGTAGTTAATGGTTTTACTCAAACTCTGAGCCTCCTTAGCTAACAATTAAAAGTGAAAGAAGAAACTCGGGGGGCCAAAATGAAAATACTTCAGGTACACCTCTGTGGGGCAGGCAAAAGGGAGACAGTCTTGCTATAGCATGTGTTTCTCTGAAGTGGCAGGAGCGATACAGAGCCACCAAGCAGCCAGCAAATTAAAAGATCATTGCATGTAATTTAAATGTTTGGCTGGGATCCCCTGAGGCCCGACAGGAAGAATCTCTGAGGAAAGGAAGGTATTTTGTTTGATGTATGTTAGCAAGGAGGAAACTGAGCCAGAGCGCTAGCACGGCTGGAAGAATTATTCTTGCTGAAGTCAGATTACTCTAACTTGTCTGTTAGCCTCTGCTTAGCAGCACTGTAATGACCCAAAATTGCAGCTGACAGATTGGTGCTGAGAGTTTGTCTCATTGAGGCTACCGCATGTGGACGGGCCATTACTCTTTCAATTTTGGTCTCTGATGCCTGTTAACATACATTAGGCTTTTCCATATGGTGCTTTTTAGCCTGGTGTCCAGGGCAGCTGCCTGGGCCTCTGTCCTCACCCACACACTCAGGCCCTGTCTAATGAAAATGGATGACGGCCCCAGCTTACTAATGGGACACAGATGGACCAAATGGTTTTTTGCTTTGAAACATATTTTCATTTAAGAAAGTCTCCAAAGACTGTGAGGCTTTTATTCTTCTATCACTGTAATATTCCCCCCTAATACACTGCAATCTTCAGGCAGGTGAGGAATTCAAAGTTGCGAGCTTTCAGTTTAACTGGATCTGGAAGTCTACAGACCAATGTCCTAGCCTAGTACTGCTATTTTGCTGATGGCCTTGACAGTCACTTGCATGTTCTCTCACTTTTCTCCTCTCCTATCTCACCTCTCCTACTCATACTGAAAGATCTTCAGCACAAGAAAGCAGCATTTTTTGAGGCAGACCTTCTGTTAAAGGAAGGCCTGACAGGCTGTTGAACCAGCCTCAGCTGAGGGACTGTACTGCCTCCTGCAAAACAAATAGAAATGATAAATTAAACTGTTTTACTATTATGAAAGCCTTGTGCAGACACAGCAAAAGGAGCCTCCGCAGCCACACGTGAGAACACGTGACTGAGGGGACTGCGCAATGGGCATGGCAATCAAGGGTCATCTCACAGCGGGACTCCTCATTCTTCACGTTATTCTGCTTGTTAATAGTATTCGTATTCCAAGAACAAACGGGCTTAAGTGGAGTCCAAATGCCAGAGAAGAGTCAAACACTTCCATGTAATTTGTGGGAAAACAAAGCTCATCTTTTAGATGACACCACTGTAGATGACACTCATGAACAAATGTGCAGAGTTAAGGTATGCAGTATGCAAACATCTGCCGCAAAATGGGAGCCATCTGTATCTTGGGCCAAGCGTCCAGTGCCACAAGTTGCCACTGCAACTGCCTATAGCCCAGTAGTGTTTTGCAAACAGCATTTCACACATCTCTTATGCTAACTTGCTCTTCGTGGCCAGCATGGGGCATCTCATACTCAATTTCATGCAGGCTAGACAGGACTCAGTTGCAGCCTGCATTGCCACAGAGATCTGGGAAGCCCCACGGGACGAACTCCCCTTTGCTGACTGCTCTGGTGACCCACTTGTTCTGCAGTACACCCTCGAGGAGATGGAGTTCCCTTGCGTTCTGCATCTGTACTCTGCACTGGGAAGTTCCCAAGGGCTCACGAGGCTGTCTCCAACTTTTCAAAGTGCTCCTTGTTATTTACGGTTTCTGCCCTCGTGCTAAGTCTTTTCAAATCATTTGGAAATAATCACCTTAATGCTAGGGCAGTGTTTGCCCATGACATCTGATTTACTAGGCAGTCTATCTTCCCAGAGAGGTGAAGCCTAGTTAAATGTTTCTGAGGGACAGGTTAAGTGTCTGTATGTGCACGTGTGAAAATGGGATGGGACTCAGGAAAACAATTCTCCTCCAATCTCTCAGCCTTCATTACAATTCTTCTTTTAAGTGCCAGCTCTGATTTATGGCCTGCCATTCAGAGGCTACGAAGGCCTGCAGCCAGAACTGACCAGCTGTCAGAACAGGGCTTACAGAAACAGGAAACATATTAACCTGTCTCTCCGCCTGCCTAGATCCCACAACTGATACAGGAGCTGACAAAGATGGGCTGTTCTTGGCACATTACTTCCACCGACAGCATTGCTTGGGGCTGTGATTGTTCAAAGGTGGAGACACCCGGAACTGCGTGAAGATTCCCCAGGTGCAGTAATTTGGACATAGCCATATCTTGTGCCCCAAGAGACTTCCTGGATTGTGGTCCCCACCCTCCCGCTTGCTTCCTGCAGGATCTTTAATACATTGGCTGGGACTTTGGTTTGTCTCCTGTTAAATAAAAATGATCATTCTTGTTTGATGCACAAGAATGTTGGCAAAGGCGGATCATCTCACAAAGACTCCTTCATGAAAACTGCTAGTTAAATAAAAGTGCAAGCAACTACTTACCCAAAAAGAAGAATACGCACATACACACAGGCACAACCACTTTCTCCTTGCAGCAATTACACCCAGTAATTTCATATTTTATACCAAGCCACAGTAATGACATAAGAAGATTGACAAAATGCAAGCCTGCCTGTGACTAAATGGTTAAAGGGACGAAGGATATTCCCATACCTCACTCTACTGAGTTTATGTACCCTCTCACACAGCTTCTGAGTCACACACTATTTAGACAGCTTTGCAGTATGGAGACATTCCCATTTTTATTCTGGAATGGAGCAAAAGACCACCAGTGGCATTTCTTCTCAGTTATTCTGCTTCTAGCCCACTCTGCACCATGGCATGACAAGCTGCCTTCCAGCACTGAACAGGGTTCAGTTATCCTTTTCGGAAGAGCAATCATAAGACACTTGCCAGCCCGCTGACTCCCAGCAGTAGGTAAATTCATCAGTTCACAGACGAAGATGAGCATTTTTTGCAAGCCAATATTTCAGAGCACAAAGACTGCTGGGCTCCTAAAGTGGAAATCCACGGCTTTTTAGGCAGCTGCAGCTCCCTGTCTGTACACCTGCACCTAAGCTTCTGGCAGGGCACCTCTCACCATGGGACTGATTTACCTCTGACTAGATTAGTAGCACAAGGCCAAGGACAGAGGCAGAGCTCTCGGAGCAAAAAAGGCTTGCACAGAGACATGTCCTGACCTCTGGGTTTCACTCTGAGCAGGAGACTCCCTGCACAGAGTCTTGTCCCAACTGGAAGAGTTAAAAGCTCTGTATAAAATACTATCACAGAAACACGCTCCTTTCCCTTTCTCTGTTAATTAAGCTGCTGTCTGTGCTAGGTTCAGCAGACCAATACACCCAGTGCTATCTAGACCATCTGCTCTTGTTCAAATACATAAAGTAAGTCACAGAGAAATCAACCAGATTTTAAGACTCTTCCTTCTATGCAGCAGTGACTGAAGCTACAATGTGTCTAAAATGACGAACACTAAAATCATCATCTAAGGGACCCAAAGCCTCCTGGACAATTTCTGGAATGTACAAGCCAGGAGTGGGCAACTTTCCACAGCTATAAATCCTTGACTTCTTCCTCTCTGTCAAGAAGAGACTGAAATAAGCCAGCCAAGCACAGCCCAGGGAAATTGAAGACATTTTTAACAGCAGACTTACCCAACCAGCAAACAATCTTGCAATATGAAGTTGGCCTGACTTCAAGACAAATTCAACAAGGTCCCAGCTATAAAGATTGATTACAATTTTTTTTTTTTTTTACACTAAACATTAATTGGTTTAAAACAAGAGTCCTCCAGGTCCCCAAGGTACTGCTAGAACAGAAATTCTTCATTCCCAGCTGAATGCCCTGAGCCCAGGGAAACAGTATGCTCTCTCCTCTGGCACAGCTTGTGCCCAGCCTACCACTTAAAGCTAAGACATTCTCTGGGGAGGTGGAAGACATGGATTTGAATTGTTCAGATTTCCTTCACCTCCCAAATGCTTCCTCTGAGACTTTCTATGAGTCCTACACAATTTTAACAAGTGGGAAGCAGACATGCTGGAAGGTTTGAATCTACATTCAAACAGCTGTCTCCAAAGTTCCTATCTTAAGGGACTGAAATGCTGGCTTTTTTTCATCTGTTACCTCCCTCCCAAGGCTGCAAAACAACATTCAAATCTAAGAGTGAGAGCTCAGTCAGCTCCAGGGGTGCTGGAGTCAGCAAAGAGGAATACACAGATCAGACATGCCTGTTACAAGAAGGCTCACAGGCTCAGCGCAGGTAGTTAAACTCATCTCCCTTTGCATGGGGTACAGCTGCTCCTCAGCAGTCTGGGTTACAGGATGATAGTTTCTAGAGTCTCTGGTTGTATTCCCAGGGTTCTGCAAAGGGTTTATCCACACAAGCTGATTAACAGCAGCGTGCTGTTCTCCATTAGCTCCTCTCTCGCTTACGTGACACAGGCCCTTTGACTCCCAAATATTTCCTGCTTTAAAGGTTCAGTGATTATTATGAAATAAAAAGCAACTTTAACCATAACCGATATTCTGCAGTAACGCTCTGTCAGAATCTTCATTCTAAAAGTTTCCCCTATGCTGACAAGTCCCAGTTTGCTGTGTGTCTCTGGATAATTGATTTTTACCTACCTGCACTTCATCATCTACTGCCTTAGTGGTAACTCTGACTGTAACTCCTTATGAATCTCTGAAGAAAAGCTACATCTCTTAAATCCTTGTTGGAACAGTAGAGAGCACCTTCTGATTTCCCATCTCTCAGGCATTTACAGCATACAGACCTTCACACTACAGTTTTCACCAAAAAAGCACAACACATTAACACTGCCTGTCCTTCTGACCTAGTCTACAAAAACTACAGTGCTCTGGCAACTCCCTCGCACTCCCTGGCATCTTCTTCTCAAATCACTGCAAGTTCTGCCAGGGTTCAGCAAAGACAGGAAAAATCCACTGTGTAAGACATCCTCCCAATTCACCAAGAGGTCATTTGTACTCAGGATTTCCTATGTTGCACATGTCTTACATGAAGCTACTCTACACTCCGAACGGTCAAGGTAACAGCTTCTTTCACTGAGCAGTCTCCACGGAATATAAAATGCATTTACAGCCTGCTGTTGCAGAGGGCTTTGTGAATACAGGAGCTCAGAGAAGTAACTGAAGTTAAATCTTCAAAGCCCACTTCACAAGTAAGAGAGGCTTTCAGAGCTCAGAGAACAAGGTCATTGAACAAACTATTTACAGTGAGTAACAAATAGTGAACAAATGCCTTATTTGACCTGTGTTATTCTTCCACTCAACAAAATCTAGTGTGGCAGGGAAGTCAGCAGAGCCACAGGCAGAGGTACATGTGGCATCATGGTTAGAACAGGACACAGAGCAATGTCTCTTGGATCAGTATCTCCCACCACCAAGCCCAAGGCATAAGGCAAATCTCCTAGCCCATACTGCCAAGAAAGATAAATAAAAGCAGCGCTTCTCTGTCACAGGGATGTTGTCAAGTTTGCTGCTATCTAAACCACCAACTTACCAGATGAAGGTCGTAAAAAACAAGCATCCCGTCAGAACACATTCTGTGAGCTACTACGCTAATCTATGACCAAGAGCAACAGCAGAATTCACTCGACTCAGTGGAGAAAAGATTCCCCTCTTTAGTGCAAAACCAGTTACTCTTTTCCCGGTTTATATCTGACTCCTTATAACACTTGCATCTGACTGCTTATATGACATCAACCTCAAAACAGACTTTTTTTTTTTTAAATAAATGGACTCACTGCTTTTCAAACACAGGTTTAGTGTTTCTGAGCAGAGCCAAATATGAGAACAACATAAGATGAAAGACACCCTGTGCAACCTTATGCTTCATTCTCCCTGCAATACTGGGTTTAACCTTAATTTTCTGTAGCTGTAATCAATGCTAAAGGTGCCTCACAGGCCACGCATTGTTTGAGAATGACAGACATTGGACCACCAGACCAGGCAGTACTGTTGTATTACCACTAAATTTAACCCCATTTGCCAGCTACCTGCAGACAGACAGTATCTTTGTGAAGTCTGGTCAGATTGCAACTCTCTCCTTTGTCGGAGGCTGAAAATGCACACAGTTAAGTATTGATTTCCTGCTAGCTTACCTGACAGTATATATTAAAACAAGATCTTCACTACTAAAAGCACACACAAACAAGTCACCATGGAGGGTACTAAATTTCAAATTAATACCTCCCTAGTTCCTCTGTCGTATCTGTCCACATATGCACATGCTTTGATCTCAGAGTAAATGAGATTTACTCTGTTTTCATCGAGGAATAAGCTACCTTGGACTACTTCACACTTATCATGGGATAGGATATGCATACACAGAGGTACCCCTGAGTACTGAATACGCTGTAGGTTCACAGCTGAGCTTGTCCCCATGATAATTTCTTCACTTGCCTGCAGCTTGATGCATAACCATGAGCTAGCTTGAGGTTAAAAACATAAAATAATAATAATAAAAAAAAATACAGTGAATACCACTGGACCGTGCATTGAATTAGGTGAAGTCAGCATTGTGTGTGCTAGTTGACTTTAAAAGTTTGCCCTCTGGCATTTTTTTTACTTTTTAATGTGCCTTTTTCACTTTTTTAAAAATCTGGAGATAGCTCATAGGTATTATCTACTTGCTCATACACACACACAATTATTCTGAGCTGTGACAAGATTTTGAAATGCGTTGGCTTTTGCATCTAAAAAAGAAATAACATACTCTTGCTCCCTTCTACTTGACAAAATACCATTATAAGACTCACAATTCTTTTCTGAAAATTGAAATAGAAAATGCCCATATATGACACGTTATTTATAGCCCCTCCTACTGAATCTGATTTATCATGCTACACTCCCTAATATTAAATGGTGTCATTAGGCAGGATCTCACATTGCTTCAGCCTCAGCACATTGACTTACCAAGGAAACTGCAAAATTAAGTCCAACTCAAACACTGATTTCAGCACTGATGAAAGAAGCTGCCTCAACTGTGTTGGCCCCTATCCACAGCACGTGCACTGGCGGTGCAGACTTCCTGCTTGGTGCTCAGCCACTGTGCCTCAGCCTACACTAGCAGGAACCATCTGTAGGGATGAAAGAAGAGTTCAACTTCCAAATTTACTTCCAACCTTGAGAGTAGCCGAACGACTCTCTCCTCCAGGAACCACTAAGTAATACAGCATACATAGTTTGCTGAACAGGCAGTCTCTGTTAGGGGCAATCTCTATGTCCATGTGCTGTGGGGTTTCTCATTTTCACTACATGTTGTCTTGAACATTATTATCACAGACAAGATTTAATGGTGGATAATAAAGCAACTCTTATGAGAACACTTCTAAGATACTAGCATCCTGGTTGGTCTCCTACTGCTACACAGGTCTTAGTGACAACAACAGCTATAATTAGCTCTTATACAGCACTTGTCACCCACATATCTTAAGAAAAAATATAAACGGAGACAAGAGCTATCACCCCATTTTAGAGACAGGGAAACTGAGGTACTGAAAGGGAGGTAATGATAAAATGTGAATGCCAGCAGCAAAGTGATGCATAAAACCAGGTCTCCTGCATCCTAGCTGGTGCTCCAGGGAACGCTGTTGAAAAGCACCATATCCCATTACCCATATACTGAGGCGCTGAGCTGCCCCAGCAAGGATCTTATTTTTCATTATGGAGTGAAAAATAAAACAAGCCACAGGGCTCCAACTCCTCCTGCAAGCCAGAGACACGCAGCCAGAAATTTCTATGGCAAACGACGCAATGAAAATGCAGCCTGACACAGAGCAAAGTGGCAGCAGCAAGCCAGCCCATCTAGGTGCCAGAGTGGTTGTATCACTCATTATTCAGGGAGAGCGGGGGAGCTGGAAGCATTACTTCAACTGTAAGAAAACAGGCTGACTGCTGATTAATCCAAAATGCTGCTGTTGAGATGAGAGACCTCATGGTCACTGGCCTCCAAAAACAAAATGTAAAGGTTCAAAAGCAGGCCATTACAAATAACAACCTTCTAGTTCTCACCAGTGGCCAGTCAGGCATTGGACACAGGCTCAGTAACATACAGCTGAAGTATGCGATTTTGTGTGGTCATTCCCAGCAATGTAATATAGCTCCGAAACACAACTTGTTAATGATAAGAATTAAAGCAAATAGAGCAACTGAATTTCATACCTTTTTTTCTTGCCAGCATGTGGGAGCAAGGCCTCAGCAGTCTCCTTTAGAGAGAAATATCTGTGCTGAACTCAAACATATCTCTACAGTACCTGTCAGTTCTAAAACTAAGGTTCAAAAAAGCTCCTCAGCAAGCCAAAAGAGATAAAACAACAGGCCCTACTACTCTCCAAACACCAAATGGCACCCAAGAAGATGACTAATAGAAATCAGGTGTTTCATTTTTGTTTTTTTAAGCAACATGACAAGACACCAAGACATCATGAGAAGCAGAGCTGAGTCAGAGCTGTTGGCCCCAGGATCACAGCCGGTTTATTTCCCTCAGTTCCAGCTGCAGAGCCCAGCATTTCAGATGCACATGCAGCCCCAGATCACCTGGGGAACTGCTCTGGAGATACCTGCTGTCAAACCAAGAGCAGGCCAGGCTCTAGGCACATCTCCCCCCCTCACAAGTCCAGCATCCCCCAGAGAATGCTCACGCACTCCCCACACACTCCCCCCCTGCAAAGCACTGCCTGGGTGCTTCACCCAGCCACCCCCAAGTCACAGCCGAGGTGGAAAGGAGCACAGAGGACTGCTCTCCCAAATGCCCAGAACCAAACCATCCTCTCCAGACTGTGGCACGGCACCCTGTCCTGACCAAGGGCTAGCCCAGAGGGCCCTCCCCATGGGGCACAACCCCTGCTGCCCAGCGCCTGGGCCCTCACCCTGCCCACCCCACCACAGCGGGGATGCGCACACCCACCTGGTCCCTCAGAGGCTGAGGGGGCAGCTGCGCCCCTGCACCCACCGTGGGGCTGCTCCCAGCGGGGGAGAGAGCCTCAGCCCCCACCACAGCCCCACCGCACACCCTCGGCCCCTCGACACTGCGAAGCCCCTTTCCAAAATGGCCGCCGCCCGCCATGGCCACCCTGCAAGATGGCCGCCGCCTCCAATGGCTCCTGAGGGCCCCCGCACAGCCGGGCCCCCTGCCTTCCCCAGTGCGGCTGTGCACGCCCCACACCACCGCGGCCCAGCCCAGAGGGGCACAGAGAGGCAGAGACAAGTCCCCGAGGCGCCATGCTTTATTCTCAAGGGTGGAGAAGAAAAGGAAGGGAGCTCGGGGGACAGGGCGGCCGAGGGGAGGGGTGGGGGGGTTGTTTGCGGGCAGGCGGCCCGGCAGGGCAGCACTAGCAGGAGGTGAAGGTTTTCCAGAAGAAGTTTTTGCAGGGGGCCTTGCGGTCCCGCTGCGGTAGCTGGGTGAGCCGCCCCAGCACCGCCCGCTCCTCCTCCAGCTTGCCCTCCTCTTCCACATCTGGGGAGGCCGCCTCGCGCCCCACGTCCACGCTGTCCAGCAGCCCCGCCAGCATCTTCAGGATGGCATCCTTCCGGACTGTGCTCTGTTCCTGCAGGCAGAGAGCAGGGGAAAGTGATGGACAGAGGCCCTTTCCCCCACGGCCATCGAGGCAGGGGGTTGTTGCAGGATGCGAGCACCCTCCATGGGGTCCCTTCTCGTTTCCCTGCCTCCCCTGGTGCCCCGTCCTTGGAGACGATGCTTCTCCCGTTGGCAGAGCTGTGCTGGAGCTGAGGAATCTGCGGCTACAGAGGTCACTCCTCCCTTCTCCTGTTCCCTGTCCAGCTGGACAGGGAGAGGCACACGTGCCGTGTTATAGCTGGAAAAGAGCTGCTAACAAACAAGCATGAATTGGCTGTAAAGTCCCTTGCTGCCTGCACTAATTAAATTTCATTGAATGCCAAACTGCCTTCTCTCCTAGTAAGCCCATGCTCCCTTCACTACTCTGACTGCCCAGCATCTGCTGCGGGAAGGTCGGGGAAGAGGCACGGAGTCCTAAGCAATATTAAATTAAGTGCACCAGGGGCTGCAACCCTCCATAAAATGCTGAGAATGAAACGTAACAAAGGAGAGGGCTGGGTTGGTGGGGAGAGACACCCTAAGTATCTGGAGCAAAATATTTAATCAGTGAAGACAGGCAGCTTGTATTTCAAGAACAAGAACCTGTAGTTCAATAGCCTGACCTTGGGGGAAGGCATAATGAAAGAGGAGCTGCGGAGCTCCATCCCTTTGCCATAGCAGCATACAAAAGAGTGTAGCCTGTGGTTCGGGGCTTGAGGGATTTCCATCAGTAACCAGCTGTGAGTTACGCTGTTTCTCTTAACTTTACATCCAGCAAATCTGAGGAATTACCTCTTGCCTGACTATTCCTGGTCTCTGTGACTCATTAGCGGAGACAGCTGGTACCGGACAAGCTGGGATGGATGGTTTGACAGGAACAGATCCTGTTTCCCATGCAGATGGGAATCTTGGAAGCACATTTCCACGTCACTTCTCACAAATCCATGTTTAGTGCTGGGACTGCTGTATCTATCCACTGGCTCTGTCAGCACCAGCATCCGCTAAGGACGAGTTGGTGAGCAACTCAAAAGATGGATAAATACAGGCAGCAGCAATTATTTTGAGTTTACAGTATAGAATGTTTATGGATATTTTTAAATCACTTTCTTAGCTCTATTAACCAACCCTGCTTCCACACAAGAGAAACTGAGGCACAGAAAAATGACATGCTATGTTTGTAGCAGAAGAAAAGACAAAAGCCAGCTTGTGCCTGTCCCAATTCCTACTCCTGTGCTGCAAGTACAGAAATGTTTTGAGCCTTTGGGAGATGGACTGCGACTGGGGAACCCAGCTAAATGCGTCTCCTGGGCGATGTCTTCCTCGTAAGCTTCTTTCCTAGCTGTAAGTGCTATGTTTTGAAATAACCTGCTCCAAGCAGAGACAGCAGCTTCAGACTCGGGTGGGGAAGGCGAAGCTCAGCCTGCTCTTGGGGGATACTCCTTACGCATGATCGGCTGTGGCTGTTCGTGAACTAGGCAGCTCTTCCCCTGCACTAATCCGTTGCTAACATCCTTTCTGCTTATAGCTGTTCCCAAGCTGCAAAAGATGAAGACTCTTTGGCAGCAGCTAGAGATCTTAGCATGGGTGGGTTGTGGTACACCTCTGGGCTCAATTCCCTGTACTATACCCACCAGTGCATCAGAATGCACAGATCTTTTTTTTGCATTGTTATGCATTTTATGGTGGTTTATATGTACAATCCCAATGTTCTTCATACTTAAAACATTTGTCTGAGTTACAGCAGTGGTGACTGTAGGGATTGGTTCATCAGTATTTAACAATTTTTCAGTTTGTAGAATGGTCTAAAGAGAATCATTGTATCTATTATAATTATATCATTATTTTGTAAGCAACAGCGTGTAGAAGACTAAGAGTCATTACACTTGAATTCATTTTTACTAAAGCCTTATTTACCAATTTATTCCCTACAACTTGTTTCTTTTTTCCCCAGCAGCTAGGATTTGCACCAGAAAGTGTTTACTTTTTAAGTACTGGATTTGTTAGTGTAAGAATGTACAGCTGAAAGTTTACAGTTATCCCCAGAAGGGTTAATCCCAGCCAGCTGCAGAAGCCCTGATCTCTAACAGAATGCTACCCCTAGCACCTCATACTGTATACGTTTCTTTCTCGCAGCCAGTTTTGTTGTTAATGGTATGTGAGCCCACTCCTGAAGCAGTAAGACACTGATGGATGAGCTGGAGTCAACGCTAAGACAGAAAAAATGATGTGGATATGCGCAAAGGAGAAGTTAGTGCCTTTGAAACCCACGCTGGGATCCTTCACTTCCCTGGGTAGCTCCTCCGCAGGACTGAAATAACAGCAGCCTTACGGATACAGCTGTGAACTGGACGGGCAGAGTGCGGGGTGACTAACCACAGCTCAGAGGAACCTCAGGGATGGCAAGGAACACGCAGGTGAGGAAACTGTGGGGCGAGGGCAAGCAGAACAGAGCACTTGCTTGTGATTATATTATGCTATTGCTTCCTACCCCTTTGGCCTCTTAGGAAAATAGTCCAGCAAAACAAAGTTGTTACAGTGCTATAGCCATTATAATATTAGAGTTTTGCCAGTTGGTAGGATAATTATATTGCTATAATAAGTTCTGCCACTGCATAGAGCTGTGCTGGTTCAGAGTGTAATTATTCTAGCAGAACTATGTCAGTATAACTCCCCTTGTGAATACTACTCTGGAAAAAGCAATTTTATTCTGATATAATTACTTCATTTATTATTCCTCTGTTACTTTCCTACTGAACCCATCTTTTACACATTTGTCCTTCCCATGAGTCCTATTTAAAATATCATCTCCCTTGATCATTTTACCAATTACGTATCTTTTCTCTCCCTCCCTAGTACTCTGCTTTATTCTCTCATGCTGCACTCTTCCAGCAATACTATTTTCTCCTTTTCCCTCTCCCCTCTGCTCTGTTCTTTTTGCCAGTTTTTGCTTAGCTCAGACTTCACTTTTGCAGCTCTCTGGCATCTGCCCTGTACCTTTCCTAAATAAACTGGCTAGTAAGCTGTAGTAACAGCCCGTGCTTCAGCAGTGCATGAAGCTGTAGTGCCTTGGAATATAGAGGGGTGGAAGAGTTGGTTGCATCAGGTAAAGCCTGATTGCCCTTATTAACCCTCCCCTGGCTCCAGCCTGCTCCTGCGTGCTCCCACCTCCCCCAGCTCCTGCCCAGGGTGCATTACACTCACCCTAGCGTTCTGTATTGCGAGTCTCTCTTCTCCGGGCAGTGCAGTGGCTCTCATGCTCCACACCAGCAGCAGAACGGACACCAGGCTGGCCACCAGCTGCATGATGTACAGGCTGTGACTACTGTGCTGAATTAGGAAGACTGGGAGAGGGAGCTGTTTCTGGGCTCTCTTCTGCCTCAGACAATGGCTGCAGCCCCTTTTATAGCCCTCCCCCTAGCCCAGTGGGTGACGCAAACAATTAAGTCTATATCAAAGGCAAATTAGACTTTGGAGAGGTTGTTAACACTTGGCTGCTTGAGTGGGATACTTCAGTGCCTCTGGGCTTTCCATGTGCCAGACCTGCAGAGACTGAGGAAGCAAAGGTTTGGGACTCTCCACTAACATGCTATTTCTTCACCCCGAGAAATTGTAGGCACTATCTGTGCCTCTTCTAGTTAGCTGAATTCTGCTTGGGAACATAGTATTAGATAGAATAGGCCACCAGCTTGCACAAACCTCTGGCCAATGCTGGGTGATTCAGAGGGAAGAGGCAAAACTTCTGGCCACCGGTACTTAGATATGGGCTTGGACCCTCAGCCTATGTGTCCAAACAGCTCCAGACTCTAGGGGTATTTGGATCTGGATCTCTGCATCCAGTGATGCATCTCACTGCGGAACGCCAACATGCCTGGCTTTCCCTTTATGGTAACATGGGGACACAGGCTGCAGCTGTGCAGTAATATAATCTGTCTTGCAAATGTACGTAAGACTACCTGGAAGCCAGTTGGAGGTTATTGGTTTTTGCTCCTACTATTGTTTCAATACGTCTTGAACCTATCCCAGAAGTATAGGTCACCACAGTGAATCCTGACTTGGATATGTTGGGTTTAAATGTATTAAAGGGAAAACAAAGTACTGAAAGGCTGGTCAGAGCTGGAGCTGCTCTGCTCAGTGAGGCTTCAGAAAAAGGCTCATGGTATGCTGGCACTGACCGCAGGCTGCTTGGAATAATTTCCTACCATTTCTGATCTCTGGTTAGCAGTTATTAATAATGTTTCTCCCTTTGCCCAAAATGCTGTCCTACCAGTGAGATTGGTTGGTCGGCCAGCAGAAGGTGCTATTAAGCACTGCTATCTGCTTTGCATTGTCCCCAGCATGCGGGGATGGCATCCACTGTCACATGCCTGTGAGATGCGGAGACAGAGCTAAGATCCCATCTCACCACTAGCCCTTTCTCCAGAAGCACTCGCCTCAGGGCAAGTTCTCTTCTGACCCTAACAACGAACGACAGTCAAAAGGTAAATTGTTATCCTAATTTAGCACATTAAAAAACCCCACAGGGAGGTGACTTGGCTAAGGGGATGCTGTGGCAGAACTAAGAACAGAAGGCAGAAAAACCTATTCCCCACTTCTACCGCTTACCAGATCCTGGAAACAGCATGATGAAGCTTTGCCTGTTGATAATCCAGTTTCTAATGCCTGTTACACCCCCCTGGATGCTCTTGAGGGAAGAGATGCCATCACTTCCATGCATATTTGAAAATCAATGCTGGATTGTCTCACTGAAAGATAGAAAGAAAAAACCTCTTCTGAGTCATATGGACTTGTGGGGAAAGGTGACAATCTAGCAATTTCTAGAAATGAATTTTCCTCAGAAAACTTTGTAACCTCATTATTTCTCACGCCCCCCCCCCTTGTGAGAGCTGGCTTCCATGCACCGGTTTCAGATGAAACATTATGTTTCCTTTTAAATTGATCTTGCTAGTTTACCAGAATTGCTGTGTTCGCCCTTCGTAATGGATTCTGTCAAACACTTCCCAGCCAGTCTGCGGCTCGAGACAGAGACCAGTGAAGTACCAGGCTCCAGCAAGCAGACAAATCACAGGGACTTGCCAAATGACCCGCAGCTGATTTGCTCCAGGAGAGGTAAAAACGGGAGAATAGCAAATGGAGAAAGCACACTTGGTTGCTCAAGAGGAACAAAGGGCAGGTACCTGTGAGTGTGTGATGTGCCTGGGCTGACAGGCAGGCAGAAGGTGAATCCCGTACTGTTGGTTATGAGGCAGGACTAAACCTCGTGGGCCTACTAGCCCAAAAGCTAGACAGACAGCAGAAGCAGTGCAGCCAGGTATCCATGCTGGGGGCCATCTGGTCTAACCAAACTGCTTGTTCTAATAAATACAGTTTTATTTGCAGCTTTGCCTTCTGAACGGGCTGTTTTCTATAAAGCTTCATTGAGCAAATGGGGTCACAAGTATGACAATGCTCTTCTACCAAAAAAGGGATGATGTGCTGAGCCAGAGATCAGCTTCTGGGGAGGCCCACAGGGATGTAAACAGTGACCAGGCTGCCGTGAATCTGTCCTGGGATTAAAGGGCAGTAATAAAATAATTGTTACCTCTTGCGGGGGTTGGCTTCGGAGGGAGTTTCTGCCAGCACCAAACCTGTGGCCCTGCTGTCAAGCACAGCACAGCCAAAACCTGTACTTCTAGCCCGGGCAAGGCTGGGTGTCTCTTCACAGCTGGGAGGGAGGGAATAGGGACACATCAAAGCACTTACACTCTAGTGCCCACAGTAGGACAGGATCTCTAAATCCAAACAAGTGCCCTCTGGGCTCTGCTACAGCATCCCTCAATATCAGATGCCTCTTTTCCAGATTCCTCCATCTTCCCCAGTGCCCTTCCCTTTCCTCACATTCCCTCTGCTGCTTCCCCTACATTAGTCTGTCCTCCTCAAGCTCTGGGCCTCTGGCCCCTTTGCAGAGGGGTTCTGCTGGTTCTGCTGCCACCACTGCTGACCATCTCCCCATCATAGGCTATAGCATCATCTCCTTCTTCAAAGGAAATAAAATAATTCTGTGGTGATAAAATTTGCTCTTTTTAGTAACTGGAAAGAGTTCAACACCTAGCACCAGGATTTTCCTTCATTCCTACTGTTCCCTATTCCCTGTTGCATTGGCTGTCTGACCTTTAAGAGGGCCCCAATTATTTTTTTTGCCAACTCTTAAATGCTTATCACTCTGCAAAGGAAAAGTTAAAGGTCTTCCCTTGGAGGAATAAACATTTCTGACAATTATTTCCTTGATTTCCTCTTACCACTTTCTCTCTCTGTTATCTGACTCACCTCCTTTAGAAGTCGTCTTCCTTGATGCTCTCTTCTGTCTGGAGTTGCACATGGTCTGAGTGGGTTTCTACCACTTTACAGTGAAGGCAGATTTATCTGAAATCAGCACACCCGTGAACACATCCATGGGGACCTGGTAAGGGCGGGGATGCTCCAGAAGGAAGGTCAGCGTACAGTAACTTGAAAAGGCCTGGCTATCCAAGGATTTTGGCTCACAGTTAGCGTGGCTTCAGCAGGGATGCAGAGTGGGTTCAGAAGTACAGTAGAAGATGCTTACGCAATCACATAAGACAACCTCCATCTTTTTGTGATTAAGGGTGCACAAGCAACATGCAATGGGAGAGGTTTTATCTTTCAAGAAAGAGGTCCCTGACCCCTCCTCCGTGTGTCTGTACAGCACTGAAGACTGGGCAGTGCTGGAATACAAAAGCTAAGACTATGTCTGGCACCAAATGCCACATTAAGGAATGAGGTAATTTCTCAATTGCTTTCCTCTATGGCCTGGATATTTGCCATCTTCTGCCCATTTGTTGCCTGGTCTGGGTTCAGATCGCCATGTCTTGAATCATGTAGCAGAATTGCATCAGGCTTCCAGAACAACGACGGGTTCCCAAAGGTGAGGCACTCAGCTGCAGCTGAAGGAAGGGTTCAAATGCTTCTGCTTTCCCGTCATCGGAACCCTTTCTCTCTGCCCTCAAGAGTCCCCAGTTGCAAAGGCCAATGCAATAAATAAAGCAATAGTCAGCTGACAGTTGTGAGCCTTCTTTGAAGGGGAAACCAATTTGTTCACGGGCCTGAAATCACAGCTCATTTATCAGGCCAGGCTTGCAGTATTCCCTCGCACTGCGCTCCCCAGGGGCCTCCGAGAAGCATGCAGGTGGCCGTTCCAGGCACGGCTTTTCATTGGCACTAATCTAACAAACCGAAGGAATAGACTGAGTGAGCGTGGGCTGGAGCCTACTGCTCCCACTCATCTCTGATAAGAGCTGCAGAGCAGGTGCAAGGAGGAGGAAGGGAGTACCGCAGGGATGCTGCTGTCAGAGCATGCACGACTACAAGCCTGTTACAGCTCTCTAGGGAGGTGGAGTGGGGGGAGTTGTGCTACCTTCTCTGTCTGTCGACCCCAAAGGGACTGCAGGAGGATGAAGGGAGGGTGAGTGTAACGCTTCAGTGGTATGCTCAAAACCTTTTGTTATTTTAAAATGCATGCAAAGTTAAACATTTTGGTTATTCCACCAAAAATGTTCCTCAAAAATAACTACGTGCTATGAAACACTTCTATTTCAAAATACCTCCATTTTCCACTGAAAATGTTTTGCCTGGCTCCAAGTAGGAGGCATTTCAGGCTGTGAAGCAGGCTGAGAACTCCTGTGGTTACTGCCTACTGACACATGACATGACCTCTGTAACAACAGACTCATCCCATTGGTGGCAAGATTGGCTGGACAAGACTTGGACGGAAACGTTTCTTTACCATTTGGATTTCCTGAGGGATCGCATATGCACTGCGCCTTGTGGGAATTCAGTCAGAAAGAGCTCACCAGGGACGTTAACACACGGGACCGCGAGACTGTCAGCACTGCAGAAGGGACTGCTCGGCTGGGAGAGCTTTAAACAGGAATTCACGCGCTCCATATAGCATGGGGTTCTGGTTACTCCTCTCCTACAGCTGAAGGGGGATGAAACACATGCGGGGTCATCGCATACATCATCTTGCCCTTACCCCTGGCACACAGAATTAGCTTTGTTAGGCAAACTCCTTCCCGGAGGTGCCCGGCCGTGGGCTGCTGCAGCAGCCGTTCAGTACCAAGGAGAGGGCAGCCCCCTCCTGCGGGGTCCCTGCTCCAGCCAGCCCTCGGTCCTCACCACCCGCACTTCAAGCCCCAGGAACTGGCACCCTTGAAAGGCCTGCCACTGAGATGTCTATCATTCGTAATAATCCCCCCTCGCCTTTACCTGTTTCACACATCACTGTGCTATAATTGAGATTCCCCGGCTCTAATTCCCCACTTTTTGCATATTTTAAAAGCACTTAACTCCATCCCATGCATGCCCAGGGAAGAGTGTCACCTAGACTTCTCAGTATTTAACTTGGTTAAATTTCTCATCTCACTTTTTAACATTTTGTCTGAGTCTTTTACTAGACCTGAGCTGCTGTTTCATGCTTTTGTCCACACTTTTGCCTCGTCTTCCCCCACCATTTTATCAAAGGAACTTTCCTCTCCCTGAACTTGGTGGCACTTGCTATTACTTTTTTGACTGTTTGCTTATTGAGGTGGCTGTTCTCTGAGGAAGGATGAATTGTCATCCTTACTTCAGCAGTCTATTGCTCCAGCCAAGCTGCATCAATAATTCAGCCAGACCTCGATAACATTAGCTCTGGATGAATACAACACTCACGCCAATTAACTGGCTGAAAGGGCTCAAGAGGTACAGGCAAGAGATTTCTCTTAATTTTTTTAAGCTCCTTTCTGAAGTCAAAAATTGAGTTAGTTCAATGAGTAAAGCACAGAGCAAGGAGTCTGACACAGTTCAAAAGGCGCCAAGAGGCTTAAGCAGTTGATGTGCTAAAGCCCATCAGGCTCTGTTCCCTCGCTTGTCTCCACCTGCTCCGACTGATATTACATTGTACGTTACTTGGGACAAAGCCTATCCCTGTTCATATGCTCCTAGCTTAATAAGATGCTGGAACATGACTGCAGCACGTCTAGACAAACAACATCTTTGTGGATCTTTGCTTATGAACACCCTTCCTTGAGTAGCCTTGGGCAAAAGCCAGCTAAATCTCAAAAAAAGTGAGTCAAGTATTTTAGTTGCCCACCTGGAGACACTGCAAAGATAGTTTTCGAGTGTTCAGTGCTCAGTTCTATATGAGGTCCCATTAGTTTTCTCCTCTCAGGCATTACCCAAATTGCCAGCCTCTTTTCAGTCCCCATCATCCTTGGCCATAGCAGCCTGAAGCATAACAGCTCAGACCTCATACATTTGCGGAAGGGATAATCAATCTGTAGACACAGTTGCCTGAGAGATGACTGCCATGCCAAATACCATTCTGGCAGCGTAAACGTCATGTAGACCTTGCGGCAGCTCTCGGCACAGGGGTGACTTAACAGTCATAAAGCGCTCAGAGCTGCTCAGATAGAACTAGCTATAGGTGCCCAAACTCTTGCTCCCTCTCTTGCTGCATTGTTAATGAATGCTTGGTTGAGGCACTGATCTCTGTCTTCAAATACTTCAGTGCCTTGCAATAGGTGAAACTGCCTGTAAAGAACAGTGATTTGGAGTGACTCAGAAACTATATATAGGACCCTACGGACAGAGTATGTGCGACTTGGATGGCAAACAGCCTTGTCTTCCTGCTCTCATCACTGGCCACTCGCTGAACTTACAAATTTGGAGAGAGCTCAGAGAAACAGGAGTAATTAGCTGTGTGGAGGCTAGTAACAGGTTTGAGGAAGCTCTTTCCCTCCTGGGCATTGTTGTACTCACCAAGGGTGGGTGGAAAGCTTGAACTTGTTACTAGTTGGCAGCTGCTTTAAGGCCTTCCTGGACTACAGTCCTGGTCTTGATTCCCATTCCAGGGGAGAGAAAGTGCCAGAGGTAGTTTTCTGTCAAGGATGAAGGGCTGAATGGGGTTCAGGTCCCACAGCAATTTTAACAGGAGTAGCTAGAACCAGCCTCCCTTATGGGTCTGCTCTTTATAGTAAAAATACAAGAGCTGAGCAATGAAAATGCCTCAATAGCCCTAACTAATCAGTAGCTGTGGGAGAAAGGAGACAAGTTACCCAGACAATTAAGAGACAAAATGGGTGTCATCTTCTCAACACAAGAATACAAAGGAGATCCAGACTCAGCTCTGCAGCTTAGCAATGCTTTGCAAACCCTTATGACCACAAAGAACCTGTACTGATACTGGTAGTAGAAGGGGGCATTGGGAAAGAAGTGGTAATTCTCATCAGAAAGGGGAGAAAGCAGGAGCGTTGGTACTGACACCACAGAAGTCCATTGGTGTAAGCACGCAGTGGCTGCACCACTTACGCTATCTGTAGGGTCACAATTACGGTAAAGCCCAACCCCAACCTCTGCAAAAGTCCGCTCCTTCTAGCTTTCTCTTAGCAAGCCAAAAAGCTTCCCTCAGAAGGAGCTTTTTTGTCTTCTCCTGATGCCACCTAGCGACTGTTCCCAGCCTGCTCAGCTCGAGTTCAGTACTTGGTCCAGGCCCCTGGAGCCACTAAGCCACCGCAGTTTTTGCAGAAGAAAGGATGGTGCAGCTGAACGGGCCCAGTGATTGACGGGAATTACGTGACACCAGCAGGGAGACGGGCAGCTAGAAAACAGCTTGGAAAGCTGTACCCGAGGCAGCATTTGGACTAGGGAATAGCTTGGATAGAAGGTACTGACTTCTGCAGCACAGAGGATGACAGAAGCTGGAGCTATTATGCAGCCAGGTTACAATACAAAACATGCAATGGGATCACTCTTCAGAGCTTATTTTTGATGATAACTTGTCATCCCTAGAGACAAGGGAGAGAGGAAGCCAGATCAACTACAGAGCGCTCCGGGATGTGTTCTGACAAGCACAGCAAACTTTCAGGATCTCTCTTTCCACCCCCACACTCTCCCCAAAGAAGCACACCGACCCATACTGATGTCACCTTAACCAGAGCCGAGTGTTTAATTGATTGCAAGGGAGTGACGACCGCACAGTGGTTGTGCTGGGAAGACACCCACTGCACAGCGGTGGTACGGAGTCTTTAAAACAAAAGTAAAGAAGTGGAGGCAGATTCATCTCACAACAGTGTACAACGAAAAACAACTTATGCGTCTGGGGATTCTGGGGACAGCATTTGAAATAACGATGCCTCCTAAGGACTAGCAAATACCCAGGCCTGAGGCATCTCAGCATGACTGAGATGAGAGATTTGTCAGCACAACTGACTCCCCAACATCAGTACTTAACAGCAGGCAATGGATCAAAGGTTTGTTTTTTTATATATATATATATTTATATTTATATATATAAAGCGCCTATCACCATAATGATAAACATTCTTTGGAACCACTCTGATGGCAGAGGTAAGAACAGGAGTCAGCCTGTTAGTACCTCAGCACTTCTGTTTCCAACCAATTTAAAAAAAAAAAAAAAAAAAAGCCACAAGACTTTGCTGCCAGCCTGCCTGGCTGGTGTTTAATACTGCTACTCCATCAGGGTTGGAGGGAGACCTATTGTGAATGGCAACAGTTTGCACTGTGACTTCTCCAACTGTGCTGCAGAACAGTGCAGGTGTGGCAGAAGGGCAGTGGGACATGAAGGCTCAGACCCGTTACCAGTCAAAACGTCTCAGCAGCAGAGAGGTCCTATTAGGAGAGAGCAAGCTAACTTTGCGCACAAAGCTCTCGCTCTCTGTGCTTAAGGCTGAGTCAGTGACCCTTCTGGACTCTTCCCAGGTTTCAGAAGATCACCAGACAGAAATACGTGTCAGTTATAAATATATCATGTCAGTTGCAGGGGGTGGAGGGGGGCGCAGGGAGGGGAGAATTTAGAATGGGTGCAGGGAGGAGAGAAAGGAAAAAGACATCTTACGTTTCCAGCACTGGAAAGAACAGTTTTGACCTCACGCAATAAGTCACTGGACCTTTTCAATAGTCTTATCTGGCTTATGCCCCATCATCTTTAACACATCATCAAAGGGAATGTTGGCTGGCAAAGGGTTAAACAATCCCACACAGTGGAGAGCAAATCTGCAGTCCGCTGGGAAGGTCCCCACCACATCACTGACGATCTCAGGGTCCAACTTGAAGGAAGGAAGCAGCTTCTCTGTCTCACACATCGCTCAGGGCCTGGAGACAGCCAAAGACAAAAAATTGTCAGGATGGACCTGCTGCAGCTCTACCAGTCCTCAACAGAAATACAGCTCTGAAACACAAACATCTGCCTTCGTCCCTAGGACACTCTGAGGAGGTTTTTTCTGGAACCTGCAGTTGCAACCCAGTTAGGAGATGATGGAATGATGCAGAAATACAGACTATCCTTCAAGAAGGTAGACCAGGCTAGAGCATCCTTTCTTTACCCTCTGGTTTGCGCTAGAAACCACAACCACATTTTATCTAAGACTTTTGGAGCTTTCCAATGGGAAACACCAGTTCTGCAGGCTCTTCAACTTAGTTTTGGTAGGCGAAGTAGGGGTGATCTGCCATGAAGGCATGGGACATCAACCCAAAGAACACTTCCAAACTGAACTCCAGTCTTCCCAGACTGACTCATACTCTGCTATGTCATACAAAACGCCGTCCTGCTCTGACTTGCTCACACAAGCCTTTAGGGCTGCAGGAAATCCTCAGTCCTCTATACTCCCACTCCTGCCAAAGAAAAGTCGTACCTCGTCTTTGATGGAGGAATAGCAGCACAGCCTTGCTTACCTTCCGTGCAAACTCTGGCAGAATGAAAGCTGCCCGATGAATGTCAGAGTTGTAGTATTTCAGACTCCTCTCCTCTACTTGTTGCTGTGAGAGCTGCTGCACAGGCTCCCGGAAATTTGTATTCTGCAATAAAGAAGCCAGGTAGCTCTGTAGCATTTGGGTGTGACAGGCATCCTGATTCATGGCAGAGAACCAAGAGGACTCACAGGAAAACAGATGACTTTCTGTTCCAGTATGAGGTCAAAGGTCCTGCACAGCTCCAGCCCCAAGGGCTGGAGTTTACACTCCGTACCTCGTGTGACTAGCCCTTATTCACAGATGTCAGCGTATGAGGTCAGACTGCATGTGAGCCATGTGCCAGATGAAGCTGTCAGATTGTGCCTGAGCATCTAAGAAGCAAGGCTTTTGCTCTTCAGAGCAGAATCCACATCGGTGTTAAGCCAGGCACAGTGCATGCTGCCAGTGCCCCAGATAAATAAAATACAGTGGCAGAAGTGCCGCTGGCTCCCTAAACCAATGTGACAGTTGCATTACAGGCTTGCAGACTGGGAAAAGAGCAGACCTCAGTGGTCTGCCACAGAGTTACCAGCCCACATCCTAACAGTGACGCTCACTTGGAGGCCTCCGTACGAGCAGATTACCAGTCGCAAGCTGATTCTTATCAAGCAGGTGCCCACTTTATAACAGCCAGCGTCAATAAGCCAAAGCCGTAACAGACTCTGGAAACTGGTAGCGACTTCCTCCCAAGTTTGTTGTACTAGAGAGAAAACCACGCCCTTTTCTAAGGCAACTAGTTACATTACTGGTCAATTCTGCACTTCATTCAGCACTGAGCCACCTGCGTTGCAGCTCTGGGGCCCTGGACTGGCAGAGCCAGTGCCCAGCATGAGTCTAGAGGACCCACAGCTGGGAGAACTCAGTGCCACTGCTCAAGCTCTGTAAGGGACAGCCTGAGGCAGGCTCTGCGGGTGCTTTCAGGGAGTGGAAAAGGGCACTTCAGGTGCCCGAAACTCACTGCGTTCTTGCTGCAGAGCATGAAGCCAATCTGCCCGCTGGGATACGTGGGGATGGTGCAATAGGCGTATTCCACAACAGGGAACAGAGACTTGCAGAACTGACGCATCTCCTTAATGAGATCCAGGTGCAGCCACTGGCACTCACCTACAGGGAGAAAGGAAGACAGGATGCAAGGTGAGAGCTGCCCCTCTTCTCTGTACAGGCCTGTGCCAGGTTAACAGTGGTTCCAAGTCCAAACCTGCTCTACTCCGCACAGCTCACGTGGTTTCAAAGGCAAGATAAGACCCTTACGCCAGTATTACTAAGCACAGTCCAGCAGTTAACAAGTTGACGTATACAGATCAAAAACACCCCTGTGCCTGGGAGCTGAAATGGATTTTACTCCCTGCGTCATGTCTCCCCAAGAAGAGAGTCCCCTTTGTGCCTCACACTTCGCATGCAATGATCTGGCATCAGCCTCTGCCCAGAGACGGCATCCTCACCTTGGCAGCAAAGAATCCCATCTTCTCGCAGGGCTGTCTTCATCAGCTGGTAGTAGGATTCTTTGAATAAGCTTTCTGCAGGACCTGGGAGAAAAGCGAGCAAAGAGATATGTCTAAAGAGAGAGACTAAGACGGTAGGCTTCTAAGAGTTTTCCAAATGCCCAGGCTGCACAGGGACTGCACTGGAAAAGAGATGCTTCAAGTGGCTTTTCAGTGATCACAAGTCTTGGAGATAATCTGGAAGCAAAAAGTTTTGACCCTGGGTGAACCTCAGCCTGCACCCAGCACAGCAGAACCATCAGGATTTTAGCTTTCCTCAACAGCAAGCCCAAGACCTTTATCAAAGAAAGTCCTAGCAGCTGCCTCTTGCCTCAGTGAGCATTTTTTAAACCGAACTCCTGCTCCAAACGGCCTTTTAGAGATGCCTCTCTCTGTGTCGACTATAGCAAGAGCGAAGGTGACTCAGGCACTCATCGTTAGATCCCTAAAATAAGGTGCCATAACTACATTTGATCCCTCTCTGCCTCAGTTTTCCCCTTCAGAACTACAGCAATCTCACTACAGCCATCTTTAGGCTGGATAGCTACAGCAACAGCGCGTGAGCTGCTGCTTCATTAGCGGGCACATGTGCAAAGCTGTCTTTGCTAGCATAGTGCTGTATCCCCCATGGGATTACTGGATTCAAGGATCAACTCTCTGCCAGAAGCGATAGCTGCTGGAGTTGAATTTTGAGGACAGAAACGTGACAGCTGGCTTGAAGCCTTGCTAATACAATTTTCTGGTCTTCATCCTTCCCTTTCTCTACCAAAAGAACCAAGTCAGTGACAGTCTTTTCACTTGAAAGGAGCCTGGGCATGCTGGCATTACTTCCAGGAGGCAGGCAGAAGAGAAAAGGAGGAGGAGTGTGTAAAGTAGTACTCTTTTATGGCCAGAATTCTTACCCATGGGGTCAGACGAGTCCGTGATAATCACATCAAAGGCTTCTTGATTTTGTTTCATGAACTCAAAACCATCTCCCACATGCAAGGTCAGCTTAGCGCTGGAGTACCCCACCGCCATCCCTGGGAGGTATTTCTTAGATACCTGGATCACATCCTGCAACACAGAGAGCACAAGTGGGTCAGCGGGGGCTACAAGGAGCTACTTCTCAGGCTACTGTGCAGCTGCAGCTGAAAGAAGAGCACAATGAGTCATTTCCTTCCATGCCTTCAGCACATATCCGACTCGCTAGCTAGATCCTCAAGAGCTGTCAGCATCTTCAGCCAACAAGCTACACTCAGCCCTTTCCTATGGCCTCAGGGTTCAGTGACACTGTTGGTCTGTCCTTGCCAAACCCAACAAGAAGAACTTGGAGCTTCAAAAGCTCCCCGAGGAACTAAGAGAATACGATTACAGATCTGACTGCTCTGTGCTCCCTTTCCCTGCGGACATCACTTGCAGAAGTGATCTCGACTAAAGACTTTTTTTTTTTCTCTTCCTAAATAAAACCACGCCAGCAGGTTTCTGGATGCAAGATGAGAAATACTGCCACCTCTGCTCTATAACCATTATATCAATCCCCCCATAAGATACAGTTTTCTCTCTAAAATGATTAGACAGCCCCTGCCCTAGGCCCAACAATTGTACTGAACACTACCAGCTTCTCACAGCTGGCCGAGACAAAAAAATATGCTGGTGTCAGGCAGTGCTTGTTCAAAACCAGGCACGTATGCCTACTTAGCTTGGCAGACAGGGTACACAGTCTCATGTACCAGCGTTTCCCATTCCCGATATAGCCTTGCTTTGAGGAGGCAACAAAACTAACAAAACTTTCTAAGAAAGCAAAAGATCAGAACAAACCGACGGAGAGGAGGAGGATCAGCCCATCTACCACAGAAACAAATACCCCTTGCTTATTTCCTGCTTTCCGTCGCAGGAGACTGCTTAACAAAGTGACCATCCTCTGGCAGGGGGAGAGGGAAAAGTAGCACCTTCACAGAGCTCTCCTTCTCCAGATCCCACGCTTGGCCCACGCTGGCCTGGAAGGGCCTCTGCCGTACGTGTGTGAAAGAAATCACATGGAAGAGGCAGCCAGCTGCCACGTAGATGACTCGCAAGGCAAAGAGGTGGCGCTGTCAGTGTCAGGCCAGCGGAACCGGCAGCAAATGCACTCGCTGCTGACAAGGGGCAGCAGGTGAAGCAGCAGCTCCCATGGATGCTGTGAAGTAGGGGCTGCTTTCTGCCGGGCAGCCTGCCCGTCTGACCGAAGCCCCGGGGCACCTCCGTGCAGCTGGGAGCCCAACGCACCTCATCGATTTCGCACTGCACCACGGACTCCACGGTCGGGTGTTTCACCACCTCTCGCAGCACTCCCCCGTCGCCACCACCGATGATCAGCACCTGGGAGAGGAGAGGGCAGAAAACCGGCCGTCAGCGGGGTCAGCTCACCGGGCGACTTCCACGGCGCGGCCTAAAGAGGACGGCTGGAACCGCGGCAGCCCTCCGGGCTCGTCCTGCCCCGGCGCTCGGAGATGTGCTCCGGGGGCCCACCAGGGATGCCCGCAATGCTCTGTCAAGCGCCGAGCGTAGGTGCGCCAGAAGCAGCGGCCCACGCCAGCCTCTGGCCGCGGCAGCCCCGAAGGGGCCGGCTGGGAGCACGGGGGCCGGTCTGCGGGCCCCGGCTGGGGGAGAGCCGGCGGAGGGGGCCGGGGACGACTCACCTTGCGGGGGTCGGGGTGGCTGCAGAGGGGCAGGTTGGCGATCATTTCCTGGTAGGAGAACTCGTCCCGCTCCGTGCACTGGATCACCCCGTCCAGGACCAGGACGTTGCCGTAGGTGGTGCTGGGCAGAGCGGGGAAGCGGGGTTGGAGCCGGCCCGCGCCCCGGGCCCGCGGCCGCGCTCCCCCGCCCCCTCCCAGCGCCGCCAGGCTCCGCCGCATGGCGCTGGGCGCCGCGCCCGCCCCCCGCCGCCGCCGCCGCCCCGGGCCGCCCGCCCGGCCGCGCCGCACCTGCGGAAGACGAGTATCTCCTGGTAGCGGGAGCGCTGGTGGTGCAGGAGCTCCTCCACCTGCAGCGACATGGCCTGCCCCGGCCACAGCCGGCAGGTCTCGCGGAACCAGCCCTCGCGGATCAGCGCCGCCGCGCCGCGCTCCATCCCGGCCCGGCCGCCCCCGCCGCCCCGCGCCGCCGCCGGGCACCTGCGCGCCGCCGCCGCCTGACCCCGCCGGCGCGGGAGCCGAGCAGAGGGGCCCACGCGCCGCCCCGCCCCGCCCCCGGCCGCCAGCGCGCGCGCCGCCGCGCCCCCATTGGCGGGCCGCGCGCCGCCGCGCCCCCATTGGCCCAGGGCGGCGGTGACGCCGGCGCCAGCAGGGTAGGACGGCCGGCGCCCCGGGGCCACGTGGGGCGGCGCGCCCGGAGCGGAGCCGCCCCCGCCCCGGCGGGAAAGGGCGCGTCGTTCCCCCCCCGCGCCGCGCGTGGGCCCGGGGCGGCCGGCTCCGCTCGCCCCGCCGCGGCGGCCCCTCAGCGCCACAAAGGCGGAGCCCGGGCGGCGGGCGGAAAACGAGGGGGTGCTGCCCGAGCGCTCGGCAGAGCTCCGCCGCCTGCAGAAAGGCGAGCGACCAACGATTTGGGGGAAAAAAGTCTCAGCGGGATGTTTTAAGGGTCAGATGTTATGAAAGTAGACTCCTCTCTAGTGTTCATGTGCCCCAGCGCACACTCGGACGCGTGACAAAACCTGCTGCGAGGGGCAGACTTGGGGAGAGATTCACCAAGGTTACACCTAGAGTAGTTCTCCAAGCGGGTTACGCGAAGATCTTGGACAGCTGCTGCACGATAGCAAAAGAGTCTTAGATTATGCGATTCTAGTGGCGCAACTCCATCCGATGCATAGGTGTAACCAGGTGAATAAACCGTGCGTGGATTCGCTAGTCACTCCCATTAAAGACATTTCTAAAACCTACGGCAGTAAGTCAAAACTCATAAAGGGGAAACAGAGAAAGACTAAAATGAAGATCATCCTTGAAATGTCACCTTGCACGGAATCTTGAGTAGAGGACTTAAAGAAACTACAGGAATTTTAACATCTCTGCAGCCACTGGGGCTTTTGGTAAGGGTTACTCGTTCTTCAAGTTACGGAAACAGCAGAAGTAGTAAAGCTGACTAGAAGGGGAATTGGCAGCCCCTGCAAATGCACTTAAAGACAACTGCTATTTAATTGCTTCTATTCAAAAACATTCTCCGATATTCAGCCCTGCAAGCACATTTTATGAGCAGAAAGGGACTCTGTTCTAACATCACAATGCTGCTTGGCTGGCACTGTTCATACTAAGATACCGAAGAAGGAAAAACCCTCCTCTGTTCCTTCCACTCCCTACTCCACAGAAATACAGGAAAAGATTGAAAACAAGCAAACAAACAAACAAAATCCCAAACCTCCTCACAGTCTTTGTAAAAATAAAGCCCTCGGTGAAGAATGGAGAGGGCCTGCTCAGTCCTTGCACCTAGCCTAACAGAGAAGTAAGTGCTGTCATTGCCAAAGCAGGTGAGCACAAATGGAAAATCCTTAGAAAAGGGAATCACAGAGTAAAGACAAGGCCTTTGGGAAAGGGAGCAAGACCCGCTAGTCAGCGCAGCGACCAGCAATGCAGAAAGCAGCTCTGCCACTGATTTAACATGGCTTCAAGCAAAGTCACCTCAGCCCTGCCCTTGGGCACCCCCGACCTTTAAACTGTAACATTGCTTACCTCTTTCACAGCAGCGTTACCAGCCTTCAGTTGTCAGCGTTTAGAATAAGCTCTGCCATCCATCCATCAAATTACAGGCTGATACTCTTTCTACAAAGACTTCAGGGTAACTCACTGTGGGTATTTAAAACTATGAAATGTTAGTACAGCTGTACGGCGATTCAGTCGCAGCACAGAACCTCACTGGCTTCCCCCGACCCAATATTGCACTCTGTGTTTTTACCTTCTACCCAATGCTATTACTTTCCCTCTGTAACTTTATGGTGAAAAACTTTCACTCTGTAACTTTTTGGTGAAACCACTGGTCTCTGATCCAAGAAGTACCCCAACTCTTTTTTTCCCTTAAAATCTTTGCTTAACGATACACAAACACTGCCAGGTAAACACACTCATTTTTTCATATTACCTTGTCTTGCAAGAGATGAACTGTGCACTTCAGTTTGTATGCAAGGTCTAACATAAAAGACAGTCTGGCTTTATTTCCTCCTCCGGACTGCTGGGGTTTCAGTCACATCTACTGAATCTCTCTATTATTTTTGCGCTGGCTTTAGAGATGCCAAGAGGTTCCTCTCATACTCTGTTGACATGCTGGTTCTGGACTTCGAGCAACTCCCAAGAAGTGACAAGTTTAGCCTAACTGTGTTTGAGGACACAGGATAAACTTTCAAAATTAGAAACAAAGCAACATTGTGAGTATAATTAGAAAAAACCCAATGTGAATATAATAAAAGCGACATCAATTAAGTTGTTTTTCCTTTTGGAAAAAAAGGATTTTAATGGGTTTAAAAACATTTCTGTACAAAAACTGCTCAATGACCGGTATTTGCCTTCCCATGGTGACAATACTTCTGATTATTGTTTTGTTCAGCAGCAACTCCCACAGGTCCTGTAACAAGGACTATCTCTTTGGCCAGTGGTGCCTGGAACCCCTGCAAAAGACAGTTACAGGAAGACTTTAACTCTTGCTCTAATTCACTCAAGATTGAAAACCTACGATAGGTTACAGTGCTTCTATTGAGAAAGGGTCACGATGCAGACAGTACCTTCCTCCCTCCAATGCTGCCCTTATGTACTGTTGCTCTTTTATGACTAAATAATACACAAGGATCAAGCCTCGTAAGCAACACATCAAGTACCTATTCAGAACAAGAATGTTCTTATTTGGCAGTAGTTAATTCTCTTCCTCCCAAGCTAGATGAATGTTCTCCCCACCTCTACCTATCTTTGTGGCCAACGAAAGCAACTCCCACATCTATTAACACAAACTTTTGTCTCAGCATTTCAAGCCTTCCACCCAGAATTGTCTTTGATTGCATTAATCCTGACTAAGCTTTTTTTTTTTTTCTTTTTTCCTTTAAACTGAAGTCAAGCTGTGAAATGAACGTGAGTAGGTGTTACGCAACCTCTTCCCATTAAACTTGTGCGTAAGCTCCCACAGCAAGAGAGGACAATAGCTATGCTTTGCCCATAGCTCCGGGGCACAGGCACGAAAACACTCCACCACTGCGATGAGAGCAGGCTGGCAACACACCTATCAGCTTTCCCCGCCAGGTAGGACATGCTTCGGTTTCCAGATTGTTGAAGTTTGGTAGCTCCAGCAAATTTCTGCACAGAAGAAAAAACAAAACACCACCACCACAGTGAGGTACCTGCCAAATACAGTATATTCCATGAGATTCATGTGCTGTCGGGTCCCTCCAACTTCAAGGAACACTGCTCGTTTACACTGTGAGCTTTATATTTTAGGACTTCTTTATATGCATATGCGCTGAATGCATCTGAGTAAGTGCTGTTCTACTGGTCTAACCTTGACACGTGAGGCACAATACCCCACTGACGACAAATCTTACTCATCTAGACAGAAAGATCTATAAAGATTGTCCCAAATTCACCAATCGGTTTCTTTTTTTCTCCTGAAACAGATTTCAACTGACACAGCAAAGGGATTGCACAGGAAACTGTTTCCTACACTATCAGGCATAAACTTGTTCAGCTTCTAAAATACGATTTTTAATGAATATTTAAGATGCTCCCTGGTACCATTTGCCCTCCAGTTAAATATGCAGGAAGGCAGCATGCACAGGGAAGAGGCTAAAATGCAAGAAATGAGCTTCAGAACTTAAAATTAACGCTCGGGCGCCCAGTGAGTTCACGCATGGGCCCCCTATTACTTCATGCCTGAATGCCCACTGACGTCACACATCAGCACCCAAACGCTCCACACATGAGCACTATGCAGGGTATACATGGGGGGTTTTAGGTAACCCAGGTCTGCAGGGGTGACCTGGGGTGGGGGACAATGATGACACAAGAACTGCCCTGTGCTGGTCACAGGTTTTCCTAAGTACATGTTTGATTGTTCGTATTTTCTTTCTTCTCTTCAATCTCTCAATCTCAATTAGCAATAAATTAAGTAAAAATTCTCTGAGCTGAGACTGTTTTCCTAATAACAGTACATGGTGGAGAATGTGGGCAACACGCAAACCTGCCACGGCCTGGAATAACTGGACCGACTTTGAGATTTTTGAGAGTGCCTTGAATTTGGGATTGGGAATTTGTGGTGGTGTGCTGTGGTCTAAGTGTCACACCTGTGCTGTATGGGGGTGTAGCTGTGAACAATGTATGAAGAGGTGGGAAACAAGAGAGTCCGAGGGGCCCCAAGAAAGCTCTTCCTGAACAGGGTGAGGCTATAATACAAAGTATGAGCTCGTGATTGGAAGCTGCACCTCAGTACCAAGTGCTGTTAGGTAACGTTCTGCAGATCCAGAAAAAGTCATCTGCCTTCCCCAGCGAGTCCCCATCAACATTTCTGTTCCTTCTTTCATGACATGCCCATACCTTGCCTGTGTAAGTTTGCTTGGCAGGATCAAATTGTGTCGACTGCTTCGATTTGCTGCTTCCTAAGGGAGAGAGGAGAGAAGCTGTCACTAAAATTTTCCAGACAGAATGGTACATTCCACAGTGTTCCTCTGATGATAAGGAGGTTTCACTGCAGTCTCCCACATGCTAAAAACCAGGACAGTCTCTTAAGGGCAGGAGATGCTTTTCAGCAGATACTTGTTACAAAGGAGTCAAATCTCCTTTGCCTCCTACTTCCTGGGGTCCAATTAAACAGATGACTTTCTCTACAGAGAAAAGAAGCAAAATATGAACCTATGTTCCCCTTGGCTGACGGTTTCAGGATCTTGTTTCCAAATCAGAAAAGGGATGCTAAACTGTACATTCCCCAAGTTATTTTCTTTTAGTATTTCCCCCACTGTAAGGTAAGTGCATTATAACAGTTTGTACTGCCTTGGCACCTACATTCACACACAGCCTTCTCAGGGCTCAGCTGGCAACATTTTCCACAGCCTGCAGCACTCTATCAAGAGATCCAGATCTTACCCGCAAACACTTTGAAGTTGGACTTGCTGTAATCAAAGGGGGTAAACTGCTTCGGTGCTTCCAGCTCCTCTGGTTGCTGGGAGGCTTTTGGCCGTTTCTTCTCTTGTTTTGGCAACTCTGTTCCCGTTTCACTCATGATTCTCTCCCTCTTCTTATTAGCTTGTTCCTGCTGTGAAAGCAACCCACAGAATAGAAACAAGGACAAGTTCAGGAGAGGAGAATGAAACATCTCTGTGTAGGCATGAGCACCAGCATGCAGATGAACTGCCCAATGGACATAGGCCCCAGTGACAGCTATTGCCTGTGGCAATAATAGCGTGGGGAGAAAGTGCTGTGCTCTTCTTTGGGCCTAAACTGCCTTTTTTTTCCCCCCTCACATCAGGGACTTTTCAGATGAAAAGCCAAGTTGTCATTTCACAGGATACTGGAGGCTGAGATCTGCTGTGCCCCACAAGCAGATTTCGGGGAACCTAGGCAAGTGAGGAGCACAGAGGTGCAGCAGTGGAAAATGTTCCCTACTGAAGACAGGGAGGGATGCAAAGATCTGCACAGCACAGCTGCTAGGGGCCTGTTGCTACACACAGGGCAGAACCACAGAAAGACCACTCTCAAAAGACTGTCATTGAAGTATTTCAGAGTTATAGGTCTTAGGGTTTCATTCTGAACTATGTTATAAAGGTCAAAAGGGGCAAAGGCTGGAAGCAGGGAATTCAGTGACATACCATAGCTTGCTGACGAACAGACACAATATTTTCTGTTGCCTCTTTATACACCTTCTGTGCCTGGTCACGAGCAGCTATGGAAACAAACAAGCATTACTGTAAAAAGCAGGAGTAAGTTAGCCAGGAGCTTAGAAAAAGCAAGCAAACCAGCTTGTAGCAAGTCTCAAACTAAAGAGAGTACAATCTTTGTCAAACAATCTCATCCATCAGGAAATCCATCATCTAAGGTTTTCTTGTAACTGGGAAACAACCTATGGGCATTGGGAAACACATGCTAAGCAAAAAATGGAGGAAGGGAAAAACGGCTGTACCTGACTGCTGAGCTGCTTTCTTTTTGGTTTCATCCTTGGACTCCTTCTGTGCTTGTGCCTGACTCATCAGCTTCCATCGATTGCTGATCTGCAATGAAAAAAAATTACCTGGGATCACTTTCTTTGAAGTTTTATGGCAAAAGGGAGTTTATAAACTTGCTACCACTTGCTGGTCTTCATTAAGAGTACAAAAGATCAAATTGGATTGTAAAAGAGATTAAGATCTGCTGCACCAGGTAAAGCAAAACCATGTGCTTTAAAAGTTCTGAGCTACAAAAAAGCCATGAGAACAAAGGCAGATACAGACTTCAGTAGTGGTCTGTAGCTTTGAGAGACAGGGAATATACAGTGGAATGTCTCCAATCCCTGGTTCTTTGAAGGATAGAAATGCTACAGAAACAATGAACTACAGATTCAGAAACATGTCAAGTTTCTCAAAACTTATATTCTTTTTCTAAGGAGCATCGAAGGAGAAAAAAAAAAATCCCATATTGATGAGGTTCCCAAAAGAAAATAATCTACTCATTTGCTTCTTTTCTACTACTTGGCAGGAAATTTTAGCACAAGTCTTACTTCATAAATTTTTGATGATGGGTCAAACTTTGCAGATTGTGAGACATAGGCAGGATTCTGTTCTGAAGGTAGGTACTGTAGAGAGGAAAAAAACATTTTGCTTTAAACACAGCACACGACATTCAGCTCATTGCTAAAATGCTACTTAAAATGTTCCAAATAAAAAAGTTCATATAAGAAACATTCTACAGATAGATCACCTTTTGGAAAAAGAAAAGTTACCACAGTTTTGGCCAAGAGAAATATTAAAGAAAAAAACAAATTAAAAAACCCCAAAAAACCAACCCCCAACCACAGATCAGAAAAAGTTCTTTTATTTCCTAGTAATTTGCCACTCCAAATCTATAACAAAGTATTCTATTGTTCTTCTGATTCATTAGAAGAGTAAAATCAGCTAACTCTAGCCATAAAGTAGAGATGAAAATGTGATGCAAATTAACAAAACCTCAAACTTGATTAAAAAAAAAAAAAACAGTGAGAGGTCTGTTTACTATGTAGAAAGACATATATCTAAGAGGCATTTCAGTGTGTTTTGAAAACAAGTCCACACGTGCGTGCTTTGCAAGGACAATCTCTCCATTCCAGTAAGAGAGCAGCAGCTGATGCTCCATCAAGCTCTTTTGGATATGCCTGGAAAAACAGCTCAGAGCATCCTCTACACCAGGTAGTTTATGAGTCCCGCTACAAATATGTATTGGAGGCTTTTACCATTCTAAATGGATTTTCAAAGGACTCCATTATACGCTGAGCTTTCTGCTGTGCAGTGGTTAAAGCCTTCTTATTTCCTTCATCTTCATCACATTCCTAAGGGGGGAAAAAAAAGGGAAGAAATATTAACATTAATAATTTTGGGGTTTGGCTACTGTTGTTTCATGCATGTTATCTCTCACTTTATCTGAAACTCCACTGATGGCAGTAACCCTCCAGAGAGATGTAATTAACTTGCTGGCCTCCGAACCTAGTTGTCTTGGTTATGCCATATGCTTGACAGGAAGCCAGTATCACTTCCATGCATGTCCCACCTTACTATTTCTTGCAACACCTTCACACGGTTTTATCAGATTATTAAGTATGTTTTCTAATACTTAAATACTGACACTATCACAAACATGTTGCTTACACTGAATATGCTGACAGTGGCAGTAGCAACAAGACATGTTGACTCTGGCTGAACACCCTGAATATTCATTGTCCTCTCACTGTCTGAAAAGAGACAACCATGTTCCAAAATTGGTGCAGGCTCTACATGAAAAGGAGACAAAATTTTTATTAGATACTTGTATATTTTACTGCTGTTTTGGGTAATGAGATTTCACAGAAAGTTTCTTCAGGGCTGCTTATTTTCCCATGTCAAAGCCACATCATGTCATTATTAGCACAGTTTTTAGGTTAAGTCCAAATTACCCAAGGCAGAGTTGTTCTGAAAATCATCCACAGGAATCCGGGAACTGTCATGTGGTCCAAAGAAGGTATTCTCCAGTCTCTGCAGAGAAATTCAAATTACAAACACCATTAATACGCTACTCTATGAATCTGTGTATGTTTTCACATATTGCAGAGACACATTAATGAAAATTCAAATAAAAGAGACTGAATGTTCTTAATATAGCTCACCTGCCAGAGCACATTGCATCTGGCATCAAAAGAATATCTGTGCAAACACCTACTGGCTAATGCAGATACTCTACTTCATATGCATGAGGACAGTAAGCAAGTTAGCCTTAGAAACTCATCTGAAACCTCTCTTCTTACAGATCAGTCAATATAGACTAACACACACGAAACTGTCCAGCAGCTAGAGTGTTTGCTGATGAAGCTTTAAGTGCTGCTATTATGGTGGTTTGTAAAATACCAATTTACAGCTGGTAATGTTATGAGTCTAGCACAGAAAAGTAACATTAAGCTAAAGCAGAGAGACCTGTAGAGTGGATGAGAATAAGCAATTTACTAGAAGCTAGAATTTTGCTACATTTGTTCCTGAGTTTAAGGCTTAAGACATTAGGTAACAAACATTATGTAAACAGTACCTCAGGGTTGGATAGAGGTGCTCTCTTCTTGACTGCCAAAGCACTCTCTGACTGGAATGGGAGAGAAAGATAAGTCACTTAAATGCACCTGCCCTATTTCTTCTAGGTTGGCCTCCTTATCAATGTTTTCAACACATTTATTACAAGCTAGCAGGTTAATAAAATTACATTCTTTCTTCTTCTGCAGTGTTTGCATATGGATACATTTAAACACCTCACACAGAAAGGACAAGTTCATTCTCACAAATGGTTTTGATTCACTAGAGGAAGACTGTATTAATATCAACGTGCTGACGATATATTTTAACTAATGAACCTCTTACACCTAGGGTTTTTTTTTGCTTCACCATAGCTGTAAAAAATTTATGAATCCATTTACAAGGCCAACAAATTCCATAAGGTCCAGTTCTTCCTCACGCAGGCAAACATGATGTGCAATGTAAGACAGACAACTGCACCCTGTTCAAGTAGTGTCTGTTCTTTTACTGCTCTAGTTCTCCAGGAAACTACACTGTGTGTAAGTCAGTACACAGCAGACAACAGACAGGCAAGAAGTTGCAATACATCTTTCTGCTCTACTACAGAACACTATATTCACAGTGCTCAAAAAGCAAACTTCAGCATACACATCATCACAGGTCACCATTTAGCTCCAGTCCCTGGCTTATGGAAAGCAAGTGATGAGCCTCTTGTGTGGTATGAGCTAGTCCTACCTTGAGAAGAGGCATCTCCCGGGACTGCTGAATGAGAAGATGCAATTCATTAATCTGCTGGCGAACTAGTGGTGGGACTGGATTACAGCAAGCAATGATGCCCTGGGGTTCTCTAAAGAGAGATGAGAAAAATTCAGTGTGCTGTATTTATGGCCGATATGTTAGGCATTTGCATTCAAAGGATGTGCAACCAGATATAACCACGGTCCTGACCATGACAGAATTAAGACAAGTCAGATTAATCTGTCAGAGTTTATTCTCTGTGATGAAAAATTCTTCTGTAGGAGGTTTGTGCAGATAAAGAGAAACCACTAACTCAGCTCTCTTCTCACTTATCTTTTCTGTGGTCGGTCTGTCTGTCCCCATCTTCATTTCATTCCTTGTTCAGTATTCATCTATGGAAGCTGAGCCCAGCAGCGGACTTGCGTTTAACGATGCGTTTTTATTATTCTCAAGTACAGATGTTAGATGATGAGTGCCAAGTGTTTGAGGGGAATGTTGTACAAATTGGGTGTTTTAAGGGATTTGCCCCTTACCCCCCTGCTCCCCCCAATCCCTTTAGGAACTGAAAAAAAAAAAAAAATCCCAAATAAATGTTTTGGGGGAACTCATCCCTCTCTTGCTCTGTAATACTGTACGAATCTCAGGGGGGATGTATGACATATAGCAATGCAAAGGAATGTGTTTTAATAGTGGAATAAAATCAGAGAGAGATGTATCCCAGAAGAAGTTTGAGGCTTCTGAAGGAGTATTGCTATTTATTTCTCTTCCAAACTGAAGAACTATAGAGAAAAGCAGTATTGACAGCTGGAAGGAAGGGACCAACTGCAGAAGTAATTACACACTAGGAAATTACTTGCTGGATATTAAAATCAAATGAGACTCCTCAAGGGTGAACAAAACTTACTTGGGCAGCTCCTCTGCTATCTTCAATAGCATATGATTCGGGAGCACATATCTACAACACAAAGAGGCAGTGTGAATATAACAGAATGTTAAAAACTCTTAAAAATACCTTCAAAGTGCACAAGTCTGCCCCAATTAGGAGGTCTGAAAAGATGAAATAAGTTAAAAAGAAATTAAGTAGGGCTCGTCTAGATACCTGTAAGAATTTACTGCTAACATAACAGGACTTCTGTGTAAAAAGCAGTCTGAGGTAGTACATTAATTTCTACAGGTAACAAAGTGGTTCCACCTCAGGGTCATTGAAGTATTAAGCCAGTGTCTGTAACAAAAGACTTCCTACCCTGTACTCTCATCCTCTTGACGCGCTATCTTGTCTCTCCATGCAAACAGCAACCTAAATGCTGCCAGCTGCTGTGTGTTGAGATGTTTTTTCTGCCTCCTGTAGAGCTCAAGGTAGGATTCATCTGAAAAGAGGGGCTTGATGTATTTCTGGACAGGGAAAAAGAAACACTCATGATCAGTATCAGATTTGTGCTTTCTAGTTTGCCTTGCTTCACTGAGACAGATAGAATCTCACACAGACATAAGGGGACTGAGTACACTCAGGTACAATATGTCTTGGAGCTTTTACCCTAAACTGTTGGTAGGACCCTATCCCTGAAAAACATACATCTAATACATTTTTAGGGGAAAACCACCCTCACCAACTTCAGGAGCAGTGTTAGACACATAGTATCTTCAAGCTTTACTACATTAGACAAGGCCTACTTTCATAGACAGTATTTTCCACGGGCACAATATCATTATCTCATAATGCAACTCCAGCTAGGCTTTGAACTTCTAGGAACGTCCAGTAGAACTGGAAATGTAACATCTCTCTTGGGAAAGACACACCTGAAAGCATTGGGAGGCCAAGGAGTGCCAGCATTCAAAAAAAAGCCAAGAGGGCATCTGAATCCAAGGTTTTTAGCAAGTGAAACAAGTGACTGCACACAACTGAGTCAGAGTTTATACAGCTGTTTTCAGACACACAAAGAGGAAAAAGCCTGCATCTATGCAACAGACGTAGAAGAGGCAAAGGACTCTGTGTCCTACTAAGCCCATATTCTGATCCAGGTAATCCAAGCAGGTGAAGCTTTACCTTCAGGCAGATGTCCTTGCTGCGTTGCCACACAACCTGCAGCTGAGTGGGCTGCTCGTTCCCTCTCTCCCACAGCGCCTCCCTCACTTTATCGTAGATGTAGAGCAAGTAGTGAGTGTCATCACGGGCATACCGAATCATTTCTTCTGGCAAAGGGCTAGAAAGAGAGTCAAAATTACACTACTACATTTCAGTTGCCCCGCCAAACTGTCACTTTCCTCTTGCAAGGCATATTAGGGCAACCTGCACGTAAAACATGCCAAGAACTAATATGGAAATTCTTCCGTTTCCTTACTGAAGGATTTGTTGGACACCAGCAGTAACATGCTGTGCACACTCCAATTCAGATGGCATCTTGTTCACATGCCAGAGAGCAGGATCGCTGTGTAGCTAAGTCAGATGGCAGAACTGCTTGCTATGGTATTTGCCGTAATTCTTCTCTCTCTGCAGAGCCTACATAAAGCAGACCTGGGATCTGTGGTGTGAAGGGTTCATCTGCATAGCCAAGCTCATTGCTCCAACAGCATACTGCTCTACCCAGTGCAGGTGACTAAAATGTTTTTGTGGGGGCTCTAGAGGAGCAAATACTGACTTTCTCCATAATACTGCAGTGGTTACGTGCTGTTCCTAAGTAGTGAGCTTCCAGGGGCTTTTCATTACTTAATCTTCCCTGATCTTCCCAAAAGAACACATTTTCTAAAGAAACACGGGAAAATGTAACACTCATAAAAGAACTTAAAGCGCAGTCAGGTAAACGCTGTGCTCGTTCACTTTGACACTAACCTACAACTGCGGGGCTTCAACTAGAAACATGCTCCTGCTCTAACAATACAAACAAGCATAAGTGCTACCTTACAGCTCCAGCCCATTTAAGGGGTCAGTTTTTACCGTATCCTCCAGTCAGCCAGCTGGTACTGCTTGTCAGCATTTACATCGCAATACAGCTTTAGCAAGTGGTCCAAAGAATGCCTGCCAAGATTGAGCAGACGAGCAGCTTGGTGAGTATCAAACATGTTCACCAAGTACAGACCAAAGTCTTTTTGCAGCCATTCCACATCTGAATCAGCACCATGAAGGACCTTGAAAAGCAAAACAAATTGAGAATGATGTGAAGAACATTTCTACTCCAGGCTGGCAGTGCTGTGGTTTCATATTCATGTGTGTAGGGCCAGATTTCTTTTCTCTCTGTCCTTTGCTGTTAAGTGCAGAACTACGAAATGAGTGCACTTGGCAAGTAACTCACCACTTACATCAAGGAAACATGCACATGAACAAATTACAATGCAAGCAGAGCCAAGTGACCAAGAGAAAGCACACAGTGTGCTTTTAACTATAATAAAACTTAAACTAAGAAGAAAAAAGAAAAAAAAAAGAAAGAATTCTGGTGGTGAATCGGTGAATTTGGCAGCTGACCTTCACAATTGCAGGGTCTGTGAAGGTCTCATTGAGAATGTTCATGTCGCTGCGCAGTTCCAGCGTATCAATAATGAAGTCTTCTGTTCGGGTGGAAATCTGCATCAGACATGTCAAGCCCAGGAAGCTCCTGTAGGAATGGTGCTGAAAAACACAGAATAGAGATGTAAGCTATGATCCATTACAGAAGTAATACTATAAAACAAACAGCACCCTAAAGGAAGGAAGAAAAAGTAACAGGGGACTTGTTAAAGCAAAAGACAATTGGATGAGCAAGCTTTCTCTTTGCAGTCACTAATGTGACATAAAAAAACATGGGATGAATTGAAAGAAGATCAAATTCAGTACGAAGTGTGCAGCCAGTACTACCATTGGAAAACTTACAATATTGACACAGTTTAATTCAACCTTCTAGATAATATCTGACAGGTCAGGGTCATGAACTGTCTTCTGATGTCAGAAAGTACAAAAAGCAGGAGAAAGAGAAGACTACAAAACAGACTAGAAGAATATAATTGTCTCCTAGGTCCTAAGAGTACACATGTAACTTTTAAACAGAAAAGGCAATTTGATTACCTCTAAGTCCAGGGCAAATTCTTTACAGTTCATAAGCTTTTCATTTAGTTCTACCAGCTCATCCAGTGTGGCGATAAAATGACAGGGTGTTTCCTTGATAGGCCTGTACATCTGGCAGAGCAAATTATTAGGCATGGTATGTTCTCTGTCAATTCCCACCCCTGACCTCCACCCTCAATTCTGAAATTTGTCAAGTATGGCCAGCTGTAAACTTAATGAATCTGCAGTAAGTTTAAATTAATGTGGGCACCAACCTGGGGTTCTGGTTTCTTAAGAACTCCATCTGGTGGAGAAAAATGCTCCAGTTCATACTGGTAGGGGTGAGCAAACCTGTGGAAATCAGGAAGACAGGCACAGGCTAAATTTCAGTCATCTTTATAAAGCCAGACTACAGAGACTTTAAGAGCTACGGCAGTTTCCCTACTGAATAGAAATTCTGTTTCTTATTAAGCGTAGGTTTAAAATAACTGCAGATGTCTAAGGCAAATCACACACAACATAGTGTGCAGACACAAACACATGCAGAGCTGTTACACATGAATAGCATCAGCACAATGGGACCATACAAGTGCATGTTCACCAATGGTACTCCAAGCACCTTGCTGTCAGTTTAATTTCTTACATGTCTTGCTCAGTTTGCTGCGTCCTCTGCTGGTGTATGAAGTCTGCCAAAGCAGCTGGTACATCCAAGTCTTCAGGGCGCTCCTTTCGTTCCCGTCCACTTTTTGTGAGGGCTGAACAACCAATATGGAACAACTGGACTGGGTCCCACACATAACATGTTCTCAGCCTACTACTGTCTCCCCTCCACCCACCACAAGATCCTACTAAAATCATAAAGTATCAAAAATCTTAACAATTTAGACCTGCAGCTTTTGCTGTCAGCAAGATTTCTGTCTGCACCTCTAATGACAACTCAGTTACTAGGTTCTACCAGGCTGTTGTTAAGCAAGATGCAAGATGGTTCTGCTCAAAAGCTTGGAAGGAGATTGAAAAATCTTCAGAAAAATCTTTCAATCATTCCCAGTTACTAAAAGTATAACCGCATCAGTGCAGGCTAGAGATGAATCATCAGCAGCAGAATAACATATTGCTGAGACAGGATGTTATGCTGGCAGCTTTGATAAAGCACCCAAAGCAAAGGTAGGTCTAACCATACACCTGGTGCTCCTAACTAATTAGAAAGAAGTATCTGTAGAGCCAAATAGACTAGTCAAGACCACTTCTGGTGCCAGAGTGACTCTCACCATGCATGTTCAATGGTGGTAAAGAAAAGCAGCAGAATATCTGTTTGGAACAGATTATTCACTGTATACCAACAAGAAGACGTTGTATGCTGACCTACCATTACATTGCACATATTTAAGCAGCGGCATCACAGAGCTTACTGCACCCAAATGGTCAACATCTCCTGCTGTACTTGTTTTTACAGCCAATGATTTCTCCTCTAGACAGTGAGGACAAATTTGTGTCAAATACTCTCAACAGGTTACCCAACAAAAAATAAATCCCTTACCTTCAGGCAAAGGTTTCAAAGCATTTGGCTTGATAAAAAGTTTAGGTACAAAGGGAGTGTTGGAATTGTCAATCTTTTCCCGAAACTTAAGCTGTGGTCGAGAGATATTCTTGGCATGAAGCAATCGGAAGGTTTCAGATTGAGTTCTCTTGTGTGATTCTCCTGCCTATTTAAGAAAAGGTAAACCACAGGTTAAAACCACGTAACTTAACAGACATTCAGAGTGTCTTTTACTCAGCCTGACACAATATTCAGAGGAATAAAGTTATACCCCAAACTCAAAAGTGAGTCACTCTTTTGCAGTGACTTAAGAATGAAAGTTCTCTGAATCAGGACCCTGAATTCATACGAATAAGCAAAAGAAAGGCTGTTGTGTACATGAAACTGAAATGGCAATGGAAAGCACACAGAATCCAGAATCAAGTTTGAATAAATAGGAAAAGGAAAAAAGCGGGAGGGAGTTAGGACATGTAAAAAGACGTGTCAGAACATTTATCTACTCAACTCTACTGGAAAATCAGTAGTGCCAGTGCTGGGAAAAAAGCTCAGATAACAGAGCAAACTGAGCGCAGAGGCCTCACCTTGCGGTTCCAGCTGGAAATGATTGTCTGGGGGGGCTGTAGCCCAGCAGGGAGGACTGGTTGCTGGTTTTTGTTCACTCCTGCTGCTTCATCCAATAAAATACCCTAATTTCCAGAAAAAAGAGATGAAAACCAAACACCTATTAAATTACCATGCTCAGCCGTTCTAGTCAGGCTGAATAAAGAAAGTCACACAGGTAGATGCCTCCACAGCCATCTCCCCTGAACTCTGTGCAACATGAGATAGACAAATGTGGGAGGAGTATGTTGAACATCAGGGGTAGGAAGAGTTTCCTCAGAGAAGCCACTCTATGAATTTACAGACCTGTTCTCAGGCTATGAGGTTCTTGTGCCAAACTGTGTTTAGTTTCCTCACAAGTCAGATATTCCCTTCCTTCCCTTTGGGTCACAATCCATCTGTCTTAGCTGCTGTGACCACTGGCCTAGCACATGGAAATATTTTTAAAATAAAAAGGAAAACCACCAGATTGAGGAAATGCTAAATGTAACTGTGAAAGCACTACCACTGAAATTATTGCAATGAAAAAAAAAACTTGTGGCAACTGAACCGTTTATAAGAACAACATCCAGAAATAATTTGCTTACCACTCTTTCAAGAATGATGTCGTTGGAGTCAACCAGCATATCAAATTTATCTTCCAGCTCTGTCACTTTGCTGCGATCTTTCATGTGGCTACGGCAGCCATGGTATTGCATTACCTTGCTCATGCTTGCAAAAGAACAGTACAGCTATTAGCAATTTAAAAGCAGGCATGCTGAACACTAAACCATCCAATTCTCTTCAACTTTCTACATCTTGAAAGTTTGAAAATAAATCAAATGCAGTACCTATAGATAACATCACATCAGCAGTGAATAGAAGAAACACCTATACAGTATTAAGTGTTAGTATTAATTTCTTACAAACCACATGACTTTTTAAACAGACAGCCTAATGTGTTTTATATCAGCCCCTGCTCCCTGCACAGCTCTTTACCCATATCATTATGAAAGGCCCTCTTTCAACTTGTTACTTGAACTGCCAAGTGCTAGAAAAGTAGCTAAAATTAGGTATGTGAAATAAAACATCTTTTTATCTACAAGTTTGGAGTCTCCAAAGAAGGCTGCTACCTTCTGTTTTGGTTTGGAAGCTATTAGCAATGGCCCAGAGATGCAAAAGCATACTTACCAGTGAAGGAGATGGTCACCCTGCGTTTCACAGTATGCCCGGAAGCCAGGGAAGCTTCGGTAGAAGTCGTACTCATCGCCAGGCTGAGGAAGCCCATTAGATGCCTTTGTCGCAGCTACCACTGTGCCAAGAGCATACTGTGCAAGAATACGACGTTATTAGCATTTTTTCAGTATTTTGTTCCTCCATTTACCCAGGATACAATGTGGCAGAAATGCTTTTTTCCTAGTTTGTTTGAACTGCACGGTTCTAATACGCAGTATCACAGGGCTTTTTAACATGAGTAAGTTTACAGTCAATTAGTTCACATTATCTATTTAGAGACCTTTGAAACGATGGAAGTCTAATAACAAGAACAAGACTTAAAACTCGGTCTAGTATTTAAAGGTCTGAAAGAAAAGCTTGTTAAATCAACAGGAACACAGATAATTCCTTTATTATTTTAATGAAACAAACAAAAAAAAAGAACCCACAATGCTTCCTGCTTGAGAACCGGTAGGCATTGCCTCGCTTGGAAGGAGCAGCAGCGCGCACAGGTGAAGCACAACGTAGCTGCTGCCAACATCTGCAACCCGAGGGGCAATGCCCACCGCCGCAGGCCCAGCACGGGCCCTCACGAGGGTCCCGCTTCCTCTGCCTGTCGAGGAGTCGCGTCAGGGAGGCGGCAAACCCCCACCCAGGGACGGTGCGCTTACAAGACCGTGCCCAGGACAAGAGGCCCGAGCCCAGGGCGGTAACAGGCCCCAACGCGCCGCTCGGGTCCCCGGCACCCGTGGGAGGGGCCCGCACCCTCCCTGCCGCGCATGGCGGGGAGCGCCCACGGGGGGATCCTCACAGGTGGCACCCACTTAAGTGGGGGCCCTCAGGCAGCCCCCGCAGGCAAGAACTACAGCTCCCGGCAGGCCCCGAGGCGCGCACGGCACGCCGGGAGCGGTAGTGCACGGCGCCTGCCCCACTCCCCCCGGCCCCGCCGCCGCGCACCTTGACGAAGGCGTCGGCGTCGTCGAAGCCAGGCAGCACCGCCGCCGCGCTGCCCCCCTCCGTCTCCGCGGGGCGTCCCGCCGCTTCGCGGCGCCCCTCCTGCCCCACGGGGCTCTCCGCTGCCGCGCTGCCGCTCCCCCCACCGACGGCGGCCGCCATCTTGCCCCCGCAGCCACGCAATGCTCAGACGCTCTCGCGAGAACGCCGCCGTGAGGGGCGGGGGGGGGGGGGGGGGGAGAACAACTGGTGGGGACGCATGCGCACGGGGAGAAGGCGCCAGGGCTGCCCTCTGGCGCCCCCAGGCGGCGTGGGGGAACAGCCCCCTGAGTGGGAAGAAAGGGGCTCCCCGGAGGTGGGGGGTGCTGAGGGACACCCCTCAGGGCTTGGAAGGGGGGAGACCCCCGGCCCTCTTCCCCCCCCAGCACGCACCAGTTGGGGTGCTTCCCACAGAGCAGTGCCCCTGACAGCCACACCACTGCCTGGAGAGGGGCATTGCCACTCAAAGTCCTTAACTGTCACCTCCTTATTGCCCAGTTTTGGGGTGCAGGCACAAGCAGCTGGGGAAGCCCACGGAGCCCCAGCCGGGATGGGGACACATGCCACGCTGTCCCACCAGCTGTGGCTGTGACCCTAAGACCAAGAAAGATGATGTTCTTACCACATGGATGACATCACAGCTGCTGGAAACTAAAATTTGGGGGTTCTATGGTCAAGTTTCTTTTATACAAGTGGCAGACATCATTCAGTCCTCGTAATTTTGCTTCCAGCTGCTATCAAAAAGGAAATATAGCCAATGACCTGAACCGATGCAGAAAAAGACAAGTCAAATCCATGGCAACAGGAAACTTTTTAAAAAAAAAAAAAAATCTTAATGTACTTCCCTGTCTCTTCCCAAGAAGTATTCAGGAATAAACAAGAACACAGTCAAACCACTTACATTTTGGTGTAATTTATTGGCACAAAAATATTCAAATACAACATGGCATCTAAACATGGCTACTCTGTTGTATTTTGTGCATTGTTTTTAATATGTTTAATTCATATATCATAACTTTATCTTCACCCTCATGTTTAATAACCATTATTTTCTGTTTCAAGTTACGACCACTTCTCCCCACGTCTGCCTCCTATGCCAAGTACTAACTTTCCCTAGTTATTTCCCAGTATTGCTTTTTAATCCAGACACTGCAGGAAGCTCCCAAGTGGTATTTCATTTGTACCCTGCATCCGGTTTGCCACCAATCAATCCACATAGAGGCACCTGACTTTGCTCAGCTCAAGGTCTTAAATTCTTGGATCTGCTCCGATATCCTGATCTAGTCTGAAACACGACTCCTGCACTAGTGTAATGAGCAGATACACAATTTCCAATTTTGGGGCAAGAACTGAATTTGAAAACAAGGTAGGAGGATGAAACAATGGTAAAATTCTGCTTCTCTTCTCTTTCCTTCCAGTTACCCAGCCCACCCCCAAACCTCAGTGAAGCCTCCTGCACAAGTGCATTGAGCTCACTGCAGCCACACCAACAGGACTGACCAGGGCAATAATTAATCTGCAAATGACTTAGTTACATTGCAAAGTAAGTCAAAACCCGTATATAGTTATTTTCAATGGATCACCAGTTCCCCAAAGACCAAGTGGAACCATAGACATCTGTGGTACAATCAGTCTTCACCGTCCTGGAAACCCAAATCAAGTGTTTTGTTTCAGACAGCTTGTGTTTTTCCAACAGCAGCTATACATTGGCTTAAACCAACTTTTAATATACAATAACTCTTTTCATTTACATTTCAAAATATTTGACAAAGGCTGTATTTCAGTCCAACGTTCAGTTTGTGTTTGTAGAAGAGCAAGTTTGGAGTGCAAATGCCTCCAGAATAAAAGGCTGTGGATACTTTGGAATCTTCTGTTACCAGAAAGGACACCTAAAGAAAACAAAGATATTGTAGTAATGCTGACTTGCATATAATTTCACAAAGGCAACACTGAGAAGGACTGAGATTCCCTACTAACTAGGCACCATTTTAGTATAGGAAAAGTTGACAGTGATCCCCATGCTTCTTTCCAGCTAACTAATGTTTAAAAATGCAAAAAAGATCTATTTCCTTAAGCATAGTCCAAAGTTAGCTCACTCTCAAAACGACAGTACATCGTCTTTGTTTACTTTAGAACATGTGGCTCTTTACTGTAACTGAAATCAGTGACCAGCACATGTCTTACTTCAAACACTTAAAATGTTGAGGCTGATTGCAGTTTAAGTGTTCTAAAATCCTTGTCACTACTTACAACAACTTTCTTACAGACAGCTGTCTATGGGATCACTGTCATAGGCTTGCAAAATTTACCAGCGCAGATGCAACATGTGGTAAGGCTCCTACATATAACTAACCACACAAGTGACATTTTCCTTAGCTGTTCTCTGCTCAGATTATTCAGAGAAGAATTTTGCAAGGTTAGCTGAATGACAAACTCACCATCCAATGTAGCACTGGCACAGATTCTCATGAGAAGTAGCTTGCTTAATGAGCAATTCTACTTGTGTGGGTACATCAAGAGTTTCATCATGAGAGAAGTCTCGACCTTTGAAATTAAAGGATGAAAAAACCCCAAAACCCCATAAATGCAAGTCACAAATCATATAACATAACTTGCTTCTGGGTGGCAAGTTAAGGACTGATAGGACTTAACCACCCTTCCCTTACAGTATATAAAAGGCAAAATTTTCCAAACATGGAGAACCTCTAAAGGCATACAGAGCCCAGAACTGTTCTCCCTATTATTATGGTTTCTTCTTTTTATCTTCTCCAAATAATGGATAAACCAGCATTAGATAACTTCCCAGTAGCTGGAATCCTGGTCCTAATCCCTTCAAGTACATTATTTGGCAGGTGGGGGGTAGTTGCTTTAAAACTTTAAGAGCATAAAATTTCGCAGCTAAGTGCTGCAAACTATAAAGCCAGGACAGTGGAAATTCAACTTCCACTAACAAGCTAAGACATGCAAAATATGAAGTCTGTTTAGTTACAGTCACCTCTGTACTTTTCAAATTGGGCTCCCCTGTATCTAAATGCAGCCACCAGTACTTAGGTATTAGACAAAACCAGGAAAATGGCCTCATCCACTTAATCAGAATGTGTTAAATTCAAGGATTAACACAAAATACAAACACTAAAAGTAGTGCTGATCCATCTCATCAGATTTTATGTTTATCTTGTATAAACATAAAAACATGCTCACCAGTGAGCTTATCTCGAACCCTGTTGATGATTTGAATTGCCTTCTTATTTAGAGCTTCTGGCTTCACTAGACCATCTCCTACTAAAAGACAGAAGTAGGAAAGAGAATTAGGACTTCATCTGAACAATAAAAACATTTGTACTGCTGTTACATCTGCCCTTCCCAAACACTACAAATACCATTTTGAGAGCAAACAAACCCAGATACCAGTACTACTTTTTTTTTTGGGGGGGGGGGGGGCAGAGTTGAGAACAGAGATAATTATATTCCTCATTTATGCTGACAAGGAAATGTACCTGACCCATGTCATCATGTCATGTAATTGTATCTAGATCATGATGAAATTTTCTGACCTAAGAGCAAATTTCTGCATCAGTATAGAAACAGCAATGAAACTTACTGAAGGAATGGATGGATTCAGGCACTGTGGTCCCAGTTTTCTTATGGGCTGTCTCACCCAATTCCACACTGTCCAACATTTCTATTGAAAAAAAACCATGAAAACATAAAAGCAAAAACTGAAGCTGAAAAGCAGATAAAATAATATTCTTCTGGAAACATGAAGAAAACTGTTAATCAGCTCATGTGAAAAGCATATTTGACTGTGACCAAGTGTAACACACATCTCTCTCATTAATGGAAGTGTATCACAGGAGCAAACATTATTTTTCCCCTGTTAACATACTGAAAGGCCTGATCCAACTTGTAGGAACCTTTTGTGTAAAAGTATAATTGAAAGATACTTTGAAATGACGTACAATTAACCTAAAATTACAATCAAATAAGGATGTTTATTTGTAGCACTCCCAATATGAAACACTGTCCCTATTCTGCTGCCCAAGAGCAAACAACTACTAAGATTCAACACAAAGCTCTCAACATTCAGTCAGATGACTACTTGCCAGGTTTTGCACACTAATATTTGGTAGCTGAGTAAATAACTATCACATATCAATTATACCTTGGATTACATCAGTTTGTGTGTGCTCCAGAAGGGTGTTAATCTAACTGTAAAGGAGCATCTGCTTTTCGAGCCAAAGTACTGAACTCACCACTTCCAGTCCTAAAGCTAATGATAATAAGCTGTTTGTCTACTTTTGAGAAGACGACTGAAAATACTTACCCAGTCTTGTGCACTGCTAAAAAAAAAAACACCGCTCCAAACATTCATGACATACACCATCTTTTCTACTCACCCACTGACTGACTAGCTGAGTAGGAGTCTGTTCTTGTTCGTGAGCGCTTATTGCCCTTTGTATTTGCTGCAAGAAAATAAGCAGTTGAAAAGAATGAACTGGAGTTTCAGTGTTTCATAGCAAATTTGTCCACAAAAAAAAAAAAAAAATACAGATTCGACTACTTTCTCCTTCTCCAAATTTTATGTCACCTGAAAATAGCTTTCAATCCCCTGATGACAACTAATACAAGAAAACCCCCACATAAGTTCGGTGTCTGCATTTAAGGGCAAAGGGGTTTTAATCACTGCAGTAATTTCACATTACAATCCCTAAAACTCTGCATGCACAGAAATAGCACGTGCAAACCAACAATTTCATCAGATTGTCTTCAAACAGACATTGGATTTCAGGCTTCTGGATTTCTTGTATGAAATCAGACCGTTTACTTTCTTGCTGTCACTGTTTTATCAGAGTCACTTACTGTCCATCAGACGCCAATTCAACAATGGATCATACACAAAGGCTTCAAGCACAGCCATGACACTGTCCTTATGTTCACGCAGGACTTCCATCACTGTGTGACAGGTGATTCTGTAATTGCCATCAAGGCCCGTCACCTTCACAAGAGAAAGAAGCAAATCAACCATGCTGCTTCGTTACTACGCAACTCCAACCCTAACATTCAGGGAGCAGGAAACGGTTTGTGCTTTGAACTGGAATTCACTATGCTTTGTTCATTAAGAGAACAAAATAGATGTTCATTACAAACTAAGAAGCTCTCTTCTGCCATTAAGATGATTTTTGTGAAGTACCATGCCATTGGCTGTGTCTGGTTGATGCAAACAGCTATATGAAATGAGGAAACTAAGACAGACCTAAGAAATTGGAGGAATTTCAGGGTTTTTTGCATCAGTGATAAAGTTGCTTTCCACTGTAATGTACTGTAAAGGTCACAGGAGATATTTTAACTTACAGAAAATGCAGCTGAAATATTAACAACTCTGGTTCTTACAGGAGTGGAGAGGTTTAGCCACAACAGAAAATACAGGAAAAACTGAGAAATTGGTGCCATTTTTCCATCGGAACAATCCCCTCCATATTAAAAAGGAGATGCTTACCTCCATAGCATTTGTCAGCATCCTTGTTAATCTAAATGGAATCTTCTCAGGGAACTTTTCTCTTGTCATTGCAACCTAAACACATGATGATGGAGAATTAGTAAATTAACAGCTAACTTACTATTTAAGAGTTCGTAAGTATTGGGTTTTTTTTCCTACAACCTTGAAGGTTGTATTCCAAATAGGAAATAAAGTCCCAGCTATATGTTCCTCAGTTTCCACAAGTTTTTTCAGAGAGGCTAGAAAATTAGCTTGATAACAGAGGAAAAAACTCAAGCGTGTGCCCAGTTACTAGTGTCACGTAATACAGCTGCCTATCAGCAGCTTAAATTGCTCCAAGAAATTTTATGGAAAAGTGATGTTAGCACTTCTTTGCTTGTTCCAGTGGTCAGCTAATCCCCAAGACATGCCTCTGAGATAAAGTATCTATTATTTTCATCTTGCCTGTAGGTAAAGTGAAGCCCAAAAGAAAGCCAAAGGGCTTGCCCAGGATCACACTCCAAGGTCAGTTTGTCCTGGCTTATAGATTAATTTCTGTTCCTCCAGAAAATGTGAAATATTACAGAAAATCTAATGTCCAAATACAAAGATTTACCTCAAAACAGTCCCCAAAGTCGATATGCAGGATCTTTCCACTCAGTCTGTCTAACATCAGATTGGAGGGGTGTCTTTGATGAAGGAGTAGGAGAAAAAACAGAGTGACAGTCCATTATAAAAAAACAAAGTAAATCACAGCAGCTCCGGTCTGAAATTATATTTATCTTCATGAACAAGAACAGCCAGTGACAGCTCGCTTGTCTGAGATCTTCAAATGTCAGGATGAACAGAATAGCTTCCTGACAGTGCATCTATCACATTATTTTTGTAATTACCTCTCAGGAGTTACAGATCTTCTCACCTTAGAAGACAAACAACCTATTAAAGCAGAGCCATCAGTACATTTCTTAGATATGAACATTTATTTCTCAGCAAGGATAAATTCTATTTGTTTTATGCTTTTTCATTTTTTCAGTAGAGAAAAATGTAATGAATTATGCTACAGGTGAAGTAATGCAAATTGGATTACCACCAGAAGAGAAAAGAATCAATCCAGACTAGGAAAACCACAATGCTGCTATTCATGCTGACTTGTTCCAATTTTGTTTTAATTCCATTTTCAAAGGTTTATAATTTCATTATAAAGACCTTTAAGTTCAGGAATAAAAGCTTTTGTTATGAAAACATTTGAGGGTTTAGCTGTTTTTGCATTACAGACCTTAAATCTAAAATACATTGTCTTCAAAAGTATTTTGGAATTTATGATCACCCCTTTTGACAGTAAGCCATATAATAAATCAAACATTTGTTCATTTTATCTTTTTTTCATTATTTGCTCGATCCATTTGGATTGTACATACTTCCCTCCAGAACACGTCTGCATTGCAGATCAGAAAAAGCACCATGTTAAGTAATAGTTAAACCAACATTAACTTTCATTTGTTCTAAGTCTAGAGCAGTCTTTGGGGAGTATTTATGGGGAATTCATGTGTCTCTCTGACAACTGCTGTGAACATACATAGCACTAGAGGTTCCTGCTTCACAGAATAAATATCCATGAGGCAAAAAAAGTATGCAAAATAAGTAGTGTTACTGAACTCATTTGGAGGGAGAATCAGAAGACCTCTGCCACTAAATACTTTCTGGATTTCCTTTGCTACTTCAGGGAACAAAAACCGATGCTCAATCATGGTGCTGCTTTCCTTCCCAAAAAGCTAGAGGTACGTATACAGTCCTAACAGACTCTGCAAAAAGACTACCGTTCTCATATGCACGAAGCACATGCAAGCACACAGACTGGTGGCAAAAATCAACAATATTTCTGTTTTATAGAATGGAGAAAGATTTCCCATCCTGTGAGTGAAAGGACAAAATTAGAACATTTGTTCCTTGATGTAGTTCTGTGTGGATTCCTCTCAATATGGAAGAAACTCTTATTTGTACTCAAGACACACAAACCCTATATCTCATGCCTGCAGCGCTGAAAATAATGACAGCACAATCAGGTCCTGAAAGATGGTATCGTTACAACTCAGCAATACCACAATGAAAGATGTTATCATAAGAACAGATCCAAGGAATGAAATAGATAGGCCTACACAGTCTGTGCTCTTATTTATAAGAAACCTTTACAATTTCACTCACCTGTCCCCAAGGCCCAAAATGTACCCAACCATTGACATTACAGCTAGTGAACGAGTGTAGTTTGTTCTTCTGTCAAACCACACCTACAAGCAGAGACAAAACAGAAAAAGCCAAGCAGACATGTTGCATGTTTCAGCTTATATTTTAATTTATACATTAACTACTTGCATTTTGTAAAAAGCGAAGCTGTGATATGCTTAGGTTCAATACACTCCATAGCCTGAGGGGGGTTCAAACATCCTGTGGCCTTAAATTAGATGTCTAAGCCATTAAAGAGAATATATTCTGAGGCTTCTGCTTTTCATGCCCCTGGCACAGTATATGGAGCTTCAGTCTCCAGTCTTGTGCATCGGACTGCACTGTGGCAGCCACTGTGATCTGAGCCTTATAAGGCCCCTTGTGAGGGGATACACACGTGTGGATACACGTTCTGCAGTGATTCATTTGGAGTTTTATGATGAATAAACACCATCTCTCACTCATTCTGCAGAGAAGGTAATTCCACATTGTGCCGATGGCCAAACACAAGCCATTACATGTGCTGAACTCACCTCCGAGCTTGGACTTTTCAACCACAGCAGTTTGGCAAGGTCATCACCAGCTGTGTTATTGACAGCATGTTCAAATACTTCTACTTTCTGCATCAGAGTCAGGTGGTCATAATCTGGAGCCATCTATAATTGAGAAATGACACTCAGCAACTTAAAAAAACACCTCCAGTAATCCCTAGTTGTACTATGAGAAACACAGTAATCACAAATAATTTCCTATCAAGTTTACATTGAAATTATTTGTAGACTGACCAGTATGTTCCCAAACACAGTGAGATGACTACCCAACAGTGAAGAACTCATTTTTAAATGGGATAGCAAATGATTTAGCAGCCACAAAGTAGTCCATAGCCATATTTAATTAAAATACTGTGAAGATAAATATGTTTCAAAAAAACATTATCCAAATAAGTCTTCTGGGTTGGCACACGCTTTCCTTTTTGGCAGGCAATTCCAACTTTTCTAGTATTGTTCAGTTTCTCCAGTCTGTCTAATTTTGGCCCTGTTGCTTAGACACAATGTTTGTAAATGCCAGCAGCATGGCACCTTGTATAAGTCACATCGTAATCACACAAAATTCCAAGCACGTTTTAGTCACCAGATGGTAACAACGTGCGGTCACTGCTGAAACAGGAAGGGAGAAACAAATGAACATATGGCCAACTTTACCTCTTGGTAGCGTTTTATAACTCTTATCTGATATTTTTGCATTTATTACTGGTACCAATAACAATCAGAAAACAGGCAAAGGAAGAACAAGCTGCGCACCATTATTCTTCATTAAGACACTGGAGTCCTAAAAGAATGTACCAAAAATTATGCCAGCTTTGCCCTTTACCCTCAGCATGATGCGATGTTCAATGTTGAGCAGGATCTTTTTCTTCTCTCTGTAGTCTCGGATGAGTGCATGCAGTGTGTCACAGTGAGGGACCCAACCAATCAAGCCTGAATTTGTAGACAGTGGAATAACAGCGTATCTCTGGATGCTACAGGAAAAAAGGAGAATCAGAGCTCAATTTGTTGTATGTTGTGAATTATTATATTTCCAGATGATTAAAACAACTACTACAAAATCTGATTCTGATCCAAACTGTCTCTTCAGTAGTTGCTTTGCTTTTCTTCTTTTCAAACAGACCTGAAACATCCATTTGGATAGATTGCTGCTAGATAATCTATAGCCATTCTCAAAGCTTGCAGGGTTTTCACTGAAAGTCTGCTTTCAGAAGGTACATGTTATGTCACCCACGGTGAACTATTATTTGCACATGACATTTGATATGTTCATGCTTGAAAGACACTTTACAGAATTGCAGTCAGTGACTATTCACCAAGCTATTTAATTACTATAATGAAAAATCATTGACAAAAACACCTGTTCTCAGGCTCCTAAGGCAGCGCTCAAGCAGTCTGGAAATAGGGGCTGCCTCAAAGACCGTAACTATTTACTAAATGGGACTTCAATTAAAAAAAGAGAAAGAAAAAACATTCCTAGAATTCAAACTTGGAGGAAGTGTATCCTGAGGGGATTGTTTGGTTTTTGTTTTTTGGGTTTTTTGGGGTTTTTTTAAATTAACTTAGTTCCAAGATTTGCCATTTCCTCACAAACCAGCTAGTTGTGCCAAGGGTTACTTGAAAACTGCACCTACGTCCAGTATCAATTGTGCATAAGCACGCTCAGTGATTATCCACAACACATACCTGAGGTTTTTACGAAGAGAAGTTGGGTCATTTGCTAGCAGAGTGTTGACCAACCCAAAAAGCTGCATCACTCTTTCATCCTGGCGAAGGTCTTCATGACCTTTCAGAAGGAATACAAACTCATGCCCGTTGCTTCCTGTGAAAGAATTAATACACAAAAGTTTACTCTTGCTGAACAAACAGACAAGAGTAAATACATGTGCACCCAAGAACTGGGAAGTGTGGCAGTCGGACTGACCAGACCCCTAAGAAATACCTCACTTGAAAGGAAACGTTGGAGAGGTTTTACCTGGTAAATATGCAGTTTGACTTAAAAGCAATGACTGTTTAAATACTAGAATAGCTAAGTGAAAACTGCTGTCTCTTACCCATTAATGTTAACTTCCTGGGCCGCTGCTTGGAGGTGATGACTTGCAGTGAGGGTGCAATGGACTGAATGCGTATGATGGGCTGGTTGGGATCATACGTTCCTGGCACTGCCAATTCCAGGTCCCGGCACATTAAGAGTTTTGGTGACACATACTGTAGTTCCAAAGAAGTGAGCTACCCAAAACAAAAGAAATACAACCCCGCAGCAATTCAGTTAAATCTCATTGAAACATCTGAAGAGTTCATGCTGTCGAGGGACCTAGAACAATTCAGTCAGTCATCAATATTTCAGATGCAGGAAGTGCTGCATAAGCAGCAAACTTGCAGGAAGTCACATGCAGGTATTTCCAGAATACTGAATTTGAATGTTTTGAATAACCAGAAAACATGAAACAAAGATTGGTATTGACAACTTGCACTATAAGACCCACAACAGAACTGTACCTCTCCCCCCACCTGAGGCAGCTGCTTTGAGATACGCCGGAACACATGGTAATAGAGATCCCAAGCCTGAGTTAGGTCTTTGACATTTCCTGATTTCATGTACTTCCTGCACCATTCCTGAGCTTCCATTAGATCTCTGCCATAGGCCTAGGGAGGAAGTGAAAAACAGAAGAAAAACATTTCTACAAACTATAGTGGAACAGGTGGAGACCACTTAATACCTACAAAGAGCATCACAGTCTGTTTTCAAATTGCATTACAAATACTTGATCTCACATTTTTATAGCATATCGGAATTAAAGATCCAGAAATTCCTGGATCCAAGACATGCACTGAGTTAATTAGACAACATTGCTCACAAATAAACTTCATGATAGGAGGCAACAGAATGAACAGAATCACCCTCTAACAGCAGGCTCACTAGCTCAAATTAATTCCTTTTGCCAGGTTGAGAGAGGTAATCTCTACTATCTGTGCTAGTGGTTACCATGAAGCAAAGCAGACTGGAGTTAGAAGAATTAACTGCAGAGCAGTTGTATGTTTTCCAGACCCTATCAGGCACCCAGCCGATACAAGACTCCAGGACAATCTGTACTACTATGGCCCCTGTAGTACTGCAGTCACCAAAAGCGGTACAGACCTGAAGATAAATGTCAGTAATGAAGTCTGCAACTAACATAATGAGTCCCAAGAGATTTACTCTTTGTGTTAGATTGCAAAGGTCCTTGTAACACATCTGGGGCAGGTGGCTGTCCTGCCTCTTTTTGAGGACATGCAGGAGGTTATGCTCTTGGCCATTTGCTGATACCTGATTGAAGGATGTCTCTTTTAAAGTCTGAGGCCCACGCTCCATCATTGCATGAAGTGGTTCCAGGACCTCAAACATTCCCTTCACATTCCTTTCTCCAAAGTATAGACGAGATGCTTCTTCCAACCCTTCATGCCACATCTCATGCCACAGGATCGCTACACGGATTAGCTCTTCACTCACCTGTTTTAGGACAGGGAATAAGACTAAATGCCTAAAGAAAAATGCTGTGACTGTATACTGACTTACAAACGCAAAACTACTTTCTTCCTAATGATTATGAAATATTTGTTGCTGGCAGCTAGAGGGAGCCAGAAGAACTCCCACAATTCTGTTACACTTTTTTCTGCAAGAAGCTGATCAGGCTTTTCTCACCTTATTTCTTGCCTTTGAAATTTTCTATGTATTTGTGTAGCTTGGCCTGAAAGCATTACTTTTCATATATTCATAAAAATCTTTAGAAAATTAATTAAATTACTCTTTCCATGCTACACTCTAAGTTTTGTTTCCACTTTTCATTAAGCAAAAATATCCCTTTATGAAACAATGATTCTTCATTTATTTCTTCTCTAAATTTATTCATAAGGAGACACAAGTTTGACCACTATGGTTCTTTTTAAATTAAAGCATTCTCCTGAAATTATACTAATATTGTAACTTCTTCGAAATGCAAAAACTCCAAATTAATTGCACTTGAACAAAATTAACAATGAATAGTCAGTTTTTGTGTTGTTATACATGTGATACATCCATTCCTGAAACACAATACACTTTATGGTACGGTAAGTACTCACCATCATTGCCTGCTGCACCAGAGTGTTACTGTGCTCACACATGTTTTTCAAGATCTTATTCGCGGCATTGTGGCGAGCTGTGGTTGTAGATTTAGAGGCCACAGTCAAAGGATAGATCAAAGCCTACAAGGGACATCAACCGATAATATTTTAGAACCACACAGAAGAGCTACATAAATTGAAAGATTACCAAAGCATTAATAAATAGCAGCCTTAGGGCTAGACAAGAGAAAGCAAGCTTGCTTCTGGAAAGAGGTGACAGGAATTTGCTATTGAAAGTCTTCCAATCTGAAAAGTTTACAAGACTAATTCACCAAGTAGCAGAATGACTTTGAGGGCCTGTATCAACAAAAAACTGTTTTTAGCATTTTGTGATTTTCCACACTGCAGGAAGAAATTTAGATAAAACGTCTGTAAGGTAGCCTCTTAATAGTCACTTAATGAGATTTAAGAAAGTGACTTGCACTACCCAGTATCCTATTAAATGGAGAGAACTTCCCCTGCTGCAAGGCTCATCCACCTCCTTCTATTTTTACGTGAACAGTGCTGAGGTGAAAGAAGCAGCAGCAGAAATAATCCCCATCCTCACTATCCTCACTTGCTGTGACTTCCAGTGCAGGCATCTAGACCAGGTAAAAATGGAACACCATTAAATGGCTATCAGTCTATGCAAATTCCTCCCTAAGCCAAAGCTTACCTGGGGATGGTACCGTCCAATATCTGTGAGGAGCTGATGAATGAGACGTCCTACTAATGGTCGAGGAGTGTCAATTCTTGCAATGAGCTGAGGGATAACCTAGTAGTAAGGATAAGTAAAATAAACATCCCTGTCATCTCATGTGTTTAGTTCACAAGCTGTTCTGCCCTCTGCTAGAAACCTCACAGTCTCTAAAGGAGACAGAGAGGCCCACCACTCATTTTTGAGATGGTCAGAGGATAACACAAAGTTCCAAACAGTGTCAGAAATGAAGAACAGCTCAGTGAGATTACAAGTGTTCTGGGCAAAACTGTTACAGGATCCTCTTATGGAAAGAGTAAGATGTGTCTTGAAGTGTAATGCTCAAATAAGAAACAAAGCCTTTTTTTATCTATTTAAAAGAGTCATTCTACAAAGCAATCCTGAAATAGACTGACTGTCTGAATTATATCAGAGCAGTACAGGGGTATTTTATACTTGATCACCACTGAATGCATGTCGTCTTCAATTTTAAAATTTTCATTCTCATTCATATACACTAATCTGCATATAAATACAGAAATGCATACAAGAATGTTTCTCATGTCTCTGTTCGAGATGCTTATTAAATCAGTTACAAGTTGTACTTCACACTGCTTTCACCACTCACCTGCAGAGGATTGTTTAGCGAAGAATCCTCATGGATATCATGTAACAAATCCCCAGGTTCCCCCCAGAACTGAGATTTGTCTTAGCCCTTTGCGTGCCTTACCTGCAGCCAAGTGTCTATTTGGATTGCCTTGACTCCTTCTACCAAAGCCTCATTCACATCAGGCCAGTGACCATAGTCAAACCACAGAGTAAGGACTCTTAAAGAGAGAAATACATTCGTTAGGAATGAAACAAACAAAAAAACCGCATTCTCATTAAATACCTTCAGACCCATTTAGAAGTGACTCTTCCCAGAACCTAGAGATAGTAGGATAAGGACTAATCCACCTAACATAAATTAGCTTGGACTGCAGCATTCACTTAGTTAAACCATAACAAAAAGAGCAGAAACAGGTTCTACCTAATCTTAAACCATGTGCCCTTATCAGCTGGATTTCATTTATTATGTGCTTTATTATGTACCTTAGAGTGTCTTGTAGGTTGTTTCCTCGAGACAGAGATATGGATCGGAAGAAACCCTGGACAGCAGGGACTGTGTACATCAAGAGGGTCTTGGATAAATCCTTTTGGAATGAAAATTGCTGCATTAGTTCTACACAAGTGCCTCAGTCCACATGAATCCTAAACTTAGCAAGTGGAAAGTGAAAGAAATATGTGGAAACATAGATCTAATCCACATTATAGTTGACTTCTGCTCATACTCCTCACAGGACATGTTGCTCCTGGAATTTATGTTTTGCTTGACTACACGTAGGTCTTTCGGCCTGGCAGGGAACATACTGTGAAGCATTTTTATACTTCAGTTTGTTGGCAAAACTACAGACAGCAAAGCAGCCTAAAAACTACAACCCTACTATAACTGGTAAGTAAGAGATTCCTCACAGTCTTTCAGGAAGGGCTTAAGCAGCAGAACTTACTAATGCACATTGTATCACTTATGATAACCATCCAGGCCTTCACTTTAGTTCACAGCTAACTTACAATCATTTGCATTAATTTAGTCCTCTTCCCTTAAGACTGAGTTAACCTGAAATTCCTCACTTTTGCAGTAAGCTATGAGCTTTTATATATATATACACACACACACACATATATATACACACACACATACAGACAGCTTCCACAAACCAGGTACACATAGTAGCTTGTTCCGTGCCATAACATTTTCCTGTGTCCAAGCAGTAAGTACCAATCTCTCAACATAAACAGGTAAGAAAGGTACCTCAGTGACTTTTTTCTGCACTGGAGATGGGATGGGACTGTTCTCTGTGCTCTCTGCATCACTTTCACTATTGCTGCCCTCGGTGTTAGCGCTGGTGATGCTGGCTCCACTGGCATGACGTAGTTTCTTTTTCTCATCTCTGGCCTGGTTTTGATGTTTGTAGTGAAGCACTGCTTCAAAGTTCATCACTGCCCAGGCATGCCAGGCCTGCCAACACGAGAGTACAAAAGTCAGAAGGAAGATGAATCCTTTCTGCAACCTGTACTTTCTATTTATTAGAGATAATAATCCAACCTTTCTGAGTCCACAGACAACAGTAGTAAGTAATACCCTGCAGACAACACAATGCTTTGCTTTCTCTAATCACTTGCAGTTTTAACTGCCTTATTATCTTAAATAACATCATGGTGAGTTCTTGGCCAGGAGCTCCCTGTTGGATATTAAGGCAAAGAAGCTATGTAGCAAAAATTAAATCACATTCCATTCACATACACCTTAATTTTTCAAAGCTTGAAATGAAGATTAATGTGCTAGGACTAGGGGAGGTGTAATGGGAAGAAATGCAGGAGATGGCTGCTCCAGAGAAGATCTGGCACCAAATATTAATTGAAATTTCACAACCCTGAAATCAAAGGCTCTATGGAGAATTAGCAACAAGGCTACTTTCCTAGTTCAAGTATACCGAGTGAGAACAAGCTAATTTTTTTCCATTTAGATTATCTTTTCTTGTTCACTGTTAACTGACAGGAAAGAATGCCCCAAAAGCAAGAATAGAAACTGAATTGTGGCCTAGTTTTAACAGCCAGGTAAAATTCTAAACAAGAATCTCATGGTTGCCTTGGGCTGCTTTCTCCATTTTTCAATCGTACTAGCAGTAATAAGGCAGAGAGCTGTCGGAGATCTTCCTGTGAGCACCTTCCTTTCCTGTAGTATGGGATGTGATCAAATTTACTGATCTCTCTGCAATGGTGCCTGGAACCTTTTCCTTACTGACCTTATACCAGTTGCGATCATGCTCTGTTGCAGCACTGTAGTATTGCAAGACTTTGGGGATGGTACTCTCATTGATGCCTTGCAGGTTCAGCTGCCACTCACCCAGTTTCAGGAAACACCTGGTTAAGCAAAGGGATTATTGACTCAGAACCTAAAATGAAAATGAAGCCTGCTGGATTAAGAGCCAGACTTTTTATCTGAAGTCTGAAAGACATTTCATGTGGTAAACCCACTCTTCTGCAGACTGCAAGCGTACATGTTAACATATAAGGTTCAAAACACCTACATCCTGACTGTAAGTGTGGAGCTAATTAGTTAATGGTTTAACTTTTAGGGGGAAAGGTGAGGGTCAAACTTTGTTCCTCATTTATATCAGTTATAAAATAAATGTAAGAAGTAGCTAACAGTAGCATCAAAAGACTTCATCGGTATTGATAAAACGCACACAGCATATGTGCTGGCTAGCTATACTTATCAACATAGAACTAGCCTTCTGGAGAGAACACTGTGACAGACAAACAGTGGAAATACAGAGCAACTGCTTTTCCCCCAAGCCAGAACCCCATTAAGTCATCCCCTCCCTGAGGAAAGGAAAAACAACATTTTTACTGCAGCAGGGTGGGGCTGTGAAGGTTTGTGCAAAGCTTAATACTTTGCTCCCTCAGCAGGCTTTAAATACCACAGCTGTCCTTTCTGCATTTTGAGTTTTCCAGAGAGCATTGTGCAAGAAAAATATCGTGCACAACTCATCACTAATTTGCCTTCCAGGATAGTCACTCTTAAAAATATAAGACGACGCTGTTATCAAGTTCCCATTCTCATAAAGGCAAATTAAGTGCATGCCTCCCTTTAAAAAAAGCAAGCCTTCAGTAGTAATCACTATGCAATTTATTTAAATTGGAAACAACAGATCTGGCACCTCCAGATCCATAGAGGAAAATGGAGATTATAAGATGCGTTTTTAATGCAACAATATTTTAAGAGACCATCACATGCTGGGCGCCTATTGCCCAAAGCACTGCTGTTGTATTAAGGGCACACGCTGCCAAGCACAGATGCGCCAGGCATGTGGGAAGTGTTTCTTTCCTACTGACTGGATCTCCTGAAAGCCAAAGAAATAGCCATGCTGGGAGCTCTGCTTCTGCCAGTGAGCCACAGTGCTGGAAAAACATAACCAGCCGCCAGTGACAAATACAAGCTTGTTTACGCTGATGTGTCACAATAACATTTACTGAAATTATGTAAGAATGTAATACCAAACAGGTCTCTATCAGCTAAATGAGATATGCCCTGTTCCTTTTAATCAAAGCATGGACCCTGCAACCTCAGGAAAAACATCAGTTTCACTATGTAGGTAAAGGGAGTCCAAGGACCAGGTGCTGACCGTGCCATGAGCTTGTGGAGTTCCTGCTTGTGCTGCTGGTCCTCAGTTGCAATAGCATGCTGTGCCTGCTGCTGCATTGTCTGCACGAAGTGCTGCATATGTTGGAATGCATCAATCTGTAATTGGATGATGGTTGCGTTAAGGACCACAGGGGTTAATACAACTTCACAAGAGAGGAAGACAATGTGGAGATAAATTTTCACTGAAAGCAAAAAAATAGTTTTGTTTTCTTTCAAAGCCTTTTAGCCATTTCCATCCCTCTAACATCAGTTTATACTCTACATATGTAGCACCAAATAAATGAAGAGGTTAGAGATTCTTGATGTCTCAGAAATCTGGCCACTGAATTGCTACACTGTGGAACAAATAACTGCATCCTTCCAATACTAGGCACACCTTCATGTCACACAGAGTCAAAAGCATGACCGACCATAACACAAGCTAACATTGTGCTCTGCTGTGCAAGAACTCAACTTTGGCAAAGTGACAAGGTCACCTGTACAAGAAGAAAACTTCAGCAGCAGAGAATTGTCCTGTTACTGCTCATGCAGAGTGAGATTCTAGTAATGACATAGAGATGCCTCATTTGTAATTGAGCATGCACAATTGAAGACAGTCCAGCAATTCCAACAATCAAACAAATGTTCATAGCTTACAAACTGTATCTGACCAAGTCACTATCACAATAGACAGGATCACAGATCCAGAGAAGCCTGTCTATAATATGCTATGGCCTGAAAAAAACCCAATTTGACAAAATAATGCCTGAAGGAAAACTTGCAACTTCCTGATCTTCCCTCCTAACCCCTCAGCTTTGGCTAGGCTTACAGTACACAGCATGGGATGTAAACTTTGAGTCGTTTCAACAAATTAAAGTCTAGATTTCTCCTAAGGTTGTTTAAGAAGTACAAATGTACACTACTCCTTTGCCAGCAGATTACGTAAGACAGTAGTGCTAAAGCAACTTGCACTACCAAATTTTGAGGGAAGACTCTTTTTGAAATTCCTTGGAAAGAATTATGGGGTAAGAAAACCCAAAATGAAAGATTTAAGGAAAAAAGTATGCACGCTTCACTGGAAACAATCAGAGTAAAGCTCTTGCAATCTGCAAGGTCATTTCAGGTCAGAAACTGCAGAATATGCTGTTAAGAGTTCAATTTACCTCTGTTCCATCTACAGGAATGAGCTACTTTAGAGTGAGACAAGAATCACCTGAGCTGAAATGCCTCATCTATCCCATTCAAATGTCAGCATGCACGAGTCAATTGTCAGGAAAAAGGGTATTAGCCCAGGGTGAAATAAAAGAAAGTATCACACTATTAACATCAACGAGGGGCATTCCACAGCTTGTAACCTAGATACTTGGTTAGAAGGGGGCAGGGGGGACATAACAATCTTATAAATAGTTATGCTGTTATGCCAGACATTTGTCAAAAATAGACAAAAAGATATTGCCAAACAGTTACATGCCCCTCTCATATCTAGACACACCCAACAATCTGCTCCTCAGTTGCCATTAATATTGACAACTGATCACCATAAACTCACAGGCAGAGCACTTAAGAGTGAAAACAGTAAGTTTTCTTTAACAATTGAATTCTTAAGTTTGTATGCAGCCTTGTTATGGTATATGTCTGTAGAATGCAGCTGCTGGCAAAGGTCCTTGTTAGAAGAAATGCAATTTACTTATCCATCTTTTTATCTGTTGTTTAAGAAATGATTGTTGTGCAGCTCTGCAAGTGCTATGCGGCTAGTTTCCATCTAGATGTCAGATCTAGCAGGAAAAAAACTGGCGAGTGCCAAAATGGCGGTATGGAAAACATTTTAGGTCAACCAAGCAACCTTGAACTCCTCAGCTAGGGAAAATAGTAATTTCCTACCATGCCAGCCTACCTCAGTAGCTTATTACTTAGGATACCAAATCAAGTGAACACACACACAGTTATATAAAACTCTGGTCTACATACATCACTAGGTATAACTATGTATTATTTAGTTAATGATAGTCACTCAAATAGGACATAAGGATACACCCAACCATGTAATGCTCCTGGTACCAGGAGAATTCCCTAAACGCTTTCAGTGTTTGGTATAAACAAACACTTAAGTCTCACTCCAGACTGCAAACTCTGCTGTACCCTAATATAGCTTCTTCTGCCACAGAGCTGCACCTTTAACCATGAATTTCAAAAATAAGCATCTACTTTCCAAGAGCCATAAAGGACTGAATCATTGAGTCAGCTCTGCCAGCAGAAGAGTGCTCAGAGAAAGGGTTGAGAATTGCAATGCAGGTCTAGGATTAGTGCTACCTTGGATAAAGTATTTCTCCCTCAGCACTGTAAACAACACCCAGTTTGAATCTGTTACAAAGAAGAAGAAAAAAAAGCCCCTAAGCACAGAGCTTATGTACTGTTTTTAAATAGGAAATCATTCAACGAGCAAGAGGAAGTGATTCTAACCACATCTGTGCCTCCTTCTCATATTTGCTGCTTTTCTAATCTTTTTTTTCCTGTCTTCATGGGCTCCACATATTCTTGCATCAGTTTATTTTAAATACATTGTCTTCCCCCATCCCCTTAATCTTTGTGCCTTCTTTCATTCTGCTGTCTACAACTGCACCAGTTCCCTACATCTGGTCTGTCTACTTCTTTATCAGAGGGCAAACACAGCAAAGTCCACTTTCACTCAGAGGCAGGCAGAGAAGGCCCGTATACTTCTTGGGTCATTTACTGAAGAAAGTAAGAGACCATTACACTGTTTTACAAAGCCAACAGAACAGGGCCTCATCATCAGCTCCTTCTGTTTTTTAAATTCAAATAAAGAAAAGTTAGGTCATGGCAATGTTCCCATAGCAATGGCTCTGCTCCAGTGCTGGCAATCCCAAAGACAGGAAAAATAAAAAAGATGTGGCAGAATATGAGAATAAATGGAGGCTTTAATGTATATTAAAAAAAAAGATAAGTTATCCAGTCTGGAGCTTATTGGATTTGATTATGTAAATTCTCCCTGCGTTGCAATGTCAAAAACATTCACCCTAGGCTCTTTGGAGCCAAATCGTTCCCATGACAAAACTCTATGTACTTTTCAGCTGTCCTTCAGTTAGAAATTTTCAATAATGTCCTTAATAAGAGTCAGTTCTGCTCAGCAACTCAGTACAAACTGTTCAGGATATTTTTCTAAAACTGGTAATAAAAAACCTTACTCTTTCAGCATGTAACCCTGACTATAGGTACAGTGTGGAGACCTGGCAGTCAGAACAGTGGACAAAAAGTCAAGTACCAAGCCTACACAGTAAAATCCTGATGAGGACAGAAGAGCTATTATTGACCATTAATCTTGGCTCCATCTCTTGGGTACCCGATACTGGTTTAGCAGAAATAATCTTTCCACGTAGGAAATAAAATTAGGGCCAGGCCTTCTCTGTCACTACAGAGTTTTGAACGAAAATTTCAAAAGTTTATCTTCTGAATAATAAGGAAGGCGATTAGTTACTCTTTTAGATGAGCAAAAATAAAACCTTCAGCCTTGACTTTGTTCTGTGGGGATTATGAAGAGCTAACGTGCATGCCACCGCACAAAACCTGAGCAATGAAACGTACGGAGTATTATGTTCTTTTGTACCTTACGGGCGCTCTTCCACATGTGTTTCATGTATGCATAAGTCACTTGGGGATGTACTGTTGGCAGTGGATGATCCAGCTGTCGAGATGGATCTACTCCCAAGAGCAGGACAAGTGTCTTATGAGCCAAAGCCTGGAGAAAGTTGTAAAGAGAAAAAGCAGCTTAAACCAAGCTCATTCTTACCTCCATTTCATACTGACTGCAGAATCGCCCGCCACTAAAAAATACCTCCTACCCTCCAGATAAAATACAGACAGAGCATCCTTATTACCACTCGCTAGACTCACAGGAATACCACATGATAAACCATATGTCTTCACTGGGATCAGAGTGTTAGATTCTCATTTCAGAAGCCAGCAGAGAGTGTGAAGTCTGTTTCAATTATTTTTGGTAATAAATCTTGTGGCGAATGTTGAAATATAATTGTAAATGTTCAACGATAAAAACATCACATTCTAGATTTGACAAAGGAGTGCTTTAGCAGAGAGTGCTATTATTAATAATTACCAGTGCTGCATAAGAACTTTCAGGTATAGCATGCAACAAAAATTGGCTCTGAGACTCTCAGGTGTAATACTAGTCCCACAAAAATAACCTTGGCTACAAGCATGAACTCTACGCTGGTTACAATTTTAGCATTTCAACAATTTCTGACCAGTCTCCTCCTCAGAGGAGAGCCCATCCCAATGAAAGTATTTGGAAATGCTCAAGGTTGAAGCAGCATGACAAAGTCAACCGTCTAAAAACCTGCTGTAGAGGATAGAGCTTGATAATGCTCACCAGTCTCCCACTCTTGCCACACAAGCTGGCATACTTGAGCCAAGTTCTCATGTCCTCATGTGGATTCACAACAAGAGATCGGACCATCAATATTCTTTGCCAGTCTTCCACAATTCGTTGACAGCCCTGAGAGAAAAAGGAAGAGGGAACTTGTTAGTGTTTTATCTCCAACGTGCTCCACAAAGCCTTAGTTCAGAATCTGAAGAGACTTTCCCCAAGATGGAGAGACTTCAGTACCCGTAATTCACAGCAGGCAGACATTACGAACTAGCTGATTACTTCTTTAATACTGCAATGTGTGAAGAAGGTTAAGTCCTTGACTCTTATTGTCTGCAGCCAGCTCAGCGTTTGCAATCTAACAATATCCTCTAATGGATAAAGGAGAAAAGCTTCTAAAGCAGAAATGCATCCAAAAATTAGGAAAGCTCTTTGTGTAATTCCAAAACGAGTCAAGAGTTTTATAACCCTTCTCAACCTAGTTTTAAAGCCTATTTTTGTTTTAAACAGTGAAAAATTTCAATGTGGAGATGGTACAAAACCAAATGGTTGCAAAGATATTTTTGTTATTGGCCTTTTTCTGCTCCTTGCATGTGTTGCTTTTAGAGGCTGGCATGACTGAACTGGTATTCTGCCAAAAACTGCAGTTCTAACTGCTACGCTGCTTGTGCAAGCATTGTCTGGTTCTTGTCTGTCTGAAGGGAGAGGCACAACAACATTGTCAGTCGGAGCAGGGTGAGTCTGTGTTTCAAACCCTCAAGGATGCTACAGAGAAGTAGAATTGTGGAAGGGACAGTAACAACAAAATACATGGCGCTTGCTGTAATGGCCAAGTAGTTCCGGGTAACAGTGATGCTCTGAAGTTCGTATTGATCCAAAGACAAGTTAGACTTAGTTTTGAGGTAAACATAAGAATCTCCAATGGCAGCAAGCACCAAAGCATCTATTTCTTTCCCTTTTTCCCCAAAATTGAGGGCTGGAAAGTTAGGCAAAACTTGTTCCCTAACATGCAAATAAACCTCATCCAATAGGCATTTTAAAATTATTAAAAAGCAGCTATAAAATGTGCAAGAACTGTATGTACTGCTTTCAGGACTATAAACAGCTGTATTCAGACATTACACTTCCTGTCACTCTCAGTTTCTCCACCCCAGCGGAATGCTCCTGAGCTTTTCCAGACAGGAATGCAGATGGGAGACTAAAAGCTTTGTCACAGTTTCCCAAACAGCTAAAAAATATGCAGCAGCAACAGCCTTTCATAAGGAGGCAGATACAGCAGTCACGGTGATGAACTCTGCACAGGGAGAAATTCTTCCTCCAGGCAGTGTATCAAAATTTGGTATAATGAGAGCATTTTACCCTAATTATGCCTTTTTCTTCTTCCCTTGCAGGAATCACCTCTTTAAACAGTATTCCTGTATGTACTACTACTTCATCTGATGGTGTTCACTTTCGTTGTAGGGATGCCTCTTGTAAGGAAATAGTCTCAAAATATTTGGCTGACTTAAACCTTCAGTGGTGCTTTGGATTTTTGCTGTTTAGAGTTAGAAAGGCACAAACTTCTCTTTAAATACAGGAAAAGCAGCATTGGTAAAGGTCTCTTAAGAGGACAAGGCTAATCATAGAATTGTAGAATCATTTAGTTTCGAAAAGACCTTTCAGATCATTGAGTCCAACCATAAACCTAACACTGCCAAGTCTACCACTAAGCCATGTCCTTAAGTGCCACCAATCGATTGGAGATGTTCTTGTAGAGGTCAAAAAGGAACAGGACAATCTTTTACAAGTATGTGAATTCTCTGTCCAGTTTTCCAGCATTGTGAGAGAATTCACTTCTCCTTAAAAGGCAGCCAGCCAGGTAAAAAGTTCAAAACTAGCCTTATCCAAACCAGTATTTCCAGGTGCGATCCAACACTGAGATAAGCAGCCTTGGAGATATTACTAGTGTCTCCATTCTGTACACATCTATTTCAAGGCTTAAATCACCCTACTGAAGGGTCACATCAGTAGAAACCTCAGGAACATTAACCAAAAAAAAAGCAAGCCCAAACAACCAAGAAAAATGCAGCGGAGACAGAAAGCATGCAGCCATGTAAGCATATATGCTATTGGGATAGAAAGAAGAATGGTAAGATTTACTGAGCCATCACACTGACTCGAAAGGAAGCTGTTCATGCCAGCACATCAGCATCTCCATCCTTGATCTTTACATAGATGTACCTGCAGTCTTTCCCACCAGATCTGGCGGATGATCTCACGGCGTTCTGGTACAAGTTTATACTGGATAACCTCTTCCAGCTCTGACAGCATCTGGCAGGATACCATAGCCTGAAGGAAACAATCACATTCCATCCCAATCACTACAGAACAAATCTATAATTAAGGAACAGTATTTTGGCATCAAAATCTTAAGTACGTATGCTGCACAACAGGTAAAGGACCAACTGCTATACGCTGGTATCTAGACGATCTGCTGATTCAAACTTTCTAAATGTCAATTCTTATTTCTTTTTTTTTTTGGGGGGGGGGGGGTTGGGGGTGGGGAGGGGGGGGGTTCACTGTTTAATTTGTCCCAAAGCTGCTCCTACAAAGTTGTATTTCTTATCTTACAAGAGCCATTTAGCCTGTGGGCCTAAACAGGTCTTATGTTTGACACAAATGCTACTCAGAAGTTTTATGCAACTTCTAGAGACAGTCTGAAGCAGCAATGAGGAGAACGAGGTCTCAGAGTTAGACACTTACCCCATAGGCTCGACTGTAGCTCTCTCCTGCCATGGCAGTCAGCTCAGCATCTAGCAGATCTCTGGCTTTGTCAATGCACTGAAATAGAACAAGATATTGGGGCAAAGGTGGTGTGTTTTATCTAGAGTTAACTGTTGGAACTGCTATTCATCTGTTCCATCTCATGAACAAAGCTGGCATTGTTCCCCTTCTCCAACAAGAACCAGGAAAGGATGTTATCAGTAGAGCACAGGGACAGGTATAGGGGAAGTCAAGGGGGCTTCATTTATCACCTGCACAGTCTGAAGTTTGTCTTTCTACCAAATCAAAGTTTGCAGTATTTCTAATTCTATTGTCACTGTAGAGATCATCAATAATAACATTTATAGAGGAAAAGAGAAATTCATATTTTAGTGCAAGACAGTCGGTTACAAAAGCGCCTCAAGAAATGTCTCTTGATAATATACAATGATAGAAAATAGCTTTCAGTGTTTTACGTAACCCAACAGGTTTTTATGAATTTTACAGGACAGCAAATTCCATTTCTCTTCCTCCAACTAAGACATGCTCTTCAAGCATGAAATAAATCCTGCTCTGGTTCCAGTCATTATATAAGCTCTCATCTATAGTTTTTCCTGTTCAAACTGTTAAATGTTAATCACAAACTCTACCCCTTTGAATGCCTGGCTAATTTTACTGTGCACATCACCCAAAAATCTATGTACGGGTTTTGACAGAGCAGACTGAATTACTCCTTTATCTAAGTTAGCAAGCCAGCACAGACTTCTGAGAAATGGTACTTGAGCTTCCTTGGAAAGTAAACAACATGCTTCACATCTACAGAGGGGAAAAAGTCGCTCTGCAAATCTCCTCTGTGACAAACAAGCATACCAATACATCTCTGTTTAATAGACTCATTGCTTGCCTTGATTTCTCATCTCAATCTAAGATTTAAGACTTACCACTGCTAACAGAAAAATCAGAGGAAAAGTCCTGGTACATGACATATATGAGCACTTCTCTGAAAAAGGTGCAACAGACAGAAGTGCATAGAACACTCATGAAGAAGTTTATGTGTGTCTTATGCCATGAATGCCTTTTATCAAGCAGTGCCTTGTAGAATGGAACCTCTGTGAGATAATCCTTGTGCACTGTCTGTCTAGAAAAACATATATTCACTGGTGTGTTTCTGGAAATACAAGATAAGCCTAAATTACCAGGGTCTAATACATCAATGGAAAAAAGGTTATTGGGCGATTCATAGGTTATAGCTAACTGCTTTAAAACAGCATGTCTTTCCATGCAGCAGTATAGCCTAGTTCATCTTAAAGTAGGTTTTGGGAAGCCAACAAGGAAGATAATTACCTGCTGAGCCAGTGAGAAAAGGTCCTGATGAAGAGCCAGTACAGCCCTGTAGAAAGCACCATCATGAGTGTCCCTTGGGATCATGCAGGTATATTCCTCCATGCTATCCCACTGACCTGCAAAGACACAGATATCCTCAGTAATACAATAGCCTTCTCTGCAAGATAATAACAGAACTACACTACAGTGCTTAGACATCAGCAACTAGGCCTGAATGCTGTGTGGTATTTCTACATTTAAGTCAGCTCTCCAACAGCTTGTCTTTGGCAGTCTGTGTTAGATACAGGAACTGTATATACACATACACAGAAGAGTTATAGACAAACAAAAACATAGGAGTTTTTCTTCTAGGCAAATGGTTATCCTCATGGAAAAGGTTCTTGCATTCCTTGTGATGAAAAAGTTGAAATGTCAACATTTCCAGAACATTTGAATGAATTAGTGTCCTACAAAGCAAAAGATTATTTTTTCTCAGCAAAGGCTGGCAGACAGCAAGTGATTTATAAGCTTCTCTAGTAAATATCTGGCTATCAGGATAAGTGATACTTGGAGCATTTATAGATTTATTCCACTTAAGATTGACTACTCAACAGATACAACCTATCAAAATGCTCAACAGATATTGTTCTAGTTCGTAAATAAGAGTCTGCCACAAATCTGAGAAATTCCATTAATCTCATTTCAAGTCTGAGCTATGTTCAACGTAAAACTAAGTAAAAGGGACCAGTTAAGCAACTGATTATCTGCTCAGACCAATAAGGCAGTCTCTTTGATACTTGAGACCACACTGGGAGACCTTACGTAAATGTAGGTTTTCCAAAGGGCTTCAGTGTTGAACTGACACTTACTTCATATCCCAACATAAATAATTTTGTTCTTTGATTTTGCTGTTTCTTGTATTTTGTAGTTCTGAAGTAAGTTAAAGCTATCTGTGCTTCCACACTGTGGGTTGTCATATACTTCCACACAAGGATACATTACCTAGACCCCAGGCAGCAGCAGCAGCCATCCTTGCCATCTTAGCTTGAGTTTCATCATTGACCTGTGTCCACTTTTCACAGCATTGCTGGTGGAGCTGCCCCCTAAGAAGAAGCCACAATTTCTGATCAGCAAAAAGCCTCTTTGAGAATTCTGCCTTGTTAAACAATCACTTTCCATAGACAGGATGACAACCAGCCCCATCGTTCTTTTTACATAGAATGGAGAATAGAATTTTTCTCCTCCAGCCAACTCACACATGCTAGTCTGATGACAAATACTCTATCATCAGAAAATAATTTAAAGGCACACTACGCTTTGAAAACACAAATCAAGACAAAAGTTTGCATTTGTTCCTCCGCATTTAGTAATGCCTACTTTACAAACTGAACTGTCAACTCCAGTCTACAAATACAGAAAAAACCCCATTCCCAAGAAAAAAAACCAAACCACCACCAAACAAGGGATGCTTAAAATTTTTTGCAAGTGTCAGTACAAGGAACATATGATCTGAATACCTTGCGCATGGCTCCTGCTATCAAACCTTTTGGATAAACACACCATCAAGTTTCAAGACAGAGGCTAGAGAATCAATGCTGCTGTAACCTAGTACGAAGACTTGTCATGGCAAGATCTCAGAGGGGATCCGAATCTTTCATCTCCAGCAGAGAGGAAGCATCAAGATTTTTTATATTATTTCTTTTAATTCTACGGCGAATGCTCCATTAATCAAACCAATTACTGTGGGTGTTGCAGTTACAGAATTTCTCAGGCTGGATACTCTGTAGCAGTGGAATAGCTGCCAACTGTGAGGCTGGCCAACTTGCCTTCTCTACTGTCACCCTCTCCCCTCCCAAAAAGGAAGATCAGGTCAAACAGAACCGATGGGCTGCCACAGGCAAGATAGTCATTCTTACAGCTTAATGGCCCAGGAGACAAAAAAACCCAACAAAAACAAATAAAAAACCAAGCCAAACCTAGCAACAGCAGTAAATCAGGACCTCATAAATGCTAATAAAGGAGTACAGCTCTTGCAGACATAACTACATCAGGAGACAAATGGCTAAGAACATTTTGGCTGTACTTTCAAAATGTCACTGCACAGAGTACTGAAATAATGATGCTGAGTAGTATCAGTCCTAGATTAACTGATCCAGTAGACTCCAGCAGCACAAATAGTCAAGCTGAACACTACTAAAGAATATCAGCAGCCAAACCATGGAATCCTCAGTCTCAGGATGATGTCTCTATAGTCAGTTGCAAGGTAGCAGACAGCACTTTGCAAAGGCACTTCTGAATTGTAAAAAAAATCTGCATAGAGACGGAGCGCAGTTCCACAACAGCAAGCACACAGATCTTTGTGAGATTGTGATTGCTGTCACCACTACAGACTACCAGTAGATGCACAATATCTGAGGTCCAACGGAAAAAAAGCATCCTTTTGTAACATATCTGTCACTGATATGTGAAGAAGCGGGAGGTTCAGAGAGGACAATTTACACAAATACATGCCCTGCAGGAGGGAGAAACTCCGTAAATCCCTGGTGGGAACTGCCTACTCCTAGAAAAGATGATTGAGCAACGCTCAGTAAGAGGATCTATTTTTCCTACTGAAAAAGCTACGCCCAATATGCCTCACCCTCATCTAGAAACAAAAAAAGGCAGTAAAATGCTGTCAGAGGTAAGTTTCTCAAACAGCTCTGTTTCTCTAACAGTAAAATGACTTTAGCGAAGAGGAATCTCCTTACTGTGTGCCATCCCATGGGTTCACGTCAGGACCCATCAGGAGAGAGCTCTAGTGACATGAAAAGTTCAGTAGAAGGGCGGAACCTGGACCAAATCACATATGCCCCTGGGTAGAACTGCATGCTACAGTGCACAGGATGCCTTCTCCAATTATCTTCTTTGAATTGAAGTGAACAGGGAGAAAAACAGAAGCCCCCAGTTAACTAGCAAGCTGTAAGTCACTACCAGCTCACCCTCTCACAAAAACTGAATAATTATCAGTTAGATGTTGACAACACACATTTAACACAGGGTTTGAAATACCAAATGTCCACAAAGACAATGATTAATGAATGCTAAAAACGAGTAATAATGAAAAACTCAACCATCTACAAGATGGGCAAAAGGGTTTTAAAGTGAGAATAATTTATCTGGCATAATCTTACACCCCAGTGACTAGAGAAGCAGATAATTTCACTAACAGTTGTGCAAAGGACCATGCATTCTGGATAAGCATAGGTCTGACCATGAATAAATACAGGAATCTCATGTTTTAATCAGTTTAAAAAGAAGGGCCACAACGAGCTCCTTTTATGATTGTTTTTGACAAGTGCTGCGCAGTTAATGTTTCCTGAGAGGTCCCCTCTATTTACAATTTCTTTCTCTGTTACAAATGGGGTTGAGCCGATCATAAGACTACAGATTCTCTTTCAGAGAGACCTTAACTTATCAGCTGGCCCGTCCCAAAAGGCTTAGAGATGTTGTTACCAATTCTGACTTCAATTAACAAAGTGAGAAGTCACTGGAAATACTCAAACTATTAAGTAAGCAGGAGTAAATAGGAATTCAGGCAAAAAAAAGTCACCTGGATGACAGCATCCAGAGAAGAGTTAGGCAACATTTTTAAAGGCACCATTTTCCTCAGTCTTCAGGCATTCCCCTCTTACCATTCACCAAGTGCTTCCAAGCAACGCATCCGTCCTAGCATCAGCTCAGGATCATCTTTGTTTGTGTCCATCTTCTTGTCATAGGCCACCAGAGCATCTTCCCATTCATGAAGCTTTTCATACCAGGTAGCTTGAATTTCCTAAGACAAAAAAAAAAAAAAAATCAGAATAAATAGCTGGATTAACACTTACCATTCTATATTAACTACTGCAGCTTCTCCTGAAAAGTTCTGTGTCTATGGTGGTCACTTAGCCCTTTTTTCATTCTAAATATCCTCATGGACTTCTACAACACAGAAAAAAGCCTTGAGATAGTGCAAAACCAGGAATCTTGAGTATTGCTTAACCTGCACAGAAATGAATTCAGCTTTACCAGAGCGATCATGCAACATCATCCCCCTACTCAGTGCCACTGAAACACTAGCTCAGCAGCTGCTGCTTTTCTTTTTGGAGAGGGGGAATTAATGGAATAGGAAAAAGGGTAAATCTATAAAATATTTCACTTCCCATTGTAGCACATGCTTGCATTTAAATAAGAACAACAGTCCCGGGTTCAGGAATGGAGTGACTAACTGGAAAAAAAACCCCAAACCCAAAAAGCACACTGTGCATCTGGCTACTGCTAGGCCATTTTTTAATACAGCAGGTAGTATGATGTTGGGGTCTAATCACGGCCCTCACAGGGAAAGGCTGTGGTTTGTAACAGGGACTTTAAAAGTAAGCCAAGCAGTGATCTTTATCAGCTGCACAAACTTTTCTTTGGTCTTTGTTTCTAGATTGTTTCTAATTTTCAAGAAATAAAATGCCTTAATATTTTTTCCGTACTTATCTCTGCCAATGTTTTTCTGCACAGTCCTTGGCAGCTCATGTCTTGACATAGGCTGCAGAATAGATTCTTTTCCCAGCCCTGTAGGCAGGGACAGTATAAACCACGCTCTGCATGCCAGATCTTCCACTTAGGACATTTATATACCAGCCCTTTAACTTCTCTGCTCAGTCATAATATTTCAAAGTAAGTTCCTGAAAGTAGAGCTCACAGCTCCTCTTAACTTCTTTTTACTGCCTATTCTGGCAAACTGTGTTTTGAACTACATTTACTGCTAGAACTACCTTACTGCTAAAGATTGAGGTCAGAATTAGGTAACACAGAACATTACTCAATCCACCAAAGGAATCATAAGAAGCTGCAAAGATGTTCTGAAGTCCGTACTTCTCCCAGAAAGGACTTGTTTTCCAGTCTAGGTCAAAGCCACACATAATCCTACACCACAGGAATTCCACTATTTTGTGCTTATACCTGTTCCCACTTTCTAGTGGTTCCTCATGAAGAGGCTAGTGTACTGCCTTCCTTTTCCCAATCACCCTAAGGCACTGCAAGAATTATCACTGCAAAATCATCTTTTCAACAGACTAGAATTGGCAGAAGAGCATAGATGTTTTAGTCCCTGAACGCAAATTAAATGCTTATAAAAAAGAAGAAAGAAAGGGAAAAAAACGTAAATCGTGCAGAGAAAGACACAGAACAAATACAGAATGGTGTTATTTTATTTCTGTGAGCAGTCAAAATTGTAAGGAACTGGCTAATCTAGTATTCTAAATAATATCTCTCTGACAGGTTCACGTGCCTCCTGGATGAGAGGGGCTAGAGGCATAACCTCCATTAAATGCTTACCTGGAAGATGTTGATGCAGTTTCTCAAAAATCCTCAACCATTTAAAGTTTAGAACCGAAACTTACCCTCTCTCTTCCCAACTGCTTCTAAATAAAATTACTTATTTTGTCAAGTTACTAGCTCCCCACAGCTGCATTTAGTGTCAACGATAGCTGCTAAATTCTCCTCCAAATCAGATTCTTGCACAAGTTCTTGCAGCCTTCCCCAGCTCTTTTACCTGTACGCAGTGTTTGCTAGTATACAGCTAAGTACACAGTATATGTCCCCATAGGCAGCAAGGCACCTTCAGTATGAACGATGCAGTATTATAAGCAGGGATAGAACCTCAACGTGATTGACTGAAAAAACCACACCCACACACAAAAAGACCCCTACAAAACCCATGAAAATGTAAGACATGAAGAAAAGAGTTATCCAGCAGAACTCACCAGCTCCCCAAAGTGCTTCATGGCATATTCCAGTACCCCAGCAGCTGCTTCTGGCTGTTGCAGTTTATTGTTAATGCTGAAAATGTAGGAAGAGAAAGACCATTTAACACAGTTGGCAATTATTAGGAGCTGGTATGAGCTTTTGCTTGATAATACCAAGCTCTATCATTTAGAAATACCAATGGAACACCCTCCTTTTTCTTTAAAATTTTCAATTGAATGATTAGACTACGTAAGACACACAATGACTACATAGTTGCAAAACAATAGGCGCACACATATTCTCTGCACATATTGTCAAGACTTGTTACACAAAACAGTGATTGTATATGATTATCAATTCTAAATAGCAGCCTGCATAAGGAGAATAATAGTTGCCAATGCTTTGAAAGGCTTAACTTCCTCAAACAGCTGCACTTATTAAGAGCTTTATAGTACCGATTTTTTTCCTCCCTTTTTCTTCAACAGGCCAACTCCTTTAAAAATCAGAGTAGAGATTTTAATGCTCCAGGAAACAATCTATGTCATTAGAACAGTTGACAAATGTCACCAGGAACACACCTGCTGACTTCACAAAAAGCTCGCAACCCTACTTCCAGTTTCATGTTTCATATAATGCCTCCGCACTGATACTAACCAGTACTGGTGCTCTTCTTTTGCTGGTTTTCAAGAACATGTCAGAAACTCCTGCCATCACAACCAGTCCTCATTCTGTACCAGTGAGGCACCTTGCTTTGCAAGGGCAGCTGAATTTTGTGAAGCACAAGCAAATAGGCCCCTTGAGCCTGGTTCTCCAGTTCAGCAACATGATGTGCAGCTATTCTCTTAAATCATTTCTATTTCACGTTGGTTTTCTGATCTTACTATCGGAAATGGCTCTGTCTGCACATTGGTACTTGGTGATCAGCGCTTTTGCTAAACCCCGATTTAATGAGAAAATAAACTTCTTATGAAGCTCCTGCTATTTTATAAAGCCTATTTACAAACAGTCTCTGACTCATTGCTCTCCTCTTTCCCTAGTGGTGCTGGAGAACAAGAAGCTCAAGTTGTTCAAAGCAATGTCACAACACCTGAGCGTGCTACAACACACCCTACAGCCCAATATTAATACTAGTTAACGTTTGGCATGGAAACAGCATAACCTAGCAAAACAAAACATGTCAACCGAGAGCAACGTGAAAAGATTTTCAATGGTCTTTGAATATGCTGCTGTAGCTATAGGCAGCTTTCAGAAATGTCCCTTTCTTGCCTGCTATCGTCAGAATGATTGCATATTTTTCCCCGCTATGAGAGGCCTGTTAATCAGTAAGAGACAAGGAAATATATAGTATTAAAGGGAGTACTCTGAACAGACAAAAGAGGGAAAATTTTTAAATGAGTGCTATATTTCTTCTGTCTGTGGAAGTTTCCTTTCCTGACAACTAAAGAACCAAGCTCCTAGACACACTCTGGGTATCTGGGAAGGTCAGGTGAAATACTCTTGGAAATAGGACCTCAAAATGGCTTGAGCTCAAATCAGATTTAGTCAGGCTAAGAATGCACCATAATCACAGTTCAAGAAGACAGGCACCCAAAAATGGGAAGCACTTGGAATACATCCCTGCCTTTTTTTAGCAAGATAGTCAAAGAACATACTACCTCCACACTTCCCCAGGGAAAGCTAGGCAGCAGTGCCTCATAAAAGTGATAAATGGCTGTCACATTTCATATCCTGATGATTTAAAGAGCCATTGGCAGACGCATCACTTCCAGCATGTCAGACAGTTAATTACTTCCAACTTATCTTTCTTGTCAACGCTTCCTGACAAAATTGGCCGTTATCTTTTATTCTTCAACAATTAGCACTGCTCTTTTGCTGATGCTCTCTGGTGCACTCAATTACTCTTTATTTCGTACTTTCTTGGCTGTCCAAAGTAGAATTAAATGTTTCAAAGCTGTCTACGGCTAGGTTTAAGCAAAGGGAGGGGAAAGAAGGGAAGGGGAAGGAGAAAGACTTTGATTTAAAAGAATACACAGCAGTAGATATAATACTGTGTTGTCATTACTCTCATGTAACAAATGTTCTAGTCCACACAGTGAGTAAAGATAGGCAATTTTGTGGACTAGGATAAGCCACTGACTGGGAAATCGCCTGTCAATTACTTCATGTTTTGATGTACCACATTAAAATAGTGTATACACAAAATAGGGGCAGAGGGGGGAGCAACAACATTCACTGCTTTGACAGAAATGGACCTAAACACAGAGAAGTCCAACTGTCAGGCAGAGTACAAAAATCCCTCCAAAGCAAGACTCATGCAAAGTGGGCTTTATTAACATGGCTGAACATTCGCTGACTTATTTCTTCAGAGTAATAAAACCTTGGTAATCACTGCATTGCTTTGCTATTCAGTTTTACAGGCTAAGGGAAACACAGTTCTGTGGGGATTAAGTTCTGATCTTGGGTTTTGGAGGTTTTTTTTTTATATGTTTTGAAAGACCTTGGATTTCTGCTTTTTCTCATCTGCTAGATTCAGTGTGCTCTGAGTGTTGGAAGTATATTGACAGTTCCCAAAAATCACTACTACCACAGCTGACTGGAATGTGTTTTCAACAGACCCACAACTCTCTGCATACAAATTCTCCGAGAGGGGGCCTGCAGATTGTACTTCTCTTGGAAAAGCTTTTCCACATAGAGTCCTGTTAAGACATTCAAAATAAACATGTTTAGAAATCACGGCATTTTGTGTTTCCCTACCCTTCCACCTTCCTACCATTGAGGCATTGCCCAACACTCTGCAGATCTAATGAGGTCTGCGCTCAGGCAGAATCTTCTTGAATTTTGTAACACTCTTAAAGCACTACAGAGCTGTTTTCTAGTTACTGTGCTGGAGACCTGATGGAATGAACAACACTACAGAAAAGCATCCAGGCACACAGAAGAGGCCCTGAAGGGCTAATATTCCAGCCAGGCAGAGTTGCCAGGGGGTTTTAGTCACAGTGTTGCTGCTGGAAATCGGGGCAGTTTACCGGATTAGAATCGGGGGGATAGATTTCCCCGTGTATCTGGAAAAAGATAACTACAAAATCTTCCTGGATTAAAGGAGAAGGTGGGAAAACATCTCTCAAGCTAGAAACAATGCTGCTCGCTAACTCAGCAGACAGTAACTTAAGTCTTTGTTTACTGGGTGGTGTCCTTGCAGTTGTTCCTAATTCAGGATATGAAGTTTAATATTAAGGTGAAAATCAATTGTTCTCCATATACACTGAGGGTAGAACAAATTAATCTACTCATTTTTGTTTAGAAGCTAGAAAAAAACCATCACTATCACCTACTTTACTTGAAGGCTCGGCAGCAGACCATAAGAGACTACTACCATACCTCCTTACTTGGAAGTTTTTAGGTATAGCTTAGGTATAGCTTAGGTCATCTTTCAGGAAAGGCCTAAGTATTCAGCTATGCTGCCTGGTATGGACTGGCAGAGTCTTCCAGTATTAATGCTCAAGTAAAACATTTCAAATTTATATATTTTAAATGCCATATGTACATACATAAAATCTTCCAAAACTATTTGAAGACAGAGCTGTCCTCATGTTTGCAGGTAGACTATTAAAATGGGAATCCACAGAAATAACAACATTGCCTAAGTTGTATCAACAAGATTTTGATATAGTTTGAACTAATGTATAATTTCACTGTTTAATACCTACCATTTGATTTCACATTTTATGCAATAAACAAATCGATGAGAAGAAACAACAAAACAACATTAAGATCCTTATACTTTCCTTCAAAATGAGGATTAATTAGTTGCAAAACTGATTTTCATCAATGAAGTTTTGTCTGAGTTTAGCTAACCTGGACTCACTGCGTAATTACATAATGCAAGGCAGTAGAATTAAAATCGATGTAAATCACAATAACAAAAGCATTAACTCCTATATTCCGAGTACACAATTTACAGCAGCTGTAAGGGGCAGCTGGATAAGGAAATGAAACTGGCACAGAAAGCTTTATGCGAATCTAAAATTATAGGTAATTCCCCCCCGTATATTAATCAATATCTGTACTGTAACCAGGATAACATCCAATCCTCCTGTCCAACCCTAACTTATTTGTAGCACTTGATCATGATGAGTGGGATATTAAAATGTGACAAGCCTTCTGACGAAAAAAATTTTGTAGGGATGGAATGACATAGTAATTGGAAAAAGTGACTACCCTTGGCAAACTCCCCAATATAAAAATCTTGGCCAAAAAATCTTAAATCTTTGAATTTTATCAGTAGTGAAAGTTACATAAACTTACTGTTTGATTATTATCAAATAAAAATGTAAGTCTTAAGATATGCAAAGGACTAAAATGTAGCATACTGAGCTAGAATCACAAAAAAGAACACTATTTAAGAGAAATATACTCCTATTGCATATGTATTATAAAGGCTATTTAAACAGAAATGAGACATGAACCGGGAATGAAAAACAACTTTACTGTCTTCAGCAGGAAGAGCACTCAAATGATGGACTTTTCCCCTCCACAAACCCCAGGCATAAATGTCTAATGTTTACCAGAAATACTCTCTTTTATACAGTCCTGGGAGCTTGCCAGTCTTCCATTATCTTTGAGGGTCTCTAGCAATATTCTCTGTCACTCAAAATATATTAAATTTTCAAGAACTCTGAAGTAAGAGACTGGACCCTTCCCTATCTTCACATAAAAACAAAAAAGTTTCTTTTAACAGAGCCTTTTCAGGAGGTCCCAAGCCTATCTGTGAGGGAATACACACATTTTCTATTGCCAGAAAGCATCTTGAAACTTGGTAGAGAAACTTTATTTTTGCAATAAAGTAGCTTCTGTGCAAAGTCTAGACAAGAAGCCAAACTCTTATTTTTTTTTTAGTCTCCCCAAGTTTTGTTTAAAAAGCTCCTCTATGTGATTTTTACCAACCTAAATCAAGCTTGTTTTTCCTTCTGAAAAAGTGCTGAGAGCTTGCTTCTGGGATTAGAAGTGGAAGGCACTGCTACTTTGTGGATACTTTGGGGAACAGATAATCCTCTGGCACAAGGAATTGGCTTTGTTGGCCAGTTCCCCCAATTCTACAGTTTATTTGTGTTCAGGCATCCCCGAGTCCTTGATTCAACAAACCTCAGAAAACAACCAATTGCCCCCCAAACAACTCCAAAAACCAATGCATTTCCATCATGCCACTAAAAATTATTCCCATGCTGGGAACAAATACATTTGAGAAACCAATGCCAGCAAAGAGCTGTTTTCAATCAACAGTTATGATGATTGACTGCTTACAGGCCAGAGTAGCAGTCCCTTCAGCTTTTCACAGCAAGAGTGCACCACACTGCTCACAGGCATTAAAACTGGCCAAATTCCCAATCTTGCTATAAATGCTTGCAAATTAAATAAAAACATTCACGAGCTTTGAAAGGAAAAGCAGTGAAAGCCGTTACAATAAAATTCTTAGCCAGCCCTGCTGCTCAGGCTGCAAAAGGTTTTCTATCACCTATTCTTTATGAACCAGATTCAGTCAAGGCAGAGAAGACAAAAATTGCCAGGGAAAATATTTAGCAGAAAAAGGTGAAACACAGAGCCAGAGTCTTTGTATCGGTTATGCAAAGAAAGGATACATTAAACAAGGAAATCGCAAATGATTGTAGGAAGTATCAGTGTTTTGTTTCTCATCAGGCCCTCTCACTTATTCCACCTGTTCCTATATAACTTCAGAGATTTGCAATGATTATTTGCAGTAGACAACAGTTTTATTTGACTTTACTAGGGATTTAGTCATTCCTGTAAACCTATAGCAGAGTGAATGTCCTCCAAAGCCAGAGGGGAACAGTTTCACACTTTCTGGGAAGGGAAAGCAGTTTTTCAGAGCTTCAACAAAGCTGGGACTCCTGCGATCTGCCAGCAGAGAGCTGATGAGAGCCTTTGCCATCTCAGCAAGCACCAGGAATGCTAAATTCTAAGCATTTGCCGGATGCTTATTAAGGGTTTTGCAATGACTGGCTACCAAATAAATAGCCACAGGGCATTGAGCTTTTCTTCTTGTCTCAACTTCACATACACCTGCCAGAACAGCTTCCCAGAGAAGGCAGTCATTTAAACCCACCGCTGATTTAAGCTGCTCTGCCCTCCAGGGGCAGAGAGATATCTGGTTCTAATCAAGTAATACTAATATACTTGAATTCAGCAACATCAACCAACATTATAGGCATAGGGTACATACTAACTGCAACCATGTTTAGACTCAATTCTCCCAATCACTTCAAACCTACATCATTAACGAAGTGAAAAAGGATTTGCCTCATGTTATTGACTTTAGGATCTCATCTTTTTAGCTACCATGTAGCAGAATATTTCCACATACAAAATACAATGGAGGAAAACCAGGGCAATGGATTTCAGACCAAATGATACTCGATTTCTCTATTGGTATTGGGGGAAAGGAAAAAATAGGACTAGGACCCACTCACTAATCACAGAACTAGTTTCTTTCTCCCTAGCTATGCCCAAAATTATGCCTCTTTCCAAAATATAACAGGATCCTGAATTCAAGTTGTAAGTATACCAGTACATAACAGTGGAACAGTTTCCTGTAGACTGTCAACTTCTACAGCTGATCTAATCTGGCAATGACTAGCATCAGTAGCTATTGCTGCCTAAGTGACTACACTCAGTTCTCCATGCAACAAGGAAAGATTCATCTTTCAAATACTCATAAAAAAGTCAAATTCCATTAAGGCTAAGGCCTCTGCCAAGAGAGATCTGTCTGCCCAAATCTCTCTTAATGCTGCCTCAAAAGTAATGACAGACAGGAAGATTTGCGCTCTTTTCCATTCCTGCATAACATGTCTGTTGTCATCCCCTTACACAGAACAAAGTGAGGGAACAAAGTAGCGTTATCTCCATTTTAAAACAGGTAAATCAAAGTATGCAAAAGAAAGATGGCTTGCATTAGGATACACAAATCAGAGGCTGAACCCATAATAAAACCCTGGCTGTCTCATTTCCAACTAAATACTCCAGTTTAGAGAGGGGATTCAGAGGCCTTTCTGCACTGTTTCGTAACATCTGTGTGCAACAGAGTTTGGCTGAATCCTGAATCCTTCCAAAATTTATATCAGGGGAATGCCTGGACCTACAAGTGGCTCCCCTCTTCCACATCTGCCCCTTGTACAGTCTGAATTTCACACACTTACATCACAAGACAGATAAAATTGTTACGGTGAGCGAGAGTAGCAGCAGAATAGATCGAAGTCCTGTGTAACATGATGGGGGTGTTAGCAGGGTGGCTTTTTGGGGTGGAGAAGCCAGAGTCTGGCCTGTCCTATTCTTTGTTCCAACTTCAACAAAACCACGTTTCTCATCACAGGAAGCCTGAGAAGAATTTGCCCCTGGGAATGACAGAAGCTCCAGCTGGAAGAGGGCTCAGACAGGATTAGAGGCAGAACAAAAAGGTCAGACTTTCATCCGCGTGCAGTGGCACTTTGTGGTCTGAAGTATAAAAAGCAATTTTGCTATGGAAGGTTTCTGGAATGTCCATGACACAAACGTGACTGAAGCCTACAGTCTGCTGTGGAGGTATCCTCAGTACTTTAATCAAATTGTACTTGCATATCTGTGGCAACATCTCAGGTCACCAATGCCACACAGTAGCCTCACCAGCTGATACTACAGACTACAGTGGTTTCTGTGTGAAGTACAGCACACAGGCAGTCATCCACAATGAAACTCAAGACACTCATGCTGCCTGTTTGGAGATGTCTAATTCTGACGTCCTCCAAAAGAAGCCCTCTTCCTCCTCCAAGAAAATTCCAGTTTATGTAACATCTGTATTCATATTCCAACCCCTCAGTGCTTTGATGCTTTCATCTTCCTAAATCTTTGCACCCTGTGGGGTCTCTCATTACTGTTCTGCAGAAAAACCCTTAGCCAGCTGTGGTACAAATCAGGGGCAGAAACAAAGCATCTAGCAACAAGTATAACAAAGCTAAGGAGGAAGAGAAACTTCACCAACAAGAAATTGTGCTTCCTATTTCTCTAAAAGTGGATGTCAGATCAGCAAGGCTTTTCTAATCTTTTCTAATTAAGCAGAAATCCTGCAGCCACTTTGGACCAGCAAAAGTCGTCTAGATGGTATAGCATGTCTCAGTTGGGTTTGTCCTCATTTTCTTTGTAAAAGGAGCAAGATTAGCTTTCCTTTGTTTGCTTGGACACCGAAAAGCTTTCATGGCATTTACCCCAGGAGCAGATACATGAGCCATTTAATCTGTCATTTGCATCTTATCTTTGCCAATTATCACAATCAGAAACTTTGCAGGAATATGCAAGAACCCACAAGTCAGGCAATTACAGAGCAGCTGGCCCGTGGAGAAACAACTCATCCATAAGGATCTAGAACAAAAGTTGCAGACCTTTTGCTAAAGGCTGCACCATTGCTGAAACGGTTCTACTTTGGGATCAAACAGCTATAATCAACTTTTGAACTGTTAAATGATATAAAAGAGGCGATTGGAAGTCACTACCTCAGCCAGCTGATACTTGACCTATATTCTTAATGTCTAAAGATTTAAGATTTAGTCTCAAACCTACGCTTTATGTAACTGTGGACATTTTAATTACCCATAGATTTTCCTCTCTTAAAATCGTGTTAATAAACTGACCTCCTTAATACTGGAGTTAGACAGATCCCATTGCCTGTAAAAAAACCCATCTCTTCTCAATTTTAAGTAGACTGTCTTTCAGCATTACTTAATGTCCTTCCATTGTCCACTATGAGTAAACAGAGGCATGGGTTTTGACATGTATTTTGCAGACTTCTTTCCATCCCACCCTCAGACATTCCATATCTCTAAAAAGAACAGCACTGAATTCTACAAAACAAATAGTGCAGAGACACCAGTGTCCAGAGAGAGGAGGATCAGATGCTGAACTGATGAATTTGCTAAAACATTCTCTAAATTAAGAAATATTGCAAGCATAGAGTTACCCCCTACAACTTCTGGGGAATGTATTAGTAGGACTTATTGCAGCTAGGGATACCTGCTAGAGAGTTACCTTCCTTGAACTTTTATAAACTCATCCTGTTTGGACAGCCTTTTCACATTCTGGACCTCTAATGCTTTTAAGTTACTGAAGTGCCAGAACTAGTCACCAAGAGGGCTACAATCCAATAGGCAATAATTGCTGGAAACCCTCCTCATTTCCTAGCCCTCTCCCACACCCCTTCGAGACAGAATTGAGTGAAGTCTCTCCTGCTCTCCCCAATCTTTGTTGGCTGAAACTTGTTCCAATTTCACCCTGTAAACACCTGATACGAACAGATGAACTGGGAGGGGCCAGAAAGCTCTTCATAGCTTCAGGGGGGTGGAGGTAAACAGAAAAATAGTATATAAGATGCTTTGAGACAGACTTCCAGAGTGCATAAACGGACAGCAGGGGTCTGAAAAAAACCTATTTCTTCAGGCTCCACCTTCGGAGACTCACTTCATTGGAAGAAAGCTAGGTACCAGTCTGCTGTAGCACTTGCAGAAAGTTTCATACCTACCCCAGCTGCATTCAGACTACCCACAGTCAGCTGGAAGTTTTCTGTTGCTGTAAGCAAAAATGCCAGCTAGATCCACTGCTCAGCTGGCATGGCTCTGCATTGTCACTGTGTCTGTGGCAATCTATCCAGCACTGTTACAGAAGCCTCCCAAAAGGAGAACAATCAATGGGAATGCACAGTCCAAGATGACAGGCTGCTGTGATGAGATTAAGGAGCTCAAGTTGCAAGTAGCCAACCTGAGCAGAATGCTGCAGGAGCTGAGCAAGAAGCAGGAAGGCGACTGGGTGAACGTGGTCATGCAGGTGATGGAGCTGGAAGGGAGCACCAAGCAGATGGAGTCCCGCCTCATTGATGCTGAGAGCAAATACTCCGAAATGAACAACCAGATAGATATCATGCAACTCCAGGCAGCTCAGACGGTCACACAAACTTCAGCTGGTAAGGAGGGAGTCGCCAAGCTCCCAGATACACCTCTTAATGCACAAAATGAATTAATGACTAGTTCTTAATGCTAGCATGTCCCACTAATGGGATAAGCAAATATGCATACTGAATACTTCTATTTAAACTACTTATGTAGGCAGGTGATCCTGAGAAAACTAGTTTGAATTCATCTGTCAAAAGCCCAAAGATCCAGCTGTATTTGAATATCTGTACGGCTGTTAACAGGAAGTTGAAAAACTGAACAGGTAGTGTATTTTTACAGTGATGAACTCATTCTAGTATCTCATTTTCTGAGCACTACAGTACCAATCCAAAAAGAAAGGGAGCTGGCTTTGTCAGGGAATGGCTCTGGTAGTAATATGCTCCGAGTTTACAGGGCTGACAGGGGACTAGAAGTTGGTAAAACAATTAGAAATGCTCTCCAAGCATTACTGGAGATTTGTAATTGTATCTTTATGACTATCTCTGAATCAGAGTAAAAGAATGATCCATTATTTGAATGATAATTCTCAAAAATTCAAGGCTGTAGATGATGCAAGATGCAAACTGTGATATAAGCCTAGCCAGAACACAGTTAAATTGTTCAAAATTCTCTCTTCCCCGAGGGAAAATTTCACCACACACAGTGATTGCACAGGCCTGTACTAAACATGTGCAGGTGCATTTTGTAGGTCAGCTACCTGTAAAGCCATTTCTAGAAGAAAGTGTCTCTTTTGTTGACTTTTCTCTTAAAATGAAATTCACTGCAACAAGCTTTAAACTTCCTTAAAAAGAAACTGCTGTTGCCTGGGGAGACTGGGTTTGCCAAAAGACTTCATTTGGGGTTTTTTTTTTTTTTGTAAATGCAAAGGAAAAACTTCTAAGTCTATTTACTAAATTCTTCTTACAAGAAGTTCCACTTGGCTAGTTTTGACACACCACTATTTACAGTAGGTCTTAAACAAAAATTTTCCATAACAAATCTCTTTGGAGCTGTAGTAAAGGTTTGGAAAAAATACAGTAGCACACAGAAGAAACTGGCCCAGAAGCTATTTAAAACAGACGTGTCTCACCTCACCAGGTAAGAGACATTTAGTCTGCACTAAACTGAAAACTGTCAGAATGGATAAAGTCTTGCTTCAGCTAGTTTAACCTCCTCAGAAGAATACTTGTGCATTTTACCATCTTCAAGTCAGCTCCTGCACTGGGAGGAAAGGAGGCTTGCAGAGACTGACAGATCGACTGCAGCTAAAAGCCACCATCTCTGTCACAGGCTCTAGTGCAAAAAGTGCGAAGCAAATATGCCTCATCTGCAAACTTAGCTAACCTGTTGAAGCACACAATCAAAACAGGCACCTGGCAATGGGCCTAGCCATTCTATTAGATAAGCCTTTATAATTTGGGGCGGGGGACAGCAAATATACACCTTTTTACCTTCCAGCCCAGACACACACATTAGCAACGTGAAGAGAAAGCAGAGATGTCTCTTTGGATAGGAGAGGTAAAAACAAAAAATAATAAAATATAATCACAAAGTCCCAGTGCTACAACCTCTTTTTCCAATGCATGCATTGATCAAAACAGCCATTTCAGCAACCATTAGACTTGTGGAAAGTCTTCACTTAATTACTCCTTGTATTACAAACTAAACTTGATAGAAACCACACTTACAGGGGAGTTCTTGCTCTTCAGATTCTTACTTTCTGGTTCTGATTCAAGTAGATGCTGTCTATGACTGCTCATCACTTTACCAAAGGAACTACCGAATCTCTGGTGTTTACAAGCTACCTCCTGATGAATTTTTGGGGAGTCCAGATCTGGAGGTAAGGATGTTGAGTACACAATGTATATTACATGTATTTTCAAATATAAGTATTTCTTGATTATATTTGAATTATTATCTACCACAGAGATGAAAAGAGCACATACTGAGTTATGATACCCTGCACTTTGAATCAGCATCTTCATGTAGGCAAACTTCAAGAAAGGAAAGAGTGTACATTTAAGAAGGAAAACAGAAAAAGCGTTCATTTAATAAATTTTTTCCATACTATTTTAAACAAAATAGCAATTTCTTCAAGCTGTGAAATCTGGAACAATGTCTTGTCTTGTGTTAAGAGAATTGAACCTTCTTAAGTCCACTGACAAGTAAACACTGCCTTTTTTCCTATTCTAGGTGTTCTGTGACATGGAGACAGATGGAGGCGGCTGGACTATCATCCAAAGACGTAAAGTTGGTTTGACATCTTTCAATAGGGACTGGAAACAATACAGGGAAGGATTTGGCAATATTCGGGGAGATTTTTGGCTGGGAAATGAAAATATCTACCGACTTTCAAGACGCCCCACTGTTCTGCGAGTGGAGTTGGAGGTAATTAATAAGCTCTCAATTTCAGCAGCAAAAGGTTTTTTTGTACAAAGTGATTCTCTAGTAGCAGATACCATCTCCTGTCTCTACAGAAGGTCCAAATAATTTGCATGCTTTAATTACAGGAGAAGGAGGTAGGATGGACCTAGTGATACATTCAAGGACAAGACAGAATTATGTTCTCCAGCGTGCAAAGTCAGTAGGACAACCTTCTGTCTGCGTACAGATTGTGTCTTAGGGAACGTGTGGGGCTCTAGAGAATCCTGTGTAACCCACTGCAGACAGAGATCAAACTGCTGACCACCTCAGGTTCAAAGATTCACAGATAGGCCCCATAAAGTTTTAAAGACTCTGAGTCTTCTCCTTTTGCAGCACTTCCTTCCACCCTGCGTACAAAAAAGTTTGCATTGTAATATCCCAAAACAATTTCTACAGTCTACTAAAGGCTTGGGTTTGACTTAGTTTATAGCTGGTACAATAGCTTTGAGGGATGGGATATGTATAACGGAAAAAAGTGAGCTGAAAGGCTTTATATCCAAAAGTCACTCTTTCAGAGAGGGAAAAAAAATACTTGAGACAGCACACTATGAGACAAGTATGCTGAATGCAAGAGCTGCGCACCAGGTTTCCATACATATTGTTTAATATCAGTGCAGATAAGACTTGGAAATATGATGCTTTGCACTGGAAAGTTTCTTTGCCTTAACAGATAAGTTTCTGCAGTCTGAGACAGAAAAGACTAGTGAAAAATCTAGGACTGAGAAAAGATACGCAACATGCACTGTATATAACCATAGATGGTGGAGTCTTTTTGTAACTACTCTAACAGGACCTATTTCTTCTTCGTTGTTCTGTGGCAGGACTGGGAAGGTAACATACGCTATGCGCAATACAAGCAATTCACCCTAAGCAACGAAATAAATAGCTATCGTCTTTTTGTGGGGAATTACACTGGCAACACAGGGCGTGATTCCCTAAGGTACCACAACAACACAGCCTTCAGCACGAAGGACAAGGACAATGACAAATGCGTGGATGACTGTGCCCGGTTCCGTAAAGGTAAAACACACATAAACACCTTCCTGTCCTGAGAGACTTGCCTTGTAATTTGTAGAGAGCCCAAGACTCCCCCTTTGCAAGTAACTAATAAGTAGCATCTGGATGGCAAATCAAGGGAGGGGCGACCAATTCTGGAATACACACTTATCGGTTATGTGGGAAATCTGGCAGGTAAAGCTGATTTACAGACTATATGTTATAGACATCAATACTCTTCAAATGATTTAGTGTATGGCCTCACCTGCACATACTGTTATACAGTATACACATATGCCCATTATGTGTATCTGCCAATCTGCCAGACTAGCTCAGATGTTGGTGCAATTCAGTGATGCAGGAAGTTATTCCTGTATATCTACAAGGTTTTTATTTTTTCTTCCATTTCTTATGAAGTTTTAACTTCTAGTATTAGGGACTTGTAATTATTCTTCATGCACCTCAAGGTTCAACCTGAATTCTCATCTTTATTCCTACTCTATTAAAAGCCTCTAATGAGGTTACTCTCTTCATTCAATTTATTATCTTTATATGAGGTCTGTCACAAAGATAATTGTCTTCACTGCATCTTGTCCTTTATTTTTAAATTTCCCCATTGTGCCCCCATGCGACATCCAAATGAAATTGCTGGTATCACTCTCAATAAAATAGTGCGGCTTACTTGCAGAGTCCAGAAACCTTTTAAACACCTTAAGATGCCCAAGCTAAGAACCCAAATTCGTTTCCTACGCTAACTCTCAGAGTCAGAAACATGTCAAAGAAATTCTAAGAGGAATGAGCAAGTAAATGAAAAGCTACTGGGCTAATTTGACTGTGTAACTGTAAAGCCTTTATGTATTTAGTATCTATATTAAGTTTTGAATTTACCTGCAATCCCAGTCATTAGGGCCACAGGCTCCAGGGATTAAATGGTGTATTCTGGTCACTCTCCTCAGGAAAGAGCAATAATTCTTAATACAAAACGTACCTGTTGTAAGTAAATGGCTCACCAGGAACCTATTCATTTGTTTTCTGAAAAGGTGGATATTGGTATAACTGTTGCACAGATTCCAATCTGAATGGGGTTTACTACCGCAAAGGAGAACACACCAAGAACATGGATGGCATCACCTGGTACGGATGGCACGGATCAACCTATTCACTGAAAAGAGTTGAGATGAAGATCCGGCCAGAGGATTTCAAACCATAGAGGGAACGAATATCTGATTGTACAGCTACAAGATGTCACTGCACAGAAGGTGGGCAACGGACAGCTCAAAATCAGCCAAATAATTGTTCATTTCATCTAATATGTGCAACAGCTACATACTAGCTACATACACACACAAACACTAAGGCACACTAAGCACCAGCCACAGCCACTAGTGTTATCAGGGCTCAGACTTATTTCTTCCTCTTCAGGCTCTTTCCAAAGGGAAAAATGCTGCGTTAGAATAGGTTAGAACTGAATGCACTTACAGCACCTTCAGAGAACCTACTGGTGTTTTCACTAGCATTGTGACTAGTGGGTAGCCTTAGTATTAACCTGCTAGGCAGGGACTGAAAAAAGAAAGCCTCCTTGTTGCCTTTCCTTCAGCATCTACTGTAAGCATCGCTAAGCAACTCCTTCCAAGAGGAACTCAAATCACAAAAATGACATGTTTGTTTCCAGCTAGAGGAATCAGTCAGAAGTGTCCCTGATGCACCTTTCTTTCCTGTATAATAAGTGGTTTACATGCCCACAGAGGAAAAAGTGAAGCTCAAAAATTTTGGATTAATTATTATTGCCCAGGTTCTCTCCTGAAGTTTTCCTGCCATCTCCTGCTGCTGCCTCAAGTAAGTCCCCATAGAGGGCTGCACCCAGCAGATAATAACCCTGGAGGAAGGATTTGTCCCATATGCTCTGTGATGCTTATTCCTATGGACAGATCACCTAAAGGTTGATAAACTAGAAAGGAACTTTCTGGTCTGCCATTAAATTATGTTCAAGTTAGAACATAACTGTGCTATATGTCAGTAAGACTAAGAGAGAACAGCACGTTAGCAAGAAAATCCAGACCCAGCCACCCAGCCAAAAAACTCAACTCCAACACTTAAAACCACTGTATCCATGAGCAAAACACTAGTACGCACCAGGGAATACATAAGTACCAAAAGTTATTCAAACATAAGGGGATGTTCACTAGCATACCGCACTGCGAAATATTAAAATTTGTTCTAAAGACTACCCCAATTACAAGTTACCCAGAGATGTTATGTCAAAAATCAGTATATTTCTTCCTTATATAACACAGTGTTAAAAATAACAGTTAAAAAAGAAACTCCTCCTGTAGCCATACCATTGTTTGAAAATGTTGGAAAAGATAGTCACAGTTAATATAACTATTTTTATTCACCTTAAAGAGAGTTTGAATCTAATTTAAATTGTTCAAGTCTTGTGTGAAGTGGGAGATAAAGGTGTCTTGGGAATTGCCTTACATATGTTTGACGATCCATACTGTAAAACTCAACTGTGTGGAACTATAGTTGGAACTATTTTAACTGTGGTCTATAAAATGGATTTTTAAAGGTTTCTAAACTTTTTCATTTCTAATAAATTGTCTTTCATTTTTAATCCTGCTTTACTTCAAGTCTTTGCTCCTTAACTTGCTTTTTGATACACAAAGAAACAGCTGCACAAGTGAGTGAGGCCAGGAAAGGGAATACACTGCGTTCTATGTTTTCCTCAGAAAAACACGAGAGGACAAAGGATGAGAGAATGAAAGAGGGGAAAAAACAGGAAAGCACAACTCCAAGGAAGTAAGAGGGCTGAAAAATTAACTGCATACAGACAAAGCTAAGTTTTTGCTCAACCAAAATCAATTTGTCCATCTCAAACGGTAGAGTTCACATTCCTGTGATACGAAACTGAGATTCACGTTTTAAAACACGTAGTTTGGTACCAAATCCTGTACAGGTATTTCAGGCTAACATCTTTCTTGTTGATAAAGCTCAGGAAACAATCCACTCTTATTATAATATCTTCTATTTGATATATGAAGAATGAGACCTATCTAAGCTAGATGAGCAGGATCTGATGAGAAATTTTAATTAAGAACTTCAGCTTTTCTGCCTTATTTATATGTAGGTATGGAAATCTCTCTCATTTAACTCACAGCCATTCCACAACATCCCATATTGAACTTGAAGGGTGAGAGGTGGAAATCAGAGTACTCCACTTTTTCCTGCACAACTTCCCACAGCTTCTATCATAATTTTAACCACATAATACAAGGGCAGAATTCAGCAGCTAGAAATGTATATCCGCAAGCTAGTTAGTAAGCCTACAACAACGTCTTGTGGTAGAATGAAATCTTAAGAATTGTCTAGATTCATCCTAATGGTATCCTAAATTGGGCACTGATGCAAGAGCAGAAGTCTCATCAGTTGTAGTCCTACCTGATGAGAGACTCTAGAATGGCTGGGGTGGGACCCTTTTGAAATTCCAGCTCCTTGTAGTGAAGGGCCTTGGCATATGCTCGACATTTTGCAGCTCTTTCACCCAGGAGGACAATGCCATTATCATCTCTCAAAGGCAGTGGACCCTGGGTAGAAGCACATACATCAAAAGCAGGATAAGTATAAAAAAGAAGAAATTATGCATGAACTCTTCACACCCCTTCCATAGACAAGCCATCAGCCAGCTAGCCAGCATTAGAAAAGAGATGCCTAAGAGCACCTCTACCTTGTCACTGTGTTCCATGAATTCTGCCAAGTTCAGCAGTGTCTGAGTGACTTCTGCAATGTCCTGAGAAGTCAGGGCCAATTCAATGCTTCGGATCAGCTCATCCTGCTGGTCTTCATTCAGTTCAGACCAGCATGAAACAAAAGCAGCATTGAAGAGATCTCTGAGGAGGAAAACAAAAGAGAATGAGAGGTGAGGATTCATTACTCATGATAAAAAGTCTATCTGACAGTGGATTTGCCTTCTTGTTTAGAGAAACAGAGCCACAAAATGCATTTATATGTCTACTTGCAATAAATAGTGATTAGCTTTTATAAAGCTAACTTCTGCACCAAATACTTGGTAAAACCTGCATTTAAAAAATATAATAGGATGAGATACTACAAGAGTAGAAATATTGTACTATCATATGCTAGCAAGTATTTTAGGCTAGAACAAACTCTACATAGCAGCAAGGATGCTCTTCTGTGAAGAACTAGGCCTAGTCTGTCTTAGATCACAAGTGCATATAGTGAAAAAGATGATTGTACATTTCTCTGGACACACATGCTGCAACATTTGTGTTTTCTGTGCTCACTAGAGGACTGCAGTTGCTGGAGTTTGCATTAGTGGCAAAGCTTGAGGAGGAAAGGTGATGAAAAACAGCTACAGGGACAGCCCTTGTCACTGCTTATACTGTGGAGAAATACTGTGGGATGGGTTTGAGATGCGTGGAGTACACATGGAGGACACTAGCATTACCTCTGCCTACCTAGGAATTGCTGGCTTTTCATCATGCTGTTTGCCCTTCTATTTCAAAAAATAATAAAACTCACATTAAGGCAAAACTAAACCAGGAACGAACACTTTTCTAACAGCAGCAGTCAGATTCATACGCACTGAGATGACAAGTGCATATTGTCAAGAAGAGATAAACAGGCAACTGCTTACAGAAACTCAAAGTTTCTCCAGACATACTGGTTCCAAAAGAAATAAAGCACTGTGGCTTATTCCACTCAGAGGCATTTTTATTCACCCGCAGTAGATCCTCAAAACTATTTCATACTCTACTGTTTTTCCAGCTACACTTTTATGTGCCTTATGTTATTTCTAGACTAATATGCAGAATTCCCCTGAAAGATTTTGTGCACATCATGGAGCAGCCAGCTGGGAAGGGTGGAAATGAAATCAAGTTGCCAGCTATTTGATTTGTCCCAAAGCAGAAACTATCTCTATTTATGGAACTTGAGAGCTTTTAAGTAACTTTATTTTTCCTTATAATATCTGGCTTGCATCTGCAATTTAAAGTGATCCGAAAAAAACAGAATTACTCTACCGAGCCATGGGATTATATGCCTGAGCCAGGGCCCAGCATGAGCGCAAGGATGGTGAGGAGGAATCTTTCAGCAGCTCCAAACTCAGTCTTCTTAACCATTCCAACCAGTCATCTTTGGAAACTCTTCTTGCTGCTCCCCAGGCCTGCAGTACAAAGTGAGACAATTCAACTACCAAATGAAGCACTATCCAAAAGCAGAAGAAATCCATCAGCAGGCAGCATTACTTCTTTACAGCTCCAAATCACATTGCTGAGATTCCCTTTTCAATTCCCTGAAATCCGTTACCTTTACCAGATAATTTGTAGTACTTCAGTTGCATTTCTAAGAAATCTTCCCTAAATCTATTCCTGTCGTGACATGCCAAGTATTTAACATGAATAATTCTTTCCCTACAAAAATACATCGAGAGCTGAAGCCACTATTGAAGCATCGGCTTAAAAATACTTAAAAATGTAATTCTAAAAGCAATGAGTCCAGCATTTTCAAACCAATCCATCCCACTACTGACCTGAGTGCTACATGCATTAACTGTTCAAATTTGCCAGTGCTTAGCTATTAAGTTCTATACTGGCTTCAAGAGAATATAGCACTAAGAGAAGTGGCTGATGAAAAGAGGCAGAACCTCCGAAATAGATGTCTCTACAAGCTACAGATGATTCCTTGTGATCTAGGAAGTTTTGTTCATACTTCACATAACAAGAAAGTGTCAAGATTACTTCACGGCCATTAATAGCCTGATAATTCAGCTGCTCCTATCTTTAAAGTTGCTTAGCACCTCCTTAGATGGGACACAATAGTTCCTCCCTTCAGTAGCAAACTCATGCTGTGCAGCACTCCAGTCTTACCTTCTGCAGGTTGATGGTGCTAACATGTAATTTCTTCATGGGACCTGTTTCCACAGGACCACTGGCCAAAGTTTCTCCCTGGTTGCTTCTCAACATTCGGTGCTGATAAATCAGGGGATCCTCTTCTTCATCAGCAAGAGTATAGCCCTACAATAAATGGCTTACAATGAAGATCACACCCACACATACAAAAGCAACTTTCTACAAGCCAAATGGATGATAAAGTCAGAGCACTATCCAATCTCACAGCAAAATTTGTGAAGCAAACAACCGTGTTTCATTAGAATGATTACACCTTATAAACCAGAGAACTCGAATGATATCCCTTTTCTAGTCAAGGTAACTGTTAAGAAATCTTAGCTCCTAGTATTAAAAAACAGAATAATACACCTGAAAACATGCACTCTTTCCTGTTTGGCTCACTAGTAAGCAGTGTGCTGCTTGTTCCACACTAATCAAATTGCAAAGCAGTTACTGAGTTTTTGAAATGTGGGACATACTATGGAAAAAACCCGAGATAACAAGTTAGGGTAAATCCATATTTAAGAACTACTGAGAAAAAAGTAATGACACTGGCTACAAGTCTAAGTTCTTACTTAGAGCTTGCAGTGATTTTTCTATAGGAAATAATTGATACCAGTTAACAATAATTTTCTCAATGCAATCTCAAGGTCTCCTTAAAAAGCTGTACTTAGCACACAAATACAGCAACAACCATTCTTCGTTCTATGAGTAACTCAAAGTGAAGTTTCCAGCTGCATCTGTTTCAACATGAAAACATCCCCAAAGTGCCCTTAAGCAAACAACTATACACTTGTCAACTCACCTTTACAATTCTGCAGATAAGAACATCATAGCGTTGATGGTTAATTCTGTGTCGCACCAGAACTTTGTTCACCATTGGGATAAAAATCTGGTACTGTATACAGGAGAATGCATCAAAAGCTAGTTACTCAATCTCACCAAGAGCAGTAAAATTCCACCTTTGTTTCATTGATGTTGTAAGAAACCAATTCTGAAAGTTTGATTTCAGTAACTCCCAATTCCAGAAACAACTAAAGAGAAGAAAAATCTGTTTTCTTTAAAATCCAGAATGAGTGCATTACAAATATTCAACTTCAAAGCCCTGCTCTTTGGGACAGTCCCTCCTTCTATGAGCTTTCAAGCCTAAGAAATATATTACCTTCTTTCCCAGCTGGAATACCAGAGAGGAGAGGGTGTCCATTGCAGTTGTTCGTAGCTCAGGGCTCTGATCTAGTGTTCGCACAATGGGATGAATAATCCGTGAAGCATAATCAGTGAAATCCAGGGATTCCGTCAAGCGATCCACTGTTTCTAGAGCAGCTCTAAAGTCAGAGCAGAAAGAAGGGAGGACTTATCTCTCATTATATAAGACAGGAACAACAACATGTAAAAATACAGAAGTGATTCATGCTCAGTCCTCCTAGGCATCAATGGCAACAGGAAAAACAGAACACTAGAACGCTGTTAATGCAGCTAGTGCTTCCAGGACAGCTTGCAAGTTGCAGTGACTAGAATACTGGCAGGTGAGAACCAGAAAGTAATAGTCTATATGCAAGAAAATGTATTACCAGTGCTGTGACGTCCAACCAAAAATAACTTTCCATAATGATTTAACACAGAGAAAACCTGTGGAAGGAACTAAGCGGTATTTCATTCTACATGTGGCTAGGGCTGCCATTGCAGAACTTGGATATCACAGGCAAAAAAAAAAAAAAAAAGAGACTGCCAAGCCACCAACACTTACTTGCGAGCCACCACTGGGACATCTGGGGCATCAAATAGCTTTACAATGGGAGGTAGTAACAAATGAAGGTAGTCATCCAAGTTAGCTCCGAAGAGCTGGATCGCATTCAATAGCTGGAGGGAAAAATGACCCAATGTGACTCAAAGTCGTGAAAGAGATGCATTTTAAATAAGTCAGTATCCAGTGAAAACTTGCTTCAATCCTGCACTTTAAACAAAAGTACTGCCTGCATCATTTCACACCAAGCCACTGCTGAGCTGCACCTATCCCTTTTGGTTGCAACACACAATCAACAGAAGCCCTGCTGGAGAGTGGCACATTGGGCACGCACTTGCCTCAGCAATACCCAAACCAACCCAGCTGCTGCAGCTTCCTGCTCACCTTGACAGAGACAATTCGACTCTGACTATTGTCATGCATGAAGACCCGTAACATGTGAGGAATGAGCTGAGGCAGATAAAGTTTGAATTCACCTCCTAGAGCTACCACAATTTGCTCGATAAGTAGGATAATTGTGCTCTGTATGGAGTTGTTCATGACCCAGAAGTCCTACGGAAGAAAAAAAAAAAAGGTAAAAAATTAAACAGTTCTTCAGTTGAGCTCTACCAATTACAAGAAAATCAAACTGTAGGAGACAGTCTCTAGATAAACTCAAGATTGCAAGGAGGGACTATATGTCCCTTATACACTAATACAAATTGGCAGCTTTGGTCTGTTTTTAAAACACTCTGTACCTTCAGTATACTTATACCTGTTGAAAACAACCTCTAGGCAACTGATTTTTCCTAATCCTTCTAAGTGTTTGCAAACAGTAAGTGAAAAAGAAGTGAAATGCCACCTATTTATGAACTCCAAAAAATTCTTGCTAAAACTGTTTCTGAAAGTAGTAAGTGCACAAAAACCAAGCACTCAAAAGAACTCAGGCACTAGCAGAATCTATTACTAGTAACTGCAATAAGAGCAGCTCCTAATGTATATTATTGTTTCAAACACATGTTACTTCAAAATACTATTACTACTCCAAATGCATGGAATTCTGCACTTCATCTGAATGTATGAAGTAACTGATACATTTGATAATGACAGAAACACTATCCACCTTTTCTGACACTAAAATGCTGGCTTAAAGGTGGTACTCACTCTCATCAGGGTGACAATTTCATCCATATAGGGCCGAATATGACTTCTCACAAAGGACACCAACATCCCTAGCTGCTGGAACAGGAACTGGAAGGAAGAAATGTGTAGTGATCAATGTAGCTTATTCAAGTTTCAAAGCAACGCTAGGTAAACTGTGTTTCACAGGCCAGTTGCAAGCTCATTTACCAAACAAATAGCATGCATAGCTCCTATATGCTCAAAATCTGGGGCTAAATTCTTGGCAGCTTCAGCTCAGTGGTTTGGGTTTTTGGGCGGGGGGGGGGTGTGAGGGGGGAGTGGTTTTGGGTTTTTTAGTTGCTCCCCCGCCCCCCCAAACTTGCATCAAAAAATTTCTTAGTTCAAAGCCTTACAGTCAAGCATAAAAATAGGAGTTTATAATGGGTCAGTAAGTTTATAAAATGTCAGAACAGACTTGCAAGCAAAAACACCTCAACTACAGAGCTTTTTAATTTAGGTTTGAAGGATGCTTCCAAAAATTTAGCCCCTAATCTTTTCCCCCTGCCTGTAAACGAAACTGGCACACATTTTAAGATACTCTTTTTGTACTCTTTCCCATCCCCACCAAGATATATTGGTGAAAAGTTACTGGGGAAGAGAGTTTGGTCCTTGCCAGAAATACCACATTTTTTTGAAAGACGGTTGATTGTACCATAGAAGAATTTTGACTGAGACAATTTAATTTGGATATGCTATGACAATTTTGCAATTCCTTTTGCCCCAATACAATCTTATGCACTCACTCATGACAATGAATTTACTTCTAAGATCGGTATGAAATAATGTGGGTTAAATCGCTTTGTCCACAAAATAAATGTATACAGTCTTTTTTCCTCTAGGAAAATAGGAAAATGTAAGTTATCATAGATTAAATTTCATTTCTTCATGCAGTATTTGAAGACTATAGCGACAAAATACAAAGTGGAGCTCAGAAAGAGATAACTTGTGAAAACTAAGTAAGAAATAACATTAGCTTCTTTAGTGAGAGCAGTACACTTACATTTACCAAAAATGAACCCTGAGCTCCTGTATTGTGCCTTTTTTTGGTGTAGTGAGAGGATGCTTACATATAGGACAAGGACCTGCCTCCTTTAGGCTTTAGTGTCACACGTACCCACCTCAGCTCTTCTCCCCAGTACACTTTCACCATCTTCTTTTACCTGAAAATTTTTAAACAGAGTGTGCACAACTGCATAGCTTTCAAGCAAGTTAGATCAGTCAGGTCTAGGAGTTCGGCCAACCCAGGCGTGAGAGATGTTTTCCTTCCAATCTGAGTAGTAGTTCAGTCTGGGAGAAAACAGCGGTTCTATAGCAGGGTTGGGATTCTGCTAAGGGAGCACCCATCCCACCTATAAAACACAGTACCAATAACTAATACAAACTGCCCTTCCCACCCCAGAGATTATTTTCAGCTGCCTGAGGAAAAGGTTTGGCAAACAGCAGCCATCTCTGGTTAGGTGAACCTTAAGCCCATTATTACCTTCACACAATTCTCATTTCCTTCTAAAACTGTAACTTAAGTGGGAAGACAAAGCACTGCTGTGGAATCACCACCCACACTGCTCTGAATGTTAGCAGACTGTAGCAAATTGAATTTTCCTTCTCACAGATGAGCCAAAGTACACGGTTGCATCAGAAATTTAAAGAATCTACCTCTATTATTTAATAATACTGTTTGCAACAGTACATTAATGCAGAGATCACTGAAAGCTCTGGAAGCTGCACAGGCTGTTTTTCTGAACAAGACCAGCTTGATAAATAACAGAATCAAATATTGGCCTTTTAAGGATTCTGCTCAGAAGCAGCTGTTTCAATAAGAAGCAGAAAAATTGTTTCCACTGGATATTCTACCAAATGCTCACAGGAGAGAAAAAGCAAAGCTGAACCTCACTTCTGCAGCATGCTTGGCAGCAACACATAGCACAGCAATGCCCAAAGCCAGTCACATTCTCTTTTAAAAAACGGATTCTTATTTTAGGGCAGTGGAACACGAAGGAAGAAGGAGTGGTCCCTAGTACACTCACCTCTCGGATGGCACCATCACAAACCCGTATTACATTCAGGAACGTTGGCATGACCTGAGGCAGGAACTGCACACACTTCAGCCCAAGAGATTTGAAAATAAAGGTGATGGCCTGAACTACCATAGTGTGGTGTTGGGACAAGGATTGGTCTCGGAAAATTCTCATCAGTGCCACCATAGAGACAGCTGGATAGAACTCATCCAGAGGGAGGTTTCCCATGTTCACCAACATCTCACTGGTACTGTAGTCCGCTAGGAGAAAAAAAGATAGTGTCAACAAGCTACATATTAAGTGGTCTTGAATACCAGTTCAGGAGCACCTGAGTATTAGGTGAAAACATGTACACTAATAATTTGTTAAGAAGAGGAGACAAACTGGTAACAACAAAAACAACAACAAAACCAAACCAAACAAATAAAAAAAAACCCACCAAAAAAACCAAGACCTGTTTCTAGATCATAAAGCTATTCACTTGAAATAAATTCAGATGCTTACAAGAATCCTGGCTGGATTTGGACTCTGAGAGGCTGACGGCTGAAGCATCTCGTGACTGATCAATCATACCAATGTTCACTTTGTGTTTGTAGGGGTCTAAAGCACCCAGCAACCCTAACACACGAATAGCCTGATAAGACAGAGACAAAAAGGAAATTCATCAGATCTTCATCACCAAGGCATACCTCACATGAACCGACATGTTTGGAAAGGTCCTGAGGATTAGAGAGAGAAGATCTGGAACTAAAGCGACTGCCTGGAAAAAAACGTCAATGCTTTCCATTCAACTGCTGGAGGCCATTTCACTGACTCGCCACTTTCACCCTCTTACATCTGCTCATTGTACTTCTATCAGCCACAACAATGATCTTTCACCTCCCTCCCCGCCCTGAATCTATGCAAACACGTTTATTTCACAGCACTCTCTTCCCCCAAAAACTTTTAGAAATGGTTGTGTGATAGCTTCATGTTCATACCTCTCTACGGGTGCCCTGGTTCTGCTCAGTCTTCAGGAAGTTCAGAAGCACCTCCAGCAAAGTTGGGTACTTCCTGTATGGTTCCACCACATAACCAGTGCTGGCCACAAGCTGTCCCAGTGTCCAAAGAGCCACCTGGAAACATGAAAGCCAGAGAAGATTAGTTTTGACCAGGGAATTTATTATGTCTCCTGATTCATCAGTCATTCAACTTCTGTAAAGTTTCTTTAAGCATTTTAGCATCACGCTGCAAACCACAGCCCATGGTTTGAAAGCCCCTATTAAAGAGTGCTTTTTAATAAGCAATAGTAAAGAAAGTGATAATCAACAGTTTTTTAGACTCTGACTGCCATAACTGCCCTCACTCAGAGATACAATTCAAATAGGCATTCAATTCAGTGAGTCCAAGCCTTCCAATAAAAACTGCTTCCTTTTTTTTTTTTTTCTTTCTTTTTTAACAACTCTGTACTATGTCACAACAGACAGGCACTGCAATCCCTTACCTGTGTGCCATGAGTGTGAACATACCCTCCACAAGAGAGACTTGAGTGATTTAAAGGTTCATTTTAGCAGCTATGATGGGACACAGGAATATTTCATCACAACTTAGATCACGGCCGATGGCAAATTTAGTGCAGTCAAACACTTACTTGTCTTTTAGCCAGCAGCGAGGAGTCCTGTAGCATGTCCATAATTATAATGAAGAGCTCATCCACCCATTTCCTCATTTCCAGCCCACTGACCTATTGAAAGACAAAAATCAAAGTCCTTTATCTAGCATTGCCAAAAGCTTAACAACTGACAAGCATGGCAAAGAGGTACCGGCAGTATCCCTACCTGTGCAAGTTCCCCTATGGTAGCTAGGACGTTGTTAATCACCCCTGGATTTGGATCTGGATCAGGATCTTTCAGTTTCACAATCAGTGCCTGGTAGGTGACAGAGGAACAAATGAAAATGTGTTTAGAAGACTCCTTGCTGTACATACAGTACTCAAAATTATCTTTCCTTCTGTTTACACCTGAAATTGATTCCACAGGGGCTCAACCTGCATCATGGTGAGCATTGCAACAGTAAATGAAGCTTCCATTTCACAAACTTTATGTAAATCCAGAATCAAGTTAGGCTACACTATCACATACATGCATTACTGTGGGTAACATCCACACCAATCCGATTTTTTCCTGCTATGAAGAAGAAAAAGAGCTGCAGCTTCTGTATCCGCTTGCGATATCATCTCACTCCAAAGTCACCAGGAAATGTACAGAGACTCTACCTTAAGGATAGGCTCCATATACGGACGAATGAGGCGCGGAGCATTAGAAACCAGGTGACCCAACATCCTGGCACTTTGCTCTTTAATCCTGCCAACACCACTGTGTTCCAGCTCTGTTAGAATCTGCAGAAAAGACAATGGAAGCATGAGAACAGGGAAAATAAAGGTAGGCAAAAATTCTTTGGATTTCCTCTTCTCCTGTCCAATAACCACAGAAAGAAAAAACCAATCTCAACCCTTGTAAAGGGTGTTCTACATTTATGCTCCATTCAGTCATTTATGTCTAAATAAAGCTAAATTAATTAGCATAAAACTGAATAGATGGCTCCAAAACCATCTATGTTTATGAAGTGGTGCCATCCATTCAGGGTGAAATAATGACTGCTATCCTTTCCTTTCTAACACATCCCTAGAGCTTCAGTCCAAACATTTATCACTCAAAAGACTTCCTGAAACCTACTAAGCTGGGTAATAAATACTTTCCAAAAAGTTCCCACACATTCACTACAGCTAGATAGCCCACTTCTTTAACACCATCTTAGTCTCAATACCAACTACCCTATTTTCACTGCAGACATCCCTCTTCATTACCTGGATTAACATCTTGCGCAGGAAAGGCATGACAAAAGCAGGGTTCATGCTGCTCAGGCGACCCACAGTACAGATGGCCAGCTCTCGGATTTCAAATACTTGATCATTCAGGGCCACAAAAAGAGCTTGCAAATTTTCTGCCTGGGCAAGGTGAGCATCAAATCGCTCATCCAGAGAAGCCAACACGCAGAAGCGTATATCAGGGTCTGCAAGAACACATTTGTTTCTCTTTAAATCCAGTAAAATCCTGTTCTTATTATTGTCCTTATTCACAAACTGGCCTCAAAAATTCTTCACAACCTCAGAGAAATGCTGAGAGCTTCCCCAGCATGAGACACTACACATCAGTGTTTTACACGTGAGAAACAAGGTAGGTCAGCCCAACAGATTCAGTGCTGCTCAGTACTGCCCCAATACCCAGATCAGTACAATGCCGACCTCATGTATGTACAGGTGGCACATTTGGAGGCAGTGTGCAGAAAATGAACTCATCTCAGGTTACCATATTGCAACTGAAAGAATAAAAAAAATCAAGTAGGAAGATTCAACGGAAGGGACCAACCCCTTCCCAAACTACGAAGTTGAAGGCCACGACACAGAACAGCAAAAGAAGTCTCAGGGCTCTACCTAGTTCAAAGGATTACCAAGGGCACAGTTCAAGCGTTTTGCACTAGTGTTCTATTAATACCTCAAAAATCAAGATCTGGGAAGAGAAATTGGGAGACTTTTTTAATTGGTAAAGAATGACAGTTTAAGTTAGTAGCAAATATGTTCAAATTCTACCACAACCTTAATATCATGACCTGCTCACGTGCTAAAATTAACATGTGGTAGGAGAAGCCTTTTCTCTGAACCCCACACTAACCTGGGTCCGTTATTCCAACCACAAGCAGTTTGCTGAGAACGTCAGCCACAACCTGCACTGCCGTCTGACTGACCACATGGGCATGACCACTGATCAAGTGGATGGAAGGTGTGAGCAAGCGAGAGCAAGTGCGAGCTGCTTCCATCCGGATCTCCTTGTGTTCACTGTTCAGAAAGTGGTCTGCACAGTGCCGAACAAATTGAGTCAGAGAGTGGCCTAGAAAGAAGAAAACGGGGAGTTTAACACAGGTTTACACCTCAATTACTGATTTTACCAGGGAATAGGAGTTTAAAGGAAGTGCTCTCAAGAGTTTTCCTACTACTTGTACTCTACTCCAATGCACTAGTGTTTATATCCCATACCCCTTGGCTCCCTGCTTCCTTATTTCATCTTACCTTCAAACTCAAAGCTACCCAGTGTACGAAGGGCAAGGGTGATGCTACCCACATCACTGGCCTCTGGGATGTTGGTGAGGCTAGGGGAGGCAAGCTGGTGGGCAAGGCCCTTTGGCATGCCTGGATGTCGCAGAGGCTTGTGCATTAGAACAAGGGAGAGCATTTTCAGCAGCCCATCCTGGATATCCTTCTTTAGCTGGGGAATCTGACGACTCAAGTCGTACAACACAGCTGTTAGAGCAGGGCTGAGGGCAAGAAGCAGGCAGATAGTCATTAGAACAGAAACAATGAGGTGCATATTTCACCCTTTTGTTTATGCTTTTGCCCATCAGAAGATAATTGTGGGCATTCACACATCACAGTGACACCGGTCAGCACAGCATAAGGGTCCTTGTGTAAACTCAGGCACATGAGATGACCTTCTTGTATGAACTTGGTGAGCAAACTGCCGGGACTGCAGCACACATTGCTACATTAGGCAATATTGCTAGAATACTGTTACAAAGCTAAGTGATTCCTTACACTTGTGCTTTTTAGACACAAAGGCAACTAAATTCACTTCCAGATAGCAACATTAATCTAATCTAAACAGCTTTGTGCTACCTGGATATTTTCTCCATACCCTCCCATACTAACAGCTTCATGAGCTAGGAAATTTCCAATAGGAACTGTCAGCTCCAAAGGTGAAAGAAGCTAGGAGCAAATAATTCAGTGCTTCAATTCTCCTTCCCTACCAATTTGATATGACAGAAATCTGCTGTCCTTCAGAGGTTTTCTAGATTTTTTCAGGCTGTTTCCAAATGCGTTTGAAGAGCAGCAAGTAAAAGAGATTGCTTTTGCATTCACTAGTTGTTCTACAAAAAGATTTCTTTACACAGAGACCAATGTTCTTAAGTAACTCAACAGGCACATTAACACTTAAAACATACTGTTCTTCCGGAAGAGCTATACTGATCTTCTGAAAGATCATTTAAAAGCAATAATCTTCCTTCTCAGTCTGAAGACTTTCAAGGTCTCATTTTGTATGGCCAACAATGCCATCCAGTGGCTAACAGAAAAATGTGCTCCCATGCCTTCCTTGTACTTACCTCAGGCCCACAGCCAGCATAGGTTCCAAAAGCTCTTTGATGTCCTGCTGGATGCTGGGTCCCATGGCTCGTGCCAGCATACTAATGCAGGTGAAGACCGTGGCATCAACCTGCACAGACTTCTGCCTCCTGGAAAGGGACCACATAAAAGTTAATTAAGAGGAGCTGCTATTTTTCAAACATCTTTCCTCATCCCACTTCTGTGTTATCAGTCTTACAGAAATCCCTCTGATTTTAATACAGTAATTTGATCCCACATCACAAAAATTATACAAAGAACAGGTGTTTCAGTTTCTTCTAACCTTCACATACTTACTTGTGGGCAAAGTCCTTTGGTGGTAGAGCTGCTTTTATGATTTCAAGGACTTTTGGCAGGTAAGCTTGAAACTCAGACCTCACAGCCACAGAAAGCAACCCCAAGGCCTGGAAGGCTGCTGTTCGCTCCTTCTCCTTCTTCACACAGCTGAGAACATGATTCATGGTGTCTGGAAGATACTGATCAGCTGCCCACAAGAGAGAACAATACAGATATTGGAACTCATTTAGGTTTATACAGTTGCATCACAACTAAACCTTTACAAGTATAAAACTAGGAAACAGACATAGCCATATAAAACTCGGTGACATGAGCAGTGGCAAACACGTCACCGTATAATAACATTTTCAAAGCCCAGAAGGCCTTCTTTAAAAAAAAAAAAATTAAAAATCACCAAAGTAAAAGAGCTATAAGAAAAAAAAACATTGGAACAGGTTCTATAGACAAATAAGATCCAAGCATCTTGTTTTTATAGTGATTGATTGGAAATTTGGAATAACACAAAGTTTGTTCCAACCCACTTAGAGCAGTTTGCTGACTTGCCTCCAACTCTGATGCTGTCCTAAGCTTGCTTGATAAATCAATTGAACTGCTTTAAAGTCGGCAGGTGTTTCCCATTTTTACTTGAAATTTCCTGGCACATGCAACAGAGAAAAAGGAAGACAACTCTGCTAATATTTGGGATACATTGAGTGGGAGCAAGAGAGCAGAGTTCAACCCTAAGTCTGACATACTGAGGAAAAAAAAAAAAAACACAAGAAGGAGGTTCTCTCTCTCACGGTATTGATCACAGGATTCAGGCAATAGTTTTCAATCCATTTTCTTCATCAGAGCAACATTTTGGCATCAGATATCAAGCCACACTTATTCAGAAAAAAAGACTGTCCTCCCACAGAGGAATTTGCTCATCTTACAAACACCACATTTGTAGTGCTGCATTGCCTGCACGAGCTCATCTGGACCAAAGAGAGCTGGATAACTTCCAGCCCAATTTCAGTAACACTTCTAACATCGAACCATCTTGTCTTGTCACCTGTGAATGCTGAAGGACGGAAAGCTGCCAACCGTGGTAGCAGATTGAGAACCGTCATCTGGATCAAAGAGTTTTTGCTGGTTCTGCACTTGAGAACCCACTGGCACACCTGAAAGGAGATAGATCAGGCTTTGAAAGATGGCCATTGGCAGTAATGCATGAATGTTTATCACCTGGGTGCTTTAAGGCATTCTACTGACATTTGGCTTCAGAGTCCATCAGAAAGATGGATAATTAAGACTGCTTCCAAAGAAAGTCAATCACTTGCTCTAAGAGAGACAGTGACAAAACCAGGATATATATAATTAATGAGTTTTGATGCCTGAGTTCAATACTAGGCAGTATTGCCTGCTAAGTAAGGACAGGGACAACAATTGCTCTACAAGAACCAGCATTGTGAATGTTGGTAGACAAGTTGAAGAACCAACACTTACTTGATCAAACTTCTCTTCCATTAGATCCCTGCAGCATCGACTTTCTACCAATGTAGACTTCGCTGGGACAGGCGAAGTTGCGAAACCCATGATTCCTTGGTGGGCACTGTATCCCAGAAGACCAGCCAAAGCATTTGACTGAGAGGGCTGAAGAGACTGGAAGCTAGTGAAGGGAGTGATGTGGCGAGGTTTGGTACTGAAGCCCATCAGGTCTTTACAGTACTTGTCATGCACAAGCTGCTGCTGAGTGATCTCTTCCATTTCCTCTCTAAGGCGCTGGACGAAGTAGAAAAGCGGGTTTAAAAAAAAAAAAGGTAGCTGAATAAGAGATTCCCAACACAGTGCTACCCAAATCTCCTGAGCAGCATCCTGTATAATTGATATCCAAATGGCTGTAAAGCATCAACTAAGCAAAATCCAGCAAAAAACATTTTGGTATCTAACATGGAACAGAGAGTCCTCATTCTATATAAAATTCTTTTTCATTGTAATTAATCCAGTTAATAGCACTTTCCATCAGAGCTTAATACCTACTCAGCCCAATCTTGTTGCTGTTACTTCTCCGACACAATTCAATTTGTAATAATCAATGCTCTGACTCCATATTCAGACGACTTTTCAGCCCAACAACCCCATTTCAAACACAATGGGGTATTCCCACAGATTGCTGAGTTGCTACACATTGTCAATCAATAAGGCAACCAAAAGCCATACTCCCCATCTTGTTCATTTGCTCACCTCTCCCTCCATACTGCTGATTCTCACTAGCTCATTGAGGATCAGCAAGGCACCATGGATTCGGTCATCACGGTTCATTCCTTTCTCTTTGGCCAAAGTCTCATCAAAGCCCTTTTCAGCTTCTTCATATGTATGCTTGGGGGGAAAGAAAAAAAAATCTGTGATCATGCAGAAACAAAGCCTGTGGAAATAAAGTAGTACTGCCAGTCAAGAGTTACTGATGTCCTGTAATTTTCCAAGAGTGGCCACAAACCTCAACTGGGTAATCACAGAGTATAACACCACAAAATTCAGATTCACCCAGAAGTTGTGGACCCTACTGCAGAGCATTTTCAACAGCATTAATCAAACAGCCAGTCAACCATGCCATGGTTTAAACTTCATCAATATCTGCATCACATATTTGACTACGAGGAATCCAAGTTCACAACATTTAACTGTACTGTCCAAACCTTATTCGATATTATGAAGCTTGAATTCATGTGACAATGGCAGCAAAGCTAAGGTTCAGACAAAAGAATCCTTACTTTTTTCACTTACGTTTTATCTACACTAATAAAGCCATCTGCTACTAAGAGATGACAATAGATAGATGATTGCATGGCTGTAAAACTAGGTCAGGCTCAACAGCTGAAAATGAGTGGAAGATAGAGCAATGGATTCTTGATGAAATGAAGTCTCTTGCTTACTTTTACAGTGGGCTAAAGGAAGTACTCATTTTGTAAACCATTGTATTTTCAACCCTTTCAAGGGGAGGCAGTTTTCTACTGATAATCAGACATACTGACAAAGGTGACACACATTCTTAGCTTAGACAGCTCTTCTAAAAACTGGCACTTGATCATTTGCATTGCATTATGAGGAGCTGCTTCAAAACAAAGTTATTTTCTTACTCTGTACCACTGGGGCTTCTGCATCTCTTTTGGCTCCCGTTGAGTAGTGAGGATAAGGCAGGCTCTTAAGGCAGAAACAGCTCCCTCTCGGATGGCCTGTTTGGGATCCCAGACAGCCACAAATATATTGTCAAAGAATGGCTGCACTTGCTGGAAGAAGAAGGTAGGCACGCTGATTGCCAGCTCACGCAGGACAAGAACCTGGAGGTGGGGAGAGAAACAGTAATGATCTGTGAGGATGAGCACCCATAGACAAATCTCTATTTCTAGATCGTAGTATCATTTATTTAGACTGTTAATTTCTGTAAGCCTGAGCCATTTCCAGCTCCATACTTTTACAGTTCCTAGCACAATGGTGTCTCAATCTTCTTTAGTCACTGGGCTAAGGTAGAAGCAATGAAGCAGCACTGTATCTGCTACGAGTGCATCACAGATCCTCAGACATGGACAGGCAGCCATTCTGATCCTGATCAGAGCTTTTCCGCAGCTCTCTATGCACTTTTCCTACCACTGTTAACTAATCCTCACCATCCTGTTCCAAGACAGGTGAAAAAAAAAAAAAGGAAAAAAAAAATCACTTACAGCTGCATGTCTTCGACCTTCATTCCTGTCAGCTCCCAGCCATTCCAGAGCTCGTTTCACCTCAAACTCCACATACTCAGCTGTGAAGGTGTCACCAGCCATCGCAAGCCGCCCAATAGCCTTGGAGGCCATCTCCATTACAACAGGGTCATTGGATGGCAAGAGGTTCCTCAAGTAGTTGGCAAACCTGCCAATACGGGTGGCGTTACCTCCTTCAACACCGATAAGGCTTGCTGTAGAGAAAGGGAGCAATGCTATAGATTCTTCCTAAGTGTCAGTGAGGCAGACAGTAGGTAATCCCTGGATGAGAGTTAGTATTCCCTATACATTCCTTAAAGGTTCCCATTAACTCCTCCTAAACTGAAAATCCACAGACAAAAAAAATAATCAAGCAATAGGAAAGGGCCACCATTCTTCCAAACCTGAACTTGTTAAGTGGGCAAGAAAATGCATCCAGTAGCTTCATAGATTTTCCCCATTTTTAGTTTAAAAAGAGAAAAAAAAAATCCACCCTGGGATCACAGACCCATTCCCAGCAGAAAGGTATCCATCCACATGCAACTACTACGGCTGGTCCACCTCAGTAGAGAAGTCAAAGACTGAATGGGCCAAGGAAATTGCTCTCCCCCTCAGCCCTAGAGATGGTCTCTCCCGGCCAGGGTGGAGGCACCTTGGCAGGCGGCAGTGTGGCAGAAGCTTTCACTGCCAGTGCCTGGGTTGTACCTGCTCTGTAGATAAAGAGGCCATCAGTGTCCAGGGTTGTCAAGCCGGCACCTTTCAACAGCACTAAATTCACAGAAACAATTTTAAAGTGATACTGTCAGCTTAAAATCAGATGTTGTCAACAAAGAATTCTCTAGCTAAGGGACTTCCACTGCCTTCAAACACGTTGGGATTGGATGATTACGTCTGTGAGCCTAAACCATAAACACCTCCTATTTGGTTATTAACAAAGTACCTGCTATAATATAGGCTACTTGCTTGGAAGGCAAAATATTTCTGCAAGCCGATTTCCCCAAGAGTCAAGATGCAGGCAGCTCTGCCATGTCACAGCGAAAGCACAACCAGAGCAACTGATGGAGCAGCTGATCAGAATCAAAGCAGAAGCTATGTGAGCCCCTCCCAGGGATGGAAGCTGCTGTTATTGAGCCAGGTAAATTTAAAAAACAAGAATCAATTTCCTCAGACAGAAGAGAGTTGAGAAAGTCAGCCCACCCTAATACATAAAAATGGACAGCACAAACTGTTCTCAGCTGAGCTCAAGAACAGAATTTTCACATGCTCAGCACTCACATTTGATGCTCGACTCGTGGAAGAGATCAGGGCCCATTAAGGATCAGGTTTTTGGCCACTCTCAGCACTCAGCAGCTCCCATGCTGACACTTACAGACAGATTTTCAGAGCCCAGCAACTAGCACACACCCAGCATACTGAGCAGTCAGACATAAGGCCCCGATTATAAAAGCTCACTCCTTTTGAAAATCTGTCCCTGAAGACAGATGCATGAAGAGAAAACTCACCAGAGGCATTAAGCACTTTCACTCACCTATAGCCAGAATGCCACCCTTCCTTTCATTTGCATCAGAGCTAGAGACCAGCTCAAATATGTGATGGTTTAGCTGATCGTAAAACCTGGTAGATTCTTCCTGACTCATCTGTAAAAGCAAAAAGTTCAATCAGTTTTCAGCATTCTTTCCATCTTTCCTGCCCCCAAAACCTCCATAAAGACAACGCCTCTTAGGTCACTTAAACAAAAAGAAATAAAATCAACCATACATTACAAACACAAAACAGTATCTCTTGTTTGTGCCCTAGATGTGTCAAGATTATTTATTGTGGTGCTTGACTATCCATCTGTGTCACTCATCTCTCCTACCTGCTAGGGCAAAGGTAAGCTCCCTGCTATGCCCCACCTCCTCTCTAAGACCAGCTTCCATATTCCAAAAATCTCCATCCCCAAAGTACCCAGCCTGTGCCCTACACTCATATGATAAACAAGGATAAATTATCTCGTTTGCAGCACTCACTTCGCGGAGCTCCATGGTGACATAATGCTGCAAGTCCTTGGCAGCTTTCGCTCTTGTCTCTTCACTGCGACTCTTCAAGCCATTGGCAAATTGTTGGAGAATGGACACAGTGCCCGACATGATGGTGGTACGTTGGGGCTCGGGGGCATCAAGTCCTGTAAGTTCTTCAGAGAGACACTTTTTTTTTTTACTGCTTTCAGTTGTTGAAATTGCTGAGCTTCTTTCTTAATGCTGCCCCTGCTGCCTGTTTCCAAAACACACACCCCATTGCATGCCAGGATGCTGTGCCAGTAGAACATAAAATTACAAGTAATGACTATATTCCTTAGGCCTTACAACCCTGTGATAAAACTGTATCACCTCATAATATCTTGACCCCCAGCCTATTTGCTCTCTGGTTCCTCAAATACCAAAACATGCTCCAGTAGGTCAGGTGCCTAACCCCATGGTGATCTAATTCTAAATCAAGGGTCATGCAATAACTGAAAAATAGGAAGGTCAGATTAGGGTTTACAATTAGTCTACAGTAATTAGGCACAATCATTACCATGATTATGTCATTATCATATCTGACGACTCCTTGAACACTTTCATACAAGTTTCTCCACAAAAATTCTAGTGTTATGTCAACACAAGGAAGGCTCAGCACTCAGGGCCTGGCAAGTGTTACATTCTCCAGTAGATATTTAGAGATGGGAAGTCTACTTATAGCAACACCAATCATTGCAACAGGATGTTTACTATCACAGCACATAACCAAACTTTCTCATGAGTCTTTCTTTAGGTGGAAAATATTTTAGAGGTTTGAACCCCACGATTTTCAGATTACAGAAGCCCACACCGAGCACTTGACAGAAGGGCCCAGAGCGACACAAGGCACCAAAACTTCAACTCCTTCTTTCCCAAATATCCTTCACAGGGTCACGAAGATCCACCGAGATTGCAGCGCGAGGTGGCTTCACCCCCCACCCCCCCCACCCGCGACTGGGAGCCAGAAGCTCTCCTGGATGCAGACAGCAGCCTGTGGCTGCGGCCCCATCACCGCCGGCCGAGGTGCCCCTGCGCGGGGGCTCCCTCGCAGCCGCGCTCGCAGAGGGACGCGACAGCCGGCGGGCAGGAGCCGGCAGGCCCGAGCCCGCGGGGATCCCACCGCCGTCGCTTCGCAGGCCGGGAGTGAGGGAGGGGTGAGGCAGGGCAGGGCGGGCATCGCCGCCGGGGCGGGCGTGAGGCCTCTAGCGGCAACGCCGCGAGGGCGGGGGGCTCGGGCAGGCTGGTCCGGGCGGGGAGCCGGGCGGAGAGCCGCGGCGCGGGGCCGAGGCGCCCGCGGAAGCGCCGGCGCCGCTGACAGGGCGCAGGGCACCAGCCCGGCGGGCGCTGAGGCGGGAGCGCGCGGGGAGGGCCGTGACGGGAGGTGAGGGGAAGGCGATGCTGAGGGGAGGCTCCGGAGCCGCACTCACCGCCTCCGCCCCGACCGCCGCCGGCTCCCCCGCTCCGGGCCCCGCGCCCTCCCCTCCCCCGCGCCTGCCGGACCGGCGAGCCGCTGCGAGCCAATAGCCTCCCAGGCGGCCTTTGATAGGCACCGCCTCTGACCAGTAGAAAAAGAGCAAAAGGGAAGGAGCGCTCGCAGATCCGTCCCTTCTCCCAAGGAGCCGCAAGGCGAGACCGTCGCCTCCTGGCCAATCATCAAGCCAGCCGGGAGCGAGTGGCAGTAGAACTGACCAATGGGAAAGCTGACCGTGCTCGATTGGTGAAAAGTCCGCGCTAGGCCCACCGTCCAGACGCCGGCTGACTTCCGCCCTCCCCTAAAGCCTATGCGCTGTGTGCGCATGCGTAGAGGGAGTAGCGCCGTGCGGTGCCGCGCCCGGTGTGCGCCGCTGAAATGTGTCCGGTTGCCCATGACAGGACCAAGGGCAGCCGGGGTGACGCCTGGCTGTAGGCATTCTTTTGCCGTCATGGCGCGTACAGCAGCCGTGGGGTGTGCTTCAGAGTGACCCCTCGCAGCCGCGCGTGACGACGCGGACCGTTTAGTGTTTACGCCGGGCATCGGGAGGTGCTGGCGGGTCGCTCGCGCGCTGCTCTGGTACGCGACCCTCCGCGGAACCTCCTGCGCGAGGCCGCGGCGGCGCGGGGGGGGTGAGGAGGGGCGGGCGCGGCCGCTGGGCGCAGGCGCGTGGCAGGCCGGCGGTTGGGGCGCGCGAGGCGCCGGCGGTTGGGGCGCGTGCGCGCGCGCGGCGAGGCAGGCGCCCGTCAAGCGGGTAAGGGCGGCGCGCGCCTCCCCCTCAGGCGCTGCTCGCGCGGCCATGGCGGCGGCGCGCCCTCCCCGCTGGGCCCCGCGGCGGCGGCCAGGCTAATGCGCGGCCCTTCCCCTTCTAGGTGCTGCTGCTGTGAGACGGGGCGGCGGGGAGAGCATGGGGCCGGGAGACCTGGTGCAGAAGATCAGCATTAGCGCTGAGAGCCCCCGGGGGAGCGAGAGGAACGACTCCGGCGCCGCGCTGGCGGGCGCTGAGAGGGTCCCCCCCAGCACCTGGAGGCAGAAGTGTGCGGCCTATGTGCTGGCGCTCAGACCTTGGAGTTTCAGTGCCTCCCTCACCCCCGTGGCCCTCGGCAGCGCTCTGGCGTACCGGGCCGAGGGAGCGCTAGACCCAGGGCTGTTGGTGGGAAGCGCTGTGACCGTCCTGGCTGTGCACGGAGCCGGTAACTTGGTGAATACCTACTACGACTTCTCCAAAGGCATCGATCACAAGAAGAGTGATGACAGGACTTTGGTGGACCAGATTTTGGAGCCGCAGGACGTAGTCCGGTTTGGAGTCTTCCTTTATACGGTGGGCTGCATCTGTGCTGCTGGGCTGTACGCTGTCTCAACGCTCAAGCTGGAGCACCTGGCCCTGATTTACTTTGGAGGACTTTCCAGCTCCTTCCTTTATACTGGAGGTAAGCGCTGTATCCTATTTGCTGTGAATCTGAATGTGAACGTGACAGAATTAGCTGACTTCTCAAGGATTTCTAGAAGATGCAAGTGATTTATCTAGTTAACTGCCATAAAAATATTTGGTGGTATTTCCTGGAGTACCGGTACATAAACTTGTATTCTTTGCCACTAACTGGTGTAGGAAGGTGTGGGAAGAGGCACATAAGTTTTACAGTTGGAAGGTGGTGTTGAGAAATTGTTATTTATGTATATGGCTTTAGATGCTCATCAGAACTATTGCTGAAAGTTTTTGCGACGTGTATCTTGTATCCCTCAGCAGTATAGCTCACTGCATATGTTCTTTTCCATTGGTGGAATCTGTTACTTTGTTTTGGAATGTTTTGTTATTATTCTCTAGATGGAGTTTCACTGTGAATGTAGAATAGTTTGTATTTGTTCTTAATAAGAGGAGGATATTTTTATTGTCTTCCTGTGTTGGGTAGATACGAACATAATTATTGGGAAAAGAAAAACAAACTCAGTTTCGAACTGTCAAACTTTCAAACAGTTATGTTAGTTTCCTTGAAAGAACCTTGTCAGTTTTGTGTTTTGTTCTGAGCATTTTGTATGTTTCTTCAGGATCAGGTTCTGGTATGCATGATCACACTAAAGAGTACCTTATTTCTATAGATTTCTGCAGAAATAGGTATTTGTAGATGTGAAGATGGGTATTAGAACCTGGCCCTTAGTTTCTGTTAAATTCTTTGACTGGAGAAATTCAGAAGCTGCATTTCCTTTATTATCTTTGGAAAAAAGACAAAATATGCTTCTCGGCCATAGCTGCATGTGCGTCGGTCATTTTACAATGTTTCTGTGGGAAGGGCTGATCTGTTATATTATCCATTCTCTTCTGTCATTTGAGTTGTTTGACGATGCTTCATTTTATTCTTGTGTCTTGCCACAGGAATTGGATTTAAATATGTTGCACTTGGAGACGTGGTGATCCTGATCACCTTTGGGCCCCTGGCTGTCATGTTTGCCCATGCTGTGCAGGTTGGTTATCTGTCTGTCTCACCACTGCTCTACGCTATCCCACTAGCCCTCAGTACTGAGGCCATCCTGCACAGCAACAACACACGAGACATGGAGTCTGACCAGCAGGCGGGTATTGTCACCCTGGCTATCCTCATCGGTCCTACGTTCTCCTATATTCTCTACACCATGCTGCTCTTCTTGCCCTACCTGATTTTCTGTGTGCTGGCCACACGCTATACCATCAGCATGGCATTGCCACTACTCACCATCCCGATGGCATTTTCACTGGAGAGGCAGTTTCGGAGTCAGAGCTTCAACAAAATTCCTCAGCGGACAGCCAAACTCAATCTCCTTTTGGGGCTTTTCTATGTTTTTGGTATTACACTAGCACCAGCCGGTGCTCTGCCCAAACTGTAACAAGAACTGTAGAGTCAGGCCTTGCAATTCAGTATTAATGCTGATGAACAGTGGATGATGTCGGTAGATGACCCATTATGGACAGCAGGAAGAATGGAAAGACTGTCTTGAGCTGTTGATTGTATGTGAATTTTATAATTTCTGCTCTTGGTTAGTTTGTGCAACAGAATTTAAAAAGTGATTTGCCCGTTCTTCAGAAGGGGTGAACTGTGCAGCTTTGCTTCAGGGGAGCAAGGCAACGTGAGGACAAGGAAGCGTTTAAAGAACCTCATCCTTCTGCCACTGAATTCTTTCACTGTCAACTCAATGAAAGTAAGATTGAGCCTCAAATACAAACTCTGTTCCCTTCACAAGCACAGTGGCTGCTCTTATGACTCCTTTTCTTACCATGGTCAAGGAGTCCAGTGGCTCCTGTGTGGTAAACAAAACACTGCCAAATGTTTAGCATCACAACGATGTAGGTGCTATTACTTCACTCCCTTGTGAGCATAGTTCATCTTCATCCGTTGTATGTTTTCATCTTTGTTGTTGGGTTTTTTTCCTAGCCAAATTTTGAGCTTTTATTTCCAAGCCCCCTGAAATACACTAGATACTAATTCATTAACTGTTGCTTCTGCTTGGTCCTTATAGTCTAGAATTTTCGAAGTTACATATCTCTGTGGGTTGTTGGTGCTAAAATGGAGCACAAATAACCCACTGCACAAACTTTAAGCCAAACCCAGTAAGTTTATATTCCACTGCGAAAGCTGAAGCTGTAAATGCATATCATGCAACTGAAAAGCCCTCAGTACATAGAAAAACAAGTGGTTTCCATTTTTGCATTTGTTTAGAGTTTATTCTCTGAAATGACAGTCTTGGAGTTAAGGAGGAGCTGACAGACAGAGTGCCAGATTTCTCTGGCTGGATATGGATTAATGGATACATGAGTGGAAGAACAAATTCTTAGTTTAAAAAAACCTATTTTTTCAATTGTCGTTCTCTGTTTATTTAGCGGCCCGGAGTATTATAGTCAAATGTCTTATTTTAAGAGGAGAAAGATAAAGGATTAGAAGAAAGAAATCAGGATTATTGCATTGCCTCTGCTTAAAAATTAGGACTGGAAACAGGAAGAAACCATTTTTGTTGACAAGATTTTTCCTAATAGAGTCCAGAGTTTGTGTGACTGAATCACATTTAAATGTTAAGTTAGCTCTGAAGTGAAGTTCCTCACCTCTTCCCTCCCCACCCCACCTTAGGATGCTTTGTTTTCTCCTGCAGACCTTGCCACTTGATATTCATGTGGCTATTTGGAGACCTGATTGTTTCAGCAATTATGTAGCAGTGTGAAAAACATGCCAAACACAACTGGGAAAAAGTGTGACTTCCAGTGCAAAGATGAATTTGATCCATCCCATGTAACTCAGTGGCAACTGAATTCTCTTCAGTGTTGAAGAAAAAGTACTCGTTTCCTGTATGCAGGGTTTTGGTGAAAAGTTTATTTACAGGAGTTGTGGAAAGCTTCAGAGGGGTTGATACAGGTGTTGAACTAGAGCTTCTGGTGCCCGGAGAACAACCTTGCTTTTGAACCAAATGGGAATGTGCTAACCACTATATGAAGGGCTTTTAAACATGAGCAATAAACTAGCAATAAACTAGCATGGTGTTACCCTGCATTTGCCATAGGTAAGTTACGCCCTTGAGGTGTTCATCTTAAAGTGCTGAGTGTTGTATTAGTGGAGTGTGCTGACAGTAGTAAAGCTGAGTTGATGGTACAAGATTAGACTGTTTTCATGGCTTCACGTTATCCATTGTTACCTAGCTGTTGGCCATCTGCTTTACAGCTGAGCTGTAGTCAACAGGGAGGATTCTTTGCAGGCGTATTTTATGAGCCACAGTTCCATCTTTTATTAAAATTGGGCAAATGATCTCTCTAATCTGACTAGGCACAAGACGAGATGGACTTCAGCAACTGTGTGGTGCTTTCTACAGCAAAATACTTGTTTAGATTAGAAACATGAGGAGAAAATGCACAAGTTCAGCTCAGCTGGATGGAGGGAGATATCCAGAAGGTTTTGGAAACCTTTCAATACAGACATACACAACACAGTATCTACTGTTACTTCTTTGTGGACCTACAGACTAAAGAAGAGCCTGGCTCTGAGACCCGCTTCACTTTTCTGCAAAGCAAAAGCTTTTCCAGGGATGTGGACTGAGCTGGTCAATCTGTTAACCTTGCAACTGGGGATATGTGGGTTTATTAGGTTAATCCCAGCATGGCTTTGTTGCTACCCTTTGTAGCAGCTGCGTGCTTTATTTTACGATAGCTTGTTCTTGTATAGCTATCAGTTTAAAAGAATTGATAGTTATCTTTTTCTACTCCTTTTACATAAAGTAGAGTACTCAAGCTAAATTCCTTAAAGTAACTAATACTTGGCTCATATCTTAGATAACTGTAATTGTAACACTGGAAAGATCTAGGATATGATCATTGGTGGAGTACTGTATGTAACTCTGTGTCTAGACTACCCTTAACTAGCAGGGAAAAGCCTCCTGTGTAGGATGTCTGCTTACTGCTGGAAAGGACCAGTGCTTTTTGTTACAGAGATGAAGGAAGAGCTCACTAGTACATGTATATGTTTGTGGAACACTTTTCAAGGTAGGGGGGATTCAGAGCATTTTCATAGTAAGAATGAGATGAAAGTTTGCTAATTCCTTACTAGCAGATGCTGGTTGCCTCCAATTCCCTGTCTGTGAAAAACAATATCATTCCAGATTCTTAAGGATATTAATAGTAAATAACACATTCTTCACCATGGCTTTGAGGAAGTCATTTAACTTCTCTGTGTCTCAGAAAACAGCGATTTTTTGCCTACCTCACAGGGATGCTGAGCCGACATCATTGTCATAGAGAGGTTTGAAAGTAAAAAGTGCTTTATCTCTGTGTGCTTTCCAAAAGCATTTTAGTACTAGAAAACATTTTGGGTATGAACTAACCTAACAGGTGACTTAACCAATGTAAGTAGACCAAAATAATCTCCACATAGACATTGAGTGGTAAGAGAGGTTCCTTTATTGGTTTGTTTTGTGATGAGGATGCTGGGTCTCTTTCCCTACCCCTCTCCTCCCTGTCTGATGCTACTTTCCCTGAATATAAACTTTTTAAACTTCTTTCAGGTCTCTCCTGACAAGCTGTGTTGCAATGTGATGAGTCTACACTGATAGATGAACAGATCTGTAGCCCATCTGTTAATGTGTCCTAAAGCACCTCCTGGCCTTTCTTCTTATCCAATAAAGTGTCTGAGTGTTATTCTGTTAATTATGCTGTGTTTGATTATTTTATATCACTCCAGTTGTATTTTTGCACATGTATTAGAGCATCTTCCTGGAAGGAGGAGGGCCTTTGTCTTCTGTGATTATACTATAAGTGCATGAATATTATACTTTTTTTTTGTGTAAGAGTCCTTTTATGAATCACATAGTCCTGTCCTTCCATATCATCGGGTAAAAAGTTCAGTAGCAGTGATCATTTCATACTAATGGCAGACTTCAGAGTAGTTTTGGTGTTTTCATCAATGAGCAGAATTTTCTTTGATGCTATTTTCTGTGCCATGTACTGTTCAGCATTTGTAAGGAGGTTTCAGCTGAACTTTTAATCTTTTTAATAAAGATGAACTTTTTCATCCTCACCTGTGTGGTCTGCCATTCTTGCAGTGCCATGGTCTCTGCTCCTGACTTGTAATGATTTTATTTGCTCCATAGGACTGTGACAGCATAACACCTCCCCCGTGCGTATCATAAATGAGCCCAAAAGCGTGGTTTGAAATTTTCCTGTCTTGGCCACTGGTGCAGTCTGCTACACAAATGCATGTACAATTAGCTTGAAGAGACTAAGAAGTCTTACTTGTCTTACATGCTTTCTGGCTCTCTTTTTTTCATATGTGGTTAAAGTGGTTTGAACAGTCTAGAGAAACCTCTTGGCTGTGCCACCTCTATTGTCTGTGATGCACATAGCTGAAAACAGATACAAAGAAGACTTGATGTGTAAGGGATTTGTGAAACATGATGATTTCAGGTTTTGCTTCTAGTTTAAAATCCATCTGAGTAGGAGAGAATGAAAGAAGTTCCTGCAGTAAAGTTTACTGACTATAAACCATTGCGGAGCTAATGCTTTTACCTGCAACACTATCTTACTATCATTGTCTGCTTTGAAGTGATTTCCTGTTTGGGTTTTCAGGACATTCTATGATTCTAAGACAGCTAGGCCTGGGAAATATTTTTCAGCCCTTCTGAGGTGCAGAGTGGGCCCCAAGGTCATAGCATTTGGAGATAATTTTAGAGGACAAAATACAGAATAGCATGGCATCCAGATACACATGGGCTGTACTCAAGAATCCTCCCAAAGGAATTTGATAACGCTCTTTTTCTCAATCTGCGGAAACCAGTCTGCTGAGTATCCTTTAGCACAACAGCATGTCGGGTGTTTTGTTACTACTGTAATTGTTCTGCACTTGCTCTTAAAATACACTCTTATGCTTTAGCCTGGTAGCAGGCAGAGTCTATTAGTAGTCAGCTTAAACTCATCTTAAAGAAACCGGACCTCTACTAGAAAATGTTTAGAGATTTGAAATCCATGCAACATTGGACACCTTTTTGTCCAGTGCCTGTCTAGGTGGAAGCTGTAATTCTGATTGTCCGCAGATGGCAGCATTGCTCTTCCATCCCTGCTGCAGCACGCTGTGGTACCTGTGCCCTAGGCTGAGAGATCCTCTGCCAGGCAGACAACAAGGGCACTGCAGAGCTCTAGGGTTGTCCTGATACATTTGACCTTGTTCCACAGTCTAAAGAAACCTGAGTCCCTATGACAGAAGTGGTGGATCAGATTCTGGTGTTGCTGCTCCTCTGCTGTTCTAAGAGCTTGATCCGAAATCCTAGGTCCACTTTTTATTGAGTGGCAAAATGTTTTATGCAGCAGACTGTATTGCTGTTGGAGGAGAAAGGAGGGGTGTCCCTCCTGCATTTATGGTTTTAGGGGTTGTGTAAGCTCAGGGTCTGCATGGGTCAGCACTTCCTTCTTATTTGGGAGGATTTTTTTACAGCCATGACAGCTAGGAGGTTTTTTGTTTTGGTGGTTTTTTTTCCCTCCTCTACAGCCACTGGATCAAAAATCTTCAGGACAATGGAGAAAGGAGACTTTCCAAATATGTACTTAAAACTACCTTATATTTTGTCTCTACAGGAATTCACGTTAGCTGTGTTTGCAAGATTTGTTAGTGTGTGTTTGGTTGTACCTCATTGGGTCTCCTCTGGTGTAAGGAAACTTGGAAGGTAAATGGCTACAGATGAATTTCTAATGTGCAGATTATGTCTTGATCGATGCTTCTGGCCCAGGCAGGTAATGGCAGAAACAGGCATTTGAACAAAGCCAGTCAGCTCTGTCTTACATTTTTAAAGCCTTTGCTGGTGGCTTAATAAGCTTATTCTGGTCAGATGCTGAAGGATGGGCTTTCAAAAGAGTGTGGGCAAGCTGTGCATCACGGGTAGTGCACTCGTGGGAAAAAAATGCAGTGTCTGCACACTCTATGAGATGTACTTCTGTTCAGTCAATTGCTTTTAACACTCCTATCTTGAATCGCTGTTGGAAAATCTTAATACTTTTATAGTCTTTTTAGGAGCTTGGACTATATTCTCCCCATTTTTTGGGTTAGTAGACTGAGTCACTGCTGCTTAATCAAGGTCATGCTCCTTGGAGGAGAGTATATTAGAGTTCTCCTTTCCAGTCTGGTACCTTACTAACTAGGCCTTTCCCGTCACATATTGGTTTGTCTTTTAGGTCACTGGTAGATTATTTAAATCACTTTGATTGCTTGATAGTTGGAGTTTTGTGCCTGCTGAATTACATATTTAAGGAACAAAATGCTGCTCTGGCTTTTTAAAGCTATTTTTCATTTTAAGGTGGAGCTAAATATCTAGCCAAGTTAAAACCTATAGCTCCCAGAACTGCTAAAAAATTTGTAAGTTTTAATAAAACTCAGCATGGCTGGCTTATTGCAGCTGTATGTCTAAAGGAAACAGGCCCAGCACTGAATAGAATAATGCCTGTGCTTTACTGTCTGAAATAAGGTTTTGGCTCTTCTGTGTAACTCAGAGTAAGACCCAAAATTAACGTGTTTATCAAGTTTTCTTTTACACCTTCTTCTGATGAGAACTCTTAATACTGTCAATGCTTATCCTTTCTATATAGTTGCCTTTCTCTATAGTTAGATCACAGGAAAGCCCATGTTCTAATCCAGATGTTTCAGTGGCCACATGGATTTGTCTGAATGACAAATACTTGAAGGACACGGTTCAGCATCCCTTTGGGGTCAGCTGAGGGAGTGCAGCTTGCTTCAACACTCAGGTCTCACTGACCTCCAGGCACAGTGGGTCACTGACCAAGTGTATCTATTCCCTTGGAAGGAAACCTATGCTTAGGCATCTGTCCCAGACTTCATGTGTGCATGGTCTTGGGAGAGAAGTTCACACACTGGAGTTCACAACCTCTGCACAGGAAGACCCAAATGTTTTTAAAAAACAGAACAAATCCAAACAAAACTTTAACCCCTGACTGTCCTCTGCTGACTTCTCATCAGGCTGCCAAGGTCAGAGTGGTTTGAAGAATTAAAAATCTATGCCACCGTTGTGCTGCCTTCTCATGAAAACAACAAGGACGAGAATCTGCTTATTAATCAGATGGCTCTGTCAATAATGAATCAATATGCATGTGCTGGCTGAGAGATGTGTCATATAGGTAGTTTGTCAGGGAGCAAGGAAAGCAGTGTGAACCTTACTAAAATACAGGATCCGGTGTGCTGCTCTAAGAGCTTGAAAGTGAGGAGAGCTCAGCAACAGGAGAAGAGGTTAGGGTCTGCATCCTACAGTCTAACTCTTGGTTGGCATCTTTCTGGTCCTAGCCTAGACTAGTACTGGGCAGCTCTGCTGTTCTGGCAGTGATTTTAGGTGCTAATTGAGGTGGGAGATCCTGGCATCTGCTCTTTCTTCTAGTGCTAGATCAGTGGCCAGTTTGTTAACTGGGAGATGCTGAATAGTCCAATAATTTTAGCAAAGGCTAGAGTCTTTCTTCCCTGTCTTAGGGTAGAATGGAAAGTTCTTTTAGGCAGTGGTTCGATTTGTGTGGGAAACAGTGCCTTGTCACTGATTTAGCACAAAGAATAAAGACGATGCATATTTTTAGGTGTCCCAGTAAGCCAAAAAAGAAGACCTGCTCCCTGAATCGGCTGACTTGCTAGTGGTAAAGGAATAAACCAAATGCCTGTTCCATATAAGGGGCAAAGTCAGGCAATTTGCATCTCACACAGTGTTTGCAAATAAGGCTGTGAATCATCATCACGCTGTGGGAAATAAGCAGTTTCTCAGACTTTGACCTAATGGAAAGAGGGTCTAATAAACCATCTTCCCAGTCTTGTTAGCCATTGTCCCAAGGGATGGTGAAATTACTTCAGATAGATTATAAATTACTTTCTGTATGGCATAAGGCCACTGTATGCCACAGTTGAGTCATATTTTAACCTGTGGGGCCTAGCTGTACTACTGTATAAACCTTAGCTCCAGTCAGTATAAATAAAGGACAGGTTGAGAATAACATGCTAGAGATTCCTGTGCCTTTTTTTGTGTGTGTTCTAGAGCTCAATAAAACCTTAAAAGTATACTTGGTGCTGTGCCATACCATTCCTAATCTGGTCTTTCTTCTTCCTTAAATTAGTTCTTAAGTAGAAGTTAATTAGCCACCCAGAAACATGAAGCTTCCTCCCCAGTGATGTGCTGTAGGCTTTCTATAAAGTTCTTTCTGCGTTAATCCCCTGCAGCATCTCTGCTTCTTCAAACCTTTGCATTGAGGTTTCCAAGAAAAGGTGGAACAACATTTGCACATGGATGGGGAGAGGAGGATTAAGGGGAAAGATAAAGAAGGGCGTTGGAGAGGACAGTTATGTATTAATGAACTTCAGAAGCTGAAATCCTGTCTTACTTTGTGCCAAAAGATTGTTCTTTTTTTCCCCACTAGCTCACAAGGCAGGAATCACATGCTGTTCTGTGAGCAATAGCGGGTCAGCGTGGCACACAGAGTTTCTCTGCCTCTGTCCTCCTTTCAGCAGTGATAGCCTGAATTCTAAAATCCATGTGCCAAATTACCTAGTTTTCAAGGTCATCGGATCCCAGGATTTTAACTTGTTCAAATGCAAGAGAAAGGATGAGCCTGGGAAGCTGAACCTAACTATTTCAGGTTTTTAGTGGTTCTGTCAGTATCCCTGCATAAGAAGTGGATACATAGAAATTCAGGTGCTCTAGAGAAAAAAAAAAATCTCCCTTATATGTAGGGAATTTTACCATTATTATATAGTCCTGCTTCATACAGAGATACTCAGCATTTTCACAAAGATGGTGGTGTGACTTTTGTGACTGAAGAGCCTGGGATTTGGAGAAAGGAGGTGACTTGCCCCAGTGTGTGAACTTTGCATGTGCCATCTGAGATTACAAGTCCTATGTATTTGTCTACTGGCCTGCTCCTTGTCTTCTGCAGAACTATATCATGGGAAACCATTAAGCAGGAAATTGGTCTGTTCCCAGTGTATGTGTGTGTATAGGAGTCTCCAGTTTTGAACAATGTTCGTGTCCAGAAACAGCCAAGTCCTGAATTCCTCTGACCCTGTCTGCAGCCTCTGATCAGTAGATACACGTGAGATACCCCTATCAACAGAAGAGTACTGGGCTGAAGGCAGCAGCACCAAGGTGCTTCTGCTTTCTGTGAGTCAGGAAGGGTAGAATGCATGTACATACATGAAAGTGATGCACATTCCCATTGAGAGTTAACTCATCTCCAGATGGTGAAGAAATGCATCTAAGTAATTTAGGGGCCCTGAATGTCTCCTGAGGATTGAGACATAAAAAGAAGAATATCAATCTCTCTAGCAAGCTAACCCACAGGAGAAAAAAAATGATTGTTTTCTAGAGATCTGTATGCTTTTTTGTGGGGGAGAGAATGTATGTTGCATTCCGACTTGTGTAAAAAGCATCTTATGGAGGAAAAGTTAAAGGGAAGAAATGTTTTCAGCATTTACTTCAGCAAGGCTTTGTACTTCCTAGGAAAAACTGAATTTGCTGTAGATTCTTTCTGTTACACTCAAAATCTGGCCATCCTAGTCACCACTCTCCTGCTAACAGTTCTGGGGGAAAAACTGAAATTCTGTGAAGCCCTGTCTGCGTATGGGGAAGGGACAGGGAATAGTGAGTCCCAGGGAGGCAGTGCAGTAGCAGTGTCTGTCCTGCAATGGGAATAGTGGAAATAGACTATTCAGTTTTCATCTGCCAAACAAGAGCTTTAACAGTAAAATTGACCCAAATTGTCAGGCTACGGTGGTGCATATAGAAATGTTGCATTTGGAACATGTGTAGCTTTGAACAGTTCAGCTGAAATAGTAGCATAAAGCACCTTGGGGATGGGGCTGACGCTGACGGAAAGAGCTACCATCAAATGGTGCCGGTCCAGGTGTGAATGTCAGAAACTGGCTCCTGTGACAGGAGGGCTGTTCACAATACTAGCACAGGCATTTGTAAAATGTCAGTGCCCCATTTTTTGTCCTTGATGTGAAACATCTCTCCAAAGAGACTATGGTATTCCAGCAGGCACTGCTTCCCCTTTACTGGGGTGACAGCCCACTTGGACCGGAAAGGACATTTGAGTGCTGGGAGCTTTGAACTCTGCACATGATACCTGTCTGTAAAAGATGCAGACAGCTGCATTATTCTGTGTCCTTGTGGTCATAAGTCAGCCTGGGGTCCGTGATCAGTTCCGGGACCAGCTGGAGGAGGAGTCGTTTACAATAACAAAGCTGATGTGGGTGGGCACAGAAGTAGAGGCATAAAGATGAAGGCAGTGCCTGGTGGAAGTCTAATGGTCTTATAATACATTTCTAGAGCCCATTCCTGGCTGCAGTTTTACAGGTGGCAGCTGAATCAGAGATGGAAATGAAATAGTTTCATTATTGAGTCCTTACACTTCAATTTGCTATAAATTGTTCCAGTCACTGCCAAGTGAGTGACAGTGAAGAGAGTCCCCTGGCTTGTTGCCTAGCCCATGAATATAATTTCAATCAGTGCTCATTGTAGACATCCTGGATGGACAGAATAGCATGTATATGTGGTTGCAAGGCAGGAGTGAAGTGAGCTGGAAGAGCTGTATATGGGGAACCAAGACTGGAAATAGAATAGGGCTGTGAGGATCTGGCAGAGCTCTGTATGGTCCTAGACCTGGAAGAACTGTCTAGGACTTGCTGGGATGCGTCAGGAGTCCTTCTGATCACCAGGGAGCTGGCTAGCAGCAATCTGCTGTGCTCAGCTGCTGTCCCTGATGCCCTGTTAGCCCACTGCATCACCGAATGTTAGTCCCTGATGCTTTGTCCTGGAGCAGGGCTCTGCAGCTGATGCTGCAGCTTACCTTATTGCCTCACCAGTTGGGATTCTGTGCTTGCTAGAGTTCAAGGTTGGGCTATAAAAATCTGTTCCAGTCTGAAATCTGCTATAAAACTAGTTACACACGAATGGATGTATTTACCAGGCTGCAGGGGGAAATGATCTCAGCCATTGATAAAGGAGAAAGTCTTAGTTTCTGACAGATTTTTTTGTTTGTTTTATTTTCAGTATAACCTTAAAAAGTCTTCATATTTTTCTCATGCAGGCTGTTAGCACACTTCCTAGAAATTCTTTTTCCCTAATGTAGTGCACACCTTTGTGGTCTGCAGTGAATTGGAAAAATCCCAGCAAAATGTCATCCATGAGACAGCACTGGTATGTGAGAGGATTCAGACAAGATCCCTGGCTGCTTGAAAGGTGTAGTTAACAACTTGCAAAATCATCTGTGTACAGTAAGCCTTACCCATATTAACAAACCAGTGGATTTGCTTTATCTCCAGGAACAGGGGTTGAATTTTCTTTTTGCAATGCTCCTTGTGCTGCCACAACCACTTTAGGTACCTGGAAGGTGACATCATTTTGTCTGATTGTCCATGATCTTTATTCCTCTTTTGACACCAGTCTTTGTCTAGTGTCTCATTCAGAAATCAGCAGTTCCTTGAGGATGCTTTCTTTTCCGGAGACATATTCCTTCTCCTTATTCATTGGTAGAGTCCTTGCAGAAAACATTCAGGGGTTGTTGATAGCAGTAATACTACCCAGAAGACACTAGATATAATCTGGACTATGAGCTTCATTAGCTTCTGTGAAGTGATCCTTACACTCCATTGCTGATTTTGGCTCCTGATTTTTTTTGTTTGAGGACTAGATTTAAGCCCATTCATGTTTTCTGTTTATTTCCTGCTGAGATGGGGATCGTGTGTTTGACTTTCTCTCTGTGTTTTGTTCTGCATTTGTGAAGATGTTTTACAAGAGCTAGGTTGGTTCCACTGTATTTACAAGCTCCTCAGTGCTGCAGCCAAACATTTCACAGTCCTTGAGAGATTATTTTGTGATTTAATATGGGTTCTCTATAAAGAATAGAACACCTCCCCATCCCCCATGCTTTTCTGCTAATGCTATTGCCTTTCAGTGCCATAACCTTGAAAAAAGCTGACAACACAGCAGCACTACTACCTAGACAACTTATCTTCTGAGCACTTCACCGTGGGCTGCCAGATCTGGACTGGAGAGGTATTTTTCTGGCTCTGTTTAGACAGGACCAGGCTCTTGCATACAAGCTAGCCAGCCAGCACCCTTTAGGGAATGGCCTTTATCACCCTTTGTGTTTGTGGATGTTGTGAGCTGTTATTTTACAGCAGCTAGGAGAAAGGCATATCCCACTCTCTGTTCCAGTGAGAAACACAAGACAGAAGCTGATCTATCAGAGCCTGACTTCCCTGTATCTGCAACATCTTTATTTTTTCCTTGCTGTGATGATTTGCAAATTGTTAGCTGTCTTCTGCAGGGAATGCCGGAGCCTGCACTGGATCATGTTATAAAAGACTAATTGGGCACTTTCTGTCCCAGCAGAGTAAACCAAGATCAGGGATTAGGCATCTAATTATCTGGAGAAACAGCCACCAGATTGAAATATCCCTTCTAACCTCTTATTGTTTAGTATTCCAAACCTGTACCATCTCCCTGGACTGGAAGTTTCAAAAGTCACCTAATAAAAAGATTAGAATTACCCTTAAACATCTTCCATAAAGATTATTATTATCTAGTGATAATTCCATCTCTGAGCCTGTCTTGAGTACTTTCTGGATCCAGATGAGCCGAAGAGAGCTGATGGCTTTAAAAGACTACAGTCATTTACAGGCCCTCTAGGGCAAGGCAGAGAGCTTGTGGGGCTAACTGTGCACGTCAAATGCCTAGGAGACTTTCCTCTTTCTTCCCCACTGTTTCATGTTTGATTGATTTATGGAACTCACCACTGCATGACAGGACGGAGATCTATCTACAAGAACAAAACTGAAGATGGGGTTGCAGATGCAGGTAAAAGGCAGCTGCTTCATTATATTGATATTAGCGAGCATCTGAATGAGCACTTGCCTCGCAAGGTTTAAAATGATTATTGGGTGAAGAGGTTTGCCTCCACAGTTTAGCACAACAAAAGCATTCAGCACTCATCATTACCAACCTGTAATAGCCAGAGTGAACACCTCTTTCTGCAATGGATGAGAGAGATTATTTTGGTCTCTGAATCCCCTTCTGACTGCATATGCCAGAAGAACAGATGCCCTCAGTAAGGGGGATTCAGAACTATTTATTGTCTACAGCAATCTACTTGTTTCTGTTTACAGAAAAAGTGTGTGGCTCTCTGGGTTTCCTGTTTCTTGGGTGAGCTACAAATAGATGAATGGGTAGATTTACACAGTATATAATCCAGTGGAGCAGTATGATATCGAACAAGCAAGAGAATACTTGAGAGATTGAGGATACAGGTAAGGGAATGAGAGTATAAGATGTGATCCAGAAGAGTCTCCGTTTTATACAGAGGCCCAGTGAGGATTGTGTGGACTGGAAGCACATCTGTTTCATAACAGAGGGATTGCATTTGCCAGACTGCTATTTAAGTATCTACCTTACCTGTAGATTTCTGCAGAAGATTCTGTATGAGCCAGACTTCCACTCCTGGTCCAAGAGATGGTAATGAAGGAGAGCAGGAAAGCTCAAGAGTGCAAAATTCCAGCGTGCCATGGGAATGTTTCCTTCTACTTGTTTGGTCTGGCAGCGGGACAGAAATGGCGGAAGCCGCAGAACAGAAGAACTGAGAGGCACAGATTATTCCCTTCAGCACCACTGCTTGTGATTCCTCTCCATCTGCAGCCTTACAGAACCTGGGTTGAATCGTGGAGGTCCCTTGCAAACACTGTACAGCTTCTCTTAATTTCAAATGGAGCACCTCCAGGAAACAAACACCCTCTGAGTTGTTGTTTTCTTTAAGATTTTAGAGAGCGATACAGAGGTGTGCATTTAGTTTGTTTGCAAGGTGGAAAATATCAGCGCAACAGACAGTGTACAATGGGCTGTTCCTTAACCTGCCCACTGCTTGTTCTCTGTAGGATAGTGGTACGTAGAGGGAAGTTTCTCACCAAAGGAGTTAGGAACATACCTAGTTTGTTCTTGTCTGGGTTTTGAGCACAGAGGTTGCTATGGCCATTGTTTTTTATTAGTTTAATATATGTTGAAGTCTACAAATAAATGCTGGGACCCAGGTGGAACAGATGAGATGTGACTAAGTTCTTGGATGATTGATAATGAGCAGGGACTGGAAAATCAATTGTGTTAATTCCTGGGTTGTCACTGGGACGGAGAATTAATGAGAAAATCCGTCTAACTTAATGGTATTTACACATTATACAGACTGTGATAAAATTGTCTTCAGGCGCTGCTTGGCATCACAATTATGGGATTATTGTAGATCCAGAGGCAGCAACAGAAACCCACAAGCACAAAAACTTCCTTCACAAACAGCAAACAAGTGATGACATGGACCAGCTAGGAGGACTGAAGAGAAAACAGACAGGCATCATTTTTCGCTTCTTGTACTGTATGCTTAGGACCTTATTGCAGGGGCTGTGACATTGGTGTGTGATGATTCATATTGTGTGGTGCTGTGCTTGTGATAAACACCATGCCCCATGGGAATTCTTCCCTCCCGGGGCCTTGAAGCACTTTGTAGACAGCAGGGAGGCCGCTCATCTCGCAGTGCAGTGGATTCTAGGTAGCTGTTTAAAACATTTGAAAGACTTGAGCCTCCATCTTCTTCTGAGTTAGGGAGTGATCTGCAGTTATGGTCACTGAGCATGAAGAGTTTGTGCCAGACCAGCAGTAGCAGTATGGCACTGAGGGTGAACCAGTGGTGCTTCCCTACACTGACCTGCCAAAAAAGTCAGGTAGGAAAGCAGCAGATGGCCGTCAGACTCCTGCAGAAATCTGTGAAGCTGTCAGTAACTCCTCTGCAGGACACAACACGCATGTACCTGCTTGAATGAGTGGGGAATGCTGGTCTTGATCATGACTGACAGAAAAGCGAATCCATCTCCCCAGATGCCTCCTCTCCGCCAGGAGTTAATCCAGCTGAGACAGCATCAGTATAATTGATGGTGTATTACTGAATAAGTCATCTATAAACCTTGTGTACTCAAAACACCTGCATCCCTCTTGCTTTTCTTGTCAACCTCCCTCTCCTTGCTGTTGTGCTTCATATGCCCTCCCATCCTCCAATCTACATTTAAGTATGCTGAGTGCTTAAAATCCCAGCAGCTCCCAGGGCCATCGAAAGGGGAATAAAGGGAGATGCTATATAGAGAGTGACACTAAATTTGTTTGGTATTTTCTCTCTAAAGATTTGGTGCAGGTTCTTTCCATCTGTCCATCTCAATGTGCCAAGGTCTTAGTTGTGTTGGAAAGTTTTGTAAGAGAATGGTTGAAAGTTCCCCCTTCTGACAGGCAGACAACCACAGGGATGAGAGTCAGAGGAATAGGCCAGACCTCAAATACCCCCAGAGGTGAACTCTGCTGGTTCTTGAGCTGCCTACATAGCCTTTAGATAGCTGTCTCTATAGCCTAGAGGTCCCAATTTGCACATCTAAATTGTTTTTGGAGAATTCCTACAGGGCAAGTCCTGGTTATCTCCTCTAGCTTGTGTTATCCTCAGGTTTTCTACAAGGGTCCTTAAACTTTCAGTGCCTTTCTTTGTATTAGCCAGATCCTATTGCTAGCAAGAGGTGTAAGGAGCATCTTTCTGCTACAGTCATCTGAGCAAGAAAGGGACCCAGATATTTCACAGTTTCCAGACTGCACTAGCAAAGATTCCCAGTTTGTCTTCTCTATTTGCAGGCTTTGAAATTACAGCTGGGTTGGATGCACTACAAGACTTGTCTGATAGTGGTTGTTTCAGAGATCACATGCTAGAGGTATCTAATATGCTGGTGGGCAATGAGCAGAGGCAGGCTTTCCAAAGCTTTACTGTACATAATCTGCTATGAAAGAAGAAAAGAACATCCAGAATGAAACAACGTGGGACATACCTTTTTGAGATACAAAGGGGTGATCTTTGTCAAGATTCAGATTTAACTAAATTTTTTCACAGGTGCTCAGTAAAATCCTAGACTCAGGCAGAGACAACCTATGCTATAACTATGTTTAAGTGCTGGAGAGGAAGTACCACGGTGCCATGAAGAAAAGCAGCTGAGAGCTCCCAAATTTGATGTCTGTCTCACGCGTAGGTGTATTTCTCTCTCTGTATGTTGCCTAACTGGTAGGAATCAATAACACTGTAAAAACAGTATTTCTAGGGTGTGACTGTGTTACATCTGGCAAGAGATGTAACATTCAGTTCTTCCAGCTCTTAAAACATCCAGGAGAATCTCTCTTAAATGCCAGTATAAATCGACTTGTAATACATGGGTTGACTAGTTCTGATTCTCTCCAGTGGAGGATAACGGCTTGCCTGCAGCCTCTCAGCTTTACTACACATCTCCACTTAGCCAGAGGGGAAATTCAGGAGCAGTGTGCTGAAGCAGCCTGCTCCGGGCCACAGACTGGATGGTGCTGTCACAGATGTAAGAACCAGGAAGTGAAATGATTTGCTAGTCCTTTACTTTTTTTTGTTTGTTGTTCATTTCATGGAGAAGGGAAGATGGGCTCAGAGGTAAGGAGAGCAATAAAGGATCATTCTTTGCCAAAATGCACTGAGAAATCTCTAAGCCCGAAGAAGTTTGCCACTACACTATTCCTTTTTCTTGGAACTCCTCACAAAGGAAGCAGCTGTCCAGAGTTGCTTTGGACATGTATCCAAGGTGATTTGGACTTAAGGAAGGCATGTTGTTTCCCCTTCTGAATGTAATTGAATTCAACCTTGACAAAGCCAAATGAGGTGGCCACTGTGGCTGCCAGCTGTAATTAAGAGCAGAATGCTCTCTGAGTAACAAGAAAGTGAAATCCCAAGCGTTCTTAATTCTCATGATTTCTGACAAGTTTGTGGAAAGCTGGCTCCTTAATCCCCAGCCTCTGTTCTGCTTGGAGTCCCCCTGCTTTCATAACTCCTGCTATGCCTGCGTCACATGAACATCAGACAGGAAGATCAATGAGCAGATTGTGCTGTGCCTACATGCTCTGATATACAGGTGTGCTGTCTCACAGTGCACAAATACACGTTTGGATGGCCCCAAACTGGATCACTCGGGTGCAGAGAAGACAGGAATTACGAGGCTGTGGGGCTCAATCCGTAATGATGAATGGTTTGCTTGGCTGATGCTCTGAATGTTGCTACCGCCAGTAAAAACAACACTGATATGTTGTGGAGAGGATTCTCAGTACTGAGAGCCTCAAACAGTAAAACTCAGTGCAAGTCTATGCCCACTGCAGTGATTTGTCCTGGGAAGAGGGGCAAAATGTTACTGAGGGAGAAAAAGGCTTGCTTCATACTGAGTTTTATGTTTAGGAGGTAAATTATAGAAGCAGCTAATGGTTAAGGCATTAGTCTGCAGTTGCAGGCTCATGATAAATTCTTTGCTCGGTAACAGGTTTTGTGTCTGATAGTGGATCAGATGCTTCCCTTTCCTGGTCTCAGTTCCTCATCTGTAAAATAGGGATAATCGTTCTCATCTTGCCAGAGCATTGTCATGACACATCTGTTAAGACTCTGAGGTACATAGATACTGTTGTGATGAAAGCTTCCTCAATAATTAAGATGGAAGTTTAGATGTTTTTCTAGGTGATCTCCCCAGGCCTGGTTCTGGGGAAGAGCTTGCTGACAAGAGGCTGAATCAGGGCTTCGTTTCTTTTGTTCTGCATCTACAGGGGAATTTTACCTCCTTCTGTTGTGGGCTTAATCACTGGAAACTCTGCAGTGCATGATAAGACTGTGAAGAAAAAAAGATTAAAAAGCAAAAGGATTAAAATCTAAAGGGCTCATCCACTGTGTGCTCTGGAGAATCTGCTCAAACTGAAGCCTCTTGGAGAAGCTGCATATATCTCTATATTAGTTCTGACAAGGAGAATGTCTCTGTGTCTCTATTATTAAGGCTGAGCAGCTCTGTTCCCGGACCTTGGACAGCATTTCGGCATCAGTTTCTTCAGACCATAGCCTGGAGGGAACCTTGAAGATGTGGCATGGAGAGCTGGAAGCTTAAACTGGAAAATCTAGTTCCTGGGTAATAGAGTGTATTTGATGGTGTTAACTTTGTTTTCTTTCCTGGGAAAACCATGACAAGAGTTTCTCTGATTTGTTGTTTGTTTTCTTTTGAAAATGTCTTCAACACTGTGGACTGATCACGAGCATGTCTTGTGGCTGAATGCAGGCAGCTACATCCTATTTATGCCAGCACACCTTTGGGAAGTGAGTAGGACTTAGACCAAGCACTATGTCTCAGCTCTGAGAGTCTGCAGAAGAGGGGAACCTGTGGTCTGCCAAGGATGGGATTTGTGGCTTATCCACAGTCATTGAGAGATTTCCTGGAAATTAATAGTATGAATTGCTTAGGAATTGAGAATGAGTGGTGACAGGGGGAAAGGAGGGCATGGAAATAGGTCTGCGAAGAGAACTATCTCTTGGGGAAGAGTCAACAAAATAAAAATCTCAGCATTTTTTTTGCTGCACAAGACTTATACTTGAATGGGTCCTCAAAGGCCTTTGAAGACTTTTATTTGGCAGAGTTGAATGCTAACAGTGTATCAGTATGTCCTTTGCGGCGATAATATTCCTGAATTTACTTTCAGGAAAAGCTAACTCTGCTTAATTCTTTAAGGGCTGGAGCACTTGTAGACATTCATTATCTGGTTTCAGAGGTTCGTCTCATCTAACTCCATTCCTGTCTTAACAAGGGATTAATGTGTCATCTGCCTGGCTTCTAAGTTATGGTGGGAGAGTGGAAAATGATGGATTTGACCGAGTAGCAAAACTTGATGTTCATCTTAGGGAAGCAGATATTAAAATACTTCAACAAAAAATAATCTCTGTGTGCTTCAAAAGCCTGAAATGGCTGAGGGGCTGATGAGATGTAACAATAGGAATAAGGGGAAGGTTTATTAGCAATATCCCAGGAACTCAGAGTAGCTGAATAACTCATAAATATTTCATGAATTTTACAAAAATGAGGGATGAAATCCTAAACACTGTAGATAGATATATAGAGAGATATAGATATATTTCTTTTGCCTGAGAATATCTTGGTAAATTATTATCTTTTGAAATTAAGGAACTATCTGGTTTGGGTTTATATTATTTTTCTTCAGTCTGAGAATCTATTGAACACTTTGTCTCAGAGTATTGTGATCTCCTTCAATAGAGGGAATGGGGAGGGAGAACATTTTAAATATTAAACCACGGATTTGACCGTGAAATTGTTACTCCAAAGCAGGAATGGGATAAAGCAGGTAAACGAGATTGCACTCCAATTTATTGTGGAACGTCTGCGATTTCAGCTTGCAGTAAATAATCTGATTTGTGCCCCTTATTCCCTGCTGATGGCCCAGTCAAATGTCTCCAGGAAACCAAATTTACTAGTCTCCCAAAGAGAGAGAGACCTGGGGAGAGCAGCTGGAAGATGTGTAATGTGCATTTCTTATTGTATCTGCATTCTTATATTGCAGTTGTCATTGTGAAGGGGTCTGAGCCAGATCTCACTGAAGTCTATGCTCAGAACTGAGTCCTTCTGATGGACTGGGACCTGGCCAATGGCCTTAAATAGCCACACTATGCCCAGGAACGCTGAGACATGGCACAGCCTATTTTATGTTGCATGACCTATATTCTGTGGTGCTAACAGGGGATTAGACAGGAGGTAAAGCCCACTCTCCCCCAAAAATCCACTCAGAAGGTTCAAAAAGAGAGGAGAGGCAGCCAAGCAGTGCAGGATAACTCAATGGAAACTGCAGGTTGGGGGTTTAGTGGAGAGGGGCCATTGAGCAAAGGAGGCATTTTGGAGATCTGCAGGCCTACAAGAAAGTTCTGTCTTACTCCAAATAGCTATATTTCATTCCCTGCTGGGCATCTAATCCTCCTTGATCCTCAGAGCTTTGCCTGTGATTCCAAAAGTGTGTTGGTCCAATGCCAGCTTGCTAGTAGTGTGGGGGGGCAAGGAGTCAAAAATTGGAATGAAATATGATACAGCAGCAAATGCTTTCAGAGTAGGCAATGAGAGAGAAATATAGTAGTGACTTCCTTGGCCTTGTGTCCAGAGATGCTGTGCTTGGAATTGGAAATATATGAGGATCCATATAAAGGATCCTCCTTCCCTTCCCTAGCCTCTGTACCATTTTTGTCTGTTCCCTCCATAAATAGTACTTCAAGACCCATCCATCTTCACTGTCTCTAAAATACAGTGAAGTTTAGTGGTTGGTATGGGCATTTGAAAGCCCAAGTAGTAAGATCTTACGCCCATTTCTTCTGTAGGCAACATTTTCCTCTCTGCTTGGAGCCTCAGGTTCTCCAGTTGCTCTAGAGAGTGCTATGAGCAGACTGCACTGTGAGAGATCTGCAGGCTAAGAAAGCACTTGGCATCCTTCTACTGCCAAACTTTTTCAGCACATCTTGACGGCTGATGGGCATGGTGTTGTGTGGTGTGGGTGGTTTTTTGTGTGGTGGTTTTTGTGTGTGGGTGTTGTGTGTTGTTTTTTTTTTTTTGTGGTGTGGTTTTTTGTGTGGTTTTTTTTTTTTTAATGGTTGGACTTGATGATCTTACAGGTCTTTTCCAACCTTAGTGATTCTGTGATTCTGTGATCTGGTTAGAAGAATGACGATTCTTTGCAGTATACTTGATAGAACCTCTGGGAAGAGAGAACTCACAGCTGAAGAAACTTGTCTTTGTGTGAGAAACTGTGGCTTTCTCTGTTGCTGTGCAGGCATGCACCTAGATGCTGCATTGACCCTGCAGAGAAATGGGATGGCAGCCACAACAGTTTGAGAGCTCCCACCAAATCCTGGTCTCAATGGAATTGTTCTCTCACCCATGATGCTGTCCTTTGCACATCTGTGTTACATGCAGTTACAAAGGCAGCCAGATAGGCAGGGAAAAAACCTGCTTTATTCTTCTCTGATATCTTTTTATTGGCCTCTGTTGCTCAGCTTCAACAAGCGCTGATGGAAAGCTTTGTGCTGGCAGCATAGGAAGCCCAAGTGCTCTGCTGCTACGGAAGATGGTTAGAAGTAACACTTTCCCTCAGGCTGTGCAGTCAGTGTGGTTCAACCAAATACGCAATCACCATTCTGCAGCACCAGGAGTCCAGCCCATTCAGTATGTGACTACTGAAAAGGCACTGCTAGAAAAGGATTAGCTACTGACAGCTGTAGGAGGAAACTGGGGTGGGAGATCTGTCTCATTGCAGAGAATTGGCAGGACCTGTCTATGATGAATGTAAAGGCAGTCCTCTTTGAAGCTACTGGGCTATGTTTCATCCTGTTTTCCTCTAGCTTTCTACCTAGCTCCCCAGATGACTGCACTGCCTATGCCGCACAGCAACTCTTAGATGTTGATACGCTGTATTTACTGATGTCTTCAGAGAAATTCCAACAGGCAGAAAGGCTTTTTATCCCAGTGCTGTTCAATCCCAGATCCCGTGTGTCCAGCACAAAATACCTTGCATGCAGTGTCAAGATTGGCTGGAGATAAGGCTTCAAGGTACATCACTAGATGGAGCTCACAACATAAGAAATACTTGACTTAGATGAGCCAAATGCTGTGTTATTGACTAAGCTGGCTGTTTTAGAAGAACCTGGTGTGGAAGGGGTGGCAAACTAACATGGGGGAAAGATGTAATGTGAAGAGAATGGAGTGGAGCATGTGTTAAAGGAAGGTGGGTACTAGAGAATGGGGGATGAGGAAACATGAAGTTGAAAGCTCTTACTTTGGGGTGAAGATTTAAGCTGCAATTCAGTGAGACACATTGTTCTTTGAGGATCTGCTGTATCCCGTATTTGTGGATAGTTTGGACACCTGTCCTAAGAGCATGTTGCGGAACCATGACTGGTAAGGACAGTTACTACAGGATGATGGCATCTTATCAAGCACAGGTGTATGTGGGCATATTGTCTTAACAGGCACGTGCACATCACAGAATAAAAGGACAAATAGTCATCTGTTTGCATCAGTTTGTTTCAGCCTTTCTCACACCCCAGGCACGTTGTGTCACTGGCATCATTGGGAGGAAGATACTTTCTGTATGAGGGAGGTGTCCAGAATTGATTCCTTTGTGTTCACTTTCTATAACATTCATACCATCCAATCGTACTAGGCAGGAGGGAAGGAAATTTTAAATTCCATTTCTGTCAGCATCAGAATCAATCAAGGAACTCATTGTTTGTCGAGTTATGGAGCAAAAATAATTCCAAATGACAATTGTAACTAAGCAACCTGGCCTGACTAGTGAGCGGTATAAAAAATTAAATTAATGAAACATTTTGGTAACTGATTTCAAGTAACAAATGCATTAGGTAAAAAAAGTTTCCCTCTCTCCAGAGACATTTTGCAAAAGGAGGACGAAAAACTTGTTGAGAGAGTTATTTGTTGTGATTTACCTGGCTAGTAAGCTCTTCGGGGCAGGGATCATCACGGGTCTTTTTTTCTGTGGTTATATTGCACCTAGCACATGGGTTACCCTCTGCCACTTGTGGCCTATGCATATAACTAAATTCAAACAAATAAAAGTGGACTACAACCAGATTAAAGTACTTCATAAATAGGTTGTAAAGGCTCAACATGTGTCTAGTGTCTGAGTATTACATGTTAGGGGATGGTATAAGGTACTTGCATCATGATAAATGTTTATCAAAATCTGCCAGTCTTTTATTGATAGATAGATCTTTAATATTTGGTAACCACATTATTAATGCAGTTCCAATATACACAGTGATGAAACGTTGATGAGAGCAGCACCAGGGCAATTGTGCCAAAGCTCAGCATCCTGATGGACCCTGCATGCAACCCAGCCCGTCCCTGGGGATATGTGACTGGAGTTGTCTTCACACTTGAATTATATTGGCTTTTCTAGGTATAAATCAAGAGGGAAACCCCGTAGGCCAAAATAATTTCTGCCATGCTTGAACTAGCTCAAGCAGAATCATACTAAGGATGAATTTGTTCTCTTCTGCTATCTCTCAGCATTCCTGGGGCTTTAAAGCCAGCATGGGAGAGATGGTATCTCTTGCTGCCCTCATATCTCTTTGGAATCCTTCTTAAGCCTTGGGCATTAACATACTCCTCTGCAGCCAGCCAGTGACAGCAGCAGCATATAGTGGCTGTAGCATCATTCTTTAGTTTCTTAATAGCACAGTATAATGACTAGCTCTGTTACCGTATCACTGACACAGAGCATTACTAATTATGATGATTAATGGGTTTAATTTACTTAGAAAGAATAATGTGCGATAATTCCATTGTCAAAGCTGAAAATCTGGAGTTCCAGCTTCAGATCCTGTCAGCACTGTTGTTACAAACCCTTTTGTGTGGACAAAAGTCATTGAGAGATGTTATTTCCCACATGTTTTAGAATACAAGCTGCCTTTGGAATTTTCCTATCCACTGATAAGGCTGCTTTGCCACCAAAAAGGCTATTAAGAGAAATTCTGCCTTACTTTTTCTTTCCTGTGCTTAAAATTTTCTTTAATTATGCTTTTATAAAGAATAAGCAATATTTATTACCTGTTGTGTGGAGGTAAAGGAGTCTGCTGTTTTTTTGTAGTGATAGATGAGAGATAGCTCTTGGTGGTAAAGAATATGAATGGTATTATTTCATTTGAGGCTGCTGGCTGGACAGGCCCTGTAGCGCTATGTTTTCTAGCTCCTAGGCTAACTGGTACTGCCTATTGCAGTCTGCCTGTCTGCTAAGCTCAAAGGAGCAGTATTGGAAGGGACTGCTTACATCAGGGTAGTTTCATGCTATTCCTGTCGATGTACAGTTTGAAAAAATCATTACAATTTTTTGTAGTGTCAAAGCCTCCAAAGATGATTGGGGCCCCAGCTGAGCTGATTCAAAGGTGGTATAGTCCCTGCACACCTCATATCTCTCCAGGACAGCCTGGCTGCTTTTCCAGTTTCTTCCCACCACCCAGGTTTGTCTGGCTGTGACTTCCGTGCACCAGATAGTTAAGTTTCTTAGATCAGCAAGATCACTTCTGTGCTTTGTAAGCAAGGCAGAAGAGGTCAGGTACAACGTACCATTGCCTGCGATTCAGGACTGTTTATGGCTTTAATTGTTGATTTAATTATCTCTTCCTATGAGCAAGAAACATTCCCCAGAGGTAAAATAATAAAAAAAATCCACATTTCCTCTCCCAGCTGTCATTCTCAGATCTAGTGACTCTGTGCTCACAGCAGCTATAAATAAACTATGCATAAGCCCTAGTGACTATTATGATTCTAGTGAGTCACCCAATTGACACAGCTTTAATCTGTGTATCTCTGCCTCTTCCCATTACTTAACCAGTATCACATTTTGTTGTGATCTATGCTCATGTCAGTACTTTGCATCAGGGTCTGTGTCTGGCAAAGAAATAGTTCACACGCCCATAGCACTGTCTGTTAAGCTTTAATGCTGCAGAAGCATTAACAAATTAATTGCTCTGTGATTGAGGAGAAACTGAGGCAGGGAAAGGTCACGCAAGGCCTCCCAGCTGATTAATGAAGGACAGGAATAGCAGGATATAGCCCCCTTAGCCATTGAATGCTGCTTTCTAACTTAAATCTTGGCTAATCTGTGCTGCACATGGCATAGGTGTTCGACCTTTCTTCCAAAATCTCCTCTTAAGCTGCTGGCCGGAGCAGATGCCCTTTAATATTGATGCACATGAAGGTCACAGTTGCTTGCTCATGATCCTTGAGAGGAAGATGATATTTTTCAGGTACACTAGAGTAAGGAAATTTGAGTGATTTACAATATTTAGCAAGGAGTTGCCAGAAATCTGTGATTTTTCCAGCCAAACCCAACTCTCATTGAAGCCTGTACTTAGATTTTTCTGGCTTCAACAAGAGTTGTATGAAGCTATTACGCTGCCAGCCACTGGTGTGGCGAGGTGCTTAATGCATTTAAGTAGGATATATTGCTCCCTGCTTCCTGCCCCTGTCAGTGGACCAGTATCAGAGGCTTACTGAGGTGGAGGCTGCCTATCAGTAATGAGCAAAAAGGTGCCTGATGTACTCTGCAAGGCACCTGGAGAGTCAGTGGTTTTGGAGAAATGCCCTTGTAGAAAGATAGGATGTTGCTCCAGTTATGAATATCCTAAGAATCGTGTAGGGCAGCTTGCCTTGTCCTCGCTGAGCCATTCAGCGCCAGCGTGTTGTGCTGATGGGGCACCCCAGGAAGAGGACTCTGCTGCAGAGCCTTTGCTGTGTGCCCTCTTCTGTACCAGCCTGCATTGCATGCTGCTGGACTTACATACCTAATGAACTGTCAGCTTGCCAGAAAGCTTGTTTAATTCTTCAGCTGCCTCTTCGGCAGCTTGCTGTAAGCATAAAAAGGGAATCTGAAACCACCCACAGGCCATTGCAACAGGGAACTCTCTAGCAGTCTGTCTCTCACCTTAGGCACTTTCCCTCTTTTCCTCTATTTTCTATCCTTGCTTTTGAGTGGGCTTTTTGCTACTGGTGTGTGCAGTAGGGGAGAAGGTGCAAGATCCTCACTGAACCTTGCGCTTAGCCCACAGTTTTAGACACTTTATTCCATCACTGCCCCTTCTCTCCCTCATAACTCTAAGTCAGATAAATCTGAGATAGCCAGCAAAGCCTGCCATTGACTACGGTTGTCTGCTTTCTCTCCAAGAGTTTATCGGTCATAGTACTCAGATGTGGCCTCCACTCCATTCTTGAGCTGGCAGAGCGTTGAATTAGATATTAGGAGAGCAGGTTTCTGTGCACCTCAGGCAGTGACTGGTGAGACAGAGGGCAACTCCTTGTGTCTCCAGTTCTCATTTGCAAAATAGGACAAGCCTTCTTTCCTCCCCATTTTTTTTCTGTTTTTAGATAAAGTCTCTGAGGTGTTGCTATAAAGCAAACACGGTGCAGAGGGGCCATAATTTCATTTGAGATCTTTAAGAATGCTGTAATATCCAAGGAGATATTTTGTGGCAGAAAAGAGGATGATGTTGAACTGTATGTGATTCCTTACTGGCTCAGCTCTTATTCAGGTATCCATTAAATCTGTCTCTCCTCAAATGAACCAGAATCTTCAGTGTCCATTCCCTCTTGCTCCACTGAAACAGTTAATAGATAACGTTCTTGTTTGTAGTCCTGCCAGGAGTTTTTTAATTACCTGTATGGTTTTATTACATAATGGCAATGTTTGCTCTGTTAGGCTATTGGCATCTTTGCAGGAAGCAAACAAACCTACTGGCATCCATCAAGTTGAGTAATTACAGAGAGTTTGTTTACTTTTTTCAGTTTTCCTGATCGATACTGGCACTAGCTCTGCAGCTTGGGCTCTGAGCCTGGCTGCTCATGCAGCCAGTGCTTATCCTGCTGTCTTAGCAGTCGGCTAGTTGGGAGATGGTGAGGGCTCGACAGTCCTGAAAGACCAAGAAAGGGACAGACAAATGCTGTAGCATCATTCCCAAGAGCCTAGTCACAAGCAATGCCCAGATTGTGCCCTGATCTCTTCCTGTAGTATTTTACAGCTAGTGGAATCTAGACTTTTGTACCATAGGTGTTTTTTACAGGGAGCTGGGAAGTGCCTTTGGCTGGTTGTGTTTAGGCAGGCTGGGTATCTATTCTGTGGAGCCTTCTGGGTTAAATATCTGTTCCATGCGCATCCCCTCTTGTAGGAGGCTGGGTCCGCTGGCCCAGCTCCTGCCTTTGAGGCCTACGTTTAGAAGAAAAAACTAAAAAATGAGAGCCCAAGTGTATTCCCCCTCATATCCTCACCCTTTTTTGCTCAATTATACTTGTCCAAATAAGGTGTGAAATGCTATCTGGCAGAAGGGGATCATTTTGCATTATAGCTAGCAATAAGATAAGGCGCAAAGTGGGAACAGCCTAACTGAAGGCATGGATACAATGTCACTCTCTCTTTCAATCATGGCAGTGTATTGCTGGGGAATTGCGCCAGCCAGCCATCTTTAGCAGTGAAATACTGCGGGGACAGACCAAACGCACCCTTAGTAGTGGAAGAAATAGGCACTGTCATGGTAGAAGTGGCATCTCGTGCATAAGCTCTCCTTTCATGACTAGTTTATACAAAAGCTCTGGAGCGGGTCACTGCTAGCTTGTGGAGACCAGGAAAGGCAGAAGACCTTATTCAGAAGAAGAGGGAAGAAGTTAAGGGACAGCAGGAGGTTCTGACTGCTCTTCTGGTGAGGGTAGAAGGGGAAAGAAAGTACCAGACACTGAACTAAGTGGTTTCCATCATGAACAGAAACCAATTCTGTGTGCAGAGACAGAACCTCTGCTGTCTGTGTTAGAACTTAACTGGCAGGGCTCAGTAACGTGTAAGGATTGTGTGGCCTGACTTGCATCAAGTGGAATGTGTTAGGCACTGGCGGAGAGTGCAGTGTCGTCACTATTTGAGTAGTGAGATGTGGTGTAGCCTAGTGAAATGATTTCCTGAAGAGAAAGGAAGGTGCAGTGAGCTCTGAGAGGAGGTAGAAAGACTGAGCAAGTATGGCAAAGAAGCAGGATGATTCATATAAATGGCAGTGCTTTAACCCTCCTCTCCAAGGCATGATGAGTCCGAATGCCCTGATACAGGGACATGTCTGTGGAGGTAACCACAAATAGGACAGCCACAGGAGAGTAGAGGAAAAGCCACATATTCCCCCATTCAGTGCTTGTCACCTTTCCTCCCCACAATGAGAGCCTTTGGGAAGTGGAACAGGGCCTTATGTGCTGACATGCTGTTGATCTGAAAACTGCTGTGTCTTAGAAAGTCAGAGCAAATGTTCATAATTTAATCCAGCAGGCGCAGGAACCCAGCTTGGGGGCTGATTGGTATTCAGCTCTGGTGCAAAGTGCTTAAGAAAAAACTTATTAATTTCCCCTTCCACAAAGAGCAGGAGTGCGACAGTAATCACAGTATCAAGTCATAATAATAAAAAAAACTCCATTGAAAATAGCTGTTAAGACTCTGGAGGGTTCAGCAGGGGAAGATTGTATTAAGATAAAGTAGATTATAACACTGGTGGACATTAAAGGTTGTCATTGTATGGTAAATCACATCAGGAAGTCACAAAAGCTGCTCTTTACACAGTCAGGGATAGAATACTCTGATATAGCACCTGATTTATTCTCTGTCCCTGTTATGCCATCCCTGGCAAACATGTAGGTAGAAAGAGGAGAGAAGGAAGGGAGAGACTTGCCATCTAGGCTGCATTTCTGAGCTGTGGTTTTGGGGAAGATGGGTGGGATTAGGGTGGGGCTAGGCACATTTGTCCCTTCCCCTTCTGCGGGGTGCTGGGGCTCTGCATACTTACTGCAATGCAGAGGCATGGATTGAACCTTTCCCCCAGATCCTTCTCTCCTGTGGAGTAGCAGCAGTGATCTGAGTAGGATACACATGGTTCTAGTGCTGTATGTCCCACAGGGAGCATCCTGATCCTGTGCTCTCCTTAATGATGGAGGCTGCCAGCTGGGCTTCCCCACTATTCAGACTGTCTCATTGTCGTCACAGTGGCGGCAGCCCACCAGCAGTCCCCAGTCCCCAATATGTGCATATCCAGCCTGGAACATACCCCCAACCCAATCCCTAGTATCCCAAAAGTGGCCCAAGCACACCTACCTACCTTTCAGCTGTCCAAACCCTTTTGAAACCTGCCCTCTTCCTTCTCTGCCCAAACTAAATTCCCAAAATCTCTTTACTCCTTGCTTAACAGTTACAATCCAGGAACAATGCAAGAACACATTTAAACCTGACAGGCATTTCCTGGTGGGACTTTACACGTTACATAGCTTGAGCAATGTTCCAACTTTCACTATTGGAAGTGTGTATGTTGGTTAGTGGGCAACACAAGGGCTACCGGCTCCCTCCTCCCTGGCCAATGCTGTGTGTGCACCTTTCCAGGAGTCTCACCCAATTCTGTCTCAGATATGGATTAAACGAATGCGTAAAATCACCCCCCTTCCCATTTTGCAACTGAGTGCTTTCAAACTCCTGCATATCATAGTCCTATGTCTTTGACAGATACGCAGTTGAAAGTCACTTTGTATTCTCCCCCAGATCTAATGGCAATGTTTTACTGGATGGTCATAGCAGCAAAGGGTGTGAAAAAACCTGAATGGACAGGGCTCTGTGAAGGTCTTTGTCTCCCCACCCCATCATTTTCTTCTGCAGAGATACTACTGACACCTGCAAAGGAGTCTTTGCTAGTGCAGCTTGTGTTGCTTTTGCAGGTGGTTTAACTGTAACAGCATTGAATTCCTTCCAATGGTCAGAGCAACCATTGTACCCTCCAGGAGCCTTGGCAAAGGTTGGAGCACTGTCATCTTCCTTGCACAGAAAAAGTGACTGGCTCTGTCACCACCAGAAGTGCCCTGGAGACCAAAGGCATTGCCCTGTTAAACTCCATAATTGACAGCAAGGTCTGTTAGAGTCTCCAGACTGGTCCTCAGGTGAAACCCAGCATGATAGATGGCTTTTTATGGGTGCAGTTATATTCATAACTTTCCCTAAAACACCATTTTTTTCTACTTGTTTTTTCAGATCAAGCAAATATTGTTTTCACAGTTCTCCTTCCAAACATTGTTTGGCATGGAAAACTGTATGGAAACAGTATCTCTCCACCTTATCCTAGGGAAATGTTATAGTGCCATTTGGGCCATTGAGAAGAGCATGGACATAGGGGTCTTGCTAAACTTGCACAAGTGTCTCTTGCACAAATGTGCTTCTACAACTGAAATGTATGCTTTTTTCCTGTCTTTGACACCCTGATCTCTCTAGTTCTGGGTAAAGAGTCAGTATGCTGGTTTCATTACTGCTTCTGAGTTTTATGATCCTGAGAAGTGAGGAGAAGGCATATTAAGTATAATAGGCTTTTGCTGAAATGAATGTTAGCTTGCATAGATTAACTTAGTAAGTTGTTTCACCACCTAATATGCACATTTAGGAACAATTTTAGAATGTGAAAACATTTAAAAGGAATGCTAATTTCAAGCTGAGGGAAGTATGTTTGTGTAGAGAATAAGAAAGCCAGGACTGGCCAGGCAAGAACTGAGTTAATTCTGATTCTTCTGGTTCAGCTGCATTGCTATGTTTGTAAATGTATTTCAGATCTTTTGCCCGGCATGCTGCTTTATGAGCTCTCATGAGGTGGAGGGAGAAGAGAAATAAGTCGCCACATTCCTAAAGGAAGTCAAGGGGAAAACATGTGAATAATAAAATGAAAGCTGTGGCAACAGCCAAAGAGCTGAAATGAGAATGGAATAGCAGGCTGCATATTGCAAACAAGCACTATGATTAAACTGCATGATTTTGGCTAACTTGCTAACGCATGGTTTTCCAAAGAGCAGCCTGGATTTACCCAGGTGCTGAGCTCCGTTGAAAATATGAAGCCTCTTGTGGGCACTGAGTCTGTTTGCATGTTCTGCCAAAATAATATTGCTCCTCCTGTTAGAAGCAGAAGAATGTTAGGGGAAACCTGACTCTTAGTTTGCCCCTGATACTTCTTTTCCCAAATATTTAAGCAGGTGCATTTTGCGGGTACAGAGTTTTTTTGAAGTAATTTGAAGTTGCATGCACAAGCACTCAGAGGTGTCAACATGAACTTTTACATACTTCTGTGCTCTTCAATTGAAACTCTTCTATGTGACTTACGTGGCCAACAGCAAAGGCTCAAGCCAGTGAATTTTTATCAAAATTTTGTGTCCAGTGCAGATAAACTCAGTGAACAGGTCTGAATAATGACACTTCCAGAAATTGTTTTCCATCATGGTAGAATCACAACTTGCGTATACATAACTCTGTGAAATGTGACAGTGCCCAGAAGTTGCATCTGGTTTATACAAAGGAAGCTAAAGAGGTGACTTGATCACAGTCTTTAAGTACAAGGAAAAGATTTCTGATAATAGAAGGCTCATTAATCTAGCAGACAGTGGCCACAGAGAGATCCAGAGCCTGGAAGCTGAATAGCTGGAAGCGTGTCTAGTCTGACTCTGGCTGGAAATAAAACAATGCAATAATTAGGTATTGGAACAGCTTGCCTAGGATTGTGGTAGATTGTCTGTTAGTAGAAGTCTTTGAATCAGGTTAGGTGTCTTTCTGAGAAGTATATGATATCTTAGGTGGTGAGGCTTGTTGCAGAAATGAGGTGGTCTGTTTTCTAGTGTGCGCTAGGTAGGAGACTGTTATGCAGGTTAATGATCAAAGTGTTTCCTTGTGGCTAAAACAGCTAGGAGCCTTGCTCTTGCTTCCACATCACATTACCTTCTTTATAGCAATATAAAGGGTTGTATAGAGAGGCCATGGATAAAGTCCCATAGCTCATTAAAATCAGTAGTGGGTTGGTCACCAACATCAAAGGGATCAGGATTTTTTAGTCCTTGTTGTTTTATTCGTGGCTTTGGTTCCTCCAGCCATTGTCTATGGCATGATGGTCCCACCAGGAGAGCTGTACCTTGTAGCTCCTGATACCTGTTGTTCTGTTATTTTGGCTGGTGCAGGGACTGGTCTCTCCCCATGTGAAAACCGCTTCTAAGCTTGCAGCTAATGATGCTCTTTCAATACCACTGCAGGGTGTCCGTAACTGGACTCTGGCTGTCCATTACGGCTCTGTTTCCCACTGAATGTTAGTATTTGAAGCAACAGAGAAGCCTAGGGTCAAGATCCTGGGGCAAGGAGAGAGAAGTTGTAATCTAGAATAGACCAGCCAGAAGTGGTTGTTCTGGAGTTTCCCTGACAAAACTGAGCTCTGTCTGCTTTCTTCACATTGGGGACCCAAAGAAACTGTCTCCTCTAGGTCATCTCTACCTGCTTCATGTAAACTATTTTCCAAGCACTTTTCTGAGCATTCAATCTTGCTCCCTCAGGGGGATTCCTACATGATTTTCCCAGGGAATTTCCCTCTGGATCTTGTGCCAGACACGCATTCCTCACATGCTGGGAAGTATAACATGCCCAGCCTGAAACTGCACATACAAATAGACTCATGAGGTTGTATGTCTGAGGCCTTAGTTCCATCATCTCCTGTTGTCAGAAGGCTAATGAGCTGTGTTATTAAATGGCTCCACATTGTTACCTTGTGCTGGTGACGAAGATGGCCAGTGGGCGGAGGAGCTAAGCTTCCCAATTGTATTGATTTCTCCAGTGCTCACAAATTCTGGATTGCATTGCTGACAAAGAGTTGATTTCACACTTTAGTGACTGTCTGGAGCCTCATCCCACCGAGGGAAGGCAAATGTGACCCACAGAAGTTGCTACAAATTAGGCAAAGGAGCGGGTTCAGTGCAACATCTGTTTCAGGAGAGAACGTACCTTGTGTATTTTTAATCCAGTCTAAGAACTCCCTGAAGTGGGGAGTTTCTCTAAAGATGCTTCCCTTGCTCTTGTTTTGCCAGGATTTGAGGCTGGGTTACCGCTGTGATTTCTCCTGTGACAGTACACGGAACCCCAAAGGGCAGGTTCCTGCTCTAGTAGAATACTGGGAGACATGGTTGCTTCCCCAGAGAGCTTGCGGTTGAGGTAGGTAAGAAAGATGAACAGTGGACAAGTGGAGAAATAGAGGCATACACTGACTTGCCTGTCTGTTTTATCTCACCTTGGTTGGCCAGAGGGTGGTTATTCCAGCTCAGTTGTTGCACATTATATTGTTAAGCCCCAGTTCGTTACTTGCTCATGTGTCTGAATGCCAGGGCTTGCTGTGAGTGAGTGATTGGGAACCTGAGGCTGGTGATGTGGTCATAGTAACACTCAAGCATATACCTGTTTATTGCAGCCCTCCTGAGAAATAGCCATTGTCCCATGAAAGGGACATGTCAGATCCTGTTCAGAGGGAGAAAGATATGAGTCAGCACTTGGAAATAGAAAAACAAACTAGGAGAAAGTTTGCTTCATTACTGAGTAGCAAGCTGTTGATAACTCCCATTCCTGCTGGCTCAGAGGGAAGGAGGTAGTGTCCAAGCATTTCTCTCTCCTAAGCACACTTTTGATTTAGGAGACAGGAACAGGAAATAGCTGTGATATGAGACACAGGTAATGCAATTAGGGTGATCTAAAACTAACAACAGCACATCCTGAGTGACAGAACGAGGCTAAGCCATTGTCTGGAGTGTGGCAGAGTGGTGCCTAACTTTCCATCTGCCTCCCTTGCCTCATAGTGGGGTGTGCTGTAGGGAGCTGGAGCACCAGCCAAGGGGGTGACAGGGCTGTGAAGGAAATAAATGTACCTGTACAGAGTGCTGCCCCCAGGAATGGCTTGCTATTAATAACAGTAATAACATATGCCAGGATGTGGAAGAAGCATCTTTTGTAAAGTGCTGATCACTGCCACTATCTGGGGTAGAAACAAATTGAAAAAAATGGTTTCATTATTTTATAATGCACAATAATGCCACTTTTGTATTTTTTATTATTTCCTTGTGTTTAACTTTTGTCTGTGGGAGAGCTGTTTGTTTTTAGTAGGCTGTGCTGCAGATTGGCAGGTAAAGTGGGGTGCTATGTGAGGGAGGGTGCTCAGCAGCCCTAGACAGCCATAACTAGAGTAACCAGAACAAAAAGGTCCCAGAAGCTATCTGCTCTGGAGTCTTATCTGCTGAGATGTGTCATGGTCAGCTTGTCCTCCCTCTGCCCCAGATTCACCACAAATGGAACAATTTGGAATGCAGCCCAAATCCCACTGGAGCAATTGGGATGCAGATGGCAAGTAAAGCTGAAGGTGATTTCCTCCTCCCCTTTCTGCCATACTAAATAGTGAAGGTGCAAAGAGAAAAATCTTCCCTATACAATGGGAGAAGTGGCAGGGGAAGAGATATTCACAGAATTCAGACAGTTCTTGGATCAAAGTCTGTGCTGAAAGTGAGCTGCCTTCAAGATCAAGGGATGTCCATTCATGGGATTAAAGCAAGTGTGGACACAGTGGGGAGAGTGTAAGCCTGTGCAGCACTCAGGCAAGGAGAAAGAGATCACCCTGAGTAGAGATAAAACGTTGTTCTGAAGGAGTTAACCTGGGCAATATCTAAGTACTATAGCTTCGACAGCTTTTCTTTTGTTAAGGAAAACATTTTTGTCATTCTCATAAACTATACTCAGCAAAGCCTCCTTATACTGAATCATTTATTTTTCCACAGGGAAAGATGGCTGTGAGTGTAGGCTCATTATGGAGAGAGTTGCAATGTGCTTGTTTGCATTGATTGAACGAGAGAGCATTTCCTGCTGTTCCCTGATGCAGTGAGTTTCTCTAAAGGTGAGTAATCTCCAGTCCCTGAGGATGTCCCCTTCGGGCAGACAGTGCAGGATTCAGGCTGGCTTCCAAGGCCCCAGCCCCAGTGCACAGTGGGCCAGAACTTGGGCAGGCGGGTCAGAGCTGCAAGGATCCTCATACAACTCTGCTAGTGCCATAGCTTATAAGAGATGTCAGTGCCTGGGTTTGAGAGGTCACAGTACAACGGGGTTCAATGCCAAAGTCATTTGTACTCGAGTTTCTGTGAATGGGGGACTTCTGATTAGCCTGAGTATATACAACAGCCCCCAGACAGAGAGCAGGCAGGGAGGGCAGCTGCCACATCAGCACAGCTAGCCAGTGAATTGCTTAATAATTCTAAGCATGTCGCAGTGCCCTTTGCTGTGGCACTTTGGCTCTACCACATGTGAATAGTGCCCCTAATAGCATATTACGTGTATGAGATGTCAAGAAAATGCCTGACAACTCTTTAAGGTTTCAGCTCTCTGCTCTTTTCCCAGGCAGCAACTGAAATGGCTCTGCTTTTTCCTACTGTGCTGGGCACGCACACAGAACTGAAAGGGTCCCCTTACCTGGATTATCCATGTGGTCATATGGAAGTAGCAGCAAGAGACAAACAAGAGGGAGTTTTTCCTTTTTGCTGGGGCTGAGACACAAGTCTCTGTGTGTGCTTTTCTCTTTTTTTTACTCTTTTTTTTTTTTTTAATGAGATGCACAATGAAAGGAGGAAAAGCAAATTTAATTATAAAGCCGTGTCTTCCTCCCCTCTCTGTCTTTCCGGACTGGGAAGTGCTGCCATCTCCCCTTTGATGCAAGAATGAATTCAGCAGCATACATTGTTAAATTATTATTTATTTAAAATGAAAGGAAATTACTTTCATTTCAGTGCCAGTTTCTAGCCCAGTGAGAACAGCAAGGGGAGAAAATAAAGCAGTGGCACTTTAGGAGGCAACACCATGTGTATATGCATAGCTGGTAAAGGAGTTGAGGCAACTGCACTGAAGGGTTGCATGATTCCCTGGGCACGTATTCCCTCTGGCTAGCACACAGCTGTTACAAAAGCAGAGAAAGCGGTGTCTTGTTTAACCCTCTAGAGCCCCCTTTACATGCTGACTTGTACCATTATTACACCTAGACCCTTTAAAATAATCCACTATACTGAATTGTAGGACTCCAATTTGCAGAGGAGGAAAGAGAAGCAAAGACAAGTGAAGAAATATGCTCAAGGCCAGGCTGTGGATCAGTGAAAGAGCCAGGAACAGAATTCAGTAGCCACAACCCACCATATTAATAGACTGCACGTGCCTCACATCTTTAAAACAAGCTGAGAACACTGGATGTGTTCTCTGGGACAGGGGCAATCTTCTTGGGTATCTTTGCACCTTGTGTAGCACAGAGGAGTCTTGGTTCACCAGCTGATGCTCCTGGTGCTACCACAGTGTGAACATCAGTATTTCACCAAACCAGAAGCATTCTTGTTTGTCAGAACACCATTCTTGTTTGTCAGAACTTCATATTTCAGAGCAAGCATGGGTCTGAGGGAAGGGTAAGTGTCAATGCTGCATTTCTCTTGACCCATCACTTCATTTTTCTGGTTATGAGCCAGACGTCCCCCTGTCCTTGCTGTCACTGTTAAGAGGGAGGACAAGGCCAACCAGGCTACAGTGCCTCTGTTTCATTCTATTTCTCTGAGCTGTGAGCAGCCTGGGACTTTGTGTAAGGTCTTAATGAGGCTCAAGCAAAGGTTGACTTAAAAAAATAAAAAATTCCTTTATGATCTGTGCTGCAGATGGAGCAACAAATGGATAATAAAAGGGCTGGAGACTGGAGGCAAATCCTCCCCTTAGATTAAGGGAAATTAAGTCCTTTGGGGGTTGTGTAATGTATGAGGCTTCATTATTCTTCTTGGGGGAAGCAGCATATGATCCCTTGGTCAGAGAGATAAAAGGATCATAAACTCAAATGGCTCCACATAGTCCGTGTGACTCAGATGGCACCAGAGATTCTGCTGGAGGTAAGCTAGACACAACTCAGCCTGCCTTGTGCTGTAAAAGCAGTTCCCGTGACACTGGAAATCATATTGTCCCCATACTTTCATGGCTTCTCAGGGCATGTGGATACATACTGTCTGCATGGATGTCTTAGCTGGGGAGAGGGGCTTCTGGAGGCAAGTAAAGGACCCCAGAAGAGACAGCTATCAGAAATAAACTTGGGTCAGGAAGTCTCTAACCCCTCCTTCACAGTCTCAGGTACTCGCTTTTCTCCGGTCCAATTGTTCTTACTCTCAGCCTCCTGTGCAGTCATTCTGGCTGCTCCAGCTCATGCCCACCTCTGCTTCCTCCCACGGAGGCTCTCCCTGACCCACCCCCCCCATCTCTCTGGCACCTACGCGTGCTGGAGCCTTATCCACCTTGTGATGCCCAAATACATATGTTGCCCCTACTCCCAGCTTCTGAATCCTTTTGTTCATTTGAGTATTTTTTTTGCCAAATTTTCAGCTGATTTATACTGTTCTGAGAGGTCCCAACACATCCTCCATCTTTCCTGAGCTTTGGGAGCACATGCTTAACCTGTAATCAGCATGACTCAAAACAACATTGGTGTCTGTCTCTGGAGCAAAAAGAAATAATGCGCTTTGTTCTGCTGCTCCCTATTCAAAGGTAAATTGCTTTTCTTTCCTCCAAGAGCAGATGCTCACTTCTTTTCTTTACCTCTCTCCCTGGTGTCTAACACAGATTTAGGAGAAATCACGTTCTCTGGGTTTTTACGGGGTTTGGGGATGGAGAGAAGTTGTGTTGCTGGAGAACTTGACATATCTCTTATTATTGAGTTGTAGATCAAAGAAAGATGACATACGCTCTTGTACTGATCATAGCACTGCACAGGGGAGCGTGTGTCTCTGTGCATCTTTGAGTTTACCTTCTTTCTATGTTCCTGCAATACTTGTAGATTCCATGCACAGTTATATGTCTGTGTGTGCCCCTTTCTTTTGTGTGTGCTAAGCTGTTGTACCTGTATTTTTCTGGACTTCGGCATATTTATGGGCCTTGTATCAGTATCTTGAGTGTTCTTGTGGCTTAATGCATGCCTATGTCCTTGTTGGTATGTGTATCTGTGTGCCTGCACTTTTCAGAGGAGCAGGTTGGCTCTGCTGAGGAGTCAGCAATAGGTTAGACTACAAACTCTAGTGCCATACAGCGAAATGCTGCAGCTTGCTTTATATTTCTTCAAGTACAAGGCATCACCTTTCTCCTCTGTAGTGGAGCTGGGGTTGATTCCTTCTGCCAGTGGCAGCTCCCTAACAATAAAATGCCCTTGCCATCAAAATCATCCAGTCATCATACCTGGAAGTGATTAATACCTACCACAGAGCTCTGTAGCTAGCAAATGGGAAAGCAATTGCTGATTGCTGCTGGTATAGCTGACACCAGAAAGCCCGGCTCAGCTGTTGGAGGCATTGTGGCTTTAAAGCAGGACCACCTGAATCACTACAAACACAAAAAATATTTTTCGTGTCTGTCATCTTGTTTTACTCCTGTGGCTCTGAAGTTCTGAGAAATCCTGAGTGGATTTTCCACTTCTGGCTCACTCTCTCTGTCTTAATCTTTTTTCCTTTGTTTCTCTTTCTGCCTCTGCAAAGATGTCACCATGATGAAGCTCTTGATGGATTCCTGGGTGACTCCCGGCCGGTGGTGATGGATTGCTGCTCTCTTTGCTGCACGCTCCAGCTGTCTCTGCAGTTCAGTCTGCTGGACTGACAGGGCCCATAAATCACTCTCGGAAGGCAAGGTGCTCTGAGAGCTCTGGCCCTGTTTGTGATGTGCTGATGTGACATAGCCTCGCATATACCACTTGCACGTGGATAGTGGCAGATTGAGGTGGATGTGGATCTCAGATCTGACTGCCAGGTTCTCATATGCCCCCTTTGGGTTTGAGGAGGCTGGGTTAGAAGGGCTGGGAACATGCTGTTTCTCCTACTGCTGTTTCCTTTCTGTGCATACAGTGCTTCACTTGAAAAAGGAAGGAGCTGTGATCTGAAGAAATTGTAGAGGAGAACTGGGACAGTGGATGATAAGGAGACAGGAATGATGCACCATGCAGGCAACTGCAGAGCCTCCTCACAGAAGATGTGGATAGAAAGTAGGGGAAAGGAACAGTTTGGATAGTGCTGCTATCTTTTGCTTAGTCCTCCCTTGCCTTTTTTTGCATGGAATAGAAGGAGCTGAAAGGCACAGTGAAGAAAGAGCCTTGGGAGAAAAAAAGGGGAATCTCAGCTAGGCAAGCAGGTGAAGCTGCAGATTCTACTGTCCCAGGATGCAAGAGACGCTTGGTCATTGCATGTGTCCAGGAATTTGCCAAAGTTGTCCTTGGGAGCCTCTGCAGCAGTAGTACTTCATCCTCTTGAGGCATGTGCCCCCTGTGCACCATGGGTGTAGCACAGACACCATCAATCGTTCCTGTAAAGTGTCCAAACATCTTCCTTGCAAATCCTGCAATTATTTAATGGAAATTCTCTACCCCTGGGTCTCATCAGGGCAATGACAACCTCACAAATCTCTTTAACCACCATACCAGCTGTAGCTTTGTGAACCTCTAGAGTGGTCCCCAACAATTGGGGGACACCATTTTCCACAGGGTGGCAGCAACATGCTTCCATTTTCCATGGTGAGGGATCCCACTTGGGCACTTCTCTGTCTAGGTTCTGGCTAGGATTAAACCTGAAAAGAGAAACGTTTCTAGGAGGGAGAGAGGGAATTTGCATGTACTCCATGCCGACAGCACACATCCCCAGATGAAGCATCCTGACAATGTTAAGAGACAGCAGGCAGAGCTATATGCAGGATGTTCCTGCTTATTTCCAATGCAGCATGAACCAGCCTTCCAGATTAACCCTACTGTTTTGTTCCCCCCCACCACAGAAAGCCCTCAGGGTGGGAGAGAGAGATTTTGTTTCTCAGAGGTTGAAACTGTGAAATGACAGATGAAATTTTTATTATGATGATTTTTATTTTTGTGTCTGGATTTGAAATGATGGTGAAAATTCTCAACAAAAATACCTCATGAATATTCAATTACAGTGCCAGCAACACTTTGCAGTCATGGATTATTTATATATGAAATAACCAAAGCTTCATAAATAATAAAATAGCAGCAATCTCCGCTGTGTTTTATGTTCCCCATAGCCAGCACGGGGGCGGGGAGGATGTGTCTTTGTAGCACATTTACATGCTGTATCAGCCCCTTGCAAGCTGGGAGCGGTGGGGAGGACAGAGGCAGCCGAAAAAAGTGTGCAGGTGCAGGCACTGGAGGTGTGGATGTGCACGGCACAATGTGTGCACAAGGAAATGTTTCATTTGCTCCAGTGCTTGTGGGTACATCTGGCTGCAGAGGACTTCTGGTGTAGCACGAGGCATATGTGTTTTTAAGCGCAGAGGTGGGAGTACATGCAGAGGGATTGCAGCAAGGGGAAAAAACTTAGAGCCAGGACATCTTGCTTGTGGGCAAGAAGATCGAGCACTTGGCTGCCTTTGGCTTGGTGTAGCTTGACAGCAGCTATCTATATGCCAATAAACATAAGAGATATCCCATAATGGATTGCAGTAATAGCAGGACATCGAGTTGTTTAAGGAAAGGAAGCCCTCACTTCTCAGACTTGGCCCTAATTGATCCATGCTTGGTGGTTTCAGATCATCCAAAAAGTCCCATGTTGGCAGAGCTAATGATCCCCTCTTGGGAAAGGCTCAGGTTTGCCTAACTGGGCATAGGTAAAGGACAGCACAGCGGGCTTTCCCTCTAGCCAGAGCAGCACCCACTTGCAGTCCCCTCTCTTTTAAGTAAACCTGTGCTTTAATTCCCAGGACAAATCTCTCTCACTCCCATTTCCCAGCTGAACAACTGGCATCTGCTATGCAGCTTGTTATACAAGAAAGAAGCATGATTCTGGGGATTGTCCAATGGAGTTCCTCTCCTCCAACCTAACCCCACTGTTCAGTCAATAATAAAGCAGAATAAGGCTTAACAGCTGCTTTTCTTAGCACCAGGCAGCAGTGTGAGCACCTGATCTTTGCAGACTTCACTGCTTTCAGGAGAAAGGCTCTTCTGCCCAAATGCCTTGCTGGATATTCAGCCATGAGTAATCCTATGGGGATGAACAGAGAGAACTGAGCCCTCCATTGCCCATGGTCTTCCCTCCTTTCCTGAAGGCTTATGCTGATGTCCCTCTCCCTACCGCTCCCGCTGGGAAGTACTAAATACCAAATCAGTAATAGTGTCGTTGGTTGCTCTGAGGGATGATTCATCACTCCAGTTTGGTGGCAGCATATTTATCCCCCCACCAGCCCACCCGGCAAGAGAAAAGAGATAAATTGCTGTCATCTCTTTTTATGGAACATATAATCAGGTGGTAACATGGAGAGTCGCCTCGGCTCAAAGTCATTCAGGATGAATTATTCATTCGCTTAAAATGTCTTATAAAGAAAGGGAAATCGTCTCCCTGATACAGTATCTCTTCCTGGCATTGCTGCAGTTGGGCATTGCTTGAAAAGTCCTGGTCTGATGCATGGCATGAAGTATGGACGGTTCCCCAGCAGGTTCCCAGCTTCTGCAGCTCTCTGATGGCTGACATAGCATTTCTGGACTGCTCTCAGGGAAGAAGATGAATCTCCCTCCTCAAGGTTCAGGAACAGGCTCAAATGTTTCTCAGCATCCTGAGGGCTTGTCAAGGGGGCTTTGAGGGCACCTAGGCCTTTCTGGGCTGGATCTTTGCACATGGGAGAATTTTAACTCCTCTCTAGGGTCCTCACTGAAGGCTTCTCGCTTTTATTCCCCTGAGAAGGTCTGTCCCATGAAAGTTGTCCCCTCCACAAAGAAAACATCCTCACAGTGAGCTCCAGAAGGCCATGGTTCTCAGAGAAAAAAAGGCTGAGGTGACCTCTTCTGAAAAAGCTTCAGAAGTAGTCATCTAACCACAACTGTGCCTCTATCCTGCAGGAGCAGGGAATCCAGCTTTTTAGAGATTGCCTTCTCTCTGTTTCCTAGTCTGTATACGAGGAGAAGTAATACTTTCTGCTACCTTAAATTCTAATGTCCTTGCTTTGGATTCCACAGTTGGAACTGACTGAAGCTCTGACTATTTTTTTTCCTAAACCATCTTATATAGTAAAAGGTTTCCTGAAGAAGGAAAAGTTTGTATAATAGTCCTGGAAGAACATCTAGCAGCTTGGAAGTATGTCTGAGGCTGCTGAGTCACTGGAGTGGAATTAGACATCTCCCATGGAACAGGCTTTCTATTGAGGTTTACTTGTCTTGCCAAAAATGTCACCCAAGACTTTCTCAGTATGTTTAGCTTTTTGCTGAAAAGTGTGGGGTTTTTACCCACTGGAAAATGGCCTTTAATTAAAATGTTCCTGAAAAATGTTGGTAATTGACAAATATGGACTATTCATGATTCTGTAGTATTCTCCATCTGGTTATTTGAAATAGTAATCAGCTTTTTATATTTACCAAACCAGACCTTTTCAGGTTAAAACATGTTTTTGTTTGTCTATGTATTGAAAAATATTGATCATGATTCTGTGAAAAGCTTTGAAAGAACTGAAAATCAGCTCGTCCATTTTCCATCTCAGCTAACAAGGAAGAAGAAAAATGCTTTTGATACAGAGAAAATTCCTCTGTATCCACTTTCTCCACATAACCAATCTGATGCTCATCTTTTTCCAGAGGAGTAATATTGGGAAGCAGAAGTTGCTGAGAAGGAGAAAGATGCTGTAACCATATCACTGGAGAACGATGTGGAAAAGAACTTCCGTATATTCCAGTGGCTTTCAGGTAGGAGATACAACACATAGCACACGTGTTTCTGGGATTGCATGGTGGTTTGTTTTGTGTTGTGCCATGAGGAAAATGTCAGTTGATTCCTTACTGCATCCTAATCTGTCTGTGCAAAAACATTAGAAACACCCTTATAATACCAAAAGCTACCTGCCTTTCAAAACTGTAAATCTGTCTCCTTGAGACTCCTCTTACCATGTTCATTAACACACACACACACAAAAACCACAGAACTCTGAGTGTGTGTCCATGCAATAGCAATACTGGCAGGTATCTGAAGGGTCCTTGGCATAGTCAGCTGAAATGTTTAGTTCTGAGCAGTAAACTATTTAAACTTGGATCCATCAGGAAAACTTGGAAAGATCTCCCATCTTTCTTCATGCACTCTTTGGTCATTGTCAGAAAGCCATAATTGCTTGATGTATTTTCTGTCACCTGTCGGAACAGTTGCAAGCGGTGTTTCTGAGGACAGAGAGAGTATATCTTTTAATAATGAGTACTTTCTGTTGCATGATCTCCATGTGCGTTAGGTAAATAAACTCGCTACTGCGAGGGATTGATATGTTTTGTCCCTGGTTTATGAGTGGGGAAATTAAGGCAAGAAAAGCTACACAAGATACATGTGAGAAACCTGTGTACAGTCCCCTGATATCATAAATGCTAAAGTCGTCCTTCCCTCTCCACATTCTGGACATTAAGGAACCAGTTATTGATGAAAACTCTTTGTTTTAATGGCTATTTCCTCTCTATTGCTGTTTCGGGGAGGGGGTCTTTTTTATTTGCTTTCCACTCATTTATCCTCACTTTAAATCCAATAACAGAAAAAAATTAAATTACTTTCTGCTAAGAACAAGGCCATGTGTCTAAGCTCCACTCTGTCCTGGAGAACTAGGCCAGTTCCCCTTTGCCAGGTAATTCAATTTACAAGGAGTGTGTAAGATAATGGTGAATGAAGCATGAGCTTGTTATGTCCATGGAGAAATTAGTTCTCAAAAAAACACTGCTGAAAGAAGTAGGGAAGGAAAAATGAGCAAAACAAAATGAGAAAGGTTATAAACACATTAAGCTGGGCTTCCCTACTTCAGTGTTTGGGGCTGTCTCTGCTATAAATTGTATTGATTAAGAAACTTATTGGAGCTACCTGCTGCTATCAATTACTTTCCACTTACTGCTTTCTTTACCTGCTGGGCAGCTGATAGTCTGACAGAACTGAAGGCCAAAGCCTTCTTAACCTGGAGCTCATGAGAGCTGGAAAACAGAAGAAACTATTTTCCACTACTGCTGCTTCCTACTGGAAAGGGAAACAACCACATGGCTCATGTGGGTCGGCTTTTTCTGGTGTCTGGAATTGGGATGGGAGATATCCATGAGCCTACGGAATATGAGAAATCCTACAAAATGCTATGGACTTATGTGACAGGCAGTTCCCAGCATGTAGTGTCACCATGGAGCTGCCAGTCCTGTCCTGTGCAGTGTGTCTGAAGCCGGATGCTGCCTCCAGAGCCTCACACTGCAGAGCAAAGGTGTTGTCAGGTAATGAAATAATAATGTGAACAGGATGGGATGAAAGATTCTTAGGACAGCGTAATCCTCTGGTTTTTCCACCCAATGCTGCAGTGACTCTGGTAAGTTAGGGGAAATCTGATCTAACCCTATTCATTTTATGTAAAAAGGAGGGAAAAGCAATAGAGCCACAAGACCATGAATATCAGCAGCCCTTCTGCTGTTCTGGAGTCTCTTCGTAACTCCCTTTTATACCCTGCAATGATTCCTCTATAGCCTGCAATTCTTGACCCTTCAGCCTCTCTGACGGTGAAGGAAATGATTGGTTGTTTTTCCTGATTCTTTAAATAGATCTATATGTATATAAAAGATAAAAAATAAAGCAAAGTCTAGCTCCTCTTTTCCACATGCAGACTTCCAGAATCAGAGCAGCCCACAGGATTTTCTTGGCAACAATCCAATAAAATAAATGGAAATGAACATCCAAGTTGTTGAAAAGGTTTTGAAAACCTCAGCCTAAGTCCTTAAAAGTCCATTTACTTTCTCACTGCTGTGACTTCAGGTCAGCTTGGGCTCTTGACTTCACTAACTGCTTTAAAACTACCTTGAATTTCTCATCTCTTTTATCCTATGGGATTTTTTTTTCTTTGCCTTTTTTCTCTGACCCTTTATAAATCCTTTTTTTCCCTCCTCTTGCACAAAACCAGCCAGCCAGAGATGCAGGGCAGGAGGAATGTGAGGGCATGCCCAGTTCAGAAATATGTCCCTGGCATGCCCTGCAGCCAGATCACCTCAGGCTGTTGTCAGTTCTTGCATGCTAAGCAAAACTGGGCTGGATGACAGATGCTGAAAGAAACCTGGATTTTATAGGAAACAGTATGAGGAACCTGTTGGCTTTGTCTGCACAAGGCCCTTAAGTGTGACACCAATTGGTTTGGTCCTAATGTTGCCATGTGGTATGGGGAATCAGTTGAGGAACCAGTGATTTTGCTCAAATGTTGCCTGTTTCACCTTCTTTTTTCAACCCTGGAGATCCTAGAGGAACAAGATGCCACAAGATACTTTACTGTGTTCAGAAGTCAATTCCAGTCTTTCACAGTTGCAGTGAAAACCTTGAACATTTGACCCAGGTGTGACCTAAAGACTCAGAAGCCGGAAAGCAAAAGAGAGCACTTATAAAAGTATCTTATAAGAGATCTGTTATAAGAGATACTTATAAAAGTATCCTGTTTGATAAGCCAATCTGATGAGTTATAAAGTGTCTGACTTAGATTTGAATTCAAGGGGCTTAAAGAAGTTCTAAAAAATGCTGGTTGCCGGCAGCCCTCTTGCCCATATGTATCTAGTGATCTTGGGTGCTCAGACACTGATACCATAAAGAGGCAGGGAGATCTGAGTACTTTCTAGAAACTAGTCCCTTGAATGCATGTGTCAGTAGGATCCTGAATTGTTAGCCATGTTTGAAAAATCAGGCTTTATGCTGACTGTACGAGTGCTAACGCCAGTGGGATTTTGGAGGATGCCGTGTGGGCTAATACAAACCGAGCTGGAAAATGTAACATTGTCCTTCGTGCCTAGACTGAAGCAGTGCCCTAGCAGGCTCTCGGAGGCAGCTAGTGCATCTGGAGCACACTGTTAGCAGAGCTGTGCAACTGCATTCTTGACCTGGAAGACCAGAGGTCTCTGGGCATTTTTACATTTAGGGCACTGTTTTTAATTTTTTGTGTTGTGACCATGGTTCAGTATGGTGCAAAGGCACTGGCAGCCCATCTGAAATCTTCCCCTGTACTTTTAGCCAGATACGTAGGTCTTTATTTTTTTCATGGTCTTTTGTACCAAGGGCTCTTGTGCTGTTTTCTACTGAAGAGATAGCTGCATTTTATTTACATGGACAAAAAAAGACTTTTTAATGTAAAAAGCTGAACAGGACTATATATTGCAAAGAGAGATTATTTAGCATGTACAAAAAAAGGCAGTCTTATTCTGGGGTGGCAGGAATTGGTTTTCACTTGTTAGAGTGCAGTATGAACTTGTTACTTTGATAGCGTATATATAAGCGCTATCTTTCTATTTAAAATTGTGACAAATTCACCCCCAGTCATCTCACAGTTACTGCTCAGCTTCACATCTTTGCATCTTGAAAAGTCATTGTGACAAAGGCGATTGAACTCAGATCTGCCTGGTCCAAAATTAATCACTCTTCATACGTGAGCTAAAGGAATTTGCTGCGGCCCTTTATGAGCAAGACACAGGTATGGATTGCGACACAGATTAGCATCTCTGAATCTGCCCGTCAGAGGCCAATGAAATGCTCATGTGGAAGAATACGCTGGCACATGCACATATCTTCTGCCAGTTCATTTGCCTAGGTTGTATATCTCTGAACTGCCACATTAAAATTGCAATGCTTGTAACAGGTCCTGAAATTACAGTCATGAGACATATTCCTTTGACCTTCTCCGTATTCTGTTTGGATTCACTCCTCCTGCCAATTTAGCCAGGCAGCCAGAAAGTAAATAAATGCTCCCCACCTGGCAGGTGCAGAAAGGTTAGATTTGCATAAAGTGGCCAGTGTAAATTTCTCCTGTTTGTTGTCACCTCTTCTCTCCAACTGGGAATTCCAAGGCAGAGATAAATGTCAGCTGGAAATAGCACTTCAGTGTCAGCAGTTAATCTCTTCCTGCTATTTTCCTGTAGCCACTTTGTGCTGCTCTTTACCACATGGATCAGCCAATCACCTCTCGTGTGAACCTCTCATTACTGTTATTGCTTTGCTTACAGTCTTCCCTTTCCTTTCATGTTTTTTGTTTGTAAATTAAACTCTTCTCAACTGGTAAGTCACTGTGCTGAAATGGTTGTGCGAAACAGCCTGCTACCAGTTTCATTCCCTGAATGGTTTAGTGTGTCTCTACCCTCTGTTCCTGAGCCTACATAGCTTAAGAATCACACAGATTCTCTTTTTTGTGTTCATCATATAGTAAGCAGATCATATGAGGCACTGTAAGTCCCCAGGCTGAGAATTCAGTTCTGCAAAGCTCTAAGCTGCTCCTGAGGTCACTGACTGCTGCTTGCTTGCCGATGTTACTGAGAGTCCAAGAGAGTCAGTTGAAGTTCTGCATCTTGGGCACTAAAATCTCAGCAGTGCTCCTCTGTAAGTGCTAGTCTCTTGCTCAGGAAGTGTTGGCTAATGGGGATGCCGCTGCTGAAAAGGAGGAGAATGAGAGCCTCATGAGTCGGTCCAGTTTTTCAGGTTTTTGATTTGAACACTCATTCAAGGGCCTGCTACTGGTGCACCCTGTTACATGTTATGCTATAATGGTTGAAAAGACTTCACGTGATGAGGGCAGGGACTCCCCACTCCTGCTTCCCCACTTACTCTGCTTTTAACTCTGTCTATTAGTGCCACTTAGGAGGCAGAGGACTCTTTAATCACCCTTTTCTCCAGTACCATCTCTCTGATTTTTTGGGGGTTTCCCTTGCTTATTCTGACTGTTCTTGGTCATCTGCTCCAGCTCTGGTTATTTTTTGTTCTTCATCTTCTCCCTTCTCTTTTTCTTTCACACACACACACAAATGCAACTTCAGCTGTTAGTCTACAGTAAATCTCACAGCTCTGTGTCATAGCTCAACTCAGATCAATTCTTGTCCTTGTGTTTTGAACGGTAACCTCCATGGCTTCAGTTTGTACCAAAGGGATATATAAGTGTTCTTTGATTTAGCCTGAATCAGAGACAGCTGCTCTTCTCACTGGTTCCAATGAGTTTTAACCTAACCCATAACAACAAGGTCCATATTGCCATCTCCATTCTGCTTTGCCCATGTGCCAGAGTGATCCTGTCTTCCAAGCAGCCACCTGCCCCCTGTTTTTTCCAGCTGCCTCCGTCTGTTCTCAGTCCCCAGTTCCTTAAGAGCTGTTTCCTGGTTGGTCTAAATCAGACTTATCCGTACCCTTGGAATAAATTGTACAATTGTTTTGGCATTTCTGCAAGAACAGTTTGGCCTCCTAATGTTGGACTCTGGTGGAGGGTGGCTTTCTGCTCTGTCTCCCCTTCTGTAATGTGTTCAAAATGTGCTGTTTCAGACAGCCTCTCCAGTGCTGTTATTGCTGCCTTTGGTAAGAGGGAGGAGGTGAAAGAAATAGATCAGTAATTTCATTCTAAATCACTTCCCCAACAAAGCCAGTGCTGAAGGTCACTTGTCATGAAGCCGTCATACGGGTAAGGCCTCACAATCACGGAGAAAAAGAGGAAAAGGAAAATAAGGCTGGAGATGAGTTCATGGTAATTTGAAGCCCTAGTTTGGAGATCCCAAATCCTTTCCCATAGCAGAGTGGTAGTGTGGAGAAAAGAAGTCCTGATTTGTAGGAAAAGGAGCAAATAGGATTTCTTAATCAAAAACATTTATAAATTGTTGAAAATCCTTTTTTTGACATTTAAAATTTATGCTTTCAAACAAGAAATTAGTTTACCAAAAAAAGTAAATACATCTTTTAAAGGTTGACATAAAATGAGTTGGTTTAAAATTATTGCAAAGAAACCTATTGATTGACCCAACTTGAATTTTTTTAGTCAGGAAGTTTAGGTTCAGGAAGACTTTTGTGGTATTTGATTTTCCATATGGTTTCAGGATGGAAATTATTGTTTGTCAAGATTGATGTTATCTGGCCTCCACCTCAGGCTAGCACGGTGTCTGGGTGTGGGCTGCCTAGGGCTTTGGTGTCCTGTATGAATCCACTCCTTCTGCTGCAGTTGAGCTCAGACCAAGTGTCTTTGTTGGCACAAAAAATTGTACCTGTGTAGCCAAAGCTTGGGAGCTCAATTCACCCACCCCCCCAGCAGCAGGCCCAGGACACTTAGAAAAATGCCCTGTGCACAGGGCTGAGACTTGCATCTGAATCCTGAGCACTCTCCTTAGTGCTGATTGTCCCCCAGCTCAGTGCCTCCGTTCTCATCTGCCCAAGTCTCATCCTGGCTCCCAGTGAAACAAATTGTTCATTGATGCAGCTTTTGATTAAATTGCTTGCCTCTTTTCCAGAATTGTTTCTCCTGGGATTTCCCAGAAAAGCACTGCAGCAGGGAAGAGTGGGAGTGAAGGAAGAACAAGCAAGGTTCCCGCCTGAGCTACAGAGATGTTCAAGAGAGTGGGTTGGGATCATCTGTCTTTATGGTGACCCTGTAGGGTGCATCATAATAACTGTTCATTGAAATCCATAGGAGGGGGTGTGAAATTTAGTATGAAAATATTTGCTGTTGGTGTCCCTGGATCTAACTCCCTCCCTCCCTCCTTCTCACCCACCATCACAGATTTCTTGTGATCTCTGGAGAACCCAGATCCCCAGCCCAAAGAGAGCATTATTATAACTTGGCATCTAGCCCCCAGGACTCCGGGTGATATTTATACTGGCAATGGTAGGGGAAAAGAAATAGTGCACTTGCTGGGTTTTACAGTGCCTGTCATGTTTATCATCATTGAAATTCGCTGGAAAAAGACTTCAGGAAAGACAAGTAGGAAGTAAATCTCTTTCTTCTCTGGGGAGGCTGTTTGGATTACGAGAGATTTCCATGGCTAAGTTCAGAAAGAACTTTTCGAACTGCTAGGCAGAGGAATTTTATAGCATAAACCATGGATTTCCGCGGCTATCCTCAACAAATAGTGGTGTATCTCTTGGATGCAGTGCCCCTTGGGGAGGGCTTTGGGCCACTGATGATGAAAAGGCATCAGTCATCCTTTACAGAAGTGTTTGACAGTTGCTTAACTCTGGTGTAAGAAACTGCATGAGAAACCAGGCATGTTGAACTAGACTTTTAAGTGTCTTTCAGGGCTTCTGGAATGAAGCCTAAAAGGAAAAGTCTTGAGGGTATTTTGTCATGGGCTTTTGTTGGGGGAGGATCTCAAGTGTCTGTGCTTTGGACATCACAAAGCATCCTTGGAGAGCTTATTATCACAACTCCTTGAACAACTGGCCACTCCCAGAGGGCCGCATGTACAATAATGTAATGAAGAACTGTTGCCTTCAGTCTCAGGCTAGAGGTCTTCTACATCACACCCCCTGCCTCTTTGTACAGCTCTGGACGTGTGGCCTTTGTTTGGCTAATGAAGCTGTCTGGAGTTTTGAAAGCCCAAGCATGCTCCTAGTGCTCATTACCTGGCTCCTACAGCAGGAGCCTCCACCAGCAGCAGCCTCACTTAAATACCTGTTATTTCATAAGTACCAAAAGGATCAATGCAATTGGGAAAGTAAGCTTGGAGCTGCAAAGTAATTTCGTGGGGAAAACAGCGCAGGTAATTAGACTTGACAAAACTTTTCAATAAGTGACTACACTTTTGAAGGGAACGTAATCTCTTTTCATGAGTATTGTGTCTATGCACTGATGAGCACCACATGTGCATATATAGACACAGCAGCAGGCATACATGCACATGTCTGAGCACATGACAATGTATATGCAGTATACACAGCTGATATGCAATATCATGAGCTTGTGCATGTAAAGAAATATTCTTGGTCATAATACTGTGTCATACTGCCCATGTGTGTTAGGTGGTGATGCACACACATGACAGAAGCTTGGAAATGGTAGAGAAATAGTTAATAACTCCCATGGTATGCTTGCATTTTCTGCAGTTACAAAATATGCTGTAGCCAAAAATGTTGGTTTGTTTGCTGGAATTTTCCATCAGCACCCTTCTGTCCTAGTGTTTGGTTTTATTTTACTTACTTATTTGCATGTCACACCTATAACAATGCCTTTGTCAGCATCCAAAGAATAGTGGACAAATAAATAAGCCTCCAAGATCTTAAGCACGTTCAGATAAGCAGATCTCCCAAAAGCATACTTTTGAATAGCATCGCCTGCTGTTGCCCTGTGGCATAGCAGTGAAAATGGATCTCTTCCAATATTTAAAAAAAAAATCTGAAATTTTCCTGCATTTTTTATACTAGAAAATTGTGTCCTTGGTTGCAAGCTCATCTGTTAGACAATGCACCTTGACGTCATACGTCCTGAGCCAAGCTGTGGTCCATCGTTTCCTGCTAGAACACATAATTGGGCTAGGGAGCAAAGAGCAATTGTGGGATACAAAACCAACTCTCCATAGGATTCTTTACAGACATTTTTCACAGTGGGAGCTGACCACATTCCCCTGAGCTGCACAGATGCTTGAAAAGGGGGCTTGAATTTCCATGGCAACAGGCTGCATTCTGCTGACTCTGGTAGTCTGTCACTCTCCGGATATGTCTGTCACCCCTGGTGCTCTGAGTTTCAAGGCCAACAATGTGTGATGGACAAAGATTGAAGTGGGGTTGTGCTGGGGTCAGACATCCTGGTCAAGGGAATATAGTGCAAACACACTGGGGGAGAGGCACTGTGAAGTTAAGATGATACAGGCAAATCCTCCGGTCTGGCTCAGACATCAGTTACAATAGGATCTTGCTAGTTGAGCCGTTGTCTGGTTACTAGGAAGCTCAAAGGCATCATGTCACAATATGATTGTGTCCTTGTCTAGCTCCTTTCATCTGAAGAGCTCAGGCTTTTACATGTGTCATATGACTCAATCTCACAGTGTCTCTGTGAGGCAGCCACAGTGGGGAAACTGAGGCAGCCCTAGGAAGTAGCTGGATATACAGAAAATGCTAGTGCCAGAGCTAGGAGAAGGATCAAGAAGTTCTCATTTCCTCTGTTCCCCCACCGCATTGTGAGGAGCTATCACCTCTCATGGAACTTGTAAAGTAGGAGGATATTCCTGGTTATTTCTTGAAACACTTCTAAGAAGAAAAAACATTTAACATGCACATACTCAAAATATAAGGTAAAAATGTTATAGTGGAAGTATATAGTGGACAGTAGCTATGGACAAATGTGAGGAAAGGGAATTGTGTGCTAAGAGATAAGGGTGGGATGAGCTGAGGAGTTTTCTATTTCTGGGTGGGATTGAAGCAGAGGAGGAGGGCAAGGTGCATTAACGGCGGTGTGAGGCTGAGTGCAAACTCAGAGGGATAGGAAGGGCTCTGTCTATCTTGAGTTTATCCTGAGTTCAGTGCAAGCTCAAGGGCTGGCACAAATTTTGTTTCCCATGACCTGTGTATTTCCCATAAGCTGCAGGAAAAACATGGGTTACAGCTTGCAAGAGAGTGTTTACTGAAAGGGCTGTGCATTACTGGAGCCAGAAGGTTGCTGTGATCATCTTTGAGAGCTTTGCCAAGCTGCCTGGAAATGTCTTCTTTTGACATGTATGTGAGGATCCTGGTTTTCTGTTGTCACATGCAGCCACTCCAGCACAGAGGAAAAACATGTGGCAAGCTGGGCTGAGAGGAGCTGAGGGAGAGGAATGGTGTGGTGTCCTGTTCCATAATGCGGGAACATGTTGGTGTGGCTGTGCTGCAACACGGAGTGGGCTGGCACGCAGACCACTAGCCGCAACCAGCTACACTAAGGGGAAAAAAACACATCTTAGCCCCCTTGGGGACACCACTCATACTGTGAAAGGGATATCCAATGAAAACACCACTTCTGTGTGCAAATGGGAGAGGAGTGGGATGGAGACAGCTGCATCCCCTTTGAGAATTGGATTATCCTTAGGGAACTGGCATGCAGGGGAGGCTGAGCATCTGTAGGCTGGCAGGCAGCATTTGCCTCCACTGAGCAAGTGTGTTTATCTCTAGAGCTCTCAGCAATGTTTATGGCTGAGGAAGGGTGTAAATCTCATTGGATTCAAGTCCTTGGTGGATAATTATTGCCTCCTTCTTCCACCCCCACTCCCCATGCCCTCCTGCCCTGGATATGAGACACTGTTCACAGACTATAAATGGATGCAATGCTATGCTTAATGTGGAGAGACACCTTATAATCAGGTGAGGCACAGGGTGGGAGGTGAGGCACAGGGTGGGATGCAGCTTGCCAGTTCCTGCTCCTTCCCACATGTCGTCAGTCCCTGAGCCTCCTATCACGCTCATCTGTGGGAAGCTTATTTCTTCCATTTCCCCTTAAAATGACTTGTAGCCTATAAAGCCTGGAGCAGGGCAGCTGCATGCTCAGAATTCTAAGGTGCTGTCCCTAACAGGAGAAGGTGGCGTGGTGCAGGGAGGGAGGCCATGCCACTCTAATTCCACATCAGGACTCTGGTTTGGCTCTTGCGACTCACAAGGCTATCAAAGCCTCTCACTTAATTACAGCCATAGCAATCAATCTTTCTTCCTGTTCATTATGCTTCCAGCCAGGGTTAGCAGTATTTTTATTCTTGAGGCCTCAGGAGAATTTTCAGCTCATAAGGAATCACAGCCAACCATAGTGACTGGTACAGGCTGTGTCTGTAGGACTGCATTCCTGCCCCATGGCTGGAGGAAAAGTGTGGGGTAGTAAAGCTTGGGACATCTGACACTGCAAGATTTGGTTCTGTTTTGCATGATGAAGGTCCATTGAATGGGCCCTGTGCCTAGAGAGGCATACAGGGCTTTGCATTAACTGGACATGACCAGCTGAGTTGCTAGAGCCCTTGCACAGTGGCAGTTAGTTGTTTCAAGGCATTATGACTGGGCTGAGTGTAACATATCAAGCCATTACGGCGTTATCTCTTCATTACACGCAAAGTGCTGTTGGAGCTCAGGGAGGACCACAGGGACAAAGATGGAGAGAAGGGAAGCGGCTCATTAGCTGCCCAGAGGAATCAAGCTGAACATCTCTTTTTCTCAGGCAGAGGCTCTGTCATCACCAGCAAAGGACAAGTCTGTTAGAAATTAGAGCTTGGCTCAAGGACAGCTGTGTATATCAATATGTACATGTGCTAATACACAAGTAGAGCATGTCACCTATATACACCCTTACCCCTGGACCAAGTAACACACATACAATGCACATTTGGATACTCCCATAATGCAAGAGCAAGCATCTTCTTCCCTTCCGTCACTGTCCACTTAAATTTAGAAACACGTGTACCAAAACATGCTCCTTGCACCTACAAACACACTGCTTACAACCATGTCCAACACAGTTACCTCTAACAATCTCACACGTGCTTAACCTCCTACCAGAGAGCATGCACAGCCACTGCACCAAGCCTGCTCCCTATGGCCCAGGAGTTGTGTCTCCCCTGTATTCATTCCTCTGTGCTGACACAGTGCACTCTGTCCTTTCAGCTGTGAAATCTGCCCCTATGCAGATGCATTCACCAGCACAAGTATGCTCTTGCTTTTCCCTTCCTTCCAATTTTCCTTTATCCTGGTTTCCATGAGTTCTGCTCCCACAGGTTTCCCCACAATCATGCCCTGTCAGAACCAGCCGGAGCTCTTGCAGCAAACACGAGGACTGGCAGTGAGCTGGCACCATGGCTAGGTGAGCTTTCCGGTGTAAGGCCCCCTTTCATGGGGGCCAGGAAGCATTGCAACTTGTGTGTTATTCTGGATGAAGTGTGGGAAACAAACTCCCGGTGGTCTCTTAGCTCACCCACCAGCTGCTGGACTTTGTCTGCAGTGACTTTGGAGTGCTCCGTGTCCCTGTGGCTCTCCCTCTTCGGACATGGATCAGGAGGCCATTAACTTGTTTACTCCATGCTGGCCCCAGCCTCACAGACTTCTTGCTGGACAATATATCAACAAAAAGCATTTGGCAAGATTTATCAGGCTGTTGCTGCCAACTGTGGACTGTGGAAAGTAAAAAATGTCCTTTCTGAGGCAATAAAATATAAAACGGGACCCAATTTCTCTCCAGGGCAGGAATCATTATGTTTGACAATGCTGTAAAACACATGGTGCTACAGCACAGGGGTGAGAGCCAGAGTAAACGCTGCATTCGGAAACCTCATTCATTGCAAAGCTGGGATGTGTGATTCATTGCAAAACAAGACAGGAAGGGTCTTGGGTGGAGACAGTCTCCCTTCAGCCTTTCTCTTCTCTGAAAGGACTGGAAATCCCTCTACAAGCTTTGCGCAGATTTTCTGAAAATGATTTTAAATTCATTCCATTAAATTGGAGCGAGTACTCTGGGTATATACAGCAAGACTGGTTTGCTCCTTTATTAAATCATTTTAGCTTAATTGGCTCATGGAATGATTAAACTGATGGAGTTATATGAAGGAGTTTTCACTAGTTAACTGTAACTAGTTAACTGTACCCATTAGAAATCAGGCCCTATAGACCTGAATCCTTCTCTTTGTGCCAGAGACTCTGGGCTTTGTACAAAGACTTTGTCCAAAGACTTTGTGTAGGGGAGAAAATAAGTAACAGTTCTCAGCTGATTAATTTCCACTTGTGTATCTGCCTGTTTATCCTTCATTTTGTCTATACCTATTATTGTGCTGGTCTGTGTATACTGTGCATCTCTGGCAATGTTACTGTAGTGAAATGCTAGCTATAACAGTTTGATTTAAGTTACACTATGACAGGGAAGACCTATATTTCTAAAATCTATCTGAGGCAAGGGAAAGAGGAGGTGTTATATCAGACAGGAATAGAAAATGAAGGAGAGATGAGAGAGATGTAGCTGTAGGGGTCAGTTGTTCCCCTGGGTGTGTATGGGAAAGAGATGTTCATGCTAGAAATACAGTGCAAACTGCATTGTCTCATCCCCTATGCACTGTGCTCTGCAGAGCATGTGTGCTCAGCAAAGTTATGTCAGCCTGGTGGGAGAAGCATCTTCTCTAGGTCCTTTTAACTTCATGTCGACATTTCCAATTCTTAATAAAATCAGACTGCCTCAGGACTGAAAACTCTTGATGTTCAGTTCTAGGAGGGCAATAATGTAAAGAGAGCCCTTTGAGAGGAAGAGAAAGTATACTGGGCAGGTCTGAGATTTCTGTCCTTTTCTCTAGGCTGACTTCTGGAAATACACCCTGTTCTTGCTTTGTATGCACTAACCACTGGCTCTGCAGTAGTAGTGATGTCCCAACAGTCTTGTGTCTGGCTAAGCTTGATGCTGGATGACCGGTGGTAGATCAGGCAATTTATGTTATAAAGGGGGCTGGAGAAAACATAAGGTGGACCTGTCCTTCATTCTATGTATCTCAGAAAATTCAGTGCAAATGCAAAAGGCAGTGAGATCACCTTAAGCCAAGACAGCAGGGGCTTTTGGCTTACCAACAGCATACCTTGTACGAGCAGAAGACAGTACTCCAGGAAGCGGTTACTTTGACTGCAGGCGTTTACCTGAGTTGGGGCACTGTAATCACTGACAGCTCCCAAGAGCACAGTAATAAAATTTTGAACAAATGCTATTCTGGATTAATGGCTTTGGTTACCACTACCAGCAGGCCAAGATTCCTTTGATCCTCAGCAGTGCACATTATTGTTAGCTTTTTCTTTGTCCAGTGGGTTCCTTCTTTGATGAGTAAGTTTCTTTTCTGAAATATTCTTAGATTCTGCTCACCTGATTTCAAATGCTTTGTATCCAAGTAGGGCATAAATTACACCAGTATTGAACATACAATATAGCCTGTAGTATATGTCCCGTTACAGCCTAATAAATCTCTAGAATATGGACTATATGGGCTAAATTTTCACATGGTCACAAGCTAAGGCCAGACTATTTGAAAGAGGTAAGCATTCCCTTGATCTCTCAAATGCTCAACTATTTGGGAATTCTGATCCACGTGGTGAAATGTATCTCCCTGCTGCCGCCTCCCCTTGCTTCTCCCCAGCTCCTTCCACAATCTGTGTTTTGTACATCACAGCCACTTTGGTAAACATGCAAAAAGACCAGTCCCCACTGGCTCTAAAACACTAGAGCATTTTCACACAGCAACTGCTGCAGAATAGGTAAGTGTATTATATAAGGCACTCTTAATGTCAGGCAAAGGCGGTGGTGTGATTATGATGTGTGAAAGAAAAGGAAAGAAGCCTTAAAAAGAAAGGAAAAAGAGGTGAAAAAACACATTGAGGGCAGCAATTTCTTGTTTGGACAAAAACTGTTTTTAGTAAAGAACCCCTCTTTTATTTCCCCTGGTTCTCCTTATCATCTCCCAAAACCATATCTCCCTCTTCTATCAGGAACCTGCTCTGGGGTTTATTCTTTACTATGCAAGCTTGTCATGTCTGTGTTTAATGAAGTTTAATTATCTTCCAAGATTCGATGAATAATTATAAATCTCTTCAAGATGCAATCACAAGCACTTCATGGTTCATTAACGGTGGAAAATCAATTGTAATTCACGTAATCCCTCTCTCCTGACCAGCCATATGCTTGTCCCCCCGTACACCTTGTTGTTCCTCCCTCATTTCAACACTGGGGAATACATAAATCTATTTTCCTATGAAACAAGTTAGCGTTTAGGGTAGGGGCAAAGAATTGAAGAATGCAGGAAGTGGGAAATGGGAGCCTAGACAGAGAGGTTAGTTAAGCCTACAAGCGAACTCTGTCTCATGCTGTGGGTGCTTTGGAGGTGTCATGAGCTCTAGGTCACCCGTTTCCTCGGTTTGGAGACGCTCACCTCAAAGAGTGCAGTGGCCTCCCTTTGGGAATTGCCTTTAGCTGTATACATCTTGTCTTCCTCTTGATCTGGTCTTCAATTTGAACTCAAGTTACAATTTTCCCTGTTGAAAATCCCCTGAGACCTGTGAGCCTTTGCACTATTTGAAAAGTAAGGACTGAAAGTTTATTTTTGTTGGGACTGAAAAAGCTGGAGGTGTTAGCCCTGGCACAGAAGCTATTCAGTGCTATCTTTAACTTCCTAAACAGCAGGCAGCATGTGAATCCAGCTGCACAATGATCCTGGAGTGACCTTTCTAATTGAAACTCTTTAACCTTTCTGCACAATTATAGCTACAAAATTTTACTGAATGCAGAAAAGATGGTTGTTTTTTAATTTTTTTATAAAGGTTAAAAGATTGAAAAATAAAAGAGAAAATGAGATAGAGAAAGAGGGATGGAAATTAATGCAGTTGAGTTGCAGTTTCCAGCAGCCCCAGGAGAGCTCTGCAATGAAGATGACATTTCCATACAATTGACATTTCCCGGCTGGAGCAGTCCTCTGATTTGCAGCTGCTTGTGTGTGCAGACCGTCATGAAGAGGATCATTTAGTTTCTCATATTCATCAAATGGGATTTAATTTTCCCCCATCCCCACATACCCCATATCTCCCTTCCAGAACTGGCACAAGCTGCGAGCTCTGCCTTTCTTCACCTTTTGTAGGGGTGACCTTTGCCAGACCTCCTGCTTTTTCAGCTCTCTGTGGAGACTTGCAGAAGTGAGAACTTGCTTTTTACTGAAAAGATGGATGGGATGGGAACAATGGCTCTCATGATTTCAGCTTCCAGTTTTGGAAGTGAGTTTCTCTGTATTTTTCCATTTATTTGTATGTTTGCATGTTTGTGTTTGTGTGTACATATCTTCTTGGCAAAAGTTGGTGTACGGCACTCAAGGACGCCTCACAGACCATAGCTTTGTGGCTTTCAGGGTCTGCAAGCTCATACATAGGCTTCCAGCATCTGACACACAAGTCCTTCATGGGTGATACTTCCTCCTGGGCACAGGTTGCTGTGGAACAGAGCAGCTTTTCTTCCAGATTGTAGAAATTTTTCCGAAGTGCATGTATCAAACTGGAGATGTATGCTCCATGACACTACATTGCTTTGAATCTGCTTAATTCAATTTAGATAAGTAGGATATGCATCTTCAGCAGAATTATTCCTCTTCAATAAATATGTTGCTGCAGTAATCAATTGGCACATAATTAACTAACAATAACTATCTTATTAAATCTAAGTGAAATGCAAATGCAATTCGGATTCATTTAGATCCCCAGTGATGAGTTCCTTTGCTTCCCCTTCAGCCATTGCTCCTCTTGAACAAGAGCTGCTGCGGCGGCTGTCACTGGATACAATAATTGGCATGCTGCCTTCTAGGGCAGTGTCGAACCAATGTTTCATGCATGCCTTGTGCTTGCACAGCAAGTCACTATGGGCAAAGCTGGATCAATTCAGTCAGCAGCTGGAGGCCACAACGCACAGTGCTTTTATTAACCCTCTAATCCTGATGCTTTCCTATAGGGGCACTTCAGACAGCACAGAGATCAAGGCCAGCCCTTCCTTCTCACTCCTTGCCACCAGCGCTGTAGCCTCTGTCTTTGCCCCAAACCATGGCTATTCTCAGCCTCTGCCTCAGTCCTTCTAATCAGTGCTTTGCTAACCTCTCAGTGCCTAACTGGTGTGCAGCTGCAGCACTTCCTTCGACTGAAGCCGCAGCTGCGGTATGTGTGCTAACTGCTTGCCCTGTCACTCCACTGTCCCTTATTGCAGCTGCTCCCCTGCCTACCTCTCCAAACTGGGCTTTCTGAACCTTGCTGCTCACTGAGCGCAAGGGCGGATTAATGCAGTTCCTGGCTGGGAGCTGTTGTGTTGCTGGGAGCCCTGATGGATGGATGAGAGTAGACTAGAAACCCCAGCAACTTTGTGAAACAGGCTTTGCTAGCAATCAGATAATGTTATAGTCCCAATCAAATCTGAATTCAGGTGTTTACCTACTGTGTACTGTGGGATGGGATTTTGAATTGGATGGCGTCATAAATTAGAGACAACATCTAAGTCACAGTTTTGCCATGTAACATTGGTATGCAGCGCTCATAACACACAGTTTCAGCTGAGAAATAGTTGTGTTCAATGGTGAATGAACTGATCTTTACCCAGTGTCATCCAGGACATTGGAGCAACACTCGAGGCACTTGAGTTTGTTTCTGGCCAGTAATCTGCTCTAACACCTTGAGCAAGTAATTTAATCTCTCTGTGCTTTCATTTTTCCTGTTTATAAAATGGCTATAATGATACTTTCTGCATAAAAAGCTTCAATATCTTTTGCTGAAAAGAGCTGTGCAATTTTTCTTTAATATCCTCTAGTCAGATGTTTTGCTAAAATAAAAGACACTACAGATGAGATGACTAGATAAAAGTTTGATAAGTGTTGACAGATTGTTATTAGCAAGAAAGCCACTGGAAAGCATTCCTTGCAGATTTTGACCGTCATAGGCAAATTCTTTCCTACAAATGTATCCCCAAATCTTCCTTGAGCAGAGGTTACCTTTTGGCCCTGCTTACACTGAGAGAATTTATGACTGACAAAGAACTTAATTATTTAGGAGAGAAGCTGAAGATAGGAATGGTATGCTGGTAGATAATTGTGCTTCAGTTACACAGAGTAACAGGAAGACTTTGATGAGTGGTATTCCTGTTGTCTTAACTGTGTCTACAAAAGAAGGCTACTCCTGTAAAACTAAATTGCCTCTGAACTTCTTTCAGAGCAGAGATATACATTCATAGAATGACAGAAATACTTTAGCATCTTTTAGAGAAGAAGTGCCAAGCAAAATGGAAATTTCTGCCTTAAATTTCCAGACTAGAATCTCCAGGCCATATTCACACAGCTCTTAATTAATGGATGGTTCAATTCCTGGCATCTTGCAGGTGCAAGGTAAGGTAGTCCAAGAGAACATCTCAGATATTTCTCAATTCCTCGTGCTGATGTAGGACTGATTCTCAACCCAGAGGAGCTGAATAGTTTTTCATTGGCTTCAATGGACCAGGGGCAAGTGCTTTACAGAGGAGGCTTTGATTACTGTGCAGTGGTGGAAAGGGTCGCTTAGAGGCCAGAATGTTACAATGGTGATGTCTCAGAAAGAAATCTGTGTATGCTTCCTACACAGAATATGCAGAGCCCAGCATTCAGGATCCACCAGATCCATCGTGCACAGGCTATGGTGGCTATGAACTGGCAATGGGCCATTGATCTTTAACATTAACATGAGGATCAGATCTAGGGTGATAAACTAAAAAAATATATACTTTTGTCCTTTATGAGATGCTCTGTATTTGTAGAAAATCTAGCAGATGCCCAGATTGAACTGTGGATTTTGGGAGGGTCTATACAAAACTGAAGGAATGATTTCATACTCTGTCATAGTGGTCCGGGCTCATTACTGAGCAGAATGTCATCTACTGCATGCCAAGAATCTTGTTTACCTAATTTTTTTTAGAAATGTTAATCTCAACACTTTAATGCACGTGCAAGTCATATGGGATATGAAACTAGGAGGAAGCCACAGGGGACTTTGATGGGAAAAGAACTGGCTTATACATTTCAAAAGAGTATATTATTGCCAATGTAAAATGCAAGGTGCCAAATGCAGGGTCTGCCCAAAAGCATTAGAACAGTTCAGGGCTGCTAAAAGGTTATAAAACACATACTTGTTTTCCCCAGTTCTGCAGCCGTCTGCCACGCTGAGTGGGATGAGGACTTCTGTAATGTATGCTGGTTGCTATATGAAGGTCTATATCCTTGCTTCTGGGCCATACCAAAGTGGGTGTATTTTTCCACGTATGTGAGTAGAAAGAGAGAGGGAGAGATCACCTTCCTTCCCTGTAATTTTGATGATGACACTCTGAAATATATCCCACCAAGGGGAGCAGTCCCTGGACCCATTTCTTGATTGCTTTTTACCTGCTTTCACCATTTTTAGCAGGGTGAGATAGGTGCAACACAGTCTCACTCCCAGTGGTGACAGTTCACAACTGCTTTGCACTGATATAAAGTGTGGTACAAGAACAAGGTGAAGAACAGACAAGGTCAGTACCTGGTAGGAGTGTGCCCTACATCCTGGAAGTTCCCTGTACTGCAGGCTCTTGCCTTGCGCTTCTTCGGGGAGGAGAGGTGAGGGGTGACTTGTGTTAAGTGAGAGAGCTGCTGTTTGGGAATCATCTCTATTACAGAGCCATTAGATAGATGTTCCTGAAATAGCACCAGATCAATTGATTCATAAGTAATTAATGCATTCCCCTCCCCTTGGGCAACTCAGAATCTATAGCTCAGGAATTAGATAACACAGCTCAGCCCCGTTCAGCTGAGAAAACATTGGCACTTGTGTTCCTCACGGCCCTGCACGTACTACTGTAAGCACCATCTCTTCTACTGCAGAGACCTTCCTTTCTTGTGTTGGGAGCCCCAGCAATTATCTCCTGTGTGAAATGGAGCATCTCCTTCTGTAGTTGCTGGAGAATTCTGGTTTTAGCTGTTTAAATGGATGAATCACCTGCATGCCCCCCACAATGCTGCAGCTCTCTCACCTTTTCCCTGTTTGTCTGGTAATGTCACTCTCAGTATAGTTGCCTGCAGCAGTGTGCAGAGTGAAAGAGCAAGAGATGCTTCTGATCAACACCAGTGTCACTGAGATCAGAATCAGATCCTTTGCAATGTTACCGCAAGAGCTTTGCAGAACTTTAAAAAGGGAACAAAGTCTGGTGCATCTCTCTATGGAGACTCTGGCAAACAGTATCAGAGATGGGCTTAAGTTCTGCATAGGTTTCTGTATCTCTCTTAGTGGAGCACCAGGACTCTGCAGCTGTGTACCCGGGAACAACTTTTCCTAGGCTATATCACTTCTAACTTCAGAGTAAGAAAAAATAAGGTGTTTTTTTTTTTATTTCTGATCATAAACGGCCTGTTCATGACAGTGGTCCTTGTATGAGAATTGACAAGCAGCAAAAACCAGCAAACCTGCAGTGTGGACAGGTGGGTGGCGTGGTTCTTGGGAATTCCAGTGGTGTTCTCTCTGCTGTCAGGGACAGTTAGAAGAAATGGAAACAAAGACCTTCAAAACCTTAGGCTGATTTACTACAGCTTTCTAATCTAATATTCTGCAGATGCTCTGATTCAAACTATCTGGGCATGCAGTAGGGATTGAGCAGCGGGCATGCACTGGACAGAAAGGAACCAAGCTCCTAATATTTCTAAGGCTTACGGGAATATTATTATTATTATTATTATTTATTATTTGCAGTCAGTACAAACACTAGTAAGCAGCTTCCCAGGGGAATCCGTTAGCTGTGCATCCTGCTGGGCTTGAAAGCTACCACATTCATTTTGTGTTTAAGTTGATGTTTTAATTAAACTGCCCCCTAATTATCTTAACTAGCTTTTAAATAATAACTTTCCACTGAACCATTCACATCAGCTGCTAATTGGCTCCCTTCGGTTTACATAGACCTGGCTGGCTCAGGCAAATGTGGCAATGGAATGGCAGGTAGGTTTGGGAAGGGGCTGTGCTCACTTTCATTCACTGTGCTTCTGCTGTGTTTGCCTTCACAATAATGAATCAGATTCCAGGGTGAAATAGAGATAGCTATGCTGGCAAGTGCTTCACCATTTATTCATGTGCTGTGTGTGATGAGGGTATTATATGCTCATGTTTCCACAAGTTATTCCATCTTCAGGCAATCTGATCACTGGCCCAATGGCAAATTATTCTGTCTCTGTGTTCACCCAGTTTGGACTAATTCACAGTGCATAATCAATGGACCTTGACCCTGGCTTGGAGCAGGGTCAGTTCTTGGCACAGACAGTGGCATTAATAATGTATGCAGTGGCTGCTGCAAGTTGTAGAGGTCACCACACAAGCTCAACAGTTCATGGGCTTGCTGTGTCTTGTACTCAGTAGGACTGGAAGGAGGAGCAGCGTATCCAGAATTCCAGGCATCCCTCAGCATGCTGATGTTCTGCCTTCCATGGGGCAGTATTTCCTGTGCTGGGAGAAGGCTAGCGTTGCCTGACTCTCTCCCATTGCAGCGCTGCAACCTGCAATAACCTTTTGAATGATGCTCTGTGGTGCCAGTCACACCCCTCCCCACCACTGAGCCATATAGCTGGGCTGAGAAGAGCCTGAGGCGTGGACATGACATCTGATGCAGTGTTACAGCAAATGGGTCTTTGGTTGATGGTGTGTGCTGGGGCTTGGGGGTGTCTGTGTGTTATTGGATTACTGCATGCAGGCCTAGGTGCATATGTGTGGGTTCACACATGAGTGTGTGCCTTTATGTGCATTGCAGGCTAGACCTGTGTGCCTGTCTGCAAATGGCTGCATGTTTCTGCAACTGTCAATAAGCAGCCGTACTGGTGAGCAAGTACATGACCGCACACGAGGATCAGATTTGATTCAGAGCTCTGTAGTCATGTGTTATTTAAATGTTCTCTGCTGGATTGCATTCCCAAGGTTCTGATCTATATATTATATCTCATGTAGTTTGTCAGCCTGCTTTTTCTTTCTTGTTTTCCTGCATTTGTTTAAAACCTCTACCACAAAACCAACAAAACATGGTGTGAAGAAAAGTGTCGCAGAGGTAGCAGGTGAATGTATGTAATCCTTCATTACTTGTGTCACCAATGCAAAACCATCCTACATGCCATCAGCTCCTATTTGGAGATGTGTGCTAATTAGACTTTTATTACAATATGTATTTGAAAACAACTAGAATTACGGTGCCAGCATGTGGCTAATTCAACCTCACGATGTTGATTCAGTTAACTCAGCAACTGGTGACTTAGTTTGATTGCCAGAGTGCATGTGTGTGTGAATAGCCTTTGATCAGGTGCCACTGCAGCCACCTGCCATCAGAGAGGGACACACATGCTCTTCAGTGCTCCTTAGCATCCTACAGGCTCCTGTCTAGATTTTGGGGGTATAAATGTCCCAGGGCCCTTGAACAATTATGTTGGGCCATGAGAAGAAAGTATGCGTGGTGGGTGACGTGCCATAATTGGGGGGGCTGGATACGGTCTTTCCTTTACTTTGCCATTAATCAACATTTTCTTCTGAGAACAGTGGAGCTGCTATGGCAGTATTTGCATCCACGTGCTCCAGTGCCAGGCTGTTGTAATGCAGAGATCATTCAGCTATGGGTGGAGCAGCGCAGATCTTTGTCCCGTTTCTTTTGAGTCAAAACTCCAGAAGTGCTTTTGGAATTACAGGCATTCACTTGTTTCTGTGGTTTTCTGTAGCTTTGTGAAATGAGACAGGACTGAGACCACCTATTTGTCTGACCTGAGACCATCAGCAAACCGTGGGGCAGTGATCACGGATGGCTGACTAGAACCATTACCTGAAAGAAAAAGGCTTTCCCTTCATTGCTATTCCCTTGATTCGTCTGGCATTGCTCCAAAGATCTCTGTTGCCAGAGGATGCTGAGCAGAACATATTCTTGGAGATAAGTGATTCTTCCCCCTTGAGGAATTTGCACTCAGCAGTCCTCATCTACTCTCATTAATTTCCATGTCACAAGACAAAATAAAGGCCTCCATCTTCTGCATTTCCAAACAGCAGAATTTTGCCTGCCTTATACGAGAAGCCTCCTTTTGCCATCATCACCATCTGTTTTCAAAAAGACTGTCACGAAATCAGGTTTGGTTTTAGTTTAACAGAGAAGCCTTGCTGTTTGTCTGCAAATCGTTTTCTCTTTGTAAAGGCAGCACTGTTTCATATCATAATTGTGACTGGTTTAGCCTCTGCAGCTGTACTTTCATGCTTTACACCCTGTATGTGGTTTTTCTAACCTGTGGCTGTTAAATCTGGAGCTCTGGAAAGGGGGGAACAGGAAGAAAAAGGCCACGTGTTTTGCAGGGAATGGCTGGTACTTATGTGCATGGTCTCCCCAGCCTCCTCTGAATGCGCTGACAGGTGCCTTCTTTGGCAGCCTTTGTGTGGCTTCCAGTCTCCGCCTGGGTTAATGCACTGGTAACATAGGTTTTAAGCACCTTGTGTGCACGTCAATGGCGGTAATTGTCAGTTAAAATTTGCTACTGGAATAAAGACCCTTGAAGGTATAAAAAACTAAAACTGGAGATAAGGAGCTGCTTTATATTGACTTTCATTCCAGATACTGGAAGAAGAACATAGTTTTTTGTCATCTGAGCAAAGCCTTTATGCATGAAAAAGGACAGAAAAGCAGAGAGAGGTAGAGAGATTGATGGATGAACAGGAGGAGAGTGGGGAGGATACATAGAAAATAGAGTGGTGAAGGGGATAGTTTCCTGCGTTTTCAATTCTACATTAACAGACATTAAGTTGCTTCTTTTAAGGGCACCTTCACAATTCCAGAGCAGTGCAGATGTGAGCACAATGGCTTTTCAGCATTTTGCTGGCACCTAAGGGGAGCTTGTGGGGCTTGTTTAGCAACACACGTAGATGTCTGATGAGAGAATACCAATTTTTGCATGCAGGCAAGAAAGTGAATGGGATGAGCTTTGTTCCCCCTTTGTGCATCTTCAACAGAGCACAGTGAAGCATGTCTTTTTCAACGGGGTCTTTTTGTCAAGGATATGAGGAAACCTGAAGCTTTGATCTGCCCAGTGCTCACCCTGGTGAGCTGTCCTTACTGATCTCAATATGCAGAATATAGACCAGAGTTAGCAGAGTCGAGAACTAGGGTAAATTCTTTTACTTCGAGTCAGTAAATCAAGACTCAAGCGGAAGTTTTCCACTAAAACTACTGAACATTTTGGCACCAGAGTCAATAGAATCAGGGTTTCACCTTAGCAGTCTCTCTGAAAGGCACACTTTAAGCTAACCACAGGCTCTTGGACTCTGTGCAGCAATGTCCGGCTGAAATGCTACACGCTGTCCTACACAGGCTAGACTACTGCAGGACTTGTAGAGCTGATAGCATCTCAGGATAGTCCAGAAGACCATACCTTCTTCATTTTTATCAAAATGCAACCTCATTATTTTCAAGTATTTGTGCCAGTGGTTTTGAAAGTGCAATGTGAGTTACATTGCACCATCATTTGCGCCCCATGATTTATTTCCTTCCCTAACTCACTGTACCTGTCTATTTTAACTCTTGCTATGGCTGGAAGCCAGAACATGCTGAGACCTCATTCTTCTTAACCAAAACCTCACATTTTCCTTCCTTTTTCAGGGAGGCCAAGAGAACTGAATTATATTGTTCAACTTCCTTACCTTTATTTAAGACAAGCTGTGCTCATTTTCTCTGTTAATCAGTTTGAGCTATTAACACCACAATACAGAAACAATGAGACTTTGTGCCTGGACAGGAGTCAGATTAATGAGTACACTGGAGCCATAACACAAATGAACTTTGTCGTGAACACAAATCTTCTGAGAGCTCATGTGAGTGCCAGGTGTTATCTTGTGCTCTGCTATCCTGGAATGATGGAGGTACAGAAGGCTCGCAGGATTTTACTGTAATGGAGAAGCGGGTCTTTGGGGATAGTTTGATCCCTTTACAGCTTTAATGTTAGCAGAACTTACTCATTTTGGCCTGTCTCTTACACTCACTGTAAAACTCAGCTTCATTGTTAAAACGTTGTAACTGAAAGAAACTGGAGAAAGGAAAAGATTGGATTTTCTCAGTTACATAATTTTCTTTTAAAACAAACAAACCATTTTCCAGCTGACAGGATTTATGTGGGTACTTAATCTGGAGCCAATCATAATCTTTAAAAAGGCAGCTTCCTAGTAGCTGGCTGGCTGCAATACCTAAAGTTTATAGAATTGGTGCAGCCAATCTGGGACCCTCAGAGAATCATATCAACCCAGTTCCTTCTGCTGAGAGAAGCAGCTTGCTTCTTTTTATGACATTCTCCCACCCTTTCAGCTTCCCTTGATTACGATTTTCTTGAAATTAGCTCCTTAAAATTCTTATAGCCAATCTCCTAGACCTCCCAGCTGACACATCTATCTTATGCTGCTGTTCTCCTCCTTCATAAGAATTCACACAGAGCATGTGAAGTACTTCACATTTTGTTTGCTAATAAAGACCATGGAGGGATGTTAAACCAATAGAAACCACCTTACAAGAAGATGGCTTGAAAAAGATTATACCGCCATATCCTTTCTTTGATTCATAAGCTCAACCCCCAGTCTGGCAATGGTTTTATGTTTGATGTTCCTGAGAAAAACAAGAAATAGAGGTGGAAATAGAAGGCCGTGTGGTTTAATGGTGAATGCACCAGCTGCCAACATTGCCACCAGCTCAGCTCTATGGCTTCAAACCATGCTAAGTCTTTATGTGTTTTTATTTCCCTGTGTGTGAAAAAAACAATGCCATATTGCATTTTCCTCCCCTCTCTTGTGGTAATCCCCCCTCCAAGGTATTTCTGGTATTTTATTCAGTGCACTTTAGTAAATCTGTAGCATGCAGACCTGCTTCAAAACTTGAACTACTGTGGCGGGGATTGGGTAACGTCTTGCAGTTTGCTTATCTGTTATTCAGGACTCCAGGGTGAAGCATCTGGAAACCATTCCCTCTGCCACACTCTTGTCTCTTCATTCAGTTTATTAATTAAATATTTCTTTCTTTACGTCATTATTTCATATTTTTAGTTGCCTCTCACATCTAGAGAAACTGAGAGAAATATTTAATTCATTGCCTCCTGCTGCTTCTTGGGGAATTCCTTCTGAAAGTGCTGGGCTTCTTTGGTACTTTGTTGAGTTGCCATGTCTGAGGAGTTTTATATTTACTCAATTAGCCAAAGGTCATTATTTATTCAACCGGAAGAAAAAAATCATAAGCAGCTGGGAAGCTTTATTTGTACTTGTGTTTTTCTTCTCAAATCTGCAGTTTGTTAAAGCCTGCTGTATGAGTATCTAACAATCATTTTTTCCCCTCATGCATGCCTATTTATGAGAGGAAAAATAGACACTGATTGCATGGTGTAGCTGATTAGTTAAACAAATGCTCTGCAAGCCTCAGCCATACTGGAGCTTTCTGTGTTGACCCCATATACTATTTCTCTGCACATAACAAGTACCAGAGTGGTCTATATTCACACTTGGCATAAATTGGCATAGTGAGTGCTGCTGATTTACACCACCTAAAGATGTATTTACCCTGCTAGTAATGATGGATTTCATCAAAACTCCTGATGCCACTAGCAGAGCAGATTGTAATGAGAACAGGATAGGCTGGGATCAATAGCATTTTGATTTCCTTAGGTCTGCAGTCCTGTAGCAAGCACATTTTTTTCATTATTATTCTTTCAGAACCATGGCTGGCAGCCAGAGTGGTTCCATGCACTGCACTGAGCTCTCTGAGGTATTAAGTCGTGTCTCTCGGCTACTGACAATGGCATGTGAGTCTCTGGTGGGACTCTGTAAATTCACTGCAGGCCTGAAAAATGGAGAAATTACTCCCCAAATACATTTTCCTAATCCAGAAATGCAGCAGAATCAGAAGCAACAAAAGAAAACAGATTCTGCCTTGTTCTAACAAAGTTTCACGTTCCCTGTATCTCTGGGGATCTAGTATTCTCATTATCACTAAAGTGATGGTAGCAGGCACAAAGTGACTGAATGCATAGATGATACTCATTTATTCTTACAGATGAGACAAATATGGAGAGAGCAGGCAGGGGGGAGTTGGCAGGGAAGATGCAATAATGCCATCCCCAACTGCTGCAACTTGAAGACACATCTTTAGAAGATGTTCCCAAGACACAATTAGGGAGGTAATTGTGTAAAATCCTGTGAAAAACATCCTGGTAGCCAAGTATATTGTAGGCAAGGAGCGGAAGAAGTAGTATACTTCTGTTGGGGGTAGGCATGAAAACTATCTGTTCTCACAGAATCACAGAATCACAGAATCACTACGGTTGGAAAAGACCTGTAAGATCATCAAGTCCAACCTGGGGGGGGGAAAAAAAAAAAAAAAAACACCACACCACAAAAAACCAACAAAAAAAAAACAAAAAAAAAAAACACAAACAACCCACGCAAGCCAACCACCACACAACAACAACAAGGCACAACACACCAAAAACCAACCCACCCAACACCACACAGCACCATGTCCATCAAGCTACATCCCACAATGCCACATCCACACGCTCCTTGAATACCTCCAGGGAGGGTGACTCTACCACCTCCCTGGGCAGCCTATTCCAATGTTTCACTACTCTCTCGGTAAAGAACTTCTCCTTTCTACCATTGCAACAATTTGTGAAGTCTAGTCTCCAATTTCATGAAAGTCCAAACAGAACTAAACTAACGAGAAGCGTGTTGATGAAAGTGCTCTTCATCCAAAGGACTTTGGGCAGGATAAAGGATTTGTCTAATCTGAAGTCTTGTATTGACATTATATCACAGTGAACCTAGTGTTTGCATCTTTCATTTAGCTTTTCTAGATAACAATAGCAGATGGGATGCAATGGGAATGCAGTCACAGAAAGAAGCAGTGGGATGGATGTGAGCACAGGTGAGCCATACACACCCATCCCATACTGAAATTTATGCTTCTGTTACTACTATGTGCTTATTTGAAGCTGGCTCAGGTACTCACACTGCAGGCAGACTCCACTTGCATTGCAGGTGAAGGTAACAGGATAAATCAGTTGCTAGTACTCATTTTGACAGGATAAGGGAATGCAGGATTCTCCAGCGATCACATTCAATTGGAATAATGTCAAGGCATAGGCAGGACTGTTTAAATTTTCTGGGTTGCTTTTTCGTCAGGGGACCTGAACACTCTGAATTGTGTAGCAATTATGGATGTAATAACTTGACAATGTTAAATATCATTAATGACTGATCTAAGGGAACTTGCAAATGACCATGTAGTTACACGGTGTTTGCAGCATAAATACCAATTAACGTTGTAGCTGTAGCTGTTTGTACTCAGTAGATTATATCAGGGAATCCCACAGAGTGGGAAGGAGTGTCAAATGATCGAACACAGGAGAAAAGGATGATAATATGAAACTGATAATTAAGGAAAATCTTGGTCTTCCCTATGATACACCTGCTAAAGCAATAGGGATTCTCAGGAGTCATATGCAGAAATATGAAAAGTAGTATGTATGCATCTGTATCTATGTCCATCCATCTGTCCCTACCAAATTAGGCAAGGTAAAGGAGTTACTATGGCAGTTAGCTGGAGAAAATTTGCTTTAGCTTAAGCTGCAGAGGCTATATTCTTGGGCTAAATGGCTTGGGACTCTGGATTTTGCTCTCGGTGATTTATACAGTAATTGTCTGCAGTATGCAGCACATACATTTGTTTCAACAGGAAGCTGGAACATGCTCCAGTGCAAAGGTACTTCTGGACTCCCTCCAGAGTCCACACTGAGGGCCAGTGAGTGTCTGTCACAGTCAGAAGCCGCAGTGCTCTGGGAGCACCAAAATGATACACCAGTTCATCAATTTCAGCAAAGAGTTTGTATCTCTGTCTGATGCACTAGTCAGGAAGATGTTTGTCATTCTCATGAAAAGGGGAGAAAGCAGCCAGTTAGCCAGGGTTTGCTTCACAAGGAAGCTTGGGAAGAAGAGTTTGTATTTCATTGTAGACAGAAATTGCTGATGCTGTTTCTTTCCCCTTCCCTTGGCTATAAATGAGACCTGGAGAGAGGGACAGAGAGAACAAGGAAAAAGAGCTGATAAAATGCCATACTGCTCTTTGGTCAATAAACCTATTTCTAATTAGGAACTACAGCAGCACAGGTGCACAGTGTATGTTCTGCTGCAGGGTACTCATCCTAATGGTAAGAAACCAAATTTTAATAATATTTGCATCAGCATGAATGTGAAGTAATCCCTGTGAAATCATGGTGTTAATCCTGGTTTTGTACCAGTATCAAAGAAAGCAAAATCTGTCTGATTTATGTCAAGGACCTCCTTTACTGTAATGACTAAAACAGCCCTGTGTTGCAGTTTCCCTTTCTGCAGGCTTAAGGATGTCCTTCTTTTCTTTAATACAGGGTTTGGCCCAGTGGTAAACACTCAATCCTTTCCTTCAGAGATGGTGGCCACACTCCTGAGTGGAATTGTTGATTTATGTTCAGCTCTAGTATATGTAGGAGAAACTCCATCACAGGTGTTGGAGGCAACATCTTTTATGCCTGGCCTGGTATCACCATTTCCTGCTGGGGACAGCAGTCATCAGGCATTTGCATTTGAAAGAAAGAAGTTGTAAAAGGAATAAACAAGTAGAAGTGTGGAGAGAGGGTTGCAACTTATATGGAAGAGTCAGGAAGAAGAAGAGAGGAGAGATGCAGCGGAAAATTGAAGTGACAGGGGTGGGGCATTAGGTGATGCCGATGGGCATCTGGAGTTCTTCCAAATCATGTCAGAAGAGGACCTGTCCCAGAACTCCCACCCCAATGACTGTTACATTAAAAATCTGTCTAGCAAATCAATCTCAGGTGAATACTGGCAGCAAAAGTCATGTTGTAGGGTGAAGTCAAAAGACCTAGATGGATAGGTGTGAATACCAAATGCACATAAGAGCTGGCAAAAGGCTTTAAATGTGGTGACTAGGACATGAGCATGGGAGAGCAGTACAAGGGAGAGCAGCACAGGAAACACTGTACTCTCTAAACGTGTCAGTCTCAGAGAGGTGACAGCTGTCAAGGCAGATGACAGCCTGATGGATTGTCACCTGCACTAACAGACAAATGAGCTCTGCTTATTATGGAAGATTTTGTTTTAATGATGTGCTGCTTTTTTTCCTGTTTTCCAGAATCAGAGAGAGTTGGTCTAAATTCTGATCTCTGTTAGATGCTGTTAGTGATTTCCACTGAAATTGAAAAGCCTTTTACATCTCATTAGAAGCATGATTTGGCTCTAGCTCCATTGGTCTCACTGGTGTTGGTCTTCTCTGAGCAGCGTCAGAAGGATTCTATAGGCACAAATGCATGCAAGACCAGGGGATGCTCACATAACCTGGGGATGGCACTCTTACGTGGCCTCAAGTTAGTGTAACCTAGCAGTTTGGAGAATCCATTAATTTTTCTTCTTCTCTTTTCTCCTTTCTCCTCCATGGAGTTGAGGAGAGGTTGAACCGCAATGCTAACCACTAATTCAGAAGACGTTATTACACTCCTGCTTTATTAAACCATTCAGTTCTGCACAAGGATTAAAAAAATCTCCCTGCCAAAACATGCCTGTTCCACTGAGTGCGTTGGCTGACAGGCAAGAGCAAAGAGCCTTGGAAATGCATTGTTCATCATCAGGCAGGCCAGGCAGTGAGACACCTCCTATTCCCAGAAATTTCTGGAGCAGATTATCGGGACATCAGTGTTTTTTTGATGCTGTTGTGTCTTTTTCCCTGACAGAGAAGTGATAGCAAGGGAGGCCCTGGTGATTGTTTAGTTCTGTCATAGCTAGGAAGGGGCCGTACCTCATTCTTGTTTTATTATTATAAGCTCACTCAGTTCATTCTTCCTGTATGTTTCTTTGGGTTTTGTGTGAATTTAGCCCCCTAGAAGTATCAGCAAACATTTCTGCACACCTGAAGAGTCAGTTCAGTGCAGGTAGCTTCTTAACTAGGTCTTGGCTCTGTCCTGGAAAGATGTTCTGTAGCAGGAAGGATTCAAGGTTTATACCTGACCTGCCATTCTATATTTAGCCCCTGCCCTCTCTGCAAGCATCTTCAGACGCTATTTGCAACCGTGATTCCACAATCATTGTACAAGATCAATACAATCCCAGTTCTTCTGGCAGGACAAATTTGATTCTTGCACTCTGTTACACATGGCTGCATTTCTGTTGGATTAGCCCATGCCTGTAGCTCAGAGTTTATGCCAGTTTACACTTTTATGTCAGCTTACACACTGCTTGTGGGAGGTCAAGCAATACCTGATCCAGCATAAAGTTAGAGCAGGACAGACATATAATGTACACGTTGCTTGGCACTGTGATGCTTTGTCCGGGACTGTCCTCCCAGCTGGAGAGAGTACAGAGTTTGAACAGAAGGGACATTGTGAAAGAAACCTGGAAAGGGAGAGGGAGACAGGCAAAGTTGAAAAAAGAATGGCGGAAAGAACTACAGAAAAGCAAACAGGACCTAATCCTGTATTGTACTGAGTTCCCTTTAAAAAGCATAAACTGCCCTCAGCTCCCAATGACTGCGGCAAAGGTGGCTTTTACTAAGTATTTATATAACTTTTCTATTATTCTCACTCCACAGGTACAGACAGGATTAGGATGGAGGCAGGAAATGCTTAGTACTGTGCTGGATCTGACCCCTGGTGAAAAAGAACAGTAAGGGCACAGCTCAGGGGTTGCGAAAGAGCCAGGGACTGGGGACAGGCAGGAAATCTACTCTGTCATTTATCACTCCTGCTTCATGGCCCCTCACCAAACATCAGCAAAGATCCCTTGCACTCTCCAAAGAGCAGGAAGCTATTTTACAGGAGGGGAAGCAGAGGCAGGGAGAGAGGAAGGCTCTGTTTTCCAAATGAGGCTATCCATTTTCGATGACTACATTTCCTCCTAAAACATGCACCGGGTTTGTGTGAGATCCTGCATGTTGCCAGAAGAGAGCCAGAAGCAGAACCCAGGAGACCAGATTGCCTGAACAGAGGGTGCAGTGTCACATCCCAAAGCAGCTGAAGGTGCAATCCCTCTATCAAAGGCAGGGAGGAATCGGCAGCTAGGATGCCAGCTGAAATAGTTAATGGAAGAAAATATTCACCTAACTTAATTATTTAGAAACAGAGTTAATTTTGCAGTTCCTCTGGCAGGTTTCTCTGGTCATTAGGGCACTGGCAATGAGTCTTTCCCAGCAATCCAGCTATCGATCAATCTCTCTGAAGGCTAATGTGTCACTGGGAGGTTGGAGACAGCTGTGTCTCAGGGCAGAAGCTGAGCAAGGCAGAATTTATCCATGCTCTTAAACTTTACTTTTCCTTCTTTCCTCCCCCTCCTCTCAGAGAGATGATAAAAATAAAGACACATAAACTAAAAAAGAAAGAATAATGGCTTCATCCTGCTGAGGGACTGTACTTTGAGATTTTGGCTAGCTTTCATCAAAACTGCTGCTGACTTGAAGAAATTCTTTTGATCATCTAAACCTTGGCTGGATTAAATTGCCAAATCCCATTAGATTCCTTGGGAATAACAACAGATGCTGAATGCAAGATTTATCTGTGGCCCACCAGGCCTGCATGGCCATTCAGACCTCTGCTGTCCCCAGAGGCATAGGGCAGCATTGGAGGAATCATCTTTAACCCCTCATCTATTGTGTAAAGGTCTGAGAAGGTGTAGGGATCATCTGATCCTACCCAAGGCACAAGGATAATTTCTAATGGAAGGAGATCCTGAAAAGGGACACTCCAGCTTCCCTTGGAGAGGGGAGATCTTTTTGTGCGAACCCTGGCCCTAGAGGGACAGGGTAGCAGTGTGTAGGAAAAAGGAATTAATTCTGGGCAACACTCTGGAAGACTTGTTTGCATTAGCTCTCTACTTCCTTGCTTTCTCCTCCTGTCCCCACTTTTAACATCACACAAAGGTTTGGGAGTAATGGGAATAGCTTATGTGTTATTAAGGCTTGTAACCAGTGGCCAGGCTAACCGAGCCATTACAACATCAGCTCCATTTCATGCCCTCTTTCCACTTTCTCTGGCTTGACTTTTCTGCTCTATTTGTCTGAAACGAACAGAGATGAAGTGAAATGACTTGCAGCCTCTCCCTGTTTCATACTCAAGACCGAGAGGGAGAGTAGAGTATTACTGTGTCTGGCTCACAATTTGTGGCTCTGCTGCAACACAGCCTTTCCCTAGAAGTGCTAGCATGCACAAAATCCTACTCTCCCATTCAAAACCTAAATTGCATGCACCACCACCCCACCCCACCCCACCCCCCCTTCTGCTCTTACTATCCCTATGCTCTGTACACTTTTCTTCCACAGGCTTAAATCTGCCAGATGTTGAATGTTCCCTGAGAATTCCAGCAATGCACAAGACTATACAGGGAGTCCAGATGTGATAAGTGAATTAATAATTACGTTCTTCCTCACTCAGACCCAGAGGGATCTTGGGGACTCAGCAGGATCCTTGCCCAGACTCCAGGGAATAAGCAAAGAGGCTACAAGGAGAAAATGACAGTGGCATTCAATTTGATGAGGCTTTTTCCTCTGGGACCCAGCTGTAGCTTGCATTGCAATTGTAAGGTAGACACACAACATCCACGACCCCCACTGAGATGAGATATTATAGCATTGCTGCTGTTGAGGCTTCTGCCTCTCCATGCTGTGTGAAGAAGTTGGGAGTTCTGCCTGGAGTCAGCCAGCAGTGGGAAGCCACCACACACTGGGGTTGCATGAAGGGCAACCACCAAGCATGTCTCCTTGTGCTCTTTGCTGGTTGAGAAATTGTTCCGGCTCTAAGTTTTAATCCTTTCCATACAGAAGCTTCCAACTGGTACAGCTCATTCTTCCTGCTTAGCTAAATGTGTTTTCAAACACTAGCCTGAAACTTAGTGGATGGTAATTACACTTTGACATTAATATTTAAACCACAAACACAGTTAGCACTCTAATACCGTCCCCAAAGGCTACTGCTCATTTAAGTTTCATCCTTATGAGACTTAATTATTGTCAGGGATGAATCCTAAAAGGCAAGAAATATTACAGCTGGAAGACTAAACATTTTCTTGATTATTAGAGCTACAGGATTTGGGCACAGAGTATGGAAAGGACCTTGGCTATGGTGGTAACATTTATACTGCTACTGAAATCTGGTGAGTTTTTAAATCCTAAAGCCTGGTTTTAAATGGCTGCTGAGATTTCTTTGTACTTACAATTATACAGAGATCTCAGCATTCAATTAGTTTAGCCAAAGAATAACTTTGCAAAACTTAGGTGTCATTACCTGTTGTACGGGTGGAGAAATGGCAGTGTTTTGAGGGCCTGACCCAAGGCAGCATCAGAACTCTGTAGTCTCAGCCTTCCCCTCTCCAGAATAAGTAGCTGAGGTTGTGAGAGTAGCAAGGGTCTGATGTTCCAAGCCTGCCGCTTAACTATTCGTCAAGCTATTTCTCCAGTGTAACCTCTTTATAGACATTTTATAAGAAAGAACGCCGGGATCACACATTTTTCCAATCAGTTTGTGCAGCTGCAGTTAAGTTCCCAGGATACGAAGGGCTAGCTGGCCATTTTAGATGCTCTTTGGCATTCTGAAACACACTTTATTGTTTGCAATACAATAGGGCAATCTGTTACAAAAACACCAGTAAAAAAGTTAGATTTTCTGCTGGTGTAACTCCAGAAGCATCAAGAGGCTGGGCTGTGAAGGGGGTTTGGCTAAACACCACTGACTTGATCCTGAGTCAAAACCGAGTCTGTTCAATTACTCTCTGGATGTCTTATGTCTCTGAGATAACAGCTGCATGCTGGGTGAGAGGAGAGTGGTGAGCTGGAGCAGGGAGGAAGAATTCCTCATGTGTCTCTACGTCGGCAGGCACCGCCGGTAGATACCACCCAGCAATAGGATGCCAACTGTTGCTGAGGACACAGGCTGCTATTGATAAAAGTTCGTGCTCCTAGGGTCATCACAGGGGATGTATGAACTCAGGCAAGTTCTGCCCTGAAAACCAGATAGCGTCAGAGGATTTTCTTGATCAACAGTCAAGATTTGTTGTCCTTAGCAGGCTTCAGATGAAGGCTTGACTCAGAGCCTTATCAGGTGCAGGTTAGAGGCTGTTTTCTGTTGTGCTGCATTAAAGGACAAGTCAGTGTGGTTAGACCGGTTCATGGCTGGAGTGTATCAGGATCAGGGCATGTGTACAGACGTGACTCTCCTTCAATTCTCCTCCAGCTGCACTTCGCTGAGATCTCCTGATTTTTGTTTTGAGTGCAAACAGAAATAGCACACAGATAAATAGCTGAAATCGCCATTTCCACCTGGCTTAGCAATAGCAGTTGTAAAATGGCTTGTTTCCGGTCTTCTGAAAGGAAATCACGAATTCCCAGAGGTCTGATCAGAACTGAAGCCAGCTTTAAATTTGCCATCTTCTGTTTGGAATTGGGCCTTGGACGATGTTGCACTGGACCCAAGCTTACTCCAAAATTTTGCAAGTCTTGACAAGCCTCTGTCTCAGCCTGGGATGAATTTCAAACCTGAGTCTGTACCCCAAAGTATGTGAGCTTTCCTATTTCGAGATGTCATTATTCACATTTTGCCTGGTGCTAACAAAAATCATAGCCAGGAAGCTGAATCCCTTCCTCTTTCAGCTTCTACGCTGTGCTGGCTACTTAGTAGTGATAGTGTGTGGTGGGAAACCCAGACCTCATGGAAGGGGAGAAAACCTTTGACGTGGATCTTTAGATTAATTACTAGTTTCTTTAACAGTCTCAAAGCCTTTAATGAAGGGCAGTGCAGACTCTACCACCTGTGTCCAAGGAAAGGCAAGTCTACTGCCATCTGCTCCCTCAGCCTAAAACTAATGAGTGCATTAACTTCCAGAGAGAGATTCATAAACTTCCACTGCCTGAGGATGCTATGAGCTGTTGATGTTTAAAAAGTAGCCTCCAAAGATTGCTTAGCCAACTGTGCTCCATTTTATTTAGAGAAACCCATCAGAAGGCTCCCATTATTCACAAAAACGTGTGTGATTTTTCTGGGGGTGATAGCTGTGTTATAGTAGATTAAATCCATCATTTACATTGCTCAGGAAGCAGGGCTAGTAAGCTCACTCCTACCACTCTTGCAGACGATTTAAAAAATAACAAATACAGGCACAGCGGATGTGAAGTCTGCGTCCCCCCTGAACAAACATGCCATGTGTGTGGGATGCTGGAGCACCAGGGTGGCTATTTGTATGTTCATGTAAATGATGACCCAAGAAGCAGTGAAACCAGGAGGGTGTAAAGGACTAATACAAGGAAGCGAGTATCAGGAGCAGGAAGAGAAGTCACGGGTCCTATTCTGCTTCCACTTTAACCAGTATGAAAGGCTTTTTCCGTACTGCCCCAGCACTGCATTAATTTTCTCCATATCCTTCTAGTCAAATTAGATTTGTCCTCCCTTTGAGTGTCTAATTAGTCTCTATTTAACATGCAAGTGCAATGTTTTAAATGAGAAGCCTTGATTTGTGGAAAGAGGCATTGACGTTCAATCTATATTTAAATTCATGGGCAAACAGCCTGTGGACTGAGATACAAGCTGACAGAGCCATTGAAGTCCCCACGGAGCCTGACACTGAAAGCCTGAATCACTGGTATGTTTACCCCCATAAATTGATGGTATAAATGCAGATTAATACAGGGGTGACTCAGATACTTTGACTTTAACCCATATTGTTTGGCTGGCGTAGAGATGAGGTGCACACTAATGTGCCTGCTTTGAATGTTCTAGCTTGTTTTGCCTTGTATCTCAGTTGAATGCTGATCTGAACCGTTTCGTGTACATTTTTCTCATTTTTAAACATCCAGCCTCAAAATTTTCCAAGTAGCTCTTTGGGGCTTTAGCCATGTGACTCCCATTAAAGACAGCAGCGGTGACGTACTACATTCTCATGTGCAAATTCATCCCGAAGCATCCTGGGATGCAGCTATCGGGAACCATTCTGCTTTTTGGCAGTTGCCAGTCAGGGAAAGGTGGTGAATTTCCCTGTTGTGTGGTCTGGTGAAATGTTATGCTGTATGAAGTTGTTGAGCACCTGCTTCTTCACAAAGGGAGAAGGTTGAAACTGCTCCCTGATGCCCTGTAGACGCTGCTAAAAAGATAAGGAAGGAGTTGGGGTCAGATGGGTAATTGCTAAAATGAGCAATGTGCTAAATGCTCACACTTTTTAGCATTGGAGCTATGTGCACAGTGAGTTTAATGAAATTAAAAAATGAGAGAAAGTTTTTGTTGTTGCCATTGTTGGAGCTGACATTCTCCTAGAGGCTGTGATGTTAAACACTAATGCAAAGAACTGCACAGCAGAGGCCATTTGCTGTACACAATCTTTATTATGTGTAATATACAACTTTCAGAGCGTGGTCTACTGGCCCCTTATTTGTTAGCCAGCTGCATGTAAACAGATGTTTGGGTAGCATTTTGGTAATATTTGAGATGCTAGTGACCCAGTGGTGGCTGCTACAGGAGTTTGGACAATGACACAGCCTGTAAAAATGAAAATTATATAGCGCAGTTTTAAATCTCATTTTGTAAGAGGCATGGCACCATTTCTGAGGTCCAGAGGTTAGTTTTTTCCCTCGGATGAATGTGCCTAGTGCTTTAAAGAAAATATTGAGCATTTTCCAAGACCCACTTCTTCTATACCCGGGTAAGAGATGCCCTGGGAATACTGATGATCAGACCAACTCAATGAAGGGCCCGATTCTTTCATAGCACCTGATTCTATTTAAGCAGCTGGATTTGTTGTGACATAAAATCCTATTGATGACTCTGAGAGAGACTTGCCAAGAGATAATAAAGAATAAAAGTGGAAGAGTGTTCATCTGCAATTACCTTAGCTGCTTCTAGTAACAAAAGAATGAATAATTTTGCATGCAAGTGGAGCTACACAGAGATTAATTTGGCCTACAGCTTTATTGTTTTGTGAGTTCTCTGTACATTTTTCTTTTCAAAGTCTATTTTTCTGCTCACTATTTGCAAAGAGAGATTGACTATGACACAGAATGAGCACATGGTAGTTTTAGGAGTAGCCTGACATGGCCTGTTTATCCTTTGATTGCAAAAGCACACCAGATAGAACTATCTATCTAGTCCTCCTTCTGTAATTCCCCCCTTTTCTTGCTTTTTTTCCCTCTTCTTGAAAATTGTAATAGTAAAATTGCATGGGAGCTGAGATCTTCTTTGCCAAATTGTAGCACAGGAGTAAGCTTTCTGCACCAAGATGTGAAAAAGAAAACCTCAGAGGAAAGGATATAGGGAGTTAAGATGGAAGTGCTGATACGACCTTAACTCTAGTGTCATCCACAGCAATGCTTTAATTTATTCAATCAATTTCAGGGCCCTTAGGCTGGGAAAGGATAATGCTAGGATATTAAATCTGTCCCTCTCTCCAATCTGTCACCGGTGTGTCAGAACACATTGATTCTTCTAGTCCTGCTTTTATTAACTGTCTCCTCAATGTGGCCTCTCAGTCTATCACGCACTAACCTGCAATTGCTTGCTGAGTGCAAGACCCCTGGAAAACCTCTGGATTCTCTGCTGACCCCATTTTTTAGCACTGTCAGTACAGATGTGATGACCTGCTATTACTGTACGTCATTCATCCCCACATACCTGGGAATTGCCATGGAAGACGAGAGTGGAATTCTATTTTGTCTTCTACTCTCTCACAGACTAGTGATAGGTGCATCAAAAAAGATGTACTGTACCTGACTAACTGTGTTGTAAATCTCATGGCATGAGGAAGGGTGGTCTGAGGGATGTTCCTCCCAGATCCCAGTTGGTTATGGTGTGTGGCCTGCAGGGTGGGAGCTGATCACCCTTATATTTTGTCTGAAGCTTAGTTAGTTTAATTGCACATGCCATTTGTGCAGATGGCATTTCCAGCTTGCAGCTGTATTGGGCCCTGGGGCCATCTCTGTCAGGCAAGTGGCTGCCTAAGTCAGTAAAAAGTTTAATAGTTGCTCACTGTGCAAATAGCTCAGAGCTGAAGGGCAGGCATTTCCCAGTTTGACTAAAGTGTCAAAGCACCTAAGGCTGGCCTGACTGTCCCTAAATTAACTCTGTGCTTACAAGTATTATAAAAAGGGCTAAACTCATCCCTCCTATAGCTTGCTTAGTATGGATTCAAGTCCTTTTCAAAGGCTAAATCTACTTGGAAGCATCCTGTGGATTAGTTTCCAAATGTACTAGCGGTTGGTGTCACTAGTTTTTTGGGTGTCCACCTTAATGGCCAAAGCTGGCACACATTTATGCCTCTGCACAGCTTTGCCTCTGTGATTACTGACCCCAGTAGCACACTGAAGTACATAGTCATGAACATTAAATCTGGAAGCAAGATTTTGATCACCCGCTCTGGTCTTCTGCCTAACACAAGCTAAACACTCTAACCCAGGTTGCCCATCTCCTCAGTTTGGACTGACCCTTATTAATTTTGGTTTTAGAAACTGCCAGAGCTGGAAAACCTATGAGGTGTCTTTCGTACAAGCTGAAAGGAATCAGATTAATCAAAGAAATGAATGCTCAGGGAGCTCAGCAGAGTAAGGGAGCTACATGGTGCAGCACACCCCATGTCACATCACGAGTGAGAGACTGAGGAAGTCCTACCTAACAACCATTGTCACAATGGCTTTGTCTGGCCCTGTTACTCCCGCAAAATTTGGACAGAGGTTGTTTAAGGTTCCCATAATCACCTTCCCAGCTGCAGCATCCAAATCCACTCGCAGCTTTGAAAATGTCAGCCTTTTGGCTATTTCCTGATTACATTATCCACAGCCCCAGACTGCTTTAGAGACGGTCCCAGTATTTTAAAGCAAAGCTGGGCACTGGCAGTGGGCTTCTTTGAAAAGCTATGAATCTTTACCATTACTGAAAAGTCTCTCTTGAAAAAAGAGGTGCTTTTCCCCTCTGTAGTCTGAGTAATTGAGACACCTCTCTTTCTTAATTTATTTGCCCATAAAATTCCAGGTGTTTTTGGCACTGTTTCTTTCCCCTGTAGCGTGAGCAAATATTTAGCAGCAAATCCTCACCTTAATTTCATTAATAATGTGCTAGGGCTGGAAGCCTCTAAAATAATGTCTGATTTTAATAGAGATCTCACAAGCAAAATAAGCTCCTAGTGCCTCCACTTCTTTCAAAGGTCTTTTTCTCCTTTTACTTTGAATCTGGTTTTAATTCCCTCTCCTTCACCTTCCAAGGACTTTCAGGTTTCTTTGTTCTCATCTGAGATGGAGAAGAATAGGTAATTGTGTTTCATTACCATGTGCAATACAGTCTGATCCAGGGTAAGTTTCTCACTCCCACAAATAAACAATGAAATAAAGTCCCTAATTAATCCAAGTGATTTTTCTTTTTAGTGCTTGCATGCATAATTTTTCACTCTGTCTGTCTGTGAAGACCAGGTGGGAAAGAAAGAAGCCGTCTTGCTTTACTGTACACATCCTAGCATGAATAATAATATAGAGTGAGGAAAGGAAGTGGAGAAGAAACAGCTGGTTAAAGTCTTTGTGAAATGATCCTATTCAAGATGCAGACTCTTATTAACTGAAGTTCTGGCCAGGGACCCTAAAGCAGCTGAGAAATCAAGATTATTTTTTTTCTAGAGAAGTCCCTGCTGCCTGGGATTCTTATGAAGTTGAATCTCACTCTGATAATCTGTGGTAGTCCTGATGTGTTCTGCTGCCCCTTCCTTCCTTCCTTCTGCTGCAGCAGCACAGGGACTGAGAGGAAATTAGCAAAATAAAAAGACTCCCAATTGATTAATTAAAAATTAAATATTCATGGTGATGGAGGATGGTGCTGAGTGTCCGGATCCCCGCTAGCTTACTGATAAAAACACCTGTGTAATCACTTTGAAAGCAGAGTTGCCTAGGAAAAATACCAGAGCAGCCAAGTAGGTGAAGGCCAGCTTAGGGCAGTCTCCACTGGTTGACAGTGCCTTGAGGGAAACCATCACAGGCTATGGATTTCTCTCATTATTTTGTAATTCGTAGGGGAGAACTCCAGGTGACTGAAAAGGCCATTTCTCTTCTGATAGGATTTGACCATCACCCTTCCCTTCTTCTCAGCCCTCCCCTCTGCAATCATTCAGCCAGGGCCTATGGTGTTGGACTTTGGGAATAGTCTCGATCTGTGAAAACAATAATGTCTATGTTCCGGGGTCTGTTCAGGCCCCAGGCCTAAAGTTGGCCAACTCACTTTCCAAGTATTGTACCGTGTGCTTTGGAGGGACCCAAAGACCTCCACTTTTCTCACAGAGTAAGGAGCACCATCTGATCTATAGTTTTGCACTGGCATCACGGCCTCTTAATTTAAAGTTTGCATTCTCTGGGCATGCTGATTGCAGCCTCTTGCAGTCAAGAAGCAAGACTTTGTTTGTCCTTTTGGTTGCAGGCAGGCTGTCCTGAACAGTGATCACATCAGTCTCAAAAAGCTAAGCAGGCTAACTTGTCAGATGGAAGCTCTCCATGGCATCTCAGGGAAATAATGTATTTATTTTAATAGATCAAAGGCTGATCCATAGCTTCAGGCATGGAGGCGACTCAGTAGCATCTCCATCCAAGCCAGCTGGAAATTAAAGCCCGGCATGACATTTGGTTATGGAGAATGCACTTGTGCAGGATAGACACCATCTCTATCATGACCAGCTGTTGAAAAGTTGTAGTATTGTTTTTCATCAGTTGCAGAGATTTGTCCAACTGCCTTTCCGTGCTTTCCTGTTCTTTCCATTGCATTCCTGGCTCTTACGGTGGGGGGCCTGGCACAGGTCCTCTCTTCTAAGTGGCAAAACCTTGTCTCGCTTCAGCAGAGCAGGGACAGACTCACACAGTCCAGACATCGTTGTGTATCACATCATTATGTGCAGTTTAAGTAGCAGTTGTGTTCCTCCCCAGACACAACTGTACTGCAGGGAGCAGAGCATTTCTCTTAGCACGCACAGAGCAATGCTCACTGAAGTCAGGAGAAACCGCTCACTCCAGTGATGCCTCTCAGGCAGCCTGGTACTGCCTCCCTCCAGCAGCATCCTGACAACCCCTGTGTGACTCCATCACTCTGGGCAGATTCAAGACCTGTAGCATCTTAAAGCAGCAACAATGCTCATTTTTGAAAACTTGACTTGCAGATTTTTAGACAGCAAGAACGGGTTACTGTCATTCTGTTTGTGCCTCTCCGCTTGTCCATCCTTGTCCCTTTCGAGTAACATCCAGCCCCTCAGCCTTTAGCCCAGAGGAAAATCCTGTCCTGCTGTACCCAACTAACAGGCACAGAGGTGAGCTGGCTTTTCTGCTGTTTTATTCCCCAGGGTGAGGAATAGTGCTCTGTATTTACAGGCATCTTTTAGGTAGAAATAGGAGGCTGTTCAGGGCACTGCTGGGTTTCCAGATCGGGAAGTTGGTGGCTATCATAGCAAATCAATCTCTAGCACATAAAATATCACTATAAACAGGGAACACATTTCTCATCTAGTCACTCTTTCTTCTGGGACAAACAGGCAGATCAGAAGTTCCAGGAAAATGAAATACATTTTGCAGAGGATAGATCGACGTGCTCGTTTGTGGTGAAGAGCGGAGTGCGGACTGTGTGCAGGTGTAAAGGGGTGACAGCTGCTATCAAGTGCTTTCCAAATCCTATTAAAAATGTTGCACTGAAGAGTTTGTGGGGGAGAAGGCTCCCTGAGAAGAGGGATGAGGGAGCCAGAGAAAGGGAGTAATGTAGGTTCCATTGAGCAAGTTTTCTCATTATCACTCCTGAGAGCAGTATGTGATATGTATGAAGATGTGGTAGATTGGTGAGTTAGTGAATTTTAAGTGGGAAAAATCACTTTTGTAGGAAATGCTTTAAGACAGGATTTCAGTCGCTGTGAGCATGGAGAGCACAGTCATTTGCAGAGTGCTTGTAACTAGTTAAGTATGCAAAGGAAGGACAGTTGATCAGTGAGGACAGTAATCCCAGAACTGGGAGAACTCGCTTTAAGAGTGCCATGGGAAAATCATTTAGAAGATCCCCCAGAATAATTAGGCACTGTCTCTCATCTTCACTCCTAGATATGTTTGTTGGTCTGTCTCTTTTTTTAATCTATATGTCATTTTCCCATACATGTAATAGGGGATATTAGCAGAGAGCCTTTGGGGACTTAAATACATCAGCCATTAACACAGTACACAAACATCCTGGCTGGAACGACTGGCAGCAGTGGGTGGACAAACAGGTAGGTAGGTAATGGTAGATAGATAGAGACAAGCAGACAGGCAAACAAAGTGCTATGTGCTGTATGGTTTGCTCTATAGTTTATCTAAGATTCACTATTGCAAGTCACTTTCTGAATTTCTGCTCTCATCAGGAAACGAGCGTGTGGTTTGGGGCCCAGTCATGGGCCCACTGACATTTAAAGGCTTCAATGAAACCAAGTATTTGCCTGTTTGTGCTTGTGGAAATTCCTTCCAAACTTGGTGACTCTGTCAAGTTAAATGGAGAATTGCAGAAACTGTTGCAATTAACTGACAGCAATATAGGTTTCCGAAGAAGTACTTTGCATGGGGGAACAGCACACCTCAGGTGGAAAAATAAGGGCTAACATCTGTTTTTACGCCTTGAGGCAAGATCAAAGTATATGGGATGGAAGAGAAGGGTATAGTCCCCATAAAGAACTTCGCTGGCACTGACTAGCATACATCCACCGTCTAGAACATGTTCCTAATTGTCCCTCATCTGAACAGTTGCAGCCCCAAATTGAATTGCCTAGTTAGGTCATCTCTGCCTCTCCTAATCATGTGTGACATTAAACACTTATTCAATGAAACTCTTTTCTCCAGCACTAATTATTAAGCATGAAAAGTTGATATTGAGCGAGGCCATTGAGCCAAGACGATTCAATAACTAGCAGGGAGGAGAGATTATTTCAATAAAATAAGTTCGCTTGAGCCAGATGGAATTCCCAAGATGCACTGGGACAATATGACACATGAAATTGTCCTCTGGCTTGTGTTGACAACTCTAACTGTGCTATTAAAAAGCCATCAACGAACTGGAGTGAGGAGCTGCAAGAAAGGACACAATGAGGGGGAAATTGAGGGCATTTTAGACAAAATGTAGGTAAGTGGTGAATAAAAAACGCAGCAAGGCATGGCTGGGAAACTCTGAATTCCTCAGTGATCCTCAGTGACAGAGATCAAAGAAAACTGCTGTATTTCTACAGGATTAACAGCCAGCTGTTATGTGACCTGCTGCTGCACAGTGGGACAGTCTTGTCCACCCAGAGAATTTCTAGCTATAAGACCTCTGCATCACACCCCCCAATTTAAGAAGTAAATGCTTTGTGTTTGTGCTGGGGAAAAACTCCAAGTAAATCAGTCCTCCCTTTAGATGTGGAGGCTGTTCCCCAAAGCCGTAGCTGGAAGACCAGAGCCAATATCTACCATGTGAGACCTACACACCAGTCCTGCTAGGTCTGTAGAGAGACACCTGGAGATGTTCATGCACTAAAAGACATGTTCATAAAGCCAGAAAGCACATTTTGAAACCAAGCTTCCTTCTCCTCCTCCTTTTCTCTCCTTTTTTAGATTTGCTCCCTTCCCTTTCATTTTCTTCATCTCTCTCTTGTTCCATATGCTTTGCCTTGTCCTGTTTTTCACCCTCTCCATTACTAACCTGACCCTGAGATGTCCAGTTTGTAATAGGGACTGCTCGGAGCCAACACCTCTGTGTCCTTACTTTTTTCTCCTTACTTCATGGGACCTGTGCCTTGTGTTCTCTGTCCTGGGATCCTGCTAACAGCCTCTTTAGGGAAGGAAATGCCATCCTATAACAAGTCGGGTGGTATATGACATCCAATTATCCAAACAGAATATAATGTAATTTCACCCATGGGCAGCGCTGAAAGGAATGAATTTCCTCTGAGTGTGATGTATGAAGCCGCCTCTGCTATCTCTGTTTGCTGAGCCTCTTGCTTCATTCCTAGCTCCCCGGCAAATCTCTAAAGCTCAGAAGACGGTGGAGCACAGCACGTTTCACAGCTGAGGAACCAAGATAAACCAGAGACATAGCAGCTTGTTGTTTAAATCCCAGAGCAAACAGAGGCAAATTAATGGGTCTATCTATATCCCTCCCTTTCACTCTTCTATTTGTCTTCTCCTTTCTTGTTTTCTCTCCTCTTTCCCTTTTCCTTTGTTCTCTTCCTTCTTTGTTTCTTGTTATGATAAACATGATTCATGCCACAGTGGCATTCAGCCTTAGAGGCTTTGCTTTACATCAGGGGAATGGCTAGAACAAGACAGGACAGTTCAGGGGATTTAGCAACTTGTATTTAACCTGCTTTTCCCAGGGATGAGGTGCTGGTCAAGAAGGAGAGTGGAGCTGTGTTGAGATGGGTTAGTTAAATCCTGAAGGGAAGGGCCAGCAAAGGGACTGGGCTTTTTCCAATTTTATATCTCATAGATTTTACTATTAAATAACTTAATACCTACCCTCCAGTGAGGAAGTCTATAGCATTCTGGATATATCTTAGGCTGGATATTAGGAAAAATTTCTTTACTGAGAGAGTGGTGAAGCATTGGAATGGGCTGCCCAGGGAGGTGTTGTCACCATCACTGGAGGTGTTCAAAAAACTTTTAGATGTGTCGCTGCGGGACATGGTTTAGTGGGCATGGTGGGGTTGGGTTGGTGGTTGGACTTGATGATCTTACAGGTCTCTTCCAACTTTAATGATTCTGTGATTCCTGACTGACTCTGATTTGGGACAAAAGTTCAAAGGTATGGAGGCATCTATAGAAAGAGAAACACATCTAGCAAAATGTTCAAAGCACCTAAGCAGTTTGAGTGTCAGACTGTGAATAGGAAAGGGTCACTCAGCTCTTTGGATGCTTATTGGGGTCTTGCTGCATGAGTGTCTGCATCATTAGGTGCCAACAGCCCACAGTAACTCTGGCCTTGTGTTTTAGCTCTGGCCGGTGCATGCAGGAGCCTGTCGAGCTGCCTCTGAGTACTTGCACCATGTGTCTGCCTGCACTAAGCACCACATTGCTGCTCCTGAGTTAGAAACACTGAGCAAACCATATTCCCAAATGTACAGTGCCTCAGGCAGCTTTGGAAGGGGTAAACAGAGACCTGGATGTTATTAACATGCTACCCTGAGCACTTAAAACTTCCCTTTTAGCAGCGAATTGTCCAGATGTGAGCAGCAGGTTATGCCATGATTAATGAAACACAGGTGTGAGAAAAGAGAAGGAGGAAAGGAGAGAGGAGTTGCTGTTAAGGAACATGTTGGGTGTTTGTCTGATCCCCGGACCCAGCTCTGCTCCCCAGCCAGCTGGGTGCTGCCCCAGGGACTGCTGTGTGATTCCTCAGGCCAAAACTGAGCCCAGCTGTGACACAGCTTCTGCACTTCAGGACGAAATGCCTTGTTGAAGAATGGAATTAATGGGACTAAGGGTTGATTTTAGTTTTTGTGATGCCCTGTGCTCTAGGATAAGCTTTGGGACTTCTTTGTTGGCTGGCACTACTTTTGTGAGCTGAAGGTGGTATCATTCATGCCACTATGAAGTTAGAGCCACTCAGATCCAAGCAGAGGAGTTGCTTTGAATGTGTACTAGTCTAGCTGAGATTAGTTGTGGGATTACCAGAATGTAACAGAGTTATGGTCTGTCTAATCCAGGACTGTGCCACTGGAAAAGGACAATTATACATACTTCAGAGGGAAACATGAAATGTGTACACCGCACAGCATTCATCATATAAAGGCATGCAAGTGGAACACTGAGGACTGTTTGCAGGACACTCTCAGTGTGAAATTGCTTTGGCTAATGCACCATGCCTTTGTCTCCTCTCAGGCATTCCCTTGATTGGCACTGGCTTTGTGCATGCTGCTAACTGGCTGATAAAAAGGCCAGGATACCTCTCTGCCCTGCAGCAGGTTATTGGTAGATTCTTCCCTTCTGAAGGTTTGGAAGGGGGTGAGAGGAGAGTCTCCTCTTTGCAGCACTGGTGGGAAACTTAGGAAAGGCTGCGCAGGAGTGAAAGGAGCAGACAGAACTGCCCTGCGCAGTCAGGAAACGTGAAAGCAGAAGATGTGTTAATCCTTCTGGGCTGGACTGTGATGCAGCCTTTAATTGTAGGATCACACACAATCTCCTGCATCATGCAACACATCAAACGGCATGCTCTGCAAACTCCAGCTGTATTCTCCTAAGCCGCTGCCTTCATGTTTATTTAGAAGAGCTGACTGTGAAGCTTTTTTAAAAGTACATCCAATGGATAATGACAGCAAATGGTGCTGAGACCAATTGTGCAGATCCCAAAGGCCTGAACGTAAGGGAAACCCCTTTCCTATGGGACCAGCACAGGGAGGATTCAGGAGAGCCAGTCCTGCCAGCCCTTTTTATGTTTCTCTTCTCCTACCCTCCTCTGCCTTTCTGCTTGCTGTTTAAGGTAAATACCAACCGGTTGCTCGAGGCATCTTTGGCCCTCTGAAGAGGTGGTGCCTATTTGATCAGCTATTTGAAAGGATGTTGTAGTGGTTTGGCATGTGTACGTCTTTTCTGCTTTCTTGCTGTGTCTTTGTCAGGGGTATAATTTAGGACTAATTAATTCTCAGCTCTCAGGCCTCACAAAGGAGCATCAGCACCTGGTGGACTCTATTTGCTAAAGCCTTTATAAAACAGGAACATGTCGCTCTTTCATCTTACTGTACAAATAATTAGAATAACTTAGCCAAAGTCCCCTGGGATGCAGTTCGTGCTTGAAATACTTCACTTCAGTGACTGGCTACTTTGGCAGCCAGAGTATGGAAGAGGTGGAGGGGCCGAGACCTCTTGCCTGTAGACGCTGCCAGCCTTTCATCTGTATCCCCGTGGGCTCCAATCCTTTCTAAGAAGCTGTATTTCGGAATTGTGCCTGTCCTAGAGAGCAGCTGAAAATGAAGGGTGGCATATAGGCTTGGAAGAAGTGGGATGGATGACGTACTGTGTATGTGAATGCAGTAGATCCTCTAATGACTCTGCTAGCCTTGTGGTCTGGTACACGGTGCATGCCCTGTTCATGGGGACACGGGGGCCTGTTGCCTTTCTGTCAGATCCTTCAACTATATGTGGTTCTGGGTCACCCCATCAGCGCTGTACAAAGCAGAAGTGCACACGTGTAGGCTCAGTGGCACTATCTTTGGCTCTGGAGTGCCTTAGCATCTTTGAGGCCAGTGGAGTTCAACAATAAAGGCAACACCACCCCAGTCAAGTGGTTCTGCATGTCGCAAGGTTGAATCCCATTTATGTCCATAAAGATCAAGATCTCCGAGATCTCTTCTTTTTTTGTGGTGTGACATCTTGTCACAGACAGATCTGAAATGTTTCATATCTCTGGGATTTCAACCTCTCGCAGTCCTTCCACCGTCAGTAACGTAATCCCCTCACGCATATTCAATTGCCACCTTGGGTGATAATTTCCCTGCTTTTAATGTATGTGCACATTGAGGTTGAGTTACAGTTGCTGTGGGAACCATAACTTTGAGGTTTGTTATTCAAAAAGAAAAAAAAGTATATTTATATACTTACTTTATTTTGCTTATGAATCAACATGTTAATATTGATGCAATGGAAGAAAAAAGAGAAACAAACTTCTAAACAGAAAGCATAACATCAAGTACTGATCTGTTTATTTTCCCTTCTGCAAAGTTCCCCTAACAGGCAGAATCCCCACAATAAGAAGGGAAAAATTATGAACTAGGAAGCAGACAAAGGGGAAGAGAAAAAGCAGCAGATAGTTGAGAGGTTAAATCAAGTTGTTGAGAGATAAAACATTTGCATTTACCAGTCATAGATCGCTACATGCTAGGAACCTTTGTATAAAACCCGCCAATAACTTGAGACACTGAGATCGGCAGAGTCCAGAACTTACTCTGGGCAATTCAAATCATGCTGCTGTTGTCATTCAGGGGAGTATGTAGGGAAACAGACACTGTAAAGCACATGGGGGAGACCTAAAATCTGTATGTGGTGCCTCTCCCACTGCCCTGGGGGAGCTCACAGGTTTGTGAATTTAAAGCAGAAAGGTTTGTTCCCCACAGACTCAGAGGAACGGGAAAATGTTTGTAGGAGGCTCGAGCAGAAGACTGCGTTACCCTCTCTTTTTCCTTTTCTCAGAATGAGGAATCTGATTTTGATCTTGTACTGGCGTTAAGTCAGAAGGAACTTTCTTCAAGTTAATGGTGCTAGATGGCATAAATCAGGAGTAATGGGGGAGAACCAGGCTGTGTAGTGTACTACACATGTGTTTCACTTCCCAGCAGTGGCCAATACCGTGTCCTAGTCACAAGTTAATATGATGTAGGATGCTAAAGTACATTCTGTGTATACCAGTACCTTTCTAACATGGCTCCTTCTGGTGAAGCCACAAAGTTATCTTTTTTCAATTTCTCTCTAATTTTAAAAAATACAAACCCTTTCCCTCTCGCAGCCACTCTTTCACTGGTCACACTGCCTACTGTGATTTAATTTGTTATTGATTTTTACTGAAGCGGTGTCCATAACGGAAGTGAAGCAGAGCAAATCACAAGTCACTTTTGAAAATTGTGACCAGCCTCTTACCATCTTGTGAAGAGGATGATTAAAAATGACTGGAAAGGCAAAATAAATCGGGCCCCTTCAGAAAGTTGTTTGGGTGCACAAAACCAAAAAGCAAACATTAGCAATATTAAAATCAGATTCTTTCAAAAGCTTCAGCTGGTCTCTTATATGACAGAAATAGCTTTGTTTCCTAAACACAGAGCAGGGATTTATTTCCACAGCAGACAGTGATGGCTGAGGAGGAGTCACTCTAGTGTGTCAGATAAATAATGTGTGTTTCTAACATTATTTTGCACTCCAAAGCTCACAAAAGTCATAACGGCCTTCAGGACAATAAATCTAGAGAGCAGGTTCTGGATTTAACATTTTAGCTCCTGGATAGCTGCTGTGAGAGAGATATTAAATGGGCACTCTGGTGGATCCATGGATTCTCAAGACACACGTCTCCCTGCTCAGTTAGGCTCTGACTCCACTGTGGTGAAGGCACTCAGAAGACTCCCATGGAGCTCACTTGCAGCCCCATGCACTCACCCCAGGACCAGCTCCAGCTCCTGTTGGGGTCAAGCATAACTTCACTGAGGTATTCACAGGGTCGCTATTTTCCTAGGAGCACAGTACGTGGATATTTATAGATGCAACCTCAGAGAAACCTCGGGAAGCAGTGAAGTGTCAGCATACCCATGGGAATCGGACACATGCAGGCATTAAGTGTCTTACCTGGTACAGCCCAGTGTCTCACTCAGCACTTACTGTCAAGGTCTTCAGTGGGTATAAACTGGTCTAAATCCATCAGATTCACTGGCAATACACTGACCACGCTGATCTACAGCATGAGAGCTGGTATTTTGGAAATTGTGGTCTCAGATGGGGTTGAGGTGAAACACTGGAACAGGCTGCGCAGGGAGGTGGTGGAGTCACCATCCCTGAAGGTGTTCAAGGAACGTGTGGCCGTGGCACTGTGGGACATGGTTTAGTGGGCATGGTGGGGTTGGGTTGATGGTTGGACTTGATGATCTTACAGGTCTTTTCCAAACATAGTGATTCTGTGATTCTGTGATTCTGAGGTGGTTGCTGGCTGTGAGAATATCTCCCATCAAGTTCAGCTGAATGATGTATTGTGGTATGTTGATAAAGCAGGTGACTGCAGGGAGAGAAGTCCAGCAAGATCTCTCCATCTCCTCTTGTAAGGCATGAGCGAGGTTTGGCCAGGCCACTTCTGTTCTTGCCTGTCGAATGTGCTAGTTCTGCATTTCCTTTACATCAGTTATGGCCACAGCAAATATTTTATTTCCATGAGACGTGAAAGGAAAGGAAACTACTTCTCCTTCCTGGCTCAGGGTGGGCTGGATGCGAGTTGGAGTAAAGGATATGGGGTGAGAGCTGGGGAAACAGCTCTCACAGTTTGTGGATGAAGTGGCATGAATATGTATGAGACTGTAATTGGCTCCCACACGTAACCAAGGTGCCTGAAGGCCCAGGCGTCCTGGCTAATTGTTGTAGACAATTAATAACTTAGATTCTGCTAATTCCATATCGTGCTGTGCAACTCATTACAGGAGCAGAGATTGAGATTCTCTGCAAAAGATGCTTGGAGATAGGGAGTGTTTGGGGATCCAGGCTCAGGGGCAGAGAAGGTCACAACTGGGCTGGCACTGTCCTTGGCTCAAACAGCGATGAAGAGTCGTTGTAAATCACAGCCACAGCAGGAGACGGTGACACTCAGTCTGTCTGTCAGCCTTTGGCTGATTTCTGGAGTCATAGTGAGGGAGAGCTCTCACCCTTTTGCTGCTCCCTGGAAACAGGAGCTGGATAATGAGTCTGTAGGTTTAGTAAAGCACAGGGCAGATCAAACCACATCCCTGTCCTGTGACCCAGCTTACACATAGACCCTTCTTGTGATGATCTGAATCCCATAAGTCCAAAACGTAATTAGACTCCACTGTGTCCCACCCACTGGGATCTCCTGCAAACTGGATGACTCGTGGTGGTATGCGACTTTCTGAAGCCCACTTGAGGCTTTCATGATAACCTGCCACTAAACCCAAGTGTCCTTGAGAGGAAACACTAATACTTGTAGGATGGGGATGTGGCAATTACCCAGTTTGCTTTCTGTTGCAGGGCCTGGAACAGATGCGGACAGTGTATGTGGGAGGACTCATGCTGGCATAAGCAATGCCTCCCTGCATTCCCCGGGGGAAAGTTGGTATCACTCTCAAGCCAGACTGTTTTATAAGTAATCGGAGCAGTGATGGACCCTGGTTTTCAGAGTGTAATAAAGCTCTCTTTCACTGGGTTTAATGCCCTTGTCACAGCAGCATTCATCAAAAGCAAACAGCACCTGAGAGAGTGCAGCTCACTGGTGCTTGAGCGCCCAGGAAACGGATGGTGCTCCAAGCCAAGATTTTGCCGGCAGCATGGAGCACATTACATCTGGAAGCAAATGATTTTTTATGATGTTCAAACAAGTTCCTCCATTAGCTACCTCTCCCTTCCCCTTTCTCCAGCATTCATGTACTTGGGCTTGCTGTGGTTTTAACTGCATAACTTCAGTGACTTTCTGTCTCCTATTCCTATTTTAACTTTCTCATTTTTCGTTCTATTAAAATTTTTCCTGAAGTTTCATGCTAGATACGAGAAAGTTCCTCCTCTGCAACTTTTCTATCCATCTTGCACAAATTCTGTAGCAGAGATTATAGGTACCAGTCCTATGCTGTAGTTTTCCTCTTCTGTTGTACCATTTTTAACGCACTCACCTCTCCTTCACTCTTTTTTTCTTTTGTCTATTCTCCTTCCTGTACCCACATACTCCCCTGCTTTTTCACTTTCCTTCCTGCTCTTCTGGACAGCCTGACTGCAGCAGAAGAGGTTCTGCAAGACCACAGTCCTAACTCTGTGGGCTGAGAGGGGCTCAGTGCCCCACAGATTGATGCCTGGGCTTGGATTGCAAGGGGGATCCTGTGAGGGATCCTGGATGCCCTGTTTTGGGGCAGGGTCATGTGAGCCACATTGTATGGTTATAGAGATCCAAATAACTACAATTCTAAAATGTAACTGCAGGGAAAAATGGGTAATAATTATAAATGAATGAATGTAACAGACTGCTGATAGGCACTGGTGGAACTTTAATCTCTGGGCCTTATTAAAGTAAACACATCCACACCACCCACCAGCTCTGGCCATTCTCACTGCTTTGCCATCTGTTGCAGGATGGCTGGATGGACAAAATTTCCATAATTTGCAGAATGTCCTCATGCGAAGCGCCGTAAGAAGGCTGCTGATAGTTTCTGGTCTTCTGGCTCTGAAGAGACAAAGCTGGGCTTTCACTACAGGGAGGAGATCCAGACTACTTCATGTGTAACTCTTTCTCTCTGAGTTTCAGAACTTGCAGAACTTTTCCAGGATTTTATGAAACTCTCCTCATTTTAACCCAGGGACAACGAATTTCCAAAATATCCCATGGACTGCAACTACAACAAAACAATTCTCTGCCAGTGCCTGAGGCAGTCTGGGAAGCAAAATAAACAAGTAAAACCCAAGCCACACACACTGCTTGAGCTTAATGCAAATAAATCACAGAAGTTCAGTTCTAAATCTCTCTCTCCATCTTCCTGTCTTTCATGCTGTCTGTTTCTCGCCTAAGAATATTTTATCAATCCACCAGTCTGGGTTTATGTACAGTTTAGCTTTTTCCTGTGGCTATGTTTTGCCTGTCTGCTTCCCTGTTTATACTTCTCACTTTACCTTTATGCTAATAACACTGTGTTGGTAAATAGGGGCATGCCACCAAAAGCAACTGCAAAAGATATTTCTCCAGCCCCACCTCCCAAGGGACACTTTTCTCCATTTTGAGAGGCAAGGGGCTCTTTTGCAGCGATGGTTCTAGTTCTCAGCTACAGCCTCCGCTGGAGGTCATCACTTTTACACTGGAGGCAGCACACACAGCTGGATCTGTCCCCACACTGCCATGGCTGCGGTTCATAGCCTTCCATATGGACACAAACCCACTGACAGTGGTATGAAGGGCTCTGGTGAATGATCTGGAGCCACCACAACAGGCAGAGCTGGCCTGTCAGAGACTGAAGCCACCCTCTTTGGCAAAAAGCAATCCACATCTCCTGTCTGCCTGGGCTGCGGTGCTCAGACACACACGTGGCCCCTTTTCTTGCTCTCTCAGAGAGAACCAGACCAGTCGTTGGCTTCCTCACCCATGGGGTGGAACAGCCTTTCTCCCACATCAGCAGTTCAAGCAGGCTGATGCTCAGATGGAGATGTCTGCACAAAGCAAAATACAAAGCTTCACTGCGAATAGGTGGAGGGTTTCGATTGCACTCCCTGTTTGCTCAGGGTATGAAAACAGCACAAGCTTTTATTCTGTTTCATCATCTAAGGCAGGATGCTTTTCTTGGCTAGGTGGAAGGACGCAGAGATGAAAGGAACACTTAGCTGCTTAGCTTCCCAATATATAAATAGCTGTTGCTGAGATAACTCTGTGTGCTATTTTAGAGGGGGGACAAAAGATTTATTTGCCAAGTGGATACCATATAGAACTCCCTACTACTAGGCATTTGAATAGACAGGTAATGAGTCATATGCTCCCTTGCTAGGAACTGGCCTACCTTTCTGAGGTCAAAATGGAACAGGATTGATTTATAGCAGCTATGAATTTGGTCCGTGTTTTCCCCCCACAGTTAATTTTTTTCCACAGTGGTAACATTAACAGGAAAAATACCTGATATAAATGTGAGGAATTTGAATGACATCTTCTCTTGCATTAATCATTAGGCTAGAATGTGCCCTGCGTTTGTTACGTGCACTCTGGAACATTTCCCACATATTGTTCACAGGGATTTATACCAGGAGAAGAAGGTTTGATTTTGAGGAATCCTTTTGCTTGGTAGGAATTTCTGACCTAGAACCTTCCTAGGAATTTTCTGTTTTATAGGAATTTTTTTCTTTCTGGTAATTTTCTGACCCATAATCACTTCTGCAAGTTCTCCTGGTTCTCCAGTAGTTGAAGAGATTGGTAACATTTCCTGGTGTTTCCAAAGTGGTGGTGGGCATGCACCCTTATTTCAGCCTGTGAATGGGTTAGTTTCATTTCTTGTCCTTCTCCTTTTTTTCTGATTCTTATTCTGTTCTGGCTTCCTGGAGCAGGCATTTCTCCCACTTAATTCTCAGAAGCACTTTTCTACTGCCACTACCAATATGCAAAACCTTCTGATTGTCCCCACCGCATAGGTGGTGGGGAAGGAGTAAGAAAGGATGCTTTGCTTAAGCATATTTTATTTTTATTACTTCAGAAAGGAATATCTGAAACCCCAAATACTTCCGCTTAAACTAATATATTTTGGTTCCAGACTGTGCCTTTTAAAGATTTGTGTTTCCAGTGAAGAGCTGAAATTTTCTGCTGGTACAGTAGAGCATTTTTTGAGAAGCTCTTTATTCCTTTTTATGTATTTGAAAACAAATGGCCAGGTGTGAAAAGCTTTAAGCACTCACAAATTCTGTCACAGGTAATGGGAGCTTCAGGTCTGACACTTAGGGGTTTAAATATAGATTTGAAAACCTGCCTTTTGGCATCTGGATTTGAGCATCTTGGCTTTTCATTGGAATTCCCTAACTTTTCCCTAGTGTGACTGCTTCTCCTTGTGGTGTATTCCTCCTTTGGGATCTTGCCTTCATCAGAGAGATAATTTCTGAAATGCATCAGGACACAGAAGGCTCTGAGCAATTTCTGTCTGTGACACACAGCAGCTGAGAGGACCTGAGACTTGAAGGTCAGGCAGCTGCTAGGGCATTTCTGTCAGTGAAAATGCAGTTGAAGAGCTCAGTTAACAGCTCTCCTTCCCTAGTGTCGGGGGGGCTCAGGGGACTGGAAATGGAATACGGCACTCTTTGCCTCTGCTTTACCAGTTAATATTCTCTCTGGTGAGTAATAAGTGAAGGCTAGTGCCAGCTGACTGTGATTTTTGGCCTCTTTAATGTGACCTTGTGGAGTGAACTTAGTTTCTAAATGCCAGATTCAGCAGCCTTTCTTCAGTGCTGTACATGGGAGAGAGCATTGCTGGATGCGGTGGGAGGGTGTACAGGCTGTGGGTGGCAGGGAACAGCTTTGAAGGGGCAAGTTTAGAAATCACCAATTTACCCTTCTGAGTTCACTAACACTGGGGTCTGAGTGTGGTGAAGGCAGCTGATAAGAAGAGGCAACAGTGGACAAATAAATGATACCGCAAACCCCTTCCACCACCAGGCTGTACAGAAGGGAGCAGGCTAGAGGAAAGCCAAGGCAGAGATAACCAGAGTGACTTATGCAAGACCCCAGGGTGGATCCTGGATCCTGGGGGTTCTGGAACAGAGGAATAGAGGGATCCTCTGGACTGGGATGTGCCTCAGACCATGCCCCGCTTTATAGATCATTATTATTTATGTTTATACCATTAATAATTTGAAGAAAATCTATCTATAGTAAAAGTTCACTTATTATGTCTCCCCTTCTATGTTCAACTCCTACTATGATCTGTGTGGTTGAGTCTATTTAGGGACAGCTCTTTAACTAGAGGGCAGGTAAAATGGTATTAGATGCTCTACAAGTGGATGTGAAAAAGAAGAGTTGAACAATTGCAGAGGGGTTTCTACAGACTCTGGGGCTCAAGGAGGGGACCAGCTCTATAGAAGAACACAAGGGAGACACAAAGCCAAAAATTAACTATGGAAGAGGAAGAGGAAGAGGAGTAGGAAAGGTTGAGCAGCATCTGCTAGAGGAAGACCATTAAGAACAGGGCAACACTATCCCAGTTCATCGGTCCCTGCAGGGAGACAGCTGCTACATTTGTTCAGCTGACTTCCAGAGTGTCCTATAATGTATAACCTCACCAGGAGGCACAGAAATGGCCTCATCTCTCTCCCCTCCCCTATGTCCTCTGATGAGAAGACTGAAATAGAGGAAAGGATGTCTTGTTCAAGGTTGCATAATGGGTCAGTGGCAGAGCTAGCTGGGGACAAGCCTGAGGGCTTCTCGAGTCCCTGGCCTGCATCCACTGTGCATTCACGGAGCAGCTCTGCAAATCCCGCATTCATTACAATACAATAAAGCTTTGCTGCATGGGTCTTTTTTTTTTTTTTAACAATGTCTCTCAAAAACCCAAGTCTGATTTGCATTTTAAAACCACCAGTTACAGCTCAGGAAAATGCTATTCAGTAGTTCCCGGAGCTCAGGAGGAAAGATTCTCTCTCAGTTGTTCTCTCCCAGTTCTTTTGCCTAAAATATATTTTTGTCCAAATTGCACAATACTTATTGCTAATGTTTATGTCATGAATATTCATGACATCCTGGGGCTTCAAGACTCCAGTGGAAAGGCGAGCACAGGAGGCATGGCAGCCCTGATACTCCTACGCTCCATACGTACCGGGTAGAGGCGTCAGGGTGAGAAGGCTCGTTTGGTTGGGATGTGAGCTGTGGGATACTAATGCAGCCTGGAAGCCTTTGGGGAATGCTGGTGAAACTCCATTAAACAGTGCAGTGAAGGCCTTTTGAACAAACAGCTTCCATAAAACCATTAGCTTCACTTAATTGCAAGGAAAAGGCCCCACACGCAGCAGGGGTTTAGAATACACTCTGTCTCTCTTTACATCTGTTTCTTTTTCTCAGGCAATCTGCAGATGGGCCTCCCTTTCCCAGAGAGCTTTAGGACTGGGGAGACTCTTCCTGCCCTCAACAGTGTAGGACTGTACCTTTCAGCAGAGGCGATTTAGGTTTCCACGTGCAAATTTATGCTGTTGTTTGAACGCATAGAAGCCTACCCCTCCTGTGCTGCCCCGTGCCCCTGTGCCTGAACAGAGGCAGCTGCCCTCCGCCTGAGCCAGAGCGGGCTCCGGCGCTGAGCTGCTGTGCGCGCAGGACGGGGTCACGCTTCCCTTTCGCTGATGTGGCTGAAGGCTTCCAGCCTCACTGCTGTTCAGATGGTGCCATCTGGCTCTCATGAAATATATGAGAAATGTTATCCAATAAAAGAGAGGGCGGGCTGGCTGTGTGCCTTCACCTCTGTGCTCTTTGGGGAAGGGATTGTTTCTGCGTCTGGGAAATGTTTAACATAATTTTTGAGTACTAGTGTTGCCTGAGTAAGAAATAATAGGCTGGCAGTTTTAATTCAGGCCTGAGTCAATGGTAACTAGAAGCTGTTTTGTTTGATCAGGTCAGGGCTGAGGTTTATAAATACACAGCACATAGGAATAGCTTGTGATGTGGCTTTGTTAGTTTTGTGGACAGATAGGAAATATCCCTTTCCTTGATGTTCTGTCAAGCAGGATGTTTGGGTTAGGAAGGACAAGGAGGAAAGGTCTGAGTTCTCTGACAGGAAGACACTAGGAAACAAAGAGCACAACTCCAAAAAGGCTGAGAGATGTTTCTAAACCGAGCATTTTGTCCCCACTCCCCATTCTTTTCCTCTGAAAATATGCTTTATCCACACTTCAGTATCTTTTAGGGATTGCCCCCAGCAGCTGAGGGGTGTTGGATGTATCTGCAGATTCTCCTGGGACACTTAGCTGGCCACTGATGAAACACAGAATCATAGAATCATTTAGGTTGGAAAAGACCTTTAAGATCATCAAGTCCAACCATAAATGAAAGGAAATTAAAGGAAATGAAACAGAACCTCTCTGGCTTTGAGGACTATTGCCCTTCCTTCCTGCGTTTCTCCATTATTTTCTCTCCACTTTATTAAGCTTACTGGTGTATTCAAACAGCCTTGCTTTGAGCCCTGGCTAAGAGCAAGCACTGGAGAAAGCTGCTCAAACAGGAAAGGTCTGAGTTCAGAGAGCCTGATTCTCTTCTCAGCTGTGCCACCACAAACCCCGCTGACTCCTAAGCACTTATCCTGCAGCAACATTTGTGTAGCTGAGATCAGGCCCACACATATAAGCCCACTCCTTTTTCATACACCCACAATCTTGCACTCACTCATGCACGGTGTCACCCTTCGATCCAGACACTTCTCTCTAACAGGCAGGCACACACACGCATTTACGCAAACACTGGTAGCCTTGTGTATTCTCCAGGGACACGCTGGCAGACGCTGCGTGCACTCAGGCGTATGCACTCACAGGTATGCATTTCACCTTCCTGAGCCTGGCTCCCAAGCCAGCAATGGTGTTTAATAGAAGTTCAGTTCTCAGTTGTTACCCAGCCCTCTCTGCTGTATGGCTTGCTGTCTGGTACAAACTTGAAAGCCTTTCAGGCAATCAGGCAGTAATAGACCTTGTGGAAGCTGGGAGTCCCCCAGATAAAATTTACAAGGCCTAAGAGAGCCTGCCTGGCATTATTTAACACTTTAGTAATGAGCACCTGAACAGGAAAGATTGCTTGGGTAGTTTTATCCTGCATAGATGAGCAGTCAGAATTTCAAAGAGGGGCCATAAATATAAGCACGCGGAATGGCCAATGGTACCTGATTTTGGCATGGAAGGCAGTCGTGCTGAGACTGTGAGAAGGTTAGAGAGCGTGAATAAAGGGGAAGATGTTTTCCTTCAGCTTCCCAACTCCAAAAGGCATCCTTTAGCCAGGAATGGCTTTAGGTGCAGTAGCAATCCTTTTCCTGCCAGCTTGTGACTGTGTGCCTCTGTGCATGTGGCCAGGCATTTGTGAATACGCAGCTTACTAACGAAGACTGCAGTACAGTGCTAATGTCTCTTGGTGTCACGCGTGTGTTTGTGTACCTGCGTGGTTAATGAGGACAACAGCAGCATGCAGCACATCAGTCTGCATCCTAGCTGTTTGCCAGTGCACGTGTGGGGTTAATAAAGGCCACAAATAATGCTAATTCTTTGTAGATGCATTTGCATTGTTAGTGGAGTCTGCAATAAAGCACTGAAACCTTTGTGTACTGGTACGTGCAAGTAATGTAGGTACAGCTTGATACAGTTTGTGTTTATGTGCCCGGGTATTGCTGCTTATGTAGACAGTTGTAACCTGTGTCTGAGTAAAAGAAGTTCAGTATTGCTGATTTAAACTAGTAATGAACTATTTATTCATTTTGGCAACACATGCTATTTTGCTGAAGACTTCTGTGAGGCCTGAGGGAGGGAAATGATAGCAGTCAGAGGCTGATGCTCTCTGAGCACAGAAGGGCATGGAAGGAAATGTTAAGGCAGTTGTGAAGATTTCCACTATGGACCATCCTGCCCCTCACATCCCCAAATGGTTGAAATGTTTTATTTCCTTCCAATGCGGAATGAAGAGAGACTGAAATCACAGAAGTTGCCATAGAGCAGGACTGTCAACCCCTCAGTCACCCCTTCCCATCCAGGTGAGTATTCCATTACGAGGATTTTCGAGTGCTCTGCAGACCCCTGTGTCTTCATGGAGTGATATTTAACAGATGAATGTGGCAGTCTGAGTGTCTCTGTATTGACAGGGAAAGGTATATTCTTCATGTATATATTGCAGGTGCTAACATAGCAAGAGAAACTTCTAGTTCAACTAAGGGCTAATGTAGCTCTGTGGCGTGTGTGGTGAAGGAAGGTGGCGTGTGTTTATGCTGTCGGAAAACCATGTACAAGTTTTAAAAGCTAAAGCTGTCAAGTTGATGTACTTCCACATGCGGAGAGGAGATGGGTGCAGTTCGTCCGTGAGCAGGTGCGTCAGCATCACTCTGTGTCTGTTTGCCCGTGTGTGCATTGCAGGACTCGGTACGCTGCATGCCTGTGCAAAGAGGGGAGCAGGGGGCCGATGATGGGCTCACACGTGCGTGCCTGTCGGTGCCTGGAGGGCTGTCGGAAATGCTGCTGAGGAGAACCGTGTTATTGTTTGGGTGCTCGTAGGCAGCGCTGACTGATAACTCCCTGCAGTTTGCTGGGCTCTGCCGCGTGATTGATTGAGCGCTGTCCCTCACATCAGCGTGGGCTCCGCTTGCATCACCAGCAAAGTTAGAAAAAGCGATTTTTCCCTTTACTGTGCTCTTGCAGTTTTCAACAAAATTGCTAACCCCTCACCATCACCTTCTCTGCAGAAACCTCCATCACTGGCAGAAATGCGCAAAGCTGGTGGAATGCAATTTTACCTCAGCAGCATCATTAAATTTGCATTCCTTGGAGCCCCACAAGGAAGATGATGGCCTGGCTTTGTCTGCCTGGCTTCCTATTCACTTTGGGTGGTGCATCAGAAAGAGCGCAATGCCTCTGACACAGCCACCTGCCTGGAGACAGACTCAGGTGATGTGCTGCTCTCTATTTGTTATTGACTTGACAAATCTATCTAAAAATTGGGGTGAGGGATATTTTTCCTGGGCACCATCAACACTCAAATAAACAAGAATATTGGGAAAAACATGCTTAGGTCACCTCTGTAACGTAGCCTGATTAAAAGCTGTTCCCATCAGGTAGTTGTTCAGCAATTTACTGACATAATCCCGCTCTTGCAGGAGTCCACATTGTAGTAACAGGTCACCCCAGTAAACAGGCCAAGGATGGGGGGAATGTTGTTCTCTCCCTGCCTCCAAAACCAGAGTGAGTGGCAGAAGAGCACACAATAAATAAATGCAAGACCGCTGTATCCAGCACAGTCGTTAGAGACCTCCTGTCAACACTAAGCAAAGCCCCTGTGCTCGGGGATGTCTTTATCATAAACGGGGCTCTTTTGGCTCCTGAAAGCCAGGCAAGGGTCTGTGGTCAAGTTAGATGACCGGCTGTGCAGAATGCCTCGCTGCATAAGGGGCAAGCATGAATATAAAAAAGATTTTCTCTACCACGCTAGTTAATAGCCTTGCCACCTCCCATTTAATGACTCCTGCTTAATTCAGGGATTGTTGCTGCATACCTCTGCTACTGAATGCATATAGATGTCTCCTATATGGAGTGTTTATCTAGCAGTGAGAGTACCAGCAAGGAAACCAGATGAGTCCTTCCCAGAGTCCTGGCTCCTAACTCGGGGTGAACCTGCAGCACTGGCCAGCTGCTGCAAAACTTTCTGGCAGTTTCTGTTCCAAGATCTGCCTGTGGTAGTGCCTGTCCCGGCAGAGCCGGATTCCCACTCCCCTACTCCGGAGCTCGTTCCACGGGGCTTTGCCTTCTCTCTTCAGACGGCAGCCTCTAAACCAAGGGCGCCCTCCGCTGAGGGTGGGCAGGGCAACCCCGGGAGGCGCCCGCATCCCCGGAGGGGTCCGGGTGCACCCCAAGCGCCTGCCCGACGGCGGCCTGGGCAGCATCTCCCGTTACGGGCCCTCTCCGACAAGGAGTTGCACGGTGCGGGGCACGCACCGGGGACCGCTCCCAAGCGCCCTGTGCCGCGTCCCCCACGCCCGGCGGAGGCGGCCGCCCTCCCGCTCGGCGCCGGGCCCCGCGGCGGGGCTGCCTCGGCGGGGCTGCCTTCCCGGCGCCGCCGCACCGGGGGCCGGCGCGGGCGGGGGCCGCGCACGGGGCAGGGTTTATAGCGCGGCCGCAGCGCCGCCCGCAGCCCGGCGGGGCGGCGGCGGCAGCGGGCAGCGGCCGCGCCCGGGCGCGGAGCTCCGCACCGCTCCGCACCGCACCGCAGCGGCGGGGGCCGGCGGGCCGTGCTGGTAGTCGGCCGCGGCGCACGGCGGAGCGGCATTAAAAGGCGGCGGCGGCTGGTCGCGCTGGCGCCCGGCGGCGGGGCCGGGTGAGGGCTGCGGGGGCCGGGACCGGGACCGGTGCACGTCGCCGCCGCCGCCGCCGCCGCCGCCGCTGCTGCTGCTGGGCGGGGGGACGCGGCGCCGCAGGGCGGACATCCGATACCGCGGTCCCCGGCTCTGCCCCGGCATCGCTGCGAGCACACGGCTGCTGCCCCCCGGTCGGGCGGAGGTGAGTGCTGCGCTCCGCGAAGCGGCCCCGGGAGGGGTCGGGGGGGGGGGGGTGTCTCTGGGGCACAGCCATCTCCCGTTGTACCGTCTCCTCGCAGCCCGCCGCCAGCCCCCGGGCGCTCGGCTCTGCCTGTGAAGGTGGCCCGGGGGGGTAGGTCGGGCTCCCGGGTCCCACTGTGGCAGGCGGTGGTTAGAGGAGAGCACAGCTTGCAAGCGCTCCCCTTCACCCCGCTCCGCTGTTTACTTTTTTCCCAAGCCCTGCACCCCCCTAATCCCCCCCCTTAATTTTTTTTTTTTTTTGCTGCGAATACAACAGATAAATCCCTCAGTTGTGTGTTTAGCCAACTCTCCCTGGAAGCTCCGGGGAGTTCATGAATATGCACAGAAGAGAGCGTTTCCCGGGGAGCCTGCCTCTATAATAAGCTGATTGAGCTGTGCCTGCAGCAGGGCTGTTCTCCTGGGGGAAAAGTTGGGTGCCAGAACTGAGCAGCTTTGTGTCCCTGACTTCACGGAGGGTTGGCCTGCCTCCCTGAGGAGGAGGAGAGCCAGAAGAGGCATTCTCCATGCTCAGGGGATGTTTGCAGGTCCAGCTAGGCAGGAGCCTCATCTCTGACAGCAGCTGGTGTCAGATGTTTGTCTAGAAGATGTAAAGAGAATCATGTACCTGGCACACGCAAGGTAACCTTCCGGGTTTATAGTGGCTTGTGTAAAAATGGACTTTTCACTTAGTAAGGGCATTACATTGCTTAGCACAGTCCCAACTGCAGCCCAGTCCTGGGCCCTTCCTCTTCCAGGTGGTCTGCAAAGACATGCCAGCGAAACAGCCTGTGTCCCGGAGAAAATGAACTCTTTCATGTTCGTTCGTATTTGGTGATGTGATGCCCAAACCAAAAGAGTGAGGCTGGTTGCCACTGCCCAGGTATTTGAAAGCGCTTGAGAAGGGTGGGAGCTGCTGGGAGCTGAGTATAACTGAAAACGTCTGGGACAGATGGAGTAAGATGAAAGTGGCAGGTCCCTCGGGCATGTGTAGGACCTTGCATCTGCCTTGCCGCTCCATCCTGTGTCGCCTGCACTTTTGTTTTGTGCACAGGCACAGCAGCGTGCTGGTTAGCAACCTTAGCTTATGCAATTATTAGGATAGTATTTTGACAGCTGTGCTGAGTCTGTTAGGGTTTAATGTAATATGCAAGCGAATAAGTTCCTTTAAAACAAGGCTGATGCATGCCCTCTTCGGCGACTGCAAGACGTGACTCAAGTTAAGTGGGATGAGGACTTGTGTGTTGGAAGAGAAGTACTTTTACAATTCAAATGACAGAATAAACACACAGACTTTTTGCTTACAATGCCATACGTGCATACACATAAAATCTGCTACTTTAAAAGCTCAACTTTTAAAAATAATTTTCCCAATAAAATGCGGGTGAGCCTTTGAAACTAGCTTTCTATTCTCACCACTAAAACTTTGCTCGGGGACAATATTTTTCCCTCTTCTTCCCCAACAACCTTGTGAAGTGTTGATAAAGATGATATCCACAGCATCAGCTTCTTTTGATTGCTCTTTTAGGCTGTGTGTCTAGATGGAAACCTAGCAACACAATAACTGTATTGAAGGGAGATGTTTCAAGAGCTACACTTCTTTTATCACACTGGATGCATCTTCAGAGGTTAGACTCATCAAGCCAGTTTCTTTACCCCTTTGGAGCTTTATAGTTTGATTCCCTAAGCCTGGAATAAGACAGACCTGAGCTAGTGAAAAAGACAACACAGATGGAATGGAAATGCTTAATATGATAAAAGATCCATTCCTCCTTTCTTCCTGCTACCCCTGTGAATATCTGCTGTATTCCCATGGGGAAAACACTCCACTAGGGAGGGAGAATGCTAGTCTAATAGAAAAATGATTCAAGGGGAAGCTAGCCATCAGAATTTGTGACCATTTCACCTAGACACACGCGGGGAAAAGCTAAGGGACAAATGACCCAGAGCAGTATGTAACAATATGATATGTGAGAACCAGACTGGCATTTGGGAGGTAACATCAGCATCGTTCCAATCACCCACTGTGGTGAAGATGATCGTGATTCAGTTTCTGCAACGTACAGGGCCAAATTCATCCTCGGGGGTGAAAAACCCCCACCACCTGAAGTCACTGACACTCTATCTAGATTTACCTCACTGGCTATGTTCTAGTGTTCTTAGCTATATTGACAAATGCCCTTGTTGTGCATACTGTCTCTTTACAACAGTGGAGTAAGGCACTTACAGGGAGTTAAGGTGACAATATCTGACTGGCTCTATGTAATTTGGGGGCACAGAAATGAGGGATTTCACACCGGTGAAATCTCTGTTAGCTTTCATGTGTTTGGGAAGAATGCTTTTGCTAGGTGCTAAAAATTCTCTCAGTACCTAATACGTCCTTGGCCATGCCTCCCAAGATCTTGTACTTTTTCAGCATTAATGAATTAAACATCACAAATGTCTTTGTCAGGCCAATAGAAAATGTTACTAAGTTACAGCACTTTGACCATTTCTGTACCTGTCATTTCTGAACTGTCAGTGAGAAGTGTTTTTAACAAGCTGCATTGTGCGTGAGTTTATGGGCTTGCTGCGATGTGCGTGTATGTATATGTAACTGTATAGCATGAAAGTGATAGGATGTGTGCATTTTGGTATGGCACTGGGGGAGTGTATGAATACAGTGTTAACATTTTGCATCCAAAAAACGACAGCACATCTGAAATCCTCTTGTGATGCCAGTGCTCTGAGATAAGTGCTGCTTATACAAAGACTTGCCTGTTGGGTACAAGTACTTAATAAGTAAGCTTGACTGAAACTGGAGAGGGATAGGAGTTCATACCCTGACGGCATATGGAAAATCTGGATAAGCTGTGGGTTTTATTTCCGAAGTTTGAACAGGTCCTACTGTGAGTCCCAGGGTCTCTGGGTGATGCTGCCACGGTCTCTGTGCATGCCAACATGCAGTAAATCCTGGCAAGACTCTCTTTAGCACGAAGCATTTAGCATACAGTTGGTTTAATCCTCTAATCTTACCAAGCACTGACATAAATGAGACCTGAACAGATTAATTCATTCTAGAAAATCAAACCCTGTTATATTTCTCAATGTAGTGTGCAAGATTTCTCCTTTCATTTACCTGATTGGCTTATTTTTTTTATCCATTGTTTGTTTAAAAGTATCCGACTATAGATTTGGGCTCAGTGGTGAAAGGTACTCATAATCGGCTCTCCTGTGATGTGCGTTTATCTGCTGTTTAAGTAGCCTCAGGGGATTCCAGGATCAGAGCCAGTAATGTGGTCTGGGAGGCTTGGTTACTGGAAGCTGCAAGGTTGGCAGAGGAAGGAGTGCTGGTAAGTGTGGGTACTTGTTACCTCCTTGGTGACAAGCAGTCTGGTTTACTTTTTGTTCCTTTTCTGCCAGTCAAGAGGAGTGGAACGTGTCCTTTGCCTTCTTCCTTTCCACACACACCCCTGTTTCTCTCTCTATAGAGAGATAAACCAGTCCTCAGAAGGTGTGTGTGCAAGCTGCCATTCGGCTCTGTGAATGTGTGGCCAGGGGCCGGGGAATGTGCTTCCAGACCTTGTGATGAAGTTGAACAATGAAATACTAGTTTCTAGCACTCCCTTATGTCTCCCCTGTGATACCACGGAACAGACTATCTCTTTAAATGATTGATTTCACACAGATTTACTTGAGTTCATTCATCTTGATGCAGCTTTACCAGGGCGAATTTTCTCTGAGGTCTAGCCTTACTTACTGATGCCTTTTCTAAGGGCTGAATCCTGCCTCCTTTCCTCTTGCAGAGGAGTACCTTATTTCATGAATAGCTCTGCTGCATTCAGTGAGACTGTTTAGAGTAAGGTGCTGTGGTGCCTATAACTCAGGGTAATGCAAGTCAATTTAAAGGACAGATTAAGCTCAGTGTGAGTGCGGATTGCAGTGTCTGGCCCTTAATGAATAATTCAGGAACAAGGAGGAGACAATGTAAGAGTGAAGTGCTTAATCCAGCTCTAGGTGAAGTCAGTAAGAGACTTTACGTTGACCCTAGTCCAGAATATATTTCAGCATGGGCTTAACTGTGAGTTTGTAAGTTGTCCCACTGATGGCAGCGTGCTTCAGGCATGAGCTACAACTGTCTGAACTAGCACCCAGTAGAATATTATTTATGACCCTCTTGCCTGTCATACTGCCATTAACTTTCCTCTACAGCACCGTGAGGGAAGTTTTCTGAGGTCTCAGCGTTACTATTGAGTCATGCTTTTATAGTAATGAAAACAAGAAAATATTAATAACGGGAGTGCCACTCCATTCACAGGAGAAAATACAGACACAAAAAGTTTGTCAAAATAAGCTTCAAAGGTTTAATTTTGGTTGCTTAGAGCTGGCGATGATGCCCTCCTTTTGCAAGAACAAGGTACTTGCATGTCATATGGATTTCACCAGAACTGGACACTCAGCGCTTCACAGCTCAGGAGTCCACTTGTGTCTATCCCTGCCAGTGGCTGAGAGCAATCCGCCTTCATGGGGTGAATTGAACCCCCAGGCACTGGAACCTCTCCTGGGAGACCCACTGTGGTGGGGATGGCAGAGCAGCTATCTTCTGCTCATAGGAAGCAGAGGATGCTCTCACCTGCAGCTCTTGTTCTGTGCTGTGGGTCTGCAGTAACTGCGGGAATCCTGTCCTTCTAGCTGGCCCAGAAGGATTTGCTTTCCTGTAAAGGTACAGTTCAGCGCTAGTCATAAGCAGTGCTGATTTTTTGATGATAGCAGCATCATTGACTTGGAGGGGCAGAGCATCTCCTCTTTCTTGTTGTAACTCTGGAAGTATAAAACTTCCAGTGAAACCTGTGCCCTTGCTCTCAGCCTGCAGGTCCTGGCAGCGCAGCAGGCTTCGCTCGCCCACGGGAAGGCAAGCATGCCCATTGCGGAGCCGGGCACCCCAGACACAGGCTGTCTGCTGCGCTGAAATTAGGGCTTCACAGATACCTGACCCTTTTTTCCTGCTTTGAGTTACCTCTGCTTGTGGGACAAGAGGTTTGGGGAACAAGGCTGGAATACTTTCCCTGCCATCTGCCTTAAGGCAGCAGGCTTGAAAGTTGGCACAGTTAATTCCTGATCTTTGCCAAGATCTGTTAATAGAGAACGACTCCTCCTGAATAGAAGGCAGTTCATGTTACATAAATAGTGGAGAAGGGGGAGAGGCCAATGTGTTTGCAGGGGGTTAAAGGCATCCTGGCAGTCTTCTGGTTCTTAAACTGCTGCTGGTCTTGACACTCTGCTTTTTATGGGGGAGAGTCAGAGGTGAGAATCATTATTTTCTGCCTGGACTTCAGGGTGTGGATGCTATTGCTTCTGGGGCCTGGTTCTGCAGCTGCGATCTCACTCACTCTGTGTAAGTGCAGTCACATCAGTGAAGTCACTTTGGATTTGTTACTGGGAGTGTGAGCTCAGGATCTACCTGCTAAGATGACTACATGGATGAGCTAGTATGGGCTTCAGGGCATCCTGTCTGATGCTGCCACAGATTCTCTTCCCATCTTACTTTGGCATCGCAGAAATTTCTTTGACTTGAACAGAGAGTAGGGTTCTAACAGATCTCTAGTTTTACTCTGAGCTCACTTGGCTGTCTGATGTTGGGCTAGCAAGTCACAGAGTCTCTCTTTCTTCATCTATATGTGGTGATATGTATTTAATAAATAATAGTAATGCCCTGCATTAAATTGGCACTTTCATTTCCAGGATCATTTGGCTCAATACATTGTTTCTTTCACAGTCTGTCTACAAAAATGTATTATAGGAGCCCCCTTTACCCCTGCCTTGCCATGTTATTAAAGGATCTGTGTGTTTGCAGACCAATAGCAGAGAAGGAAATTCATGTGTTAGCATTACAGGCCTCTGCTGGGTATTAACTTCGTCCCACTTAATGATACTGAGCACGGGAGGAGCTGGGACATCTCATAATCAAAGCAGAGGATTGGGAAGAGTTGGGTCCTCTTGTTGCTCCACCACAAATCTTGTGATTTTGAGCAGATCTGGAAGGTTGCTGTAGCAAAAAAGACTGGATTTTGGATGCCTCAGTTTCTGGGCACCCAGTTTGCATCACTGTTAACTGCAGTTGTAGCTACCATTGCTATTGCTGCTCCCCAAATGGCAACTAAAACCAGAGTCCACTTAACAATATTAGTTGTAACTTGCCTGGTCTGTATTTAGCTTCTGTTAAAGTCAGCAAAAGTAATGGCTGAATTCCAGCAGAGCTGGAGCTAGGCTGTGGAGCCTTGCTTAATTCACCTGTAAACTTGCATATAATCCGACCTATTTCCCTAGAGGAATGAGAGAATTGGATCTGATAGGTGTTTGCAAAGGGTTTATGCAGTCTCTGATGGAAGCTGATATGATGCACAAATGCGAAGTGCTCTTTGCTCCTAGGGGGATGTGCTATATGCTGACTTGTTTCTTGGCTCCATTTTACACCCAGGAGCTGAGAATGAATTGCTTTTGAGTGCTGTATTAAGGTCTGTAGAGACAATTTGGGGGAAAAAAAATCCTAATCCTTTCTACTGCTTGGAAAACTGCTGAACATGTAGCACATTTGATTCCCCGAATCAAATAAATTGCCTTTTTGTTCCTCCTTTTGACAAGGCAAATGAATTCCTGAAGAAGATGGGGCTGCAAACTCAGATTTGAACTAGAGCCCAACGGGGCATTTTAAACGTGTCTGAGAAAAGCCCAGAGCAGCCCTGGCTCCTGCTTGTAAATCAAACCTGGCCAAATCCTCTGTCTTCATATTTCCTCTGCCACCTCTTTCCCTCCACCTCCTCCCTCCCACTTGTTCTCCAGCTAACAACTCATGCGCCGAGTTTAATCTCCAAGCCAATTTTTATGGCTGAGTTGAAATGGAAAGGTGGACAGGCCCACAAGAGCATGAAAGTGACTCAATAAAACAGTGGGCTCCATTTAAACTGAGGACTGTGAGTCTGGACAATATAGACAACAGCTTGTTTTGAAAGCGAAATCTGTTTTGCTGGAAAGCTTGGGCTAGTTCTTGAACCACGCAGAAAGCTGCTCCTTCTGGTGCTTCCTGCAAGTAACAGACTCCAGGCCCAGGCGTTGCAAGCGGTGGTTCTTCAGGACCCATTGAGCACTTGTCAGTGCCTTGGACTCACCCGAGTGTCAAATCTAGAGACGTGCTTTTAAATGGAGTGTCTCGGAATCTGATGTATATGCTTCGAGCCATTTTCACACAGAATCACAGAATCGCTGAGGTTGGAAAAGACCTGTAAGATCATCAAGTCCAACCATCAACCCAACCCCACCATGCCCACTAAACCATGTCCCGCAGTGCCACGGCCTCACGTTTCTTGAACCCCTCCAGGGATGGTGACTCCACCACCTCCCTGGGCAGCCTCTTCCAGTGCTTCACCGCTCTCTCAGGAAAGACATTTTTCCTAATATCCAGCCTGAACCTTCCCTGGCGCAACTTGAGGCCATTTCCTCTTGTCCTGTCCACATCCAAACCGAATTTTGCTTCTAAGGCCACCCCTTCTCTTTCTCCCAGTCCTAAACCCTATGTCTCAGCTCTGTCACTTCACATGGGGGTCTTTGAGACAGGCAGCAACTGGGCAACTGAGCTGTGGTCTTTGGTGTTCTGTGGTCCCTTTCATTTTTGTCCCTGATGTCAATACTTGTGCACGGAGCATGGTAGAAATGCTGCAGCATCACAGGGAGCTATAAAACACCAGCCTATGACAAGTGGAAACAAGATATATCAGCAGGTAAATGTTTCATCCCCTGTGGCACTGCTTAAGCTGACGAAAAGAAGCTTCATTCCCGTAAATCTGATACATGAAACCAATTCCTTGGTGAAAGTTACCTCACACTAACTGCAGAGTTCACAGCATAGGTTTTGGTGTAAGTGGTACAGTAAAGCATTTGACCTTATTTAGATTCCAGTAACAGAGAGCTGTACTGTAAGTAGCAGAGACAGATTAAGTTAAGACTGTGATGACATTTCCTTTACAGACTTCTTGCTGTTTCTTGTATTTCTCCTGTATTTCTGCTGTGTTGTGGGGGAGATCATTCCTTCTGGATCCAAATCTTGGCACACATGCGGCCAAATTCATTCCTGTATGTACACCAGCTGCCTACATTCCCATCTATTCGGTTACGTTGCAGATCCTGGTCCTGTTTGCATTTCCATTCCTCTGGCTGATTTGGGGAGTGCCTGCAGTGAGTTTGCTCCCTCACTCAGCCCGCTGGACCTGGTTTCCAGAGGGCCAGACACAGTTCCACTTCAGCATCAGGCAGTGGAGTGAGTCCCTCTGAAAATCAATTTACAAATGTCTGTGAAAGAACAGCCTGTCTTTGCTTGTGGAGGGGGATCCCAGGAGGTTTTGGGACAAAGCATGTTGTGAAAGGATGGAAGATGGGGTCTCAGACTCCGGAATATGAGAGCCTTTCAGAAGCAGATGATGTGATTTGCCCCAGGAAAGCTAGAAAAGCTAATAGCAGAGCCGTGAATCTTTGCTTCATTTTTGTTTGTGTTTTAACTGCAGGACTTGGTCCTGCAGTTAGCACAAGTAGCATCTCAGCCTGTGAATGCCTGGCTAAGTGTGGGATGCGGTAAGGAACTGGGAACCGTTGCCTGAAATGCTTTGATCGCTTGCCAGATGGCAGTCCCTTGGTATCCTTTGGGTTGGATGATTGCCATTCACAAGCTCCCAGGCCCGTGCAGCTCGCATGGCTGATAATCTCTAATAGAAGGGGAATAGGGACAGGGTTGGTGTCTGCCTCTTACTGACCTGCTCCTGTGCTAGGCTTAGATCACACTCCTCCGGGTCTGTGCTGGGAGGGAGGAGAAGAGGGAAGAGAGAAGGGATGCTGCTGCTGCCTCAGCTCAGTGCTGGTGGCCTAAATCTGTATCCTATAGACATGGCTTCATTGCCAGCTTCTGGGAGCTGCTGCCAGCAACATTTGCCTCCCTTGCACAGGGACTAACAGGAACCAGCTCTTAGTGGCTCTTATCTGTATTAGGAAGCATCCTGGACTCTCCCTGAGATTAATGTGTCATTAAAGCCTGTTTGCTTATTCTGAGACCCTGCCCCCTCCTCTGCTAACAGTCTGCAGAACTGTGCTCATTGAGCTGTGGTAACATTTAATGTGAGTTTCTGCATGGTTGGTGCAGCTGGCAGTAAGCTTTAAGTCCTTGTGCTGGCAGGGGATCTGCTGACGTGCTGTTCAGGCACTGAGGCATCTTGTCTCGTCTCCCCATCCTCCCCTTCCCCTCAGGAAGTTTTCCTTCTGTTCTGAAAAACCTTGTGTTCACCCAGGTCCTGCTCTGGAGCAGTCAGCTGTGGCACTCGAGACTCTCCAGCCTCTGGGTTTTACACTGATTTCTCACTGATCCTGGGAAGATGAAAAAGCAGCGCTAATTAATCTAATTCCAGAAGCACCAGGTTTTCATAGGAGGAGAGCAGCTAGCTGCATATGTTTCAGGGAGAGAGAAGTGTCAGAGGTAAGAAAGACGTACCTGCTCAGATCCCACTTCAGAGGCTGCTGAGAGCCAGCTAGCTACAAGCTACTTGTGAGTCCCTCCTGATCCAGTAGTAAGTTTTCCATGGGTGACAACAGAGCATGGTTTGCTGCAGTTATTCCAAATCAGCTGTAGTGACTGTCAGGATGAATTCTCCCCAAAATTCAGGCCCTCACATTCTTAGGAATAAGAGGCCGTCTTTACAGCACAGATGAGCTCAGCTCAGTGCACGGAGCTGGAATGGTGCATGAAGCTGGACAACCTTGGGTATGTCTTCTGCTTCCTCATTTATGAAAGGACTACAGCGTCACCTTCTTTCATACTGGTATGTGGAAAGCCCTGCTGAAGAACTGAGTATGATAGAAATGCTGTGGGAGCTGTGTCCCCACCACAGATTGTGGTTCTTAAAGCCTTCCTGTTGTGAATCTGGCATTTTCTGACATAAATTATAGCAGCAAAAAGGCAAGACCTTTAGATCCATCAGAGTGAGGCTAGGTAGCATCTGGAGTGAGACACTCTGACCCATACGACTCAGACACATGTGCAGATGGGACTTTCTACCTGTACCTCCTTTTCCTGGAAGGTCAGAGCATGATGAGCAGAGCTGGCTGGACACAGGCACTTCAGGTGAAGGGGAGTACTTGGAACGTTTTCTTTTAACCTTAACTGTCCTTTTTATGTTGGAGTGGCAAGAAGTGGAGATGAAATAGCTGCTTGTGCTGTGGTTGACAAGAAGGACTGGCAGCATAGGTTGGCATTCCTGCGTTAACCTTTCATATTGCTGTCCGCAGAACCACAACCAGCAAAGTCCCCTCATTGCAAACTGTCGCTTAGGCTGCTGGCAAGAAAGCAGCTGACATGCATGGTGAGGAAGAAATTGCCCTCCTCCTTCTCAGTAATGAACTAGCAGCTTATGGGCAGACTCTGGAGCGGGGCCTTGAGGAGAGGGTGTTTTGATTAGTCCCAGAAGCACAGTGTGCACACAAGCAGGCTATTGCTGGGGAGCTGCAGATGGAGCAGAGTGCACAGCCAGCCCTTGTCTTCATACTTCCTCCCGCTGCCAGGAGCAGGTGTGGGGAGCAGGGGCAGAGCTGGGAATCACGCAGCTGAGCATAGAGTGGTATCAGTGCCCACGGTGATATAAACTGGGGAGCCTGAGCACGGGGTGGAATAATAAATGACTGGCAGGGGCTGACAGCAGGACTTGGCTTTCCTTTTCAGGGTGACCGTGGTGTGGGAAGCTTGAGTTTATGTATAAAAGAGTGGCACACAAGCTTTGGGGATGGCTGTTTATTCCAGGGGCTTGGGAATTGGTGAATCTTCTCGGTGGTCCGAGATTCTTTCCTGGAGTGAGTGACACTTCTTGGGACAATTATACAAGGCCCTGGTTTGTGGCAGCCATCTGTATATAATGCTCTGTAAAGGCTTTGCTATGAACACAGGTGCTCAGGGGTAGACACTGGAGTGTGGAAATCCACACACCTTTAACAAGCTTGTTATCTTGGGCCCCTGGTTGGTGGGATGCAGGGTGCTTTTGAAGTCTGTGTCAAGGCACCCAAAGGCACACAGCTGACCCAGAAGCCAACTCTTTACTTAGCAACAGCAAGTGGCTGGGGCTCAGACAAAATCTAAGTAATTTTTGTAGTGGCTAGGTAAGTCATTTCTGAAGCGTATCAGAATCTCAGCTTGCTCGGTGCCTGTGTGCAGAAACCGCTAAGTGCCACATGCCTGAGTGACAGCGGGGCCTTATCATTAACACAAGCAAGTAACTCAAGTGGTAAACATGGCACAAGGCTGCAAGGCATGTTTCGTGAGATTATAACCAAGGAGCTGTCTTCCAACACCCACGATCATTAGTTACAATAACCAGGAGCAAATTATTGTATCAGGAAATTAATTTCTTTGGCAATGACATGCATGTTAGCAAAGTTCTTGTGTAGCTTTACCTCTGCAGCAATCCTGGGATAGCAGGGCACCGAATGTGCATGGTTTGATGCCAACAAATCCTGGCGACCTTTCTCTTTGAAAACTGCCAGTGTCAGTACTTTGAAGCAAGTATTTTGGGGCAATTTATTTTGTCCTTTTGGATTTTTTTTTAAATCTGTCAGGACACAGATTATTCCTGGAGTCACTTGGGAAGTAGCACCCTAGGACAGACCTCACAGCTGGTACCTGCTGGAGCCATGGTGGGGCTGCCTCAGTTTCCCAGAGTAGTGCCATATGAAGGTCTCCCCCTGATCCAAGGCTGTGGGATGACTCTTTCCTAATTAAGGAAACATTCAGGAAAAGTGTTGTGTTAAAATAGGAAACTGGGATGGCTGAGTCTAGTTCTTGTTTGCAGGCATCTTACTCCTGGCAAAACACGGTAGAGCTGCTGATTTCTGAAAGCAATAAACAAAAGCAAAAGCTTTTGCTGTACATCCTTGTGTGGATCACCACTGTAAGGTTACCTAGTTCTTCTGTCTGCTTTCTTCTTGGTCTGTTCTGTGTGCAGGTATGGCTTCTTACACCGCATAGCTTGATGTTGCAGCTCAAATTAGTCTCACAGAGCAAAGCGGAGTTGGCAGTTTGTTGCACACAGCCCCCATCTGTGCCATTCTGTGCACACTAAGAAATTAGGTATCTTGTGTGTCTTAAACTAGGCACCCAAAATAAGTGTGTGTCTATTTTTTCCTTCTGATCTCCTGAGGTCCCACATCTGTCAGATGTGGACTACACCACCCCCTCCTTCTCAGAGATGCTAGGAGAAGATTCAGCTCAGTCCTGTTTGCTCAGCCCTCAGACTCTGTCGTGACAGGCAGTGTTGAAAAGCTCATGAGGAAATTAATAATTCTGCCTCTGAGCCAGGCATGAGCAGCGTGCAGGAAATGAGGCGTGAGACCACACGCTGAACAATGAGGAGAGAACAAGGTAGCGAATAGCTGCTGGGTTCAGGGAGCATCATCCGTTGCATGCACTGGTGGAGGCCAGAGTCCTTGCCTTTGGACGCTGGGCTTGGAAGAAAAACTGCACTGCGAAGCATTTACGGAAGGGGGGCAAATTAAGGATGCTGTGTCAGCCCTGAATTTGGCATTTCCTGACTGGTGAGTGCTTGACTTTGCAGCTAATTTTTCCAGGCTGTTTTTGGCCTGTAATTATGAGTAGATTTAATCAGTGCTTGTCAGACACCTGTAATAGCAGGCAGGTGCAGGCAGGAGATCCTCGACGTAGGCTGAGAATGCTCCAACCAGCCTTTGTCCATTCTGAAAGCAGGTTGATAGATCTGACTGGTTCCTTCCGTTTCCAGCTGCTCTTATCTTAGCCAGGGTCTGTAAGTGCTGGTAAGGGGAAAGAAGGGTAGAACAGTCAGCAGTGAAAGAGGACGTCTCAGTTAGGAGTGAGTGTGCATGCATGTGCTTGATTTCATAAAGCTTGGGAGATCAAACAATCCTCCATCCTGTATACAGCCCTATCTATTGTCTTGCCTCCCGTGGGTAAGCGGAATTGCAGACAACAGAGCTTGAAAAACATTTTTTTTTTCCAAAATCATTTTGTTTAACTTGTTTCCCAGCAAGCAGATATTTACATCATTGTGTTACAATTCCAACAGCACTGTGCTGCTGGAGCATTTTGATGTCATTCTGATCTGCAAAGTGCCTGGGGTCTGGCAATGTTTTTGTGCATCTTTCCAAAGGATTTAAAGCAAGTGGAAAGGGAAATGCAAAGGGCCTGGAAAGAAAACAGATTAAAGCCTTGTTTCTGCGTTGTGCTGTACAGCTTGGAAAGTAGATCTGTTTGATTAATAATGGTGGAGCCAGCCCAGCCGGCAGTTTAAACCAGTAACGTTAAGCACCATGTGTGTCTTTGGGTTTGTATCCTACTGAAATACGTTCTGGGTTGTATCCTCAGGCACAGGTTCTGGTCAGTGGCTGAATTAAGCCAGTGTTTTCAGAAGAATTTCAGGAGAGTCAGGGTCAGGTGCCCAGTCTGAGGTTTCCTGGGCCTGCTTTGCTTTTCCAGGAGTGCAGCATCTCTGAAAATCAGACCTCCACTTAGGGGCCCAGAAATTGTATCTAATTCCTCCTTACTGTTTCGTTTTTCCCACTCATGAAAGGTAGCAAGACTTGTCTGCACTGGCAAGGGACAGCACATGGCTTACTCCGGTGCGCTCAGTTACAGCTGTGTTGATAAAGGGAGAGCAGAGACCTGAGAAAGCCTGTCTTGGTTGGTTTTTTAAATGATATTTCTAGGCTGGTCTCAGTGATTCAAGTGCAGAGCAGAACTCGGGTCCTGAGTCTCAGTGTCACTGTGGAGCCCTGCTTTAGAGTGGGTATACATTAATGATGCCCTCCAGTTGTTTTACACGGCCAGAGCTGTGTGCAGTGTTCTTCAGCATAACAGGGCCTGGGAGGCACTGTGTCCGTCCCTGCTATCAACTGTGCATCATTACAGAGAGGGGGCTTTTAGCAGGATGCTCTTCGCATGGTTTTGCAAGCACAAAGCCCATTTCTCTCCCTCTTAGAAGAACTTTATATAGCTAACAAAGGGACCTAAAGCTGCCTTTGGTAGAAACTCTGAGTTTTCAGGAATACAAATAGGACCACAAAACTGCTAGCTCTGCTCTGAAAGCTTTGCCCATGGGAGAAACAAATGTGAAGTTTAATTATTTTGTCGATAGGAATCTTCCATATTACGGAAATTGTCTTTCCCTCCCCTTGTAGCCTTGTGCTTTCTTTCCTTTTTTCCTTCTAGCTTGCTGATGCACAAGGCTTCCTTTTTCCTGTAAGAAGGAACAACTGAGTAATTGAAATGGAACACTAGTGAGGATTTTTTAATCTGAAAGTCAGCATTAATTAGTCAGGTCGGGTGTAATTAGGTTCCTCATCTGTCACTGCCTCTCCCCAGCTTGTCAATGACTTTCTTCTATCCTAGATTTCACCGAAAAGAAAGAACCCTGTCACGTGGGAGCTACATGGATGTTGTTCCTGGTTGGGGTGCAAGTGAGTGACAATACCTGCAGAGCTGTTGGGGTCTGAGCTGGATCCCACTTGCTGCAGCCAGGGGCAAAACTCTTGCTGATCTTAAGGTCTCACATGTTTGGCTTTGTCCCTTCTTTTCTGCTGTGTGTCAGGCTCACAGGAGTCATAATTATTCCTACCCTGTGCTCCATAGCCCTGCAGTGCTTTAAATGCTTAATTCATTACTCCGGTCAGACTGGTAAGTTGCAGCAAGACATGGAGGATGCCCAGGTTAAATTGCTGAATGGGGGTGCAAATACTGAGGGGCTTGGATGCCCGGTCTGCCAGTCACTGGTTCATCTGTGACAGTCACCCAAGGAGGAAAGGGGTGAGCCTCTTCCATTGGGCTCTGGTAGCATTCGTGGCTGTGGTGCTGAGGTTCAGCTGCAGGTTGTCTGGTGTGCAGGGCTGGGGTGGAGTGGCTCAGATCTGACACGAGATAGCCTCCATGCTCCTCTAGACAGAAGCGCCCATTGGTGCTGAAAAAGTAGCCTTGGCAAGGAGGCCTTCCTTGTCTGCCTCCTAGTCATGTCTCCACACTGCTGCTGTGGGTGTGAAGAGGCAAACCAGATCATCAGCTGGATCCTGGCATTACTGGTACCTTCCATAAAGTTGTGTGTCTTTGTACCGGCACAGGGTAGGAAGATGCGAGTCTCTTCATGGCCGCATGTCTCTTTGCTGTGATGGATTTTCTGAACTCACATCTTCAGATCAGGAAGAATCTTCATCCTGGGAGGATGCTGAAACTGCCTGGCAGTCTGAAGGCTGAGTGTGAAGGGAAGAGGGTTTTTTATGTACTGTACTACAGACTCCTCCTTCCCTTCCCCTCTTGAATTCCCTTCCTACCCTCCCTTTCCAGCTCAGTTTTCTACAAGGTTCCTCCAAGCTCAGCTGTGCTGCTGAGTCAGCAGCTCGCTTGCCTCTTCCCCTTTCCCCATCCCCAGGTGGTTCTTGGCTGGCTGAACGAACGAGGCAGTGCAGATGAACATGTGCCGACGCCAGGCGAGGAGGTGGGTGAGCTGGACATGAACTGTGCAGGCCCAGCTTTGCCAAAAGAACACAGGTTCTGTGGTTTCTGTGCAGCCATTAGGCATGCTGCGAGGAGGGCACAATGCTGCGAGGAGGGCACAATCTCAATCTCAAACCTCTTGCCTAATGGCTGCACAGAAACCACAGACCCTCTCTGTAAGCAGCTCTGCAGCCCTGCTGTTGAACTTCATCCATACCGTGGTAGCGTGGGGAAGGGAAAGAGCCTCACACCCCACATCTTCCCTGTGGCAGGTACCCTGCGCAGACCTGTCGCTTGCTTTGCCCCTGTCTTGCTCTGTGAGCTGGCTATCCAGTGTGCACAGTCTGCCTTTGCAGGGCTGTGCAGAAAGCAGGAGCTGCTGCGGGCTGCGTGGGTTGGCTTGAGGAGCTTTTTTTGCTCAAGCAGTTGGTTCAGGGTCTGTCCTTCACTGAGTGTGTGGTGGCAGCCTAGGCCCTTCTCACCACACATCTATTCAATGCCTGTATGTTTCTGGCAGACAAACCTGAAAGCATCAGGACAGTGAAGTGGGGTCCCTGACATGAGGCACCCCATGGTGACTGCAGCTGTGGCTCTTGCTCCCTGCTTGCAGTCTGGATCAGGGCTGTCTTTAATGTGACATTGTAGGTTCCTGCAAGATCTGGCTTCGTATGGCCAAGCAAGTGGCTCGGGAAGCAGAGGGTGTTTTGTGAGGCAGAACCTGTCATGGTGGTAGAAGCTTTCAATTAAACTATTTATTTACTAACTGCTTTGCCCAGTTTCCTTTACCTTTCTCTGACGTAATGGAAGCTATGCCTGTGGCAGCACCTTAAATCTGAGCCAGGAACCTTCTTTACAGGAGGTTCTGCCACCCTACAGAGTCCTGACTGGGTTTGAACCCGGAGGAAGCCTGTTTGTTTTGGAAGGGGCAGAGGGAAGCCCAAGAAATCTGAATGCCCACCCTAACAGGCTGAATTAGTGCCTCTTCTCCAAAGAAATGGACCCAGGAATCTTAGGAGTACTCTTATCCTCTGTTCCTTCCAACCTGGAGCAGGCTAAGCTTGCACAGAAGTGAGGCAGGGCTTTGATTAGGGCTGCAGGATTAGGTCCACTGTGCGTATCCTGGAATTGAAAAAGTAAATGGGCTGTGCCTCAATGCTGGAAGTCCCTGGGCAGTATGGGAAATGGTGGAGGGAAAACAGGCCAGCCTCCGAGTAGAATTCAAGCAGAAAAAATGCATTTCACTCCCCTTCTGGCTGATTTCAGGGTTTATCTCCCCCGCTGATTCAGTTTGCTGTGTTTTGGGTTGGATAAGCTTTCATCCTGACCCAGGCAGGATCTGACAAAGGCCGTAAAGCCAGACGAGTCCCGAGGGCAATGCTAAGTGAGCTGAGTCTGGCTTTGCAGCTGAATCATGTGGTAAACTCTCTTTTGAAGGGAGTTCAGAGCTGTGGGGGAATAGGGCAGCATGCACGCATGTGCTTACCCCGCATGCAGAGGGAGGCTGTCACTGTCGGGGACGGCACAGCCCAGGTGCCTCCCTCGCTGCCCTTGCCCTTCTGCCTGGACCGAATCTTGATCCTTCCCTGACTCAGTTCTCATGTGAGTGCATATAATCTTGGGGCTTTTCCAGCATTTGCTGTGCTGGGGTTTACACCAGTGTCAGAATTTGTACCAGTCTTTAGCTAGAGGGTAGCATGCAATGGCCTTCATACATTGTGGGTGCCCATCTGATATAAGGTGGGTTTTGCAGTCACCTTGAGAGTGGATGGAAGAGCCAGAGGGAGATGTCTGAGGTCTGATCCCTTCCTTGAGTTGGGGATTTAGCTCTTGGTTAAAAAAGAAGATAGTATGATCGGGTTTTTTTGCTGGCTTACTACTATCTCAGTCTCTCTCATTTCACTTTCTTGTCACATGCAGGCTCTTCTGTTTCAGGATTAGAATCTTTTCCCTCCTTCTCCTCAGTAGCTCAATAAATGGGAAATTACTATGGTTCTTTACCTCTCTTTCTAAAGAGAGAATACATGTGCTTGATCAGGTCTTGCGGTAACTCCGTTCTGCTGGAGGAGAGCCCAGGCCAATGGGAGGAAGGGCAGCTGGGTGGCATGGAGGTAACTGCATGTACACACCAACTTGCCCAGATGGGATGAGTGAGGTTTGCACTTACATTCATGCAACACCAATCTGCACTGCTAACGTGAGCTGAAGTTGTAGCTTGGTTGTCTCTTAGAGGCAGAAGGGTGATAGTACTTGTCAGCCGAGCAGTGGATGGGAGTTACACACTGGCCAAGGGCTTGCATGTGCTGAGGATGTCCGTCTGCCAAGGCGAGCAGTGTGGGGCGACCTGTGAGCTGGGGCTGGTGCTGTGCTGTGTTTGGGGGGGGGCTGGCGTACCAGCAGGCTTCGGACACATAGGAGGATGTCACTGCCCTCCACTGCTTTGTCAGCATTGATGGGATTATGGTTGTTCTGTGGGGAGAGTGTAGAGAGGGGGCGAGAAGGCAGGACTGCAGTAAGGAGTAGCTGGGAGAGGGTTTATATGCAAGATTCAGGCACTTGGGAAAGCCTCCTCTGTGTGATGGTGCAAGTAAGGCTCTCTGTAAGCAACAGAAGACCACATGGGAATGTGTGCCCATGAAGTTGAGGCGGAGGAACACCTGCGCACATATAGCTGTCTTGGGCAGCGTTCTTCGTATTCTCTTGGCTTGCCCCAGGGCCCAAGGCTCATGCTGCAATGCGTGGCCGTTCAGGGAAGCTTTCAGATGCTCCCTGGCTGTTTAGAATTATGCACCCTGAATATTGAAGAGATCTTAATGGAGACTAAAACCAGCTAGATTTCTGCTAACCTTTCCAGAGACTTGGAAAGACGCCACTTTGCTTTGTTCTTGCTGTCTAACAGCCCTACATGTGAAGGGGCAATCAACACAGCAGAGTTTTGTGAGCTGCCCCCTCCTCAACGTATTTCTTAGCCTCCCGAGGATGCGGAGGTCTGGCAGAAGAGGGACTGTGGCCATCTGCCATCAGTGATGCCCGTCTGTTTTTGATCTGTGAGATCGCAGAGCAGGAGGAGGATTCGGCGCAGGCTTACATGTGCCCTTCTGCACAGCTCTGTGCAGCCTGGCTGAGGTGGATAAGCCAGCTACGTGAGCCTAACCACGGCAAGGGTGTGGAAGAGTCCCTGCTCTTACGCTGACAGGAAGGGTGGGATGTTTTGAGACAATATCAGTTGCAGATTAAAGCCACTGATCAACATTCGTGCTTTCCTTGGTGTGGGCAGGAGCAGGGAGGCTGGAGCTCGGAGGTTCCCTGTTCTCCACAGGCTGTGCAACACTGGGAGCGCTCTGCCCAGCCTGCCAGCACAGATGCCATCCAGACCAGCGTGAATCCCATGGGAGCTGCTGTAGCTCCCATCCACTCCCTGTGAGCAAAGCCACAGGCATCACCCAGGCTGAGCAGAGCCAGGGAGATTGCCGTGACCCTTGCTCCTTTGCACATCCCTCTTCTGCCAGGGAGCATTTCTACCCCATTGCTTTTCCTCTCAGCCCAAGTTCAGGCAGCTCCCAGGTCCTCGAGGACCTAGAGTTAAGGGGTGCTGGCAATTCATCTTCCTGCTGATAGAAGTCCTGTTAAAATAGAAATTCTGGTTAGGAGCAAAGCGTGTAAATTGCTTCTGGCCTGTGTGTAAATTGCTTGCAACTATCAGGGTCAAGCAAGGAACTGAATCTCTTCATTCGTTCAGTGAGGGGGGGCTGCAGGCTTTGCTGCCAGGACCGGGAGTGACGCTTACAGGGTTTGGGCTTTCTGGGCTTTGCTCTCCGGGACCACCACCCGTGGCTTCCTGGCCTGAGAGGCTTCCATGCGACACCCGGGAGGGGCACATGGGAAAGTCCAAGAACCTGTGTGTGCTGGCAGCCCCCTGCAAAGGAGAGCACCTCCCAGGGAGTCTCCCTTTCTTTCCTGCCCGAGTGTGGCCTCATCAGGGAGAGTTTCCTCCTTGTCATTCCATGGGACCAGTGACTGCTTTTGCTTCCTGGTTTTTCCATAGGAACCGGGAAAACTCACTCCATAAACAATATCCCACAGGGGTGAAAGGAAAGCAGGGCTGTTCAGGCCTTTCCCTTCCCATGCTGGTGGTGAATAGCCCTTCAGGGACTAGAGCAGGGTTACAGCGAGTTCTCTCTGGGGTTGGTATGTGCAAGTACATGCATACATGTGTGGTTGCAGGCATGGGTGCATGTGCTTCTAGTTCTGTGTGTGCACCGCATTCACGCTTTGTGGGAAAGATGAGTACAGCTATAAATAGCTGGGGGGAAACCTAGTGTCAGTTTTAAGGAGAGGAAGATAGGGTCCCTTGCATTTTTCATCTGGTAGCATGAACTGTTCCTGAGCACGAAAACCAAGTTAGCTAATTAAATATTCCTGCTGCTGCAGTCTGAGCAGCATACTGTGACTCCCCTGCCACCTCCATGCCTGGTGTTCCTGGAGCCACGCAGAGCTCTCTTCTGCCAGAGCGCTGAGCTCTGGGAGGGTAGTTTGGTAGTTTGAACTTCTCTCTGGTTCCTCTACCAGGCCGGGTGTGGGATACCCCATGGCGAGCCTGTTCTTTCAAACCCTACAGATTTGCTACAGTCGCTGAAAGGAGTCGTGCTTTGCTGCTGAGGCGCAGGACTGAGAGAGCTGGAGTGTGCCTCCCTCCCCGGCTCTGCTGCTGAGGCCCTTTGGCAACTGCTGTGGATTCATGGCTGTGCCTGGTGACACCCAGTGCTGGGCCTTGCTGACTGCTTTTCCCTACCCCTTTGTGCAGGTGCTGGACATGGACACAGAGGATGACCCCTTGTTACAGGATGCCTGGCTAGACGAGGAAGATGAAGAGGTAGCCTTCAGCTCCTGGAAGAGGCGGGAGGGTGCTCTGTTGTGTGGGAAGAGCCCATGCAGAGTCAGGCCGCTGCGTGTCACGCTGCCCGTGTCTGGCTTCTGGAATATTGTTGGCTGGGTATTCACCAACCCGTACTGCGCTGGCTTCATCCTTTTCCTGGGCTGTGCCATCCCTGCTGTGCTTGCTGTTGTCATGTTCCTCCACTACCCAGCCCTGGATATTGACATCTCCTACAATGCTTTTGAGATCCGCAACCACGAGTCCTCTCAGCGCTTTGATGCACTTGCCTTGGCCCTCAAGTCCCAGTTTGGGTCATGGGGGAGGAACCGCCGGGACCTGGCTGACTTCACCTCTGAAACCCTGCAGAGGCTCATCTTTGAGCAGCTCCAGCAACTTCACCTCAATGCTTCCCATCTCGGGGTCAGCGCGCGGGTCAAGCGCAGCACCCCAGAGGGCAGGACGAGCTCCCCCAAGCCGCATGCCCACCTGAACCCAGGAAACCGGACTTCCCGAACTGGGAGGGGTGCCCCGCGCTGGGACTACTCCAGCACTTACATCAGTGCCAACACGCAGACACATGCCCACTGGCGCATTGAGCTCATTTTTCTGGCACGGGGGGACTCTGAGAACAACATCTTCACCACTGAGCGCCTGGTTACCATCCATGAGGTCGAGCGCAAGATCATGGACCACCCTCGCTTCCGGGAGTTCTGCTGGAAGCCCCATGAGGTCTTGAAGGACCTGCCCTTGGGCTCCTATTCCTACTGCTCCCCTCCCAGCTCCCTCATGACCTACTTCTTCCCCACTGAGAGAGGAGGGAAGATTTACTACGATGGCATGGGACAAGACCTTGCTGACATCCAAGGTGAGCTGGGGGCTGTGGGTGCAGGCCGGCATATATAAGGCATGCATCTCCTGCAAGTTCAAGCAGTCACTGGTGTGCAGCTAAGAGGGGCGATTGTCTTGTGCAAAGAGGAAGGTGCTGCCATGTTGTGCCTTGAGGAGTGATCTTTTCTGCACTAGGGCCACTGTTCTACCCTTTCAGCAAAGCCCCTGCAACCCCAGTCATGGGCCACACAGGCCCCAACAGGCAAGCAAGAGGGACAAATGAGGGGGAGTCCTCCATTGTACAGATGCCTTCTACTGACCCTTGTCCCCCCTGAATGACTGTGGTTAACTAGAGGAATGTCAGGTCTTGGACAGACAGTAGGCATGAGCTTCCCTGCACCATGGAGCAGATGAAAGAGTTCTGTGGGCTGCTCTGGAGCTTGAAAGGCAGTTTGTGAGTCACCAGCTGGAAAGGCTTCTATAAGGAGAGGAGGAGGAAGGCCCTGCCGCCTCCTTCCAGCTTCGTACCCTGTACTGTGCCCCTCTAGTAGAGCAGAGGCTCTGAATGGTAAAAAAGAGGTGAATCATGAGGAGTCTGTGGGTGTGATGTGGCTGTGGGATGAAGCCTCCATCTGTCTCCCAGGCAAAGGCTGGAGATGATAGCTGTCCAGGAGCCATACAGCGAGTAGGCAAAGAATTAACTCCATCTGCTCCAGTATGAGTAACAGCTCTGCTACCAAAACAGGAAAGAGCCTAGTTTCTGGGTCTTTCTGGTACAAACTCAAGCGAACTTGGATTTTGGCGGTAGACAGGCAGTGTCTCTTACTCAGAACTGGCTGAGTGCCTCCATCTCTGCATTCCTGACACCGTCAGATGGCAGAGGTACCAGGTCACAGCAGAGCCAGGATTCCTCATCTTCCATGGGCGTTGTTTAGCTCTTGTGCTTCCCTGTGTGATAGAGCAAATATTGGCCCAGTGTATGAGAGCTAAGTGCATCCAGCAGTGGGGGTATTGATGGGGATGTTGTGTGCATTGCTGCTTGGGGGAGCTGTGGTTCAGATCACACTTGGGTGGAAGATGTGTCCCTAATGGGGACTGCATGTAGGCAATGTCGCAAGCAGAAGTCACAAAGCAGAAGTGGAAGGTGAGTCTTATAATCCAGCATTCCCAGCCCTCCTTGCTCTCTGCAGGGCAGCAGCAGTCAGCATCACTCTGAAAGACAGGATCGCTCCCAGTTTCCCTTTGTCAGACTAGACCCCGTGCCTTGCCAAGTCAGCTAAGCAGGACCTAACAAAAGTGGCACTGCTTTCTCCTGCAGGGTCCCTGGAGCTGGCCATGACCCACCCCGAGTTCTACTGGTATGTGGACGAGGGCTTGTCTGCCGAGAACATGAAGAGCTCCCTGCTGCGGAGTGAAATCCTCTTTGGGGCACCACTGCCAAACTATTATTCAGTGGAGGACCGCTGGGAGGAGCAGCGCCGCAAGTTCCAGAACTTTGTCATCACCTATGTGGCCATGCTGGCGAAGCAGTCCACGAGGTGAGGGTGTGTGCAGGCAGGGCATGTGTCTTGCTGGGAGTGGGCGAGAGAAGGGAAAGGCAGAGGTTGGAGAGCGTGGTGCTTGCTGTTGCACTAAAGGAATGGGTGGAATAGGCCCTTCAGGGTGCAAAAGCTCTGCCTTAAGGTTTACTCAGGGCAGTCATGCCTGCTCCGCTCCGATAGCCCTGCAGCATTGACTCTCACCTGGAAGGCACTAGGCACAGAAGGCTCGGTGTTCCAGCTCAGACTGCTAGTCAGTCTCGAACAGTGGCCACAGCGCAATGCTCCAGAGGAAGGAGAAAAAGCATCTCCTTTGAAGTTGGGCTCAGGCACAGTGCTGTGAATGAGGGTGGGAAGCATATGGCAGAAAACCACTTATATGCTTCCCTTTAATGCCACTTCCTACTGCAGCAACATGCCAGAGACAACAATAGAGACAATGAAAGGGAGCCAAAGATTCCAGCGCCTGCCTTTCCACTCAGCCCCTCTCTGGCATTGGATCTGTTTGCTTCCATCTCACAAGTCCAATTCCACTGGCTCCAACATAGTTGCTTCTCTGCCTTCCTGGTCTGAATTTGGTCCCAGTTGGTCTGATGAAGGGGGGTGAAGTGGTCCTTACTCAAGGCATCAATCTGTGGATCTGATTCTGCTTTTGCTCATGCCAGTGCAATTCCTTCCAAAAGTGTTTGCTCTTTGTACAGAGAGTCGGGGAGGGGAGTGTCAGGGCAGAATAAGTTTCAGGAAATGCACGCTTGTTTCACCATCAGGTCTGTATGACTTTGGTTGAATAGAGCTTTGCTCAGTGCTTGTGAGAGGGAGATGATAAAATAGAGCTAAAAGGGCTAAAAGAGTAGCTCAGTATCCAGACAGCTGAGGGAAGGCAGTGAGTCCCAATGTCAGTGTAACTTCTCAGTCTCCAGCTCTCTACTGCTCTGAATCTCAGTAACTCCCAGTACGAAGGGATGCCGATCTTCAAAAGCAGAGCGAAACGCAGCCAGCCCTTGTCAGCCCTGAAAGCAGGCAGCCACAGAGCGTTCTCAGCAATGGGCTGGTAGAGTGGGTTGCAGTTATGGGAAGCCGAAAGGGAATTGGGGCCAAGGCTCAGTTCTGAAGCTTGGATTCCTGATAGCCTCCTATGGTGCAATGTTATTGTACTCCTGGTTAAATTATCTTGGATTACTTCCGCTCAGAGCCTGCTTCCAGAAGCAGAAGCTGGTAAATCATATGGTTCCTGATAAGCTCTGACTCTGCTTGCATCCACTGGTTATTACCTTTGTGCTTAATATAATAAGCAATGATTAGGATTCCAGATGGAATTGGCTTTGGAGGCTTCAGGAGCTGTTTGCTGACAGCAAGAAGTCTATTAGTGCCAAAGACCCACCATGCACTGGAGGAATTTGAAAAATATTAGACCTGCTCTTTTATTTTTCTCCCTTCTTGTGTGAACTTCACCTCCAGCAGCAACCTTGCTCAACCTGCTCTCACCACTCTGGGCTGTTTCCTCAGAGAACTGCCAAGTTTGTTAGAGCCGTGACCTCCTTTGGCTCTAGGGGAGACATTGCTTTGTTAAATCCCCTGGCTGTGCTCCCTTTACACTCAACTCTGCCTGCTCCTCTTCCTTCCTTTGTCTTCCCACTCTAGCAAAGTCCAGGTGCTGTATGGAGGGACGGATTTGTTTGACTATGAAGTGAGGAGGACCTTCAACAATGACATGTTGCTGGCCTTCATCAGCAGTAGCTGCATAGCTGTCTTGGTCTACATCCTTACCTCCTGCTCAGGTAGGCTGCAGTCACGGCTGCCCTGCTCTCTCACAAATCCAAATGTGCTGTGATGCCCTGTGTCTGTGTGCAAGCCCCAGGAGAGGCTCTGATGCCCTGACACCAGCCTGGCATTGTGGCGCAGTAGCATGTAGAAGGTCATGCAAGTCTGATTCTCCAGAGCAGAGATTTGTGGGCATGGTGGGGGGAAGGCTCGCAGGAGAACAGGAATAAGATGCAAATTCCCATCTTATTAATGCTAGTGTAAAGCTGATGTAATTTTATGGATGGGCCTCCTGGGAAGCAGTCTGCAAGCAGTGCTCTTGCAGCCCTGAGCTATTCTGTGTCACCAGCTCACTCCTGGGAGCCAGTATCCCAACAGGGCAGGTGAGAGGTATCTGTTCTCCCAGGGGGCAGCCAGCAGTACTCTTTTTCCCATGTTTCTTTCCTCCTATAGTGTTCCTGTCATTCTTTGGCATTGCCAGTATTGGACTAAGCTGCCTGGTGGCTCTGTTCCTGTACCACGTCGTATTTGGGATCCAGTACCTGGGTATACTTAATGGTGTGGCTGCCTTCGTCATTGTGGGGATTGGTAAGCACATCCTTACTCAAAACCTACTTGTGCTGCCTTACCATAACTCCTGCCTGCAGGAGAGAGAAAGGTGATGGTGGCAAATGCAGACTGGATTTTCAAGCCCTTTCCCTCCATTACCTGTAAGTGAAATATTTGCAGGGAATATTAGATTTTTAGCATGTGTCCCTACTGTGAGCAAAGTATCAAAATCTCCCCCATCTTTTCCCAGGGGTTGATGATGTCTTTGTTTTCATCAACACCTACCGCCAAGCCACCCACCTCAAGGACCTGCGACTGCGCATGATCCACACTATCCAGACAGCAGGGAAGGCCACCTTCTTCACTTCCCTGACCACGGCTGCAGCATATGCTGCCAACATCTTCTCTCAGGTACACTGCAGCTTTGGTATGTGGGGCTTTCTGTTTCTGCCAGAGGCCCTAATAGAGAGGGAAGCTGCCAGCACCGTCTTTCTGTCCTCTCCTCCAGCACAGGAGCATGCTGGACTTGCTTGCCCTAGAGGACTGTCCCTTACCTGCTCTAAGGCAGTGGACACTCTCCCTGTATAAGCATCCAAGGCAGTATTTCCTGTGCCACTGATCAAACAGGATCCAGTGGCTGTCAGCCTCTGGCTCAGCTCTGTACCTGCTGGGTTTGCTGACTACCGTAACTGAGGTCAGCGTGTGCTATTCTTGGGTTCCTCCAGATAGCTCTTTCTGGCCTGATGTCTGCCCAGGTTTCCTGCCCCAGGTGATCCCAACTCCATGTTCTCTCTCTTCATGTAGATCCCAGCCGTGCATGACTTTGGACTCTTCATGTCACTGATTGTGTCCTGCTGCTGGGTAGCTGTGCTCTTCACCATGCCAGCTGCTCTTGGAATATGGACCCTTTATATGTCCCCACTAGAGAGCTCCTGCCAAAGCAGGTGAGCCCTGGAGCCTCCTCGTGTCGGTGGGAAGTTGTTGTGGAACTCATGGCCAAGGCAGTGTGCAAATGCCTGCCCTATCCTCTTAGTCATCCTCATTCCTGTCAGGCAGCTTGGCTTCACCACTCCCTGTTAGTCCCTAACAGAAGGGAAATTTAACTTCTGCCATTCCAGATTGGAGCAAAATGGAAGGGCCGGGTCTCAGTCTCATTAGCCCTGGTGTACACATAGGTGCCTCCCAGGAGCCAGACTGCAATGGCAGTCATACTCCATGGGATTCAACGAAGAGGTATTGGGACTATCTGTGTCCTCAGAGCACTTACTGCACAGCTAAATCCTCAAGGTGTGGCGACACAGGCTCTGCAAGGCAGACAGATCAACATTGCTCCTGCTTGCAAGCACAAGCAGTGCATGCAGATTTGTATTTCTAAGTCAGCACATTTCCCCTTCCCCTGCTCTTTAGCAGTGCAGATGACCTGGCCTGATTTAATTCATTAGCAGGGAGATGAACTGCTGAAACTCCCATCACTCAGCGCCCAGTGTTCATGGTTCAGCCCTGCTCTGTGTATCCAGCCCAGCCTGCTACTGCTTTGCCATAGCAGCTCAGCCCCTGACCTCTCAGCACTTAGCAATGGAAATTGCTCATGGCAGTGCCTGTTGTCTTTCCAAGTAATTGGAGCAGGCTGTTGCTGCTCTCCTTGTCACTGAAGGAGCCCACTGGTAACTCTTTGCAGGTTATGTGGCTTAAAACTCATGCCTTTGTCTCCTTCCCTGCTCCAATCCAGCTGTAATCAGAAGTGCACCAAAAAGAGTGCCTTGCATCTGGCTGAAGATCTCTTCATTGCCTCGGAGGCCATCTCCAGAGCAGGCAGAGAGACGCTTCCCTATCTCGATGACGACATCCCACTGCTCAGTGTGGAGGAGGAGCCTGGTATGTGCCTGTCGTGTAGTGCTTGCAGGGGGACCACACTGCCCTGTTCATCCTGCAGTTCTTCCTGTCCATGCCTCAGTTTTCCTGCTTTTAAGCTGGAGATGGTGCTGTCACAGGAGGTTGTAGGAGTCTGAACTCACTAACGGTTTTAAGTTGCTTTGAGAACTTCAGTGGGTGTTGATACATGCTTTCTAACTACTTTGCTAATCCTCTTGGGTCTGATGTGGATTGTACTTTCTGGCTGGAATCGCTAATTGTGGCATGGATGTAGCCATGAAACATCTAATCCATAGCACCAGGACAGCTCATCTTTGAGTAAAGAAAGAGTTTTCCCCTCTTCCCTGCCATTCAGAGCACTGCATTTGGGAAACAGGCAGGAGAACACTTTGGTTTTTTTCTCCAGCATCTCCTCCTCAGAGCGTCATGGCAAGAAGAGGGCAATGACTACTCTGAGAGAGACCACATAAGCAATCTAGAAAAAGAGCCCAGAAATTCCCTATCTCTTGTTAGCAGGAGATAATCCTTCTAGCCCTGATCGAAGATAAGGGTGCTTACAGGGTCATGCTCTGTTGTACTTGGCTTTTAAAACTTGCTGGGATCTCTTCCTTTTAAAACCCCTGACAGGAGTGGTCTGGGCAGTGAGTAGCCGTCAGGCCTAGCAGCAAACTGGAACTGGAGGCAAATGGATCAATGGCTGAGAGCCCATCAATCCCACAGCAGCGTGCAGACCCCCTCCCTGCACGGTAGGCTCTGAGCTGCCTTTGATAGGCAGGCAGCTAAGCTTTGGCACTGTGCTGCAAGAGCTGTCTCCTTAGTACGCCAGAGCCACATGCAATGGTAATGTATGGAAATAACTCTTTCCCTTCCCTTGAGCAGAGTAAACAGCAGGATGCTTTTCTCCAGGGGCTGCTGAGCATCAGGTAACTTGTGACGAAGCAAAGCAGCTTGTTCCAGTTGGTGACCAAGCATGGTTTGTGGGTCACCTGTACAGCATACCAGGCACACTTGGACTCCACTACAGCAAATGCCCACTTCTCACGTGTAGAGAAGAGGGCAGTTCCCTAGGCATCCCTGAGCTGGAGTAAAGAGATCAGATAGGAGCCAGGCTGCAGTCAGGAATTAGCTGGAAGACACACTTAGTGGGACAGGGACAAATTTTTCTTGGCCCAAGAAACATGCAGTGTCCCTGTGACCATATGGACAATGTTAGTGGGATCTGGCAGAGGAAGAACAGCCTGAAGCATAGGCTTTGGACTGAGCTATGGATTTAGAAGTGTAGCTGTCATGTGGCAGGGACTTGACAAAGATGCTTCCTCTGACATCCTGGGCAAGTCATTGCCTCTGCTTGGGTCTTATCCGTCTCCTTAGCTTGAATGAGTTTGTACAGCACCTTGCAGATTTTGTGAAGGAGAGCAGAAGGCTATGAGAGACACTTGTGACACTGAGCACTGAGACTGCTTTTGTTTTCTTTCTCTTTCTAGTCTCCCTGGAAATGGGGGATGTCCCCTTGGTATCTGTGATGCCAGAAAATCTGCAGCTCCCTGCAGAGAAGAGCAACCGGGGTCACTTGATAACTCATCTGCAGGAGCTGCTGGAACACTGGGTGCTGTGGTCTGCAGTGAAGAACAGATGGGTGATTGTGGGTAAGGAAGGAGGGGGGATATTCTATCTGCATGGATTTTAGAGGGTTTGACAGCATCTCAGTCAGTCCTCAAACCTTGATTATTAATGACCAAGAGATTGAGAAAAGGGACATAGTAGATGGCCTCTAACTCAGTGGAAGAGTGTCACCAGAACAGTCAGTCCCTAAGGGAATTGCATGAGGAACTCACTTTTCCATCCCTTTCCTTTCACTCAGATCTGAAATGGCAAGTCCTGATGGGGTTATCCAGGCGTGGGGCTCATTACAAGAAAGCCCAGCTGCCAGTGTGCTTTAGAGACTGTTCCTTTTTCCTGTTGAAAATGCTATCTTTCTGCCACACCCCCGCTGTCTGAGTATGTCCTAAGTGCAAGATGCATGTAGGGTCCTATACATTTACCCGAGTTTCTCTTTGCAGGGCTCTTTCTCCTGGTTTTGCTCCTGTCCATATTCTTTGCTAGCCGCCTCCATCCAGCTAGCCGTGCTCCAGTCTTGTTCCGGCCAGACACTAACATCCAGGTGCTGCTAGACCTGAAATACAACCTGAGTGCTGAAGGCATCTCCTGCATTACCTGCTCAGGTGAGAGTGCTAGTCCCCAGACCACCGTGGGTGCAGCCTGGCCTAAGCCCTGGGCTGGAGGAGCTGAAACGTGAGGTAGAGGCCTACATTGTTCAAAAATCTCATTGGACATTGGATGGACCCCGTTGAAGGGAGGTGCACCCTGGGAGTGGGATGGTTGAGTTGCCCGTAGGAGTGGAGTATTTTGAAAAGTATTTCCTGCTTTAGCCAGAAACTGCCTGAGTGTTTCTGCAATTCTTTTATAGTCCATGAAAACTGACTACTTCTACTCATAAGTGCTGGTGACGTGCCAGTGACCAGCTGGGGGTCTGTGGCTCTGTGTTGCCTGTGTTCAATAGCAGAGTCTGTGATGTGTGCAGAGCTGGTAGGTCTCTTGTCATGCCATTCATGCTTTCCTCCCTGACTAACCTTGTGGGACAGGTTTGTTTCAGGAAAAGCCCCACAGTTTGCAGAACAACATCCGAACCTCCTTGGAAAAAAAGAAGAGGGGCTCAGGGTCACCTTGGGGAAGCAAAGGGAGCATAAGTGATACAGGGCAGCAAGGTAAGTGGGGCATGGTGACTCTGACCACATTTGGGTCCAGGGCCCAAGCGTCCTCTCAGGTGAAAACTAAATCATATGATCTGACTAGCTGATGGGGAATAATTCTCTCCAGACCCTGCCCCGCTGAGCCCTAGCCTGGTGCTGGATGTAAGGGGCATCATTACAATCTCCCTTCCCCTGAACATCTGCTGTTCTCTAGGATGTGGTCCTTTAACCCAGGTGGCAGTACAGTCTAGTGACAAATCCCTCTGGTCTGCCTGGTCTGGGTACAGGGCTAGGAGCCCAGAGAATTTGCGTCCCAGTCCTGTGTCACAACCTTGTTGGCAGGCCATGAAGAGAGTAAATTCAGCCTGCTTTGCAGGGGGTTTTGAGGCTAAAAGAGTTATTGGGCCAGGTCCCTAGATGACATGAATCAATAAGCTGTCAGGAATTACTGCAATTCAGGATATATTTGTGAAAACCTTTGAAAGGTGTGCTGTGCTGCTAGAAGGCAGAGGGCCTGCTGCCCCAGAAGAGACAGCAGACCAGAAGAACCCTCCTTTGCTGCTGTCCGTGTCTGTAGGATTTGCTGATTGAGAAGTACCACTAGCCCTCATGCCATCTTTTTTCTTCAGATCTCCAGGGCACTGTGTATATCTCCAAGTCCAGAAGCAAGGGAAGGCCAGCCATCTACAGATTCTCACTCAATGCCAGTGTCCCTGCCCCCTGGCAGATGGTGTCACCGGGAGACGGGGAGGTGCCTTCATTCCAGGTGAGTCAGTCCAGGGATGCTGGACCCCTCTATCAAGAGTGCAGCACTCAACAGGTGAGCACAAGAGCCTCCTCCTGTCTCTCCAGGGGGTCCTAGGTAGCTCAGGGTGAAATCTGTGGAGCATTGCAGTAAGGTAGCTAACACGGAGGGCATTGTGCCTGGCCTCGTTAGAGATTATGACTCGCAGTGCCGCAATACTGATCTGTTGCTGTTGCGATGTGACTGTCAGCAATGGGAGCAGAAGTGTGGGTGCCTGTGGAGATCAGGTGAGGCCTGGCATCATCAGCTGAGCTCATTCTAGTGGAAACTGCTACTGAGACAGCTGGATTCCCGCTGCCTCCTTCTGTCCGTCCACATACACAGGCAAGCAGGCAACGCTGCTTGTGCACAGGCCATATTGGACACACACATCCCCAGGAGGACTCGTTTTCAGATGTCCCTCACCCCGGACAGAGCAGCCACTATTCAGCCTAGGCCACAGAGAGTGGGGATGGCGGGGGGCCCCGTCACACGCTGGCCAACCCTGGGAAGGAGGCAGGCTGGGGGCTGGCTGGGTTTGTGCCTGCAGTGCCCATTCTGTGTCGCTGTGCCAGTGCTCAGGGAGGAGGGGAGTGTGTGATGCTAATGTGCAACAGGCTGCAACCCTGTGGAGTTAAGTGTCTGTTTTCATTAATCCATTGCTTAGGTGTATAGAGTGCCTTTCGGTAACTTCACCAGGAAGCTGACAGCTTGTGTGTCCACAGTAGGGCTGCTTAAGCAGACGAGCCCCAGGAAGTGGATGATGACCACCTTGTCCTGTGACACCAAGAGAGGCTGGAAGTTCGACTTCAGTTTCTACGTGGCCGCCAAGGAGCAGCAGCGAACACGGTAACCTTCTAAAACCCACTTAGGGTCAGGTAGCAAAACCAGCACAGCCGAGTGGCTGACAGGGGATGCCTAATGTCCAGTGTCAGTCCTGCCCTCAGTTGATGACATCCATGGCCCTAGGACTTGCTTTGCTGCAAATGTGTCCCATCTTTGCAAAATTATTTTGCAGTCCCATAGCATCATTAATGTACCAAAGGCTTGACAGGTGCAGGACTGTGACTGGGGGCTGCTTTGGGTGCCAAAAAGACATTGCGGATCTTGGTCTCACCCTTACCCACCTGAACTCTTGGGCTGAACAGGCAGCACAGAATATGCAGTGGCTAGGGATCCAGCTCTGGAGTTGCTCACCGTTTCCTTTCCTTGTGTCCCTGAGAACCTCTATTTCCACTTAATACTTTGGACACATCATCTTTACTACCTCTGGTCCCCCATAACAAACTTTCTTTGCTGCACAGGAAACTGTATTTTGCCCAGTCGCACAAGCCCCCTTACCATGGCCGAGTGTGTGTAGCACCTCCTGGCTGTCTTCTCAGCTCTAGCCCAGATGGACCCACCAAAGGCATCCTTTACGTTCCCAGTGAGAAAGGTGAGCTGATAAGGAGTTATTCAGCCATGTCTGGCTATCTGGGCCAGAGTGTCAGACGTTTTGTTTTTGGTTTTGGTTTTTTTTTTTTTTGCTGCCTTCTGATGTAACCAACCTTTCTTCTGTATTTGACAGCAGCACCCAAAGCAAAGCTGTCAGCCACTTCTGGATTTAATCCTTGCATGAACACGGGCTGCGGGAAGCCAGCGGTGCGGCCACTGGTAGACACAGGAGCCATGGTGTTTGTAGTGTTTGGTATCAGAGGTGTTAATCGCACAAGACGCCCGGACAACCACGTCATCGGAGACATGGTACACACATTCTGACATGCTGGACAGGCATGCTCGGGGCTGATGAGTGAAGGACCGTCTCCCTGGATGGTGTTTAGTTAATCCCCGCAGCCCAGGCAGCATGGTCCAGCGATCTAGGCAGGTGGAATAGTAGAGATGGTAGCATTGTGATGAGCCAAAAGTACATTTCTGTTTTAGCAAATTCACAAATAATGAAGATCAGGAAGCCCTTACTGAAATCACTTTAGACTTTTCAGAAAATCCCTTTCTGAGTGCAATATCTAACCTTCTAATTTTGAGTCTAAATCTGGCTTTCCTGAGGATTTGAGAAGCAAACCCATCTTGAGCTCAGTATGAAAATCTCACTACAAATTCAAGATCCAGGGAACTGATATTTTTCTATTAATTGTTTCTCTAGTTATGAGATATTAACATGAAAAAACACAAATCAATCACTCTGGGGAAAGGTTACTACATGTGGCTTTTTCAGGAACAGCTTATCTCGCAGATCTGATACCTTGACGCATTCACAGCCTTGCCCCAGCAAAATTATGCTTAACTCTGGTCACTTGGCAGATGCACTTTCTGCCATTCTTCTTGCCTTCTGATTTGGGGGCACTGTGAGGAATCGGCCTTTGACTGTTTCTTCTGGAGGGGGCAGCGTAAAATGCAGACAGTGGAGTGGGCAGAAAGCTGGAGTTGTGTGCTGGTGACTGCTAGGGATTCAGAGCTGCTCCGTAGGCAGACCCTAATGGTTTTAGGCATGGCTTGGTGGCTGTGCATTTATCAGTGCTTCTGTCTTACTGGCCGATTTTTATTTTGTGGTTTTTTTGACATAGTTTCTTCCTGGGTTGTCTGATGAGGCAAAGATGTCTGGTGGGTTTTTCTACCGTATAACCTGTGGTCTGTATAAGCTAGTCCCAGGCCGTGTAGCCAGGAGAGGACTCAGCTTCTGCCTTCTTGTGCCAGTTGCTGTCTGTGTGCCTCATGTGTGGTGCTCTTGTTGTTGTGTCTCCTTGTGAAAGGGCAGCGTTATCTATGATGACAGCTTCGACCTCTTCAAAGAGATTGGCAACTTGTGCCGCCTCTGCAAAGCCATCGCCAGCAACGCCGAGCTGGTGAAGCCAGGAGGAGCTCAGTGCCTGCCCTCTGGTAGGTAGGACTAACACCAGCCACAGAGTCCCTGGGTTGGAGACTGGTTCTCACCCTCCAGTCTGAGGAGTACGGCTGCTAAGGGCTTTTAAACTTCAGATCCCTGCTTGATGAAGCAGGGAAAGGAAAGGGTACCAGTCGGTGATAAATGCAGGCAATGCAGGGAGGAGAGGTGTTTCTCAGCAGTCAGCATTCCTGACCTGGCTGCAGCACAGCTCTGCCTGTTTCCACCTGGCTTAAGTCACAGCTCCGTGGACCATTCAGCCCATGCTTCCATGTGCTGTGCCAACCATTTTGGGGATGAGAAATACATAGCAAGTGGGACAGGAAGATCAGACTCCTGTTCTGCAGCTCTGCTGGCAGCAGTGTGTGTTTTGAGCTGGGGTCCTCAACAGCAAACCAGAAAGGGTGGCTGCTTCTTGCTGCCTCCTTTTCTTTCCAAGGCAGTTTTAGCCTGCTAGAACATGCCCCTGGTCATGCTTTCTGGGAGATGAGAAAAAGAAATCGTCTCTTTAACTCCAGAGACACTGGGCATATTCTTTGGGATTTAATCCAGTGAAGATAAGAACAGAATTGCATCTGTTCTTTCCAGTCATGGGTGTTGCTGCTGATACACTTCCAATCTTTTGGACTAGTAAATGTCATCTTAGTAGCTCATGAATAACCAGAAAATCACACCTGATCTCACTGAGATGAGGCTACTCCAATGAGTAGCCACCCCTGTGGCTTCACATACCTAACCAGTAACTCTGCCTTCCAACTTCAGAGGTCACAATGTTGTGGAGCTGAGTCTGGGAAGTGTACATTGGCTTCAGGCCAAAAGCCAGTCTCATGCCTGGAGAAAATGCCTGCCAGGCCAAGCAGATGGCTCCTGTGCTGATGTAACTCAGCGCTGGCTGGTGGTAGTGTCCTGTCCAGTGCTGATGGCACTGCATGCTGGCAGCAGCTGAGGGCTCTGGTGCTGAGACCTCAAGGGCTTTGGCAAGTCAGAATTACAAGGGGAAGCAGCTGCTGACAAATGGGGCCTGCAACTTTCTCTTGGGTTTTTTACCCGCCTTGCTCCAATGTGCTTCCTTTCACTGTCCTGTCTTCCATCGCTTGCTCTTTCTTTCTTTCCAGGATACAGCATCTCCTCCTTCCTGCAGATGTTGCACCCTGAGTGCAAGAACATCCCTGAGCCAAACCTGCTGCCTGGACAGCTCTCTCATGGGGCAGTGGGGGTGAAGGATGGGAAGGTGCAGTGGATTTCCATGGCATTTGAATCGGTGAGCACATGGCATCGCCATTTACCCTTGTGACAGTTTCTTCTTGTGACTTCTGGGCGTTTAGCTCTGCTCTTTCCGCACTGGCCACTTCCATTTGCAGCCATAACTTAGTGTTTGCTAGTGTTTGTACCTTGTTGCAGACAGATGCCTGCACTCACAAGTTGCTAGAAGTGGTGGCTTATGCCACAACTTGCTCTTACCATGAGAGCTCAGGCAAAGAGCTGGTGGCAGACTTGCCCGTCTGCCACTGCCAGTTCTCCCTGGTGCTGCAACTCTGGCTGGCTTGTTCTATCTCTTCCCTTTCCATACATACCCTGTCCCAAAGAGTAGGACACAAGAATAACATGTTCATCTTCTTACAGACAACCTACAAAGGGAAATCTTCCTTCCAGACTTATGCTGACTACCTGAAATGGGAGACATTCCTGCAGCAGCAACTCCAGCTCTTCCCAGAGGGCTCTGCTCTCCGGCACGGTTTCCAGACCTGTGAGCACTGGAAGCAGATCTTCATGGAGATTATAGGCAAGTGACTGCCATGTTTTTCTCCCTGAGGAGCCCATGCTCTCTGATACATTTTCACAGCACACTCTGTCCCATCTGATGGGCACGTGTTATATCTTCAGTCCCTTACCATTGCTGTGCAAACTCCTAAAGCCTGTTTCTGCCCCAAGCAGCGTATACTGTCAAAATCCTAGGCAGAGCCCAGGGAAATAGAGAAGGGAAGGGCCTCTGCCCCGCTGATGTGAGAGGCAAGAAGTTGATCACGCACTTTCCACTTTCACGCTCCCCTTCCCATCTCTCCCAGTGTGAGTGCCTGCCTGCTTTGGTGCCAGCAGGCACACAGTGCCTTTCTCATCCAGGCTGTCACCTTCCAGGAGTCAAATTAGCTGGCTCTTTTCTTCCAGGAGTGCAGAGTGCCCTGTACGGTCTTGTCCTCTCGCTGGTTATTTGTGTGGCTGCAGTGGCGGTGTTTACCACTCACATCCTCCTCCTGCTGCCAGTGCTGCTCAGCATATTAGGTAAAAACACCAATTCCAATGTGTCAAGCTTTCCCTTTGTCTGAAATTGGTGGGTTGTGGCACTGCTGAGTCTCTGGTGATTTGAACCGAGTTGCTCTTAATCTGTGTAAACTCTTTTGGCTTTCCAGGAGCCAGTCCTGATATATACCTAGGTGAATGGGAGCAACTCCCAACAAATGCACAGGAACCTCATTGGGAAAATAGATTTGTGTGTCGAATTCCCAGTGTGTTTTATCTACACAATCCCTTCTATTTGTTTAAATAAGGGTTTTAGCTACACAAATGCCATCCCTGCCTGTTGTGTATAATAATGTGATTAAGTCCCACATGCTCTGAATAACAATCGCACTACTTCCCAAGGATCTGTACCACGGCTGCTGTTTCCAAGCAGGGGAGATTTTAAAAGCTGAATATTTTAGTGGTTTTGTTAGTATTTGAAGCAAACTTGTAAATAGTTCCCTCTCCCTGGCTGGTGATTTGATGATATCGTGGACTAAGTGTGTTGCTAAACTTCTCAGTTTAAAAATCAAATCTATCATTTTAAAACCACTTAGTCTCCCACACATGACTCACAAACAAACATCACTCTTGTGGTTAAGAAAAACTTGTACATGCACTCAGCCTGTGTGTAACTCCAGCAAGCAAAACAAAGGGCCCTCTTCCCTGTAGCGCATGTGTGCACACAGGCACACTTGCCTGGGCTTGGATTCATTTAGCAAGCATTAGTCTAGACTGGCATCAGTCTGTCTGTTGCCTGATATTTAATTATGTGCTTCACTGTCCCCAGCAGGTCTGATTATCTGATTGAATGGTCCCTGTGGCCAGTGGAAGGTGAGGGAAGTGTTTGCCTCTGTGGGCAGGAGGGAGTGTGTAGAAGATTCAGACTGGCTAGCATGCAGACCTGCAGGGGTACGATCCCAGACTCCCCAGTCATTGACTTGTGTCAGTAGGCCTGGGCAGCAGTCCCCTTTAAATTTGCCTAACGTGACCTTCTTCACACAGGGGTGGTCTGCTTGGTGGTGACCATCATGTACTGGTCTGGCTGGGAAATGGGAGCTGTGGAAGCCATTTCCCTCTCCATCCTCGTTGGCTCCTCTGTCGATTATTGCGTGCACTTGGTGGAGGGCTACCTGCTGGCAGGGGAAAACCTGCCACTACACCAGGCAGAGGTGAGCTCTTTTCTGCCTATAGCCTTGCATCCATTCCCCTTATGCCCTCCGTGCCACTTGGCTGTGATGCAGGACCTAAGGCATGATGGGCAAGGGGGGATGCATCCTGCCACCCTCACAGCATGCCTGGGATGTTTGCTGCTTGTCCAGCTGACTGGTCAGAGACTGATGTGAGCTTGTGTACTTGGAGTACAGTAAACCCAGCTGAGGGTCCAACCCACGTGGTTGTCCCTTTCTTACTGGCCACAGCTGTGTCCGAAGCAACCCCCTTTCATGCCCCAGTGAAGACAGTCTTGGGCAGGAATGGCCCTACACTTGTTCTGTAACTTCTGCAAATTGCTTTGCTGTGCTGGACCTCAAAATCTTCTCCGGCCTTGTTAACACCTTTTCCCTCTTTGGGAAGAAGGAGACCACAAAAGCTGGGGGATCTCTGATCCCAGGTATAGTGCCTGCATGCAGTGCCTCTGTGTCAGCCCAGCAGTCAGTCTGATGTGGCTGAAAGGAGGCACAAAATCCAGCCAACTTTGCCTCTACTGGGTTTTAACCTCATGGCTGTTTGCCCAGCGTGCTCAGAGACTGCATGAACTGTCTGATCCGCACTCACACAGCATCTCTGTCCTGGACCAGGACCCCGTGAGCTAAGCCACCCTGTCAAAGGCTAAAATATTAGTGCAGCCCCATGTACTTGTCACCATTCTCCCTTAACATTGCTGTCCCTTCTGCCAGGACCCCACAGCGTGCCGCCAGTGGAGGACGATTGAAGCAGTCCGTCACGTGGGTGTGGCAATTGTCTCAAGCGCCGTCACCACAGTGATTGCCACCGTCCCACTGTTCTTCTGCATCATAGCCCCTTTTGCCAAGTTTGGGAAGATTGTGGCCCTCAACACAGGAGTCTCCATCCTGTACACGCTAACTGTGAGCACAGCCCTGCTGAGCATCATGGGGCCTGGCACCTTCATCCGCAGCAGGACTTCCTGCCTCAAGGCCGTGGTGGGGGTGTTTCTCGCTGGCCTGCTGGGTCTATGCATCTGCCTCACCCTGCTGAAGAGTGGATTTAAGATCCCTCTGCCTAATGGGACAGCCCTCTAGACCATATGCCAAGAGCCACATGCTCTGTCCTCTTGCTCCCTTTCTTTTTTTTTTTAAAGATATTTTTTGTAAGAAAAAAAAAGAGGAAAAAAATCCCCTTTTTCCAGAAGTTTTTCAACTCCAGATGCACTTTATTTTCTAATGGGTTTTGCTCTGAACTTGTATTTATTTCGGTAGTGGTGGATGACGGACAGTGAGGGCTGCCCAGGGAATACCTCAGCCCATGAGTGGGAGGGGAGGAGGTCTCCTTCTCTCAATTTTCTTTCTGCTTTTCTTTTTCTTTTTTCTTTTTTTTTTTTTTAAATGAACAGAGCTTTCTGGAACCGCAAAGCTAAAAGTGGAGAAGTTGAGAAGGTCATCTGATCCCTTTCAAAAACGCTTCCCTCTGTCCCGCCCCCCCCCCTTGGCCAGGGTCAGCATTGCAATGATGGCTCTTGAGGTGATGTCCTGCTCCTATGCCAAGCCCGTGCCTCACTACCTGAGCCTTCAAAAACAGCAGTGAGCTGTTGGACGGGCCTGGGAAATAGCGTCGTCTGGACCCCTTTGCCATGCCCGGTCCCCAAGCTAGACCAGCAGTGAACTCGCTGCACAGGAGCTCTTATGGGGGTCATTGTGGGATCCAAACTAGAGATGTTGGGAGGCACCACCTGCAGTGACCTGCTTTCATCATTGGTGGCAGGCATCAGGACGCATGTCTTTCCCCTTCTTTCTGAAGGGATAGCGCACCTTTCACTGGGATTTCTTGGGTCTGTCAACAGCCGTCAGGAATGCAGTCGGTGCCCTCAGTGGCCTGCTGTCCTCTCCCTCATTGCAGTAGTGAGGCCAAGGCACTATCAGTGCCCAGTCCCACCTCCTGCTTAGTGTGTGACCTTACCAGTCACTGCCTGTGCTCTTCATGGTGGAGAGAAAACAGCCTTGAGGTCCCTGCAGAGCCTTTTGGTCATGGCAGTCAGCTCTTAGCCTGAGGACGAGCTAACTACTGGGACCAGGTAGAGACCATGCCTGGTGGCATGCATGAATAAACAGTGGTGCATCCTCTGTGGCAGCTTAGAGACACCCTCCATTGTGGAGACATAAGGGCAGCGGAGTTTCAGCCTGCGGCTGCTGCCTGCTCAGAGCAGATGGTTTATATTAAAGTAAAATGAAATCGCAAACTGGTGCCATTAACAAGTACATTTTAAGCATCACTGATTCTATCATATTTTTAAAATTGAAATAGCTAAGTGCGTGCATTGATGTGCAGCACATCTGGTCCTCGGCAGAAGGGGAGGGGTTGGGCCCCCTGGGAGATGCATTAAACGTTATTTACAGGGTTGCCAATAGAGGGGTGGCCAGAAAGCAGCCTGACTCCATTTGTTTGCAGATACCATGTCCCCGGTGGCTTTGTGTTCTCTGTCTGGATTGACCCCCTTTTTAAGATGGAAATTTCAGGAAGCCCATCCCCATTGCCAGCCAAGTTCTGGGGACTGTGCTGCTGAGACAGGCCAGCAGCTGCTCCTGCTTGGCTCAGTGTATCCCCGCTCTGATCCCTGGCAGTCTTACACCTTCACGTCGTGCCATCCCTGTGAAACTGGATCAAATGTTTGTTCCTAAAGTATGTTCCCCAAGGTGTCAGCTGGAGAGAGGAGTGCCAGGGCAGGACTCCCATTGATGCCAGGAGAAATCCTTCTCTCCTGGTCCTGCTGCAGGTAGCGAGAGTGGTGACAGCATGAGCAGAACAGACATGGTTTCTTCCTCGCCATCCCTTGGTGCAGCTGAGTTACCCCTTTCTGCAAAGTGTTAAATGTTCCTTGGCACCTACCTCTGATCTGCACCAGTTCCTTCATAATGAACCCTGTGCCCATGAATAAATGGTTCTGGAAAGGATTTTTGACTACCCTTACTTAAGCTGTGCTGCTTTGATGGCTGCTGTGCACAGTTCAGCCCCAACACTGAACTGTAAGCCATGCTTTTCCCTCTGTCTGTTCTCCAGATTTAATTACTAGTGGTGCCCTGAGCACTCCTAAGCGGCGGCGAGCACAGAGGGCAGTGTGCTGATGATATACAGCCCCATGAGACCCATGTGGCTGTGTAGGTGCTGCAGGGGAGAGCAAGGTAGCCCTAGTGCTGCTGCCAAGGATGCTCTGGCTGGCGGCTTGACCTGAGTTTAGCTAATGCTTCAAACTCCTTGGGGTGATTAAAGCTGACGGATTATTTCCAGGTCACCAGACAAGAGAATAAGGTGCTGAGTGCACCCTTAGAGGAGGATCCTCCTTCTGTGAACATGAGGAAGCCTTGGAAGGCCTTTAAGACAAGGCATAGATGTGCTTTGAATCCTGCGAAGTTTAAAGCTTATTTAAGCCCCTGGTGTCCTATGTTTGCACTCACTATGAAGAGGCTATGTAAGCCCCCACCTCCAGAGTGATTCTGGACACACCATGCTGGGACCATTCATTCAGCCACTCTTGGAAGGCAAAAATTAATTTCAAAGTAGCGGAAAACCTTTTATGTCTCTTGGGTCTGATCTGGCAGTGTCTGATCTGCAGACAAAAATAACAGAGTTCTTGGCACCTGACAGGATCTGTCCTGTTTTCTGGAGCAGGCAGCGGAAAGGACAAGCTATCATTTTCCCTCCTCCTCTCTGGCAAGCTCACTCAGTGCGGAAGGGCTGCTGGCACGAGCAGGAGCAGGGCATCACCTTGCCCTTGTTTGTCCAAGGTGGTACTGGGAGAGCAATGGCTGGAGCGGTTCAGAAAGGACAAGGAGACACTAAGTGCAGAGCTGTAGCAGATGATTCACAAAGACTTACTGAGGAGATTGTGTCCCTCCAGCAAGGAAACTGAGGCAAGGAGAGGAGGAGGAACTTACTCCAGATTGTAGTAGGATGGCAGAAGAGCCAAGAGATGATCCTAGGTGATGCTTTTCACTGCAGGGACCCACGGGATGTTGGTAAGCTGAAAACTTGATTAAACATGGTCATGACACTTAAGGTCTAACTAGACATTTGCCCCATCACCATTTTACTCTGCACAGCTTTGTGGTCAAGAGTGGCCGGTGCTTTCTCCCTGAGCTGTGGAGTGAAAGAGGCTTAGAGGTGGGGCCCAGCCTTCCCCAAAATGCTTACAGCACCCTGATATCCCCAAGCATCTGTGGAGACAATAAATGAGTAGCAGATGTGTACATCCATCTTCATGTAGGCAGTGTCCTCCTTGGGATTAGAAAATATTCATAAAATTATAGAGGTAAGAAAACAGATCGGTTTATCTGAGCAAATGCGAAGGTGGGGCTCACAACCCTGCTGGGAATCGGTGCTTCGAGGCAGACGCTCGTAGCAATAAAAAGCGAGGCCTCACCTGTCTGGCACTGTTCCGGGAGCAGATGCTCACCCTAAATTAATTCCTCCCACATCTCTGCCTATCTTCTTTCTCTAATGACTCCCCTGTTTCCCAAACCATCTCTTGGGCCCTGTCATCTTGCTGAGCAAAGTTCAGCCTTCTCCATGGTAGCTGCTCGTGCCTAAGGTACTCACAGAGTCTGGACTAAAAATGGCTGGAGATTGGCTCAGGGAGAATTTCTCAGGCAGAGGCAGCTAGGGAGTTAAAATGCTTCGAACGAAGCTGTCGGTTTTGATGTTTTTAAACAATAGAACACAGCAAGCCAGCCTTACTTGGAAGAGAATGCTCCAATTTTCCATTTCAAAACAATCTTGCTGCAATTAAAAAGAAATGTGCACAAGTCCTCAGTTACAGCACACTGCGATGGAATATTTCTGTTAACTGCCCACTCCTTTATTTCTGGTAAATCCTGTTTTGAGGGTTACATTCTGAAAAGTTGATATTAATGTTTCAGGATGGGGGTCATTCTGAAACTGCAGTCTCCTACAAAACGGCTTGGGTCCCGTCCTGACCAGAAGCTCTCTCCCTGCCAGCCCAGGGCAGCTGCAGAAGGGCACCGCTCACCAGCGTTGAAGCACTGTGATACATGCACAGAGCTGGTGTTGCTGCTCCTTGCCTTCAGTGGAGCTGCTGCTGAGTGAGTTTAAGGCTCCCCGTGGCGGTGGACACTCCGGGAGAGGGTCTCTGCTCACAACACTCCTGTCAAAATCGGCTTTGGAGAAAGGAGGAACAGAGCTGAAGTGATTTGCAAAGGTCAGTGTCAGAGGAAGGAATAGACCCAGGTCTCCTCGCTCTGTTTGTTGCCTTATGTCGTGGTGCCTCTTGAGGTGCTGGGTTCACACGGGGTCTGCACAGGCAACCGGGGCATCGGGTTTGGCCACTGACCTCGGCAATTTCAAAGGCTGCAAGTGCTGAAAGGGGATCAGTGGCTGAGCTGGGCTGTGTTTCTTGATCTCTGCTGGATCTGAAACCAGGCCAGAGCAAAGCCAGCCTGGGAAATATGCCCAAAGAGAAGGACATGGGGCATGCTTACAGAGTTACTGAGACCACTGATAGAGTAGTCTGGATGCAGTCGTCTCCAGACACCCCCTGACTTTGTCTCCGCTGGAGCAAACTGGGATGTTGCTTTATGTCATGGCATCTAATTCTTCTAGCTTGTCCTGCACTGAATTTTCTTATCAGAGGAGCCTGCCCTCCTGGAAGATTATAAAAGGCTTTTTATTTAACCCTGTGACATGTATAAATCCTCCCACACTGTCCACCAAGGAAGCTGTGCTGATCGATTTGCAGCCAGGCAGGACAAACTCGCAGTCTCTTGGTTATTTCTTCCGAAATCACTCCTCACCCCAGATAGCACGCAAGCCATAGTTCACAGGTTAGACTTCTTCAAAGGCCTTCGCTAACTGCAGTGCCCTGGCTTAGTACCCAGGGTCCCAGAGCTAAAAGTCTTTCAAGGCCTGTCTCCATCCTGAGGACGTAGCTGTTTGACTGTTTGGCTTTCTCCTCGCCGCTCCTCCTTTGGGGAGTTGCTGGAGGAGACAGGAGCGCAATGGCCAGGACCAGCAGAGCAACAAGCAGCTGAGCAGAAAGGTTTGCAGGGGGAAGCGGAAGAGAACAAATGGGAGGGAGAATGGTTCAAAAGCCAAGGGGAGAAGAGGTGTGAGCACCCCAAGGAGGGAGGGCACTGCCTTTTCACCACGTCGTCTGCAGACCTTAGAGTATCGGTTCTCAGAGTGATGTAGCACAATTCCTGATGTAACGTACGCGTGTTACTTTTGTAAGTCGTCTCCTACCCTCACTATTTTCAGTGTTCCTTGATTTTTGGAGACTGTTGTAAATAAAAAATTTTGACATTCGCACCTTTGGATCCTTCACTCATCACTGTGTCACCGTTGCACGTAAGTGTAGCGCGGCTGGAGTGGCGCTGACACGTTATGTGTTGTCTCTAAGCAGTGCAGTGGGGATGAGGCCACAGCACCAGTTCCCAGCGTGCACAGGATTGCTCCTGTGGCTGAAATCAGGCCCCTTGAAGCCAACTTACCACATCCAGAAAACCTGTCAGTCCAGAAAAGCCAGCTCAGGATCCTACACAAGTCTGCAAGAGGGCTGGCTCACATGGGAGCTTTATCCAAGTTTTGCGGAGGCATTTTACTCCTTTGTACTGTGCTACTTGTAGCGTGTGAAGATTGCACCTCTGTGCTGACCCCATGAGAAGGGAATTCAACTGCGTGTGCCTGCGGCACCGCGGTTTCTCACTACGCACAATGCCTGGTGTGAGCTTCTGGTCAAGGTTTTGTCTCTGTGTCCTGCGCTGCAGCAGCGAAGTGCTACCCTGCACCTCCCAGGACCACGCTGAACCGATGCGCGCAGAGGCCAGCAGCAGGACAGGAGGAGAACCCAGGCATTTACCTGGCTTTGCAGCTGTGCTGAGTGAGGTTTGCTCCCCGCACCTTCTCACGTGGGTGTGCTCATGCTGCACCCAGTGATGACGCTGCTGGGAAGGACAGCACCAACAGCACATTGCGGCAAAAACCTCCCATGTTTTCAAGCCCACACTTCTATGGATGAGGCCGAAGTCCCTGGTGAAACCCCTGTTGTAATAAATACCAGGAAGGCTCAGGGTCACAGTCTGACGAGTAAGAAAAAAATGCAGTATCCACAGGAAGGTGAATGTGGTCCCTTCAATGAGAAGTTGGGGACTGCAGGTAGGGGAGGGTTTATGCTCAAGCCTGCTGCTGGGAAATTGCCAAGCAAGATTGGAGGGGGGCTGGTTTTGGCTACGAATTCAGCTCCTTGTCCCAAGAGCAGGCGCAACAGGCACTCTCTTGCATGCTGGCGGGGAGCTGTGAGCGGGCTGTGGACCAGGGAGGAGGCACGTGTTTCTCGCAGTTTGCAGGACTGAGGGACTGCCTGGCCGTGGTGAGTGCCCAGGGCTGCCAAATCTGGAAAGGGGTGCCCGGGGGTACGGCAGCTGCAGACGCTGGCAAGGATGGGCAGGGTTTCCATAGCTCTTCAGAAAATGGCTGCTGGGCTGGGGAAGGGTTTGGGAGAAGGGAAGGGTTTGGGAGAGGGGAAGGGGCTCAGAGGGTGGGTTACGCGGGGCGACAGCTGCTCACTATTCATTTCAGGCTGGCACGAGGCGGGAAGGAATTGCGTTTCCGTCTGTGGGCGCCTGTCCATGCAGGGCTGCTGGCTCAGCCCCTGTGCTAACACTGATGGTCCACGCTCTGAAACCTGCTGCCTGCGATTTGGCAGAGCCCCATCTCTCCTTCCAGGTGAGCGAGTCTGGTGTGAAGTCTTCATTACACACTGCAAATTCCCCTCGGTCTTCTGTCAGGCTGTGGCACAGCAAGGTCTCCATTGCCTCCCTGGCACCCCACCTGCATTTACCGGCTCTGCCTGCGCACCCTGGGGTGCTGCAGCAGGTGCACCCTGCGCCCCTTCTCCCGCAGGTTCCTTCCCACCCCGAAACCAAACCCCAAGCCCTGATTCTGTGGCTTTGAAAGGGAAAAGCCCCTTCTCTCTGGAAAACTGCGAGCCAGAGCCCGCCCTTCCCACTCATGAAGGATGCTGTCGCTGGCCCTTCGCCCCTGCGTCACCCGCCCGTCCCGGGGGGACTTTTTGGGGAGCCGGAGAGATGGGGCCGGGCTCGTTAGCGCCCCGTATTTTGGGGGGGAAGCTGCTAAAACGGCGGAAGGCCCCGGCGGGGGGTGTGTGTGTGTGTGTGTGTGCACGGGGGCGGCACGAGCCCCCCCGCCTTTGCACGAGGCCGTGGCACGAGGCGTTGGCACGAGCCGCAGCACGAGCCGCCGGTGCGGGCGGGCCCAGGTGCAGCCGTTACCTCATCAGGGCGCCGCTCAGACGCAAGTGGGGGGGAGCGCCGAGGGGAGCCCGTCGCCTCCGCCACGACGGGACACGCCGCAGTGTCGCGCCGGGTGAGTGGGTCCCCCCGTGGCGGGGCGGTGGGGTCTGCGGCCGCGCTGGAGGAGGGAAGGAGGGGTCTGTCCCCTCAGGGCCCCGCCGTGCCGAGCTGCGGGGCGGCCTCGGCTCTCAGTGCCGCCCTGGGGCGCTTTCCGGGAGGGACTCAGCCCGCGGGAGCCCGCCTCGCCCCGCCTCGGAGCGGCGCCGGTGGCGCTCCCCGTCCCGTCCCCTCCGCTCCGTCGTTACCGCCGTCCCTCCTCCGCGTTGCTGCAGGTGACTTAGCACAGAAATGAGGGGCTTCTAAACCTTACAGGCGTCTGGCCCGGCCGTGCTGATGAAAACAAGAGTCTTCTGATTTTTTTAATGTCTTCTTTTTCCACACGGTCTGGAGCATGGCTTTTGCTCCTTGCTGTTTCCCTCCCCCGTGCTGTGCTCGCGGTCCCACCTCCCCTCTGAGCACCCTGCCCCGCACACGGTGCCCGGGGGGGCTCGGCCCATGGCTGGCTTCTGTGCAGCCCCGCGTGGCTCATCATCCATTTCTGAGGAGCTGGGGAACAGCCTTCCTTCTCTCTCTTGATGGCTGACACAAAGGCCAGTCGCAGAGGATGACTCACTCTCTTCCCTTCCCTGGCAATTTGTCACCCTGCAGATGACACATCGTAGTGGCTCCTCAAGCGGTGAACAGAGCTCCGGCAGACCTGTGGGGAGCTGTGCCTTTGGGATGCTCTTTTTTATCCTCGTGGCTGTTTATTCAGCTATTAAGTGCTCCTCGATGCCTGAGGATGGTGATGAGCAAAAGCTGGAGAGGCTGAGTGCCAGGTTTTCCTTCGCTGTAAGCCAGTGCGGGAGCTGAAGTGAGCCCAAAAGAGTGGGAACTTTGAGGGTTTGTGGATCACGTTTCTCTGAGTGTTGGTCCATGATGCCTATTTCTTGTTGCCTTTTTTTTTATTTTCCTCTCAAGTTTATTGCCCCAGGAGCTCAGCGTGAAAACATTTCATACTGCTGCATGCAACAAGCGGTAGGAGGGCCAGGGAGCTTGGTAGCGCCTTGATGGGTGTTTTGGCAGGGAGAAGAGCTGTGAAAGAGCCTGGACAGGAATAAGGCATGAAGTGCATTGGGCCGGGGTGAGGAATGTGGCCAAAGATTTGATTTCAAACCCAGATTTGAAGCAGAGAAGCTGTTTTGCCAGGTGGGGCTGTGCGTGTGTCAGTCTGGGGGTATGGATTAATCTGCCAGGGAAGTGCAGCCATGGCTGGGATGAAAGGCAGCAGCTGGTAAACAGCACCGTAAACAACGGCTTGTGATGGGAAGGGGAGGAGGTTGAATTAAATTACAAATAGGTTGTGATTTAGGCGGATAGTAGGAATGTCCTCCATCTTAAATGTGAAAGGTTCTGCTTGTGGAAAAGGAGGTTGTGAGGCAACGATAAGGGCTGCTAAGGGGTGAACAAGGGCAGGGAGGAGGTATGGGTAACTCCTGCGTACGGACTAGCCAAGAAGGGATATGCCTGAGAGGAAGGGTTGTGCTGCTGCTTTGGGTAGCTGATCTGATAGCGTGTGGGCAGAGAGGCCGGGATATGTCCTTTTCCAGTGGAAGATGTGGCACTGTCAGAGCTCCCAGAATGAGGATGGGTATGAGGACATCCAGTTGCTGAAGGGGTGAGCTGAAATGTGGCACTGAGAGCATTTGTGGCTCAGCTGGTTTTGGCAGGAAGGCAAGCAGCTCTTGCTACCTTATGACTGCTTTACTTTAATGTTTGTTAGCTTATGTTCTGTGTTAGGCTTATCTTAGAAGCATCAGGTGTGGGCACTGATGTTTCTTTCCCCATCACCAGAGAGCTCTGCAGCCTTGTCAGAGTACTGCAGGTGATGGGTGTTGGGTGATTAAGAAGTTCCCACATGAAATGAGGTGATCCAAGATTATTCCCCTAGCCAGGCTGAACCCGGAGAGTGCAGACACAGAAGGGATGGGACCCTTTACAGCCTGGAGCAAGATAAACTCAGAGTAAGCTTTTAAAACAGCTGTGCAGAGGTGCTTTTTTTTTTTCTTAAACTTTAATGACGTTTTCATTCCAATCTCTTGGTGCTGAATGAGAAGTGCAAGGTGACTGCAAGGGAAGGTTGCAAGTCTGCAGTAGGACTTTTAATCCTTTCTAGCTGGTGGTCTCTGTCCTGCTGAGCTTCCTGGGGCTGTGGTGTGTTAGACAGAGGCATATGAAGAGGCAATAGGGACTTGGGTGTTCTCTCTTGCACCCATTCCCAAACCCATCGGCTGGCTTGTGCAGGCTCCTGGGAGCCTTTTCCAAGGTGTAATGGCCTGGGCTTCCCCTGACCTTTTTTCAGACTAACAAATGAGTTGGAAAAATGAGGAGATGAGCTGATCGAGCAGTCAGTGCATACGCTAATTGCCCGCAAATGGCTGTCTGAGCCTGGACCAAAGTTTGTTGTCTCAGCATTGAGCACTGCCTGTCAGAACAGCTCCATACTATGGGGAGTGATGAGAGCCACGAGCTGTCCCTTGGTGGCATTCAAGAGCATGATGAGTCTGCTGCTGCCTGCCACAGCTGCTCTGTTTTGCTTCAAGGAATTTGTGTTTGATGGACAGTGTAGGTTTGTCACTAGAGGGTGAGCAGTGGTGGTTCATCTCCTTGAGTGTCACCTGCGTTTGTGGTCATTTCCCAAATGAGATCCAGCCCAAGAGGACTGAAGGATCTGCTGCCTGTGGGATTTTCTTTCCAGCTCTTTGTTTGGAGAGGGGGAAGTTTCTGGCAAGAGAAACTCACTCTTAAGCTGAAAGGCTGCTCAAGGGAGGGTAGTGGTGAGGTGCTGCTTTGCTCATGTTTGCTGCCGTTACCTGTTCCTGTCTTTAGACTCAGTCCATGCCCTCTGGCACAGTGACACAGTGCTGCCTGCTGAAACAGTTCGGGGGTCTGATGGAATTCCAGAAAAACTAGACCAGTTCTTTATTTTTCCTGCAAGTACTATTGACTAGCTCTGGATGGTGCACAGTGCTCCCACTGTATGTTCTTTGGGGATAAACTGCTCCTGATGACAGTTTCACAGGCTGGCTGCAGAGGGTGGTGGGCTGACTTTTATTTTTATTCTTTTTTAAACCCTTGCAGTCTTCCTGAGGGTTCTTGTTAGTCAGAGACGTAGGTGTGAATGAGCAGCAGACCTGTGCCCTGCCTCTGGTATTCATGTACCTCTCAAAGGAGCTGCTGTAAGGGAGCCAAAGGGTAAACCCAGGCTGTTGTGAATGCCTGGGATGACAGTGATGATAAATCATGAAATCTTGCTAGTGCTTTGTCTGTATGTCTTTAAGCTTTATTTTTCCTGATGTAAAAATGGAAGTGACATCTGTGTCTAATGTCTGAGGCTGTGACCTCAGTGAAATCCACTGATGGATGCTGCATCATCTAAGGCTGCTCTGCAGAGGCTCTGCCCTTGCTGAGCTGGCTGTTGTGCATGCACCCTCGCAGTGTCCTGGGGCTCGTGCCACTAGCTGCGAAAACAGGAAGGCTGCTGTTTCCTTGGGACCTGGCTTAACACTGGCCATAGTGGAACTTATGTGGGGAGAGAAGGCATGTTCTGAACTGCCCCAGTGTGTGTTTAGGCATCTGGTGTGGTGACAGATAATTTCTGACCTCCCAGTATGCAGTTACCATCTTGTCGTCGCTGCCAGAGGCTGAGTTTTGCTGGCCCTTTGCTGCTTTGGAGCTCTAGGGCTGAGCAGTCTGTGCAGCTGGTAATAAACCTGAGATAAGAGCATGCCTCTAACCCTGGAAGGCACCAGGTCAGATACACCCAGCTAAGCATTAATTCTGTCCTCTGCAGGTTATCATCGTGTGCTACCAGAGAAGTCCATCAGTGTTCTCTGGAAAGCCTTCTCTCTGCTGTGTGATGGACTGAGGCTGTTTCTAAGAAAGCTAACTACAGAAAAGCAGATTCCGCTCCCTCCTGATGCATGGAGACAAGTAAGTTCTTCCTCCGGCGCCGCTGCTCTGACCCCATTCCTGCCAAGCTGAGAAAGCCACCTTACCCCACTGGTTCTGATAACAAACCCTCCCTGCCCACCTCGCAGCTGGTTTTTGGGGTACTCTGCGGTGGTGCTGTGCTGTGGCAGCTCCCAGCAGGGTTAACCAGCTGCTGGGGGACACGTGTGAGACAGCTGGGACTACTCAGCAGGCAGGGTCCCGCTCCCTGCGCTGTGTTTGAAGGGGGTCGGGGGTTGCGGTGGGCAGGCAGCACTGGACCAGAGCTGCTCAAGGAGCCTGGCTGGGGAAGGCTGGTGGTGACCAGCCGCTAACCTCGTGTGTGCTTGGCAGCCTGCAATCCCATTTATTAGCACTTAAAATTTGCTGTCTCTGCTCCAAATGGAGTGTTTACAGCATTGACACGAACAGCTGTCCCAGTCAGCCAGATCATAACAAATGGGAGCTCTGGCTGGAGTGTTATTTTGCTGCAAGGGGGCAATACATCTTATTACTAAACAATGAAGCTCGTGATGGATGGTGACGAGTCTCTTTGCTGTCTTGCTTGATGATCACACTGAAAAATAAACATAAAACCAAAGATGTTCCCAGGGATCTAGGCGCTGTACCTGGGAAGAGACAGCGTTGAGGTTCTCTGGTGCTTTAACTGCAAGAGCCTTTGCATCAGGCTATTGGTGATGCTGCCTTCTCTCCAGGAGCGCTGAGCTGGGAGGGATGTGGCAGTTGGGGGAGGAAGTTCAGCAGGACCCAGGGAGGAGGAGGTGCTGCTCAAAAACATGGGTTGTAGCAAGAGCTGAAGACAACTGGTCTCTTCCCTGGGAACACTATGGAGCTTTTGTCCTCAGTGATATTACCTGTCATCTGATTAGAAGGCAGTATGGGTTGAACAGCCCCTGAAGCAGGGCTGTGTTACTGGGGGAGCTTATGGCTTGAAGGTGAGTGAGTTGGGGACAAGGTACTCCAGAGGGCCATGGAGGAAGATGATGGTTACTGGGGAGACAAGGCCCTCCTGAGGGCCAGGCACGTCATCGTGCTGCTTCAAGTGACTTGTGTGGAGGACTGTAAGCCATAACCTCTTTGAGCAGAGAGCTGGAACAAATGATAGGCTCATTTAATGCCAGCACAGGCTTGGAGGAATCATTTTCAACAGAAAGGAGGTGAGCTACTCTGCTCCTGAGCAGCTGGAGCAGCAAAGCTCAACCCTGCGCAGGTATGTTACCTACAAGTTGGTCACTGCAGAGATATTGATGGATTCTTGGACCACGCTCTGCAAGAGCTGCAGAGGAGTGCCAGCTGGCTAAAGATGGTCTGTGAGTCACTAATCTCCTACATACACCCTTCACCCACGCACCTTTCGCCTTGTGCTGTTTCTAAGAGCAGCCGGCACAGGACTGCTGGATTTTCTTATCTGCTCTCCCCACCCTAAGGGTGTTTTCTTTTAAGTGGGAACTGTGAGATGATCAGGTGGTGCTGTGATTTCACAGCAGAACAAATATATTCAGAGCACAAGTGGGGCGAGCAGAACAGCCCCGTGGGAACAAGCATCTCCCCTATTTGGGCTGTATGGGTGGCAGTGCAGGGCGCAAATGTGGCACAACAGGGCTGACAGCAGTGAGGACTGGCGTGGGGTGTGCGAGTGATATGGGGAAGTGTGGGGAAACCAATTGAAGCTCATCTAAAATATTAGCATATCAGCAGGCAGGAATTCTTCCAACTGGATTGGTTTCACTAGGGGATGAGGGAATAGGGCCAGCATTCAGCCGCCAGTTTTTCTTTTGGCACGCTTGCATTCATCACCTGACCTGGCGAGGCATTGCTGGGATCTGCTAGAGGAGAGCAGCGGAGGGGCTTGGCATATCCCCGGGGAAGGGTATTCCCAGCATTGCACTCTTGCAGCAGGAGCTGTGGCAACGAATGACGGCGGAGGGACGAGCCCTTGGTTGGGAGCCATGAAAGCAAACAAGAAAGCAGCTCTGTTTTGGTGTGTGTGTTTGTGGAGCAGATGAAGGAAGGGGAAGCTTTTAAAAATCCCAGTCCTCTTTTTGCCAAAATGTTCTCCCCAGTATGTATTTATATTTAGTATCTATCTAGCAGAGAAGAGGGGGAGGGCTGTCTGGGAAGGGGGTTTGCTGAGAGGAGGTGGGTTTGTAATTCAGACAGATTCAAAGACAGACTTAAATAGAGCATTAATGGAGGAGGGAAGGTTTGAGATCGCAGCTTTCTAGTTTGGCAAAAACAGAGCTTTCTGTGCGTGCTGGCTGCTGCTCGAGCGCAGGGGTGGTTGGTCTCTGCACGGAGGAGCTTTCATTTATGTGCACACAGGCACTCCTGAGAGTCTTCATGCTGTTTTGGGGGTTTTTGGAAGAGGAAAGAGGGAGTGGAGCTGGCTTACCCCATGCCTTGTGCGTGTGCGCCATGGTGGAACGAGCAGTATTGCTGCCAGCTTGGGGGCTCGCTTGCCTTTCTCCAGACAGAGCTGAAAGCAGCCTGGCCTGGTGATCTGCAAGTTGCTGCTGGACACTTGATCTGGGAAAGACCTTGTGGCTTTGCCTTTCTCCCCGGGTGGAAGTTTGGGCTTTGAAGCAAAGCTCTGCTGAGCTCCTGTAACTGAGCTCCTGTGCTGTCTTTTCCCTTAAAATTTACTGAAATTGGAGAATGCAGTGCTGAAAGGTTTGCTGGACATCAGACTGCAGCCAAAATCATCGTGCTCCCTTTTTTATTTCTGTCAAGATCATGGTGCACTTGATTTTATTTCTGATTGTTCAGTAAAGGTGAGTGCTGGGACCAAGAAACTCATCTGCAATAAATCTGTGCCCAGTGACTGTCTGGGAGCAGGCTGCAGTTTCCTCAGGTGCATTTGCTCTTTGGGTCAATCAAACCCCATTTCTTCACATTTCTACTTTTGTTGGTAGATACCAATATTTGAAAATTACAGTCATGTTGCCTAGTTACCATGGGGTAGAGAAATTGCATGGGCTTGGTCTCTGTGGGTGGCTGCAGATGGGTGTGCAAGCAAGTCCCAAGCAGCTGCATGGGGTAGGAGGGAAATTCAGGACCTGGAGTATTGCATGAGAGATTATGGATAGAGATGATGTGGATGAGTGAGAGATTGCAATAGGAGTTAGTTGACCAGATACCTAACTTCTGCAGACCTGCGTACATTATATTACAAGAAAATAATCTGAAGGTCTCTGCGCTCCTGCACTAGAAGTATATAGGAAAAGTTAGTCTCTAATACCTCTGTATCGGCAAAGAAATCACAACCTGGTCCCTGGACACAGACTTTGACAATCATTTCCTGCTAATGCTTTGGCGAGCGAGTCTGTCACTCAAATATTTGCTGAGAAGTGAGATTCTTAGCTCAGTCTGTGCCTGGTTGGGTCCTTGCCAAGGAGGCACAAGGATGATGGGAGAGGTGACCTGGGCTGGTGTTGGTTTCTGCACTCGGAGGAATTTTGCTTCTGAAAAATGCAAATGTGGTTGGAACCAATTCTGTTCAAAAATGTGAACAGACACTCAAAGGACCTTTCTTCACTCTCCCCATGACTTCTCCTTCTCTAATTGCTAGGATGAATGCATAAACCCTTATACTGAAGTGTTCGCAAGAGCGGGTTTACTCATTTTACTCTTTTTCTTGTCATAAAAGGCGTCTTATTAAGCAGGTTTTAATGTTTGCTCACCAAGAGACATGGATTATAAAGCTTTAGAAATAACTTGCATCTGGAAAAGCCAATTAATAAAACAAAAATTCTGATGTCATTTTCTCATAAATTAACAATTTATAGATAATTTACAGTGCTCATGTCATTAGGCAAATGGACTTTAAATTGATTTCAAATTAGTGGGTTAATGATTTCACACAGGTATCATTTCAATGGGCAGCATATGTGTGGTGGTTTTTCGGTGAAGGGGTAGGTGTGCAGGAGCAAACTCGTGCCTCTGTAATTGAGGCAATAATTGGAGTGGTGGTCGCATTCAAGTGTAGTATTGATCTGCAAAAAAAGTGCTGACTGTCTCCATCAGAGTGGCAAAGAGGGGGTGGGAAAGGACTCTGGGAAAGACTGCAGTCTTTGCATATTTCTTGGATAATAACTTTCTTTTGGTACGCATTAACTCCAGCTTGTACATTAAGGTAGCTGATTGATTTGGTGTTGTTAAATAACCTTGCAGTTCGTAGTTCTGGAAAAAATATTCAACTGAGTTTTAATTACAGTTGTAAGGGAACAATATGTCCCCAGATTGATTAAAAGTGGGGTGATGATTGCGTGGAGTCCGAGACCAAGCCGAGGGGGGAGGTGAAGTGCTCTCATTGCTGCTGCGATGGCCAGGCTGCGTGCCGCAAGCTTGGCCCGGGAGCCAGTCTCCAGCCTTGTTGCTGCTCTGGTATCAGCTTCCATCTTTGTGTGACTTTCTTTCACCTCATTTTTCTTTTTCTGTCATTTCGTCCTGCCTGCAAAGGTTGTAAATACTTTACGGGAATGCCTGACTCGCTCGTGTATATTATTAGCACAGAGAGCTAAGGTTGGAGCCCCGAGGTGCTAGCAGAAGGTCAGCAATTGATATCTCAGCTTGGTCAACTGTTAGTTGCCAGGAGGTCCAGCCTGGTGTCACGTTGGAGCAAATCTGGAGCAACTCCACTGGCTTGGTTAGCATTTCTGTAGGCTTGTGCTGGCGTTAATAAATTGATGATCTGGGCTTTTTGTGTCTCATCACCCTAATGCAAGAGGCATAAGAAATGCTAATGAATTCCTCCTCTGGCAGATGAGGAGTTATGGTCCCTGCCCTGCTGCGGAGTAACTGGGGCGGGGAGAGATGTCTGCCCAAGGTCGCGGGAGGGGAGAAGGGGCTTCCCTCCCGTTGATGTAGCGCTGCTTTCCGCAAGCCCCGCTTCATGCGGGTGTGTTCCGCAGCGTGAGGCTATCGAGGCAGGACAGCGCTGTACAGAGATTACGGTCTAAATTGGCAACACCCTGAGCAGTGCCCTGGGCGTTGCTATTCAGCGCTACGGATGGGGAGGCTGAGTGCTGTGGAGGATTATGTTTTGAGCACGACAGACAGTAACTCATGAATTAAACGGCTGTGGAAATGGATTTTGTTGGCAGTACGTGTTTGTGGAGTGCAGTCTCCCTGTGGCTGGCTGTTTACACAAACTCTATTGCTTCCAAGCTTTGTATTGCAAAATTAAATTCCTCCTGCATTAAAAATTTATGTTGGATGAAAAGATCAGTATATTGAAACTTGGTGAGAATATCCCCCTCCATGCACATACATACCTCATTTAGATGTACCTTTCCTATGAATGCCAGCTGATGATCCAAATCATGCGAGATAAGGTTTATAATTACCTTCTATCAGTGCTCTTTAGGAAGTGGAAAGGTGCCCTTAAATAGGGGGTGATCCCTATAAAGATGAAATTTATACCAAGTGAGAAGTTGTTATTGCATCCCTTAGCATTGCCTGTGCTCCAGAGAAGCACAGAACCTACAGAGATAGATTTATGGGAAAGCATCTTCCCACAGTATGTTATTTTAGATTCAAGGACGCTAAAATTCTGTCGTTTATTGCACAGAGCTACTTGTGTCAGTACACAATTCAGCTTGTAATTATAGCCTTTCATCTTATTAGCATATGTAAGAGTTTATATAAGTTTTATCCAAACATTTTTTTAATTCATTAGGTGTTCTCCTTGTATCTGCTGTGCCCTGGGGCTAAGAAACACTCTGCACTTGTTTTTTTATGTAAATTAGACCTTAAAGACGCACATAAATCTGTAGACATGCTTCTACCATTTAAAAATGATGCCTTAAGATGCGTACAATGAAGGGAATAAGGATTTAAAGCCCCATCTGAGTAGAATACACTTTATTTTGTATATATTTTGCAGGAAAGCAGATATAGCAGCACATCTTGAGAGGAGTTTGGGAAGAAAAGGTGGGAAATGAAAGGGGAAGCGGGCTGATGGTGATAGTGGAGGCGAGCAGCAGCTCGAGGTAGAGACCCAAAACAGGGCAGGGATGGGAGGGTGGCAAGAGAGGAGAAGGCTGGAAAGACCTCAGGTTGAGGTCTTTGGCTTCACCGCAAACGTGGCCTCCCTGACATAGCCACCACGAGTGCTGTGCGTCTTGCATGGGGCAGGAGGGATGCAGGGCTCTAAGTGGAGGCTTAGTGCTGCTGCTGGAGTAGTCTGTTACAAGCAAGGAGCAATAATGCTGCCCTCGGGGCGTGGAGGGAGCCCCAACCCTCCTTGCAGAAAGGCATGTTGGTGCTGGCTGGCTGTAGCAGTGCTCCATGACTTGTTGGTGTTTCCTCTGGCCAGATGGGGCTTGGCCTCTTCTGGATGAAATTCCTTTTCCCATTAAATCGCGCGCTATTTATTTCTCTGTTCTAGGCTTTGGCTGCACGCTATGAGTCTGGAGGAGCCCTGACCTGAAGGGACCATTTGTTTCTGCGGGTGCAGCCCGCTGGCGGCCAGGAGGGGTGGCGGGGGCCATGGCCAGGGAGGAGAGCTTCAGCTCCCATATGCCGCTGTTCCCCGTGCCTCCTTGCTGTCTTGATACTTTGAAGGGGGCGGGGGGGGGAATAAAACCAAACAAAAAACCCCTCCCATTACCTTGGGCAGCTGTAGTGGAGTCAGACGGATCATTTCTCCCTGCAGATGGAGGCTGGGAAGAGCGACTTGTTTCCTCCCTGCATTGGAAACACTCCCTTGGTCAAAGGGAGCGATCTGGTAGCAGCGCCGTTTTCTTCCAGCAGCTGCAGGGCCTTTTGCTGGTGCGGCAGACCATGCTTGCGGGGACCTGGGGGACAGACCTGGGAGTACCCGGCTTCAGAAGGGCTTTGATAACAGACCTTCTAGTGGCTGGAGCCTTGGTCATCGTCTTCAGAAACCCAGGGAAAGGTTTTGGGTCTAGACCCACAAGAGCCCTGAGGCTCCCAATGTAGGAACCCAGATGGGAGTTTGATGCTTTTGTTGCTGGCAGCCTGTGAATGAAAGCCCCTGCCTCACAGTGCTATCTGCATCTGTCACTCTCCATGCTTAGTGAGAGTGGGAGATACAACCTCTGATTAATGCCTCCAGGGAGTTTCTGCAATATTGTTTTGCAAGCAATTGTCATTTAACATTAAGGTAAATACCTTGCAGCTATGAATTCAAAAGCCTTTTTTCCCCTTCCTTTTGAAAACAGCCTCTTGGCTTCACAAGCTCTCCAGCTAATGTTAAAACTGCCTCTTTCATCTGCCAGCACTCCAGCCAACCTGCCGCTACCCTGGAGCTGGCCCTGAGCAGCAAGTGGTTGCCCACACTGGGTCGGGTCACGGGCAGAGCAGGTCGCTGCTGCGATGGCTGGGAGACCTGGGCAGGGAGAGGAAAAAATGGAAAGGAAACTTGGTGCTTCTGCCCTTTTTACCTCTTGTGGGAGACTGCTGGTTAGTTGGCACAGGCTAGTGCTGAGTGGTTGGATATGTAAATGAGTTCATTTTCATTAGGGGTCTTGGCTATGTGAAAACACCATTAACTCCATCAAGGCTCATCTCTTTTAATACCTGTGTTTCCCCTGGAGACATCTAAGTTTCTAAGATAATAATTTCTTATCAGACTCTGGTGACTTTTACATAAGTAAGTAGATTGATGGAGGAGACACCACTCCTAATGTTTTTTCCTTTATTTCTAAATTATGTGATGTCTTTTAATTACTAGTGCTTCTCTGAAATGTTTAGCTTCCACCTTTGCTTGGTCCTTGTTGCCTCATCTGGTTCTTGCTGATGTAACCCAAACTGACTAATGCGGTAGCCAAAACCCACAACAAAATACTTCCTACCCCTCTCTGTGTTAGAAATCAAATCAAATGTTTTCGGATAGTCACCGCATCATTGCAGGCGGTAATGGTACCAGTGCACGCCCCTGTGAAGGTGGTGAAAGTTTTCTCCTGTGAAGGACAACAGTCTCTCCTTTTGCCAGCAACCCCCTAAAAAGCCAGCAGTGTGCCTTGTTCTGGCTCCTTCACAGCAATGCAAACAATTACTGTTGCGTGAAAGCCCCGGCTGCCCATGCTTTAACAGCATTGCAAATTACACTCATAAATTCCGAGTGCAGCTAATTGTTGTTTTATGGAGTAGATGTTCTTTAGGAAAAAAGATTAATCTGTAAACACTCTGATGCCCTGCTGAGCAGAGGGCTATTTATCTTGGGTGAGGAATAGCCTTCCAGAGCAATGTAAGTGCAAGGTGGATCACAGACTTTTCAAGGGCACTCACGTTCCCCTGGTGTGGTTCTGGAGAAGTGGGATCTGCGAGAGGTTTTTGTAATGTGGGGTTTCATCTGCTGCTAGAGCAATATGCCTTGTGATTACGGTGTTATTACTTGTTCTGGAAACCCTTCTGGCCTGGCTGAGATCAGGGCTCCCCTGTGCCGCCCGCTGCCCTTGTGAAGGGGAAGGATGCAGTTGGTTTGAAGGATTACACTCAAAGTGAATGCGACTGGCTGGGGACAGAGGTATAAACCTCATTGTGCAGGGGAAGCGAGATGCTGAGCAGACTCTGCTTTGTTAATTTGCCAAGATACTGTTGCGTGGTATTTGTCACCATAAGGAGGTGCCATGAGAAGGTTTCTGCCCTTCATTTGTCTTGAGCCTGTCCTGAAGATTGATAGGAAAGCCAGAAATAAGTTGCTCTGGAGCAAGACTCCAGAGCCCTGACCTGGAGTGGCCTCATCCTGCACCCCGGGAAGTCGGTGGTGAAGCAACTCCCCTGTTTGCTTGGGGGGTGTCCAGGCTTCCACTGCTGGAATGACCCTAGCTAGGCTTAAGCTCCCCTCCCTTAGCCCCCCAGCACTTGTAGGTCAGCCAAAACCTGCTGCTTCTCGTGGTGACAGTCCCACCTTCAGAGGCTGCTCCCCTGTTCCTGCCGGTACTGTGCTCTGCGTGCAAATGTAGCCCTTTAAAAGGCCAAGTGCTGAGCCTTTCCTCTCTTTATTCCTAATTGGATCCTCTGTGCTCAATTGTCTTAATCCGTGGAAGTGTTACGAGGGTGAAGTTTCAGCACTTTTTTCTTACCGTAATTTATTGTATTTTAATTCTGGTTTCAGTGTGCAGTGACTTGGCAGGATATGTGATTTGCAGGGAGGCAGAGGGTGGGAGGCTTTATAAATAAAATACCTGTGTCTGTTCCGTCTCCCTTCACATCCGGGGGCTGATCTTCATTACGCCAGGGCAAACCTGGGAACATTTCCACTAAAATTTAGGGTGGCACCAGCACGGTGCTGGTGTAGCAGAGGTGAGAATCTGACTGCGAGCGAATTGTCAAGGCTGTAGCTCTCAGGGCTCTAAACAGACAATGTATGTGTATTTTAATAACTGTAACCTTCACAGCAAGCACAGTTTCTGCTGAATGTGCAGAATGTAAACCTGCATTAAAATAGCTGGAAAGGTGGTTTGTGGTAGCTCTTGATACACTGTTTGGACTGGGCTTTGCTTTGCTCCAGGAGGCTCTAGCGAGGCTTTGGGAGGGAATGATGTGCTAATTGAGAATTCGGCAAATAACAGCTTTTTAAAAGTCCTTGTCTAGTAAGGTAAGAGACACCTCTAAAAACACACTTTCACTGGTTAGAAGCACGTAAGAGAATGTCCTTGTGGGCTGAACGGGACACTTTAATGATAGGTAATAACAGTGCTTTGAGCTTTGCAAATGCTCTGTATAATCAAAATGCTTTTGGCCCTTCCTTGTAGTGCTGAGGTAAAGCAGGTAAGGACAGGGAAGTTTGTTCTGTGTTTTTCCCCTTGAGTGCGTGGAGAGGGCTAGTGGGAGCCGTGCTGAAAGCACCATCTCTTGCCCAAATCCAGCTTCTGAAAAGGACTTGGACCATTTAAGGGGCTTTGGTGTAAATGCTGAGGTTGGCATGTGCCTAATGCTCTGGTGAATGTTGCTGGAGAGCCAGTCTGAGATCTGATATCGTGTGAAGTGGGGCCTGGTGGGAATCAGACCTTTGAGCACATAGCCTGCTTTATTTGGCTTGGTGTCAGCTGGGGTAACTCCTATTGCAACAGCTACTCTTTTAAAGGGGAAAAACTTTGTAGCTGATTGACAGTGAGCAAAAGCATTTGAAAATAAGGTTGAGCCAGGCTTTCACGTAAACGATGTGCCTTTTCCCTTCAGTGGTGTGGAGCCTTGTGTGGGGTGCGCTCCTGGCTGGCAGCCCTGGAACTGCTAACGGTGGGGAGAGGGGAAGAGGAAAGGTCTCCCCGGGAGGTGCAGTGCTGTCGCGCTGCTGCTGCTGGAGTCTGATCCTGCTTCACGAGGAACAGATGCAAAAAGGGGCGAGAACATTAGCAGAGCACAGGAGTGGCTCGCTCTGGTGTGGACTCGGCTGGCGGTTCTGCTGCTGGAGGACCTGGGGCCTGACCTCCTGTCTGATGAGCTGAGCTGGAGCTCCTCGTCTCTGCTGCTGAATCAAGGGTTGCTCTGTTATGGGGTGAAGGAGGCAACGCCTTCAATCAGTGCTCTGCTGTAGTGGCCAGGCTAGAGCACGTGTGTGGTATTGTGAAAATTCAATGTATGGAGAGGCTGGGTGGGACCCACGTTCCCCCAGTAATGCTGGCTCTTGGCAATCGCTCAGAATGACCTGAAGGAGAGAAAATCTTCATCCATCCCCTCCAGCCCCAGATGTGATTTCAAGGAGTCAGTTTTTATTCCTGGTCTGAATGTGAGCTTACTCTAAATGCTGACTGTTACTGTGGGTAGGTTCAGCTATATTTGTGTGTGGTGCCTATTGCTGCTGTACCAGGGCCCCTCAGACTTCCACTGCCGTACCTCCGCAGCTGAAATATCTCAGCTGTAACCTATTTAGCTTTCCTGGCAAAAGTTTTCAAGTAGCACACGAGGCTTTGCAGACAGTGTGTGGGTGAATGTGAGCAAAGCCAGCAAGGTGTTCAAATTCAAGTAGGTCAAGAGTGGGAAAGAGAGATTTTTCACAGGAAACACTGAGACATGTATTTTAAGTGATTTTGTTCCAAACGGAAGTCAAATAATTTTTTTTTTTGAAACTCAGGTTTTCTACAACTGAACCTAAAAAATAAATCCCTTCCACCATGAAAATAATCACCCAAACCTTCAGTTTAATCAAAACATTTATCTCCAGTAGATTGGGTGAGAGCTGTTCCAAACTGGTGCAATTTAAGCTCATTTCTAAGTTGAAATACACGTGACCATTCAGCAGAGCATTTTAAAGTTACTCACTTTAACATGCAATTCGGTCCTGCTGCCCTCAACAAATAGCATGAATGCAAGTCAATAATTTTAAAAACAAACGCAGTGCTGTGACCTTGGTAATCGTGCAGCCAACTTTTCCACTGTCGTTCATCTCCGTGCTGTGTTGCTTTCAAATACATGCCCTCAGGCACGCGTTTCGGGTGCTTTCTGAGTTGGGGCCCAGTGTCCAAACCCTTCATGAAGTTTATCTGTGGGAACAAAAGGTTTTTATTCCACTGTCACTGCAGTTGCTGCGTGGGAGTGTTACAGTGGTGCGGGGGGAGGAAGGGGGAATGCGCTTCTGTGCGATCACAAAATTGAATTCATTCTGTGTATTAATGTAGCAAGCATCATTTTCTTTACACAAAAGAGAAAGTCCAAGAAATAAGAGGTTTAACTTAAGTCATCGATACAAAAGAAATATGCCTCCCGTTGTACCACTGTGAACAAATGAAGCTGGATGCCTGTCTAAACAACCGATTGCTTCCAGGCAAGTAAATAAAACCCACTCAGGATGTGACATTTCTTCAAGGGGACCTCAATGTTTTGATTTACCTTCACTAAGGAGCAGAACGTGGTTGTGTTAGCGGAGCTGCCCCAGCCCTGAACTTTGCTGGCTCCAGCGTGTTTGTGTGAGCACAGAACACCACTCCCTGGGGCAGGGGACTTGGTTGGAGCTGGCTGGGGAGGCAGCCGCTGTGCGAGTTGCTGCACAGTTGCCTCTGCTTCTGCCCAGCTCCCTCCGCATGCGTGCATCCTTCCCGGGGTCTGTTGGGTTTTTGTAGGTTTTGGGAAGTTCCTGTGGATGTTGTGGCACTGCACGCAATTTGAAGTGCATGGCTGCGTTGCCTCTACTGAGAAGTCCATCTGCAGAGAAGAGCTGTGGGTGAAGCTGTGCATTTAGAGCAAAGGTGTGATATGCCCAGTGCCGTGGTGGGAGTGAGGCATAGATAGGCCCAGGAGTTGGAGTGCTGCAAACCGTGTGCTGGGAGCCCCCAGCCGGGTTTTGTCCTTGGCAGCACTCTGGTCACCCTGTGGAAAAAGCTGTTGGCAGAGTATCTGGGAATGCAGACTTGAATGGGATTGTCGGAGCAGTGTCTGTCCACTCCACAGAGCAGGGATCAGCAAGTGCAGGGAGCTGAAACACCAAGCACCTCCTTGACATTTCCTCGTCGCCCCTCCTCAGCCGCTGACACTGTTGGTTTATGGCTGTGAACAGCAGGAAGTTCAGGAATGATTTCTCCTTTGATATTTAAATTGCAGACAACATTTCCAATTAAATTTCCCTTTTTTACTACATGTTGGTTCAGGTGTATTAGCCTCTTTATTTTATTAGGGTTATTATCTGTTGTTGAGGCTGCTAGCAATGCAGAATTTGCTGACATTTTGGCAGGAAGGCTTCTGAAAGCATTGCCTGCTCTTAACCTTTGGGAATGCGTGGGATTCTGCTGTTGGGCATTTGCCAAGGCCATGGCTGTCTTAAAAGCTCTGCCTCTCTGCTGGGATCTGCAACCCCTGCGAATCCAGCACACGCTGGAAATCCCAGGGCATCTTTAACTACCTACCCCTTGGCTGTGGCTTGTAGACTCTCTGGCCAGGTAGAAGATGGTGGGGCCTCTGTGAAGGATGCACAGGGAAACCTCAGACTCCTTGCACCTGGAATTGCCTCCCAGAAAGGTATAGAGCTGAGCTCAAATATTTCCTAATGGCTTTGCTTTTCATCTGTTTCATTCTGCTGGCTGGATAAAGGTTTTCTTTTTCTCATCATGATGAGAGATGTTCTTTGTCAGGGCTCTTTATCTCTGAGGTTGTGGAGATAAACCTACAGACCTGAAAAGACAGGAGAGAAGGAGGATGCAGCTAGTTAGGCTGAGAGAAGGAGTCTGAAGAAAGAGCAATGGAAGTGGAGGGGGAGAGAGAGGTTAGGAGAGGGTGAGTTATGTCACATTGTTCGTTTGTGTTACTTGTCCTATTCGCCCAAGCAGTTGCGAATTAGAACAAACTGGGTCAGCAGAAACTTGCTGGTCTCCCAGCAGAAGCATCAGGAGATGATGTACAGGGATTTAGCCATATGACTGTTTTATTTTCTAGTGTACTGTGGCTGGGGTTTAGCTTGGAATAGCTTTACTGAGAGACCTGCAAGGCAACAATTGCAGCATTACCCAGAGGGAGCAGGAGATGTGTGGGGATCAGCTGCATGGCTGTTTCGGGCTTTATGACAAGTACGTTGCAGGGATTTTGCTTTGTACAGAGCTGTGTAGTTAAATCCTCCTCAGTTTCATTATGACTGGTGCTGTTCATGTAAGTTACTTTCTCTTCTGCTATGGATAGCTCTGGTCCTAGTGTGACAGGAGAGAGGAATGCCTTTTGCTTTGCAGGGTGTCGAGGGCTGATGCAGCTGCCTTGGTTATTCCGAAGGCATTCAGGTTGCAGGAGGAGGAGGGCTTGCAGCCGCTTACCCTAGTGCCCACACCAGTGGTGGTGGTCTGGATCTGAACTGGAAGAGCTGATCTGCAGTTCCTGGCAGGCCCAGAGGCTGTGGGCCAGGTGGGTACATGGGGGGGATGCCTTTTGAGGCTCCTCAACCATGCACCCTGAGTGGGTGGCCAGGGCAGAGCTGTGTCTGTGGCCCTGTGGGACAAAACAGATTGTCTGGAACTTGAAAGCTGAAAGTGTCCTGGCCTCCCAAGTGCCTCCTGCCTGGCGTACATCTGGAGGGGTGTCACTGGGCATTGTTAAATGCACCAGCTATGCAACACAAGGCCCAGTTTCCTCTTCTACACATATGTAAACTCCATCTAAATGATTGTTACCCAGGGCTGGAGCAGACCCCTGCCGGTATTTAGGGCAAATGGGGCATCCGTGCCGCCAGGATTGATGCTTGCTCTGAATAAACTCAGTATTTCTCCTGACAGTCCTTTGCCTCTGCATAGCATCTTCCATGTCAAAGTCCCAGAGCCTTTACAAGCCTTAATTACCTGCCTTTTTAATCACATCCCTGTGGAGTAATATAATTCCCCAGTTTATAGATAGGAGCTTTGAGGTACAGAGAGGCTAAGGTCAAGAGGAGAGATGCATGAAGAATGGTAATACAGGCCAGCAAAGTATTTTGACACTTTAATTCCTTCTGATTCGGAAGGAGAATCCAAAATGCTGAATTATCCGTGCCTTTACAAACCTCTCCAGCCACATACGTGCAGCTCACTCCTTACTGATAGAAGGTGAAGAGTAATTGAGAGGAACACTGCTCCCAGGTGACTCCCTTAGCAGGGCATGGGATTGTATGACTCTCAGCAAAAGAGGTTTGGGGCTTGAGATGTGTAGCAGCAATGAAAAGCAATTTATGAGGGCATAGATTTAAATGAGTCAGTTCATTTATAAAATCAACTTCTCCAGGCTACTTAGCTTTTTGATGTCTCACCAGTATTTAATTGTCTTAACTTGGTCTTAATAGAATCATTAGGTTTTATATCTCTGTAGATCTTGATTTATTTCCCAGCTCTAAATCTATTGGCCTGTGGCAACACTTCCGCTTAGCTTTGATTTGCAGGGGGGGCAGGAGTTATTAGACCAGCAAGTTTGTTCTGCATTAGCAAAGGGAACAGTTCTTAACCAAATCGTCTATGTTTTGTGCTGCAGATTTCAAATGAAACATTGCTATGGCAATACTTACCACACTGGATGTTATCTTGATGAGTTGATTGTTCTCCTTTCCCATCTTGGAATGGCCTCTGTCCCTCAATATTGCATATCTGGGTCTTGCTATCCCTCGTTTCTCAAATACAGCCTTAGCCGTAAGACTGCCTTGGGCCTCAAGGAGACGCAGATCCAGGCAAGCTGTATAAAGTCAAGGAGGACTTCATTTCATAGCAGATGTCTGCACAAATAACTACTAAGACTGTAGACTTGCAACCTGCTCTCAGTTGCCCCACATCTCCCTTCCCCAGTGGGACAGTAGGGCCCTTCTTGGCTTGCCTGACCTTGGGCTGAGCTTCACATGGCAGGAGGCATCTGTCTCCACACACCCTGTAGCCCAGCGGTGGCTGCCACAACAAAAACGGCACAGGGTTTGGGGTTCCCTGCTGCCTTTGGTGTCTTCACCTTGCTGGTGTTGCGAACGGGGGGGGGGGAAGTTGTACGCAGGAAGGGGACGGTGGCTTTGCTGTGGCTACGGGCTGCTTACTGTCCTTGCGTAGTGTGAGGGGCTGCTGCCACGAAGTCTGGGGAGCTGGAGGAAACCTTTTCCAAGCAGAGCTGTGAAATTAAGTTCTGAGTCCAAGTTGGTGACTGGAGGGTGAAGTGAGGCAGGAAGATAAATATTTTAAGTTTCAGTATTTGTGTTTTTCTGAAATGCCTAAGTATGTTTTGAAACCAAGTCTTCCTTTGTTTTTGTTCTGTTTGATACAAAACAGGTTTTTCTGGACTTGAGCCAAGATGAAATTTCACTTTTCCCATCTTCCTTGGTCAATGACTAAGTTAAAGCAAACAAAGAAATTAACTCCCTCAATCAGCTGTATCCCCAGGCTGCCAAGGTTTTGGCTGGGAAAGGAAAGATTGGCCCCATATCCTCAGGGATCCTGCTTTTTAGAGAAGAGGCTGGCCAGCAGCAGACTGGGGAAGGCATCTTGGGACACCAGTGGATTTAGCTCGTAATAACAGCGGGGGTCAGTGACAGCTCTGTCTGTAGCTGATAAGTAAAAGAACAAGCTCGGAACTGCAGGTCAAGAAACAGCAGCTGTCATTACCTTAGAAGCCCTGATAACATAATCCTTTAATAATACCAACATAATACCAGCAGCTGAGGGCAGGGGGAGGCAGGGGAAAACTAGAAAAACTGGCCCTGCATTTGGTGTGGAGTGACATGGGAGAGGAGGACGTGTGCCCGGGTGGCTGGGGCACAGTGGGGCTGGAGCACAACACAGGTGAAGGTGGGAGTCTCTGAGCACAGGAGGTGGCTTTGCTAGGAAAGATGCCCTGCTGAATGCCCTGATGTGTGGTTTTTTTGGTTACTGTTGTGTTTTTAACTACTTTTTCCCCACACCAAATGCAGCAGTGCTCACGCTGTTCTCCTGCTCACGACCTGAACTAATGCTGCAGCTGCCTGCTAGGAGGAGGAAATGCCATTTGGTTGCCCCTTGGCCACTCTGTGCCAGGGCCAGAGGTACCAGCTGTTCGGGGATGGGAATCCTCTTGCTGCTGAAGACCTTGTCTAAGGCTCTTGGAGGCAACAGGGCTTTGGTTAGCCTCTGCAGAGGAGGTGCGTGTCCTCAGGGCTTGTGCAGCTCTTCAGAAGTGGAGAGTTTGTTCACAGCATTGAAAAATAATGCAAAAAGTGTAGCTTGCCTCTTACTGGATATGTTGTCCCTCTGCCCCCCACTTAAGAAAATATTGCCCTCCAAATTCAATCCTGTAGCCCATTATTCATGAGGTCATTACTGTTTAATTTAATCACCAAATGTCAGCTGAATCCCATTTATTCTGCCAGCTCACTAGAGATTTACCTATTTATTTTACATTTCAAATGAATTGCTCATTATTCTGTCATTCTGGGATTTTATTCTGTAATTTATTTTGTGGGCCCTGACAAGTTGAAAATGAGCCCTGGTTCTCTCCTCTGTCTTGCATGTTAATTGTCAGGCCCACGGTTCAACTGTTTGCTTGCAGGACCGAGGGACCTGACCCAGTATTCGGGGAGGGAAGGGAACCAGGCTGTGTAATCCCACAGCTGCTGTTGCCGATTCAACTGTGACAAGAAGGAAATACTTTTTCTCTTCCCTCACTCCCCTGCCTCTCAGGTCAATGTCAAAGGACTAACTGCCCTGCGCAACTTGCTTCCGAAATACATCACAGCAGTTCAGAGGTGTGTAGCGTCCCTTATGGTGTGTGGGCATGAGTGTGGGTGTGCAGTTGGAGTCCTGAGAGCAAAGGCTGTAAAACAAATGTTGGAAAAAATACACTGTTTGGGGGTTAAATCAGCCTTCTGTTTTAATGAGGTTAAGATGAAATGGTCCTCAGTGAGGGACTGTCCTTAAGAGCTAGAAATAGGCAACCTCTTTTCTTTTTCTTGCTCTTGTTTTCGTCCTGTGTTGGTGCTGGAGAAGACAGAGCAGTGCTGTGCTCCAGCTAGCGAGGTGCCAGGCTCCTGTGGGGCCGCCTCGCCCGGATTAGGTCTGGCTGGCTGCTGGAGGTCCAGGTGGCTGAGCTCGCAGATCAGCTCCTTGCAAACAGGTTGTTGTGCTTGTATGTTTGTCTGGCTACCGAGATCGCTGTGCGCGATCTGAGCCCCATCCCGCCTCTTTCTCCTTCCTTTTGCAGAACACACAATATTATGGAAAACCAGTTTTCTCTCCGGATTAGTTATCGGCCAGTTGCGTGCTCTGCACTATTTCTCAGCTGCCCTGTGAGCTGCTGGGACCCATGGGCCCTGTGCATTGCCCCTTTATTATTCAGCTGAAGAGCAGCTCTTCGCTGCTGGAGAGAAGACTTGTGAAGGAAATTCACAAAAGGCCAAAGACACTGGCAGGCACTAGAAAGAGCAAGAGGAGGAATTTGGAGGATACGAAGGTGGATTTCCATCTTCAGGCTCATTTCTTGGTGGAATGTAAGCTGAGCATGCTATCAGCTCAATAAGAACAAACAGCAAAAAATCCGCTAGGTTTGTCTTTGACGCTTTGCCTGACTCTGACACAAATCCAAAGCACCTCATTGATTTTTCTGCTTTGCCCAGCCTGAGATCAGCACTATGAGATTGCTCCTGTTTGCTGGGCTGAGTTATTGTCTGCTGCTTCCAGTGAACTTCCCTGCCAGGTGAGCGAGTTGGATGGGGTAGACCTGTTTGGCTTTTTTCTGAGATGCTGTTCCTGGGCACAGTATTTTCACACCCCTCTCAGCCCAGGTGATCAAGGGCATGTTTTGAAGTCACTGATGTACAGGACTGGAAAAAGCTTTCTTGGATCCGCCTCACCGTCTCTGTGAAGTAAGCTTGGTCTGGCCAGGTCAATACTCATGCAGCCCTACTAAGAAATCCTAGGTGCTGTCAGTAGCTCTGAGAGGGACTGTAGTCAGACTGTGCTGCCTTGCCTGCGTGTCTCCAGTGCTCGGTCTGTCTCATCTGATTAACTAATACCCAGGGCAGAGGCTAATAGATGCTATGGGGTGCTGCTCTGCGAGGGGCAGGTGTCTCTGCAAGCCAGTCGGGTCCAGCTGGGGGTCTTCCCTGGCCTCACCTGCCCTGTGCAGATCAGCCAGGCTCTGTGCTGGCTGAGGCTGGGGGGGGGTGAGCTACCTGAACAAGCTACCTGCCTCCTGAAGTGTGCTTACGCTCTAATCTGCTTGTAGCAAGGAGCACCTTTCAGTCCTCTGGAACACGGGCTGAAACAGCGTCTTTCGGACATGGCTGCAGCGTGAGTGATTGCAAAAGCACCTAAAACATGAGCGAATTGCTCTGGTGCTGTTCCCTGGGAGTCATCCCTTTTCCTGGGGCCTGGGCCGAGCTTCTGTGCCCTCACTGGGGAGGAAACCTCCCGTGCTGATGGGGAGGGATGTGCCTGGTTTGCGCTTCCTCGGTGCAGGGAGGAACGGGGTGGCAGAGTGCTCAGTACTCATTCTTGTGAACGGTGGCTCAGAAAGCATAATTTTTTCCAACCGGATGTCAGGCATGTTTATTTTTGGATACTTAAGTACTCTCGACTTGGCCCTAACTGAATTTGTGTCCTAGCATTTTTCTTAATTATGCTCTCTGATTCCTCTATGTCAGTGTTTAATTAGAGATTAATTGGGAAAAACAGTGGTATGCATCCTGCTAGAGGAAATGGATCATCTGCATGTTTCTTCCATGCTCTAGGGAGGAGCCCAGTTAAATTTTGGCCTTGTCCTGCCCTTTCAAGGTTGGCTTCTTCTCTCTGCCTCGCTGCTGATGCTAGGGAGGATGCTGAATTGAATCTCTTGATCAGCACCTGTCCCGGAGCAGGGTGGCTGTGCTGAGAAACACAATGGGCTGAGCAGGCTCTCCCATGCATCTCCCTGTGCCCTGGCTCTTTGGGGTGCAATGAGGAGGGGTGTCAGACCATCAGTAGGTGTTTGATGGTGGAGTTAAGTCCTGCTTGGTTAGATCCTGCCAGAGAAAGGGCTCTGGAGCCCTGCTGAGCCTTCCTGGCGCTGCCTGCAGCTGAGCATGGGATGACTAATAGAGGTTATTCCTGCAAATGCTCCTTCCACCCATTAACAAGCAGTTAATGGTACAGAGATCCAATAACAATCCCTCAGACTGTCTTGGGAGGCTGTATGGCAGTGTCCCTGCCAAGCAGCATCTCTCACATCCTCCTGTGACTGGGAGAGCAGTGAAGGGGATGAGGGGACTGCTGCCAGGGAAGCTGGATAAATTTAGAGACTTAAGCTCCTTACTCTGCCCCCATAAGGTGAGTGTAACCATGACTGACACAGATGTCGCAGCTGGTGTCCCTCTGATAGCCAGGGGATGCAGGTCTCAAAATCACTGACAGTGCTGCAGGCAAACACTTGCTTTAGGCTCATTTTCCCCAAAACTTGGTGTTCCCAGACAAGTCGGGAAAGCAAGGAGCAACCTTTGCTCAATTCAGTAGGCTATGTGCTGCTTGGGGTGGCTGTTTGATGTTGCAAAGCTCCTTGTACCTCTTAACTGTAAAAACTGCTGCTCCTTTTGAAGCTGCATAAGCAGTCATATTACTGAGAGCACAAAGTAGAAAATAGAGCCCCTCAACATCTTCCCTGCTGGTAACACATTGTGAAAAGCTTCCTTTCCTTTTAAAAGGAGCAAAGAGCCTTGCTTTACTGCCAATAGAAGATGCATTTCTCTGGCAATAGGTGTAAAATAAATCTATTTAAATAGAGGTAATTTGGTGCAAAAGAATTGATTTTGCTATCACAGTATGTTGGATAATACTAGTTTGTCGCTTTAAAAAAAAAAAGGTGGGGGCAGGACTACAGTTTGGTACTTTGCACAGCTGTATAGCTGTTCCCTCCATTTTTTTGCAGTCTGTCTCAGAGGGAGGTTGCTGTCCCTTTTTCCCTGCTGCCCTCCCCCCCCCAATAGGTTTAGTTTTGCTGTCCTGTTTAGCATGAGAAATGCCTGGCTAGTTAGTCCAGCCCCACGCTCCAAAAATGCTTATTTAATTTCAGATGATCTCATTTCTAGAGGAAATGGGGGGTGGCGTAGAGGTGGCAATATAGTAAGGCTTTGGACACCCATGAGCTCTGGTAGAAGATGCAGGGGCTTAGAGCATCTGATAATTGCACCATTGGTTACTTGCAGCTGAGGACTAAAAAAATGAGGTGTCTAGGGAAAATGGATATTTGGTCAGCTTAGGCTGTCGAGTTGTAGAGCTGGCTTGTTTTGTCTCAGTTCTTTTCCTCTTTATCAATAGGGTGCTTTCCAGCACTGCCAAGTTACCCCAGGGCCAAGGAAGTCTGGGGTTTGGTACGCCTGTTTCGTGGTGCCACAGTGGCTCCCTCCCCTCCTGGCCCCTTCTTCAAGCTGAGGTCTGACTCCCCCCATGGAGGCTGTGAGCTCCCCAAGATGCCGTTGCTTAGGAAGAGGCTTTGCCTCTTTTGCCCCAGCGGGCACTGGCTGGAGCGAGGATGCGGAGAGCAGAGCCCTGGCAGGTGCTGAGCAGCAACACGATGGAGACAGTGAGTAGGGATGGAGCTGACCCGAACATGTCTCCTCGCCTCTATGCCTGTCAGTCAATAGCACCCATCAGACCTTGGAGGGTGGGGGTAAGATGTGAAGGGGAGGGTTGAATTATGGCTGGAAAAACACCAGATTTCTTGTTTTTTATCAGGAAACCTTTCAAATCTACCTTTGTGGCCTTGCTAGTCTAATAATGAATTGATTTCTCTGTGCCTTGGCACGTTTTACAGAAGCCCTGTCAATATAAGGCACTAGATTTAGTCAATAAGAAATGGGCTGGGGACTTCAGACTGGGATTTAATCATTGCAACATCACTGGTGACATTTCAAGTGACAGATTTTACGTTAGCCTGGGGAACCCTGTTTGGTTTGTCCCTGTGGTGCCCTCTGATCTGCTAATGTTTGGGGGGAAAAGCCCGGCATAGACACTGGTGTTTGTGGCTGCAGGACCAGGGAGCTGAGCGGTGATGGGGAAGGGACAAGCAAGACTCCAGAGCGGGATGGTGCTGCTGCCTCAGCAGATGCACTGCTGGCTCTGTACTCGCATCCCACTGTCACGCTGCAAACTTAATAATGTTTGGCAGCAACGAATTAACACGGTAACAACTGCTTTCTGCCAAGAAGCTGCACAGACCCTGCAGATCAGGATGCTCTGCCCTGCCGGGGGGAGGCTGGGGGAAAGATGGATCCCTTTGACCCCGGTCTTTGGTGAGTAATAGCAATGCTGCTGTGCACCAAAGGTGGGGTGAAGAGCTCTTGTTGCTTCTGAGGGAAGGTCACCACTTGCAGATGGCAGAGGGTGCAGCCTGTGAGCACAATGGGGACTTGCCAAACATGGAAAGACAAGTGAACTGGCCCCTGCTGCAAGCTGGGGAGTCACACTCTTGAGAAGCACAGCCACACCACTTGCCTCGTCTACGAGCTGGTAGGTTTTTAGTGTATTCTCTCTGCTTGCGGCCAGAGTGTGCTGTCTGTGTACGTGGTGGTTCTGACCTGCCCGACTAAATCTTAGTGCTGGTGAAAATGCTATTCAGGCAGGAGTTGTTTTGCGCTTGGATGGAGAATGTAGTTCTGCAGAGTTGGTAGCTGGACTGCTGCAGTGGTGGGTCTCCTGCCAACCCACTGGAGTCCATGGAAACCTGAGACTTCAGCAGGCTCTGGAGTACAGGGATGTCCAGGAAACCACACTTCTCCATCTCCCATCAGAGCTAAAAGGACCTGAAGCATTGCGCCTCCACTTGCAAAGACGTCCTGCCCTCGTTATGTCATCTGGGTAGCGAGCTGTTGCTTGCATCAGTTCCATCAGAGTGGCCTTTCCCTCTGACTTGGGGCTGCCTGTGTGAGGCCTCTGTCCAGACCCCCCATTCTCCACACCATCACGGTGCACCCTTCCCTCGGCTGCTGTGGGAGCAGAGGTCTCCCTTGCTCCGGTGGAGATGAGAGATGCCTGTTCCTCCTGGGCCGGGAGCAGAAGTTGCTGACCGTGGGTTGCTGCCAGCTCTCTGCCTTTCACGAGAGCCCTTTAGTCTCAGTAGGGCAAACAGAAAACCCATGACCCCCTCTGCTGGCAGTCATCTCCTGTTGAAATATTATTTCAAGCCAATATAAAATTCATTCACATCATCATCAGTGTGAAATGAGGAGGCAAGGGTTTTCCTTGCTTTTCCTATTAAGAATAAATCTGCCCTCTGAGACAGCCTGTTTACATCCTTTAATGAGCCTCTGCTGTCTGAAGCGGGATCGCTGCCTGCTCTGCAGGATAAGCTTGCTGAGCACCCTCTTCTCTTTCTGTTCCTCCTACAAGGAGTGGGAAGTGCTCCCGAGTCGCCTGTGCAGGGCTGCTGGGACTCCCTCCTGCCGGACTGGCTGTATTTCAGCTCTGCTGCTGGCACTGGGGGTTTTGTATGGCTGGGGCAGCCGGATGATGCTAGGACACAACATAGAAACTAGCTGAGAATTCAGAAAGAATTTTCTTTCTGCTATTTGAGTGGAGGAGGTTATTCTGCCAATTAAGCTAACTCAGGGCCCTCGAGGCTGGCGGTTGGACTAATTTGTGCGTTAGCTGAGGGGGGAGGTAGCCAGCGGCATGAGGTCTGAGCTGGGAGCGCTCTTGTGGGCTAGGCTGCACTTCCCATCCTCCTCCTCTGCACTGTGACAAGCTGGGGTTTGGGGTGTAGGGTTTTTTAAGAGGAACTTTGGAGTCTCAGAGCTTATTTAAGATCCCTTATTCCTTCAGGTTATTTTTAGCTTGCTATGGCAGTGAGAAGAAAGCATCTTCCAAGCCTCTCTAAATGAGGAGCTGCTTGCTTCTCTTCACTGGATCTGTTTTATAGGAGAAGGAAGAGAGTAATAGAGCCAGAAATGTAATGATACCTCTCACAGTGTGGGGCTGTTCCATGGCAAGACCTTTGCTCTGTGCCTAGTGGTGAGGAGCAGCGCTCAGCTGCAGGATTTCCACAAAAGAAATGATGCAGTTGTTGGCTCCCTCCCCCAGATCGGGGGGCCCGAGTGAAGAGAGGGTGATGCTGTGGAGCCCTGCTCGGGGCACGGCTCAGAGGTGCTGTGGTTTGGGCTGGGCTGGCACAGGCAGCTCTTTCAGTTTGACTGTTCAGTCTTGCACCATGGGATGCAGAACCTGCTTGGGTTGACTGTGGTGGGCTCTGGTGTACAGGCAGAGCCAGCTGCCTGCTCTGATGCTAAGGGCTTAGACTCAAGAAAACCAGAGATGATGTCTAATTTGTCCTTCCCCTGCCTCACCTGTGCTGGAGGGAGGCTCTGCAGAGCTAGGTGTGCTGCAAACTGACAGTCAGCAGTCAGATCTGTGATTTGTGCCTGACCGGGGCACACCCTGAGAGAGCAGAGCAGTGCTGTCAGACCTGCCATAGCCCAGGCTTTCTAGGTGACCTCCCGTGGCCAACGTACACGAGCCACTCCGCGTTCATGCTCATGTAACAGTGTGGAAGGAAACCGCTCCACCTGCAGAGGTGATTTTCCAAGCATGCTCTGTGGTCAGTGGGGATGGCCAGAACTTACCCTCTCCTATTAGCAGCAAGCTGATGTTTCCCAGGTTTGAAAACTGTGTTTCCGATGTATTCGTGCTCCTTGGCACTGACAGGAGAGCGAAGGCGTTGTGGTTAACTGATTTAGCTCAGAAAAGTTGTCTTATCTTTGCTCTATGCTATGTTCTCCTTTTAAACCAGTTCCCTGAGACTAGGAATTAACTGCTCACTGGTTATATAGACTATACAGGCTTTTCCTTCTCTGCTAGCACCCAAAGGTGCTGTTCGTCACAGCCATGCCCAGTGAGAGGCAGGGGGTACCTGTAGGTAACTGGTGGAGCTGGAAGAAATGGGGGTCTGGGCACGTAACTAGCAGGTGACGAGGTGATCGTTACCCTGTCCTCTGCTCAGAGCTGGAGGGGACAGAGGTCTGGGTGTGTGAAGGAGCAAGGGGCTCTGTGCTCATCTCGATCCTGGGTAAGAGCGCTGTATGTTTTGCTGTCTATGGAAACTGGATAACATCCTGAGCTGGTACTGCGTGGCTGCATAACACTCTTCTCTGACTTGGCCTGGATTGTGGAGGAGAGCGATGCATGTTTACACCAGCTGCGGTGCTGACCTAGTAACTGGGAAGTAGGTGTTTTGTTAAGGGATGGAATTGGTCCAATTTGGTCTGTACAAAGCAGCTTTTTAAGGCTGGTCCTGCTGTGAGTTGAAAAACAGTGTTGAAATAAAAAAACCCACCTCCATAAATAGGAGATCTTGAAGACTTTATCCTAATCATATGAACCCTTTCTGCATTAAAGCATTACCGTAATGAGAATGTGTCAAAGGCTTTGCTGGAAAAGCCATTAAAACAGATTAGAGCATCTATCTGCACCATAAGAAGGTCCTTTTAGTAGAACTGCCCATAATTCCAGCTGTCACAAAACAAGAGACTCCTGAAATACCCTGTGAGCAGCCATTAAAACTGGGGAAGACTCAGCCACATGGTCTGGCTTTGATTGTTTTCAGTGCACAAAAAGTACTTTGACCCTTGGGCTGTCATTGCTTGGGGAACCTCTGCCGAGAGGGATTAATGACCCCTCATTAAACCAAGATAATAGTTACCTCAATTCCCAGGAGACTGCGGGGAGGAGGCAGTGCTGTGATGTGCTATATCATGTGGCTTTCCCTTGGTCCCCCGACCTGTCCCCACCTCCCTGACCACGAAGGCGAGCAGGTCAGACGAAGGCTGGTGTGACCCAGGGCCTGAGAGGCAGGTTTCAGCAGAGCTGGGGAGAAGGAGTTTGCAGAGACCTGGGTACAGGCAGAGACACTAGCCTAGAGTGGGATGAGAAACTTCGGTTTCTTTGATGCTATAACAATCAGAACATATTCTTTTCACTGGAACAACTTCAATTTTTATCCACATCCCCTCCTTTCTTTAACAAATATACGGGTTCTTTTTAAAAATAAAATCCTCCCCCATCTCTGAGACTTTAGCTTAGCTGAAATAACATTTTTCACTTGAGGGAAAATAACAGAGGGGGAGAAATATCTAGCCGCCTTGGTCGTGATTTGCGCCCCATCCCCAAGGAAGTAGTGGAGATATAAGGACAGATGCACAGGGCTGAAGGAGCTGGGGAGTATCTGAGAGAGAACAGAGGCAGGATCAGATTAGCATCAATGCTTTTGGGTTTCTGCCCTAGCAACAATTCAGACACCAGTCCCTAGATCCTTGTTTTGATCCTTTTGAGCTGGGAATATAAAAGGAGTACTCCTCCATATTCAACAGACGCATCTGAAGAGGGTACAAAGGGGAGAGAAAGTGCGAGATCCTTAACTTCTTTGAAGAACTGAGCATATGAAAGAATGTTTTTTATTTTAAAAGGGGGGGAATTAGCAGGGTTTAAAAATTCAAGAAAGAAAGGGGGGGAGGGAAACAGAATTTTAACCTGTAATTGTCCTCTCCGCATTCATTTTACTACTCCAGAGGCCATTCCTTGTGCTGCAGCTCCTTGCAGGTCTTCTCACTGCTGTCCCCCCTCCTAAATGCAGTCTTTGGGCATGATGCTGCTTTGTCTCCTTTCCTCACCTCCCTGTTTTATTCCCTGCCGAAGAATGAGGCGCAGCCCCGGGAGGAGACCTGGCCTTGCCGTTACACTCCTAGTGTGTGGTTCATGACAGCACAAAGCTGTAGCTACCTCGGTGGGTTTCAGTTTGGTTTTTTCCCTCCATCCCTCCTTTGTCCATGGGTCTTCAGCCACCTCTTTGCTCTGACGGTTCTGCTTGAGCCTTGAGTGAACAAATATTGCAAGCACTGTGCGGTGTGTGAGATGTCCCCTCTGGTCCCACTCCAGGGCTTGTTTAGACAAAGACCTTGGCACAGGCAGATGGTTTCTCTGCTGTCTTCACTTCCGGCATTTTACCTTGAACATTGTGTTCTTAACGTCTCTTCCTTTGTTTGGAATAACTTGTCTTGCAGTCTCCACCTTGTGCTCCTTTCCTTTGCTGATAGCCCCAGGTTGTGTGTCAGATATAAGCATTTGGGATGATGTCTGTCTCTCCATCCTTTAACAGATGCTTATGCCATCTGAAAAATACACATTACATTACCAAGCGAATAGCCATGGCTTTCGATGGGTGAAGAGGGGCAACTGTGCTTAGATTTGAGGGCACTTATGAACACCCCCACTTCAGATAATAGCTGCTGGCTTAGCAGTGAGGCTGCATTTCTTTTCCTGTGCTTTGGTTGTATATATGAATTATTTTATAGTCCAGTTTTCTCCATTGATACCTGTTGGGGAATTCTACTTTTGTTTATCAGTTCTTTTAATGACTGTGTAGGAGGGTGATTAGCTTTTATAGTGAGTGCAGCTATGAAAGCGGTCACTTGGCAGCAGCGTGGTCTGCAAGGGGTCAGGTTGCTTTAACAGGCATGCAAATTACTGTTCTTCTGTATTGAATCCCAAAGCAGGTGGAATCCTTCCTCAAGAGAAAATACCAGGACAGCCACATCACAGCTTTGCTATTACTGCAGAGCACTGAGCAGTGACTGTAAAGTGCTGTTGCATCTTATTTGCTTCCATTTACAGTCAATTGACTGACCTGCATTCTGCATAGACAGCCGTGTGATTTGAGCTTAATGAGTCAATGGCATGTGGGACAGAGACAGGTGGCTCCTCTAAGCATGGGTGAAAGGCCCATTTATGTGTCGTGTGAATTATGTTAAAATTGATGGGAGCAGATAATATCCAAAGTACGTTGGCAATTGAAAATGCTCTGCAGCTGCCCCTGTGCCTGTCAGTGCTCACCCATACAAGCACCTTGTAGCTCCAGGACCCTCTGGGACTCGAGCTGGTGTGGGTGGCAGATGCAGCAGTGGCTGCATCTCCTGAGGGCTCCGTCCCAGTGGGCAGCCGAGTCCTGGGGCAGGTGGGAGGCAGCTGCTTAGTTTGGTCCCGTTTCTGTACTGAAACAGCTTGTGCATCTGCGCTCTTCTGCTGCAGAGTGATTCCAGAGGGACTCTCAGCCTGAGCTCAGCAGGGGCACAAGGCACTGCCATAGACATGTGAAGTGTGGTTTATATCCATGCCAGCCAGCTTCAGCTGTGAAGTGTGGAGCTGTGGGTTTCTTCCAGGCTGCCTCAGTTTGGGAAAAGGCACCAGGACCCAGCCCTTCAGAGGTGATTCACTGACACAGGGCGTCCTGCTTAGGCACAGTGCCAGGCTGAGGGCTCAGAGCATCCTCCATCTGTTGCTAGAACCAGCCTTGGCAGGACCAGCACAGCCCGGAGCTGAGACTGGTGAACGATCCCCTTGCTACTACTGCTTTGTAACATGAAAATAAACCATTTTCTATATATGAAAGCCTGCAAGGTAATTAATATCCTAGCCGTTAAATTCCACTGTAGTATAGTCAGTGTTAATAAGCTAGCTAAGAGCTCTGCTTGAAATTAGTAAGTTGCAAATGACCCAAGGGCCACTGCTTCATGCTTGCTTTTTTTCCCCATTTACCCACCCAAAATTACAGAATTTAAATAGAAAGACAATTTTCATTTATGAGCTAGTATCATTATTCATAACTGGAGAGTTGTAAGGAATAAAAGCCTTTCCGGTTAATTAGAAACTTCAGCATCTCAGGGAAATTTGGAAGGGAAGAAAATCTGGGTTTGACTGAGGTGCACAAACATAAAGCACAAATCAAAAGGAAGGGTAATGTAATCTCTGCAGAAACTTCAAAACGCTTGATCCTAAGGGTCCAGCTTTCCTGTGCAGGCCAACACTCTCGCTGCAGGGAGCATGAAGCATGCCAGGGAGTTGCTGAATATCCAGTGTGTTTCCCCACCTCCTGGCTGCTCTCTCTCAGGAGAGGAAGATAGAGGGCTGTGCCCCAAGAAGGAAAGGGGGAGAAGAATGGCCCGATCAGCTTCTGATCTGAAAGAGCAAGTCCCTTTTGCTGGTCATGCCGTACAACTCTGGAGCCTTCTCCCGGCACTGATCTGTTTGGTCTGCTTTTGGTGAGCTGCTTGTGAAATGAGGGAGAGGTGCTTGGAAGGAAGCAGGAGCAGAACTGGGCAACTCCCTTTGGAGTCAGAGAGCTTAGACTAGTGGGCCAAAATTCCCTCTGCCCTTTGAAAAGGGGCAGGATGGGAGAAGCTTGCAGTGCTTTTGTGTGTAACTATGGCTTTTTTCCTTGTTCTGGGCTGTCAGTCTGCTATCCCCTGCCAGCAGCAGAATCTCTAATTAAAACAAATTAGGGAGAGAAGACGTAGAAGTATAGAAATGCTCTGCTAATTATGTGGCTTGCTTAGCAAGAGAGCTGGGCTGTGGTTTTGTTTGTGTCGTTTCTAAGAGAAGGTGGCATTGCTCAGAGATGCTGGGGAGAGAGAGGGAGGGAACAGTCTTGGGAACTTGGGCTGTTTTCTTTGTATCCATTGTATGTGTGTGGACTAGCTCTATGCCCTAAGTATTGGCCTGATTCCTGTATTATGCTGCTCTTTCCACGATCTCTGAAAACCTGGTGTTTCTACTGAGCTGCTGTGCTCAGAAGCATCTCTAATGTGTACAATCTCCCTGTAGCTCCAGATGCTTATCTTCTTTTCTTCCATCCCTAACCCATCCCTTAGGGACAATTAGGGAAGAACTTGTAAATTCATAATTATGGACCTTTTCAAACCTAGATTAGTTCCTCCAGTCTATCAGGTGAATACATATTTATAAGTGTTCTTAAAAATGTGCCATCCTTCACTCAATGAGGTGTAATGAATCCATCATGTAAATACATGCTCAGGTGCAGAATGGAAAAATCCTTAGGGTATTTTTTAGAATTATTAAAGGGATGTTCCTTGAGTAGCTTGGCTTCTCTCAAAAGTGGTAAAAGTGATTTAACTATATACAATGCACAGATCACTTAATGGACGTTTCTTCTTTATCAAAAGCACACTGGTGCTCTTCAGGCAAGCAGGGTCTTCCTCTGCAACTTGGCTCATGTTAAAAGTAGCAAGTTAAAAGAACTTAAGGAATAACTCACCTATGCTGCCGAGATCAGACTCTGAAGAGCGCATCTTCCAAGAGCGGGTCTTCCAAATACGAAACCAAAAAAATTCTGTTATTGATATAAGAAATAGCGTTTGAGATGCCTGAATATGAAATTTCTTGCTACCTAGTCTCTCTTTCTGTTCTGGTAAGACTTCACTAGTTTTGCATTTCTAGTTTTGCGATGGAACGTGGGGTAAAGACTTTCTGAAGATGCTGAAGTTGTCCCAGTGCTCTGACTGGGGAGTGCCGGCGGGGGGATGCACAACCCTGAGGCCAAGCTGTGGGGAAGGAAGCCAGAGTCTTCAGTGTCTGAGGGTAACGCTCGATGAGTCGCAGGTAAAGCAAGGTGCGTTCGCAGCAGCCTGCTGATGTGTAGAGGTGTCTCTCCGGATGGCAATCCGATGGTGGCAGGATAGGAGGAGGAGGAATGTTGTCTTGTGCATGTTGGCAGCTGTGGCCTGGTGGGCTGAAGGAGGAGTTGTGGAACCAGCGTCCTTTTAACTAACCTGAGCTCTCCAAGTCATGTACTACATGACTGTGGGGAAACTGCTACTTTTCTGTGCCTCAGTTTCTCTGGTAGAAATCCAGGTCCTTGAGCTAGACAGGGAATATTGGCTGTGGAATTACTGAGTCTTACGGGGCTCTGGTAAGTGCACTCTTGTCAGCACTGTAGACCTCCCTGCAGTCCCCAAATCCCTGGTGCCTGATGGGTGCCAATTTCTGCATCTGGGGAAGTTGGTACTTGAGAGGGCTCAGACTCTGGAGGAGACTCTGTAGGCAATTGCTGTTGGGGGGGCTTGCAGTGAGGGTTGGGGTTTGTGACTGTTCCCCTGGTCAGTCAGACCTTTCTTTCTTCCTCCATGTGAGCACTTCTGAACTCTGCCATGAGAGGTGTGACAAGGAATGAGTTGCCTCTCTTCTAGGGGAGGTGTTGGGTCTGGTCGGCTGTCGGGAGGAGGCGGATTTGTGTGCCCATCGTTGGCTCTGGTGCAGACTCATGGGTAGCCTTGAACAAAGCAGTTCTGGTTTCCTTCCTTCTACTGCAGTTTCTCTGACTGCAGAACCTAGCATTTATTACTGTTTTGAGTATTTAGTTCAGCATTTTTCTACTCACAAATGTTAGTAGTGACTCTTAAAATAACACTAGGGTATGTCTCTGGGACATACCTGTGATTACAGTTAATCAGGGCTGTAAGTGCTTCGTTGAACTGATGCCAGGGCACTCAATCACACTCAAAGTCAAACTTGCTTCTCAGATCCTCCTGCTGCTAGGCAGAAGAATACACTTCCTCCAGATTACTGGGTGCCAGGGGAGGGGGATATTCAGAATTACAGCTGGAAATGAGCCTTTCTTGTCTCTAAGCCAAGTTAGGAAAACTTGCAGACTCCTATCCTGACCTTAATAAATAGAATCTATTCTACTTTCATTGCATGCCGCTGCTTAGCTTCTTAGAAAGGAGGAGACAATTATTCTGGAGTGTTAACAACTATCCTAATTTAATGTTGCATGGAATAGCTGATGCAGAAAGAAATCTGGGATTTTATGGCTACAACTCTCCTGAGTCTGCCTACCCAAAGGGAAAGGACTTTTTTTACCCAGAACAAAGGGAGCATATTTTGTAAAGGAACGAGTCAAGAAATACATAGAAAAGGGGCAAAACACTTTTCTCCCATGCCCATTTTCCTGCACATTCATTAATTGTCGTGTGTCACAGAAGACTGCAGTTGCTCCTTGCCGAATGTAGCAGGAGGAGAGTTGTGTCCTCAGCCCAAGTATTTGCAGGTGAATCCTGTGTATGTGGTAGCCTTTGTCTGCAATGCTGAGTTACCTCTCTGCTTTGATGTGATGTGCAACAAACCTAGAGATACTAGAGCCAAAAGGTTGCGTGCACCTTGGAAAAACTTTGCATGCTTCTAGTCCAGACTGAGCTTGTGTGAACCCTACTCTCATTAAATCCACAAGTAACTGAGTGCATGCTGCACGTTAGCAGTTGCCACCGGCTGCAGTTCCCGAGTTTTAAAAATAAAAAACGTCGAGTACCTGAGCATGGGACTGCTGGGCAGAACAGAGATCAGCAGGCACGGGGAGGTACCTACTTTCTTCCTGACAGCCCTTTTTCTCCTGAACAATATACCTGTCTGTAGGTGCTCTGTTTTAAGCCAGGTTGATGGTGCTGTAGTTCTTTTACAAGACTCTCGGACTGCCCCACTGAGCTCCGATACAGAGAAATTACTTTTGAGTGCCTTTCTAAACCCTGATTGCTTGTCTGTAAGCAGTTGTGGGACTGTGTGTTTGGGATGCTAAAGCTGGGGCTCTGCCAGCGTGGAGGTATTCAGCTGTTCGGGTATGGCCCTTCCAAGGGCTCTGTGTCTGTTTTGGCGAGACTGGAGTGCTGAGCTCCTGGAGGATCCTACCACCTGCCTACCTCGTGCTCCCTGGGAGAGAGCTGAGAGGTTTGACTGTCACTGGTGACTGGCAGGTCGTTGATGGACGAGATCAGCTCCTGGCACTGATTGCCAGCAGATCCTTCTCCAGTGTTCTTTTTCTCCTTTTATAGTGCCCTGTTAAGTTTGTCTTTAAAAATTACCATTTCTAATGTTCCAGCCTGAAGATGTTGTTGAAAAGTTTCATTAATTGTTACAGCTTATTATGGTCTTAATTACTGCATTTTTTAATATGGGCTGAGCTTTCTGTAATATGAATCTGTTTGCGCTCGCTTTTTTCTTTACGTAAAGCAGAGTGCTTTACCATCCAATTACAGCGGACTTCATAGAGTTAGCTGACAGGCAATATTAATTACCCTTTGTCCTAGCTCGTCTGTTGATGCATTTTCTTATTTCGCAATTATTTCTTTTTATGTTCTTTGCATTGTGAAGCTAAGGAATAAAATTACAAACAACTAGGAAGGTCAAGGTTTGAGGTGGGGGAAGTTGTATGTAAAACTTCATCAACTGCTTTTCTGCACCGTTGCTCTGTGCTGCCGCAGCTGGATGCAGCAGGCTGCACCAGGAAATCCAGAGCTGGGGCATAGCGCGCTCAGCACTGGTTTGCCTGCTCCATCTTCTTTCTGCTCCTGATGTTAGAGGGGTGATGGATTTCACCCCATGCTAAACCTAATAGTAAAGTGAGCCAAGTAGGGGAGATGGAAAGAGGCAGCTGGCAATAGTGCTGTGGCCAGGTACTCATTAAAGTCTCCTCCAACTCTCACAATGACCATTAATGACTAATTAGTTGTGCTCCCAGTGCCCCCATTGCAGTACTGATTAATTTAACAAACCTCTCCACTGCACTCGGTACCCATACAGAAAAGGGGGGGGGGGGGGTCTACATGGCATGCAGATGCCCTGCTGGCACTGGGGCACCCCCAGCCTGACCACTGGCCGAGGAGGCGAGCGTGCTGTTGTACCCAAGGTTGGCGATGGGTTTGTGTGGGCGCCTGTGAAGTTGGCTCTGCTGCTACAAGTCTACCCTGGCGGTGAGCAGTGGGGGATGCTGGTGGCTCTCCTGCCCCAGGAGAGGGGGAGCAGGCAGGAGATGACTTGCAGCATGTGCTTCTGGTGGCCTGCATGCTCCTGGCTCCTGCTGTAATTTACTGAGGCCCCATGGTTTATTAACTGTGGTCTTAGAATGATGGATGGTGCTTGTTTAATGCAAACCTGCCTTTAGTGCTGCTACTTCAGCAGCTGCTGATTTGTTTTCTTCCCTCCTCTGCATCAGAGCTGGTAGTAACCTAGCTGGGATCAGGATGAAGCACTCTTTTTCTGTGACTTTGATATGCGCATAAGCTTGTCCCTTTTCCTGCAGCTCCACCAGCCACCTCCTCTCCCCCTTGCCTTGGTAAGAGCTGGGTACAGGGCAGAGAGCACTGCGCACAGAAGATGGAAAGCCATGGGTGGATGGCCGGTGACAACGGGGCAGCACCCTGTGGGTGCCAGTGGGTTTGCTGGGGGCAGGAGCAGGGAGCAAGCAGCACATGCCGGCCAGCTGGACAGGGCCAGTGCAGGGACAGAGCTGCCTCTCCAGTCTGCAGATGCACCTCGGGAGGGGACCCTGCTCTGCCCAGCATTCCGGAGGGCTTCCTGCCTGCTGGGCCTGGAAGAGATGAATGCATTCCCTGGCTGCTCTGCCTGGCTCTGCTGTGCGGCCTCCAAGAGAAAAGAGGATCTGCTGCCCTCCTGGCACCTTGGCGCTGGGCAGAGACAAGAGCCAGCCCTGCCACCGGGGACAAGCAGAGAAGGAGCAGTGGCTGTGGGGCAGGACTGAGCTGGCCTGGCCCCCACTGGTGTGTGGCAGGGAGGCTTATTAATTGCCTGGTGGTGCTGTGTTACATGGCCCATTTGCAGCTTTTTCTTGTCTGTTTTGAAACTGTGAAATGAGGCGCAGTAATCAAGGAGGGTTTTAATAACCATCCCAGCTCTGACATTTAAATTACAGATGGCATTTTCAATTAAACAGGCACTCTCAGCAGGTTTAATTTAGCTATCAGTTCTGCTCTGTTCTTTAAGTGCTTTCTTTAAAACGGTGATGAATTTAAAACTTGCTCCGAAGGGAGAAGGAACCGAGGAGGGATTGGAGCTGGCTGGAGAAGGGGAAACCCCTTCAGGGGATGCTGAGTGTGCAAAGAGAAGCCAGAGTCTGAGGAGACCAGACATTCAACTCCCCCAGCACAGATTTGTGCACAGAATGCCAACGTGCTGCTCTTCTCCAGTGTCATTTTGTGTGCCTACATGTGTGCATACACAGTCACAACACCATGCTTCCAAATGCAGCGACAGCTGGACTTGAGCACCCCATCTATTCTGTGGCTGATCAAGTGCCTGTGTGCACGCCTGCCTGCTTTCACTCCTCTGCTTCATACTGTTTTTCTAATGGAAATACCTTATGCATAATCTTAGAAAACATGCCTGGCTGACATAATCAATTGTACACATCTTGGTGTATACAGCGTGGTGTTGCCAACCTTGTGCCTGGTTGTACTCCAGCTCTGGAGTGGATAGCTGTGCCTGTGCATTGACCCTTTGGCTGGCAGGAGCCCTCTTCTCCCCATGTGCATCCGTGCTGCACTCCTGCAGTGTTATTTCACTTGTGTTTCATTCCTGTCCTGCTTCTGCCCATGCACGATGTGCTGTCCCGCAGCGCAGCAGCCTATGGACCTGTCCCATGCACAGCTGCGTTCACCTGCAGGCCCACAGCTGTCCTTTCTATCTTTTTACACATGTATGCTCCCATTTTACCAGCGCACCCCAAACCCACTTACACACATGAGCTTTCCCTTGCACTGTTTGGAGTTTGCTTGCTTCTTCCAAGCAAGGCTGAGGCTGTTTCCAGCTCTTCTTAAACCTGAACCTCGCAAGAGAAGACCATAAGGGGCATGGTGGGAATTACTGGTTTGGTTCAAGCTTAATTGTCTCCCTGATGGCTCTGGCTTGCATTCCTCATTAGTTACTGGACGTGCTGGTTGCTGACATGCTGAGCTTGGCTTGCAAGTCCTTACGGGCCCTAGAAGCTGCTGTTGCTCGGGGCTGCCAGTGCTGAGAAGTGCCCTGCCTCCAGGTCTCTCCCGAGAGGAGGGAGGGAAGCAGCACGCTAGTTGTGCCGTTCAGTTGGGGTAAGTGCTGCTGTTGAAAGCCTGTGTCGCCTGGCACTCTGAATCTTGGTGGCCTGCAGGCAGCGTAATCCCTCGGTAGAACTTGCTCTATAATTGTGGCAGGGGTGAAGCTGGGGCAACCCCAACTTCTGTGTGCCTGAGGCCAGTCTGCTGCCTTGCTTGAGGTGGACACAGTTGCTTTTTACTTAGTACAGATAATGCCCGCTAAGCGGCCCTGGAAGTCAGGCTGTGTTCTCCCTCGCCTGTCCCTCTGCATGCAGTGCATGAGTCTCCAGGTCCTCGTGGTCCTGCATGCTGAGGTCCTGCTCGCTCCTCTCTTGGTGTGGCAGCCGTGGTGGACAGCCAGCATGGGTACGGGGTGCTTTCAGAGGACGAAGCTATAGGGCTGCCTGCTTCCAGATCACTTCCAGATCTCCAGGAATGAAATCCTGCCTGATTCTTCTTGAGGCATGTGTGTTTCCAGTCCTCCGTGGCAGAGCTTGTGATCCTTTAGGTCAGAAACATCTCCTGTTATCTCCATACCCAGGTGAAACAGCTGGAGTTCTGCCCAGCACAGTTCCAGGTCAAGGCTCGCTTGTGGTACTGATGAAGGAAACTTATTTAAAGTAGTGCAATTTGGGAAACTCCTGCTTGGGCCAGAGCTCAAAAAGGGGATGGGACTGGGAGTTGGGATGTTGGTAGCCAGCTCTGCACACTGTGTTGCTACAAAGACCTGGGGGTCACAGCTCGTGTGAGGGTGTAGTTCAGCACGACTCAGCCATTGCGTGTTCTTACGGTCCTCAGCTGGTGACTTGTGACAGAGGTGTGTTGCGTAAATTAAGGCTACGTCCTGGGCCTTCCTTTGGGGGGGCTGCTGTGGCACTTGGAGAGGAGCCTTCCCCCTTCTGCCGAGGAGAGCGCCTGCTTCCTCGCAGCTGGCGTGAGGAGCCTCCTGCATCTCTCCAGTGTAAAACAGGGCTGGATAATTTCATCACCGCTAATAACATTTCTAGCAAGGCAAGCTACTATAATGATAAGGGTAATTGAATCTCATGCTTCAGGGATAAGCTGAGCTCAGGAGGGGGATCGGGGAGGAATTCATTTCCCCCTTCCCTGTGGAAGCTGCTTTGCATAGTCGATCATTTGTGTTGAAAGGCTGATGCTTTCCCTGGCACAGGGGCTGGGCTGACCCCAGCAGCCGGGCCCCAGGAGATCCCTCTTGCCTGCTGCCAGTCCTGGGTCTCCCTGCTCTGGGCTGTGGCGAAGGGTGAGCCGGATTTGCCTGCAGTAATTCCAGGAGAAAGTGGAAAGTGGTGATAAGGGGAGGCGAGGCACTACCTGCCCGAGGCTGTCGGTCGCTCAGAGCCCGCTGGCCTGTGCAGGCGCGTGCTGAGAGGCAGTGTGAGTGGACAAGGGTGCCGGGAGGAATGGAAGAAACTGTAAAGTTAGCCCCTATGTGTCGTGTTCCTGTGCAACTAGCTTGCTGTAGAAAAAGCATTTGAACAACTTCTGATAGTGGTAAAGTATTCTATGTCTAGAGCGCTGCTTTGATTTTTAACTTTGGAGGGATGAGTTAACCTACATGGATTTGTGATGAAATGAAGAATACGAAGCCAGGCTGTCCTCAGAGTTGCCAAGAGAGAATAGCAGCTCCATTGTCAGCTAACAGCTATGGGCTTTGGTGAATCTAATCCCCAGGACCTGGAAAGTTTCTTCTTGCCTGCTGTCAGAATAGCTAGGAGTTCTAATTCCTGCAGTCGCATTACAAAAATTAAAAAAGAAAAAAAATTGCATTATAAAAATGGTATTTATGGTGGAAACTTAATTTCAAATAGTATAATTTGAGAAAATCCTGACTGGGTCAAATCTTAGAGGGGGCCTAGGAAGCAAAATGTGTCTGCATAACTGGCTTGTATTTTCCTCCCTGCTCCTAATACTATCTAGAGGTGGCTGCATTTCAGTCGGGTCTGATGGGATCTCTGAATACCCTTCTCTTACCTCAAAGGAGCATCGTCATTTAATTCCCTCACTTACGCTTGTTGGGGAGCTTAAAGCGTTCTGAGCTGTGGGAATGAAAGGGGCTACAGAAGATAGTGTGTTGGTATTTGTTGAGAATAAACCACTGAGTGATGCAGCGCAGCTAAATGGAGCTTTCAGACCTATCTGACAGGGTGGGAGCTCTTGCTAATAGGACCTGGCTGGCGAGAGGAGATGCCTGGCACACAGTGGGAGAAAGATGCCATCTGCCCTGGTCCCCTTGTTCTACTCCATGACCATCCCTTTGGATGGATTTGTTTCCTCCGGTGCTTAGTCTGGATAGGATCAGGCAGTAGAGCTGTCTCAAGGCCTGTAAGTGGGCATCTGGGACCTTGAAAATGAAGGGACATGTTCAACAGCCATGCAGGGAGACTGCAGAGCGACATATTGAACCCAGCAGCACCGAGGTGTTCAGGAATGCTCTGGGGTCTCTCTTCATTTCTAGGAGAGAAACCTCCAAGCTCAGCTGTGCTAGTTCTGGAGGGAGAGCCCAGGAGGCAGGAAAGCATTTCTATTCATTTTTTCAACTTAGCAGCTCTGAATTATTCATGAAACTCCACTGACTTAGTGCTAGGGAAAGAATTTCCTGTTCATTATTTACTGATCTCTTCCAAAGCATTACACTTTTTTCTTTTTTTTCCCCCCTTTTTTTTTCCCTGAGATCTCTTTAGGAGCAGGAGAAGTTTGTCCCCCTGGATTTTCAAGGAGTCCTTTGCCATGTGCCTCTGTTATTTATTCTTTATAATGAAGCTGCTAGAATTAATTCCTGAGAAAGACAGTGTAAAGAAACATCTCTGTCATTAAACAGTCTTCAGAGCTGTGCTTAAAAGATTTCCGGGTAGCAAATGAATGCCTCAGTGGACTCTGTGTCAATTGACTCGTGATGTGATTGACTGATGGTGTCTAGTCTCATATCGAAGCTGTCCTTTGAATGTCTATCACGTGGTTCCTTCCCTGGCTGTGACCATGGGGTGAAAAGACCAGTGGGACGCACAAAAGCCCTGGTGACAGTGCTGGGAAGGAGTCCAGCAGTTTGGCCGGGGACTAGGTCTCTCTTGAGGTTACTGATCCCCAAAGCACTAAGGATATTGGGTTTTTTGGTTGCTTGGATTTTTTTTGGTCGAGGCTGTGGTATGTGGGATCCATGCCCTGTACAAGTGTCACTCCTTGTTCATCAGACAAAATCTGAGTCATGTTCCTATCACCTCTGTGTCATGGGGTCTCTGATAATCAGAGAGGCTGGTCTGGGCCAGCATGTCCTGTCTGTTCTGGGGTTGGGTGCCTGAATGAGACGGTTACACGTCTCCTACCTACAGTCCCACGTATGATGGCATTTACATGCATTCCTGCACATTCCAGGAGGCACACTGAGTTTGTTTCTCACTGAAGTTTTGCTCTTCTTTCTCTTTTTCTCCAAGCCTAGCACTTTGTACAAATGCAAGCTCTGCCTGTTGTTTTTTTATGGGGCATTTGCTGTTTTCTAAAGGTGCTATTCATCCTTATCTAGTGATTTGCAGATACACGTAGGGTAGTTTCTCTGGGTCTGTTTCCAGGTGGGACTGTGATAGTGTCAAGTAGTTAATTGGGCTATGTGGTCTCTGAGGCCAGCTTCAGACTCCTGATTACCTGCGTGGATGAGCCAGGGAATTGCTGTTGTGCATATTGATGAAGACAAGCTCTCTGTGGGAGCCTGCCAGGCTTGGGGGGGGTGATGAGCAGAGCTGAAGGTAAGACCCAGAGAGGGGAGCGATCGCTGGTGTCAGGGGAAGAATGGCTCAGAGGGTGTGAATTGCACAGCAAGCATCGGTGCAGATGTGGCTGTAAAACAGACCCTGTAGCATTGCTCTTGCAAGCAGGGCGGTTGGCTGGAGCAAAGCCCTCTCTGGGACGCTATGGACAGAGAGGACACTGTGGCTCTTCGTACGGGTCTACTGGCGTGCTCGAACTGTTGTATGTTACATCCCCTGTATTGTGCTCTGTCTGCTTTTGTTTGTGCTTGCTGTGCAAGCTCTGCCTGCCCCTTTGTAAGGTGCACAACTCAGCAGGACTGTGGTTCCCAGGAAAGCCTCCTGAAGACTTGATAAGACCAGAGGAGCAAAGTGAATTGAGGCATGAAACTTACAGTTAGTCGCAGTCCAAAGGAAGGTAGCAGCTCATCTGGACAGGAATTGCTCCCACCTTGGCTATTCCCACCTCCTCCTATTCAAGATTATTAGACTTATGAAGGAGCAAATGCGAAGGAAAGGTTTTAAAGCAGCATGGAAAATCTTGGCAGGGGTTTCTGGGTCATAGTATGCAAATCATTAGGAAAACAGCAGCACCTCTGCCTCTTCGTTAGTTGTGATGCGTTCTGGATATGCAGGTTTGCTGTCTGGCCAGGCTGCAGCGTGGGGAGATAGGGAGAAGGCTATGATTAAATTATTCAGGTAGTTCAAAGGTCTCTGTAGGCAGCTGCTCCTCGTGGCTGTGCAGGGGAAGGTTGTAGCATTGCTAATGAGTGCAGCCCATGAGGGAGGATGCCCAAGGTGTGTTGCTGAAGCCTGGCAGTTCCTGGCTCAGGGGTGTTCACTGTTGGGCACTGACATCCGGCGGTTCTGCAGGACAGGCTTCCAGTGTCTTGCAAGACAGATGTCACTATCCAGCACCACACCACTCTCTGACAGGAGGCAGCCTGGCCCCTTTTTTCACCTCGTGGTAGACGCTCTCCAGACACCGCATGGTATTTCCTGGCTGTTTCTCTACCTCCTGGACATACAACAACCCTTTCAGTTACTTTCTGCCACACAGATGTGCAGCAGTGATGTGCTTGGGGAAGGAGAGCTTGTGTGGGTGCCCATCTGACACCAACTGGGTATTGTTATTGAGGGAGGTAGACCTTGATGCTGAGGGGCTTGGAAATGAGATGAAATGTCATTCATTTTGCATGCAGGCAAAAAGCACAGTAAATGAAAGGGTTAGATGGAGTATGCATGAAGGGAGAGCTCTTGTCCTGATCAATAATTTAAAAATTTCCAGGCAAGTGAGAGTTAGGGCTGCATGTACAAAACAGTTATTTGACGCTTTAAAAAAAAAAAGGCAGCAGCAAAAACCTTGCAAGAAGCTATTAAAAAGTCTGGTTTGTTTGGATTTACTGGTTGCACTTGAGCTGAAGGTTGCAGTTAAATGTAACTGGAACTTATGCATGTATAGGAATTCATAGTTACTTCTATTCAAGTTGTCTTAAACTCTGTCCATATCATGATAGCATAAGGGAGAATAAAAAACTAAGATAGCCCTGTCCACTTAGAGGAATGGCTTTGTCTTACTGAAATCATAAAAATTCAAATGCTTTTTCTTAATGTATGCTGACTGTGTCTAAACTTTTATTCTGCATGGCCGCGTGCTGTGTTGGAGGCTGTGCAAAGCAGTGAATGACGCTTGGCTGGGGAGGCAATGTGGTTCAGAGAACGGGCCTGTGGGCTTGCAATGCTTGGCTGTACTCGCAGGCTTCCTGTGTGACTCTAGCTAAGGCAGGCTTATGTCTCTGCCATCCCTGTGCTAAAATAGGGATGATAGCTCATGGAAGGTAATAAAATCCGCTGATAGTTCAGAAGCACATAGGTATATCATGGCTCTCATTCCTGGAGCAAGCACTGTCTAGATACAGGTCAGGAATTAATGCATTCCATGTTTGGTTTGTGGGTTGTTTTTTTTTTTTCAAGGATATCTTGCCTTTTAGGCTTGCTTGCCTGTATCAAAGCCCCTTTCCCCACCTCTTTTCCATCCATACAGAATCCCAAACTCTACGCTAAGAACAGAAGCACTGACCTTCATAATTGTCCATCAGCGGCATCTCCTTTTCTGTAAGGAGTGTGTCAAACCATAAGCACAGCAGCTTCTCCTTTTATTTGAACTGAAACACCCAATGGCAACAAATCTGTATAATTTCCTTTGTTTTATCTGGTTTTCCTCATAATCACTGCTACCATCAAGATTTCTAGAAAAGAAAGAAGTCCTCTGCTTCTTCAAACGTACCATGATAGCTTTTCAGCACCGCGTACCCCAGTTGGTGTAGCCCATGCCATGAGAAACGGTGGCATCAGCAAGTATTAGTGTTCCTTGCTCTCTCTGAAAGGCTGATTTGAGGGGTCTCAGCTCAGATATTCCAGCCAACAGCCCCCACTGGTGTCATCTAGGAGCTGCTGTTGTCTCTGGGGATCCCCAGAACCAGGTGTGCCAGTTAATCGCCCCAAGCGAAGTGTCAGAGCCTTGCAAGTAAGAAAGAAGGGTCAGCTTGTGTGTGCTGGTCCGAACCCCTCCCAAACAGGGTAGCATCCTGTGCCTGGCATATCTGCGGGCTTGTCCCAAGCCTGGATGCAAGAAGGAGCATTTTCACATTTGTTGCAGTGGTTTTGGATTAGTGAGTTATCCCACTGCCTCTCTCCACTTCTACCTTAGTCCTCTCACACTTGAGTGCTGCATTTCTTGGCTTTGTGCCCATGGATTTGTTTGCTTACCAGCAAGAGCTGCCTTGTACAGGTTATTATGTGTCCTGTCGCTGCTGGGTGGACTTGAACCTGACGCGGTCCCTGAGGGCACAGTGGGAAGCGTGGGCTGGAGCTGTGCTCTCTGCCCCCCGAGCCCTGGTTCCCGCTGGTGGTGGGTGACTGAGTTTGCGCTGTGCAGGATGGGGGACACAAGCATCTGAAAAGGGCGACTGGGGCTGCTGCCTGATGTTTTTAATGTTGCTTAGAAACCAAACTCAATATTACCTAACTCCACCAGATCTGCAGTGCAGAACTCATTGCACAAGGGGAAAGGAGGTTTTTTATTTTTATTATTATTTTCTACTTTTTTCCTCTTACAAGAAATAACTCATTTTTCAGCTGTTGGAGAAGGTAGTAATTGATCTAGAGCTTTGCAGCTTGCCTTCCAGAATGGTTTTGTTCTTAATGTAGGAATAAAACTCTGTTAGGTCAAATACACAGCAATAAATACAAGAAGCACATTAGCTTTAATATATTGGATTATTCCACTTGGTGGTGACGGAGAAAAAAACAAGATTTAATTCCCCTGGCAATGCAGGCAAAGAAAATCGCTTTCCCTGCCCATTTTTTTTTCTGTTAAGTCATTTTTGTCTGTCAATGCCAGTGCTGCAGGCTTTGACAGGGTTTAATTTTACTTTTTGTTTTTTTAACCTGGTGTGAAGGTAAGAAGTATTTTCTCCAAGTAAATTGTCCATAGATTCACTCAGTGCCTTTTATTTCTAGCTGTTACCACAGATTCCTTCCCTGGTGGGATGTGGGAAGCTCTCAGTACCGTCAGAAAAGTGGGGATTGTCATGAACTGGCAGGGTAGGGTAGCTTTGGGGTTCACTCTGCTGTTGGAGTGGGGCAGCAAGTTCAACAGAGCTGCTCCCCTTTTTCCAGGCATGCTGGTGTTGGTTTCTGTTCCTACCCTGAAGCTTCCCAGCTAGAATGAGGATTTGCTTCTCCACACCCACTGTTTTTCTGATGTACCACCACCCTTCAGTGCCACAACATCTGTTGCATCTTTCCTTGTGTCTCACAGGCTAGTGGTGGCTTAGGGCTCCCATATGGTGGTGAATGTACTCAGCAGTGCATGGATTTCTCCCAAGTGAGGTGCCTTGTAGTGCTGAAGCCTTTTATCAAATCCCATAGTCATTTCTTGTGCCAAGCCTTCCCTCATTTTCCTGGGAGAGCAATGACATTGGATCCTTTTCCTACAATCCCTGCTTTTTCACAAATTTCTAATTTTATATCAGGAACAGGCCAGATGAGAAGAGGCAGGAATGATTTCCTTGCCTTGTCATCATGGCAGACAGATAGGTGGAAGGTGGCTCTGCTGTGGACCAGGCAAGTAGCAGAGAGACTGCAGCAGAGATTTAGCTTAGATAACAGAGAGGAAACATCTCAGCATGGTGAAGGACTGTAAGAAAGGATTTGCAGGGGGTAAAGCCTTCATAGCCAGAAAGCTTTGAAAAAAGATTCGGTGAGTCTGTCAGGAGTGATGTACAGATGGAGAGGGGTCTGCCACAGGCAGGGGAAGGGGACTTAGAGCAGGCAGGCCTGGGTTGCGTGGTTGGGGCAGGTGTGGGGGGGGTGGTGTTGGTTTTAAAGCATCTCTCTCCTGTGTGCAAATTGACAAGAGAGACTGGGGAAAATAGCAAGGTAGGAGTCTCCATGTGGTTAACTGAGTCTTTGCACTGTATTTAATCTGTCCAGGCAGAGTTATCGCTCCAATAAGCAGGGCTCCTCCACCAGTACCTAGACTCTATCTGATAGTATTTGTCTAAGACGAGAAAGACTTCACAATAATCCTGCTGGCAATTAATTGGCTTTTGTTCAGCAAGAGTGAACAAGATCTCATCTTAATCTGTTTCATTATTTCTCCTTGTATAGCACAGTCAACACAAGATTAGGTTTAATTTACAAAAAAATGCAAAGTCATTACTCATATCTGGATCAGGATTTTATCTGCTTCATTTTGCAATGCTTCATGTGTCAATATTAACAAGAGGAGCTGCGTGGTGTGTGGTGAGGTGGAAATGGCACTGCTTGACTTCAGGACCCTTTGGAAGGATTGCAAGTAGCAGAGCTCTGATATCATCCTTCCTCCACTCCCATCTCCTGCCCTTCCTCAGAGAAGAAGCTTTATGCTCAGGAAAACTATCCTTTTCCCGCAGGGCAGCGGGCCATGATGCTCTTAGCTCTCATCTCCTAGCTCCTTATGCAATAGCAGCCCTGGGCATAGATGTTGAAAAGAGCTCTGCGAAGCCAAAAGGTTTAGTGGTGGACTTAGCAGGGTTAGGCTTATGTTTGGATTTGATGATCTTAAAGGTCTTTTCCAACCTAAATGATTCTATGAAATGTTGTGGGGTCCATGGCAGTACCAGCCAGAGGTGGGGTCGTTTGACGCCAGGTGAGAGGCTGTGCCAGTTCCCTATGGTGGTCTGTGTCTGAGGACATCCCAGTCCTGGCAGTGCAGGAAGGCCAGATTAGTGGTTTCTGAAATGCTCTGCATGGCTGTGGACATGCACGCATGCCTGTGAGTTTATCTACCCCTATGCATTTCAATGCACTTACCCATGAGTGCTCGTACAACCCATCCCACTAACCAGTCTCCCCTTCTACCCAGTCCCCACCAGGCAGCTGGCTCACGGAGCGCTTCACAGCACGTTCCCTGTCCCTTGGTTCTTCTGAACATGGTACCTACATCTACAACACGCTCAGTGGGAGGCATCTCGCTGCCAAAGCTTGCTCCCCTCCCTGGTTAGCACTGCACTCCTGTTCCTGCTGCAGTTGGATGTGTTCCCCCACGATCCATCAGTCCAGTGACCACTCTTACGACTTTATTGTGGCCTCTCTGCCTTTCTGGGAATGCTGATTGTGCTGTGGTTAATGGGTCTGCACAGATAGCAGCTCCAGATGAGTTGCTCTAAGTGCCTGCAAGGGAGGTTAGCCAAGGGCATGTGTAATATAGCTGGGACTCGTGCCTCGCTGGGGAAGGCTGCTGAACTTTGCATGCAAGGGAGGTAGCAAAGTGGCTGCGTGCGCCCGGGCACAGTGTAGATGGGGATGCAGACAGCCCTGCTGCTCGGGGTGTGATTCTTCTGATTCTTGTGGGCTCAATTAAGGTAAGAAGATACCCTGCAAGGAAAGGAAGGTTACTGATTTGACCAATGCTCTTAATAAATCAATGCCCTAGGATAGTGTTGGGTGAGTTGTACTGCTTCCAATTGAATTTGAAAGGCAGGCCTTGATCTGTGTTCAGGAAAGCTCTCACTGCTCTCTGATTAGTGCGTTGCGGTTTAAAAGACTGCCTGCATCCACGGCAAGTGTGCCGGGAGTGTGTCTTGCCCAAGAGGCAACTGCACTTCCAAAATGCATGGGGTGTCCCAGATGGCGGGGATGAGCACCAGGGTCTGTCAAGTGAAAGCTGCTCTGCCAACCATGACCACAGGCACTCGAACAGGACAAGAAGAGAGAATGCTAGCTTGAGCCTAAGCTGCAGCCAGAAGAAACGGGGTGCAGTGATCAGAAATAGGCCCCCAAATGCAACCCTTAGCAGTGCACTTGCAACTATTCTGCGTATCTCTCAGCACGGGCTGCCAAAGCGGGAGCCAGCCACAGCCGGAGCCGCACGGCCCGCCGGGCTGGCTGCCTGCAGCCCGAGTGCCTTCTGCTGTCACCGCCGCCCCGGAGGGCGCTGGGGCTCCGGCACGCAGGGGGCGAGGACACCTTCCATGGGGGGCAGCGGGACCATAGTCACAGGAGGCTTTGGACATCGCCCCTGCGCGGACTGCAAACAGGGCTGTGTTCAGAGCGCCGTGCTTTGGGTGCTGCCAGCCAGCTGGAGCCCAGGGCTGCGGGGAGGAGAAGGTAAAGAAAGCAGGCTCCTCTGCTGCGATCTTTCTTTGCGTTAGACAAAACTCTCTTCCTCAAAAAACAAAGGAGGCTGACACTCAGCCTGACGCTGGGCTAACACTCAAGCGTGCTTGCGTGCTTGCTTGGCTGTATCTGGCTTTTCTATTCCTGTGACATCTCTTCCTCGCATGCCAATCTTGACCGCATCTGTCCTGTTCTGGTTTGGCTGGGTACCTTTGCTTTACCTGCAGTCTGCTGTGTAAGGAACTCAGCTCTCTCGGGCAGCTGTCTTGGGCTTTACAGAATCACTAAGGTTGGAAAAGACCTGTAAGATCATCAAGCCCAACCATCAACCCAACCCCACCATGCCCACTAAACCATGTCCCGCAGTGCCACGTCCACACATTCCTTGAATGCCTCCAGTGATGGTGACTCCACCACCTCCCTGGGCAGTTTATTCCAGTGTTTCACCACTCTCTCAGTAAAGAAATTTTTCCTAATATCCAGCCTGAACCTCCCCTGGTGCAACTTGAGGCCATTTCCTCTTGTCCTGTCGCTAGTCACTTGGGAGAAGAGGCCAACACCCACCTCTCTGCGACCTCCTTTCAGGTAGTTATGCTTTCCAGCTTCCATGAGACTTTCCAGTTGAACTCACTATAGCTGTTCTCTCTAACTCCAAAGCACCTCCCCAGCAGGAAAGCATCGTGAGGCCCTTTTTTTCCTAATAGGTAAGGAGAGTGAGAAAGGACAGGGCGGTCACTGCCCCAAGGACATCAGGAGGAGCTAGCTTGGATGGAAGGAGAAACAGGAATCGGGTTAGCTCAGTGCCAACACTGCTCACCTGTGGAGTGGGATAGCTGAGATATCCCTGAGATATCTGTATGGTGTGGGACAGCACTGAAGGAGGCATGGGAATGGCTGTGTCCAAGCTGCAAAGGGAGGTGTGTGCCTGGGCGATGTTTCTTCGCTAGCCCAGTGTTTTCCAGTTCTTCGGAGGTTTTCTACTCCTGACAGGCGTGTGGGCCCAAATGCAGGGATAAGTCACTGGCTTTCCATCCCATTCGTGGCCATACTCATCTCTGCTGCAGCTTTAGGCTGGAAGCATCTGCTGCAGGTGTGGCTGATGCTCTGCTATCCTGGCTTTCAGGAGGTGCCATTCCCAGCCTCTACAAGCTGTTAGATTTAGGGGGGAATCAGTCTCCTAAACTATCATCCCATTTACAGCTGGCTGGAACAGCTGGGCTGCAAGCAACAAGGAATTGTCAGATTTTTTTTTTTTTCCCCTCCCTCATCCCTTCCATCCCCAGTCTTGAATGCCTGGTGGGGGAGCAAACTCCTCCATCTGTCCACAAACCCCCTGGGTGGGTAATAATAGATGCTTCATATAGAAAAATTCAATTAGACTTGACAAGAGATGTATGCTAGTGCTTCCTTGCCAGGGCCCCATCTTGCTCTGTTCTGTTCCTCTGCAAGAGACTTGCTGTAGAAGCTATTATGAAAGAAAAACCCTTTTAAGTATAATGGCATTTATAGCCAGGACTGGCTGTGGTGGGCTTTGTAGAAAGGAAAATTACAGTGGGATCTCATACAACTGCAGCCACCAAGATGCAATTGGCTACCCAGGGTGTCAGATGCCAGCTGCTGAGGGAGGAAAGGGCTGTGTGGAGTGCTGTGTCTAGGGCTTCTCTTAGTGCCTCGCAGTACTAAAGCTGCCAGGGTAAGAGGTGTGTTTATGCTGGTGTCTTGGCCAAAAGTGAGTAGTTCACATCTTAAATTCTCTCTCTGCAGTTCTCATCATCCAGCTGTTTTGTTCCAGTGTGGGGTGTTTCGGAGAACATTTCCATCCTCTGCTCAGTGTAGCTCACTACTAAGCTCAGCGGTGGTCTGCCCCAGAGATGGCTGTGGTGCACTGTGGGTTTGGTGTGCAAAGGGAATAGGAGCACTTTCTGCGGCTCTTGTTGCCATGTTCAGGACTGGGAGGAGACCCTTTTGTGTAGTTTTGGTTTTGTTGTTTTCTCCAGCATGAATGCCCCAGCAACACTCAATTTTTGTGTTTTAATGCTGGGATTTCTAAATACTCTGAGTCTGGGTGATGAGAATATCTGTTATAAAGTACCTGGGGACAGACCTCTCTCTGTCTGTACAGCACACGTCTGCATTGGTCATCAACGTTCCCAAAAGCTACTGTGTAGTATCACACAGCTGCTTGCTGGTGTTGGCACAGCTGCAAGCAGAAGAAACCCCCCTTTGAAGCTCTGTGTTATAGAGCCCTTCAGTGGCTGGGAGCTTTAATACATCTAAATCCTTTTGTCACAGTCACGCTGACTTTCTGTAATCCTATGAAAATGCATCATCTCTATTTCCATTAAGTCTGTAACACGCAAGAACCCATTAACCTCATGCGCTCTGTTCGTCTCGGACAGATGAGTTGACATAGTCTTGGAATTGGATGTATGTGTGTGGCGCGGATTTCGGTGTGTTCAGACTTCTGGTATTTGATCAAAATTCAAAAGGTGTTTGGAACAAAATATTTCTAAATCAAGGAAGATTTTTTTTTTTTTTTTTTCCCCCCCAAGCACCCAGGCACACACTTGTGTTGGGACTGTAGCACTGACGTGGCTGAACACGAGGAGTAATCGCTCCCCCTGAGGTCAGCAGCAGCTGTTGCAAGAAGCTCTGTGGAGCAGAGGTAGCTATTCTCTGCAGTGAAGCTGCAAGGCACTGAGTGTCTTGGAAGGCACCTCTCGGAGAAGTGAGAAGGTCAGGACAGCTTTGCAGGATGCCCCTGGCAGCCCATGTGAACACCAGGCCTGCTGGCATGAGGGGCACAGCCCCTGGGCAGCTGCATTCGTTGTAACACAGCTGCTGGGGAGGCTGCGTGCATTTAGTAGTTCAGCCTAGGTAAGCCTCAGGTGGGGACCATGGCCCTACCCTGTATTTTCAAGGGACACAGTATTTGAAGGCTTAATTGTGGGGTTTATCCTGACTGTGAGATGGTGCCTTAGGAAGGGCTCAGTTTAATAATTGCATCGTGATGTGGAATATTGATCTCCTTGCTGTACTGCTTCCTTAGGGACAGATGGAGGCCTCATTTCTTCTGTGGGGCAGAGACTTGGCAGCAAGTTGAATATTAACTAGCAACTTTGTCAGCTGCATTAAAGGCTGTGGTGAATAAAGCTGCATTGTGTGACAGTGTGTGCAGAGGTAATGGAGGGGAAAGAGTTAAATTCTGAACTGGTTCTGGTTTCTCCTGGGTCAGAACCAAGGCTGAGCTCACAGTAGAGCTAATACAGATGACCTGGAGGGCATCTGTCAGGGCTGGGCTGTGTAGGAGCCTTCCTGGACCTCCTCTGTGCCTTGCATGAATGTTTTGGTGCACCTCTGCCTGCTGCTGCTCTGCAAACCCCTTGCCCATCAAGGGCTTCCAACAGGTACAGGCTGCTGGGTCGGGGAACAGAGCATGTACCTCTTCCCAAGAAACTCATGGTATTATACAAGATACAATGACTCCTGTTTTTTGGGTAGGACTGGTTGACATCACTTCGCATAACTGAACAGAAAAAGCATGCTTAAGCACAGGACACAAACACCCAGCACACAAGGGAAGATCCACACAGAATTGTGTCATTTTATTATGTTTGCCTGGACTCTGGCTTGGCACGGCTGTGGTTTGGAAGGCCAGTGTGCCCTAGGCACCCAGGTGCAGCAGCGCAGAAAGCCCGATGAAGCAGGGTGTGCACAAAGTGACCAGCTCGGAAGCTCTCTCCTTTGGCTACAGGTAATAGTAGTACACTGCACTTGTAATGGTGCACTTTGATGCAAAGTGGCATTCAAGTATGTATGCGCTGGCAGCCCAGGAAGGGCAGACAGACAGATGGACACAAAAATGTAAGTGCCTATCTCTCTAGGCAACACCAGCTCTATTAAGGGGATGCTCTTCCAGGAGGACTGACTAGCAGGGACAGGCTTGGCTCAGGGAAGCTTAGGTGTCTTTGTTCAGGATGGTGGCTCACAGCCCTGAGCGATATCAAGAGGCACTAGTGGGAGGGTGTACGAAGTGCTGTCTTGTCAGTGAGCATATGGAGTGGAGGCAGACGTGTACTTTTGCTCTTAGTAGCAGGAAGAACTGCGATCAAGTGGCGCTAACAACAGCTTTCTGTGTGAAGAATATCTCCTGCCTGCAAAGAGTCACACTGGATGACCAGGGTGCTTGTTACATGAAGCATGCAGAGGCCAGGAAAGGGTAGATGAGTTTTTCATTTCTTCCTGGACCCCCTCCCTAATTTGCTTCTAACCCACTTCCCTAAGTCCTTGTTGTCTCTCTCCCAGCAATTACTCTCAGTTGCTGCCTGTTCGAGGGAGCCAAATGAAGCCCCAGGGTTGGACACCAGAGAGGTTTCAGCTCCCAACGCTTTCCTTCATAAATGGATGCTGGGAACAGTGTAAGAGAAGAGGATCCAATCCCTATTGCTTTGTATTATCATCACTAAAAATTAAGCACTTAGCAGCCAAGCTAGAGCTCCTATGAGGCAAGCAATGACATCCATTGTTTATAAAGGGGAGAAGCTAAGGTTCTTACTGCAGGTCATGGAAGCAGTTGGTGACAGAGATGTGACAGGGCTCTGGGTTTCCCTGGTATGTTCTCAGACACGAGGTCTATGCTTTTCTTCATTTTTTTTTTTCCACTCTTTAACTTCCAGAAAATATGCCCAAAGTACTCCTTAAAGTTACGGGGTGCCCAAGTCTGGGAAGCAGGCAGGAGCGGGGTGTCTAGCTCAGGCTGGGTGCTAGGGGCTAGTGGCTTAGCAGAGAAGGTCTGCATGATTTTTAGGTGATCTCATGTCTGACAGAGAACATCAGTGCAAGCAGCGAGGCTGAGTCTAATGTGGTGCACTCACTAATCTACTCGCATTCTTTGCATAGTCCCCTTGAGGAAAGGTGGATGGTGGCTCCTGGCATCTTGCACGCACACTCATACACAGAAAGGTTGTATGCTCTACAGCCTGGAAGCAGCACCATGCAGAAACCATCCAAAGGCCATGGGATGCCCTGAGGGAAGTCAGCTCCAGCATGCAGACCCCACATCAGCACGGCTATGGCTCCACTGTTACGCTGCTGTTGGTAACACGTACGCCATACCATCCCTTCCAGAATAGCGTGTCCTGGCCACCGTGTTCGAAGCGGACAAAGCGGACCCCAGGCCCATAGTTGGAAAAGGTGTGGGAGATCTTTGGGATGAGAGACAAAATGGTTGTTGGTAAGCATCAAACCACTGTGAACTTACCCTTCTTTAGTGCACAGAGCCTTCAACCCCACCTGCCCGAGTCACACCTACCAGGTTGGGTAACAATGAGGACATTTACAGTGGGAGTTAGTGGGAGGAGATTTGATCCCATTGTTGGTCAGAGGCCATTGAACCTCTCCCAGTTGGGCATCTCTTTCATCTTACACCTGCAGTGGTGGCTCAGCAAGTTTCCAAGTTTTATGTAAGGTAGCCTTCCAGTATAATCCCTCTGTTCAATCACAGGGTCATGGCTCTACAGAACACATGACAGAGCCTTCTCCAAGAGAACTCTCCTGCTTCTCTCTGCTTGAAAATATTCCTGATTCATGCAGGTTGGGTGTCACCTGCGGAGCCCACAGCTGTAACTCACCTCAGTCCAGTTGGCATCGCTGTCCTGTGGGATGGCAATAGTCTCACTTCTGTACTCAGCCAGAACATCCTCATTCTCTGAGAGCAGCTTCACACAGAGCTCATAAAGGCAGCCGGCATCGCTGCGTCCTGCATACCTGCAAGGCGATCCAAGCTGCTGGTCTTACCCGTGTGAACTTGACAAAGAGCCAGAGCGTACAACTGCATCTGGGTGAATGCAGGCTCTGCCAATCTCATCAAGTTACTGGGGCCTTGGTTTGAGGTGGAAATCTGTGATGGTTCTTACTCCAACCCACTACCCCCCCTCATTCACAACAGGAACCTGGTCTCTAGAGGCCATATGCACCAACAGTTTGAAGCTTGTGGGAGCTGCCAGTAGCTCTGTAAGCCAAGACCCAGCCCTGTCCCACATCTAGGGTATCTGGCAGCTGAGGTGTTAAGGCCCAGTGCAGGTATCCTATAACCCTCCCTGCCCTTATTTCTCTTTCTTGAGACTCTGCCTGCCTTCTGAGGCATCCTTGCTACTTACCAGTCTTTTACCACAACTTTAGGCTGGGTTGTATCCATCAGCTCTTCCCAGTAGCCTTCAGCCCTAAGGTCAATGACCTGAGCCTTTCGACACCACCTGAAATGCAAGATGTTAATTGGTATCACAGTCTCTCCTGGGCCTGGGGGAACCAAAAATGTCTCGGTCCCTGAATAAGAGAAGAAAGTAGCCTTACTCATAAGATGTAACAAAGTATTTATGGACTTCTTCACTAGGGAATTCTTTTCCAAAGTCCCCAGGGAGGTCTTCAATTTTCCAGCCATCACCTCCATTCTCTACCTCTCCCCAGTGCTGCAAGTCTTCTGCAAATGGCAGAAAAGAGACTCAGATGAGTCTTAGTTTCTGTGGGCCTGGGGAACCTGAGCTTATCCCACTGGAACCTTTCTCTGGCTCATGAAAGGTATGCTGTTAGGTGCAGCACTAATTTTGTATGTAGACTGCGGAGGTGTTTGTTAAATAGAGGTCGGGCAAAAACCTTTAGTCTGGTTGAACTTGAATGTTAACAAACTCTAATATTCCCCACCAAAATGGCTATGTACGTGTGGGTTTATTTAAGAAAGTACTCTAGTGAAATTAGGTATTCTGAACTGTGTGTCAGCACTTTCAGTGTCATAACTTAGAAATAGCCTGGGGAGAGATGCTGATTGCTTTATTTCTAAACTGCTAAGTGGTATTTCTTAAAAGCAGTTGGGCCCTAAACATTGGGCTTCTCTGGTCTCAGCCAGAGGGAACGTGGCTGTTGGAAAAGCTTGCAGAAAAATAATCTGTAAACAAAATGGAGAAGCTGTGTTGATATTGCTTTGGTCTATGATGTGTGAAATGTATTTGTTGCTGCTTGGGTTATGAGGCTTGGTTACTGCTGCTTATTGCTAAGCATCTTGTAGATCTGGCAAGCGAAGTTCGTAGATTATCAGAATAATGGCAAACGGGGTACATGCACAGCTCTAACACGGGCTGTAGTAAGGAGGGTACAAACAAGATTTGCCTGAGCTGCTTCAAGGAAGGAAGCCTGAAGTGTCTGGTGAGCTAAGGGCAGACTAGCTCCTGGGCGGGGAAAGGCTTGATCTTTCCTGTCATGGTTTAGCAAGAAGCAATCTGGAAATCCAGATGCCACTACCATTACTGCACTGGACAGGGGTTCTGCAGAGGACACTGGTCTCCCAAATGTGATTCTGATCCCTGAGGGCTTATATAAAGTTGATGTCAAGTAGAGCCCTTTGCAAAGGCTGATTATCAAAGGCCTTTATGCCCATTAAATGATTTGACTGCATGCATTAAGTGATTTGACTTGGGCAAGAAGAAAATGCTGCAACCTGATGGCAACTAAAATCTTTTTTCAAAGACTGGAGATGCCCAATTCCCAGTGACTGGTCATCTCTATGAAATCTTGGGGCTTGTTATGCTTGTCTCTCACCTTCACCACATGGGTTCTTGATGAGATTCTTCCTTTTCTTACTCAGGAAATAGAAGTTTTGCCAGTTCTCTGCGTTCTCCTGTGACTCTGCTCCAGTGAGGCCTTCCTGCTGACACTTCAGGATCCAAAGCGCAGCTCCGTCAACCAGGTTCTTCCACTGGCAGCAGACCAGGCGGCACGCCAGCACCAAATCCACTGCAGGTATGGAAGCCAGGATTCTGATCAGGACTGCTTCAGGGAGGGACTCCATCCTTGGGCCAGGCTGGATGGGGCTTCCTGAGAAAGCAGGGGGAAAGGAGTGGTGACACAGCGCCCCTTCAGACATGGGGACCCCACCCTCGGCGGTGTCAAATGCTGATGCATTGGAAAAAAGGGAAAATAAGCGTGTTGTCTGAAAGCATGATTTTGGGGGCGTAGATTGCTTCCTAACCTCAAGGCCTCCTGACCCCTATTAAGCTAATACCCTGAAGCGTGTGAGCAGATTAATATTTTATGTTCTAAGTGAAGCCCTTAGTAAAATCCATCCACAAAATGCAAGTAGCTGACATCTGCAATTGTGGACAGTTTGTCAGTTTCCCAGACTGGAATTGTCCTTCCAGAAATCTCTGCTGCTGCAAAAATCAGCTGCTTAGTAATGAATTCTTCTGCAGCGGGAGGCATCTGGGTGTTTGTTCTGCCTTTAAGAACATCACTGACAACAAATGCTGCACAGCAGTACCTAAATATCAGTGGTGAGCATCTTGCCAACTGCATTTGCAGTGGTTCATTCTGTATCTGAAAGGCTTTCCCTCAAGGGGCTGGCCCTTCATCTCCTTAGTCATGAGCCTCTATATAGAGTATAGGTCTGAGGATAACTGTAAATAGCTCAGTTGATATTCTTTAAAATCCCTTTTTCTATGGCCTTATAGCCTGAGCAATGAAGTCAGAAGTGTGTGCTTTAACTTCCTGTGCTAATTCTGCACTCTGACTCCCGACAGCTCTCTGCTGCCCTGAGTTCTAGGGCCAAGTGCTGCAGGAATAAGGAAGGATGAGCATGCAGATTCAGAGCCCCATGTCATCAGTGTGGGATGCACTGTGACACTGCTTTTATCTCGGCTGAGCCCTGATGCTGGGAAGCTGCTGAGACTGCAGCAAACTGCACAGATGCAGCCAGACTCCTCAGGAGTGAGTCATTAAGCCTAGGAGAGCACTAGGAACAACGCAGGTGAAATATCCTGATGTGCTACTTGATGAAATATAACTGTGCCAAATCTGGCAAGGGAGGGAAGAAATAGGGAGTCACTGCTATAATGGCATCCTAAATCTAGATGTTCTAGATGTTCCAGATGCAGAGCTATCATGTGTCCTCTATCTGCACTGCAGACAGCAGGAGGAAACTGTCATTTAAGATTCCCTGGCTTTTATGGGGGTAGTATTGAGGATTTCCCATTCCCCGCCCGCCCTTCCAACCCTCATCCACAGTCCTGAAGGGTAAAATGGGATTTCTTTTTTGAAGAAAAAAGAGATCATGCTGGCTTCATCCCCTGCAGGAACTTCACCCGCCTGACCTGCTCTCTGCCTGCTGATGGAGCATTACCGCTCCCCTCGCTTAGCAAGGATTTCCCACGCACTCAGGGACGGGGTGAAGGTCCTGACTTCCCTTTTCCACTCCGACCCACAGTATCTTAAAGCTGGACTGGCACCTTCCACCCCTTGCCATGCTTGGGGCGCACGCTGGTTCCCTGTCTGCCCCCCCGCCCCTCGCTCCCCCGTGCCTTCCCTCCGCGGCTGCCCAGCCGAGACAGCCTGGGAGAGAGAAACCCGCGGGGCCAGGGCGCAGTGCCCCGCGGCGGGCGGCCCGCCCCGCCCCGTCCCCGCAGCCCTCCCGGCAGGGCCGGGTCCGGCCGGAGGGGCCGCGCGCTCCTACCTTCGGCGCTGCTGGGCGGGCGGCGGCGGCTCCGTGGCGGGCGGGCCGGGGCCGGGCCGCCCTGATAAAGGGCAGGGTCCGCGGGGCGGGGAGGCCGCGGCGCCGCCTCCTTCCGCGGCTGCCCGCCCTGCGCTCCGCCCGCTGCGGAAGGGCCGCGGCCGCCTCACATCCGTGTCCGGAGGGCGCAGACGGGCGGAGCGCAGGTGGGGCCGGGGCCGGGGCGGGGGGCGGCGGCGGGGGGGCGCGCTGCCCCGCTGCTCGTCGGGGCCGCGGCCCGGCAGCCTGGGGCCGGCGGTTTGCCGTGCGGTTCTGTTAGTAACCGGTAGAAACTCTGCTTGTTTCCTGAAGCTCTGTGCTGTAGGTGCCCGGGGATTTTCCGCCGCGTAGCCCTGCAGCCCGTCACCGAGGCTGTGGGGCTGTGATGACAACCATTTGCGACCTCCCCGAGGACGTCCTGGTGGAGCTGCTTTCGCTGCTGCCAGCCCGGGACCTGATCTGCGCCTGCAGACGGGTCTGCACGCAGTGGCGGTACGTGGTGGATCTGACCACCCTATGGAAACGCAAGTGCCAGCGCGAGGGGTTTTATATCCCGAATTGGGACAGAAGCGTCTCTGACTGGAAGATCTTCTATATGCTCTGCAACTTGAAGAGAAACTTAATCAAAAACCCCTGTGCTGAAGGTTGGTTTAATTATTTATGGTAGAGAGCTAGGAGTTTCCTACCAGTCAGAGTGAGTCAGTGTCCTGCGTTACTCAAGTACTGCTGGTGGTGTGGGACTGTCCAGCTACCGATGGATCCACAAGTAAACATCTGCAATAAAACTACCGAGGGCAGATACAATATTGGTAAATACGTGTCTGCGGTTGCGACCAGAAAAGTCTCTGGAGTCACTTAAGGCCCCAGCACTGCGGTCAGTGATGGTTAATTTGCACAGCAAGTGTAATATGGTAATGCAAGTATCAGGTATTGGGATTAAACATTTGGGCAGCTGGAGAATTTGTGTTGTCAAAGACTCAACTAGTATGACTACAGTAATTCTCCTTTATTACTGATGATGAGTTTCTGATGTGGTCAGAAAGTTGCTACCTATTGTCCTAGCTGCTGACAGCCAATGACAACATAAAGACAGGAGTCACTTCCAGCTGTAGGAACAATACAGTGTATCTGAAAACTCAAAGTAGGTTCCTAGTATTCTTCTGTAGCTGATTCTTCAACAAAAGCAGAGATATTGCTGGAAACTGAAGTGATGTCCTAATACTCATCTTTGATATCTATGCTTTTAGAGAACTTTAAGCACTGGAAACTTGATAATAATGACGGAAATAAATGGAAGATTGAGGATCTGCCTGGACCTCACGGAAAAGACATGCCAGACCCTAAAGTACACAAATACTTTGTCACTTCATACGGGTGAGAACTGGATTCCAGTAACACAGAGCAGGGAGACCTGCTTCCTCCTGTCTGTCTGCAAAGGCGCTATGATTAGAAGGCTTGAGGCAGGTCACTGAACCTTAGCCCATGTGTGGGGAAAAAGGAGGCGCTTAATTAACCTTTTATACCTGTTAGTCTAAAGAGAGAGGTGTACTGCTGAGAGAATTAATCACAGTATCTGCTGAATTTCTCTGTCCTCACCAGGAATTTCCTGTAACTTTTTTGTAGTCATGGTAAGCTATATGGGATCTCTGCTGCTCTTCTACCAAAGGTGGTAGGCAAAGGTTGAGGTTTGGCAAGCTCATCAGATGCACCTCCCTGACAAAGTCAAAGCTCTGTAACCTCTAAGAATGGTTGGTGTATTTGTCATGCTAACAGCTTGCAATAAAAGCTGTCAACAGAGGATTAGACGCTCTTGCATCCATTAAGCAGTAGTTTCCTGCTACCAATATATGCTATACAAGTGCAGGGGTCCCTCTTAATCCAGCTTGTAGGTAACTATTCCTTTTATCTGGGAGTGAAGCTAATCAATCAGTTCATTTCCTTGTCTAGTTCTGGCTACGGAAAAAGACATGCCTTAGTCAGGTCAGCCTTGCGGGCCTTCAAGGTCTGGGTGGGCTTTTGGCAAGAGTACAGCTGTCAGGCAAAGTGGGGACGTTGAGAGGGAAGAAGCATGTTTTGTGAAGTTGTAAATATTTCTATTGCTGTTGCAGCCCATGCTTCAAGTCTCAACTCATTACCCTGCAGAAAGAAGGATACTGGAATCAGTTGATGGATGAGAAACGGCCTGAAATTGTAGTCAAGGACTGGTAAGTGTATGCACTGAAAACTAGAATTTCTGGCCTAGAGATAGCTAAGCCTCTGAAGCTTTTCGTGCTATAAAATTAGTTCTTTATCCTTTGGGGGTTGTACTTCTTGAATAAAGCATAAGCTAAATCTAAGTTTATTCAGTGGGCTGTAAGGAGGTGGCAATCCTGTGATGAGGAGGGTAGCTGCGAAGTTTTGGAACTTCGTGATAGCTATGGGGATGGCATTCCTTTTCCTCTGCAGACAGGGATCCCCTTGGAGACCTGCTTTTGAACACTAAACTGAACACTGTATATACAACCCTGCTCCTTGATTACTCCTTGCCTCTCTAGGTATGCTGCCAGATTTGACTGTGGATGTCGCTATGAACTTACAGTGAGGCTGCTTTCTGAAGACTACATTGTCCTTGAGGAGTTCCACCCCGAGCCAGTCGTTATAGAGCAGTGGAGCGATGCAGTGTGGAGAGAGGTAAGCGGCAGCCCTGTGGGCAGTAGCTTTACATCAGTATCGTGACACTTGAATCTTGTAAGTCTTACCTGGCCAAAAGTCCCAAGTGGACCTACTTTCTCTGCTCTTCAGCCTCCTCTACTCAAGACAAAAGACAAGTCTGTCCTTGCTGTTGACAATGCTGAAGAAGCAGTAGTGCCATGAAAGAGCCAGGTTTGGCTTGTAGATGCCCAGGGTTTTCCAGACTATCCCCTGGGCTTCTGTGTTACTTTAGCCCAGCGTCTTTAATTGTTTCTGGTTTACACTTAAGTTTTTGTCTAACCAAGTTACAAGAGCACAGTTCTTGTTTTACTGGATCAAAAAGCTTTGTTTTAAAACTACTGCATGGATGTCATTTAAAGTATTGCAGACATTACTTTTCTTAAACTGCTAAACGTGTTTAACTAGTTTGATTCGGTGTAGATTCCCCATTACATTCTTGCTTACATGACAAATATACCTAAGAATCAAGCTTAACATTATGTTTGACTTGGAGAGAATTTCAGGGCAGAAAGCTGAATAAGAGGCTTTTTTCCTGTCCCTCAAAAAGGGGCATAATGCACTTTCATTGAACGATACCTTAAATGAGCTTTTCCTGAGACCAAGACTCACATACTGTAGTTCTCCTAGCTTCTAGGTCTGTGCTGGTTTATTTAGGCAAATTAAGAGGGATTTTCTTCTTTCTCTCCAGATTTCTCACACCTTCCAGAATTACCCAGCTGGAGTTCGTTACATCTGGTTTCAGCATGGAGGCCAAGACACCCAATTCTGGGCAGGGTGGTATGGGATCCGAGTGACCAACAGCAGCATCACCATTGGGCCCCTGACATTGTTATGAAGGCACAATATAAGTGTTTGCTTTTACCTCAGGACTGTAACCAGGTGGTCTCAGGTGCACTTATTTCTCTAGTCTCTGTGTGAGTGTCCTGGCTTTGTCTTGCACAGCTGATCTCAAATGCAAGCAGCTAGTTCTCCTCTTTCACAGCAGAACTTCTGCAGGCCTAGCCCTTTGGAAGGACTTCTGTCTTCATCTTTCATCCTCCTGTACCGTGGATGTTACTGCAATTACTAGTGCCCTTCTGCAGGAGGAAGACTAGGACCATTAAATATGACATCTGTCTTTTCTAGTTAATATGGCCTTGTGCTACAGCCAAACACCAAGTCTTAAATAGAAACCATTTCTTGTTTGTTTATGGAACTTATGAAAGATAAGGATAAAATATTTCATTTCACATTATCAAAGCTGTCCTCAAGGGCTGTGCTACAGAGAGACTTGTTTTGTATGGTATTTTCCTGTTTCAGTTTAATTACATAGAAAAACCATGTATCTTTCACATCAGATCTTTCATAGCATAAGGAAACTGTCCACCCTTTTTCATAAATGCTGTGTCACTGCTACTTAATTCCTTACCATTTCTGTAAGTGTATATGATCAAAATGGTACATGCCTTCCCTGTCCGAATACAGCCCATCATTGTTTGAATAAACAGCTAGAGAAACAGGAGATAAGGAATCCCTTAAGGTGGTTACCTTACAATGTAAGTGCCTTTTGATTGTGCTGGGCTTTTTCCATACTACCTTTGTACTACCGGAATACTTGGTTTGTACTGAACGGTCTAACCCTATATAAAATGTTAAAGCAGTGCACAACCTGAATCTATAGTATTCTTGCACTTTTTACTTGGAGGAAGCTGGCTGTCTTATCAAACTGTCTGACCAACAAGCTCAGCTCAAATACTATGAACCACGTCTTCTACCCCGTATGCATAGAGCCAATACAAAGGTCGTCTTCCATCTCCTTTGATAGGTCTAGGATTAACGGTGTTTCCCTTATCTGTTCTCTGTTAGGAACAGGACATTTGGCAAGTGTCCTTGCTGGACAGGCAAATGCCACCTTGCTTAATGCCACTCGTGGGTGAAAGCTCTCCCATGGAAAGGGAAGTGACCAAGGCTGTATAGCCTCTCATAGGAATTGACAGATCCCACAGATATTCCAGAAAAGGTGTGAAAAGGTGGTAGAAGCTCCCATACAAAATAAAAATACTTCCTCACTTGATGGGGGGGCGGGGGCGGCGCTGGTTTGGACAAAACTCAGCCTAGTTCAACTGGGGTAAAAGTCAGTATTTATTGAAGACTACTTGGGACAGATACTACATAAGGCCTCCCTCACCCTTAGTGTGAGTCCATTGCTCTAGTGGGGCATACAACAGATCACTGTATATCACTACCACTGTGCAATAGTGATGCCCTGTTAAGGTGAGGACTGGATTCGTACAAAGCCCTGACTGCATACTGCAGTTGGCTATATCCTGCCTCCGCCCCCAGGGATTCACTGTAACAAAACCTATACTCACTCTCCCACATGAGCGTACATGGGAGCAGGCTCAGGCTCCACATTGCAAGTCAGTTCTATATACAGTGGTAAGAGCACTTGAAATAAAGAGGCAGCAGCTGCTCTACATTCACCCAGAAGGCCAGCTGAAGAAACGGGTATCAAGGTGTGGTTTGTGAGTTTATCTTATTCCACTGGAAGATCAGATGAGACTTGAAGGCAAGGAAGACTTGCAATCAGGTGCCTTTGTGGGCTCGCTCTTCTACATACAGCTGCATCTGGAGGCAAGAAACAAGCGTCAGTTCTGTTTGATGTGCAGGTAGGTGAATGGGGGGGAAAAAAGGTCTGCAACAGGCTAAACAGGAAGAGTTTGTACCTTCCCCCATAACCAGGTTTCCTATTTTATTATGAGGAGTCTTGCCCTGTTTTGATTATTGGCACAGGCATCTGCAAGACTAAGCAATAATACTGCTCAGCAATATTAAAACTGTTACCTTACAGAAAACTGCAGAGCGGGCATCAGAGTAGCCAAAGCTTAGAACTACATGCAGTTTTGGCCACCTCTTGGGCCAGAATGCTCTGCTCACCTTTAAGATATCAGATGTCATAGTTTTCAGGGGAATAAGCCGGGGGTCGTGCATGTGCACGTCTTGTTCATCAGCGAGGATCCACGGGAAATCCTAGGGGCAGGAACACAAGGTGTGCTTTATTTGCAGAGAGGCTAGCAGGCTCTCTTTCGCAGTACTAGGTCAGCATTAAGTCAATGAGAGATCTAGTGGCTGAGGAAAGAAACAGGTAACTCAGATCCTTCATTACAGCAAAACTTAACACTTGCACACTTGGCCCTGAGACTCAGCATAATTATCTCCAGTTATAGCATCAAACTATAATGTTAACCCACTTTACTTAGTCCAAAGGTGACATCTCACTCCTTTAAGAGATACACTCTTAGCTGTCCTGAGCTAGCACGTTCTATTTGTTACACCAGCATTTAACTGCAACTCCAAAACGCTCAGGGCATAGATTTCTGTCCTGCCTTGGAAGCTTAAAGGTTGGCCTACTATACCACCAGTTTCCATTCCTAAGCAGTGCAGAGCAGACTTCCCTTTTGAAACAATTTTATACTTCACTAGCTTTATTTATTGTGCCTTAAGACACCCAAAATAACTTGACTCAGGGGAAAAAAAAGTTTCCCTGTACCCAAGGAAGGATTCTTAAAAAAAAAAAAAACAAAACCAAAACACTTGCTTTAAAAAGTGATCTGCACACACTTTCCTGCAAGATAAAATGTATTTGTGCACTCAAAACCCACTAGTTACTTGACTCTTAGTCTTCCTTGCTGTTTTTATAAAGAATCAGTCATCCACACATAGTGGATGTGGGATGAGAGGGGTTGATTATGGATTTTTGTTACTTAAATTCAAATACCTACTCTGTATGTCAGAGTACTTAAGTGACTAAGCAGGCATTATGAAGCAAGTATTGTTACAATCTAATTCAGGCACTGAAGCGCTATTGTGGCTGGTATGTGGTGAATGTGCTGAGTCACCTCACATGGTAAGCCATTTTAACACATTCAAAGCAAAGTTGTGACGTGTATCATGTAAAGCTACACGTACGTGTTCAAAATACCTAGCAGCCTTAACCTTAGAGGTGCCAGAAGTCTTTCATTTCCAGTCTTTGCTCTGCAGGTCACTTACACACAATTAGGTAGCCAAAGATATCACTCACCTTTATCACCTGGATCTTTTCCATGTTCCGTGTGGCAGCCTCCCGTGTGTGAACCAGAACTGTGAAGGTGCAACCTGCGAGAGACATAAAGGGTAGGCTCCAGATCAGGGGACAGCTAACAGAGGACCAGACACTACCTATTGTTGTCTCAAGTCAAGCAATGCCGTGCTATTAGGCTGTATGGACATGTTTACCTGGGGGATTGTTGTCAAGCACAGCATCGCACACACTGATCTTCAGGATGAAAGCACGCAGTAACTGCTCCACATGGGACAGCAGGGACTCTGAACTGTTGAGGAGACAGCAGTTGTTACTGGCATGCAGCAAAGCACTGGGGCCTGGAGCTGCTTCCAGAACACCTCTGCAGAGGCAGGTGTTGGATGCCGTGGGCAAGCAGTAACGGCAACTTTACCTAATGGAAAGAAGAGGCGGCTGGGTGATCTCAAAGACAAATCTCTCCACAGGGTGGTGCTCTTTATCCAGGATTACAACTACAACTTTCTCCACATCATTCTGCAAGAACAAAGATGGAAAAATCCCTTAAAATAAGCTGTCTTCTGCCCCCAGCATGCTTCACATACTTCTGAGGAAGTGGGAGTATGCTTATTTGTTGGGGCTCACAGCACTAGCAGTTACCCAAAGCTTGAGCACTGTCAGATTAGTATTACCCATCAGAAAAAAAATGCTTTTGCAAAGCTGTTTCTTGCTAGATGTTAAACTGATCGCTAAGGCCTAGGGAGATGAAGTGCACTAAATAGTACATTTCTCTAGATAGTGTTTTAGAACAAAGGAGGAAATGTCAGCTATCTCTTTGCATCACTCAAGAATGGACAATGCTGAGGAAGTTAAGATACGCTTAGGCTGTTGGTCAAATATAGCAGCTTTGTACTACTGCAATGTAAAACGGACCTAGTTCCATTCTCTAAATATGCATGAGGTTGCCTGTAAAGAGCAGAGAAGGTAAAATCTGCCAGCATCCCACATCCTGAAATGTTACATATGGTCATACCTTTCTCTCACAAAACCTAGAGTTCAAACCTACCTTTGCTTGCTGGCTTACAGCAAAGCATTCCAACTATTCTGGCAGACAGGTGCTTAAACTTAAATGTATTCAAAAGCAGCATGTTAAGTTAACATGTAGAATGATGTAACTGAAAACATATAGCTGTATATCCTCATGTGCATGTATTAGATGCAACTAAATGCCAATGAGCAGCAGCAAGGCTGGGCCTTAACTGCAAGGAAAGGTTATGGATGTTATTTTTATTTTTGTTAGTAACTTTATCAGCTAGTATATTGTGTATGGTAAACTCGTAAATAAATTTTGCAATGAAGACAGTATTTATGTTCTCTTACTTTCTATCAAAACCCCGTGCAGTACTTTTGGCCAGGTCCCTGATACAATCTTACCTTCTCGAGCAGCGGCTTTACACAGTGCAGTGTGTCCTGGATGTACTGATTCAGCTCCGGGTGGCAGGACATCTGTAGCAAACACAGCGAATAGTCAGAGCCGTGCTCTGATGTGAACCAGAACAATGCTGAATGAGATTTAAACAGAAGCACCAATGCGTTACAAGGCACTTCAGTCATGCTTCAAGTAGAATTTTTCACCACTAAGTTGCCAGTTCAAACCAGTAATTCTTTCATGGAAGGGTTAATTAGCTGAGGCAGATCACTGCACCCACACAGTTGTGGTATACTGGGAATATATATACCCACAATAGCATATTGGGAATAGTATATTCCAACTATCTCTGCTTCCTAGGAAGCATGTTTTCATGTTACCTTACTGCACATAGCTGGGGAAGCCTTCTACTACTGTTGTCCATGATCTGCTTGTTCCATGAGTACTGCTGTATCCTCAGCTACAAGGCCGTTTTCCCTTTTGACAGGAACTAAGCTCTCTTCAAAAATGAGTTTGCACATTAAAACAAACTCTGGGAGTGATTTGGTTTGTTCTGGTGAGTGCTGACTGATCCCTGCTATTCTGCTTGTCCATGTGGCTGTCAGCTTCCAGGCAGATCTCCTACCTGGACAGGTACATTGTATTTTTTCCTCTTCTGAAAGATCCCAATAGGGTAAACTTCTCTGACATATAAGATAAGGTGAACAGCCACTTCCAGAAATTCTGAAAGAACATCTGCAACAACTGAAAAACAAAAGTAAAGGATGCTGAAGCAGGGAGGAGGGGGGAGCATGCAGGGCAATACCCTATAATCACAGGAATGGTGGTTTTAAGGTATTTTTCCCTGCGTAAATTTCACCTGCTTCCTCTCAGCTGCAGGAAGTTTAGGATTAGAGCAACCCTCCAACAGTAATCTTGCAAGCATACCAATTTGCAGCTTAGCACAACACATTACCTTGCCCAAAGTTAAGGTCCTGCCGTGTGAGAGTCGTCATCTTTCCCAGAACCTGGAAATAATCACAAAAAGAAAGTTTATCCTCTGGCTCCTATATTATTAACATAGTCAGCTCATGGAGCCATCCACTTCTCTAGTGCTGCTGAGCTCAGACCTGACAAACTGTCCTCCGCGCTTAGTCACAAGCGTAGGAACACTGCCACGCCAAATCCATAAGGCTCATGGGGAAAGGTTTAAGCACCCTCCACAACCAACAACACGTCATCAGAAATCACCAGTAGTGCAAAAACCAAAGACAGCATCATTGCTGTGTTCTGGCTCGCATCCCAGATTGATAGATTACTCATAATTTAATTCCTGCTTTTTTAAATTGGGTTTGATTAAATAAAAAAAAGTGAAAATCTGACCAGTTCACAGTTCTTCACTGTCCCTCTCCCTTTTTGATGCATTTTGCTAGGACTGGGGAATTCACGATTCCTAAGACATGGGAAAGTTTAGACAATCACTTTTTAGTAGCACAAGGAACACTATTTTAAAGCCACACAAATGTTCTTGCAACATACTAGAACATGTCCCTTTTATTTTCTAACTCCTATGTCCTATTATAACACAGAACTTCTCAATTTTATGGGTTTATTCTCACACCACCACCATGAAACATTGCTTGTTCAGGACAGGATCTGCATCTTCCACTGACACTACACAACACAGGTACTCATCTGCTGTCCACTACCAACAGCTTCAGAGTGTCTCTCTCTCTCTCTCTAGTCCCAAGGAAATCAAACCCTGCACAACTGCATAATTAACACGGAATTTGTCACACAGAATCATGGAATATCTCAAGCTGGAAGGGACCCATTAGGATCATGGAGTCCAACTCCCCGCTTCTCGCAGGACTACCTAAAACTAAACCATATGATCAAGAGCGTCATCCAGATGCCCCTTGAACTCTGACAGGCTTGGTGCTGTGACCACTTCCCTGGGGAGCCTGAAATTTGTGACAATTATAAAGGGCAGCACATTGGATAGCCAAATTGAATACCATGTGCCAACAATCAAACAGCAGATGCTGTGGCTCAACTTTCCAACAGCTTTCCTTATATAGTGGAGTACGCACCTTACATATTTAAAGCTACAGTGTACATACTTTTCTATTACAAATTTTAATTTGTTTCATTATTTTATCCATACTCTTTGCATGCATGCAAACTCTAACCACTAATAGCAGCACCATTGTTCATAAACTGTACGTGTCTTTAAATGCCTCCAGGAGCACTGTGGCTCCATCAGTAACACAGGTGTCTTACATAGACCTCTGATAAGCCACAGACATTCCAATCAGTTGTTTAGTCACTGATTTTCAAGCTGCTTCAGCTGCAACAAACCATGTTTTTCAGACCTACAAAGAATTACTTTGACCTTCAGAAAATAGGGAGCTACTCTCCTCTCTTTTTAAATCAGAATCTTACCATCGCACACAAGGACTCCCTGGAATATTAGTGATCTGCTACAATAAACAGAATTAAGATACTTAAATATCTCTCTAGCATCCCAGCTGCAGTGACTCTCAAATTTGTACAGAAGATCTGTATCAGAGTAGCATAAAGAATCTGTGTTTTTAGAGGCTTAGGTTCACATCCTCACCTAAACATCCCCCTCTCTTAAACTGAGGCCCCAGGGAGGCAACAGCATCCCAAGAGACCCACCCTTAAACGCAGTCGCAAGGTTAGGCCTAAGAACCACACATTCAATACTCCCTCAGCTTCACAGGTTTTGTTGTAACTGATGGGAGCACTGCTGCAGTTAAGAGCCTTTCATCTATCCATTTGAATTTGCTGTCCTGTATGTGTGAGGTCAGTTTCCAGAAAAAGCCGTCCCCCCTCCCCAGCGTCCCAGGCAGCACTAGGGATGGCTGGGGGAAGCGAGAAGGAGCAGGCATCAGGAAAAAGAAAGCCTGCGCTTCCTTCGTGGTGCTTTTCGGAAGCTGGCAATCCCTTACTGAAGACATTTCAGAAGAAAAGGGAGGCGAAGGAGGCAGGGATATCACGCAATCTGTAATCCATCACCTTCGAGGCGCTCATTACGCGGGCTCCCGCGCCAGCCCAGAATAACCAGCGCGGGCCTCCCGCATCAGCTTGCGCTGCGCCCTGCCCGCTCCACGGCTTCAAAGGAGAGAAAGGAGAGTCACCAAACGCTCCTTCACCGTTTCACACGCTGGTTTCTCTAACGACCGGACAGACGGAAGGACAGACCACGGCTTTCGGGAGAGCGCTGGGTACCCCGCGGGGCGCCGGTCCGGCCGCTCCTCAGCCGACACGCAGTGCCCTCCCGCCGGTATTCCTGCCGGCGGTTCTCAGCCCGCGCTCCCTCCGAAACAGGGCCCCCGACCTCGCAGAGCCCCCTCAGCACAGCCCGCCGTTCCCCGCCGCCCGCCCAGGGGACCCCCAGTGACGGTCACCGCCGCCCCGGCCCGCGGGGCCTCCCCGGTGACTCGTCCCCGGCCCGCGGCCCCCCCGGTGCCCCTCACCGCCGCCCGCACCGCACCGCGCCCCTCACCGCCGGGGACCGTCTCCGCCGCACACGCGCGGCGCCCAGCGCGGGTGGCCGGGCGGCGGCGCGGGCGTGTGACGTCAGGGCGGGGGCGGCCCGAGCGCCCCCCGGCGGCGGGAGGAGCGGGCGCGGGGCGGGGGGGGCGATCCCCGACGCTCGCCGCTGCCGGGCACTGCCCGTCGCCCCCGCGCCCCCCGCGGACTCCCGGCCACCCCCCCACCCCCCCCCCCCGGGCCGCAGCCGTGGTTCCCTCCGTTGCAGCGGGGCTGGGTGCTCGGTGTAGGGAGCGGGGGACGCCGGTCCCCCGGCCCGGTTTCCCACCCCGCTACCGTAACGCGGGAGAGCCTGTGCGGGCAGCGGGGGCGCCGTGCCCGGCCCGCCCCGCCCCGCCGTGCCCTGCAGGTGAGCGGGGGCCCGGCCGCCCCCCGACCCGGGCCGGGCCGCCCCGCCTTTGTCTCCGTCCTTTGTCTGCCCCGGTCCCTGCCCGGGGCAGGGTCTGCTCCCGCCACCAGCCCCGCGGGAGTGCGCACCCCGCGCTCCCGCACCCCTCCTCCTCCTTCGCACCGGGCCCCCCCGCACCCCCCAGCCCCCTCTGCAGCCCCCGCGCTCAGCACACCCGGAGCCCCCGCGCCCCTCCCAGCCCCACCTTCCCACGCATCATGCACCCCAGTCCCCCGGGATTCCCGGCGTCCCCAGTTCCTCTCCACATTCCCCCACTGCCTTCCCCCTGTCTCCTCCTCCTCCTCCTCCTCCTGACGGGTTTGAACACCCCCCTGCCCCCCCGGCAGACCTGCCTCCCCTCCCGCTGCACGCACAGCCGCTGCCCTGCCTGCCGGGCTCAGCCCAGACCGAGGAGCTGCGGACAGGTAGGCAGCGCTGCCCGCATCGCGCTCGCCCCAGCCCGGGGCCGGGGGTGCACGCTCCACCGAGCTGATTTCCCTTTGCTTTCGCAGGGATCGGGGGTGGGGGGCACTTTCCCACTTTCCGCGTACCCCGGAGGAGACAAAGGCCGGGGGCGACGGGGACCGCCGGTACGGCCGGCTCTAGGCTGCCGCCGCCGCCGGGACGCCCTCGGTGCGCGGTGCCTCGGGTGGCGGCGGCATCGCTCGGCGGTGGGAGCCGAGCACCGCGCCTGGACAGCGCCGGTGCCGGTGCGCGGTGCCTTCCGGCAGCCCTATTGTCACCCGTGCCGGGGAGCCGGCTCCAGGCTCTCCCGCTCCCCCCGCGGTTCTGCCACCCGGCTCGCCCTCAGCGCGACGTGCAGCGCCGTGCACCTTGCAGGGGTGCGCAGTGTGGGCTTGGGGGCTTGCGCCCCACCACCCTACTGCAAGTCCCTGCTACTTCAGGGGCTACTGCAAGCTCCCTCCCGACATGGCTCTCCCCTTCCCTGCCTCGGACAGAGGCATCGGCCCTCTCGCAGGCAGCTGCTGGGCGCCTCACGCGCACCCCAGGGGTACGTCCCGGCTCTGAGCTGCTGTGGAAAGCAGCCGAGGGGTGAAGGAAGCTTTTCCCACCAAGTCATTGTGTTTGCAGAGCTGTGCGCTGCCACGCACGCACACGCACACCGAGCCCCTGAGTACCCACGGGTTATTCTCTGCTCTTCCTCTGTTGATAAAAGTGAGATCTCGTTTCTGAATTAAATCAATTTGGCATCAGTTAATGGCTTATTACAGCCAGTAATTCATCACGTAGGATTTAAGTGACATTTATCCAATTCACACCTGAAGTCTTCCATCAACCAGAGGTTTTAATGGCAATGGGTTTGTATTCCTATCTCTTCTCCCTTGCAGAAGGAGGCATTAATCCTACACTTTTTGGTTCAAAGTGAGAATGACATGCAAGGAAAAATGTTGAAAGCACAGCCTAACTGTTCTGCCAGTCAGGGCGCACCCACTTCTCCCTCCAGTGACGACTGGGCCAAATCTGCCCCCCTTCTTCCCTGTCACACTGGCGGGTGCTTTCCAGCCGGGTGAGCAATGACCTTTGCTATTGATTGTGTCTCATTTGTCACTAGGCATTGTGCATTAAACTGGAGAGTCTTCTCTGCTGTGCTGACAGCAAGCGACTATATCTTGGATGCTAATCTCAGACTCATTGCTATTTTAATCTCATTATTGGGTAGAGTAGACTCTGTTTGATAGCAGGTCGCCTATGATGGCTGTGTCAGCCGCTCCGTGAAGTCCCAGAGGGAAGCAGAGCAGAGGGTACTGCATATTCATTCATGTGCCCCTCTTCCACTTCAATACATTGACTTGCTGGGCAGCTCTGTCCCTGGAGGATATTGGTGCTGCACCCTCCCGGCTCGTGTGCGGACACTGAGAGCAGTGAAGGTCTCTGCGCGGGCTGGGGTAGGCACAGGAGAAAGGGTGGCACGGCTGTGCCTGAAGGCGAGAGGCACATAGTGTCTTGAAGGATTTGCAAGGTGTCCAGTGTTTATCAGAACCAGGGTGCTGGAACTTAGCAGTGACTTAGCAACAAGTACAAAACTGCCAGCTTACTCACAAGTCTGGGCTGCAGGAGAGGGTATATCCTGGGTCGCGCCGTGTGAACAAGCCACTTCTGTCCTCAGTCGTTAAGAGGGCAGAGCGCAGTCTGTCAGCCAGAGCCGACCGGTGAAGGGAAGGGATTGCCTGGGTCAGTGGGTCGGCAAAACCAGGGTCCTAGTTCCAGCCCTTCAACTAATGTTGAGTGAGTCACTTTTCAAGTGTTTGCTGGATCTGAGTTGCCCCAGGAAGATGCTTTGTGGAGGCACAGGGGCAACTACAGCTACTAGTCAACCCCCTGCAAGCTTGGCTCTCTGTGTCCTGTCTCTTGTGCCACTAATGCAATTAGTGTGTTAGGGACTTTGGCCCTTTCTACAGTGGAGTGCTGTTTGGTGACGGCACAAAAAGAGAGAAAACAACACAATCAAAAGGAAAGCAGATGTTTCAAAGGGTGATGGTGGGATTCAAGTAGCCTAGCCTAAATATCTGCAGAGGGGAAATCTCTCACACCAAACACAGTCATGAGGGACAAGGAAACTGTGGAGTCAGATAAATATGAAAGGCAAGGTAGAGAGAAAACATGACGATGGATACAGGAAACCTAAGAAACGAGGAGGGCAGCTCCAAAGAAGGACCCAAAAGGACTGGAGATCTGCGAGCAGAGGACTCTACTGCTCTGTCATCCCAAGGGTATCTGGGCCAGCAGCAAAAAAAATATTCTTTACAAAATGAGTGTGCAAGAAATGTTGGAGAGATGAAAAGTGTTATTACTTTTCCCTGCGGAGGAAAAGAGAAAGGTGCGTATAAGATTACCTGTCTGCTTTTGGGAGCCCTAGAGAGATCCCTTTGAAATGGGAAGGTCTCTTGGCAGATTGTACATGAAGCTTCCCAGCATTTGCCTCCAGAAACAGAAAAACAGATGGAAAGAAACTCAGCAGGGAAGTGAAATCTCATTTATCTGCACAATGCCATCCTCCTGGCTCCAGCCAGCTCTCTGCATGTCAGCTACCATAGAGCCTACCCCGTCCATTCTGCTCCAGGCCTTCCCAAGCCCATCCATCACCCTATGGCATCTTATTTACAGGAACCCTGGCACACGAAGCTGGGTTTATTGTCTATGATCCCTGCCACACACGCACATACACACAACACCCATGTAGATGCACATACACTTTGTCTATTGCTGCAGCTTGGGATTGTCTGGAGTCCAGGAAATCTTTATGCACTCGTGCCAAAGTCTGCGCTTACCAGAGCCAAAGAGAAACCTGGCCCAGAGTATGCACTTGGTTCTAGCTTGGTGCAGCCCTTGAGCATACAAACTGCATCATTTGTGGTCTGGGGTGATAAAGGATCTTCATATTCTCTATTTCTCGGTTCAAGAGTTTTGTTCCTCTTGGCTGTGACATGAAGAACATATGTGAAAAGTTAAAGATAGGACTGTCACATATCGCATTTCAAGTCAGATATGCGAATAAACATAGATGATCTGATGTTCCTGTTTTGTCAAATACAAAACAAATACAGCAGGGGCAGTTTCAGAGCCTATTTCCCCACCAAGGTGACATAACTATATTTATAGGGGGAAAACATGCCTGAGTTTCTGTGTACCTACTCAGCCCATGGCTGCCTTGCAGGATTACAAACAGAGAGCAGAGTAATAGCAATTGTATCAGTGAGTCCAGAGAAAGAGACTGCCCACAGGGAAATTTACTCAAGATGCAAAAAAACCCTAATTTCCCTTACAGGGTCGTAACCATCCACTACTAACCCATAAATGGATCAGAAATAGTGGCTGAGAGACAGCACTGCAACTTACTCATCAGCCCTGAGCCTGCACCCTGGGTAGCTCTAAGGCCTTATCTGTGCTTTACACATTTTCTTGTTAGTAGGCAGATTTGCTACCTCAAGAGGCAGGTGGCTCGTAATCCTGAGGGTATATAAAGGAATTGCAAGGCATTGGGTGGAGCAAGGAGGATGTACGTCTGGTGTTGTGAAGAACTGCAGGGGCAACTTAACTTGGCAAGTACTTCAGCTATTTCCTATGTTAATATACGAAGCCTAAGAAGAGGATGAGTTCTAGTCTTGTAACGTGTTTGTTTTAGAGCAATTTAGGAAAGGCATTGGCTTACAAGACCAGACTTCTTTCTGCCTGGCATATGTCTCAGGGCAGAATCTCACCCTTTGCAGAAAAGGTGCATCAGCAGTGTGAGAAGATTGCTGTCACCTACATCAACAAGCCCGGGGCTAATACGGACTTCTTTTGTGGACTGTGGTCCTGACAGAGGAGAGGGTGGAATTTACTTTGGTGCTCAGACACTGAGAAACCTGTGCACTGAGGAGAACTAGGGATGCCGTTGTGTTTTCTAGCTGCCTTCTGGAAGCATGAATTTTACAGCTTCTGTAGGGTAAGAAAAATGGAGAAGGTAGGAAGAGGTTTCTGAAGTTAAAGATAGATCAGGGCATGGAAAAAAGTGCTTAAGAGAAGGCTGGGACTTCTGTGCCTCTAGCACAGCAGTGTTGCATTAACCCAAGATACCAAAACTTGTCCATGCCCTGTTTTGGTTTGTCAGGGGAGGTCTGAGCCGTTTGCCAACAGTGCAGTACAGGTATTTATCTGCATTATTAATGCAAGATTCCCAGTAACACAGTATGTTAGCCTGCCCTCTCAGCCAGTGCAAAGATGAGGCAACCCATGTGCTCTAGCTGCACTTTCATCCTGTGTCATGCCAACAAGACAGCTGGGCAGCTTAAATAAATGCCCCCTACACTTTGAAGCAGACCTTCTGTTTAACTGCCCTGCAGCATTTAGCTGCTTTCTAGTTCCTGCTGAAAACCAGAATGTGCAGCTACTGTGTCTGTCAGGTTCACCATCAAAGGGCCCATGTCTGTGTGAGTGAGATTGGAGACACCTGCCTCGCATTCTCTTTGCACTTGTTCTCTCCTCTTGGCATTTTGCCTACAGATGAAAAGGTAAGGTGCTATTTCCAGCTCTTTGAGTTGTTTGAGTGATGCCTTGTTCCAGCTGGTTTGCTTTGGTTCTTAAAGAGAAAATCCTAGGAAAAAAACCAAAGACCGTGGATGCAGAGCCTAGGTTTTGCTTGGTTGCTATTTGTTCCATTGGTTTTGAAGCAGAACTTCAAGTGCTTTGTTAATAGATTTAGCTGTTGGTCTGGTTTTCATTTGTCCCAGGTAGCTGCCAATAAAATACTATTTCATACTGCTGTGCCTTCAGCAAATGAACTACGCAGCACCTCCTAAATCAGCCCTCAAGTAGCAGTTTGTTGTCCTTTAGAACAAACAGGTAGAAAGACCTGCTTTTCAGGCACTGCATTAAAGAGAAGGCCCCTGTGCTGCCTACCTCTTTCCAGAGGAGGTCTGAACTGAAAATTTGCTCCCAGGCTCTGAGCAATAACAGAGATGACTCTTGGAAAGGCAGAATCAGCTGGTGAAAGAGGCTTTTCAGTTAAGAGGATGAAGACACCTCCCTCTAAACTCCCCAGAAGCTCCATGAGGCTGGGGCTGCTATGATGGCAGAGGTTTCACTGACTCAAAACATTTCACATCTGTCTTACAGGTTGAAAGAAAAGAGGAAGGCCATTCTTAGGGTGTCTCCTGTCAGTTCCACAAAAAGGCACTGAGATTGGCCTCAAAGGAATACTATTTCTCTGACTTGTGCAATGTCCCAAAGCCGTATCTCATAACACAATCACAGGGATGAAGGAAGACCCTCAAAAATATTACAGTGAAGCAGAATGAATGAGAATAGTCTGCAGTCATTGTGCTGAGGGACTCAGTCTCAGTGTTCTTTGGACTTAAATTACCCTCACAGTGACAGCCTCACTTGGTGGGGTGAGGTGAAGTGACCTGTGCAGGGTCAAGGAGGGAAAGTGGGACAAGCTAGAGAAAACTCAGTCTGCTTCCCTGCCCCTTGATCTTTAGGCCAGCATCCCCTGCTCTGCTGACAGCAGAAGACTTGTTTCTCTGCTACGCTGTGAGGTATCAGCACAAAATTTCCAGTGTTTTTTACTCCCTTGACCAGTTTCAGCCACCCTGAAGCAGCGTGCACGTGAATGCGCATGTCTCTCTGTCTTAAGCTGCTCAGGGCTGTTGCTGGTCCTACGAGGCCACCATCTGCCTCCAGTTCTGTTCATCCTGACATCTTCATTGCAAGGAAACCAGCTGTGAGGAGGGGCCAGTGCCAGCCAGGCCCAGGATGCCAACCTGGCAGCAAACAGCCCTAGCCAGACAGCTGGTGCTGTGCGGGCGGCTCAGGAGCTGTGGCCCGCAGGACCCAGCCTCCCCTGCCCCTCAGATGGTAGGCTGTGAATGGGAGGGTAGGGGGGCTACACAGGAATCAAAGGGAAATGTCCTATTGATTGATGGCCCTCATTTGCACATGAAACTGGGACCTCTCAGCCCTGCACGTGTGTCTCAGCTGCTGTAACCAGGGCTGGGAGAAGAGGAGGTAACCAAGGAGGGAAAAAATCACTTCCAGCTCTGGACACCATAACTGCTTTCATCTAAGCGTCCTAGCTCTGAATCTTGCTTGCCTTTACAGTTGCTAGAAGTTGGTTGCTTATTTTTCCTTCTTTTTCTTTTTTTGTAATTGCAGGTGAGGCAAAGCACGCAGGATTATGGCAACTTCTTCCACCTTCTTCTCTCCTTTCCTTTTCCTGTGCGTGCTGGTTCTTTCTGACATCAGTCTTGCAGTCTCCCTGGACCCTGGCACAAAGCTCAAAAATGTCCCAGAGAACAACAACCATCTTCAAAACCAAGAGATGTGGCTGCAGCAGCCCAGAAGTGGGCACCACCACAAGCATGGCTTGGCCAAGAAGGAGAGGGTCCATGCCATGCCTTCTAGAGGGCGGCCAGCTGGGGAAGAGGCCCTCAGAACGGGTAGTGGAGCTCCCGCTGTGGAAGAGCTGGCAGCAGAAGGACAGCCAGCAGCCCTGAAACAGAATAAGGATGTGTTCCTGGGTTTTGAGTTCCCATATCCTGAGAGGGAGAACCAGTCCCCTGGGTCTGAGAGAGGAAAGAAGCAGAACCGAGAGCATCGGCGACACAGCCGCAGGGACAGGCTGAAACACCACAGAGGTATTTGAGCTCCAAGGGAAGCTGAGGCTGTTGGGTCAGTGGAAATGAGTGTCACTTGTGTGAGGGCAAGAAGATGCAGCTGTGGTTGAGCCACATGGGTATGTGGAGGGTGTGGGATGTGTACTTGCTCTGGGGAAAAATCTGCCAAACAAAAGAGGCACGAGAAAAAAGGGGAACTCCAGAACCAGAGGTTTTTACTGCTGGCTGCAATTTTGTGAAAATGACCTGGTTTGCCTTACAGGGGGAGCTCTGAAAGTTGCTAGGACTTGAGGGGTTGTTTTGGGGTGGCCTGCTTTTTTTTTTTTGCTTTTTTAGCAAATGGTTCAATTTATGAACAAACATGTCCAAGCCATGCTCAATCTCTCCACTGACTTCGAAAAATGATCAGAACTAGAAATAATACAAAACGCCTGCTTAGCTTGAAGATCAGTTTCTTCTCATCAGAGCTTGTATTCATCTATATTTATGCCAAACAACAAAAATAATAAATTTTGCATGTGTGAAATTGTATTAATTACTTTAAAATGTTGCTTGTTTTTGACTGCGACTGCTTTCCTTTGCAGGTCAAGTTGTGGGGGTGTGTCTCTGTGGTATGGTGTGCTCAGTGTGGTAAATCTTTAGTTCTATTAAAGCCAGGCAATTTGTGTCAATCAATGCTATTTGACAAGCTGGGTGTCAGTATCCCTGAGTTCCAGCTATCACTCCTCCTTGCATCAGTAAGAAAAGCTCTATTGTTTTCTCAGTGGACTGAGTAAACAACTTATGTTAAGCAATATAGAAGAGTATGCAAGAAAGCTGGTTTGAAGCAACATTTGCAGACTACAAAACAGGCCTTATTTCTTTGGTTTAACTTGAGGTCTATATTTAAATTAATACTTTGGAAAAGCAGGGATCAGGCTGTGAAGCTATTCTTATTTCAAGTTAGGTAAGTACTGACTTGAGCTAAATTGAAATAACGCACTATTAAAATCAAATAAGAATGCATCCACAGGTATTTGCAGCAGCTTAATCGATTGGTTTAAAAATGGTTAAACAGGTACATTTTGTACTCTTGACCCCAGAAGAAGAAACTCTTTGCTTCTTAAGCAAGAGATAGACATATATTCAGGAAGGTGTGATTATGTATGACTTAAGTGTGTAAAAACCAAGAGGCATATACTCTGGACCTGATCTATCACTTCAATAGCACATAACTTCGTTTTACACTGGTCTAAACAGCAGCTCAGGGTGTTAGAAAACTGGCCAGTGGCTGGATGAAATCTGAATTCCTTGGACTCAAGTCTATGGCACACAGAGAGAAAAGGGATGAGAAAGCTAATGCTATTGTACCTGTTGCCCTCTGCAGGGAAGACTCCTGATGCTGGGCCAAGCCCCCTGTACAAGAAACCTGAAAGCTTTGAAGAACAGTTTCAAAACCTCCAGGCAGAGGACGCTACAACTCTGACTCCCACCATGCTTCTCTTCACTGCACTGGAACTAGCTGTTTCCACAGAAGAGCCTCCTGTTCTTCCAGCCACATCACCACGGTCACAGGTAAAAGGATAGCTGGTAACTGCACTGCAACTCTGATGGAGACAGAAATCTCCTGCAGCTAAGGTCCAGTTTCCTTTTTTTCAGTTAGAGGTAAGTGCTTGCTTAACACCAAAGAACTCCCTCAAAAGCAGCGGTCTGTCTGAGAGACACCTAAACACCTCTTCTTTGGAAACAGTTCCTTTAGTTGCTTCTTTTCCCTGCCCTACCTCTCCCTTAGCTAGCCATCTTCATTCAGCTTCAAGGACCAGAGAGGCAGTAGGAGCACTTGGCTGGAGAGGCAGCATTTCCTAATGCTCCTTGCTCGCCTTTTGTCCTCGCATGGAAGCAGTGGAAACTTCCCTCTTGGCTTCAGCTGGAACAAGGGAAAGCTCTTCCCTCCTGAAAATGAGATGCCAAGAATCCCCAGTGGACAAGACAGGGGTGGAGGGGGCGGGGGAATCATAAAGCCTTTTTAAGGTCTAAAAGCACCAGGAAAATTTGCAAAGACTTCAGTGTCACTACAGAAGTGTAATCTGTTGTCTTTTTAATTTCTTGTGGTTTGCAGGCCCGCCTCAGGCAAGATGGGGATGTGATGCCCACCCTAGATATGGCACTCTTTGACTGGACAGATTATGAGGATCTCAAACCAGAAATGTGGCCATCTGCTAAAAAGAAAGGTGCTAAACCTCCCTGTCCTCTTTCCCAAAAGTCATTCTGTAAGGCTTGTCCCGTGGTTAGTGTTCACAGATGTGCTGAAGGGTGTGAGATCATAGTGGTGGGAAAGAGAGAAAAAGCATAATGCTGATTGTGTTTTGTGCTCAGTTTCAGAATGTTTCTCATTTTGGATGCATAGTTTGAGGGCAGAGGAAAAATGATAGATGGAGGGTTGGGAAATAGGGAGGAGATTATACTATGAAGGTTTGGAGTTCAAACTCTTGAAGTTTGAGGCTGTTTTTACCCTGGAACAATGTAGTCTGCAAAATAAAAACACTACCATGAAATTTTCTATCAGCATCTGTTTGTTTTTTTTTTCCCCATAGAGAAACGCCGCAGTAAGAGCCCCAGTAGTGGAAATGAAACCGTGATGGCTGAAGGAGAGCCATGTGATCATCACCTTGACTGCCTCCCAGGTCAGGATCAGCTTGGTAGAGTCATTTCTCCAAATATGAGATTGTTTGAAATTCAGCCCAGGTTCTAATACAGGCATCCAGATTTTTAATACTGACAGAAAGTGGTATACAGAGGGAAGGGCAGAGGCTCTCTAGGCGTGTTGTGGGAACAGATGATGTCGGCACCATGGAGTGTCATGGGTGTCAGTAGCCCTACAAAGGAAGGGGATAAATGAGCTTGTTCCTGTGTTGCAGGCTCTTGCTGCGACTTGCGTGAACACCTCTGCAAACCACACAATCGAGGCCTTAACAACAAATGTTATGATGACTGTATGTGCACTGAAGGTGAGTTCAGCTTTTTGCTCTCCCCCTTCCAGCTGGCTTCGTAGCTGGCTGTGTTGACTCGGAGTAGTGGTTTGCATGTGAAAATAGGAGCCAAGCTCTGCTGCTCTTAGCCTTTGCCTGCCACCGACTCGCAGTGTGACCATTGAGTCATCTAGGATATCTTGTTTTCCCTCTTGAAAACAAAAATCCGGATATCTATAAACCTAACAGAAGAAGCCACAATATATTAACACTTCGATGGTGCTTTCAAGTATCACAGGTTATAAAAGCAGACTACTATCCTTGTTTTACATGACCTTATGCCTAATACAGCTTTCCTGAGTTAATTTCAGCTGAACCTGTTGCAATTTAGTAGGTGTGGGCAGGACGCAGACTTTTGTTTCTTAAAACTATTTCTGAAAAATCCATGGCAGCCCTCAATAGACAGTTGTGTTATGAAGATGTTGAAAGGCACTCTTCTAGTTTGAACATGTTCAGGATTAGCTCCAGGCACTGGGTCTTTTCTGCTAGAACAAAACTTGTTGCCAAATTCTGTGACCTGTGTTAGGTACCTAGTGACTTTGACCAGGTCATTCACCTGCTTTTTACCCAGTTAAACAGACAGCTTTCCTGGAGTTGCAATGTTAAATGATAGTCTTCACCTTGGGTGTGTCGTGTAATACTTCAAGGTCCTCATCAGAGGCAATGTTCTGATAGATTAGCCTAGAAAAGTGTTTCTGCAAGCGTAATGAGGGCTGCCCCTGGCCCTGCTTTATACTTAAGCTAGTTACAAGTTTATGCCAAATGTGCATCCTCTGTAGCGTTAAAAAGATCCCCAGAGATGTAGGGTCCAGATAAGATAGACAAGATGCTCAGATAAAAGCAGAGCTCTGATCTTGTGTGCTCTCCTTCTGGGAGGCCAGACTGCCCTGGGGGGATTGGTAATGAGGGGCAGAAACCCAACTTCAAGGTAGCTGGTCTCAACATAGCCCAGGGACATGCACTCCAAAAGTCTGCTCAGTGACCTGTGACATCGGCTGGGTCTCCTGTGTACAAGTACTCAAGGACAGTTTATGGGCTGTCTCATAAAAGCTATAAATCCTCAGCCTCCTCCGCTCTGGGGGTGCTGGCACTGTTGCTATCTGCTGCCTGCTCTGGAAGTAAAAAGGGTTGCAGTTCCTAGCATAATCAAATTGGCTCCTGCCAACCCCAATGACCAGATCCTGGGCTACTGAAAATCAGAGTTTTTGTGAGAATTATTTACACATAGGCTGTACCCTGTCTGGCCCAACTAGCTACACATTCTGGTGTAACAAAGTCAGACAATAGACACCAAAAGATAAATCTATCAGTGCCAGAAACAGATGAGTTACCCTGACCAGAGGCTCCCATTGCCTTCCACTGCCACGGGAGAATATGTACTGATGTTTTTTACAAATAAAATGCCTTTTTTTCCCCCTTAGTATTCATCAATGCTATATCAAATAGCTTCCTTCAGACCCTGCACTTCGAGCATCCAAAACAAAGAAACTGAAGGAGATCAGCAGTGAGCTTTGGATCAGACCTCCCAGTAATAACACTTCAAAGTCTCTTCCCTCCTCTCCTGAAGCTTCAGTGAAATAAATAGCAAGGGGAGCTCCCCAACCATTGCTGCTGCACATTAAGTCTATACTAATTTCCCAATGGAGAGATCACTTAGACAGTAATGGGAAGTAATAGGAGGAAACCAAGCAGGGCTTCCATAAAATCACTGGAAACAATCAGGATAATTCATTGGTATTTCAAGAAGCAAGTGAAACCTTCTGCCTGAGCCAATGAATCCCAAACCAGAACAGTAAGCCAAACAGAATAGCAGGGCCCAGAAAGCAACAGGCCCTGCCCATGCGAGGCATTTCTCTGCCACCTCATTTGACACAGCCCAGGCTTCCCAGCCCTGGGACTGTCCCCACTGCTGCAGGCTCTGTCATGAACTGAGGCCGAGAGCTAATTGTTTGATGTTACTGCTGTAGTGAGCCCTGGTCCCTCCTGCTCACTTATGCGTGTCTTTTCCATAGGGCTACGCTGTTATGCCAAATTCCACCGGAACCGAAGAGTGACCCGGAGGAAAGGGCGCTGCGTGGAGCCTGAGTCGGCCAACGGAGAGCAGGGATCATTCATTAATGTTTAGGAGGGTGAGACTCCTGCCTGGATGGTCAGGAGCTGGGGTCAAACTGTTTATACCTAGCAATGGGAATTAGAGGAAAAAGTCAAGCAAATGGCTGAAGCTGCAGGCTCTGAACATGCCAGGTTCCAACAAGACTGAAGCTCATGTTAATTATAAATAGAGTGGTCTCAGCCTTTTCCATACCAGGACTGCATTCCCCCTTCCTTCCCACAACACATTCCTTCCACTGAGCTGGGTCCTCTCTCCCATTTAGTAAGAGATGAACATGACTACCATTCTGATGGTCCTGGCAGGAAAAGGCTCTGCAGTTTCATCTCCTCCTCTCAACAGAGGCAAGATATGAAAGATCCTTCAAGTCAAAGGGGATATGAGCTTAAACTTTCCCCCTTAACTATTGCTTGAGAAGAAAGGTAGATCCTCCTTAAGGATCAGAGGTTCCTAGCAGATAGGAAGCTTGTAGCCTCCAGGTGGAATCAAAGGTGGGAAATGGATCAGCAGGAAGCTGGCTACCTAGATGAGAGGGGACCCTCTGCAAGAGCTCTTGCTCTCTCCCTTGTTCACTGCTACAGACAGATATTCCCTAGTTGTTACACACTACCACTTGCTACCTGTCTTCTTTGGGACCATCCAGTCCCACTCCTTTCTTGCTTCCAGAGAACCACCTGGTTTCTGCAAGGATGTGGCAAGACATCCCAGCCTGCAGCTCTCACTCATTTAGTTACCCTGCCAAGTCTGTTATTTTTAATGATTATTTTTAGGAGCTTTCTGGGGAAGTGATAGTTTTCCTAGTGAGCCAAAAATAAAGTTTTTGGTAACAGGAGATAGGGACAGGCTGTTCCGTTGTAGTAAATCCTGTGACATGTTGCATGTGTGTTTCCATGATATGTAAATAAAGATATGATAGATATCCTTTGTGCAACTCTTCTGCTTCTTTGACTGAACCTAAGGATGTGGTGGGAGCCAGAAGGGTCTATAAGGGAGCTGGCCAGCAGGTAGCACTGGTGACTACAGGTAATCACACAGAGCAATTGTGCCACTTTGTAGAAAAATTTCTCTACCCAAATTGGGGATTGACACTTCCCTGTATCCTCACTCAAATTGCAGCTAACAGTCAGTTTCTGCCTGGTGTAGCCATGCAAATGTTTAAAACTTCTTTCTATTACTACTTAGTTACCGCCTTCAGTGATCTATCAGAGCAACACAGGCTACCTATGTTAAACAGGAGTAGTGTTAGTTGGGAAAGATGTTATTTTCTACTGCTAACACCCCAGTAGCCTGGCTTATGATGGGAGACAGCTCTGAAGCCTTTTATATGCAAGAACCTGCAGATGTACAGCACTTTTTGTAGGAATAGAAATATTAATCCTGGTGCTATGGTCAGAATCCTTTTCGCTCTGCTTTCCTAAATCCCCATGTTCCATTTAGGTAGGCAAATCTCCATTTTGCACTCCTGTTTCTGTTGTGGTGTCACTCTGCATTGTGTATTCACGCAAACGCTGCCAGCCTAATAGTTTATGCCTCTAATATGATGAGTGCCCAGTCATGACTACAGAGATATGCTAGGAATACAATATTAGTTCTGACCCACATACACCTGTGCTGCTAGGAGGTACACTGAAGGAGGAATTTGTAAACGAGCGTTTAGGCAAAACCTACCACTTGGTTGGATGTAGCTATTTAGATTTCTGCTTACGGCATTACAGTCTTAACACAAAAGGCAGGGGTAAGGAAAGGTAGTTTGGCTCAAGCTCTATGCCACGGCAGCGAGGGTGCAATTTGTTAGCCCCGAAAGAAAAATGCAGCCCCTCCCTCAGCCCAGATGCCGAATAGTGGGTGGTGCTGCCAGTGCTATTGTCAGTGGAAGCATAAAGGGAAAAAGGCCTTAACTGATCACAGTCAATTGCAGAGCTCTCAAACCCCGGTCTGTGTGACACTGATGACAACCACAAGCACAGCCATTATCAAAGCCAGGTTTTGATACCACGCTGCTTTCCAATATAGGAGCCGAGATCTGGTTGGAACAGTGCAATTGAAAGAAACGAAATTTTGCAGGGGTCTTTATCCTTGGTGATGCAGGTATTCATTGCCCCATACGCTACGCACAGAATCCTTGTAGGATCCTGGGCAGTGTTTTGGGGTAAGACTGTGTTGCAAATCATGTGAAATACAAGCAGGCTTAAACAGCAAGAGCTGAATTTTAAGCCAGAGCTTTTAGACTCCAAAAGGAGACTTGCTTCTTCAGCTCTTGCTTTTTCAGCTTTCAATCTGCTATTAACTCTGAATATAAAGAACAGATGATTCTTAATTGGTGGGATTAGTCGAATGTCTAAGGTCAGTGAAAATTGAATTAATTATTATAAATCAAGTCACAAGATTATGGGACTGATTGCTCACATTGGAGGTTCAGAAAGAGAGCCCATGACCGAGACTCATGCTTTCTGAATCAAACTGTGATGTTACAGAAGTGAAGCAGAAAGCGTGAGCCGCGGCACAGGCACATGCTGCACAGCCACAGCAGTGTGAAAAGAATCAGACAACCTGAATTATGTATCAGCCAGATCAACTACTGACTTTGCAATTGCAGTGCAAAGGAAAGCTGTTGAGTAAATAACATGCCAAGGTGTGGAATGCAAGACCAGCCTGTGATATAAAACCCCAGGGCAACATTTGTACAACAAGTCCAACCCACTTCTGAGTGCAGCAAAGCTTTTTAGTGCTGCTCTGTGCTGTCTCAAGGGCACAGCAGCAGCTGCAGAGCAATAGTATCACTGGGTTACATTCAGCAACTTTCCCCTTCCATCCCAGTATCTCCCAGTCACAGTGCAGTCAGTGGCAGTTCTGCCTTTGGGGGCATTAGGTCTGAACAAGAGAGAGGAAGACAAATGTCAAGCAAGTCTTGATTTATATGTTCTTCTCAAGTGATTGTTTGAGAAACTCAAATTAAGAATTCACACAAGCTCAGCTTCTCTATTGCCCCCAGAGAGCTTAAGCCAGAGCTCTTGCAAGATTTTCCATTGTCTTGAAAGGACTTTGGATGAGGCCCAAACCAGCCATAGCAGGGCTCTGTGGAATAATTTTTGAAGTTAATTACAGGGCATGCATGCAAGAAAGGTGAGTGACAGAGTCCCACCCAAACTCCTGCTCTACAGCCACTGCTGTTAGCAGCCTCACAATGAGTCCAAGGGGTATGCATCATTTTAAACCACTTCTCCAAGGGTGACAATCATTAGACATGGAAAAGAGAGGACAGCGTGCTGATTTGACATAATCATCTCAGCAGCTGCCTTCTCTGCAAATGCTGTTGAATCCCGGGGATGTTGCTGGCAGTTGCCAAAATGATGACTGCAAGGGAGACAAGGAGTGGAAGCACAAATTAAAACACTTGGGAATCATTCTGTCTCAGGTCTGTAATAGTCTGCATTCATTTTAGCTTGGGGGTGTTTTATTGAAACCCTCTCTCCTCCCTCCCCCCAACCCCCCAGTAATTACCCTGTTGTCAATCCACAGTGTGTGGAAGTGCCTCAATTTCAAACCCATGCTATACTAAATTGTTCGAGTCCATGCCAGTCACTCTCTGCTACCTAAAGCCTGGAAAAAGCATTGCTTTCATATTTTTTTATCAGAAAAAATGAGGGCTGTTGTTTTCTTGGAATGTTCTGAGTGATCATATGTACCCAATAAACCCATTTCTGGTATGTCAGTTCATTTCTAGAGTGCCAGTGAATCTTGAAGAGTAGTCCCTCAATTATATCTCAAAGCTCTAGTGAGATTTTAGAAAAACAGAGGAGCAGCTCTTCCTTGCTGAGATTGGAAAGGACTTTCAAGTGCGCTTGTCAAGATACCACATGAGTGTAACCCTCCACACTCCCCAAATCATCTTATCATAGACTGTTTTGCAGTGAAGTTGCAGGAGGAGGCTCCCCACCAGCATTACAAAATGCCCTCAGTTTCCCCTCCAATCCAAATAACGTTTCTGCTTGCTGATTTCCCATTGGGAATTAAAAGGGAGTTTGTAGAGCCAGGACAACTTCTATATGCCCTTCTTCACTGCTTACTCAGAAAGGCTCTATTGATAATATATGCATTTGTGCCGAGCTGATGCCTTCATTGCTCTCAGCTCCCAAGCCAGGGGCACAAATCAGACACCAGTGTCAGCCACAGCCTTTAGTTACCTTCAGACTAGACCCCAAGTGAGGGATGAGAAGGACAGAACTATGTGGGGTGAGCTTGTCTCCATCCCCACAGGCCAGGTAAAGACAGCAGGAGCAATTGTATTAGCTCCTCTACTTCCCCACGGAATTGCTATTGCCTTACCCACCAAGGGTATAGTGTCCTGAAAATGCAAAGGAAAGCATTTCTGCCTGTTAGCCTCACTTTTACGCTGTCAGGAAGGGAGCCAGCTGTGTATTGGGTTTTTACTCAGTCTGCACAAAACATACCACCAATATATTTAACATAAAGCAGCAAATTGCTGGATATTAGTTGCAGTGAGCTGAACTCACCTGGACCAGTCTTCTAGTCAGGAAAATCTCCGTATCCCGCCTCTAGTCTCCTGGGTCGTCTGCTTCTCCCTGCAGGTCTTCTTTAACTTGCTGCTTATCTTTCTCACCATGTTTATGTTGCTTTGAGTTATCAAGCCTAGGGAAGGGAACAGAGACAGCAGGTTACACAGAGAGACAATTTACAAGGTACAAGCAAAGCAAAGCAGAGATAAAAAACAATCAACCCCCCAGATCAGATAGGTGTGGGAGACGTGCAAATGCATAATGTCTATCATAGGTCTCATTGTTTTCATATCCATGAGATCATTAAGACATTTCTAAGTCCCTTGAGTCCATGACATGCAAGCCCAGGATATAATAAGCAGGGCTGAATTAATTGCACGATACATTGATGAACAAAATGAAGTAAAGTGCTTTTATTGTACAAGGGGAAACGAATGCTTTGCATTAAACAGCAGTCACATCAATCCAAATTATGGCTCATGCTGCATAAATGATAATGAGACTCTGTCTCACTCAGACTGAGTGAGAATGCCGAAAGGAGCAAAGACGCCCACATACTGCTGCATCTAAACAGCACTTAAACTTAAACTGGGACAGTGGAATTTGTCTTTATAACAAACAGTTCTCCTTTGATAGGTACCTATCCTGAAGGAAGGGCATCCCTATTGTACTTTGCACCCAAACACTGAGCCAGCAATATGGCTACTCAAAGTCTCTCTTTATCTCCTCCCCACCCCAGATGTCACATCTTTTTGTCATTTAGTAAATGTAAAGTAAAATGAAAAGTAAAATCCAGTCCTTGACATTACTGGGACCACTAGCGTTGATTACATTTGATGCCACTACTTCTGTGAATAGAGGCAGAGCTTCCCTGCAAGACACAGAAATGGAAATGAAGTCACAGCTGATGTGGCATGTGGCAATAGATGAGTTATATTTCAGTCTTTCATCTGGTAAAGTGGCACATTCAGAGATTCCTGGGGGGGACTTTCGCATTTTATTTTTTTTTTTACTGCTGTTCTGAGCTATGCAGCCAGTCAGTTTTGTTCTGCTGCTTCCTCTGGTTAGCATTTTCTAGGTTGTTTCATTTTGGCATTTAATACTTTGCCTTGGGAGATCTTCAAGCGTGCTGCATATTAGCAGTGAATAGCACTCAGGGTGCAGTGAAGGACAGGCTGGATAGGGCTACATTTGTGGCTTGTTTGAGAATGTCTGAGCGTAGGTTCAGCACAGCATGATTCTCATGCATAACCTTGCCCTGCACTGCTTGAACTGGAAATGAGATTGAAGGATGACTCATACATTTCCACATTCAGCTTCTGCTATGAACTTCTGACTCCTTGCTCATTCCTTAGAGGCTCCATCTTTTCTGTAAGAATAAATGATGACAAGAAAGCAACTGACTCGGTAAAGCATTGCAGTCTTACACTGCAGACAGGTAAACCAGACATTGGGCAAGGAAGGGAGGGTTTGAGGGGGGTCACCCTGACTTCTTGGTTCTGTTAGTTCATTTGCCATACTTAGGGAGAAGACTGCTATTATGAACTAACAGGAAATGGTACGTTATAGCGGTACTGTGTGGGGTTGGGTTGATCACTTATCAACTTCCCTAGCTCTAAAATGGGAGAAGCTTTCTTTCAGAACCAGAGATGAAGAACTCATGATTTGTACCAGGTTTTTAGGCAAAGAGTTCAGTCATCTGGTTCTAGGGAAAAATCTAGGGCCAAAGGAAGCAACTAAGTATCTGCCAGCCATTCTAGCTACATGGCTAGAGACTCCAGTGCTCATCCCCAAAGACTGACCTGAACTTGACTCGGTTATCGTGTGACGCAGCTGGGCACAGCTAGCACCTTGCAATGGCTTTTTTACTGGTGTTTATCAAGAGTCTTTTTGTCACTCCTCACCATTTTGTCACAGTACTGATGTGTGCACAAAAGCTTTCTCTTCCTCCAGAAAACTGCTAAGTCCGATACACGCATTAGCCTTCGTGGACACTGACTACAGCCCAAGTATAATGTCAAACCTTCCCTTAGCTGCATTACATGAGTAATTAGCAGGAAGAACCGTTTGGCTGGGTGTTTGCAGTCAACAAACTCACCCAGGTACACTTTAAACCTAGCAGTGGCTTTCCATTTTGGAAACAGGTGCTGGGCAATACCCATCAGGTAGCTAGAGTATCCAGGCTCTTTCCTCGTCTGGAATACGGCCGTCTGACAAGAAATCACCGCTTGCCACCCAGTCCACAAAGGCACACTTCGGAGCCTCAGGGCATCGACCCATGTGGCAGAGGGCACGGCGCAGGGCAGGGGCCGGCCCTCCCCGGCCCGACGACGTGCCGCCCGCGCCCGAGGACCCGCCGCGGCGGAGGGGCTGCCGTGGGGCTGGGGCCGGCCGGGCGCGGCGGGACGCCCCCGGGGGCGCGGCGGGGCGGTGTCCCGGCTCCTCCCGCCCCGCCGCCCTCCCCTGGGCGGCCCGGGGCCAGCCCCACGTGAGCGGCCCCGCTGCTGGGAGTCACGGGGCGGGCGGGCCGGCTGCTGCTATGGAGCTGCCAGCCGTCAACCTCAAGGTAGGGGCCGCGGGGCCGAGCCGCTCCCGGGATTGCCCGGCGCGGGGGGGGGCCTCTCCGGCTGCCCCGTGGCCGCCCGCCCGCTCGGCCTCCGCGGGCTCGGAGAGAGCGGGCTGCCCGCGGGGGCTGCGCGGCGCTGGCCGGGGCCCCGCCGTGAGGAGCGGGAGGGCTGCGAGGGGGGTTCTGCCGGGGCGGCAGCGCTGTTCCTCGGCTGCGGCCCGGGGAGGCGGGGGGCGGCGGGACGGCGTCCCGGGGAGCGGGCGCTTGGCCCGGCCGGCCCTCTCCTCTCGCATGCTGGCCAGCTTTGCGCCTGGTCCAGGAGCTGGCTGCGGGCCTGGTCGGGAGATGCGGAGGCCTCCGAGGAGGAGAGGCTGGTGTTTCTGAACTTTTTGCATCACATGGGCAAACATTGCAAAAGCTCTTGGTCATCAGGACAGGCAGGCGATGACTCCAAGGTTCTCTTTTACTTCAGGGCAGTTGCTAAAGTGGCCAAGGACTGGGTTGGGACAACGGCTGGTTATTAACCTGTGTCCGTGGAGGTTTCCAGCTCAGCTGACCCGAGTTAATCCAGGATAAACACTACGCAAGATCCTGAGGAGGCAAAGTTTTTGCTTGTCAGACAAAATATCTTAGTAAGATGCTCCCACTTACTCTGGGGTTATCATCTGGTAGATAATTGAAATTGCTTCCCTGTGAGGGGGGGCTTTGGCTGGGGCAATCTGAAAATTGCAGTGAATATCTGGTAACCAGAGAAATGGGAAATAAGGGACTGACTACAGTTATGTGTTAGGTTTACGGTTGGACTTGATGACCTTAAAGGTCTTTTTCAACCTAAATGATTCTATGATTCTATGTTATACTTTTCACTTTGGGAAGAGGAGCATTCTTGCAGAGAAGCTGGAGGATGCTAAAATCACTTTTTTGCTTTTGATGTTGGTGTTTGATAATGAAGCAAGCCTTCCCTGATACCAGGCAGGTGAAATCTTTTTTTTTTTTTTTTTTGTGTCTTTCATATTTTCAGAGCCCTGAGAATTCTAGGGGTGTGTGCCTTTTTCCAGCTTCACTACTTTGTGTATCTTGTTTGGTACGGCAAGTTTCAGGTGCTTTCTTTGGTTAAAACTTTGCCCAGAGAATGAAAGCGTCACAGATCACATCAGGTTTTTTCTGCTATTGATTCATAAAGCTGTGAGCAGTGGCCTTAGAGCAGGCTGCCTACAGGTTGGGTGGGAGGATAGTAGTATCTCAGCTACAGTTACGAATTCAGCTTTGCACAGGAAGGCTTTCATGCGGCTGTGCTAAATAAAAGCTTGGTGTTCCTATAATGATGTTTCCCCCTCTTACTAGTTCACCAAGAAAAGCAGCTTCCCTTGTTAGAGGCAAGGAAGAAAATAGATTTTTTTTTTTCAGGGCCTGGCATGTGGATTACATTACATTCTGGAAACTAGCTGGTACTTTGCTCTGACAAGTTTGGACTATTGTGTGATTCCCAGGGCACTAGGAAGATAGATTAAAAGATCTTGCCTTCTGCTTTGTTTTTTAACTTCGTTTGATCTTTTTTTTCCCCATGCTGAAACAACAGTGAAAAATAAGGACATTTAATTAAAAAGTTTGCCAACATGAGATACATGTTCTACCATGTGAGGAGGAGATAGGGGAGCTGAAAAACAGAGACTTCTTGAAAGAATGAGTCACCATGCCAACACAACTAAAATGTTGCCTTTCTTCTCTGGTTTCAGACAACCATTCCCAAATCTCTTCCTAGATAAGAGTGAGCTTGTGCTGGGCAAACTGTTTCAGCATCAAGAAATTCTTTGTTGTCAAGTCTGCCGGTACTGCTCTGAGGCTGAAGAGCTGGGGAATAGCGAGTTAATAATTGTACCTGCATCTTTGTACTGTTCCTGAGTCAGGGCCTGCTTCCCTGAAACATATCGCAAAGGTGGGAAAGATTCTTGTGCAGAAAGGGACTGGAAATAACACACACTACTGCTACTCATTGGCATGATCTACTTGCAGTTTCTGTGAGATTAAAGAGATGAGCCTCATGATAGAAGTAGCTCCAAGAAAACTGCATGACTGAGCTGTGTTTTTGCCAGAACATAGCAACGTCTTAGCCTTGAGGTCTCTCTTTAAGCTACTTGCAGAGCTATAAAATTAATATAGCAGGCTTTGCCCTAGAGTGGATGGGGAGCATGCTCGTGAAACAGCATTTACTGGCTCAGCTCTAATGGTAATGCTCAGCAAAGCATGTGGGAAGCAGCATAGCCATATTTTTGCAGTGAATTCTTGATGCCTAGGATTAAGGCAATAACTATGCAGAGTCTCGAAATACGAAGTGTGAGTTTGATCAAGCCTGGATAATGCCCTACAACCTGTGTACCTGGAAACATACATTTTGTGCTTGGGCCTTTTTAAATGCTAGGTCACAGAATCATAGAATAATGTATATTAAAAGAGCCCTCTGTATGTCATCTAGTCCAACCTCCTGCTCAAAGCAAAGTGAACTTCAAAGTTAGATCAAATAGCTCAACTCAAAATTCAGCTGACTTAAAAATCTCGAAGGATAAGCCACGAAAATCCCGTTGGATAGCCTGTTCCACTGCCTAACCACTCTCATTATTATCACTCTGCGATAATAATGAGGAGCATCCTCACAGGTGGCTTGCTCACAGGAGGCCACTCAAATGTATATTTGGGTTAGTATATCCTCAGGTGAATATGTCACAGAGTAGATAGGATCACTGTCAAAAAAAAAAAAAAAAGTAAAATAAAGAAAGTTAGATACTACAGAAAATAATTGTAATTTGGAACCACGTAATTTTTAACTTTGTCACAATTCAGCCTTGTGCTAGGTTCTGTGCTGAAGCATGTTTAAAGGACCGAGTTCCTGTTCCAAAGAGTTTCCCATCTAGCTCTTTTTATGCTTCACAATTAGTTCCATCACATGCTGGGATTTGCAGAGGAGCTACGAATTCCCCTTAGCTCTCCCCAGTTTCCAATGGGATGCTTTTAATCACATGGTCATCCTTCCACCCAGAAGGGATGGGGACAAAGGTTCCCACCTTTCATATTTTCTGCTCTCAGCACTAGTTAAAGTCTTAGGAGTCATTTTCTCAAAAGAAGAAACGTATGCCTTTCTAAGGTACAGACTTAAGTCCTTGAACAGATGGAAAAAAATTAAATTCTTCTGCTGTCTCATCAGGAGACTGCCTGCAAATTATCTAATCTCACATAGTGACTGTAGCTTTAAAGAATGTTTTTCATTAACACTACATTTTCTATGTTAAAGCATACCATGACCACCAGCTAATTCCATAGTGCCCTGAAGAACTGTCAGGTAAATTGGACTAATAACCAGGAAGGGAATGCCTTGGTTTTGTTTCAGCAGTCCCTCATACTATCAGCCCTAGTTTACCTGACTTTATGCTGATGACTCAGTATGCTTCATAATTTAATAACTGCAATATTGATCTAGACAGCTTTACAAAAAAAAAAGCCACCCTGCCTAATTATGTTAACTGGTGAGCCTTGAGGGGTCTTGCGGGTATGTAACATACAATTAAATACTACCTAATTAAGAATTTCCCTGATATTTTGATAGTCTCTTGAGTAAATGCTATTTGCATGTCTCCATTCTTATCCAGGAACATCTTGTATTTTACTGATTAGCAGTTTCTGCCTGGTCTCAGTGGTACAGTTTGGGAGAAGGGAAAGTGGGGGTGGTGGTGAAGCGTTTTGTAGGCTTTCATGAACAATTAAAAAAAATCATTAATAAAAATCTGTTTAAGCAGTGTTTGAAGTTACGACGAAGTCTAGGCTACTCAGGGTGAATGCTCAGCAGATGTGCTAGGGTACTGCAGTGAAGCAAGAGCTCTGTCTTATGATAAGACATCTACATTGTGGTACCTTGGCAGAGCGGTGTGAGCCACAGCTGATGCGTCATTCCTCTTGATTTCCTGGCTGCGATTCGCTCATGTCATGGCTTCATTGGTTATTAACTCTCTTCTCGAGCAACTAGTTTTGTATTGTTAGAGCATAGATAGACATTTTAAGTCAATGAATGTAGCAGGATGTCCGTAGATCTTAATTTTTTTTTTAGTGTCTTAATGTTCCTATCTGCATACAGCTTTCCTGTGTCAACGAAGTAATTTAGCCTTTTGCTGCTTACTCATTGCCCAATTTTTTTTTTTTTTTTTTTGTGGGAGTATGTGGGGAGGGTGTGCTTCAGAGGGGTTTTGGTGGTGGTTTTTTTTTTATACTGAGGTCATTATAAATGCCAGTTGGAGCCTTTCTCCCAGCTAGAAAAAAATGGAAGAGTGCCATTTCCCACGAATCCTTTGATATGTCCAGGCTTCAACCTTTCTTTTATGAGGCTGCTAATAGAGCCTGTCTTCCATATTCCTGTTTTTCACAAATGTTTAGAGAGTTGAGTATGAGTGATAGCCCTTTGTTGAGATTGGCCAGCAGGCTCAAAAGCAAGTGAGCACATGGTTATAGGTACAGAAAAGACTGAAGTGGTATATTCTTGTTCCCATTTGCTGTCTTAATAAACATGTAGAGTATGTCTCCTTGGTTACAGAAATGACAAGTGCTGGTGAAGAGAATCTTTGTGTCACTTGTTACAGTAAGATGCTTTCTTCTTGGATTTGTCCCCTTGAGCACAGGGATCAGGATCATCAAGGACATTTGCAAAGTACAGAACCTGTGACAGAGTTATCTTATTGTTACTTAGGGCACTGCTGGCATTTGGGCCCTGATGGCTTCACTGGGAATGAAAAGAGCTGTGTACTATGGCAGGATCAGGTTTTCAGGTTCCTAGAAGATGCCTTCAGGTCTGTTAACATCGCAGCGAGGTTGAACCACTGCTCTGAACAGACTGGAAGGAGATAAAAGGAGGATTTACTGAGGACTGGAGTGAAATTGCTGGGAACTGCAGGCATGACTTTCCATGGACTTCTTGGTGATGGGAAGCCAGATTGGTCATGAATAAACCGTGCTAGCATAGTGTGAATCAGATTGCCTGCCTTTTTGTACAAACTCTTCTGGAGTTCCAAAATCAATAACCCATTTAGAAAAGACTAAGTGGGCCCTGAATCAACTGTTGACAGAGATGACAACAATAATGAATGACTACAGCGTAGCACCACAGGAAATACTCAGCAGCAGAAGCAGAGAAAAATGGTTTTGTGTCTTCACTGTCCCGGTTGCTATGCCAGCTTTCTGCACTGGTTCACAGGTCCAGCGCACTCTTCCACCCATCCCTCCGAAACAAGACGGTGTCATTTCATGTCCATCCTCCCACAGTTCTCCCAACTTGCTGACCTGTCTTCCTCTCTGTTTTCTTTCATAGGCCATCATTCTGGTACACTGGCTGCTCACAGTGTGGTGAGTGATTGGTAACTGGCCTGGCCTGGGTGAGAAGAGGGTATTCCTTCAAACTAGGAATGGGACATTCTCAGGGAATCGGCACTCCCTGTTTGTGCCTGTCTGCATGCAAGAACATCCTAAATCTAAGAGTGAGGTGTTTGTATGGGAACAGGGATGAAAGCAAACAAACTGTTGCAGGCTTATTGTGCATGTGGGCTGGGTTTTTTTTTTTTGTCTTGTTTGGCAGGGGATGCATGAATTACATGTTGCCAGCTTCCTATGCCTGGGGGAATTTCAGTGTCCTTGCAGTGGGGATCTGGGCCATTGTGCAGCGAGATTCCCTTGATGCCATCATGATGGTGAGTGTGAGGGTATTTGCTTCCACCAGGCTGCTCAGGGAGAGGGTGGAGGGCAGAGACAACTTCTTGGGGACACTGATGATTTTCAGCTATTCGCAATACAGCAGTGAACAAGTCAAATTCCCTGTTTGAGTTGTGGTTTGATGATGGGTTTTTTTTTTAAGAGAGGGTATAAAACTATAAGCACTGTAAACCATGGTGAGAAGCATTCACTATCACTTATTTTGCTTCTCAGAGGTGAGGCATACTTGATTCTTACTTTTTTACCTGCTGTTGTGACTTGTAATGCCAGAGGAGGACTTAAAGCATTTAATGTGCTTGAGTTGGAGGGGCTTTATAAAACCCTTCTCTGAACATTAAAGAGATTGGCAAGCAAAAATAAACAATCCTGGAGCATATCATGAGAAGATGTCTGACAGATGTGAAGAAAATGCACAAAATAACAGATCATTCATTTAGGAGTCTCTGTCTACCTGGGGCATTGTCAAGGCTTAGCAATGTGTGATACTGGGGTGAAGGCGTGATTATGTAAACGCAAATCTCGCAGGAAATAGACACTGTAATGACTGTTACTCTTAGTGGTTAATCCCCTATTCAGTTCATGTCCCATTCTCTCTTTGTTTCCAGTTCCTGACTGGCCTGCTGCTCACAGTCCTCACAGACATCATTCACATCTCTGTCTTCTACCCTCCAAACAACTATCTCACTGATGTGAAGCGTTTCAGTATAGGCATGGCCATCTTCAGCCTCCTCCTCAAACCTGTGTCCTGCTATTTGGGGTATCGAATGTATCGGGAGCGTGGAGGAGAGTACACCTTTAACATAGGTAGGATGCTTCCTCTGCCTCCACATCAGTGTGGGCCACCTCCTCCAGTGTTAGGGAGACTGCCTTACACTTTGGACCCTTCAGCCTGAGCTCTGTGCAGCTGGATTCTGCCTCCCTTTCCAGGGAGGGGGGGGTGCTTGCTCTCTCTTGCTCATGTCTGTTCTCCCATTTTGTGGTTTTGGTGTGTCTTAGGCCTTAAATTTACGTTCTTCCTCTCTTCCCTTGCAGACCTGGAGTCCTCGTCTGACAGCCATTTTGCCCACAATGGTATTGCTACCACTGCTGTCTCTCTTATTCAATATAACTGAGAGGCTTTTCCTCTCTTCCTCCTGCATTTGTGTGTGCTTGTTGGAAGCCTTTGGGTGTCCTCCTCTCTTTGTCAACCCTTTCTTTTCCTTCTGGGGGAAAGTAGAGGCAGCATCCCCTCTAGCTGGATTATGCACGAGAGGGAAAGAAGCTGGATTTCTAACTCCACGCTTTCTCTGGGCCTCACATGTCCTTGATTGCTTTGGACCTCCATTTCCTCACCTGGAAAATGGGACTGATGTTTACCTCATGGGACTTTGCCTGGAGGCTCTCATTTTTCTCCTGTTTGTACTTGCTAAGGATAATGTGGCAGCCTTGCCAGACAGAAGGGGCTGTGGCTGGATGTTCTGGGTCTCAGTCAGCTTCTTTGCCAAGCATGCCTGGTGCTAGTTTATGCTGGGGCAGCTGCCAGGGATTGTTTGCTGTGTGGGAGTTCACCCTGGCAAAACCAGCAGCCTGGCACAGTTATCTTTTTGCCATCCTAGGAAGGCTGTGCAGAACAAAGGATGGTATAGCTGCATTACAGTGTTTGAAGGCTGTCACTTGTGCTGCTTTGGTGCTAGCAAAGAAGGTTACACTTCCTGTGAAAAGAAGTGGATACCTGCAGAGGAGGAGAGGCCATGGAAGGAAACCATGGCTTGGGGTGCTATGTGCTATTTGCATCTCTCTGCTAGGTGAATGTGGATGTCTTCTCCATCAGCTGCTTGTGCAAATCTGTCTTAACTGGGTCAGAAGGCCTGTGAGTCAACTGCAGTGCCTTGCTGTGGGCCACGTTTGTGCCAATTTTTATTAGCTGCTCACTGCGTTTGTGACTGGGATTTGACATTTGTATCCCATGAAAAGGGTAGGTATCATTGAGGAGTTCATCCCTTTGCTTGGAATTTGGGAGCACTCTTTCTTTTCAACCATACTATCCCAACACAGGCATGATACTGTCTGAGAGTGTCCTCTTAGGCCAGGTTGGAATTCAGACACTTTGTAGTTTCATATCCTCTCCTGAACTGTCTTTCTCACAAGATTTTCATTACAAACTGTGTGCTGTTGTTTTGTCGAATGTGGTTGGCAACTTTCCTCTCTCATTTTCCTGCTGTCTGGCATTTTCCTTTTGAACCTAACAGTGTTGCATTTTTCCTGGTCTTCTCAGTCTCATTTTCTTTCCACACAAAATCCCTTTTTGTTGCTTGGCAGCATCCTTGCTGCATAGAACAAGCCTCTGATATGGTTTGGTGCCCACCTTTGATTCAGGTTGCTTTCTAGCCACGGCAGATGCCTGGCCTATAAATAAAGAGCTCTCCATGCATTCTCTGTCTGTCTCTCTCCTATCCCTGCTCATCCCCTGGACAGTAACATGATTTTGTACCATTCTTGTACCGCAGGCAAATTGTTCGTAGCGCAGTTGGGAGCACCGCTGGATTCAAATTTAGTGCCATGGTGTGGCACACTTGAGGCATAGCTGCGTTGTTGGGAACAGTGGTTCATAGATGACTCATGCTCTTAAATCTATGCTGTCAGCCAGCCATGGTTCCTGCTGCTTCTGTTTTTGTCTGTTCATTTTTCCACTAGATCTCATAAACTTGATCTTGCTGAAATATGCTATTACAGGAGCCTGTTATGCTGCTATGTAGTATTGTGGGTCTTGTTTACCACACAGCCATGTGGCTAAGAGAGCAGTTCTCAGGGAATGAAGACGCATGTTCAAATGCATCTCAGTTATTTTGCCTTTGCTGGCAGGATGAGTTTTCTTACCTCCTGCCTGTGGAGTGAGGATGACAGAACACAAGCACTGGGGAGCTGGTAGAGCAGCTAATGTGGTATGCTCCTGAGCTGTTGTTTTCTTCTAGGGGATTCGGTTCTTCTGCGTTTGTTTTTTTCCCAAGCTTGTTCTCTTCCATCTCCATTCAGGTGTCACCCGTGCAGGCCAGGATCGCAGCACCTACGAGCCAATTGATCAGCAGGATGCCCCTCCACAGTGGCCTGACTCAAGCAAGACAGCCCAGCAGCCGTACTGAGGCCCTCTCTGCAACAGAGAACGGAAGCTTCCCTCGCCCAGTCTAGCCTTCCACTCTTCCCATGTCTGTTCTGATGGAGCAAGACCTGCTACTAAGCAAACAGGAGAGGATCTGATTTTTCATTTCTCTTGCCTCACTGAAGGTTAGGCAGATGGGTTCCTGCAGTAAGTCCAGAAGATCTCGGAGATGTCATGTTAAGCACTGTGACTCTTTGTAATCCCAGTACTCTCCTTTCCTCCCTCCTCTGTATGTGTGAGTGGATGCACCTTCTGCAGTCTTCCAAGTCTTGTATTGTGCATCCCCTCTATTGTAAGGGAACCACTCAAAATATTCCTGGACAAGCTATCTTTAAAAGGCTTATGGACTGCCCTTAAACAATACAGTTTAGCCTGCTTTTATGCAGATACATTTCCAGGAAACATCTGGGTGTTCCTGGGGGTTGTTTTTGATGCTGTTATTGAACTAAGATTTATGACCATAATGCCCTATGCTAGCTGTGGTGGTTTGCACAAAGCTGGGGTTGGTATAAATGCTCTTACTGGGCCAGGGAGCTGGTTGTACTCCCAGTATATAGTCTTGGGTTTTATTCACTGATGCTTTTATGCAAGTTGGAATGTCCTTTAGGATCCTTAAAATGGCTGTTGAATGTAGGTTATAGATACTCTGTGCCTTGAAATGTCCTTTTGCCTTCAGCTGCATATCTTAATAGAACTTGAAATGTTACATTTTTCTAAGAAAACTATAAAATGAACACAGTTTTTCTGTGTTAGAAAAAGTTACACTGATCACCTATGTCTCATTTGAAAATGTAGGTATTCCTGAGGGTTTGGGACTGCAGCCAGGCAATCTGGGAGAGTCATTGTGGGGGGAAGGTCTACAGGGCTTTGATGGCTTTTAGTCTAAGCTTTACTCAGACAAGTAGAGGGTACTGCTTGTAAATGTGTGGGTGGGAAGGTGGGCTAGTCAAATGAGGATTGGGGAAAGGAAAAGATGGGTTTATTTGCGCTGCAGTGGTGAGCTCTGTGGGGTGTCACAAACTAAACTCTAATCTTATACACAATAAATCTGCCCTGCTGTGGCTTTCAGGTAAAATCCTAAAAAAAAAAAAAGTTCAACAGGATTCTTTTTCAGAAGAAAAAGAGTATGTCAGCTTTGGCAGAATGAAAATACTAGTGCTAGGAAGATGTGTGTTTTTCTGAAGCAGTTTCATTTTCAAAGTTTACATCTGTTACTCTACAATTGCATTTCTCTTGACAAGACCTGCTGCTGCATTGATTCTTCAGTGACCAAGAGCCCTGTTAACTTTGCTGTAACCTCTAGAACCATGCCATTTGTATTTTTAAAACCAAGCAATTTTTTCCCAAGTGTGGTCAATTTAAACGTAAGCAGATGCTTCCTCCACTATGCTGCACAAGCACCACAGCGACCTGCTGCTGTACCTGGTCCATCATAATTTATGCTTGGACCAAGCACATGGTAAATGCCATAAAAGTGCAATAATCTGGTTTACTCTCTCAAGGTGAGTGTTGTGCATTCATTTTGCAGGCTGCCACACAATAGAGCATAGGAATAGGAATCAGTCTGCTCTTGTGATCAGATGGGGAAGAAAGAAGAATAGGTAGGCCTTTATATTCAGTGAATGGTTTTTTCAGCTCTTGAGAACTGTACAGTGACAGCACGGATCCCTGACTAACACATTTCAATGCTCAGGTGTTTTCTTCCCTAGACCTGTGAAGCACAGACTGAAAAGAGCTATTTTAAATGCCATGCTTTTTGTGTATTTGCACGAACAGAGTTACATCTAGTGAGGCCTTCCCAGCCATTCTCCACTGCGAAAGATGCCACAGAATCTATCAATACCCATCTGGCTGACCTGCTGTGCTCTTTTCTGTGGAGAATTCAGCACATCTGGGAGCTCAGGGGAGCAGAGCAAGGCAGGAGTTAACTAGGCTGGCTGTGATACCAATTTTGGGCAGTAAATCAGAGAGGTGATGGTAAAAACAAGGCCCCTCTCCTGGCTTCTGAGGAGGAGGGTGTTCGTTTTGGCAGTGCTTACAGCGAGCACCAACGCGCTCTTGGATCAATACCTGGTTTAGTAGGGCGTGTGGGGATTCATCCAGCCTGTTGTGCTGGAGCACGGCCTTGCTGATCCCGGCAGCCTGGCTTCACCGCCGGGCTCCTCGTAGCTTGTCGGCGGGGTCTCCTCAGCCAGGCGTGCAGCAGGTGTGTTACTCCGCACAGGTTTTCTTGCTTTGTTTGGTGTTTTTAAGTCCTTGGGTCCTGATGTGCCGGGTTTTTTTTTTTGGCGATGAGCTAACAGCTCTCTCGGATTAACCACAACCCGCCCAGTGCAGGTGCCTCCCTCAGCGGCAGCGTCTCTCCGGTGGCCTGAGGGGGTGGCGGGTCTGCCCGCGGGGCTAACGGCCGGCCTTCATCGACGGGGCGGCCCTGCCCGCCCGCCCAGCCTCGCACCGCTGCCCGCCCGGGCCGGCCTTGCCCACGCTCTCTTGGGGGTGGCCGCGGGGCCCGGCGCTGCTGACAGGAGCCGGGACAGTGGGTTCGGGGTGTAAGGAGGAGGAGAAGGTGCCCCCTCTCCTGAGGCGCTGCCGCGCGGCAGGTGAGCCTCTTGCAGGTAGGCCTCACCTCCCCGCGGTGAGCTGCCCCGGCCTGCCAGGCCCCGCCTGGTCTGGGCAGCCTTCAGGACGCAGCTTTAATTAGCCGTGGGCGAGAGCGGCTTTCCCGTGGCCATCTGCAGCCCCGGTGACTGGCTGCGTTGCTAATCGCGGGGGATAAGCTGCTTACAGCGACCCAGCTGGAGCGCGGTCGCTGCTGAGGTTTGGGCATTAAGGGGGGACAAAGCTGCAGGTTTGCCCCTGCGCTCGGAGGCACGGGCACAAAGAGGCGTGTGTCCCGTCCCTGAGGTTCTGGCAAGGCGCAGCGGCATGTCCGGCGGTGGCTATCAGAGTAAGTGTTATGAGGAGAGGTGCATCCGCGCCGGTGCAGAGCGCTGGGAGCCGTCGGGGATGCTGAGCGGGGGCCTGGGGCGTGCGCCCCGGCCGTGCCAGCTGAGAACAGGCCTGAAATGGCTCCCCCGGGCTGGGGCTGTGGGTGGTGGCCCTCCCGCTCCCACCACCGCATCCCGGGACACCGGCTGGTTCTTGGATGGCAGCACGCGAAGGGCTGGAGCAGTAACTGCCCTCTCCCTGGTTGAGGGAGGAGCAGTTGTTTGTGCCTGTTGATCTCGAAGTGGCAATGAGAGGCTCATGCGAAGGCAGCGATGGTTCGGTCTGTAAGACTGAGCAGTGGGGGAAAAGCCTTGTTTCTAAGGCATGTGAAGCATGGTCTTGGACCAATCACCAGTCCCAACTTGCAACGTGAAATGGATCAGCCTTGGTCTGCAGGGATGGGAAAATTAGCATTGTCTGTGCAGTGCTTATGTGTTTATTTTTGGGTCTGTCATTGTCATCGTAATGCTAAAACAGCATTCACTTGAAAGAGCTTGTTTTACTTTTCATGAACTGTGCTATTTACTTCCTTTTGCTTATAACAACAGAAGTATGTTGATCAGCTTAATTTTTGTTTGCTTAATTGGATTTGTTTCAGGTTTTAATGCATTAGTGCGTTGCTGCAAAGTGTATATAGTAAGCATGCATTAAATGTTTTGGTTGGAAACATCAAAGCTAATATGAAATCCATTGGTCATGGATTTTGCAGTTCGCAAAATGTTCTGCTTGCCTTGAGTATATCTTTTGGCCTTAGAAGAAGTTTTAAAAAAGCACTTACTCAAAAGGCAACAAGTTTTTATTAAGATTAACTGCTGCTTAAAAGTGGTTCCATTAAAGTCCTGAATGGCAATTTTGGGGAGGCAGACAAACATGATTTTTAAAGGACGCTATCTCTTCCTGGTCTCAATGAGACGGAAATTAGGAATGAGTGAGATGAAGAACACCACCTAAAATAATCATGACAATGTGTTGAGAACCTGGTACCTGACGGAAAGAACTGAAATGGAGAACTAAAAAAAATCACAAGTCATCAAGAAAATAGATTATGTCTAGGTTCTTGAGTGTAAAAGTAGTCCAGTGCCAGGTTCCAGGTGTTAATGAAGCAAAACAGCAGTAATAAACATGATGGTTTCATGTCCTTTCACAATTCACATCCTTTATAACACCTTTTTGTGATACATTACTAGTTGGCTGGATTTTCCTGGGATGCAAGGAGTGCTTCTACGGAACACCAGTCTGCTGCATTTTGTGGTTATACTTCATGCAGTGATAGGAACCCTCAAGAAGGCAGCCATGCTTTGTCTATTCACTCTGTAGTTGCCAACTTCTACTTGTCTGGAAAAAGTAATGGGATCTTTCTGTTCATGGTACTCTTGGTGATGTATGAAAGGAGTTATTAGCAGTTCCCAAGGATAATTGCAACATGGCATGACTGTCTGCTGTTGCTTTAGTGATCGAGGTTTACTCCCCAGTTTGCAGTGATTACCGAAAGAGTTTGCATGTGAGAAGGGTAAGGGGGCTGTTTGCAAACAGGGATGGCTGAGGCTCAGATGCTTTCTTAGAAGAGAATGAGATAAACATAGTTTGGAAACAGTGCAATTTCGCAGGAGGCTTTCTGGTATTTGAGTATGTTTGAAAAAGAGAATGGGCATTGATTTCATAGGCCATGCTGTCTCTTTCTTTTCAGATTGACTAGGGGTTTTTAAAGATGATAAAGGTGTGTGTGTCTTTTCACAAGACCATTTTCATGTTTTAAAAGGGGGGTGAAAAAGAATGGTAGTTAGAATGACAAAGTGATTGACAACTTGCTTTTAAAATTTGAGGGAATGAAAGCACAGTCCCCTCGAATTGCACTTACCTGTTACCAGCAACTTACGAATCTGTGCTCAGCGTGACTGTTGTATGCGTAACCATTTGACTTAGTGGCTAGACTGCAAATTAGATCTCCCATCTATGCTGTAACTGTTCCAGGTTAGGGGACAATGTAGATTCTCTGGATGTGTAAACATGGTTTCATCCTTTAGTGTGGACGAGAAGAAATTGGCCTGCATAGCCTTGAACCTTTGCAGGGCTGTAGTATGATACGTTGACAATTTTTCCACTTGTTAAGCAGTTAAACAGTACCTTAAGTCGAGGCACTACCTTTCCATCAGCCCTGGAGAAAATACAAGTGTGGAAGAGACCTGAGCTGGATTTCCAACCAATGAAGAGGGGTAAGCATTGTACTCTGGCTGAAACCATGTTGCTCTGACTTCTGTAAAAACATATTCTTTTAGACCAGTTCTTGTTTGGTGTTACATAGATGTGGTTAGATGTAAAGCATTCTGGAAAAGCAGCTACGGACTACCTTGTCTTGGCAGGAGGATAGTCCATCCTTGCTAGCAACAAGTTCTTTTTGAGGCTGCAGGTGCATGCATAATGCTGGAAGTCTTTGTTTTCCAGGTTTTCTGTTGAGAACTAAGTCTGTCCCCTTCAGTTATTCCGGCTTTGCCAGACATGACTGTCTGCTGAGAAACAGGAAGAGAGTAGTGTCCGTAATACTTTCAGGACTGAAGCTGGCGGATTGGATACAAGAAATTCATAAGGAAAGTACCCAAAGCCTTTGGCAAACTAGGCAATATGTTATGAGAAATATGCATGCTCCTTTGTTTATATTTCTTCTTGTTTTTCTTCAGAGCAAAGAAACATTCAGAAGAACGTGAATGTTGATCTGTATTTGGGCACTAGAAGTCGAGTAGACATTTCCCATCACTGTCTTGAGGCTGTGGCATTCAGTGTAACTCCCAGCCAGACAGCAGAATGAGGCCGGCTGTGTACCGCACCTCGGTCAGCTGGGAAGAGAGATCCCAGGCTGAGACAGACTAATCCCTCCTGCCCTTCTCAGCCGTTCTGGGACACCAGCAGTCAGTTCTCCAGTTCCTGTGTCCTGCAGCAGAATAATCTCTGCTCCAGGCTGCACCAGCACAGCTCTAAGTGTGTGGCTCATAGGATTCCCCATCTTGCTTTGTCAGTGCTCCCTGCTGTGAATCTCCCTCAGAGACACTCATGCCTTGAGGCTTGTAGTTTAGAAGGGAGAAGGAGTGAGAGTATTCACTTTTCTCAACTACATCATCAGAAAGCAAAGGCAGCTGGTAGCTGCTCCATACACACTGCTTGCCATCGCTGTTTAGAAAGTAGGAACAAGAATAGTGATTATCCAGTGGAAAAACAATAGCATCAGCTTCCTGCTGCTGCTTGTATGGATCCTATGAACGCTTCACTGGTCAATGCACGTTTGTCATCTCGTACTGTGGATTCCCCTCTTAAGCACGAATTGGTGGTGTGTCCTTCTTCAAGGAGCTCAAGTGAAAGTGTGAACGCTTGTTGTAGTTCAGCTCTGACCTTGGGGGATCTTGATCCATCTAGCTTGGAGTCCCTTCAGTCTCTTTTGCAATCCTCACGGATTTCTGCTAGCTTGTGCTATTCAATCCAGAGGCTTAAGCAGGAAACTGCTTTGATGGGGATATGGGGCTCCCTCCCTCTGGAGCCCAAGTCTTCTCCAGTCAGTGGCAGTTTGTGCTTTGCTCCTGATGATTCATCACCTACTATGCTGAGCACAGGAGAACAGCTAGCTGGAGTAAAGACCAGTGCTGCTCAGGCAAGATTGAAATGGGGTGTCCCATTTGCTAAAGACTGGAGCCTTGGTGCAGCGACAATGGACTTCAGTCGTGCAGAACCTCTCTCTGTCTCTCACAGACATGGATACATTGACTTGAACACATGGAGAACCAAAATTTCAGGTGACACCCAGCCAGAAACCCTCTCTTCTGGGGTGGGCGCTGGCAGGCTGGTAGATACAGCAGCAGATTCCTCCTACAATTGCTCCCCTTATTTCAGATGCCAGTCCCAGGCAAAGCCAACTCTGGAAACTGGTAGTCTTTATATTGACATAGAAAGTCATTCCCCTGAAAAGGTTTTTAAAGGAGAAGAGACATCTAATGGGGCATCCCCATGTGCTGTATCTTGGAAGAAAGACCCTCCAGCCAGTCTGTATCCACAGGGTCTGCAGGTGTCATTGGAGACAGATTTGTTGGGGGCTCAGATGAATGTTGGTGTAGCCATGTATGGGACTCCAAGGGAAGTGTGCATGAGAGTCACTTCTCCTGCAGGTAAAGAGTTTAGACCAGTCCAGCAGCTTAGTATTAAATCTGTAGAAGTCAAAAACTCTGAACCTCATGTTAAGTCCAGCAAAGAATCAGAAGAAATATGTGACTCTAGATCACGAGCAGGCAGAAGAATGGCTGTGGTGGGCAGCAGCCAGTCCAGCCCTTTCGGTATTCAGGTTGAAGAAGGCTTTGGTGAATATTCTGACATAGATTGTATGAATGTGAGCAGAGAAGGAAAGAGAAACAAATACTCCCAGCGAAGCAGCTGGAGGAATTGGGAAGCTGATACCAATCTTGACCAGTCTGAAGAACCTTCTGTGGAGAGGAGTGCCAAAGAACCATGGTGCTGTGAAGAAGGGAGCCAGACACAGGAAACTGTGTCCAGAGAGGTGAGGGTGTGCTCGCTGTGTAGCATCCCTGTTCACAGATACTACTTGTGCTTGTTTCTGCTTCTTGCTAGAGGTGCAGAGTTGAAGTACAACAGTGATGGGGGTGCTTGTCCTATAGTTTTTTTCTGGCACTGAATGGCCAGAATCTTCTCTCTTATGGTCCTGCTCCATCCCAACATAGGCATCTTTCTGACCAGCTTGTTAACTTGGTTGTTCTTGGGAACGTAAACACCTGTTTATATTCTCTGGATCTACATGCAGAGGGAAAGCATTAAACTGCTTTTTACTCTGTGTGTAGTTGCAGGGCCCTGAGATTTCAGTTTTGTTGTGCTTTTCCATGTCTGAAGTATGTAAGAGTATTCACAGAGCGATGGTGGGGGCAGTGTCAAAGGCATCTGACATAATACACTGCCCTGAGGCAGCACTGTTCTGATCTCCATCCAAAATGACTTGCCATGCTGGGCACAGACAAATTCTTCAACAGAGTAGTGTGAATAATCACCTGAGTTACTGTTTTTTGTCTGTTTGCAGGTCTCGGAGAACAGTTTCTGGTCGTTGAAGATGAATGAGCAAAGGTAAAAAGACTCTGTGTTTATGTGTGAGTACGCTTGTAGTTAACAGGGGAGGAGAACTGCTGGAAAGTGGCTAAGGAGCCATGTTCCTGGGAACATTTGGTTTTAGGACTTAACCTACATTATTCTGCTATGGCTGGCTCAGGGGCCGCATCCATTTCTTTTCAAAGGGTTGCCATCTAGAATGGAGCATGCCCAAAAAATAATTTCTGTATCTTTTAAAATCTAGCTTCTAAATTCAACCTTGGTTGTTGCTAGCAATGAAGAAGCATTGGTACTATGTATGCTACTTTTCAGTGCCGCAAATTCCAGCATGCTCACCGCATAGTTAGCGAAGATCGAGAAGTGGGCTTATCCCTGAGATGCAATTCAGATTTGTGACCTGTGAATAAGATGTGTGTGAGATTGCTACCAATTTAGCAACAGTAATACCTTAATCTGGTGTGAGACTGCACGTTTTTCACTCTTCAGAGAGAATGATTTGAAATACCTCTTTTCAGCTTGATGGCTGAACTCTGATTGCCACCTCCTGGCTGTGTTTAACTTCCCTTTCTGTTAACTGGAGCTCACTTTTGTTTTTTCTCTTTAAGTTTCCAGCACTTGTGTGACAGACAAATGCTAACTAAGTGCTTCCAAGCCTGGAGGGGACACGTCCTCCAGAAAAGGGCTGCAGCCAGGCAGCTTTACAGACAGCAACTGCTTCGGAAGGGCCTTGGTACTTTGCAGTGGGCTGTGCACCAGAGGAGGATGCAGCTGGAGGTAGCCCAGCAGAGACATGCCGAAGCTCTGCTAGCTGTCAGCTTCTACAGGGTGAGGATGGGCTAGGGACAGTAGAAGTGGTGCCATGAGTTTACTGTTGTGCAGTCAGAGAAGGCAGAAATCCTATTTGGACAGGGAAGAGGAAGGGGTACCCTGTGTGAAATTCAGTGATGTGGACCCTGATACTGATACTCTGCCTGCAGTTTGTTCTAATCATGTGGTTTCTCCTTCAGTGGAAGGAAGCTGTGGCAAAACGAAGCAAGAAGGAAGCTCAACAGTCTGAGCCATGTTTTTATAACCAAAGTTCATCAACGGGGTTTTTTGGCGTAGGAAGATTAGCAACTGTGACAACCTCAGCTCAGCACCAGCTTACAGTAGGATACTCAAAGGAAGCTGAGCAGGCTTGTAGGTAAGCTGAGAGCATTCTTTTTCTGTTATCTTGGACAAGTGGAAGTTTACAAACACAGGGAGAAATTTTTCTCAAATGGTGGGAAACTTGTTTCCAGGTCCTTGGATGTATTGCTGCAGATAAGCACTGCAAGAATTAGTAACTTAGTTTTAAGAACTAAACGATCCTTTTCCAGAGCTTCTGTGCACTAGTGTTTTCAGTCTGATTTGACTGTCTGACAGAAATACTCCTGTACCATTTCTTGAGTTCACCTGTCACCTGCATATGTGATGCAGGCATAACTGAGATTGGAATGAGGCAATACTACAGTCTCTAGCAGGACGGTAGAGGTGTCAAAAGAAAAAACTTTTGTTGTGCCTTCTGATTCTGAAGGCAGAAGAACAAGTCCAGGCAAAATGCGAGAGCTACCTAGGGACAAGGAAGGCTCTGGATTCTGTTCTCTGAGTGCCTCTTTGGACAGATGGATGTTAAAAGCATCATTTTGTGACTCTTTCAGGGTGGAGGGAGGACTGTGGACACAGCTTCATCGTAGGCAGAAAGGAGATGAGTTCTGCTGGAGAGCTCAAGCAATCAGAGATATGAGACGGCTAGCTGGTAAGCACACGTTCCGTAGCTTTGGAACAGCTTGGAGGTAGTCACTGTTTCACCATGTTTCTTGGTTTGTGACTAGTTGTTTTGACCAGACTCTTTCAGAACCTGATCCTGCAAATAGCTGAGCCAGTGTCTGTGATGGTGGAGGGTGGCCCACTTGCGGTGTCATGCACCTTTTGCCTTGTTCCTTGTATTAATTCAGGTGCAGCAGATGCCCTTGCTCCAGCAATGTGAGCTGTCTCCCTTAAGTGCCCTTTCTCAGACAGCTGGAGTTCAGCCAGGGAATGTTTGCTATGTGACACTAAGTTGTTTGAAGTTCTTCTAAGTTATTTTTCTTCCTGTCAATCTCTTCCTGCCCTGCAACACAGCAGCTTTCAGACTGTGGCGCCTGCAGAAGGAGTTGCTGAGCAAAGAGGAAGCCAGACTTTCTGAAGTCCGTGCTCTGCTGGAAAAGAAGCGGCTAAGAAGCATTTTCTGGATGTGGCGTTCCCGATGCTTGGAAATGGAGCAGATTTTAGCACTGACAACTCGGATCCAAAGAAACTTGGTCTCTCGGTAAGTTGATGAGGTCTCTTTTTCATGTGAAAAGTCTGTTCACTGTGAAAGTCCAAGGAATGACAGAGCCAACCCAGACAGTGATGTGTTGTTCCATCTTAAAGCCATCTATTCTTTTGTTTTAGGAGTTAATAAAGATGAAAGTAGAGATAAAAACTTGAAAAGGAACTACTGTGGCCAGAGACATTATGACTTGCCTCCTGTGCACTGCCAAAGCTTTTTGGTCCTGACCTTTGATGTCCTAAAAGACCAAACCTGAGAGCACCCCCTGTGCTGCTGTGCTCTAAGCAGGACAGTGGCTTTTTAATGAAATAAATGAGTAGAAGCTCAGAAGATGACAGCTTCTGTCTGTCCTTCCTGAACTAAACCCAGTCTCAGGAGGAGACACAAGCTTGTATGCTCTTCACATGGTTTTCTATGTGGATTTATTTTCCTTTGGTTTTCTCAGGTGCTTCAGTGCATGGAAGGAGGCTGTTGAGCAGAAGGCGCTTTACAGGCGCAACATGGCCCATCTCAGAGCAGTATCACTGAGGAAATACTTCCAGCAGTGGGTTCAGATGCTGCATGTCAGAGAAGGTGATAAGCAGGCAATGGTGAACTTCTTCCTCCTACGATGGAGGCAGCATTATGGTGAGCAGCTTGGGGCCTGTGCAGAATCTAAGATTTGGAGGTGTTTAGGCTCCTTCCTCATCTTCTTGAATGGTGAAAAACAGCTGAAAACAGCCTGGTAACAGAGACGCTCAGGTGATGCATAGTATTAACAAACCAGAGTGGGTAGAGGATTAGTTGTTCTGGATGTGTCAGTGAAGCTACAGGGAGATTTGTTGCTCTGCTTCATAAACCTAGCAGAAAGTCTTAAACCTTGCTGATAGGAAAGCAGTGTGAGGGCTGGGCTGAGTTTCTTAGGAATGCCTTTTGACAAACGTTGTCTCTTGTCACTCTCTGAAACTGGTTAAGGACCCGTTATAAACTCTGGAGCTGACAAGACTGCGACAAAGAGGCATGAAGATCAGCCATTGTGGACTGTAGAGAGATGTTTTCCTGAGAAAACAGGCTGCTCTCTTGATGACTTCTGCCAAAAGGTGAAGCTCCAGAGAGTATATCTGCTGTGGAAAGCAAGGCTGTGCGAGCATCACAGAGCTGAGTGAGTGAAGAAGAGCCAGTTCCTGGAGCCCTGCCCTCATTAGTAGTGCCCACTTGACTTTCTGGTCCTTCTGGAAGAACCCCTTTTACCATCTATCATCTGTCATGTCTGTACTAGTGTCCCCCTCTGGTATCCCTTTTCAGTCACTTTGCTGTCTCAATATATTCTGTCTCAGTTCTTTCTCTCAGGCTTTGGAGCAGTGTAGACTCAGAAAAGCTCTGAAATTATGGCACCAAAAGTGTCTCATGCTGAAGGCAATTGAACAAAGTCCTAAGCACTTGCACAGGACTGTCTATGAAGAACCTCTTGCTATGATGTTTCCTGAGGACCTCTCAACATCTTCCGGCTTTGACAGCAGTGCTCCAGCTACTCTGGGCTCTCAAAGCTCATTGGAAAAGGTGAGGAGGTCTTGATACATCCAGACTGCTCTGAGGTATTAAATTGCTGGGATTTTTCAGGGCAAAATTTCTTGTTCAACGTGCAAGATACTGTCATCAGCAAACTGTGCTTAGTATTTAGGCCTGAAGAGCACTGAGTCTGTAGGGTCCTGGAGTTTAAATATGATTGGAAATCATGAAGTCACTTCTCTCTGTGCCCTTCCTTGTTCATCATATGGGGAGGTGCTTAGCTAGTGAAGTTCTGTTGTGCACTTGCTCCTGTTTGTGGCTGCAAGGTGGAGGGGATGAGGTACAAAGAACTTCATCACTGAGAAAAGGGAAAATGGGCATATGCACTGTCTCAGTGATGGTTTGCTGTGTTTGATTACTGGTTGTTTTGGGTTTAACCATTCCCAGACTAGTATAGAAATACCTTTCCCATCATGTATGTGCGTGCACTCCAGAGCTGTCCTTCCTAGCCTGCAGTTCCTTTGGATGCATCTTGAATTTCCCTGAATCCTTGCCAAAAAGAGGAGTAAATGGCATGGTCAGAACTGTTAGCTGAATGATTCCATTGCGAGGACGCTTACCTCACAGCATGTTCTTCCCTCCATACCTGCAGGAATACAGTTTTAGTGACAGCAGCCAGCAGAGCTTCTCCTCTGTTCTGACTGCTGAGGATGTCACACACATGCCGTATTACAGTTCTTTCCTGCAACTACACCAATGCGCAGAGCTGCCTTCTGAGCTGGGTGGGGATCTGTACTTGCAGGCCTCCTTTCCTCGACGGAGTACTGGATCTGGGTGAGTTGGATACTGGTTTCTTGGGATGCCAGTAGCAGTGTGGCCCCTTGTTTGGTCTGGCTGAATTCCTTCCTTCTGGGTAGTCCCTCATGTCATCTCACAGCATCCTTCCGGATACTTTATCATCTTCTTTCTTTCCCTTTTCTCCCGACACTTTTGTCTTGCAGAAGAAATTGGTTTGTGGGAGGTCAGTTCCAGTCTTTGGCACTGCAGAGTCCAGACAATAATGCCCAGCCTCTCACCAGTTACTCTACATGGGAAGAGGTGAGGCTAAAAAGTGGTGCAATGCATGTAAATGTGCAAGTGTTCTCTGCGTAGCCCAATTTAGCGAAGAGCCTTTGGGTTTCAATATCAGCATATGGAAGGTCTCACTGCTGTTCTCTCTTTGTTCTTCTCTCTTCTCTCTCAGACAGAAGGTTTGGGAGATTGAGGCATTTCTCAGGGTAACTCTTCCCTACCATTTACCAGCTGAGTTGGCAATTGGCTGTGTGTCAAGGATTTAAAAGGGATGTGTTAGACCCTCGTGTCTGGGTGTTCATGTGGTGTGTGTGTGTGGGTTAGTAACAGGTTGTTAGGCAATCACAAAAGTCGCAGTGGCAAGGAGAAAGGGCTGAGTTGCGTGGAGTGACTGTGTTACAGCAGCAGTTCAAGGCCCTTTTTTTGCTTTCCTGCATTACAGGACTGCAGTTCTGACAAGGAGGTGAAGAGTTGCTGGCACCAAGCAGAGAAATGCTGCCTGCAGAGGTACTTCATTGCCTGGTCAGCTCGGACTCAGCAACTTGTAAAGGCCCAGCAGTACTGCAGGCTCGTTCAGCTGTCTCGGTAGGTATTGTGCTTTGCAGAAGTTTGCTAAAGCTGTCTGTTTTGAGAGCTCTACACTTGCTTTTAAAACAAAAATCTTCCTCTAGCTATCTTTTTTAGTCTTCAGTGGGAGTTTTACAGCCCATTATTTTTTTCCTGCTTCAAAATTATTATATCTGAACACAATAATGTCTGGTTTGATGGGATGCCTCACAAATCAGAGCAAGCCCTGGTAACTTCCTATCCACTGAACTGGCCTTGCTCTCTACTCATTCAGAAGTTGAAGAGAACAACAGGCTTGGCAGAGCCAGGACAGAACTCCTTACTCCCAACAACTTGCTCTGTCCATTGTTTCCCCTGACTTTTAATAGGGAAAGGATGTTAACAGATCAGATATGTTTTCTAAACTCCCTCACGTGTATGTTTATTGTTAAAAGTTTCAGTTACGAGGGTGTGAATTGGTGTGAGTTGTTCCTACAGTTGGTCCAACGACCTTTGTCTTTCTCAGAGCCTTTCTCAGCTGGCACCACTGGGTAGTGGAAAATAAGAACCGAAAAGCAGCAGCAGCCCTAAAACATCGAGTTCATTGCTGCCAGATGGCTTTCAGCCTGTGGAAGAAGAGACTGGCCCAGAAAGTGGAAGCTGACCAGAGATTCAGGTGTCACATTCACCAGATGACTGCTGATGCTCTGTGGCATTGGCATTCCTGCTGGCAAAGTGAGTTACCCCATCCTACAGCAGCACTTGTCTGTAGGAGAGGGATGATGTGGGAATGGTTGGGGTGGAGAAAGTCCCGCTTCTGGTTGTAACTCTGTGCACTGCTCCTCTGGAATGGCCTAGTCCAGGGGTCAGTAAGTGCCTGTGTCACTGCTGCCTTGGGGTTACAAGCCCTGCTGTTTTGTGGTGCTTTATGCTAGGGAAGATGCTCCTTTGGCAGCTGATTGGAAAAGGGGTTGATCTCACTTTACCTGCACTACCAAAGGAGTGTTCAAGCAGTGCATTTGAGCAGCTGGGGAGTTAAATGGAGTTCAGATGCAGCATTCCGAGCTTGAACATGTCTCCTCAGACCCAACAGTCAGGCTTTGCTTTGGTGGGAGCAGGGTGTATCTTTTGGGGCTGCTTAACAGTCCTGATTCTGTCCCTCAAGGGATTCCAGGTGCTTTAAATGCTAAGTACTTACACTGTGCCAGGAAAGGAACACTCCCAATTTTTGATGGAAAACTGCCTTGCAGATGAGAATGAAAGTGATCTGTGATCCCTTGCTTGTTGAAGGACGGGGGGAAAAAAAAAAGGTCTGACTGCCTTGCAGACAAAAAAACTACAACTCTCTTCAGCTGCTGAAGAGAGAGGACAGGAAATCTTAGAAAGTCTGGTCCCATTTGGTATTTGCAGCAGAGGTATTCTCTGCTCTTGTCTGGACTCTGCGATGGAAAAAAAAATTGTTGGGCTCAGCTTAGCAAGCTCTTGTGTTCTCTCACAGGGAAGCGTGCTGTGAGAGAGCTGCAGCAGCAATGGGCTCAGCATAGCTGCCAGGAGAAGAAGAGGCTGGTCCTGCAGACATGGTATTGCCAAGCAAGGAAGCAGAAATATGCTGCTTTATTCTGGGAACGTCTTCTCCTGCACAGGTTTGTTTTCTGCCCTCAAAGCATTTCCGAGGGAAGCTTTGAGTGAAGAGCAATTTATGTAGCAGAGAATCCAGTGTATTCAGACCAGAGCTGGGGTTTGAAAGTACAGCTAACAGAACTCTTGTTCTTCTCATTCAAAACCTCTTTTCTTTCTAGAACTTCTGTTCACTCTCAGTTATGCAGTGTGGTATTTGTAAACTAAGCAAGGGAGATGCAAACAATTTTCTATAGTTTAAAAAAGTGAAAGCCCCATTTCCACTGGAATTATTCAGTATTTGCCAAAAGAAATACTGGGCAGAGGTCTTTCAGGTTTGTAAACATCAGATCTCTGTATCTTTTAGATTCTGGACGCAGCGTGTTGATTTTCATTTAAACTAATGTGAAAAATTGAGTTCAATATATTCTTGCAGAAAAGCAATGTTCAGTAAAGCCTATGAAGGGAGAACCATGATATTCAATTAATTTCTGTCTTAGTTACAATATATGTGAAGCTGTAGTATGTTTTGGAGTCTTATGTTATGGTGCAGATCCTGAAAACACAAGAATTTAATCTGAAGAGCAAGGTGTCTGCTGCCAATCATTAACAACTTCTTTTCTCTCTTAGCTGTTGTTCAGTACCTTTCTCACTGAAATCTGTTTTGTTTGTGGTTTATGTTTTGTGAGGCTACTGTCTGCCTGAAATGCAGTGAACTGTCCAGCTGCAGTGAACCAGGAATTGTTCAGGTGGTTCTCTTTGAGGTAACTCGGGAGGATAAGATTGAGTAAGATGATTTATGCCAAGGATTCATTTAAGGCATGAGAAGTGCAGGTTTGGCCCTAGCAGTTTTCCTTTTGAATTGCAGGTTCAGGCTGAGAGAATATCAAGATCTGCAGAGGAGCAACTAAAAACCCAATAAAGCCTTAGTGGCTGTGATGCTTAGACTCTGCACTTAGCCCACCCAGTTGCATTTTCTTCTGCAAATCAGTCTGTGTGGTGGCACCCTAGTGGGAAGTGTGTTTCAGAGAAGTCCTTAATGTTGCTCCTTCCTGTAGAGTGTGTCTCCACCATTAATCTTCCTTCTGAGTTCTCCTTTGATGAGAGAGCGCTTCTAATTTCTCACCTGGATATGGTACAGGCTGAGCCCTGTCTCTTCTGAGCGGGACATTTTTCCTGCTAGGATAACCTGCAATAGATTCTCTTGATCTTCAGAGTAGCCTGCCAGGCAGAGGATATTTACACCTCTGCCCTGTGGTGCAGTGGGGTGATTTGCATAATGAAAGTCCAAGTGGAACAAGGAACCAAAAGGATAAGCCAGGAGTTAAAAGCAGATTGGCTTCTGGGGTTGCAGGGGAAGACTAGTATCCTCTGCATCAGCCTGCAAGATACAGAGAGATTAATGTGGGTGCAGATTTACAGTGCTGTTAATAGTAACTCCTGTAGACATTGATTTTTTTTTTTTGGAATAAAATTGTCTCCATAAAGATGCTGTATTATTCTAGTTGTACATCCCATGTATGCAGGCCCTTAGTTTGTGACAGCCAAGAAAAAATTAAAATCTAATCTTGACAGAAGCTGCTGTCTTAAATCCAGCCTCATTCTGCAGCAAGCAGAGTCTGCTGGGTTCTGTGCTGAAGGAGATTTTAGCAGTTTTATTCTAATCCCATAAAGAAAGAGCCTTCCTCAGGCATCATCCTAAAGGTCAGCTGCTGGCACAGAGAGAGATTGAAGACTGACTAATTCCTTTTTTTTTTTGAGAGAGAGAGATCCACTATGTGTAGTGGCAGGGTAGCCTAGGAAAAGCATTTGCTTTGTAGGCAAAGGAAAAATGTAGTATAGCATTGCATTCAGTTTGCAGAGGCCTTTGAAGAGGAGGAAATGCTAAAATGGTCAGAAGGAAGCAGATATACTTCTGGGCTTTGAGGAGTTGAGAGGTAACAGTGCTGGGAATCTGAAGTAAAACAAGGGGAAGTTTTTAGCAGAAAGAAACTTTAGTGAGGAGTCTGAATTCACACCTCCCAAGGATGAGGCACTGGAAAAATAAGTAACACAGAGAAAGATACATAAATGTCAGTTGCGGAAGGAATAATAGGAACAGCTTTTTTTCTTGTTGAATGCTCTTTTGCTTGCTTTGACCACTTACGTGTGACACTGCAGGGTGGGGTGAGAAGGTGGAATTTGGTCTATAGCCTGTTCAGTGCTGACATGGAAATGTGACTTCAGGCATCTGCCGCTTTTCTGTGCTTGTATTGTTTTTCAGGTGCCTAGTCACCTGGGCCCAGGTCACTGCTTGTAGACTGAGGCAGCATGAAGCCCTCTCTTGTTTTAAAAGGGTCAGAGAGCACCATCTCCTAGTTGTGAGCTTTACTGAGTGGAGGGTGAAATTCTTGACAGCTGAACAGCGGGTGCTGAGAGAGAGAAACCGCAAGTGGCAGGGACCCTCTCAGGGTAAAGCCTGTCACCGCTGGCGATTGGCCTCAAGAGGACAGCAAGCCCTGCGCCTAGGATCTGTTGCTACTGTAAAACAGGTAAGAAAAGATGAAGGTCCCTATGAGTCAGTCATTCTTAACTGTCTGTTCTCTCGTGAAGACCTCCGTTGGGTCACTAGGCACTGAGATACAGTGACAAAGCTTGTATAAAAACCTGGTTTGACTTGTGGTGATTGCTTAGTCCCTGCCTTGAAATTCTTTGCAGACTGTGCATGCAACTTCATCACCATAATCTGGCATTGATTGCAGCAACCATATGGAGCAGAGCAATAAGGAATGGGGACATTCTGACCAGAGAGACGAGAGCACTCCTTTCTCTCTGCTCAAAGATGAGATGGGATAATCACTGTCCCTGCAGAGCAGAGCAAGCTGTCAGGGTTGCAGCTTTTTTCAAAAGACTCGCAGCTAGCAGACCACAAAGAGGTCGATTGATTTGGAAGGGCTGAGTCAGTCCTGCTGGGATCTCATCTGTGCGGTTTCCAGCCTGGGGTCTAGCACATTAAACTACCTGCAGGGATATGAACATAAATGTATCTCTAAGGCTAATTTGTGTGTGTGCTGTCTGTGCGTGTTGTGGCTGCAGCTGTGTTCTTTCTGTTTGCAGGCCTGCAACTACTGGACAAAAGCAGCTGCCTTTTCCCAGTGCTCACGGCAGTGCAGTACCCTGATAGGTGCTAGGAAGAGCAGGAAGATGTCTCTGTCTTGGTCCATGAGTAAGAAGATGCCCCCTCCTCTCTTCCTTTCATGGGGCCATGTGGGGAGTGTGAGTGAGGAGGGAAGGGGAGTAGTGTTTGCTAGCCAGATAACTGGGATTTCCCTGTGGAGTAGGTGCTCATGGCAGTTCAACTCTGACTGTGGGTTGCTTCTGTGTTCAGGAGCCAAAGGACTAAGGGCCCATGGAAGCTCTGATCTCTCCCTCTCTAGCTCCAAGGTTAGCTCCTGTGTGATTCCTCTTTTCTTTCCTAGAAAGTGGAAGAGGCAGAGAAAAGGGTTCAGCACCACCTGCCCCTCTTGGGCTTTTTCCCAGTGCCATTCGCCGCTGGCTGGTGATCTACAGAAACCAAAACAGGCCTGAAAGGCTGCTGCTCCCTCACCTGGTAGAGAGACCTGGTGTGGTAGGACCCTCTCCCGCACACACAAGGATCCAGGAGAACAAAGCAGAGGTGGACTTGAAGGAGCGGGATGAGAAGTGGCTTGGGTAGGTGGGGCGGAGGGCTTTGGGCTTCCTCTTGCTGCTGCCATCAGGGAAGGACTCCCTTGTAGGGCTGTTAGGCTGGTAAAGCTTATTTTCCTGTCTTGCCTATAGAAGGAAGTATCTGAGGTGGTGGCATCACATGGTGATACTTCGCCGGTGCCAGCATGACAGGAGACTGCGCTGCCTGGCAAGGGGATGGCATCAGTGGAAAGAAGCCAGCAGGGTGGTAATGGTGGCTCAGGTGTTGGTGAGTGTCTGGTGCTGCCATCAGGGTGGCAGTGATGGGTGTTACTGGGCAAGCCTGCTCTGCTTGCAGCCTCACATACATCCTGGGAGATGAGTCCTGGGGATTTAACAAGTTCCAGAGTGTGTCAGAAATCCTAGTTTGCTGCTGTGGCTACTTTTTCCATCTTTCTCTTTGCAATGCCAGCATGGCAAACTAGCATATCCACATTATTTAGTTGTGCTTTGCCCCATCTTACAGATGGGAAGCTGAGGCAGGGTGATTTATTTAGATTGTCTGTAGCCTGTGCAAAAAGTTCACAGCAAGTACTACAATCTGTGTCCTCATATGTGTTCCTGATGCATCCCTCTGGTGTCCACAGCCTGTCATTTGGCCTCCCCTTCTGCTCAGGCCCTAGCCATCTATGGACAAACCCATGTTCTGTCTGGCTTCCTGAGCATGAGCATGAGGTGTCTGAGATGTGCTCTGGCCTTCCCATGGGATAAGATGACGCACGTATAGTGAGTGCATCCATAGTCACTGAGGAGCTGTGCCAGAGCACTGAGGGGCACTGTCCTGTCCCCCAGGGTACTGTGACTTAATTAGCCACAATATTTGCAGGAGGCAGTAGATCAGCAAGAGTTTTGTTAGTGGTCAGCTTTGTTCGTTACCAATGCAAAGTCATTCAAGAGTGACCTGGGAAACCAACTGGAAGCAAGGTGGGACAAGAGGGAAGTGAGGTAGTTTGCCTGCCAGAGCCCAACTAATCTGTGCACTGCCTCTTTTCCTGGCAGGACCAGCAGCGGCTTATAGAAAAGGCCTGGAGGGTGTGGAGACGACGACATTTGCAAAGCCGTGTTGTGCAGAATTTTTTGGAGGAGGAAGCCAGGAGCCTACTATCTCAGGTAAGAGTTTATCACTGCTTTAATTCAGTGGACCAAAAAGCACCCCAAAGGGACAACTGGTGTTCCCTGTATCTCTCTCCTTGCACAAAGCACTTGCTTAGGGAGAAGGGAATGGGACTTGCCCATAACAAAGGGAAATAGCTTCCAGCTTTATATGGGTTCACCTCTGGGTGTTTTTCAAAGCTCTGTGTCAGCAGTTAATTTCCCTGTGTGCCCCCTTCCCCACTGTTACCAGAGATGTTAATCCACTAATCCCCCGCCTCTCAAGAGCCCACTCAGGGAAGAAACAGGCTCCACATTGGTGCGGGAGGACTGTGCTGACTTGCACCCGGGGCAGGCAAATCGCTATAAGTTTGAGTGAGCAGGCAAAGCCTTAGAGCTCAAATAGCTGGTTCACTCCTCTGCCTGCCTCCCAAAGATCCACGCAGCATTAGATCCTCCTTTAACAATCTGAGAGCAAGTACTGAATTTAGAGGGCGGAGAAGGCATTGGTCTTCCTTTTCTCACATTGATTTGTACTCTGCACTTCACTTATGGGGAAGGGTTCTGAGTGAATGGTGAGGCAGTTGGCATAGCCATTGCTAGAGGAAAAGCTTTGTTTACTGGTACTGTGAGGGTGGCTGCAATCCCTCTGGGATAACCTGAGCATTTGATTTGTCCTCTTTACTATTTAAGGCCTTTGGAAGGTGGCGCCAGCTAACAGCATTCCAGCTCAAGGACAAAGGACACTGCTGAATGGTGGGGGCCTGCCTGCAGCTGCTGCTCATTTCAGGACACGTGGAGGATACAGCTGGCTGTCACAACAAAGAGCTGGTCCTGCCGCAATCAAGAAAGTGAACGCTCTGCTCACTTGGTAGAAACAGTGCTGCAGGCCAGAAGCACCATAGCCAAAGGACAACCAGGAAGAGATGGTACCTAGTGAAAGGTCCTCTTTAAAGGACTGATATCCTACCTCCCTAGAGGCACAAATTTGAGAAGTTATTCCCTTTTCTTCTGAGGTTGTGTTCCCTTCTCCTCTGGTCCCTGATTTTGCTGGAGTTCTGATTAAAGGTCAAAAAAACACCTTATAGGCTCCCTTTACTCAGTGTTTTTTCCTGGACAGGAGTTCAGTGTCGTGCAGGGGAGTAAGCAAATACATCAGTCTTAAAGAGATGCGCAGGAGTCTGCCTGTGCAAACGCTACCTCCTGTTGATTCCAAAGTCTGGACTGTCTTTGGTAGGTGTGAACACAGGTCTTTATTTTAGATTTGGCTCTTCCCCTGGGGGGTATTCCCACATGGCTCCCACCTCCTTCCCCTGTCTAGGTCCATCAGCTCTTCATTAAGCCTTTCAGTGGGTGGCCAACCTCTTGACTGCTTCCTGCTGGTCCCTTTCTGTGCTGAATGGGCTAGGGCTGAAGAAACCTGCTGAGAACAGCTGAGCACCAAAAGCTTTGCTGAGGCAAGACAGGCGTGTCTGACCCTCAACCTTCCCATTACTTACTTCTGTGATTGATGCCCTGTAATTACCCTGGATATATGAGCCCAGTCTCAGACAGCTGTAATGAGAAGGTCTGAAGAATCTGGAAAAGGCTTTTCTTCCTTGCTTGTTTGAAAGAGATGCTCACAGTATGGCAGGGATCTCTAAATCCCACTGGGAACTGCCCCGAGGTCTTGTTTTCCTAGCCTGTGGTAGCTTTGCAGAATTGTTAAGTACACAAAGCAGCCTCCATAGCTCCCCCCACCCCTTATTTCAATGCTGTGGGGCCTAAGGCTGTTAAAGAGTCATTAGGTCGGGAAAAATAGGCTATCTTTCCCTACAGGCATTGGAAAAGGACCACCCCAACTCCTGTGACTTTGCAGAACAGAGGCAAAGGTTGTAGCTGGTTGCTTTTGGTAAATTTTAGGATTTAAGCTTTCTTTGTTCTACCATGGAGCTTTGCCCATACTTTACTTAGGGCATGTGTTGAAAGTGAAGGCAGAACTGCCCCATAAACAATTGGTTTTTTTAAAACTTTCCCTTGGGCCAAGCTGATTAGTTTGCAAACAACACGAGTCTTTGCTACTTACAAGAGTATGGCCTAGCACTAGAGACATTTGTATTCGTGTATTTTACTGTATTTTATTTAAGAAATAGTGTGATTCCTATTCATTCTCATCCAGAAGTGAAATTCACACATTCCTATTAAAAAGAAAACAGGGAATATAATAAAAAGAGAAAAGTTAGGGAGAAAACTTGAACCTTCTTCTGGAGTGAGTGCAAAAGAGCCTGATATGATCAGTTATGCAGAAATGTATCTTAGGAGTGCAATGTAAAAGCAACTTGAGCTTCTTTTCAGGGTTGGTAACTGCTGAAAGAAATAGTCTTCTTGCATAGGCACTGCTGACAGGAGTGGTTTTGCCCCCAAGGCAGCATTTCTGGCATGAGGAAGTTACCAGAATCCCACTGAGCTTTATCGCATTGATGCACAAGAATTGTCCTGTTAGTGTAATCAACATAGCCATGATTAGCACCTCTTCATCCTGCAGAGCTGGCCTTCAAGCTCAGTCTAGAGCCTCAGCTCAGAGGTTCAGGTAGTTCTGGCTATTGTTCAGTGAAAAGGGGTCAGGGAGCCTTTGTGTTGGGGATAGAAGAGCATGTAGTGTAGGTAGATCAGAGAGCTAGCCTGGTCACTGGCTTTAGGAGTGTGTGTGGTCCACCATCAGCACAGGAGCTGCTTTTTCTCTGCCTGCAGTCAGTGGATGGACAGAGGAAGTAAGGGATTAGAAGAGGAATTTTCACTGTTGAGTCGGAGAGTTTAACAGCTCAAAAGTATCATCCACAACCTGCCAGAGGCAGTTTTCAAGTGGGAAGTCATTGTCCACCAGGTTGACCAAGTAGTAGTTGTCATGGATGTACTGGATGATCATGCGAGAGGGTGACTCTTCTTCATAGAGCTTGGCCCATTGCTCGATCCACAGTGCAAAGGCCTCATCCTGCCAAGGGGAAAAAAAAATTTTGTAGTGGTGTAATTGCACATGTTAGAGAGCTGCATTTTCATATTACCTTATTTAGGACAACCAATGTCACACATGCCTGGCCAGCCTGTGGCCTGTTCCCTCTCAGTAAAAATTGTAAGAGCTCAGCAAGGAGCCTCGTGCTTTCCAATCAGTGGGAATTGCCTTGAACACAACTGTTCAGAGCTGAAAGGAGACACGTAGGCAGTAAAATGGCTCAATACTGCCCCTGTGCGTGTAAGAGGGGAGGGAGAGCTGCTGCCCAGAGCTTGGGAGGCCAGTACAGTGGCAGTGGTAGCTCCCAAGCCTCCTGTTACTGGGCACTTGGTGTCTGTGAAGAGCTCTTGCAGGAGCAAAGTTCTCCTTATGCTGAGGGAGCAAGACGAGCAATATCTGGATGTCTGCAAGCCAGTGTCACAACAGTACTCAATTGCGAGAAGCATCACAGACTAAAACCAAACCAGACACTCTGAACTTGCAGGACATCACAGCAATGTATCGAGGAGGAGGACTCACCTTCCAAGAGAGAAAGCTTACAGGATCCACTACAGTGGGCTGGATGATCTCTCTGCCTGGGAAGATGCCCCAGGTGACAGCATTGGGTTGCAGATCTGGAGCATTGGTGATATTCTGGCCCTGCCAAAGGAAGGCAAACATTTCTGAAGCAACTGCTGGAGGAAGGACTGAGTGAGTTGGAACAAGTGCATTTACCCTCTCCTTGTTCAGAGATCAGACAGCTGCTGCACATCACAGCTGACTTGCTTCACTTTCCCTTCCCTTCATCAGCCTTCATGTCACACTTTGTTCATAGTGATATCTGAATCTTTGATATTTGCCTCTCTCCCAAGGTGGTGAAAGGAAAGTGTCCTGTAAACAACAGCCTACCTTGACATTGACAATGTGGTAGTTCACTCGCAACTCATACTTCTTCAGCACTTTCAGCAGTGCCATGACGATCTCGCTGGAGGTGAAGAATTCTAGGTATGCCTACAGGGAGGGATGGGGAAGGGGAAAGAGAGTAAGAGCCTTAACCCATGGCAGGCCTGGGACAAATACAGGCGACCAAGAGGACAGTTGTAGAGTCTGGGCAGCTTGGAAACCAGGCAGCCTAAGCCTTGTACGTCCATTCCCAGAAACATGTACTACAGAGGAGGCTTGAGCAAAGGGCAGAGCAAATCAGTAGGAGAGCTGGGGGGAAAAAAAAATAAAAGTTGGGAAGAGCAGAGGTAACAGCCCTGGAGCAGCCAGCTCAGGAAAGCTACAAGCTTCCTGCTTTGCACCCACGTAAGCCAGCAAGCTCCAGACCATGTAACAACTGCTGTGCCTGGGAAGCAGTCTGTGCCAGACAGTATAGAGTGCTCGGAAGAGGCCTGAGCTTGACCTCTATTCCACGCAGTAGCCACTGAACAGCAGTGTCCTGCCAAGGCAGCCCAGTCTGACGGGAGCAGAAGTCAGGGGTCTCAGCTGGGCTCTCCCAAGCACCCTACCGTTTCCTGTCCTCATCTTTTGTTCACAATTCTCCCTGTGTGCTTATACAACCTAATTCTGTACTTGCTCTGTCTACTGCTGCTCTGTGCTTGGCTGCTCCCAACAACTGCTTCCCCTCCCCCCTTTTCCTGGCTATTGTGTGAGATGATGGATTTCCCCTCACCTCGGGGGAATTTTTTCCTTTGAAAACATAACTGCATTTGCCATCTGCTGGTCTCCTGGCTTTAGCGGTTTGGAACCCTTTTGAATAAGGCTGCTTTGTTTCCTAGTATGAGCCACTTGCTTGGCATTTACCTTGATGGGAGATTCCTATCACAGCCATTAGTGGCAAGGCTCTAGGGCCTGAAAATGCCTGACAGTAGGAAGCAGGCATGGCAGATAAGACTGCTTGCAGGCCAGAGAAGGAACCCGGCAGCTGTTTGAACAGTGCAGCGGTAGTGCTGTGGGGTGGGGCAATCAGTGGAGAATGCTGCCTTAGAGGAGAGAGAGGGGAATTTTTAAATGCCCAGTTATTACTATGAGAAGCTGGATGTAGAGATACTACCTCATTGATTCCCTTTTTATGAAAAACCTGGGTGCTTCCTGCATCACTGAATGGGATCAGATGCAGTGGGCAGGCACATGTTTGTATCTAAAGCTTCATAGCCCTGCTCTAGAAAGAAGTTACCAATAATTACTTGCTGAGAGTAAAACAAAGAAACTCTATAAATGTTCAATAGATGTTTTGAGGTGGGGTAAGACAGCTATGAAGTAAGACATAGAAATGACATAGTCTGTTTCTTAAGACACCAAAGGAGCTTTGCCTCATCTCAGCAAGAAGGCATTAAGATAAGGAACAGACAGAAGGATTATCATCTGGGTGAAAGCCTAGGATGTCCCTACCTAACAGAGACCAAACTGAGTCCTAACTCTTTGCTGCCTAGCCCAGAGTTGTGTAGTACCTTCTGGAAGACATAACCCCCACTGGGCCCCCAGCCTACAATGGGGTCTGTGGATGGTTTGCCATTGATGTTTGGCTGGGAGTTGATGGTCAGGATTCCTCGTCTGTTAACCTTCTCCAGCTGCTCCTTCAGAAGGTTGGTTTCAGTAGCAAGAGGGTCATCGTTCCAAGGCATACATGTAACCTACCACAAGGAGAAAGGATGGCTCACAATGGATGTAACAACCCTTTGGTTAGTTACCGTCTGGATGTTGAAGGAACTCAGAAGTGCCCTAATGGTCTCAAACACACCTGCTTCAGGAAAGAATTCCCAGGTTTGGTTCAAGGGGCAGGATACTCTCAACTCTAAGAATGACTGCTGAAGTCTTATCGGTCATGTCCTTATCATGGTCCTGTCATACTGTAGCAGCTTTCCTTTTATGTTGAGCCCTAGCTCTGGCTGCTGGATTCCCTTCAGCCACTATCTCAGCAAGTCCTTTTGGATACAGAAGTGCCAATTCTTGTTTAAAAGAACAATGCGGTACCAGGAGCAAGAGGAAATATGCACTATTGTCTGTGCCATGCTGGCTATCCCTTCCCAGGCCATCACTCACCTTGTGCCCGTTCTTGTTGGGTTCTCCGCTGATGTAACACGTAAACACCTCAAAGACACTTTCCTCACCAGTCAGCTCTTCTCCCCACATCTTCAGGAGCTCCTCCCGGGGAGACTTGCTCTTCAGGTAGAAGAGGTAATAGTCCTTCAGTTCCCCAAAGGCTGGAGAGGAGGAGTTACCCCTGTAAGGGGAGCAGACACAGGATTAACAGGCCACTGAGGAAGATGAGCTGATTTGGTGATGCAGGAAGACAGCCACCCGGGAAGAGAAGTATCCAACAAAATCCACCTAGAGACCAAATACCTCAACATCTTGGTGCCATTCTCCTCACCTCATTCAAATCCAAGCAACCAGGGACCACTTTGTTACGAAGCCACCTGTTCTGTCAAGCCCAAAGTATGCCCAGGACACCCACTAATGACAGAGACTAACTGTGGAGCAGGCTTTTGTACCACACCTCTACCTCACTGCCATTGCAGGTTGACAGCTTACCATCGGCCATTGGGGAAATCATCCCATTCTTGAGTTCGATAGATGTAACTCTTTGGCCTAGACGCCCAGAAGATTGGCCGAACATCTTCAACTCTTCTCTTGGGGTGTGCGCTGACTGCCCAGGGCAGAGGCCGCCTGCATAGGAGAAGCAGATGTTAACACAGTTCCTCTGCTGACTTCCCACTAGAGGCTGGAAGCCCTTCCCCTGGAAAACCTTCCCTCTGGGGAAAGCAAGTAATAGGGGCTGAGAAGAGTTCTCTATTTGTCAGGAAGTAGGACAGAAAACTCTTCTTCCTTCATGGAAAATCTTTTCCCACTCAGTTCCCTCACAGGATGCTCAGTGTCTATTAAATGGTTAAGTACAGGACTGACACCTGAAATTGAACAAGGTAAGGGAAAAGCACTGTGTGGAGCTATTTTTAACAAGAAAAAACAGCTATCCATTTTCCTTTGTTTCCTCTTATCTATGCTGAAGCCTATGGACTTGGAGAGAAGTCCACATTCCCTTTATCAGCTGCAGAGAACCCTAGAAATCCACAGTGGGAGCTTACATAGCACCTAGCTTATAAGAGGGGTTATGACAGACCTCAAAAAACATGTTTCTTCCAAGTGTCAGCTCTAAGAGTTTAGGTTTTAAAGTTCTAGAACAGGCTTCTTTAAAGCCACTTGACTAAAACAAATTCCTCCTTTGGCTATCGCCTCTATTCCTCCCAGCTTTTGTCAGAGACCTGCAGGAAGGGTGAACTTCTAAATGCCGAAAGGTGCTAAAAAAAAAAAGCAGCAGAGCAGAGGTGCCAACCCATCCATTGCTTGAGCCTTCAGTAGATGGGATGGATGGATGGATGGATGTGAAAGAGGAACGAACAGAAGCCAGCATATTCTACTCACCTGGGGTCCTCCCTCCATATGCCCAGGCGCTTAAGGACTTCAGTAGTAGCCACTTCCCGATTGAGGGTGTAAAAGTGGAGTCCATGCACCATGCCACTATCCAACAGCTCCCGGCACATGGACACTGCCAGCTCCACCCCATAGTTCCGGATAGCTGCATCATTGTCCTTGATGGGTTCAATCACATCTTTGATTTCTTGAGGCACTTCCAGCTTGGAGAGCTTCACCAGCTGGCGCAGGGAGTGGTAACCCTGTATGAGGATGCAGGGGATTTTCATTTTTCCAAGGCCCTTTTCTGACATTTGACACAGGTATTTGATCTGTATTTTGTGGCAGGAGATTCAGAATTGGGGCTCCATCTCTAGGATGGGAATGCAGTCCTGATCATGTCACTTTAGGTGATTTCTTCCCATTTCTTTACTCATTGCCTAAGCACAGCATGCTGACAGTGACGACTAACACCTTAGGACTGGTAGACCATTGTCCTTTATATTCCTTTTTGCCATATGGGCACAGAAAACCTTTTAAGCTTATTATTGCATGCTTAAGAGTTTAATTTGGCAAACCACCTACAGATTTATCACTTGTTTAGCACTCTCACTTCCCAGAAATTTTGTGGAGGATATTTACAGACCTCTCTCAGGCCCTGACCCACAAACACCTAATATCCTGGATCCTTATTCCCTCCCCAAACCAGAATTACTGGATTTCACCTGTATGGGGAAGATGCCAGGAATAATGGGGCAGGTGATGCCAATGGCTTGACAGTCCTTCATGAACTTGAGAAAGGTTTCTGATCGGAAGAAGAGCTGTGTAATGATGAAGTCTGCCCCAGCTAAGACTTTCTCCTTCAGGTGCCTCAGGTCTGCCTCATAGCTTTCTGCTTCAGGATGACCTTTAGGGTAGCCTTTGGGGAAGAGGGGAAAGAAAAAAAAAGTGAAACCCTGGTGATCAGGACAACACGCTAGAAATTAGAAAATTGTACTGTCTCCTGCAGCCCAGGTCCAGAGAGGGACTGCTGAGCTGATTTCCCTATCTCAGACCCTACCCCGCACTCTGCAATGAAAGACATTTACCTGCCACACAGATATCAAAGTAATCATCAAATTCATTGCGAATGTGCTTAACCAGGTCAACAGCATAGTTGAAGCCATCTACTTCTTCCTCCCATTCCTCACCAACAGGATCTGAAAAGAGAACAAATCCACAGCTCTCTCCAACTGTTTGCTGGACTCAGATCTGCTAGTGCTGTAAATCCTGCTATCAAAAGGATGACAAGATGAAACTTTGAAGTTTGCAGTTTTACCCATGGACTGCTTTTGTCTACCCTTGAGCTGGAGGGACTTGCTAACAAAGGGATCAGGTGAAATGCAGTCTCAACAATTAATTCCTGCAGCAGAAGGAACTTCTAAATCCTATTTCTCCATTTTTACCCTGGAATTGAACATGATAGCAATACAACCTCAGCCCTATGCATCATTAGACAAAAGGATTCACCTCCACGCAATGCCATGATGTTCTTCAACCCGAGTCGCTTGGCCTTCTGCAGATGCCCTGTGATGTCGTCCTTGGTCTGATTGCAGCATGTCATGTGCAGGATGGTCTCCAGGCCACAGTAGTTGACTGCAGTGTTGGCAATAATCATGGAAGAGGTTTCCTTGTCAGATCCTGGGTCGCCTGCAGGGTGCCACGTCACATCAATAAAGAGTGGACCACCTGCTCCCATGTGGTCAAACCTGTGGATTTTAGAGCTGTGTTAGCCTACCAGGTAGCCAAACCCCCTCTCTATGCCTGGGATATCTTGCTCACTGCTGGAATGCCAGCAACGGGCAGAGAGAGCTTGGATGACAGGAGCAGGAGAGACCAAGAAAAGTGCTGAACTAGGAGTTTAGCAAGTGGCCAATGTAAATAAGGAAAGTCATCCTTTAAGGCTGTATGAGGAGGAGCTTACAATCTCTTTGCAGAAGAGGTGACTTAGATGTTCCCTGTAGAATAAACTTCCCCCCAGCATGCTCTATTAGACTGGTATGTCTTCTGATAGACAGCAATTTAAGCCCCATTCCTTTTGAGATGGGAGACTATGCTGCAAACCCCTGCTCCCAGCTTTAACTGTAGAGGCCACAAATATGAAAAGATGGACCAGATCTCTGTTGTGTTCCCAGGCGTGTCTACTGGAAGAGACAAAGTCTCCCTAACTTGTCTCTCTCCTGCTCTGGGTTGGAACAGGCCCTTCTGTTCAAAGTAAACCTGGAACTGGCATACAGCAGTTACAAATAGAGTTATGAAACTCCGTCTTCTCCACCAGGTGAGTATATGGTGGCTCCTGGGGCTCCCCACTGTGCTCCAGGATAACCTTTAGCTCTGCTGAGAACTATCACCTTTCATTTAGCATGTGGATGGGGACACCTGTCTTGGAGGCTAAAACGGTAGTCCTCAGTAATACAGAGGCACAAACCATAGTGGCTGGATGATTCTGAAAGCGACTGGGAGTCTGTTCCAGAGACTTTGGCACACTGCCCATCAAGTAATATTTTCTGCTTTTAATAAGTACTTTTCTGCTCTCTTGTCCCCCAGCACTCTGCTTCAGCCCCAGCACATGACAGTGGGGTTGCTCCATCTTCACAGAGCATGGGAGAGGGGAAACAGTCTGGCCCCCTCAGTAACCCCACCATGACACTTAACTCTTCAGGGCCTCCAAGGAAGACACGTTGCCTGGTGTCCATTACTCTCCTCAGCAGGAAAGCACAGCCCCATTACCTGCTTTGTCACCTGAAAGAGGAGACAGAGCATGGGGCAGAGCCTGCCTCATTAGCTATTTCCCAGCCCTCCAAAGACACTTAATCTCTCCCTCTCCTACCCTGCAGCCCTCACCTGGAGATGAGATTAACAGCAGCATTGGCTGTGCGTGGAGGGAAGAACTCCAATGAGAACCACTTGTCTCCAGAATCCTGCCGTCGTCGCATCTTCTCCCGCAGTCGCTCATGACGGTCAGCATCGAGGACAGGGGTGGAGCAGCGTGAGCTGTCCTTGGAGCTCTCGCTCCCGCTACTGCTGCCACCATCAGACTTGGAGCTGGAACTGGCACTGCAGGTGTGCTGGGTCTCATTGACCATGGTGAGCTCTCTGGAGGAGGGGAACAGAAGGAACACAGTGGGTACAAGACACGACACAGATCTCAGCAAGAAGCAGTCATAGCTAGGGTGGGCAGCAGATAAAAAAGAAGCCTGTGCCAAGACCCAACATAAATAATCATCAAGCAGTCCCTTTTGCCAGCCCTCGCTATAAGCTGTAGTGGGGGGATCTGGTGAAAACACAATAAAAAGCATGTGTTTAGATAGTGCTGAGAGAAATAATACAGTAGATGGCTTTATGCCACTTTGATGCAGCTCGTCTGTGCCTGCTGGGTCAAATTTGGCTCTCGGAAGAGTCAGGTCAGCATCACTTTTGCCCTGACTGTAACTTAGCAAGCCATGATACCCACATGCATCAAGTGAGGGCCTCTTTGATCTTGTGGCCTTGGGCTGGACATGCCAGCAGATTCTTTTTTTTCCCCTACAGCAGCTGCTTCTTAGACTGTATCCATCTTCAGAGTTTCCCTTCTGTTTGTTCCCAAAAGCCAGTGCTGCTTTAGAGTGTAGGTAGGAGAGCAAGCGCTAATGGGGCAGGTACACAAGAATGCACAAACTACTTGATGTCAGAAAAAAAGTGAAGAATCCCCTCTGATCAGGCCGTCCCCACAAATACCATCCTTTGTTTTGTCTTTGCTGGCATTAGACAGTTGCATTTCTAATCATTAGCCTTCTTCCGCAAGACACACCATCTCCGCAGATAACTGTCCCCTGCACCAATACCACTGCACACACTCAGCTCTTTCCTTTACCAGAAACGCTGTTCGTGTCCCTTTCCTCACCCATTGAGGCTGCTTGGAAACAAGGTCAGCAGAGACTGTTCCCTTTTCCCTGCCTTGCAGCATGATCAGCTGTGCTTGCTTGGCTTCAAAGAAAGGAAAACAGCACTGCAAGTTAGTGATACGAGTGAGTCTAGGATGCCCGACTCCACTTAGCTCCCAAAAGTGTTTCACCCTATGCCTTTAAAATTAGGTAGTGATTACAGATAATTAGAGAAGAGCTACCATAAAATTTGCATCTGTGTTATTTGCTTACATCCCTGCCAAAACTTAAAATTGTCACTGGGAAGCAGCATGTTGTTTGAGCATTATATAACATCAGAGCCTGTTTTGGAGGAAATAGTTGTGCGAGCTAGTGGACGCTCTGTCCTTACCGTAAGCGCTGTGGGTTTCGGTTATCCACAAAGACTTTGAACTCATCTTCTACTGTTTACACTGAGTTGCCAATCAAGCAAAACTCTTTGGGAGAAAGTCAACTTTTACCACCCGGGGACCTCTCCAGCTGGCAGGAGGTATGAGAAAGGAATGCAGGCCTTCTGCTGCCAAGAGGAACTGGGAGTCTTAAATCTCTTGTGTACCAACATAGCGGGCCATGATAAAAATCTGCAGCACAGACCTATAGACAAGTGAAGCAAAAGCAAAAGTAACAGGGCCCACAGTAACAGCCCTGACCAAGCTCTCCCAAAGGACTTTGCCTGACATCCACATGGCACTAATCTGGGAGAATTATCCCAAAGCGTATGTTAGTGATCAAGCTAGCAGCGCAAAATCATGTGCAGTCAACTCCCACTATCTCACTCCTAGCAAGCATGCCAGATCACCATACGCAAATCAAAGGACCTCTGTTTTCCCACTTGAGATTTAACACCCTTCACAAGGGAAGGGTTCATGTATTAATGTCTTTATAGGATGAGACTTACTCTTGAGGAAAGGTCCTTATCTTACTAGCAATGTAGAACTACAAAGACAGGAGATAGGCCCCACTTAAATGTTGTCTACATGCAGCATTTGGAGCAGTTTCCTTACCATCACATGCATCACAGATCTGCTGGCAGCTTGCAGTTATTGCAAAGAGAAAAAAGAATTTCTAAACCACAAAAACAGTTGTGAAATAAGACAATCTTAAACACCAATCAGCTCTGTCGGGTCAGCACTCCTGCTCCTCTGTCTCTATCATGCTGCAGAGTTCAGAGCAAAGATGTGTGGCTCAGCACATTGATGCTGATCAGCGTGGATGTGCCGGCTGTGTTTCTGTGATGTTGCTGGTGCCTATTTGCTTTGCTGGAGGGTATTTTTACTGCTTCCAGGCCCGAGCTGACACCCACACACAGCGTGGAGGTCTGCATCCCCCTAAGCTTATTTTTACCACCCAAGCTAACTCGGCTGCACAGATCTACGCTTCACACGGGGTGTGCAGTCCCGCAAGGGACTTGTCCAGGGCATTGCTGTCCTGGGCCGTGGCATCGTGCTGACAGCCCTACGGGGCAGCCAAGGGGCCCGCGGCTGCATCTACCGCCTGGCCAGTGGGGCAGCGGCACGGCCACGGAAAGGCCGAGGGGAAAGGGCCGGGAGCCCCGTACCCCCGCGGGCTGCCGGGGGAGAAGGGGCGCCAGCAGCGTCCCTGGTGCCGGGGGGTCCCTGCGCCGCAGCCGGGCTCGGGGCCAGGCCGGGATCCAGCTGCAGCGCGATCGCTCCTTCACCTCAGCTGAACCCGCTGGCTGCGCGGCTCGGCCCGAAGTAGCCGGCGGGCAGACAGGGCCGCGGCGCAGCGGTGGCCTGGCCCGGCATCGCGGCTCGGCCCGCCGCGGGGGCTCCCCAGGCGGCGGGGTCAGTGATCGGGCCCCCCCCCCCCGCCCCGCTCACCTGCCAGCGGTGCCGAGCGCTGCGCATCGCGGGCGGCCGCACCCCGCGGCGCTTTAAGGCCGGGCGGGGCGGGGCGGGTCACGTGGTGCCCCGCGCTTTCCCTTCTCCGACATGGCGCCGTGACCTCAGCTCCCCCGCGCCGCGCTCAAGGGGGCGGGGCTAGGCGGCGGCCGCGGCGGGGTCACGCGCGGCGCGGTGGGTGGGGCCGGGAAGGGGCGGTGGCGGCGGCGGCGGAAGATGGCGGGGTGCGGGTCCGGGCTCTGCTGCTGCTGCTGCCCGCGCTGCTGCGGCGAGCGGGAGAGCCGCACCCCCGAGGAGCTGGTACGGCCGCGGCCCCGCGCGCCCCCGGCCGCCTCCGGCCTCGTGCCTGCTGGCGGTGCCCCGACACCGGGCCGCGGCCTGGCCCCGCCGCCGCGTCGGCTCTGGGGAGCGCCTGAGGGCGGGCGGCTGTGGGGGGCGTTGAGTGTTGCTATGGGGCTGGGCCCAGTGCCTCCGCCCCAGGTGCCGGCGCCTCAGCCCACGCTCGGCCCGGCGCCTCAGGGCCCGGTACCTCCGTCCCCGGTGCCTGCGCCTCAGGGTGCGGTACCTCCGCCTCAGGGTGCGGTACCTCAGGCGGCCCTCGGCCCGGCGCCGCAGGGCGCGGTACCTCAGCTGGCGCGGAAGGGCCCAGTAGCTCAGCCGATGCTCGGGCCGACGCCTCGGCCCGTTCCCGTTCTTTTGCCCCGTGTTGCGCCCAGTACCTCAGCCTCTGTTGCCAGTGCCTCGGCCCGCGCTGTCCCGGTACCCCAGACAACGTTTGCTTTGGCTGGGTCTGGTATCCCAGCCTCTGGGCTGGTGCCTCAGCCTGTGCTGCAGCTCCTCCCGGGTACAGCACCCCTTGCAACCATTAGAAAGGAGTGGCTCTGGCAGGGGTTCTTTCCAGCTGCAGCGTAGGAGAATGCTGTCTGTGCAAGTTTCTTGCCCTGTGCTTCCCTGTAACCTGTTGCTGTGAAGGAAGCTGGGATGTGGGTTTAGAACTCAGCTTTACTATGCTGTGGGGAGCTCCCATATAGAAGTAATGTAGTCTATTCTTGCTGAGGGGCAAGCTTTATGGTAAGACCCTATACAGTTACCCCAAAGTAAGTGGTGGTCTGGTAATCCATACTCTGGCTTTATAAACAATAGTGGCATAAGCCTTCCCTAATTTTGACTTCACTACCAATGTTCGTGAGCACTTTTACATGTGTTCATTCCCTTGATGATTTTCGTTTCCCGTGTTTGTTTTGCAGACAATCCTAGGAGAAACTCATGAAGAGGAGGATGAGATCCTTCCACGCAAAGACTATGAGGTGGGAAATTAACTGATAAGAGCTTGTGAAATTAACGTGAAAAGAACTGTAGGCAGGTTGCTATCTGTTTGAGTTTGTAAAGGGGCAGGTAGTCAAAATGCATTACAAATTAGATTGCATTGGCATCAGCAGAAATACCAAGAGTTGCTGCCCTTGCAAAGAACTGTTCCTCACCATTATACGTTTCTGGGTTAAAGCCCTGTGAGTGGAGCTTGAACATCTGCTGCTCAAGTCAGACTGTCGTTGAGAAAATTCATTTTCAGGGTCTGCTGTGTTGTTCCACTTTTTTAATGTGAGATTTACAGGCTCTAGTGGTCTTGTTTCCTCATGACTGTAGAAAGTATCTGTAGCTACTTGGTCACTGTTGCCTTACTGCTGCCTCTTTTGTCATGCTGGCTCACAGCAGATCTTCTCATCTATCAAATCCTCCTTCTTACAGTAGATTTTTGCTTTTTGCATGCCTATGTGGTAGCCCTGAGCTATTTAGAGCAGTTGCTGTCAGCATGGGTGTCACCAGCTCAGCCTGTTACTGGCTTGAAAAGGTGAAGCTGATGTACATAGAAGGTACTGGTACTTTGTGAGTACGACTGGGCAACTCTATATTGCTTTTAATTCCCTGCTGTGATAAGCTTAAGAATTGATGCTGTTCATCTGGAGAGGAATTCCTATTTAGTGTTCCTGTTGTAGTGAGAGATTAAATATACATATCTAATGTTATCCCCTGTACTGTCAAATTGGAGGCACTTAAAGAAGTCAAGTCTAAATCTGTACAACGTGACTTCTTTAATTTAAAGTTGTATTAATTGGTCGTGCTCCTGTTTGGTTCCCTATCTCTCTCAGCTTGGGCGGTGAAATAGGTCTGTTCTTTCACTTCCTGATTTTCAGGGTCTGGCTCTGCTGGAAATATTTAAATGAAGTTATTTCCAGGAGTTTTTGCTCCTACTGTTGTTTGCAAAATCTGCTGTGGGGGTAGTAATGACTCTGTAGTCTTTAACAAGGTCTTCGATCCATAGTTTTTTGCACAATCTGTTGCAGCTGATTCTCTTAAATTGGTGTTTTGGCATTCTTTCAGAGCTTGGATTATGATCGCTGTATCAATGACCCATACTTGGAAGTTTTGGAGAGCATGGACAACAAGGTAGGACCTTGTTCTTTCTTTTTCATTAGCTTGAGAGCTAAAACTGTGGAAATTGCCCAGGAAAATTTGCACAGAGAAGTTGTGGATGCCCCATCATTGGAAATGTTCAAGGTCAGGTTGAATGGGGATTTGAGCAACCCAATCTAGTGAAAGATGTCACTGACCATGGCGGGGGGATTGGACTAGATGATCTTTAAAGGTCCCTTCCAACCCAAACCATTCTATGATTCTAAATACTCTCCACTGCGGGAAGTTTTGTGGGGTTTTTTTCTTCTTTATGAAAGAAATTCTATGTGTTCTCTTTGTTTCTCTATGAAAAGAATAAAAATATGGGTGGCGATTATAGCTCCCAGCATCTGTTCTTATCCTTAGGTTTAAAGTGAGTGAGATGTTCAGCACTTTCAGTTCCCTATTTTCAGTTTGCTGTTGTCACCATCTTCTGTTGATTTATTACTCTAGCTGTAATTGAGCTGTGGAGCCCAAAACCGCCTTTTTCCGATCCCCATTTCTATGTTGCTTTGACTTGGCTTTTTTTTTTTTAATCCTCTTCCTAAACAGAAAGCCCAGAGATATGAAGCAGTGAAGTGGGTGATGGTTTTTGCTATTGGAGTCTGCACAGGACTGGTAAGGGTCATGCTGTTTGGGGAATGAGGAAAATCAGGAGACTAAGCAGGAATAGTTTAGAAGTCAATGGCCAAGGAGTATAGAGGAGGAAACATTCTCTTTCATGAAGTGGAGAGCTTAGTAGCTGGAGTTGTCTTTTGGGAATTGTAGCACATTGTTGCTAGATTATTTTGCAGGAAGCCTTTTTTTCTTTCAGATCTTGCTGTGCTTTCTTTGCAAAGTATTCTGGCAAATCCTTTAATTCTGCATACAGGAAAATTTGTCCAAAGTGAGCACTTAATAAAAAAGGATGCTAATTTACAGTTGAGTTGTATTTTTTTTAATGTTTGGTGGTACTAACTTTACTGCATGTGTTTTCTAGAGTATTTGAAAATTAGCTTTGCTGACTGTATGCCTCCATTAAACACCAGCTTTCTTCTGTCCCCTGAAGTATGTTGTGGGTGTTAAAAAATGCTACCAGATTAGTACTCTGAAATGCGTCTCTTCAGGAATAATTCTAAGATGGATCTGTCCTAGTGAGAACGAGGGAGGCATCAAATCTGATCTTCTGAAGTTACTTTACTCTGAACAGTGCTTGTGCCTTCTTCATCCTCTGTCCTCCCATGTGTGCATACTTCTGGTAGGACTTACTAGAGGCTGGTCTTTGTTACTTGTATGTAGTAATTTCTGATGGCAGATCTGTCTTCTTTTTCATAGGTGGGCCTCTTTGTGGATTTCTTCGTACGGCTCTTTACCCAGCTCAAGTTCCGGGTGGTACAAAGCTGTATCTTTTATCTAGTGTGTGGATTCCTGTTAGACTCAAGTGACCTTTTCCTTTCTGTTGCTGTGTTTTGCGCAGAACAGCTGACTCTCAGACTTCTGCCGTCAGTCATGTTGTTGATGATTAATCAAGTTTTCAACTTGCCTATGTAATTCAGTCCATGAAATCAAGAAATGTACGTAGAAACCAGTATCATGTACGTAGGCAAAGGTTAATCCCTGAAAGAATATGTGGTTTCTCTTCTTGTAGCTCCATCTTGAGCTCTGAAAAGAAAGCCTGGCTTCCTGATAGGTTGTGTTGGCTGCCCTGGCTGGATTAGGAAGCACAGGCTTGACTTCTGATGCCAGTGGGACCCCCAGACAGTACCGAATGATTGTGTGGTGGTGGTAGGAATGTTGTTTTCCTTGACCGTCCCTGCAGCGGTGGAAGAATGCACTGAGAAAGGCTGTCTTGCCTTGTCCTTGCTGGAGCTGCTGGGGTTCAACCTGACCTTTGTTTTTTTTGCCAGTCTTCTGGTCCTGATCCAAGTAAGGCTTTGGTCCACTGCTGCTCCTTACCTAGCCTCCCTTTGCTCTCACACAGGTCCTGGGTAAGAAGTTTCCTTCTTGCCAGAAGCACTTTCTGCCCCAAAACATCAAACTAGCATCACAGTGCTAATTGATTTAGCTAAGCAGGGTCTCTTGGTCCCTTGTGCTCTCTGATGAGATACTGTTGGTCAGTTATGGAATCGATGCAGCACAGCATCAGTGTTTCTTTTCTGCAGCCTGTAGCAGCTGGATCAGGAATCCCTGAAATTAAGTGCTACCTCAACGGGGTAAAGGTTCCAGGGGTTGTGCGTCTCCGGACGGTGGTGTGCAAAGCCATAGGAGTGCTCTTCAGTGTGGCAGGAGGTAAGAAGGACTGTGGAGTCTTGATCTTGTTGGGGTAAGGAATCACTAAAGGGGGAAAAATGCTGTCTCTGCTGTATGTAGGGTACAAAAGGCTTCTACCTTTCCAGTAAAATGATTTTGATGGGCTGGAGCAGAGTGATGAGCCCGGAATGCATGTATAGAGTAGAAAATAGACAGAAGGATGAGGACTATTGGGGGAACAGATCTTTTTCTGGGTAGGCTAGTCAGAAGTGGCTCTTTGTGCCTCAATCCAAGAGGGAGACCTGACAATTCTCCAGAACACATTGTCTAGAGCAGCCTGAAGGAGTCTGTGTTCTAGGCTGCAGGGCAGAGTAACCTGGAGAGTTCAGAGTCCTTTTAACAGCTGTCTTTGAATGGTTCCACCCACTTGGAGTGCCAAGTCTGTGAAAGTCTTCACAAACATTTGGGGGGTTGAGGAGACAAGGGTCAGCACCTTCCTTCACCTTGAGGGCATAGGGAGGAGCTGCAGGCTTGGCACAGGTGACTGTGCCATGGCATGGGAGTGGTGAGCTGATCTCTCCTGGCATTGTCAGCAAGGGAAAGGCAGGGGAGCATGTTGCCTCATCAGTTTTGTTTTTCCAGGTCTTTTTGTTGGGAAGGAGGGTCCAATGATTCACAGTGGTGCTGTCGTAGGTGCGGGTTTGCCACAGGTTAGTGCTGGCCTGGGTCGCTGGCCTGGTCACACCACTGCTTTGTAAGAGTACTGTGAGGAGTAAGTTTCCATGTCCTATGTTTCTAAATCTTTACTTTGTTTGTAGTTCCAGAGCATCTCTTTGAGGAAGATCCAATTTAACTTTCCCTATTTCCGCAGTGACAGGTACTGTACCCAGGATGTGGAGGAGGGGAAAATGGGTGAGCAGACTTCCTTGGGAGAAGGGTGGTGGGCTGGGATGAATCAGTCTGCTGTTTTTTTCATTTTCTCTTTAGTGTCCTGCAATTTCATTCTGCAGCAAGACAGCACCAGGGCTTAACTCTTCCATGCTGCTCTGCTGTGGTCTCCATGTTCATTGATGTTCTCTTGTACTACTCAGCAAATCTCTACCCATTTAAAACCTTTAATGTGAATGGTTCAGTGGCTTCATTGTTGGGAACAAGCTCAGTTACTCACCCCTTATGACCAAGATATACTACAGAGAAGGCTGGTCCACCTGAATGTGAACAAAATCTTGCCCTTCCCTCTCTGTAGTTCCTTCAAGTGATGCTGGAGCACCGCAGTTTGGGATAGTTCTTCATACTGGGCAGTGGTGTAGTGCCAGAGTTTTGCTCTGTATTGGTGCTCTAGAGAAAGAGCATGATGCTGCAATGACTTACTGAATAAATGGTGTTGCCTGCAATGGCCAACATTTCTCCCAGCCGTGACTCCTGTATCCCTGGGATATATCCATGAATAGGAATGGTCTCTTTGCAGAACCTAAGCACCTCCAGAGCTCTACTTTGATAGACTGAGATTGTTTTCCTCTTCATTTCAGGGATAAAAGGGATTTTGTATCTGCTGGAGCTGCTGCAGGGGTTGCGGCTGCCTTTGGAGCCCCAATTGGGGGCACTCTTTTCAGCTTGGAAGAAGGTTCCTCCTTCTGGAACCAGGGACTTACATGGAAAGTGGTGAGTAATGACTCTGTCTCTTTCTGTGTGTCTCTTCCTTGAGCTGGACCTTTGGGAGGGCTTGTCCATGAGGGCATTCAGATTATCCTATGTCTCCTCCTGAGCTCTCCTGGCAGGAGAGAGATTGCCTGCTCTGAGTCCTCCAGAATTACTACAGATCAAGAGCAGAGACAAGTCTGGTAGTATCTGGGACTATGGGGCATCTCTGTAGGCAGCAGATTTAGTGTACCTGGGAGAAAGGGCTCCTTGGGGAGCTGTGTTGCAGCAATGCCATGTGCCTTCAGGTTGTCGATTTCTCTGCTTCTAGCGCCTACTTTCATGAAGTTGACAGTATTTTAAAAATGTATTGATTTCAGGATGTTTTTTGCATTTCTTATGCCAAATGTCCTGTTGATGGGATTCAGTTACTTTGCTCTTTCTCAGTGGGGATAAAAGGAGCCAGGGGATTTGCCAAGATAGCAACTCTTTCAGAGCCAATGAAGACCTCAATTCCAACTCTAAGCAAGCTGTGTTAGTGCGTTATAATTGATTTGCAACTGCAAATTAGCATCTTTGACAAAAAAAAAAAAAGGAGCTTTTGCTGCAAGAATTACTAGGTGAAATTCTTAACTTCTTGTGTGGGAAACCAAATCAGATAATTATAGTAGTCCATTCTAGCCCTGCTGTCTTTTGCAGCAGGCAATGGGTGTTAAACTTCAGTAGGACTATTCTCCTAAAGCTTGAGAAGGCTCTGAGATTTCCATCCCCAGGCATAAGTCTCAAGGAAGAACTGACTGTGCCAGTCTTAATTTTGGGAGTGTTTAGTTCTTCTTTTTTTTTAACTTCCTCAGCTTTTCTGTTCCATGGCTGCCACCTTCACCCTGAATTTTTTCCGCTCTGGGATTCAGTTTGGAAGTTGGGGGTCTTTCCAGCTCCCTGGGCTGCTGAACTTTGGGGAATTTAAGGTAAGATTTAGTGCTGTTATTTTCCCCCTATTCCAGTTGCTTGTCAGTTCAGTGTTTCTTTTTTTTTTTTTTTTGACACATGCTTGTATTTCAGTTAAGGGCAGTTGATACTTAGCTGCAATATATTGATACCCTAAGACAGAATTTTTTCCCTGTGGTCATAGCTGCTGAAAGTCTCTTGCTGTGGAAACAGAAGCGTTGGTAGGAAACTGCAGCAACTACTCTAATGCTTTTTTTTTAAATGCTTTTCTACATGTAGTGCTCTGAGTCTGATAAGAAATGCCACCTCTGGACAGCTGTGGACTTGGGCTTCTTCATTCTGATGGGGATTGTAGGAGGCCTTCTCGGAGCCACCTTCAACTGCCTGAACAAGAGACTTGCGAAGTACCGCATGCGGAACGTGCATCCCAAGCCAAAGCTGGTCAGGTACTTGTGCTCTCTTGAGTTTGTGCAGGGATCTCTGATCTGTGTTCAGTGTCCCAAAACAAAAGCATCAATCTAGAAGACCCCATGAGAGGAATTGGAGGAAATCCTAGACCTATTATTTTTGAAATCACAAAATGAAGTTCTCCACAGAACTTAAAAATGAACACCAGAAACCAGATGTTACAGTCCCTCTGCTTTTAGTAATTACTCTGGTGGTACAGAGAGAGCTGCAACCCCCCTTAACAAGGGCTATGAAGGGAGCTCTTTATTATAAAGGCTATAGCTGAACAAACCAGAGCTTTGTCTCCATGCAGTATTTTTTTATTCTTGTCCAAACAGATGTGAAAGGAATAGCTGATTCCACACTATTTTTTTTTTTCATTATCTTGGTTAATTAAATCCACAACTGAGCTAATATCTGTGCTATTTAGAGGGAATTGCTATATAATTCTGGAAAATAGATGTTTGTTTGCTCTAGACAATTCCTAAATAAGAAGCCCAGGTTAAAAAAAAAAATAGTACTTCAGCAGTTAGAAAAGATATTATGAGAGACTATGCATCAACCTGTCCAGTCCTGTCTAGACTGTTACCCTGTAAGGGTCTACAGAACATTATTCCCATGTGAACAGCCTCATCCCTGAACCCTTCCGTGTGGCTTTTTATGCATGACTACTATGTGTTCCCTGGGCAGAAATAGCTCCTTTTTGGGGCAGGCAATTAAAAAGGGGAGTTAATGCAATCCCTGGCAACCAAGTCATAATTCAGCTTGACTTGCAGAGTCTCCCTGCTTCTGATGTTAAGCTATGGTGACTGTGTCTTCTTGCAACCTTATCAAAGTTGTGTGTGGAGCTGGGACTGGGTTACAGGGCTGAGTGTGGCTTCAATGTATGGTTTCTGTTGTGTACTTGCAGGGTCTTGGAGAGCCTGCTGGTGTCGTTGACTACCACAGTTGTGGTCTTTGTAGCCTCCATGGTTCTGGGGGAGTGTCGGCAGATGTCTTCTACCAGTCATAGTGGCAATGACACTCTGAGCCTGCAGGTGAGGAATCTTATGTGAACATTATATGTCCCCATCATATTGTTCACCCTCCAGAGAAGCACAGGCACATAATGAGCTTTTGACAGCATGCAGTATGTAACAGAACTTCAGTGAAAGCCTACAGACAGTTGCAGGAGCTTAGGGTAATAATGAAAGCTGCCTTTTCTGCTTTCATACTTTGAAGCAGCTCAAACTGTGAATTAGCGACCCCACTGATCTTGCAGGCCCCATCTCTGCTATTGATGTTTGGTCTGAACTTCCCAAGTGTGAGCTGGCAGCCCTATACAGAAGGGTTACTCCCATTCTGCACAAAGACTAATGTAGGAGAGAGTGGATTTTAACTGTTTGTGTCTTTTGTGTCCTGCATTAGGGTATGTCAGAGGATGTGAACTCAAGCATCAAAACTTTTTTCTGCCCAAATGAAACTTACAATGACATGGCCACACTCTTCTTCAACCCTCAGGAGTCAGCTATCTTGCAGCTCTTCCACCAGGATGGTGAGTAGCTAAGAGACACTGCCCCATCCCATGCTTAGGCTTCAGAGCTTCATCTTGCTTGAATCAGCCTTGTCATAAGAACCACAAGGCTAAGAGGACTTCTAGTACAACAGGTGAAAGCCTCCTCCATGGGAAGAAAGGCCTGCTTTTCCTCTCTTTTTCACTTATTCATTGTCTTCATGTGTGTTTGGACTGGGAGACTAAGTAGCTGTTGTGAGATGAGCCTGCTGTGAACGGAGGGGTGGATGGTGCAAGACTACTGTCTTTGTCTGACAGACCTGTGCCCCTTTAGTCATGATTCTTTTTGTGTTGCAGGTACTTTCAGCCCAGTCACACTGTCCTTGTTCTTCCTTCTCTATTTCTTACTCTCCTGCTGGACATACGGGATCTCTGTGCCCAGTGGTCTTTTTGTGCCATCACTGCTTTGTGGGGCTGCCTTTGGACGCCTGGTCGCCAACCTCCTCAAAAGGTGCATTGAGTGTGTGTATGTGTGCGAGAGATGTGCTGCAGACGCACGCCGAGCTCTCAGTCAGGTTATTCTAATCTCCGGGCTCTGTGTTTCACCCTAGCTACATTGGCCTGGATCACATCTACTCGGGAACCTTTGCACTGATTGGGGCAGCAGCATTCCTGGGAGGAGTGGTCCGCATGACAATTAGCCTGACCGTCATCCTAATTGAATCCACCAACGAGATCACCTATGGGCTCCCAATAATGATCACCCTCATGGTGAGTGCAGGGTCTTAGCTCTGGCTTCTTGCAGACTGCTTGAACATGTGCTGGCCCTGAATCTCTGTTCCTTCCAGGGCTATGATAAGCCAAGGGGTCTTGTACTTGGAGCAACAACTCAGTAGACTTTCCATTTGCTCTGCAGGTAGCCAAATGGACAGGAGACTTTTTCAACAAAGGCATCTATGACATCCATGTGAACTTGCGAGGAGTTCCTCTTCTGGAGTGGGAAACAGAGGTGGAAATGGATAAGTAAGGCTGCTCTTCTTGGCAGGGCTGTGGGTTAGAGTGTGGTAGGATTCTTGCTCAGAAAGGAATGCTGTAATACGAGGGGGATGATGCCTCATCTCCAACGAATCTGGCTGCTCTGGGAGGAGCAGCTGTGAGCAGGACTGCTGTGAGAGGAATTGGGAGTTGTGCATCAGGCCTGTGGCAGGGAAGAGGTGCTGGAGCCCTTTCTGAGGAAGGGTAGACAGGTGGAGATCTGAGGAGCAGATTTGTGAGATTCAGCAAGAAGTCTGTGAAAATGTTCCACAGGACTCCGCTTCTTGCAGAATTTCATCTTCTTCCCACCTGTCGTCTTTTCCCAGTAGTGTTTAAATACTTTCTATGTTTTAAGTTGGAATCTTTTTCCTTGCCTATAGTGCATCATTGATGCAATGTTATGTTAAAAAAAAAAAAAACAAAAAAGATCAATTGTGCCGGCATGGCTAATAACACAGTGAAGGTGAGCACACGGGTACAAGGAACTGGCAGAACTAAACTTCAGCAAACTCCTTCAGGATCTTGTTTTGGGACTGGTTTGTTTCCTTGTTTGTCCATCACCAGCCTTCTGTCGCTGAAGTGATGCATGCAGCAATCTTGGAATTCTGTTTCCTCAGACTACGAGCCAGCGACATCATGGAACCCAACTTGACATATGTCTACCCGCACACCAGGATCCAGTCCCTTGTTAGCATCCTGCGCACAACTGTCCATCATGCCTTCCCTGTAGTGACTGAGAACCGGGGCAATGAGAGGGAGTTCATGAAGGGAAATCAACTGATAAGTAACAACATCAAATTCAAGGTAAGAAGTTGCTTGTTTGATAGGTTGAAGGGTAAAGAGCTTTGTTTTGCAGGCAGAAGGCCCTTTCTTTTGTTATTTAGGCTTTTGTCAGTGCAGAATTCAGGTCAGACATAAGCACCTACTGCAATACAAAATTTTCAAGGACTCAATTTCATTCCATTCTCTGGGTCATGGTAAAGGCAGAAGAGTGGGCTGCATTCCTAGAGGCAGAAGTTAAGAGGATGAAGTAACCTGTTTAGGATAGACATGGAAAAAGGTTGGATTTGGCACTGAAGAACTGAACCCGCCATTGAGATCACTAGTAGGTGCCTAAATCCTTCTTTCCTTTGTAGGAGGGGTAGTGGGGCAGATGCTTTAGTCTCTTGGGAAACTTAAATTTTAAGGTCAGAATGAATAATGAACGTGCTTGTGGCATACTCATGCTCTAGCAAAAAAGAGTGCCTGAGTTCCTAAACTCCAGGTTCTCTGTCCAAGGAGAGTACAGTCCTATTAGCTATACTTACAAGTACTGCGGCAGCACTGACTAAGGAACACCTTATCTCGTGATATAAAGCTATGATCAAATAGTTCATAGTCGTTCTTGGATAACTGTTGATCTGCTTAGGGGGGTATCTGAAAATTGTTTGTTGTATCCAGAAATCTAGCATCCTCACCCGAGCTGGAGAGCAGCGCAAGCGTAGTCAGTCCATGAAATCCTATCCTTCAAGTGAATTGCGTAACATGTGTGATGAGCACATAGCAACAGAGGAGCCACCAGAAAAGGAGGATCTGCTGCAACAGATGCTAGAGAGAAGGTGAGATCCTGGTAGGCACAAACGTATGGAAACAGGGTGTTCCCATATGTTGAGATGTGTTCTGATGCTTCATACGGTCCCTGTCATTCCATATGTCAGAGGAAACAGTGCTGGTATCCATGTTTTAGGAGAAGTGACTTGTCACGTCTCATCAGCCAGTGCTGGGACTCACACATGTGACTGAGTCCTAGGCTAATGGCTTGATGGTGTCCAACCTGTTAACTTAAATTTTCTTCAACCACCTATCCAGAAATATTTCTTGGAGACGGTGGAATACCTGGGGAAATATCTTGTCTGTAGAAATCAATGCCCTCTTGTCTGCAAAAACCTGCAAAGTTCATTTCTCCCAAGAGAGGAGCTAATGACTTGGTGCCATAATACTGATACCACCTTTCCGCTAACTGGGCTGAGTCACCAGGCTTGTATTGCAATTGCTTCCAAGCAGAAGCCCAGTCTAGTGAATCAGTTTCTAACCTAGTGATTGTGACTCTTATGGGTGGAGTCATGACCCTGACATTTTGCCAGATGCTTCAGCTTTTATTAGAATCTGAATAATTTGGCACTGAAAACTGCTTTCGTAGCAAGTGATTTGAAATTGAGGGTTAGGAGGCTGTCTCTGTTCTTCTGCTGTTGTCATACTCTGCCCATGGTAATGACTCTTGACCCCTCTCTGCTATTTTGTTCGGTGGAGAAAAGACTTGCTTGACTCTAACAAGTGTCCCTGAAATGTTCAGGAAAAGGTTGCAAAGAGCTGAAATAGCTGTTGTTGTTTTGGAGGCGGGAGTATGTGTCTCTCCTTAACTTCATGCAACTTATAATATGTTCAATCTGTTCACAGATATACTCCCTACCCCAACCTGTACCCTGACCAGTCTCCCAGTGAAGAGTGGACCATGGAGGAACGCTTCAGACCTTTGACCTTCCATGGCTTGATCTTGCGCTCACAGCTCGTCACCCTCCTTGTCAGGGGTGTTTGTTACTCCGAGAGCCAGTCAGTGAGTCTTCCTAATCAGGAATTGTAGCAGAGACATCCCTACCCTCTCAGTTGAGAAGATTGGGAACAATATTTATAGGCTGCCAAAAAGAATTTACCTTTTCTTACACTTTAAGGAATGCATCTGTATTTTAAAAGCTGCAGATGGATAATGTGAATTCTCCCTTGCAGCTCTAGAATAAAAAGAATTTCATTTCAGTTTAAGCACCCCCAGGAAAAGAGGACAGCTACTGTTTAAAAAATAAACCAACAGACACATTTGTTGCATAAAGGTGCAATCCTGTCAGAACTGGGGAATGGAGGGCAGAGCAACCAGCAGCGTATACTGTGTGTTTAGTGCTGCATGCGAAGGTCTTACCAGGAGAGTGTCAGCTGTATTGCTGAGATCAGGATGAGCATTTGTATGAGCATTTGTGTTTGAGGCCCGTCTTCCACAAGGCTGATTTGTTGCTGCCCTCCAGTGTTGAGCGTAGATCTATCAGAGGTTGGAGAGCAGATCTGTTGCTCTCTCAGCTAAATGCCTCTGTAGGTTTGGGCTTGCACTGCTGCATTCTGAGATGAGCTGCTAGCGGTACCTCTGTAGAAGTTGTATGTGTGGGCATGGGAGGATAAGGAGAACTGGGTGAGCAATTGGGAGGCATCATTTGGTGTGTTGATTGCAGCTCATGTACTATCTGGGATGGTGACACATCGGTTCAGTGGCATTTGTTTACTTATAGAGTGCAAGTCAGCCTCGTCTGTCCCATGCAGAGATGTCAGAGGATTACCCCCGCTATCCAGATATCCATGACCTGGACCTCACGTTGCTGAACCCTCGCATGATAGTGGTAAGAGATGCACTGCAGTGTGATAGTGTTTCCTGATACATCTTTAGGTCCCAAGCCTTTAAAAAACACTGAGAGCACATTTAAGTCCACCCTTGGGTGCAGTGACCAACATTCTATACTTCTGATGTGTTCAGTCAGTCTTGTCTGCATGTGGAAATCAGTCCTGATACCTGCTATGAGGTAACATCGCACACAGGTGCTTTACTTTCAGAATAAGACGCTGCCTGTCTAGTTTAACTTCCTTCTAGATTAGACTCCTGCCAGAGTGAGATTGGACCGGCAAACTGCTGATACGTGTTAGGAACTCTGTGTGCTGGCAGCTCAGTCAGTGGCAGGCCTGTCATTATCTTTGTGACAGGAAGGTTGCTGTGTAGGCCAAAGTGCTTTTTTTAATATGCATTCTTATTTTTATGGACCTGCATTTATCCCGCTCAGAGGCTTTCTGCAGCATTGGGCTCTTAAGATCATGGGTTACAGTGTTCGAACAAACTGTGACAAATTCAGGTTCCTGAAATAATTTTGGATTTGTGGAGAAATAGAAGATGCCCGCAGTCCAATACCCTGTCCAGAGATCAGTGCATTGGAGGAGTTGTAGGAATTGCTTGTTAGTGATTCTCAGAGACAGTGAAAATGCCTCTTGTAAATAATATAATTGTTTTTCTTTCTTAGGATGTCACCCCATACATGAACCCATCACCCTTTGCTGTCTCTCCAAACACTCATGTGTCACAAGTCTTCAACCTGTTTAGGACAATGGGACTCAGACATTTACCAGTTGTGAATGCAGTTGGAGAGGTGAGTCCTTATCTCCATTTTGCCTTGGCTGAGCAAGGAAGCCACTGTGTTTTTTGCAATGCTTTCCACTTTTGGGAGAATTAAGATCTCTCTTAACATCAAACAGAAATGCTTTAAAGAGATCAGATGTGATCTTCTTAAGGCCCTGAAGCATTGTTGATTACTGTCACTTTGTTACCATCTTTTGTGTCGAAGCCTGCTTCCTGCTTTCCCTGCAAAGGGCAAGACATGCAGTCTCTCCCCTGTCTCAGGTTGGCAGCATGTGGAAGCTCTTACTGTCTTGTAGCTGCTGAGAGGCCTTGAGCTCGTCAGAGGCCACTAACTTGGCTTCCTCTTTGACAGCTTTATTCAAGGCCAAGAGCAGAATTTCCTGTGTGTTGGGGTAGGAGGTTTTTCTGCTGGAGGGGAACTTGCATTCTGTTCCTACTCAAAGGAGCAGCAAAATAAAGGAGTCTTTGAATGGTTTGTGCTTGATTCACTGTACTTGTCTCTTTGCCATCTACAATGCTAAGGAATAGTCAGTAGGTGTCAGTAACTTCCTATAAACATAATGAGAAACTGTTTCCCTTAAGCCTGAACTGGTCTGTCCCTATGAGACAGTGGTGCTTTTTCTGCCTCTTGAGGTTCCTGATAGCCACTCTGCAGAGCCTGTTGGTTGAAAACAAGAGGTGTTGACTCGTTCCACGTTTAGTACAAGATGCTCTTGCAGTACTAGAGAGCAGCCTAGTTCTAAACTCTTTCAACGTGTAAAATCACTGAGGTGTTTCATCAGCTGAAATGTGTGGTTTGACTGTTTCCCCAGCAGGCTGGGAGAGGGTTCCTTTTGTGACCTGCCAGCTAGTGATGGCCACTGTGCAGTCACCACTTAGCTAGCTTTACCATTTCTCTGTTTTGATCTTTAGAGCTTCCTAGAATGTATCTGATACAAGTGATCTGCAGTCATATCATGTGGCATACCAGAAATGTCTCTAATGAAGCCATAAGAGACAGCTTTGTTATTTCCAATTACAGTTTTCACTTTCCAAAGGATTTAGTTACATCTGTATGCTACCGTGGACAGGATTTCCCTTCCGAGGCAGGGCTAACTACTGCTGTGTCCAGCCACGATAGCAGCAGTTAAGTTGTCTGTTTGGGTGTAGTTAAAACAGTGTCTTGCCTGTAGATAAGTGCTGGGAGAGGGAGGGATGTTGTTTTGGTGAGACTTGAACTTGAACCCACTCTAATTCAGCATTGGTCAAGAACTGCTTGCAGGTTCCCTCTTTTCTGGGGGTTGGAAAGAACAACAGCTCTACCATGCACGTCTCTTAGTGGCACATCTGTGATACTGACTTGTATCTTTTTTCCTCTTTTCTTCCTCTTTAAGATTGTTGGGATAATCACTCGGCACAACCTGACCCACGAATTTCTGCAGGCAAGACTGAGACAACACTATCAGACCATTTGATGCCCCTGCCCACCCTGCCCCACTGTCGGTGTGGCTACCTCCCTCTTCCAAGCCTGCACACGCGCTCGCATTCTGCTTGGACCCCACAAGGCCCAAGACTTGCCGTTTGGCTTCTCACATGCATATCAAGCCTGGGGAGCTGGAAAACATCTTGCTAGCCAGAGAATTAGAGGAGCTGTCTGAGCCCAGAGTTGTTGATTGGTCTCAGGCACTTGGTTTGACCACTCTTGATCCAGGTTTTTTCTTTTCCTGTGCCCCAGTTATTTCTTTTCATCAGATGTTGTCCTGACACTGTGTGTTCTGCTATTTTGTTTTGGTTTGGGTTTTTTTAAGGGTTGGGAAAAAGAACCATCTAGCTCCACTGTGTCCTGTGCAGAGAACTGCAGCATCTTTTCCCTGTCCTCCTGTATGTCTCCCTCTTCCTCACTTGTTCCTGCAACTGTTGCCTTATTTGTGTGAGAAGGGCATCGCTGTCAAGGCTGAAAGGAGATACTAAAGTTTGCAGTTATCAAATAGCTGCTCTGGAAGATGGCTTTTCTCAAAAGCAGTATTAAAAAACCCAACTCTTTGGAAATACACATGTTTTGTCGGGTGCTCCCAGTTGCCCATATTTCTCCACTCTGGCTTCATTTGTTCCTAATTTCTCTCCTTCTTTCATGGGGAAGCATCCCTGCTGTGATGTTTTTGACAGCAGCTGACTTCTGAGAGCAGCTCAGTAAATCAGGAGTTCAAAACAGTTCAATTCCAGTTACTGTTTGGGATTATAAATATTTAATACACTTGCAGAGCATCTTGGAGAAGGGAGATCTCTCTTTCCCTGTTAGCTGTTGCTATTATCTCTCTGTAAGAGACTCTTCTAAGGCGCTTTTTGGCACTCTGCTTTGTCACTTCCCTGACACTTATGCATTTCTTGGCATTTGTAGGCCCTCTGTCCTTGTACTGATCCAACAGTGAGAGCCTGGGACACCTTTCCAGCTAGGGTTAGAGACCAGGGAACCCCACGTCTTCAGAGCATGGTGAAGTGTTGCTTTCTGGAGGCAAATAGAACTGATGCTCTGTCTCTGGGCTTGGTTGAACTATCTCTGTGTCATGAGAGGAGCTGCTGTAACTTCAGGCTGCCGTACAGGAGGTGACTAACAGGCAGGATCTGCTGCAGGGTGATAAGTCGGACTGTCTGTGCTCTAAAAATGCCTGGGATAATGTTTGCAACTGCAACAGCTGAATATCTGTAAGGGTAAAATCAGCACTTAGAAGCCAGTTGCAGCCAGTTCACTGCTTTAGCAGGTACCATCCTGGCCAGCACCTGTATTGTTCCAGCAGGCACCTGCCCTCCTGAGTTTTGCATACAGATAACCCTCAGTGGGAAGCCAGCATTGTGCCTCCAGGGGCTGCAGAGCTGATTGGCTTGATAGAGCACAGAGCATTCTCTCAGCCAAGAGACTGGTCCAAGTAACATGGGGAATGCATCCCAGAAAAGCTTCTACACAGCCTCTGAGCACTCCAGTTAACCTGTTGTCTGCCATAAGGAGCTACCTAGATGAGAGTTGTGGCAGAAGGAAATCGGATGTTACTGTATTTTCTGAATTCAGGAACTCATCTATGCTGAAGATTTTCCCAACTAAGCCTGAAGAAGTTGTGCCCTTTCCTTATGTGTGTCAAAACACTAAATCTGTTAGAACAGCCTCTTTGACTGACTTTGTGGAAGCTGGTTGTTCCAGGGCACTGCTCTGCAAACTGCGGGCTGCTGAGCCCTACTCCAGTTAGGGTTAGGAGGAGGTTTTGTGCCCAGGTCACCAGCCATGCTCTTGATGTAGGGCTCTTTAAGTCACTGAACTCATAAAAGTTCATGGAGTCTTTGCAGTCTGGGTGGTTGGTAGGCAGATGTATTCTCTGTCTGTGCTTGCAATAAAGACAGCTGAGTCATGGGACGCTCTTGAACTTTGTCCAGCAGATGAGAGAAAACTTGGTCTTACAAGTGGTTCCTGAGGCTGAGTTTTAGGGTAGAATTTGTTCTTGTTATACAGTGCATGGCATGGCTCAGCTGGAAAGTTTGGTTTTAGCGAAACTGTTTGTAAGCACTTCGATTTTAATTTTGATTCCTCTCCATGAACATCTGGAGGCTTTTTTTTCACTTACTGTTTTTTCCCACCTGCTGCCTTATTAAGAGAGGAGGGACAGATCTTTGTTTTCAAGAATGGATTTATACCATTTCCACAAAGGAAAGGGTGGGCTGTGGTACGTGCAATGGCAGTTGTTGCGAAGGAAGCTCTTTGTGTCCCAGGACCCTTTGTTAACTATGGCCACTCCCCAGGGCTGCTTGGGAAGTGACCTATCTAAAGAGCAGGGAATACATTTGTTCTTTTCCCTTTCTTACTGTGGAACCTGCAGCAACAGCTCGTCTCCTCCACCAAAATAGTTTTGCTGGCTTCTGAATATCCTATCTCCATTTCAAATAAGGCATGCAAGCTCTTAAACTTCCAAGAGCAAAGCGAAGGTGTTTTCCTACAGCCAGTATCCATCTTGTGCCTTCAACCTGGACTGCTTAGCTGGACAGGTGTGGCGTGTTCCTTAAAGCGTATGAGTTGGCATCAGCTACTGCTCTTGACTTACAAGTTCTTTCCCTGTAAGTAGAGTAAGGATGTTTGTTCTCTCTGGATAGTCTCTGCAGATGATTTCTAAAATGCCTGTGTTCCCTGAGCTCTGGCCTTGTGCTGAGCTATCCCAAGAAACTTCCAACACCCTTCTGTGCTCCCTGAAGCTGGACTGTAGGTTTGAAATATGCTTCTGTTAACCTACCTTTCATTCAAAGGATTTGTGCTCATGAGCAGTTGCAAATCACAGGGATCCTATTCTGATGGGATTTCAGATCACTCTGATGTGGAATTAGCAATCCCATACTGTCAGTGCACCTGTCAAGAATGCCCTGTGTCTCTCCATGACAAATCTTTTTCCTCTTGCTCATGTTGAGTGATAGTGTGTGGAAGGTTCTTTCTCTTCCTGCACATGAATAGGGCTCCTTAGATTGTTTGCCTTGAGCTGATCATGTCCTGTTTTATTTTTATACACAAACTGCAGCAGTATATTTTGCTGCGGGATGTCTTGTCATCGCTGCTGAGGCCTGGAGTTAGGCAATCCAGACAAGACAGGCTGAAAAATCTTGTCAAGGTTTGCCTGAGCACCAGCTGCGCTTCCCCATGAGAAGGCCACTTGCCTTCAGCCTGCTGTCAGCACTGTCTGCTCTGCCTATGCATCTATCTTATTCAAACGTTTCAGCTGAAAAACACACCCCTTTCACTCCTTCAGTAAATAAGTTTTAAATGATGATGGTGGGTGACCCTGTCAGCTGCTTTAAAGGGAAATCTCAGTGTGCAATCACTGTTATGTAGCCTGCAGAAAGGGAATTACAAGTTCATCTAAAGTTTGGAGATGCAGCATTTCCCTTCTGCTAAGGACTGGTGCAAAGGGGCTTGTATTGAATCAGTCTTGTTCTCACACTTTCGTCACTTAATTCCCTTCTTATAACACACTAACTGCTTCTACTCTGGCTCTGGTTGCTTAGTGATTTACCAAGAAACTTACTTCTAACATAGGTGCCTGTAACCTTTTACTCGGAGCAACACTAAAGGAATAGTAACCAAGAACTGGATTAGTATTGATGGCAAAAGTTAGCGGGTAGTATGGGGAATTCTCCCCTGCCTCATGGTTTCCTGTGCAGTGTTAATTATGCCGTTTTGAATTGTTAACTTACTGTGAGCCATTCCAATGGTAGCAACTTACCTTTCCATTTGGTTTTTTGCACTGTTTTTTGTTATGAAATGATGTAAGCTAATTCCACAGTGTATATAAATTGTATTTTTTTTAAATTTGTATGAATATATTTTTATTTGAACTATGGCACTTGGGAAGTATTCATGTAACCATAACATGTCTGAGAGTAAAATGTTTGTGTGTCTCCTTCAGCACTTTCAAGGCCTTTTGATGTTTCTAGCGTTGTCTTATTTTTGCCTTTTATTATAATAAAACTAGTAGAACATGGCAATATCCAAGAACATGATTAGAGGTAGATGAGTACCTTTATGAGCTGTCTGGATCTAACAGTTCGTGCAGAAGGTGCTCTGAGGCTGGGCAAAGATAGGAATTAGTGTAATCCTTTAGGTTGCTACCACCGTAGTCCTGTGTTCTCTCACAACAGCTGTTTAAAAGGAGGGAATTACCAAATGTTTGATAAGGAGCTGAACTGCGCACATTGTGTTAGAGGCAACTGCCGCTTTTCTTACCTGAGAACTCTTGCTTTCCACCTTCCTCCCAGTAAGTTAATGAAAGACATTTGAAGTGCAGTGTTGCACCTCTTGTTTTACAGGTTGCTTCTCCAGGATGTGAAAAATCTTAATTTCATCTTTAGCTTTTATTTAGCTTGTGGCTATTTTTCCTGCTTTGTCCTGCTGTCTACCTTACAGAAAAGAACTTTTGACAATTTTTGATCTTTAATCACATGCTTACAGGCCAAAAATGTAAGTATACACAGCACCGTAGAAGTATCTGACCCAAAAGCTCACTGCCTTTCCAGGTTTGTGCTGTGTTTCTGGATCAGGTAGCTGTGTTGTACAGGGTGCATGTAGTAGCTCTCTGATGCACTCTAACAGAAAGTTAGCCAGCAGCTCGTCTGGCTCCTGCCCTCAGTCTCTCACTTGGTGTGTATGTAATGACAGGGAGAGCGTGAAATAGGTAAAAGCATCTGTTGGGAGGGGATGGTGGAAAATCTGTGTTTGGGAGCTAAATAAGAAGTGCTGTGGTGGTCCTAATAAAGCTGTGCTCCTAGCAAGGAATCAGATAGAAGAGAGTCATCAGGAGAAAAGAGCAGGGGGAACTCTGCTTCAGCTCTGCTACTGCCTTCAGTCATAAATGCAGTAATGTAGGAGGGAATGAGAGAAGCATTTCCTTCCTAAAACTGAGGTACATCAACTGCCACTTCAGCATAACAGTAAAGGAGGAAACAGACTATCTGTCTTTTGTCTACTTTCTCACCTCCTGCCCCCTAAAAAAAAGGGGTAGGAGAGGTGTGTCTGTCCATGCTTACAGCCACAGCTTGACAATTTGGTGTAATGGCAACTTCCTTGCAGCCAAACCTACTAAAGCAGCCAGCTGGACTGATGCAGATACCAGACACTTGCTTAGAGCCTTTGTCAGCTTTAGAGCTGCTTTGGGTGCGAGTTGCTTCCTGTTGCAGAGAATAAAAGCAGTAAAGTTTCTTGCCTGAAGAAGGAGGCATCAAAAACAGTCACAAGTGGTGGTTTGTCTTGCATTTTATCATGGGTGATAGAGGTGGTTACTAGAAAAGCTGTGTAACACCTTTATGCTTAAAGCAACCAACTTCATGTTTAGATTAAAATCCCTTTCTACCGAGGTTTATAGACTCATTAAATCCAACTATGTGTCATGATCCTGTACCTGTAAACTGTGCAGAAGAATTTAGTGGTTTTCAGTGAGATTTTTTTATTATTATTTTTGCTTTGCTTTGCTGGCAGAATACCAGCTGCATACTTTACTATGTGTGTATACACATACAGGTGTGTATCATACAGTGCACACAGGAAGAAAGAGGATGGCCACCCTGAGCTTTGGCTGTGCTTGGATATAAGATGAAAGAACGAAGCTGCTCTTCTTGTCCAGGGTGCTGAAGCACTTCTCGGCGGCAGTGGGATACACTCAGCCTTTCAGCATCCACTGTAGCTTTTCAAATGTAGTGTGTGGAAAAAGCTTGTTCATAGTTGGAATGAGAGGGCAGTGAGTTCCACCACTGTCTGGGAAGGGTATCAGTTTATGAGGTTTAGACGTTGGGATCACTGTTTAAAAGTAAGCAGGTCATCCCTTTCTCCAGGCTGTTTCAAAACTGCAGAAATAAAAGCATGAGGCACTGTATGGGCCATGTGTGGTTTAACACACGTTTTGGTGGTATTTAAGCATCTAGGAGTAAGAGACTGGAACCCATATATACCAGTTTGAATAGATGAACATACAAAACAATATTGTGTTGAAGAACTCGTGACTCTTAACAGAAAAGACAGGACAACCCTGAGACCCTTGCTGACTCCCCCAGTAGCTCCTTGATGCTTATACTAGAGAATGGAATGGCCAGCTTTACACATTGATTCTATCTTTCTTTTGCTTCTTCCCAATTCCCAGCATAGCAGGCCTGACCCTAGCTGCCTTCTCACTACCTTCTGTTTTCTTAAAACTTCCCCTTCTCCCAACTCTACTTCTCTTTCTATACAGGATTCTGCTGATTTTCCAAGAGAGCATTCAGGAGATGGGAAGGTAGGGGGAAGGTCTTACAAATCCTCCTTCTTTCCTCCCTTCCTTGCCACATAAAAGACCCCAAACTGTGATTACAATTGTAAGCCTTATATTTGTCTTTTTTTGTGGAAGTATATCACTCAGGGATAGAATCTGCTGCTAGGAAAAAAAAATCAAGGCATGGTATAACCTTCTGTTTACAAAGGGTGCGTTGTACTGTTGAGAGGGGAACTGATGTGTTCAGGATTCTTTGAACTAGGAACCCCAGTCATACTAATTCCTTTTGTTTTGTTCAGATGGGATGATGGGAAGGCTGGCCTCAGGAAATATTGCAAGCAATCAATGAAAAGGACCAAAGGCAGCAGCTGTTTCTGGTTGCCAGCAGTGAGGCACAAGAGCCCATCCTGTGGTCTTAAAGTTACTTCCTGCCTTTTTGTTTCACTCTGGTGTTTTCCTTTTCCTCACTGTGAGACTGATTTTGAGACCTCTTCTCTTTATACTTATGATGATGGCAGGAATAAGATTCAAAGAACAAAGCCCACTGCATTCTATTACTTGCTCTGGTAAAGGATTGGGGATTGGAGCTAGCAGAAGATTCCCTTTTAAAGTTATTTGTCCATAGCAGCTGTTACTGGAGTGGCAATGGTTCAGCTCCAGCAAGGAATGACAGCACAGGGACATCTGCTGCAAGAAATGTTCTTCATTTGTTTCAAGATGTTTCACACCTCAAAGGTGTGAGAAAAGCACCAGAAAAGATCCCCCTTCCTTTATCTCTCAGCAATGCCTCTGGACTCTTCCTTCTTCGGTGTGAAAATTGAGACAAGCATTAGACAACTGGGTGCCAACCATCTAATGGGATCTGTACCTCTGGGTACGCATGCGAGAGACTTGGGGAGAGGCTGTTCTCAGCACGGCAGAGTTGTCAACAGGCTTTCTGCTAAATTCTGGACTGTACAAGCGTACTGCTGGTAACCGCTGTCTTTGGGCATGGTGCCAGTGTACTATCGTCTGTAAAGAGTTGCTGCATAGGATGACTGGGACACACTTATCAAGCAGATGTCAATCAGCAAAGCCCTTTGGGGGCCAAGCTTCAGTGAAAGTAAATCAAGCAAGCTGGATATGGCCAGATTGTTATGCAAATTGGCACAGCTCCACGCTTCCCTGCAGCAGCAGAGGATGTGTGCCCTATACTTCAAATGTGATTTCTTAGAGAAACAAAGCAGTGGTGACAGCTCCTCTTGGCATTCGTGCCCACAGACTGGGATTTCAGTGAAAAATTTCATCTAGTGGGAAGCTGGAAAGGGATAGTGCAGTGTCTGAGGGGGAAGGAAACCCTCAAATCTAATTTGCAAAAAAACCCCACGCCAGCCGGACCACCTTTCCAAATGAGGCTCATGCCTTACAGTGTGCATGAAGCATGCTAGTATAATTACTGTATTTCAAAGTTCAAAGGAAAGCAAGCTGCTGAATTATGCACTGCCAGTCAGGGTTACTGTCAGAAGCTATTAGGACGTGAGTATGAAGTCTGGCATTGCAGGAGGTGGCAAATGTCATTAGAGCTGGGTGGAGGACATTAGCCCGGTCCTTCTCTGATCCCACTGGGATATTTCTTCCTTTGCACAATGAGCGTGATAGCACTTGAATGCATCCTAGGTGCTCTGTTGTGTGGGGTTGATTAAGGTTTATAAAGCACTCTGATGCCTGACAGGGTGGAGGAGGGCAGGATTTCAGGACCCTGCCCCATGGTCCATGCTGAATAGTTGCTTGGAACCTAACCTGCATTAGCTGCTTTTGATACCAGCTCTTGCTTTGCAGTGATAGCTTTGTCCCAAACGCATCCTGTGGTTAGACTGTTTCTGAAGTGTTTACAATTACAAGCTACACTGATTTCCTATCTTGGGGCTAACTCACAGCACAGTTCCTAAAGCAAAACTCTGAACTGCTTGTTTGGTTGCATGGCCACTAGCCTTTTTCCTACGCTATTATTGACATGTCACCAACCTTACCTTCCCCTAGGGGAAGTTTCTCTAGAAGACTTGAGATGTGTCTTGGATAGGTGTGAAGACTTAGTAGGAATTAATGTAGAACTGAAGATTAATGTATCTTCAGTTCATGTCCTCGTGAGAGTCTGGTACTGCTTGTTTCTCCTCCAGTCCAATCCCATATTTTCCTCCAAAAAGTTCTACCAGAATTAGTTTCCAAAAATTGCAGGTACCGAAGGTGGATGCACTACAAACCTGAAGGAAGTTACCTCACATTTAGATGTGGGTCTGTGCAGAACTCTCTACTGCTGGAAGAGAGCAGGGCCTAGTTAAAAGTAATACCTGCATCCTTTCATGGATAGCATGTGCAACTGTGCAAATCCACTGCAGTGACAGCAGCAGCAGAAGAAATAAAAGGCTGTCATGTTAGCACCTGATGTGTATGTATATGGGCCAACAGGACTGTCCTTTGAATCTTTGAACCAAGAACACAAGTCCAGGTTGTTGCAAAGTAAGGTAGAGCACGAACATGTAATGCATCCCATGCTGTGGTAACTGCTTGCGCCTCTTCTCTTCCCCTGCTGTAAAGTTCAGCCTGCTGACCTTCAGTGAAGAACAGAGCTGTGGCACTTGCTATTGATACTGCTGGGTCACAGTGTATGTGGCTATTCTGTGAAACACCTGATAAATTAATTCACTTGCTAGCTCACTCCAGGATCCTTCATTTCTGCACCTACAGGCTGACATTCCTGGCCTCGCTGAAAGCAAGTTCCTAGTGGAGCCTTTTATGTTTTCTATATGCACCCTCTTGGTCACAGTCTTTCTGTACCCTCTTTAGAAAGCAATCAATACAGCTCTAGGGAGACGTTTAGCTTTCAGATGTCCTTGCTTTCTCCATAAGCAGTGGGCCGCTTTTGTCTCTGTGCTTGTTTGGGACTGGCTGTTCCCAAGACTGTTCCCTGCTCTCTCTGATCCAGCTCTCACAGCAACAGTGGTAGCTTTGCTTGTCCTTGGGGGTGATGCTCTTTGCCTGTAGAGCCGGTCAGTGCTAAGTTTCTCTCATTCAGCTTTTCCAAGTGCTTGTTTCTGTGTGCAGTCCTATTCTGACCTGACTGTGAGATTTCCCTGGGGGAGCTTTACAGCTCAGTGTGTTTATGGGAGTAGCAGTAAAAATCCAGCCACAGAGATGCTTTTTTCCTAGATTGCCTACTCTCCATTAGGCTCTCCCAGACCGCAGGGTCTATTAACATACTGTCTGCAAGCCAATACAGACTTGTTCCACCGGGAACTGGCTTGCTGTTAATACTGGACCCACCTGGCTTTGGGTCAGGCAGTGCCAACTCTTCTTGCCATTTTTAGCACATTCCACTGAACTCATTAGTGTGTTGTGCCTTGAGGGGCTGACAGGGAGGGACAATTTACAGTGTCTATGCAAGTTTTGCTTGACTGGGTAAAATTCAGCTCCAGCAAGGGCTGTTATTGTTAGAGCATGAGGATTGTTTTTACTTTCCTTTAGAGCAGCACATGGGAAGTGGGGCTGTTGCCCATTGCTAGTGTGGAGGGATCCACCTGCATGTTCCCATCGTGCTGCAGCAAGAAACAGGTGGCTGCAGGGGTATGTTTGGAAAGCCTGTTTGAGAAGACAAAGCCCATTGTCCCCACAAAGGCTCCCCAAAGGGTGACTTCACACCACCTTGATTTGTGAAACCACCTCTGAGTAAATGCAAAGTCACTGTAGCTTTTCGCTGCAGAGCTGTCTCATGGTAGCTGCTGGGAGTCTTGACCTGGGAATCGGTTCTCCTGCCAGGGAAACCTATGTGGGCACTATTGCACAGAGTATTTTATCTTTGGCTGGCTCTGCTGGAAGGAGAGGCTCTGATGTGTGATTTTTATCACACTAGGTGTTGTTTCCCATTGGAGTAGAGCAAAATGATTCCCTCAGAGTAGGCTTCTGCTCTTCTTCCCTAGGGAAGAATCACAAGGCCCAGCGTGTCAGGGAGCATGCGGGTGCCTCTCAGAGGCCATGTCAGCAGTACAGGGAGTGACTGAGAGGGTGGCTTGTCAGAAATGTGATGTGTGACATAAGCCCTATTAAAGTGGTACAGCAGCCTTAGCTGTAAACAGGCATGTGTAGGAGTGGTGTGCCATTCAGCACTCAAACTTACAGTTTCACTGTAGCTATGGTTCCTGAGAGCTGTTGTCAGCAGCTGTCATGGCTCTGGCACATCTGCCTCCCCACAGCCTGTCTTGACCAAGTATCGTTCCTCTCCCTATGCTCATATGCATAAGCAAAGTCAGAATTAGACTTGTGCAGTTGAGTCCATCCTGGTGCTGCTGTGTTCTTAGGCCCTGAACGAGCTTTCCGGGGTGCTCGAGTAATGGATGCTGGAAACAAGACTCAAAATTAAATGCTCAAAATAACGCAGTTTCTAGCGGTACGTGCAATCACAGGACAGTTGCGTTGAGCCTGGGCTCAATGCCATTGTTGTGGCTGACTTGGGCTTCCGAGCTATTTGGTCCTTGGGATGCTAACTGAATGTGGTCTTGGCAGTATAATAACCCTATTTGGGGGGGCAGGGAGAATGTGGTTTGGGCCAAATTCAGATCATAGGTGTGAAACGTAGCTACAAAGGCTTAAATGAAGCCTTTATCAGACTTGCAGTGTTCCCATTAACCATGTTTAGAACAACTTTATGCGGGGCCATTCCCAGAAAATGATAAATGTTATGTACAAGCTGCTTTGTAATTGGAGTGATCCCACCTGCCCTCACATGAAAAATACGATCATAAGATTCAAGCCCGTTGAGGATCCATCAAGAAACACTGGGGAACAGCACCTCAGCCACATGCAGAGTGAGACAAGACACAGTTAATGATGTATCTTTCTGTTGATGCTCGTAACCTTTATTTGGTCAGCGCTAGAAAGCATATACAATGAATTCCCTTTCCTCCCTCTGGTTATCTTGAAACTTGTGGAGTGTTACGATTTTTCTTATTTCTTTTCATGTAAATTTTGCTTACGTGAGGGATTTGTGACAGTTCCCTTGACTGAATTATCTATACCAGCAAAAGGACTCTCTTGTTACTGAAACCCTGTCTATAGGAGGACTCATGCTGGTCTTTCAATATTGAGCAAGCTTTTTTTCCTGCTAATCTGTTATTATTTCTTAGTGCAAAGAGAAAACTCTAGTGAAAAACTCATTTTCATTTCTACCAAGTTCATACTTTCTCCATCTTCTGTAAGTAAGATCCAGCCTTGTGGGTACCAGAGTACCAATAAAACATAGGCTTTTGACTTTAGGAAAATACAGGAAATTTTAATGCAACAGACAGGAGAGAGGTCCAGCATAGATGTCTAACGTGTTAGTTTTATTTAAAGATGGTCTCTTGGTGCTAGAGTAAGAAATGTTCTTTAAAAAACATCAAATAAATAAATAAATAAATAAATAAAAATAGGAATCACTTTCTGTTGAAGAGCTTAGAAAGCATCTGGCTTTCATCTTGGGAGGAACGAGTACTGTAAAGCATTCTTCAGAGTAGGGTGTAGGGAGGTTGTCCTAATTCTTCCTGGAACCTGCAAGCCAAACATGAAATAAATGTTACTAGAATCTGTTTCTCTCTCAGTATATGCCACTATTGTCAGCAGTGCTTTTGCCTACCAAATCAATAGACACAGGGTTTCTTTTGAAAAAACAATACTAGCTTAAATATTAGGCTAAGATTAATTTCTTTCTCAAACTGTGTCTTATTAAAGACTTAAATAAGAACCTGCTCCTCCCTTGTCACATGACACAGATGGAATCTGTTCTATTCAGTGAAATGGCTTAGGCAGGACTCACCATGGCAACCCATTCCGCTCAGGGAGCCGATTCTATCAATTCTCCTCCCGAAGCAGCCAGAATCTCTCATCATCCTGGGCATCTGCAGCCCCCTCAGTCTCTTGAGGAAGGGGTCCCTGTAGGACAGAGGGGTTCTGGGTGCTAGTCTGGGTTCAGCCTTCTGGTCGTCACTGTCATCTATGAGTTCTGGTGGGATCTCCTCCTGGGTTTTGGGTTCTTGCAGGTCAGGATTGGACTGCAGGGCTTCAATCATTGCAAACTTATCCTCCAGTCTCTCCAGCAGAGCCTACAAGAAAGGGATTAATTTCATGAAATTCCCAGTTTTGTGGTATTTGCTAGCTCTTCCAGTCATCTAATTCTGCATTCATGAATGGTCCCATAGCCAGCCCTAGGGAGAATGTCAGGTTGTATCCCAGGGTTGCTGGTGGTACTTGAGCTCTGTCCTCTGCAGTAAATCCTTGTTCACTTTAATTCCACCCATGGGTAACTCTAGCTGAGAGCTGACTGAAGCTGCTTGCCACCAAAGTGTATCTTACTGGCAAGGTTAGAAGAGCTCTTGGCAGAGAAAAAAAGCAAGGTCTGAGTTGCATAGGGAGATACTACTCAACTCACCAATGGTACACAATCTCAGAGTACCTCTGAATCCATAGTCCACTCCTATGTTCTCAGAAGTTGCCTGCAATGCTGCTTGCCAGCAGTTGGCTTTCTCTTCTTTTTTTTTTGTTTTTACTAAAAACATCTGCTTTCTTGTCACCCCTGACTATTTCAGTGGACATCACTTGGAGAAGCTCTTGGTGTTTTCACTAATCTCTTCCCCAGGAGTTACAGGATTCCTGCTCCTTAAAGTAACATGCATCTCCCTGAAAATACCTGTATGCTAAATTTATGTCTGCTATGTGACTTCTTCTGTGGTACCATTCTCTATAATTTTAAAGCTTTGTGTAACAGGGATCAGATAACCTCCTCAAGGACAGCTCAACCAATTAGAGGAATCTAATTGTCTATCTCTAGAAGTAGAGTGGAGAGGAGTGAGCCTTATGGCTTTCTTGACAGTGAATGCATTTGGAAGCCACTCTTCTCAGGTAGCTGCTGGAAACAGCTTGGAGGATGGGGCAGTTTTAGCTTTGGCTGACACTGTCCTAATCATCTTAGGGAGTTTGTTCTCAGGGTCTGATGCGGCGAGAAGCTGGTCACTGGTACCAGTCCAAGAAAATGTTTGAGCTTTCAGACTTCATCTTGCAAGACTGAGTCTTAAGCTTGTATTGTGCTGCAACAATGGATGTTCTCCAAGTATCATACATTAAAATACGCATGTGGTCATTTCATAGCTCTAGAAGCTTTTTTGGATCAGTCACACTAAATGATCATACTGTTCATCTAACAACCTTTCTAAAAGTTTGACTTTGGTTGCTACGTTTTACCTCCTCATCTCCCATCCACATGCAGCCAGTTCTCTTAAATCCACAAAGCTAGAGCTGTATGGCTGTCCTGCTTCACTGTTCCTGCCATTTAGTGGGATAAACAGGAGCCCACCTGAAAGTTTTCTATTTGTTCTTATAGAGCTATTGTGATGATTTGTTCCCTCTCTGGGACTTCGCTCCCAGGAAGGTGGATGTTTAAGAGAAAAAGAACTGAAAACCCAAAGGAGACATTCCACAACGTCAGAATTTTGTTTCCCACTGCTACCCAGGAGCTCAAGTGACCCCAGCACTGGAGGACATTGCTCTGTAGAGCTTCTTTGAACCCCTGTGAAGAACTGAGACTTTGTCCCCCAGCATGCGATTGTTGATGTGGCTATCCGATCGTGCAAAAGAAAGGCAAAAACACCACCTCACACTCTGCTAAGCACCCCAGAAGTTTAACCTTGCAAAAGGAGAGAATCCTCACCTCCATGCTGGCCAGTTCTTTGGCAGGGCTGAGGCTGTAGATAGGGTTGGCTCTGCTGGACTGGAGTTGGATGAGCAGCAGCAAGAGGAAGCCACAGGAAAATGAGCCTTTAGTGTCCATGGCGCTGGGTTTGTTGGGAATATGGAAGTTCAAGCTGTTTCTTCTGAGATGTCTCTTCAGGTCTCTCTCTTCCTTGTCCTATCCTCTCTCTTCCGAAGCTTGTCTTTTATACTCTTTGGGTGTGATCTCTGCTTCCTAGGTTATCAGTGGATTTATCTAGGGCACATTCCAGTCCCACTGCAGGCATGCAGCTCTGTCAAGGGAAGATTCCCTTTATTAGCTGTCATTAGGCAGCAGCTGCTGTTGCTGAGGAATGTATGTCACAAGTCAGTGATTTCATGTCACTCCCCCTCCTCTTGATACCAGGCGCTGTGATTACATAGTCCAGTTGGAAATTCTTAGCAATTTTCTTTCAAGAGACCCCTATGGTCAGATTTCCGGAGATGGGAAACAACTCTGAAACTGCTCTAAACTCCACTCAGTTAGAAGCTTTCCATAGGGAAATTACCTTTTACAGGGAAAACAATAGGCTTTTCAGATGAGTATTTGGTGGAGAGTAAAGGCTGAAGATAGTTCTACTTTTAGGACACCTAAAGTATCGTGCACACTTTTCCTTCTATATATGGAATATGCACAGCCACCGCATACCATGGAGTGTACTGAAAATCCCAGGTTTGGGCCACTTCTCTTTTCCCATTGCTGTTGAGGTGATATCACCGTTGAGACTTTGTATTTGTATGTTGCCAACAACAGAGGCGCCCCGATCTGCACCTCAGTACAGACGATAACTTCTAGACTGACTCTGCAGGGACACCGCGTACCTCCAGCCCCCCACGACAACTGACTTCGGCATCATTGAAAAACACTAGTCTTTATTTAAACTTTTAAATCAATGGGATTTCTTTAAACATCGATGGTAAGGCTTGACCCTACATCAATAAAATTTAAAGAAGAGATGGTCAGATGCAGGAATAATCTTCTTGTACCGTCATACAAGAAAGCAACTTGCTCGGCGAGAACTTTAGATAGATGACTTTCGGTGTTATTCAGCAAAGGTATCAGAATCTTGCCCCAAGGAAGAATGAATGAATTTGTGTATATGTGTGTTTTGGGAGGGGTTAAAATGAAACGCTTAGTTTAATGTATTAAAAACAAAAAGTATTTATTTGTTTCTTTGAGAGCTGAAATTTTCAGAATTAGCTAAAAACTGCCTATGCTTAAATGAGAAATTACAAAAATGCAGATTTGCTGCAATTCCTCTTCCAGCATTGTCTTTGTGCGTATAAGTGCAACTAAAAATTAATCTTTTTTACAGAACTGCAGGAGAGTTCTAAATCGTGAAGCATATTGCTTATCCTGCATTTCCTAACGTTCCTGTTATTCTAATTTGAAACAAGAATGAATATATGAGCAAGTTGAATAAGTCAGTCTAGTAATGATTTGTTGACTTTTAATACGAATATAGATCTTGAAAGAATCCCCTGAGTACAGTTTCTAAATAACAATAGAACGATAAAATATTTCTCATGTCTTAAATGTCTTAACGTGCTGTTTGTGTACAAACGTGTGCACACGCTGTTCACATGATCAGCTACCAAAATGATACTAGAAAGGACATTCTCAAGGTTGTGAAGTCAAGCTCAAATGCTACTTTTTCCTAATATAGCCCAAAGTCAGCCCAACTCTGCATGTGTTCTGATGAAGCCCTTTATTATAAGAGCACTTCCTATTTTTCCCCAATGCTTTCTTTTTTCACTACATGGAGGCAGTACTCGTTTTTTGTATTATTGTGTGTCCCAACACATTCTTATTTTGTGCTATTAAGAATGAACTAAGATCCTGATCGTGGTTTTTTTTTTTTTTAATTAACACTCCATATTGCAGTGTCTGTATAATTCTACTAATTAGTTACAAGTATTCTCTTACTGCTGCTCTTGGGTGTGTATGTGTTTTGCGCCAGGGCATAACTTCATTTTGTAAACAGAGAAAGTGTGAGAAGATAAAGCAGAATTATTCATTAATATTGAGTGTCCATTTTAAGATAACTAGGATCTGTTATTGTTTTATTTTTTGTTTCTTTCCTTTCACACACCCCCCAAATAAGTATTCTCCAGTGCTGCTTCTGTGCAAAAACATTCTGTCGCTTGATCTGAGTTTTGCCTGAGAGCTCAGCACATCTGTAAAGCAACCCCTGGGGCACAAACCCAGCAGCAAGAAACCGAGGAACATGGTGTCAGTCACAGGTGTGGAATATTTGGCTTTGAGTGACCTGTCCCTGTGAAACAATCTAATATTCCAGGATTGTATTCAATAACCTGCACCCAGAGATATTCCTTTCTTTTACTGGTTTGTTCCTTTTCCGTCTTCTGTTTTCCACAGCAGGTAAATGACATGTAGGGGCCTGACTTCAGCCTTGACAATACTTTTCTAAGACAGGGAGATTTCTGTGCACTATTTCCTGCACTATGTATGGAAGTATGTAGATGGGATAAAATGGTTGACCGTCACAGTAGCTAATGTATTTTCAAAGGCAAATTCTGTCCTCTGTTATCCATCTTGCAGTCCTGCCAAAGCAAATGAAGTGTAAAATGTCAGAACTCAGCTCATCGTTCTTGAAGCTATAAAGCTCACTTTGTTTCTTTGTGGTATCTCAGTATCATCACCCTGGCAAGATTAATATGAACTTTAGATTTTATAGCCCAGCGATGGATAGTCAAGATCCAGGCATTGCCCGTGCTCAGCTGGCCATTTGCCTGGTAAAACCCCTGTTGGGAGTCTTAACAGGGCAGCAGGTTCTTACAAAAAGCATAGTGTGACTGGTTTTAGGGTTGGGAAATTGGCACATTTCCCCAGCATCCCAGGGTATGGGATAGGAGGTGTGGGGACATGAGGCTCCATTAGAAAGCAGCACTGGTTGCTCAGAGTAGAGAGGGAGAGCACCAAGGGTGCTGCTGGCAGCCCCGTGTGTGGATCCCTGCGAGGAGGAGGATGGCACCTGGACAGAGCTCAGCTGAGGGTGACACTGCACCTTCCCCAGCAGGATGGTGAGATGCCCTTGGTTGTCAGCCCTGTAAGGCTAAGGACTGTAAGCCTAGGGGCTGGTGTCACGTGGATTCCTTTTGCTATAGATCTGTCCTAACTGATGCCCCTACCTGCTGCACATCCTTCCAGTGATGTCCGTTCTCCTATTGCCATCTTGCAGCTGGAGAGTGCTAGAGTGTGAGCTGATTGTAAAGAGCCTTTGTAGTCCAGTTCTGAGGAAGAGGCTGGATTTGGAAGCCTTTCATCTCCCAGTGACTAAACCCTTTGACAAGACTATGCCATACCCCACCGAAGCTCTCCTTCTCTGCCTCACAATTTGGTTAGATTAAGAAGGAAATTAAGAGATGAGGCCATCAGTGTGGGAAACAAAAGGGAAATGTAATAATGTCCGGTGCAGGGCATGCAGCACCAAGATCATAGGACAGGCCATACTGCGATTAAGATAGTTAAGTGGTGCCTCACTTTTTCCGTGGGGGAGGAAACATTTTCATCCCAAACATGGATTGTTTCTCCCGCTGGTTGGGATATATTATCTCTGCGATGTGGCTGCCCTTCCTTTGCTGGACTCTCCAGGCTCAGTGCAGGCAGCACGGGCCCTGCCTCTCTCGGTTCCTTTAGAGCAGGGTGTTTGGCAACGCCTGGAGCCTTTCTGTCTGTTTAGGGCTCCCTGTGCTTCACAGCCTTCTCTTGAGAGGCCGGAGAGGCTTTGCACAAAACCCGGGCAGGAGAGCGAGGGGGCCGCGCTGAAGCCGAGCGACATCAGCTTGGGGAAAAGCGCTCACACAAGCTGCGCTGGCCCGGGGGAGCTGGGCTGGGCTGCGCTCCGGGCCCGGGTGGCGGGGAGGCCGAGCCCCGGGCAGGCGGCGGGAGCCCCGGGCAGGCGGCGGGAGCCCGGCGGGGCCGGCGCTCGGCGTGCGGGGCGACTGGCGTCTGTCCCGGGTCCTGAACGCTCCGCGGCCCTCCGCCCGCGGCGGCAGCCGTTCAGCAGCCGCTGCCAAATGTATTTTTAAAGCCATGTAGCCCTTCTGTCCTTAGTGGCACCCTGTGCCGGCCCGCCGTGCCAAACTTGGCACTGATACCAGCGGCTTAGCCCGTGGAACACGGGCCCGTGTAGGACACTACCTGGAATTAACCCCAAGCCCAGTGCCCACCTCCTGGGAGGATTCACAGCGAGCAGCGGTGAAGCCATGGGGAAAGGCATCCTAGCTCACTGCCACGGTCCCAGAGCTGGCATCGGTGCCTGACAGTGCCTCTTCAGTGGAGGGTGGAGGGTCACTGGACTGATCACTGTCCTGGTAGGATGCAAGCACCATCCTTCCTGCTGCTGCGACCCTCCGGCAAAGGCTTGTCCAGACCGGGTGGGATGCTCTGGCCAGGGTCGGGACCGAGCCCTTAGGGCAGAGGGAGAGGAGCGCTCGGGAGGGGATTTCTCTATCTTCTGACCGTATGCTACGCCGTGACCAAAAAACCACTCGCAAAAGGCAATGCAGGCTTTGTACAAAAGTTTATTGCTCCATACCCCACCCCTGCGGAGGCTCCGAGGGGGAGCCTGGCTGGCTGGCTGCTGGACACCGGCCTGGAGGCTCGGGAAGCGCTTGGCAGCCGGTCCCGGCTTCAGCTTCTCCCTCTCCTCCAGAAACCTGGGAGAGAAGGGCGGAGAGCTGCTGGGAGAGCCGCTCCGAGGCTTTCAGCCGGGGACAGCGGCCGCTCTCCGCGGCTGCCCCCGCCGCCTGCGCTTTGGCCGGCAGGGACGAGCTCCGGCCTCCCCCGCTGCCCGGCGCCGCGGGCTCTAACCCGGGACCTACGGGCTTTGTACTGGTTGCATCCCAGCCCCGTCTGCGCGCCGATCCTCTCCATCCTCGTCCCAAAGCAGCCGGAGAAGTGCCTCCGTCTGTAGGAGGAGAGGAGGCTCCTCCACTGGCTCTGCCCCTCCGCCGGCTGGGGAGGGCTGGGCGCCGGGAGCGGGGCAGCCGGCGGGCCGCTCTCCGCCCCCGGGAGGTCCCACTCGGAGCCGCCGTCCTCAGACCCGGCCACCGGCTCGTCTTCCAGGCCCGGTTCCCCTTCCTCCTCCCGGAGCTGCCCCAGCGCTTCCAGGAGGTCCTGGAGGGGGAAGGAGAGGGGAGGGGCGACGGCCGCGGCGGGGGGACAGGGAGCCCCGCTCCTGCCCGCTTCGCCCCGGCGGGACGGGTGCGGGCGGCCGCCCCGGGAGCCCCGGCCCGCCCCGGCCCCGATACCTGCAGGGACCGCAGCTCCGCATCGTGCTCGCCGCCGGCCGGCTGCGCTCCTGCCCATGGCAGGACGAGCAGCAGCAGCGAGGTCCCGCAGCACAGAGCCGAGAGCTGCATCCTATCCTATCCTATCCTATCCTATCCTATCCTATCCTATCCTATCCTATCCTATCCTATCCTATCCTATCCTATCCTATCCTAACCCAGCTCGGCACCGTGTCTCTGCTTTGCCCATGGATGCCTCTCCTTATATCCCCACTTTCTGCCCGGCGGGAGCTCAGCTGCCTCCTGCCAGATCCCCGCAGGAGCCGGAGTGCCGCACTCTGCCCCCCGGCTTCGATAAGGGAACTGGTTACAACTGGCCCCACAGGTGACCCTCCAGGAGAGGGGGGTCCCCTGAGTGCAGCAAATCCTCCAGAGGGAGAGAACTGCCCCGAGTCATCTCCTCCCCTCCTGGCAGCACTCATTTTCCCAGTGATTTTCTCCCCCTCCACTCTCCATCACTGTTAGGTAGGAGTTGACGCAGTGAAAGGACCTTGCACTTTCTGCCTGTTTGCTCTGCCTCACATCTGCAGGCACGCGGGAGCTGTGAGCTGGCCCAAGCAGGGGGTTGATTTCCCCTCCAAGGGGATGAGGGATGGATCATTTCTCCTCTGTGGGGGAGAGAAGTGGGGGGAATCAGAAATTTTCCTCTGTCTGCAGCAGCTCCCAACAGCTTTTTCGTCTCTGTATACTTATCTTTGTGCTGTGAATAGACCACATCCTGAGATTTGGGTTTAGGAGATTTCCCTTCTCTGCAAGTTCATGTGATGATGGTTCTTGCCTTCCTCTGGCACTGTCAGCAAACCCTTTCCTCTGTAGGTAAGAGGCACTAACCTTTTAGTGGTCTAAGTCTGCCTTGAGCAATGGTATAGCTGACCACTTTGCTATAAATGTTACTTGCTCTCCATGCTTTGGCTACAGCAGTGAATCAGTCGCCGCCCTCTCCTCATATCCCACCATCTTTCCCATAAACGATGGTGTGTTCTGTCCCCCACAGCTTGGGTTGAAGTGAGAAGTTCCTGTGGAACAGATGTTCTTTCCAGAAAGTCCAGGGGCCTTGCCCAAAGAAAGAGATTTTGTAGGTATTTGGATTTAGGCTCCCCAGATAAAAGTGTCTGAATTACCAATTTGGTGATGGTAACAGGCAGCCGGTTTGTATTAAACTTTCTCTTGTTTTGCCTCAGAGCTTTACAGCAGTTTCTTATTAACTTTCAGTAAAACTTTCGGCGTCTCTCCTGTGTGAGTGGCAAATTTCAACTATAAATGAGTACAATTTCCACTGGTCCCGGGGTGCAAATCAAGATGACCCTGTTAGATCCTTACAGAATGAAAGGCAGAACCCATGATATCCAGTGGGTAGAGCAGCAGACAGGGTCCTTTCAATCACCGTCTGGGTAATATTAAAGCAATTACACTGTCTCTGCCTTCTGCCCTCCTTGTTTGCTTAGCCAGTACACTCATAAATCTCTCTGATTTCACTTGATATGCAGTGATTTCTGCTTGGGCCTTTATTTCAGAGGCTGTCCTAAACCTCAGCAAAGCCAAAGAAAGCCTTTCCTCTGAGTTCAGAGGTTTTTGAACCAAGCTGTTGTGGACTTATTACTGCTAGGTGCTGTATGAACAAGCAACAACATGCATTATGTTTTTACATCTCCTTCCCCCATTTTCTTGTCCTTCTGTTCCACAAATCTACCTACAGCTGACATAATTTATCTTAGATTGGAAGCAAACTAGTGATATCAGCTGGTGTGGGACTCTGCATCCATCAGTCTTAACAGTTGGCAAGTGGTTTGTTTTAAAGCATCACAGGAAGGAAGAATCTGGCAGAGAAATGAGGTGCATGTTTTGAAAGTACGGTGCGTGAATGAAGGAAGCTTGCACCAGGTGGGAGTGTTATGTTGATACAGAATAAAAGCAGATAGCTAAGGTGAGGATGTGCATCATCCTTGATTTTGTGTGCAGTAAAGACAGACAGGAGTGGAAAGGGATAAAGAAAGCAGTGAGAGTGTATAGGATCTGTGTGGTGACCAAGGGAAATAAATACAACCTAGCCCTCTAATAATAAACTAGGCAGACTTGAGTCTTGGATGAGACCAAATCTTGATTGCTGCCTAACATCACTTATAAATAGGTACCCCAAAAGCAGACACATTTGAGAAAGATATCTGTATGTTTCTTTCTGTGTAGGAATAATTTTATTGCAGGCTTTTCTCCTCGGCAACTTCTGTAATCCTAGTCTGTAAATTCATGCACTGCTGCTTAGTGGAGATGGAAATGACACAGCTAGAGATGAGCTTCCCCCATCTGACTGGCATGCTAACTTCAAAGGTTAGCTTTGATTATTTAAATGCTAATAGAACTCAGCAAATTACCTAAAGTACAAACACACCTGGCTTCAGTCCTAGGGATCTAATTATGGAGCCTTTTATGTGAAATAAATTGTTCTTGCTTTCTGAAAAGTGGCTTTTTAAAATGTTCATACAAAATGCCAGGTGATGGGATGGCACGTTACCAGCTCAGCCTCTGTGGAACTGGAGCTCTTATCTGTTTCTTATTCATCTTCTGTAGGATTCTCTTCACAAGTGCTCACAGCTCCATCTTCAACCTCCTCTGACCTCTGTTATTTTATCTGCAAATAATTTCAATGACCCACAGTTTATGTTAGTGTAGCTGAGTTTAGAAACGGGCCAAGGATGTTCAGGAAACAAACTCCAGTACCACTTACCCTTCATTGGATTTTCAGTGTATTCAGTGTTGAAATTTCAACTTTTATGCCTGTGAGAATGTGCCTGCTCCTAGGGTTACTGAGAGCTAGGAGCAAGCTATCAGACCCAGGATTATTAGGAAGGAGGTCGTAACCTTCCCATTAGCACGGTCACAAGATGCTAGCTCTTCATTGTTTGACAGGATAATGTCCGTGGGCTGTGTGGAGTAACCTTTCCACCATATAGGTTGCACCTGGGCCAGCCCTGGGGCTAGCATACTTGAAGAGGGACTCTATTTAAGAAAGTTGGATGCATCCTATCAGCTTCCCACAAGTAAGCATGTCTGCTTCTTCTTAGCATAAGTAAGTTGTTGTGTATTGGGGAAAAAGAAGTGGAAATCTCTTCCTGACTGTATGAAGGTGTGTTAAGTTAGAATAATGAGTCAGAAATCTCTTTGCTCATGTTTGTGCAGGGCAGAGGTCTTTGTATGATGGAAGCTACGGCAAGGGAGAGTGTTATCTGTACGGCCCAACAAAACTCCAGACCTTCAGGAGAATTTGCCTGTGAATTATTGTGCAGTCTATGGGGCTCCATCTAGAAAAGCTGTTCACACTGATCAGACCGCAGCATTAGTTTTAAGACATGCATAGCCTGTCTATTGATATGTGAATTATGCTGAAAACTGATTTATTCTTTCATCCTCTATTCCCCACTTTAATTCGTCATCTAACTGGTGAAATGCTTCATTTTCTTGTTGTTTTCCTTAGGAAAGGCAACACAGAATATAGTAAATTCATTACCTGGACTATGCTGTTGTTTGAGAGCTTGCATTCAGGGGTGCCTATATAAGTGATGAGACCATTCCTTGCCAGCAAGTGTCTGTTTAGGGCATTTTCACTGTTGCTGTTGCTTTGTCGTCAAAGTTACCTTAAACGGAGTAAGTTGCAAACAGCATAAGATCTAATAAAGACTGTTAACTAGAGAAGCCTTCAGGATATGTTGTTGAATTTTCTGCTCAAGAGTTGTATTGATAGCCTTGTAACTACTGGTCTGAGGAGAGAAAGATTCTGGAGGATGGAATAGCCATAGACAGGTAGAATTAATGGTAATTTCTAAATGTGCATTGAAAGGGTAAAAGATTGCAAGAAAATAGAGAGAGAAGCTGTTGGTAGCTTGTGCAATGGGAGAGTATCTCCATTAGCAAATCATTCTGTGCTTTCTGGTCTCTGATAGTCAGCTCTTAAGTGTTGAAACATATGTTTATGAGCTTGTACTGATGTCCTTCCTAGAGCAAGTCTGCAGCTTCAGGGTGGAAGCTATATATTGAAAATAGCATGAGGGAAGAACAAAGCTTACTCTAGTTTGGCTCTGAACAGCTCTCCAACAGGTCCTGGATTGCCTTCGTTCTATGGGAATTGTGGTTAGAAGGAGCAGAACCAAATTGTACAATTTAAGTGATTGAGGCAGGCCCAGAAACTAGTCCTCTAGCTGCTCTGTGCAAACAGGCTTTCTTAACGAGAGCTGAACTGCCAGAGATCAGAGCACGTGCAGCTAGAGGGTTGCTCATAGACTTGCTTTGCATAGATGTTTGTGCTCTGTGTTGCAGTTTATACCCAGGAGTCCTGTTAGGAATAGGTTTGTTACCAGAATATTTTCTTCCAGGAGCATCTGTCTTGTGGGGAAGAAAATGGGAGGAGTACAGCTGTGTAGCCCATTTGTCCACTCCAAGCAAAAGGCTGGAAGTGAACAGTTGTGCCTTCATTTGTGACCGTCAGTGTAGACATTTGTGTGAGCAGCCTTACTGATTTCCATGGAGCTGCTTGCAGAGTTCAGCTCTCATCAACATCAGGATAGCACAGTCATGATCTTGGCAAAGCAGCCTTCATACAGAATTCCTTTGGCTCAGGATGTTTGCCAAGTAGCTGTTCTCCGATTTGTTCAGTTAGATTCAGTGAATGCTTGCTTTGCTTAAAAAATAGAACTGGTCAGATACATTTTTTTTTTTTTTTTTACGATATTGACTTTACTTTTTTGTTAGAAAAATGCTTTGCAGTATCTGGATCTGCCTATGGAAGAGTAGGGTCCCCTTGAACTTTCTTTGAAGAAGGGTAGCATTTTTTTTTTTTGGACAATGTGAGATATACTAGTAAGAAACAATATTTTTGTAAAATGCAGCTCATTACTCTGTCGGTGGCAGATCCAAATGCAGAGTAACAGCTTCCTACTGATGTCAGCTAAGACAGCTACCCTTTTTGTTCAAATTGTGGTGGTCAAAGACTTGGGGCTGTGTGTCCTGGTTTCTAATGACTCTCTTGTGTAGATGGCTATGTCAGTCTTGTTCCCATTATACTTATGTTTAGATAGTAATATCTTAATTTTGGAAGGGTTCTTTTGGTAAAGAGAAGGGCTTGTTTGATTGTGTGTCCTTTTTTAATTTGTTTGTTTGTTTTTTAAGAGCAGCTAAAAAGTCCTTTTTACCAGAAAGCAGCCCTCTGAAATACTTCTGAATTCTAGTGGATTGTGTCTAATTGCAAACTGGGGCAGTGTTTCAGTTTCAGGGATGACACATGAAAGAATCACAGCAAAGGCTTGGAGCAAATTCACCAAATTATGGAAAACAGTTTCTTATCTGTGATATAATAAGACTTGTTTATTTATACATTTAGTGCACAAACAGTACAAATGTTTTCTGTAATTAAATTTCATATAGATGTTCACAACTTATTACTCTGATACAAATAGGTAGTACAGCAGTGGTGTGTTCTATTGGCCAAGTAATTCAGGGGAGAGGTGGGGTGCGATTTGCTCAGTACATCATGTAGCAGATGGATTGGTGACGCCAATGTGAATAAGGACTGAATATCTCACTGAAAGGCAACAGGTCCTTTGAAACCTCAAAGTCAGTCCTGTCAAGAAAGCAGAGGAATAAGTAAAAGAAAGAGGAGTGGACAGGATTTCATGCATGGAAATTAACTGATTTCTTACTGTTCTAGGGCCAGGTTAAGCTCCACTGTTCTGCTCAGAATTTCTTTGGATTGACACAAGCATCCCTGGGGAGCTGGTGAAAACCTCTCTGATTTGGCTTCTGTGACAAGATAAAATGCATACAGCTGACTTGGAGAAAGGAGTGAAAGCAGGTAAAGCAGAGATGTGGCATTCACAGGTTTTAAGTATACATCTGATGATAGTGAATTCTGAGGAGGGTGAAATTAGTAAACTCTGTTTGCGACAGGAGGGTAAAAGTTACTTCAAGGCACCGTTTCCTTAAAGCTGAATTAAATCTGCTCTTCTGTGTATTTATGCAAGTTATACACTAACACATAGACCACCTGCCTCTGGTTTTCTCTTACCATAGTAAGCAGTTAGCATCCCAGTCCACTCAGTGACCCAATTCTGTCCAGCTTGACACCAAAACAGCCCCTGGCAAGGCCCTTTTTGCTTCTGCCTCGGTATCTACGGGGTAGACTTAGGAGGTTGCTGAAGAACTTCTGGACAGCACTATCACCCATGGACATGCTCTCAGGCTGGTCCCTGGTGTTTTGGGTCCACTGGAATTCAGTGTCTTGCTGACCAAAGGCACCTGTTGGGATCATGTCATCTTGCTCACGGTCCCTCTCTTCTGAGACCAGGGGATGCTCCAGGTCCTCGTCTAACAGTTTGGACAGACTCTGAAAAAAGGGAAAGATAGATGGTGGAGAGAGAGGAGGGGTTCTGGGAACTCTGTCATTATTTTCATATAAGCCATGCTCAGTGCTAGGTTTGGAAAAAACTTATTTTGAACATTTATCAAAAGATGAAAGTACTGAAGTGATTTCTGAAGCTGATGATGGTTACCTTTAGTTTTTTCTGGCTCACCAAGCTGCTCTGAGCTAACACTGTATGCTGTCTCAAAATGCTGTAAGGCTGTACGCTGTTACTGTATTCTATAGTTCTGAGCTGACAGACTGCCAGTTAGGTCTTTCCTGCAGCTGGGGATCTGGGGTATGGGGTAAATTGTGAAAGACGATGAAAGAGGCTTGGTCCAGAGTGAATAAGGAAGAAGAAAAAATGGTTGATACCCTGGAATAATAAGAGAAGCAATGCAATGACAGAAGACATGCTGAAATTGGTGCTAGAATGATTATATATTTGTTTACGGATTGGGAGGTTACTTCATATTTGGGAATACCAGATCCCTGATCAGGTAGCTGAAATGTGTTTTCCGAATGACCTGGAATTCCTGCACACACATGCATGTGCGCGCCCCGCCCAGACACATGCACTTTCTCATGTTCTACCTCTGTGACTTGCAAGCAAGGACTGCATTACTGCACTACTGAGCTGAGGAGGAAATCATGCAGGTACAAACCATTAATTCCTTTTTCAGCTTAAACCAGGGGCTTCAGGGAGGAGCATGCAGGTGACTGTGCTAGGGCTCTAGATAAGAGTCCTTCCAGAAAAATTCCTTTTACTCCAAAAGTTCATTGCTTCACTCAGTCACAGGTTGACCCTAAATCTGCAATCCCCAAATTGACCCCACCAGAAAAAAAAAATTTTCCTTTCAGTTGCCTCATGTGATCAGAAATTTAAATCCAGTAATCGATTACTTTAGCTTCCCTCCATTTAATAGCTGTGTCTGCCCATCTCGGGGTTCCTGCTGTCATGATCTCTTTGAGTGTCTCCTACTGCTTTAGCTGGTGTTGGAGAAAACTGAGCTAATCTGACGTGTTTAAGTCCTAAAGAAACATCAGCTTCTTTCAGTTCTATTGAAGCAGCCAGTCACTTACCTGTAAGCTGGAAATGGGCCTGGCCCTTGCCTGGTTTTGGCTGACAATAAGCAGCAGAAGGAATCCCGGGCAAAAAAGAAGTTTCAGGTTCATCTTCATGTTTTGGGGTCTCTGATTCCTCCTCCCCTTGAGTCTTTCCAGTTCAGTGTTGCTCTGTGTCTCCAGCTACCAGCCTTTATATCTTCCTCCAACCCCTCCCAAGTCTACCTTTTGAGTTCCTGCCAGTGCAAGGATTGGTTTGAGGTTCTGATCTGTTTTCATTCTCCCAGGAGGAGGAGGGAGGAAATAGTTCTCTTTTCTGATGGCGAATAAAAGGAGCATTTTACACTTAGGCAATGCAGCATCATTCTGTTGCTGTGAATCTGAAGGTGTCTGCAGCCTGCTGTCTTGGTGCCACTTTTGTATGTCAGTTTGCTTAGCTCAGTGTTCCTTGGGTTGACTGCTAAACCTTTCCTTTTCATCCAGAGAAAAATAATGGTGAGAGAAGTATAAAGTGAGACAGGAAGCAAATTGGTTCCACTACACATTCACCTGGCTCCTTTGTCACCAAGAAGTACCAAATAAGAGGGACAGGGATTTTGTAAAACACACTGTGTAAGAAATAAGTGTTATTACCTAACATAATAATATGGCATTAGTAACCTATCAGACAAAAGACTGTGATTTGGAGAAGAGGGGAAATCCAAGTCCTAAAATATGACAGATAAGTTATAGTCACGTTAGTTACTGGCCTGAGTGACCGGGAGTGCCGCTGAAACCAGGGTGACGTGCACAGAAAGCTTCTACATGGCTTAAGCTGAGGAAGAAATGCATCTTTTCCCCTGGATCCAGCTTAAAACATTTCCACTATGTGTTCTTTCTCAGTTTATAATACACAGTTTGTATTAAATCTGAAATTAGTCTGAAAGGAAGCACAGCTCCAACATCTTTCTTACCACATGTACAGTTACAGGGACATTAAAAAGCTGCAGCATCAGAATGTATGCTTGGTGGGTTTTTTGGTTGTGGGGTTTTCTTGTTTGCTTGGGGTTTTTTTAATGAATTGAAGCACCAGCTTCAGACAAAATGAATTCTGTGAAATGTTAGGGGGAGCAGAAGAAACTGAATCAGTTCTTAGCCAGGGTCTTGAGGGTATTTGAATCACCGCTGTTGGCCAGACCTCCCTCTACTGTAAAAGCACCTGGGAGATGTGTGGGTACCCTGATGAAGATGTTTAGAGAATCAGTTATTTATATACCCCCATCTGTTCTAATGAGTTTTTTTACTAGGTTCCATACCAAGAAATGACCCTTTTTCTGTTTCGGGGGCACTGGGGAAGAGCAGCAATAAAATCTGTTAAGTTGCATGTTTGTAGGGGCTTGAAATTTGGCCCCACTGAAAAATGGAAGTGTTCTTGAGTATGCAATAATACATCTTGATCTTTCACTGCATTTTTGCACACATGTGATGCAGAAAATTAAAGGCCATTAAGCTGGATCTGTATGGAGGAAATGGGAAGTGAAGGACCATCTGGCACTTTTAATCTGATCTTTGAGGTTAAAAGTCTTGTTGGTACTGAAAGCTTTGAAAAAATAATTCTGTGATGTGCCAGTGGGTTTAACATTTTCAGTGTTTTTTCATCTGCAGATCAGTTTAAGACATAATTGTTACGTGTCTCTGGAAATGGGTATTCTAGGGAGACATCTTATAAACATCCCTTATGACAGAAGGGGAGGTCTGATGTTATTACATTGTTGGGATTTTTTTGTTGTTGATTAAAACCACATTTGATCTGAATCTTATAACAAAATAAAATAATCATTTTAGAGGTTTGAGGTGTGCACTTTGCAGTGTAACAAGACAGTAAGAGAAGGTCAGGGCAGTTTCAGGCTCATCTCTTCTCCTCTGAAAAAGCCTAGGATTGTTTTGATTAGCTTGTCACAAGTCTGCATATACATGGTTAATAAATCTTCTTGACCTCAAGATCTCTGAACTTGATTTGGGGGACTTCTGAATTGTCTCTCTGTTGGAAATACATACACTAGCACAGCCCTCATCTTATGACTATGTTGGTAAAATCAGAATAATTAAGGTTGGAAAGGACTTCTGGAGGTCTGTGGTACAATCTTATGCTAAAAGCAGAGCCAAATTAGATCAAATTGCTCTGTGCCTTGTCAAGTCGAGTTTTGAAAATCTTCAAGAAAAAATGATTTCCTCATATCTAGTTGGAATTTTCCTTGTTGCAACTCATGTCATTGCCTCTCATACTAATGCGTTGCAGCTGGATGCTGTCCATAAGCAGAAAAAAAGGATGTTCCATCTCCCAAAACAATGACACTCAATGTGTGTTTCAGAGTGTTGGATAACCTAGACAATGAAGCCAGCTTCAGTCCATCTAGTCAACAGCTGGGTTCAAATCAGATTTAGTGCAGTGGAAAGAAGTAGTTAGAAACAGAAAGCCATCCAGCAAAAGTCTCTGCTTTACGTTCCAGATCTCCTCAGGGCTCAGAGTAGCATCGAAACTCAGTGTCTGAATATTCAGAAATTGCCATTGGGATGGTGCAGTTAAGATAGAGACTTCAAGAACAAACTTCAGTCTAGAAGAAGGGAGGAACCCCTGAGGACAGTAGAAGATATTTTGGAGACAGAAAATGGCTTCATGCCCATGTCTGAAGTGATTTGAGTGTTCATTTGTATAGCGAATCCTCCATGTAGGGTGGAAGGAAGTATTGAGAAGGCAGCAGGTTGGCATGTGTTGCTTATCTCCAACAGTAAATTGTTTTCTAGCTTATTGAGATATTTCTCCTGTACCAGCAGAGATCTTATTTCTTATTAAAAGAGTAGGGTTCATGTATGCTATTCCTCTGGGGATACATCTGCCTCATCTCTACAGGCTGCTGTGAGGAAGCTGAACTCTGAAGTTGATAGCATGCGGCGTGCTTAGGCAGGTACCATTAGAGCACTGCCGCAGTAACTCATTATGCTACTCTTTCCTAGCTCAGTGACCCCTTTCAGCCCCCTCTCCTTCCCAATTGCTCAGGCCAGCATTTCCTGGCTCACTGCAGCTGGCTGAAAGGGCAGGGATGTGTTTAGCGCTTTTGTCAAAGTAGGATCACCAAGTCCTTGATGGAAGCTGGCACCAGGGGCCCCTCGGTAAGAGACATTAACATTTAGCTGTGGTATCCAAGCATTTGCCTGGTTGTCCCTTCCCTTGCCCTCTCCTGAGTGGTCTAGCGGCTGAGCTGAGGCAGGGTTCAGTGCACAGCATCATCACGAGCCCAGGCTCGGCTGGTAATTACCCAGCTGCAGGTGCTCCGCTTGCTCTTCTGACACTTCACTGCCTTCACCTCAGGTTATGTGCTGACAGCAAGGCCCTGTTGCAGGAGGGGGAGCAGGGGGATCTGCAGCAGCAGTTCTCCCTACACAAAAGGGACTTGGCTCAGAGACTGTTGAGCTTACTTACGTGGTGTAAAACTGGAACGTATCCACTGGACCTGCACCAGCACGATCCAGCGGAGAATTTGGTCACTACCTCAGGGATGGCTGGGACTGTGTACTGGAGGGAACTCCGATCTAGTGTCTGCGATAGCCCATCTGTGGGGAATAACCCAAACCTCCACTATTGGGTGACTGGGAAGGAGCTTCCCTTGTGGGCTGGTCATCCCACGGCGGCCCACTGCACACGCTTCCTCTCGCCTCTCCCTCTCCAACAGCGCTTTCTATGCGACTGTAAAGGCCAGTGAGAGGATAGATTCACTGCTGTCACCACTCTTCTCTGGGGTCCCAAGAATGCATTTTGCCTTTGCCTGATCTGTTCTGCTCTCACTAATGCCCACTGATCTCTTTGATAGGGGTGAAGAGGGGATATTTTCCTCTGTAGCCCTTTGGGACAAGAAGGGACCTAGGCCACCTGAGGACAAGGAGGGCAGCAGGCTGGCATTTAGTAGCAGGTTGTAGGTGGTTCTGGAGCATTGGGTTTTGATGGCAAAATTTTAATATTAGGTTTGTCAGGCACATTTATCACATACTGCTGACGCTAATGAAGCCCAGCAGGGAACCAGCAGTGAGGGAGGGGACGAAATAGCTGGAGACTGTGCTCAGTGCTAGTCAAATGGCTGTCTTGGTATGCTCTGTGGCTCGCTGCTGCCTGCTGGGGGAGGAGTTGGGCCCAATTCTGATCTCTGCCGCAGCAGGGGTGGAAACAAAGAAGCCACATGGGACTTCTGTATCTGGCCTGTAGCAGCCAAGATCAGTCTGACTTCTCTCATTGCTGGCACTTGGATGGCATTAGGGAGAGAAGTGCAACATCCACTGATTCATTGGGGAGTGCTCTTGGACCCCTTTTCAATGATTCATCTCCTGAAGGAGCTTTTTCTTCATGCATGAGGGCGTTTTTAGGTTCGGTGGTCCTGCTGTGTGGTTTGATGCTAAAGATCCCTGACTTTGCTCTGTGCTAGTCTTGCTGACGCTTATAACAATTTTGTTGTAAATTCTTTTGACATCTAGAGGCAAGCTGCTTTTCCCAAGGTACTTTAAGCACACAGAGTCTCACTGCCTGTGGTTCAGCACTCTTCAGCAAATGGTATCGTCAGCTCTCAAAGGAAAAAGTGGAGAGGGAATGGATGAAGTTACAGATACAAATAAGTCGTAGAGCAGTGTAAAGCAGATGAAATGTGAAAACTGCTGGAGAACTGGTATGAAAAACACAGATGACTTTTACAGGCGGTAGTACTGGAGAAGATTCTCAGATTAATCATGGTAGGATGATGGGAAGAAAGGAGGGGTTTTGTATTACACAAATGTGAGAAGTAATTCGGGAATGAAGGCTAGGCAAACATTGTACAATCAGCTGAAACAAAATCCAGGATTTTTGGAGACACTAGTAAAATGGATTCTGAAACAAATGTGTTCAGAGCAATGGCGCAAGACTTGTGGTTGGTGCCTGGTGAAAGGCAAAGACTTAAAGAAGTACTCATGTTCCATAAATCCTCACCTGAAACTCTGTTTTTGGCTAAGCTTCATCTCTAGCAAGATGAACAGCATCTTGCTGCCCAGTTGTTTTGGAAAGGTGGGAACGTCTACACAGGCAACTTGTAGGTATTCACACTGCAACGGAAAATGTGGATTAGCTGTGCATGGTTTTAAACCATGTAGGTCTTTTTAGTCCTGTGGCAGCCAGTCTTGCTTCCCCCTGCTCTTTAAGTTGGTCCTCAGAAATTCTTAGGCTGATCTTGCACTAAACTGTTTAGAATCCAAGTCTTTCATTCTCTGTGTTGTATTAGATACCTTTGGTATTTGAACTGAGGTCTAATTGATCTACACATTATTGCCTTACTATAGAAAGATTGGACTTTCAGTGGGAGCTAGGTCAGGCCTCAGTCCATAAAATTGTTTGTATAGTGAAGCATGTAAAAAATCATCAGCTGAAAGCAGAAAGGCTGCTACATTACTCTGCAGTTCATAACCTCTGACAGGAGGAAGAAAGAGAACCGTTCCTGGGCAGCATGAAGATTACATATCCCCAGTTGTTTTGGACTGGGAGAGATTTCCCCAGCAAAACTAGAAGGTCACTCCTCTGAGATCACACCTAGCTTCTTGACTTCAGGTTAGCTGCCTTTGTCGTTAATGAGGTGTGTGGTGACCTCTTCTGGTGAATAGAGAATATGCCTCCAAGTTCGATTAGAACAAGTTCTGGTTATAAAAAAAGAAAACGGATCGGACACTGTGGGAGGTTTTGGTAAAATGACTACTTCAGTCTTTGATTCAAGAACATGGTACGTACAGTACAAGAAGGGGCTGAGTGGCTCTTTTGCAGGCTTTAGACTCTCATAGCCATGTAAGAATGTGTGAGTGGTTATGTCTTGAAGGCATATGGTATGTGTGTGATATATGAATGTGTGTGCATGGTATTTAAAAGTTTGTGTGTACAGCAGAGTGTCAGATGTTCTGGTGGCTGGCTGTGTATGTTAAACTGATCCTTATAATGGATTTTGCAGAATGTTAGTTTCTGTAAGAAGAGATGGGAGTGAGGAGGACATTTCTTAAGCATTTTGTCTGGGGTAACATTTGCCAGGTTTTTCTTTGCAACCTGTCACATCCTGGGATAGCTCGGAGCAGTGGCAGCAGTGTCCATTGATCTAGAAGGCTTGCTAGCCAAGAAGCCAAATAAAGGGGCAAGAGGTCACACTATCCCATTGTGCTATTTATTGCTGCATGCCATTTGTCAGTATAGAGCATGCAGAAGGAGAAGCCATTTCTAGAAATGGCTAAACAGCTACAGGAATGAAATGGCACCTGTCCTAGAAGTTACTGTGGTTGTTTACTTCCCCTCTCCCGCCCCTGATGGACTGGTGATGAACCTAAGAATAACTTGCCTAACTAAAAATGTAGCCATTACATAAAGCCGGTCCTCCACTAAACACTCTGTAGATTTTCTTCAGCCTGTGAGAGAGTGGCGCTGTACATAACCTCAATTTTTTTTATTCCCAGAGCAGGATCCCAATTGTCCATTAGTTTTGACGCATCTCAGACCCGTGGACTTTCCTTGACTAGAGAGTTGTGTAGGTAGGTCCCTGCTTTTTGAGAACAGGGAGGTAAACTATCCCAATTTTTGTTTAGCAGAGAATTCATGTGTGTATTATTCTTCCTCCTGCTTACATTTACAGTCCTCTTCATTGATGCTTCTCATCAGTTCAGGCACAACTGGATACTTGCATGTGCCCATGCTTGCTCACTAGGATTAGAAGGCAAACCCTTCTTGTCACAGCGTGGCAAGCAGTTGGCTGTCCCAGGGAGCCCATCCTGGAAGTCCACAGTGGATGCACCTTAGGCTACATGTGAGCAGGAAGAGAGCTCCTTCCTGCCTCGAGTGGGTGCGCTACAGTGGGAGGAATGCAGCCTCATCCAGAGCTTAGCTAAGCTGCTCTTTCTTAGTAACTCAGTGTAGCTATGGTGACTTTTATCACCCAGTGTTCTTGATTTGACAACCCTTCTTTGTTTTCCCAGAAAATACTCACTGTGTTTGCCAAGCTTCTGGAAATAGCTACATCCTTTTGTGGTGGAGGATGGCATGGCCATGGGCCAGAGGGGCAGGATATTTTAGCTGTTGCTTGTCAGCACAGAGAGATGGGCGAGTAGCGTTTCAAAAACTAACACTTCTAAAGCTACGATAAGGTGCTCAGGCTACAGGGCTGGAGCCTGTGTTCATGCTTGAGATAAACGCCAGTGTCAGCGCCGCATTCACACCTCCCCTGTCACATTAGGCACCCCATGGTCCTGCCTTTCCCACTAGTCACTTGCTACAAAGCCTCAGCACAGGGGTATCAGGCCCTGTGCCTTTGTCTACAGAGTCTCCAGGGGCTGCATTGTTCCATGTGCCCTTGTGGTGACATTGAGGTGGCTAGAGGAAATACTGTGGGGTCGAATAGATTTGTCACCAAGGATTGTCACCCTGAACTTTGGACTCAGCCACTGCCCCTTGGGATGCACTGTCTAGCCATTGCTGTCTGGACAAAAGAGAAATGGGTGGACTAGCTATATGTCAGGGCTTGTGGTGTGAGTTAGGGGGTGTACAGAAGCGGGGCTGCTTCCTCCTGTGAATGCAAACTCCAAAGGCACTGTCTGAAATGAGACATTGGGGGAAAGCAGTTAAATCTGCTTATGGATGCTGAGGAAAGCACCGATTTCACTACAAGTTACTCACAGTCTCTCTCTCTCTCTGTAAAAGTTAATTTTGAGTCAAAAGTTTAGTGGCTATGGGCTGGGCAGAGTTATTCTGGAATTACAGGATTCCATTTAATTAATTTACAGGGACAAAAGACAGTTGTGTTAAGCATCTGAATGCTGCTAGAAAGCTGAAACCCTTGGGGCTGTGCCAATGGGTAAAAGAATCATTCATCTAACCAAAATATTTTAATCATTGCAAAATCCGAGTTTAAACCTAGCTTCAGGATGAGGACAACATGGAGTTCAAAGGTTTCCTCCTACATGTATGGTGTCAGCTTCAGCTCATGAAAGAGTGCTCCTTGTAAAGGCAAGTTGTATCATACCCATACTTCCAATGGGTTTGTATGGATGGGGAAATGAACGAGATTTTTCACCAAGCTGAAGAGGTCATCTCTTCACTAGGTGCTTGGAGAGTTAAGGTTACTACTTAAGTTAATATAACTGTCAACCAAATTGAGAATCCATGAGACTGGTCGCTGTTGATCAGCTGACAGGTACAGCTTCAGATCTCTCTCCCACTAGGTGTTTCAGTCCAGACCTTGAAGGATTTTCAGCCTATATAGGGCTAAATTCTTTACTCTTATAAGGGATACAGCTCTATTGATGTAGGGAAGGTTTTGGCCATTTGCACAAATAAAAAAAAAAATTGGCTTACAGCTCCATGTGTGCACAGACGGCTTCATGTGTGCAAGTCAGCAAATAGCATTTTTACACACAGTTTGCTTGCACTCAGTGGCGCGGTCAGGCTTGAGTAGTAGCTGCACATGGAAGGGTTGTGCAGTATGTCTGTTCATGCCTGATAGGCTATAGGAAATGTTGGACTTGCTTTCCTGTCGGTGATTTAGCTCCATGGCCTGTTAAAAGGGGGCCCTAGATGCCACCTTTAAGCCTGAACTTTAACGGCCTGGTTACATTGCTGTGCCCCACTGCAGTGAGTAGAATGTCCAAGAGTAAGTTTGATCCGTGTCTATCTGAACTTCCTGATCTGCGAGTGATTTGTTCTGTGTATCCACTCACTCTCTCCTGCAAGACTGGTCTCCCTCTGCTCTGCTTTGAAAGCTGGGTGGGAAAGCTATGCAACAGTAAGCAGTAATGGACAGGTAGGGTAAAAATATAGCCACACGATCTGTCTGAGTTTGACATATATTAATAGTCCTTTTTACAGGAAATAGTGCTTTCTGAAACGTTGGAGAACCCTCCAAAGTGTCTTCATTTGAGCACTCAAAACCCATCTTTGAAAAAACCCATCTTGTGAATGGGTGTGTATGCTGTAAACCCTTAACTGTGTTTAGTTAAAACCAACACGCTAGTATCGCTCCTCTTTGCACAGCTGATAGATGCCACAAAACTTTGGAGGCAGAGAATGCTTTTAGCGTCCCTTGCCCACTGGAGATTCTTCACATAACTTCTGCATTATTTGACCAAGAGGATTTGTTTTACCATGTCACCTCCCTGAGGATAACAGCACATTTTTTGCCTAGTGTTGAAGTGTGAAGACCATTGTGAGCCATGACATCATATCTCAGGCCAGAGCAGATCAGGAAATGGCCAAGAAGGCCTAAAATATTGGCCATGGGAAGAATGGATGGAGGAGAGAAGGGATATGATACAGCAACATTCTTTAGCCTAGATAGGTCAGATGCACCTGACAAGTGTAATAGGACCAGGACATCTTTGACACTTTAGCACATGATGATATCTCAGTGCAGAGAGATGGCTTGTGAGAGGCAGAGGTGAACTAGGGTGCAAATCCACTAGATGACATGCTAATAAATCAGAGCTGCCCTTAGAAAATAAGGAGTAAAGGCGGTATGGGCCTGAACAGCTAGGCTGCTGCAAATCTGACCTTTCTTTAACTCTAGGAGGCTTAATATGAATTCTGGGTCCCAATCACTAACCACAGCTAGAACAGTAATTCCCTCCAGACACATCAAAACTACCAGTGAAGAAAGACACATATATATATTAATGGCTATGGCTGTTTTGAGGAGGTGGAAGGGAAGGAAGGTGGTAATAGGAGAAAACCAGCAAACTACATTTTCTAGAAAATGTAATGTTTTTTGCAGAAAGAAATCATTATAAGTATTGCTTCATAAACTGAATAGTTTCAACTATTTTTTAACTGATGTAAACTAGAAGGGGATTAGTCAGTTAAAAAAAAAGGGGGGGGGGGGGGGGAGGTTTGTAAGGTAAGTTATCTCTGAGGTCTTGCTCAGTGGGTTACAAAGCTGAGGGCTTGTTTTAGTCCAAGGTTCCAACAGCCATGGAGCTTATCTCTGAAGTCAGAGCCAAGACAAGCCTTCAGGCTGGGTCATGCCAGTCTCATTTTGCCCACAGCACAGGACGTCTTCATTAAAGTCCAAACAGACCCGACTTGCAGACAGATCTCATGCTGTCTTGCTGCTGGTTTTGTAAGTAATCAGCTCTCCAAATTGCTAGAGCTGATTTCTCTCTCTGTAGTTCTCTCTTCTTGTTTCCTTGCGTCAAGCATTGAGAGCAGGATGATTTAGCTAAGACTTAGCTGCTTTTGGGTCTTTTAGTCTGTAATTGTATGGGACATGGGATTGGCCAGTGACTAAAGTATTGCTTTGCAAAGTGGAAATGTGTATCACCTTCATGATCTTGTCTGCAGTCTAGGCAACTGTTCGTCTCTATTTCCCTCCTGCACGAAGTGTGTATGATGCTCCCCTGCCTCATGTGGGTGTTATGAAACTAGGTGGTTGTCTGTGCAGCTTTGCAATCGTAGAGACAAGAACGATCGAGAGCTTCTGCAGATACTCAGTAATTGCCTGATGACCAGAAACCTTCCACTGGAGGGACAAGGCTGCATTTAAAACTTCTATACCTCCAAACTGTAACACTGTGTGGCCTTCCAGAGCTATTTTTTGCACATCCCTAATCATTATACTACTGTACTTTAAACCTCAGAACAGATCCCTACTTGTACAGGTCTGAGAGCTTGATTTGGTACCCTTTAACTTAGCTTCAAAGCAAGTACCTTCATTGAGACGACAAAACGTCCCGTCCCTCCCGGCTGAGCTTCTAGGCCCAGTGCCCACTGATTTGTTCCCTAATGATCCTGCCAGCTTGAGGCTGCTAAGCACAAGTGTTGGTGAGCCATGTGTGGAAGGCAGAAAGTTCAGAAGGCAGGAATTCCTGGAGCAGCAAGAGGAGGGGGGCATGACAGGAAGAGGAGACTGATACTTCGCTGAAGAGCCCATCACAAATAGTGCAAGAATAACAGTTCTCTGTCATGGCTACAGATTCCCTTATCTGGGAGCGTTAAGCGGTGGAGCCTGTCGACACCTCTGCCTCGCGCCCTGCCCTGCACTCAGCCGCCTGCAGATACAGAGTGGCTTGAACAAGTTCCAGTGCTCGCGCTCGCAGCTTCCCAGGACCCCGCAGCGCGGCACTGCTGGGCAGCCAGGTGACATCACTGCCAACAGCCATGTAGGCGCTTCCTGTGTCACATTCCCAACTGAAGAGCCTCTTGCCAAATCCTTGTCGTTCGACACAGTCTTTTTAGGAACAAATGGTCTAATTTTAGCCTGACTACCACAAACACCTTCCTGAAATAGACTCTGACTCTCTCCTGCCTTGTGCATGTTCTTGAGAGTTTGAAAACAAAATCCCTAGTCCATAGGGTCCGCAGCTAAGGCCTCTGTCAGCCTAAATTTGGGCAGTAAGAAATACTGAGCAGTGCAGTGGGGAAACTGCTGTCGCTGTTAGACTCATACTGAGCTGCGCAAGGAGAGGAATGTTCCAGAGAGGCAGAAACTCAGGTGATGGCACATCACAAAGTTGTATGGAGCTGGTCCGATATGGATGAGCTGTTCTGTAGTTCAGGGACTTTGCAATAGAAAGAACTTGTTGTTTTCTGGACTGGCTGCAGCCAGTTATGACATGTAGAAGTATAGTGAATAGACTTACTCAGTGTCCTGTGTGGTTTGCTTAAGACAATTGCTCTAATCATCATCGTTTCTTTTTGGGGTCTAACTAGATGAGCCCTGGCCTAGGAGTCAATTAACTGTGGTTCTGATCCTCTAGCAAAGTCATTTTGTATCTGTCTGTGCTGTCCTTGAAGGGCATGTGACCTGCTTTGAGAACAAATAAGAAGAAGAACTAGGAATCACTGCAAGATGAGGACAAGGAGCACAAACTCCACAAAATTACTGGGGTTTTATGCGCCAGCCTTTTGCTGTTTCCGTGAGCTTGAATATGTGAGCTCTTGCACTGAAGGATCAATGCAAGCCTGAACTGCTGTTTTTAATTAGCAGAGAGTAAAAAGCCATGTCTTTAAAGAACTCTCTAAATAGGAAAGGAAAAAATGTTTTCAGGCAGCTGTTGTCTTTATGTCGCTCTCTTGGGAGTGACACACACCCCCTTTATGTTCCTTTAGACCTGCTAATTAAGCAGCTCCTTGTATCTGCAGGTCAGTTCATCAGCTAATGGACTCCCTGCAGTCTCCAGTGCACCATGTCCTGAAGGATAAACAGGAAAAAGCAAAAAGCCCCTGGGGATCCAACTGGATTTCGGGCTGACTTGGCCATGGAGCCTTTTCTGAGCAGTACTGAAAGCAGGCCCATGAGACAAAGAACAATAGCCCCTGAGTCTGTTACCCTGGGGTTTGCCAGGGTCGTTGGGTACATGGCTTAGCCTCTGCAGGGTGTGAGACTATTAGCCAGGGGAGCTTCCCGGCTTGCCATCATTCAGCTGAGGACTAAAAATACTGTTGGCTCACATAAGGTGAGTGCAAAGTGGCTGGTGTTGCTGAATACTCTAAAGGCCAAACCCCTGGTGCCTGGGTCCAGCTGGGCTTTAATGGAGGAGAACAAAAGTGGTGGTAGGGCTTCACGTGCCGAGCATCCCAGCAGGAGCTGGGAGTACTCCAGCACAGTAATGGAAGGACAGAAGGGACCTGGGGGACAGGACTTCTGCATTCTGGGTGAGGCCCTGAATTACCCCAACTACTGCACAGTCTGGGATAGCTTTTGCTCTCTTTCTCTAGCAGTATCGTCTAGGATCTTTGAAATGTGACTGGGAAGAACTTTGTCAAACTGATTAATTTCAATGAACTATTTTTGTTTCCAGCTTCCCACCCCCCTCTCATTTGGACATGTGTCTTTAATGACAAACTTCTTAACACCCTGAAAAGCAGTGCAGAACCCATAGGTTAGGTAACTTACTGGAGGTCATCAAACAAGTTGCTAGCAGAGTCAACTGCTCAGCCTTGGGGTTTTTTTTTGGTTTTTTTTTTTTTTGGCTTCTATTTCTGCATCTGGGCCATAGAGATCATCCCAGCTGTTCTGGAATATGTTAGAGTAGGGAACAGTCACTGTCAGAGTGGGTTTGGGAATCTGGACCAGCTAGAGGCTGACAAATACTCTAGGATACGTGCTTTTTTTTCTATTTCATCTTATTAATCTGCCTCCCTTTTTACCTGCTCTCTGGTTTCAAGGGCATGTTCCCATTTAATGCCTTGTCTTAAAAGACTTGTTTTGCCCTTCTAGCTTCTCTGTCCTTCTCCATCTCAAGAGGGAAATGCTGTGGCAACTCAATGACATTCCCTTCTTCTCCTTTCACTGCTTGTAACAAAGTGTGTGTGGGACTAGAGTCTGGTCTTCTCTTGGCAGCCCAAAAGGATGCTTAAAGGACTGAATGCGCCCGTAGCAGGCAGGCCTGTAATGACACCTGGCGTTCAGCCTAGGAAAATGCTGATTATTGCACTGCCCTGCTCTGGCCTTGTGAGAATTCAGGTGTGAACAGGCTGGCTGAAGCGGGAAACAGCGATTCTTGTTTCTAGATCTGCTGAGAGGACCAGGGCGACTTATTATCCAGACTCTGCATCCCATGTAACTCAGCAGTATGACTGGTGCAGGATGGCTAAAATAGTTCATATGATCTTTATGGAAGTGGAGTGTAACCTCTGAATTACACTCAGGGAAGACTATGGAGAAACTGACTTCATATTTCAAGCTCAAAAAGGGAAACTGTTTTTATCCCTACAGGATTTGTTTAGTCGAAGGTGCCTTTGATTAGGTTGAAATCCACTACCCCATCATAGTTTAAACTTGAGACTTTGTATTAGTCTGATCCAGACCCAGGTTTTCAGTCCAGAAAATGTTTCATCTTACCACAAGTCAGTCTCAGAGTTAGGCCAGCCAACCTGGTACAGCCTCAGCCTTCACCCACTCCAAGGCTTGTTGTATGTTAGGCATAGACAACCCAAAAATCTTTGGAAACCAAGTCACCATATCAAAGCATCAGCCATATGCATAGAAAGCAGCTCATCACTTCCTCCATCCTCTCTGGAGAGGGACTGTTCAGAGTTGAACCAAAGCATGTTTCGTTAATGAACGCTAATTGCTGTCTATCATCAAGCACACAGGGCCATTTTCTACTAAATTTCTAAATTAAAAATCCACACTGAAGCCTCTGAAGAGATGAAGATCAGAACAGGCTCAATTTTCCATGCAAATAATTTGCCTCTGATCTTGACCCAGGATTTTCATAACAATTAGAGACAGCATGAGGTTCCTGTGGCTCTGAGCTGCCCTGTGGTCCCCAGCTGTCCCTCTCCCTCTCCGGGGTGATGTTCCTTTCATGCCTGCTTGTGAAGGGATATGTGCACCTGAGGCATTTTCCTTCGCTGACTTGAAAGTCATGGCTCTTCAACAACATTTTATCTCTGTCCCCCCTTGCCTGTTTTTTTTCCACATTTGATCCCACTTGCTGAGTGCTGACAGTAACCAGATGAAAGGATCCCAGCCTTTCAGTATCAGTACGGGGCATCAATCTAGATTTATATATGTGTGTTTGAGCACATGTGATTGTGTGTTTGTTTAACGCTGTGTGAGCACGCCTGTGCAGTTTCCATGCATCTCCACTAATACCATCATCAAGCATTTAAAAAAAGACACACCACCATCCCCTTGGATTCAAGAGACTGACTTTAAAAAGAGTTATTTTTTTGAAGTGTTTGATTTGTATTCCTCATGGCTTTCTGTGATGCATCATGCTGTAATATGATTTACATTTGTTTTCTTTGGTGTGAAAGTATTGGAGCAACTTACCAGCTACCTTAATGGGAAAATCTTAACCACATGCTTGCAGATATCTTTTAACAGCAATGAAATTGTATTTGCACCCGTATAAATATTCTGTGTCGACAAGTTCTGAGATTTGGGGAGGTGGGAAGGGAATTTGTGCTTGAGATTGGCAAAATATCTTGTTAGGTTTTTATAAATTGTGAGACCGGAGTGACCGTTGTGATCATTGAAGCAAAATTCTGCATGAGTTGAACCACTGAATTTGCTTGAAATAATTCTTGCTTGAACTGGTGAATATATTTTTAGAACAACACCTGATCTTGATTCATAAGACACTAGTGCTAGAGTTAGTTCTGTGGTTCATTCTTTTTCATGTAGAAACATGCATATTACATTTATTGTGAATATTTCAGCCTCTGATTTTGGCTTACTTATCTACAAGACCAAATAGTTCTTTAGCTGTCCTTCCGCGATCCCCAGCCCTTGAGAGCAAGTTGATGTCATCACCTCAGGCTAAGCTTCCTTCCTTCCTTCCACACAGACAGTCCTCCAGTGACTTTCCCTGAGCTGACTGAAAGGAGCAGCTCTTGGCTTTCATTCTGTAAGGAGACAACTTGTATGAGGTTTTTCAGTTGTTCTTATTAGCCAAGTGAATGACAGAGATACCCCAACCAGCTCCCTTTGAAGCTCATAAAGCTACTTTTATTTTGGCAAAAAAATTAAAAACAAAGACCAATTGCAGCTTTCCAAGCTTGACTTCCTCTTAAATACATACCTTTATTTTTGCTGCCTTTTGCAACCATTAAGCACTGCCTTACATCCCTTAAAAAGAACTTTAATCTGCTAAGATCTTTCTCTTATGCAGTAGTAATGCTCTACATAAACCTGTCGACTGCGAGAGGAAACAGGCCAAACCCTGTCCCCCACGCTTGTGTTTCTCTTCCCATCAGAATGGTTCCCTCACTCTGGAATTCTATTCTACTCAAAGAAGGCAGCTAGCAGGAGAGGGTTAATGATATGTGCAGCCCACTTACAAATTAATTGAACTCCGGATAGAGTTACTAATTGTCAACGTCAGGAACTAATTCAGTTTGCTTTGATTTCTCCGAGTCATACATAGAAGAGGAATTTACTAGGCTCTGCTCATCACTACAGAGGTGTCTTTTCTTCCATCAAAGAAAGAAAAGCAAAATATGATTTGATGGGAGAAATAGCTTGTCCTTCTAATGTCTTCTATACAGCTAGACTGCATCTTCATCTCACCATCCAACCCCCTTGGTGAATGGATAAGGGGAAAAAATACACGTATGGAGAGGAGATTCCTCTGTAGTGGAGAAGAGCTGGAAAGACAAAGTGCTGCAGGGACTTAGTAGAAGTAATTTAATGTTGTTCCCACTTCATTTGTATCTCTGAAACGGTGATCAAAAAGAGTTATTAACATGTCCTCTTCTCTGTCAGGGTCTCGCTACTACCTCTCCTACTATCTACAGTTCTACATGCCTTGCAAGCGATAGTTTACTGGAGGGATGTACAGGCTAGCTTGAAATAAGCTGGCTCAGGTTCTGAAAGTGTCCTCACTATGTCTGGACTTCGATGGCTAGATTCTGTGTCACCTACAAATATGAATCTAGAATAGCTTTACTGGAGTGAAGGAGGTCACATTGCTGCACATCTTTTATCTACCACTCGTGCTCCTGATGGAACTCCACCTGCACTTTTGCAGCTTCTCCTTGTTTAGAGACACCTTTCTAAATTTCTGTTGGTGTTTTAGGTTCCCGAGTAAACATACTAGTTAAAAACATGAATTATGGCTAAGAACAAAAAGAGAATGTTATTTAAATGAAATGTGTGTGCCTGGGGCAGTCCAATCATTTCTTATCCTGTCACATCTCATCTACAAAACCTGGGAGAAACTCATTTTTCTGCATTGCTTTAATACCGTGGTCTCCAAGCTGTGCCCTGTGTTCTAAATCGGCACCTTTGCCACCTTCCCCCGAAGCAGGCGAGCCCAATGGAGTGAGGTTCTCCTGGAGGCTCTGGTTGGAGCTTTGACGAAAGCCATTCCTCTGCTTCTCACGCATGCCATGGGTGGCACTCTCAGGGGTCCAGGCTGGTCTGGAACTCCTTTGTGTGTGACTGTCAAGGCTCAGCTCATCCCAGGGCATTGCAGGGCTCTGCTCAGCCAGTGCTGCTCCCACAGCATCTGCGCTACGCTATTGACAGAGAGGAACACACGTTAGAGCTTGTATTTGCACACAGCAGAGCCCTCTACTTGCAGGACAAGGAGGCAAGTTCTACACGTCTTAGCCCTTAGTGAATGGCTCGTTACCTAGGAAATCTCACCCCGCGAAACGTTCACCTCCTTACTTGTGGGACAGATCCCTGGCTACTTTCCATCTTCTTTTGCTTGGAGATTGCTGGATTCCAGTGACACACCAGGCTGTCATTTTGGACACTGTAGTTCTTGTTACCAAGAAGCCAGTAGGTTTTCATTTTCCCTTTGCCCTGGGACAAGAAAAAGGAGAGAGCAGAAAACACCTATTTTCATGGGATATGAAGCAGAGCAGAGAATCAATATTAGCAGGGCTACTACCTGTACTGCATTTGTTATCTCTCCTTCTCTCATAAGTGGCTGCTGTTTGGGGAAAGAATTTTAATTTGTATGCAGTTTGGGTGCTAATAATTATTCCAGTTCAGAAAAAGGCTTTGCTGGTCACTGATGATATTGCTAAGGGTTTAAAATCAGCTTTACACCCATGTGTCTTAGTAACTGAATCCTAATGCTTTCACCCATATTCATGCGGTTCCATGCAGGTGCAGACATAGTCGCTGTATTTCAAAGTGCACACGAACACTTTTGCGTCAGTTAGAACTAATGTATAGCCCCTTCCAACTGAATTAGCAAAAGAACCTTGGGGCCACGGTTAAAAATTGACTTGCAATTCACCGAAGAGCAATGGCCAAATCTATCTTATCTCCTTCCTGTCTCATTAAACACATTTACTGTTGCAAAGTTACAGAAAAGCTGTTACCTTGACTTCAATTTCTCCTCTCAGTTCAATTTCATATGCATCATCTGTGAGAAGGGCATTATATGTAGCAGAACTGATATGGATCTTCTGCGCTAGGATTCAGAACAGAGCATTAGAAATGAATGATTCCCCTATTCCCAGAGACCACACACCAGCCCTCCGGCATTTATCAGCCCAGTGTTTCCACCTCCTCTTTGGATAAACGTCAGGTTGAGGAAGAAGCACAAAGAAGGGGAAGATGCCTTAAATGTTGGTTGAGGACTCTGTGACACTGTACACAGATGTCAGCTAAAACATAGCAGCGGTTCAGCAGGTTAACTGACCACTGACATGACTGTGCAGCGCTGCACTGCACAACAGCATTGTACAGCAGTAAAAATAGGTGATATTGGTAGCAAAGGCAGCATAAAAGGCCAGACCAAGAGAACATGCACTTGCCTCTCCTATGTGTACCCATGGTGTTTCTACCTAATGTCTTTGTGTTAAAGTCCTTAAAATCAAACTCAGCTTATCTTGTGCTATTTGCCTTTTGTCACCCTCTTTCTCCTTATTTCCAATCACTTTCCAGAAATGGCATAAGGGTTTTGACTCTACTTGCCCACGTAAATACACAGGAGTTTCTCTTGCTTATTTGATAACTGGTGTAGGTACAGGAATAGTGGGTGCTGCAGGTCATGCATGTGCTGGTTCTTTAGATCTACGGTAATTAGTTCTCTAGCCTGGGATGTGCGGCAGAGAATGCTCCTTCTCCTGTACGAACCTTATTTCACACTTGGCCATGCCCAATGTGAGGGCGTGTCAGAGGCTTTCCTTTCACTGCAGTACCCAAGAGATGTAGAGTGCAGGTGTGAGCCTGGCTGGTGTGTGAGGAATGCACAGATTGTGCCCGAGTTACTTACGCAAGCTGGTGGACTCCATGCGGGAGGCTGTGTTTACAGTGTCCCCAAAAAGGCAATACCGAGGCATTTTGTACCCCACAACTCCAGCTACGCAGGGTCCTGAGAAAATAAAAGGCAGAGAGACCCCAATAAGAAACAAGTGGAAAAAGTGCAGGGAGATGCCAAATGCAGACACCTTTGCTAGTCACTCTGGATCCTCAGAGAGCGATGGGAGTTGGGAATACTCAGCGCATCTAGGGCCTGGCTGCACAGTATTTACTTAAGGAAAGAAGTCACGATTTGATCAGCTGTAGCTAATTGGTGCTGATATCAGGGGAAGATGCACTTTGCCAATACTAAATTGTTTCGCAGCCCTTTCCACACTGTTACTACTACTGCTGGAACTGGGAGAAATACTCATCCCGCGGTCCTGCGGGGAGTCAATGGCTCGTACAGAAATGCAGAATTCTTTTCTCCTCACACAATTAGACTGTGTCCTGTTCTCTTTTTCTCATGCCACCACCTCAGCACACCTACCTGTGTGTATCCCAGCCCGCAGCTGCAGTCTGCCCATTGGCATGTGAGGGATCACAACCTGACGAACTGCTGCCACCAGATCCAGAGACATTTTGGCAATCTCATCAGCGTGTTTGGTGCCATTCCTCTCTGGCAGGCCACTCACTACCATGTAGGCATCACCAATAGTTTCCACCTGATGGGAAGGGGCACATGTCACTAAGTGGCAGGCACCAAACTTTTCTTTCAAAAGGAGATCAGAATAAAATATATCTCAGCCGTCCACCACTTGCCAAGCTGCGGTGTAGTCCTTGTGCGACGATGGGTCTTGGATTTCGTGGCTTTTGGCCGGTTGGCCTGGTGTGTTTGATGTTCACTAGGGAGCAAAGCAAGTAAGATTTCAGCAACTTCCAGATTCCTTGCCTTCAGGTTTGTACTCACCTTGTAAACATCATAAGACTCAATCCTGCTGTCAAAGCAGACGTACAGATTGTTGAGCATCTCAACAACTTGCAAGGGAGTACAGGAGGCAGCAATGCTTGTGAAGCCCACGATGTCCGAGAAAAAGATAGTTACCTGTCACAGGGAGAAGGAAAGTGTGAAGCTAAGGTCTCCAGGCAACAGTGGCGGAGCCTTTGAAGAGTTTCGGGATTTGTGAAATTCTGAGCAGAACGGCCTGAGGCACAGGATACACATAGAACCAGTGTTGCAGAACTGAATAGATACGATCCTAAATTAACAAGCTCTGGCCCTGGATTGTTCTCTATTACTTTGTCAGATAAAATTATGTTTATCTCCAAAGTTTATCATCTGCGCTTCTCTGAATACCTTGTGCTAGATGGGAGACTGAAAGTCAAATCCTTTGAATCTTGTGAGCAGTGATCAACAGACTTCTTACAGAAGTAGGGCCTGATTTTTCCTTAAAGCGATATAAACTGTGGTAGAGATCAAAACTAGGTATCTGAACAAACTGTGATAAAACCTCAACTTCTGTCCCTGCTCTTGTTGAATTAGGAAATATTAACTGGATTTTGTTTTTCTTCAAATGATGTTTATCTTTGTTATGATCAAGTAATTTACAAAGAAATTAACTTTTTTAAAAAATCAAATTTATAAAAGAAAGAACAACAGAAACCATAACAACTGAATTGAGGAAGGGAAATGTGTGTTATAGCTGTTGGCAAACAATCAAGTGTTTCTTCTCTGTGCTGCCTGAACTTTGTCAGTGTTCAAACTAAAATGGTTTTTTTATTCATCCTTGGTAATACCGATTAATCCAGAAGAGCCACCTTTTCACTCCCTGCCTTGGTTCAGCTACTTTTGATGTCATGACTATTGTAGATTATAATTAATTGTGCAATTACAGGTTGCTGTTTCGATAATGACACCTACAAATTAAATGCAAACATTTATTATTGTGTTTCACAGCTGAAAGTAACGGATGATCCAGGGGAAAAAGAGTGAATAGAATTGCAATTACTTTAGCGTGAGGATTTTGGCTGTGGGCTATGCAGCACAGCTGCTAAATTCAGCATTGACAGTAGTACGCATGCTGTGAGGCAGAGCTGCAAATAAATAGGTGCCTGGCCAAACTCTGCCCTTGTTTTTATGTCGACAGGCTTCGTTACAGTTACACACTCGAGGCTACGAGATCATCAGTCCCTCTCATCCTTCTCTAAGCCCCATGCTTTCCTTTCAGTTATGTTTATGGAATCATACTGACAAATACAGACAGGACTTGTCCTACGTTGTTTTTCATGATTCTTCCCATTTTACAAGGGGGAAACTCATTTCTTGCTCCTATGTACTCGTGATCTAAGGATGCTGGCTGGCTCTCATGAGTAGGCTCTTAAACCCAAAGAAGACAACTTGCCAATATAGGATCTTTGACATCTAAAGCTACGCTTCTGGAAATTTCAGCTCTTCTTCCTTCCCCATCAGCCTAAGTGCTTCATGGCACATTACACAGCTCTTTCCAAAACCCACTGTGAATATTTGGATTTCCAGCCACACTCAACTGTGGGTGCAAAACCAGATTCCTCAAAGCGGTGGCAAGGTAGGTGGTTTTTTAGGTGAATACTTTTCTATCCTTGCTGACAGCATCCTTTCCATTTGCTAACCTGATCATAGTTTTCTGCCTCGACTTTTTGGCATTTCCTTAGCTGCTTGGCCACAGATTTTGGCAACATCTGGTGCAAGAGGTCCTCAGCAAGCCGCCTCTCCCTTTTCAAGTCCTCTGTCTTTTCCTTGAGGTTCCTGGCATAATTGTGTATCCAATCTGTCATTTGCTTGAAGGACACCAGGATTGTGGGGTAAATGAGACAGGCTATCACTAACAGACCGATCTTAAGGCTCATGGTGGACACGATTTCTTTAGATTTCTTGATGAGCTTTTCCTGTCCCTTCTGCAGTAGGCAGCTCTGTACATAATGCAATCCCTTTACCAAGGCTTCAATGGACACAAATTCATCTGAGCCCAGGAATGGGATAAAAAAAGAGATTCCTTCATAGCGGGTGAAATGAAGTGACAGATTGACATTATCCATCCAGCACTTATGTACACTCTCTGATGAGAAGATAGCATAATTCAGAATGGCAAAAAATTGATGCAATGTTGTTTGAAAGCTTGTAGGTGCTGGCATTAAATGAGCTTTAAGCATGGCTTCTCTTATGCGAAGGATGAGTTTAAAAGCTACTATGTCTGCCCAGTCAGGATTGTATCTCATAGCTTTGAGGTCTTCATGGGGACTACTGAAGTGCTCCAGCAGTTCAGAGATCACTCTGGATAGCACCTGGCTGGCTTCAGGATCCTCTGTGCTATTTAATTTTTGTCTCATGTCAATGATGTAAAATCTACAAATGGAGATTTTCTCCTTCTTGCATTGGCAATTCTCACAATACAGTTCTGCTTCACTTGCCTTACAGAGGGAGTTTAGATTCCCCAATAGCTGAGCATGAAATGATCTCTTGCTCTTGTCTGCTGCTGGGAACAGCCAGCTGTGCCTTTCCTCCTGCAGCAGATAGATGAGGCGAACAGCCCAAAGGTTTTCACAGGAGGCAAGTTCCTGAAGCGCTTTCCCTGTGTTTCTCCATGTTTCCAAGCTGTTGCTCAAATCAAAAGAAATGGCTCCAAGGAGGCTGCAGAGGGAGACCACGCATGCTGTCAAAATCCTTCCAACTGTTTTTCTACCACCAGCATTGGAGGGGGCAGAACATCTAAAAAAAAGGGGAAAAAAAAAAAAAAGAGTGGGGGTGTCTGATCCCTGGGTTGTTTCTTGCAGCTCCTGAAAACATAACTGGGGCTAGTAGTGATGTTTAACAATTCACATGCATTCTGAAACAAAACACAGGGATCATGCATTAGCTGCATGTTATTGAAAGTTATATTTTATTGTATTTTGTTCCACCTGACATTTTATTTTAAAAGAAAAGGTGTGTTAAAGAGACTGTTTCCATGACACATTCAGAACTGCAAAAACATATGAATGAAATCATACAGATCTTCTGTGAGTATTAAAACTGATAAAATAACTTGCTGTAGGTTTCATTCCCTGTGGTACTTCTACCCAAATCTTAAAAGAAGCCCATGAAAAGATGGGTTACTTATTTTAGTGATCACAAATGGGAACTGTTGAATTTTTTAATCAAACTTTTAGAATTTGTTCTTTATGGGAATTTCTAGATGATGAATAATTTGTGTCGATATGTTCAAATGAGCTCAGACGTTTCCACAATGTTGTCTAAGTACTTCAAAAGGAAAATGAATCAAATTTCAGTTTTGTTTCAGTTCTTACAGAAGCATGTACATATCCAACTTTTACTGTTTGACTTTCATGATTACCTTTTCTGTCCTTCTCTTTCATGCTGCACATAATTGACATCCATGCTCCATACAGCAAAGTAACCTCTAATGATTTTCATTTTCAGAACTATTAATCAATCATTTATAATTTTACATTAATGATACTCATGAAAACAACTCAGGATGTTATGCTGAAGCTGGTGACTCCTGAATAACTGCGCAACCCTTATTTCCACTGATAAAGAACACATCAGGGGACTGGCTTGCTGATCAGTCCATTTAGCTCAGTCCTTTTTTTTTTGTCTTTTTGTTTTTCTTTTCCTCTACATAGTAGAGGTGATTGAAAAAAGCCCTCCTCAGATCCCCTGCTCTTTCAGATAGTGAAATTACTCTTTTAATAAGATAAATAAAGACCCAATAAAGCCTGCTATTTCTCAGCAGAGGCTGATACTAGGCAAAACAAGTTCCTGCTGGGCTCTTCGCAGCAGAATGGTGGTCAATGGTTGTAAAGTAGAAGAAAAGTAATAAAAGTACAGTCCCCGAAGCTGGTAAACAGCCATGTTTTCTCTTACTTATTTAATACAATTTATGTTTAATAAAATATATATATTTATTTTTAATCCAAAGGTAACAACTGCAAAACGTCTGACTGAAAGGAACCGCAAGCCTAGAAAAATTTATCTCTGAACCCAGATACATTTCTGGTTTTGCAATGAACTTCCACTCTTTTCCTTACTCTATCTACTGCTTACCTTTGAGTCACTTGTCCTTGGGTTTTAATCGATGGTTTTACTCTTGAATCCATCTAAATGTGTGCCAGGAGGGAGAAGAAAAACACAACAAAAATCCACCTTGATTTTATACTGCCTACCTTTTATTACAATGAAAGAAATATAAATAGGGGCTTTAATGTAGTACCAGGCTAAAAGGCGGTGATTCTGCTTGTGCTTTGCAAAAAATCCCCATTTGTGTCTGTGTGTCAGCCACAGTGACAGTTCAGAGGTCTTCACCCGGCATCTGAATGCCTTAAGAACAAGCAGCGGGGATCTGAAGGAGGTAGGTCTGCAGAGATGCTGCCGGCACTCACTGCTGGATTTTACCCTTCCCCTTGCTAAGTCGCAAGATCTCACGGGGTGTTAAAAACCTCTCTGTAAAAGCATTTTGCAGCGCTCCCACACTCACCTGCATGGACCTGCTTGCACCCGTGCTGTCTTTTCCCTGGGCATTGCCACTGCTTGCTCTGGTGAGTCCCGCTCGCAGACGCCGGGGTCCCGGCAGCTGCCTGCCTGCTGCCTTCAGCCTGCCAGCGCCTCGCTTTCTCACCCCCTACCCCCGGAGTTGTTCCTGTGGCTCTCCAACTCTTCCCGCTGCCCAGCCTCTTCGCAGCAGGCTCACATCTTCCCCCAGGTGAGGCTAGCAAGCTCCAGCCCAAGGCAGGGGAAAGGCTGTAAAATTATCACTAAAACCAGGCTCTGGTCCTGACAATACACAGGAAGAAGTGACAGGGACACATGTTTTTCTTTCATCTTGCAAAAAATAGTGTTTATTGCAGTATGGTTAGGTACAATACTTGTGTTGTTAAAAGCATAATTTCCCAGCTCTTTGTGATCAAAGGTGTCATGATTCTGACTTTATTTGAACTGTTTTTCTTCTTGGCATCTATCATCCAGTTCTCTTTAGATTAGTTGGTTGCCATAACCTACAAAAATGTAAAACAAGTGAAAAATCAGATCATGAGACCTAGGAGTTTGTGAATAGCATATATTGCATCCAAGATGCAGGATTTAAATAACTGAAATAAGATTTTTGCTTCTCAGCCACTTTTTAGATTAAAGTTTATATTAAATTAAAAAATAATTGATGTTCCAGACTTGAGCAGCCTGTGCTGCCTTCTAGGATGCAATTGCAGCAATCAGTGTTATTGATGAATACAAATTTGAGTAATCACTTCTAAAGTCATACCAGTAAAATCTTTATGACTATAAATATAGCTCTATTATAAACGGAGAATGCATTTCTAAACAGCGAGACTTATTTAAAAATGAAAATAATCTGGATAACTGTTTAAGAAGAGGATACTTTATTTTTGCGGCAGAGACTGCTTTTGCACTGGTAAGGGCTTGTCTACAGAGGTTACTTGTATGTAAGGAAGCATTTGAATCAAAAGTGGTACAGCTCCCTGAGTAGGTGGCAGAAATGCCAATCAGAGAGAACCTCAGAAAGAGCTAAGTGTCTGTATTCTCTAGCAGCAATACCTAGAACCTTACCTGCTGGATCCAGTTATTGTAAGCAGAGACCCGGGTGAAGACAGAAGGCTTGTGATAATAGTTGCAGCCAAGAGAAGAGCCAAAGCTGACTATACCATGTACTTCCCACCTGCCGTCAGCACCTTGGCAGTTCAGTGGGCCACCGGAGTCTCCCTGGGAGGAAGGGGGAACACAGTTAATGGCAGTCACAGTGTGAATAGCTCCTCCTTGGTTTTTTTTAAGCTTTCCTTCCCATCAGGCCTGTTTGTGGCTGAAACCAAGCCCTAAGAGCGGTGTTCTCTGGACTCACATTACAACTGGAGGTGATTCCATCCCCACCAGCGCAAACCATGGTGCGTTTCACGATGCTTCCCCACCAGCTAGGCTTGGAACAAGTTGCATAATCCACCACCAGCAAAAGGCCTTGCTGCAGGTCATCTGGAAGAGCTCCATTTGCTGGCAGGGAATAGAAACAAAGGAGTCATGGTACCAGCTGGCACTGAAGAAAGAACAAAACCGCATTGTTAAGTTTCTCCCAGGATCTGGGTACTATCCCTCCAGGTAGAAACTCCATAGGGGCTGTATTAAAGGAGAAGCTGTATAATCCATTCCTTAGCTCCATTCTTTTACATATATGTATTAAAAAAAAAAAAAAGGCCTTAACTTACTAATAATTTGCATTCCATTTTAAAACACCTCACTGTTAGAGAAATAAAGGGCTGTTCTTTGTTCAGGAGTTTGCAATTTACTTATCATTCTAGGAATTGCCTCTTGAGCCGAGCTGACACTTCTGCTGAAGTCTCTGAGATTTTCTTCACTTTACGTCTATTCCCTTATGTGTCTTTTCAGTTATTCAGCAGGGTATGTTGGGATTAGCAGTCACCAGTCTGTACACTGTTAACGTTTGTGTTACAATAGCTTCTAAAAGCTCAGTACAGGGCCCTCTGGTGCTTTACTAGGCCCATTACAAGCAAAATAAACTGAAAAGGTGGGGAAAAATCATCCTGTGCGAGTGAGTGGGGCTTGATAAACTACCTCGCTACATTGAGGTTGAGGGGATCTTGAGCACCAGCAATAGCCTTTTTCCAATCAATCCCAAAGGAGAAGGCAGTACTGAAAGATTTTGTTCCACAAGTTTGCAAATGTCCGAGTACTTACTCTGCAGTCTTCCCCAGCCTGTCACGTAGCAGGCGGTGTTGGATGATAGGATGCTTTGTGCAGGGGGGAGGCAGGCCAGCTTAATATGGTCACTTAGGGTGACGTGTTCAGTGAGTTTGATCAAAGCAATGTCGTACCTGTAGTAATACGCACGCATTTGAGAGTGGGGAAGAGAAAGGGAAGGGGTGAAGAGGTTTGCACTTAGATTAAGACACAGTATTATGAATACTTAGTGGTTATACAGCACTTGGTCTATTTAAAAGAGATGCAAGGGAGCAAGGAGGCCAGTACATAAGCAGTAAAGATTCCTCCACCCTCAAAGCAATGGGGAGATCCATGGACGGGAAAGCTATTCCCTGCAGAATTTTTGTGCTGGCAGCTTTATGGTAATTGCCTTTTATAGGTTCTTTTCACCAAAACCAAGCATGTGTTAGGACTAAGTCCAAGGACCTGGAAACTGAGGGGATTTCTTTGCTAATGCCCTTAGCCTGCACCAGGACATAGGAGCCCTTCAGCAACAAAGATATTAATACCATTGATCAATACTACTCTGTGTTTATGCCGTTTGTAGGAGGGCTTCAAAGAGTGTTTTATAAATTAATTCATTCCTTCCACTGTACGAAAGAAATCATTGCATAGAACAGCCTCCCACCCAAGCATGGACATGCAAAACGGCATCTGAAAACACAATGAATCAACAAGCAATTAATATTGAAAGTTCTTTGTCTTCTCTTGAGGGGGAAAGGTACAACCTGGAGACTCAACTCTCATCTGTAAGCAAACATTTAGAAGTACCACTATAAGCTGCACCAGGAGCTTCTAAACATTTATCCATTTAGCTGCCACAGCTCAGGGTGGGTGGGATTCAGGCAGTTTAATTTTTGCCTTGTATCTAACAACTGAAAAAATACTTGCCACCAGCTTACCCATTTGCAACATTCTGTGGATCCCAGTTCTCATTGACAATGATTTTTTCTGGAGGAAGTGCAATTGATCCTTCTTCCACAGCTGCTAGGTTGTATTTTCCAAGAAATACTCGATAGTTCCTAGAAGAACTGGGCAAGAAAAGGACTACTGCTCAGTTATGGAGCTGCTGGCTTGCTGCTTAGGCATCCTCATCTTTGCCACCTGAGATATTCGGTAAGAATATCCTTAGGACTGTAATCTCACATCACATGCATGATTTGTCTGACTGATTTGCTAAGACCAAAGCATTATGTGCTAGGCTTAATAATAATTTCATCTCCAAGCCATCCTGTCAACTCCTGCTTAAGGCTTCATTAACAAACTCAAAATGCCTCCAATCTTTGCAGGATTCAGCTCGTATTCTTCAATGAAGTAAACCATTTGGACTGCTTTTTTGACAGTGATAAACAGCTTCACTGATAAACAGCTGTGTGATAGATATAATATGTAGGATTTATAACAATAACATGCAGCCAATCCTTCTTATTTCATAGGATGATATTTTCTACAACTTAGTGTTACAATAACCAAGAACTGTATGTACCTATTGAAGGACATATGCTACCAAACCAAAATAGGGTTATCTTTGTGGAAGCAGTTTTGATGATGAAAGGGCGTAGCTGTACCTGATCATTTCTTTGTTATACAGCCCCATAATATGAAGATCTTACAGAAAATGATGAAGTACCTGATGCAGTGTGCAGCTGTCATCACCCAGTTGGTTGCAATGAGGGTTCCTCCGCAGGTGTGATACCATTTGCCATTTGAGTTGTATTGAAGGGAGGCCTAGGATCAACGTATCAAGTAAGGCTCAGATTTTTGCGTACTGATTTTTCATTGTTGCACTTCCCTGCTACACCCAGAACACAACTTGCTGCTGGAAGATGGTGGGAGGCTTTTAAGCAACAAGTTTCCAACTCTTGGTCACAGAAAAGGTTTTCCTCCTTCCCTGTCATCCAAAAGCTTGATTTTTTTAATGTTTCTCCCAAAGCTCTTGCTAAGCCTGGCCCAATTAGAGCATTTCATTTGTTTCAGAAATGTATTTTTTAACTCTATGTACAACTGTGCTCCAGTAGGCATTGTATGTTCCACTGAATTTCACAGTAGTCTTGCTTAAATATGGGACGGTGCCCACGACTACGGAAACAACATGAAAGCCTGCGTAACCAGCAAGAGGTGGCACATTCAGAGCTTTCTTAAAAGGATTGGAAACTTTGGAATTGGTCAGAATGTGATATTCAAAACCTAAGACATGACAGGCAAGATGCATCAAATGAAATGTAAGACCTGGTGTTGTTCAGCCATGCTGTGTGAGGGTGGCACAACCCTAATTGTTCCAGGGACAGCACAAAATGACTAACCTGCCAGGGCCAGCTGTATGGTCTTGCGTCTTCCCCTCCAACAACTCTAGACACAGCAGGTGGGTAGGCAGGAACCCCACAGCCAAAGGCTAGAAGACATACAAAATCGGATGTGTGTTTTAAAAGTAGGAGGTTTAAAAAAATGTCTGTAAGAGAGGGGTTTTTCCCTACATATAGACATTGTTTGTACAGAACATTGCAAGGTACAGCTATAGGCTGTGATTTAATGTGATAAAGTGAAGATACAGCCATCAGTCAAAACTGACCAATGTTATATAAAGCCTGTTGGAACGGCTTCATTTTTCTGACAGATAACCAAATTAAGTTGTCTTAACCAAATTCTCATGTATCAGCTGAGATGCAGCTCTTAGCCAATGCAACAATTTGATACGGACTAACTGTATTTCAGTGTATTCAAGCTAAGTAAAGTAACTTTGAATTTGCTAAAGGCTGAGAGCAGTAATGTTAATTGACCCCTATAACAAGAAGAACAGAATAGCACAGCACCTAGTTACTGTTTTGAGAGAACTTTTTAATTAACTGCCTATGCTGTATCTCTTTCTGCTTTGTTGCAGATTGTCTGATTTCCCTAAAAAAGGAAAGCTGCTGTTAGATTTTAGTTAATTTTTCCTTTCACACTGACGCTGAAATTGGGTACGTACCTGCAGCTGCCAGAGTCAACACAGCAAAGAGGACTCCAAGCATGATGCCGGTTAGCTGTATGCTGCAGGCCCTGCTTTGCAAGCCATTTTATATGGTACGTTTATCTCTGGGACACGTGACTCAAAATGCAGTGCTATTCTGATACCAATGGAAAACTTGTGTAATTGTGGGATAACTTTTTATATGCACAAGTGCCTAAAAAAAACCAATTTAGATGGACCTTGGATCCAGGCTATACAAACAACTTGGTTAAAAAAAATTCCAACTGAGCTGCGTATTATCTGTGGCAGCTGTTTGCTTTCCCATTGCCTTGAAAGTTCATCACAAAGGTGTTTTCAGAAGGAAAATGTTAAATGAATTATTCTAACACTTGGTGGTATGACAGCAGTAACAGACAGTGATAGATTCAGACATGTCGGGGGGTTGGATTAGATGATCTCGGGAGGCCCCCTTCCAACCTTAATTATTATATGATTCTATAATTGCTTGAAATTTTATTTTGTCATGGTTTGTTTTGTGACTGATGGCAACTACTTCTTTGTACTGACTGAAAACCTGTATCTTCTTTTCTAGATCAAGTTGCATGTGTTTTAGCATGCCATACTTCTTCAATAAAACAAACTGCAGTCACTTTGAAGTGGAAGATGTTTCAAGCAATACAAAGAAGCAGCTTTCCATGTCGGAGAAAGACTGGTGTAGCGCGGTGAGCCAGGCTTCATTTCTTTCCTGTTTACCTTTAATTGTCAGATCAGTAGCACACCCCTGGAAGAGAATAGGGTTCCTGTAGCATTGCGAATGAGCATTTTTACACCTCAAATCAGCATGCTGACCTGTGGTATAATGCAGTGTGAACTTGTTAATGAAAAAGGCTAAACCATTTTCACCAACAGGACAAACCAAGCAAGAGCAGGCATTTAGACCACTACAGAGCTGCTGCCACAAAAGAAAGTGTCCTAATTCATTACTGGACATTTGAGATCAATGACTTGATATCAACACTCACCCTTGTGTCTCTTTCTTCCTTTTTTTCTTCTACTATGGGAATTTTCCATCCTCTGACATGTTTCCATCCACCTACCCTTCACCTGAAAAACTGTTACTGGTTATTTAAAAAAACGAACGTCTCTATCCTGTAAGCCAGGTCACGCATAGGGAGCAGACTTATTAGAATGGAAATAAATATCATAATGCCAGTTTTGTAACCAGAGTTGTATTGTACATACAGACCAAACTAGAGGTTTCAGAATAGCTGAAATATATCTATTGTTTAATGTCAGTATTAACAAAGCAGCAAAATCCCCTATTTTCATAGCTTCCATTCTGCAGTAGGTACTGATTTGGATGAAAGACGCCTGGAGCAGACATGTGGAAGGCAGAAATATATAATGTTTTGCTGTTTTGTCTGCTTCTCAAGAATGTATTATCCTACCCAAACAATAGCACTTGAGAAAGCTGCATTTTGAATTTCAAATGGAATCAACCAAAGTCTGTTCTGGCATCTTGTATTTATTAACTGACAAAAGCATAAATCAGGATTAACTGAGTGCAGAATTGAGATTCTAAAAAATTTTTTCATTAATTAGTTGGCTCTCTTCTTAATGTCTGAATTTAGAAGCTAAACAACATACTATGCTTTTCAGTTTAACTTCCATGCCACTATCATTTTCACTGAATACCAATTAAGTATAAATTTTGGATGTTCGGTTACTATTTCAACTTTCCTGTTTTATGGGTGTGCTTGTAAACATGGAATTTTGATTAGTTTTTTTAAGCATTTCTGCAATCATTTCATAATCTTCTGCTGTCTTGCACACTGTAAACAGAGAAACCCTGTTCATTCTTTTTCCCTTTCTTCTTTGTAAAGGAATTCTGAAGCAGTTATTATATGGGGGGGAAGGCTCACAAGAATCATAGTATTTTTAATGTAAAACACTCTCAAAGCTTTTTTTTGTTCCACTCCTGCTTTATGTAACGATTTCTTATCCATCTTTTCTGGGTCTAGTCTAAACAGGCTGAAATACCTTTCTTGGACTCAGTGGGCATCATACTGTTGGCAGTTCTGCAAATGAACATCAAAAGGCTCAGCCTCCAGCTGATGCCATGGTGGCTTGGAAACAGCAGCCTGGGAGCTCTTATCATCTTTGTGCCAGATGTTTCACAGAAACTAAGCAGCTCATGGAACTCAGTAAGAAAGAGCAGGAACTTCTGGTATGTTCTGTTAAAGCGTAATAGCTAATACCTGTTTCAATACACAATGTACTTGGTGTACAATTTATAATGTGCTCCATTGCTTCACTGTCTTTAGTCTATTCCCTTGTAGGGTAGTAACTATGCTAGACCAGTTAGTAAGTGGAATGGTCTGCAGGTAAGTAACAGACGCAGAAATCTACTTTTCTGAGGGAGGTTTTTGATCTGAAATTATACAGTAATCTGTTTAAAAATTCAAAGTTAAATCCTGCCCCAGCTTTTCACTGGGAGCGCTACGTGTGCCAAATTCATTACTTGCAGGATGGCTATTAAATATACTACTTGATTGTTCCCTGGGTTCGTTTCTGTGTGTTCTTAAAACTAGAGTTTGGCCTGCATGCCTCAAGATAGAACAAGGTTACACAGAGCCAGGGAAATGAAGATGAGCACCGCCCTCCGTGTTTCTGTCTCTTATTGTGCTTTCCCAAATGTCTGTTCCCAGCTTAGACTCACTTATGTATTGCTTTCCACGCTGTATTTCCTTTTAATTCAAGGACTTTTGTAGTCAGTACTGGCTACAGATGTAACATAAGGCTCTTGCTTGTTTTAACTGGGTGGGGAGCAAGGGGAGGAGAGAACAGAGACAAAAAAGGAAGAAACAACCACACTTTGGTGATCAGCTTAGACTGAAAGATATTTATTTAGAAACAACAGCTTTGGTATTTTAAAACCAAACAACCTTTAAATCACTAGAAAGTGGGATGTCTCCCCCCATAGCCAAAACAAATCAATGCACAAAGTCTCCATATGTTCAGAACAGGAAACCTGCAGATCAGCATTTCCAAGTGTAAATCCAGAAAAGAATTTCATTAAATTGGTTTTGCACTCTACAATCATAAAGGCTGAAAAACCTGTTACCAGCACTTAGATATCTACAGTTCAGTTGACTGACTTGTTACTGGAGGCAAAATTATTAACAACCTTCCCCTCCCCCCAAGCAATAAATTAAAAAATGTATACCAGAAAGGAAGTTACACTAAGGTTTTCTAGCTAACTCTCTGAAGGGAATCATCATTCTCTATTTTCCTGTAAAATTAAAAAACAAATCAAAATATCAAAGGACTTGGTATATCTTCAAGTATTTCCACCAAATGGATTACTCTTAGGGAACTGAACAGCTTACAAGGAAAAAGAAACATTTGTTACACAAGCTTCTGGGATAAACTCTTGAATAACCACACCTTCCAAGTCTCAGATTCCTCTCTTAACAAGGCACAAAAGGATTGTTGCTTTCAAAAGGTCCTTGTTCTCAGCTGCAAAAAATGTCAGATGTCTTGTGCAAATGGAGGCTGAAAGCAGGACTAAGTTCACTTGGACACTGGGATGTTCCCATTCAATTAATAAAACAGGGTGTTATTTCAACACCCTTAATCTTGCTTACTGCTACAGAGATTTTGAGCTTCAGCTGGCTTCCACTTCCATCCCTGTTTCTGGAATCAAGTTCTGCATCATCTTCATTTTAAGTAGGTCCAATTAAGACGAGGCAACAGACTTGTTTGCTGTACACTGCAAGGCTTTTTGCAGTGTCAAGAAGGAAGAGGTGTTACGTCAGCCCTGGTGCGTAGCTGTGAAGCTTCTCGGCATTTCAGAGCATAGTGTCAGGGACAGTTACCTGTAGTAATGGTTAACAAGTCATTCTGTAAAAGGCAGAAGGCAAGTCTTGTAGATGACAAAGGCAACCAGATAGACAGCAGTGAAAAAAGGACATCATTTTATAATTTCAAGAACAGGTTTCAGGATGCATGTCAGGATATAGCTGTATACGCAATAATTGAAATTACTTCCTGACCGCTTCCTCCTTTCGCACTAAGGTTCTGATCATGATCATAGGCTTATAACTGCAGTTGTCTTTGATATACGTATCTATTCTACCTCTTCCTAGGTTAGTTTGTCTAGCCACAAGCACCTTCCACTCTCAGTCTTTCAATGAATAACAGGTATTCAGACCTGCTTGGGATCAGGCCTGATCTCCAGTGCTCAACATTACAAAGCCAGTGAACTGAGAGGGAAATTGCCAACTGACTTTAAACACTCCTTACGTACTGACTGTCAAATTTAGTCTGGTACCTTCTGTCCACCCTTAGCTATCCAAAACTGAATTTGCGTTTGTAATTTAGAAAAACAGGGCAATCTAAAGCTAGAACTTTTCCTCTGACAGCTCTATTTAACTATGTCCTTTTTTATTTTTTTTTTTTTAAACACAAGCTACATTTAGCTCTGTTTAACCCTAAGGAGGGATGCCTCTGAAGAACATGGCTAGCTCACACTGCAAATCCAGTCTCGTCTTTCATTTCCACTCTGTATCAACACGCAACCAGAAAGTACCAGTACTAAGAGCAGAAATCCCCGTCTATTGTCTATTCTGTGCTAAGTTTTTACTAGCAACTAAGTTTTCTAAGGCAAGTCAAAACAGGAATTTCAGCTCCTTTACACCAAAGTGAGATGCAGTAGAGCTTGAAGTCAGAACCTCCAACTCACAGTAAAAAGCACTCAGTACTTTTCTTAACACAGCTATGTGTTTTGTCTGAATGGGAGAAATGCTAGCTTAGCACTTTCCCAAAACGATGGTGGTAAACATGGTTTGATGGAGGACTGCACAGTGTCTATAAATCTATGAACATTTACCAGTAGTCCCAACAAGTCAGCACCTTGCCCTAAGAACACTAGCTTGCATTTGTGTGTTCTTGTGTGACACGCCACACATTCAAACCAGGCAGAGAAGTGTGCACGTCTCCCACACAGTAGTAAAGTACAGCAGCTCTCTCGCAAGCATTCTGGTACTGCATAACAAGAAACACCATCTTGTGACACAGCTGCAACTGTTGGCTTAAAAACAGGCAATGTCCTACACCAATGTGTGGGAAAAGGACAGAAAAGCTGTGTCTGCCTTGATCTGCAGCCTTACAAGTGTTTAAGAAGGACAGACGATGGCTTTATCTTTTCTAATGTTTGTGAGCCCTACTGCTCCAATCCCTGCCCTAATCCTACTTCTTGCAAGAGGTCACAGATCACTTGTTGCAAGAGAGACCAAAAATCCTCACAGTCCATGACAGACCCTCCCTAGGCACAGCTGACAGAAAATGAAGTTGACAACACTCAGTGGACAGCAGCCAAAAGCAGCAGCCTTATACCTTACTCCTGAAGAGCGGCTTGGCTCCTGGCCCGCAATACTCGTTGTAGATGAGTTTGAACAGAAACAAGTGAAACAATGTGATTAAGGAGGCCACGCTGAACCAGAACAGGAAGGGTAAGCCTGGGTATTGCTTGGCCATGTGTTCCTCATGAGCCAGAATAGCTTTCAGATGGAGTGTGTGTCTCAGGTCCTGCAAGTGGATCAAATCTGTCGATATATAAAGCAGTGGCGTGATGGGTTGAGTCACCATGACTGGGAACGTATGACCTCGTGCCTCTGAGGTCAGCTCCACAGGCTCATTCATACAGCCTGCCTCACACGCGTATAGTCTAACTGGCTTGTCTTGGAATTTCACAGACACATGCAAGAAGGGCTTTCCTTCAGCATCCAGCAGAACAGCTAGATTAATCAAGTCCTTATTGTAATGGATCCCACGTAAGGAATAGCTGTTATGAAGTACATCAGGGTCAGCCTGAAACTGAAGATGGTTTTCTGTGAACTGCAGACCTCCAAAACTAAGCACCATTCCCTGCATAAGTCCATGGACTCCAGCTGCCACAAGGCCCTTGCATCCCCGTTTCTGGAGAGTTAGCTTCCACAGGTCTGAGAGTTGCAAGATCTGGGTGACACTGGTCAGCTTTGCTGGCCACAGGTTCTCTGCATGCATGGTCGCGTGGCCACTGAAGCAGTGGTCAGCATAGTTCAAGCTGCCTTCCATTTTTTCTCTGTCCTCACCGCTAATGAGTGGATCTAGCAGAGGAGCTGGCATGCTTGACAGCACATAGTAGAGGGTCATGTTAACAGTCTCACTGGAGGGTGTATGCGAATCTGTGATCTTTCTCATTTCAATCCCTGTAATAAAAGAAAACAACCAAGAGTCAGAGGACCACACATGAATATGACATTAACTAGGAGAAAAAGAAGATCAAATGTGCGTGTCGCCATTCAATACACGATGTTCTTCATAACATCTAAGAAACCTTTGCCTATGAAACACTGAAGTGAAATGTTTCCTTATATTTTCTTAGACGCTCTCTCTACTACTTGGAGTTTGAATGCCAAGCTCCCGCTAAAGGCAAAGCTAGTTTGATATACAGATGCCTTACGGAGCTGTCACCATGACTCCGCAAGAATGATCTGTGAAAGGAACATTATCTTTTTCCTGGCTATAAAATAGAAAGTTCTGCATTACTTGGGCAGCTACTCTCTTATGCAAGGCCACTAAAATCTTAAGAAAAAGCATCCTTGTAGGACAGTCCTTTACTTCCATGAAGAAATCTGTCCTTTATACTGTCACTAGAGATCAACTCTATTTCCAACTCAGAGCTGACATGCTGGGCAAATCAGTAAAGTTCCTGAAGACATGAAAGCCAGCACATCCAGAGTTTTGATTAGAAATGTTCTTCTATCGTTTCCTTTATGCAGTAAGGAATACTCCACTTCTGTAAAGTTCACTGGGTTCCAAACCACGAACGCTGTTTTCTAATCCCACAACATGCCTTCCGGCCCCCGAGAAAAACCTGTCAGGAAGAGTGAAGCCTCTGCAGACCTTACAGCAACCAGGTCACTGAGCTTTCAGCTGCCCTCTAAAGCAAACCTTTGGAAGTTGAGCATCGCTTTCCTTACCTGAAATGAACAGGTCAGACCAGGTCTGTTGGTGCTCCTGGAAGAGATCTTCCACCCCCATCTGCATCACCTCCAGCATCTCTTTCTTGGCCGACTCCCTCAGCTTGCTGAAGGTCTCCTCTAGCCTGGAGACCTCGATGGGTTCTGAGGTGTACACCACGGAGAGCACGGTTTCGTCAAAGTGGGATTTGGGCGCAACCTGCACCCGGCTCACGAGCTTCTTGGCAGCCACCACCATAAGCACCACCTTGGGGCTCCCTGCCAGCAGCAGGCGACCGGAGGAGAGCAGGAACTGCCGCTCCTCCACCTTCTCCAGGCTGGTGGCGAAGCGGCCGCCCAGCGAGGGTGCGGAAGCTGGGGCCGAGGCCTCGAAGGCGGCCACCCGCTCGGTGGGGTTGGCAATGCGGATGCGCTGCAGGTAGAGATGCGGCCGGCTCCGGTGGGCCACCACCTCCTCCCGCACCGTCACACAGTCCCCGGCGCCAGCCCCGGACCCCGTCTGGACGCACCGCACCCGCCGCACGGCGCCGTCCCGCAACGCCGCCAGCGCCGCCCGCGCCTCGCTACGCCCGCCCAGCGCCCTTAGCCGCACCAGCGCCGGGTACTCGGTGGCGAGCGCCGGGCCGCCGCCGGATCCCGCCGCCGACACCCAGAGGCGGCCGGCGGCCACGTCCAGCAGCAGGAAGCCGTTGCCCGCCAGCGCCAGGCCCGGGCCCGGCCCGTCGCCGGCCCCGGCCGCCTCCTCCAGCAGCGGCAGCGCATCGCCGCGCTCGGCCTGCGCCCGCCAGGCGCCCGTAGCCGCCTGCAGGCAGAGGGCGGCGGCGCCGCGGGGCTCGGCCCCCCGCCCCGCGCCCCGCCGCGCCCGCACCGCCCCCAGGTACCAGTAGGCGACGAGCAGGAGCGCCAGCAGCAGCAGCAGCCGCCGCGCCCAGCTGCTGGAGAGCAGCCCCGGCAGCCCCTTCAGCCGCTGCTGCAGCCACATGGGCGGCGGCGGGGCGGCGCGGGAGTCCCGTCCCGTCCCGCGGCCTCGGCGCCCCCGCGGCCGCTCCCCGGCCCCGATCCCGCCGCGGCGCAGCGACCCTCACGCCGCCATTGCCGCCGCCCGGAAGAGCCGCGCCGTGCGGCAGCCCCGCCGTGCTTTGCGGCGCTTTGCGACAGCCCCGTCGCGCCGCCCCCTGAGGAGGTGCTTGGCGGGGACCCCCGGCCCGCCCCGCCACCGCGGAGCCGGGCCCCCTCCCCGGCTCTGGGCCCTCCCCGGCTCCGGGCCCGCCCTGGCTCCGGGCCGCCGCTGCCCCGCTGCACGCAGAGGGAGGGGCGGGCCGCCCCCCGCGCCGCAGCCGGGGGTGTCAGCCAGCAGCTCCAGCCTTACCTCAGCGCACGGCTGAGGTTTTGTCTCTCCCGCCCGGGAGACCGCACCGATGGAAAAAATCTGGAGCGGGCCCGGAGGAGTTTTCTGTAATTCCAGTGGCAATTTATTCCTGTTATCACAGTGGAGCCTCGTGTGGGAAAGAAAGTTATACTCTGTCAAACTGCATTCCGCTGTGTAGTAAATAGAGGAACAAACTTTACGATGTGACTTGGATGGGCACATCAAGCCACGGAAAGCTTTGTACTCCAGTGCGCCTCTCAAAAGACAGTAGAAAACCATACAGAAACACTGTAAGTTAAAATGAAGTGTGAAATTCCTGACTAGATAGAGCCAGTGGACCAGCTTAGTGATGGGGAGCCGACGAGACATTTTCTTAACTTCCTGCAAATGAGCTGTTTCATTGGGGGGAGACACTGGAGTCTGTAAAAACGGTGGATGGGACCCTGTCCCTTGAACGTTTCAGTGGGGCTGGTGTTTTCTCTGGTCTAGTGTGTTTTGAGGCTACTTTAAAAACAGAGCTCTGATCCTTTCAGTTTTTAGGAAGTTGCTGCTTTGCTTGGAGCACGTGTTGCACGTACTCGTTGGAACATCTGCATTGGCAGCTGCCTCTGTTTAAAAAGACAGGCAGCCAACTCCAGCCAGAGCGCACAAAGCAGTACAAAGATAGAAACAGGGAAAAAAAATGCTTGCTGGGTTGGCATAGCTGCAGAATGCAAACAGAGCTGTCAAATAGGGACAGTTTGAGTACGGTAGTATAAACAATGATTTGTGATTTCTAGTGTGCAAAACTCCTTTCATTTTAGAATTGAGAGATTTAACTTCATTAAGATGAGAAACTTGCAATCTTTAAAACTGTAGATTGAGTCACAGATCTCAGTCTGGGGGTTGAAGGTGAGGGGCTGAACACCTTTGCTGTGGCTCCTGGCTTAAAGTATTGAGGCAGCTAAAGATTTGTCAGGGTCTTTGTCCAGACCTGCAAAGTACTGAAGGAATCTAAAGTGAAAGTCTGTTTGAATTTTTTTCTTTTTTTTTCCTTTTCTTTTTTTATTTAGTGAAACTGGCAGCTTTGCAAAAGGAAGTTTCCTGAAATCACCATCTTAGGGAGAACCAGTATTTCCTTGGATTGTTGCCTGCAGTACATCGTTTGAGTATGAGGACTATTCTGTTTGCCTGGTAATTATGAGGGAATTCCTACTTTGGGGAGAGGGAATGGAAACAAAAGTGCTTTGAACACACTCAAGAATATTCTCAATGAACAAACAAATAGTAATGGTAGTTCTTTGGGAGAACGCTATTCTGAAGCATGGAGAATATTAGTTAACTACAGTGTGGCCCTTCTAATGTGCTTAATTTTTTCTCCTCTAAGATCATACCTTCTTGCTTTTATTTTGAAAATCTGAATCCTATAATATCTGTAATTTCTGTTGATTTAAAGAGGTGGTTTACTGAGAGAAAACAGCAGACTTGGGCCTCAGAATTTTACACAGCCAATTTTCTTATTGAATCTGAACTCTGCAATGAGGGAGGCTTCTGTATTACCCCAGTGCTCTTACGATGCCCTATATGTTTCCAGCTATGTATTCCATAGCCCTGGTCCAGCTAAGGGATACATATTGCATTGAGGAATTGTGTTTGTTATCTCAGTGCACGTGCCACACCATCACTCAGCACACTATCTTTTGCTTTTTATGCCTCTGCTAAAACTACCCAGTACTGCGCCTTTCTCCCTGACACCTTCCCTTCCTATTGTAACTTGTGCTCCGTGGGCCAAGCTCAGGTGTGGCTGAGGACTCAGTGCCTCTTTCAGTGGTGGTTTCAATAGTATACCGCAACATTGCTTTCCATCTGTTTAATGTCTTACAGAACAGTACATAACATCTATACAGCCTCTGTCATTCCCTGAGTTCTTTGCCGATACGTAAATATTATTGTTCACACCTTACAAGAGAGAAAATAAGCAATCTCTTAATGTTGATTTTAGTAATGGAAGCAAAACTGGGTTTAATTATACACAGTGCCTAAGCAAATGGCACTGTCACTTCTAGGTATTAGATTCAGAAGAAATAATGTATTACTTAAGGCCTCACATAAGGTATGTGTCTGTGGTAGCTCCTTATCTGGTGTTGTGCAGGCTCAAAAGGGTTTCCCTGCATCTAGGTCTTACATTCACTGCAGTTTAAGAATGACTCTAACCCCAATTTTTTTGTAAAAAGTGTAATTTTATAAGACAGGTTTATTTTGCCTGTTCTCAAAGTTAGGCAGAATAAACTAGAAAAAGATGCATGGATATGTCATCAGGCCTAGAGCAGGAAAACCCAGCACAAGGACAAAGAGAGAAATGTAAGACTTCAAGACGTATATATGGCCAGAGAAAAACAGTATAGAAAACAAGACTGCAGCACATTCTGTGTTCCCCAAGGAAATGCATGAGGTGAGATGACAGGTGGAAAGAAGGTCTTTAATAAGGGCTTCCAGTTTCCACAGCTGTGCATAATCCATTTGTTTTGCTTTTTTCACACTTAAATGACTGTGTCAACCAGATGCAGCCTAGCACTAACTGAAGCTGGCCAGAAAGTGAGCCCCCTCCTCCCACACAGCCTCACGTTCGCTTAACGCGTGTTTCTTCCTCTGCAGATCCGCTCCCCGTGTCCCGCGGCTGTGGCTGTAACCCGCCTGCTGCACAGCCCCCCGGCAGCAAGACCCCGCGCCCCAGGTAAAGTTGCTGCAGCTCCGGCCTCAAACCCCACGAGCTTTGCGTCCCTGCAAAAGACAGACGTTCCCTTGCTTTGCACAAACCTCGGCCCCAGAGCTTCCTGCTCCCTCTCCCAGACCGGCCCCAGCTGCCTCCCCGCCTCTTGCGGGGGCCGGGGCGGCTCGGGAGGAGGAGCTGCCGCTTCCCCGCTTCCTACGCCCGTCCCCGCCGGGCGGGTCTGGTGCGTGGCACAGGCTCCAGCAGCCCCGGAGCTTTCTAGAGCCGCCGTCCTCCCCCTTCCGCAGGCAGCGCCCCCGGTCGGTATCGGCTCCCGGACCGGGATCCAGGCGGGGAAGTGGCCTCCATGGTGCCTCCGGCGGTGCTGCTGCCCTGGGTGGTGCTGGCGCTGCTCGGGGCGGAGGGCGGCTGTGCCTCCGAGCAGGAAGGTAAGAGGGGGTCTGCTCCGGGGCAGAGGGTGGGGACCGGCAGCACGGGGAGCTGGTGGCCAGGCTGATGGACCGGCACGTCCGCTGTTGGTGCCACCACTGACCTTAGCGCCCCGGTCCAGCTCAGAGGCACTGCCCGAGCAGAGACTAGTGCCCGCTGCAGAGCCTGAGCCCCTGGGCGGCATCCGGAGCCCGCTGCCGAGTTCTGAGGCAGTGCACAGGCTGGCGTGGGTGTCCTCCGCACATGCTTCTTGAGTGCCTCAGTTACCAGACAGGCGCTCCCAGCTCAGAGTTGTGTGAGACGAGCCTTGGACACCATTTCATCCCTGTAAAGTACTCGCAGTCCCTTGGGTTGCATCCCACCTGGTTCAGCTCTTCCCGCTTTTGAACTTACACAGTTCAAGAATTAGGTAACAGAGAGCATTTGATCCCAGACTGGCCACACTGTGACCTGAGATCCGGGATGCTCCTAAAATAACATCAGTCTGTCCCCACATAAACAGTTGGTAGATGCTCTGAAGAGTTGTTGGTAGAACAGTAGAGGATTAGGGCAGCTACGGAATGTCAGCCAGGCTGACAAAGAGGTTCACACACTGTCACTCTGCAAAGAAGTTTGGATAATTATCTCTGTCTTCATTAGAGAAGGGGCAATTAAGAGGAGATTTCACCTTGTTACCTAGAATATTTCCCTTTGCAATATGTGATTCTCATATAATTACCTTTACCATATATATTACTTAATACAGTTAATGTTTATCTATAGGAGTGTTGGAAGGGGAGTTCTTTAGCTATAGTGGCATAAATAAAGCAAAATCATTTCAGCATTTAGGATAACTATTAGACAAATACATAAGTAAGAAATTAATCTCTTTGCTATCCTGCCTTCCTTACACACCCTAAATCTTCCAGGTTTTTAGTAAGGTTTTACAGCACACTTAGAGATATAAAATCGGGTGCTGGGAAAAGAGAATGAGGTATGTTGGTTAGGAAGAGGGATTTGGAATTAGCTGCTTTCTGAACCCGTCACTTCTGGCATGGCTCAAAGGAAAAATGCCTTACCTTTTCTGTGCCTCAGCTTCCCCCAGAGTAATATGAGAATAATGATACCTATCTTTTCTCTTGTATGTTCTTTTAGATCTCTGCAAAAGCTCTAAGCATAGTTATTTGTAGCTAATTGAATTTTTAAAAAAACACTTTCATAAATGTAAATTTAATGCAGAGATTATATTATCCACTATTAAATTGTGTACTGATTTTATTTTTTATTTGATCCCCATATTAATGGTATTTTCTTGGACACTATCTTGACAGGAAGTAGCACAGTAAGATTTCCCAAAGCACAGCCTAGAGATAAATTAATTCCTTGTCCTGAAATGCAGCTGCAGATGTGCTTTCCCAGTAGAGTCAGGGCAGAAGTAAATAACTCTAAAATTTTTTGTTGCTGAACTCATCTTGTCACTGATATTTACTCTTTGTAAAAACTCGGAAGTCTACCCAATCATTTCATTGTGGTGTTGATCTCAGAGTCCCTGTTCCAATGCTTAGTCCCTACAGAATCCTTTTTACCTGTAGTGCTCAAAAACCCTCACAAAAGTGTTAAATGTCCTCTATTATCATTCTACAGATGGAAAACAGAGGGATAGCAGGATTGGCTCTTTACTGCATAGCAGAGCTAGCAGTACAATCCAGCTCCCCTGGTTCCTAGTCCAGTGCTTGCTTCGTTAACCACACTGTGTTCATATTTTGCAGCCATACCATTATTAAATGTATTTATACGATTTCTAATTGTCAGCATGGCCCAAGGAGTCTCTGGGCCCAGGAGGCCCAGCTTAACAGGATAGGCTACCATTTCTACATATGAAAAGTAACTGTGACATGGAAAATAGGGAAGCATAAATCTGCTTTTGGAGGTTTTGAAATACCTGCATGTGATACTGAAATTAAAAGGGTTTACTGCTCTGTCTCTGGAAATACCTCTTAGCTGCACCAGTGTTCAGCAAGATCTTCTAGAAGAGGAAAAAAGGGTTAAAGGAGAGGGAGCGGAGGCAACGTAGCTCAGCACAAGCTGCTAGTACTGGGCTGAAGGAATGTCTCTTGGGATGGAAAGCTCTCGCTACTGCAGAGATTTCTGAGAACAGAAACCGAGCTTAATGTCTCTGAGTCCTACCCCCACAGACTAGTAATGAGAAGGGAATCTGTAACTTGGAATTCTGTTGGGGAGGATAGTTGTCTCTGTGCTGGCACTTCTGTGCTCCAGTGAGTTCACACGCTGCATGGTGAAACCTTTTCTGTCTCAGAAACAGGACACCGCTTCCTGTTCATCCCTGTGAGCCTTTAGCTCTCGCATCTTGTCCTGCAAACTTCTGGCAGTCGTATCAAACAGTTTGTTGCTTTCTTGGGGTGGCGGCATGAAAATGAATTAGTGATTTATTTAATGTGAGATGCCTGAGAATTCAGACTGAAATAATTGCATAGCAGTCAGGCTCTTTTTTTTCTTTCCTTCTTTTATCATTATCATATTCTTTCTCCTCTCCTTTCAAGTACTAGAATTTGATGTTTGTCTTTACATTCCTCTCTGGCAAGCCCACATTTGCCCCCCTCTTCATTGGCAGTATGATCTTCGCCTTCTCAGAAACCGTGAATGAGCTCAGAGCTAGCTAATAAAGCTGCCATGGTTTTCTGCATGCCATCATATGGCTAGAAACTTTTAACGGCTTTAACAAATTCCCTGAGGAGATACACGTTTTACTCGTTTGTTTGCACCCTCTGACTGGACAGGACACAAGGAACTGGAGTGTGCTGGAGGAGCTGGATTAGGAATGCACTTCATATGTCTGAAAATCTGCTTTTAAAAACTGCAAATGAAGGATTCATATTCTTTTATCAGTCACTCCCTTTGTCTGTCTGTGCAAATGTCTAACAAAATATAATTAGAGCTGACCTTCTATTAATGTTCTCAATCTCTCCGCTCTTTTTATTCTGATGCAGGTAAAGGATTTTCGGAATTGCCTTGGGAACATCTTCTTTCTTCCTAACTTGGAGTCTTACACTTATTTTTCACTTTTGCTGCCTTTGTCAGGTCTATCTAGGACTCCAGCTCCTAGTTCCTTCCTCTTTAAGATCAGACAAAGTATCAGTTTAGGCACACTAGGAAGATGCATCTGGTACATCCATTGAAAAAAATCATTGTTCCAAAAGAAGCCTGCTCAAGCCAAGAAAGTGTGCTTTCAGTTTTTCCTGGTATTTTCCGATGTTAAAATCAGATGGCCAGGATTCACATTTAAGCACTGTTGCCAGAGCCTATACAAATTCCTACTTAAGCAAAAGTGTTAAGATGAAGTATCACATTTAATCACTCAAATGAAGAAACCAGAGCTTCCACATAAAAATCATATTCCAGTGGTACTATAGAGAAACTTCTGAAAGAGAACTCAGGATTTAGCTTTGTCATTTTTAAGGGACTGGAAGTGAAAAGGAAGTTTGTGAGGAGAATGTAAATGAAGGTTATGGCAGATTTAAATTCACGTTGTGTATGTATGAAAAAATCTGGAAAACACCTCAGGAATGCAGTAGAAAATTGGAGCAGCGGTGGAGAGGGGATAATAACATTCAGCCTAATTTTGGTCTTCCCTACACTTAGTCACTGCAGAGTGACAAAAAAGCAACTCTGTGGGGAACAGGAAGCCAATGGCACTAAATGGATGGCTTCCAAATGGGCATTTTATAGTGGTTCTATTTTTTATCTTCCAAGTTTAATTTCCTTCATACTCTATATGAGAGAAGAGAATTGTAGCTTTCAATAGCAGGGCAAACCCCAATATATTATATTTCATTTTTCTAGCTCATAACTCAGGCAATGACATTGTATCTTTATATAATCTCCCATTTTATACCCAGGACCAAGTTCTAATCTCTGCTGCATAAATACAAATGCAAAGGAACAGTCTTGCTTGTGCTGCAATTAGTTTTGAGTTCTTCAATCAAACACTGAAATTTGAGGGCATCTTTGCCATGTTCTGTCCTCCATGATAGTTAGTTCTTCCAGTAAAACATTGGCAACGTCCATGCTTTCTGGTTTTTTTTCCTCTACGAATCTTTGATGAGTTGGTCCCAAGAAAATCCAGGCAGCAAATAAGTAGGATTTGAAGCTAGTTTTCTTCCTGAGGTTGAAGCTTTGTGGGCAGTGAGAACACTTAACAGTGCTTAACATTGTACAGTGTAGAGATAATTGGGTGAGGTGTAAGTAAGCTGTTTTCGTCTCAGTAGGATAAGGTAGCTCTACAGCTAGACTACCTCCCTTGCCTGATTTAAAATGAACCTGGGCATCTGTCAATGTCATATAGAACAGATGTAACCTGTGTCCATGAACAGCAGTGACTGTTTGCATAAAAGCTAGGACTCCTGGATTCTATTGCTGGATTCATGATCAACCTAAAGAATGTACTGGGAAAGTCACTTTGCTTCTCAATAGTTGAATTTTGACTTCCCTTTGCCGAATCTGTGAAGTACCTTTAAGGCTTTTGATCCCTACCTTGGCTCAGTATCTGATAGTAAAGCCCCTTTGTTAGGTATGGAACAGCTGGTTGTGAAAACAATGCAAGTTGAATGTGTCTCTTGTGCTTTCTCCTGTATGCAGAAAACCTGCTGGTTCTTACTGTTGCCACCAAGCAGACTGAGGGATTCCAACGCTTTAGAAGATCAGCCCAATTCTTCAGTTACAAAGTCCAGGTGATGGCTGGTAGCCTTATTGTTAAAAGGGAATTTTGAAGTGTGGAATGGGTAAGACTTGGCCACAGAGTGATTAAAGAAAAGCTCAAGAGAGGACACACCTACTCAGCTGACTGAAAAATACTGTGACTGGGGCATTTCTGCAGCAGTCTCTTATTCCATCCTGAGTGCTGGTTTGAAATGAGATCCGTAACTTCTGCTCAAGGGAGCCCCATGGCACTTTTCCATTGCAGTGCCAAAACACACAGTACAGAGTGTGCTCCTGTCCCTGTTGCTGAGAGTGCTTTGTTACTGTGCTACGTGTTACTCTGCCTGTCCATCCCAGAGAATGGTTCAAAGGCTGGTGTATATAGCTAGTCCATCTGTCCTGATGCTGGGTTGTTTTTTTTTTTTTGTTGTGATTTGCACTGGGAGTTATCAGCACTAGTAAGGTTGTGGGTTCTGGTCCTTTCCTGTGAGTCTTGCTGGGAAAGTGACCTGTTCAGCGGACCCTGTGCCTGTTGTTCTTTAGGTGCTGGGGCTGGATGAGGAATGGCAGGGTGGAGATGACAAGAAGCCAGCAGGAGGTGGGCAGAAGGTCCGTCTCTTGAAATCAGCTTTGAAGCAGTATGCGGATAAGGAAGACTTGATCATCCTTTTCATAGAAAGGTAATGGGTTGGAAAGTGTTTGCCATGAACTGAACCATAAGGCTGTTTGGACAGGTCCATACTAGGAAGAAATTAACTGTGAAGTAGATTACTTTTGGAAGGTGTGTCCAGACCTCCTCCAGTTTTTTCCCCCTGAATTCTCTGCAGTCGCCTGAGATTTGCTCAGAGCTGCATGCGTGGCAGCTGGGAAGGTCTGACCAGAACAGGCTGATTCCAACTGTTGCATAAAGTTGATAGCATTATACCTGTTTCTGCCAGGGTGGAATTTGGCTGCCTCTGTCTGCAGAGAATGAGCAGACAATTTCTGTGGATCTAGGCAGGCCTTTTTTACCAGAATTATTTGTTTTATAAGGTGAGGCAGGCTGCAACACAATCCTGAAAGCAAAGAATTAGTCTGCCAGAGAAATGTGAAGAGGGTTTGGAGTCTCAGTGTCTTTTCATATGCCCAGCAACAGGTAGGGCTGGGATCCCTGTATCTGTCTCTAGCTCCCATGGCAGGGAGATCATCTTTGGAGCTCTAAGTGTCTACGTGTGTTTAGAGAAGTTGGGAATGATTCATCTCTGGAATGAGCAACTTTTTCACTCACCAAAATGAGTGGAGAGTGGCAGGATGCCAAAAGATGTAAAAAGCATGACCTGTGGGTTTGTTTAACCTAGAAAGGAATGGCAGAGTAATTCTTCCTCGAATAAGTAAAAGGTCATTACAAACAGTGAGGGCACCAGGGCTTCACAATTCCAAATGGGGGAAAAGCAAGAAGAGATCAGCATATTTTGCAGCTTGGAAGATTTGTTATCACTGAAAACTTTGTAAAAGTAAGAATGGGCATAAGTTGCCCCAAGCCAGTGTGGAATCTTCTGCAGTGGAAAGAAACATCTTCCACTCTATAAAGATTGCACTTTAATTAGCTATAATTATGACAAAAAATCCAATACTGTGAAGCAGAACGAAAAGAAGGGGATTTCTAAAGAATTAGCTGTTCCTAGAAACTTTTTGTGATGACATGTTTTTGTGACTCCATACTTTTCTGTCCCTTTCTTGTCTGTCTTTTACTCTAGCTATGATGTACTCTTTGCTTCGGGCCCCACAGAACTGCTGAAGAAGTTCAAACAAGCCAAGAGCAAGGTGGTCTTCTCAGCAGAGAACTACATCTATCCTGACAGAAAGTTGGAAGCCAAGTACCCTCAGGTGCGAGATGGAAAGCGCTTCCTGGGTTCTGGAGGTAAGACGCAGAACCTTCTTTCAGCTGAGAACCTCTCGCAGCTTTTTCCTCCTGTTAGAAGGCCTTTGGGAGAAGTAGCAAGCCAGTAGGTGGGGAAAGCATCTCTGTAGAAGACAGTGCAAACTGAAGCCCTGTGCATAACTGATGTAATGGAGAGACTAACAGTGCTCCTGTCTTTTACCTGCAGGAGGGGACATAGCTATGAATTGCTTGTAGAGGGTAGGAACCTGCTCCCTATCCCTTCTCCCTTTTCAGTGAGAATTGTCATTCAGGGTGTGGGTATCCGAGCTTTTCCAATGCTGAAGATTAAAGGTTTGATCCTGGTGTCATTCCATGTTGGGAAGTGCGGTCTATACAAGTTTTTGCTGAACGCTGGTGCACCTCTGCAGCACCGCAGGGTGGAGTGAGACTTTGTGTGAAAGAAGCGAGAGTATGTGTATACAGGAGTACTTTCCTTTTTCGGTTGTCTGGGTTGAAACACCTCTTCATACTTATTCCCACAGGCTTCATAGGTTATGCTCCAAACCTGAAAAAGCTTGTGGAGGAGTGGAAAGGGCAGGACGATGACAGTGACCAGCTCTTCTATACGAATGTCTTCTTGGATCCAGAAAAAAGAGTAGGTGTAGCTAGATTTTGGGATTAGGAGGAGTTATCTGAGAAGCATTGCTGTTAATCCTCTGTGCAGTATCCCTGTTGACAGTAAAACAAGTTAATCACATCGATATTGCCCCTTAATTCCTGCTCTGGCATCCTTACATGGAAAAGGCCAGTAGTATGTCTAGTTACCCATTTCTCTTCTGAAAATTTGCATTGTAGCCACTACACCCTTTTTCTGTTGTTAGCAGTTTTTGTCTTTAAGCTCAAAACATGAATGGGAAGATAGGTGTCTTAAAACAAGCCTTACTGGAAACTCATACCAGCATCTGTATGTGCTGATGTTCAAAGCTATTGAGTGTGGCAGAACTAACCAGCCTCCTCCCAGGGGATGTGAAACCCCGACTTTAAGTGTGTATCCTCCTGCAGAGTGCAGTGCTGACTTAGAGATATGCAACCTAGCACTGAAGTACATTGTGGGTAAAGGGGCAGATGAGGCCTGAGCAGATTTGAGATGAAAGGGGTGAAGGTTCACAGCCTTGTAGCCACTGTTGTGCCACAGGACAGGGACCGTAGGCATCACAGTGGGTAGCCCTGCTGGAACAAAAAGTCTGCCACTGCCTTCAGCAATCATCTCCAGATCCTGGATGACAAAATCTGGTTCAGCCTATGTAGCATGCCACGTAACATCATACAGAAGCCTGAAATGGACCCTGGAAGCATCATTGCCATTCCAGCACCGTGTGATGCACTGGCTGAATCATCCAGCCCACAGGGTGATTCTGCTTGTTGTCCCTGCCCAGTTCTGCATTACGCAGTGCACTCTGTCCCCGAGGGACACCACAAATGCATGGGAACTAAGAAGTCAAACTGTAACAGTAAAGTCAAGAGGAAGCATTAGAAATAGGAAACTGCTTTCAGACTGATTAGAGAAGGAGTTGCAGTTTTTTACCAGCAGGGCTGGTAAAAAATTCAGAACAGCTGCACTTTTCTCCTTCTCCAGATCTGAATATGGCCTGTGATATTTTAACATGAACAGTTTCTTTAATGTTCTCATCTGCAGTTCTGGCCCTGTGCCACACAAAGGCTGAGTAATTCCACTGACTTGGCATTCAGACAGCGGATGTTAGCACCCTGCTGTCCTTTCCAGTAATCAATCTTAATAGATGCCTGGAGGGACACTGAACTCTGTTAAGTCAGAGCTGGATTTTACTCTGACAGAAATCCAGTCAGAGTGTGACTTGCAGCAGGGGATAAAACCAAAGATTGCACAAGCTGGCCTTGCACCCTTGCTGTGTTCTGGTTTGACACCGGTACCTGGGGCAGCACTTGGGGTAACGCTCGCCCGGTGGGTAGATGGCAAGAAACTGTCTTCACAGCAGATGTTTTTGCTATCTTGGCATTCCTGCATATTATGCGTGAGTTTTATATTACTGCGCTGCAAGTGTATTTCATTAATATACTGCATATTATTATTATTGGCACACCCACAGCAGCTTTAAAATGTTTATTTGTGTGGTTTTGCTTAATATTGTATGTTTAAATTGTTTTAGAAAATGGCGAATTGTCCCATATTGTACTGAAAATGAGGATTAGCTGGGAGTGTTTTAGGCTTCAGAGCTTGGAGAGTATGGAAATGATTATAGGAATGTAATACATCTTCGCTCAGCATAGGGTCTCTCACTTGTAAAGAATGGATGCCCACTTGTGTTCTAATTAAGGTTATTTGTCTCATTCTTTTAAAGGAAAGTATCAACATCAGTCTAGACCAAAGAAGCCGGATCTTCCAAAACCTAAATGGAGCATTAGGTGAGATGGAAGAAGGAAACTTATTACTCCTTGGAATGAAACTGCATGCTGACACCAGAAATAAAGTTGTGTTGTGGCTGAAGGGATTAAATTGCAGAGATTCCTGTCCCTGCAGAATAAGTCTCAGTAAAAAGCCTCTGCCAGAGTTCTGGGATTTATTTGCAATTCCACTGCGACCTACTAGGTTCTCATCGCAATTCCTTCTTCACTTGGGGGAATGCAGGTCAGGTTTTCCATCTTACACTGCCTTGCCACTTTGATCTCCAAGCATGTCGGATTGCATTAGCCTTGGGGATTGAAACTGGGAGGGACTTCAGCACAAGTAATAACACACAACCCTGCCTGGGGCTTGCCTGTCTTTCCGCTTCAGACCCTGTGTCTGGAATGCCATAGAAGGTGAGATGCAGCCAGACACTGCCTGTGAGCACTCACTGACTGTATTGGGCTTCTGACCTGACCTGCTGATTGATTGATTTTGCTAGTCCTGGCAAAAGTGCTTCACTTACTCTCCTGACACTACAGCCGAATGTTTTCAGTTTATAGTCTTGTGCCACTCTATCTTTATTCCAGTCAGGTGAAAAATGATAACGGCAACGTAGCTTTTGGCTTTTGTGCTCATAACAATGATAGATTGGAGTTTGGATTTGTACTAGTCTGTTTTCCAAAGGATTTTGTGTGGTTGTGTTGAGGAGACATCTTGGATGATCTCTGCCAGGAGGGTGGACTTTTGTCTGGGGTGAAAAAGAGAGACAGCAGGAGCTTAGAATGCTTGAGTGAGAAGGGCCTGAGTCCTCCTTGGCCATCAGTAGCTGTTCTTCACAGCACAATTTGTCAATGCCAGTTTTGAAAGACTGTTTCAGTGTGGCTTCTGCCAATTCCCAGTAAAAGGCATATTTGTCAGCCCAGCAAGCTGCACTTTTTGTCCAACTTCCCAGCCCACCCTCCTGTTACCTCACAGGATCATTCTGAACATTTTTTCTCCTTTCTGGATATGGTCTGTAGCCCTTAAACTACTTGTGCATGGTTATCCATGTCCATGCTTTCATCTTTCAGCAGTTGTTCAGTAGAAATGAGGCATTGTACTGCTAATTATTAATAAAAGCCTTCCTCTGATAATATGATGGTAATGTCATTTCCAGATGAGGTAGTTCTGAAGTTTGAAAACTCACAAGTGAGAGCAAGAAACTTGTTATATGACACTCTGCCTGTGGTGATTCATGGAAATGGACCCACCAAGGTAAGTGGGCATCCTGAGGGAAAGATTTAGTATGTATTTGTTGCAAAGTGATCCTTTAGACTCAAGTCTATCATGTTACTGTCTTCCCGTATACTGACTTTCCCTGTGTACATTTACATTTGAGAAACAGTAAGTGGTCCAGGTCCATAGCAGCAAGATGGGTCTGGTTCAAAGATCAGCATGTAATTATACCCTCAGTCTATCATGCTTTTTAGATTCTTTAGTCCAAGAAGAAGGTAAATGAAGTTCTGATGAAATGTCATCTTATACTGGAGGTGGATGCAAAGAAACTCACCTGCCCTGTAATGCGTAACACGGCAAATTGCCTTTTGCAGCTGCAGCTGAACTATCTGGGAAACTACATTCCTCAAATATGGACATTTGAGACTGGCTGCACTGTGTGTGATGAAGGTCTGCGAAGCCTCACAGGGTTTAAGGTAAGGCTGATGCCTATTCAAAGCTCTCAAGACAAGTCTTGCAATTACAATGGGATCTTATGTGTCTGATGTGGTACCTGAGCCACCACTTCTGTCCTCTTCTCACTGAATGTAGGATGAGGCATTGCCAATGATTCTGATTGGCATTTTCATCGAGCAGCCCACCCCCTTCCTCTCCCAGTTTTTCTTGCGGCTTCGTAACCTTCGTTATCCAAAGCAACGAATCCAGCTCTTCATTCACAACCATGTAAGTAAAATTCACCTACGATGGTCTTAGCAAATGTGGGAAAAATGTATACCTCCTCCTGCTCTCTAGAAACCTTTCCAACCTTTGACTAGACTTCCAGGCTCTGTAATCCCAGTACTTATCTGCAATGGCACCTATCAGATAGCTCCATCCAGCTGTAAAGATGTGGAAGTGGGAAGAACTGTTGCTCATCTGGTTTGGCATTTTCAAGAACAGGAGGCTGAGCAGCCTGGGATGAGCCCATCTCATCTGGTTTTCCTTATTTTTCCTTTGGCATAGGAGCAACATCACTTGATGCAGGTGGACTCTTTTGTTAAAGAGCATGGCAAAGAATATCTCGCCATCAAAGTGATTGGACCAGATGATGAGGTGGAGAATGCTGAGGCGCGTAACCTGGGCATGTAAGTGAAGAGCCCATACGTGATGGCTAGCAGAGTCAGCCTGTGTCCAAACTGAGGCAATCCAGTTTTTCTGAGTATCATCACTATCAAGTGGATGCTTCTCTTCTTTCAGTCACCCTCTTCTTTCAGTTTTCCTATCATTAACTCCCCATGCCCATTATATATTGGAAAAAAATCAGCCCCGGTACCAGCTCCCTTTCTCTAATTTCAGAAACCAAGTTCTCACTGGTCCTTTGCGCTGTTAGAAGGATAACCCTGTACCTCCCACCCTCACCAAACAGTCTATATACCCAGTCATAGATCACAGACAATATGCACCTATATCTCTGAAGAGGAGGAGTGTAGTTGTAAAACTAAGAGCTAGTGGCAGAGTATCTTCCTGTCTGTGATCAGGAGGTGTGAGTTTGAGCTCAGGTCTGGATTTGGGCCAACCGTAAATGGGAACCTCTTCAGTTTGTGCTGGGGAAACAGTTTGCTAAATGTTGATTTTCGGCTGCGTCTCAGTGTGTGCTATTGGATACTGAATCTGATGTGCTTGTACTATGCTAGCCTTCTGGGTTGTTAGCGTTAAACTGAACTTTTCTGAGCACCCAGAAGACGATCTTTAGACTACAAGGTGAGGGAATTCCTGGTGTTCTGTCCCTTGTCTTGCTCTGTTCTAGGAGGATTTTGATGTGACTTTTCTTGTTCTCTGGCCATAGGGATTTGTGCAGAAAGGATCCTGACTGTGACTATTACTTTAGCCTGGATGCTGAGATAGTTCTGAAGAACACAGAGACTCTAAGGATCCTGATTGAACAGAACAAGTGAGTTCTTTGGTCTGAGCAATCCTTACCAGTCATCTTTCACACAAGGAATACAGTGAGCTCTTTTATCACTGAGATGTGTAAGGCACTAGGAGAACTGTATCAGAGATGAAATGTTAGACAAACACCTCTTATTTGGTCTTTTTTTACTGTAGTTGTAATTGCTGGATTTTAGGCAGTGGATGTAAATCATCCCTAGTTTTGTCTTTATCTATTTGCTAGAACAAATTCGGATTCTAAGTGACCTGTGTCAGGGTGCAGTTAGACCGGAGATTGTGACCATATTTGCCCTTTCTTGTGCGGAATTTTATTCCAACAGTTAACAGAAGCAGCAACTCTGTAAGTGAAGGAGAATCTAACTCTTACGGTCCTGTGGCTTGTAAATCTTTTGCTTTTCTTCATGTGGTAACATCCCATCATGCAATTCCATTTTCTTCTGTGCTCACAGGCTGGTGATTGCCCCACTGGTAAGCCGTCATGAGAAGTTGTGGTCAAATTTCTGGGGAGCGCTGAGCCCTGATGGATACTATGCCCGCTCAGAAGATTATGTGGATATTGTTCAAAGACGGAGGGTGTGAGTATGCAAAGAGAACTTCTTACTGATATAATTCCTCAAATGTAAAGCTTGCTGCAGCACATTATCATCAAACTAGCTAATGTCAAAGAACCAGAGAGCACAACTGTCTTTGTATGTAGAAAAGGAAAAGAAGTTTGTATTCCCATTTGGAAGCTGCTCTATGTTCTCCCCTGAGCAGAGACCATAACATACTTTGGGCAGATTTTCTTATGATCAGAGTAAGGGTTTGAGAGTCCTGACTCTGCTGAAATCACTTCATCTTACTCATGTCATGTTTTCCCACCTGTGGATTATGGTTAGTGTGATCCTTAAAATCCTGTAAAGTGCTGTTTAATCTTTATCAGATAGTCTTCATAAAATACCAGGTGATTCTTGAATGAAAGATTCACAAAATATAATTGTTGGTTCATTCATATTCTTGAGGGGCCCTCTGGTTTTTTTTTAGGCCATTATATGTGCGATAAATGCTAGAAATCAGCTTATGCACTTTTGGCTGATTTTGTTTTTTTAAATCACTGGAAAAAATACATTGATCTCTCTGGGAAGAGATTCAAGCCTTTAATTATGTCCCTAGCAAAAACACACAGTAGCAATTAATTGCTTTCACAGTGGACTAGCATTTGTGCCACTTAAAAGCTCTGGGCAATATAAGTGATTTTTCCTGGAATGACAATTCCTAGGGGTATGGTTTCTCCTTGCTGTTCTGAGTTGGCTCATTTAGGCAAGCCTGGCTGATAGTGCAGTGCTGCTTGCTGTCCCGTCAAGTCCAGCAGTTTCTGTCTTAGTGGTATTTCAAGTCTTACTGTCCTACGCTGTGTTTCAGCGGGCTTTGGAACGTTCCCTACATCAGCAGCGTTTACATGGTTAAAGCCAAGGCTCTGCGATCGGAGCTTGACCAGGGAGATCTCTTCCACAGTGGCAAGCTGGATGCTGACATGGCTTTCTGCCACAATGTTCGGAATCAGGTCAGTCGAGGAGAGGGAGGCTGGCAGGGGAAAACTGCATGCCAGGGCGGAGGTGAGAAGATTAAGTATTTTCAAGGCATTCAGCTCTGCCGGGGTATGGGACAGGATGAACTGCCATTACTCAATACTGTGCAGGCTTAGAACAGTGTGGGATTTCTATCTTGCTGTGAAACCGCACAGAGCCAAGGACCACTAAATGTGGATAGCATTTTTGTTCTTGGGCCTATTCAGCGCTGTTCTAAATGGGGTTGACAGGAACCTAATCTCACAGCAGCTGCTCTGCTCTGCTTCCAACCTTGGCTGACAAGAGACACAGAATTACTGGCTGTGGCTATAACCTTTCAAAGTTCCTCATATCCAGCGCGGAAACTAAACTGAAGGCCCACAGGAGAATGAATGAGTAAATCAACAGCTTGGGCAGAGCCATCATCACTGGGGAACTAACTGTCCAGTGCTTATATTTTATAGTGGCTCACAGAAATGTGAGGCCTGGAAACAAAGCTTGATTGTTTCCCTCTGTCCTGCAGGGAGTCTTTATGTACCTGACAAATCGGCATCAGTTTGGACACATACTGTCCCTGGAGAATTATCAGACAACTCACCTCCACAATGACCTCTGGCAAATATTCAGCAATCCTGAGGTGAGATAACATGTATGCTCAGCAGGCTCGGCAATGTGGCATGTGAAGATTTCATGACTAGCTTCACCAATAAGGGGAGTCCAGGCTTTGTAATAACGATGTCTCTCAGTTGGGATGAGGAGCATAGTCACAGAATTTAAAGAGAGGGTGTTTATGTGATTGGTATCATCTGGATCTTCAAAGCCTGTGAAATACTGCTGCACGAGTGCCTGGCCTTTCATTGCCTCTTTAACCAGGCCCCACAGAAATGACTGGTTTGCTTATCTTTTAACTGCAGGACTGGAGGGAAAAGTACATCCATGAAAACTACACAGCAGCTCTGAAAGGGAAATTGGTAGAAATGGTAAGAAAACATCGCTTTTATCCATCAGAATGGGAGATCAGCATCAGGACAATGCTTTTATCATCACTATTGTCATTCTCAGGAAGAACCAGTTCAGCATGACCTCGTAGTCTTTCAGATCCAAAGGAAACATGACCTTGAAAATATTTTTAGAGCCAAATAATTCTTCTAGAAGTACATCTCCAGCTCTCTTAAGTGGAAGTGGGGCACATATATTGAGGATAGAAATTTCTCTTCTGATTTTTTAGTTACTTTCCATTTAAACTGACTCAATCTACAGTCCGTTTAGTCTTGTTCCTTTTGCCTCAGACACCTGTCCTTTTTTCTGCTATTCTCTCCTGTCTACTTTCTGCAGCCCTGCCCAGATGTTTACTGGTTCCCCATATTCACTGACACTGCCTGTGATGAGCTGGTGGAAGAAATGGAACACTATGGCCAGTGGTCCACAGGTGACAACACGGTAAGAAAAAGCAGGAGCTTCTTGATTTCTGGGTCACACCATTATCCATGCATATTTGGTGGCAGCAGTGCCTTCTGTAGTAAGGCATTAGACCCCACAGGTGAACCAGGGAACTGGAGGCAATACTCCGATTTTTCTTCCCGATTAACTCTGTGATTTTGCCCCTGTTTTTAAATGTGAATTAATTTTTCTGAGTCGTCTTTAGTGTCCTCTGAAGCTATGGTATTCAGCCCTTCTGATGGTAATATTGTTTACCTTAGGGTTTAATTATTGTTGGAAATGAGTTTTTTCCATCCTGGAAATTCTGATAAATAAACGTCATCTTGATTTGTAGTTATGAGAAACAAGTGCTTTTCATTCCTGAAGTCCAAGGTTCCCATCCTTATGGGTATTTTTGTGATTCTATTTCAGGACAGCAGAATACAAGGAGGATATGAGAACGTCCCAACTATTGACATACACATGAACCAAATTGGCTTTGAAAGAGAATGGTATAAGTTTCTTCTGGACTATATTGCACCCATCACAGAGAAACTGTACCCAGGATACTATACCAAGGTATGTATACCTTAGCATCAAAACTCATGGTCAGCTCAGCACCTCCTCCAGTTGCAACTTTGTGAAAAGACTGCTAGAATCCTCTACCAACGTGCACACTATTTCCCAGTATGGAGGAACTGACCCTGGAGTATGACATAAGTGTATGTATCAGGAAATACATAATTTCCCAATGACATTCTCCTGCCTTATTGTTGCCTTTCTCTCTTAGCAGTAGGATGCAATTTGAATATTACACCCTGCTCTGCAGCTCAGTAGCCATGGACTGCTGTAGCTCTGTAACAGCTATGCACTTTGTTTTTCTCTCCTGCAGACTCAGTTTGAGCTAGCCTTTGTAGTTCGCTACAAACCTGACGAGCAGCCCTCCTTAATGCCCCATCATGACGCTTCCACCTTTACCATTAACATTGCTTTGAACCGAGTTGGAATAGACTATGAGGTAAGTGTTTGCCAGTGTGTCAAGAATGCAGTACAGCCTCTTGAGCAGTCCCAGCAGCTGAAAACCCTTTTCTTGTCCGTATCTGTCTTCTTCAGACTAAGGATTGCAATTAGTGACTGGGCTAGGGTAGAGAGAAGACTTTTGAATGCATCAGAACACAGGAGATTCCCAAGCACCTACTCGCATTTTCAGAAGGGCTGCCTGGAGAAGGCAGAGACCCTTTCCCTGAGGTGCTTCTACCAAGCTGACGTGTCTCTTGTTTTGTTTCCATCAGGGAGGAGGCTGCCGGTTCCTGCGCTACAATTGCTCCATTCGAGCGCCACGGAAAGGGTGGACCCTTATGCATCCAGGACGCCTGACCCACTATCATGAAGGTCTTCCAACCACCAAAGGAACCCGTTACATTGCAGTGTCCTTTCTTGACCCCTAGAGCCATGCTTCACGGGAAGGACCTTTCCCTGGTCCTGCTCACTGCTGACTTTGAGTGGAAACAGGGAATGCTGCTGAAAGTTTCTAAGGCATTGATCAAAGCTATTTGGATATTGATTTTTAACAATATTTTAAGACTCCACTACTGGAAGATCTCCCTCTCTGATACTGCAGGTAATATCTAGGAATGTTGCTGTAGAACTTGGAAGGAGATTTTGTGCCTTCATTTTTGATTCTGCTCCTCATCTGCTGTTTCTTGGAAATGCGATTTACTTGAACCTTCACTGATTGGTTGGCTTTACAAAAATGCTTTCTTGGACTGGAAATCCAGCTTTTTGGAGGCAAGTCACAAGCTCTCTCTCCAAGTAGCTGGAAGCCCGTTTTCATCCACAGCATATATGGGACTGGACGTTAGACAATAATTCCTGGATACTATTCCAAATATAAACCAATCAGGGAGCTGACTCCAGGAGTCATAACAGTTAAATGTCATACCAGATGAAACTCAGTAATAAGAGCCTGAAGATCATCTGATTCCTTACCTCTTTGCAGTCCTTGGAGGCATATCACAAAGTTCAAAACAGCAGCAGTGGCAATATGGGTGCTTCCAGTTAGCTAAACGAAGGTCTGCTAATGATACTTTACCTCTGGGATTAGACTGAAGAGATAAAAGGTAGCCTCCCTGTATTTTATTACTGCAGCTAAAAGGAGCATGCATACTCAGACAAATGCAGACCACATCAGTATGTGTAGATATAATCTAAGAAAGGGAAGGCTGAGAACAACTACATTAGTCAGGAGGGCTTCACTGCTGAATCATCTCAGCTCTATCCCATGTCAAGGTAGTCAAAAGCTCTAATCAATCTCTGGATAACAACCCCGAGGCCCCAGTGGTCTTTGGTGGCCTCATTCCAGTTCTCAGTGTTTTGATAATTTTCTTTGCATCTAACTTGAACGGGCCATCAAGGAGCTGTTCTCTGGTACTTAGAGGAAATCATTATTCAGTGTTTCTATTATTTGAGATTCCAAACCAAAACACTCCACTGCTAACACTTCTCCAGTGGGGTCTAGGCTGATAGAAATGAGTGGTTGGAAAGTGCTGAGAGATTGTGGTGAGCTGGTAGGTATAAAAATCTGTCTAGGCTAGACCCATGGTTAGAGAGGGAAGGGGGAGGAATCTTTTCTGCCGTTGCCTGTGAGACACCTGCTCGGCTTATCAGACACCGTTACGCTCTGGGTCTGCCAGAGTAGTATGTTTCAAAAGCAGTAAATTCACATCATGATTGTCCTTAGGGAAAAAAATCTTCCTCGTAGTTCTCTGTGTTTCCAGCTTCTACTGTCAGGTGTAGAGCCCCTTCATCTAAGACGGGTGGCATTAATGCAGGCAGAATAGCTTTAGACGTGTAAATTCTGGCAGGCGACGTTACACAATTTGAATGGACCTGAGGAAGGCGACACAGCCCTTTTCCTGCTGCTTTCCATGCGCTTTTTAAGTCTATTTCAAGGCTACACACTCCCGCGTGCCCAAGGGAGAAGAATCCAGGCAGGGGCACTCAGTTTGAAAAGTAAACCAGTAATAAATCTTGTTAGATGAAATCCAGAACCGTTACCGAACGAAGGGACGTGCTAGGCCAATCGTTGAGATGATGTCGAAAAGCTGTATGTATTTGTTAAGCAGGTTTTTTTCACTGATTTTGTTGTGTCTGTCCTCTGTCCAGTACGGTGGTTGGAATGAATTAGGAGTCTGTCACAGGAGATGTGCAGTCTCGGCCAGGGGAACTCGCATTAAACCCTTACCCACGGTGACACCGCCAGCCGGTTTGAGTCCTGCGGCGGGTGCCGAAGGCCGCCGCCTCCCGTCCCGTGAGGCTTTGCGGGGCGGCGCCCTCAGACTACCGCTCCCATGGTGCCCCGGGAAAGGGCCCGCCCGTCGCGTGGCGGTGACGCGGGCCGCCGTGCGTCTCCGGGCTGACGGTGCCGCGGGGCTAACATGGCGACCTTAGGGGAGCGGTGGTGAAGGTGAGAGGTGGGGCGGTGCCTGACGACAGGGGAGGTGGGTGCCGCTCGAGGCCGGGCCGGACGCTGGGGGCGGGGGGTCGCCTCCCGGGCGACAGGGACAGGGCAGGGGGCGGGAGGGGAGGGGAGGACCCGCCGCCGCAGGGTCCTGCCGCCCCTGCGAGCTGCGCGCCGCCCTGTGAGGGCGGGAGAGGGGCGCTTCCCGCCCTTCGCCTCGCGCGCGCCGGGCGTTGCCCGCCCCGCTTGCTCCCTGAGGTCTGAGGAGAAGGCGACGGCGGCCCCCCGGAGCGTCTGCCCAGTGCATCCCCCGGGCACTGGGATGGCGGGGGAGCAGAGCCTGGTGATGGACCAGGGAGCTCGGCAGCCTGCGTCCCTCATCCCCTGGTCCCTCTGCCGCAGGGACGGGGACAGGCTGGACTCGGCGTCGCCGAAAGAGCTGCGGCACGGAGTCTGGCCAGGGCGAGGGAGAAGGCAGGAAAACTGCAGTCGTTCATGTTCAAGAGGGACTCGAGCTGACCATGCCTGACGTGTGAAAACGTAACTCATCCTGAAAGTAAGCGGAGGATGGGGAGGAGTGATCGCTGGGGGCCTGTTTATTGGAAGGGAGAAGGAAAGATGAATTTTCTTATTTCTGATATATGAGTAACTTCCAGTTGTAGAAAGTGGAACAATGTCTTTGTGAAAAAAAGAAGGTTGTTTTTAAAATGCGTATTTATCTAGTTCTTGGTAGGATGTTAGTTGGATAGCTGTTGGCACTTGGTGAGCCACCTTTATTTACTGGATTTTTCCCTGTAGCGCAATGTCCCTGTTGTTTACTCGTTCCAAGTCAATAGCTGCAGTGAAGAAGGATAAAAGACACATGGCAGAGGTAAATGCTTCTCCGCTTAAACATTTTGTCACTGCAAAGAAGAAAATCAATGGTATCTTTGAACAGCTGGCTGCATACATCAATGAGAGCTCCTCATTCCTGGAAGGTAAGCTGAATTCTTGAACTACAAATGTGTAACAGTGCTTCGCCCACATACAATTCCCCCAAACATGCACAAAAAAACCTTAATTCAGTTAAATGGTGCTGCTAGACCTGTGCTTATTTGTACATGCATGTCTATATATATCAATATTTATAAGAAGAACAGAAAATTATTTTATTGAATTTGGGTGGAATTCAGAGTTCATATCTTAAAGCTGACAAGTTCAAACACGTTAGGAAACTGAGCTAGTTAGTGAGCTATGCTTAGATTTGATGTTGTTTGGGAGTTTTTTAATAAACTATATAAGGCGCTTTAGTTTTTGTGCCTATATTTCTTTCAATATTCTTTCCTAGACATGTCATTGCTAGTGATATGTAGCATATGCCAATAATTGGCTTTAACAGCTTAAGACACAGACAGAAGCCTTTTTTATAAGGGTGTTGGAGTGTTTGAAGTGTTGGCTGTGTTCTGTTTAAGGCAGTCCTAAGGATGAGAATGGTTATTAGATACACAAAAGAGAACAGCTGATAAACGCTGATGCAGAATTGCTTCAGGGTGTAATTGCATGTGTCAAGATTAACCACACGGTCCTTGGGACATGGATAAACTTTTAGTTATGTGTGTTACATCATGAAGAGGTGTTTCACCCAGTACTGAGATGGATGACGTCTGGAATTCAGAGACATGATGTATTTTGATTTTTAGAAACACACAAGAATATAGAGCTTGATCCTGTCACCACAGAAGAGCAGGTACTGGAAGTCAAAGGCTACCTATCAAAAGTCAGTGGCATTAGTGAAGTGTTGGCAAGGCGGCACATGAAAGTGGCTTTTTTTGGAAGGTAAGTCACGTGCTTCTTTTGCCTAGGTTCCCCACTGAGTAAAGTAACTGGCATCTTTAGGATTGTAGCCAGTAAAAAATGTTTCTAGAAACACTAGTGCTCCAGCTTTTGCTTGTAATGTGCATGTCCCTGGTACTAGTCCTCTTGTAAATTGGAAACAAATATTGTAGCACATAATTCTTCAATTTGGAAGAATTCTTAAAATAAGAAAATAGAAAAGTCTTTTTGTAAGTTGCCTATGGCACCTAAATTGTTAATGCTTCTGATACTGCTTGGGTTTAGAGAACTTGCTTTCTGTAATATCAAAATGAGTATGCCTGAATCTCAGAAGCCTAGCTATACCGTTCTTTAATCTGACTTCAGGACAAGCAATGGGAAAAGCACTGTGATAAATGCCATGCTATGGGACAAAGTCCTTCCTTCAGGAATTGGGCACACCACTAATTGTTTCCTGCGTGTAGAAGGGACAGATGGCCATGAAGCTTTCCTGCTTACTGAAGGGTCAGAGGAAAAGAAGAGTGTTAAGGTACAATTTCCTTAAGCGTAAGATAAAGAGAAGAGCTCTTCAGAAGTGCCAGAAAAGGGAAGGAACAAGAAAATGAAAGCACTGTGAATAAATCTCACAGTTGGGGATTTTAATCATTAAAGGAGTAGAGATGAAAACCAGGTTTTTGTTAGATGGAGAAATGGAGCAAATTACAGGATGGAACGTCTTTATTTTATGAAGAAGATGATATGTTGTATTTGTTAGTGATAGCAGGGAGCCAAAGCGATGACTCAGGAAGTTCTGAGCTTCGTATGACTGACAGAAGGCACAGACTTCATGATAATTCCTCGGTAGCCTTTCTTGACAGGAAAATTTCTCATAAACTCTCACTAGGCAGTTGCCTTTTGACTAGAAGACTCAAGCAAGTTTATGTGGAAAACCTCCCAGGGAGAAAGTGATTTGGAGTTGGGTTTCATCTTAAATTGTCTGTGAACAGCCCTGAAGGGGAGATAATTGTGTTAATGGGTCTTAGCATACAGGAAATGTTATAAATTATCCATCTTTTTAATAGACAGTAAACCAGCTGGCTCATGCCCTTCATCAAGATGAACTTCTGAATGCTGGCAGTCTAGTCAGTGTAATGTGGCCCAATTCCAAATGTCCTCTCTTAAAGGATGACCTGGTGCTGATGGACAGGTGAGAAATAGCTTTCTTTCCTTTCCTGCTTATTACAGAAGTGTCTTCAAATACAAATTTAACAAGCATCAAGGAAATTGGCGCTGTTCTAATCTATGACAGTGATTAAAGTCCTTTGCTGTATTAGCAGTCAGAGTTTCTCTTGACTGGTACTTCCTTTTAGTCTGTACTCTGTGTCACTTCAGGACGGTATAGATCAGACATGGGAAATTAATGCCCTGAAAAACTGAAACACATTTCTTAACTAGCTTTTCTAATTCTATGTTTGCTGTTTCTACAGCATAGTAATGTCTCTTCTCTTTTTGTTGCTAGCCCTGGCATTGATGTAACCACAGAGCTGGACAGTTGGATTGACAAATTCTGTCTAGATGCTGACGTATTTGTACTGGTGGCAAATTCTGAATCAACATTGATGCAAACTGTATGTACAAGTCCACTTGTTTAGTGAATTTGGCTAAAAGTTAAGATTAGTATGTCCAAATTTTTTAAGAGGTTTTGTTCCGTTTTGCTTAGGAGAAACAGTTCTTTCACAAGGTGAATGAACGTCTGTCTCGACCGAATATATTTATTTTAAATAACCGCTGGGATGCATCTGCTTCTGAACCAGAATACATGGAAGAGGTTTGTGACGTGTTTAAATTCCTTCTCTTTGCATGGATATTATAAAGTCCATTTTGACTATGGTCCTTCCGGGTAGAATCATAAAGTGTTGTATGTGATTGTTTTACAGTTTGGATTTTTATTGCCATAGTGTGGAGACTAAAGGGAGTATAGACTAGTGATCAGGACATGACTCTTGAAATTTCTGAGCTGGAAATCAAGAGTTTAACAGGGGCCTTTTGAAGTTAGATCACTTAGATAACCACTGGAAGATTCCATAAAAGGAATGGTTTTTTCCATGTTTTTTTTCTTAATCTTCCGTATAGGCTTAGACCAGCAGAGGGCTTCTGGGTGCCTGGTCTAACCTTTAAGAGATGGAGTGTAAAGTGGATTTAATTGCATGTGGGCTTTATCCTGTTTATCCCTCAGGTGCGTCGACAGCACATGGAGCGGTGTACGAGTTTCCTGGTAGATGAGCTGGGTGTGGTGGATCGAGCCCAGGCAGGGGATCGAATTTTCTTTGTGTCGGCAAAAGAAGTGCTGAATGCCAGGATTCAGAGGGCTCAAGGGATGCCAGAAGGAGGTGAGGCAAGCTAACAGAAACTTTCCATTTTCTTATAGGGAAGAAAATAGAAAATATATTGTTCCAAAAATGGATGAAATTGGGGTGGGTCAGATTAATAGAGTAGTCAAAAACAAAGACGTGACTTAGCAGCACTTTTGCACTGGCATCAAGGTAAAGCAGGAGCGTTTTCTGATGTCCAACGTCTGATCGCTTTCTCAAAACTTAAGTGGTTGTTTTGTACTTTCCTTCTCTCAGGTGGAGCATTGGCAGATGGATTTCAAGTAAGAATGTTTGAGTTTCAGAACTTCGAGAGAAGATTTGAGGTGAGTATTATGTGTGCTAACCTTCTGTTCAGAAAGGCTGGGGACTAGAGTTTATAAACATGGAGTGGGACCACAGTTTGGAAATAGATTATACAGGAAGGAGAAGCTGTGTTAGTATGCTTCTGCGTGCTGCTAATCTTGGCTGCCTTTTGTATACAGGAATGTATCTCACAGTCAGCAGTAAAAACAAAATTTGAGCAGCATACAGTGAGAGCAAAGCAGATTGCGGAAGATGTTCGTCTCATCATGGATTCTGTGCATATTGCTGCCCAGGAACAGCGGTGAGGAGAGCTTGGTGCTTGCATAACTGAAGCTTGTATTCTGGGAGAAATTTAAGGGAGTATGAGCATTTAAAATGCAAAGCAGAATACAGCATGTTTGGGAGTGGGAAGGACATGTACTGGTAGTCTTGCTTCTAGTGAATTGTGAAAGTATTGGGAAAAGAACCTCTTTTTTTGTCCTGTGCCATGTGTATGCAATGTATTGTAGATACTGACACATTTTGTTCTTGGGTAGGAGAATCTGTCTTGTTTCTGGAATTCAAATGATATTTGTAGATCAAAAATGCATTTATCTGGCTTTTGATGGGCACTTTTTTTTTTTCACCAGAGTTTATTGTCTGGAAACGCGAGAAGAACGACAGGAACGTTTAGGTTTTATTGACAAACAGCTGGAGCTCCTTACTCAAGACTACAAGCGGAAAATAAAACAGATCACAGAAGAAGTGGAGAGGCAGGTAAGGAGGAGTGGCTGCAGAAAAAGAGATTGTCTAAAACAGCTACCAGCATGGTGGGAAAAATGCAAAGTGTTGACAAAGGTTTGAAGTACTAGAAACGTGGGAGTTACAGATGGGAAGAGATTAAATGCTTTCAGAAGTTTTTTGGGTTTTGTTTTAGTTTTTTTTTCCTCTTGAGGTAATAAAATGAGAAGTAGAATACTTGGGGAAACTTTCAGAGAGATTAATGTAAGATGCTTTAAATAAACAATGAGACTTTGATTAATGTTTGAATTATTATTGCTACTATATTTCAGTCTTAAATGCTTCCTAAATTACTAAAATGTTTCAGATAAGTTTCCTTATTGTTTCAATCTAGAATAATGTCAGTCTTCTTACTATCGATAATAACATGCTATTTTTACTATTATGAATATACAGAGAAGGCCTATTCATTTTTCGCAAATTTTGTATTGCCTCAGTCTTTTTCTGTCTGCATTGTTACACAGAGCATAGATCTACATACTTCTCAGCCATCTTCTTTGTTTGCGAGTCACCAGTATTGTGTTTTGCAGTTGGCAGATGACGTCCGCATGGCGCTGTACAATCATAGTGCCTAGTGTTCAGTAGCACTTGCTAAGAAATGCATGTCTTCAGTGGTGGTTTTCCATCTCTCCCTAGGACAGAATATATAGAAACTCTGTCCTGTGCTGTGTCTCTAGGTGTCAAATGCAATGGCAGAAGAGATCAGACGGCTTTCGGTGTTAGTAGATGAATACCAAGCAGACTTCCATCCATCTCAAGTAGTTCTTAAAGTTTACAAGAGTGTAAGTGACATTTGCTTCATACAGGTTGCTTAAGCAATTTAAAGAGGCCTTTTCTTTTTTGCTTTGAGTCAGTAATTATGCCAGCTCTATGCCAGTGATAAATGATGTATCACATTGTGTAGATCAAACAGAACTTTTCCTAGAGTACAGAGTACATGTGAGATTTTTTGATTTGCTTTTTCCTCTCCTTCACTCAAGGGTGGGGGAAAAAAATTAAATTAATGTTAGAGCAGTGGGCAGACCGAATGTATGTTTCTGTTCTGGGAGGGTTTTTTTAACTGGCAAGCTCTAGCACCTGAAGCCTGCATCTTATCTATGTTTATTTTAAGCTTAATAACCCTTTCTTTGTTTGTCAGGAGCTGCATAAACACATTGAGGAAGGCCTGGGCCGTAACATGTCAGATCGTTGCTCCAATGCAATCACAGCTTCGCTGCAGACAATGCAGCAAGAAATGATAGGTCAGTTCAGCACGCATTATTTCCCTTTCTCTTTCTTTTAACTGTAGTGCAAAGTAACTAGGTAGATGTTCTGGGTTTCTCTTTAATCTGATGGCTGATGTGTAGCTGGCATCATCTTAGTTTCCATCTTGATTAGCAATGCTGTTATGCAGAGGACTAGTTACTCCTATTTTTTTTTCTACTCTTGTCTGAACTTGTGCAGTGATTTGCTAATGAATATATACAATCAGCTTAATCCTCATGACAGAGAGGAACTGTGACTTTGGAAACTTCAGACATTCTCAGACCAAGATCCTAATGAAATAAATGTGAATGACTTGTAACTAGGTCCTGTTAGAATATAATGAGCTTTAATAGGAGTATGGTGCCTAAACACTTTAGAACTGGCCTTCAGATTCTGTTTTCCAAGCTATTGCTAAACTGTAAACCTCACTAGCTACCTGTAAGGATTTAGGAGCATCCATGGAAAGATTTCCTTCTGAGTTGTTCTGAAAAACTAAGAATCTAACAGTAATCCATGATGTATCTCTCGCTTTGCAATGTGCTTGGCTTTAGAAAATTTAAGGTACTAAGAAAAATAACTGTGGAGGATGGAACAAGCCATAACCACTCTGACTACAGAATACAAATCCAGTTAATTTTTGTGAACTCAATAACCATTTCGTTATTGTTTTTTATTTTCTGTCTGTGCAGATGGTTTAAAACCCCTTCTCCCAGTCTCTTTGCGGGGCCAGATAGACATGTTAATTCCCCGACAGTGCTTCACGCTCAGCTACGATCTGAACTGTGACAAGCTTTGTGCTGACTTCCAAGAGGACATAGAATTCCATTTCTCTCTTGGATGGACAATGCTGGTGAACAGGTTTTTGGGACCAAAGAATGGTCGTCGGGCCTTGATGGGCTATAATGACCAGGTAAGATACCTTGTTGAGTGGTCAGGGTAGATGTGCTATTCATCACTTCAGTGGCTGCTGAAGTCTTTTCCGTGGGAAGGGAAGTGGCTTGCCTTCTCTTATTCTGTACTTTTTTTTTGTTTTGTTTTGTCACTACTTTTCTAATTAGGTTCAACGCCCTTTAACACCAGCAAATCCCAGTCTGCCTCCTTTGCCTCAGGGCTCTATGACCCAGGAAGAACTTATGGTGTCGATGGTGACTGGACTGGCCTCATTAACTTCCCGAACTTCCATGGGGATCATCGTGGTTGGTGGTGTGGTGCGTTGGCAATCTGAGCAGCATTTGTATAAATAAAGTCGGAGCACTGACTTGAAAAGTGCTTGTACTGCTGAATCCTGTAGATATTTGCTATTCACAGATAGTGAAGTATTTTCTCCTTTCATCTTCCATTTGAGTATAAATATTGAGCTTATTTTGCATAATAGTTAGGCTTGGAGCCAGGGTTGTTGTGAAGATAACCCTTCAAAGTATGTTACAAAAGCATTAAATAGTCTTTGATTCTTTTGTGAGAATAAAAGAAAATTCAGTATTTTTCCTTTCCCATTTATAGAGGAATCAGGATAGAAATATCTACCAAGATACCTTCCTTCCTGGAAGGGGAGGAGAGCACTTAAATTAGGCATAGTATCTAAAATGATTTCAGAGAAAATCAGCACTTCCTGATTTTCTGTCTTTTGAAAATAATGAATGTTTTTGAATCTCAAATCTCCCCAAACTGCAGAGGCATAAGAGATCTAACTCAAGTTGCATGGTAACTCTCGTTTCTGTTGCAGGAAGAATCTAAATTTCTGTAGTGCCAGTCCCATACCTACATGCTATCCTGGTGTCACAGTGTCTAGGGGTGGATGATTTCTCAAAGGGGAGATGGTTGCTTAAAAACATCTTTTACTTCAGAAACAGGGATTCTGCGAACCAGACAAAGTTTGATTGCACTTGCAGATGTAATTTAAATGTGCTGAAAAGGTTAATCCACACAGAACCCAAATAGTTTAGGTATTTTTATTTTGTAGACTGGACATCAGTAGTAAGCTGTCTGACCAACGAAACACACTTTAAAGTCAGGGTTATCTATGTGGCTCATTTTCATGTGCCTAGAATATATGTGCAATACTCTGTGCACCGTTGTTAGGAGTTGGCATCATTTCTAGGTGATGATCATGTAATTTGGTTTTCCTTGTGGTTTTTTTAGGTCTGGAAGGCTGTGGGTTGGAGACTGATTGCTCTCTCTTTTGGCCTTTATGGGCTCCTTTATGTATATGAGCGCCTCACCTGGACCACAAAAGCGAAAGAGAGAGCTTTCAAACGGCAGTTTGTAGAGTATGCTGGTGAGAAACTGCAGCTTATCGTCAGTTATACGGGTTCTAATTGCAGCCACCAAGTCCAACAGTGAGTTGCCTATATTCAACTAAAACCTTATCTAAATTCTGTGGTTTGGGGTTTTTTTTTTAAATTATATTCCTTATTAAAACAAGATAAGTCTGCATATTGAATTCCAGATTTAAAGTTGTGTAATGATACATGTGTTTTAAAAGAACATTACAGGGTTTTTGAATCACCGATGTAGTATTTGGGTGCTGTTAAGCATTAGTCTTAATATACTTCCGTCTCTCAAATCAAGTTACTCTGCTCTAACATATTCTTGTGCAGAAGTGGAAAGATGAACATCTGAGTTAGTGTCATCATCACTGTACATCAGAGGGATTTATTCCTTGAATTTGCTGCTTGATCTTACTTTTCGTAATATCCAACTATTCTCCTTGTTTCATAGAGAGCTTGCTGGAACATTTGCTCATTTGTGTCAGCAAGTGGATGTCACACGGGAGAATCTTGAGCACGAAATTTCTGCCATGAATAAAAAAATTGAAGTTCTGGATTCACTGCAGAGCAAAGCAAAACTGCTCAGGTGAGGTTTTATTATCCCATATACACAGACATTTGCATCAATTGTTTTTCATGTGATTGCCCCAAGATGTTCAGATTAGGGTGTATGTGCAGTCCTTCTTCCATCATAGCATTTGTGCAGACATCAGCATCTTTCCCTACCAAGTCGTGTTCCCTTTCACTGTGTACTCTCCCATGTACTGTCAACAGTCATTTAAATCTTCTGTCTCACAAAACACTTTTTCCTTCTTGTTTTTTTGTTTGTTTGGCATTACAGTTCCTTTCCATTTATCAAAACATACAGTCCTTTACTCCTACAAACTCCTTCAGGCTGTTAAAAAGTTATGCAAAAAGTCTCACCCTCCCCTTTGTACCTGTCTGATGTTTTTCTTCACCCTGCAAAGGCTGTTGGGAAGAATTTTTCAAACATTCCTCATCTATGCAATGAGGTCAATTTGAAGTTGTGACCTCAAAGCCTAGGGGACTGTTAGTAGGCAAGTGTTCCTCACCTGAGGAAGGGCAAGGAATGGTAGCAGCATTTTGGAATGGACCTTTGGCACTCCTCTCCAGGCCTTGCTGTTTACTCGGTTTAGTCATGCTTCTTTCAGAGTGGCTTGAGAACAGCTGTTTTACTCACCTAATGGAGACTTTCTGTCCTTGCAGGAATAAAGCGGGTTGGCTTGACAGTGAACTCAACATGTTCACACATCAGTACCTGCAGCAAAGCAGATAGTGTGGGAGGAAGAGAAAAACAACACTGTTTCCCTTCAGTGCTCTCTTAATTACTGCAGAGAACATGGTGGGTGATGGAATTCCCTAAAGGGAATGAGCAAAAGCCTATTGCTGTGTTTCCAGTTGCTGTGTGAACAATAGGATTCTGCTTCTCCGTTTTGTGTCCCACCTTTAAACACTAGCTGTTTATAACTCTTCCTTTCTCCTTCTTGTGAGACCAGGCTACTTCGGAAGGAATGTCTGCTTCATACATTTACAGGGGGCTTTTTAAACCAAAATCAGGTACAGTGACAAACCTAAAACAAACAAAGAAATGTTTATCAGGTTAAAAGTTATTCCGACACGTCTTTATGGAGTCATTCATTTTACTACATGAAGATAGAACTTTTTACTTCCAAGCCCCAAGTTCATGTATGTGACAAGCAGCTGTTTGTCTAAACACAGATCCCATGCACACAGACGCAAAGGCCTATCTCCTAGGTTAATATTCCGTTATTATAGAACATGACAGAGACTCACCGTGGCCCTTCATGGAAAGGTTTATTACTGTTAGTATGTTTAAACCTATGAACAAAACCCAGTTCTCTTCCAGAGCAAGAGGGACTAAGATTTTGCTTTGGTAAGCTTATTGTCTTTGGAGTTAGTTTCTTCCTCTTAAGAGCTCTTTAATAATGCAGTCTGGCCCATTTAATGTCACAGACAAATAGTCTGTGAAGACATAACTAGCTTCTGTGAAGGAGCTAGTGCTGATAATCTGGCAGCTTGTTGAGGAAGAAAAATAGGAAAGAAAAGCCAGTTGACAGGATGTAACGAACTGTCTTATGAGATAAGCTGATGAATGTGGGGTTTTCTTTGGAAATGCACAGCTGTGTTTCTGGAAGCAGGCCTTCGGAATTCCATTGCCACTGTTTGGCCTCAAAACAGCATGTGGATTACAAGCTGTAAGAGATTTTGCATCATGTAGAGTTCCCGTAGGATGTTATCGTCTGTGCAGTAATATGAGTTGATGTTGTTTCTCTTCTGTTAAAAGTATGAGAATGAGCTGGCAAGTGCAGCTCCCCTGGGGCAGGGGGGAGACCAGACCCTTGCATTTCATGCCAGGGCAAGAATGGGTTAAGGCAACTTATTTTTTTAAAGACATTCTTTGTTTGCAAATAGTTGAAATTAATCAATGAGTTTTGCCCTGAAGCAATTTTGAATTTGGAGTATAAGATTTGAGAATTGTAAGGACTTGAGTCTCTTCCCGTTGGAACCAGTAGAGGAGAAATTCCCACCGATTTCAGTAGTTCCAGGATCAGTTTCCTATGTTGCAAAGTTTCTTTTCCACTTGGGTCAGTATTTTGCCATGTGTTGGGTATAACCTTCCTGTTCTCCACAAAATGTCTGAGGAATCCAGAATCAGATCCTGTAGTTCTGAGGTTAGTGACAACCTAAATCTGTTCAGCATCAAATGGTAGAGAATATGAGCTATCTTTGAGCAGGTTGCAGCTGAATTCAGAACTACTAAGCAGTGGGGGTTTTTTCATATTGACAATGAGACTTTTCACTTGAAAATGGTATCAGCTGGCCTTAGGATTTCTTGTTCATGCTCAGGTGTGAATATATGTGCCTGCGACAAGTCCCCTGTTCCATGTGTCACCAAAGTTCCAGAAAGAAGAAGCTGCCTGATACTTGAGGGAGTAAAAATAGTGAAATGTCAGTAAGTACTTTAGGCTGTTCTAAGTTTTGCAGTAAGACTTGAAGTATCTTGATCACGTAGGAGCTGGCAGTGAGACTCTTGTTATGTCCCTGGAATGCAGGAAGCGAACAAACCTTTCACTTCCAGTAGACAGCTTTGACTCCAACCCAAACCAAAAAGCAGTTTTCATCAGAGGGCTTCACTGGCCTTGGTTGGTTTCCTGAGGCAACCACCAGGACATAAATACAGCTTGGATCAGATCTGAGAATGAGTAAGAAAGAAATTTGAGTCCTTGCCTCTGGAGATGTGTTCTCTAGGCTTGTGGTGAAGTGTACTGGAGTAAGTGGAATCATCCCTAATACACCAGGAAATTGTCAGTTCCAGGTAGAGGGAGATGATGATGTATGACTGCTCGGCAGCTCTAGGCTACCTGAAACGCTGACCTTGCTTGACATGCTGTTAGCATCTCTTCAGCAGGCCTTTAGGGGAAATCTGATAAATGAGCTGACCTTTAAGCCGGTGTCTGATCTGTAAAGGGAAAAGAGATTGATGGGTTCTTAGAATCTGGTGTCTTGCCAATGTGTGCATTTCTGACACTGATCAGCTTTTGGTGAGGTAGGCATTCTTGCTGTACTGCTGAAACCTAACCTATAGAAAGGGGGAAAGAACCACTTGAATTTTTTAAGAAGCAAATCTGCTAACACGGGAGGGAAGAATTTTTAAGTATGTGTGTAACCTTTGTCCCTAGAAGCCTGAGTGATCAAGAATCAAACTTTTAACAGAAAGGCCTATGAGCTGGATTCCTCTTAAAATACAGCTGTACTACTTTAATTCAGAGTGGTGGGGGAATGAACGCTATCAGCAAGGAGGCTGTTCTCTTCCGATTTTCCTAAAGAATGATAAACTAATCCTTAGAACAGGTAATTCCAAAACCAGTCTTCCCCAAACTCTTATTAAAGAAGGTCAGCTAAATGCACTTTATCTTATTGCTGCTACTTATTTTTCTCATTGTGTTATGTTGATGGAGCTCTTCAAAATACTCTTACCAGTGAGTTTTCTCTCTGCTGTATTTAAGGTGATAAATTTGCATGAATTATTCCTGTATCAATGCTGTAAACAATGGAAACCAAAATAAAAATGAATTGGAAAAATATTTCTCCCGATGCATTCTGCATGTCGCGATACAAAGCCTTCGAGAGTAAGTATAATATATTCAGATGATGATACACTACTGTGTTATAGTAAATGGCATGTTTGACAATAGTGACCTTTTATCTGTGTTCTTATTAAGAAAATTAACAAGGAGAGCAACAATACTGAATTTTCTCTTAGGGAGGTTGGGAGATTCCTTCTTAAGTTACACTAAAAATGTTGGTATTGAATCAGTGATTTCTTGAGAATGTTGTAGGAAGGTAATGGTCAGCAAATACTGCGTTAATGGACTGACGTGGTGAATCAGTAGTCTCAGTTGACAGTGAGAAGAGAAAAAGTGCGTGCGTGTTAGAAGAGAAAAAGGCAGATTTCCAGTGGTACACGTTCAGTAGTTTTCCCTTTTAGCTGCTGGGGGAAGCTCGGACAGTGAGCTGTGGCCATTTAACGAACCCCAAAGGAGCAAGTTGGGGGCCGCCTCCTGCCCTTCTCCAGCACCCTGCCGGCTCTGCGGCCCGCGGCTCGGGAGGTCCCCCGCCTCCTCGCCGGGCCGGGCCGGGCCGGGCCGCTGCCGGGCGGCGCCTCGGGCCCCGCGCATGCCGGGAGCCGCGGGGCGGGCTCATCCTCGGCGGGCGGCCGCTCGGCTGCGGGAACGGCCGGGCCGGGGCCGCCGTGGGGAATCCCGGCGGCGGCTGGAGCGAGGGCGGGGATCCCCCGGCCGCGGGATCGCCTGCCGACCCGGCGGTTCGGAGCGGCGGGGTGCGGCACAGGTGGGCCTGAAAACGCGGGGTCGGCGGGAGGGGAGCGTGGGGAGTTTGAACGTCCGTAGCCCTGGAGCCGCTTGGGCTGGCGAGACTCGCAGGCTCCGCACCCCGTACTCTGGAGGGAGGGTTTACCACTTCTCTATCGGCTGCCAGACTGGCCTCTTGCAGAGGGAAGGGGAATTCTACAACGCCCACGGCCGTTCCCCTTCCTCGTGGGCATGGGAGAGCCGAACCGGCGCGTCTGCGCAGAAACAGCTCTGGGAAGCTCCGCATAGGTGTTAGGCAACTTGCTTGTGGAGATGCTAGTTCTTAGCTGCCGAGACAACCATTATTTATTTTTAACTGCGAGAAGCCAAGCTCCTTTTCGCAAAGGATTCAGACTGAAGCAGTTTTATAAGCTTGAGCCCGTGGGGTTGAGCATGAAGGACTAACAGCTTCTGTAGATTATGCTAAGAGTGGATCTCATCTGGTAAAACCCTTCCAGAAAGTCCCTTGACTAATGTTGTTTTCAGAGTATTAGCTTTCTGATGAGCAATGATGAGAGGATGCTGTTAGCTTTGTCCTGTGAATACTGTGAGAATTTCTGTTTTGTTCAAATGATCTCAAATTTAGTGCCTCAAGACTGGTGTTTCTGGTTTATGTCCAGTAGTGCACCTCTCACTTATTTCTTCTAACAAAAAGATATGTTGTAGTTTTGTGATTGTTAGCGCTGCTCTTTGCTCCTCCCAGTGCTGTTGTACAGCATATGCATTTGATTCCTCACGTCCAGTTGCCAAGGTACCAGACACAAAAACAAATCAGATGAGCTTTCAAGAAGGGTTTAGGGATCCTTCGGAACACAAGCTTTTCGAGGAGCACATAGTTTTACTTGAGAACATAATTGATCACTCTAGCCAAAAGCAATGTGGAGTTTTGGGTTTAGAGTTTTGTTGTATTAAAAAAAAAAAACACAAACCTTGTGCAAATTCAGAGGAGCTTGTGGTATTGTAAACGTGTTGAACAGCGTTACGACCTTACAGTCAAACAAAGCTTTATCTATTAACTCCTTTTTTTTGCCCTCTTCTAATAAAAGGGCAGTAACCCTTAGTGGTTAATGTGTGGGATTGGAATTGTCTGAGCCCTAGTCCTGAGTAGTAATTGAGCCTTTTGGAGTCTTCCTGCCTGGGGAACTTGGAGGACAGTTATGACTCAATATTTCTTTTGGATGTAGCAAATGCATTTGTATTCTTTATCCGTATTTTGAACTTACAAGCATCCTGGTATTACCACAATATCAATTTTGATGCTTAAAAAGAACATTAAAGTAGAATTACATAAAGTTGTCCTAAATAATCAGCTTCTGAATCAAATGTCTCTTATTTAGCTTTTTGATGTGACTATTTTCATGTTTACTGTTTCCTCTGTAAGAGTGTCTTGTCTCTTTTCAGTCAGCTACCAGTTTCTGGGTGCAAAATATTTGACAGTACATCTGAGGGGAGAGAAGTATGCAGTGGTGGTAGTTCTTAGCGTAAAGAGTTTTGAGACTGGCTGATTTCTCAGGAGCAATGATCAACACTCCCAACGTTCCAACAGCTCTAAGTGGTTTTTATGAAAAATCCTCTGAAAGTGGCTGCTCCTGAGTCTGCTTCTACACTTAATGCTTCCATTCACATAGTTCACCCTTCCTCTGGCTTTACAGGAAAATGTTTTCATAGGATGGAGTTAGAGCACCTGAAGAGGCTGCGTCAGGCCAACCAGGACCTTCTACAAAGGCTCAGAATGAAGCAGGAAGAGCTCAGAAAAAGACTTCCCAGCAAGCCACTCTTCCCAGCATCTCTTCGTAGTAGAACAGCTACTGAAAGATCAGTCCCCTTGCCCACGAGAGGGGTATGTGTTGTGTCTGTGCTAGAAGGGCTGGGAAGCAAATTATGCTAGGCAGCGGCTCTGCCTATGGAATGGTGTGGTAAAGGAGACATACGGACATGGAACAGTTGGTAGAAAGTGGAATATGGAGTCTGTTAGAAAAGTAGCTAGACTTTTCTTTTATTGTTTGTCCTGTGGTCTCAAATGTATGCTTCTTGCAAAGGGTTCAGAGATCAATTCCTGCCAAAGAAATGTAGGTTTCTTAATCTAAAATAGGAATGAGCATTGTGGAACATAATCCTTTTATTTCTTCTAAGCACAAAGGCTGAAAGTTTAGCGATTCCTCAAATTGGGAAGAGCTGCATTTAGCTGGAAGTGGATCCCTTTCTTATCTTCTCCAAACACATAATAATGTCTCATGAATAATATAAGGATTTTGCTGTTTTCCCTACAGGAATTTAAAGGGGTGAGCAGACTAGAATGAGAGGTTGATTTGCTCTTACTGAGTGAAATGTCCTAATGAAAGGTATTTGTAATCTGAATGATGCCATGTGGTATGAGAGTCTCTGTCCTTACAGAAGGAAAATCAGGTCAATGCTGTGAAGTCTACAGCTGAGCCTACAATGTTGGTGTCTGTGGAACCCAGAGCTTACGCAGCCAGAGAAGCCCTCTGTTCGTCTCTTAAACACAGCAGCAATGACAGAGGGGTTCAGCAACAACAAGCAAAGATGCAGGAAGCAGTAGGTTTGGATTCCAGCTTTTCTGGGAAAGAGAATGTTATGTCAGTGTCGGCAATCATTACGTGTGGCAGAGAAACCTCCAGAGTGGATAGGGATGGCCGTGCTCGAGGAAGTCTGGAGGAAGAATCCTTCCTTCTGGGACATGGAGAGAACAGAAAACAGTCCACTCTGCTACATGGTCTCCATGAGAAAAAACAGCTTAAGGGGCATCTGGAGCCATCACTGAGCCACATACAAAGTGAAGAGACCAGCAAGCAGCACGTGGTCATTAGAGAGCCCACAGTCTGTAAATCAACCTTACTGACATCTCAGTCCAAAGAGTTGAAGGTAAATGGTGAAACCAACGCTTTGCTCATTTTCATAAGTCAATAGAAGGATGGGGAGAAAGGGTCAGGAGAACGTTACTTGCCCTTTCCCACTGTGTAAATTGGAAGTTGCGATCAGAACTGCTCCCAGCCTTAGCAGCCAGGGGCTGTTGGCAGTTTGTTCAGTCCCTGCTTTCCTTAGCCCTTGAATCAAAGACAAGCAAACTGTAGCACTTCACTGTAAGACTCCTTGTCATTTGCGTATGTGATTCATATGCTCAGGGAGAGCAGCCTGGTGCAGTGCTGCTGCTACATAGCTTGTGTCCTTCAGTGTGAAGGGCAGGCTATTGCCGTGATCATCCTCCAAGGCAGTGCAGGTGGCCTGGTGTTTGGGGATGTGTGATGCAGGGAAGTCAGGATTTTGTTTAAAGCCCTGAAAAATACTGCCTTAGCCTGGGCAGGTCACCTACCTCTTTCTATTTTATGAATTGAGAAGAGGGCTGGTGAGCGAATTACTGGTAGAGGCATAGATAGAATCCAGCCTCAAACTAAGCCACAGCTGTCCCATTTGAACAGCTGCCAGTTATCTCCTAAGCTGTACCTTTGAATGTCCTGCTAGATGTATCGGAAGTGTTTATGAATTGTTTTCTTCCCTAAAGGAAGCTGGTCATATGACTTTTCAGTCTGACCCTGAAGACTATACCATGCCTGTGAGCAGCTGGTCCATGCGTCCTTTCCTGGGCTATGACTGGATTGCAGGTGAATCCTAAACCTGAATTAAAGCTCTCAGCATGATATGGTAATATGAAGAGTTAAAACACAGTTTACATCCCCTTTTAATTTGTGGTGTGACAGAACAGCAGACCTAGAGCCCACGTAGCAGATCTCAGCAGAGGAGCTGCAGTTTTGTCAGAAGTCATTCCCCATCCAGGCCAGAGGTGACCTGTGCTTCTCTGGAACAGTGAAGTGGTAGTGATATGGGAATCCAGGCAGCAAAAGGCAAAGCTGAGTGGGGTCAGAGGGGATACCAAGTAACTGAAATGAATGAACGCAGTGAGGGACCCAAACCACACAGTAAATCTCTGGCTTGACATGATGGTGTGCTCTTCTCATTTTGATGCTTCAGAACTTTGGTTGTTTTGACCATTTTGCGTGAGGCTTGCTTTGGTGCTTTCCCAAATTCAGTACATCCTTGAACTGTTCTCTTTCCTTGGTGTTCTCAGGACTCCTAGATACAGACTCTTCAGTAGCAGAAAAATCGGATCAATACTTTGCTGAGCTGCACAAGTTCCGACAGGCCAACAAAGAAGCCTGTATTCACGAGCAGCACCTGGAGTAAGTGGGTATGGGCTGAGGCAGCAATGTATCCCTTTAGAGTAATGAGAAGTATAGTCTGACTGGAGTGGGAAATCGTAAGGGTGGCTTTGTCGGCCTTTGTTTACCTCCCAGTCAGAAATGTATGCTTGGAAAAGGTGGGGCTGTTCACAGGGCCTGCCCCCCTGTCACTAACTGATTTGTTTGTGTGTTTCTTTAGGCCCAAGGCTCTGGATTACATAGCTTCTGAACAAGAACCAGATTTGATAACCAGTTCCCATAAGTGTAAGATCAGATTTCTTCCTAATCCAATTTCTGTGAACAAACAACTGAGCAGTCTTTGCCTGTTGTTCTGAGAGCACCCCACAATCATGCAAGACAAGGAAGAATGCGTTATTTTTAGCTGCAGCTTCTAAATCAGATTAAGCTTCCTACTCCAAAGATACTTGAGTCTTCTAGGGATCCTCTTTCAATCAGTGTCATCTTATTTTGTCAGTGTTTCTTGTAATTGGCTAATGTTCTCTTTTTAAGCTGAGGAGGTTGAAGTTTTGGGTTTGCTTTTTAGGAACTTATTTGGGGACAGGAAATGTAAAAGATATTTCAGGAAAAGCAGCTCTTTCTGTAGAATGCATGTGTGGCACTGTGGTAGAACACAGCTTTATTGACTGGGTTGAGGAACCTCCTGACAAATTAGAAATACCACGATGTTTCGTTATTCTGTGGTAGGTGTTTACTGTTATCGATTAAACCAGCGCCTCTTCACTGTCCCTGTGGATTCAGAATCTGCCTGCCCCATGTGTAAGATCCCACGTACTCACCAGCCCCCAGAGGTACTGGAGGAGCCAGCCTATGTCAGGTAGATAAGAATTATTGATTTGTAATATGCAGAACTCAAGGAAACAATAGGGAAGAAAAAACTCATCATGTGAGGAAAAAACAGCATCAAAATAGCTCTGTAGAAGGTTGCTGTTCTCAAGGCAGAGATATCTCTTGCTTAAAATCTCCCCACTGATCTTTTCCATAAGCAGAAACAGTTTTGAAGTCAGTGAGAAATGCATGTTTTTATCTGAATTTGGTCCAGAATCTGAATGTACATGTTAAGTGTCTAATGCCCTAATCCAAAACTGTTTTTGCTTGGTTCAGTTTGGGATTAGACCCTTTGATTCTGAGTGGTGAAGGCATGCAGATTTCCTCTGCCTTGTGGAAGGTGTAGGCAATTACTTCCCTTGTGTGGTTGCAGGGTCAGCATTCCCAGGTCTACTCTTAAGCCTGCGTACAAATACAAAGCCCATCGCAGGAAGAGCTTTGAACCAGCAGACAATCTAGCATTACCTTCGGTAAGTTGCTGTCTTCTTGCTGATACTGATGGCACAGCACGGGCCAGGCATTGTTACAGCACAAGAAGGAAAGAGAATCTGGGACTCATCCCCCTGGCAGGGTTTCCACTGAAATTTCTGATCTGCATTGCTGAGATAACAAGAAAAGCTATTGGTGTTTGCTTCTGAGTTCATACCTTTGTGTAACTGGCATAAAGTATATGACATATCTCCAAATGCTTTACACTGAGGAAAAAAAAAAAGTGCTATATGGAGCTGTATACTTCTGGTGCATGATTCAGCTGACTTACTTCAGGCATTGACCTTTCAACACGATGAACCATACCTAAGAGTGCCTGTGTTTCTTTCCACAGATGTTACAGAGTCTAAAAGACAAACTCCTGTGAAGTATTCACAGTGTATAGGGGCCAGGCAAAATCAATAGTGGCAAGGTTGGATTTAAAACTGGTTTTGTAGAGTTGGTCCCGTATTCCAGACACTAGACAATGCTGCAGGCAGTATTAGTACTCAGACCTAGCCCTGGCCTAGAGATTTCTGGGGAAGAGGTTTTGAGGTTTAGGGAACTGGATGAGTCAGTTAAGATAGGTTCAGAGAGGTCGGGTGCTTGAGTTCACAAAGCAGGAGATCATTTTAGAAATAATTAGCCAGTGAAAGTGGAAGAGGGGACAGCTATGTAGTTTTGCTTCATTAGAGCTTTCTTCTCTTTCCTGTTAGTCATATAAAACTCCTCAGAAATTAATTAATTACCTGCTAAAACCTTGCTGTGCAGAAGTTATTATTTAGAACTAACAGGCCACAACAGATTAGAAAGGGTAAAGCACTCTAATGCAGCATTCCCATCTCTTTTCACAGCATTGCCTGGCTGGCTGGAAAAATATCATCCCTTCCAGCAACCCCACGCTCAGCAGTTTGGATCTGCGAGCTTCACTGGAAGAGAAGCCTTCTCACCATCCTCGCCTGGTAAGAATAGCCTGTTAAGAGTCCCTGGAGATGTTGTGAATTGCACAGATGGGAATTGCAATCCCGTCTCTCTAAAGGGTCTGATACTCATCAATGACTGAGCAAATGGAAACGCCTGGAAGATTATCTCCTTATCTCCACAGGGAAACATTTTTCTTCTGCTGCTGGTGTGCACAGACACAAAAAAGCTAATGGAGCTGGATAACAGGCAAAAGCCTGTTCAGCTCACCAATCTTCATCAAAATGGGAGAAGTCACTTCGGCATTCTTTGATTAATATCCTTTTCATTTGGATTCCAGAACTCGGTGTCCAGAGTGTCAGGAGGAACCCGAACTGACCAGCTTCTGAACCTCACCCACTTGACACACTTCACATTTAGCAGTGCTTCTCAGCAGAGGGAACAAAACAAACCTGGATGCTACAGAACAGCTCCAAATTTAAATCTGACTGCCTCAACTCTGTGAACCACTGACTTGATTGCCCTGGGGAAGGGATGGGGACAGGGTGTGGAAACAACTCTATTTGGATAAAAATAAATCTTTGAACAGATATTTCCTAGTTTTCATAGTCGTGCACATATGTGAGCAACCAATATGCATATACAAGAGTTTGTACATTCAGCTATGTTTTTTCACTTTTCTTTTTTGCTTTTTGCAGCTACTCCTAAGCAGATGCATGAGCTTTCCCACCTAGGGCTGGATAAAGTGATGTGTACAGGATGACTGACTAGTACTGTTACCACTAGGACAGCCGTAGCAACAGAGTTCATCTGCCACCTCACCTAAGTAAACCAGAAGTGTAATGTTAACTCTGAATGCCAGGGTGAGGAATTGGCCTGTTGATGGCCTGGTTCAGTGGAATGCATACAAACATGTTCATTTCCAAATGTTTGAAACATGACACATAATTTGCTAGTGCCTTAAACTTGAGTTACTCAATAATTTAGTTAAAACAAAAAAAATCCAGTTTATTTTTGGTGCAATGTCTGTAGCTACAGGGTGCATTACATCAGAGTGATTATGAATGTGAAAAAGCGTGTTGAAGTAAAATGAGATCTTATTCATCAAAAAGCTAGATAATGCCTTAAAATGTTTGCAAATTATGCTTGACTCTGCTTTTCCAAGTTTTTTGGAGATAAACCAAGAAATATTTTGGAGTTTTTAAATTGTACCAAACCAAAATATATTATATAGTTTGGTTGTTTGAACTTTATAGACTGATCTTACTTTCCTTGTCTAAAAACAATAAAACTGATGTTTTATTTTGCCTTGAATAAGCCTGCAACAGAAATTCCTGCCTTAAGAATTCTGTAAGTTATTGTGAAATCTTTACTAGCAATTGCATTCAGAAACTTTGGATCAAACTTATTTCTGGGAGCTAACTTGACAGAAGGAATTGTGTCTACACCAATGATATTTTCAGCTTCTTGGCATTCACTGTTACTGATATATCAAATACATTATTTATAAATCAAATGTATGAATAGACTTTTTTAAGCAAGGATAGGAATATTGCAAGTTTATGAAATATTAATATGAGACTTAGAATGGAAAATGAAAAGCATGACTGATCAGTTTAGCTTTGGGTTGTGCATATGTAGGGTAGAGTAAATGGAATTGATCACATTATTTCCGTTATTGAAAATACTAATTTTAAAAGAAATTAATCCAGTGAACAGAAAACACTAGCTGCAAAATGTTATACTAAATAGGGCAAATTCAAGTTTTTTACTACCTTGCCTTCACCCCAAAACATTAGAAGTCATAAACCTCTTCTTAATTTATCCTGAAACAAATGATGGCAAGCCTGCTCCAAGCCATAAACAGAGAATATGAACCACTGTAAGATGAAGTTACTTATGTGAGATCTGTCAGGTGAATGCAGGACGGAACAAACGTTGAACTCAAAATGCCTCTTGATAGCTAGGAATACACTCAATCTTTTACACTTGTGAAAGTACTGAAAGTGTGATTATGACTTTCTTCCTCCACCAGAAACGGGTGAAAGAAGTCAGTGACACTGCACCTGCTTACCCAAGTTAACCTCAGTTTGTCTCTTTGTATGTTGGTTCTAGCCTGTTTGATCCTGCCCTCATTTGCAAGCTGAAACAGACTGAAAATGCTGCCTGTTTATGGAACCACTTTTTTTTTTTCTTTTTTTTTTTTCCTTCATCTCCTTCCATATCTCTCCATTGCAAGGCTAAGCCTTACAATTCCAGGTCTTGTTCATAGTAGCAAATCTTTAGAAAAGGTTCTTTTCCCCATGTGCGCACTTCAGGCTAGCTTTAACTCTCCCTTCGTACCCTTCCTGTTGGGTTCTCACACCCCCTTTCAGGTGGAGATTCTCACAAATGCTTGGTCTCAAACTATTCTTTTTTTTTAATTATCTGAGCTATCCCACGTGCCCTTTTTGCTAATAAAAATGTTTCACCTTAGGAGGACTGATTTAAATTTCCATGTTAAATATTGGCATCTTAGTTTGCTTTCTTGTCTGAACTGGTATAGGGAATTGTTTCCTTTTTGTTTCTTACTCTTTCAGAACAGAAAATCTGATTTGCCTATTACCTTAGAGAATGACCTGATGATTCTATGTTGTTTTTGTAGTTAGGTCTCCATATCAGTGTAGAATAAGCTTATATCATGATCCTTTTTGCATAGGGAATCTAATCAGTGTACTTGGGTTTTCCAGTAGAGCTTAAGCAGACTGTACATTTTGAAATTTCTGCTCTGAGTAGTGCCCAGGTCAGTTTGTAGTTGATAGGATACAGAAACAGATTTTTCTGCTGTCCAACTTGGTCTTCTCTTTCTATTCATAATTGAAATTATCAAAGATTTTGCAACTGGACCTTGGTTAATATTGTTGATACGTGATCCAGAATTTAATCTAGAACCCTTTGTTGCTAGCTGCACTGTTTCTCTGGAAGAGAGACAGGGGGTCTGAAAGTGAGTAAACCCGTATTTTTTCAATTAGGACACCTGGCCATGGATGTGCATGGAGGCCTTATCTTCTAGTAAGGAGGTGATTCACGTATAGTCAAGCTTCTGATCATAATCTCACTTCAAGGTAGAGTTACCAAAAAGATGCTTTCTCTGATTTCACATGACCTGCAGCAGAGGTAAACGTGTACCCCTTTCATCTATTTTCTCACAATCACTCTGCAGAGGTCTGTAAAGCTATGTGCTGACCAATGTGGCTGTTGGTTGTATTCAAGATACCTAAGTTACAAATTCTAGTTAGTTCAGTTTGAACAACAGTAATGCAAGGAGTAGCAGCAGAAAAGTAATTTCTAGAAAGCGAGGTGATGCTTTATGAAAACCAGATTTTTTAATTTTTGGTACTAAATATGAGGCAAAACCTCAATCCAGAAGATGGGCAAAGGAAGTTTTACTCTAGGCTGAGTAATAAGTAACTGGCCTGCACAAGGTGCCTTTGAACCATGTGCTGTGGGGAGTAGTTTGGGTGTGGATACATTAAGGAGTTACAATGTAATAACATGGTTTTGCATGGCAGCTTTGTCCTGCAGTGAGCCTTACACCTTCCAAGATAACACACTCCTTCATGAAGGAGGGTGACTGAGATGTCACCTGGGGCTATCTTGTAAAGGAATACATCTATTTACTGGTTGCAGAATTGCATTTCATACAGTGTTAAGGCAGCTTCTGCACTTGGACTGTGGTCTCTGCAGCAACCTGAGCTGTGATAGAGCCAGTACTGGAATCTGCACTTCTGGGGGAGAACAGAGCGTGGGGGTAGTGTGCGTGGGGTGTCGGGATTGTGCGTTAGGAAAAAAGGGTGACGTTTTGAGGCCAGGGGTTTCTGGAGAGGATGCTAAGCAGAGGTGAGGCTGTAGGAATATATAGTAGGAAGCCAGAGTGGTGAAAGATGTGTTGGCAGGAGGCAGAGGGCATGAGATGCTGGGACCGTAGGAGGGCCGGATTGGAAAGTAGGAATGTAAGATGTGGGGTGGTGGGAGACCTTGCTGATCTGGGGTTCAAAATGGTGTGGTAAGGGAGGGTTCCCAACAGTGTACCAGTATCTCCAGGGCTATGCCCTTAGCCACAAAATAATACCAATATTGAACTTTGTTGTGCAGGCACAGGGCTCTGAGCTAGCTTGTCTCCTGTTCCTGGAGGTAGGCATACTGCTGCATGGCCTGTGGCCAAGATTTAGGGAGATATGTCCCCCTAAGGCCCGAGATGCACAGTAATCCCCAAGGAGAAAGAATTCTCTACAACAGTTGGTGAGGAAGGATCTGCTTAAGCCTGGCTTTGTTTGCATTGCCATTACATTAGAGACTAGGAGATGTTTGTTGTAATGGTTTTAAGATGAAATTTTTTTATCTTGATCAGCTAGGGGTGGGAAGAGAGAACTCAAATGTGCCCACAGAGAGGTGGCAGTCTGTTCCCAATTGTCTTCTGCAACAGGGCATAAAATCCCTTAGGGAGAAGGCAGGGATCCTTCACTCTGGTGTGTGACTGATGTGTGTGATTACAGTGGAAGAATTTACTGGGAGAATAATGTATGTGTTTGGCAAAATTGGAAGCTACTGTGATGCTCACACTTAGATGTCACTAGAAGCTGGAATAGCCAAAGCGAAGCCCAGCATTCTTGACTTGTCCTGGATTTTATTTTTTTTTTTTTCATGCATAGCATTTGGAACATGCTGGCTTAGTCTGTGCAGCTGTATCTTCTGGCTGACAGTGTGCCCATTTGTGTTAGTTCTCTTTTGACATGAGTGATGACTGCCTGATGCTTTGATGGTAAAGCTGGTGGTTTAGTTCCCCTTTCTGACTGTATTGCATGTATATAACACTGATTCATAAGTTGGGAAATTCAGTTTTGCTTAATTAAACAAATTAGACATAGTAAATAACGCATTTGTAATTGGTTTTAACAGAGAAGTGTAGTTCAGCCTTTAAAATGTATCTCTGTCTGCTTCTCAGTAACTGTGTTAGACTGCCATCAGTGTTTTGTCTGTTTGCTTCCTCTAGGACTATTGTAAGACAGTTTTGGTGATGTCTCAGGATCAGATGTTTCTTGCTGTCAGTACATGGTAAGAATTAATACCAAGAGCCTTGAATTAATGTAGTTCTGATTTATTCATTCTGTTTAGTTATCAGCATGTCAAGGAATGACTGTCTGCAGAACCCTCAAGTGAAATATCTGCATGTGGCATGAGCTTGGTTTTTGAATGATTTGCAAACTCTGATTTTTGGGGCTTTGATCTCTTTGGAACTTGTGTTTTCAAAGCCCAAAAGAGTTTGTTTTCAGAGTGTGTCAAATCTGAAAACATAAGAGAAATTCTGCCCCTTCTCTTTGGAGTTAAAAACCTCAATTTCACCAGTTTCCTGGGTAATAGCAGACCAAACATAAGGACTTCGTTTTCCGCTTCAGCTGGTGTATTCCATTGGTTTCTGCAGAGCAAAACCATGCTGCTAGGAAGAGGAAAATAAGACCCTAAACTGTCAGAGTTGAGATGCTCAGCTGTAGTCACAGAGAAAAGTTTTACACCCTTTGAAAAAACTATGTGTCCTGAAAATCTTCTCATTTGTTTCTTTCCCAAAAATGATTTAATATTTCCTGACTTTCTTTTGTTTGTGTCAGCAAAAGAAAGCTCATCTTGCTTCTGTTAATAGATAAGCTTTATAGCTCTCAGCTTTTTAGATGAGGAGAACCAGAGTACCAAGAAAGTATAAGCGTCACCCAAAAAGTCTGTGACAGTACTGGGAACTAATGACTCCCACTCCTGTGTTTTAACCAAATGGCCAGTCTTCCCCAAACATTTTTATTTTCAATTTTGGATTAAAATGTGTAGAATTGGAACTCTTGGTGCTTTTTCAATTTCCTTGTTTTACTTCCCAGGCATATACATAGAGCACATTTCAATTGCATCAATAACATTAACAATTGCATAGCAGTGAACAAATGTAAAATATTTGCACAAAGGTAGTTAACAAGGAAAACTCAGGCATATCTCCTTATTATTTTGAACTTAGTAAGATTCTTCACCTTTCCAGTAATAGAGATCCAGACTTATTCTGTTGAATTCACTAGAGTTTGTTTGGATTTATATTTGTGTAAATGTGAGCAGAATTTCTTGTTATTAGAAGGAAGTGAAATGCTGATAATTTCAGTAACCTTCTAAAAGGGTGTATTTATTCCCAAAGTTAAAAGAAAAAAAAAATGTTAATATAGGGAGTGCGGTAAGATCATAAATACTTTCCAGTAAATGAGAGAGTAGTGTTTCATCCTGAAACAGCTGGTTTATTTGGGAACTTTTTATTGACTTACAGATGAACTTCACAGGTTACATGCTTTGCTGAGATAACTGAACCTGGCTACAGAAGACCTGTGTGTCAGTTCACACATACAAAATATTGGAAAGTAGATTTTTTTGAGTAATGACAAGACTCTGCAAAAGCTTCTTGACAGGACAAGAGGAAATGGCCTCAAGTTGCACCAGGGAAGGTTCAGGCTGGATATTAGGAAAAATGTGTTTACTGAGAGAGTGGTGAAACACTGGAAGAGGCTGCCCAGGGAGGTGGTGGAGTCACCATCACTGGAGGTTTTCAAGGAACGTGTGGACGAGGCACTGCGGGACATGGTTTAGTGGGCGTGGTGGGGTTGGGTTGGTGGTTGGACTTGATGATCTTACAGGTCTTTTCCAACCTTAGTGATTCTGTGATTCTTTTACCTCTCACTTTGGTTCTGTCCTATGCTTGAATCTTCATAATACTTCACTGCAGTTTTCTTCAGCATCTTCTGCCAAGAGTTTACAGACTGGAATTCTTGAGTGCCTGAGTATACTTTCTGGTTTGATTCTGTTCACAGTTAAATAGCATCTTCCAAAAACTGTAGGTGAAAACTGGATCTGATGGGTTAGATTTTAGTTTTAACGAATCTCAAATAATTAATAGACTGGAGTACAAGAACACCATTAAAAATACTAAGTCTGATACTCAAAATTTAAGAAATGCTGGCATTAAAATTTCTTTGCAGATGCCCACTCCCTCTAACACAGTTTCTATTTACAGTATCCAATCAGTCCAAGTTTCCCTCACCAGTTGTCTTCCTCCCTAATGAGCTGGTCTCTTTCCTCTCCAATCCTAGTCATGAGTTTCTTCTAGTCTAAGATTTTTCATACCTTCAGTTGATTCTGTCTTTGTCCTCTATATGAATTGTATAGCACTTTCTTTCCAAGTCTTCACTTTCAAGGTCTCTTTGAAAGCCAAGGAGATAGTCTTCCTCTTCTCAGTTCCAGTTCTTGGTCATATGCTGATGAGGAGAAATTGCTATAGAGAGTTTTTGGCAGACTTTCATGGCTTTTCAAAAGGCACATTCCTGATACAAGAGTTACCTTGTAGTCAGGGAATTCAAGAATACAGACTGAGGCAAATGTCTGCCTTGACAATGTTCTGCTCTAACACTTCAGAGTTTGACTGGCTTGTTAAGTAGCTAAAAACCAAGATCTTTTAAGTGGCAGATAAAGCTCAACACCAGACTCGTGAAGAATAACTGTGCAGTCAAAATCAAATAATGTAAACCTTGAACATGCCTCTTTGACTATAACTTAACGATTTCAAGAAGACTTTCTACATGGGGGGAATTACTATGCAATAAAAAAGGTGTGAATTTACTGCAGACTGGCTGCTGCTTATTAGCTCTCTGCATGGACGTACTGTACGTTTAAAAACTTGCTAGCTAAAGGCAAGTATGTACTTAGTTGATTGCTTTTTACCAGTCCTTTCATGTAACTGATGGCTTTATAGAAGCCTTCCTACACTTTCTGGTCAGGTAGGGGAAATCACGAGCTTTATAGAACTCCAGACAAAGACTTCGACATGAGGTAAGACCAAGCTGAAGTCAAAGCTAGTGCTCATGGATTAATTTGTATCAGTGCAGAGGCTGGGGGTGGGGAGCGGGGCCCAAAACAAATAATGCCATTGTGTGTCATTGAGATTTACAGTATGATTACTACAGCAAATGAGCGGCAGAGAAGACTTTTGCTTCAAATTAAACCAGTGCTAGGGAGTTGTGAAGTAAGGGCATGAAGGATATTTGAAAGTCCTCAGCCTTCACATGATACTACCTGTCCACCACTTTCTTTACAGCTGTAATGATCAAGTGGCTATCCCATCTGGACCATGGAATATTCACCCTTGAGCCTCTACATCTCTAGCAAGGTATGGGAGAAAGGGCATAATACAAATGACATTCAAATAGTAACATATTTGTCAAGAGCTTTCTCTATGGAGAACGATGACATGTAAATCTACCACTCTTCCAGAAGCTGTAGTCAGAATTACTGAAAGTACAGACATGATGTGATCTTTCTTCTAAGGTCGTCTCTCTTTCTCAGCCAGCCTGTGGGCATAGTAATTCTGTGATATGGTTTTGGTTTCTTTCATGGAAGCCAAGTCTTTCCTGAGAGCACTGAGTTCTCTGTCAGCTCTTCTCATTTTTCAGTCTGACTCAAATTACACTTTAGTTTTGAAGCTACTATGCACCAGAAAAAAAGACATTTTATACAGATTCTTTCTTTTTGTTACATGAGTTATTTTATTACTCTATATAAGGTAGCAGTATTAGTTGAGATAACAAAAACAGTTATAAGATTTTGTTATCACATCAACTTTATATAAATGATATCTTTAAAAAATTAATTTAAAATTATGCTATCATTATTATTAACATGATCAGTCTGACACATTTTTAGCTGCTTAAATTTTTGTTTCTGTCAAAGTTCTGAATGACTTAACCCAATCAAAAAGTGAATAAAATGACAGACATATCATCATATCTTGTTTTGCATATAAACACTGAACCCAAATCTCTGGTAGCAGAAATGCACGGTTACACTTTCAGAAAATTTGACTTTTTAAGCATAACAATACTAAGAGTGACTTTGTTGCTTCTGGAAGGCCAGAGTGTAGCACTGCCATATATTGTACTATTTAAATTGAGGATATGTTCGGGTAGAACTAATTGGAATGAAAACTAGGGAATATGAATGTAGTCAGTGGGTTTTGTCTGTGGGGATTTAGAGATTTTGGCTGAAGCAAGATGTCTTGCATTAAGACTAATATCAGCTGAGAAGATTCTTTTTTCCCAGTACAGCTAGGTTCTCTGCTGTCTGGAGAATTCTTCCAACAGCTGTGTCGTGGCTCAGAGTCAGCAAAAACAATTACTGTTGACAGCATTTCTGAGCTTCCCACAGTCAGGAATTGGCTGTTTCATATAAGTACTTTTTGATGTTATATTCTGTAATTTAAAAAAAAAAAAAAGTAACCTTATCATTGCTCGGGAACAGATCAGGATGCATCTCCTTCCATTGGTTGTTCATTAATTGCCAAGAAATTTTCTGTGCTCAGCAAGAGCACAGCTGATTGAGACAAAACTCCCGAGTTGCAAACAAACAAGAACTAGTCTGTTCTTTTATTTTAGATTGCTGGTTTGTGTATGTATGAAACTTTATCTAAAGCAAGGAAGCTGGTTTTTTGTTTTTCTATTATTTTTACTAGAGAACAGAAACACCCTGTGAGAATGTCCATCTACTGAAACTACAGTTACTGCAATGACTTGGGTTTTCCCCTGTGTATTGGGATTTTATTATGACGCCAGCTCATTGTAACCAGTTTTTTTCCTGCTGGGAACTCTTGTTTTAAGCCATTGCTATGTTTCAACAAGTATGCAACAAGAGCTTCATACCATCTTCCTTGTTGATCACAGTGGACAAATATACCAAGGTAAATTGCTAAATCAACATAGGTCTGCAGATCATGTTATCAAGAGCACCTGCAATGTATTTAATATACTTCAGAGTGGTTTGATTGATGGGACATAATTAAATGGATTGACAAATACTTAATACTAAGAGAAGCGTATGTGCCAGAAAATGAGTACCAGAGTGGCGTAGAGGGACAGAATTTTGCCAATCTGTGGCATACTTGGCATGAATGAGATGTTATTCCTTTTTACGTATTCAGAGCAGTTCAAATACTTTGTCAGCTACAGCTAGTTCAAACTCTGCTTGCTCACCAAGTGATGTTTCTCAATGAGATCACATTGCACCAGTGTTGCCCTCCCTCCTGTCTGTCCTCTTTGGGCTACTGAAAGGTTTCCAGAGAAGTTTATTATGTTGGCTTTACTTGCAATGCTTAAAATCATTCGGATCCTGAACGCTCTCCCTGCATGTTGTCACCACGGCCTCACTTTCTGAGATCCCCAGGAAGACAGCTCTCCAGTGGCTAAAATGCATAAATAGATCGAGAGGCATCAAGAACGTAATTATTGCTGACTACTTGCTTTCCTTCCTTTAACCATGAGATTCTTTGTTTTTTATTACAGTGAATGATTTCATTTTTCTTTTTTAATTTGTTAAGAATTCCACCTTTTATTTGAAGCCCCTATGGTATGTAGCAACTAGTGCTCCCAATGAGCACTGCCTTTGGTACTGCTGAGACTCCTAGTGAAGTTTTAGGGTCTGGTGTTGTTTCATCTAGCTAAGTAGAAAGAGTTTAGTGACTTTTTCATCAGCGTACTGCAATGCTCTAAATAGCAACACTGACAGACACTGAAATACAGATTTTAGACGAGGTTATTTTAATGTGTATCCTTTTAAATTCATTGGTCTCATTTATCTGTTTGACAGATGTTTAGAGATGACACTTCGCTCAGGGCTTTTTTTCACTGATACAGCTAGATATATATTAACTGAACATACGTATTAAAAACCACAAAGAACCATGCTAAAAGTACAATATGAGACTAAAATCAGCCACTTCAAAATTAGAAAATGTCACAAGTACTTTGCTTGAGCACGTGTGTAACAATGCTACTTCTACAGTATTCTATTACAGCTTTTTTTACTAGGCTGTCACTGTTAGCAGCACAATGAATAGACAATGCTGAAAGAATGTCTTGGGCACATGTTGAAGAGACTTTAGCTCATGGCTTAGCTGGGTCTCTGCATTCTTTGCTCCAGGTATCAAGAGACATTTGAATAACTGCTGACTGACAGGTCCTTCTCTGATCCCCTCCACCTCAATTCCACACAACACACACAGATGATCCAGCACAGGTCAGATACCCGATGTAAAAATTACCTAAGCATTAGCTGAGCTTGGCATTAACTAAATTAATTAAAATAGAAAATGCCAAGCAACCTTGTCTTTGGGCATTGCTACCTTTAACACCTAAAACAAAAGGACATTCAGATGTTAGAGACAAATGCGTGTAATCAAATAAACATTATAAATAATAATAGCATGCTTATAGGGGCTTTCCCCTTTTTTTCTGATAGAGGCTGTGCTCTGATGGAAGAACAGAGAAATAGGGGTTGTTTGTTTGCTTCTATTTGTTCTGCTTTATTTTTTTTTCATAATAACATAGAGGATTATTTTCTAGGAAATACAGGGAACATTTAGAGAACAGTAGCGTGGGTTTGTTATAAAACGGAGGTGCTTCTTCCAGTTACTGATAGGGCTTCTTTCGGAAAGCCCCTTTCATTCTATTTGAAATCAAAACACACAAAGTCTGAAATTAATGCATTCAGTTAAAAATGCATGCAGGTTGGAACATTCCTATTAAACACAACCTCTTCACCCTTTTCGTTGCTGTTGCTTTTATTACAGACTTGTAATAGCATTGTGTGATGTAATAGCCTTTTTGAAAAGCCAGCAGCAAAATTAAGTGCTTTCCGCTTCCCATCCTTTTAAATATTATTTTATTATATTATATATAAAATAATATTATATTTTATATATATTATATAATATATAAAATAATATTATATTATTATATTAAATTCAATCAAGAATTAATTTAAGAATAAGAAGTTATAAGAAGGATGGCAGCTGGGAAGTCTGGTCTCACTTTGGACATGTGAGATGGTTTCTTTCTTCTGAGGAACACTGGTCTCCCACTGCAGCCTTTCCCTCAGTGAGAGTGTTGTTAGAATCTTTCCTCTTTATCCAAGTCATCTGCTTCCATGAAACTTTGTAAAACTTAATGACTTGCATTCTCAGCCAAATTTGATTGAAGCTATCCAATGGGTTAAAAAAATTATTGACACCATTGGAACTGACATACATATATATACAAAATTCTCAGTATGCTCATTTCAGTCTTATTTTTTCTGGAAAACAGGCCAGAAAACTCTCCCTGTTGCCAGTCCTGGAAAAGTCTTTCACACATGATTTTTTGTACTCGTATACTTAGTTTTCGTATCAGATACGTTGACCTCAGCAGTATAACTTACAGAGACTAAAACTTCCAGCCTGCGTCTTATGTTGGTTCCTGTCCTTTTGCTAGAAAAGCTTAGATAGGAGCTGATCAGAAAAAAAAAGGGGGAAGAAAAAAGGAAAGGAAAAAAAAAAAAAGATAAACAGAGCTCACCAATTGCCCTGACTACTATGTCATTTGAAACCACACTCATAAATTGGGCAAATTGCCTAATGGCATATTATTACACAAGATTAAGACATTTTCTAGCCCATTATTTAATTAGGAAAACCAAGACTGTAATATTTGGACATTCAAATACATAGTTGTCTCTACACATACCTACCACAATCAGCTTTTATAGTTAAGAGAGCTTAGAAACTGAGAAGTATTCTGACAGAGTGAAGAAAGGTGGTTAGATTTATGTGTCAGATACACAGTGTGCAATGTTCTGAAAATGCCTGGGTTTTATAAGATGGTATTCTGGAGAAAGAAATAGAGGCAGTTAATTAAAAACAGAAGAGTTACAGCTGTGAGTTAAAGAAGATAATTACATCACCCCAGGGTCCTTGTGGAATGCTCTCATCTTTGGTACTCTGTTGTGATGGCAGCAAGGTAGCTGTGGGTCTTTAATAAAATAATCAATTATCTGACTTTCAATCTTTTCTCATCTCTTTTGTTTTTCTTTTTGCTGATAAGGGTGAGAAGCAAAAAAACATGGGTGTGAGAATTCAAATTCTCACTATTTTCCTGATCACCTCAGAGAGGTTTTCAAGGCAGTCTGCCCTTTTTTGAAGTGGCTAAGTTTTACTTTTGACAAAATTTTTAGGACAGATAAGAAAGTTTCATGACACCTTAAACCAACTGAAATCTTTCCAGGCACCAGAGCCAAAAAACATTATCCAGAGTAACAAATGTGAGTGAGTGAGTGAGTGAGTGAGTGAAATGATGAGTAGCAGTCTAAGGGATGATTGTCAGCAACAGGACTTGATTTCAAGTGGGATTGGAGGAAAGAGAAGGATTCTCAAGAGGATGGTCTGCAGTATGTTGGTATTGAAATAACAATGTGTAAAGCCTAAACCTTCACAGGGTCACCCTGGTTGGTTGTGAGTTTTCACACACTCATCCAAACAGGAGAAAAATGAGTGTACTAAAAAAATGAGTGTTTCTTACTGGGAACTCTCTTGAGGCTTGGTTGCAGCTCTTGAAAGTGTGGCGGATGGATGGGGCAGGGCTTGGACTCATGCCTGGCCAAGGCTTTAGGGTGGTGAAGTGCTCTCAGAAGGCAGCCTAGATGACTCAGGAGCCTGTGTTTCTGTGCAGCCAGCCACGTACCTCGTGTGACAACCTTGATGCATGCAATTGACTCACAGAAACCTGACAGCTCCGGGAGTAGTGATTGACGCGGTTTTGTTTTGTTCTTTTTTTACTTTTCTTTTTTGGGCAGCTCCCCCTCCCCCTTCCTTCTAAATTGTTTTCTCAGCTTGCTTGAGTCTCAAAGCCTGTCTCCTGCTTGTCTTGAACAGCTGGAATGGCTCTCGACTGAATGAACAGACACAGAGCAAGACTGGGCTGGACCCTGGGAGGATCTCGACCTCCAGGAGGAGCAACCTGGCTGTCTAACCTGCGATGCTGGGAGCTAGGGAGATTTAACACTGCTGCAGATGGCTGTCTGCAGCCTGGCACTAGGACTGTGGCTCCTGCTGCTTCTCCAGGATATCCAGACAGCCCCCCAGGTAAGGCAAGGTGGCATCAGGCTCCTGCAGCCCCTCAGGATGCAGGAGCCTGGGGAGGTCTCGGGGCACCCTGGGCTGCAGGGCTATCCTGCCCATAGGCTGGGTGCCGGATAGTGGGCGTCCACAGAAACAGGCTTTGTGCTACACAGGGTGATAAAGGTATAAAGCAGAGCAGCCAGGAGAGTTTGCCCTCTCTGGGAACTTTGCAGGCAGGAGCAGGGGATACGAGCAATGATCTGCATCTTTTTGTTGGCATTGCTAGTGTTACTGCACCTCCAGACACATCACAGCTAGGGAATGAGGAAAGATTTGATGGGGGTGAGAGACTGTTCACGTTTGTTTGGGTGAGTGGCTTTTATTTTTGCCTGGATGACCAGGTGTTCCGTGACAGGCACATTCCTTGCAGAGCTTGGTTCGGAGGGCTTCTGCTCACTCTGCTGATGTGAGTCAGGGCTGGCAAATTGAAAGGCGTAAAGGCAAACAAAACAATAAAATACCTTCCTCTTTACAACCACCCACCCTCTCACACTGACTTCCTCATGAATGGGCTATTATTTCTGCATCAAATTGACTTAAAATAGACATAGCCCACTAGTCGCACTCATCTGATGCTGTAGATGCAAGATAGTTCCCTGCTCAGATCGTATCATCTTTTGTGGGTTTGCTTCCCCTGCCACTTACCCCCTCCTCCCTAATGGATCACGTGGACACAAGCCCTCAGCACCTGGCATAAGTCCAGGTAGTTTCCCTGGCTGACACTTTTGCACACACACTAAAAAAAAAAAGGTCAGTTGCAGAGGCTCTTTGCACAGGTAAAGTCAAGTAGGTGGGTAACTGCACACTGTGTTGGATCCTGAAATTGGCTATTTTCCCTTGCAGTGGAAATATGAGCATATATTAGCCTAAGACATCTGTCTGTACATTGTAAATTAATGATACAGCACATCACTTGGGCTGTCAGGGGATTTTTTACAAGAAACTGACTCTGATTAGATCTTTGAAAATAATCAAGTCCTGTATCCTCTTCATAGACATTTGAAAAAGATCCTCCTGGCTCTTTTGGTAAGAGTAGGAGTTTGCCCTTGTGTCTTGAGTTGTAAATTCCCCTCCCACATTGCAAGTTTGCTCTACTTTGCCCTGGTTGTCTGTCCTGCCACTGCTTCCTTCCTGAAGTATAGAAGGATCACTGTTCTTCTGTAGGATTGGAGTCTGTAGTTGTTACTGAAATTCCTAGTAGGGCATTCAGGTAAGCTTGTCTGGTCTGCTGAATGCAAACTGCTTTAGGAGAAAGGCAATAGAAAAAAGATGGTATTTTTGCTATTTGACATCACTCTTAATGTTTTGTTCACAAAATGAAAGGGGCAGAGAGAAAATTTGGTTTTCTGATACTCACTGTCAACATTCAGTCTCACTGCAAAATCATTGTTTACCTGTAATAAATATGTATGCTGGGATAAGCAACTGGCTTTTCACTGTCTTTCGGTATTGCCTCTATCACAGCAACGTTTGCTTTTACTGCCACCACAGTACAAGTGATGCTGTTTAATGTGAGCAAGTCACAGCTTATTAGTCATATTTGAAATCATATTCCACCTCACTTGAGTCCACAGTTTGCGTTTTGTTTGCTTTAATATTCAGTTAACTCTCACTTGTTAATAATGTCTTTACTATCAAGCAGATGAAGCTTTACTACTTGAAGTCTTAGATTATCAGCTTTTTTTGTACTGTCAGAATTTATAGAAGCTTGAAAGGGAGTCAACTGTTTTGCTACAGTATTAGTCAGTTCAAGAATAGCCAATGCTGGTAGAAGATTTTTTTTTTTTACCGTAATATGCTTTCTTCCTGACTTACAGCTCATTTGTAGCAAGCTGATTTCTTATTCTGCCTCACCATCACTTTTTCTCTATGAGCTGAAAAGGCCATAAATAAATGAGTCAAACCTTGTCCTGACTGAACTGCAGAGTAGCCCACTGAATTCAGCACCATCTTTACAATTGCCATTATTTAAATTGGAATAGCAAATGTGTTTGTAGATACACGGAAAGTGAGAACAGCTACAAAAAGCCTGTTTTCTAAAACAAATTTTCAAAAACAAGCACTGAAAACCCCAAATGCTTTGTATCAAATATGTTTGCTTTATTTAGTTGGGCCTTGATCTGCAACACTTTAAAAAAAGAAAAAAATGGTTGGTTTGATAGGTCAATGAAAGCACTAAGCCATGGGATCCCTGGCCATCCTGTTACAGAGACATCCGAACAGGATGTGACTTGTGGTCTTTTCTTTCACAAGATGTATTTCAGCTCCTGCTAAATCAAAAAACTTTATTTGAAGTATGTACAGGAAAAGGTTCGTGAAATTCAGTCTCTGTCTCCCTCCAAATGAACAGTATACTGAATCCAATGTAAGAACTCTTTTAGAGCGAAGACAGGTGCAAATTACTAGTGTGATATAGACTCATGGCTTGTTCAAATTTGTTCAAAAAATGTGGACAGATTAATTTTGTAGTGGCAGGCTTTCTGCTACACTGGCAATTGTTTACTACACCAGCTTACCTTCTTGTTAGTTTAAATATTTATCTGTTCCTCTACAGCTGGCATAAAGCAGCATTAACTCTGCACTGTGTCCTCATGTCCAATCCAGATCAAATAAATTTTGATGTAGTATACAGATGCAGAAATAATGTCTGTGAGGTTTCCCCTTACAGCTGTGCCCATCAGCAGAGACCTGGGACGCCAAGGGGAGGCCCTGCTCCTGGCTACACCATGCCACTGACTTTCTTGCATTGAATTTAGTGCAAGTGACTATGCAGCCCCAGGGTGAGTTGTTTCAGTGCAGTAACCCCCTGAAAACCAACTTCACAAATTCAGAAAGCAGAGTTTTCAGTCAAATGAACTCCTAGAACTGATTCATCCTCTGGAAACACAATTTCTCTGTCTTTAAACAATCAAGGAGTTAGAGGGGAAGGAAAATGTGGGTACAGGCAAGAGAGGGGAAGTGGGATTGCACCCTTGGATGGCAAAGAGCCACAGGATTAGCATAGCTGTTAACAGACACATATTCCCACTTTGCTAATCCATTCTTAATACAGACCCATCCATTCAGAGTTTCCTCGGAATGAGAGGGAAGGACAAAGGCCTACTGTCCTTCTCTTTTCTTCAGGAAACAGTAGGAAATGATGCCTTAAAAGTGAAATTGTGCTAGAATTTTGAATCTCCCTGGCAGAATCTGAGTTCTGTTTCTGTCCGTCTTGAGATTCAGACAAGAGTGGACAAGGAGGAGGGACAGTCAAAAGATGAAGGAGAAAACCACTTTAAATGTTACTTAAACAGGATTTTGAGGTTACCACATTTCATTCTGTTCCTCACAGAAATGAGGGGAGTTTGTTCTGTAAAACTTACTGGAGATTTCCTTGATGAAGCAAAGCCACATGCTAATTGCTGCTGAGTATGGATTATACCACACTCCTCAGTGTTTCTAAGCATTCCAGGAAGAAGAGGAGGGAGTGGGGCAGGAAGTGAAAGTTCTTACACACAAATCCTTCCCTACAAAATCAGTAGTAAGGGGCAAAAATGATGAAGTGAGTCTTCTCTCACTGGCTAATTGACAATTTCTGTAAGCATACTGGAGCCAGGAGAAATGGCCAACACTGTAAGTACAGATTTTCTTAGCACTTTCTTTTTTGTGGGCCTCTACACACAGGCACCATGGAATCAAGAAGGTGAACCCCCCACCCCACCCCAACAGTCGCAGCTGATACTTTTTTGTAAGAAGGTGATAGTGTTGAGGTTTTGTAATGCGAGGCTGAAACTCTTTTCTGTCTCCTTTGCTTTATCTCTTCCTTTCATTTCAAAAGTTATTTATGAGCAACTAGGGCCTGCTAAGTCAAACCTTAACCTTCAGCTTCTGCCTCACGAGGAGTCTTAATTTAAATAAACTGGGTTTGCTCTGGAAAAATTAGTTTTATTAGTGATATTCACACAATCCTGAGTCAAAGTAATTAAGTTCATATTTTTTTCTGAGAAAGGGTTAAATTTCCACTGTCATCCTAGAACGTATTAAAAAAGGATTCCTTGTCTTAAGTTCATACTGACAAATGGGATAATGGTCCAAGGCAGAAGACTTTCACTATTTTGTAGTTAAACCTTATGTGTCTTATTCAATATTCTATAATGCTTGGTTTTGTTCAAACACTCAACACCAGAAATATATTAGAAATGTCTTAATGCTGAGATTTTTGTTGGCAATGAGAGCAGTAAGGGCACATATGCTTTTCCTTCCTGCTGTGTTCTTCTTGAGCCCTCATATGATAAAGCACCTCTTTTTACATGATTTTTTCCCTTTTCTCCTCAATGCCCTTGTGATTCCCTCCCTTCTTTTAGGTGATCCCTGTTTTGACTAAGGCTTGACAAGAGGTACATTTTCTTTAAAAGCTTTCACTGTCGGCTACCATCATCTCAGTCACAATACCAGAAACCCAGTACATAGCAGGCTCCCACAGTTGCAGCCGTTGGTAATGCAGCTCCAAACAGGTCTATGCAGCACAAAACAGTATGTATCTGTGCTGGGCAGATCAGTGCTGCTACTGTTGGTGGGAATTTTTCTCAGAATTTCCCTCGTCTAAACAGGATCATTCTGTGCTGTCACCAGATTCCGTTGTAGCCACAGTGTTAGAAGACAACTAGCTTTTCCCCTGCCTATTTTGATTACAAACAGCATGTGATATCCTCCTGAGCAAACTGCTTGCCCAAGTTTTTGAGTGGAAAGATGTTTTTATGTTTCACTGGAAAAGCTAGAGAGAACATAAACTGATAAGTTCTGCTGTAGCAGACTGACCTCTCCTGATGGCAGTTGTCCTCCCCTTAGCAATTGAGCTGTGAGTGTTGGCAGGATAAGAAGTGTTTACAGTACCGTTGGTGATAGTTTGGACAAGATTTGGTAAAAGCAAGCAAATCTGAAGTTGAGGATCCAGTGTCACTGGAGGGACAATATGTCCTGTGTGCCCTTACAGAGCCTATCTGGGGTTCCCTGGTGCTACCACCACAAAAATACCCATAATTGTAGATAGACAATTGATAGACTGGATGCAGTACAGCAAGGACTTTAACGTAACACATCTAAGGCTGAGCAGTGATAGAGCCAGGAGTGGAACCAGCAACCCTGAACGCTACAAGGCCTTTTCCTGCCCTCAGCCTTGTGGTGGCCTCACTGTCAAGTTGCTGTGGGTTTACACAGAGATGAGCCTGGAGGTCCAAGCTCAGTATTGGACTACTCAGACAACAGGAGTTCACCCAAGTCATTTTGATATTTACCAGATGAAGATTAGAAATCCGGTTTGTGTTCCAGCCGCAGTTTGTACTAGGCTTACCACTATATAGAAATGATAGTTGCTATTGAAAATAGACATGTCAGTTCAACAGCCTTAATTTCTGAGAAGTTAGCCACATATGTTACTTCCATAATTCTGTGGAAATCTAATGGTTTTTTTGGCCAAGCCACTGAAATATTTTTTGCTTTTTAACAGTGTTGGTTAATCAGCATTAAAATATTTCGTAACTCCAGCACTCAGTTGTCATTCTGTCCAGGAACAGCAAGACAAGTACATGTTAAGTATTTTGCAGTCCCTCCAAATTTGGATGGATTTGATGGCTGATGTCTAGATTTCTGCTGTTTAAAAAGGAATGGCCAACAGCTGAGGAACAAAAAAACCCCAGACACATCGATCATATCACTTGGAGTCTTCTTGCACACAGAGATCTAAGATGATGGTCAAATCAAGAAAATGCGTAAGGTATCTTTCCAGAAGCACTGGGTCATGAAGGGAGTGGGACTGGAAAATATGAAATCTAGAATTCCCTGTGTTTCTTGGTGAATTGTTTCCAGAGATTTCTTCCTAATTAGAAATACTGAGCTCATCAAAATGAAAGATCAAACAAGCCAATATTTTATTGCAAACTTGCACCCTAACTTCCCTAATTGTAGATGAGATGTCAGAGCTGGTGTTTTGCATGTGGTAAGAGTAGTTACAGGTGGTGAAACTGAGGTAATTCACATGTTCAGTCATTGATTGGGTAAATTACCTCAGGTCAGGCCTATTGCTACCCACTAATAATGCACAGTTTTGTTCCCTTTTCACTTCATATCTTTGGCTAGTTGGAAACTGGAAAACCAATTTGGAAATTGGAAACGAATTTGTTTTACTTCCCCAAAAACTCGTGGAAGTTTTGGTGGGTTCTTAGTGCAAGATTTTTATTGCTTTATTTTTATTTGCTTTATTAATTACTTTATTCCAGATGCATGAAAACTTGAAATTTAGCTTACAAAATGCCTTGCATAAGTTAAGAAGCAGAGCCCATATAATTTTTAGTGACACTTGCCTTTCCAACCTGCCAGTTTTGCCTATGTAATTTATTTTGAGCTTTTAAGCCTGAAGTGCTAGAGGTATGGGGGCTTGGTTTATACTCAGGTCCTTACCTTAAAGTATGCCGTCTACAAAGGGCCAACCTTTCTGCTTAGTTTAAGAGCTGAACTTTGCATCATTGCATTGCTGTTACAGGTCACATTAGGAATCAAACAGCTTTAGGATTTAGAGGGAAAAAGATGAGAAGAATGAGGAGATGATGACTGATGCTGAGCATTGATATGTACATTATTTATCACTGAAAGGATCTATAGGAAGTTTCATACTCATGAGACACCTCTACTAAACAGATGGCAACTCTTAAAGACATTTTGCAGGTAGCTATGGATTAGAAGTGGTGGGTTCTTCAGGAAATGGTTTCTTCAGCCATAGAAGTCATGTCATGATTGTTAAAATGACTTCTTTTTACAGCAGAGCACCTTGGGCTTGGCTCAGTGTAAACAGTAAAGGTGGCTACAAAGCTGTGCTCGTAACTGGATACTTGAAGGCAGCGTTTGTTGTGAAGCTGGGGATGTCATGTATGCTGTAGCTGGCTGTAGTATATAGCTGCCCTCTTGTGGAAAGGAAAAAAAAAGGTTGAGTATGTATATTTTCATAATTTGTGTAGTATGTATGCATAGTTTATGCAGTAATTTATCACAGCACTAGCATCAGGTCAAATTCATAATCAGAATTTGCATGGCTGTAACTAAGAGCAGAATCTAATCCTAAACGCACCATTTCAATATTTTAGACGAGGTAACTTTCTAAAAAGCAGCCCCTCCCTCACACTTTTACACAGACACTTTTCCTTTATTTAAACCCAAGAAGAGACAATTAAATAAGCTGTAAGTTTATGTGCTGCATAAATCATTCAATAATTTTGTTCTCACCCCAATTAAAAATTCCACATCATTTGCAGCCGGAGTTGGTTGCCCAGGCGGAGCAGATCAGGTTTTTGTGGTGACTTCCCATAGCCCTTACGGAGAAACTAGTCCAGGATGACTTAGCTACAGCCAGGATGCTGTTGTTTCTTAAACTTTTTTTAGAAAAACTAGTTAATTCACTTCTTATCACTGAAGTGACTCCTGAATGACCCTTTGGCTAGTGACTGGTCTCGTGTCATCTCCTGTTATTCAATTTAGTCTCAGAGCGGCTGGCTAACCAGGGTGCTTCTCCATGCAGATGCGAGGAGATTCCACTTCCTTTTCCTACAGTCTGGGGCTTCCTCTTCAGAAAAGAAAAACACAGGGTGCAAATCTGTAAACCTGGTTTGAGTCAGGCTGAGCAAGCAGACATCTGCTATTTCCTCTCTACAGTAAGCTAGAAAAAACGCTTTGTAGGGAGGCTGTGTGGCCCAGTGGTTAGTGCAGAAATGTGTCAGGCAGGATTTCTCAGTTCTATTACTGGAGCTCAATGAAATTTAATGGTTTCAATATGTTTCTATTTCTTGTCCTTTTGTTAATTTCCTCGTTGACTGAAGGGTCCTGTTTTCTGATGTAACCTGGGGCAAGTTAAATACCTTCTGTGTTTTATGGTCCTGCCGTGAAAAGAACAGCGCATTAAACAGGAGAATATGGCTGTGAAGTTAGTTAGGTAGTACGATTCTGCACTGCGTACAGAGGCAGTAGGAGACAGTAGGTATTATTTCAAAGGCCAATGGGAAATTCATCTGCAGAAAGTGGGATGTACGTTTACTGAGATATTTAACTGCTCTACAGGTATCGTGTGGGAAAATCTCTAGGGAATCTGCTGATTGAGTCTTTACAAAAAATTGCCATTTATACCTTCTAGCAAATACTGAAAATGAGATTCAGATAACAACTTTTTTAGGGGATTATTAAGGGAGATGCCAAATTCAAAAATCAGATTTTGTCATCAGAAAACTTGTAGCACTGTAATTTCCCAGAGCATGTAGTGGCCCTGCCCTGCCATACAAAAATTAAGTCTTGTATGCTTCTTGATACAATTCATAGCTGAGTATCATTTTCTAAGCTAATATTAGAACTGTTGTGTGGGGTTTTTTTAACTAAACAAGTATCAGTTATGTTGTCAAACCAAAGGTTATTCCTGAAAACCTTCACTCACAATAGAAGTGGGTTTAGTTATTTGAATAAGGGCTTCATTGTGTGAGTATTAAACAGGAGGCAAAACCCTCTTATTATCAGTGTAGGATTTGTCCCGAAATGTAAGTAGAACATTTGTTGGTTTGTAATAAACACATCTTTAGGTCACTAAATTCAAGCATTATGACTGCATAAATAACTGAACAGAAAAACTTGTTTGCTGCAAACAAGAATTACCTTTGTGAATTACAGCCAATCTAGCTAGTTTTAGATGATGCTGACATTGACACCACTTCTTATTCCAGTGCACACAGAGCTGGGAATCTATTACAGATGTTACGGATTCTTTTTTTAATTATTTTCTAAAAAATCCTTATCTCAAATTAACATGGGATAATTTCAGGAAACCAATTTTTAGCCTTTTTTTTTATTTATTTGCTAACTGCTACAAGATTTCTAAAGGAGATGCAGACTAATAGACAAGCTTTTCTTAGTGGTCTTAGTGATCCTGCAGATAGGTTTCAAAGGGTGCTTGGAGCATTGGCTGAAAAACATTTTTGTAGGGCAATGCCACTACCCTTTTTATTGTATGAAACAAGGAGTTAGTTTCTGAGCGCTGAAATGCTTGATACACAGGTTGGGCTACAGTATTCCATTCCTATGTTTAAATGACTATCAGAGAAAAGAGCCTGCTGAGTGAAGATACATATTGAATTATTGCTAAATAAACTGAATAGTGCAAGCTTTGCTTAAGCATATGGGCAACAGTAATTTAGTGGCTTTGGGGACACCTGAACTTTCAAAAAGCTGTAGGCTTTTTCTTACCATCTGCAACTACCATCACTTGAGAGAGGTACCGGGATCTGCTCTAATATGGAACTGATTGTTTTCTAATTGAGTCTTTTGTCTGTTTCAATTTCTAGACATCATTAACCCCATCTCATTCCTGTGATACACTTGAGAATTGGTTCTATGATGAAACTTCACGAAGCTGCTGTTACCAGTGTCCCTCAGGTCAGTATGTTTATAATTCAGTCAAATTAACATGGAGCCTTTCTCATAGAGATAGTAGGAACCATGTATAGCTGCAGAATTGCATTTTGTCCCTGAAGAAAAGTGCAATTTCATGAATCTCTATCTAGTGTGGATCCAGATGTGAACTGCTCCACTGCCCTGCTTCTGTTCAGTCTGCATGCAAACAATCTGTAAACTGCAAACAAAATAACTTGCTAGATTTTTTAATGTGTTTTTTTTATCAGTTGACTTGACACTCTGAAGTAGATAGAAGTAGGCAGGTCTAAGAATTCATTTCAACTTGCCTCAGGGTGTGAAATAGCGCAGTGAAATTAGGCTGAATAAGTTTCTGTTCAGAGACAAAAAATACAAAATGAAGGTGTGGAAAATCTGTCATTATCCTCATAGTCAAAACAGTTTAGAAAATGTCTCACGTGAGAAAGGAACAGCCCCTTGTCAGGGGACACAGTGAGCTTGGCCAGAAGCTAGTTGTGACTCAGAGGCATATGAGGTCAGAAGCAGGAAACACCTTGGTGAGATGAGAGTTCTGGAAATGTCTGAAATTGCCCCTATTGGCCAAAAAGCCCCTCAGTGGGTGGGGCATTTTATGGTACTTCACCATCATCAATCTCTTCTTATAGAAGTGTTTTCTATGTCTTTTTTTTTTTTTAAAGGAAATTTTTGACACTGATTTGTGCTCTAATAATAAAGAGGGGTTTAGTGCTTGGTTGCTAGCATTTGCATGCAGTTACATCGGGGTTCCCACTGGGACATCTTGTACTGCTGGCCACACCACTAGAATCGTTCAGAAGTTGTATAAGTGAACAAGACCAAGGGATGGAGAAACTGGTCCTGTAAAAGAAGAGGGGTGGGGATCTGACTCTGAGCCAGTCCCAAGAAAAGCTCTTTTCTCCTTCAAAACCATACTTTGCAAAAGCTCCCATAATGACAGATGTCATAGTGGGGTCTTGTGAAAAGCAGATATCTGATTTACATCTGGCTGTAATGAGCCACTGGTCTCAATCATTTCACCTCTGCTTATTCTTGAAACTCATTTTGTTGCCGCATCCTTACGTCAGTCTTGAACATCTCTTCACGTCCTCCAGAGTCTCCTTCACAACAGAAACTCACAAGAATCCTTTTTCGTTTTAATCTTCCACTAGTCCTTCAAGCAATAACCTGTTCATATCTGCTACTAACTCGGCTGCTCACAGCAAAGAAAGAGAAGCTTTTCTAAAATTCCATTTAATCAAAATGGAGCATCTCGAGCTCTTGATGCAGCCTGGCTTTACTTTCCGTGGTGTTCCAGCCCACAGATGTACAGCTTTCAGTCTGAACACACTGGCCCATATGCAAGCCATCCTCTGTTTTGAAGTTAATGTCAAGTTCAATTTCAAGATAGACTTCAAACCAAACCTCAAAAGATCATTCTAATAAATTTCTACAGTTGCCACATCTCTTCTCATGTACTTAATTCTTGTGCAGGTAAAATGAGACTTCATACCTGGGATACCAGAAGAATATTTAACTTTCTGTTATTGCAGAACAAAATATTTCCCTCCTGTCAAGGGGAGGAACAGAGACTTTCACGGGAAGTAATGGTATATGCCAGAACAGCTCATGTTACGCAGAAGTTGGTATTCCACTTCACTTCTGTTTATTCTGTTTATGGGTTTTTTACCTTTTTTGTTTGGTTGTTTTTTTGGTTTAGACTCTAAATCAGATATCCAGCTCCACAAGATAGTGCTGCAGTCAACACTCAAGATAATTTCCCACCCACAGTTAACAACAAATCCTCAGGAGTGAATGAATGCACATACTCAGAAAAGAAAAACACTTAAACCACTTATTTCGTCTACTTACTTTCAGTACATTTTTCTGTACAGGTGACTGCAGCTGGTATTCCTACTGCTCAGGCTTTTATCTGGTTGTTGAGCTATGAACACAATCAGTGGAGAACAGCACAAGAAGACACTCTTAGGCAAGCTTCAGAGCTACTGCACCTGGGGCACACATCCCCCAAGAGAGGGACCCATGTGTACAGGAAATCTCAAATAACTGAAGTTAAAGCTTTTGGGTCGTTGGGGGAGGAAGGCAAAAATGACACACATGCAGGTACACATGTGTGCAGCTTGAGTGCTGAGATTCAGCAGTCAGCCCCCACCTTGAAAAGAATAGTCTCAGACGAGTAGTTTTGAGGAGGTGGGAGTGACGTGGTTCAAGCTTGTCTGGTGGCATTTAGTGGGCAAAATATAGCACAGCTGGTTTTACCTGCACTCCTACATCATCCTTGCCAAAATGCATAGTTATGCATTCATCTGATGCATAGAGTTATTTCCCTGCCAGGTTCCCCCTCTGTGCGGTTAACTGTGATTGGGTGATGCAGACAGGATGCTGAAACTGAGATTCATTTCTCTTCTGTTTTCCACCTGTGAAACATTCAACTCTGCCTATCTTTATGTTGCTGCTTTAGCTTTTCCTTTTGCTTCTGCAGCTGCCACTGTCCCTTACCCTCTGGTAGTTATTTCCACCTCCTGGTAAGGCCACAAGGTCACAGCTGACCACTGCGCCTTCTAATTTCTTTGGCATTATGGCCAGTGGTAGAATACCTCATCTGTTGCTTCAGGAGCTGAAACATTAGGAATGCTTCTGTCCCAGCCCTTCCCATACTCCTAGATAGTTATTGTACCTGGCTTGCCAGATGGATGCTTTCAAAAGCTAGTCACTAGAAAATTATTACCAGTCATAAACACAGAATCATGAATAGCTTAAGTTTGGCAAAGACCTCCAGGGATCATCTAATTCAGCCAGCTGGTCAACTTCATGCATGGTGCATATACACAGAAGGGCTGCGAGATCCAGGGTAGAGTGCTTGCAAACTGTGAGCAATGACTCCAGGTGAGTTGGAAGTGTTGAGCAGAGAAAGTGTATAGCATATACATCCAGCAGCAGAAAGACATACATATGTTACTTGATTTATTTAAAGGAAAACAATTGGAAAATTAAACCATCTCACAACTGTCGAGGCAACTGTAAAACTAGTAGGACTGCTCAGAGAGCAACCTACTGCAAACCTGCTAGGGGTGTATAGGGCACAGCTCAAGAAGTACCACCTTGTAACCTCCCATTCTGAACATGGGAGATGGGGTTGTTCCTGCATGAATCCATGTGCACCTAGGAGATTCTAGCAGCTTTTGAAAGGAAAAGTGATGCCTTATGTAGCAAAATAGCAGTACTTGGTTGCTATAGTCAAGAGGAAAACATGAAAAACAATTGCCTGGGAACTTAGTAATGGCAGGACAATATTGCCCTCACTGCAGACTTGGTGGTCTTTTCTAACTGTCAGCAGGTGACTTGCCATGTGCCCATTCTGCAGCAATCCATACTGACTGTGATAACACCATGCATAGCGTTGCTGTAACAGGACAGCTGTGATCCCTTCACACTTGAATGGGAAAGGCAAAAATGTGCTAGAGAGATCAAATGACAGGTACAAAGAGAAGACTGTGGTAGTGTGTCTAACAGGTAAATGAGCATACGAGAACACTTCAGGATGGTTGTCTCTTGTGATTCTGAACTGGTATCCTGCATATTTTGTTTTTCTTTCCCCAGGCTATGTTAAAAAGAAAGCATGTCCTAGGAACCCAGATGAAGACTGCATGCGATGTGGACCTGAACAATATGTGAATGAAGAATTCCAAAAGCCACGATGTGATGCTTGTGTATCATGCGCAAAAGGTTTGCTTTCCCTCACACATACCTCACAGTTACATTCTCTCTATATATTTTGTTTACACTTTATTTATATTTTATTCATTTAGAATGTCCAGCAGCAAAATTATCCATCCTTGGTTACTGATTGGGAGAGCAGAATGCTACCTTGCACATAATCAGTATCACTTCCTGTGTGACTTGGGACTGTCTAAAAATTCTCTCATCCAAAGCTATCCAAGTCTGATTTCTGCTTTCTGTCTTATATTACAAGCTGTTGTCTGTAGGCTTCTCCAATTATTCATGACTTAAGTTGCCATCGCGAAGAGTGCCAGCAGCCTGTTCTGCTTCCTGAGCCTGTGAACTGATGTTGCTCATCTTTGGCCCCTGCTTTGCGTTTTCCTTGCAGGGTGATCCTTTCTTACTGCATCTGTTTCTTCCCCACAGAATCTGATCTTGTGGAGAAAGAGCCCTGCTCCTTCAATTCTAGCCGCGTGTGTGAGTGCCGACCAGGCCTGTTCTGTCAAACCCCCGTTCTGAACACCTGCATACGATGCCAGCAGCATACTGTTTGCAAGCCTGGTTTTGGAGTCAAAGTCAGAGGTAGGAATTTCTAGCTGTCTAGCTTACCTTTCCTGATCTTGGCCATAGGCCTGGACCTGATGCATTTTGGTTGGTCGGTCCTCAGTCATTATTTTTATTCAGGCACCTCAACAAATGATGTTACTTGTGAAGAATGCCCTTCTGGGACCTTCTCTGATCAAAACTCCAGCACCGACATCTGCAAGCCCCACACGAAGTGAGTCTGTAGTTCTTCAAAGTGACTAACTAATCAGTTAAAGTTAATAAAGGACAAAAAGGGACACCAATCACTTCTGGTGCAAAGTATACAAATTTATCTTAGAGGCAATGGGATAGCTTTGAGCCGATGTGCAGAGTTTAGAAGGCCTCTCTTTGTACCTGTTGCACAGCTCTGTACTGGAGGAAGGAAGGAATCCCTCTTGCCTCATTTTTAATTTACTAAGTGTAGTGGAATTATACACACGTGTGAGTGTCAGGTTTGCATCCAGGTCAAGAATTAATGCCACAGAGGTGAGAAGAAGGTTAATGACTTTTTCACTGAAGGCAATAAATGCAGTACAATAATGACCAAAGGGATGTTTGTCGCATGGAAAATACTCCTATCTTGTACCACAGCAGTTTCTTCTAGCCCTGATACACTATTCTCTTTCATTCCCTAGCTGTGCCGAGTTAAACAAAGTAGCACTAAGCAGAGGAAATGCCACACACGATCAGGTTTGCCTGGACCAGTTGCCCACCTACCTCACCCCAAGCACTTTGTCCATGAGATTCAGCAATGAAACAAATAACTCTGACCTAAGGAGGTTTGAGGGGAACCTGGTGACCATTGCTAGTACCTTTTTACGTGCCACAACAACTGAAAACCCCAGTTCAACTCCTGAGGTGAAAGCGCCGACTGGCACTTTTCCCACATCAGCCAAGGGGGAGATGACAACAGGAGGTAACGAAGATAAAGCATTTACTCTGTCTAGCATGATTTATTTGGATATATCTTTGGTAAATGCAATTTTTATGTGGGAGCTTCCTGCAAATCCTCTACGACTTGTGAAATGTTGTCCATGGTTCTATGTCCAAACACATAGATATACTAATAGTTCCCCCTCTGCCTTTTCTTAGCCTTCCCTGTACTCCCTTTCTGTGTTATAGGTCTAGTTCTTTGGGGAGTGGTTCTCTCTGTGATAGTGCTACTTGTGGGCATGCTGTTGTTTTGGAAATGGAAGGTTTGCAAGAAGCAGATCCTCAACCTCAAAGGAAAGAGTGAGTTTTTAAAGCTGTAATACGTAGCGTGCTGTTTGATCTCTGAGTATATGCCAACTGTGAACTCAAATATGCCAAAATTTTGTGGAGGTCACTGGGGAAGAGAATGTTTACTACTGCCTAGTGGAGGCGGGCCAGATAAGGGCTCTACGCAAACTGTTTATGCAGCATGTTGGAGAACATGAGAGAAAGATTGAAGCAGCTGTGAATTTATGGAGGAAGATACTAGAAGCTGGGTGGGGAAAGGGTAACCAGTGGTTTCTTCTCTCAGTACAGACACTAATATTAAATGCTACCTGAAGTGTTTTGTGAGTATTTGTTGGTTCCTGGGATAGGGTTGGACTTTGAGCATGAGAGGAAGAGTGATTTTTACTGATACTGACTCTCTGTAGCTTTGCCTAGAGTTACGTGTGGGGTGTGCCTGCAGAACCACATTCCCTCCTTTATAGAAAGCAGGATGTGCAAGTTGTAGGTTAGTTGTAGGCTTACGGGTGTGGTAAAGCTGTTAGAGCCTATACGCTCCATGATGAGTTCTGCTAAGTGAATGGTTTCTTTTATCAGAACATCTGCGTTCCGGCACTTCACACAAATCTGGGCTCAGATCTCAAGGTGAGTGACTGATGGACCAGGAATTGTCATCCATATGTCTAAAGAATAAGTGGATAGTTTTCACAGGAAACTTTATTTTATGGAATTTTAATTTAAAACGTAGACCTTTTCCATGTCAAATGTATATTATCTGCTGACATGCAAAAGGCCAGTCCTGTTGTCTGTCCTGCGCGGGCAGGTGACACCCTGGATGACAAGCCACTAGATGGCACTTTTTTCCCACTGCACCTGAACGGTTGGGCGATGTGTCAGGGCAGGGAGGCTTTACTGGAAAAGCGCCCAATTAATTTCTGGGCACTCAAATGTGGGAGACGTGTTCCAAAAAAAGTGGGTGTTAGGCATAGCAACCTGTACAGATGCCCTAGAGTACACGCATTTTGCCTAATTAGCGAATCCCCTCTCAGCACTTCCATTTCCATTGACTGATGTATTCTCTACTGTTGTGTTAGATTCTCCTAATCACCACACATCAGAGCTTTTTCTACTCATTTATTCAGAAATATGATTTAACGCCTCCTGTGTGCAGCTTAATTTTCTCAAAATGGAATTTGTGCTTCCTCACTTGCCTTACACAATAGAAACTGTTACTGTGCAGCGTTATAGAGCTGATGCATTGAAAATAAAGGTGGCTGCATGTCAGGGTGAAATTAGGTAGTAGGCCTGAGCCCATCTAGCTTCATGGTACTGCAGAAGGATGGTGTACACTCCCTTCTTCCTACCTCTCTTCTTTCCCCAATGTTCCTTTCCTCCATCCTTGCATAAAATCCCATCCCCTTAATATTCATCTGACCACATGATGAACTGATCTAACTTGTTAATCCAGTAGAAAGTTATTAACATTTTTTAACTTTTTTTTTTTTTAATAAGCCTGTCTTCTGCTTATCTAGAAAGTTTAATCGGTTCGTCATTTCATTAGATGAATACCAGTTGTGGCGTGGGGAGAGCAGCAGGGATGGCCACAAAAGCCTTTTGGGAGAGCAGGACCTCACAGTCTTGGCAGCAACATGTTGCTGGTTCACCTCAGCCATGTCATGTAAGCGTGCCCTCAGTGGTAAAAAAAAAAGTATAATACAGGTGGCTTGGGCAGTAGTTTAGGACATGGCTAGGTGATATTTCAGAGCAAATATTAACATTCTTGTGATTGCTGTGAATTTTCTTCTGATAATTTTTCCTCTTTCCATTGCAGGTTCTCATCTAGTGAACAAATGTGCAGTAAGTGTGAACAATATTCCAAAACAGATCACTTTCCATTCCAATGTAAATAATATTTTTAAATGCCCTGTTAAAGGGGGACAGCCTTTTTGTTTGGACTTTCCTCTACAGTGTGTCATCCTCTAGGTGCAGTGATGAGATGTACTAGGACTTGCTACTTTCATGTCCTGGGCTATGTTTAATGTAGTGTTAAATAACGTGATGCTGCCAATCTTGCTTGTGAAGGGAATATTTGGTTTGGTCTTATGCCGTTCCTATTGCATTCTGTGGAACAAGATCCAAAATCACAGGATGAACATGCCTTTTCTACCTTCTGGGAGAACTTTGTCGGTCAGTCCCATTTTATCTTACTGCTCCAGTCACACAAGTGGGATTTGTACTCTTCTTCTGTCTCCCTTTTTGCAAGATTTGGCATGCCTGTAACATGGGTACACAGTGGGTATTGTTTGTCTGGAAGACTTTCCATCAGGACCAGCTTCTGGTTTAACAGTATAGTTTGCAGATGAACAGGACAAATGTCAGTCAATATGGTAACAACAGAAAGCAGTTCTCAGCTGCTGAAATCATCACAGCTCTGTTTGATTGCCCCGCTTCTAGTGAAATTACAGCAACTTTCATCCTCTGAACCTTCTCAGTTTATCTTTAAATGTCCATATCTGCTAAAACACTCTTTAGACCGTTCCTTTTTTTTTTTTAAACCAGTTTGCTTTTAAATGTTGTACATCTGCACATGTACAAGATACTACTTATTCTAATAAATCTGGTTGCAATCAGCTATTACAATTCCGGTGTGTAATTGCTAATTTCTGAGTTGGGAGCTTCCACTCCTGCTTTCATAGCGAGTCAGACATGAGCAAGAGTTCTAAACTGCACATTTCAAAATCTAACTATGTTTTTTTTTCTCTTTTCCAACCTTGTGGAAACAGAAACAGAGCTAGGAACCATCAGAAATTTGTGATGCAGGACCTTTAGCCTCTCTCAGATTCTGGCTCCTCTTTTAAAGGCCTATTTGTAGTTAATTCTTCATGTAATAGTTAGTCTGAGCTTGTTTCTCCTACCTGAGGTTCTGCTGAGGCAATTCCATTTTGAAGTTCAACCAGTTCAACCTCTGGCTTGTTTTGTTCTTCCATAGGACCATGGTAGGTCTTTGCAAAATCTAAGAGGAAGTTAAACCCTATATTTTCAGTTTTGACTGTTTGACTCTCTCACCATATGACTACACATCTGTACAGGTTTGTCCTCTGATACTGATCTCACAACTAAATATGAAAAATATCTTGTTAAAGTTCTTTCTGAGTAAATCCCTTAAAACTCTCACCGCCAGCATCTTTCTTTCTTACCGATGTTATACTGAGCTTCAGCCCCCCAGAATGCAGCTGCTACTATGTTACAGGATAGCAGACTCTGCAACAGAGCATACAGTGTTAGACTTGGGGCAAAAAGTCAAAATGATGAATAGGTGGATTAACAAAGGTTCATTGGCATCTAAATTGCAGACAAGGCACTGGAATTTACCAAAGCATCCAAGCATATATAGGAAACTGAATTTCAATGGAAGTGAGGTACATTCTTGCAAATGTCATTGAAAATCTGTGAATTAGCTTAGAAATGCTATTTTTAAATATGGCCTTAAGTGATGCAGGAATCTCGTTCAAAGAAACTTAAGTTCCTATATCAGGTAGGCACTTCGGAGTTTTTTACTCCCTGTGGTAGTGGTGCTATGAAGTACATTATGTTATTCTGACTGCCATAGAAAGATTCTGTAGACCTATTGCAATCTTTGCAGTGTTGTTTTTACATTCATCCCACTTCTGCTCTCCGCTTTGTATTGGCAGAAGATCATACTGGCTACTGACAGGGGGCCAGAAGAGAAGGAGTTAATTGACAGAACCCTCCCTTTGGAAACCAACAATAACCTGGTCTCCAGCACAGAAAAAGCATGCAGTCCTGATCTGAGTCTGACTGACGTGACACAGAGCAATGGAAATGCCCCAGATTGCCCTATCGATTCTCGAGTGAGAGACCACACAAATAATCGAATTGGTGAGTCTTGTTTTTTTTTCCTCTTGCCTTTTCAATTTTTCAACCATGGGCACATAATGTCATTATGAGATTATCAGTAAGCTGCAAAGTGTCCAAAGCATCTAACAAAGATTGGGGTTGAATCTCCAGAACCTTTGACACACAAATTCTGGTATATCTATTCATTTGAATATAATGCTTTCTTATTTTCACATTTGCCTTAGTCACTTATGAACATGACAGAAAAATGCTCTTCTTCCTCTTTTTCTTTCCAGAAGATGTAAATTTGCAGAAGAAATTTGAAATCCAAAATATGCCAGCTGGAAAATGATGCTGTAATATTTAATGAGTTGTACTTCACATGTCTCAAGCTATCATTTTCTTCTCTTGGTTTCACAGTAATAGCTTGAAATGTGTCTCCCATATGTTGCCATAAAGTCTTTGATGATGGCAGAGGGTAGGAGATAAAAGTCAGGCAAGGAAGCTTACTCACAGGGGGAGAATTGTTACCTGAGACACAGTCTACGTGAGACATTCTGGCAATGTTTCCAAACCCAATTTTGAGGGCATTTGAAGGGTTCTTTTTGGTATTACTAGAACTGACCTTTCCTTACTAAAGGCCCTTTCTGTTTTTCCTGTGAGTGATCGACTTGGGACGAATGTGATGATTTGACTTACCATACCCATATATCTCCAAGGAATTGTGAACAATAACCTACAGTGTCTGATCTGCAACATCCTTCTGAATAAAATGTAGTGGTCCAAGCCACAGCAAAGGCCTTATTTACCTTCTGTAAAGGAGTGGGGTCAACAAGTTGGACACAAGGTTCAAGTCTATCCTAGAAAGTTTTGTAGTTGATTCTTCGCTGGAAAGAAACTAATTTCTTTGCTGGTCCTAAGACCCCAGATAATTACCCAGAATTTCTGCACAGTGCTGATCCTTGCCCAAAAGCTGCTTTTAATGCAGCTATTATTGCTTCTCGAAACAGCAGAAGCTTAAACCTTGGATTCTCCATATCCATCTTCCCCAGATCCCAGTTAATTGCTTCTTCTGATGGACTCTTGTGAATATCTTACTGCCTTTTCTAATTTGTCTTTCTTCAGTAGTCCTAGCTATAGCACGGAGGCTTCATCACGTGGGAGCTAGATCTACTTGATCGAAAATGCCCAGAGTTCCCTTGACAGTGGTCCAAAACCAGAGAGTATAGTATGAAATGTGCAGGCCTTCTTTATCACTTAATATGTTCAGTGCTTTGATTTCAAAATTAAAAGCACCTTATAAATAAACAACGAAGTATACAACTCATGATGTATGAATTCCAAAAGCTTTAGTGGGTTAGTGAATTCTGTGTTTTCATAGTGATAGGCTTGATCTGCATGACTCTGATTAAAAAAAGAAGGGGGGGAGAAGAAAAACTGAGTACCAGCTAAAAATTTTGCATAAGAAGGAACCATCTCTAGGGTCAGCAGTGATTGTTAACTGTGCTCAGCACTGTTTTTTTCCTTCCTCAGAAAAAATATACATCATGAAGGCTGACACTGTTATTGTGGGGTCCATTTCAGAAGTGCCTAGTGGCAAGAACTGTGCTGCTAGAGAATGTGAAAGTAATGTTGATGCCCAGGAAAACATGGAAGAGGAACTGGCAATGCACTATCCAGAACAGGAAACAGAGTCTTTTCCAGGGAATGATGTAATGGTTCCTGTGGAAGAGGAGGGAAAGGAATTTCATCACCCCACCACTGAGAAGATGTGTGAAGCTACAGAAACATCCAATGTGACACTAAGCCTGAGTCTATGACAAGGGAGGTAAACACATAGTGCCTTAGATTATCTGAAAACTCATGTGAAGCACTGAAACACATTCAAACAAGGAGTGCTAGAACCTATTTCATCTAACAAATGAGAGGATCATCCAAACCATTGGCATTCATGGCTGATGTCAAGTATTTCTTTTTCCCTCTATTTCCCAGTGTCATGCTGGAAACAAATTTGAATCAAAGCTACAAAATTCAGAAGACATCTGGATGCCAACTCAAGTTTCACAGCTTGCTTTCTCTGCGTGAAGGAAGGGATTGAAAACTATGTCTGATTTCTTCTATTAGCTATGAAAATTCTGGCCAGAATTCCGAGCTAAGCTTGAGACTCAGCCATGTATCATATGTTGTTTCTATTCCAGTATTACAAGTACTTCCAATTTTGTCATATATTTTGCAACGTCTGGTATTTTACTTAAGGCCTCAACTCTTGAATAAAAGTAATGACCGTTTCAGTTTTCCCTAACACAAACAGAACTCTTAAGTTCGTGGACTTCATGTTTCTTGAGGAAACAGGATCAAAATGTGTCACACAGGCTCAGAAAACAGAAGGCAAATGAAACTAATTGAATGTACTTTAGGCCATTCTTTCTGGTTTTTGAAGCCAAACTGGCTGAACATTTGGGTGTTGGATGAACTATGGATTTAGCCCAGTGTGGAGTCTGTAAAAAGGGAAAAGAAGAAAATAAACTAGTTTTCTACAAAAAGGAAGGACTGAAAAACAGGCACAGCAGTTATTTCCTATAAAATTGTTAATATCTGCTTGTTTTAGAATTGCTCATAATCATCAGGGCGACACTGATTTGCATATCTATTCTTTAAAAAAAACCTGTTTTGTGGTCAACTGGCTTGTGTTACGCTATTTCTCCATCTCATGCTGCTTTTTGGGTAACTGTAAATGTAATAGTGCTGACTGTGTTTTTGCACAGGACAAAGGAAAATGAGCAAGATGACAAAGTGTGCCTTAATAGTCAAAAAAAGGAACCACAAAAACAATTACTTGCTTTGTAGTTTTACCCTGGACAGAGTACTGTAATAAAAGCTGTGCAACTTCAGCATCTTTTGTCTTAGAAGACACAAAAGGAACATAAGGGCATAAAAACCACCTTCTTGGGCCAGACTAATAGCACAAGCCCATCATTTTATCTCTGACAGTCGCAGTAAGAGATGTTATTTAGAAAGAGCACATAAGCCTTGCTAATATTTGCTATTTGCATTCCTCATAGTTCTGCAGCATCGGCTGCAACTGGATTAAGGATGTTAAAGAGTTTGTCCCAGCCTTTAGTATTCATTCATATTGCTATTAATTTTTCTTCTCTCTTTTGAATTTCCTGGTACAATCTGCCTCCATAAGCACCTGCGGCAACAGATTACAGATAGTTACCATTCACTGTGTAAAGAAGTACTTTTACCACTTTTAAACTGACCTCTTACTTATTTCATTGAGTGCCACTAGTTCTTGTATTACAGAATTTAGTGCAATACTGAGTTGCTTTTACGATTCTTGATTGTACCCTCCTCAGCCTCCAAGCTGAGTACCCATCTTTTTATGTTTCTCATGTAAGTTAGATGCTCCACTGCCTTGGTCATTTTAGTTGACCTCTTCTGCATCTTTTCTAACTTCACTACATTCTTCTGGACATCTGGAGGCCAGAACCATGCACTGCACTGAAGAAGAGGGGTGGGCCAAGGTTTTAAATAGTGGCAAAATGATACTTTCTATTTTGTTCTCACTACCTCTCTAGATGATGTCCACCATTTTGTTTGCTTTTTTTTGGCTGCCCCTGCACACTAAGCAGATGATTTCAGAGAACCACCAAGGATGACTCCAAGATTGCTTTTCTGAGTGAAAGCTGCTAGATTCCAATTCAGCACTGTGTACACCTGGTTTAGATTACATTTCCCTGAATGTATTGCCTTGCGCTTACCTATGCAGAAGGCATTTGCCACCTTTTTATGAGCTCCTCCTGGCTTTATTTGCCCCTGTATGTCATGTAACTACGGGGAGAAGTTTAGTATTGGCTTCACAGTGCGGATGCTGTTTTCTCCAGATCATTGATGAAGATATTGACTAGAACTGGCCCCACACATCTCCACTGCTAACTGTTCTCTATCCTGAAAAATTCCCTTTATGCTGTGCTCTTTTCTTCCTGCCTTTTAAACAGCCATAGTTTTTGTATCCTGTAACCTTTTAGCAAATCCATAAAATGACCTTTTCTCCAATCCTGTGACAACTTTGTTTTGCCCCCACCTTAGATATGGACCTTCATCAAAGGCTTTTTGAAATCTCCAGGTAGTAGGTCCACTGGATCTTGTTTATCCGTTAAGCCTCACAATATAAGGGAAGGTATGTTATCAAGATTTTGTGACTGAAGAAATAAATCCAGCAAAATTCATACTTTCCTGGAACCACAGCCCCAGAGATGAAGTGGGAGAATCTCAGCATTATGGGAGCTAGTCACTGACTTTCATCAGTGGATATTCTACCTGTACTACATCTAAAAACTGGTGGTAATTTCAAGTGTTGTTAGTTCCAGTATTTACTTCCTGAATTCCACTCTTCTCTGCAAGTCCAGAACATGTCTAAAAATAATGTCTAAATAATGTCTGAAAACAACTGGTGCCACTGTGTAGTTTAGTTCATTTAGTGAGTCTTTCAAGAGAGTCGATTAGTGACTCCTTTCTGTGTACTTCTGTGTTTGTACTTGTTTTGTTTCATTCAGAAGATAAGTGGCTCCTAATGCTCAGATCGAAATTTCTTTTGGCTATCAGTATTGCCATGTCAGCAGCAGTTACGTGAGGTGAAGAAGGAAACAGAACCTTTTGGTTTAAGTGCTTGTTGTGCAACAGAAAGTCAAGTCACCAAGTACTGACATAAAGCAGCAATGCAAGGAAGAAGAAAAAACTGTGTAGGACAAATACTGGTCACCCTTTCCTCACCTCCAGTTGAGGTTGTTCTTTGTTTTCCAGTGCATACGCTACATTCTAGAAGAATACAGGAACTTCTGTTTCATTTTAGAGAACACCAAGTTGTGTATCCACAAACTGAATGACCATGTTCACCTGGCTGTGAGTGTTAAAGGATGTTCTGGAATGATGGCCAATGGTGTATTTCAGCTCTGTATATAAATTAATCTTTTTTATTGGAACAGCTTTCTAGACGAATCATATGCGTTGCAACCTGCTGGATGTATTATAGTTGGTTAGTTTAATAATGCTGGTAATCTTTGAATTAAAAATTACATGGATTTTAAGCCATAGCCACAGTTTTCTTGTCTGATATGTAAATGTTTCATTGTTGATAATTTCAGTACATGTGTCAAGAGAGCTGTTCAAAACTTATGAAGCGATTAGTTGACTGGAGTTCTTCCTCGAGAGCAGAACAGGTCTGAATATACATTAAGGTCTCTCTGCACCATCCTGGCAGCGTGTACGAGACATGAGTGAACATGATACAGTGGTACGGTGGGCACTGACGAATGCTGGAACGCTGCAAAAGGTACGTTCCTATTTTGGGGCTAAAGGAGCATAAATCGGACCGGAGAGCCCCGTTACCTATGCAGAGAGTCTCTTCTAAGAGACTTGAACAACTTTTATGTCCGGCCAGCGGGCAACACCGCTCTAACCTGGGGGATCGCGGCCAGGCTTCGACTCAACGCGGCTCCGCGCTGCCCCCCAGACACCCCAGCGCTGCCGCCGCCCGCCTCGGGGCGGTGCCCCCCTGCCGGGGCCGGGGCCGGGCGCTGCCGGGCGGCCCCAGCTCCGCCCCGCGCCCGCCGGCGGCCTCACTCGGCGGCGGGATGGGGCCGCGCTGGGCGCTCCTCGCCGCGCTCCTCCACGCCGCGGGCGGCCGGGTGAGTGCGGGGCCGCGGGCAGCCCCTGCGGCGCCCCGCCGGGGGGAGGCGGGGGGTCCGCCCGTCGCTCTGCGGCGTCGTGGGGCTTTTATGGTGGTAACGGCTGCGCAGCGGGAGTGCACCTGGTGTCACGCGAGCTGCGAGGCGAGTGGGCATCGGTTTACCGTTATGCTTGCAGAGGTGTAATGCAAGTGGGCATCGGTTTACCGTCGTGCTTGCAGAGGTGTAATGCAAGTGGGCATCGGTTTACCGTTATGCTTGCAGAGGTGTAATGCAAGTGGGCATCGGTTTACCGTCGTGCTTGCAGTCCCTTGAGCTATCTGCCTCCCTCTGCTTGTACTGAACTCAGCGTGATCTCTACAGGAGCCTCAAATCCCGCTCTTAGACTTCTTTAAAGCTCATCCTGCTCCCTTTGGCTATGTCGTTATGTGCTGGCTTCCCAAAGCAATGACTAATCGTTTTTCCTGGATTCTCATAGGAAATGGGTTGATTTTTCAGGCTTGTTTGAATATTTGCAAAAACCGTGAGTGTCCTAGGAAGTGCAGAGTGTAAATCTGTATGTGTTTTACACCGTTGTTTAAACAGGAAGAGCTTGTTGCGCTCTGTTGGATCCCTGAAACTATTCCCTATTTACATAGAAAAGCCCTTTAATTTACGTCTAAGCCCTGACGTGATGCAGCTGGGACTGTTCTCTTTTATATCCAGCTGTACCACTATTTGGCAGTGAATGCTTTTACGTGTTTAAACCAAAAGCTTGATGGGATCTATTTGACTTTGAGTGTGTGTATGCTGTACTGGTATATTGACAGCATTTTTTTAGCTGATTTTAAAGTGTCCTGGATTGTGAAGATAAATAGGGAAATGCTGCTGAGATGTCCAGGTCATTGCTTTTTCATGGGATGTGTATGTTATTTACACGTTTATTTAATCATATTAATTTAGCCTTGATAAGACAACGGTTCAGTGAAACTGGGTGGGGATGTCGGAATGCGTATTGAACCTGGAATTACACAGTGGTCTTTTAAGGAGTACTGGGTGCTATAGTGGGTTGATAATACATTTTTTTTTAACTGCTTCTTACTCATTTTGAATTCAGCCCTGGTTTGTAAGATGATAGTATTTTGAACCTGATTCACTGAACACCTTGGAGTGGATAGGGTAGAGCATGTAAAGAAGGGAGAGTCTCAGAATTGTAGCAGACCTTATCACCAAAATTTAAGTTTAAAGTTTTGTCATGCGTCTTGCTGAATAAAGGGCTTTGATTCAAAAGGAATTAACTCTCCTCTCACCCTAAACATAATAACAGAAATCATGAAGGAAATTTTCAGCATTACTTCTTGCATTGTGACAAACTAAAGAAAAGTCCATATATAAATTAGAAAAACAAACCCAGTAGTTTCAGAAATACCACATCTGCCACAGAGCTGGAAAAAAACTGCCTGTTATATCAATTTAAAAAAGTGATCAGTTAAAGAAAACTTCTGCTGGTTTGGAGGGAGAGAAACTGGCAAAGCAATAGTTTCTGAGTGACACTTCTTGGTTTTTCTCCTTCGGCTGAAATTATCTGAAAGATTCTAGCCTAAGTCCCTGTGCTACTCACAAGAACTGAGCATAATTTTTGCCACTTTGAACAACTCAGTCACGAGGTATTTTTGATAGAAACTTTCTCAGTAGCCTCAAACCTAAGTAATTGTCCTGTGCAAAGCAGCACAGCGTGCTCTGTCTGTAGCTGCTGTGTGCAGAGAAGGTCGTCTTCTGGATGCTGCTGACTGGTTGTAGGGGAATGCTGCTGGTACATGGAAGGTGTGTTGACAACCACGCACGTATTCTGAACTGCAAAAGGAAGAGCATAACGGAGATCTTGGGGAAAAATCCCAAAATAAAACTGAGCAGACTGCTCAGCTGTCCCTGGTTTTTTACAGGCAGAGCTAGGAGGACTGTGGGTGACCTGCAGCTTTGCTGTTGTACATATCCACACTTGTGGTTGTTGCATCAAAGTTCACGATGACTGAAAGTTGTAACAGAGCATTGCAAAAGCCGTCTGTGATACAAGCAACGGCATCCCAAGAAAATAATTTGTTTCAGAATAATAAAAAAATGCCAATTCTGGCATTTGGCCCAGATAGAAGGCAGTTGGCCCCTCTGGCAGTGTTTTTGGCTGGGACACCTGGGCCATCTTGGGAGGTTCTTCATCTGCCATCTTTACGCTCAGGGCTCACGTAGCTTCTCCTTTCCTGCCCTGCTCTCAATGTTAGGTATCACCCTGTCACCCTTAGGTGCATCTTCCAGGATGTCTCCATGAAAGGTCAAACCTAATGTGGCCAATCCTGACTTGCTGATCCTTTCTTGGGAACTTGTTCATCACCTGCCCTTCTCTGACAAATGGTGGGGATACAATCTGTCTTCCTGCCTCTTAGGCCTGCAATCTGTTATTCCTCTTGCTTTCACCCCTTGTTCGCCTGAGTATCTGTGCTTTCCACAGGGAAACTGTAGATTTTAAGGCTTATTGGCTTTGACAGTGCCTGTTACTGTAAGTGTCAGATCTTGATTTAGTGGATAATATCTTTTATTAGGGCAACCTTTGGGAAAACAGACCAACTTTCGGATACATAAGCCTGAAGTTTTGAAACAGAAGAGCTGTTATTTCTGAAAATGTGTATGTTTTCCCAAATACATATATAATAAAACATGCTATGTCTTCCTACAAACTTTGACTTGCTTCTATAATTTTTGCACGTTGTGAATAGCTTCCATATTCTATGCAGCCTCCTGCCATCTCATTCTGGGAAAATATTTTCATGTTATGGTGGTGAGTGGCAATGAAGTAGAATCCCTAACAGTAAGCAAAAAGATACTGTTTTCTCAGGGAGGGGGAATGTGGAGTTGTAAATCTGTTTATCTGTGGCTATCCAAGGACTCCTGCTTTACAGAAGTGAAGTACAATATAGGATGGGAGAAAAATTCACGTAATGGACCCGTAATCTTAGAGAGATATTTGCAGGAAAGCAGCTTTAAAAGAAGCTTTATGGTTTGAGTATAGTTGCTACAGCCTGGTACAACTCTGATTTTGGTGAGACTTGCTGTTACCTGATAACTAACCTTCAACAGAATTATTTTTGTAAATGACCAGTTTTAGTATTTTAAACAGAATTCTGTTTTTGCCTGTCTTCAGCAGGTTTGGTAGCTCAGCAAACAGTATCTCTTTACCTCAAGTCCTTCCCATAGCAACAGATTTTTACATCAGAGTCCTTAGTGACTTCATTGTGGTTTCATATGCGTAAAGAACGTTATACACCAGATGTAGTTCCTGTTCAGACTCCTTTGTTTGACAGCTTGAGTTTGAAGAAGGCAACTGTATGAAAAGGAGACCAATAAAAATCTAGACATGTGAGTTAGGATTAAAATATATGCTTAAATATCTTCGTTTAAATGGGCTCCTTGAGTGAAAATGAATGTTATGTGAATGGATTAATATATATATAGTCATCCATGATATTAGCATTTTTATTTCTATTATTGAAGATACTTAAATTTAATTGCACATAAAGTCCAAGAATACAGGAACAAGCTGTAAGGCAGGAATTAACGGAAATTATGTTCATCATAATTAATATTCATCACACGGGGAGCGCATTACATTGTGACGTGCTGTGAGTAGTTGAGACCTGGACTTCCTCACCAATAGGTAGAGCCAGGTTGGTGCATTGGATCAAGCCCTTATAATTTTGAAGAAGTCTGAATCCAAATCTTGTTTTGCAGTTCATGACTCGGGCTCAGCTCTGGTACAGACATGGGGGTCTCAGTTGTGGTTGATGTCTGTATGACTGTGTGGGAGGGGACAGCCCGCAGGCCCTTTCCCTTCACTAGTGCTGCTTCTTCACACAGCACAGATACAGCTGCAGGCCTGAAAATCATGAGATACAGGCACGTTCTCTGCTAGTTTTATCTTCCGGTGGGTATGATACAGGGAATCTTGGAAACAATTGTGCTTGTGCATATGTGTGTAGAAGAGTCTGTGCTAACCTTGCAGTTGGTATGGAGGCTGCTGTTAGCCTACTCCTCTCCAGTGACAAATTAGGTCACTGATCTACTGGACGCCTGTGGTGCGGGTGGGAAAATGATTCAAACAATGTACGGACTCTGGAGAGAGAGTCTTGAGCCATTGACTTTTCGTATGTAACTTCTTAGTTATTGCTTAATACAAAGGCATTGCAAAAATCTCCCTAGTGAGTTGTGTAGTCAAAGGCAAGCATAGTTTACCCATTTCTATGCCAAAATATATTGCTTAATTTGATTGATGTGCATAGAGCTACACTAAATTTCATGTTTAACAATGTTTGTGCCTCTGCTGCTAGATTGATGAGGCATTTTACTTCTACTTGTACCTGTCAAATTAAATGAAGTCTTCCAAAGTCTTTATTTTGTCCGTATAAATATCTTAACAAGTCTGCTGCTCTTAGACACTGCTACCTAATGTGAGAAGTTCTAAGGCTGTAACACAAAAGATGCAGCATCAGGTTAGTTTTCCTTCATACAATCTGCTTGCAGAACATTGAATCACAGTAAAAGCAGAAGACAAAATAAGGACTTAAGAGAGCTACAAACAATAACAAAATGTAAAGATTGTGGAACAGAATCTGGCCCCTACTCATCAGCCTTTCAGCCCAAAGTAGCCAATGGATCTGGATGCCAGAGGGTTTTGTTTTGGGCAGCAAATATTGTACTGCCCAACTCAGACCTTAAAATTGATGAGATGGCTAGAACTAGTGGAGTCTTCTTGTAGTCAAGAAATCCAGGAGAGTTTTATACCTAGTAAGAGGCCTACACGTCCTCTGACGTAGTAGGAGATTTGGCTGCTGGCCTTGACAGCTTTGATTAAACTAGTTTATATTGGAAGTAACTACTAAAATTAATGGCATCCTTCCAGTGCAAACAAAGCTGAGCTCATGTGTTTATGTAAATTCTATCTAAGTGAGTTGCAAGTTCCTTTTAGTTTCCTATAATGTTCTTTGAGGACAGTTGGCAAGAAATTGTCAATTGTATGTCATTGAGAGCCACAGTTCATCAGATAAAATTTCAGGGAGATTGTATCAGACAGCAGACTTATCCTTTCAAGCACAACTTAAGAGAAATAGATGTGAACCCATCAACCAGCAGGTTTTCCTGTGTCTTTAATTCGCAGGGCAGTATTTACAGCAGACAATGTGGAGGATGAGATAAGAACATTTTTTGCCAGGAAGCGTCACCAGCAGGATAATTTGTGTTGTGGTTTATTGTATTTCTCCTTTTTTTTTTTTTTAATGTGTCTGCTCTTGCAGTGAAGTTTTCTGCTTTAAAAAGACTCTCAAGTGCTTGTTTTAATGAAGTTGATCTTAGTGACTACAAAAATATGATGACAACACTTGATCTTTCTTCTTTTAATAAACAAGAAAGTAACTGAAACAAAAAATACTTTTGAGAGCAGAGCCCTTTTCTTCTCCTTCATCAGATTTTAGTGTCAGCTCACAGTTGCAAATGGTATGGTTTATCACTGCCCATCCTATGAAGGTATAATACCAAGTCCAGCATTAACAGTTATTACTGAACCTAGAAGGTATTGAAAAGTTTTGTTTTTCTTTTTGAATTGTTATGGTTATTATTCTCATTAATAATGACGAAACTGATAATGCTGAAGCCAGCCTCCTCGTTCTGCTTCAAACTCTTCAATCCTTGTGCAAGCCCCCTTTAAATAAGGCTTCTTAACTGGAAAGCAAAAATGAAGGCCAAAGTAGATTTTGGAGATATTTGAGGCTGCAGCATGGTTTCTGCAAAACTGGCTTTCTTCTCATGAAAAGGCAAAGAGCAGAATTTGAAAAATGCAGCTTGTGCTCAGCAGCTGTTTCTTACTTCACTTACTCTAGTGTTTAAGAAGAATGATTTTTTTGTGTGTCATCCTTCCCCACCCCATCACAGTTTCTAGCCTGTTAAAAGCATCTTTAAGACTTTGTTCTTCAGTTTGCAATTTGACTGTTTCTCATTGATCTGGCTGTGAAAGAATGGGGCTGGTATCGGTGAAACCCATCCCCAGTCTCCCTCGTTTTGAGTCTTTAACTCAACAGACTGATCAGAAGAGATCAGAATTGTCCTGATATCTGGTCAGTGTTACCAGCTTTCACAGTGTTTTAAATAGGAGTGGTGAAACTTCTACTTAAATAGTTTGCTTTCCTTTTTTTCTTTTCTGGAATGAATATTGAAACTCAAGAAGGCCTTTCTGTGCCTTCACATTCTCAGGAAAGGTTCTTTTGACACTGACCATTGAGTAGATAGGTGAAATCCTGTTTCTGATACACAGGTAAAATATTTCAACAAGCTGCATAAGAAAATGTTGCGTTCCCTTTAAGTAATTGTTGAGAGTGGGAAGTGTTAGTCTACTTTGTCAGTAATGTGAAGACACAATAGATAATCAACATGTTTTTTCGGTAAGGAGGAAGGATATTTTCATTACCGGCTTCCAAAGAGCTTGTTCCTGTTTTGATTTCTCTTTTTAATAATACTTTTGAAGTACTTCTCTAAATGTGTGTAGATTATACATGCAGCAATCTCTTCAGACTGCAGAAAATTGAGCAGTGTCGCATACTTTTTGAACAGCATCTTTCTGATCTAGCAGGAAACTCCTACGCTTGTGCTACCTAACATTAGCCTTTTTCTTTTGAGTGAGTATGTTTTTCCCTTTGAAAACAGATGGCAGGTCCTCAAATTTTTTGACACTTGTTCATTGAGGTCACTGAGCTGTGTTGATTGGTATGAGCTGAAAATTAGGTACACTGTATTTCATGACACTTTCTTATGCGTTTGACCTGCCATATGAGGTAGGTTTTTTATTTTTATTTCAGTCTTGTAGCCAGTTGCTCCTTTTCAGAACCAGCAGAGCAGTTTTTGGAGACGGCGTTTCTAAAACATCAAGGCCTTTCTCATTCAGAAAGGAATCACAAAGTATCTGGAATGATAAAAGCCTTTTTTCCTTTCCTTTGGTGAAACAGTTCTAATAGTACAGGTTCTTTGACTGAAGGGACAGGTTTATCTTGCCTGGATATTACATGGGTGTCAGTGAGGGCATAATGAACGTAAGCGCAATAGAGAATTGAACTTGGGTGTCCTGTGTCCTTTGCAGCCGCTGATGAAAACAGAAAGATTCCTTCAAGCATTCCAGCAGTGCTAGACCCACAGCTCCCTCTTCCACCGGCTCAGGAGGCCTGAGGGAATTAATAAATTGCAAAGTCAATCTTGTAGTTTTCAGATAGGGCTCTAAATGTGTATAGGGAGTAGACCTACTATGTAAGAAGGTATCATTTCTAACGTAGCCACTTTGCAGAAAATGCTTCTCCCCACAAACCCACAGGTAAGAATTTAGGTTTCACTGGCGTTTTGTCAAAGGTTGTCTGAATCATGGCAAGTGCGAATAGGTACTTTGCCCTTTGGTTTAGGGGATGCAGTAGTGACCAGGTGTGATGCTAATCCCATAGTTCCATTGCATTCTTTTGAACATAAAACCTGGAGAAATCACTTTGTTCGTTGTGACAGATCTTTGAAAAACAGAGGAATCTCTAAATGGTCTCAAGTAGCTTATAAGCTGTGCATTCTCCTTCAGGTTTTTGGCATCTGCTGCTTTCTGTTTCATCAGGCCTACATCAGTGTCTTGGAAAGGAAAGTGGTTATAATTGCAGGGATCTTTAAGTGTTTGTCTCTTTTGAACCTCTACTCTAGGGCCAGAATGGACTTGTGACTCATGATTTTCCTCTAATTTCTCCTAGGAGTATTCATTGCCTTACACACCACAGTTTGCACAATGCAAAGATCCCAGCACTGAATTCTATGAAGAAGGACTTAATAAATGTTGTAGCCAGTGCCCTCCAGGTAGGTTATAATTCAAACTATTACTTTACACAGCCAAATTCAGTCAATTTTCAGATGAGCAGAATACGTGTTGATTATTGATACGTCTTAAGAGGATCTAATTTTTGCTGTTGTTTAGCTGGAAGACAATAAAATGCCGTGACTGTAAAAATATCTGCAAAAGAGACACACTGTTAATCAGATGTGGAAGTCTGTTACAAGGTTAACCTGGCTGAGGCTTATCAGGAGGTAGGCTGCTGAGCTCTTGTAAGCACAGTTTTGCATGGTATTTTGATTAAAGTATTTTTAAGTCAACATTTGGGGGAGGAAGCAACAGCTCACTAAGGGAATTACAAAAATTAGACAATGCATGTCAGACCCACATCCACTAATAACTAATATGTTGTAAAACAGGGCATGAGGTAGAGCTTAGTTTCTGTACTTTGATAATATCACTTACTTAAGGGGCTTTCCATTGGACAGGTTAATCTATAATTGCTCATTAAGGGAGTTTTGTTGTCTGTTACTGTAAATCAGACACTGCAGACCACTATCAGAGGCTGGGTACAAGACTACAGAAATTGCCTGCTTTGAGGTGTCATGTCTTACACTCCAGTGATAATTATTAGTGATCTTTTGTTAGCAGAAGTTGTTGACTGCAGAAAGGTGGGTGTGTGGGTTTAGGTTTTTTGGGGAGGGTAGTAATGCCGTTCGGGTATTTTAATAATAGCATTTTTGCAATAAGTTGTCATTATATTTTTACATTAGACACAGCAAAAAAACTGCCTAGTTGTCTCATTACATGCTGAGCAAACAAAATTTGTCTCCGTAAATGCTGAGTTCCTGTCAGATCCGGAAGTTGAAGCAGGAAATCAGTATATGCTGAAGCAGCCACAGTTGCTTGAATTAACCGAAAATGTCTAGGTAGATCTGTCAAGCTTCCTTTGTCAAAAACACAACAGATGAAAGATGATAATTCATAGGTAAAACCTTTTTCTGTTGTGGTATCTACTGTTCAGTCTATTTCTCCTTAATTTTATTTTTTCTGAATAACAAACTCTGGGCAACAAGTTGTAGGAAGTCTAAAATATTTATTTTTGTTATTATGAATTTGCATTTTTTTTACCATAATTTATCAAAAATTGAAGCTTAAATCATGAGCAGGATGTGGGAGGCAGAATTTTAAGGTTCAAGTAAGTATAAGTACATGGAAAAACAAAGTCTTTGGAAATAATTTCTATTGCTCACCTCCAGTGCCCCTTCTTTCAGAGAACAACGATTCTCCAAGCAGCTCCAAAGACTTTTTCAGTGTTATTCCTGCTTTCTGAGTATATTTTCCAGGATATTTCTGTACAGATATGAGACATTGACTTTTATCTTCTTCCTTTCAAGCAAGGGGGAAATGGCAACTGAGGTGTTCTCCTTTCTCCAAAATGAGCATGTTGGAGCTCATATTTACTTACTCTCACCACTGCACTGAACTCTGTTGTTGGCGAGAAGCATTGGAGAAACTGCTTTTGATAGCTTTTGATTTTGTCTAGAACGCCAGTAGCTTCAGAAACTCATTGCTTTGATCTGTTAGGGCTGGCTGATGATGTTAGGGCTGGCTGAAGAGGGGAAGGAAAAAGAGTGAGCTCATGTCCCTTCAGTAGTGACAAGTGGTGAAGTTTTAATTCAGGTCTGTTTGTGGTAATACTTTATTATTCTTAGGTAGTAAGGGCCTCACCCAGACAGATCATTCTAGCATATGTCTGACTTTCAGCATGAAACACCATCCTGTGCTTCACCACAAAACACAGCTTCTATGAGGATAAAAAGTTTGTTTTGTGTATTGTGGTAGCTGCATCTGAGTATATGCTGCGGGGTTTTGTTCAGGATTGAGGCCGCCTTGTTTTGAACATGGCTGGAATTCACTAAACTGAATGTAGGAAAAGGGGTCAAACACGAATAATGTAAAAGAAAACAGAGTTTCCTATGCTGTCCTCCTTTAAATCAATGCTTGCTTGGTATGCGTTACCAATATGGTAGTGGCAGTGAAGGGGAAGGGTTTCTACAGCTAAAACTGAAACTTAGGTTAAATAATTCCTAGTGATCTTTTCCAATGAGATGCTTTCTCTGTTTTGTTTTGGTTTTTTTTCAATAGGTCAATATAAGACAGAGAGCTGCAGTCACAGTGTGGACACAAAGTGTAGTCACTGTAAACCTAACACATACACAGCAATCTGGAATCGGTCCCCTCAGTGCTTTGCCTGCTCACCACCCTGCAGAAAAGGTAGGCTTGAATTATTAAAGAGGCATTTGTGACTTTAACAGCCTGCTCAATGAGTGGGCTTGGTTTAACCTAGTCTTTTCTCCTAAGAAAACTAGGAGGTTTTGTCTGTCACCTGTATAGTCCCGTTCTCATGCTTTTGGTACTCATAAGATTTGGGGAAAAGAATCAGGGAAAAGTCTTGCAGGGGGCCCTGCCCCTTTTTCTTTCTAAGTCCTAAAAATGTGACATTGGTCTTATATTCTTGGAAACTAAGGTACTGCATCACTAAAATAGGTACAAATGTCATCAGTAGAATAACTTCCTGCTTATACTCTCCAGCCAAGGGAGCTTGAGATCTGACTTGCACAGGGCTGAATGGATAATTGCATTTCCAGCATCCAGTCATTCATCTGGTCTGCTGAACTGACAATAGCAAACACCAGTTGTGATATTCCTCTATTGTTTTTACTTCTTTTGTGAAGCAGCATAGTCAGTGAGATCACGCTGGTTCAGTTCATTAAAGCAGCTTAACAGTATATAAAGTAGTACATTGTACCAGCATCTGTACATTGCTCTAATAGATCCTGTGCATGAACAAATTCAGTCATACCATTGCGCATAATTTCTAATGGAAACGGGTGTAGAAAATTATCTGCTTGACTCGCTGGCAAGTAAGTTCTAAGGATACAGTCTAAGTTGTTCAAAGGACCTTTGGTCTCATCCAAATAGATAATCCTACAAAGCTGGTTAATTACAGTATGAAAAGGTATGTAGTAAGGTCTCCAATCACTTTAAATACAGTTGCATGATCTGCACAGACTACAAAACTTAGTATGGCCCCCAGATACTGCAGTGATGAGCACAGGTAACACAAATGTGCATGCTTATGGTTATGATGCAATACAATGCAACTGCAGGTACAGAGTTTCAAGCGTGAATTCTACAGATGCAAACTTCTCCTTTCCTAGAGAGAGAGAGGAAACTCTTCTGAAAATGTAGATGCTGGGGCGTATAACATATTTGTTTTATGATGGTATACTAGCCAGAAGCTGCAAAATTTTCTTCAGTTTGTGGTTTGTGAACATCACCTCATATTCACTTGAAACATTGCAGGCTATGATTTTAAATGTTGCTAATGATATCTTGCTTTATTCTTGTTTTAAAAACAGGATTTGTGCAGAATCAAACATGCACAAAATCACAGGACAGAATCTGTAGCTGCCCACCGAATGAGTACTGCATTTTGAAAATATATGAGTACTGCAAAATATGTAAAGTGCATAAAAAATGTGGAAAAGGTTACCGAGTTTCCAGAAGAGGTAATTTAATTCTGAACACTCTACACACAAAATAGTTGTACTGTATGAAAAGTGTTATTTTTATAGTCTTTGAAAAAGACTGACTATTAAGTGCACCAAACTAACAGCCAGTTGATCTTCTGATTTGTGTTTGGGTTGGTGTTTCGAATTAATTTCTTCTGTGACAATTAAAGACTGTATTTTGTGTACTGCCTCTGTATCACTTCCAGGATCTGTACCGCAGACCTTGATTACTCATTCTTGTTTCTCACTGGATGACTAACTGGAGTTTTTCTATGCGTTTAAAGGGACAGATAGCACAGATACAGAATGTAAACCTTGTCCTCCTGGCACTTTTTCACATGAGGAATCTTACGATATCAGCTGTATACCACATACAGTGTAAGCCAGTGTTTCTGTCTAATAGCAACCTTAACTGTGCACAGGGTTGCTTTCTTTCCTAACTTCTCTTTTTGTTTCTTGCAGTTGTAAATCAGTGGCTGTTCCTGGAAACAGCGTGAATGACACTGTTTGCAGTGACTCAGGAACAGCAGTTGCCACAGTTCTACCTCACACTATTTTGAACCTGCTCCTGACCCAAAGCTCGTCTTCCAGCAAACCTGAAATAGTAACTCGACCTGTCATTTTAAACTCTGTACCTGACATGTCTCACATCATCGGTGAGCTATTAACTCATTTAAAGTCATTTTTGTCTGGCTAGGAAGCAAGTTTATATTTAGTTCTCAGTTTCTTTCCAAGACCAGTTACCTGTAGCCAAGCAGAACCTCAGAACGGCTGAATTAATTCAATATGACAATGCTTGTAGTGCATTGCAAAATATTTACCCATGCATCGGCGCTACCCCAGGGCATTCTGCAGCCCTTGTAATTCTGGAAATATTTCTAAAAATCCCAAAACTAGATTATACAGTGTATTTCCTGAGAATTGCTGCTATGAAGGAGCTCGTAGAAAAGGTTGTATCTTAGATTTGGGACTGAGGCAAGCTTGACTTCATAAACCTCCTGATGGGAGGTCTTTGGAGACTTCTGGCAGCCTTTCCCGAGACGAAGTCCTTACAGCATTCACAAGTGTGGATGTACTCCCTCCTGTTCACAACCTATCCAGAAGGCATATATGTTCAGGAGCATTCTGGACTGCCTGGCCTCGTATTTAAGAAACTGTTGCTAGCCTAGAGAGATATATTGTGTGACTGAGGCCAAACGTCCGTCTTCACTTTTCAGGACAGGAAAATTCAATTTTACGAAGTGGGGGAGACTGCAATGAGACCTTGGTATCTGACAATAGAGGCATCAAATGTGAATGTCAGACACACCTGATACTTGTAAATTTAGCTTTTGTAGCCATGGACAGAAACTGCAAAACTACCTCTTTCTAATTAGATCCTTTGTCAGATCAACCTGCTAAATAATTTATCTTTTTAATTTATTTTCAGGATCAGTAGCAGGACCATTGTTATTGGCCCTGATAATCACTATTTTGGGGTATTGCTTAGTCTCCAAAAAAAAAGGTAAGATTCATGAAGTGAAAACAAGCAGATCTGAAAATACTGGACAGAGTGTCACCTTATTTCCTACTAATCTGAGCATAGTGGTTGACTGACGTTAGTGTCTTAGAAGACGCTAGCTCTCTTTGACGCATTTATCATGGCTGGATATGGATGAAGATTCATTGGCGTCTAATAATGTATGAGTTAGTTTTTTTTTTTTTCCAAGGGGACAAGGCAATGATTTACAGGTTTCTGCCTCACTAGCTGGTAACCTATAGCTTCTTGAAACCCTGAGGAGCTTTTGACACCATTTCTCTGTTACATTGGGGTGAAATTGGCCAAAGGGTTCAAAGGTCAATAGAAGAGAGACAAAGAGAAAATTCATGCAAATCAGCTTGATCACATAAGCTTTGCAGCTACAGAAAAATAGAATTAAAAAAAAATACTCCAGGAATTCCATACGTATTTAGTGTAAAAGTGTCTGTATTAAATCACATGGGGTGAAATTAATCTCAATACAGGGATACAGTGAGGCAAATGTCCCATTCAAATATCTCTTGTTCCTCAGATTTTAGATAATTGTCTAAACATACAACATCCCAGTGGAGTTGGACAACTATACAACAGTTGTGCTCCTACTCGATCTTGTAAAATATTTTGTACTTCATCATTTAAATATTAGACATTATCAAATGTTATCATTAAACAGTCACAACCGTAGTTTATTGTCATCAATAGCTTTTCTCACTGACACTATGCTAGAAAAATTATTAATTCATGCAGAGGGTCCTCTTTGCTTGCTGGCTAAATTTACGTCACCTTACAAAATTAACACACTATAGCTTTCAACATTTTCAAACAGTGAGTAATAAATGTACATTTGGAGTTTATTCCAGGAGCAGAGGATATCATTCAGGCTAGCTAAGAGAGCAGCTTTTGCAACTGAAACAATTTAGGTGCTAATGAACTGTCTTTCCTCACTTGCAGCCCTTGTATATTCTCCACCGACTACAGAAGCAGATTTGGTGAGTGTCACTCCTTTCCATCTTTTCTCTTTCTTTAAAAGTTACATGGAAATCGTGCAGTCTTACCTAATTACAAGAAGAAGAAAACTGCACAGCAGAAAGACAACTGGAGGGAGAATGGGGTGGTTTGGTCCCCAAGCTAGAGTTTAAGATGTGTAAAACCTTACATAACTTACGTAATGTACCATCCTCACTTTATATTAGGCTATATTAGCAATAAAACACAGGTGTGCTTCAGAAGACCAGATTTTAGAGCCTTTGTTCCCTAGAGAATCAGTGAAGTACTGTAGGTGCCTTCAGGAGACAGGTTGATTTTGTTGAATGCCTAATGAGCTGGTATGAATTTTACTTAACAGTCATCACTATGCAAATGGCAATTATCAGTGGTTTATTTAGCTGCCTAAATACTGACCAGCTCTTTGTTAGTGTTTTTTAAAAAGATTAATGTTTTGCCTTTCTCTGCAAATGTTTCAGCCTTTTTCCCCTACAGAAAAGCAGTGTGACAAAAAAGTAAGAAACACAGGATCGCAAAACTCCAGCAGTTCTGAACAGGAGGAACAGCATCTCTTGGAAACTTCTGGGTCCAGCAGTAGCTCCCTGAATAATCCAGCTGGGTCTGCAAGAGTCAGTGTAGTAAGTAACAAGAACAATGAAAATAAAGAAACAGAAGGATTTCAGCAGCAATATTCAGCTGCAGAAGGTTGTAAGCTTCACAGTGGAGACAGACACAACTCTGCGAGTTCAGGTAAGAATGTATCAGAAGGATCCAGGGCCTCTTGAAATTTGATTATCAATTATGAGTTTTTAGCAGAAGTTTAAATGGCAGGATAAAACATCAGACCCATGTTCAGCAGAGAGTAACTGAAAAGAAAAAGTGATTGTTTTAAGTCATCATCCTGAGACAGTAGAGTGAGCTCAATGGAGAAAAAGTTATTTGCAGACTAGGGGATCAGTGTGATGGAAGGCACTTACCTGTGCATGGGAGTAAGAGCCAAAGGGAGCAGTAAGAAAAGAACATTGTCAAAAGCATCTGAAATGGCAACAGATGGGCAGGGAATTGGCTGTGATCCAGGGCTCTGTATTAATTTTTATGGTCTTTTTATTTCTGGGATGACATGTGGATTTTATGGTACTGAAAAAACCCTAAAACATTACAGAACCAACTCCACCAGCTTGCCTAAATTAAGTGAAGCAAGAAGATATTTAATGTCTATTTTAACTTTAAGTCAAAGAACTGGATAAAGAATCCAACTGTCCTGTTCTGAGTTTCATTATTCCATGTTTAATGTGTTTTATTTGACAGAATATTCTGGTAACGGAGGAACGCAGGTGAATGTGACTTGTATTGTTAAAGTATGTAGTCCAGACTGCAGTTCCCAGTTCCCAGAACAGACTAGTTCAACGAGCATGGATTATGGAAATGCTCCCTATTATTCCCCAACAGGGGAAGAAATTCCTCTTTCAAAAGAAGAAAACCCCTTGAAAAAAGAAACTGAAATTCAGATCTTGGTGGAAAATGAGGACAATTTACGTCAAGACTTACTTCCAGAAGAAAAGAAGTTTCCTCTGGGTATTCAAGATGCGGGGATGAAAACCAGTTAAAGGAAATTACAGATCCTATACTGATTGACTGATAAAATTAATCAACCAACCTCTTGTCTTCTAAAATAAACATGATGTTAAATGTAGCATTCCTACAGAGGCTTGATATTTCAGATGAATATAGACACTGATGCTTTTGAGGTTTTTAATCTCTTCTGTCAGCTTTGAGAGTCGAAGGATCATCTTTGCAGTTTAAAAAAAATTGAATGCTTTTTCTTTTAAACTGAATGGCCAACTCCTCCCTTTCTTCTGTGATACCCTAGAGAGACCGTTACCAGATTTGAAAAGGAACATTTTTCTAACTTTACGCCATTGATTTTTCTGCTGAGACTTCTTGTGATGATAATTTGGGTTCAGGTATGCCACCCATCAAGAACACGGCTGTGACCAGCAGTTCTAAGAGCCTGAAGTTAAATTATCATTCATTCAATGCTAAGGAATTATCCATTTGATTTTAATTTCAAAACTTTTGCATGCAATTTCCTACCCCATATCTTCATGGACATACATTCCCTCATCCGCTTGGCTATTTCTTTTATTATTAGTTTGCTTTCACTCATTATTGGACCAAACTTCTCAAATCAACCTGTATATCAAGGAGTGAAATATTTTACAGGAGCTTTTTTTACTAGATTACAACTATTATGTCTAAACAATAGCATTTCATTAGCTGTGCGTAGTTCATTTTATTTTAGAAAAGAAAATCTAGATTAAATAGCTGTTATCTTGGACTAGGAAGTAAGTTGCTTTTATTGACAGCTCTCAAGTTTGTCATCTTTGTGTCCTGGCTGATTTAACATGGTTTGCTGATTGATTCTGACCTCATTTTTGAGGTTAACCATAAACTGAAAATATTTTTCCCTACGTTCCAGTGACTATTAGAGAAGATCCATGTGAGTATATGTGCCAGATAGCTCACACCCATTGACCTCAGGAAAAGGGCTATCTCTTCGTGATTGCATAGCACATAATCTGTAAAAAGTGGAATTGACTCAAACCTCAGAACCAGAAAATCCTGTTCTCCTTCACTTCTTGCTTGGCAACCACCTCTTACAGAAAATTAGTAGGGGTTCTGCTTGAATCAAGTTGGGTGTCTTTTGTTTTGGAAGTCAATTTTTAGGATCCCATTTCCCATAATTGTATTTTACATATGTGACTAAACCGGCAATTGTGGCGTCTGTTTTCAACCAGAAATTTGCAATACGGTGTCTGAATTACATTTGGTGAAGTCATACAGTAGGTGTAACTTTTTTCTTTTGCCATAAAAACATCCTGTTGGACTACATAATCATTGTACTTCCCTTCCAGCTGAACTATTATGTTCTACCTCAAGAGAAACTAAATGCAGTCATTATTTCTGAGGCCTGAGACTGAAAAAGGGTATTTTGCAATAGCATTTATTCTACAGCTACAGAAGAGGGACAGATTTTAAAATACACATTTTAAACTTCCACAAAAGCTATGAGGTTTACTAACGTTATTTCTGGAACTGAGAACTGGCAAACAGGTCTTTAATTCTACTATGAAGAAACCTTTTACAGCTGTATATTAAAGTTGTACTTGAAGGTAATTTTCAGAGATGACTTTAGAAGTGGGCACACTTGAAACTATTATAAAACTGAAGGATTTAGGCAAGAAAAGAACCTAATTTTAATACAGCGCTTTGAAGCCCTTGCACTGCACGGAGTGTTTTCACGTCTCGTCTGCCAGCTCCCGCCATTGGGGCCACACTGAAGCAGCAGTGGAAGATTTTTGAAGAAGTTTTTAAAACGTTAAAAAGGGGGACCCTGTTACGGCAGTTAATTTACCAGGTTTTCAAATTACAGAGCTGCGTGACAGAAGGAAAATCCAAGTTTTATGCTGAAGTAGGAAAAATGTGCTTGCATTTGCTTATTAAAAAAAAAAACCACCCTGTATTTTTAGAATTACATGTAACTTCAGGTCTCCTGCCCCCTTCATTAAACGAAGTTCTGGTTTTCAGAAGGGCTTCTTTCACTCCCTAGGCTAAGCTGCTGCCTCCCCAACAATTTTAATTCCTCTTGTTCCCGCCTCATTAACAGAGGGCTGATGGGCTGCAGCCCGCGCGCGGGCACTACGCCGACGAGGACAGGCATCGACCAACGCCGCTCCTGCCGCTCGCCGCCGTGACCTCCGCTCCGGGCGTTCGGAGCCCGGCCGCGCTCAGGAGCGAAAGCCTCGGCTCCCCGCAACGCGCCCGACGCGCCGGCGGCTGCCAGGGCCCCCGCAGCCCGCCCTCCCGCTGGCGGGACGTTCGCCTCCCCGGGCGCCCCCACAGGCGGCGCGGCGCGGCGCGGGACCGGCCCGACCGCCCCGCCGCCGGCTCCGCCTCAAAGAGGCGGGGGAGGCCCACATCGATAGCTCGGCGCTCCCCTGCCCAGGCGTCTCCCCGTCGGCTGGCTCGGGATCGATTGGCGTGCGGCCCGCCGACCCCGCGCGCCGTCGAGGAGGCGGCCGCCACCGGGAGCCCAGGTGGGTACCGGCGGGCTGGGGGCGCGGGGCGGCGCCGCGCTGGCGGGCCTGGGCGCCGGCTGTCGTTTCCTCCTGCGTCAGCCTCCGCTCCCAACTCGACCACGGCTGCATGGCGCGGGCCCGGCCCTGAGGGGCCCCTCCCTGCCTCACGCCCCTCGTAGGGCTCCGCCCCGCCGCCCCGACCCCGGGGGGGGGCGAGGGGCACCCGCGCAGGCCCTTGTCCCTACGCCTCGAGGCCGGGGAGGGGACCGTGCCCCTCCGCCGGGGCTCTGCGTGGTGCCTCCGCCCTCAGCCCCGGGGCCGGGCCTCGAGGGTGCCCCTCAGGCGCCCTCCCCGCCTGGTGCAGGCCGTCTGCCCCCGGCCTCGCCGTGGCTCCCTCAGGGCTCCCTCCGGCCGCCGCTGGGCAAGGTGACCTTTCGCTTCGGCTCCGACAGGCGTTGCGTGCCAACAGGTCTCCTCTGCTGCGTATCTCCTTTTCCCCACGATGTGTTTGCTTGCGTGGAGAGAGAGAAGGGAGGGTGTCCGGAAGGCTCCTCCCCGCCCTTTTTCTGTGTAACCGGGCGCTGGGGAAAATGCCCCCTTCTCCCTTGCACTGACAGGCAACATCATCCCAGCTCGCTGCCCTCCTTCCTGCGCAGCCTGTGAGCTGCCCCTGGCCGGCCGACCCCACTCCTTCAGGGCCTGCCTCGTCCCTGAGATGAGAGAAATGTTGGAAAAATTACATCTTTATCCAGAAAAAGTGAGCCAGCTTTGAGTGAGGTCATGGTTTGGACTTTGATTCTCATCCTGATAAGTGCTTACTGTTCCTTTTTTACTGTGTATGTTAAGGAAATAAAAATACTGTCATAGAAAAGAAGTGTTTTGTTTTTGTTTTTGGCACAGCAGTGGACTAGAAAGTTAGAAATGTAAAAGACTTAAAACAGTTGAAAGATTCCTAAATAGTTATACATGTTCCACAAGTTCAGGTCAAGGAGTTGATTTACGGTATTTACAGCTCTTACGGTGACTTTGGGCATGGAATTGTTCATGCACCCGCGGTTTTCAGTTGCTCGGATGCTAACCCGTTATGTGCTTCTGAATGTTTCTTCAAGATCTTCCCTCTGGTTTGCCTCTTAACACCTGTAGATTTCTTTTTTTTTTATTGACTTACTATTTTAAGGGTAACATGACAAGGATTACTGTATTTGCTTTTGTTTGGACTTCAGCTTTCTTGTCAATTTTAGCAGAATAAAAACCTATACTATAAGGTGGTGGCCCCATGTGTACAAATGCTTGATCTTTACTGTGTGGAATAATACTATAGTTTTTGAAAAACGTTGAGAAATTTTACAAAGATAAACATGTTAAGCATGTTTAACGTGAAGATATGCTTTATTTGAATGTAACTTCCCTGTGTTGTTTGTGATGGATGTGTTGCATTCTGCATGGCAGCATAGTTTCACTTTTCAGCCTTTAGAAAAAGCCTTTCATTATTTGCTTAATTCTGGTTATTTTATTTAACTGTATTAGTTAAATTTTTTCACTGGCTTCTTTTTTTTTTTTAAAGAAATAAAGACTTAAATGCGGGTGCCTAAAATCAAGCAAACTTCATTATGGGAACCCCCTGAATCTTAATACAAAATTGAAAATGTAACTCTTGAAGTTGTCATTTTCTTCTGTTGTCAGATGTAAATAAGTCTGACATATCTTGCTTTTCTGCTCTGTAGCACTCAATCTTACCTATACTGGTTTAGGGAGGTGTGTGGGGTTGGGAGACTTTTCTAAACACAGAACTGATACATTTACTGCATTCTATCCACAAGGTATGGCCTCCATGCTTTTTTCCTTACTGTAATAACATGCTTGATCCTGCCCTTGCAGAAGCTAATAGTAGTGTTGCAATTCACTGGTTAAAAACTTGAACAGGGACTTGGTGTTTTTAATGGTCTGATTACCACATAAGTTGAAACAGAAATGGTTGGAGAAGAGTATGAAGGGAAATGTATATATGTATGACCAGTATTGCTTTTCTAATGTAGCTTTTTTCCCCTCCTTGGTGCAGTAATCTATGCTATCACTTCGAAAACCTGTTAGAGTAACTGTTGTTGAGCTATTTATGGGACTTGTATTGGATTACTTCCCACATATACACTCTTCCAAAAAAACGGGTTTGGGTAGGGTGAGTCATTTCACAGATGTCATGTAAGAATTCTACAAAAATACAGTGGAAGGCTCTGGGGTGTTACTTTAGACCAGGCTTCCAAAACCAGAATGCTGGCAACTTGAAGAAAATGCTGGCAGCAGAAGTCAAGGAGGCCAGTGCAAAACTGCTTCAGATCAACGCAGAATTTTAGCCTTCCCTTTACTGGAAGAGGATGGTAGATTTACCTTCTTGATTATTGCAACAAAATGTGGTGTTTTGATTCGAAAAAGGGTGGAAAGATGAACTTAATTTGCAAATGGGAATGGTCTGTAGTCATCAAAGCTCTATATGAAAGTCTGATTTGAGACTTAAAGGGCATAGCGTAGAGCATTTTTATTAAGGTAGAAATCAAGCTTAATGTTTTTACCGCTTTTTAGATTGGTTACAGGAAGAATTACAGTGATAGCAGTATGTCAGCTCTGCTGAGGGTGTATTTCAGACAGTCATTTTCTTCATGTTTTTTCTTTCAGAGCGAGACTGTAGTTATGGAATGGAAATCCAGAAAATGACAGAAAAACATTAGTTGCCCTCTTCTAGGACAGTCATGTTGGAAGGATTGGTAGCCTGGGTCCTCAACACCTATTTGGGCAAATATGTCAATAACCTGAACACAGACCAACTTTCAGTCGCTCTTCTGAAGGGTGAGGCTTTGTGGTATTTTCTGTAGTGTTTTCATGCTGTCATTTAAAAAAAAAAAGTTATGTTTTTATAATAACTGGAAGGTGGAATAGAAGCAATCACTTAATATGGTGTGTAACGTTTATATAAACCCTTTTAATACAGAATTTTGTGCTAGCACTTTACAGTGAATAGTAAATTCTCTTGTGTTCTTATCTTTGTTGCTTTTTATCAACACTGTTAAAACCAATTCATATGAAACTTTCAAAAGTATGCTTAGCATATCTTATCAGCATGTTTAATTTATAAATATTTGAGTGTCATTTTTCTTAATACTGTTCAGTAACTTTCCTATTGAGGGACTGTGGCAGGAAGTATTCTGTAGTCTTTACTTCTTACATTTGGTGCTATAGTTACTTCCCTGTAACTAAGACTTTTGGTTTATGTCATGTTATGTCATGTTATGTTCACGAGTCTTGTATTTTTACAGAGTCCTCAAATCAATGCTTTCTAATTTACCTTTTGCTGCTATTATCTGCTATTTTTGGGGAGAATATTTTATAACACTTCAAAGCTTTTCTGTGCATGCTGTTTGTAATATTGAGTAAATACTTGAAAAGACAAAGAGTAGACACTTTCTCCATGGTTACAATAAAGTTCAGATCTAAAACCTTGCAGAAGGTTGCTTCTAGATGACCTTATCAATAGTTTGAGAATATGGCATTGGAAAATTAACAAGTATATTAAATAACCATTGCAATTGTAACACTACTTGAAGTGGTAGGTTGACTGTTCTCATGAGATCCTATTTTTTTTTTTTTTCTTTAAAACATGATGCTAGTCATTTAGGCTTATAATGATCAAGCGGGCATTCTTTAACATAACTTTCTTCAACAGACTTGCCTTTTTTCCTGCTTTGTCTAGGTGCTGTTGAATTGGAAAACTTGCCACTAAAGAAAGATGCCTTGAAGGAACTGGAATTACCATTTGAAGTAAAGGCAGGTTTGTATTTTGCTTGTGTGTGCAGGACAAATATTTATAAACAGGAAGTATTGCATGTTTTAGGAGAACCTTTACCTGTGAGTCAGAAGCTTGAACAAATGAGGTAACCTGGTTTTCAGGTAATCCAGTTCTATTTTAGCTTGTTTGTTTCTTATACCACTTTTTCTTTCAGGTTTTCCAAAGATGATAAGTTTGTTTACGCGGGAATCTCATAGCATCTCTGTTTTGTATATCTAGGTTTCATTGGCAAAATAACACTACAGATACCTTTTTATCGCCCACATGTGGATCCATGGGTGATATCTGTCTCAAAACTGCACTTAATTGGTGCACCAGAAAAAAAAGAAGATTTTGATGAGGAAAGAGAGAAGTTGCAAGAAAGAGAATACAAGAGAGCCCTTCTTCTAGCACTTGAAGAAAAATGGAAAGTGAGTCATACTTGTCTTTCATGGTGAAGAAACCGCTATGGTAGTTGGATTGCATTTACGTCTACTAACAAGTAGGACAAAAAATGCATAGGAAACTAAGTTAGGATTTGATTCATACATGCTAACGTAGCGCAGTTTCTGCCCCATGCCACTCCTGTCATGTTGTGTGTCCCACATATGTTGGAGATACTGAAATCGTTGTATTTTTTTCTTTCTCCCTGTTCACAGTAATTTCAGTATAACAAGGTATATTGTTTCCTTACCAGTTGTTACAGTGGTGGTTAATGCTTATCCCTATTTTCTCTTTCAGAAAGAACGACGACAGAAAGGGGAATCTTACTGGTACTCGGTTACTGCGTCTGTAGTCACAAGAATTGTAGAAAACATTGAAGTAAGCCTTTGCATGGTAGAGCTTTTCCCACTTGTTAAGAATTACCTGGGCCCACTGTGCCTCACAATGTGTAGTCCTCAGAAAAGAAATGCATAAATCAAAGGTAGATGTTTGGCAGAGGACAGTCCGTTTTCAGGCTGAACCTTCATAACTTCAGTCTTAAACTAGTCCTGATGGAGACTTCTGGAAAGGAAAAACCCTCCATCCTGCTTTTACCAAGGGGAAAACATGAACGCTTTTTGGTTTGTAACAGTAGGTGGATAACGAATTTGCATGAAATCTGATGGGTTTTACTCCCGTTTTAATTCTTTTAGTTATAAACCCACCAAAATACTGAATTGTTTATGAAGCAGAAGGGTGTGATTTGTTGTGATAAAAAGATAATTTGTAAAGCAACAAATCTCAGAGTTCCTGCTGATCTATGATTTTAATTATTTGACTGCCTGTTGTCTCTCAAGTTCTTTAATTATTCTTTTTCTACTATTAATAAAAAAAATCTGCCATGTGTCTCCTAAGTATCAAAATGACTCAAAAGTATGGCTGTTCCGCTTTTTTGCTTTTTCTCTTTGGAAGTCCTAATGTAGTTAATGACATTTTAGCAACATTTACATCATTAATCATTTGTGTTTAAGAACGAGAAGCTTTCTACATATGACTTGCTAAAGTTTGTCTGCTCACCTCCATGAAAGGACTATCCTTCTTTTTCCTTATGTGCAGATAGACTGACTATGTTATTTGGTTGCATTTTAACTCACTAGAGGCAATTTAGAAGCAAGATAGCTACCTCGGACTATTTGCTTTTCCTGATATGTTTGAGAAGGATGTATTTGGTGTAGGAGCTCAAGGTGAGAGTATCAATAGTTTTCTCAGTCCTGGACTCTACATTCTCTGAGAAACCACAGTAACTCGGTGCTTTCAAAGGTTTTTACCAATGTAAAATTAGTTTGGGTCACCTTGTATTGTTACCAGTTTGTAATTCTGGCCCATGCTGATGATTCTAGTACATAAAGCAAATTTGAGTCTTCGGTTGGCAATTACACATTTGCCTTTAAAATGGAGAATAATAGTAGGATAGCAAAATAAAGTGCAGTGTCTTGTGAAAGTGGCTAGTTGTTTCTGGGGAGAAGGGCAGTGGTATCTGAGGAGAAGATAGAACCAGAGAGTACAAAACCAGAAGTGAGGAATAGGATTTTTATAAGATCTAAATAACTCCCAGAAATTTGTTGGAGCATTGCAGAAATTAAATATTAAATTGCTTCAGTATTAATGAATAGTCTGCTCTAATGATATAAATAGTTGTCTCTAGTAATGATTTTTTTTCTGTCTAGTTAAAAATTCAGGATGTCCATTTGAGGTTTGAAGATGGTGTCACTAATCCTTTGCAGCCATTTGCGTTTGGCATATGCATCAAAAATGTATCAATGCAAAATGCGGTATTTGAACCGGTAAGTATAACTTTTTGTGCAAGAACTCATGGCAGCTAAGATGTGATGCTGTATATTATGGGTGCTAGTAAACATGTAGTAAAAAGTGTCGCATTTTAATAATCTTCTGGTTATTGTAATAAATTTATTCTGGGCATTTCATATTGTTCACAGAGTATGTAGAAGTGAAAACTACATGGTGTGTGATCTTGACTTTATTCCACTTTTTCTACTTCAGGTAGAGAAGCTGATGCGGAAAAAACAGTTGGATGTTGCCGACTTCAGTGTTTATTGGGATACCAACTGCACTTTATTGGGTGACCTGCCTCCTGGTCAGCTACAGGTACAAAAGAGAGATTTTGCATATGAAGAGAGATTGTTGTTGTTAGTCTCCTTTCTGTATTGCGGACCTATTTGACTTAGAATTTATTGCATCTCGTGCTTTTAAGAGCAACAGAAGTTTATGCTTTCATGCTATAATGATAGGATACATGTGCAACCCACAGAGGCTGTGCTGTGAAACACCTTGTTTTCCCTTTGAAGAGAGAACATGTTTAAGAGGGGTTTTTTTAATAGATTGGCATTCTAATAAAGTGTATTCTAGTATATGAAACCAATGCATCCTAATAAGTATTGTGCACTCATTTCTAATAGAATAAATTTGCTTGTAACCCACAGGAAGCAATGGATAAAAGTATGGAAAGTCGTGATCATAATTACATCATGGAACCTGTATGTACTTCTGCTCTTCTTAAGCGAAATTGTTCTAAGGAGCCTTTAAGATCACGCCAGACTCCGCGGCTTGAGTGTGACATTCAGCTTGAGACTATACCCTTGAAGCTTTCACAGGTAAATACCAACCATCTTTGTTTAACTCCCAGTATCAGAAACAGAGACTGTCGAGAAGCAGGGTAAATGAGGCCGTCCTGAACTCTGTGCTGTTAACTATGGTAGGCTGCGTTGGGTGTCCAAGATTGCTTGGGTATCTGTATGCTGTGTTGCACACTGCTTTATGGTCACTTTCTAACAGAATGACTGATTAAATAAGATACTCCTTTATGCTTTGGTCATCACAACGTCTACAAATTTAAATCAAGAGTTTGACATAGAGTGGATTTTTTCCTTTCCATGTGCTGCAACTGTGCAACTGTTGTTTGTATGTCAGTGCTTCTGAAGATTCTGCTGGTAAAATGCCATCTTGAATTATCTATCTCTAAGAAAACAGTTGCTGATTCAAACAGTGAAATACCTGTAAGGGTCATAAAACTGTGGTAGTGTTTGTAACAGCTTAAATGCCAATTGTTATAGCATAAAATTAATACTTACTTATTAGAGGCAACCGTAAGGGATATACTAAAGAAGATGTTTGTTTTAAAACCAAGCATTCCAAATTACTTAATTATTTTGCTGCAACTGATTATTGCAAAAAAATTGCATTGCTGTTTGTTTATTGTAGTAATAGGAGGGGGATGCATATGGGGTTTTTTAGTCTATAGAATGTACAATAGCAGCTGATGTTAGGTTGATAATCTGACATGGAAGGACATTTCATTCTGTGTGTTTGTAAATAAGGAAGCCTGTAAATTGAATGTCACTCATTAACTACTAGCTACGGGAAGAAGATATGTGACACTAGAGAACCAAATTATGGGTTATCATTAACATTAATCTTAATTTTGAAGCCATATGCAGGCCATTGATGCAGGTAAACTTAGCCTGTGGTTGTTTGTTTGTTTTGTTTTTTCCTCCCCTTTGCATTGGAAAGCACTCCAATCTTGCCTAATTTATCTGTGTATTCTATTACTAAAAGATGCAGTATCAGCAGATCATGGGATTTTTAAAGGAACTGGCTAGAAAGGAACGACAGCTTAAATTCAGGAAATGGAGACCAAAAGTTACAGTAACAGAGAAGTAAGTATATCTACATATGCGGTGGTGTTAACATGATATTTAAAACTATATTAGAGAGACTAGAATGAAGACAAATATAAAAAGGTAGATAATAATCATATATTAGAGTTTCAGTTTTCATGTTTTGTTCCCCTATCTCATAAATCAGTTTTAAATATTCAGATGTAATTCAAACTTAAAATAAAATTATTCTTACCTGAGGCTTTAAATCCTTCTTTCACAGCTTCCAAGAACTGAAATTAAATTGGAGGTTCTACCCCCATGCACACACTGTGGTGTTCTGAAATTTTCTTTGTGGAAAGAGCTCCTATTAAGTTTCTTTTATTGATAAAGAAAGATGGTACCAGTTCAGACCAGGGGTGTATGTAACTCAATATTTTGTTGTCTATGGCTGATAGATAACAGCTATACTAAATCCCACTAAAGTGGTGGGGACTTTGCAAAGCACTGTTCTACACAATTAGTAGAACTAGCCCACATATGCTGTCTCTAATACTGATGCTGTTTCTGACCAGTTGACTTCTGTTTTTTCACTGAACCTCTCCTGGACCTTTCACCAGTTTGGCGTGCATTTGGTTGTTTGGATTTTTTTTGAAATATGGGTAATACAGTAATTTTAAAATGTTTCAGTTGCCGAGAGTGGTGGATCTTTGCTTTGAATGCTAATCTTTCGGAGATCAGGGAGCAGAGGCAACGTTCTACCTGGGAGTTTGCATTACATCGGGCCCAAGATGCAGTATCTTACACTGACATGTATTATAGCAAGTTGAAGGGGGAACCACTGTCTACCGCAGAGCAGGTATTTAGATTTGAATTTTCTACAGTGTTGATTAATCATCTTATATTTGATTTGTTTCACCTTCTCAAATTTAAAATCTGTTCTAGTTTAGAAACATCTTTAGTTTTACTGCAGGCCATTTTCACTGAACAGACTGTCTTTTGACCACAGCTGAGTTTTTAATGCTTGAAACCTGGGCTTGTGGGAGGTGTGTGTGCAGCAGGGTTCTTATGTTTTTGTTTTGCTATGCAAAAAGCAGTCTTTTTTTTGAGCTGTAATTGGTTTTCACCAAAAATAGCATTAACTCTCATAGAATGCTCATGTCAGTCTGTGACATGCTTTCTTAACTCGTGTTCTCTATAGACTCAAAAAGTATTTAAGTATCAGAAGTGTGTCAGGTCACCATATGGTTGTGTAGATAACGTGGGGAAAATTGTGGCTAGTTGACAGTGTGTTTGGGGGTGCTTTGGTTTTTTTTGGTTTTGTTTTTCCACAGTTGATTTTAGGATGAAGAATTTAGAGGGAAAGTCTCCCTAATAATGAACCTGTGTCCTACTTCAGAAAGAAAACAACCTGTGAACTATAATTAGCTGCTTTTTATCTTTAGGTGTATTGGGACTTTTTCATTAAATTGGTTCAGGGCACCATGTACCTCACCTGTCTTAATTACAGGTGCGATTCTATTGATACTTTAAGTTTTATGTAATCCTTGCTTGTGTTACTTAGACATGAACTGTAGGAGTAGGTCAATGTACTGGAAATGTTATAGTGCCTGGCAAAGCAGGAGACTTTGACTTTCATAAAGCTTGTATTGTCTTCAGCAGAGCTTTGAAATGCAACAAGGGCAATGCTATTGGACTAGAAAAATGCCTTTTGCTTTCTTGTTCCATGATATATTTTTTTGACTTGGGTGAATCACAAGCTTCCACAAACAACTTCTTCATCAGTACAAAAAAGACAGCGTGTCTAAGTAACTGAATATTGTCCCTAACTACTACATTGTCCTAATTTATGCAGTTCATTTCCTCTACCTTCTTTACTCAAGACAGAAGCTTTTTTTGCTCTTGGCTAAGCAAGGCATTCTGTTAAATCAGGTTATTTTCCATGGCTTAAATTTTGTGCTGCAAACCTTGCTTCTGATGCATGATAGGAGGATATAGTTGGGCAAGGAATTTTTACCATGAAAAGTGTTAAAATAATGTATTTTATGATGCAAATAAACTTTAATACGGGGGAATGTCAGTGTTACAGCTGCTCGCATGACTTCTGTTTATTTTCATGTGCTTAGGCACTTGGATGCTATCCTTAATGCCGTGTTAGTTTTTTCTATGAATCTCTAACTTACTCAGTGCAGAGATGTTTAACATGTTTATGAAGAAGATGCTCTATTCTTTTAGTGCAGTTGCTTTACCTTTTTTGTCTTTTCAGGCAGAAATGCATCGTATTGAGGAGGAGCAAACTTACGAAGAGTTGAAGATACTATATGAGATAGTTCATGATAAATTTCATGACCTAGCTGAGGTGAGGAACACTCTGCATACAGGGTAATATTTGGAATCTTTAAGTGAATTGTTCTGATGTGTTGTGTTCTGTTCTGCTGGAGAGCGTTAGCGTGTATTTGCTTTGATTTAGAAGAGTGGCATTAATGCTAAAATTGCCAACGATGCTTGGTTCCTGCACTTTTTACTGTTGTGTGACTTGCACAGTGAAATCTTTTGTCTAGTCATATGATGATCTTCCTCAATAGTATCCTTGCCAGAATTCCTAGGGCAAGTACTCTTCGTCTTAAAAACAGAGTGGAAATAAGGGCCTATAATGAGTATTTTCCCAGAATAAATATATGGCAGAATTGAGTCTCATGTGAGTGGATTTCTGAGCACACTTCATAAAATAAGGACTGATCTCTGTAACAGTACAATGCCGTTTCTTTCAAATACAGTTGCTAAAATTTAGAGCTGTGTTTTATGGTGTCAAATGACTTCTTATCTGGTTTAGTGTTTCTAAACTAAGATTTAAATAATGCTCTATGGCTTCATATATGAATATGCAGCAGTTAACTGATGATAATGTTTGTTATTTCTTTGCTGCTGCTCTCCTAATAGGCTAAGTATTGGTTGAAAATAGCACTGCTGGTATACTGAAGAGTGCTGAGTAAATAATAATGGAATTGTATTTTTATTGTGATGTTTTTGTACATTTGTGATATTCTTTCACTTATCAGCAGTAATGTGTATGTCTGCTATGTTCAAACATAGAGTGTTAAAGAGCCATTGCCTGATTCCCCTGGAGGTTCCCCTACAGCAGAAGCTGCACATGGCAGTAGCACTGGAATGCTGCAGTATCTTCAGTCTTGGTTTCCTGGTTGGGGAGGTTGGTATGGATATGCTCAGCAAACATACGAAGGTGAACCTTTTGAAGGGCTGCTGCCAGACCCAAAGGAACAGTGGAATCCGGAAGACATACTAGGTATGGAAGTACAGGGTTTTCTGTTTCTTTTTAAGGCTTTTAACGCTGCCATACTTAGATACCTGGTAACGGTGAATAGAAACAACTCTTTGGTTCTGTACTGTTAAAAGATTACATGTGTCAACTGATGTACCTAGGCAGCAGAGCCTGTCTAAAGCTTAATAACTTGTTACCTGGTGTACCTGCTTATTTCTAAAGCAATATATGGAATACATTTCCTTCCACTATTACAGGTATTTATGGCAAAGAGCTTTGGGACTTTTTCTGTTCAGGTGGGTGGGAGTCATGTAGCGTGCTGTGACTGGGTATAACATTAACAGTACTGGGTTGTTGGGGTCTTCATAAATTTAGGTTTACGTTACCTTAATTGAAATAGAATATTCAGTTTTGTTAAGGAAGCAGGTAGGTCTGCTTTATTTTTTGTTTCTAATTTTTCTTCCCTAGAGCTGGGGAAATCTTTATTTTCAAATTCAGAGAAACTTTTTTGTTCTTCGTAGCCTTTCAGAAACTTGACTTATTTAATGCGTTGTTTTGTGTTTTCTTTTTTTAATCAGGTGCAGATGAATTTTTTGATCCTGCTGCAGATGCTTCTAGCATGAATACCTTTACAAAGAGAGATCATGTTTTTGCTAAATTAAATCTACAGTTGCAGGGTGGCTCTTTCACTCTGTCGCATAAGGAGAAGAAGGTGGCCCATGCTGAGGAGACTGCTTTTACGCAGCTGGAGTTTTCAGGTATTAAGCCAATTTCTGTTCTTTCTCAAAAAAGACCAGAGCTTTGTCCGCCTTCAGACCTTCCTTTGATTTTTGTTCTTAATTCTTTAAATTACTATACTGAAACAAAGTTCAAAATCAAAATATGAAAACAACTTGTGGAATTTGATGTATTGAATGAAAATAAGTTTCTGTCTTCAGATGTGTGAGTGATTTCAACACCGAAATCTAATTTTAGACATTGTTATGTGTGAAAGAAAGACAACTATAGAAATACATGCTTCACAATCATTGTAATGTATTCCAAATTTCTGTGTTTAATATTTTTAGTAGAAATAAATATATATAAGCACTTCCAAGAGACTTGTTTATTGGACGATGTTTGTTATCTGTAAAATTTAAATAAAACCTGTGCTGTGTACTAAAAGAAATAAAAGCATTTTATGTATTTATATTCCAGGTGTAAAGATCTTAGCAGAATCCCTTCCTCGTAGAAATTCTTCCCTTCTCAAAATTCAGCTTGGCGGTCTTTTTCTGAGGGATTTGGCAACAGAAGGGACCATATTTCCTCTTCTTGTTTTCCCGAATCCTGTAGGTGAAAAAAACTCTTCAAGTTACTATGTAGGATGCGTAAATGTGTATGAAAACAGTTGTATTCCAGAACGTAACACCTTTTTCTTGATTTGTGTCTTATCCCAGAAAGAGAAACAAAAGTCTTGAAGCAAGATTTCCACTTGTTGAACTTAATTTTCCCCTCTCTTTCCAAAGATGATTCATAGAACTCTTCATTGTTTGTTCAGTATGCTTGTAACTTTTAACGTTACGGTTATATGTGTGGGAAAGAAGATAATTTGTCAAACAAGATTTGGTTTTTGGAACGATCAGCATTGCTGCTTAATCAGTGATTTTTCTTTTTCATAAAGCTCTTCGGTTCAAGTAAGGTTTTACTTCACCTGTATACTGTTACACTAAAAGCAGAAATACAGAACTTTTTCTTTTTCTTCCTAATGAATTGCTGAAAAGATTTCAAATATCTCTTCTGAGCAAACAAAATTTGAATCTAATTCCATGACAATTTCCCATGTATTTTGTACTTTGTAATTTGTAGAGAACTGGCCAAAATTTGCACTTCAGATTTCTGTCTGTCTGCTGCATGAGTGGGTAGTGTTAGCTTCTTAGTCATACTTCCTTCTCTTGTTTCACTACATCAGGGGAAAAAATGCATATCAAAATCTCAGGCTATACATGTAATTCACTTACAAAGTGACCATAAGACTGGTACAGAAGAGTTTTGTGCTTATATCAGGTAGCTTGGTTGATTTTATCTAAACAATCTTTTTCTTTTAAATTCTTATCAGCAAAAAGAGGTTGGCTGCATGTCTTCCTTTGGGCTCCAGAGTTTGTCCTCAGAAGTGACTAATCAGAACACTGGTAAAGATTTCATTTTATGTTTGATGATGACAGGCATATGAGATAATTCCTACAAACCAGAAATTTCAAAACTGGGTGCCTAGAGTTTGAATTCACGCAAATGTTTTTTGCAAGTAGTAAAGATAAAACCGTAGAAGCTTTGTTCAGACACAAGGGTGTGTGCAAGTTGACTTTAAAGAAAGTGAGTAAGAAAAAATGTATTTCAAGACAATGGGAGCTGCACTTGTGCTTTGTCTTGGTATAAAAAAAGAAAAAATATTGTTAGGCACTCAACATTAGGACCCCAGTTTTGAAAATGTTTTTGTGTATACAATCATGTTGAATTTTGTTGATTGTAGCAGTTGATTGTATTACTTGCTTTTCTGTTGCTGAAGAATTTTCAGACAGGTACTACTTCCCTAGTAGTACCAATTAAAAAATAGTTATTAAATTCTTTGGGGTTTGTTTTTTGCTTTTGTCCATTTGTTTTGGTTTTTTACAATTGCTTTTTGTAACTCATTTTTTATTCAGTTGCAGATCCAGATGCCCCAGTGTTTGAGATGCTTTATGAAAGAAATCCAATTCACAGCAATTTTGAGAGGCGTCTGGAAGTCAGTACCAGACCTCTAAATATTATTTACAATCCACAAGCCATTAAGAAAGTAGCTGACTTCTTCTACAAGGGAAGGGTTCATACCTCAGGTTAACCTTTAATGTGTTTTTTTGGTGGGGTTGGGGTTTTTTTGGTGGTGTTATATTTTTTCTTATCTTTGATTTTTATTTATTTTCATTCTTAGAAATATAAAGCACTGATCAAAGAATCTTCACTTGAAATTAAAATTAAGCAATACTCTGAGTCTTGTCTGGATGATTTTTTTAAATTTGTTTCTTTGTTCAGTTGAATCAGGGGTTTTGCTTGGGCAGACTCCCGAAACTTCTACTTTAAAATTGCAAGTTGCTGCTATACCACATGGTGGTTGTTCATGCTGCCTAAATTAAAATGCATAAATAAGGAGGCCTGTTTCTGTAATCTCTCCTGGAAATTCATGGAGAACAACAGGTTTTTTGAGAGGACAGTTAAAAGCAGAATATTTTTTATAGTAACAATACAGCGGAGATTGTGTTCCAATTCCTGCTGTATCTGTTGGTTAAATGAAGTCTGACCTTTGTTACAGCTGGTTGAGGTACCTTGTTTTTTAGATGTTAAACGTACCGCTTCCCTAAGCGTCTAAGCAAGATTTAGTAGTCTGGTACCTGAGCCCGTAACATTATAAAGTGACTGCCTTTGCAGTTTTAGTTATTAAAGTTCAGTTTCTGAGGAGATGAGAGGTGAGAATAAGGAACACATGTTCTTAAAGTACTAATTCTTTTTCTGTTGATTTTGGCAAATACCAAAAGATTTGAGTTACCTACCATAAAGGTGTGGATGATACTTACCTTTTCTGACAAGATGAGAATATTCCATAAATGTTAGAGGTAAAGTTAACAAGCAAAACAAACAAAAAAAGACTGCCTACACATTCCACAAACTTCTTAATGTTTAGTCAGAATTTCCTCTGTTGCCATACTTACCACCCTTTCTGTCCCTCAAATTTAGTAACTCAGGTTGAAGGTCTGTCAAATAAAGACCAGAAAGAAGATTGGGAAGTGTTATTTTGATGGGATTTTTCTGTGTCTTAGACAATTCCTTTTTTCTGTGAAGCAGCCTGGTGTGTAGGTACAGCCAATGGCTTTCAACTGCTCTGTTTTCCTGTCCTGTATTTTAGTGCTAAAATTTAAAATAGCGCTTTTCTTTTTTCTCCTTTTTTGTTTTTCCCCCTGATTCAATAACATGTGAACAAAATCATACCTAGTTGGTTTTGTATCTCTTGTGCAGGTTTCGGATATCAATCTGAGTTAGAGGCAAGAGTGGCTGAAGCTGCCAGAAGACAGTACAACAAGCTGAAAATGCAGACAAAAGCTGAAATCCGGCAAACTATTGATCGCTTACTAGTAGGAGACTTCATTGTAAGTTTTTGCCCCCAAAATGTCTATGTAGGCTTTTTTGCTGTGTATTTTAGGACTTGAAGCTCTAAAAAGTGTGTGTGGGGGTTTGTTGTTCATTTGTGTGGTGTTCTTTTTAAGAAAGTGGGGAGTTGTATACATGTGGTCCTGTAGTATTTCTTTTGCTGTCAAACAATCCATTTTTGTGATGCAAACCTGTTGTCATTAATGGCAGAATAGTATTTTTCTGTTCTTGACCCCTTTACTGAGATGACTTCATGCCAACTTGTTGGCTCCAGTGTGTGTTGGAGCTCTGTTACATCAAACTTACTAAATTTGTGTGTAACTTATTTAAAGATTATTTTCTAAATTAAAAAATTGTTCCACCTTTATTTGTTTTTTGCTCATTCCTCAGTTTTCAAGTAATACTAGTATATGTGTAAGTTTCATTAATCCGTAGCTTTGAAGTTAGCTATATTGATGCAAGATAGTTGTTCTATATTGTTTTCAATAAAATGAAAAACTAATAGATTGATGTTTGATAAATCAGTATAGCGCATGTTGTATTTACGGATAGCATTGACAAGGATTTGTCTGATCCAGTGTCATGTAGAAGGTAGAGGCCTTCTCTTAGCTGTGCAGGTAGGTTCACTCAGCTTAGAGATGGGGAGTCCCTCTCTAGAGGTGATTCATTGCATGTATCTTAGCATGGGATGTTTCGCCTGGTGAAAACATCTCTTCATTGACCGTAATGGGAGTCTGTGGTTTAGCAGTCTACTGAACTTTAGTATGGCTGAAGTTTGTGAAGTTAGCTGTTCAGGTGAAAAAGTGGCTAAATAGATTGATTTGTTTGACGTGTCTTTTTTTGTATGTGAGGGGAAGCTGTTTCTTGTGGGCGATTATTTCTTTCTTCTTAACTTTCAGGAAAACAGCAAAAGCTGGACTGTGTGCCTTGATATTTCTGCCCCTCAGGTGATCTTTCCTGATGATTTCAAATTTGTGGATCCAGTGTTAGTTGTTGTAGATCTGGGAAGAATATTACTTACCAATTCTCAAGGTATGATCTAGAATTATTGCAGCTTTCCCTTTCTTTTCACCTTCTCCCAGAAACTCTCTTGTCTGTGTAGAAAGTAGAGATAGGGGTTATTTCCCCTATATATGCATAGAGTTTCACATAATAATTCTGCTATTATTAATAATTTTTTAATTAAGATTGATAGTTTTAAAAATAATGGGGGGGATGTGTGCAGTTTTTCTGGTTTTGTTGGGGGTTTGGGGTTGTTCTGGGATTAACTTTTAAATTAAAGGCTCCCCTGTGATACCTTGCACCTCTTGAAGGCTGTGAGGCTAGTGTGTCAGGCACTTTACCATAGATATGGTTTTGGCTTAGAGTGGTGTCAGATGTAGCTGTTGAATGCTGTTTTGGGACAGTGCTTCCAGTGAAAGTATGCTTTGAGTAAACCCTGCAGTTGTGGAGTCACATGGATCTCTGTTCTTAGCACATGTGTCTACAGCTAGGTGAATAAAAGGGAAAGGAGAATTGGTGTCCTTTGTTTGTATCAAAAGCTAAGATCATAGCTTCTTAAACAAATCATTGTTTCTTTCCTGTTCCTCTAGACAAACAATGCAGGAAAACTAAAAAGAAAGTACAGTGGAACTTTTAAATAAAATTAGACCTACTTAAAATCTAGCTGAACTGTATGGTGTTTGAGGATATCTTAAAAAAAGTTGGAAGAGATATCTATGTGGTATTAATTTCCTTTTTAAAAAGTACAACTGTAGGATGAGCTGTTTAGTGGTGCAGTGGAAAGTTGAGGTATCAAGCCCAAAATTGTCTACAGTGGAATGTTTTTACTCTGGATGTCTTTGAATCATTTAATCTTTTCTAGCACCAACTAATCTCTGCAAGGTTTTAGTAGCTTCATTTTCAGTAAATTCTGTCCTTCGGCAAACTAGAAAAAGAACACATTGTTTATGCAAGATTGATTTGTATTTCCCTGTGAAACTGAGGCATTGGGCTGTTTAGAGTAGCCTGAGCTTAAAAAAAAAAAAAAGGTAAAAATGTACAGGAGAGTTTTGGGGGGTGTTTCTGCTTTGTTGAGGAAAAAAAAAAGTGACAGTGGAAGGAGACAAGGACAGTACTGGATATGCTTTGTGTTTATAAAAAAAAAATACCTCAGACAGGTTGATCAGGTAATGATGGGAAACACTCAGGGGGGAGAATACTTTTGTTTATTTGTTTGTTTACTATAATTTTTTTAACCCACAGAAGAATCTAAAAGGAATGCAGATACTTTTTCTTCAGAAGTCAATGAACTGAGTGATGAGGAATATAAAACACCTCTTGCAACTCCTCCTAATACTCCACCACCAGAACCTAATGCTAATAGTGGTGTAAAAATGTCTGAATTTACTGGAGTAGAAATAAGCGAAGAGCAACTACAAGCACACTTAATGAGTAAAAAAATGTATGAGAGATACACACTTTCATTTATGGACCTTCAGATCATGGTCGGCCGAGTGAAAGACAACTGGAAACACGTTCAAGATAGTGATGTGGGTCCAACTCATGTGGTAGAAAAATTCAATGTTCACCTGCAGTTGGAGCGCAGATTGATATACACGTCTGACCCAAAATACCCAGGAGCTGTCTTGTCTGGCAGTCTGCCAGACTTGAAAATTCATATCAATGAAGACAAAATATTGGCTCTGAAGAACTGTTGTACACAGCTGAGTACATCTGAAACTAAGTCTTCTGATGCCCTACATTTAGGGAAAGACAAGATTTTTGCAGAGGTAGACCAGCTTGGCAGTTTGCATGATTCTGTAATGAATCTAACACAGAGTGTTGTAATGCTAGAGCAACATACCAGGGAAGTTCTTGTTGAATCTCAGCTGCTTTTGGCTGAATTCAAAGTAAACTGTATGCAGCTGGGTGTTGAAAGTAATGGACGATATATCTCTGTACTCAAGGTTTTTGGCACCAATGCCCATTTTGTGAAAAGGCCATATGATGCAGAAGTGTCCCTGACTGTTCATGGCCTATTACTGGTTGATACTATGCAAACATATGGAACAGATTTTGATCTTTTGATGGCTTCTCATAAGAATCTGAGTTTTGATGTGCCAACAGGAAGTCTTCGAGACAGCAGGGCTCAGTCCCCAGTTTATGGACCATATGATGCACGTCCCATTGATGTAGCTAGTTTGGCAGAGAGATGCACGACAGCCTCAAATACTTCATCTAGTAACAATGGAAAAGATCAAGAGTCCCTGATAAAATTAGAGTATCAGTTTGTGAGTGCAGAATGCCCATCGATGAATTTGGATAGCAGTCTGCAGGTGATCTCTGTGCAGGTGAACAACCTAGATATCATCCTTAATCCAGAGACTATTGTTGAACTGATTGGGTTTCTCCAGAAGTCTTTCCCAAAGGAGAAAGAAGATTCTAGTCCTCAGCCTTTAATAACTGACTTGGAAAGAGATTGGAGGGAACAGGAAACCTTCCAGTCTACTTATGTGCAGAATACAGAGGTAGCAGTTGATATTCACTGGTTAAATATACTCCTCCTCAGGACAGTTGGCATGACAAATGGAGAAAAATATGGCAGAAAAATTGCAACAGCCAGTATTGGTGGCACCAAAGTCAATGTCTCCATGCGTAGTAAATTTGATGTAAATGGCTCTCTTGGATGCCTTCACCTTATGGACCTAACACAAGATAGCGTTAAGAACCAGTATGTTGTCAGCATAGGGAATACAGTAAGGTATGAAAATCTCATTGGTGATGTAGATTACTTTGAATCTTTATTCTTCAGGCTTGATGATGGAAATAGCCTTCCAGATGCTTTAAGTTTCACTTTCACAGAAAAGTCAAAAGAGGAATGTTGTCTCAACCTCAAAATGGCCTCCTTACACTACAATCACTCAGCTAAATTTTTGAAAGAACTAACTTTGTCAATGGATGAATTGGAAGAGAATTTCCGCAGCATGCTGAAAAGTGCAGCTTCAAAAGTTACTACAGTCTTGGCAACTAAAACTGCTGAATACAGTGAAATGGTTTCTTTGTTTGATACGGCACCACGATCAAGAGATGTTGCCAATGTAGAAGATAATGAAAGCGATGCATTTGGATCACAACCTCTCACAACTGATACTATTAAGCTTATATTAAATGTAAACATTGAATCACCGATTGTCTCAATACCTCGAAAGCCTGGTAGCTCTGAACTGCTTGTAGGTCATCTAGGACAAATATCTATTCAGAATTTTGTACCAGGAGAAGGTGAATCCACAAGTGATAGACTGCAAGTTGAAATTAAAGATATTAAAATGTATTCTTTAAATAGCAGTCAATTTACGAGCAAGAAGGAGTCTGCAAGTGAAATAGCTCATGGGCTGCATTCTTCTTCAGGTCCTGCCAGTATTAATAGCCAGGAAGAATCCCATTTTACTCGTCATGACTTCTTTGAATCATTACATAAAGGCCATGGTATGTTAATCAGAGGACTTTTAATTATTTAATATGAGTGGTAGATGGTACTAAGAAATGGGTATTGTCCATAGGTCTGATTGTATATTCTGTCTCACCCATCCTCCTGAAATATACTGCTCAATTTTCATTACAATGGACAAGTTATTTTATTTATATCCATTTTTAGTCTCCTAAGCAAAAACTCAATAGTGCCTTTCATGCGGAAATTTAACAAAATGTAGCCATATATATTTATTTTAGCATTGCTAAGAGATTCAGAGGAAGTTAAATAGCTACTGTGTTATCTCTGCTGTACAGTCTGTATAGGATCAATCAGTTCACTTACTGTAATGTTGTTTTCATTTCACTTAACAGCTTTCCACATTTTGAATAACACCACCATCCAGTTTAAATTGGAAAAGATACCACTAGAGAGAGATTTGGATTTAACTTTTCCTCTGAGTAATGAAGACTCTGGAATATCAAGCATTATGAAGATTGAAGGGAAATTTGTGAACCCTCTTCAGGTACAGTACTGCACTATTTATACTATCAATATAAAAGCATTTCCCTACATAGAAGATAAGTATTTTTCAGGCAAATATCTTAATGTTTAACATGTTGGTAGTTTAGAAATCAGATCCCTATACATGTGGTTAGAAGAGACAGTCTTAAGTCATAATAACAATGACCAAATTTTAATCTTGTTTTGGGGCATTTTAGACATCTTTATGAATTAGTCAAACTTTTACTTACCCTTAACACCTGTCACAGAAGGAAAAATAAATGTGTGGCTGCCCAAATGCCACTGTCCAAATATGTTTATTTGCAGTTCTGGTAGAAACTAAGAATTAAAATGCCATTATCTTAAAAAAACTCTGCAGGAGCAGGGATTTTAAATACAGGAAACCGAAACGTATAAAGCTAAGGAGACAAGCAATGATGGCTAAGTAGAATGGTTTTTTCCATAAGTTACTGTATCGTCTCAGTGTGCTAAATTAAGGCTAGTTTGTATGGTGAATTATTTTTAACTAACTCTGCGTGGATGCTTTTTGCCTAGGAATATGAGGTTTCCTATTCTAGGATCCGAGCCTGTATGTTTCCAGATTGTATCATCTGACAGAGCTAATACAGAAGAATTGTTTTGCTTCACCTTTGCATTGTACCTTGTTCTGGGTTATTTTTCACTTGTGGACAAACTTGTCTTTCCACTTGTGAGTTTTAAGATATTTGTACTGATTTTCTTAATACAGAGAGCTCTAATGTGATAATTGTTTCTTTTTTCTACATTGTAGGTGGTGTTAGCAAAACATGTATATGAACAAGTCCTTCAGACTCTGGATAATTTAATTTACAGTGAAGACTTGAACAAATTTCCAACCACTTCTGTATCTTCAACTTGTCATAGTTCTCCTTCAGCATCACTTCATAGTACAGGCACAGAATTCTCAAATGAACGGAAGGAAAATGGCTTATTCAGCCATTCTAGTTTTAATTCTGTTCCAAACAAGTCATTAGCTATCAGGGAAACAAAGGCTTTTACTCAGATTCAGGCAAACTTTCATATCTCAGAGCTCCAGGTTCAGTTAAGTGGTGATCTTACACTTGGTGCACAAGGCCTTGTCAGCCTTAAGTTTCAGGATTTTGATGTTGAGTTTGCCAAAGATCATCCTCAGACTTTGTCTATTCAGATTGCCTTGCGTTCTCTGCTAATGGAAGATCTTCTGGAAAAAAACCCAGACTCCATGTATAAGAATCTGATGGTGTCCCGTGGAGCACCCAAGCCATCCAGTTTAGCACATAAGGAATATCTTTCACAGTCTTGCCCCTCGGTATCCAATGTAGAATATCCAGATATGCCACGTTCACTACCTTCCCATATGGAAGAAGCTCCTAATGTCTTTCAGCTATACCAAAGACCAGTTTGTGCCTCCCGTAAGAAGCAAAAAGAAGATGCTGATTCTGAGTATCCTCTGACTCCACCTCCTTCTCCAACAGCAGACAGATCCAGGTTGCCCTGTGGAAAAAGTAACTTTGATGATTCATTAGTTCATATCAATATATTTCTAGTGGATAGGAAACATCCTGAATTTTCTTCTCACTATAACAAAATTAACCGTAGTGTAGATGTTGATTTTAATTGTCTAGATGTCTTAATAACTTTGCAAACTTGGGTAGTGATACTGGATTTCTTTGGGATTGGATCCACTGCTGATAACCATGCTATGAAGCTGCAACCTGAAGATACTCAGCAGACAATCAAATCGGAAATAAATACCTTGTCAGCTTCTCAAGCCCAAGAGCCTGTAAACACTAAGCTGGATCTGAAGGTATACTTGAGATGCAAAATAGTAATTGGATTGTCTGTCATAAAACGTCTGGTTTATAGAAACTTAAGGTGACATTTAAATCAAATGTTTTACATTCTAGTGGAGAATGCGCATAAATTCAGAAGCAGTAGATTTAAAACGTGCGTAGATGTAGTTAAAAAAAAAAAGTGCAGAAGTTATAGAAAAGCAAAACTTTTGCAAAATGATTGGCTCCCTTGCTCTGTGACCCTCCGTAGACACATGTATGCCACTGGAAGGGAGGCTGAAGTAGAATGCTCCATGTTCATCCAATGGAGCTCTCATGGGTGCGGTTTGATGCCCACCCCCCCGCCCCATCCAGTCTGTTCTGTGCCTGAGAGTCTAAGGAAGGTGTAAGTCTTGTGGGCAGCGACTGTTATTTCCCTGGGATAACACAGAGCACAGACTAAAGGTCTGTGATCTCTTACGTGATAAGGTTGCTTCAGTATTAAAGACCTGACATACTGATATTGGTACTGTGCTGTTCTAGGTACTGTGGAGTTTATTTTTTTAAAAAAAATGTATATAATTTTATAATTATAGATGCATATAAGTCTATACATACATATGTATAAACATGTATTTTAAAAAAAATAATTATGTGTGTATATATATAGTCTTTGCCCAGAGGTCCTGCAGTCTAACTTAAAAATGACAAGTCTTGAAAGAGAAAAGGACGAAGATAACAGTGCTAGGATTTGTTGATGACCTGATCATTCTAAGTTGTTTGGGAGACCCTTTAACATGCAAACAAGGAAGTAAAAAGGTTGCTTTCCTCCGGTGTCTCCCAGTCAGATAATTCTTGTTTGCCATTTATGTGTTACAGTGTGATTGTCTTGAAAAAAACTAACAAGATGTTCCAGCTATGAAGTCGTCGTTTAATACCAACCTGTTCCTTTTTGTTTGACCAGGTCCATTCTTTATCGTTAGTACTGAATAAGACAACTAGTGAGCTTGCTAAAGCCAGTGTGTCAAAACTCGCAGCTCACTTGGAAGTGATTGGTGAGTAGATGGGAGGGCTAAGGTTGCATGCAGTTTAGAATAAGAGGAAGTGTGCGCTGGAGTTGTGATTTCAAATGCTTTTATTTTGCTGCTCATAACGGGGTTTTTGTGTGTGTGTATTTCCTCGGCAAGATGCACATTCTCTTCCCACTGCTTTTTCCTTTGCTTTTCCAGGCTTGATTTTAAATCCTTGCATCCCTCCCAGTTGTCAAACCCTTGACCATTTTAGCTGAGATTGGCTAGGATTTTAATACTTCACTTTCACAGAGCAGAACAATAGTATGTATTACTGTTTTAGACAAAAAAAGAGTTCTAGCTAAGTTTTCACAAATCAAAGTGATGTGATGATATTATGTATGTAAAGCATAGAGTTATGTTAGGGTTAATATAAACTTTGTAGCAGAAAGACATGATTTTCTTGGAACATGAGGTTTAATGTTTAATTGAATGTGATTTACTTAATTACTTGTAATGAGTTTATCCCACTAATAGAAACTTTAGAGTTTTAGTAACTTATCTGTGTTTGAGGATCCTAATTGTCTTTTGTTTTGCAGAGGGAGATCTAGCCCTGCAAGGAAGTATTGGAAGTCTGTCCTTAAGTGACCTTACAGCTCACGGAGAGTTTTACAGAGAACGTTTCACGACCAGTGGTGAAGAAGCCCTCATTTTCCAAGTCTATAAGTATGAATTGAAACTTCTTGTTACTCAATATCGGCACCATTAACTCCCTGAAAAAACAAACCAAAACCCAAACAACCCCAAAAAAACAAACCCTCAGCTGTCAGGTCTGCATGATTCTGTTTTGGGCGCTTGTGACTTAAATGAGACTTTGAACGTTTTCAGTCATAAACTTACGATTTTTAACTTTTCTTTGTCCTGCAACCTACGTGGCTTATCAGGAAAGATAGTTTTTTATTTCCCTCTAAAGCTGTTCTTGAAAGTATTTTAAATAAAATAGTAGTAGTTGTTTTTTAAAAGTTGGAAGAGGTTTTCAGCTGATGAAACAGGTTTTCCATTGCTCCTTAATTTTGGAATTAAGGGTTTGCTTTTGTCATAGTATACTTTTGGAGTTGTTCTCCTTTGTGTAAAGCAATAGTTCTTAACCTGGGATGTTTCATGGTTTTCCACCCCTTCCTCCACCCACTAGAATTAATCAGACTAGAAATTATCCAAGTAATGTTATGGAATTGATTTCAGATGTAACAGCACACCAATTCAGAGTTGAATCTACATATTATCATGCAGTAGAGTACTTACCGTATAAACCAGGGTTCAGATGTATAAAATCACCAAAGGTGTATCTGTTAGATGTAGAGCTTAGAGGTACATTCCAAAAGTAGAATTTTCCTGTTTGCTTAATTAAAACTCAGTAGGACTTAAATATACGTAATTTGGAAATAATTAATATAAAACCAGTTTTTCATACCTGTTATTGAAAGTTATAATTATATACTGTGAACATCAGTTAAATCCTCTATATTATTATTTTGAATGCAAAAAAATGAATAGCACTCTTTGTAAAATGTAGCTAAGATAGCTAAATTTTACTTTCAACCTTTATCATAGATATGGGAGGCCAGATCCATTGCTACAGCGGGAATGTGATATTCGTGTCACTCTGCGAATGGCATCTGTTCAGTATGTGCATACTCAGCGTTTCCAGGCAGAGGTGGTATCTTTCATCCAACATTTTACTCAGCTTCAGGATGTCTTGGGGCGGCAAAGAGCAGCAATTGAAGGACAAACAGTATGTCTGGGGTTTTTTTCTGTTCTTTCCTAGCCTACTTTTGGAAGTTGAAATGCAGTATAAAATTTATGTTCATGCATCAACTCAGTGAGTTGAAATGATGGGAGGTTTTAGAGTTCTTACGTTAGTGGAGATTGCTCATACTCATCTTGTAGTTAAAAGACCTCATCTAGGACCGTCCTGCTGCTGTTTGAAACTGTAGAATACCAAATTTGCACATTACTTAAAACTTTGGCACCTGGATCCTGCCATATGCACTGATATGGGTGTTTTCCTATCTTTGTGACGCTGAACAAACAGGACTCAAGACTTTATCTTGCCTTTTTCTCCACTGTTCACCAGGTAGTTATAATACCTGAATAAGGAGAACCAAGTCCTTCTGTTCTACTCAGGTGTATGTCTTTGATTAAGTATGACAGCTGGTAGACTGAGCAAATCAGATGGTGAACTTCTGCACAGTAGAGTATATAAATAATCATGACAGTCATTGCCTATTTTGTACAAACACTAATGTGGGAGTGATTAATATGGTTAATAGTAATAGTCTTGTTCAAAAATTTGCTTCTCATAATTGGAACAAATACAGTTAGTACTTGAATATATTATAATGCTTCATTGTATGTCAGAAAGTTTGAATCTGATTTTGAAACATCTGCTCTAAATGACTTTTTTTTCCTTTTGTAAGTAATTTTTCTTAAGTAATCTTTTCTTTGTGTGGTGACCTGAGTAGTGTCTGTTATGCCTCTTGTAGTTCGGTGGTGACAGCGTGCTTCACTCCTGATTGCTGCACCTGTGGCACAGGTGTAAGCTGTTTGCATCATACCCTTTTTTAACTAGCCTTTTTTCTCTGCCTGAAACAAGAATTGGAGTTCTTTTATTTTTGTATAAAGTTTTATCACATCTTAATTTTGTAAATCAAGTAATAGTATCCCTGAATTCAGTACTAATCAGTGTGAAATAATCGTCCACTTCCTGTATTTTTTTAATTGCTTTTTTAATTAATTTTTGCTCTTCCCAGGTAAGAGATAAAGCACAGCGAGCTTCCCGAGTTCTTCTTGATATTGAGGCTGGTGCGCCTGTTCTGCTTATACCTGAAAGCTCAAAGTCTAATAGTCTTATTGTAGCTAATCTTGGAAAACTGAAAGTCAAGAACAGATTTCTCTTCGCGGGTATGCCGGGTACTTTTTCACTAAAGAACAAGGTAAGAACATTACTTCTTAATTTAGCAGCTTGTGGTTTTTCTAGTTCTTACGCATTTTATTTCTATATCAAAATGGTAAATGATTCTTACATTTTAATTTCTATATACACTTTGTACTACTAGTAGCGAAACAGTCCATGGCAGCGTGCTGGGTAGTCTTCTGGATCTGGCCTGCCGCTGGGTGTACCCAGCTGCTCCCTTCTGTGCCTGCACCTGGGCTTCCTTTCTGAGACCTTCAGGGCAGAGGGGAGACTGTTCTCTGGAACTCGCTAGAACTGGTCTTGTTAGGAAGCAGGACCCAGCTGGGTGCACACCTGGATGTGGGAGCATAACAGGCTAGCTGAAACACTAATCCTGTTTAGTAGCTTCTTCAGCTCTTCACCAAACAAAATTTCAACAGTGTGAGTAGCTGTTGAGAGCTGTTGAGCTCAATAGAGATCTGTATTGGCTGAGGGTTGCTGGAACACGCTGGAGAACAGAACTGGTTTTAATTTGGGGTTTTTTCCCCCTGCTCTTAATGAAATTGAGTGTGTGTAGTTAGGTGAAACCTAATGAAAGGTTTCCAGTGAGTGCTTGAACCTAAGCCTAGGCACAGGACAGAGAGTAATTAGTGTTGCTATTGAGAGATGCAGCCACAAAATTTGGGGTAAGGAAAATCCATCTTGGATGGCTTTCTATATCTAACCTATGCAACAAAATGCGTAGTTGTTCTGGGAACACCTAATCGCATTTTAAAGGGGGGCAGAAATTAGGTGGGCTAAATTGCTACAGCAGTTTTGTGGCCTGTTACCTCCATCTGATTTATATCTACCAATGTCTTTACTGTAAGGAAATACTGAACTGTAATATTAAGTTGTATTCTGTACTCTAGTGTGCTGACATATTTAAAGGTTTGTAAGTGGTAGATTCCTAAATTAACATTAGAAGTTAAAGGAAAGGATGTGTGCCTAATAATTTTATTTCAACTTAAAAATACTGTGTTAACTAGCACTGTATAAATTTGGAGGTTTGAAGTGGGATCAGGTGCGGTTTTGGGGTTTGGTTTTCTTTTGTTTTCATTTTTTCTCTGTCCTATGTTTATTTTTGAGGATCTGATTTTACAAGGCAATGCGTACAAGGATCCAGTTTTATTTGAGGTATTTCACATCTTTATAGTAGCGTTCAGGTGCTCCTCATTCAAGGAGATTTTCTTATGGAATTTAGCACTTTAAAAGTTCCTTTACACATTAAAAATGATGCTTCTGTTCTAAAGGCTTTGCTGAATTCTGTAAGAATTGGATTTAAATTTGTTGTGGTGTGCTCTTTATGCATGTCTGAGGAGCTATTAATTTGGGTTTACTGCATAAATTCATAGACTTACAGATGATGTGATGATTTTTCTTTGCATGTACTTTTCAGTCTTGTCTTTACAGTATACAGTTAAATGTTAATGTCCTCAGATTTTTACTCTTAATATCCTTGATCATGGCTGCAATGAATTTTTCCAATGAAGAATAATTAAAAACCATGTAGAGCAAGTAAGATTAATAATTAAAATCAGAAAGGAAAGTTTATGGGTAAGGACTGTATCATGACATCAGAAGCTGGATACCGGGAGAAGGTGGGAAATGATAGCAACAATACTGCAGTCATGGGTAAAGTGGGCAATCCCGGAGTGGGGGGCAAGGGGATCACTAAAGACGGATGACTGTTACCTGCTAGGGCTGAGTGAAGCTGAGTAGAATTGAAACATGAGGTTAATAAATTCAAATCAGGACTGACTAAATGCACCCTGAAATTGGCTTCGGAGTTTAAAGGTCGTGTGTAAATCTGTTCCAGCAGACATGTGGTTTTGGAAGAATAAATTCCTAATGTTGATGTGACTATTTTACTAGCAAACTATACCCTTTGCAGGTTTTTGATACTAGACAGCATCATGAAGGTGGAAAAGCTTGTAAGGTTTCCACTGGCTATATGGTGATGGGGAAATGTCTAAAATGTTATTCATCAATATAAATGAGCTTTTCTTTTTTCACCTGTGGGGATTTTAACAATGAGGGTAGGGACTTACTCTATCTTAAACTTAGCTACTGCAGAAAAATCTTGGGACACATTGCGGTATGATGACGGAAGTATTTAAAGTGCATAAAATGGTAACTTCATGTATGGAAGTGTTTATTCATATATTCTAATAAAATACTAAGTTGATGACATGATCTTGCAGAAATCATGGCATGTATTGTTTTCATCATCTGAAGATGTTCTGAAAACCAGCTTTAAATATTTAACAATCTTTAGTCTACAGAAATGCTTAATATCTTGACAGTCTTACCCCTCTATTTTGTATTCATTTCATTTACTTTTTTTTTTTTTGTTTTGTGCAAAAACTACTGGTTTTGAATTAATTTCTCATTGAAAAGATTTCACAGCTTTTTTGAAAATGTTGCTGAAATTTTTTTTAAAAGAAAATGTTTTAATCTGCTGTTAAGGTCATAGGAAAAAAGGTGGATATCTTTCTACAGTAAAAGATACTGGCATTCAAATAAAATATTTAGGTTTTTGACAGGAATTTGTTGCAGCTTGAAGCTTGGTGTATTGGTTCCTTAGAGTTTAAATTAAAAATCTGTTGTTGATTACAAAATTACTTTCATTAGCAGGATTCAGTTCAATTTTCATCTCCTTTGGGAACCCCGAAACATAGCATGAAGAAAACAACAAGTGCTGATGAATCAAAAGTAGTGATGGAAGGATTGTTCATGAAAAAATCATCAGGAACAAACATTTCTAGGCTGAAGAGTGAGCCTATGCTGAATACATTGAGTAAGCAACAAGGGCAACAATCAAAGCTGCCTATTGTACCAAACCCTGACAGCCCAGGTATGTGATAAATAGTAGAAACCCATAGAGCTCTTGTTTTCCCTTGTAAAATAATGCAGTGCAATTTTGCTTCTATCTTACATGACACTGTAAAAGTAAGGCTCTGGGTCTAAAGATTGTAGATTTAAAAAGAAATGGCTTCTTAGTTTCAAGGTTGTTTTTTGCAGCTTAAAGGATTAGGGAATTGTAGTTCAGTTTCTGGAAGAACAATCCTGCAATTTGGGCGTGTTTTGAGATAAATATTGCAGACATGTGAGGAGTATAGTTGGATTCTTAATGAAGAGTTTACATTTACCTGTGAATGAGCTTGGTATGTGGTAGTTACAGGTGTTGATGAGTGTGAATAAAAAAAAAAATTTTAAAAATCAGAGTAACTTACAGGAGAGACTAACTTTGTTTCTAAAGTAAGTTGCATTAGCTTCATACAGATTCTTTTTTTCTTTCTTAATGCATTATCTCCTGTGCACTTGCAGAGGATCACATCTGCCTCTTAGACTGCATTGTGGTTGATCTGCAGGACATGGACATATTTGCTGCGGAAAGATACCAGAGAGAGTATTCAAAGGCTGTGGAAGATACAAGTGCAGACTTGAGCTTTCCATCCTACTTCGTGAGGCAGACAGGAGGAAGCCTATTAACAGAACCTTTCAGACTGAAGTTACAAGTAGAGAGAAACTTAGACAAGTGAGTTTATCTAACCAGCATCTCTTTATGCTGTCAGCCTAAAGCCAGTGTTTTAGATGCCTTTTTATTGTACCTTAAAAGTATTGCCTGCTGTGTGTAGCGCCTTGAAATACTGAGATCTTTCTCCTTTGTTGTAGAGAGCTAAGTCATGCAGTTGCAGACATATCGATACATGGCAATCTGTCATCAGTCCATTGCTCTCTGGATTTGAATAAGTATAAACTGATACGTGGACTGCTGGAGAACAACCTTGGGGAGCCCATAGAAGAGTTCATGCGGCCTTATGATTTGCAGGATCCAAGAATTCATGTAAGAGGAACTATATGCAGTTGAAATTCTGTCTTGAAATGTCAGGGGTTTTTGCTCATTAGGCTAAATATCTCTTATTTTCTTGTAGTTTACCAGGTGGACTGGTAGATAAAAAAAAAAAAGAAAATTTAGGTAGACAAACAGCGAAGGAACCTTTTTATCTGTAGATACTCCTGTGAATTCGGGTTTGTCTCTGCGATACCATTGTGCTTTCAGGTGTGGCTTGCTCTTATGATTGCTTCATGTTTCTGAGATTCTAGAAGAGACGTGTGAGAAGCAGCCATCATTGCTTGTATTTGTTAGTTCATTTTAGATCTGCTGAAGCATATTGGTGGGGAAAAAAGTTAACAAATCTATGAAAACTGTGCGCTTTTTTTTTTTTTCCTGAAGTATTTAAGCTGAACTGCTGTTGCGGTATATTATTGGTACATTAACAAGCCTAAGATTTTTTTTTTTTGTTTGAATGGAGGTTTTTGGAGGGACTTTAAGGTTATCCTGTAATCACATGCAGGGTGATGATTCCTTTCCCATGGTGTCTATGACATTCCTAAAGACTTAGGAGATTGTGGAATGTGTATTACTTTGTGTTAAAAGCCCTCTATTTGTCCTATAAACCTGAAAGAAGAATTTCAGTAATAAAAGCTTTACAGCAGGGCTGAGCCTTTTTTTTTTTTTTTTTTTGAGGCTCTTTGGCTGTTGTCAAATACTGTCCTTTCAGGAAGAGTGTGGGCAGCACCTGGGAAATTATTGAATAACATGTTTTCTTTTGATCTTGTGGGGCTTCTAAGCATTGTCTATGTTGCACGACTGTAATGTTTGCTTAACAAGCAAATATGTGACCACAGCAGGGGGAAAAATTGCTAGGAAGAATGTAGAAATATCTTTAAGATCTGAGTAAAGAATGGGTAAAGTTCTCCTAACACAAGTATGATATTCATGGCAAGCTTTTCACATAAAACTCTTTTTAAAAAAAAAAAAAAAATTCAGAAACTACAAGTCTGATTTAATAATAGACGGTACCTGAAACAGTTTGAAAGAATTGTTGGCTGTTTGGTTTTTTTGGGGGGATGACGATGGCAACATTTTGTTTAAGAACAAAAAAGCTATAGAACAGTAGCGTGAAAATGGTTAATAGACATTTTTCAAGTTGAAGGCTACACCGTTGTGAAATGTAACTTTTTTCCCCAGCAGTGGTTAATGAAACTCTTTGAAGGCGAAAGACACTACAGCTGTTTGCATTTGTCTAAAATAAGAAAACTTAGTTCAGGAATGAAAGTTAAATAGGTGCTCTTAAAAAGAATGTTGGTGTTTTCCACTTTCAGACAGTTTTGAGTGGAGAAGTGTATACTTCTATGTCGTTCCTCATTGACATGATTAATGTGAGTCTGGAACTGATGGATCCAAAAGGAAAAGATGGGTGCAGCTCTTTAGCCAGGTATGAATTTTCTTTTGTTACTGAATGACTTATCCGAAATACTATGCCCGTCTGAGAGATTATAGGACAGAAACTAACATAATACCTGAAATTATGGTTTAATAATGCAATGAAATAGAATTTCTTAATTAGAGTCCAAATTGAGAGTTTCATCTGATCTGAAATACTGAAGGGAATGACACTGTTCAAAAGGTACCATCTGTTTCTTTCAAGTTGTCCTTGAAATCACAGTTCAGTAATCAGTTGACTTCCCTAAGACAAATGGTGTTCTAATGAAGAAAATGTTGAGAAGTGATCTTTTCTGCTATGTTGTTTTGGTTTTTTTTTTTAACCCAGAGGTTCTATATCAGTGGAAAATATTACTACATACAGTATAGATCTACTTTAGATCTCTGTGACATGAGATGGGGTTATAGTTGTTTTAGAAAATATGTAAATGAAAGATATCAGCAGTGTACCATGCATACTTTTAAAATAAGTGACTTTTAGAAGTAAATGAGCTACAAGACTCTTAAATGTATTGTTTTGCTTTTTATTCTTCTAGGTTTGATTTTAAGAAATCCAAGTTGCTTTTTGAAAGCTCTTCAAATGGAACAAAGTCTGTAAATTTGGTTTCTCATTCCATGATGGCATTTGACACACGTTATGCTGGACCGAAGTCTACTGCAGGCACGCCTAATGTGTTCAATTGCATCTTTCAGTCATCAAAGAATACTAGTAGCCCAGGAGCAATCCAGATTGAATTGCATTTCAGGTTGGTAACTCTGGGATTTATTTGTTTGTTTGCTTTTAGTAATGACATATTTGGTTAGGATTGTTTTGGTTTTAGTACAGCTGTTATTAATGTAGATAAACTTGGTGGCATTGTATTTAAATCTGAAGACATTTTTGGGGTGGTCAGTGGTACTCGATAGATGGAAATCTGCAATTATTAGTTAACTGAAGGTTGTTGGATTATTCCCCCCCCCATTGTTGCAATAAAAAAAAATTAGGTTTGAATGTATCATGTATCGGATGAAGTTCTGGCCTATTAAAATCAGTAGTGCTTAAAGCTGGATAAGTCTCGGCTACCACTTGTATGTTTGCATAAAGCCATATTACAGAATTTTTAATGTATGTTGCGCAAAGGCTGTTTTCCAGTAGGTGTCACACTTGCCTTTCTGAGAGAATCGAATAAATACAGAAATGGCACCTCTGTCAAAAAACAATCTCTGCATTCTCTTCTGTATTCTACTCTACCCTGTTTGTTTTTCCTTATCCAGATCTTTTGGAGTGCTTAAAGGCATCACAGTTGACATCTGTTTTGTTCTAATTTAATATTGGCAATGATAAAGTCAGTATTTACCTGTATCAGCATGGTGTTTTGTTGAGGGATGTTAACTAACAAAAAAGAGGGAGAAGTGAGATGACTAGAGATGTTGCTTTCACTTTTGATCAGGCTCACTGACCAGACTCAGCTTTGTAACTCTTTTATAAGTATAATACCTTCTGAAGCAGTTGCAGGAGTGATGTAGAAAAAAATCTGTGGACTGTTTTAGTCCAACAGAAAATCTTGAAGACATTTGTTCGTAAAAAAACAAACAAACCAACTTCAGGCAATTGTGAGAAATTTCTTGTATATATTGGGGTAATGCATGATGGTTTTAAGTGCTTAGTAAGTTTGCGTTCAGAAAGACACCAAGATTTTGACTTGAATAAAACTAAAATGCCATGGGATTTTCTGCCCTCCCCCAAAAGCTTTTCATGTAACTGTTGATCCAGTATCTGCCTAGATTGGAGGTTAGTTTGTACAGTATAGCCTAAGCTGGTTTATGAGTGATAGTTTCAGGAATTTTCTTCCCAACTGTTGTGCTTTTAAATTTTAGCCACATAAGCATGTGTTATGTTTTTACTGGTGAGAGCATCCTTGGCACTAGATGTAAGCTTTTGCAGAGCTCAGTGATAGTGTTATACTGGCTTGTGCCTTTTGGAAATATCCTGGAGAGCCAGGGAGGGTTAAAGGCTTTTACTGTTGGAAGCAATGCAGGCAGGCTGCTTCTCACAAAGGAATTACAGTTCTTTAGAGATTTTATAGTTCAGAATGTGTTGGATATAAAATTTTTTCATGGTATTTAAGCACTTAGATTATTTCCCAGTTAGCATGACCAAATATAATTGGTATTCCAGATCATGAAGCCAAACACTTTTATCCCTCCTAGCCAGATACTCAAAATGTGATGCTAAAAGTTCAGTAAGGCTAGCATTTTTTCTGAATGACAAAGAAGCTTCCTGTGCTGCAAAATGCTGTCAGAGTGTGAGAGGAAACACATTGTGTGTCTAATCTTTTAGAGGGATATGGAGCCAGGTCTAAATTTCACACGCAGTACGTGAGGTTTGATAACGAACAGATGTAAAATAATAGTAAAAAGATCAGTTCTAAAATTTGAGACTTTGCAAATTAGTATCGATAATGTAAATGTATTAAAGGAGTTTTTATAAGTTAATTTCTTGTTACATAGAGTTTTTCAATTCATCTTTTGTATCATTACAGCTTAGAATTCATGCAGTTAAGATATGTTGGGTTTCTGTGGGTACAGCAACTTGATGAATTTCAATCTGTTTCCATATATATATATATATGTATTTTATAAGGCCAGACACTCTGTAAACTAAGCGTATCCCTATAAAGTTACATATAGTTTTTACTTGCTAGTTGCTGGTCGTTTTCGGCATCATTTTAAATATATGCAAGTTGTAAAGTTCATCTGTATGCTTCTCTCTTCTTAAAAGGTCTACTAAGGATTCCTCCAGTTTCACAGTTGTTCTGAACAATCTTCGTGTATTTCTAATATTTGACTGGTTGTTACTTGTTCATGACTTTTTATATACTCCTGGAGATACCAAACAGCGGGAAAATCACCCTTCTTCCCGGCAACGCACTTACAGCAGTGAAACAACTGTAGTTCCAAAAACAGTGAAAAGTGGAGTAGTTACAAAACGTTCATCGCTACGTGTGTCTACAGAAAAACAACTGGAAGTTAAGGTTAATGTGACAGGTAAATGTTTTCTTCTCTTGTGCTTTTTTAGGAGCTTTTCTGATAAAAGCCATGTTGTGCCTAGTGGAAAAAAAAGGTCCTTTAAAGGACGGAAAATCGAGAAACCTGCTACAAATACTTAAAATACCTTAACGGTATTTCCAATTGCCTTGTTTATTATTTGTCATTTTGTTTTGTTAAGGAACTGAATTTGTGGTCGTTGAAGACATGTCTTGTTTCGATACCAATGCAATTATTTTGAAGGGGACTACTGTTCTCACATACAAGCCCAAGTTGTTAGATCGTCCTTTCTCTGGTAGTTTGTTTGGCATTGAGGTAAGAAGAAATAAATTTGCTTTTGTAAAACATCTACAATTAGAGGCGCTTGTGAAGATACTTTGCTTTAAATATATATACAACAGGAGTAGTCCACAGATTATTTTTGAAGTCTGTTAGTTCCTCATCAAATGCTCTAATTCTACAGCAGTTTTAAGAATGGTTTTATATTGTTTCTGTTAAGACATTGAGACACTTGACTATAATCTCAAAATATTGCTAGTTACTAATGTAGCTTCCAGCCATAAACTGGCAAATTAATTGAAAGCTGAGGAGTGACTGGGTAGACAGAAGCCCATGTGGTCAGCAAAGGGCCTGCAAGCTGTAATTGTAACTGACTTAAGGTGAACAAGCAATATCACACCATTGGAATATGCAAGTAGGGATCTTTTGCAAGTAGGAATTTTGAGTATGCAAAGTGATCCTTGCATCACAGCTGGAGTGCTGTGGCCAGTCTTGGGGAAACAGAGCTGAAGAAGCTCCGAACAATTAAGAGGAGGGCAACAAGAACACTCAGAATTGAGGGCTACGTAATATATTGGGAAAGTTTAAAAGAACTTGCTCAGAAGAAGAGGCTGCACAGAGATGTGGTAAATCCTAAATGGTTATTATAGACCAAAGTACAAAGCGTTTTCTGTGTCTGTGATGGGAGGAGTAGTGGAGTTAAGCATAGCAGTAAAGGGGATATTTGGTTGCATATCAGAATCTCTTTTCCTGAACTTACAGCATAGTTGGGCACTGGAATAAATTGTCTGGAAAAATTTTGGAATCTCTGCTGTCTTAACATTTACAAAGGAATTGTCTGTAGAGAACAGTTTGGCTGTAGTTCGTGTTTTGTGACAGAGAGTCAGTCTTTGATTTTGAGGTTCTTGCCAGGCCTGTTCTCTCGGTTCCTAATTTTTTTAAAACCATTTTTAATTTTTAGGTTTTTTCATGCCGGTTAGGAAATGAGCACGAGACCGCACTGTCAATTATTGATCCAGTACAAATTCAGATGGAGCTTGTTGGGAATGCTTCCTACCCAAGTGGTTCAGGACTGTTGGATGCTTTCAATAGTGAGGATTTTCCTCCTATTCTAGAGGTAATATTAAAAGCCTGAATAAAACTATATGCAAGAGAGAATACTAGATCATGATCTTGCACAGATTTTTTTATGCCCAAGGATTTAACAGAATAGTTTAAAAATGTATAAGAAAAGAATGAGATAAATTTTTCCTGAAGTGGAAAAGGCAAAGAAACCAGCATGCAGAAAGTGCTCTTAGTGGTAACAAAGGAGTTATTTCTGGGATAGATTATAGCGATTAATAGTGGGGGGGAAAAAAGTGGGCTGATAATGTAGACAGATAGTCACTAATAACTGAAAGAAAAAGGTTTATTTTCTGTATCTCATTGTTAGTGTTTATTAGAGGGAAAGTCTATTCAGAGACTTCTTTTCACTGTTATACCAAAGGAAAATATTTTTTTTCCTGATATATGCTTTTAATGCTTTTGGCTGTTAGTAAATAATAGTAAGTTTGGTAATTTTATTACTGGAGCTTTAAAACAGTGTGGTCATCAGATTTTAATATGAAATATTGTCTTCCTTTGGGAAAAGCTTTGTTAATATCCAAAGTGTGAAGAAAAATATGTTGAAAAGGGTAACTGAATCTTATTTTTTAATTTTTCATTTAGATTCAGTTGCAAGCACTGGATATCAGACTGTCATACAATGATGTTCAGCTGTTCTTGGCAATTGCAAAGTCAATTCCTCAACAGACTAGTGCAGCTATGCCTGACTCAACTGTATCGATTGCTGAAAATACTGCTCATCCTTCTAGTTTAGCACCGGTGAATGAGACTTCCTCTTTGACACATGAAAACAGAGAGATACCCAAACGCGTGTTGGATCCAGTTCTTGGTGCGTTTTGAACCATTGGAGTGTAGCCATTTTTTATATCTAAAGGAGGTTTCTGCAGTGTGAAGCTAGATTATATGCTAAACACAAAAGATGTTGATATCTTCATTGTGTAAAACCCTTCATTGATTTGAGAGGATAGCATTATACTGATGATACTATAAAAAAAAAAAAAGGTAGACTTTTTGTTTGTTTGTTTTTGCTACTTATAGTAACTATGACAGTGGGCTGGTTTATAGTAAGTTTTATTTAGCATCGCTTGTCATTGTAAATCATCGTGATGGAGTACTTCTTAGGTAGCAAACTTCTAAAGGGGGAGAGGGGCCACCCCTTCAAACTCATTACACTGGTAGTGAAATGGAAGGCATTGTAATTACCAGTTATCTCTTCATGTCTAGCAATCTTGTGTTCTGGTGACATTGCTTTTTATAAATTAAAAATTTTGCATGGTCAGAACCACTGCCTGACAATAATGAGGAAATACGCACTAGTGTAATAGGCTTCCTTCTCTGCTACTGCACTTGAGAGCCATGTGGGGAGTTCAAAGTAAATAACTGTGTTCTGAATGAAGGGTTGGTTTAAAAAAAAAAAATTTAGTCCCAACTGAAATTCATGGAGTGTTTTGGCTTCCTGTAGGAAAATAAAAATAGCCGATATATTCTAGAATGTGAACATTATGGATCGAGGGTTCGGGTTTGTTCTGTAAAAGCAATGCCGAATCCTATGCTTTTTCTACAGTTACAATCTTAAACAAACAAAACCCCATTTTTCATACAGACATATCTTAATTTTAGAAATGAAAACAAGTAACTAACTGTCAAGGATTTGTGATTGGTTAACTGTTCAATTACAGAGGTACAGCTGGCTCGCCTCCAGGAGTTGGGATTCAGTATGGAAGACTGTCGTAAAGCTCTTTTGATCTGCCAAGGTAACCTCAAATATTCTCAGTTGGCCTTGCAGTTTGTTCATATTACTGAACTTCCAATTAAGTAAAAACTTTCAGACTGTAAGGTAGCTGATGCACAGGCAGTATTTCCTTCTTTACTTTGGCTCTGTGTTGGCATATAATTTTAAGCATTCTCATTTTTCTCTTCAACTACTGTGTAGAACCCACCCCCCAAAGATTCTTCTTGCGTTTTGGGATGTCATGTGTGGGGTGTTTGAGTGTATTTTTGTTGAGGGGCGTGTTGGTTTTTTTTTTCCTTGCTATTATCCATCTCTTTCCCTTTAGAGCAAGTGTTTTCATCTCTCCCTTTTTGAATCATGTATTTTACCTACTTCTACATGCAATACTTGAAAAGAAGATGAAGCTTTAACACAAGTGATTCTTTTTCTTTAGCACTGTCAATAGGCATTGATAGTATCAATATAGATTTAAATTATGTTGCCACTTGGGTTGCAAACTTCAAAACGCATTTCTTATTCTGAGAAAATACCAATGTATTTATAATCTTCTCATATTTATGTTATTAGATAGAGCACATTCAAGGTACTGTTGTGTCTTGCTGTACTTCTTAAGAGAGGGAATTACTTTGTTTTCATATGTTTTTTAAGTAAGTACATTTCATTGAGAAAGTAGGTGATGATTGATTGGTTGTTTGGTTTTATCTAAGGTGACTTGAAAAAAGCAGCAAGTTGGTTATTTAAGAATGCTGAACCTTTGAAATTGGCTTCCTTGACCTCCTCTGGTCGAGATAGCCAGGGGATTGTGCCTTTTCAGTTCATCTCTGGAGTGGAGATAAAAGCAGAAAGTATATGCATTTGCTTTATTGATGACTGCATGGACTGTGACGTTCCCCTCGCTGAGTTAACCTTTTCACGTGAGTATGTTATTTTGCTGAGTGAGTTGCATAAAATTACTGTCAGTTACTGTGTATGTTTGGCACCATGCTCCAGTTTCTTAGGACTTGTGAAATTTCAAGCGATAGTGTTTTGGTGGTGGTGGTTGTTGTGTGGGGTTTTGGGGTCCTTTTGTTTTGTTTTTTAGTTTTGTTTGTTTGTTTTAAGTTTTGTTTTTAAGATTACAGTCTTTGTAGGGTTAAGATTCTGGTTTCCCCTTTATACAGCACATAACAAATGGAATCTGTCCTAAGCAGAACCCTAGGGAGGCTCTGTGTTGTAAAGCTTGGCTGTCTATAAGTGTAATTTGAAGAGTACTATGATTATGCTTTTTGTACCATTTCAATTTAAAATACAAGACAAAACCTTCTGTAGCTTACTTAACAGTTCACAAAATCAGGAAACTGTTCACAAAATCAGGAAACTTGATTATTTTGCGTTAGTGTAACATTCACTTTTTTTGCAGGTTTGAATTTTCGTCAACATTTGAGAGCCAACCCTGAAGGCTGTGCTCATTTTACCCTCTCTGGAGATTATTACAATCGTGAGCTTTCAGGTGAAATACTTGGGGGGGTTGTTGTTTTCTTTATTTAAATTTAGGAAAAAAGCCTTGCCTACTACAGTAGCTCGAAATTCACCCAACATGAAATGCATATAACGGAATGTGAAAAGTTGACTTTTGTGATCATGTGTCTGTGAGAACATGTGATCCTTAACAAGATAACCAAACTTGATATCAGGTGGAGGGATGTGGGAAGTAGAGAGATTGCTGATATGAAAATTTTCAAATGTAATTGCGTAAAAAGGTTATCCAGGAACATGACAGTTACATAACTAGCTGTCTCTGTATTCACTTCTCCTTTTTAGTATTTAATTGCATTCAGTTTGCTACTTAATTCAGGAAGGAAAAGTACATGAGGGTAGACAATTAGGCTGAAGACAATGGATTAACATAAGACGACCATCGTAATTTATATTTTAGATACAAAAAAGCAAGTTATGCCTCAATACAGGTCAGCCACTGACAAAAGAAATAATCTAGTCGTGTGTTTTCTCTGAAATGAGAAACTAAATTTTCTGTTAAAAAATTGGTGGCCACAACCTCAGGAATTATCTGTCAATAACAAGGTAGTATTTTTGCTTTAAAAAAATACATAGGATTTTTTTTTTAAACAGCCTTTAGAACTTTGTCTTTTGTGATACTGAGTAGTAGGCCAACTTAGGGCGTGAAATTCATTTCCAAAACTATTTCAGAGAACTTAGTTCCAGCTAACTTCAATATGAAGCTGTAATTGCCTTCTAATGCTTTCCTCGGAATTAAGATATTTCTGCAAGACCCTACATACAGTATACGCTGGTTCAAATGGAGGAGCTGGAACAACATTGTATTAGCTAGTAAATTAAATCTGTAGGCTTACAAGTTCATCTTGAGCGCAGATTGAAAGTAAAGGATCTCATTAAAGTTGCATTATTAAATCCTTAGGTATGTAAACATCATTCCAGTGTGGCCTTCAAATGTGTAATACACGTGATGTTTTCTGTTTGTTCTCAGGCTGGGAGCCATTTATTGAGCCATGGCCATGTTCAGTTTCTTGGCAACAACAAGCTTCGAGCCGCCTCCACCCTTCCCGACTGAAGCTGGAAGTAAAGGCTAAACACCGTTTGGACATAAACATTACCTCTGTCTTCATAGGTATGTAGGAGTATTCCCCGAGAGCATCACTATACTGTCTAATTTTCACTGTGCTGAAAATGACAGACATATCTAATTGGGTCCTGCTGGTGTCCCGTAGATGAAGAGAAGGGAGATTTGGCACGAGTCCCTCGATACTTCACATGATATTGTACACAGGTGTGCATTTAGGCAGCCTGTATTTTATCAGATATTGTGAAAGTGTAAAGCCATGAGCTACATATTTTAGAGGTTAGTAGGAATTCTTTCTCTGGTCATATGAATTCTATCAAATTCGTATGTTATTTGAAATTTATTTTTAATCAGAAACAGGCTTTCATCTAAAGCTTTCCATACTTTACACTATTTAAAAATATTTTGATAAGCTCGTCATTTTTCAGTACATTGACAGGCGTAGCGGGGAGCTACTCATTTCAGTTCTGCAGTCTCTGAAAACCTGAGCTGTCAATTCCCACCTCAGGAAATCAAAATATTTTGTTCATCATTAACTCAAACTTCAAGTAAGCTTCTGTGTTGCGAGATTATGATTGTGTGGATTTCCCAGAAATATTGTTGCTTATTCCGTATGCAAAACTGAATAATTTGGTGGTCATGATAAAAAATGTGAACAGCTGAGCTTGCAAATGTAGCAGAAGAGCCTTCCTTGTTCCTTGAATATTCATTCCTTTCTCCTGCAAGGCCTGTGGGGTTGGCAGAAAGAGAGAGCCGAGGTGGGAGGACAAGACGCAAATCAATGATTCCTAAGAGTTCCCATGATGCTTTTTAATACTAGTGATAACAAGTAGTAAGGCTAGTTTATGATTAATACTGTGCCAGAGGACTCTGTTGGTGTCTTGATATTTATGCAAGAATGTGCATGTACCTCTTAAAAAAAAAAAAAAGAAAAAAACCCCAGAAACTGCTTCTAACATGAGAATTTTTAAGGTTAATTGCCTCCTCAGGGAGAGCTCTTACATTGCTACAGGAGTATCTTAAGAACATGAAATTCCACTGAAAGTTTTAAAAAGAAAAAATCTTAAGAATATAAAAACATTTGGTTTTGAAGACACTGCTGTGATTTTGTGAGCTGTTGTTTGTCTTTAACTTATGTAAGAGACTCATAGAAAAAGCAGTGAGGTAAAACTTTCCGTTAAAGTGGAATAACTTTAGTGTTATGAATTTAACATATTTTTCAATTACTTTGCTGCCACCTTGGAGACATTTACTGTCTATGCTTATATTTCTCTAGAACAATACACATGTACCAAACAGTCATGGATGGAAGATTACTGTAAACAGGACAAAGAAGTGAATGTCATCAGTTCAGAAGACTGGATGGGTTCTTCAGCGGATGCACCATGTTTTGGGCAGAGTATGATACTCATTAATCACACTTTATTTGAAACAGTCCTGACATACACAGTCATCTATCTAATATATTACAAACATAAGTATTTGGTCTTCATAGCGTACAATGAGTTGTTAGAGATACTGGCCAAATAAGACAAGAATGCTATTTTCTGTGCGATTGTGTTCAATTCTTTAAAAGCAAAAACCTTTCTGGCTACTTAGCTTTGAGTGCAAACTTTGCATTGCTAGTTCTGCTTCCTTTTTTTTGTCACACTTTCTCAGTTAATGAGTGACTGTCCTGTCAAAGATGAAGAGTATTGAGTTTAGGGTGTGTGCGGTTCAGAGGTGATGTTTATCTTTCTGTACCCCCAAAGACCTAAATGACTGAGTTTCTGGAAAAAATGCTGTTATATTTGTGAAACAATTCTCTAAGTAGTAACTCTTGATATCTGGCAGGTCTTTTCAGTGTTACTTCTGGAAGAAATCTAGTAATTCAAATGCCAGCTTGGTGTACGCAAATGGGTAGAGACTCATACACTGATTGCATGATGCCAACTGTCTGTATCTTTCCTGATGCATGATGGGGAAGAGTCTACCTGTATTTGTGTGTTTTTTCTTACCTGCTAACTTTGTCTTTCCTGTCTGCCAGGCCTTCCTCTTGTCTACCTTAGAACTAGGAGTACAGCCAGTTTGACTAACCTAGAGCATCAAATCTATGCTAGAGGTACTGTATAGCAGAGAGAGACAAAAAGGGGTTTTTTCTTCTTTGGAGGGCTCTTGTACAATAAATACGGTGTGGTATCTGTGACTTGCTGGTAGATTGGCCTCTGTATGTAAAACAAACAAAAATCCAAACCCAGACAACATAACAGCTACTTTGCTTTTAAGTTGCTTAACTTAGTATTTCATCCTGTCTTTCTCTTAAGTTTCTCTCTGGGCATTTGAGGAAAGAAGGGAGAAGTATAACTAATCCTATATAGGAAGACTGTCTTTTCAAGGAAGGTTATATGGGTTGTTGACTATTCAGTGTCCCTTTTCTAGAGAGACAGTATACTGTGATTAAAAATAGCATAATAAAATCACAGGATTTTTTATTTTATATTCTAAAAACATCCATCAGTATGTTCGGTATACATACTTATGCTTGATTCAGCATGTATATTTAGCTACTTAAAACTTTAAGATGCCTTCAGAAGGAACAATCTGTTTTCAATAAGCCTTAGGAAGTAAGGCATTCCTAATAAATATCCTGTTAATTTGTTTGTTTTATATTTGACAGTACAGTCTTTGGGCAAAACCATCCAGTTTAAAGTAAGATTTTTAATTTTTATTTTTTAAGATTTGTGACGTTATGGAAGACAGAACAGCACACTTGATAAATGTGTTGCCCCTGTAGAAGAGTTGCTGAATGGGAGGAGAGAAAGCTTTCTATAAATCTACATCTGTGGCCCATTCAGACTGCCCCTTAGAAACATTTTCTCTGAGTGGTTGCAGACAGTTCGTAGATGTTAAAAAAAAAAAAAAAAAAAAACCAAACCAGAAAATGATAGAACAATTTATTTTTCTGAGGTATTTTTCAGGAAAGTTTTTTTTGGGGAAAAAAAACAAACAACAAAACCTCTTAGTATTTATTACTTAGCTTTTAGTGGGTGTTGCAGCTAAATGGCTAAATAAATTATGAAAAACCCTCCTTGTAATGGTAGTCTTTATTTTCAGGCACTAGTCTCAAAATGCAACTTTTACATTATGTTTTCTTTTGAAAATCAGGCCATAGTCCCAAAAATTCTTTTTTAGAAGTCTCAAAAAATAAATTGGCAATAGATTAAATACCAGAGTAAAAGTTCATTTGGCTTCTGGTCTGTAATTTTGTAGAACCTGAGCTAGCCAAACCATTGTATAAAGTCAAGCTCAAAACTAAAAAGATTGTTTTATTTGCAGTTTGCAAAAATCAGAGATTTAATTTTCAAGAATTTAATCTTCTTGCCATTTAATTGGAAAGAACTTTCTCTGTAAGCTTTAGAGAGGTCAGATTTAAGTCTCCACTGACAAAGGAAGATATATAGGAATTTTATTGTCATTGATTTGGAGGAAAGTTGTATGTGATCGTCAGTAACTCCTTCAAAAACTTACCTACCCACCCTGCATTATCCCTTCTTGCCTCTGTAAACCTGTGCTTAAGTTATTTTTAGTTAGACACATGTTGTAGTGGGATGAATGGGTCTCAGAACATGGAGTACTTCAGCTTGGTATCAGTCAGCCTTTGGAGTGACTGCAGATAAATTCTGTAGAATAGATTTTATTTGTGTTACCTTTTCTTTAAGCAGCTGATTTATTGTGTGTGCCATCTTTCTACTTCTCTCATATAAAAAGATGTATGTATTTAGGGAGCAGCCATTTATCTTCCTTTTTAAGTAGTTACTGGAATTTGACAGGGTTTTTTTTCTGTCCAAACACAGTAAGTATTTTCACAGATACGATGTACTGCAGTATGGAAGACGAGAGTAACACTTGTGTGCTTGTTAGTAATGCATACTTGAAAATAGTCAAACCTGGTAGGTGAAGTTTCTTGTTCTGGGGTTTTGCTGTCCCAGCATTTCAACAAAGCCAGATTACCTTTGGTTGCATTCAAATTATTTTTCATACTTGTTTTTACTAGGCTTTATCCTGTATAGGAAAATATCTCTACTTGTTCAGTCTTTGAGGATAAAAGTCCCATTTAAAGAGGCTACGGGATAATCCGGTATTCATCATGTTAAATAGAGCGTAAATCTTAATTATAAGTGAATATGTGTTTAATACTATATGAGCATGTGGATGTACCTGAAAAGTGACTGATTATGATTGGGTTTTTAGCTAGGTTTTCTACATGTCAGTTATAACTGGAGGCATAGTATTTTATGAGACTTGATAGGAAGAAATGAAAGAACATGTAGATTAAGCTCAGTTCCTGGGGGGTTGATATAGGGGAAGACTTGCTGTTTGCTTTGTACTATTTCTAGAATAGTTACTGAAGTTTTAAATGTTTTTAGTAATCTGTTACCCTGTTTCTTTGATCTGTTTTTCTTTAGTTAGTGCAGGTTGTGGTTCTCCAGCCATTGTGTATCATCCTACATTAGCATCTGATGACTGCTTCTCTCATAAGCATTTAGACAAATCTTTATTCTGTTTTATAGCTGAAATGAAGACTCCAAAACGTAGGCAGCCGTTTGTCCCGTTTGCTCTAAGAAATCATACTGGATGCACCCTGTGGTTTGCTACCCTAACTACAACACCTACTCGGTAAGAAGCTGTTGTGGAATCACTTTAACAATATTTGTTTGGCTTCTCTAACACATCAGCCAAACCCTGTTGTTTTCAGTGCTTTTGTTTTCTTGCAGAGAAACATAGGCAACTCCCAGTCTTTCTTAGTTCTAAGTGAGATAGTTTTACTACTAAAAAAAAAGATATTTTTTTTTCAAGAGGCCCAAGAGAATTTGAAAACCGGTCAGATACATTCATGATGTATATGTGTTTACTGCAGGACTTCTGTAGACTGAGGCAGACTAAAAAGCGCTTGTTACTTGAAGTAGTCATTTCGTCAGTTTGTAAAATGATGTGATTCTCTTCACAGGGCTGCGCTGTCTCACAGTGGGAGTCCAGGTGTTTTTCCTGAGGAAAACGGGACATTGCTGGATGATGCCCATAATGTCAGTGAATGGCAAGAAGTTATCACTGGGGAAGAGATTCCATTTGAATTTGAAGCCAGAGGGAAACTCAGACACAGGTGAAGGGACCAGGCTGTGAGATGTGTTTTGACATACTCATATATGGAACACATAGGATCATAGTTGTGAGGACACTAGCAGATGTTAAATAAAAAGTAGATATTTTTTTAAATCTCTTGTTAATGTTTTGGTTTTAAATGTTTAAAATTTATTTATAGAGTGAGATTATCAGCTGTCTAGTAAGCAGCATATATTGCTATTGGTGGCAGCCATTCCTAGATGTGAGTTGGATCATTATGAGCTTCTAGAAAGACTTAGGAGCCTTAATTACGAATCATATGTCCTTTATTCTAAAGGACTGGGGGGACATTGGTTGTTAGGCATAAGCGTATCAGTGTTAAGAACTAGAAGAACTAGTAGCATGCTTTTATTTTTGCTTATATGACAATAGTTGTACTTCTGTATGTTCGTTAGGGAAGGTGGAACAATTGAACAAATGTAAAATCAGGTCTGTCTTTATCCATGAAATAGAAAAACTCTTGAGACTTTTTTTTTTAAAAAACGCTTCAGTGAGATTCTTTATTCAGAATCCAGAGGATGTTCTTGGTTTGAACTGTTTGGCATTTACAGCGTATAATAATGCTTAATAGTAATTTAACTTGGTCTAACCTGGTAGGCACACACATGATCTAAGAATTCATCAGTTGCAAGTGAGAGTGAATGGCTGGGAAGAAGTCAGTCCAGTATCTGTAGACAAAGTTGGAACATTTTTCCGATATGCTGCACCAGATAAGAACTCATCCTCTTCTACTGTAAGTTCTAATTTGGAGTGTTAGTTTTAATAGAATACGTAATTTGAGGGTAATGATGTCTCCAAGATTTTGATCTTAAAGCAGCTGCTGTTGTCTGATTGTCTTCTTTCCAGTTAGCTTGGATTGGGAGAGTTTGGAGATGCTGGGTTCCTAACTGACAGTTTTATGCATAACAAAAACACAAACAGAGTAGTCAGCAGTTAGTCTGTGCTTAGCAGTCAGAGCTTCCAATGACAGAACTAATACATTAGTGACTGTGTCATGGACTCATGGAGGTTGAGCTTTAAATCAGCACAGTATTTCAGCAGCTACTTTTATTTGTTCTATTGCAGGAATGCTTTTCATATGTTTAATTTACTTAAAATAAACAACCCTGGCAATTTCCTGTAAGCCTAGAGATTGTTGAAATATGTGGCTGCTTAGACAAAATATACTAGTCATGAAGGAAAAATGCAATTGTAACAATAAGCAGGCTGGCACTTGGTGGTTGAGGCTTAATAATAAAAATGATCTTGTGGATTTTGAAACTAGTTAAGTTTTGAGACTAGCTACTGAAAATTATTGAGCACTGGAGAAATTGAAAGTTGAGATCTTTTTGATATAAAACAGGATTAGAATTTAATTTCATGATACTACTGACAAGAGCCGGTAGTCTCTTACTTGAATTGTTTCTAATGTTTTCGTATAGAAGCATAAAAAACATCATCTCTCTCCCTATATCTTGATTCTTGAAGGAAAAGGATGCAAATTAATGAGAATTGCTGTTCAGGAACATCTTCTGTATCTTTTTTCTTTTTTTTTTTTTCCAACAAAACTTCTTCCTTCAACTTCATTTCTTTTGAAAGCGGTATTACAAACAGGTTTTGCTAATACAGTTCTGACACGTTTTCCAAGCTGTATTGAAGATCAGAAGCACAAAGTGATGAAAGTAGTTAGTTTATTCTTCTGTAGTAATGCTCTGTATTACAGCTGAGAGTAATATCTTAAAAGTTGAACAATTTTAACTTTCTTGTTTATTTTTCTCCCAGCTTGGAAGCCTAATAAGTAGAACAAATATAATACATCCACAAGTCTATGTGAGTATATATTTTCATTTTTTGAGAGCTACTTAAATAAGACTACCATAATTCTACAAGTGAACTGGGTTTTCCATCCTTCTAGAACCTTTTCAATAGAAAGGAGACAAAAGGTCAAGCAAACAAAACGAACTTTCAAATCAGAACAAGTATTTAACATAACTTACCATTCCTCACCCATGTAAATGGTTGTTTGAAGAATGGGTCTTATATTCCAGTATGTGAATTCCAGCATGTGAGCCCATATAAAATGTGGTTTTCAGGACTGAAGCGGCAATGACTTTGTGTAATGTAGGAGATAAAACCCCACAGTAGAAGGGCAGCTAAGAGTGAATAAAGTAGAAATAGTTTAAGAAAGCTCCACCTTATTTTTTAGTTTTGACAGATAGGAATGATGAGTGACTGTTAATTATATGAGGCTTGGAATTCAAACTCCATGAATTTATAAAATAATGTAATAGTGAGATAGTGTATAAAGTGTTCTTTCAGGATCTGCGCTGCTTTTATTTGAACTTGCATTGTTTTGAAAAAGATAATGGAGTTAGTAGTAGTATTTAGAATTGCTTTTTCGTAGTTAATTTTACTGTGTTTTGAGGAGGAGGTGCAGGATTATAAATCATTATTATGAAACTATATATACCTTAGGGGTTGCATGTGGTTGGACTCAGTTGGCAAGTTTTTACTCCAGTAGTTACTGCTTCAAAATTGAGGTGTCCCTCTTCTAGGTACAATCATTACCTGAGCTTTTTAATGCTTTTAAATATCTTCCAGTTTTCTTCATTGCCTCCAGTTCGTGTGGTATTTGAAGTTACCATGGAAGGTAGTGCTCGAAAAGTTATAACAGTGCGCTCAGCCTTGATTGTGAAGAACAAGCTGGAAACACCAATGGAGCTAAGACTAGATAGTCCTTCTGCTCCTGACAGTAAGTGTTAAATATTCCTTCCGTACTATGGGCAATCTTCAGCTTCCTCCCCAGGAAGATTCACCACTGCCTTGAATGGTTAATGACAAAGTAGACCTCCCTGGAGGGGAAATGGCTAATCTTAAGAAGAAAGTGATCAGCAGGATAAGCTAGAGAACCCAGCAGAGTTTTTCCTTGTTGTTCAGGTAAATGTGGGAAGCTGAGATTCTGTAAAGACCGAATCTTACTTCTGTATTTGGCATGTTTTATATTCTAGCAGTAGTCTAAAAGGTTTCAGGTGTTGGCATGCAAAGGTGCAATCTAGAAATGTAGTGATACACTGGTAATGTACCCCAAATGTAATGAATGAGGTCTTTTTGAAATAAACATTTCCACTAAAGCCTCCAAGGAAAAAGAATTTGAATTCCAGCAAGTTTTTAGTCTGTTTCCAGTTTCAGATTTACACACCTAAATTTGACTGCTGCCAGATTGTTAATAGGGCTTAAAACAACGGGTTGGTGTTTGAAACATACATAAAGTAGCTAGTGTTTTATGTTAAAATGAAACGTTGCTTCAAAAATTTGAGACTTGCTATTTGAAAATTTTATGCTTTTCAGTAGAGGGGCCTGTTTTCATATGTGTATTTTCTTCTCTGGTTGCAGAACCTGTAGTTCTTCCAGCAGTTATGCCAGGAGATTCCTTTGCTATTCCATTACATCTTACATCTTGGCGTTTGCAAGCCAGGCCGAAAGGAATGGGAGTATTTTTCTGTAAGGCTCCAATTCATTGGACTAATGTTCAGAAGACTGCAGAAGTATGTAGCAGCAAGCGAGAGTGTCATTCAATGGAGTCTGAAAATAGCCGATTTTTCAGGTAATTAAGACCTAATTATTTCTCTGTAGGCTGTGTTACCTTCTTCTGATAAATGAAATACTGTGACAGTAACTAACAGGAAAGAAAATACTTAGAGATAAAAGCTTCTGCAGCTTAGTGGGATGTTTTGTTTGGTCTCTTGAAGAATGGGAAAGCGCTGAAGCATAACTGCTGTATTTCTGCAGGGCTCCTTGAAGCCCCTTTGACAGTGCCTGTTAGCAAATGTCTGAGAATACAAAGTAAGCGCACTGTTAATATTTATCGTAAAAAAGAAAAGGTTAGAAAATAGAATGTGGACTTAGTTAAATTACCTCATCTGTCTCACTGAGAATAATGAGTGGTTTGCCATAGTGCGTTTGCAAATATTCATTCTTGTCCTGAATATCCTGTACTCTGTTCTAAGCCCAAAAATGTCACTGCATAGTGAGAACTTAATGGAATTTTGTAGTTACCTGACACGATGGATTTAGGGATGCTCTCAATTTAGGAAATACTAGAATAGGTATTATGGAAGTTGTTTCAGGAAATTACCTTTGCATACTATATAGTTACTGCTGTGTGTCAGTTCCATAGTTCATTTCTTAATATGCTGTTTTTGAACGTATCACAGGGAGGAAAATTAACAAATTACTTAAAAATTGAGTTAAATGAACCTTCATTTTATACCTTAACTAATGAAAAACCAAAGTATTAGGTGGCCAAAGCAAGGATGTATCTACTGGGAAGAAGGACACGTTCAGCATTTATGTTAAGAACATGATTATAGTTTACTTTAATAGTTAAAACCTCTTTTTCGTATCAGTTGATAACATGTTTCTGTGAGTTTATGGAAATTGATGTTAAAGTTGGTAATCTGTAAAAGCAATTTTCTGTTAGGTCTCTGAACAGATGAGGTTTTTTGAGTGATGAAATTCGTTGCTTAAAATCAGGAAACTCCTGTTGTCTTAATGTTAGGCATAAATACAAAATACCTTATAATCAAACTCTATAAAGTGCTTATGTGGAGAACAATTCTAAATGCTGGTTTTGCTATCAGTCCTGAAGTTACAGCATGTTGTGGGATTTAGTGCAATACACAAAGACAGGGTTCAATTATTCTGTTGAGTTCATTGACTTCTTCTCATATACATCTGCCTTCTCAGGTTTTGTGTGGCTATAAAGAAAGAAAATTATCCGGATTATATGCCTTCCAACATATTTTCTGACAGCGCTAAACAGATTTTCAGGCAGCCTGGGCATACTATTTATCTCTTGCCAACGGTGGTAATCTGTAACTTGCTACCTTGTGAACTCGAGTTCTATGTTAAAGGAATGCCAATTAATGGGACGTTGAAACCTGGCAAAGAGGCAGCATTGCACACAGCTGATACATCTCAGAACATTGAGCTTGGTAAGGTTCTTTTTCAGATACCACTTTCTGATCCTCCCTAGAGGAGTACCTCAATATAACTGTTTCTTGTACAAGGAACTATGGTGCAAGAATGGAAAAATTAAAAAATTGAAAACATTTATATGATCATTTCATTGGGTTGCAGGGTTTCTTATAGTTAATAGCCAAGTGCACGCATCCAAAAAAAATACTAATATTGCCATCATTCCCCCAAATCTGTCAGCTGTCTTGATCTGTTCCTTATTCGACTCTTTTCTCATTTTCCTGAGAGTGGAAACAGTGGAAACTGGAGAGAACAGTGATAAAGAAGGGAATAAATCAAACAAGTTCCCAACGTTTTGGGTGGGTTTGCTGTTTTCTTTCTGACAGAAAAAGTTGGTGTTGAGAGTACGTATGGAATTACTCAGCACTGGCTGGACTCCTGATGCCTAAGGCAGTAATTAGCCCTAAGCAGCGTTCTTGACAGAACTTAATTTTTGCTGCTTGCGACTTAAATTGAGGCATTTCTTCATGAGGTCAGAGGTTACTATACTGGGCAGATTTAAAAGTTAATCTGGGTAATCTATATGAAATATTCAGAAAGATCAAGCCATATGAAACACCAACCTGTATGCTTGTCAGAAACTAATGCTTCTGTGTAAGTGACGTTTTGTTTTGTTTTGTTTTGTTTTCCTAGGGGTATTGCTAGAAAACTTCCCGATCTGCAAAGAGCTGTTGATTCCTCCTGGGACACAAAACTACATGGTGCGGATGCGATTGTATGATGTGAACAAACGACTGCTAAATTTGACCATAAGGATTGTATGTCGTGCTGAAGGTTCTCTAAAAATATTAATTTCAGCACCATATTGGCTAATCAACAAAACAGGTAAGTTTACAGTATTTTCTTTCATAGCTGTAATAATGAACTGGGAAATAAAGATTTCATGCAGCGTTTTGATTTGCTTTCTAGCCAAATAGTGCTTTTAAACACCACTTAAGAGGATTTAAAGTTGCAGGAATTATTTTTTTTACAGTGCCAGCAGCTATTGTTTGATGAATGTTACAGGAGGTAGCTAAGACATTTTAGTTGCTATATTGCGGATTTTCAGACACGAGCTACTGTACCTCTAAATAAATCAACATAGATTAGATCACTGTTAAAATTGTCATTTTCAGAGACTGAAATGCCTTGAGAAAGCAACAGGTCTAAATTGCAGTTACTCTATGTCAACATCCATTGGCACTTTCAGAGCTATAAGAACTCGTTTTCTGCATGGACCAGACTCCATGGCTCACAGCTGTTAATAGTTCTAGCTGTTAAGCAGGTTAGACGGAGAATGAGAGGGAGAATGTGTGCAGACTAACGGCTAATACTACAACAGAAATATTTTAGGTTGTTCCTCAATTTGGAGTAGCTTTTACCATTCTCATTTTAATTTGTGCAAAAGCAAAGTGTAGTATGACACTTCATTTTTTGTGTTTACTTAAAGGATTACCACTTATCTTCAGACAAGATAATGCAAAAACAGATGCTGCAGGTCAGTTTGAAGAGCACGAGCTTGCTAGAAGCCTCAGCCCACTTCTGTTCTGTTATGCTGATAAAGAACAGCCAAACTTGTAAGTAATACCACAAGAAGAGCAGACAAGGAGGAACCTTACAAAGTATGAAAGTAATTCGCAGAGGATAGGGTGCTGATATTAGTATGAATATCACGTAGGAAAAGTCTTTCCCTATTAAGATGACCTGTTAAGTTGTTAAGTTTCTAAATACTAAAGTAAGCATACTGGATCTTTAGATGTTTCCTACTGAAAACTTCTTGGTTGGCTAATTCTGTTGTGTCTGCAGGCTGCTTTGGTTTTCTTTTGCATGTGTTGAACTCATGCTTCTTTTGTAAGAAAATCAAAAACCTTTTTGAAGAGACTTAGTGGGTTGTATAAATTACTTCATTACCACCAAGAAAAACCACTCCAAACCCCTAATCGTAAACTCTGAATGTTAATAGGGAAGTAGTAGCAGTCACATAGTAGGAAGTCCACATGCAGCAGTGCTATTGTGATTCTGATGTAAAAGGAAATGGCAGGATTTTGGAAAGGAAACTTTTCAGCTACTTCAATGGGCATCAAGGAGAGAACTTGCTTTTTCCATGAAAGTAAGAAATAAGACTATGATTTAAAGTAAATTTATCTGAAACGTTCTGGGATTTTTGCTCAAATTTATCACAAAAGTTTTTTCCAATTTTTTTTTATTTTTTCTTTCAAAGAAAAAAGACACTCAAATTTTGTGTCGTTAATCAGTCTGGTTAATCAGTCTGAAAATTACCAAGCCTTTTACCAGAAATGGTCACTGAATCACGATTAATATGTTAAAAGAGCTTATGGGAGAAATGCAAAATGAATTACTCAAGAAGAGATTTATCGTGGCTTCTTATGCTTTTATATTAAAACACAGGTGTTCTTTTTGTATCTGTGTATGTGTTTGATCATCAGTATCGTGTTGATATCTGATCCTCCATTTAAATGAGTAAATCTTTATGTTTTCTTCTTACCCTTAGTTGTACAATGCGGGTTGGAAAAGGAATCCATCCTGAAGGTATGCCTGGCTGGTGCCAGGGTTTCTCCCTGGATGGTGGTAGTGGTGTCAGAGCCCTTAAAGTGATCCAACACGGAAACCGGCCAGGTCTCATTTATAACATTGGTATGTGTTGATAGGAACAGTTGAGAAATACTGTAGAACTTGGTAAGACGTGATGTCAGTGACACCAGAAACAGAACAATTACAGCAGGGAAACATATGTTGTTAAAGGTTTTTAAGGGTCCAGAGAAAATTATTGAACAAAACCCAGTATTTGAAGTATTTTTACATCTTTATTTTTAATTTCATTAGCTTAAAACTAAGTTTTCAGTTATTTTTATTTTTACATTTCATGCACTGTAAATGCAAAACTGCATTTACAAACTGTTCTTTCTGTTTCTGTGTCTTTATTCCCCCTGTATGTTACTTCTAAGTACATTTGAAATCCCACGACATTACTGTCTTTGATTATTTTGAGTGTCTATGTACTGTAACTGTTCAGCCATGTGCTACTTCTGTGTTTTTTGCTTTGTGGTGCCTCTGGAGGCTGATGTGGGGGAGTGCAGCTTCTGTCTTCCTTGTGCTCCTAGTGTACGTAACATACAATTTCCTCGGAAGCTTTTAGTTTTCAATTAAATGAGTTTGGAAGTTACTCCACAGTCATTTTTGAGGAATTTTTCAGATGTTTAAAAGTGGAATAATTACTTGCATTGATTTACTTGTGATTGGGAATAGGTTTTTTTAATCTTCAATGCTTACGATCTCTAAATTGTACTTGAGAAACAGAGGGTAACATACAGCATTATGTTTACTGTTTAAAATAGTGTTTCAAAATATGGCAGTGATATGGCAGAAACAGCGCATCTCAGGAACCCAAGAAAAAGAATTCTTGTTATGTGAAATATATTGTGGCAGATGTCTTGTTTTCTCTTGTAAATAATAGCTTTATTTTTGACTTGTTTTTATTACTAGGTATTGATGTTAAGAAAGGCAGAGGCCGTTATATTGATACATGCATGGTAACATTTGCGCCCCGTTACCTATTAGATAATAAATCAACCTACAAGCTTGCCTTTGTTCAGCGGGAATTTGCCAGAGGTCGGGTAAGCTGCTTCCTTTTTGTTACTTGTTACTACAATACCTGTAGTTAGTCACAGCGTCTTCTAACCAAAAAGAACACAAACATTACACTTGAAAGTATTGTTGACTGATTACGAGGATCTTTCTCGTTATTCTAATACCTGCATCCACCTAACAGAATAATTGCTGTGTTCATATTTGAGAGGTACATAGATTAATACTGTGGTTTTTAATACTTATAGGATATGTGTTTACCAATTTCTGTTACTAGGGCACATCCAATCCTGATGGCTATATCTCCACACTTCCTGGTTCCAGCGTTGTGTTCCACTGGCCACGTAACGATTATGATCAACTGTTATGTGTGAGACTAATGGATGTCCCAAACTGCATTTGGTCTGGGGGCTTTGAGGTCAACAAAAATAACTCGTTCCATATTAACATGAGGTAGTTATTATATATAAGTCTTCTGTAGCGTGCTTCCATTTTTGGTAGAAGCAGCTGTTTAACAATTATGGCTGCGGCTAATGCAGATCAGAAGCCTACCTCTCTTGCACTTGTTTGTTCTTGTTCAGGGACACCGTGGGAAAATGTTACTTCTTAAGAGTAGAAATTACTCTTCAAGGAGCCACATACCGCATTGCGTTCAGTGACACAGATCAGTTACCGCCACCTTTCCGCATAGACAATTTTTCCAAGGTAAAAGAGCAAAAAAAAAACCTTTTTTTGAAAAGTAGTAGCTGCTCCTTTATATTTGTTAGAAGAGGGAGCTGACTGGCTTGTGTAATGAAACAAAATGAAAGTGTATGTAGCAAGATGTATTTGTGTATAATTGTAATTTTCTGAAGTTTTAGTAAAAATTGGTAGTACTGAACTACTTCATCTTGTTCAAATAACAGTGCTAACATGTGGCTTTCATGAGTGCATTAAAAGTCTTACAAGGAAGAGCATTATTACTGATGAGAAAATTGTGCTAGGCTACTGCTGCCACTTCCTTTCTCTCTGTCTTTGGGCTTCCATGTCAGTGATTGTATAAACCAAAGAATTTACTGTGCGTATTTTACAGAAACTTACTGACTGCCTTGTGATCGGAGCAGGAGATAGAGCTCTTAATAGTTATTGATTCTCGTTCTGGATTTTGGTACTGACATGTTAAATAAAACTGGGCAAGTCTCCTAATCTTGATCAGGAGGGTTTGAGATGCTACCATGGGACTAAAGACATTTTGAACCACGGTTGACAGATAAAAGCAAAGATGACATTTCTCATCCCTTTGAGACCATCTTTAATTGAAGCTTGAATGGAAGAAAATGCATACGAAACCGTTGGGGTGGGAAGAAGTGCGCTGAACATGTTTCAGTGATCAACTCCTGAAAAATGAACGAATGATAGCAAAAAATCTCTGATTAACAATTTCTGTGTGAAACTAAATCCTCTTTCATATCTGTTACAGGTCCCAATTGTTTTTAACCAGCACGGTGTTGCGGAGCCAAGACTATACACTGAAGTGAAGCCCATGACCTCTCTGGATTATGCATGGGATGAACCTGTTCTACCACCTTTTATAATGCTGACAGTTAAAGGGGCAGGATCCTCAGAAATAGTCTGTAGCATGAATGACCTCCAAGATAGCAAGCAGCTTTACTATGAAAACTTCATTTATATTGCTGCTACACACACTTTCTCAGGGTAATTCTTTATATATTAGATGAATATGTTTTGAATGTTCATGGTGTTCTTTAGGCTTTATGTTAATACTCTCTTAATGGTTGCCATTTGAAAGTTTTTCAAATGCAGCTAAACTTTTTTCAGCCTTACGCTAACAGAAGAAATGCCAAAATTCAGAAGTTGAGTCTGGCAGTCGGTAAGCTGTGTATCCGACCTTGTTTCGTTGTGGTAACTTAGCTTTATAGGTGCAGCTTGCTGTTGTTTATTTTGTCACATAGTGAGAAAGATTTAGCATATGGCATCTGCTGTGACCCCACTGTCTGCTCTTAGTAGAGCAGGGATGTTTAGGGTCATGTCTCGGGGCTTAATTTCATTTGGTGGATTAAGAACACTTGAGTACAGGACATAGCTATTTATGACATGCCTGTGAATTTTAAACTTGCACTAGTTTGTATGCTATTGAAAACAGCTACAGGAGGTTGAGACATGCTTTGTTGCTTTTCTCAATATAAGGTAGAAAATTTTCTTTGGAATTCATCTTACGTCTGAAGTTCCTAGTCGCAGTGAGAAATCAAAGCCCCTTTTAAGAATACTCAAATTGACAACTTACACTGGTAATTCCAAAAATAACAAGACGAAAAAAAGCCAATATAAATTTTTGTCTGATTGGCTATATTGGAATCGTAAGCTTCCTCGACTGGATTTTGGTACGGATCTAATTCAGTCTACAGGGGAAGCAGCTACTCTGAATACTGTGATGATGTTTTCTTGGTGTTGTAGTTTACAGGAGCCAGGTGTAAGACCAGTTGCTTCGAATAAGGATACTGCATACGCAGAGCTTGTCCTTGATGTTTCTCCAAAGACTCAACGAGTTGTACTGAAAAAGAAGGTACCAGGACACATTTGATTTTATTAAAATGCTGCTGCTAGGTGCTGAAGTAAAATTATGTGCTGGGAGAATGAAAAAATAAAGCTTTTTCGTGGCAACTTCTAAAGGGTGGAGACAGACTCAACTGAAAGCGACAGGTTATTGTAGTTCTCAGGTTGCTTGAATTATGGTGGTGCTTCCATATAAGACTTTTGTGAGGGTGACAGAAAAGGGAATTGGAATAAAAGTAGTAAAGGAGGATGTAAATGCCTCTAAGACAACCAGGTGCGGTAACTGTATGTTGGAGGTTCTAATGAAGTTACAAGGTAGGGCATGCTTCTTTTTTGGTTGCATTGTAAGCTAAGACTTCTATTTCTGGAGCTCTTAAGAAATAGAAACTATTTAAATATTGCTGAGATTAAAAATAGCTTGTAAATACAGCTCTGCATCTAACAGTGCTAACATAGGATGCATATTCCTTGAATATCAGAGTTGAATTAGAAGTTTTTATACAAACTAGTTTCTAATTCAGGCCTCTGAAGTTATACAAGTCATTCCAATAACTATAATTTAAAGCATCTGATAGCAGAACAGAACAGAGATACTTGCTCCGTACCACTGTGTTCATTTAAATGTTGAATTTTTATGCAACAGGAGCCAGGAAAACGATCCCAGCTTTGGAGAATGACGGGCACAGGAATGCTTTGCCATGAAGGTTCTTCAGTTCCTCATAACCCCCATAAACCTTCTCCTCGGTCTGTGGACTCTTGTATGATTTTAGATATTGCAGGTCTGGCAGCTGTCACAGATAACAGGTATTGCACATACAATTTCTCAGGAAACTGGTGTAGATTCTAACCATGTCTTTGAAAGCATACTTAACATGATATTCTCTGAATAAGGAAAGAAATTATTCTGAAGGCACGTGGAAGAGCTAGATTTTATCTGTTTGTGAATGGATCTCATGATCGCTTTTGTGACTTGGAAATGTTTTTAAAAGCATGGAAAATGTATTTTCAGCAGCAGATTGTTAAAAGAGCGCTTCAGAAGTGAGATTAGGAAAATGAGCTTGAACAAAATTAGAGTAAGTGTTTGCCATTAACACATCTCAAGAGCGAAACAGAAGTTGGAATCATCCTCTAAGTATTGGGTGGCGTGCTTTTGCTGCAGGTACGAGCCCCTGATGTTGAGAAAGCCTGATCGACGGCGCAGTACTACCCAGACGTGGAGTTTTCGTGATGGAAAGTTGACCTGCGGTATTCATGGACTTGTTGTCCAGGTCAGTACTGATTATACGTTGAACTTGTTTTGACTGTTGCTGATATAGATGACAGAGTCATTTGGGCTTAGTGTTGAAGTGAACTAAAAGCTTTGAGGCCAAAGTTCAAAATACAGATGAAACCAGACTTGCGCAAACAGCTTGTGTCGTTTAAATTTGTGTTTGAGTATTGGTATCAATTTCAAATAATTAAACTACTAATTTGAAAGTAAATAATCAGAAAATTAATAGTACATCATTGTTCAAAATGAACAGTATAGTGATAAATATTCTCAATATTCTCACACATACCAAATGTGAAAATGCTGCAAATCGTGTCACTTAGTACCACCGATGACAGTCAAGATTTGTGTATAACCAGCACTTCTCAGAATCATTGTTCTAACATTTTAGTAATAAGAGTTTTAAAAGCACTTTGAAATGTTTGCTCTTTCTTTGTGTTCCAGGAAACTCTGACTTGCAGACAGCTAACACTTGCAAACTATTTGATAATTCTGCTGCTGATACTAGATTTTGTAGGCAAAGAAACAGGGATTGCTTTCACAAATTCTAGAACTAAATGTCAAAAGAATTTTTATGCCCTTTTTTTTTTAAATGTTTCAACCATATTTATCCATTGCTTACAAACAAATTTGAATAAGTTATCCTGCATATTGTTGAAATAGCAAAGTGTGTTTGTAATAAATAATGATATTTCTAACGTTTTATTGTGAAAAATAAAATGTGCCAGCTATGTGAATGGAAGTCAACCTCAGTTCAGTGGAAAAGTACCTTCTTAGTGAATATGTTAGCTCTGTGATGAAAGTGGGTCTTCTATGCGCACAATGAATCTGGAATGGATGTGTAAGGTACAGAATGATAATATCCTGCAAATAGGAAACCATCACGTTCTATTGGAGATATCTTTTTTTTTCCCCCCTTTCCTTTCTTTTCTTGTTTCTAAATTCCTTGTAGTTTGTTGGGTTTTTCCCCAAACATATGCTTTGGATATTTCTTCATTTTGAAAAAGAACAGCAATGGCAGAAAACCAGCATCTTGGCCATTTTGCTCACTCTGTAATAGCAGGACAGTATGTGTCCTCTGTGAAACTAAAAATATGCTGCAGAAACCAATTTTGAAGTTTCCGATGCTTGTTGTGATGTAAGCAAAGAAGAAAAAGCATGGAAAATACTCCTTGGGCTTCACAATAACCTTTTAGGACTGTATTTGTAGTTCTGTTCTGAATAATTTTAAAGGAATGTAGTAGCCATAAAAGAAGGTTCCAGCATCCAGAATAGATACAGTAAGGACAGCAGTAATACAGTGTTCCTTTGCCACCTTTGATGCTATGTTTCAATTCTAATACCAAAAAACAGATCTAGAGAAAAATATTTTCCTTAGTCCCATGATGTTGCATTGATCGCTTTGTGATCAAATTACTGTAGCTTAGTAAGTTACTACTTGTCAGTTTGAAGCAACCAAAAAGCCCTGCGTTGCTATTTTAGGATGTTGACTCAGTAAGGATTTACATTCTCATCTGCAGATCCAGAATTCATCTTTTAAAAAACTTTCTATCATTTTGAAAATATTTTCAGGAAAGACTTCCCGTGTTCGATCACGATATAATAGCTTTAGTTTCTGAACGTGCAGTGCGAATACTTAATTATTGATCTTGGCTGTTTCTCTAGCTGCCAAGCTGGTTAAACATGAGTTATGAGAAGCTTTAGCAATACCAAGTAAAGTGCTGCTTGACTGCTTTTCTTTTAGTTCTGAAGAGTAAGAAATGTGTTAATAGCCCTCACACCCAGACTGCTCAGTCTGGGATGGAGTCTCAGATGACTTTCTTCCTCAGCTGTGTAAGAAAAGTAAAATACACTTTCAAATTAACGTATGTAAATAGTTATCTGAAGCCTTTACTTATCACTTAATTTTTTTTTTCCTTACTCTTATTTCTTTCTCCAGGCAAAGGGAGGAATACTAGGTCTTCATGATGGAGCAGAAGTTGTTCTTGGTCCTGATACTTCACTTGAACTTTTGGGGCCAGTTCCACCTGAACAGCAGTTCATAAACCAGAAGATGAGGCCTGGGTCAGGAGTGCTAGCTGTTAGAGTCATCCCGGATGGGCCGACTAGAGTTCTGCAGGTGAAGGTCCTTCGTTAACTAGAATCTGGTTTCATTATTTGCTTGTACTTAAGATACCTTTTTCTGTATTGCATCTCTGAATTCTTAAAAAGAATTAACTTTATAATGATATGAAGGGGGAGAGGAATATCACAGAACAGAAATAATTACAACAAAAGTTTCCATTGTACTTACTTTTAAAAAAAGGTAATTTTATAAGGTAGGACAATATAGCTGTTATTTATAAATAGGAAAGTGATCATTGTAGTATTTTATTTGTTTATCAGATAACCGATTTTAACCAACGTAGAAATGATCGTTTATCCAGTGAAGGAGATGAGCTTCCAGTTATGGAACAAGATCTACGCAAGTTGAAAAATCCAGATACAGAGCAGGAACTGGAAGTAAGATATTACAACTAGTATCTGGCTCTTTTATTTATCATTTTCCTTTCTAGATTTTAGAGGGGGGTCAGAGGGGTTGTTCATTGGCTTTTCCCCATGATGACCTGTTGTAGACTCAGGTATGAACTTGTAGGTTTTCTTGCTGAAACTCCTCGTTCTTAGAAGCTGGGTTTATATGTTGTAACACCTCTTCATTCAAAGACTAATTGTCAGTGAGCCGTTCAGCTTCTCTGGAGATGAGTCCAAAAAAATAACTTCTTTGCAGAAGCATATATTCAGTATCACAGGTTTTCTTGGTGTTTGTTTGTTAGTGGGGTTTTTTTTCCCCTCTTCAAATACTCTTTTCTCAGGTGCTTGTGAAACTGGAAGGTGGAATAGGATTATCTTTGGTCAACAAAGTTCCTGAAGAGCTAGTATTTGCAAGCCTCACAGGAATTAATGTCCACTACACACAACTGTCGACAAGTCAGGTGCTGGAGCTCAGTGTGCAAGACGTACAGGTATTTGCCATTTTGAAACAAATTTATTTGTTCATGGGTCTTCTGTGGTTTTTGATGTCATAATAGGTTTGACAAATGTTTAGAGCTGTTACTGAGATTTCAATTCTTAAATATCATAGAAGTTTCGATTAGCAATGGATGTTTCTTTTTTTCATTGTTCTCTACTTAGTAATAGTTGAGACAACGATATATCATATTTCATGCTGTTGATTTCTGTTAGGCAAGTTAGAATCTTTCTCATTTTGTGAACAAGTCAGACTGAGATTTTTCTCCCTTTCTGGTTCTTGATTCTTTGTCATTACATAACAAAAAAACATCCATTGAAAGCAGGAGTCCTAATGCTGGTAGTACCGCAGTATAAACCATAGACAAGTAAGACAAATAAAAAACTCTCATTATTTTTTCCAACTAGATTTTGTTTCTGACTGTTGCAGAGCTTTGTCTTTACCATTGTTTTCACTTCAGTCTTTGAAATTCAGAATTCACAAGTTAATCTGAGGACTGTAAAGACTCTTTTTATTCTACTAAAAAACTCCTTTAAATTATTAGAATTCTGTCCCCAATATGTAAGATTTCCTTGAAAGGGGAATTGTGGATATTGATGTAGATTACGCAAGATAAACGGATACTTGCACGTATCAGTCAAACGTAAATGCAGGTGTAGCTTAACTCTGCTGTTTAGTATTTTTGACTGTGTTTTTTGAAAAAGGAAAAAAAATGACAGAGAACATAGCAATTTTGTTACAAGTTTTGTTTGTTGGTAGCTATAACCATTTTTTTGATGAAGGACATTTCTGAATATTTTTTTGGTATGCTCTCAGTGGTGATCAATAACCAAGTATATTCAGTATCTCCCTGTCTCAGGGACCATGTATTTCTGAAAGCTTTTAAGTCCTCAGTTAAGTAAGATCAATTTTGTTGTTTATTGTCACCTATTCAGATTTTGTTGTCTGTCTTGTCCACTCTGTAGGTGGACAACCAGCTTATTGGCACCACACAGCCTTTTATGCTCTTTCTGACACGTAAGATGAGTGAAAATGAAGCTGTGGAGACTGGTCCTGCTGTGGAAGTAAACACAATGAAATTTCCCAGTAAAAATGCACTGACTGATATATACAAGGTAAACCACAAACTTCTGATTGTGCCATGCAGGTATTACTCTGTTTAAATGACCTTTCCTGTTCCTAATTTTTACTAGTAATCTGAATTAAATAATTTGTGAAATACACTTTGTTGAATTAATACTGAGGCTTTAAGGATGCTTTATCCACCTTCTCATGATCATAGTGTTTAAAGCTACAGTACAGTGATGAACAGGATAATAAATATGTTTAAAAATAAAACAAATTAGGCCAGACCCTTGTTTGTTCATGCCTGTGACCTTACTTTTCAAGCCAATTATTCTCACCTCAGAATTGATAGGTACCATTGTAGCATAGTGAACCAGAATACTTACGCTATGTTTTTCATGAGTTGTGTGCAGGTTGTTACTTCTCTCTGATAAGCTGTTATCTTGCAGCATAAACCCTGTTCTGTCTACTGCAGCTATTGTTGTTGTTTGGAAATCTGTCCACCAGCTTGTGGTATGCATTGTGAGGGCAAAACTGAGTTGGTTATTAAGACCTATTTTCTCACTTGGAATCTTCACTCATGTATTTTGATGCTGTTTTGAAAAACAGCTGATTTTGGTGTCAGAAAACAGCTAAGCATCAGATTCTGAAGTGTTAGTATTAGATAATGAAGCACAATACCTTCCAAAAAATTGAAACCATCATCACTAGTTGTAGTGAAGTGAAGAAAACTGCTAAAGACATTTTGGAGGTGGGGATCTTGCTACAAATCCATTCCAGTGAAAATATTCTGTTGAAGTAGAACACATTGTCCTATTTAATGGCTTACATGGATCATATTTCTAGTGTTAATACTGTAAACTGAGACGTGTTTATCTTCCTAGCATCTGATGATCACTGCTCGAAAGTTCACAGTTCAAATTGAGGAGAAACTACTTCTGAAACTATTGAGTTTCTTTGGCTATGATCAGTCGGAGTCAGGTATAGTATAAAATTACAAAGACCAGTTTTACAGTGTACAGAGGTATTATCTTTGCATATAGAATAGATTCAAAACACCTAGCAAACTCTTAGCTGCTTGGAAACTTCCACTGTCAAACAGAAAGCTGGAGAGCTAATGTCTCAGTGGCCCCTATAAAGCTGTTCATGTGTATTGTGCTTGTTACAGTATTCAGGTGATGATCCACGTAACATGCTGTTGTCCAGTACACGGTGGCTGAGCTGAGCCTCTATCCCAAGGAGTTTAGTATTCATTTTAAGTTCCTGTATCTGGATTCATATAAATTGGCATAAAAGAAATTGTGTTATTAATTTTGCAAACCACTTTGTTTAGTAATCTTTGTTTATTTAAACCCAAGGCTAGAAATGGGATCTCTGTTTATTTGTTCCTTGGGCAGTTCCTCTTGCTTAACTGAAGGAAAATTTTGGTTGTCTGACATTTTAGTTGTGGCATCCATACCCCTGGCTTTAATTGTAATGTAAGTTTTCTTCCATTCAGTGAGGCAAGACAGAGCTCTTGAATCTTCTAATGTCATAGATGTTGTTCTAATCCTTCTATTGTAGGGTTTATCTGTACTTTGGAAACTTTCTGAAATGCCTATTTTGGAGTGGCAATTGAAAAAGTCAATTTTATTATGTAGTAGGCTGTGTAGGGTTATATAATAAAATAACTGTTGCAGGAAAAAACTATTTTTGGCATGATTCCAGATGTGGGCAAGCCTACAAATGATGCTCAGGAGTGCTGTGTCTTGCTAATCCACAGTATCTTCTGAATTGTCTCTGAAAAAATTAGTATTATGTTTCTCAGTTTCACAGAGGACTTAGACTTAGATTTGTAGTGATGAAGAATAAAGATTTTGAGTTTTGCTATGCCATTTACTACTCTGTGTTGGTTTACCCTCGTGCTTTTGCTGTTTTTTTATTTCCTTGCTGTGTAGTCTTTGTAGTTTATCCACTGGTACTGATGATGTCATCCAAGATTCAGAGAAAAATTATTTTGTCATTTACTTTCAACGTGTTTAATGATTCAACCTGAATTCATAAGACTTTGCCATCTTTTGTCTTCCCCCTCCCCTTCTCACACCAAGATGCTCTTAGAAATAACGTATGAACCTGTTAGTGTCAGGCAAATTTGGCTCGCTCTGTACATAAAGTGATTTACTGAATGTCTTCCATGTAAGCATTTTGTCCGTTCTGTAGTGATAATTGAAAAGATTGTCAGCTTTGCTTGCTTTGTACATTATATTGATAGTTGAGTGTATAAGGAAGTATAGAGAAAGTAGAGCAAAACATATTGTAAGACCATGACTACACAGTAGGAAACATTGCATAGTTATGTTTGTATTGCCTTGCTTCTGTATGCTGACAAAGATAAATTAGAAGTGAGATTAAAAGCTCAAATAACTTAAACTATGCACTTGGATGACTTTTTTTTTATCTAGCTACAAATACATTCAGGTTTTACAGATGCAGGCAGATCTGAAAAAATCTTGAACCTCAAAGGTCAACTTCATGTCGCAAGGCATGAGTAATTTTACTGGCTACACTAGCAGTCTCACATACTCTTTATTTGTACAGAGAAACTATTAACTCTTTACAAAGTATGCATTCATAACCCCATCTTTATTTATATATAATCTATTCTGATTCCTGTGTTTTGTCTGGATGCAGAGGTTGAAAAGTATGATGAAAACCTCCATGAAAAGGTTGTTGAACAAGGTGGAGGACAGAAGCGATGCTACTTTGAAAATCTGAAAATCAGTGTTCCTCAAATAAAATTGAGTGTCTTCACGTCCAACAAGCTACCTTTGGATCTCAAGGTACGCCAGTGCATTCACAGAGTATGCTTCCGAGTGAAGAGATTCTGTTGTAGGAGGAAAAGGGAACAGAAGCTTTAACTTACCACTATTAATTTCCATTTACTCTTTAAGTATTTACGTTCCAAATAACAAAAGTTCCAATAACTTCTGTTACTTAATTTGCATAATTTACAGTCTCTTCTGTAATATTCTTTCATTTCAGTTGAAGCACAGCCAACTTCACCTAATAACTCACTACTTTACAAAAGGATCTTAGTTACATTAATGGTGGTGTAAAGAGGCTGAGGGAGGGCAAAGAAGAATAAAGAGGCTGGGAGGGCTGAGGGGAGGGCAAAGAAGAATAAGAAGTTACTCAACTTTGAGAGCAGAAATACAGGACAGCTCTGAGTGTTTTCATCCAAAAAATGTTGTCTCATTGAAATTGGAGGGTTTCCATGAGCACTGTGCAATTTGGTTCAATATTAAAGTGAATTCAGATTCAGTGTGGACTTAGGTGGAAAATCTGGTCCTTTTCATGTGGTAATAAATGTTCTGGCACAGTCATTCAAGTGAATCAGGGATTCCGTATCCCTGAAGAAGATAATCTCGTCCAGTGTTCCCAGCTTGGGTGTTGGGACCTTCCTGGACGTACTAAGGTGGCAACGGTCAGCAATATTTCAGTTCCCTCTGAGCTAATACAATTAATTTCCTACAAGGTGGGGGAGTTGAAACAAAACCAGCCAAACAAACCATGAAAAACCCTCCCCGCTGTGGAGGAATTGAGCTGCTGCTTATTCAGCTTGTGTGTTCAAAAAACAAAATTGAGACACTGACCAGGCTTTTTTGCATTCTTGATATTATGGACATTAAGATGTGTGAGCTTTTAAAGAAGTTTAGTTTTGTGGAATGAGTGTATATCATGGAGTCCTACCAAGATGACTCAGAATATCACCAGTCCTGCATTCTTGTATTGCTTTTACCAAATTATTTTGCAAAGGAGGATAATTCAGTAGCTAGCTGTAATATTCCTTACCATTCAACAACATCAGCAGTGTCTTGAATGTGTTTGTGCTTCAGCTTCAACACGAAAATGCTTATCATCCGATTATCTCAGATTTAGAGAGAGAAAACAGTGGTGAGTGCCTTTAAGAAACTAGTTATGTGCACTGTTCTGTTTGGATTTCCTACCACCTTTGGCATATGATTGCGTATGGATATGTCTTGGCAGCTGCCAGCATTGTTCCCAAGAGAAAACTTGGCGTATACATTTTTTCCCCCCTAATGATAACAGTCACTGACTGTATATTAACTTTCACAGAAAGAGTTCCATTCAGTTTTGTAGCACAGGAGAGTTCAGGGTAGGAGGGAGAGAATAATCACAGTAGAGCCTTTGTAGAAGTTTTTCTAAGTACCTCTAATGTTTCTGGCTTGGACATTGCTGTCTGGTAATTTGGTGTAGACAGATTATTTTTATTAGGTACCAGTATTAACAAAGTTGCCTTATATAATATCTGATAGTTAAACAGGAAATTACTTCCTACCCAAGTGAATAATGAGGACTACTCTAGTTAGTCATCCATTTACTGAAAAAACAAATAGGTCCTTTCTTACTTGCGAACTTAAATCAGACCTGTAATTTACCGTGATTGCCTGCAGATGGCAGAAGAACTCGTATTACTTACTACCAAGTGTGCTTTAGTGATTAATGTAGAAAGATGTAACACAAGTATCAGGCTTCTTGCCTTCTTCAGATTTTCTGATGTTAGTGACTGTGCAGATGCCATTATCAAGACCTGAAATAGAAGGGATCTCTTTCTTTCCTAAAAGACTAGTTTTCTTGTTAATTTTTCTAAAATTATTTTATTTTTGTGTGTGTGTATATATAGATGTATAGCTTGTCCACCTTAACTATGGGTTTTTATGTATAGACTGTACAGGTTACAGATGGCCCATGGGTTGATTACTGTCTTAGTTTTCTTCCTTGAAAATAATTGAAAAAGCTGGTTTAAAGAATGTCAGTACACCACGTAATGTTAAGAAATGAGCCATAGGCTTGCAGGAAATTACTTATGTTATTCCAGCTCATCCTGACACTTAATCCATTCATAGAACTTCAGCAGGGTGGAAAATACCCCATTTTGTCTTCACTACAGATCAAGGAAATTCATTTAGGGTTCTGTTTAATTGAACATTAGAGCAGTTATAGCAAAGTGCTAAGCATGGAATCTTAAACACATTTTGTTTTGAAATACTCCTATCAAGTGTAGGAAATAGATTGCATCAGGAAGAGTGTTTAATGACTATTTAGTTACTGAAGAAATGCAGTTCTAATAATTGATCATTGCTTACAAGGAAGAGGTTTATGGAGTGATTGCCCTCTAGATCAAAGCATCTACATGGCAGTGGTAAACTACTCTAGCAGCTTCAGATAATTTTGGTTTGTTACCCATTTAAAGAGTAATTCATTTGGGTGCTGTGAATGAGAAGTAGAGAGAAAAATTAAAGCAGCAATATCTTTTATTTAATTAGGCATTGAAAAGCACGCTGGGATTTCCTCTAATCCGATTTGAAGATGCTGTGATCAATTTGGATCCTTTCACTAGGGTCCATCCATATGAAACTCAGGAATTTATCATTAATGACATTCTGAAACACTTCCAAGACGTAAGTGTCATACAGATTTTATTGTGGCAAAAGCTGAACTTCTCTTGATTGATGAGTTTTCTACTAAGGGTGGGAGAACTCTTTCTTGACTATTTACTTAAGTGTTAGTGCTGTGTTCCTTCTTTGGTATATGGATAAATAGCATCACGTGCTTCTAAGAATATGCTGCATTTTAAGCTTAAACTATTATTGATCTTACTGGTATTTGTGTGTTCATTTATTCAGTAAAACTATCTGGTTTTGTATGTGCTTTTGTTGCGGGTGGGACTTTTTTTTTTTTCCCCCCCTTTTAATCAACCTTGCTGTTGGTGTTAGCGTGATCCATAAGTGATATTTCATTCTTCCTGTTGATTTTACAGGAGCTGCTTAGTCAGGCAGCAAGGATTCTAGGTTCTGTGGATTTCCTTGGCAGCCCTATGGGTCTATGGAATGATGTTTCAGAAGGAGTTACTGGACTTATAAAATACGGCAATGTTGGTGGTCTCATAAGAAATGTCACACATGGAGTATCAAACTCTGCTGCAAAGGTAATAATTATGATATTAAACTTTGCTAAAACAATAAGCAAAAACTAGTTGGGGAAACAAGTCAAATAGAATTATTGAACATCTTTAAATTGCTTTATGTCCTGTTTGTTTTGTAAAAATTGCATTTGAAGTGTGGATTTTTTTTTTTTCAAATGCTTTATATATGCACTTCAGGGATGCCAGAAACCCTGCAGGAGTCAATGAAACCACTCAAGACCTTATTGTTGACATACATATATTTCACAGATTGAATGCAGTAGTTAGCTAGAGTGAGGACTAAAATGTTGCTCAAATGTGGCATCATCTCCTGTGTGCTAATGAGCAAAGTTATATTATGTATATAATATATATATAGAGAGACCATTATAGGAATTTGGAGTATTTAAGGGGTTATTTAGTATAACAGGAGTTGTTAACTTTTATTTTTAAAAAGCGATTAAGCTGATGTGAATATCAGTTATTAAGCTAATGCTTTAGGGTTTTTGGTTGGTTTTTTTTTTCCCTACGCCACACAGCAACAAACTAAGGAATTTCTAGATTGCTACACGTTTATCTGTAGTTTAATTCCAGAGTCTCTGCATGGTGAACATTCTTTTGTCCTTCCTGATAACGATTGAGAGAATTCGATTATATCAGTGTTATCAGTGAAAATAATTATCTTTAGTGCCTGAGAGAGGTATGATCTGACACAGCAGCCAGTAATAGGAAGTGGTTTTGATCATGGTCGAGACTGTACTTGATACTGAAGAAACATATGTTCGCTTGGATAAAAAAAAATCTTGAAATATTTTTCATTACATATGTGGTGTGTCAACATGTACTGTAAATGAACTTTGTGATCGTGGGCAGGACTGGAATAATGCTTTCTTCACATAAGGACATGTTGTTAAGATTTATTTTTGTGAAAATCCTTTACTTCCTATTATTTTCATCCTCCAAACTGGTAGGTTTGTACATGTACATTATCAGGGTTCATCCCTTCACAACATATTCCACTTATTTGTATACAAGGAAATCTACTTTTTCCCCAACATTAGTGGGAAAGGTAGTTCAGAAGATGAGAAAGGTGAAATGTAGAGTTTGCGTAATTACAGATAACTCAAGACTAACATTATGAAACCTAGTTAAACTGCCATAGAGATCCCCAGTCAATCACCAAATGCATAGCTGTGGGCATATCTCACCCAGATAGTTGAACCATGAGGAAAGATGACTTACACCTTCTCTATCATAATTATCTTGTTGCCAGCATTAGCCCATTCTGGACAATTTCAAGAAATTCAAACAAAATACCATGTTGTTGATATTCCTGTCTTAATCCCATACCTGGTGCTTCTGTGATTATCAGCACTGCAAACAGAAGCATATCCAAGCAATCTGGTGGAGGACTTACTGAGCTTCTGTAAGGCAGTATCCATCTGTGCAAATGAGTATTTTTGTCCATGCTTTCTACTCGTGGTTCTAGTCTCTTGTGACCCATCCGCTCCACCCAATAGAGCATGTTTCTTTAGAGTTTCCTTTCTATCAAGTGTTGTTTCCTCACTGCAGTCACATCTGCAGCAACAGTCTCATAAATCTTTCTTTAAAAGGCACGAGCCTTCCTACGTTTCCCACAAGGGCAAGGTCATTCTTTGAACTTTGGAGTCATTTGTAACCAAGGGTTTTGTGAACGAAGATTTTCAAAGGCAGAAGGGCAGTTGGATGCTGAACTCCTTTCAAAATTCAACAGGAGCTGAGTGCCTGCTTCCCATTTATACCTTTGAAAATCACCCCAGGTACTATTTATCTGTCTTCCTAGGTATCTTTTTCTTTCTCCTTGATATATCCGAAATGGCTGCGATGCAAGTCTCACACAGTTCCCTTTTTAAAAATTTTTTATATGGATTATGTACTTGTCCTTTCAGAACAAGGAGAGAATTATATCCTTTAGGAAGGCTTAATAGTGCATTATGGAATTCCTTGATTAATCCTTCTTCCAAAGGATGGATCTTAATTCTGCTACATAGAAGATAACGGTAAAAAAGGCTCAAATAATGAGCATGAATTCTTCCCTATATGTTGCACTGCTTTTAGGCAACTGAATCTGCTAGAAAACTAAGCCAGGAATGTCCAAATGATAAAAAATTGGCATTTCAAGTACAATTTGTGACATGTTACGTACATGGTACGGTGTAGAACTTCGTCTTTTACTTCTTTCTATTCTGCCATGCCTTAGGATCTTGTCTAGGACATCTGAAGTTTTGGTAAAGAAAAAAACATGGGGAAAAAAAGTAATTCCAATTACTGAAGATAAACATGACTGAAACAATAGAGCTTTTTCATCTTGCTATCGGTGCTCTCTGTAGGGAAAGTATTTTAAAGGATATTTTCACTGCGTAAGTTTTCGCCTGATTCAGCTGTGCCGCAGCTTATTCTGTGGAGCTGGTAACCAGTGCAGCCAAAACTAGATGAGCCTGTGTTCTGCTTAAAAAGTGATGGCTGGGAAAAATAGCCATTTTGGTTGTATTGAGTACCTGATTTTAAAGTGTCTTAAATAAAATCTGTCCTAGATTTTAAGATGAGTTAGCTTTTAAGGTGTGAGTAGATAGCTAAACAAACTTTAATACTATAATCATTACTTTAAAAGTAACACTGCTTGACTGAATTGAAAAGTAAGCTATTTGAGTTGTATCTGGTTTTGTCATTTTATTGCTTTTCTATTTTATAGTTCTGTTGATTATCCCTGTAATGGCTTTTCCATGCATTTCAGAACACGCAGTGGGTAATGCCTTCTTTCAAGTGGAGAGCTGCAGTGTATTTAAGTTGGCACAAAACCTTGGGTTAAATAAAGTTCACTGCAGACAGTTTTGTAGTTTTTATCCCTTGGAGACTCCAAGTTCTGTATTTTAAAAAGTTCTTTGATCCTAAATATAGACACCTGAGGGAATTTCATTCCCTCTGAATGGAGACTTCTATAGTTGCCATATGCGTAGAAATGTCTTGCATTCTTGGCATCCACGCTTTTTTTTATTTCCCCCGTTAGGCATGATAGTACTAAATTCTAAATTATTCCTGTTTCAGAGGTGTTTCAATTAGAAATGAATATTGAACATTGAATTAGCATCTGAACAAAAACGTTCTGTAGCTTGTGTTTTCCAAATGGAAAATTAAGCATGGTTGTATCTATTACTGGCAAATAGGTGTTGTGACGACAAAATGAAATTCCTGGTAGTAAAGGATTGAAGAGATTTATCAGCTTGTCAATACTGTGTTTAATTTGTCTGATTCTTTCAACCCTTACAAGGAATTCTGTTATCTTTTATGAATTATGAGCACATAGTAATGTAGTTGTTATGACTCTGCAGCTAGGCTTAGTTTCTGAAAATATATATATAGAGAGAGGATGGAAACAATTGTTGTGTCCCTCCCTTCCTCCTGAAAAAAATAATTTGATGAACTTCTTGAAAGAGCTTAATTTTTGTACTGAACTTTGAAGTTCCCAGTGAGAAATGTAATTAGGCTTCTTAAGGAAAGGTAAACCATCAGGCACAGTTACATTCCCTTGTTATGTTTTTGTGGAAGCTTGCAGTTCTGAGAGGCAGGCTTCCTTAGGCTTGGGAGCAGGCACCTGAGATGCCAAAACTTATGTGTAGAGCAGTTGCAATAAATTGTATGGTGGGTGTTTGTTTTCTTTTATGGCTGAAGAGGAGGCACAAATGAACTTCTGCCCTGGACTTTCAGTCCATATATTTATTTTAATTCAGTTCAAAGTGATGGCAGAGGTGTTTAAGTGCTTGACAGAGATAGGAAAAGAGGTGGGGTGTTGGAACCAGGTAAGAAAATTAAAAGACTAATAAGGATATGAATATTGCTCCAGGTGAGTGGAGGCATTTGTAGAAAAGGAGCATGAAAGCAATACGAAGGGAAATAAGAATTTTAACTCTCATTGTAAGATAAATCAAAGCAGAATCTCAAGTGGTTGGCAGCGACAGAAAAAGATAACTGAATGGAAAACGAAGAGGAAGTAATAAAGGGATTATTTAAAAACAAATCACGAGCAAGTGTTTGACTTGTATGAATGTTAACAAAACTGGCAATAAATAAGATGAGAAGTGGAAATAGCAGAGCACAGAATGTAGGTACAATTTAAGCAGGTTCTACCCAGGAACAGACGGAAATGTTTCTAAAACAGTCAAAGCTGATGCTTCCCTTTTGTTTAAAGTTTCCTAGTTCATGTAACCAACTGCTCTTATTTGATACCATTCAGAAGCAAGTCCAACTGGCATTCTCGCATCTTTGGAGACAGTGTGGTTCAGTAGTTCTAGGAATATTAGCTCAAAACGTAATTCAAGTAGCTGAAAAAAAAATCCTCTCTTGGTGACAGGGAACTTCTGACAAAAGCCTTTATCTGTGAAGCCTGAGAAAGAAGTACATGGTGGTGTTTTCCTCAGGAGAGTATTAAACAAAATAGTGAACTGATAATGTAGAAAGATCACAGTGGCATTTGGGTTCTGAGTTTCCTACCATTCTATATTTTCACAACTTTCTTTTGACTCCCTACTCCTCTGTTTAACTGTTACCAGCAGAATGGGTATGATTACTGGCAGTCTCATACTGGATAAAAATGAGGAAGGCTGGAATACATGTCATCCTTCGGGGCAACTGTACAGATTTGAAGTTGGGTTTTACTTCGGGAAAGCTGACGGTCGTCCTTTACAAGGGTAGTCTAGGTATTGAAGTTGTGGGATTTAGCAGCCATTGCCATCAATGGTTTTTTCTCTTCTTGGAAGTGTTTTATACAGTTCAGGTCAAATGTCGTTTCCCCTGGGTGTTCTTCAGTGTAATCTTAAGATTTTTCTCCTCCTGTCTTCCCCAGTATTGTGTAGGGGCTCCTGCAGATCATTCAGGTAATGCATCCAGGTGGCACTGCGGATCATCTTCAGTTTAACTTGCATTTCATTCAAAGATTGGCAGTTGATGTGCAGGTTCAAGTGCTGAGCAGTGAGAATCTGTATGAAAATGTGCAGATTATAAGATGGAAAGTAATTGAAATTCCCAGGCAGAACTTTTCAGTGCTGGGAGGAGCTTTATAGATGAGGCCATTTCCCCATTTCCTAGCTGTTGAAAAGGAGAGCAAGCTTTATGGCCAATTAGTGACAATCAAAAGCCATGGAAAGTGTCACTTTTTATGTGCAGAACATCTGGTATATGTGATCAGTATCTTTGGAAGAGGTTTTGGGATAAAGGATCATCTTCGAGAAGTTTGAAGTATTATTTTGTTCTTCCTGTTTTTCATTTGTACCGTGGCATAAAATGCGTGTGGCCAGCATCCTGGCTGAAAGTTTTCTTTGCAGTTCAGGTTAAATTCAACCTTTCTTTTACAAAGCTTCTTTGATACAAAGTGTTTGTGAACCTGCTTTGACTGCAACATATTTTTATGTGGAGAAACGGGCATGGCTAAGATCAAGCAGAAATGGTGATGTATTCTACGGGAAGAACTGTTTTGATCTGGACTTGGTGTCTTAAATGTGCACATTCAGAATCAAACTGACACATTGGTGGTAGCTTTGAATGAGCCTTTTCCAGGAGAAATTATTCAGTAGACAGTGAGAATCCTGTAACAGTGTGACAAATGCAAACAGTGAGATGCTTAGGTGTGTGCAGAAACCGACAAGTGACCATCTTGACAATTAAAAGAAAAAAGGGGGGGACTAGAAAGCTTTAAGTTTCACACCTGCTCTAGAGCTTTATTTTGAAGGGTTTTACCAGCTGATTTTCTTGCAAAATAAATACAATGTTCCTGTTTTGCTGACTCATGGGGGAATTAAATGAAAAAAAGGACAATTTAGAATGTGGTATGCAAAATGTTGCCAAAAGCACAAACTGTGAAATCAGAAATGGACATTTATCATAAAGATGAAGTGAAATTGGATCTTAACCTACAGTTTTTGAATGGTTAGCGTGTCATGAAAACAGGCACATATATCCCATATATCACAATTAGCATCTGAAGGAGAAAAAATGGGGTGTGGGTTTGAAATGAATTACTTCAGTCTTGACAAAAGGCTAACTACACTACTGTATATATAAAGTTATGTAGTTGTGTAGAATATGTTAAACAGTACAGATTTAAATTTGAAATTCCTTGGCTGTGTATCTCTGGGGAGGGAAGACTATTTTTACGTCCACGGGAGATGGCCACGGTTGTCTTCTGAAGCTGTAACAATACATGATTGGCATCAGTTCAACAGATCTGAACCTGTCGTCCCTCAAAGAGTTGTTTGCTATTTACACTGCACACATGATGACAGGCCGAATTAACGTGTTTGTGTTAGGTTTCCTTCAAAAATCTAATGGAACACAGAAAACCTGTGGGTTTTTAAATAGGAGGTTTTTTCAGATCCCAAGCGTGGTCAAGGGTGACCATGGCAGCAAATGAAACTGTCTGGGAAGAGCCTGACTGCTGGGATGTATTGCTGGAAGGAAACGCCGAATGAAAATAAAAATCAACAGAGTTGGTAAAGGTGATGTTCAAAAGCAAAATCTGCCGCCCTGTGAATACATTGTTGGTACGTATTAACTCAAGGAACCTGACAAGATCTCTTCAGGCTTTTTCTCAGGTTTTCAGTATATAGAGGGGGTTTTCAGGTGCGGGGTGTGAAGAGGGCAAATGATTCCATTCCCAAAAACTAAACAAACAGGAAGACCTTGAAGCTTTGTAAGAGTTAAAGTTGGGGGGAGGGGAGTTATCTGTTAAGAGTATTAGTTGTTTAATAAAGCGCAGTTGTCCTCCAGATGAACCCGCCAGTGACTCTGCAATTGGGGTCATTCCAAGTTCATGCTGTGGACTTTTGACTGCCTTCTGTGTCTGTGAAAACAGCCGGCGGTTCCTGCAGGGATCACTCACTCAGCCCTGTAACACAAAACTGTTGCCAGCGGGCACCTGCTGGTGCAGCGTCCCAGGAGGTCCCCGAGGGAAGCAACCCACCTCCTCAGGCACCCGTGGAGCTGAAAAGCCCGGGGGCTCCCCCGGGACACCCGGCTCATCAGGCATCCCTGCCGGCAGCGTGTCGGGGGGCTTCACAGATTACCCAGCCAACGTGCCGTTGTCAGCATGCATTAGGAAGCTTAGTTAACGATGGGATGTGAGCTAATTAAAGCTCCTTTACTTTGGTTATATGACATAAATAGGGGTGGAGAATGCTGCACAGAATCTCAAGAAACGTGTGTTTGTTCAGTGGGAAAAGCCGCCGCCTCCTCTGGGTTGTCAGTAATTTAGAGAGGGTCAAAGTTTATGTGTCTCTTAAAATGAGAAGCTGATTATAGCATTTTGCTGATTTAGTACTTTCTAAATTAAGACTGTGTCAGTTCGAGTCGCAGTTCCATTACTCGTTTCTCTCTGTGCAATTTGACTTGGTTATAAATGCGTTTTGGGCTCGGCCTGAACCATCCTTTCTGTTTAGGGTTGTACTGAACAGTTGACCTGGGTATGTATGAATGGTCTAAAGGAAAGTGTGAAAGTATATAGCATATAAATTTAATTCAATTTATAAACTTTCCTGCTTAAATATCTTGAGTAATTCTTAAGAGACTGACAGAAGCCACGTGAAAGTATTTTGTGGAACAACTTCAGATAGCTAGGACTTTTAAATCTGACAAATAAACACCTGCTATTTCTTCAAATACTTAAAGCATTTAATTTTTTAGTCCCAGTATAACACAGTTGACCACAGTGATGGGAAAGGAGGAAGCTATGTTGTCTGTGTGCTTACTGATGTCCAGTTTGTAAAATTAAATACGAAGTGCTTCCATTCCGTAACAGTGCTTGTATTGGTTAGTAAAGAAGCTGCTCTAAAAGTTATTTTTGTGGCAAGTTACAGAAATGTATTAAATACCAATCTTGAGACATGGTAATAAAAGCAAGGAAACAGGCTGAAGAATTTGCTAAACAACTTTATCTGTCCCACTGCACCTAGTCATTATGTATATGCAAGAACACTGCATGTCATTTTTTCTTCACACTTCCAGAAGAATAACAGCAAGATTTGAGGATGGCTAACTGCTCTGAAACTTTTTTTTTAACCATAACAGATCCTAGCAGCACGTATATACGTCTGCTTAGCCTGTTACATGGACACTGTGAAGATTTTTGCCTCCATATAGCAAAATAAATGCTTAATTTTGAACTGTTGTATTTTACTGTCAGAAGTCAGTGTAGAAATTGGCTTCCTCTACAATACCTGTAACAGATTGGAGAGATGTAGGAAATAAAGGTGATTTTTAATGATATTACTAGAAGGCAACTAACCACAAGGGATTAAACTTACAGATATGGATTAAATGTTTAGACATAGTCCATTGTATTTAATCGCTTGGCTGAACAGTACTTCCAAAACTTCTGTTCAGCAGGGAAGGGAGTGGATGTGGGGTTTTTTAAAAACAAAAGCACAACTCAAAAGAAAGTAGCCTCTAGTTTCCAGTGCTGTCAATCTGCTTGAGTTTTTTATATAATTTATATCTATGTTTCATCTTAAGATAACTGTTTTAAATATATATAAAATGTGCCGATGTTTTATTTTAAATGTATTTAGATAATATCTAAAGAAACAGATCATCGTTTTATGCTAAAAAGACAGCTTATTAGTATTTTTTAAAATACTTGTAAAAATAATGTTCTGTGTAAAACATTTGTATTAGATAAGAATACGTATTTCGGGGCGGGGGTGTCAGTATTTTCCAGCTAATATTTACGGTATCTATATTTATTAGGGTTTTACTGTTAGGTTCACAGTATGCGCTGATCTGAGATGTTTATTCCTTTCATGCCTGTTGCTTCTGTTGGTAGTACATCGAGGCAGCAGAGGGGAGGAAAATGAAGTTCCAAAACCAATGGTCATGCTCAGGGCTGTAAGGAAGAATGTTTTTAACAGAACTCACATTCAGAAATCTGATAATCACTGTTCTTTCTTTACCTATACAGCCTTTGTTTCCCGAGATAAGCAGCTTTTCTCTTTCATGTGGACAGTTAATTATATTTAGGGGAGCTGCTGTTGAAACTGTGGAATGACTTTTAATCATCATGACTAGGGATTTTCCTGTTTTGGAAAATATAAGGGTGTATGTGAGAACTGAAGATGACATAATTCACAGTTTACATTAGACTTTCTAACTTAAATAAATTTTGAATACTCTTTTCTACCTTACTGAAGTAACATACTTAAATTTGTGCTTTGGTCTCCGAGAACCAGCTTTTATTATTGAAGATAAAAGTATGAACATTATCAATGTGTGGTGTTCGAGGTTTTTTTGAAAGGTGGTGGTTTGGGGCAAGAGTTGAATGGAGTTCAACAAAGAACTCCTTTTTAATGGAGTTCCGCAAAGCAAAGATGCGAACTGAGTAAACCCTGTGATTTCTAATTTAAATACTGTTAGTTGTGAGGTTTGCACGGAAGTTATAACTGACCTGTATTTAATTTCATCGCTTTCTTCTTTAAAATTCCATCTTGAAATGTTCTACTTTGCTCTGTCAATAGTATTTGTAAATGTACCATTCTCTGATGCTAGAATTACAATGGAATGTTTGGACTAAAATCATAATTGTGTATTTATCCTTTTGGGATGTCCTTAGAGAACCAGGCAGTGCCAAGAGCTTAAAAAGACTTTAAAAGATTACTTAAAACTCATTTCCATGCTGTGTGCTTCATGCATCTGGCTTAGAGGGAACATGCAGTACAAAGTCTAGAATTAGTTTTCATTTGCTTTGAATTCTTCTTGTGCCCCATAAGCCTTATTGTTTGGCACCAGCTTTGATTCACAAACACTGTATATGGGTGTTTTTGTTTTTCTTCTGTTGCTTGAAACAGCAAAGGGTACATAGTCAGTGGTAAAAGTTTTTGTAGCAAAACTTCCTTAATTATTGGGCCTTTTGAAAGAAAAACAAACACACACACACCAAAAAACCCCAAAACATTAGTAGATTAGTTTCTTGTACAGATGCTATTTCAACTGCTTTTGCAGATCGCGGTGGATAGTTAATATTGATCGGTGACACTATGTAAACGTAAACCAAGAAATGATGAATCATCTGTTTACTTGAGTCTAGAGGAGGCTAAGGCCAGTGTGCCCCAGGCTTATGGAAGTGTAATAATATTTTCAATAATTGTGAAGTGCTGAGAGTGGTTTACATGTTTTTCCAAAGATCATGTTCACAGTGGCATAATGTCCTGGAATTTTGGGGGAAATGTGCAAGTCATTGTCTTTCACCCTCCACAGGAGGATCAGTTTACGTTAGACCACATAGGCTTAGGTTAATGAAGTGTAGGGGGTCATATTTTCTGCTTGCAGTATAATACCAGTTGGTAGCTTCACATCATATATGAACCAGTGTGGGATGAAAACCAGGGATCAAGTGTCTTTAGAATGTAGAGCTGGAAGAACAGGCCAGTGTCCCTCCATAGAGGGGAAATGTGGAAAGTGCCATCTGCTTTGGGGACAAAAAGAGTCAGAGGAGAAAGAGGTATATCTGTGAATGGAGGTGGACAAATGTTCAGATGACTGGAGCTTTTTGGAGAGGTTCTCCTTTTTCTGTCCAGGCAGAATGGATAAGGCAGAGCATTAAACAATGCATATTAATGGTAAGTTGAAATATTTTTAGTACCTGAAATGACAGAACTTCTAATGAGTAGTCTGGAAGACCAATACTTCGCTTCATTTGGAGATGCCAAGTTGACACAAGTAAAATACGCGGCTTCTTATGTGTACCTAATGTGTAGACTGGCTTCATTCAGTAACACTTTGGTGCCTTTTGGTTAGAAAGCAGGTAACGTATCTTAGCTGATACTGATGTGTCATGTTGCAGTTGTGTTTCAAGGAAAAGGATATCTGAAATAGGGAAAAATGCAGAGATAAAAGACCAAGTTACTAATTTATTTTTTTCATTGGCAAGTAGACAAAGAACTCATTATGAAAATTAGGACAGCGAGGGAGGGGGACTGGTTTTTAGAAGTCCCTTGATTAGTTTCATGTTTGTTCCACAGACTGTTGTATTTAGTTATGTTGGTATTTACATGGTCTTAAGTAGGCTTTGAAGTTATCAGGTCACACCTTATTAACAAAAGCTAAGGAAGACAAGGGTGGATCGCACTTTTGTTGTCACCTTTGTTTATCTGGAGACTATTTTCTACGTGACCGGGTTAACAGCTCAGTAAGCCACCAGCACTGCTCTTCCACAAGTCGTAATGTCTGAATCTCAGTATCTAATACTGCACTTCTCAAAGGAGGTATGTAAAAGTAAGGTATTTGGGGGGAAAAAGGCAGGTCTGCTTTTGTGCTTTAACTTGGTCAAATCTCCCTTCAAAGTTTAAGCTGGACTTAAACTGCTTAAATTTGCAATGCATATTCAAGTTTCTGATACTGAAATAACTTGCCACGGCTGAGTACCTTTTTCTTAATACAGTGATTATAATCTACGCGGACTGGGCATAAGGTGTAGTTGGTTGGGGGGGGGGGGGGTTTAATGTTAGAAATCGTTATTTTTCCTTTTTATATAGGTAGGTACAATCCTGTTTGCTGAAACAGGCTTCAGAAACCATTTCAGGGAAAGTATTTCTGAGGTGCACGGAAAAGGATGGTTAAAAATTTCTGATACCCAGCAATTACTTCGCTCACATGGTACTACTTGTATTGAGTAATACAAGAGATGACGTAGGTCTTGTTCAGCTCGTGAGTCAGGATAATCTGACACTGCAGTCTGAATCTTTATTGCAAATCAGAGTCTAAACTTCACAGCAGAAAATGGTGAGTGGCTCACTTGCCCAGCAGACCTTAATGTGACTTGCTGATGCCTGTGAAATGGCTCAGTTGTTTTACCTCTGATTGGCAAACTCGATCACATTACAGTCTGTACCTCGGAGCAGGAAAAGTGCCGCAATATTCCCCAGCTGGGAATTGTTCGGAAGGGACCTGTTCACAGGCGCTCATTGAGATAATCTGTTGTTTTAAGTACAGATGGTACAAACGACTACAAAAGTTTGGCTTCAGTCTTTGGTAAATGAGGCCAGAAAACAAACAGTACCGGGGATGGCGGGGAGGAGGCGTGTCAAAAAGTAATTCAACATGAAGTTCGTGTTCAGTAATTAATGTGTGTTGAGTTTAGATTTTGTCACCTGAGTGAGGGCAAAATGGAAACATCTCATGGTACATTTGGTACATTAGAATCCTTAAATTGTTCTATTTACAGCTGTAATTCAGTGTTATTTTCTAAATAATACAAACAAAAATGTCCCCGTTTAACTGTGGTTTTACAGTTAATGGAGAGTATGACTTTTAAACCATCTGCATGTGATTTTTTTTCTTTTTTCCTCCTTACTAAGAGAATAATTTACTATTACATTAAAATTCTTTCTGTACACTAAAACAGAATTGTTACTGACTATTGGGGGTCAGATTCTGCTTCACAGAGGAAGGAAAATCTGAGGAAAGAGTGGATTGTATTTGCTGGGAAAGCTGGTATAGTGGAGCTGGCCAATTTGGGGGGGGGGGGGGGGGGGGGGGGAGCCAAAGCTGTAAGGAGAGCTTAGCAATTTTCGATCGTTTTATTCCTGCTGGCTCGTTGTCCGCTCATGCACTAATGCAACTTTCAAAATGTGTTCTTGAAAAATCATTTTCAGGCTTTGACAGATTCCTTAATGAGGTTTGAATTTTGAAGGCCTATTGAGCCTTTTAATTTTTATAGCAACTACTCTAATCTTCTTAAAGCAAAGTATTTGTCCAGAAAACCCTCCAACCTTAAACACGGTTACTAGGTAGCTTTAGGTTGGTTTGTATTTCTAGGCTAATTTAAAAAAAAAAAAAAAAAAAAAGATGTCTACATTAAGTTCACAAAGAGGTCAGGAGTAATTCAGTCACTGATCACTATGCTCTGTTTAGTGTCTATATGATCAAGTCACAGGAAGGGTCATGGGATTTAATTTTCATTCATGTTGTTAAAGTCTTACTTGTTTAGATAATTGGAGCCACTGGACTAGTTTGTGTTTGAGCTGGAAAGAAGTATCTAACATTAGGAAATCATGTAATGAGTTAAAAAAAAAAAAAATGCAGCCTTGGAAAAAATGGCAGAAAAAGGAAGGGAGCTTTGTCATTTCTTAATAGACATTTGTCTATTTCTTTTTTAATCTTTAGTGTATTAGAATCAGAATTTCACACCAGGTTTTAGTTCTCTTCTGGAGCACATCTGAATCACATAGGGTTTTTTTAACGTAACTAATAGGGATGCAAAGGAGCTAGTGCATGCAACAAAGCTAAGCTGAACAGTAGGAAGGGCAGTGTCCATACACAGTTTTTAAACAATGAAGTACTTGTCATAGAGGAGCTATGATCATGCAGGACAGCAATGATTTCACCACTGCTGCAGCCATCGAGTATCTCTGACATTCCTGTGGCACCTGGTACATTCCCCAGCCCTAGTCTAAGACACAACAAAGCATTAAATTATCTTTCCTTGGGGGGGGAGTTCATTTATTGAAAGGAGAAGATTGTCAGAATGCTGATGCTAGTTGAGGGAGGTACAGAAGATGAACAACTACACATAACCAAAAAAGAGCTAGTTTTTGGAGGTTATTCCAGGAATATGCCTGCTAGGAGTCCTTTTCTCTAATAATATCCTGAATAGGAGGTAAGGTTTCAGGTTTTTTGTTTCCTTTTCTCGCCTTCCTCCCTCCAACAAGATTCTGTTTTATAACTGATTATGTCAAACTAAAGGTCAACAGATCACAGTAGATCATTTTTATTTGGGGCTTTTTCACTGACTGGTACTCAGTAATGGTCAAGAGTTTTCAGAACAAATCCTGTTTGGACTTAGGTGTCCTCTTTTATCTGTAAACATAAAGTCTTCCCCCATACTGTTAAAGGTAAGTGTAAGGAGTAAAAATGCTCCACACACACCTTCAGGGTTCCCCTTAGACTTTTGTTTTACAGTCTGTAGTACCTGTGGACGCTTATCAACATAGCTATCTTTCAGCGGATCACCCCGTGTGCTGCAGCGAACGCGGCGTGGCTCCCCCACCAACTCTTTTCACGACAGATCCATTTCTACATTGTGTTACTAAAAAGAATTTAATTAACTCTTGCAAATGTTTTAGTTTCGTGACAGGCATATTTGCCTTGAAGCTTTTCACATATCTTTGCAGAAGAAAAGCTTTGTATCTAAATAACATTCTTGTGAGTTTTGAAAGGTTACAGTTGGGTCACTGGCACTTCTGTTGGTACATCTTTCACAGACTTCATTTATTTTGGCTTAACCACTGCGGTTGGGCACCTACTTGGTTTTTGACTGTCACCTCAGGATTTAAGTCGCACCAATGGAAAGCACAGGTTAATGTACTTCAGAGCTTTCTTCATGGCAAAAAAACTGGCGTGACCGCGTACATGGAACAAAAGGAGTTGTATAAATCTGTAGTTCACAACTAGAATCTAGGAATTTTCTTCAGTAAATCTACATAAGAGAAACACCTTTTGTTCTTTTAATAACAGAAAAGGTTGCTCTCTTACAGTTCGCTGGGACCTTGTCAGATGGTTTGGGAAAGACAATGGATAACAGACATCAAACCGAACGAGAATACATTCGATATCATGCTGCAACTAGTGGAGAACATCTTGTAGCTGGAATCCATGGACTTGCACATGGTAACCCTTAGCTGTAATTTTAACTCATTTCTCTCTTAAAAGTAATTATCAGATTGAAAAGAAGAGTTTGTATTACTCTTGGGTGATTATTTGAAGCCGGGGAAGTGGAGCGATCGTAGGCTTTATATTTGAATTTCAGTGCTTGCAGGTCAGGGTGGGGGGATTGTTTTTTTAAGTTAACAGAAACTACATTTAAGAATAAGGTCTTTTCACATGTAACTGTAAGTAAAAGCTTTTTTTCCAAATTAAAATGAAATTTCAAAGGAAGTTCATCCAAAACTTCAGTTTCTTTGTAGAGTCATAAAATACCCCTGCAGACAGTCTTTTGAGGGCCGGATATTAAAATAAAAAATAGTGTAGTTGGATTGTAGCTTTTTTATGTTTGCTGTCAGTTCCAGAAACTTGAGTTTCCTCAGAATCAGTACATCAGTTTAAATTAACATTTCACCAGTTGGGTTATTTTGTGGTTTTGTTTTGGTTTTTTAAGTCTACTAAGAAGTAGAGAAATTAATTTGTGTAAAAGACAGGGGACTAGGCTTAATTTGGCCAGAATCTCACATCAATTTAGTTCATGATTTATCCGTGGAGGAAAGTTAAATCAATACAAGCCAAGTTTAAATCAAATATTTATATTTTGCATCATCTTGACTCAGTTTGTTTAAATGTCATTCTTTTAGTGCAACTGTTGCAGCCTGCGTAAAGATAATCTGGCTTTCAATAAAATGGCAATCTTGTCTGTGCTGAGCAAAAGTCTTTATGCTGGACTTTTGTCATAAAGAGACACTGTAGGGATTTAAATGGATCAGGTTTCTCTCACCCCAGTGTGCTGTAAGTCTGATATAAATTACATTGGTAGAAATGCAGGAAATCTGAAATATGTCAGTCTTTGCTGAAAAGGCAATTATTAAAGCACTTCATTGTGTTGTATTATCCAGTAATTAGCAGGACTGTTTAGTCTTAATTAAATTTCTTTTAAAAAAGCAATTAACTGTTAAATCCTATCTGTTGAAAAGTAGGAATTAACCATAAACTAGAGTTAGTCAAGAGAAGTGATTTAAATACTTTGTGCTTCTCGAGTTTGGAAGTTAAGATGTACTTCAGTTACAGACCTTAAGAGAGTACTTGGCTGTTGAAAGCTGCAGAGCCAAATGGTGGTAAGCGTTTTTAAATGAGTGCTTAAGCCAGTTCACTGAAAATTGTGATATTCTAATCACGGACACAGGAAGTCTGTAAAGCGTGTTTTCAAATAAGATGAACTGTTCTAAGTCTTTTGAAGCCTCAGTAGGTTCTTGATTTCTTCAGAGCACTCGGATTCTCAGCAATGGAAGTGTGCACAGAAATGTCTGTCAGCAGCATCACAGTTAAAATCACACAATGCCAGTTTAAAATAATTGACTTTTTCCAGTGGAGAAATTCACTTTGCTATTTTCTGTCTCAAATTATATAAGCTTTTGTGGTAATAGAATTTTGTCACGTTGTAAGTAACCGCTTCACCTCGGGAATAGATGACGAATGTGTAAGTACAGCTGGGAAATAAAACAGTATAGAAATATTTTAAAATAACATAATTAATAATTAAGTCTTTTTCTGTGGGATATTATTGTCTGTGCATATGCGTGTGTATACTACATATACAAAGTATAAAGTTATTAGCTAATCAGTTGTGAAACATTTTTTGTATTACATTAAATGCACAGTACATTTCTATCAAGCTCGACAGTAAATCATTTAGGCAGACAGCATCAGCTGTGACAAGGCTCTGTAATTTTTAGAGGCAATATTTCTGGCCTACTTTGCTGTTCTTGTCTTTGCTAGGTATCATTGGAGGACTGACAAGTGTAATAACTTCAACAGTTGAAGGCGTGAAAACTGAAGGAGGTGTCAGTGGTTTCATATCAGGCCTCGGGAAGGGGCTGGTTGGCACAGTAACCAAACCTGTGGCTGGAGCTCTGGATTTCGCATCGGAAACTGCACAGGCAGTGAGGGACACTGCAACTCTAAGTGGCCCCAGGTCAGTAAGCAGTTCACATTTCCCATCAATAATACTGTAAAAATGCGTATTAATACCTGCCACAATTTCCGATCTGATTATCTTTCCTTACCCAAAGAAACAACAATTTAATCAAATTAACTGTGAGCTATTATTAGTCATGTAGCCCATTTCATTCAATTTGCTTTTTCTTTAATAGATAACATTTGTCGATACTGTAACAGGAGTGAAATTTGCATGGAAAAGCTGCAACATACAATAGGAATTATTAAGCTACATCATTTGATTAAAGCAGAATTTTTGAAAGGCTGATAATGAGATTAACCTTCCACCATGGAATCCTTATGCAGAGTTGAAATGGAAGAGTCCTTCTCCCTGCTCTACCTCCAGCTTCCATTTAGCTGTGTAGAAAAACAATTCTTCAAAGGTTTTTGAAGAGTTCTGGCATCAATGTAGTGTCATTATCTTCTAATTTTCGTTTTGTACAATCGTTCTCGCTTACAAAAAGTGTAGATATATGCCCTTAGGTCTACATGCTTATCTGTTTACCTATACATATGTGGATGTTAGGTGTCAGCACGTCAGGACAGATGCTTTGCCTTGCTTCCTGTGTCCAGTTACTAGCGTAACGTGGTCTCTACAAAATAATGATGATTACGTTTAAAGCAAATGAATGTTCATTAGCACTGACTATGAATGTGGAAGAGGGAAAGGGCTAAGTTCTAAAAAGGCTGCTGTGAGAGAAGATTCTTTTTACTCTTTGTGGCCACAAGTTTACTTTAGGTGATAGTACTATGCCAAGAAGTCCTCTTGTATGTATGGGAGATCCTGTGTGCTGAAGAAGTGAAAGAAAATCCTAAGTAAATTTGTTGGCAGAAAACTTAGAGAAAAATGTTTGCAAAATGTTGGGTTTTCTGGTTGTTTTGTCTTCCCATTTGGCTTTTCCATTTCCTGTGTTTTATTATGCCATGCTTGGAGTCCTGAAGCGTCTACCATCAGTGTTTCAGTAAAGAACAATAAGCTTGATGAAGTGTGAGTGAGGTGCAGGAAACTTGAAAAGTGAACCTAGGTGTACTTTGTTGTGAAAATGGAAGTGTTTACAGGTATGCTTATGCATTTGGTACTTAGCTTGATTTGTAAAACCAAGAGGTCAAGGATTACAATTTGGTGAGTACATACGTGTACTGAAAATTACATGAGAACTCTAAGTGCATCCCTGAGAAAACACATCTACTGATTTGCTTGTACGTGCCTCCATTTTGTGACTGTACAGCCTCTTATTTATTTAAAGGTGGGGAGAAACACACCTGGCTATACTGTTAGTTGTCTTACCAGTTGGACTGTGTCTTTATTATAGTTTGTTTCAAGAGACACATATACTTAAAATTAATGTTTTGACATAATTCTATGAGATACAGCCTATGCACAGTAGCGATGATGTTATCAACAGTTGATAAACTAGATAACAACTGGGAACGGGAGGGCCTCCAGCCAACCTTACCTCTAGCTTGTGTTTGCTTATGTGACATATTCCCTTTAACTTGTTAACTGTCAATTAAGAGATGAGCTTAAGACAGATGAGCTGAACCACATTTTTGCTTCCACTAGATTCTGAAATACTGTTGTCATTGATGAGCACTGTGAAATTATTTTACTCTTTACACACACTCTGCCAAAAGCTTCTGACCCAGCAACCTTCTACAAGTGGGGGTGAGGGGAGGAACCCAAAAGAAAAGCCTTTCTCACTTACTACACTTCTCTACACTTCTCCAGTCTACAAAATCTGATCAAAACTTTTTTTAGATAAACAAATGCACTTGAGAATATCTAGATAATGTAGGAGGGGAAAAACCCCAAAAAACCACGCTACCACCTATAAGCAACCTTGCACTCATGTTTTGTTCGGTAAGGTTTTTTTTCTTTTTTATGTGCTTATATAATGAAGCAACCAAATTGTTCTTTCGGGGGTATAAAAAAAAAAAACCAAACCAAGAAAGGATTTGTACATTTTTTAGACTGCTGTGTACCAATATCCCCCTGCCGCATTTGTTAACTGTTCAAATATGTGTGGTTTGGAATCAAAATAGAACAGTGTTCCAAACCCGAGTTGCTGGCTCCAGTTGAATATTCCGTTTAAGCATGCTGGGCCATCTAGACTCTTCCAAGCTAAGTACACAAAAACAGCTAACCCTGATGAAGTTTATGGCAGTAACTGATCTCAAGTGTAGTTTTGAACAATTGAAGAATGTGAGTTAATAAGCGTGGTAAAAGCCACCTTGACCTTAACTATGAGACTGACAGCGTATGTGCAAGTTTTGGTGCGAAGTTGAGTCAACCAGTTAATTACAGTTGCATTTAAATAGCATGATACATACCTGTAAATTATAGGCCCCTTGCAAGTCTCTAATTACATAGTTGAATTTTTAAAAAGCCCTGAATTTAAGCTGCTTGACTTTAACCATTGGATCAGTTTTGAGTGAGATGATGGATTTTAACTGAGGTTGTAGGTTTTCCTAAAAGGCGTGTTGTCATTCCAGCGAAGTTACTGAATTGAACCGAACACTGAGGAAGACTCGGTAGCTTGTGATCATGCAACATGGACCTAAGTCTCTTCTGGCTTCAAAATGTATTGCTTTGTACTGGGACTCGTGCAGCTGGCACAAACCCTGTGTTTGGAACGTGGAGCCAGACCAGTACAGCTGAGATGCAGACGATGGCTTTATAGCTTATGGTGGTAGTTTAAAAGGTGATGTGTTTAAAGTACAAGAAATTTTTTTTAAAATCTGACTTTAGGCTGGACTTTTTCGAAGCTAATCTTATAGCTTACTATGTAATCATATAATTTCTTATGCTTGTTATTTATTAATAAAGTTGCCTTAATACTTTTACATTTTAATGCAGAGGAGAGCATAAAATAGTTGTTGACAACGCAGCATACATCTAATTTATAAACAGTTAATGCCTGTGACTTGATACCTTTTTTTGAGTGGGTTTTATGTGTTCCAAGTACTCTAGTGTCATATACAAGAGTTCTGATTATTTCCATATTTGTCATATGCTGCCAAAAGTCTTAAAAGACCAGTTCAAAACAGGAAAGCTGTTATGTCTCTAGATATGCTTGGAAAGCTCTCTCCTAGAAACGTGTTTTAAGTCCTAGTGCAGCACAAGTAAAGTACATTTATATTTAGATGTGTGTCTAACTTAACAAGTAGTGCAGGAAACTGCCATTATGGCTTTCTCTCAGGCTTCTGCCAGGTCAGTGCAAGTTTAAGATTATTCTTGAACTATTGTTGAAGGGTTTGTGTTCTTTTCTGATAGTCACAATGTGAAACTTAGAAGTACAGAGATAACTTCATGACTTACCCAATTCTAATGAATTCTGTCAGGGAACTAGTCTGCATTAGTAAAGACTAGCTTGAGATTGGCAAGCCATTAATGGTCACAGAAAATTCTTACGTAAATACTTGATTTTTTTAAAAATGTACTTCACCTGGAAAGAAGCAGCCTGTGCTAGTTGTTCTTTTGCTCACCACTTTCACACCATCACTCAGAAATGTGCAGTGAGGTTGCAAAGTTTGAGGCGATGTCAACAGCAGGTGATTTTATTTTTTTTTTCCTTTGTGTGTCCATCTCTCTGTTAGCTACAATTTCGATTCTAAGGTCAAAAGCAGAAGATTTGAGAGCATGAGTATCAGTGATTCTGAGAAGAAGTAGTAGAAAATATGAACGTAACTGTATGGAACACCAACTCGGAATATACTGCAAAGAGTATATTCTCAAGGTTCTCAAGTTTTAAAGATAAATATTGCTTGAACCTTAACATCTCTGTATGTATCCCAAATTCCATCCTGACCTTGGACTTGATCTGACTTCAAGAGTCTTTACAGTAATGTCAGTCATGTATGGGCTACGACTCTGGTGAAGGAGACATTATCCTTCTCCTGGTAAGCCCTTCCTAAGATTTTCCTAGAAGCCAGAGAGAAAATATGTTTATCAGCTACTATTCATTGTGTTGTGTAAATCTGGAAATGTTGCATACAGGACAGTTTAGCTGATTCATCGGTCTAATCTGGAAATGACTTGGGCAGTGTGATTTCGTTCATATCCTCTTTCCTCTTTTTTCCCAGTGGGATAACAGGTCTTAATAATTAACTGTTTCCTCAAATGATGGGTTTTCTTTTGAGCAAGTTTGTCCATTTTACTCCTGTGGCACCCTGTTAAATGGCTGCAGACATTGGCTTTTCCTCAGTGTTAGCCCTGCCTCCCATCTTCGGTCACTGCCGAACTTGATTTTATGGGTTTACATTCTTCAGTCATTAGTCTGTCCAGATTCTTCCACTGCTGTTGTTGAGCTACTCTGAAGTCCCCCCAGTCTGGAAGTTCCCATCAGTATTGTGTGAAAAGGGACTGTTGTGTCCCTGTTCTGTGACAAGCTGTGCTCTGCAGTCATCCAAAACTGTGCTGGCTGGTTTTACTGCCATATCACATTGCAAATTGATATCCAGTTTTCTGCTTGCTATTTTTCCACAAGAGGTTTTTTTATTTTTTGTTTTATTTTACTGCTTTGCAAATGTCTCGTTATCATTTAATATTTGTGTTCTGGATTATTTTTCCCCAGATGAACCAGGTTGCGGTTTTGTAGGTTGAATCCCATTTCATTTCCTGCCATATTTCTGACCTCTTCAGGTTCTTCAGAACTTCACTGTCCTCGCTGGAGTTTTAAACACCTCTTAGTTTGTCCTCTCCAGATAGAATTTTACATGCCGCTTTTACTAGATCCTTGAAGTTATGCGAGTCTGGTTTTGTGCCCGTACATTTTGCAGCGCCTCAGTAGACCCTTCTCCCCGCTTTAATCATTTTCTGGTACCAGTCTCACCGGCTGAGTGTTCTTCTGTTAGGTTCTAGTTTACCGCTGGTCACTTTCTGTAGTTCTGTTGGAGGTCCTGTTCTGTTCTCCAAATGTCTGCTCTTGCTTGTTGCGTAAGTGAATGTAGATTTTCTTGTGGGGGAAGTAGTTCCTCAAGCTGCAGCCCTGTACCTCTTCAGTATGGATAATTTCATCTCAAAACCTTAACTTTTTTTCTGAAAACGCACCAGCTATTTTAGTTTCTTAACTAGAAAGAGACAATAATCCACCATCTAAGACCTAAAATTATTTCTAAATAAATGAAGCTACCTTTAAGAATGAACACAAAATGTTTCTCTATTCCTTTTTCCTACTCAAAGAGTGCTTTTTACTGCCACGAGACACTTCTGGCTTGTAGTTGTGACTAAGGTTTTCTTTTCTACAGCTTTCTGTAAGAATGATTTTTTTTTTTTTCTTGCCCTTACACAGAATTATTTTCTGAAGGAATGACTTGGATTAGAAAGAAGTGCAGTCTTTCCTAGACTGCACAGAAATAACTCTTACATGCTGTATGTCAGGAAATCATAATAGGACTTTTTGTCAGAAAAGTCTCAAGTAATGATTATATTTGACTGTGAGTGGAATTCTGTTGAGATTGCTTTGCATATTTGCTCCACTGGTCTACTTCCCCTTAAAGCTCTATGGAAGGAATTCAAGCAGTTGAGGCACGTTGTTACACTTCTGGAGTGCCTAAAATCATGCGAGTTGAGGATGGAGTGCACTGCCGTCCCTCATTTCCCTGCACTTCTGATCAACATACTCATACAGTGACTAATCCTAAAGAAGTAAGTCCTTAAAACTTACTATTTCAAGAAATAAAAATATAGTTTGGAAAGGGATCTGACTTTAGAAATAAAGGCTAGTAGAGTTAAGCCCAAGAACTTCTGTGTTTGAGAAAGAAATACAGGGGGGCAGCTTTTTTTTCGCGCCCTCCTCCAGCACTGACAGGCTGGGCATCCCAGTTTCTTCCCTTTGCCTTCCCCCTCTAGGACAGAGAGCTGAAGGGTAATTACTTGGGAGCACAGCCTCTGTTCTTCACAATAAGGCAGAATTTGCTATGCATGGTTGAAGAAAATAACTGATGTTTTCATGATTTTTTTAATCCACAGGATATAGTGAAAGAAAGATGAACCTTTAAAACATCACATTTGCTTAATCATATTTTATTGCAGAGTCTCTAATTCTAGAGCTGCATGGATAAGAATGTCACGATTTCCAGAACAATACATTGTTCGCTGTAGGAAAGCACTGTTAGCTGCTTAGCACCCAATAGAAGTCTGATGATTTGTAGAATCCAGACTGCGCTAACATATCCCTCTCCCTTTCCTTTTTAGAGGGTTGAATGGTCATGAATTGGTACCTGCTGTAAAACCAAACTATAACGCCTTTTTATGCATTACTGCAAATACCTTGCTTTATGTCTGAATAGTGTTTCCAGGAGGTTATTGCTAGGTATCTGCATTACTAGATACTATTTATATTTGGGATATTTGTGAAATCAGTTGTCTTTACAGTTGGTTGTCTTTGTCCCCTTTTTTGAACTTGACTCAATTTAACTATTTGGAAGGAGTGGAAGAAAAAAACCAACAGCGTTTGGACCTACAGCAGCAACATAGTACTTCATTAATACTGTATAGTTGTGGTTGCTTTCACATCTGCTGTATATGAATGTTTTTAAGTAATAGGATGTTTTAGAAAAAAAATTACTGGCTTGCATTAGGTAATGTTTAATCATGCAGGTCTTACATTTTACATGTATTATATCTGATTAGCCTCTGGAGCTTATGAGTTAGACTTTGAGTAGCAGGGTCTGAGATAGGAAAACTTGAAAACAAACACCTTACCTATTTTGAAAAAGACTTTTTTTCAAGCCCAAGAGTTAAAGTTGCTGAGGCTGTTCATTAGAGCTCCCCTTTGCATTGTATTGCCGGGTTGTTATGCACCCTACATGTTAGCAAAGAAGTTCTGGATGGTTTAAATTCCTATAGGGAGTGCTAAACCTTCAGTTAAAACTTATGTAACTTCTTTTGTTTAAAGCTTTTTTGCTTTGCCATGACAGAATGTATTCCTACTGTTAAAACTGAACAAAACCTTGGTTTAAGAAAACTCTGTGGTCACTGAGCTCACCATTGGTAACGTGTCCGTTAACATTAAAGCGGGAGACTTTATGAGGGACTGAACTGTCATTCTAAATAGCAGCATCTATTTTGTAAGTAAGAAAGATTTTCTACTGAAACAGTAGTGTTTAACTTGACATTTGAGGGCAGAAAGATACCCTGGATGCATTCAGACTGTTGGTTAAGGGACTGACAGGGACAGCGGCACTGGCAGGGAGTGTTGCGAGGGGAGGACAGGTGAGTAAAAATGGAAGAAGTTAAAGTGAATAATGCTGAATAGTTAGCTGAGCATAAAACGTGAAATTATGTTTTTTCTTTAGCTGTCCATTCATTATTAGCAACAAATAATTTCAAAAACATGAATGAATACAAAGTTCTTACTGTCACAGTCTCCACAAACCCAAAATATTTACTAGCGCCTTGGTGAGTTACAACTGGGGCAAGTATGTTTCCATCGCTGGTTGAAGGGTGCTGCACCCAGTGAAACTCGCATAGCTTTTGCCTTGAAGAGAAGACTGCTGCTACGCCTGGGTTCAGAACAGGAAGCAGGCTAAGCTTGATTTCATCATGTACAGTAACGGCTTTGGAAAAGGTGCGAGTTTGGGAGGAGAAGGCTTTACGTTGTATTAGGCCAGCCTGGTACGAAGGGAGAGATGGCTGAAAATGCACGTCATGGGTACGGCACTGGCTCACGTTCAAATGCGACACTTCTGAGGGCATGGGGAGGCTGCTGCTTTTCAGACAGGCAGACGTTTGCAGTAGGTAACTAATGCTTTCCAGTTCGGTTAAATCCAGGGCACTGTCATGTAGGCCTGGCGCAGTCCATCAGAAATTTAAGCAATTATGAACTTCCTTCTGAAAAGAGCTGATAAATCCTTTGTTGGGTTCACCACAGATTTATTCTACTACTTACACTCTAAGTGACAATTAAGAGGACTGCTCCACAAAATGGAATTCTTATGCTGTGTGCCCACTTCACGGTATTTAGCTATTAACTAAAAGGAATGCATCTAGACAGGGAGAAATTTTTATTTCCTTAGGAAATACTTGTATTTCTAGAGCCTGCATATTTTGTCAAATTATCTTCTATTTCAGCAAAAGTTTTTGGACACCAAGGCCAAAAAGTAAAAGGAACACCTTTTACTGTGTTGGATGTTCCCTGTTTTCTGGCATTCATGTGGTTTTTAGATCCTTCCTTATTCAGAAAGCACTCTGCTAAATGATGCTGCTGTTTCGGGGTATTCTATGTAATAATTTTCTTCGGTTAAAACAATTAGAGAGCTGCAGATTTAACTAGTCTGCAATGGTGTCTCCTAGAATGGAATTGGAGAGATTTTGAAAAAGAAAAAATTATATTCATGCATTAGCATCAGCAGAACAAACGTAAAACCTCATCGAAGACCAACCAGTAAAGTATTCACCATTTCCATTCACAAATCTGCTTGCTTAGAGTTAGGTGGGAGAAGTTGAAAGCATATGCACACCAGAAACGAACAAAAGCTTTATTCAAACAGACACGTCTGTTGGAACGTACCAGGACAAATCGTCAGACTGCATTAAACCAGTCCGACTTGATCCCCAGAATTGAAAAAAAATTAATACACATTCTGTGGGTTTATAATATCTTTTGGCCCTCTTACTAGTATTTTCAGTTCATAAAAATAGGAGGAAAGATGAAACTGGTGTAATAAGAATATGGCATTTGTTTATTTACTTATTTCTAAAGCACAAATGGCATGAACTGCTCACCAGCACAGCAGCTTTATGACCTCACGTCCTGAAATACCTGCTGCTTGTGCCGAAGGGGTGAAGTCTGGTACAGCAGGTCTAGGGCAGCTTTCTGGGAGTGCGTTTTACTGGTCTACACTGATGGAGGTAAGCAGAGATATTTTCTGTACCGAAGAATGAGTACACAGGTACCTTTATAGTATGTGCATGATCAGTAAGAGTCCTTGTGGTTTTCCATGTATGTATTTGTTTCTCTTCTGGGTATTTGGAATACCATCTTTCAAGTTGTCTTTCCATTTGCTTTCACACCAGATGGTTTTGACTTCAGATCATGTTAAAGGTTTCTTTACATCCTTAATTTTGTGACCTGTATCAAGAAGTGGCCTTTAATTACCACAGTAATAAAGCTTTGAGGAGGGAGTATCTGAGTGTACCCAAAGGGGACTTTTTCTACTCTGAGACCAAATATAAAGATGTAGGAAACGCCCGTTACATACAACATGAAAGTCTTCTCTCCTCTGTATACTGCATTTCCAGTAGTTTTGTGTCTTACTAGAATTACTTCCTACGTCTTTCTCCCAAGCATAAAATATCACGGCATCAGGTTCTCTGAGGTTCCTCCATGAGTTTAAAACAGTAGAAATGCTAAACCATGCGGCTGGCCAGGTGGTGCTGTTTGTACTGACAGGTTATATTTTCAAATTAAAAGATACAGCATTGCTTTAAAACTAATCCCACTTCTAAGCAGTATTTTAAGCCAGATTAGTTGAGGTGCGTATTTATGTAGTAATTACGGGCTTACTGGAAAGTGAGGGACCTTGCGGCAAGGTATGTGCTAACGCACCGCCAGGCTGTTTACCTGTCGCTAGATGGATTTTTGCCTCGGCCGTTAACGGTGCGGTTTTCTGTTCAGTCCTAGTCCGGAGCCTGTAGATGGGAGCCCAGGGCCTGCTGGGATGGGGTTTTACACTTGTGCTGTCCTTTTGCCCTTCCCCTGAACTCTTTTCATTTCAGTCATGAGCAAACAGTCAGTGCCTGAACTAACAACCCTGCAATCCTCCAAAGCACGCCTCGCTTACAGTACCAAACAAAGGGAGGCCCGCGTGGGCCGGCCCAAGCCAAGGAATGCAGCTTCGGGGTTCTGCTCCATAAATTTAACCAGCACGACAAAAAGGAGATAATATGAGCCTTCGTGATGATCTGAAAGGGGGAGGTTTGTGTCCCATTGATTGCGGTCTGGCCTATTGCCAGGCCCCGAGCCTGACCGACAGTTGAACCATATCGTTAAGGCGTGTAATACAGCTCAAGTCTTGTACAGCAGCCAATGAGTACATATCCAGAGGGCAAAAGTTTATAAAGAGTTGAGGCTGTCCTGTTTAACCCTCTCACACTGCATGTAATATATACTGCTGCCATTCAGAAATAGTCACATTGCTATTAAAAATGTAAACCTTCAACTTTCTTTACTTGGAAAAAATACATGTGTGTCTGATTTCTAATGCGCAGCAGATTTATAAAGTGATCTGAGAAAAATATGTAAAACTGATGGGTTTTTTACCAAAAAAAAAACCCAGCCCACTTTTTTTTCAGTCCTACTTTATCCATAGTTAGTTACTTTTTTGTTCAGAGATGTCTTCTGGGTTGTTCTACAAACTGTTTCATACAGATGGAGCTATTTATTGCCTTGATGTCACCTCATTTAGCATGTGGCTGGTATTTTTATAGATAATTTTTTCACCTAATGTTGCTGTTAACATGTGGAACGCTCTTTATCAGTTTTGTAAGTACAGCCAGTTGATTTGAATTGTTCTTGCAACTCCTAACTTTAAATATCAAAACACACTTTCTGAGTAGCTTTTAGTTCGGTGAAGTTTGTGCTAGAGGGCTTTGCTGTGCCTGCTGCTGCCCTGCTTGTGTTGTGCTGGCTGAGAAGTAAGTATATAAAGGAGGGTCTGAAGAGAAAACATAGAGTCATCACAGGTCATTTCACGTAGCTCTTGAGGCACACCTAGCAGTTTGTGTCCTGGTGCTGGGCCAGGGCCCCTGTTCGCTTTCTTCTCCAAAGAGGATTTGCTTTCCCAGAAAGATAGGAGTATAGTGTGGAAACATCTCTGTTACACTCGAAGTAAGGTGACCATGTTCGCTTTTACAACAAGTGGGCATTGCTTGGCCAGCATTGGTGGTGTTTGATGGGACCATTATAAACGGGAGCACAGAAATAAGACTGATGGTCCATCTGCTACACTGCCCTGCCGGTCAGCAGACTGTATTCAGAAGTTGTAAGACCTCGCGCTGTGCCCCGAGGCGCAGTAATGTTACGGCCCTGGGCGCTTTAATCTTCACTAAGGCATGTTCAGCTCGTGTTTTTCAGACGGGTGTTTGCAAGAAATCCCTGCTAAGCACCCTATCTTTTACATGGAATCAGAAGGTGACTGGGAGCATTTTTCAACACGTTTGTGCAACAGGGAACTTTAAGGTGACAGCTCTAGTCATCACTCTGTGATCAGTACAGGAAGAGTCTGGGAGAAATTGGAAACCGAGATGGCAGGGTTACATTTTGTTAACTTCTTAAGCTTGCTATCAAAATGCTTGGAAAAGTGTTGGTTAGCTGCACAGCTATTACAGTCAGAGGTGGAGCAAGTGCCAAAGGTTGAAGACTGGTTGATGCACAGTCGTCTAGTATGCAAGCGCATACAGCTTATGCAGGTCCTGGATTTGTAATATGGATGTCATAAGAATGTGCCATTTGGGTGAGTACATCTGCTGTTCTGCTGTTTTTAAAGAAGTGGTTCTTGATGTCTTAATTAAGCTTTTCTCACTTCCTTTTGAACTTGGAGCCTGAAGAAGTTGTATACAGTCGTAAACCAAATGAATAGTTTTCAGTTTTGTTTTGATCTTGCATACAAAAGAAAGGGGAAGCGGGGAGAAGAGCTACATCTCTAAGAAGTAGGCCGGAACAGCCTACATGATAAACAGTTGCTTCTTCAGCATGCTGTAGTTCTCCTAAAAGTATATTGGGTCAGATAAAGGTCTTCAGCATCTGAGCTGGTAGATCCCTCAAAAGAGGAGGGATTTGACTGTAAGTGGGAGGTTTTAACCCTAGGCACCATTTATTTGCATGTTTCTGCCTGAAACTAGCATTTTGGGAACACATTTAACAAGCACAATATATTCCATGCATTTGCTGGAATAAACGGTGCATATAAGCTTCCTCAGATAGGCAGTCAGCAGGGAGCTGTCTGGCTTACGATTTTACACATTCTTGCATCTAACTGAGACATTCTAATGCCAAGTCCAACACTCAGACTGACTGCACTGCGTGTGCGTTTTTAACACACCTTAAAAGCATCTATGTCTGAATCAGTGCATGAATTCCATCGCAGAGCTGTGCCAAATCTCGGGGTTCAGGCATCAAGTCTTCAAGAAATTATCTGCCTAATGGGAGCTGCACCCCTGAAGCCCAACACTGGGGAGGGGGCAGCTGTACTCACCCTTGGAAATACAGCGTTACCATCTGCCAGCAGAGTCGCAACGGAACATGAAATCTAGATTGCCATAGGTTTTTCTGAAATTGGGCCAGAGTCATTTAATGTTCTCAGACGCAGAGAACTAGCACATAAAAAATAATGCTGTCTGGCCGCTTATGCTCAGGACGTTGCTGCTTATCGCAAGGGTTCAATGTTTGAAACTAAGTACATCAGTGAGGAAAGAATTGTGGAAACAGTGCATTTTTAGTATTTTGCGAAGGTGTGATACGAAACACAGTCCATACCAGAAATGGCATACGTTTGCGTTCATTTTTTATCCTTATGAACCTGTGGTACGACTGCCTCAGCTGTAGTTGGTTGCTGTGGTGGCTGAACTTCTAGGATAGTTTTTAAGGTATCCATTGATAAGGCATTTAATTGATCCTGGCACTTCTGAGTAGGCTTTACACCGTGTCCTCCCATTACACGGCTATGAGACAAGTACTGTCTTCATTCTGCATTCTGTGGAAATCATGTGCATGGGATGGTGGTACTTACAGAAGGCTGCAGGTGCAGTTCCGTCTTGAGCAACTGTAGCAGGTATTTTAGTTTTTGCGTATTTTATGACAGAAGATGTAAGGCTATTCCTCCTTTAACTTACCCGATTAAGTCACTTCTTAATATCTGAAATGCACTAAAGCCTCTTCAGACAAAGCACTCCCTGTATTTATGAAGCAGACTTTTCCTGTAGCCAAGTAAGTAACAGGTTTGATATTATTTCTTCAAAATATTAGCAGCAATTGCATTGTTTCATAGGCTTGTATTACCTGCCAATTTTCCTTTGTTTGAACGGAGGTTGTTTTATAATTATTTCAAGGGGATAAAAATTGTTCCCAGGCTGAAAGTCAGTATGCCAAGTTACAGCCCAGAGCAGGCTTTTATCAATAAATTTTATACAAACCTGAAAAAACAAGTTTACAATGGAAACACTGACAGAATTTGAGCTATACCAGAACCAGTAAGTTACTGCTTTATATGGGTTGGAATGATGAGGTTGTTAAAGTGCAACACCTTTATGAGTGCGACACATTGATGACAGTTGCTGGAAGTTTTGGCAGCAAGACCTGGGTCTAGCTGAAGAAAATTATTACTAGAGTATTACTAGAGAGTACAATATTACTAGAGGGGAGAGCCTGTGGCCAGAGATCTCTTTGGAGGCCTTACAGGGCTGGTTGGCACACCCGTGTTTGTCAGCGGGAGTGGACTTGGGGTTTTGGTGACAGGCAGGTACAGCAGGTGAAGTCTCTCTGAAGAGATGTCAGAATTGCATCTCCTTGCGCTTAGAGCTGTGGTTTGTGCAGGATTTGGGGTGTCCTTGATCTCTTCCCATTACGAATCAAGACCTGTATGCATGCTGAATTCGGGCTTTTTGAACAGATTCGTAGTTGCCCCTGCGGCTCTCTTACCAAGAGGACAGATTAGAAATTCCACAGATACACATTTTAAATGAGAAGTTGTAGCCATTGCTGTGTCAGTGATAGGGTTTTTCCTTGTTGCTTTTTTCTTCTCAGGAGAAGTTGCTAAATTTCCTAAAGTTGTTTTATGCTGCATAATAATTCTAGGTGTGATACTGAGAAAACTGAAAGATGTAATAGCAAAAAGACACTTTTATTTGTGTATCATTTTAGAAGTGCAATGTTTTGTTTTCACAGACTATCATCTGTTGATATACAAAGCTTGATACCTTCTGATTTTTCTTTCTTTAATGTTTTTGTCAAAGCAATCTAGGTACAATTAAAGGGAATTTTTTAGGTCAAAAAGACACTCAAAGCTGAGTAACAGTTACTGTTCTCAGAAACAGTGTATTTATGCACCTCCACAAGAATCACGTCCACATACCCAATAGTGTAAACGTCATAGGGGGTAAACGTGTAGCGAAGGAACAAGGATAAAAGTAATTCTGTAAAACATGTGATGTCTCTTGCAGAGTTGTTTCAGTCTAAGTTGGTAAGTAATTATCACCGATAATACCCGAACAACTTCCTTACATCAGTGGGTCGGTGAGCTGTTTGATTACAAAATTTCTGGCTTAAAACTGGTCAACTGAATCACAAGAATTCCGTGAACTGTTAAGCAGAAGCCAACCAATTAACACCGTTAACTGCTTTTAGTGTGCACAGTCATCTGCAGTGAGATTCTCCAGTGTTCAGCTTTGTCTGAAGAGTGAGGGACTGGAGTGTGTGCCTCAACCTTCTGACACCATTTCCAGTCTCTTTGTGTCTTCATTCAGCAGCACTCTTCCCTGCTGTGACTAGTAGACATGAGGGCATTTCTGTCTTGCATTGCCTTTGTGTGCTTATTAAAAAAGAATCAGTAAATCTGTTGAGTGCGTGTTTAATGTAACGCAGATGTGGGCACACCACTGTTCATTCTGCTTTACAAATCTTCAGCTTTTTGTATTTCATCAGTGTTGCTTATTATTTACAGAAGGTAACTTGAGACAGTAGAACAAATTTTTAGATTAAAAAAATCAAGTTGTGTGGAATGTTTTTAGCTGTCCAGACCAAACAGAGCAGTTTGCCAAGGGGCTGATGGACTAAATCAATGCAATTTATGCTAGCTGTAGTGGCACTTAGTTGGAAAGCAGCTGACCTTCTTATCACCAAGATGAGAATTACCTTTTATCACCAGGATGAACATTTTCGCGCGGAGGAGCAGAGGGGACAGGAAGCACTGTACTCTTAAGTACTTCTTCCATTTAAAAACAAAACCTAAAAACAACCCACAACCAAACCCACAACTCAGAAATTGCCAAGCCTTCCACACATTCATTGTGGTGCCTGGAACTTCTGTAGTACTAGTACTTTCTCTCTGACCTGCTTCTAAGCCAGACGTTAGACACCTCTGTTCACTAACGTTCTGGTTTCTATGGAATGGGTCCGATTAAAAGGCCCCGTTCTTTCCTTGTTTTTACATTAATCTTGTTGCAGTGCTTCATCAGACACCTCCTCTCACGGTACTACAGACTATTAGTTGAATGTTTATCTGAAAGATGGTTAATGTAAAAACCATTATGCAGTGTTGTTGCTCCCTCCCAGAGGGATGGGTGTCTGACTGTCCTGAATGCACAGCAGGGAAGTGTCCAAGTAAAAAGTTACTGATTGGCCAATAGTTAATTAAAAACTGTAGATGACGCTTCAGACGTTCTCTCTTTGAACTTGTCAATAGAAGCTACAGGTGCTGTAGAGAGATTTAACAGGCAATGGGGGCTTCTTGGATAAGTGAAATTTTGCCATTTTACTGCTTTTGGAGGTTCAGAAGTAGGACAAAGAGCAAGGTGTGAATTACACTGGTTGGAACCTTTTTATTTCTTTGGAACTTGGCCTCAACATTTTGCATTTCATGAAGGCAAACGTGTGCTTTTGTTTACTACTTTGTAAGAATCTAATAGGTAAAACCAGGCATTTATTGGTTCACCTTTGGTGTAGGTTCAGAAAGATAATACAGTGTCGCGTAACTGTACCTGGTACAGATGGATCCTGTTTATATCTAGAAAATCCAAGGGGCAGGAGAGGTGACCTGCTCCAGCAACATAGTACTTAATGGCGAAGTTCTAACCACTGCGTACAGCTGTTACCCAGCTGAATAATTTCAAGTCATACGTAGGTTGTGGAAGTCATCTGTTTACCTGGTGTTCAGGTTATTCTGATTCAGAGAAATGCTACTAATGGAAGAACACAGTTTTAAGACATGGCACTTTTTACAAATGAGGAAAACTAAGTACCTTTATGCGGCAAATGGCAATTTTCATACTGGCATGTTTTAGCTTGGCTGCGTAACACTGTAATTAACTAATGAATGGCTAACCAAAACGGGAAGCAGTGCAGCAGGACAGGTAAAGCAGTGAGAACATCTGGCAGCAGAGGTAAAACTGAAAATTTGGCTGGTAACATTTTACTGGCACTATTAATGACAACGTTTGTTATGGTTTCTTAAGCCCCTGCTCTGTTTCGCATTCTTCTAGTTGGCGAATTTCCACTCTTCATTTCATCCTCCCTGCTGACAAACTGACTTGCCATCTTAGCGTAACCCTAGTTCAGCTGAAGTGAAGTTTCTCTCAAAGATGATCAGTGACAAGCAGCACTTCTGAGCCACTGAAACTTGTTACACAGGTCAGGGATGTAATATTCTCATTAACAAAATCAGAACTTACCAGATAGTCATAATGTATTACAAATATAATTTGGCTGATGTTTTTCACTGCTGTGCTGGAAAGCCAGTATCTTTGGCTTCTGTACCTTGGGTGTTGATACCAGACGGAGCGATGATAGCCAAAACACACCGAGAGGCCAGTCACCCAGTGGAGAGCAGCAGAGACGATGTAAGTCATGAATGACATATAAGAGAGTCTGTTTCAGTAACATTTACTGCAGCCAAGAAGGGAAGGGGCAAAACCCATGTCTGTCACCATTAAAAGGCACGGGTGTCAAAGACTCAAAGGAAAACAAATTTTAAAAGGGTGCACGGGTTCCAGGTCTGGGACAGGACTGCTGAAAGGGAAAGGTAACAAAGAAACAAGGCTCCAGAGAAAACATCTGCAGAAAGCAAAGCTTAGAAGGCAAGTAAGTCCTCTTGTGCACTATTGCCAAGCAGCTTAAAAAGAAAACGTGTTGTTACATGGGGTATTTTTCCTGTCTTCTGATCAAAAAGGATAGAAGCAGGTCATTGTACAGGATCTTTACAAAGCATCAAGATGGGAAGTAGAGAGCACTAATCAAAAATGGTGCATTTGGCTTGGAAAATTACAAAAGCAGTAGCCTGAGAGAGAGATGAAAAAGCATATAGCAGACCCAGAGTGATGCTGTTGAGAAAGGACGGAGAATAAAGCAGGGCTAGGCAGGCTGTAACACAATTCTTCAGGGGTAGGGCGTTCCAAAAGCTTAAAGGAATTCAGAATATTATTTTTTAACAAAATACTGCTAAGGGAGGAACCTAGCCTGCAGTTCTTTAGCACTGTGGCCAGTATCAATCTCTGATGTCCGTTAGGCCACAAGTGTGTGGTTTTTATTATGGTCATTTTTTAATAGGTGCTTGAGCAAGGTAAAGTATGCTAAACCCTACTACAGAAACTCTTAATTACTGTGGATTTTTCTTTTGTCTTAACTTAGCTGCATGTTCCTATTTCCATAACCCTTCAATTTTCAAACTACTGACTGTCCATCGGTGTGAGCTCTCTCTAGGTTGATGGCACTCTTATTTTCTGTAGCGAAGTGAGAAGAAACGGTCCAATCAGTAAAACTCTGCTGATAAATAGATCCCAAAATCTGCAGACAGTATACTCAGTTTAGGTTGCTTCTTCCTATTAATTTAGCACACTGCCCCTTAATTGTAGGGAAAACCAAGAGACGTTTCTTTGAAACGTAAAACTATATGAATAGACACCATGTCTTCCAGATCAAGTATTACAGAACCTATATGCTGTATTTGTGAAGACCTTGTATTTTTACAGGCTTTGTCATACCTCGTATTTCAAAATAAATACAACTTTGTGTGCTGACAGGTTTAAGTGGAAGGAAAAGTGCTGCTGTTGCACTAAGTCATTTCTCTGCATCTATTTGGCATGCAGGACACAAGCGGAGAGAGTGAGAAAGCCACGCTGCTGTAGAGGACCTCAAGGGCTCTTGCCCCGCTATTTAGAAAGTGAAGCAGAAGGCCAAGACCAGCTGTTCAAACTGACTGACAACATCCAGGATGAGTTGTAAGTACTGACTTACACAGTTACTTTAAGCTGTTCTGTTTGCTGCCACTGTATCTTCACGTCTTTGGGGATGAGGCACTAAAACTCTTTTACACGCACACGCTTGCACATACGTTGCGTTTGTTTTCTCTTGGTACCGATCAGCAGCACAGCAGGAGCACCTGATGATTTCCACAGTGGCCTGTCCACTGGCTGCGTACAGACATCACTGCAGGTGCCTCAGGGCTCCCTTGGTTCACTTGTGGCTACCTGCCATTGAGCGCGTGTCGCATGCAGGCCGGGGAAGAATCGGAGCCTTGGTTTGTTGACTGCTGCTCCTTTTAATGTCCCTGGTCCCCTTCTATCATTACGAAAGCTAGGGCCGTTAACACTTAATGACCAAGATAACCTGCAAAATTTAATTTTTTTTCCTCCAGAGAAGGCAATACTGAAAAATTTGCATGGGTAATACACTAAGGGCGCATCTACATTTGAATGCCCTGGATATAGGTTCATGAAAGCAAGTGAAAAAAGTGTATAAATGTTATCAGTGGTCAGGTTTGAGAGTATGAAAAAAACTGCAGAGAGAGTGAATGCAGGGAAAGATACCTGTACGTTTGTTTCTACAGTTTGTTGGAGTGGGGTCTTGAGGTGTAATTCATTACTTAACCCCATCTCTACCACAGTCACCTGAACAGCGGTTTTCAGTGGGGTATGTAAGCTACTGTGTTTTGCATCTATTATCCGTCAGAGTATCTGCCAAGGCAAAGCAGTTAAAACAGTTGCTGGTGAAGCTCGTGGAGGGAGGTCCTGGTTCAGCAGGGTGTAGGAATTTCACCAGTGCCAATGGTCAGGCTCCGAAAGCCACACGCACTCTAGAGTCTACCTTCAGCTGCCTGCGAGGAAGAGCTTATAATCTGCCACTTGCTTGCGGCCCTGTGATCTTCCACTCTCCTTATCCTGTTTTCATCTCATTTAAGGGTCTTTACACATACACAGTCTGGCTCTTAGGTAGGGAGAACTGAGAGAGAGCAATTTGTGACCAAAACAAATTGTCAACTTTTTGCAAGTGTACCCCATAAGCAGATCAGCGGGCTTTTGTCATCAAGTCACACTGTTCATTCACTGTGACTTTCACCATTAGGAACATCATTCAACAAGAAAACAGTGTTTCTTGTCATGGAAAATAAGTACAAAATGATGCCTCTGACTTTTATCCTAGTATCATAATCAGAAACACATTTAAAGACCTGATTATTTGCATATTTTCCTTCAGAGTTAAATCCATAAAAGGGGGTTTAATACCTTGCTCTACTGTTCTAACTAAATGTTTCCACATTTTTTTCCAGTTAGGCTCACTGTTTCACTTCTGGAAAATATTGTGTAATTACTTCCTGATGTTGTTAAAAAACCCACAAATTCTCCAGAGATCTGGTTGCTTCTACTTTGTTCTACTGGATCATGTTTCATTTAATTTTTCATTTTATTAATTTGAGATCTTTTTAATAGTGTAGAAGTACGTTTTTTTTAAAAAAAGTAGTATCTTGAAGTAGTATCTTAAAAGGTTAAATACCCGTTTTTGAGAACTAGACAGAGAGAAGAAAGTAACAGTTGGCAAGAGAAAATGGGTAATGATGCATGACTCAAACTTAGAACAAAATGTAGAGCTTGGACTACAAATTAGCTAATGTTTCTGTGCTTCACATTAAGTCACTGACCTCTGTTTCCATTCCTCAAAATATATACACGACACCAGTAAAAATCTTGTATGGAAAATCAGATATATAATCTGTTGTTCTTACAGAGAAAATACAAACCCCGTAGTCTGATCACCCAGTTGCTTCCACTGAACCTTCCAGTAGCTTTCAGCGCTTCAGCTCTCTCCATGGCTATGCCCCATATAGCGGGCTGTACATCAGGAAAACAGCTGTTCTGCTTTTGTGGGTATACGAAACCTTCTCAAGTTTCTCAGCTCCGCTGTGACAATTGCTAAGGACAGTGATACAGTATTAAGGATTCTGATAATCACCTTCGAATCTTCTTTCCCCCCTGGAGAAGCAGCAAAGCAAGCCAGTGTGCCAGCAAGTTTCCTCTGGCTCCACTTCTAGTGGAAGTCTGACCCGAGTCAAAGCGAGGATCTCTGTGAAATACTGTACTTGCTTTTATGTGCCGGTCCGAAGGAACAAGACTGCTATTCTGCAGGCTATAAAGCTGCTCTATTTTAAAATTAAGTTTTCTATGACACTTCATAAAAAATACCACTCTCCAGCCTACTTAACTTATTTCAAAGACAAAACCTTACCCCGAAGCATTTGACTTCTGATGGAAAACTGAGGGGCAATTGCTAGTTTCAGTAACTGTGTTAACATTGTCTTTCCCCTAGGTTTTTCTAAGCTGAAATACACAGTTTTGTCTGTTTTGTTTTACTTAAAGGAACACAATTCAATTATTCTTTCCCATAGTTTTATCCAAGGTTAGAGCAGGGCAAAGTGCATTACAGGCCTTTTTTTCACTAGAATGGCTGTGCTCTTCTCAGCACGTAAATGAAAATGTAAGTTGTTAACTTGAATAAGTGCGTACGCCTTTCTCAAGTTTGTAGGAGCACGGGCATTTGTCAGCTGACATGGCTAGGGGGCATAGGGCAGGGAAGAGACAAGTCCAGTGCAGAATACCATCTTTCAGAGGACTATTAATAGAAAATTACTTGAATTATTCTTTTATACCACAAAAAGAAAACATGATCTGACCTCTTGACATTTTTTTTTTGGCTATTAAAATTCCATTTATAGCTATGGGTTTATTTGGATATAGCTCAGAGTAATTTGTGCAAAAAGTGTTACTTAAATGGTAGAGCCAACAGTAGTTTGGGAGAGGGCAAGCTTTTCTTACCTACCAAAAACTCTTAGTACTGACAATCTTCATTGATTTCAAGGACAGTGGCGTATTTTGCAGAATGTATTAGGACAGCGGTGGATAGATTTGTACAAGCAATGGTTCAGAAAATAGTAATTTTGAACCTACCCGACAGCACGAGAGTCTTAGTTTTTACAGCTACACGTTTACTGCTGTGGGTTGTTGTCAGAGCATGATTACTCTATTTAGTACTCTTCCGTAGTTACGCTTTTGTATTTAATTTTCTGAATTTTTCAGCATTTTTAAAAAAAATAATGAGGGTCATTTCAGCAGTAAATCAGCAGTGGGGGAGAAGCGTTTGTGTGTGAAATATCAATTTCACTTTTGCATTCCTTACTGTTGTTTTTTTTTTTTACACATCAACCTTTTCAGCCATCGTAATTCTCAATATTCTTAACTCACTCTTTTCTACCTCCGCTATTCATCACTCAGACTAATCTCTCTGGGGAAACCTGCTTGCTGCTTAACCTTTCACCCCTGTGTTAAACAGCTAATTTCTCTTTTCTAGCTACTGATCCAGGCAGCAGGTTAAACTTGTTTTTTGTTTTTTAAAGGCAAGGGAGGTGTGCGGTAAAAGGAGGCTCAGCAGGTTTACTGTGCGCAGAAGGATAACGCTCTTGTCATAAATGTCTGCAAACCTTTCATGTATCGGCACTGGAACTGAAGTGAAGTTAGTTATAATTAAACTTCAGTATTGGGACCTGCACTGTTCCAGTGCAAGGCAATGAGTCTTCTGAAGCCTTGTTAAAGGATATTTTTATATGCCATTTAATGGCCAAAGCTAGAAGCCAGGCATTTAGCGCTAATATCTGATTTACAGCATGATCTTTTTTAACTGGGTGAGAGGGTCCTTCATCAGCTTGGTTTTTAGAACAGTTTAAATTAAATACAGATGAATTGTACATGTTACGCTAGTCATTTTTCTGAAAGACTTCTAAAGGTCACTCAAAACAGAACAGGTGAGGACATTTGTTAGTTACTATTTTTTTACCTTCAAGTGAATAATTGTTTTTTTTTTCTTCTTTGCAGCTTCATAGCCGTGGAGGACATCGACAGCTATTGTGTCCTCATTTCATCTAAAGCTGTTTATTTCCTGAAGAGTGGTGATTACACAGACCGCGAGGCCATCTTCCTAGAAGTCAAGTATGATGATCTCTACCACTGCCTTGTTTCAAAAGACCATGGGAACGTGTATATACAGTTGACAAAGAAAGCTGTTAACACGAGCAGTGGTGTAGCAATGCCAGGCCCATCACAACAAAAACCAATGGTAAGGATCTCGCGCCTATTGTTTCATCCATGCGGGGGGTTCTTTTCCCCGTTACGCATGTACCGGTGCCGGAAGTGTGTGTAGTCATTCGTGTTTGGTTTCCTGTGCTGCAGAACAATGAAAACTTTGTTCTGTCAGCAGTGAAAATAGCTGCTGCTGAAAAGGTTTAGGTGACAGCAGAACTTGCTCCCTAAACTCTCGAGAAAAGCTGACAGCAAAATGTAAAATATTCCTGCAGGCAGGAAAGTTACAGTAGGAAACGTGTATTTACCTGAGAAGGGCTTTTAACTTTACAATGCATACAGGGAACTGAAGTACTTTGCTATTTACTCTAATCTTCCCTTCTCCTCCGATACGTAGGGGTTTTTCTACTGCAAAGTATCTAAGATTAGACAGAGTGTGTGCATCATGCATGTAAAAGTTAATCAGAACTCTTCTCTTCTAAAACCATTGCCAGGTCTTTTTGCTTCATTGCAGTAGTTGCTCAGGGGTCTGTTTTACAGACAAGGTTACAAGCTCACCCCTGACCCAAGTCAGTTTACATTCCAAACAGGCGGGCCAGATAAAAGGTAGGAGGGGAAGCAAAGGAAATAACTTCAAATATTGCAAGAGGGTTCTGCTCTCATCCTAAAATACCTCTCTCTAGTTACCTGCCTCTCCCACTTCTTCCTTACCCTCAGCCTCAGCACTGAGGAGGAATCTCCACTGGAACATTTCTGTTCCTTACAGAGACTTCAAACCTAATCCCTTCCGTTAGTGAAGTAATAAAAAATTAATGTATTCTGCTTTAGGTGATAGCAGTACCACATTAAGAAAAATCACATTTCTTTTTGCAGGTGAAAGTGAAGTCTGAAGTTCTTGCAGTAAAGCTATGTCAAGAAATAAACTATGCAAAGAGCCTTTATTACGAACAACAGCTTATGTTAAGACTCAGTGAAAATCAAGAACAATTAGAGCTGGACTCTTGAAAACTCTACTGCCAGGGTGAACTGCAAGTATCAGTCTGGAGGCTGACGGTGTTCTGTAACTACAGGAAGTATGACATGGGAAGGAAATAAATACAATTCTAGTATTTAGCTAAATGGAATCATTGTGTGTAAAAGAAAATAAGTGAGGTGGGCTTTTTTTTTTTAAAAAGCATTAGTTGTATGACAAAGATATAGCTTAATGCATTTGATTCTGGGAGAAGCCCTGTATTTTGCTAACATGTACATATGTAAAAGTGTTTCATGTAAATAAGAAAGTACAGACCAGGGTGTTGGTATAAATAGAAGTCTGTTTACTGTGTACAGAAATTAAAGGAGCTATTTGAGTCCTACTGCACTACCTGAAACTACCCGTTCTCTCTCTCTTTTTTGCTTGAGAAAGCTGATTTTCAGTGCTGGAATGTAGATAAAAGTTTAAAAAAAAAAAATAAAAATCTGGAGGTAATTGCAGCTGTTGGAGCACAGATATCCTGTAGTTCGGAGCTTTAACACTGTCATTAGGGTGCATTGTTGGGGTTGTCTGTTGGGTTTTTACATTTTCAAAATATTAGAAAACAAGAAGCTGATTCTGTTCTGAATACAGTACTCAAAACTAGCAAAGGCTGCGCCTCTGAAGGCCTCTGCTTTTAAGTTGTTTTTTTAAATAGTTCGAGTGAGTAGCCTTGGAAATTGAAATCTTTAACTTCAGTTTTTCCCTTCACTTGGATTGAGTAAGTGTATGGAGTTGGCTGGTGAGCGTGGAATTCTGCTAGCACTAGAAATGCGGAGGGGTGGGGGGAGAGGAAATCACCGCATCATTTGTCTTCATGACAACCTCTTCAAAATTAAACTTTTTGAAATAATAAAAACAACATGCCTTTCTTTTCAAATGTTGTACATCAAATCAGGATTTGTCTCATCAACTTTAACCAAGCTGAAGATCTGAGGAATGAGTGTACTTACGTACCTTTATTCACAGCAATTAGGAAACCTCATTTTCATGTTTGCTCCCTGGAGACAGTTCAAGCGACGGTGCTGAACGTCTGCGTGTCTGCACGCACTGCAGCATTTGCTGGGCGAGGTTCAAGCGTGAATGCGCAACCTCCCTAAAACCGCTGAGTAACCTACCTTCTTAAAAGCGTTACTTTGTAAACCTTTGACTCAAAGTAAGGAGCCCACAATAGCTTTACTTTCAACTTAGTTTACTTTTTAATAGTCTTTCATAAAGGCATACAGGAATATTTTTAAACTGAAGGTTTGAATTAAACCAGTTGTCAACTCCTGGAAAGTGAAAGGCAGATGATTATTGTCCGAGGAGAAACCGTGGTATCAGTCAATGGTCTCTGGAAATCAAAATCCATAAAGGTCCATTACGCAAATGAAACTGATTGAAAGCACCACTTTTGTATATGTCTCTGTATAATTTTTAAGTAAAATAAGGAATTCAGTAAGTGCATTGGCTCAACCGTGCTTTAACACGTCAGTCCTGCTGGACTCTGCTACCACAACTCCCTGCTTCTCTCCCCTGTAAAATTCTTTTTAATGCTGCAAATATCTAGTTGCTAAAGATGGCAGGTAGATGGGGAAGGAAAATAAAAAGTAGTTCACAGCTCTGTGTTGAGAATTTACAGGAGAATGGCTTGAATACTTACTAAAGTTTGTAACAATTATATAAGGAGCTGATGTGCAAACACCTGAAAAGCAGTTTGATAGTATACCCTTTGAGTTACCTGAACTCGGGGAGCCGCAGTAGATAATGGATCTAATTAATTTGTGTGTTTGTTTCTTTTGGACTGTGCTTACCCTGTTCCTTTGTTGATAACAATGATTAAACAGAACATTATTTAAACCTCTGAAAAGTGTACCCACTAGCCTAGCTGTATGTGAGCACCATGGACCGTAACTGGCTTAGGTTATTCCTGTATGCCACGACACTGCTCTGCTACTGTGCTCCTCTTGAGTACGGTGGCTGAAGTTGCTCACTCAAGGCCAAGGTTTCTCCAAGGGTCCACACAGGGTGCTAGTTACAAGGAGCGATGTACAGACAGTGCTGAATGCAGCACATCATTGCCTCATTTAGCACTGCAAACTAAACCGCATCAGAACTTTGGGTTTTTAAAAGCAAAAATGATGTTATTTATTGCTGTAACCCAACTATTTTTATATCATTTCAGAACTCTTACTATGGACTTCCTATTACTATTGGCACTACTAACATTATTACTCAGTGAATAAATATAACTTTCAGATTCCAGGAGCCATACTCAGAAATAATTTACAGAGCATGGGAGAGTAAGTAAGTGCAAGCCTCCAGCTTTCACTCAAATTCTTAAGAACTCAAACACAAGCTGTAAGCAGACAAGGCAACGTAATAGTTCCATTTACCAAATTCTGCAAAGTTCTTCAGATTCTGAGCCTTGTGAAGACAGCATGCCTCCCCCCTCAGCCTGGTTCCACTGGAGGAGGTGTGACAGCTGCAGCAATGCAAGCAGAGTTTCAGAAGCTGGGGAGGAAAAAAAATTCACTGATGAGCAACAGTAACACAGCTCTCTCCCCCTGCCCACTGGCTTTAGCACACAGCTGATACAATTCAGGGAAGACAATGCTTTTTCATGCCTCTCTGCTCAAGTCTTGATAAAAAACTGTTCACCTTCACACTAATAAAGATTAAGCAACCCAGCAACAATGCAGGTAGTATTTAAAAAAAACACCCTAAAACCCATGCAGTGATATGCTGAGGTAGAAACACTTTGCTTCAGCCCAGTACCTTTGATTTTACCTATATTTTGCTGAGACCTCTACAACTTGTTCTCTGCCTGCCCTGACCCACTTTGTTTTCTTGCTGGAGTTGCTACTGAAGAAATGTAAAATAAAGGTTATTGTCGTAAGAGTTCTCTCAGCATAATTCTGGAGGAGTGCAATAAATGGATTCCACCCACACTTTTCATGTGCCCTTGTTTGCAAAACTATTAATTATGTGCAGGAACAGAAAATGGCTGTGGAGGCCAAGAATGACTAATTCTCTACATTAGACCACATGCCTCTTGAGTGGCGGAACAGCCCTCAAGACCTTTCTTATATCCTGTAGTTCTGACGTTTGAGGTAAAACCAGGACAACTCCCTGGAATGCTGGTTGTCACCGTAGGTCAAACCCAGACTTACACTGCATTTCTCTGACTCGGACACTCAGATAATCTGCATTTGAGATGATGGTCTGATTTTCCGAAAGTCATTTAAGAGTAGGCAATCTAGAAGCTAAGCTGTTTATTTAAACTGCAAGGAAAAAGCACATCTTGTAAAACACAATCCAGAACATCTTTCTTACACATCTGGATGACCAGCAGGGCTGATAAATGCTTTCGTGCTATAGGAACACCTCACAGTACACATCACCTACCCAAGCTATACAATGCCAGAGTTAATTCACTTCCCAAAAAAAATGGCACTTTAGGTATTAATAGAAATTTTATGTGGGAAAAATGCATCCTAGTATTTCTATCACTTACCCAGACCCATGTGTTCTGCTGTCACTAAAATGAGACAGACTTGTGACTGAATCAGGTAAGCAAGTTTTCAATGTGCAAGATACACAGAAGAACACAGACGGTGATGTCATTTTATTCCAGAAGCAATTCTGGACAAGCAGAACTACACAAGTCCTTTCTGTTCTGACCAAAAACCACAGCTGTGGCTGCAAACTTCCATTTTGCCGGCCTATAGCTGACAAAGCAATCAAAATGTAGAGAATTATTACTATTATTTTGGCTCATACTGTTTTAAGCTCTCCGAGATGCTCATAGCTAACAGGAATGTGACAAGGCCACTAAGAGACCTTTTTTTTGCTGAGGAAACAGTATTACTGGTAAACAAGCTGGTAATGCAAAACTATAAAGGTCCAGGGAACACATGCATAACACGGCTGCTAAACGAGGCAACCCCCACACCACTCACCGATGCCTGATTTTGAAGCCCCACGTAATTCCTGGAGAGAGTCCTCAGCTGGTAGCAGGATCGAGCACAGCACAGGTGGGAGGAGTAGATAAGCCATCTGCCCACTTGCTACCTCTGGAAGAAGAGAAATTAACGGCTTGCTGAAACCACAGAATAAACAGGAAAAAAGTTTGGTAACTTTTACACAGTTTACTCAAACCAGGGGTGAGGTTCTACATGTACTTATGCATCTCACTACGCTCATGAGGCTGAAACAGACTTTTTGTTACAGTCATTACTGGATCATAAACAATTCCGTTAACTATTTAAAACTTAGCCATTTATAAATAAAGTTTAGGCAGTCAAACAGGAAATACAACATGCGGTACGCCTGAAATGAGGTAAACGGTGTGCACAATGTAAACAACAGCCTTCCCTTCCTTCTGCTCCTGAACAGACTTCCAATAAATCAGCTAGATGACACTACCGGAACAGCTTAAGTTGTGAATGCTGTTTACCAAAAATGTGCAGTGCTTACATTTTTGTGGAGTGCATGAAGTGGCTAAATAGCCCACATCTGAAAACAGAAAAATAATCATAACCATTCCCTATGACGAGGAGGTTTTGATCTATTTGCTAGCCTGTCTCCTAGCCTGCATGATGGTTTTCAGCACACACTTACCTGTTTTCTCATCACTAGAATACTTACTTTCTAGGATCCTAGGCCAACTGTATATATTCTTTAAATACTTTTATTTTTTTTTCTCTATAACACAGCTTAGCACTGACCTGTTTCCTACAGTGCACAGACCGCTACCTGATGACTCCTAGGAATAACCTTGCTTACTCTCATCAGGTTACAGGCTGCTGCAAAGAAATAAAAAAAAAAAAAAAATATAAACCAAAACGCATTTTAATTAAGTCAACAGTTGCTCAAAATCCACTTATACAACTTGGTTTCTTACAAAGAATAACACTGTTTATGTGTGTATGCTTATATACTTTTTTAATATACACATACAATATACATATATACATCCATACCCATACTTTTCTTATTTTTAAAAACTTACCTTGAAACATGGTGGCCATACTCCAAACTCCTCTATTCTTAAAAGCACAGTTGTTACAAAGGAGGAACACATATTGTCTTATTTTTCTGAAAAAAAAATCAAATTGTGCCCAGAACTTTGGATTCCAGTCCAGACTTCTGTAAAATTCAGGCTTGATAGTGAACTCTTAATCAGTCCATGTTACAATGCTGAGTTTTATCAAATGTAGGGCTAGGACCAAATCACTTCCAATTCCCCACTCGGATCGTTGGTTCAACTTTACGACAGCCTATTTATTGCAGCCTACTGGTAGCTGGCCCAATGCTCTGACAGCCTTAGAAAAGGAATCGGGCCAGCACAAAGCCATCTGCCTCAGCTACACCATAAAGTTACCTAGCTGAGAAAATGTTTCATTAACAGAGGACACAGATCAGTTTGAGCGAACCGTATGCTTTTCACAGCTTTCTATCGGCAGATTTTCTGAAGGGGGAGAACGTGGGGAAAAAACCAGCACCAGATGTGTACAGGAGCTGGGTCCTCGCACTGCGCCTGGCTCTGCACCTGTCACAGGGATGTGAGCGAGCGCAGGGTTAATGGCACGAAAGGAGGCTTGCCAAGAAGGACAAAAAAAGGTTACTCATTAACCACTGACAAACACTGGGGGGAAAGAAAATGTTTTTTTTCTGTTCTCCTCAGTAGAACTACAGCACATTCTAGTATAGAAATAATCTTGGAGCGAAATGCAGTTACATAAGAGATGCATGCCTACGGCATTGTATCAGTTCTATTACTGGCCTGCTGCACAGTTATGTTGCCTCAACGCAATCGGACTCCAGTAATCACAAGGGTTTTTTTGGTTGGGTTTTTCTTCTCTGTAGCTGACACACTGTTGCCCAAGCAATGTGCCCAGCACAAAGCGTTCTCTCGGTGGATAAGAATAACCTTGCACCTGAGGCCTACTCTGGTCTGACTCAGAAGTACTAAAAGGCCCGGAGAGCAGTAAACAGCTTTCATGTGCATTTACATTTTGGATAAATGGACGGGTCACCCAAAGGACAAGGACTGTGTATGGGAGCTACAGAACAATTGTTTCCGCACGCTGAAAATGCCTGTAAAAACAGTCCCCTGGATGCTGCAGCCATAGAGAAATTTTAACAAGTAAAAGAGCAATCTGTCATACCGACTGCCCCTCAGCCCTCTACGCACAGCACCAGCAAACATTTGCTTTGACCCGGGAGGGTGACTCACAATAGCTAAGGACTTGCTCCAAGGCCCTTGGCAAACAATCAACAACCAGCCGTACAAACCACCGGCTATCAGAACAACGACGCAGCAAAAAAAATGTGCCTGCATATAGTTTGGGAGCAGGGAACAAAACAGCAATTCACCATTCGCAGGCCCAGACTCCCCTACCCAGGCTTATTTTGGTAAGGTCAAGCCCCTGACACAGCAACCCGAACTCCAGGGAGAACACCACCAGGGATGTTTTCCCTCTGCCAATGTGCCATTCAAGGCCCTTTGAATAAACCTTCGTGTGCCTGTACATTTTTCAGGATTTCTTTTAATCTCAAAGTATGGAGGGAACAGTATTTGAGGTAAACATCCCAGAAATGTGAAGATTATATCTAGCACTACTTTCCGTGCCAGAGTACGTCTTTATCTGTGGTATAAGAGCCATTGCACTACGAATCTTCAGAGGATTATGCAGAGACAGCATCCTTACTCCCCGAGTTCAGACAGGTATACGTAGAATATGAGAACACAATACTGCATATAAATGGATAAAATTATTCCTTCTGACCTAGCTCAGTATAAAGCTGATCCCCAATCATGCTATTTACTTGCTACCTGTAGTAGTTTCCTCTAATGCTTTTTAAGGGCTTCTCTAACCTGTACCAGCCTCAATATGCAATTGTATGTCACCTTGACATTCGACCACCTTCTTAGTTCTGTGGCAGGAGAATCTATCCCTCACAGTGCTCGCTCTCAGGTCTTGTAGCGTGAAGCTAGTTACTGCTTGTACATTTTGCTTCACTGACACTAATTCCGACTGCTGATCCTACCCATTAAAAAAAAAGGTATTTTAAACAACATCAATATCCTCCTGGAGAAACTATCTGCTGATAAAACGTTGTGAGCAAAAATAAACAGCTGCCAAGTTCATAATCACACCGAGATCACACCAAGAGCTGACCTTTACAAGCAGGTTTCAGAGCTAACTCCCCAGCTTTGAGCTTCCTGATCTCAAATGCTAAATCCACGTAACGCACAGACCTTCACCCACCTTCCTTTCTTTTCAGTAGCTACCTTTTTGCCCTCTCCTCCAAGCACGCACCAGAGGGAAGCTGACACACAGGAGAGCATGTATTTACACACCAGAAACCCAGAACGCATCACAGGACATACAGAAATTCCCACAGCATCAGCAGTGCCAGATGCACTCAGAATTTGAAAGACGAGCACCCATTGTCAAGGCAGAGGTTACATGTCTATTTGAAATACTAACCATCAATGACAGGCAGCTTAGCACCGCATGTGTGCCTGAGCCTTAGCTGTACGTTCACCCAACGATTACAGTATTACTGCAGGATCTATTTGCTGTGGGTTCCTGTGGGAGTTTGAAATAACCCACACACAGCACAAGAATCCGCGTTCGCACCTTGCACACATGAGCAAGCCTTCTAGACCTGTGTTGGTACCTGGACTGCTATGGGGAGAAAGCAGGGTTCTCTGCACCTTTCGTGCACAAATGCTGAAATACGAGCAATTTGCGACAGAAACCATGCCACTGACCGACTGATCATCAACGCACGCACAGCACAGTGCCTGCCTATTCCACAGAACAGGCATCTAGACCCTTTCTGGGTTGCATTCAGCAACACTTCTTCCCACTGCCTGCACTGAGCAAGTAGTAGGAAGCAGCAGGTTCCCACCGCAAGCAAGACACCCGGAAGAGCCTCAGCACTTGCTCTCACAGAGACAAGCAGAGAGGAGGTATTTCTGGAGGTCTGGCTCCTATTCAGAAGAGAAATGTTTCCCTTGGCTTGTGAAAGTTGCTCAGACTGAGAGCGGTAACAGGCTGAGGAAGCCAGCTTTCCATTCCCTGTTCCATTACTCTTTTTGATTGGCACTTTAATGAGGGCGCCAGGGGTCGACCCCCTGCCAGGGGGCCGGTTCATGCCCCGTTTATCTCACAGTCCATGTAAGACTAAAATAACACGCCAGGCTGAGTTTCACTGGCTTGTGATCCAACAGCCCACCATGATGGATTGAGTGACTGCAGCAAGTTGGCAGCTAAAGTGTGTTGTAACAGTATCTTTCTGTCAGCACAACACAATGGATTTGCTGATTCCCGGGTTTTCCCAGTGTTCACCGTTACCATCGGCTCAGAATTTTCTAAAGTTCATTTTCCAGGGGGCTGCAAAGTGATAATAAATAACATACCAGAGGTTACGCCAAGCTTTTCTTCCCCTCAACTGTCCTACTGCTGACAAAGTAGGGGTTGTGGTGCCAGCTTTACTACGTACACAAGAACAGCCATAAATTCACTTGCTTTTCCAGGAAGGGAGAAAGGGGGCAGCTATATTGCTCTTTTCGTGTGAGCTCATTCTGCTAGGCCAACACATGCTACACAGGACTTTTCACCCCTGAACAGAACAGAGAATACAATCCAACACAAGCGGAGGTTGCTATGTAAAGCGGCTCTCTCCAGAAGAGCTGTCGGCTTATTTGGGGGCTAAGTTCACAGGCTGCAGAAACATGGGTAACCAGCCACAGTCCTTGTGATCATCTTACTGATTTGCATGGCTTAGAACCATCAAAATAACCCATAAGTGAGCTAGAAAATCCAGGAATCCTGTGCGAGGCATGGATTATGCTTTAGATCCCTTTCTTTAATATCATAACATATCCTCTTATCTCCTCTATAGGAAAACCCTGAAGAAGAGGGTTCTTTTCCTTTAAAAAATTGGGGTATTAGGAAATTGACTGAATTTTCATCAGTCATCTACAGAGGCCCTCTATGTCCTCTTATTAACTAAGACCTTGTCTCTGTGCCCTGTTTCCTTAATATCCTTTTCACTCTCCTTGCCACTGTCTGTGAAGTGAACAGCTCCCCTCAAATACTGGGAAGAACATTCTGATTTTCAGTTGTTGCCATCCCAACTCCTCCCAGCAAGGGTGAACAAATGAGCTCCACAACAGAGGTGGCTTTTCACTTCCTGTACAAGTATTCTTGACAGCACGAATTTCAACAGGCTAACAACTCTCCCACCCCTCAAAGTCAGACTAACACCCCGCCCCCCAGGCTAATAAATAGGGAGGGTGAATGCTGTTTTCCTTGGAACAACTGTAGATGCATACAACTGTATGTCTACGGTTTTCCACCTCTTTTAGGCCTTACATGAGATAGTCTAACACAGCCAAAAATACCTCTAAAATAAACTTGAGAACTTCTTCAGCTGACCTAATGTCAATGTGTTTTCAAATAACCTCATTGTGGGCATCCAGAACTGATCCAGCTTCACCCTTTCCCATCTCTGGGACTCTAGATCCATCTATCTCTGGGCATAATCAAGTGTGTTCCTGCCAACAGAAGACATTACTAAGAGAGACAATGAGCGAGGAAGGTAAAAGAAATGAGAATACAGATGTGGAAGGGACTCGAACAGGCAAGATCAAGGAGGAATGCACAGGGGTATGAAAAGAGAAGAACGTGATGGGAAAAAGGGGCCAGACGGAGGAGCTGCTTGAAGAAAATACGGCTGCTCTCAACAGCAGCTTACTGTTTACACTGACAATACGAATGACTGCACAAGACAGATTTCAATTCATGGTGCTGGAGAAACAAGCCTCGTGAGTTAAAGATCTTTATTAGTGAAGAGAAGAAACAACTGTAACTACAAACTGGAACAGCAGCAGCAAATGGGGTCACTACTGGTGCAAGTCTTCGCTAGTGCGGAGCGTGTAATTAGCGTAATTCTTTGCAGAACTCCTCTAGAGAATCCAGTTTGCAGTTCTGCGCACCGCAACACTGTAGCCTGCAGATACATTACTCACCTAGCTTTGAACTAGCTACCTCAGAGACTGCCAACAACATAGCCACAGCAAAGCGAAGTAGATGTGCTCTGAACGTGGTTCGAAGCGTTACCGAGGCTGCCAGTAGTCAATCTACCTTGCTAGTTCAATTCCAGCTCGCATCTGTCTACGCAAGCTGCTGCAGCCAAGCCCTAAATGTTCCCCTGGGGAGAGCTAGATGCTTACACCTTAGCACAGTAACACAGAAGAGGGCATACCGAGCCTACAGCCAGAAAGCCTGGGAATTATTAGGAAAAACGAGTGGGTGGGGGAGCTCAAGGGACCAGTGGGAGGATGCGGGAAATCAGTAACACTGATTTGAATAACTGGTAACAATTATTAGATCTTTTTTGGTATGAATCATCTCTCAGAGACTCATCATTTAAATGATGTCACTCAAAGGGCAGTAAAAAATACAGTAGAAGAAACAAGCCTGCCATGACACAAGGTGAATGGCCAAACAGGTCTGGGAAACTTCACCAACACTTCTAAAAGGGAGAAACTTTTGTGGAGCATATACACTCTGACAGATCAGACAAGCTAATTTGTCTTTAGGAAGATTATGATGTTACTTAGAGCTCTGCTGAATCTGTTTAACTGATGGAAAAGGAGTGGTCTCGCTTATCTGATGACCACTGAACTTGTCCTTGCCCCATCCCCTCCCCAGCAGTGGTATCTGCATTTGAAACTACAAGCTGTAAAATTAGCCAGCCAGAACCATCCCAAGGGAACAAACCAAAACCAGAACGACAAAACAAAAGCCCAAAACAAGCAAACAAAAAAAGTGAGTTTGCACCGAATCCATTCTCTGATTGGGCTCACCAACCCTACGAAAATGCTCCTGTCGCTGCAGGGGAAGGGGCAGCAGAGAGCAGTGCTGCCTTATGCAGATTTCAGTTACTTCTTTTATCTTTTTAAACAACTGCATGAGAAGAAAAACTGTTTGACAAACAACTAGTAGCATCAGCAACAGGCAGGCTCAGGAACTCAATGGCAACCACACTACAGTTCATACTCCCTTTCTCCACACCTTCTTCTAATGCACCCCCACTTCTCCCAATCTACAGAACCATGGCCCTTTTTTGTCAGTAGAAATACTGAGCTTCTGCATCCAACCCGCATTTGCTTCTCACCCGATAGGCAAAATACTGGAATATTAAGTAAGCAAAATTACATTCTGGCCTCTGGTACGAGAGGCGTGAGTGAACTGCAAATGGTAGCAGCAAGCTCTACAACAGGCATGGCCTTTCTTCTCCGTTCTTTCTCCCGCAGTTTTGCTGTGACCAAGAGTGGCACCACTGGGATAGCTGACGCCAGCTGTTTTGCTGCAACACAGGGCTGACCCGAATGCACATCTGGACAACGTGGTCATGTCAGCCTGCGCTCCTGTCCTTCCTCAGCACCCAGGAATCCGGGATACCAAGGGAGATGCTGTCAGTACTACTTTGCAGCCAATCACCTAACGTAAACCTGGCAGTGGCTGAGGAGCTGTATGGGAACTGACATTTACACACAGTTGGAGCAGAACTTGACCTCCTTCCCACATCCAAAATGGGGGGTGGAAATCATCATTCTGCGCCGAGCAGAGCAGGACGCAAAACTGAAAATATTCACCGCTCCAGGAAGGCTCACAGCTTCCTGAAGTCACAGATTATCTCTAGGTTTACACAAGCTCTTCCCATTTTAGACGCAGACCTCCCAGCATTCACCATCTGAAAGCGCACTACCGGTAAACGTTTCTTAAGGGGGGGTCTGCAAGGACCCCTGTTTTATGGAATTTAGGCACGCACAAAAATACAGGACTTAACTCCTGGAAATACTGCGCATTAGACAGCTTCTATTGATTTCAGACCTTCCTTACCTACAATGAGTGAAAAGGAAAAAGGAAGAGAACTTGAGTCCCCATTTCAAAACAGTGGTTTTAGCCTACAAATGAGGTTGAAGTGCTTTACCAGATACTACTCTCCAACAAACCTGCCACACCACAAAACAGAGAAATGGTCTAAGAAAGCATATCAAAAACTTCAGCCTCACCACTACACACTAATTGTGGTGGAACAGCTACTTAAAAACCAGTAACTTTAATTTACTTGGAGCATTCCTGGGAGAGGAGAGAGGGAGAGGAAGCAGTAGGGATTTAGGAAAGGGTCAACAGACCAAATTCAGCTCTCGGTTCCACACCGCACCTCTGGAGCAAAGCCCATTACACAGAGGTGATGTGAGTAAGAGCCCAACTATGCCATGTCTAATTATCAATATATATTATTAACTAAGAAAAGAATTAAGTTTAATGGTTAGCATAATGCTGTTTTTACAACATCTGTCAGCAATTATTTGTATTTACTTGCACTGCAAATGCAGAAGAAAACTCAAAGAAATATAAACACCAGAATTCACTGAATTCCCACCAGTCTTGCGTTTTCCCACAAACAATCCCTAATCATCCCTGTTTAGACACTGTCATTTGTTCCTTGCCCTCTCCAGAATGGAATTTCTTCCCAATCCTCTATGACCAGAAATTATTGGTCCTTGTTCTACATGGAGCAAATAACAACTAACCCCTCTGCAATTAGTGGTTTTAATGTCAGTGCTCTTAAGACAGCAATTAGAACTACAATATTTCTTGGACTCAAAACAGCAAATCAAACCCCTTTCAGTTCCTGCTCTCCCCTTGGCCATGCTTTACACTACAGCAAAAAAAGGAGGCAGGGAGAGCAAGGGTTGGGCTCTACTTGAGTTGTACTCCACCTGTGCAATGCAGGGTGAGGAACAGGTTAGCTGGGTGAAAAGTTCACTGCAAGCTGAGCTGTCTGTTTCTCTTGCTTAATTTATCCGATATTTGGCTAACCTTGCTCTGAACCCAGCCCCCAAGACCCCCTTCCTCTCATCCCTCCCCAGCGGGTTCATGTCAGCCAAAGACACCGCCCCTTATTCCCTTCTCCCTGACCCTGCTGAAGGGAGCGGGGGCTGGGACAGAGGGCCAAGCACAGAGCGAGAGCCCTTGCACTGGAGAGATAATAATTATTTATGCTCTAAACTTCAGCAGGCCTCATCCTCAGGAGCAAACAGAAAAGTTCTACAATCAGCAACGTTGCCTGATACTGCGCTCAAGCTTATCAGTTTTCCCAAGGCCGGATGGCACCCACCCTGCACGCTGTCACTCTTCCAAGGATGCGGCACTTCCTGAGGATCTCAGAGCTTGTAACGGACCCCTGATCCACTCTGGCAGCCCTCACAAGGGGACTGTCACACAGTTCCTACCAGTTTCGTCATCTCCAAGATACCAGTTAGCCCAGTATGTCCATTACCTCATTTCTGCACCTCAAGATCCTCAGAGGGAACGCAACAGACTTACTTAAAATATTGCAAAGAACAGAGCAGTAACTGCAGTAACACAGAGCGTAAGCAGGAAGACCCTAGATGGTTCTTCTCCCCTCAAATCTCAGTGAAGGAAAGGCTGGGGTAGTGAGACGTGCTACTGCTGCTCTTTGGAGAAAAGGATTCCCTGATCCACAGACTTTTACGCACCCGTAAGCTACTCACACTGCACAATACAGAAAGGGTTCTGCTCAGAAACCGCAGAGCGGTTTCCCTTTCAGTGATAGTCCACAACTTTCCTACACATCCTCCCACTGAACCCAAAAAAAGTGTGACAAGAACACCCTGAAGCCACCCCCACCGTGCAGGCAGTAGCAGGGCACCGGTTTCACCTCCTAGAAAACACATTCAAGGCCACCCCTTGATTTGACAAGTCAGAGCTCCACATCAGGTGATGCAGACTACTGGAAAAACTGCCCAAGAACACGCACTTCTGGCAGGCTTTCATTATTTTCCTGCTGTGCTCAGGACTGCTCCCAGCACTCTCTGGGGCGACACAAAGAGTAGTTGATGGCCTTCTCAATGACTGGATGCATCATCAGAAAACGGTGCACAACGCAAACCTGTCGTGCTTTCACTGCTCGACTGAGCAGCTAGTACTCTCTTTCATGTTTCATCTCGGACTCCAAGAATCAACATGCTTTTATACCCGCCTGCCCGCACTCTCTGCCTCTATGAGATGGTGAGTTAGGCTGTGACTAGACTCTGCTAATCGAGAAGAATAAATGTTTCCCGTAAACCTTAACTTCGTTACACTCTTTGACCTGACAAAGGACCTTATAGCTGTTCCACGTCTTTGGTACACCTAAGCTGCTTTAGCTCCAGTAGAAACTCTCACAAACAGCTTATTATTATGAATAATCTATATCATCACAGTGCCCCAAAACTCCATCACAGTATCGCTGTACACACAGAGAACAAAGTCGCTGTCTCACTGATTTGGGGGGGGGGGGGGAGCAGACACACAGCCTGACAGCTTTACAGTAAGTGGAAATTCCTTGTGGTCTAAGAATAATATTAAACTGGCTTCTCAGGATCACCAGATGACCTCGCCTTGACACATGGCTTAATTCGTCTGGAAGCAGTGCAGACCGGCGTAGTTCTGATGCGGTCACTAATTTTGTGACTCCATCCATTTCAAACTTCACCACTCCCACACCAAGGTAGCAAAAGACCAGTGTGCAACAAAGAGTCCTTGTTATTAAATCCCAGGCCCTTATCAAAGAACGTGATCCAGCATCCCCCACCTAACCCCTACATATTTTCAAGGCATAAAAATTGCTAAAAAAAGCCAAGCGAAGTTGTCAGGAAGACATCAAACTTCAAACTGCTACATAAGGAAACAGAGGATACTCACCAAACCCTCAGCCCACATCACATCACTCACCCAGTATCTGTATTTCTCAACAGCAGGACCTGCACAGATACTCACTTACGATTGCATCAGGATGATTAAACTATTAAAATAACAGACAGCAGTAATTTCCATACAAGGAGTTCTCTGTGCAAACTTTGAAAGCCTTTGTCAGAGATTTTAACACCTCTTCAAAACTGCTGAAACTGTTCACAGACAGGTAAAAAGGCACAGGATCCATACAGCAGATGTCAAAGATGATGCATAAAATCACTCACAGAGTTCAAGCGCCGCATATCCCAGTTCTTTGCTCCCTCCATCCGCCACATGGAAAAGCAAAAATGCTTCAAAAGATACCATTAAAATTAATGGGAAAATTAAAGGCAAGCTGAAAATGCAGCTGTAAATGCAAACTGAAATGCAGCTCAAATCTTTTACTACTTGCAGTTCAAGTATCACCTCATTAAAAAAACCAACTTGAGGTGGCGATGTTAATAATTCAGGCCTATCCCAAAAAAAACAGCGTTTGTCAACAAGAGAAAAGAGCCTGTGAAAACCCAGCCTTTCAGAGAGAAACAGCTCTTCACTTTAGAAACGACAACATACAGGAGGACAATTAACAGGTCAAGCTTTAAAGAAAATCAATGTCCCCTTTCCAACGTATCCAACTTAAAGGCTTCTGCTGCTTGTGAAAAAAAAAAAAAAAACCAAACCACAACACCTCCGCCCCTCCTCCCCCCAAAACCCCACATCATGAGAACATGAGAAGGCAGCAATCGGAAACTCGGCATTTCAGCCTCTCTGGCAGGTTCTTTTGTTCTTGCCGGTTCCACAAATCGGAGGAAATCTCTTTCCCTGCGATCGCAGACAGACCTTCACAAACATAAATCCTCCACTTCCAGATACTTAGGGTTCAATGCACTTCCACTTGTTGCTTCTGTCATGAACGCGTATCTGGATTACCTCTGACAGCAGGCCCTCATGCTTAAGGGGCTGGCTAATGACCGAGAACTTTAGATACCATGCTTAAAGCCAAATGAAATTAAATTAAAGACAATGACATGAAAACCACCCCATCTGCGGACAAGGGGCTTCCACCAGAAAACGCTTCCCCGAGAGAGGCGCGGGGCTCCGGGCCTGGCTCCGCGTCCGGGGGGCACGTCGCGGCCCGGGCGGTCGCCAGCCTCACCCGCGGCCACCGCGGGCAGTCCCGGCGGATGGCGGTACCGACACCCCTTCACAAGCTGGTAACGAGCACTCAGCATTCACCCTGGAAGCGCGCCCCGCTCCCTCCCCGACTGCGAGGGCCGCTCTCCGCCTTCCAGCCAGGCCCACCCGCAGGCAGCTCACGCTCCTTTGCGCCCTCCACCTCCAGCCCCGCGGCCCGCTCCCTACCTGCGGCCGCGCCGCTCCTCGCCCGCCCTCAGCGGGGTCTGCTCCTCACCTCCCCCGCCCGGCCGGCGAAGGCGGCTCCGCAGCGCTCGGGCCTGCCGCCGCCCCACAACACGGCAGCCGGGGCCAACAAACGCCGTCGCTCTTGGGGTACGGGGGTGGGGGGCTTCCACCGCCTCCCTCCCACAAAAAAAAAATCCCCTTCGGCTCACCTCAGAGGGCCCGCGCCTCGCCGCCCGCCTCGCCCCGCCTCGCCTCTCTGGAAGGTTCTGCGGCGCGCGAGCAGGTGCGGCTCGAGCCGCAGTGCCCGCCCCCCTCCGGCTTCCATCGGCCGTTCACGGGCCCCGCCGGGCCGAGCGCCTGCCCCGGGGCCGAGCGCCTGCCCCGGGGCCGAGCGCCTGCCCCGGGGCCGAGCGCCTGCCCCGGGGCCGAGCGCCTGCCCCGGGGCCGAGCGCCTGCCCCGGGGCCGAGCGCCTGCCCCGGGGCCGAGCGCCTGCGGGCCGCTGGGCGCAGCACGGGGGGAAGGAGCGTACGGAATCCAGACCCTCGACAGCACAGGCTTAGGGCGAGGCCGCGGCGCTGGTGACACGCGTGACTGCCAGCAGGCCCTGCGCAGAGCCGAGGGGCTTTGCTGGCGGGACAGCGCGGTGCCGGAGCGTGTTTTGAGAGTGACCTCAGGCGTCGGCGGGAGATGGAGGGCCGGGCAGCGGGCAGCGGCCGCTCGGCGGGAGCGGGAGTTTGTCCCCCGGCGAGGCAACGTCCGAGGGCTGCGGCCAAGACCAACCGTCCCACAGGCAGGTTTGCTACCTGCTGAGCAACCAAAATATTAAAAATTGCTAACATGTGGAATCTATTAGGACATTTAGAAGGAATTCACATTCATTGTTTCACTTGAAATATAAAGGTTATAAAACTTAATGGCCACATGACAAGGAAACTATATGAAACACTCGGAGATTTACAGAGCAACTGTTACGCTCTTCAGGCATGTGGGCTGAAAATTGCTTTACAATAGGCAACGCAACCTGTGGTTTGAGCGCGGAGGTTTTCTGGCAGTTTTCTTCTTTTCTTTTTTTTTTTTTTTGACCTTGCAGACTGGTATTCAGTTACCACAGCAGCTCCAAAGTAAAACAGAAACACAGCTTGTATCTTCTTTCAAGTATTTATTTCTTTTGTCCTGTTAACATCAAATAATGAAAGGAATTGTAAGGATTTTGAAGGGGGGGGGGGTAAAAAGAATGAAAGCAAGAGAAAGGAAAAAAAAATACCAGCATAGTGGCTTATTTCTCACAGCATGTGCAGCGCAAATGAACAGTAAACGCATACCACAAAAAAATGCAAACAAAGGCTACGTTTGCTAAAAGTTCCAAGAGAAAAAAACATTGTGAGTGCCCCCAACCAACCATTTCTGCGATTAAATCCTCAGAGCCTTTGCATTTACCAGGGCGATTTAGCACAGCAGATACCGTCCCCCAAACCGCACCTCGGCAAGCTAGCAGGGAGGAGCCAAGGGCCAGGTTTTCAAGCCTTGTTTTGTTTTAAGGCATGGAAATGTTGCAATTACGGCATTAAGAGGAAGCTGTAATCTAATCTAAAGGGTCAAGTACAAGTGTGAAAACCCGATTACAGATTTGCCACCAGGGTTTGTCTCTATAGAGCGACATAATTAAGTAAGGAATAGTTCATGGGCAAATACCGTCATTTGCTGTGCTTGTTGAACCTGGATCTCAGCAGCGGCAGCACTCGCCTCTGAACCATGGGCCAGGAACTTATGCTCTCAGCTGCTATCACACAAAGGCTTTAGGGTGACCCAAAGGGTTATACCATCAGTGCAATCATGTATTGTCTCATCCTGTGACACCAGGCAAGACTGTACAGTTTTCATTTCCACCCTTGCCCTATGTATGTAACAGAAACTGCAATGCTGTAGTAGGGCAAGGTTTGCAAAGGTGTATGTCAAAGTACCGTGCTTGCAGTTTTGATACAGGCGTTTCAAATCTGTACTCCGAAGTCACAGAATCACAAAATCACTACGGTTGGAAAAGACCTGTAAGATCATCAAGTCCAACCATCAACGAACACCACCATGCCCATTAAAAGTCAGAGTGAAGGGGGAGAACGTGAACGTCAGGTGAACTGAATTACGCTCAGCAGCAAGCACAATCTTTCTGCTAATGCACCTGTGTTCTCACTGCATTCAGACATTCTGCTCTTCATTTGCTCACTTTCCAAATTTAAGTGGCAGTACAACTTTATTCCACTTGTGGTTTTATTTTCTTAAATGAACTAGGGGTGAGTATGCAGCAAAACAAATTCCAAAAAATCATGCCATTCCCCCCGTATGGAAATATGCCATCCCCTGATGTCAGGAGGTCACTTTTATATTAATTAACTATTTCCAGGATCAGCACAGTGTGATTTTTTTTCTCCTGACAATCTGAGGCTGAGAGAGGTGAAGCCAGTGAAAGAAATGAAACTGAACTGTGAATATTTGCTGCTATAAGTAAAGGCAAATGCACTTTTGACAGTATCCCAAGTTAGTTTTTTTCCCTTGAAAATGTCTGTAAGCACGTTTTTGATCACAAGATTGGAATATGTCATGAGAACGCATTCAAGTATGCATTTGCATTAATATTGTTGCCAGAAGCCATCTCACAGTCATCATCAGACATACTGGAGCCCCTGGAAAGCTTTCTGTGGGATTGGAAGGCATCCAGCCAGGGGAAAGCAAAGCCACCATGTGATTTGGATGGCCAGTTCCGCAGGAAAACTATACATTAATGAACGGCAAGCACTCAGTGGTAGTTACGGTGAAGAGCTTGCAAGCGAATCATTGGCTGGGAACCACTCAGTATTTAAAGTATTTGATAAATGAAATTTGGAAAGAAGTCTATTTAAAAGTAATCCATTGAAAGAAAACAGGCTGATTTTGCAGCAAGAATTGCCCATGTCCTACAGGACTACTAGCTGTAATGAAGATCACTAGAATGAGTTGCCCGTCCAGCCTTAAAGTCTATCCAACATGATATGTACTTTATACTGCAAAAGGACACTTTCCAGTATCATCAGAACAATCTGTGTTAATATTCCTGAACGGTAGCTTATCAGAAGCAATCAAACAGCAGTGCTGGCTACCCTGCAATTCAGGGCTTGCACCATATTTCCATTATTCAGACAGATGGAAAGGGTTCATGTGTTTACTGGCTGTTTATTTTCTACTTCAGTACTGATCTATAAATACCACTAGATCTACAGTTCAGTTCTTTGTCCCAGAAAAGGAGGGATGTAGCACCTAAACCTACTGTTCCCACTCTCTGGACTTTTCATGCCTATATTGCCTGTTTCAGCAAACCTTCCTTCTTTCATTGCTCGACTCTTAGCTTATGATTCCGCCTTTAACCATAAAGCGACGTTCTGGCCAACCGCTGCCTAACAGTCCTTCCCAGTTCAAGTTCAAATTCAAATCCTGTAGGTGTTAAAAAGCATGTGCGGTTATCAACTCGTTAGGCAGAAGCAATGCTAGCTCTCTGGGCTTTTGGTACACTCGGTGCTTTAAAGGAAGCCTCTTTGAAGATATTCAGGGCAGTTTGCAGTGTTCATGTATGAGAAGGCGTGGACACAGGCACACGCAGGTGAGAGACTGCCCGAAGGAAAGGCGCAGAGATGAATAATCTGCATGCACAGCATTCTGGCTCAGAAACTCTCCAAACACAGTCCTTCCCAACAGGAACAATTGGAAGCAACAGGCAAAATGCTGAAAAACGAAGGGATCAGCGAAAATCAGACCTAATATAAACCCAACTAAAATAAACTCAGCATGGCTCCTGTGGCTCGTTCAAAAGAAGGTCTTCTCTGAGAGTTCATTTGCAAGAACTCAGGTCACTGAAGAAGAAAGATAGAATGTAACTTCCTCTGTTGTGCGCGATTAGGAGCCATTGGCAAATCTGACTGACAATATGAAAAGGTTTTTAAAGGGAAGTACTGAAGATTGCAATGCTACCTACCAGATTGCATCACAGGAAACATGACATCTCCTGCCAGAAAGCATCAGTGCTCCTAAATACTGGGTTTAAGAGCTTGAAAGAATTAAGATTATTCTCTTAATTGATGTAGGGAATGAGAGCTGTGAGGAGTACTTGTCTAAATTAAAAAACAAATTATAGTTTTTACATAAGAGAACTTACAATTCTGTAATTTGTTTGAACAGAGGGGACATGTATCGGGAAACCTATTTTTAAAACTGGAATGAAGATGCATTGACGCCAAATGTTTAAAACCATCAAAATGAGGTCAGAAGGCTCATTGCTATAACCCTGTGATGATGGAAGCAGAGCATTCTCTTGAATGATTAAACATAGCTGTTTGTACATGACGACTTTGTTTTTGAATGTATGTAGCAACTTTTGCTGCAGGACATCAACACTTTTTAAAATTATTTTTCTGTGTCAGCATCAGATCCCTCCTAAAGAAATTCAAGGCTATATTTCGTTTGATTAACATGCTTGTTAAACCTCAGCTATGCCAACAGAACAACAGAGAAGCTGAATGTCTTTTAGGGTTCTAAAGTATTATAATAGTTGATGTGGCTGAAGAAGGTTTTTTTGCAATAGCAGACAGTTGAGAAACATGTCATCACTAATACTGAATATTCAAGGATATTAGAATATTGAAAGCTGCAGACTATTCAGCCACCAAAGCACCACAATATTGCTTGCTGGTGTCTCTCTCTCTACTGTCTTTTGCATAGCCCTCAGAGTAGTAGCAAAATGCCACCCAGCTCTTTAAGTGTTCTCCATCAATTTGCAGCCCTGATGGGAGTCCAGAAGAGACCACAAGGTATGTTATTGCTGGGGAAAAGAAAGCGAAGCAATAGCTCACAAACTGATTTGTGATTCTGTGTAACCCTATTGCTGATTTGAGTCAATCATATTCCTCCCAGTTTATTTATTATTAACAAGGGGAAATGTGGCCTGGGACCTCGAGGAATCAGCTGGGAGATGCTGTGGCTTCTCTTTCTGGTACCTGAGAGAGTCTTCTCCATTACCTAAGGCTGACACTGAACCAAAGAATTGCTTTGTTCTCTGATGGATGGATTTTTTTTTTTAAAAAGCTCTCATTTTGCTACATTCAACAGTTGAGAGAGCAGAGACAATGAGCTTGTCACCTCTGCTATTACTTGTCACAGGCAAAGTTGCAGGGGGTATAACGACCACGCGAGTGAACTGACTTCGCTATGGCATGTCTGCATGAAATCAGCATTCCCAGCAGGCTCCAGGAAGAGGAACTGCACCTTCGGATATCGCTTCTTTTCCATTACAACCATTTCCATCTTCTGTTAACATTCTTCTGAGACGAGCCCTTATTGTTATAAACCCTTATTTCATATGACAGCATTTTTCATACAGCCAAAATATTCCAGAAACCATATCACCCCTGCATTTATTTCAGTCCTCTCTCTGCACAAAGGCACTAATAGTTGACTTTCCTGGAAAGACAGAAATGAATTGCCTCCTTTTCTTACAGCTAATGTTAATACTGTAATGTGCCAGAACAGTATCTGGGAACACTCGTCAGATCAATAGCAATGCCTGAGGCAGCAGCAGCAGCGGGGAGCTATGCTCCAAAGTGCCTGATGCTAAAAAAGGCAGATGAAGAAGCGTTTCAGTTAATGTATTCACAATGCCCAGCCTTGCACGTGGTGGATGAACGGAAGGAACCAGTCAGGGGTCAAATCTAGGACTCTAGATCTGGGATTCATGTAGGCTGCTCTCAGGGACCCAAGGGCAACTAGAGACCTCACTGCAGTACCTGGTTTTGTACTGGCTATCATGTGTCATCTCATTCTTTAATCTATTTTTTTCAAAAGTGTCTTGCGGGACCAGAAGTTTAAATCAATTTGTTCAGTGATTATATGTACCTCAGCTTTCCATGCAGTCTTCCTCTCTACTAGTGCACTGTACTAGTGATTTGCTCATGTAACCAATCCCAGCGGCAAACTGCCTCAGAGACATGTAGGTAGTCAATTTTGGAAGCCAGAGTCATTTTCATACAGAACTCAGCAGGCTTCTGAGATGTCCAGATTTAAGGCACTGGTGTTCCAACAGTGTTCCTCTACATTAATTCCACATTGCTTGGGGAAAAAGATGCTTGGGAAAGATGTCAAAGAGCAACTTTTCACTTTTGTATTCTTTTCATTATCATTTGATTAATATAGACAGGGAAATTTCATGCCTAGGATGCCTGTCTGTGAAAAGCCTGTACAATACAGAGGCAACTCTTTCAGATAAACAAAATTCAAATAAAAACGATGCTTTTGCGTAAGAAAAAAACCAGGAAACTGAACCACATCTACCTAGAAGCACTAGGTCAGCATGATTACTAACACAAGCCAGAGAACCACATGTCCTTGGAATACCTAGTCATGATGGATGACCTTTGCAGCTGGCTAGGGAATAGTGAGTGGTGAGTCAAACCGACCATTGTTTTTACATATATGGGTTGCTTTCCCTTCCTCAAAAAAATGAGAGAGACAGCAAACAGTAACTGGCGTATTGGGGTGTTCTGAGCCAGCAAGCTACAAAGTTAATGGACTGCTTTTTAGGGCATGGTGACCCACAGGGATGAGGAGTAACAACATGCTTTTTTATAGACTTTGGATGGAAATCACATGCCTTTATTATTCTGTAACTTCAGGAATAAAAGGTGGGGTCTCACCTCTGTCTGTTTAGGGCTACCACACTCCCCCCAAGATTGCATCTATCCTCTATTTTGTTTTCTTCTATACTTACTCTTTGGTCACTCTGAAGCTCTAATTGGAGTGCTTTCTTCCCTCATTTAAGGAGGAACTGTTCTTTTCTAGATTTATGCAGAAAAATCAGCATATACACTTGTCCTGATTTTTTTTCTGCATTAATATGTCATGATGCCCATAGCAAAGGTGAGCATAAGGAACAAATACGTTTGGACTCTTTGGGAAGGTGTGAAGATATAAATTGTCTCCTCAGAGGTCTATGCTTTTCAGTTGTATCCAGTCCACACAGGCTGGATCAGTATGTGTTTCTGCTAAAGCCTCAGCTTGAGGGATCTGTTACAGAAAAAAAAGACGGTGTTATGTTTCAAGAAAAGATGACAGAAGCAGGGGGAACTCACTACCTTCTATGCTACTGGCAACGTTCAAGTTGTGTCCTGTGTCTTCCATCTGTAGTCTACAGGCTGGGGTACCTCAGCCCCATCAAAAGAGAGTCTGGTTGTCTCTCTGACACATTACCTTGCTGATCGGACTCTCCTCAAGAATACAGAAAGGGCTGTTTCTGTTGAAGCTGTCAACTCCCTGAAGGTAGAGAAGAAAGGTACTGAGGTGATCTTAGTAGACTAGAGGCTGGGAAGAGGGGCAGTTTGTTAGTCAGAAAAGTGACTGAATTGCCAGCTTCCCATAGGAGACACCGGATAAAAGAGAATGAGTAGCAGGGAAAGGGTGAAGTCCTGGTTTTCTTCATGTCCTCTAAGTTGGTTGCTGAAATCTGGGAGGGGTGCCTGCCACTATTCACATCTCAAAATCTCCTTCAGAAAAGCACTCTAACGAAGAGGAGTCTGTTCACTAGAGAATGTAACTGCTGCTTGTGACTGACAGGTTTCGCTCAGTCTCCAAACTCCAGCAGGCTGAGAAGCGATACCAGGTTGAAGGATCTTAGCACCAGGGAGGTGAGAGCTACAAAGACAGTGCAGAATATTCTGATTCTCAGGGCTGTTGGTTGGTTCTTGAAAAATGTAAAAGATTACGTTTGACATAATCTTGCTTTACCCCCAAACATACGAACAAGTGCTGTCACCCAGATTAAGTTTATAAAAGCCACATGAAGAAATAAAAACAAAATAGATGATCCAAGGTCACCCTGTATTCTTTTCTCAACAGTTGCATTTCAGCTAGAGGAAAACACCAGGCCAAATTAATGTCTGCTACAAAGAAATGTGTTCTCTTTCAAATAAATGCACCCACTTATGCTCTGCCTGCATTAAGTCTGTTACTGGGTTTTTATGAGATTTGGCAAGTGCAGTGATATCTGTTAATATCTGAAGGTGGGAGTGTTCAGGGAGTTGTCTGAAAGGCTTGCAAGACTAGATCTGATCATATCCACCCACACTAATTAACACATTACATAAAAGTACAACAAGTTTCTCTTTGCAAACATCAGAATCACTTGCCCAGGCACTTTCTGTGAAGTTCTAGAAGAACTATAGGGATGGACTCTGTCACTTTTTAACCTCAACAGAACAATGGATGAGTAGGTAGGGTATAGTTCTTACTTTCAGGGATCACTCCTTTTCTTCATCCTGCTAAAAACATGCCATCAGCAGGCATACAGCTGCAAGGGCCTTTCTAAAGTTCACCAAGGGTGCATGAGGGAACGTGATTTTTTCTTTTCTTCTCATCAAAAACAAAATACAAAATCAAATACTGAACATGAAGAATCAGATTTACTTACAAGGGACAACTCCTCTCCATGCCCTGCCTGGCTAATTCTGAAAATTACTTTGTACAAACACCAGCCTCTGAGAACACCTGGAACTGAAAAATCTTCCCATTTAAATAGGGTCTTTTTATGTCAGGAGAACATATGTCCCAAAACGGCTAACATTTCTTTATCATTCCAATTTTAAAACAGCAGTAATCTCCTGTACAAAAACTACAGTAAGGGGTCTTCTACTTCTTCACAGATCGGAGCAAGTAAAACTGGAAGAGCTTAGCTAATTTCATATGAAACTTCTCTGACCTGCTCCTACAGCTTCACCTAGATTCCTCCAGCAGGATAATAAATATATACCCTGATTTAGATTTACTCCAGACTCTTTGTATGACATCTGGCTTCAAGATGGTGGCACTGAAAAGTGCAGTAATGACAGAGGAAAACAGAAGGAAAAAAAAAAATAATTGTGCAGTGGAAAGCAGGAGGCAGTGGAGAAAGCAGGAAAAATGAAAATTAAAATAAGTCATGGGGCGGAAATTCCTTTGAGAAGGCCTTAGGCTTCAACAAAGCTTGTCCACATTTGCAGCACTTCAAGATTACCCAATACTAACCTTATGTGAAAAGGGACGGTAGACCTCAGCAGGCATTCCACAGGAGCCTTTCTATAAAAAAAAGTCTTCAAATGTATCCACCCAAATTTGCAAGTAACTCACTGGATGGAGAGCATTCTCTCTCGCAACACTCACAAGAGAAGAAACTCTTACTCAACTCTTCCCTACTATCTGAAAAGCAAAGTCAATGTTTTCCTCATTATTTTCTGTTTGCTGCATACCTCTCCCCCACTGTGACTGCTATTTGACCTGTTGTCCGCTCAGAGACCCTGAGGGAAGGAGAGAGGGAAGTTTGTGTGTATGTGTGTGAGAGGAGTAAGATGATGAGAGTCTCAGCTATGTTATGACTTGTTTATATTCATTAGAAAGAAATCAACAGCACTTAGTATGTAAGACAACCTCTGAAGACAGGGAACATCTTTCATGCAGTGTGGGAAAAGAGCAGATTCATCTAAGGGATAGAATCTAGGGATGAGTGGGGAGTTAATTTCAATGTGTGTACTAGTTTTTGCCTCACTTTCACATTAGGACATCATCAATGAATAGACTCTCAGCATAAAGGTTTAATTTAAGGGGGGACACTGTGGGGGGTGCCGTCTTTCACCAGTTCTGTTTGTTCGTGCATCTACAAGCCTGGCATGCTTGACTGTGATTAATGAGAAACTAGAAAGGATTAGAGTGCCTAAGGGGAGGTACAAATAATCATCCCTTCCCCTCCCAAGTGTCTCTTGATAAATATGGTACCTTCAGTATTCCTGGCAGATCCTGGAAGGGTTCTCCCCTCATTGCACTCATGTTTTCAATGAACTGTGTTTCTTCTCAAAAAATTGACAGAAAATAAAGCTGAAAGCATGTATTAAAATCACAGAGATCAAAGTTTCTTTTCATCCTCTCCGGAGAGCCTCAGACATCTAGGAATTCAAAACAAAACTCCATTGTAAGAAACCTTTTCAAAGCTGGCACAGTGCTACAGCTTATGTGCTCTGCACTCAGAAGGAAAGCACTGACCCAGATAGGAGAGCTCCTCAAAACACCCCTGCAGGCAGAGGGGCTTGCATCAATGGCACTTTTGGCAGTATCTTCCTCTTGAACTGCTCAAGAAGAGATACATCTACTGATTTGCAGGAAGGTTCAGCACTTCAGATTTTAACATTCACATCATGGCACTGAAGTAGTTGGTCTCCGTTCTACAAGGCAGGACCAAAGGAATATCTCAAATACAGCCCACAGCTTTTCCGCTGTAACTCAAATCTCTTTTAGGAAATGATCTATTTTGGCATACGGGTTTTTTCCTCTTCTAAATTTTTGTATAGAACCTCTTGGTTTATGAGCAAATACTGCTTTTCCTTTCTATAGCACGTTCCATCTGAATTTGCTGAGCTTTTGACAAACATTTAGGTAGTCAGACTTACAACTTTTGAGATAGGGAAACACTAGAAATATCTGATTTGCAGGTCAGGGTGCACCTTGAAATTATGCAACTTGCCCCAGGTCTTACAGGACATCTATGGAAAAGCTTGAAATTCAGGCAGGAGCCCTAAATTCACTGCTTTCCTTTAACCACGTGGCCTTCCTTGAGGCGCTTTATTCAGCTGTTCTTCAGTTAGGCTTGCTACTTTCCTGTATTGCAATTATATTAATTCCTCTTTTAGTAGTGTTCCAGTATATTCCAACTGCATTACTATGCCTAGTGCTGCACACTGCATCTGGCATAGGAATGCAGTGTTGCTCTTACTAGGCTGTCAAAGAGAATATATCATTACAAAAATAAATAATGTCTAGCTGCTTCTGGCATTTCAGTCCAAGCAGTATTTATCACTTTTGGCTGATCAGTGCTTGACTCAACGCCCCTAAAAAACAATGGGTGTATTCCCCGCTGAATTCAACGTGCATTTAATCAGGTCTTTGCTAACTGTGCTTCCAAACGTCGCATTTCATGAGCACTACAGTGCTGTCTCTTCTATTTTTAGAGCATTATTCCACTTACTTCACTGTGTAGATTGATACAATGGATTTTCGTCTGCATGGATTATGTCAGTGAATGTATATTTGTACAAGCAGGCTCTAGTTTTAGTTCTAGATTTAGTTCATCCCCAATGTGATGCTGCCTACATGCGTGGCAATCTGGGATTAATGCTAAAAATATATATTTTTTTTTATCATAAATGAACAAAAATATTCAGAAAGACAATTAAATTTCATATATGAGTTCAGTGACAGAAAGAATCTTCCACTATTCAAACTGTCTGCTCTTCTGACTCAGCATTCCTCTCCAGCCTTCACAGGTGAAGACAGCTTTCTTGGGCCCAGCACAGTCCCTCCAGACAGAAGTCCCGGGTGGCCTTTAACAAAGAAAACGTTGCTCCACACTTTGCTCCTTCCCTGATGCGAGTTGGGAACAGCTTCATCAATGGATGTGAAGTGAAGGAAGGAAAGGAAGCTTCCATTAAATGTCCATAACTTTTAGTTCTTCAAAGTATTTTAAGTTCCCCATTCAAAAAGCTGAAATGAAACCAGTAGCTGTTTGTAACTGCAGTTCCTCTGAAGAGAGGGGCTAAAGTATGGGGTGTGATGTGCTGCCTCTCAGATGGGACAGCCTACAGACACTTTAGAAACAACAATTACATCTTAAAACTATGATTAGATTTAACAATTGAACTCTAAAGAATTAAACATCATATAAACATTTGACACTTTTTGTTTTTCTTTCCAAGGGTCCACAGTCTAGTCATTCAATCCTGTGCAAAGGTCATGTTACTATGGATATGACCTGCAAGAAATGTGTTGCCTCAGAGCAGTGCAAGTCACATGAACAGGCTAGAAGCCAAGACTGCTGATTCACAGTCTTGTCAGGATTTTCATGCTTGTGTTGGTTTCACTGAAGAACAGTCCTTGCACCATCAAGTCTATGTTCGTCCTTTAAAAGTGTTCATGCAGGTGTAGCTCCCATTAAACTTGTGGATTTCTTCAAGTGCTGCCTGAGGGAGAATGCTGCAGGTGAAGCAGAAAGAAAATAAGCAGACCAGACAAACCTCTCAGTCTGTTCTAATAAGAGGATGTGTAAATGTGCGTTTATGTACACACATACATCAGTACACATATTCTCAAAAATCAGCTAGTGAGAGCGCACAGGCAAAACGTGTCAGTATCACGCAGTGAGTAGGCCTAAAAGGAGAAAGTTATATCAAGTCTCGCTTTCTCTACAGAAATATTTATCCAAAAAGGTCTGTAAAAAACTGTAACTTGGAAGATACCATCATGTTTTATTCCTCTCAAATATTGTGCAGAATCTTGCACTCTGAAACACACAAATTTAAACTGAGCTCTCTAGTTAACTTGCTATCTATTTGTGCTAGGCATGTGGCCTCCTTATCATAAGGTATGGATATAGATCCAAGTTCCTGACAGCTACTGTAATGGAAAATAAATGATTAATTCTCACAATAAAAGGAGAAGGAAAACATCCCTTTTTCAGTCTGTAGAATTTCTGGGAACTTCTGAGAGTTCACAAATTTTACATTCAGAGCAAAGCATTTATTGTGAATTATTTTTTCTTGTTTGAAATGCGATATTGTAATTATTTTCCACAGAAATCCCATGGCCTTGTTTCAGATCCTCACTGAAGTAGGTTTTCCAAAGGCTTTAGTGCAAACTCTCATGGAAACACAATTTTAAATGTCCTTTCTCTTTAGTTGTTTCAGGATATGAAGTTATGACTTTCTTTCTTTAGGGACTTTAAAATTCCTGTCCTAATCATACACAAAAATTTTTTTTTTTAATAGTTTCATTGCTTTAACACAAGCAATGCTCTCTAAATCCAGCTGTGATGTACATACCTTATTGTACAGAAATCCTTTACAATATAAAGCCTGCAATCCAAAAAGTGGCTTATTAAATCAAAATCAACTACATGCATACATTAATTGTTAAGAAATTTCCTAGATGCAAATACCAATTCAGACCTCAGGAATCCAAGTTTTGCGAGTGAAACTTGTTTCGTAAGGGGTTACACCCAGGGAAAACACCTACAAAGGGAATCTCAGAAAGTTTTCTCCCTTTTGCTTTTATGTCTTTCATGGGAAGAGGTGAACCAATCTGATCCTGGATATTGGGTTGCAGTCAAACTGAGGCTTGCCTTGGTGGGCAGACGCAGAGGACTGTAAGCCAGTCTTGCCTAACTGGCTAGGCTATTGCTGGGCAAAGGAAATATTTACCTTTTTAGGATGACAAGAACATGCATTGTCCATGGAAGGAGCAGGAAGGCTTGATTCATCTGAACGGCTTCTACTGTCCTTCTAGCCACTGTCTCTGGCTTGAGAGGAGGAAAAAGATTAGGGAACCTGAATAAGTAAAAAATAAAATAATTGTTAACCAAACTCCTGTTTTAAGATATCACTGTCCAAGCCCTGTTACTCACTAAGCTATTGCTGGTTGCTGGCATTCAAACATGCCCCAAAGCAGGCTGGAAGGAGCAGAAAGTTCCAGTTCCAGCCACAAAGCTAGAAAGCAGAAAGCCCAATTCCAACCAGTACTACTGGGTTAGCTAAACGGTCAAGAATGTACACGTTGGTGCCTTTAGGGAGAAGTGGCAAAGTGTATTTAGAACTTTGATTCAGGGATTTTCTTAAACTGTATGCAAACCAATACCAAAATGCTGTCTGTTCAGTGTTGGTGTTTTTCTTCTTCCTCTCTGTTGCTCTTTGCTTGATTCAAATTTTTGACAGGTAGAAGACAAATATTTTCCCCCATTGCTTTTAATACCAATGATAAGGCTTTTCCCAGCTCCAGCAATAGCTTGACACTGCATATTTTCTTGACTTAGAGAGCACAAACTATATTAATAGGGTTTTTTGTCCACGGTAAAATATTAATTTGGTCAGCTGTTAGTCTTTGAATTTAGCTTGTTCTCTTAGATAGAGGTAAAAAGGAGGTACTGCTAGCCTTACTTCAGTAACTGGCTGTCGTTCCTTTCAGTGGGAAAGAATTAATTATTTCAACGAATAAAGAAGGTATTTGTACTGTTCATTCTCAAGTAATTTGTAGACTGCTCCTTTTGAATGACCTCAGTTTTCAGATTGCCTCCCCTCCCTCTCTGGTGGCTGCATACGGCCTGAATACACTCAAGGAAAAAAAGCTTTTCGTTTTCACTGTAGAAGTAAATGTCTCACTCAGTACAGGCAGGCTGTATGAATATGCCAGCAAACTGAGGGAACCAGTCTGATGAGTCCCCAGTGGCCTAGAGTGACCCTCTGTTCCCAGGCAGCCAAATGAGACATCAAATTCTCTTAACTAAATGAAGCATTAATTAGGAGTGTATTCTGATGATTCATTTAAAATGAGATGCTTTATTCTAGTTCCCCTGGACTGACCTGATTCTCATGCCCTGAAACATCTCTGTGCTCGTGTGGAAGGGCAGGACTGTTGTGGCATTCACTCCAGGACAGTCTAGCAGCCCCAAGGTCAGGCTCTCCATAAAGGCAAAGGACGAGGCTTTCGAGGTGCAATAGTCAATGGCACCAGGGATGGCTGACAAGGCCAGGACAGAGTTCAGGCAAACAATGTGTCCATTCTGCAACTCCAGCATCCTTGGCAGGAATGCTTTGGTGGTCTGAAGAACAACAGAGTTAAAAAAAAAAAAGGTTTGCTCAGCAGAGATACAATAAAAACAATAGTTGCTGAAAAAAATAAGGTGACACAGAGACAGCAAGCCAAATTGTGCTGTTCATTATGATAGGAAAGGAGTGGGAGAGTACCTTGTTGCTTTGTCATTTTCTGAAAGATTCTAAACAGGCAAAGTTTGTGTAGAAACAAAACAAAATCTTTCTTAGCACACAAGTAAGCAGTACCCACAGATAAAGGCCACGAACAGAGTGCTTCATATGTTTAAGAACTTCTTGTAGAGGATAAAGTCTTCAACAAAATTATGAAATCACAAGAAGCTCTTTCTTTATTGCTATTTTCTAATTCAAAATGGAATGAGTTTCACACTAGCTTCCTTCCCTAAGCAATGTAGTTTCATGTTCCTCTAATGTTCCATACACATCACTGTACAGAACACTATCCTCTGTGAGCTCAGGCTTTCTCAAAAGAAATCAAAGGTTTTACTGTAAATCACAGAATGGGGATACAAGAGCATCAAATACTGTGTTACCACTGGAAAAATTATTTTTTTTTAGGCTTCTTTCCTCTGGCCTTTGCCCCTCACATTGTTTTTTCTGTCTCCTTTTCATGTCAGACTGATTTTACCAAGCATCATTTAGAAGGACCTAGTAGCAGCTAAGTGTTTACTGGGTGCAATCTGTCGCTGTCATTCCTAATTCTGAAAACAAGTGATATAAGAGCTTATCTTACCCAGAACTGTCCCAGGGTGTTTATATGTTGTGATTTGAGCAGTGCATCATCATCGCTGTCCATCAGGCTCTTACCATGGACCACAGCAGCATTGTTCACCAGGATAGTGATATCACCTACCTGCAAAAAAAGCAAATGATTTGTAACAACTAACATCTCTCCTCACAAATCAGCAGTCACCATTATAGCCGAGTATCTATTATTGCCTAAATACATTATTATTTTCATAGCTGTTGACATTCTTGCCTGTAGGCCTTGTAATCCTTCTGGATCACTTAAAACAGGTAGCTAGACTTCGTACAACATAATCTGGATGGTCGCCCTTCTTTTTTCCCAATTCGCCAATATATTTTTTTTTCCTCATCAAATATGAGTCGTTACTAAATTCTGCCCACAGTGTTTCCACAGGCACTAACCTTTTCCCGCACAGCTTTGGCTTGCCGATAGACCTCTTCTCGATTGCCTACATCACAAATGAAATAATAGCATTCTGTCCCCATCATCCTGATTTCCTCTGTGGTCTCCTTCAGGCATTTCTCAGTTCGACCCCACAGGATGATCTGCAGCAAGAAACTTTTGTTAGAGTCAAATTGCTTCTGCTTCAAATCTAAAATAATTAAAACATGCTTCTAACGTCAACAATTTGATGACCATCTTTGATGTGTTTTCACTGCCAGCCCTGTTGCACTGTTTCATTTAAGACTAACAATGATTTTCTACTACATGGGGATGGGACTTGAGTATCATGGTGGTAGCTGTATCCCGCTGCTGATACTCTACGTACAGGTTCTTTATAAGCAACACAATAGCTAACACAAAAAAAAAAATCAGATCTTTACCCTAACATGACAATTATATTAAACACTTGGCAAATTTTCTGTATCGTGAAATTTCAAATCTGTCCCTGCTTTTGCTATACACACACACAGAAAGATAACTTTAAATTCTAAAAATCACAGATCTTCCTGTATATCTGGTATGTTATCTACTTCTTGTTCTACATTTGGAGTTACTATCTGCTCTGCAGTAAAACATATTTTTCCAGCATATCATATGTAACTATTGGCAATGCTGTTTGCAGGCTGCTGTCCTAGGTGCATTTCAGACAAGAGGTTCATCCTAATACAGACGTTTAAAGTGAGAAATTTCAAGCATGAATTTATTTTGCAACGAATATATGCAAGATTTCACTTGCCACTCCCATTTAACGCAGTAAAAATGATACAATACTTCTTGTACAAAGAACAATTCTGAATATTCATGGAAACAAAATATTCAAATCATATGGCATAGATTTGATATATAATGAAGACATAACCAGTGCAACCCTATCTGTATTTCTGCACCATCATGGAGGTCAGAAATAGAAATAACCTGAAAAGTTACCAGGTTCATTAATTTTCATTGTGGGGCTTTATCCAATATGATTTTTCCTAATGAGACAACAATATTAGTCTCAAGTATGAGATGGTGCTTCCACCACTGTCTTCCAAACATTAATCTATAGCTGAACAGATTTAAACAAAATATTTTTTTCCTAGTATATAACCTTGTTTTATATTTCTTTTAAGGCTACTGGAAGAGAATATAATTTCATCTCTCTGTTACCTAAGACACCTATATATGAATCAATCTATCTTTTTTGCTCTTCAAGCTAAGTCTTCTCAGCATAATAAATTAAAATTACTGAATGGAGCGTGTTACTGAAGTCTGCTGACTACTCTGTGAGCCAAACAGCAAGATCCAAAAGAGAAAGAAGAAAAGGTTGCTACTGCTCACAATTGCAGTTGTGAGCACTGATCATGCAAAATTACTCTTTAGTACTAAAAAATAAATGAGGACATTCACATAGTCAAATGCAGGTTTGCTCTGATCAGGGGACTGGGAAAAAGAGCTTTGAAAATGGAAACAGCTTTGTTGGTCTCAGAACGGTGCTATTTCCCAGCAGTGGCCTTATCACCTGTGATCCAGGATTACAGTTGCTTCCCATACCACTGTGTCCTGAGTATGGATCTGACTGGTATATTGATTTTTCAGTGGTTAAAAATAAGCACACTTAAAGTTTAAAGATCTAATAATCTTTGAGTTTTCCAAAAGTTGAAAGAACAGGAAAAAAAAAAGTCTAAATTATATCACTTACTCAACCTAGTAACAGCAAGATAAACATAAAAATTTAGGACCTGCGGTATTCCCTCCCCACAACAAATCTCTTGCAGAGAGGTTTAACATGCTTATTTTTAAGGACTAGTTAAGCTTATCTCATAACTGGTACTAAAACTAATCTCTGAGAGGGTCAAAGAGCTCTTCCAGTGCAACTAAGCAAGGCTAAAATGCAGAAGTACCTGGGTCCTCAACCATTTCCTAAATGAGTTAAATTTACAATTAATCCCATTTATAAATCATTGGCACATCTGTCAACATAAACACACACTGACTAATAAAGTTATATTCTCTTATATTGTCACCAAAGGACTAACGAGTTGGTTAACCAGAAACTTCAGAGCATGTATAAATATGCCAGAGCCATTTCATGGGAAATCTTATCTCAGGGGGAAGTAATTTTCAAGGAAAAAGCTGTGACCAGACTTAAAAACTGTAAGAAAGCATATGACTAAAAATGTGGCTTGTGTATTGGCCTGTCTTCGAAAGTCTCAGCATATCACCCTTGGCCATCAGGCTTTGGCATCTACACAAAGCTTGTAAAACTGATGGCTATTTATTCGCTTCTGAACTCAGAGCTAGACTGGGTGATATTTCTTATGCCTGCTCTGCAGACTTGAAGGGAAATCAAGAACATGTGAGAAATTTCACAAGCTTTCAGGAAATATTTACAAAATACTGTTCTACTATAAGCATACACACTTACTTGCTCTCTCTTTCACAACCTACATCTCTGTGGAACAGGGAGAAAAAAGCACTACAAAATGTCAACCATGAGCATCAAGTTTGATGCTCGCCGATTTTGGATCAGTGTGAACTTCAGCCTCTTAGCAGGATTGGGTCAGTCAAATGCAGACACTAAAAAATTAACTGACAGGTTGAAGAATGGCGGAAGGTAGGAGAGGAAGAGAAGAGAAAGAGAAATAAGGTGTCAGACAAGGGGAGTAAGGGGAGAAACTGACCTCACATACCTAGCACTCTAGGGTTTCACACTGCTATTGCAAAATAAAAAGTAGATCACTCACTCTTCACTTTAATCTGTTTCAAACATCCATACAGCCTCCTATTCCCAAGAGTTGCCACTGATGCATTCAATGTCAGGAAATATACATGGAAGAATAGTTAAGCAAAGGAAGACCTGTCAAAGGAACATCTGTCTGTGATGCAACTCTTGGACATAACATTTTTTTATGCCCCAACAGTTACTTTGGGACCCTTAATATCCTACAGGCAAGTCTTGCAAGGTGACCCCATTAAAATCTGGGCCATCTGGGGAAGACAGAATTTGCTGGTTATCCTGCTGACAGCATTAACTTCAGTACTGACTTTTTTCCATGGGAAGTTTTTGTGTCCTTGATACTGTTCACACTCAGGTGAAGGCTCCAGCCTGCATAAGAGAAAAGCAGTAAATAAAAGACCATTCTTTCGTGAGAGGTGAAAGTTCCCTAACGACACAGTGGGATGTGAGGTTTCTTGCCGTCATTTCTGTTATTTTTTACAGATGGATAAAACTCAGTACAACATGATTTTGGTCCAAATTCAAGCTTGACTGCTCCTACAAGATCATATGAGACTTTCAATTTCTTCCTTATATCTGGCCAAATTAGATTGGCACGGGCTTCCCCCTCGCCTCCTGGGATATCAGATCTTACTGAGAGACAAGACTTTTCATTGCTGCATTTAGCCTCGTAGTTGAGGCTTCTGTTGCTCCTGAACTCTATCTTTACAGAGGGCTTTGGCTTCGTGTTTGTGGAGGCAATACTTCTCTCTTCTTTCCTTGCTTGCAGCAGTTTCACCAATGTTTTTCTAGGTCCTTACTCTACTATTGTCTCCTGAGATTTCTACAAACCTCCTCATAAGTCTTCTGTTCTCCTGAATTCACCTCCTCCTGCAGATTCTGCAGTTGGACAATTTGCACTTAGGAGTTTGGCACTCCTAAGGTTATTTGTAACATTCTCACTAAGCTGTTCACCTAGATAGCTTAAGAGTCAGGGATAATCATGCATGTTCTCAATGCTCCCGAACAAAAACTTTTGCTCACTCTTGAACTGATGAATGACTGTGGGCCTGGGCCTGTGTTTTGCTGATGCCCCGTGAGCTCCAGTTAGCCTAAAACGGCGCAGTTGCTACTTCACTTCCCTTTCAAAATGTAGACATGGGTCTCGGGCTCTGGTCTGTGTCCCCTTTCCTTTTTAATTTTAATTCTAAATAGGGAGTAAGTGTTTCCAAACTGGAGGCTAAGTCCAGGAGAGAATGACTCTAACAGAAGTTCCTGTCTGGGACAGAGGAAAAAGCAGACGAATAAAGGAGAAGAGAGACACGGCGTTCCTTATTACACAGCCTGTCAGGATGTTGCACAGCCACCCATTCACGGTAATTTAATGGTGGATAGAGGAATATTTAATTTGTGTTTTGGAGAAGTTCTTGGACAGACAGTTTTCCGTCCTGGAAAGAATCCAGCCACTATTTCTTCTCCCCCTTCATCTCTCGTCATCCTCTCCTGCCTGCCCCTCCCTACTGCACTAGACACGCTCTCCTTTCAAAAAGTTACTGACCAGAAAATTGTCGAGGGCAAGAGCCCAGCGAGGCGGTTAATCCCCGCTGTGGCAGGCCCGCTCCCGGAGGCTTCCTGCCCTGCGGTTACCTCTGGGTGACCCCAGTGGTTGGCAGTCAGGGAGGCAGGTGGAATGTTAAAGCAATCGCTTGCGCTCCAGGTTGCTAGCGAGAGGCGATGAGAGCCGGGGCAGCAGCAGGGCAGGAGTCTTCCTACCATTGGGCATAGGAAAGAAGAGATTTATGATGACAGAGGAACTTAACACGCCCTCCTCTTAATTAACTTTACAGTAAGGGCTGTGACATCACTGTTTAGGGCAGATTTTCCCAGGATTTATTCATAAGCAAATTTTGCAAAAGAAACTTATCTCTAGATCTTCTCCCCTCTGGCAAGTCACAGAACTCCTTATCTGGCTGAGGAAAATCATTTCAGCTAGAGCAGCAGGCTCAGTAGACACTGCATCCTCCACTCCCAGAGGACTCGTTTAACTCTGGACTTAATCTGCTAATGAGACATGCCCTGAGGTCGGAGGGGAGTCAAAAGGAAGGTTTTAGCTGCTGTTGTACTAAGGCAAGGCTTTCTAATAGAGGCCTGCGCTGGCTACTTGCCAAAAGCCCCAAACCTGACTGCAGGTTTAAATCCTGATTTTCCCCATAACACGAGTAAGAGTTATGCTTTTGACCTCCATAAAATCAGATAAAGCCACTAACTTATATAAACTGGTCTAGATTGAAGCTGCTATCAGCCACAACATACACACATGATCTATGCTTTCAGAGTCCTAAGCATATTATTGGTGCAGAGGATGAGGTTAGAGCTAATTTTACACCATTTACAAGGCTATTTAATTTGTTTGGTCCGGTTTTATTGCTAGCACAATTCAAGAACAGCAGCAAAGGAATGTTGCCCTTTTACATCGTCAATTAATTTGGCACTGTATCTTCAGCAAACCTGCTGTGCTAGACTTTATCCCTCCAGTGAACTAGACCAGTGTTGGAAAGGTGTCCCACAACAAAAGCATTTCTGAGACTGAACATGTGCCATTTCTTGACACTCCCCTTGGATTGTCTGGGTTGTATTTTAGTACAGAATTGTTTATTCTTAGTCTTTTCCAACACAACAACATGCACTGTGATTAGCAGATATAACTTCCATTCCAAAAGCTTCTGCATTTTACGATTCATGATGCAATTCTCTGTATCAATTTGAAGACACCAAAAGATTAAGTGTTGCAGACAGACACTGAAGTGCCCTTCCTGCCTGATCTCATTATTGCTGCCTCCACAAATCAACCACAACTCCCTGCCACAGATCACCAGAGATAGGAAGTAGTTGGTAGGTCAACACATTTCATTCCCCTTTTCAACCTCCTTCCTAGACCAGTGAAACAGAAGTTGCTCTGTTTGAGTTGGTATCTGTAATCGCACAGACCGCTACCTTTGTTCAAACAGAGAGCGCCTTTCTGCACCCAATACTGAAAGTTCCTGCATACTTTTAGGAAGTGTAGATAATCCACTGAAGTATGTCAGCCTCATCCCTATATATTTACAAAGCCTGGTAGTACTAACTCGCAGTTGGTCCTCCGAAGAAAAGCATTCCAGTGTATCCCATAATCCTGGCAGAGTTTTGCCTATCTTGAGAACAGGAGGCTAAATCCTAGGGCCTCAAAAGCGTTCATGTATTTTGCTTGTCAGTGGCATAAGGGTTTTCTCCTCCACCCCTTCCCCTCTCTTGCCCCCAGGGCAAAGACAGACAAGTTCTTTCAGGAGTTCTTCATGGGAGAGGCATGCTCAAGACAGATTACTGGAAGAGTGAAAGGTGTGGCCGTTCAGTGTGAAAAGCCAATCTTTGCTTTAGAAAGGAAAAAAGAACCTTTTGATGCCTGAAGTAGGTCAAAATACTTAACCCAGCCCCTTAGTGACACTTGTATAGAAGTAAGCAAACAAAGCAGGCCAGTGGCAAAATTTTCTCAATTCCCACAGTGGAAAGTGAATATCAAAGCTGCAAGGGATGGGTATAAAAAGGATTACATGTAAGCATGGGGGAATCAAGAGAGTAAACCCATTTACCTATTTTACACACAAGCTTTTCTAGATTAGTATTTAGAAGTTGTAAAGACATTAGACTATAAGAATTTAAATTTAATCCTGCCACCATGATAAACATAAAACACAGACTTTACTATAAACTGGTTTGAGTTAAGGCCAAGAGTAGTATACAGTAATAAGATTAAAAGGTCAGTCTAAAGAGACTTCAGAAGGAGCCTGAAAGAGGGAATTCCAATTCCTTTAGTCTAGAGTCAGAACTTTTATTACTTCATATGTTCACTTAGCACTCAATGGGATTAACATTATTCACCCAAACCACAGTCAATTCCAATTGTACCCCAGTCACCCCCTTTTTTTTTTTTCCTCTGAAGGAAAAAACCCACCACCTAAAAAGTCATAGAGAAGTATGTAAACATCGGTCTCCAGTTCAATAGAGGCCTTCCTTGGAAAGAAAATTTCTAATTTTCTGTCTGCATACAGGCATTTAAGACCAGCTCCCTCTAAAGTGAACAAACGCCTACTGTTCTCACAGTCAGGACTATTTAAGGACAGGTGGCCCCATGCTGACTTTTTTCCAGTGGTTTTTCCAATTGCTTTCGTCTGCCACATGAACTGCGACTCCAGACTGCCTTGGGAGCAACACTTTTCAGCTCTGTTGTACAGAACAGTTGAGGAAGGGGAAGGGTTAGGGTTGTTTGCAAGAAGAGGTCATGCAGGAGTCAGCCTTTACAATCCTATTAACGCTGGGACAGGGTCAAATGGAGTGCACGTTCCAACAAAAGCACCAAGTGGCCACAGGCTGTCACCCTGCAAAGGTTGGGGAAGCATTTGTGGGGGGAAAACCGACAGATTTTTAATGCTGAATGTCTGCCACACCATGTGTTAGAACCGGCCTCTGCTCCAGGGAACCAAAGCACACAAAGAAACATCCAGCAATAAAATTCTCCGGCTGCAAAGCAGAAAGAAGTGGCATATCTGGGGGGTGGGGAGAGGAGTAAGTTTTTTAAAGTTATGTATTTGAGGTAAGGCTTTGAAGATATCTACCAACAGAAATATAATACTCCATCCTGTAAAAACAACCAGTGTGCTGCCACCTCCATTTGCTTGGCATGCCATCCCTATAATCCAGATTCATACAAAAATGTCCACAGAGATCTCAGGAAATTGTGGGGAGGGTAAATACGCAGGTGCAGAAAGCCCTTTTGTACTGCAAGCAGAGCAGACAGGATGAAGGGATAGAAAGTCAGTAAATAACATTTCAACGGAAAAAAAAAAGAAATTGCTGGATCTGCTTGACAACAATGCCAAGGTCCAACAGGGCCTGTCAGCATAGTTGAAGGTTTGCTGTTTGCATGTCTTCCTTCCAAAATGCTGCATTATTATTTTTACTTATTGCATATACCTCTCAGGTTAAAGAGTTCTTAACATCTGGCAGGTTAAATGTTCACGTAATATAGTTAAACATTTACTATGACAGAATGTTATGTTGACACTGAACAGCAAGAGTGTTTGTTTTTGTAAAGCTAAAAACAATCAAAAGTTTAGATTACAGGGTAATGTTAGAAGTAAGGGACATGTGAAATTAAAAACGTGGATCCAACACAGTATTATTTCCATCACCTGACTGGGGGAAACTAACTGCTAAAATTGCCTGGTTCAACCAACAGTTAACTGAAAAGTCTGCTACTTCTTAACTAACAAATTGGAAAAATCAGACCTAACAAATACATGGAAAAGCAGAATTCAAGAGCTACAAACTGGGTGCCAGTAGAACTGGATTATTTTTTAGAGTTTGCCTTTATATTTATGAGATTATTTCTTTAACAGAGTGCCTAATCTTGAAATGCAGAGGAGGACATAGGCAGACAGCCAACCCAGCTCTTGTAGGAACATCACAGAAAAGGAAGACTAGGGGAAGTGTTTAACTTTGTTAAAGTGGAAGAAGGCTTGCAACAAAAACAGACATGGAAACCTGTCATGATAAACTGCCCTCCAGAAGGGCCTAAAATATGCTCCAGATCATCCACGTGCATAATATGATGCAGCTCTTGACTGAAAAAATAATTTCTCCCATGAGGCTACTGGAGAAGTATTGGGAGTTAAAATAGCCTACATGAAATGCGTATATAAACTGAAAGCTAGCAACAGCTCCAGACAGGCTCCCCTACACGTCTCCCTTCTTTGCCTCCAGAAAAAAAAAGAATTGCTACCAGCTTAAAACCATCAGAAAGCTGTCAAAAGGAGTTTTTCTTCTAAGTATTTTAGTCAAAGAAATAAAGCAAACTGCTTAGAAGAAAGCTTCAATATTTAAATGCTTAACTGGTTTCCTCTCTTTTCACGTACATTTCAAAATGTTGGGTTTTAATGGTGGCTGTTGCTATGCGACAGGGCAGAATTTCTAAAATCTATTCATCTGTTGTACAAATGACAGTTTTCAGGACATATTTAACTCTCTCAGACTATTAAGTCAAAGAAGGAGCACGGGAATTGGAGGATTGTAAGCTCCCAGAGCATGCATCCCCCAAAGGGGTACAGCGTGGCTAAAAAGGGTCTTTCGCTGATTGTATCAATTTTTTCAATGCACTGTTAAGACGAAGTAGCTACCCTGCTTATAAAAAAATGTGAAAACCAGCAGAGCTCTAGTTAAATAAAATGGTATCTAAATGTAGAAATGAAACTTATGATAATTACTTTTATCCAGAAATGATCAAAGCAATTCTAATGAGATTCTGCTACAATGATACTTATTTATTTAAACTAGCAGGGCTGGTCCGGCAGTCACAAATCGAGCTCTAGCATATTAATAAGTTACAGCTCCCTGGAAGTTACCATCCTTTGGATGTGACTGCCTATCACATGCATGCTTTTCAGGCCACTGCAATGCAAAATGAAGTTAATTCACTTCAACATGAACATAAAATCAATTAAGCTATCATAGAACATGAGGTAAGTTTTACTTTCCAGTAAAATAAACTATATAAAGTAACCTGCCCAGTAACTAAGATTTAGCTGAGGGAGCAGTAATACAATATTGAGGCACAATAATCCCTTAATGTGTTCAAAGTTGTTAAGAAGCACAGCTCTATGCCATAAGGGTTTTCTACCTACCAGTAGACTGCAGAGCATTGGGGATCTGTAAGCTACTTCTCTGAAGTGTGTGAAATCTAGCCCTAAAAATCACGGCTGTTTTTGGTTGAATCGCATTCTCTGTAGAACAATCTTTACTTCCACTGAAAAATATTTATAGGTACACAAGAAGACTAAAATAATTGAACTCACTGACATGATTGGCAGGAGTGCTGACTGACGGCGGTCTCCATGTGCATCAGTGGGAAACCTGTAATGTATTGTCATCGTTGAAATTGCACTTACAAGCTTAGATCCTGAGACAAATAAGGCGACTTGGCCTAAATCTGTGACTTGAAAGCAAACCAAAACTATTTTAACTGTTTTTACTGATTTTGGTGGCTAAAGAAGCCATTCTGACTTCACGTATTGCAGAATGGTTCATCCCAATTATACTGACTCCCTTTGAGAGGGATCTTTTTTCAATCTATAACCAGCATTCTGATTATTTAGCTGCACTAACAATTTCAACAACAACATGAAATATTGTTCTTGTAATATAATTTCAATGGTTAGGTATTTTCTGTCTTATTTTCCCTTCTAATTCACTCAGGAAGAGGAACTAAAACCACTTTATGGAAGTAAGATGCTTTTCTAAATTTCTGATTTTGCAAAAATGCTGGACTAAAATAAGATAATGACAGTGGTCAAACCCATCAGCATAGCACTTCCTCTGAGTGAGCAGTAAACAAGTGTAATGATGTCATTAGGAGCTGGCTGACCCACTGATGAACTCTGGGCTGTAAAGGAGATGCAAGGTGCCAGATCACTACACACGCACGCCCTTACCCACACACGTACACACACGTGTGCATACATACGCACACATCCTTACAGCATAAAAGGTGTCATAGAGCAATCTGCAACAGTTGCACATCATCATCAAGGGAAATGAAACCCTGAAAAACCCCTTTGAAGCCTGAACGTTTTGCTTTTGAAGAGGCAAACCTCTTGCTTCCATAAAGCGCATGTTCAAATATGAACACAACATAGACAATAGTCTCTAAGGGGCCCGGATTAAAATCAAATAACAAGCAACACAAAGAACACTCTACAACATTGCACAATCAGCATATCTCAAAACCCAAAATCAAACAACTCACTTCAGCGAGACAGGACTCCTGTGTTTTTCCCAAGAGTCTTGGAAATGTTCTTACATCATTTCTGACAGCTCACTGTGGTCAGAGCCAGCCCCGTTCTATTACCACTTCGGGAAAGAAGTATTTGTACCAGCTGGATGTCTTTCATATTCTACTTGGAAGCGTGACCTCTTCTTTTTAAGGCAGTGACTGAGCTTGGTCTTCACTGTAAGGCTTATTTTTTAGGAGGTAGGACACAGAAAATTTGACTTTGTAGTCAACGTAAAACCAAGCTGCTGAAAGTGGATGTTAGGATTTCCCATTCCCTCTCCAAACTACCACAGCCAGGTCTCACCCAGCAGATGTCCTGATCAGACAGATGAGGTGTCTCTGTTTACTACTAGCAAGGAGATTAAAATGACAGATCTAAGACAAACACTAGTTTAATCTTCATGTAGAAAATATCTGATTGTCCACTGTTATTGTTGATCCGTTCTTTTTAAGGGCATGGAAAGGTGAACTGTGCAGTGTCTTTTCAACAAGATCTTCCACTCCCATTAATTTAAGTCTAGTATATTTGAGGTTTTTCTTAAGGTCCAGCACCCAGAGTGAAAAGATTATCTAACATTTCTGCTTTCTTTTAAAGTGGTTCAAGTTTGTCCACTCCTCAGATACGAAGAAAATCTTGAAAATGTAACTTGGGTGTACCCAGTGATTCAAAGGGCAAACAGAATGGAAAAACCATTACTTAAAATATCATGCTTTTTTTGAGTGGTAACTCCTGATTCCTTAACATAGGCCTAGCTATACAGGAGACATTTGCTGCACAGTGAAGCTTCTAAGAAACACTGAAGTAACATTGTGTTCAGTGTCTGAAGTTTTCACCTTCCGGTAGAAGTCAGCACTCATAGAAACTTAGCTAGCAGTTTCAGTCCAGGACTTACTGGGAATGAGGACATATCTAAAAGACAAACGCTACCTACCGATACAACTGGTGCAAGCTGATATCTGTGCTGACCAAGAGAAGGAACACTGACTGAATGAGAAGTCAAGCTTGAACTCCGTTTGCACCTATTTTAAATGGTCATTTCATGTAGATAAGGGATGAAATATATTAGCCAGGTCATACCAACTGCCATTCCACCTTTATATACTCTTTCTAACCTGTGGCTAGAAATCTATCATACTACAGGATAATCACAGCCCAGAATCTTTCCAGGCATCATTTTTATACCCCCTCAAAATATGTTTATTTTTAAGTTTTTTAAGTGTACTCAGAGGTACAACTGCCACTGATTACATACTGACAGCCAGATTTCTCTCATAGTCACATACGTAAAGCATAACTGATTTCAGCAGAGCTGCATTTGTGCTTTCAAACACTATTTTATTGCCTTAAGTGAAGCACTGACACATTTGCTCAGGCAGTGTTAGACAACAGAAATCCCTATGTTAATCAAAACAAGGAAGCTCTGTAGCACTGTATTCAATAAATTGCAATTAACAAGGTGGCAACATAAGGGTGACTGTCCACAAAATCCTTTTGTAGTTACACATAGTTTATGGCTAAGCTAATAGGATGAACAATTTACATTAATTACAAACTCTGCCAAGGTACCCATCTATTCCCAAGTCTATTAATTAGAATCAATTTAATCCCCACTGGGATAAAGGTCAAACAACATGTATTTGACCCTTTCCTACTGGCGTCAGCGTTATCAGCCAATGGATCTGGCAGTGCCTGGGTCTGACTTGTTCGACTCTTCAGCATGTTGACATGATGCTTTGAAGACAGAGTCCGGGCCCAGCTAAAAAGACCTCTCTAATAATTTCTGCTTTATATTCCTGATAAGCACACAGGTTTAAAAATTCCAGAGTTTGTTCTCTCTCGGTGGTCAGCTCTGAGGCTGCTGTTCTCAGTCTTTAAGATTTTTCCTTTTCAGTGTCCCTTTCCTACACAATACCTTAAAGCAGCTATGGTATTAGATTTGTATCTTCAATTCAGTCCAGAAATCAAAGTGAAAAATTAACATTAAAAACTAACCGACAATTGATGGATTTTAAAACAAACGCTCAAATTCAATAATCATTAGCTGACATTTCCAAACTGTCCAGAAGGAAAGATACAGAATTTCTACACACTTGTCCAATTTTATGGGAAGGAAATAACGAGAACTGTTGTCTTTTTTTTCTTCTGCCCATCGTTCCTGTAGAATTCAATGGCTACTTCTAAGTTACTCCTTCATATTTTTACTATTCATTGCATAGTATCACCCTATCAAGACAGGTTTCCACAGCAGGGTAATAAAAAAAAAATCTTTGATTCCTTCTAAACATTTTAGTTAGAATGCTTAGAAATGTATGCAGGGCTTATGGTCACTCTTAAAGCAAATTGCTGTGCCAGACTAATTAGACATTATCCCAACAGCACGTTTAATTCATTTGATAATGCAGTAAAAACTACCTGTGTATGTCAGTGCTTCAGATGGAAATCGTTCTACAAATCTGAGACAACTTTTTCCTAGCCTGTGCCAGACTCATGACATAAATGCAACAGAAATACACAGCAGCACATTTACAAGTCACTGTAGGTGATGAAACCACACAAATAAAATAAGGATGAATCACTTCAGGTAAGTAAGGTGAAACATCATAAACCGAAACCATCTTGTCAGCCATGAAATTCAGAAAAGCAGCCTTTTTCCTTTTTTTCATACAAATAAGACTAAGATCACAGAATGGTTGAGGCTGGACAGGATTCTCTGGAGGTCACCTGGTTCAACCCCCCTGCTCAAGATCATATACCTAGTCTACTGCTTTGACCTGGTCAACCCTCATTTTGAATTTCACTGCCTCCTCTTCAAGCTTTCCAGATCTCAGCTTCTATATTCATTTTCAAGGCTGCTATCCCCATGTTACTGACCACCTTTCATTTAGCATCAGAGCTCCTATTGCAGCCTTTACCTCCCAGGATTAATTTTTCAAACAACCTTTGTGTTTTCCACCACACTGTCTGCACCTCCGTAAACATTCCCCAAAACTCTTTATTGTTGCTCTTCAAATCCCACCTTAAAACCTCCATTGCTGTGATGCCTTTCCAAAACCTTAAAAATGGCTAAATGAGTGGTGCTGAAATCCCTTGCTTTACAACCCCCATCAGCACAGATGCCTGTGTTCATATTCAGCTGTTGCCTTTTGGTTTATAGCTACACTGTAAACCCTGAGGTAGGCATGCTCTTTTTCTGTTGTCCTTATACAGCACAGAATCACAGAATCACTAAGGTTGGGAAAGACCTGTAAGATCATCAAGTCCAACCATCAACCAAAAAACCCCACCATGCCCACTAAACCATGTCCTGCAGTGCCACGGCCACACGTTCCTTGAATATGTCCAGTGACGGTGACTCCACCACCTCCCTGGGCAGTTTATTCCAGTGTGTCACCACTCTCTCAGTAAAAAAATTTTCCCTAATATCCAGTCTGAACCTCCCCTGGCGCAACTTAAGGCCATTTGCTCTTGTCCTGTCACATTTAGCATCTTTATGCTAAATTATTTCTGGTGCATGAGTGGGTTTCTAAGGCACTACAACAACATTAATATATAACCTCATCTTTAAAACTTACCTCAAGGTTTCTTACAGCATTGACGCAGTCCTTATGTTTTGTAGGAAGCCTCATTTAACTGTCCTGATGCCAGTTCTTAAGCATTTTAAAAAGTGCTGGGTTTTGGTGTGCCAACACAGCACGGCCTCACTGGGACTATATTTTCACATGACATCACTGTACCCTGATATGAGATGACAAGCCTGTTACTCTGCAAGTTCCACTTCTTGTTAATGTTATTTATTCTCTTTATAACATACTCAGTGACAAGACAGGTATGTTCTAAATTATAAGCTAAAATATCGCCAGCCGGAATGCTGCTTCACAGACATCAAGAGATCCTATATCTGATAAATTCTAGCTGTGCTTGCCAACCAGAGACACTTATTCAGCATGTTTTTCAAACTGCTGGCCTTGGCACCAGCACACATAACAGGCTTAATGCCATCTAAGCCTGGGACTTGAAACAAGGGTTCTTCTGCCCATCCTTAAATTCAATCAACAAGGAAGTGAGCTGCCAACAGGAAGCCATTAAAGAAAGTTGCTGTCAGTATATAATCTTTATCAAAAGAAAGCCTTTCTAGAGAATATAAAGCGACTCAATAAAATCCATTCTCTCATCATTTACCAAAAGTTCCAAATTAATGTATTATTTTGCTTGACATGGAAAAACATTCAGTCCCCAATTCTTTTCAGGTACTTCTGGTTACTGGTTAAGTCAGGACATGCTTTAATAGTTCGCTGTAAGATTAAGTGCTTAAATTTAAATAAGATTAAAGTAACCATCATTAAAAATATGCCTGAAACTGTTCAGCTCCTATGGTGTTTTTTCTTCAACCACACACACAGCAGGAGACATTAATTACCTAGAACCTGATACTTGCACTATGGGTAAATATTCTCATTATACTAAAATATCTACAACATAGAAAATGCAAAATTTCCTCTTAGCTTACATTATCTTTTTCACTTTGAGATATGTCAGATTGCCTTTTCAAAATGGCTAGTTACTTATTTGCATTGCTTAATTACTACAGAGAAATCCATTAGATACATGGACTATATGTCATTCTGGTATCCCCACAGGGCATGGTGGAGATGCTCTCTTGACAACATTGTCTTAGTGCTTGAATCTAAAAATATATATGTAAATTTTACACTGAGCCTTTTAAATTATTATACTACAGGTCAGCTCCACATCTGTTTGTGCAGAACATTTGCATACTGCATTTGCACTGGGTAAAGTACATCAGAATTGTGTCCATTTCTTTTATAAACATGATTTTAAAGGCTTTATGATTTCATTATGTTAGATCATGCTGCCTGTTAAAAACAAGTACGTGGTGATTAATCATATTCTATAGAAAACCAGTTCCTCTCAGCTCTGAAATGACATAATTTTAAATCAGTTCTTTTCCTTATAACAGAACTAATCTCCTCTGGGGTGGCCAGATCAGGTCTATTCATGTTCTGAACTCAGAGTGAATTGCAAGATATGTGTCAGAAATCAGTTATTACTTGCACAATACAAGTGTCTTCTTGATGACTGGCCCAGCTGCAGTGGATTTGAAACCTGACAGCAAGCAGAAGGACTTACTGAGTTTACTTCAGGTGTGCTATCTCATACCTTCCCCACTCCTCCAGCACATTCTCAGAAATGATATGCTTTTGTACATGACAAAAGAAATGTTTTCAGGTTTGGAACACTACAGCCCATCTGGGTGGAACTCGGATTAACATTCCTGTGCATTAAGAATTTGATGTCGGGTTCTTCTTTAGGCAAGAGCTAACTCTCAAATACAGTTTAATGAGAGTATTCTACAGGTTCTGAAAGTGAAATCAGAGATGAAAGTTTGAGAATGACCAATATTTTAAAAGACATTTTAGATTAAGAACTCTTACTGAAATCCACATAAGATAGTAATAGCTTTCGTCCTACACCTTAAAAAAGGTCACGTCTCTGACTGAGTTTCAGCATCAGTCTCAGTATTTTGCCCTCACTTCAGGAGATTAGTATTAATTTCATTTCCAGCTCTAGTCACAATGCAATTAATCTTTTATCATACAGCATTGATATATGTTATAAAGAAGTTTTTAAAATGTATATTCCAATTCAGACAAACCAGGACAATAATATGTCAACATGATTCATAAAGCTCAAAGTGAACTACAGATGCAGTTTGTGTAGATAATGTGGGAGGAGCGTGCCATTGTAGAAACTAATGTCAAAACTCACCAAATTTTCCATTACTGGGAATACAAGGCTAAATTGTAAGACCTGCCACCATTGTTTACATAACCTCTCTGCAATACTGTCGTCCTAAACAGAATGTGTAGCCTAAAAAATCTCACTCATCTAAAACTCTCCAATTATACAAGGCTGTCAAGCACCTGCAATTCCTCTGAGGTTTTCAGTTCTGTTGAATTCAGTGGAACACTGCAGAAAGCTGGCTCCAGGTTTCACCAGCAGTGCGGGCTTGCACAGCTCTCATCCCTTCCTTGGTGCGCCTTCCTCCACTGACTTACTACCATCCCAATTGTAACTGAACTGAAAGAGGATAGCACGCTCAAGTGACAAGGTATCTTCCTAAATGAAGACATTAAGGTCTGACTTTGAAAATGCTGTGGAAATAATGACAGAAAGAGCAGCTGAAATTTCAGGGTGTTTTTTTTTCTAGCCTGAACAAAATCAGGACTGATAGAAGCAAAATACAAATGAAAACAACAACAAAAATCTCTGATCAGTTTTCAAAGCAAAAGTTTTCAAGTAGTGCCTTTAGGATCTTTGTTCGCTATCCCAAAATAATCAGTGTATTATTGCGTTTGTGGCATTCTACAGCTGCCCATCACGTTGCCACCCTGTTAAAAGTACCTTGCAGACATAATTGTCTAGACTCCAGTGCTGACAGAGCGAGGTCATGGCTATCAAGCGGTACATTCCATGCAAGAGCGAGGTTTCCGTTTCTTGTTTTTGTTGGTGATACTAGCTCCTTGCCATCTAGTAAGGGCTCTTGTCTGTCCTGATATTTCAGACTGCTTACCTCATCTGCTGCACAAGCATGCAAACCCTTTGGGTCGCATCGTCTCCTGCAATACAGGAAGTGAATGTCCAGAGGACAAAACAGTGAAAGGAGAGATCTTTCAGTGTATTTACGAGGTCTGTTCTTGCACTGTTGTGAAGAACTCTGAACAAGGTTAATAGGAATTGTTCAACTCTTCTCTGCAGTACTGTCACACTAACACAAGGCCAGGGCTGCCCCTAACCCATTTGGTATTTTGGAGACATCTTTCATGCCAGAACACCCCTGATTCCCTAGAAGTCTTCTTGTTCATTCATCGATAGCTACAGTTACTAAAAAGGCAAACATATCACAGCTGGAGGGAAAAAAAAAAGAAGCAAACATAGGAGGACAAAATATATATACTTTGAAAGAAACCGAGATCACAGAAATGATCACAAAGGAACAATAGAAAAGCACTGCTGTCCAAGATCCCTTGTAGATACACTACTGAAGATCTCTACTGCTGATTTCTGAGCCCAGAGACCCCAGTGTAAATAAAAAACCTAATGAAAATCAATGACTTTTGACCAGTCTCCAAACAGGAAAGGCCCAAGAAACTCTTCCAAAGTCACCATCAGATAGCCTTGAACACTAAAATACATACTAGAGTTGGGGAATCTGTTTCTATCCTGTAAATATATCTTTTTCAGTTACTTTTATTAGGTTTTGGTGACATTTAATAATCCAGAATGCCTAAGAACCAAACATCTCTTTTGTGTTCCATCAGACCTCAGATGAAATAATCTGTGAACAAAGTAAGTTAAAATTACAAGGAAAATTTTTAGACATCAAGGAAATTCCCTAAAAGAAAACCTAACAAAGAGCAAGACATACAAATGACATACAAAAGACATACGAATCAAAACTTCATCACTGGACATCATCAAAACCAGGGCTGACAACTCTCTGGCAAGGGCACTATAATAGAAAATGCTGTAGGAAAAGCAAATGGCTTAGAGGAAACCAGAAGCATTTTCCAAGTCTAACAAGCGGTGAATGATCCCATTCAGCCCCTACATCCCCCTGACTACTCACATCTGTAGAGGACTGTTCTTCCACACAAGAAATATTGTTCGAAGAGGCCAGTCTTCCCAATATTAACTCGATTATACAGTATAACCTTTGCAAAACACCATTAGGCATTGGAAGTGGATTTTTATTTCTTAGGCATTAAATCATAAACTCATAAAAATCTCTCCTTCTCCTGTTTCATTAACACAGATATACTCTACCATTTTGGCTAACCACAGAATATCAAAAGCTAGGAGCCTTAACAAAGCTACCAATGTTGTGAGACTGAGGCAGAGGTGATGCTCTATTGGTCAAATACCTGTAAGATGTAGTCAAAATTCTCAAGAGTTAAAGGCAACAATAGTGAAAATTTTGAATTTTGCAAGCAACCCAAAAGGAACCAAAAGCAAAAAAGTATGTTTCTCTAGCAATTCAGCAGCAGCAGCAAAGTAACTCCTCAGCCAGCACTTCTGAAGCTGGACACATCTCTGGGGAACAGCATGAAAGTTGAATTACAATACTTGAGTACTTCCGGAGACAATTCAATGCTATTCATCCCTCATAATAACACTAACATGTCCCATATCATCTGTAAAACACTCTGTCTCTGCATGCAGCAAATTTACATGCCTTTGGTTTTTTTTCCAGAAGTGCTACAGGAAGCATTTAAATACACAGTGCCTCCCATGACCAAATAGTTTTTGAAAACTTCCACCCGAAAGTAAAAATGGAGTATGGATCCTTTGACCTCTGACCTTCTTACACCCGAACAGGGATGATCTAATAATTAAAGTCTCTTTTTGCCTAAAAATCACTGGTAGTCTTAATGGAAAAAACTAGAAGATAGACACTTTTGTAACTGAAAATACAACTGACACCGCTTTGTCCCTTTATTGGCCATTTCATCAGAGACGCCAATGAACAACCATGAGAAAAGAAATATCACCTCAGAAGTAAATGCCTCCTAGACGTTTATCTGTCCAAGTCATATTTGAGGCACAATGCCAGAGCAATGGATTTAAAAGAATGGGGGTAGACAATGGGAATCAGGATGGATTTACATGATCATGCCCAAGAGACTTCCATTCTGTTGGATTGAGAATTTCAGTCTCCATGCTCATCTATCAAGCAGAAGACACTGTATTTCCAGTTGCCCTTTTTTGATTTATTTCTTGCCACCTTCATAAAGTGCGAAATCATATTTTACAGTAAAGAAGTTGCAGATGTGACAATTTGTAATCTTAGTGAGCTACAACACTTGTCATCTTAGGCGAAAACTGCTCAGGTACATCTCATTTGCGATTAACAAAGCCAGCCTCTGAAAATAAAGATAGAGTGTAAGATGAAATCCAATGCAGTCTAATTATCAGAGGAATTTTCATGTGCTAACAGTCTCAACTAACCTATCTTTCAGAAGATTCTAATCTCAAAAATATGGTTATATATCGCCGCCTACCTCCAAAACTCCGCCACTATGTCTGGGTGCGCAAGCGCTGTGATGACTTTTTCAAGATACACTGCACACCCACTATTAGAATCTGAATCTATATGTTACTGTTTCCGTTCACCTCTATGTAACACTGTGCTTGGCTGCAGAACTTCACACCTTTGGTGGAAGTGTTTTTCTAAACTTGGAATATTGTGACTACCCCACCTGATAATCAGAATCTGTTATAAATTGTTAATTATGATCAATAGTTCAAGCTTTGCATATAATTGTAAAACCGTTAACTGCATAAGAAGACAACAGAAACATAGAATAGTTAGTTTTCGCAAGCCTTATTGAAAGACGACTTGCTAGCCACTTAAAGTCTTTTTCATTTCTTTTTGATTGTCTAAGGCAAAGCATAAAATCGAAGAGTAGTGCCAGAGGTCTTGCATTCTACACGGAAACTGCATTAAATTCACAAAGTTAGGGTTGAGCACAGAAGGCAGGAAAGAAATGAAATCTCAGAGCAAAGGGAAGGGAAACTACCACATCTAGGTAAAATTGTCTTTAAAAATGTTAAGGAAGAAAAGGATAAGCCTACTTCAGTGTTGCAGGGAAAATGTGCCACTACCAAAGGCAGAAAGGCAGTGCCGCTACCAGAGAGGATCAAAACTTGCTGAGTGCCATATTTGACTTACTGGAAAGCCATGATATAACTGAAAGGTGAATCCAATTCAAAGTCAGTAAAAGCAAAAACTGAAACACCTTGATGACAGACATGAAAAAACTCATAAGGCAACCCCCCCAAAGTTCTAAACAATAACTAGCAACCCCCACAGCATTTCACAACACCATATGAGACATGTACAAAGGTTCCCAACAATTATTCTCATTTATTCTTTCCTTCTAAGACACGTAGAGATTTTATAAATCAGACGTACAAATGAACTACAGTCTGTATCTGTTTAGAGTAATTTCATCCTCAGCTCTGTATCTTAAATAGCTCCCTCTCCTTTTGGCCCATGTCACCTGGTTCATTAGGGCTGACTGCCATTGTTCAGCTTCTAGCTGAACTGCCGCTAAGCAGCTCTTGAATTAGCTGTAGAAATGGTGGTACTTTAATACCAGAGCTTAGCATAGCAACCAGCCAGACTAAATAAATAAATAATGAAGCATGGTGTTCTAACAGATAATATAAATACACTTTCAGCAAATTGCTTGGGTCCAAAGGTCAGTCAACTTGTTTGCTCTGCCTCCAAGAATTTGTAAATCTCAACATTATGTTTAAACACAAGCATATACAAACATCAAAGTTCAATGCTGACATATGTTACACCTCAAAGTTGTATGCCAGAACAGCTCTATACCACACATAGAAAACTGTAGTGCATGTGTAAGGAAGTGACAAAACACTATCCCAAACTAAATGCAAATTTTTCTTTAAATATCCTCTCATTCTGTGTTTTTCTTCTTCTTTCTTCTCTATTTACTCTCATTCATCCTCTCTCACAGGGAGAAGTATTTATGCAGCTGTCTAATTTCACAATTCCTCCCTTTCATTACCTATAAAGGGGAAGATGGAACTTTAAATCTCAAGCCTCGTTTCAGAGTGTGTGTGGTTTTTGTATTCCTGATTGATTCACACCTGGAGACACCTGTACTATGAAATCACAAAGTTTCAAGTTAAACCACCAGTTCCTGAGCTAGAGAACGGACACACCAGCTACACTGACATTTCTAGGCTGTTGTGCAGCCAGACCAGTCTCTCAGCCTCTCTCCCCTTCCCTCTTTCCGAAAGGGAGTGAGAGGGTGCAGACAGACTCACAGCTCCTACCCTCGTTGTGACTTTCCACCTTGCTGGGGTCTCATTCATCTTACCTTTGAAGAGCTCTGGGCTGGCAAAAAGCAAAACACAAGGGGCTTCAGAAGGCACAAGAAATCAGTTTGGCAAATGGAAAACCATCGGGTTGAAACTGAACTCCTCTCCCCACTTTCCCCCGAGAACGCATTACCAGGACCGAGAGCCAGACCATTTGCCCCTTTCCCCGTCAAGCCCCTCTCCGCCGGGGTGACCCGAGTGGCAGCGGCAGTCTGGCTGTGCCCAAGGAGAGCTTAAAGGTGTGCTCAGCCTGAAAGGCTGGAGCCGGCAGGCAGCTGCCCCGCTCTCCGTTTGTGCACGGTCCCAGCAACCAGGGCTGCCGGGAAGCAGCCTGGTGACCAGAAATGCAAGCGAGCGCTAGCTTCACGCATGGGAATCGCACAGCTCTCCCCTGCCTGCCACAGGAAACCTAGGCTGGAGCCAGCCTCGCCTTTGTCAGCAGAGGAGAATTCACGCGGGGGCCCCTTTCGCACCTTCACATTTTCTTAGATGAGATGGGGAGAGACAGGATGCAGGGAAGGAGGAGTGGGCAACTTCTGAAACGTAAGCCAAAGCACTGGCTCAGCACGCCAGGGTTTTGCAAAATTAGTGCCCCCTCTCACCTTTTCACAGCGATCCATCCCACCAGTCCCACCCAGAGGTGAGGGAAAGGGCTTTTAAGCCTCCGAGGGGGAGGACTCCCCAGTAGAGCGGCAGGTGGGAGCCTCCTCCCCCCTCCCCTTCCCGCCGGTGCTCACCTTTCTGGCTCCTCGTTTGGCAAACTCCCTGGCCAGATGGCGACCGATGCCTCTGCCCCCCCCGGTGACCAGCACGGTCTCCCCGGACAGGTCTCGCAGCTTGGGCGGCAGCACCACGCACACGGCAGCTTTCACCACCAAATAAACCATCTGCACGGGGAAAAGCAGCAAAGCGCCCAGCCATTTCCAAATCATCCTCTTGTTCCAGGCAAGTCAGGAAGGCAAAATTCTCTTCCAACCCTTCACAAAACCAAGTTAACAGAGAAAGAAAACCAATACCCTTCATGCACCCCCAGATGGGTGACAAGTCTTCAACCCCCTTCCAAAACTTGGGGGCAAGAGATTCTTGGACTGGAAAAATCCTTCTCTCCCCCTAAAAAATTGGGGTAGGAGTAAAGTAGTGCAGAAGACCAAGTCACTCCCGTTTCTTGATCGGTGTCCTCTGGGATTGTCACATGCAGGTAAAACGGTTTCCTTGCTTTTTAACTGGAAGGCAGTTTTTTTAAATTAAAAGAGAGAGAGAGAGAAAAAAAAGTAAAATTAAAAGTAACCATACATCCCTCCGCTTCAAAGACCAACATAAAAATCCAGTATCCAAATGGAAGGTTTTTATAGTAGGAAAAATAAAATAAAGCAGCCTATGTCTCCAAATTTCAGCCTGCAGTGCCTTCCAGGCAGCTCATTTCTATTCTTAGACTCAGGAAATTGCTTAAATAAGACAGAATTGCCAGGACCTTCTTTTTAAGAAAGGCTCTATTCAGGGTAAGGTTGTTGTTTTTGTTTTAATATCTATAAATATCTATAGACGTTCTGTCCTGAGCCGGTTGCAAAGGTTGAGCTGATAACCGCCTCTCTTTCCCCCCCTCCTGTTTTTTTCACTTGGAGTATCTGTGATCACAGAGCAGGAATTATGCCGTACACTATTTCAGCTCTGGCTCTTACTCATTTCTCCCTATTGCGCTCTCTGCCTATCACAGCCGCGGCGCTGGGGAGTTTTTATACCCCATTAAGCCTGATTGACAGTTAAAGTGTTGGGGAGATTTCACTACCGTTTCTGTGAGTGGCTGGCTTTGCTCTCCCCTCCCCCAGAGCTATCCTGGAGCCGCCGCACATAAACTCACACATGCAGGCAGGCTGAGGCTCCGCTCGCTCCGGAGCTGCCGCCTGCAAGTCGGGGCTTGCTGCACGCCACGTCGGGCTTGCAGCTGGAGGTGAAGCGCACGGCAACCGGGCCGGGCAGCCCCCGCCTCCTCCCTAACGCACCCACGCCAGAAGGAAGGTGCTGTGGTCTGACTTGAGCCCAGGAAAAAGCAGTTCCAGGAACAGTCAGGGTTAAGGCTGAGCTCAAGGGAGCCATCTCCGCCTTACAGAGCTCTGGCAGGGAACTGCTTGCCCAAGATAAGCTGGTGTGGACAGGAAAACGTCTTTCAGCCCTAGACTGCCGGGCTGAATCCAGCCTAGGCTGATAATCATCAAAATCTATTCCTGTTGGAGCAACGTTTTTACAGGCAGCATGACAACTCACGGATTTTCCAAGCTGGAAGATGCTTGCATTGCTGAAAACTGTTGATTTAGTAGCAGGACGATAAGAAAGGCAAGCTCTGAATGCAGGAGGGAGACTCACTTCCTCACAACAAAGGCTGGGTTTTTTTCTCTCCTTTTCCAAGACTTTTTTGTCCAGTTATGAGGGCATAGTTGCAACACAAGAAGGTCTCCATAGCACTTTAAACTATGTTGTAACAGGAGAAAGAGCAAAGCGTATTGCAGCTAGGTCCCCCAACTTGGTTGTTTGCACTGTCAAGCATTAGGCAGGTAAGTTATGTTTTCAGTCGTACTGATGAAGCATTTCTGGGAGGCTCTAACTGCACATTTGAACCGAGAGCTGTTCGTGCACAGTTAGTAGCTGCGGCAGCAATCAGAAATAACCTAATATGCAAAGCTTTGAGGATAGCAAAAGATGCTCAAGGATGTCAAACCTCACACTGCTGTCTTCACAGTTGGGCTGGAAAGAACTTCGGCTTTATGACTATATATCATTAAGAATGTGCCAAAATGAATCCAATCCCACATGTTCTTTCAGGAGGGCTGGATCTATATCCACTATCCTGGGAAGCCATCTAGTGGTAAAATCTAGAATTACTGAAAAATGACAAATTGGAAAGACCTTCTCAAACTTCTTTACAACTATAGTTACTAAAGCACCACTGCAATGGAAGTGTACGAGCCTGAGCACCTATACATAGGTAGCCAAGTTATATTACACAACCAATAGAAGTGAGATAGGAAGCTGAATTCCTTTGAAAATAAATTCAATTTTATGTGTTGGAATCAAACACATTTTTGAAAACCGGCGTCATTCAAAGTGGCCATATGGTAACAGAGTGTTCAGGGGTTATTTGTTTGCAAAAAGAAGAGCAACGGAGTTTCTGGTGTCACCCACATAGGTTTTTTTACACGAAATATGAACAATATCTAAATCCCTTAATTTCAGCTCTGTTAAAAGTTCCACAAAAGTTTTCAGAAAAAAAAGAAAGTAAAATTTGAGAGAGAAACTTGCAGGGTTCTTACCTTTAAATGCCAGGTTACCTCATGTGAAATAAGCCATATGACTATGACTGCATCATCATAAAGTCAGGAGAGAGGTTTTCAGAGAGAAGAAGATGAAGCATTCTAACTGGAAACCGTAAGTCTGTACGTATTGTCAGAATCAGGTGGTATTCCCTAACTTAGCTGCATGTGAAATAACCAGAGCTCAGAGAATTTCCACACCCGCTTGGCAGCATTTAGCACCTCTGTGTGTTTTTACAGTAATACCTTTAGAAATGGAGCTAGGGGAGGCACCTGGCATTACAATTTTCCTCTCAGTCCAAAAACTCTGAAGGGGAAAGAGAAATTACACAGAGAGCCTAGTGTCTGGTTTAAGCAAGAATGACTCAGTGTCTGGACTGGTAACAAATATAACAACTTTCTGGTATGGAAATAAGGAGCAGTGTTAAAAAATGAAAGGATATGAAGTTCATCAAAGTAAATTTGATTTTTTGATTCCTGAGTTCAGTCTCTTTATGTGTAACTCACCACAGACACATTTAAAATAGAAAAGTCAGCAACATTACACAGCTAACCTGTTCAGATTAAAACCAAAATTAATTATTAATTTAAAACATTTGCAGGTCCTTTGAAGCCAGTGGGAATGGCATTATCTTGTGAATATTGATTTCATGTATCTGTTTCCAGCTTGAATAATATTCTAAAATGTTTTGGAAGTTTTTTTTTTATTATTATTCATTATGATTTCAGTTTATTGATCTATGTGCAAAGTTGCTACCAAATTTGGAGTGGGAGTAAAAAGACAGTTCTAGACATTGAAAATTTTCCTAACCAGCTCTTCAAATTTCATGAAAGTATGAACTATTTTACTTCTTTACTACTTTACTTTGGATTTACCTTGAAGCAGTGAAAACCAGTAGTTACTACGTTGTACAAATGTACAAAAGTAAGAAGCAAAAGCAGATTTATAGTAAAACTGAAGTTACTGCAACTTGCCTGTAATAAATATGGTGAAAAATATAGGCAAGTTATTTTAAAATTCACCTAATTCAATCAAAAAGTCAGATAGCTTTAAATTCTACACATACTATATAGAACACTGAGAACACCTGAGGTTTGTCCCTTTGAATGGCAGTTCCACTCTGAAAAGTGGCAAAAAAGTAGTATTCTGGGATTTTACCTGATTGTACAGTAACCATTGCACTCTTTTTTGGCAAGAGCTCTTTTTCCAAACTGTCACCTTCAGAAACCAACATGTGCTTTCATTGAAAAAGTTCATCTCTGTTAGTGAAACCCCCTAAACTCTACCTTCACGTAGGTTTGATTATCCAAATTGCTTTCAGTAAATGTCTATAGGTGCAAACAGACAGTACATACCTTTGTTGATGGTAACAAGGATCTGTCACATCACAGCAGTTGTTACTAATTGTAAGTTAAAAGTTGTCCCAAAGTTAATCCCTTCCATGTTTCTACTTGGAAGTCCTTAACCAGCGCACTGGAGCATTCAATAAGCAGGCCTGTTAATTTTGTAAAATTGTGTCAGTTGCTGATGCTATCACTTAGTTGCAGAATTAATTTTGCATTTTGGATAGTTGCACAGTACTGAACTATTTGTTTCCTATACAGACACTCACAACAAAGTATAAATTGCAAAAAAACCCAACAACTTGCTTCAAGCCACTTTCATGGGACTTTAAACTATGTTTCATTCCAGTTTGCAACAAGAGCAAGATGCCAGTCATGTAATACATCCCAGTGGTAACTCATTCCGTTGCGGCTACTGCTTGTCTGTTTAAATTTCTGGGTTTGTACTTCTTAACAGAAGGGTAAAGGAAAATGGCTTTAATACAGTTTTACAAATCTATTCTGAATTAATAGGTTTAAATTTAGACCATCCCTGCATGACCCATTTCTGGGACCATAGCTCAAAAGATGTGTTTATGCTTTCTATTATTTAACCACAATAGTCCCTAACTGTAATTATCCAGCTTAAAAGTAAACCTGTTGTTCATATTTAGGCTAGCTAATGTAAAGGTAGGTTAGGAAGGCTACAGTAACTGAAACCAAGCTTTTAGATTGTAGTTAGTGTAGATCTACTCATATTCTCAATGAGAGTCATAGAAACCTACTTTTTCTTACTTGCCCCTTCTTGAAGAACTAAACAGCAGTGAAAAAGCAACTTTTACCTCCGAAACAAGTTGATACACTCTCCATACACATCACTTGGATAACAAAGGTCCATATTTGCAGAACGGTGTTATGTGGACCTATGAAGAGGCTCAGGTAGAGTGTCTGAATGCTTAGATTTGATGTTGCATCTATATATACCGGCAGAACTCTAAATTTGTTCATAGAGCCTTTGCAGCAAAGTTCCTAGCAAACTTGGAAGTCTGTTTGTACAAATGAAGTTGCTGAACTGCAAGAACTTTTGAAAGGAAAAGGAGCTGGAAATTAAAAGCATGCTCAAGGCATGTCTGAAAGCCATTTGGGCTAACAATTCTGTGTTTTCAACTTAAAAAAACCCACTCAAATATATACAGTGCATTGGTAAGCAGATGTGAAAAAACTGGGAACACAGAACAGTGCTGTTACACAATGGAAAGTCTGTGTTACTAGGGTGTCAAGTAATACCAGTTTTTTACATCAGTGCAGGGTTCTTGACCATGGACAATGTATCACAATCACAGGTTAAAACTAAACCTCCTTTAAAAAAGGAAAACCTTTTGCCAAGCTGATCTGTTTTTTGTTCCATGAAGTACTGCTGTCAGATTTGGATAAATCAAGAGCTAAATTTTTGTGCTTCTTGATTTCATTCTTCCCTTGAGTTCACATTTTCCATTTGAAATGGGTCCCAGTGGTTCTATGATTTCACACTGTCCTTCTATACGCTGTTAAGTATTAAGAGTCTGATACTGTTGCCTTGTAAGTGGAGTTTTGCCATGGACTAAGCTCAAAGGGACCGGGTTTCTGTTTAACTTCCAGCCTTGACAGAAAACAGTCTGTGTCCAGCCTTGTGCAAAAAACTGCATTTGGATGTCTTACTGCTTTCCCAGGGTCTCATAACAAATCAGTATCATGAATAAAGGTGTAACAAATGTCTTACTGAGTAATTCTAAATTCTAGATGACATCGCTTTCTAGCTTCAATATGTGTAAAAATGATTGTCTTTATAAGCAGAAGTACGGTGTTCTCAAAGGGCATGTAGGTGCTACCTGGAATTCAGACAAAGGGATGAGACATCAAAAATGTGGTACTTCTTTCAATTGCTTAGTCATTTTAGTATATGTTAGATTTTGTCACTTGTACTAACTGCCTTTCTTTTTTCTCACCTATCTCTAATTAGAAGCCAAATCTGCCTCAATCTGTTAGCCTGCTTCTTCATATTGGAAAAGAGAACAGTGAAAAAATACCACATGTAAACAGGAACGGAGTGACTACATTTTGTTAAACTGATTGACTCATCTTACGTTCTCTTTACATTTACAGTACATTTACCTCACTTTTACGCCAGTCAGTATTTACCATTCCTTCTGACTAATTCCTCAGTCCTGACAAAATTTCTAAGACACACAAGGAACTAAGGAGGCAGAAGAATTAAGTCCTCAAAATTAGAGAAGTTTATTGTTTCAAGAGTCTGAACTGAAATCCTACTAAACCAATGTGATACGGATTTTGACAAAAACAGAACTGTAGGCTAATGCCTGTAATAAGTTTGCACTGGAAGCTTGTAAACTAGCTTAGGAAAAACTCTCTAGATGAAATGTTCCCTTAATCATTTCTAGCAATGTCTTTTTAAAAGAATTCACTACATGCAGCTATAATTTCTTTTCAGGGCTAGTGCTTCACTAGTACATTCAGAGGTGAAATAATTCAAGTCCTCTAACCGTCATAAGCGTCTTCAAACTTGACAATTCTAGAAAGGAAGCCAAAAAGAGGAGGAATGTTAGGAAGAGAATGCTTTTGTCAAAGGCAAACTTTTTTGGTTGGAATGCTAGGATGGATCAGGTTTAGGTGTATGAATTGATGTGGGGGAATAAGATCACATTATAAATTGATGATGGGAAAATAAGATCTATGGAGAGATTCAGTTGAGCTAAGAGAAGGCACAGAGGGATGCTGGGTTCTTCATTCAAACAGAACCCCCAGCATTTTTGATGATGGTCTGAGCAATGATAAGGTTTGGATTTTTAAAAATTTATCTGGGTATTTCTAGAACTTTGCCCACTGTTAGCAGAAAGTCAATTTGCTCATTCTTGCTGAATCACTGCCATTACCCCTACAAATTGGAATCACTAATCTTTTTAAGGGAAGAGCAGTTCTTGAGGAGGACCTTGGAGCAAATGATACATGGGGTAAACAGCACAGGGCTTCCAAAGGCCAAATGATCCTTTAACTCATTTATGGGGACTGCTGCCTTTTTAAATGTCATTTTATCTTTCCTGATGTGCACAATGGCACAGGGCAGTGAGGATCAGCTAATTCTTTGGAGGAAGAAAGATCCGTTATAGCAGTAGCATGCATAAATCCATACGTTTCCTAGAAGCTGACCTGTAAAATAATTAACAGAGATGCTTTTTCAGAACGCTCATCCCTGTCCTCCAATTAAACTTTGTCCAACATTATTTGATTAAAAAAAATAACCCCCTAAATCAACCAACCAACCAACCCACCCCAAAGTCCAAGAACCCCTCTTCATAGGACTCCTACCTCCTCTCCCATCTCTCATTAGATGCTTGTTACTGGTCTGAAAGTCTTGATATCATGGGAAAAAACCCATGTATATTGGGAGCTCCTAAGTGATTTGGCAGAAGGTAATTGATATTTTGACATCCAGCTTTTACGAGGGGAAATCTGGATATTCCATGATCTCTTCAGATGATAATATCAGTGGGGTGTTTAAATCCACCACAAAGAGAATGAAAAATTAGTAAACAAGAAATGCCTTTGAACTTTCACTTTTCATATTTAAAAGTATGTTTATATAGGGACATTCAGAACTTACAACCTATTTATTTTAGGATGGATTAGTAAAACTCATTAAACCCCAACCTAGATATTCCTCCTCAGAATATAAAAGTAGCCTTAATTTTTGCTTTATGTTGGGGTTTTTTTTTTTTTTTTAAAAACATTCAAGTTAGTGTACCCCCACAGGTCTGAATGGAGTAAGAAGTTGGGTGGGGCTCAGTTAAGCATCCTGCACCTCACAGTGATGGAAGAGATCAATTATTCCCCAGCTTAGTCAAATAATTTGAGTCAGTATTGGAAAGATGCCTACTATAATCACAAGTTCCAGGCCTGCTGAGTTAAGCCGAAAGTTCCATGTTATAACTTACACGGATTTAATGGTTTTCTTACCCTTAACACCTATTTGTTTATTTATTTATTTTAATTTTCATTTAAAACCACATAATTCAATCAGTTATAATTGCTGACTTCCACTGAAGTTAACGATTAGACCTATTCTCCTAAGAATCCTGTCTGGTCACTCTTATCATCTGGTACTTTATCTCTTATGACTCATATTGTTTACTCTCATTCCACACAGCTAAATATTTGTTCACCCTATTGACTAATTCACATTAAAGTTTCTTGCTCTTTCCTGTAATGCATATTTTGCATAAATGGGATTTTTCTAAGCAGACATATTTCATCTGCTTCTTTTAAGGGTATAAGAAAAGCTAGAAAGGACTCACCTTTTTTCAGTCAAGTTCCCTTACTTTCTGAGGGAATACTGCTACAGGTTTGTTAGCCAAATGCAGAATCTTATGGCTTGTAAAAAGGAGTATTTCTCTTCTATGACCATGATTACAAGCTTTTGTAAGGGTTTTAAAATAGAATATCTGGGAGATTAGTGGGGATAAAGAAATATTTCGGAGTGTTGAGGGGATAAGCATAGGTTGTGCTGATTATGTTAAGCTGAGCTGATGTTTGTTTGGTTTTTACTTTTACCCAAACAAGTTTTGTCCAGTCACATGGTGGACAGAAATACACGGAGTTGCACCTGGTCGGTCACTCATTCCTCCACTATCACCACCTCCATTGGTACAAGCATTTGGCTAGCCATATGGTCTGATCACAGCCTAAATTAGAACAAAGGATAACGTAGAGTTGTCTCGGCAAAAAATAGCAGACTATCAAGTTGTAAAGACATCAGAATGCTTTCTTCAGAATGAATCAGAATAGAGGGTTAGGGCCGAAGTTCTCCAAGTCAAGGGGAAGTTTCCCTCTGATATCACTGGACCATTGGTGAGCTCAGAGACCCTTGCTGCGCACTCAGGGATGGAGCTTCCAGATAACTGATAGCTCTATATGAATCTCTAAAAGCAAAATTCCTTTAGATGCACTTCAGAATGTCTGCTCTAACTGTTCTGGCCAGCTGTCTGCCTCAGCAATAGAGCAGGGGAAAAAAAGATCAGCACTAAGCAAAAAGCCTGAGAATCATACATCAGACCTATTCCAAGAGCAGAACCATTACACTTCCTGAACAGGAGATTGGAGTTCAGCATTGCCAGTCTTCCATGGGTTCTTAAGTAGAGGTAGTATCTTTCATTACACTAACTAGTACACTTGCAAAAAATCAGACATAGCTTTTCAGGCCCATAAAGCAGAATACAATTAAACCAGATAAAAAATAAAGTTCATTTGCAATTTTGGAACATACGGAATAAAGACATTTCCTGGATGTGAGTCTTCTGTGTATTAACTTTGACCATGCTAAATAAAGTTGTAATAGCCGGATGTTTATATGCTTCTAGCAACTGGCAGCCTTATCTGTAGGAGGAGGGTGGAGGAATTTTGGTATGCAAATTACTTCTCTGTGGAGTCAGTCTGGAGGATATAAATAGTGACAGAATCATATCAAACAGTTCTCTGATAAATTATTCCCACCAAAGAAAAATGGAATCCTTTTATGCTCTGGCTTTAATAGCGGGAATTCTAGTTGCTTTTGTATTACTGGTTTTAATTGCAACTTATCATAATTCCTTCAAGGCAGAGATTCCTCCTGATGTTGACCAGCCATCAAAGCTCCGCTTATATCATTGCATATATACTCTGATGGAAATTCTGGTGAGTTTATCATGTTCTGTGATATTGTGATGTTCAGGAAAGGAAAAACTTGAGTAGAACTATGAAGACATGCATCTGAGTATTGCAACTATGTGTAATGGGAACCACACAGTAACACAGATGTAAAGATGAAGGCCAAAGTTTGATTTGGTGTTCTATTACTGTATATAAAAGCAGCCAGTAGGAGGTGAGTTCTTTTAAATACTGAGATATGCATTCTTAAGCTGCAATTGTAATTTGATTGCCTTCTATAAAGAAATGATTGGTCCTGTGGATGACAGGAGGGCTGTGGATATAATTTACATGAATAATAATAACCAACCCTTCTGAATCTCACTTAAGTTAATTTCCTAAATTTTGAATGATCTGCAGTAATTTTCTTACCCAGTATTCTGTTCTTATTTCCACAGTGGCTGAATTACTGTGTCTTAGTTAAATATCATAGAATCATGTAGGTTGGAAGGCACCTCCAGAGGTCATCTAATCCAACCTCCTGCCCAAAGCAGGTTCAGCTAGACCTACCTGTTATCACTTGTTATTTAAGCACTTGTAAGCCAGACTTACTCTGCTGTTTGCTTTGCCATCAGAGAAAGAAACAGCTTTTGCCCAAAAAGCTTTCAAAGAAGGCAACAGGAGTACATAAGAGCAGCCTAAACCCTGTCACGTCTGGCACATAACAGGTTGAAAGAAAGCCTGCAGGAAAATCACAGAGTGGTTTCGTTAATGTTTGTACGGAGCTCATCTCAAGTAAAGGTATTCTCTAGTCCCCTAGTTATACATAATAAACGTAATAACTAAGGCCCACATCCTGAAAGGTGATTTGGGGCACTATAATCTGTTAAAGACTTCTGTGGGTTGCTTGAACTTACATAGCAGCATTTACCAAGTCCAGTAATTGTCCCTGGTTCTCCAATGGCCTAGGTCCCGTGTACCTTTCTGCATTGTCTGGCATGAGAGGAGAGTCTGCTGTTGTTATATATCTCACACTGCTTTTCATGTTAAGCTATATATAGACTTAATATAATCATATGACCATAATATCATAATATGACTGTATGTTAAGTTCTCTGTATTTCTATACTTGGTTGGATGAAAAGATTCTTTCAGATTATTCTTTTTACCCACTTTTACAGCTTCTAAGTGGCTGTTATGCAATAGTACATATTCTGTTTTCATTGATAATACGTTCCAGAAATTTCAGCTTCCTTTTCCTGGATAGTTCTAAAGATGCATTTCACCATTTGCTACGCATTGAATCCAGTCAATACCTCATTTTCTTTCGAAAACCTTTAGCCATCTGCTGGTACTTTTGGTGAATTTCTAGGTTTATATTTGTACTCACAGAAGTAGCCCTCATAGTGAGGACTTCACAGGTTTCTTATACAGTGCATGATGCTTTGTGCATTGCACATGTGCAATGAACATATCCTGCTCATTCTGATGAATGCTGCTCTTCTTGTGCCAGTGATGTGTCTGTTCGTACTGTATGTTGCAGTAAAGACCTCTTTTTTCTGCAATACAGGACAGTCTTTCCTCTTTTCTTCCACCTTACTTGTGATATGTCTTAGAAAAGCTGCATCAACAGTTAAATGTGTACCTTCTACAGCATGGCTGTCATACATACGGTGCTGCTGCTGCATCTATCCACATACTCTGTCATAAAGAAATCAATGACAATCCCAAATGGAAGAGAGGAGAGAAAGCCTCCTAGCTCACATCCTAGCTTTTGTTTTAATCTATTCATACAGATCTGCATTTAGATTAACTGTGCATACTGCACTGTGATAAAAAGCTTTGATGATAATTATTTTGGCTGGCAAAGCATAACACTTCAAAGTGACTGACAGAAAGACTGTCTAATGTAGTCTTAAAGTCCATGAAGCTCAAATTGAGTGGTTTTTTGCTAGTTGGTATGTGATTTCATAATTATTTTTAAAGTAAAAATCTGGTCCCAGTACAATCTTCCACATAAAAAGCCAATCTGACCAGAATTTAGGTGTTCCAGCAAATAGTTTTTCAAAGACCCTATTTCCCAAGAAAAGGTATGCTGACATGACATGCTGATCTGGGTCCTCTTTTTCTTACACATATACACATTTTAGAACCTGGCTTATAAATATGTTTCACCTACTAACACTGATCACATCTGTCTAGGAACAGTCATACCTTTTATTTTTTGAGTGTATTGTTATTGGTTCTGAAGTATTTTGTAATTATTGATCAAGAAATTTTTCAACAGAATACATACCAAATTCCCCATTCTCCTTCATGACAGTGTTTTCCCTGAATTTGAAGATGCCTCTGTGACATCAGGAGCTCCTAAGATAAGGAAAGGAAAGAGGATATTTAGATAGAATGCTCTGATACCAAGTTTATCATATGTATTACTATCTGTCATCTGAAAGGTCTGTAAAAACTCAGGGATGTTAGAAAGTACAGATGACAATAAATAAACACGGTGTGGCAATTGTGCCAACTTCAACAATTCCAAAATCATAACTCTGACAAAAAGACTGACTTAAGACTCATGAGAGTTTTTGAAAATTGCTGTTTGGGGAAGGTTATATTGACCCTGTCGTTTCTGCCACGATTGCCCTGGCTCTTATATTCATTTCCCCCTTTGCCATGATACCTAAAAATGTGCGTTTTCAAATGTAAGGCAAGAAGTATATTTATCCATTTGTGTCTAGGAACTGGGACTTAAAACTCCCCAAGCACTGCTGGCAGTTGTGGCACAGAGTGTTATGAAAAAACTCCACATCATCTCTGGGCTCCCATCTTTGTTTCTAAATTATTTTCTCTCTCTTCCATGGCTCACAGTGGTTTCTTTTATTACTCCTCACCCAACTTGTTATTGCAGCCTGGTCTAGATTATCATGAAGAAAGAATCTGTGTTGTTTGAGAAAGGCCTTTGGTGAGGAATTGGGTGTTGGAACACACTTGAACTACCTGAGATTTGGCTTCATATGTACATGATAGCTGGGATCATGCACCTAAGAAAGTTCTGCCTCTTCATCTTACTGTGGCATTCTTTCACAGCAAAATTACTATTTAAGGCCAATATTTGAATTGTCTCTGAGATAGACAGAGCAGATCTAAATTAAAGGCCAGATACACAAGGTTGGAAAGAACAATTTACAAAAGCATAGCTGGCCATTAGTTCATAAGGCCTTGATACAGCAGGGTACACAGAGACTTCTGTTACTCAGAAGAGAACAATACAATTTGCAAATTGCTTGTGATGATTATCATCATTCCAGAAGAATGAATTATAATAGTTCATAAGGGCAATTAAATCACCATTTAATGGGAAGGGAAATGTTGTCGCTACCAGGAAATGCATCTGTTACAACACGTGTTCAAAATAAAGGAGGATTCCAGTGTGATCTTCAGGCTATTTTAATTATCAGCAGTTGACTGGCCTTGCATAAGAAAATGTTTTGACACATTTAACAAACCTCCCCTGTCTTCAAAATAGTTGTTTTCCCTGATTAGATGTAAGAAACTGGCTGCAGAGCCATTTCATGAATACCTGTGAGATCTTGAAAAAAGGCAACAGTTTCACTGATGGAGGAGGAGATGAGATTCAGAACCATTTTCATCAGCTCTTCATGTAGGCCAGCAGCCCCTCATTATTGATTATAGGCACTAATGATTTTCTTAAAGGTTGTTCTCACTGACCCTGTGGCACAGAGATGACCCAAAACCATTAAGTTACCCAATCTTGCACGCACACTGGCCTGAGTCTTTTTCTCACAGTATACTAAATGCTGTCATGCTAGGGACATTTTCATCTCACCTGACCTTAAATACTTTAACTGAGGCATTTGAAGCACACAGCCTCCCTTTACTATCAATGGAGATGAACAGACATCTCCAGAGCATGATTTAACACACCTGAAATTGGAACCATCCCCAAGAAATGCCCTTCTCTTCACTGATTAGAAAAGGAGCCTCAGGCCTCATGACTCCTAACTTCCATACCTAAGCAAATGCCTGATGTTACTTGGGGTAAATACAGATCACAGAAATTAGAAGGTATTTATATAATACATTCCATGGAACAAGTATTACAACATTCTTCCAGAAATAATGGTACCTCAAATCATGAAGATGTACATTTTCACTTTCATAACCAAAGCCACTAGTGCTATTTGTGGTAATCCTCTAAAGTAGCAAGTAACCAATGCAATTATCTTGAATATAGTATAGAAAAAGGTAGCTTGGGCCTTTATAGAGTGGGAAGACTTGAATTCCCTATACTAATTTCTCATTTTTCCTGTTACATCTGTCTAGGCAAAGAACTTACAAAGTCTGAATATCTTTGAGGAGCACAAACTTATGAGGTTGATTGTTGATGGACTGCCGGCGTGCAGGGATTCAAAGCTCTTCGTAAAGGATCTGCATTTTGATGAGGTGCCAGTGAGGATTTACCTCCCAAGAGTACCATCTGCAAGCAAACGGAGAGGAGTCGTCTTCTTCCATGGAGGATGCGGGATGTTTGGAAGCATCAGTAAGGAACTGAAAGAGAAAATCTGATAATTTAGGATTGTTAACTACGTATTTTTAAAAACTCTCCTGAACCTAAGAAGTGACTGAAGCTTAGTTTGAGAGATTGAGAGATAGAAAGCATTTAATGTTTATTTTTACTTTTTAAACTCTCTAATCCGCTCTTATTTAGTAGTTAAATTATTTTTTATAGGATACAGCACTCTTTATGGCACATATATTCCTTAGAGAAAGTGGTGCTGCTAAAGAAATAAATTCTTTTTTTTGTCTGAAAACCCGACAGAATTTATTAACAGCTGCATTCCTCCCTTTGATCTCTAACTGCAGCATGTTTATTGGGACTTCTATAAACAGTGTTCATGGCAATTCAAGCAGCCTATAGCAGCTATTTTAAAAAGTGTGTCCATGATGCATGTAGTTTAGTTATGTTGTCTTTTTTTCCAGTTTAATTTATTAGAGAAAGTAGATAAATGCCAACACATAATTTAAAAAGTTCTAAAATATACTGTTTCTACAGGCAGTAGACATGCACACATATTAAATGGCGTTACAATTCTGTGATTGAAAGAACACATCATTGAGCAAATACCTGTAAACCAAATCTTCCAAATGCAGCAAATTCAGAATTAAGGTTGAAGGAAAACTCAGATTTCTGCCTGAATTAGCCACAAAGAAATATACTGACTTCGCAGGGGGCATACCAGCTGCACCCTTCATTCTTCAGAAAATAGTCAAATCTCTGCTTCAAATACGAAATTAATTTAGACTTAGCTACAATTAGCATTTCCACAGCAAAACGATATGACATACCTAAGTCAGTCTCAGACTCACAGTTAATTAAAATAATGTAATAAACTTTTACAAAGATCTCAAGCCATTTTATCCCTTACAACCACTCTAAGCAATTATGCGTAATAATCATAGAATGTTTTGAGTTGGAAGGGACAAAATCACAGAATCACAGAATCACTAAGGTTGGAAAAGACCTGTAAGATCATCAAGTCCAACCTAAAAAAAAAAAAACCACCCCCCCCAAAAAAAAAAAACCCACCAAACAAACAAACCACAACACACCAAAAACCAACCCACCCAACACCACACAGCACCATGCCCATCAAGCTACATCCCACAATGCCACATCCACACGCTCCTTGAATACCTCCAGGGAGGGTGACTCTACCACCTCCCTGGGCAGCCTATTCCAATGTTTCACTACTCTCTCGGTAAAGAACTTTTTCCTAATATCCAGCCTGAACCTCCCCTGGCGCAACTTGAGGCCATTTCCTCTTGTCCTGTCACTAGTCACTTGGGAGAAGAGACCAACACCCCCCTCCCCACAACCCCCTTTCAGGCAGTTGTAGAGAGCGATGAGGTCTCCCCTCAGCCTCCTCTTCTCCAGACTGAACACCCCCAGCTCCCTCAGCCGCTCCTCATCAGACTTGTGCTCCAGACCCCTCACCAGCTCCGTCGCCCTTCTCTGGACACGCTCCAGCACCTCAATGTCCTTCTTGTAGTGAGGGGCCCAAAACTGAACACAGCATTCGAGGTGCGGCCTCACCAGAGCCGAGTACAGGGGCACGATCACCTCCCTGCTCCTGCTGCCCACACCATTTCTGGTACAGGCCAGGATGCCCTTGGCCTTCTTGGCCACCTGGGCACACTGCTGGCTCATATTCAGCCGGCTGTCAATCAACACCCCCAGGTCCTTTTCTGCCTGGCAGCTTTCCAGCCACTCGTCCCCAAGCCTGTAGCGTTGCCTGGGGTTGTTGTGGCCAAAGTGTAGAACCCGGCACTTGGCCTTATTGAACTTCATCTGGTTGGCCTCAGCCCATCGATCCAGCCTGTCCAAATCCCTCTGCAAGGACCTTAAAGATCATCTAGTCCCACCCCCCTGCCATGGGCAGGGACATCTTTCACTAGATGAGGTTGCTCAAAGCCCCATCCAACCCGACTTTGAACTCTTCCAATGATGGGGCATCCTGTTCTGGGCAACCTGTTCTACTGTCTCACCACCCTCATCATAAAAAATGTCTTCCTTATGTCCAATCTAATTCTACCCTCTCTCAGTTTAAAACCATTGTCCCATCTCTAATAGTAATAATAATAATAATAATAATTCCTTATTTTTCTTACGAATCAACAATCTCCCTAAATGTATGAACTTTACAGTGTGTCCTGATGATCAAAAGACTAGATTATTTTTATCCTAGAGAAAATTTGGGTAACTCACTGAACAGGCTAGGGGCCCGCACTCAATCATGGCAATATGCCATAAAAAATAAGGGACGATATTGCTTCAAGTATTCTAAGATATTAATTACATTAACAACATTTGTTCTTCAGGAAGCTATGAAAGAATATGCCAGTACATAGCCAGAAAATCTGATTCCGTGGTTGTGTCTGTTGGGTAAGTGAGCTCCACGCAATGTTACTCCCAGTATTAGATAGTTCCGCTGCTTTCCCCCATACCTCCCCCCGACCCATGCCCACTCTGTACTTCCATGTCTTTGAATATAAGAAAAGAAACTGAGCTCTAGTGTTGTCTACCCCTATGTGTTGATATGTGTGAGCAAGCATGTGCCATGAACTGACAATGAGAAATACCTGATACAGGGTTATAAAGTTACAAAAGTAACATCTATGCCAGCTGTTTTCAGAAGAACAAAGAGATTTGTTCATTTTACATTGTTATTGCCGCAAAAATCATTGCCTTTGTTCAATAATAAGGAATTATAAGCTGTTTTCCCAATTTCAGGTTTTAATATTTAGGGGGCTTTGGGGATGATTTTAGAGAGTAAATAATAAGTCTAAAGTGTAATATTTTCTTTAAAACTGCATGGACCACTGCTTCCTTTTAAAGATGTTTTGCTTATGGAAAATAGCTGATGGTATGAAAAAACTTTAGTTTCCAACAAATTCTTCCACGAAAAAATTCATTACTAAAGAATTTTATTAAGTTGGGAGGAATTGGTTTTGAGAAATTGGTTTTGAGAATGAATTGCCTATTCCATATCCCGTCTGGGTAAGTCATGATGCGTTTAAAGTGACTCTGAAATAAGATACTGATATCCTTTTATTCCCTGGTTATTAGGATGTTTACTTTATGAATCCATTTAATTAATTCCAAAGAATAGTGAAAAAACAGAAAAGCAGAAGCAGTGTGCCTCAGCAAACAGTGAAGGGTTAAGAGAGAATGCCTGCACTGTTACCTTTGTAGTATTTATCGTTAACCTTCTCCAGAAAGCCCTAAGAACACGAAAACAGAGAATAAAGAACCATGGCTGTTAAAAATGTAGTCTCAAAGTAGTCTTATATGTCGTTGGAATCAGATTACATCACTTTGACTGGGTATCTGACCGTTATGCCTGCCTTGCTTTTCATCGTATGAAAGTAAGTTGTTAACAGTTAAGAAATAAACAAAGAGATTGTTACTTTAACATCATTTCTCTGTAATTCCCTTGTTCCAATTAACAAAATACATGGAAGAATTGTCTACAGGAAGCTATTTTGTCACCACAGTACACTTACTGTATGGTGTTTTATAATGTATTATTAAATTACTCTTTTTATATTAAAATGTAATAATAATACACAATACTGTGCTAATACATAAGACACAACAATCAGTGTCCCCAGTGTAAAAAGCTCAGGAGCCAGAACTTGGCTGGACATTGTGGGTAAGCAGGATTGACTCACAGCTATACACACATGCAAGGTCAGTCCAAATGAGAGAACTGCAGACTTCCCTGCTGGCATGAACTCTGATGCCAGGCAGGTGCACTCAGATGAGGAATTGAGTAGATGTGTGGCTTTGTACAATGTGGGTGATCGGACTGGACTGCACTGCTCAAGCCCTCATGCTCTTAAATTATGCTAGAATAAACCTAAATGATTAATGGTCTCTGTATTTTCACAGAAATGGGAGGGGAAGCTTCTGGTTTGCTTCAGCATGCAAAACTTTAAATAAGTAATACTGGTTTTGGTGAGTTTTTGCAAATACATAATCCATGGATGTATTTAAGATGACACATTCAAGCAATTTACAAATATACGTATTTGTAGTAATTGCTGTCTTTTGCACATTTCAGGTATCGTTTATCTCCTGAGCATAAGTATCCCACCCAAACTTTGGACTGTCTCACTGCTACTGTACACTTTTTGAAGACTGCAGAAAACTACGGGGTGGACCCTGATCGGATTATTCTTTGTGGAGATAGTGTAGGGGGTACTTTTACTGCTAGGGTTTGCCAAGAACTGGTAAATAGAACAGATATCCCAAGGATACGTGCGCAGGTACTGATCTATCCATTTCTCCAAGCACTGAACTTTAATCTGCCATCTCACCAGAAAAATGCTTTCACTGCCTTCTTGTCCCGGGAACGTGCAGTCCATTTTATGCTGAAATACTTGAAAAAGGATTGCTCTATGAAGGAAGCTATTTTGGCAGGTTCTCATGTTCCTGATAGTATTAATATGAAATATAGGAAATGGATTAATCCAGATCTTATCCCGGAGGAATTTAAACTGGGCTATAAACCACCATTACCGACTTTATTTTTACCTCAAGTCCATGAAAAAACAAAGGAACTGTTTGAGACAAGACTTTCCCCGCTGTTAGCAGAAGATGATGTTGTTTGCCGCCTACCTGATATTTGTATAATTACCTGTGAGCATGATGTGCTCAGAGATGATGGGTTGTTGTACAAGAAACGGTTAGAGGACAACAACGTAAAAGTGACCTGGTATCACATGGAAGAAAGCTTCCACTGTGCACTGGGATTTTTTGGTTATGGTATTTTCTCTTTTCCATCATCAAGGAAAATGGCAAACCACATTGTAAACTTTATAAAAGGCTATTAAAATGTTTTCTTGAATGCAGTGAACTGGTATGCAGATAGAGTGTATTTCAATTAACTATTTACTAGCTACTAGTACATTAGAATCTAGGCAAGGAATAGTAAGTTAAGATTAGCATGGTCTGCTGAATTCTGATTTTTAATTGCTATCACTTGGGAACATGATATATTTTTAATCTTTTTTTTTTTTTAAACCCATTAACTGGTATGCTTGTTTTACTGTTCTCTTCTTATATTATAAGAATTTTTGCTCTCTTCTTATGTCAAAGAATAAAAACTCACGATAGCAAACAACATTTTAAAGCATGCAATATATGACTGATCAGCAACGTGCATACGCATATCCACATAATGCACACAAAATCAGCATGACAGCACAGATAAAATGCCCCCCCCCCAACAACTCTGGAGATTGAAGATACTTTCAGTCCTTCTGAGATGAGCAGTAATCATCATCAGACTACGTGTATAGGCAACCAGTAGCTTTGGACTTGGTTGTAAAATCTGAAGAAGGGAATTGGGTGTACTTACAAATCTGATTTTAAAGGGAAATGGCTGACACAGAAAGGAGGTACAGAAATGTGAGCTGTACGAGATGGCTACCTGTAAGTATCCGAGACTGGCAACACAGATGCAATGAGGGAGAACCTCACAAACATAACTGAATGTCCTCTAAACTATATTCTATAATGTTCCTTTCTGAGAAACATTTGCTTGTATTCAGGGAAGACAGCGACATAGTGGTTTTTGCCTTTTTGTAATCAGACAAATAATCAACTTTTTACTCGGAATTTGGGGAGAAAGTATGTAAACAGCGTGGAAGCTGCCACAATAATTTCTGCAAATATGCAAAACACGAAGGGGAAAAAAAAAATCTCAGCTCAATTGTTACATTGTTTATTAGGACAGATGCACCTTTGCTAAACACAGATGCCAAGATAATTGCCATTGCATGTCAAAATAACTGGCCACGCAATGCCTAGGAATTGTAAAATATTTCATCATTGTTATGCAACCACCTTGCACTTGTAAAATCTATGTACACACAAGTGTGGAAAGAGGTTAGTACACATCTTCATTCTCTGCCAGCCAAACTGTGAGTAAGACGAAAACGGTGGCTTAAATTCTTCAGGTCATCACCACATTAATTAAACATGGTGACAAGTTAGCAGTTACAAGTCTCTGGAGCAACAAGTTGTTACTTGTGAATTCTTCTTCTCCAGTCCTTCTCAGCAAAATGAAATTGTGTTTCTTCATGCTCTGTTGACACAACAGATATTTCATTTCATTTTTTCCTATTGCACTCTCCAAGCAAAGAAATTCTTCCAGGAGTAAGTAACATGATAAAATTAAAATGTTCCGCTGTTTGAGGATTAGAGGACTTGCCTTGATGATGCAACCTGATGTGAAAGTGGGGATTCATTTTGGTTTCTGATCTCAAGATGAAGGTTGGCTTACCAGCTTACATGTTGGTAGCTGAAGCCAGGCCAGCAGAGTCGGTACCTGCTGTAAAAGCTATGCAAAAAGCTGGATAATATTTGAGCAGTTAATCCATGTTTGTTCTGCCACGGCTGTTATTTGTACATGAGCAAGCTGGCTTACAGTTAGTTTGAATATGACTTCATGAACTTCAGTCAAACCTGTGAGAGTCATTAGGCTTACCTTTATTTAAGATCATTTTTATTCATGTATCCTTCTCTGCATCTTCTATACCAGGCTTGTTCTTTTGATGAGTCTCTGCAGGTACAGAGATAGTTGGAAGTGCCAGAACTAAGGATGTCCACGCAATTCCACTTTGTATGTTTTAAGTTATGAGATGATCTCATACTATTTCACACACATCTCATTCAGTGCAGCGTGTATTATACTCCTTGTCACTTCAGCAATCCAATAATTGTTTTCTTTTTCTTATTCAGTGTCTGGACTTGTGCCTCATTTATGGGCCAATGTCCAAACTCTACACTGATCTACTCCTGAGATTTTTCCACAGTCCTTTATCTGTCTGTCTTAATTTACTACAAATATTAATACATTTATCTTTGTAATATGTCAGCAGAATTATTAGGTCTCTTGAACACATGCATTTTAATCTGTGTTGAGGGTTATAACCATGGTAGTGCAGATGGGTAAGCAGAGAACAGCAAGTGCCGAAACAATGTATTCCTTTTCTAGTAGCGACTCCCAGATTTTCTAAAATTTAGAAAGTCACAAGATCTAATTGTCTCCATGGAACTTCCTGTTCTCTAATTTATTTTAATTAATTACAGATCTGCTATGTGTCTTGCATTGCTAAGATAGAATGTTTGTTCATTTGAAGACATTTTATAGTTTCCAAAGTGTGGAACTAGTTTTCAAAACTATCACTCATTTAAAGGTTTTTCTTTTTCCTAGGGAAAGATATAAAATAATTTTTACTGGCCTCTTTACACAGACATTTCCTGACAGCGTGTTCATCTCACTGACTGCATGTTCAAAGAGCTACAGTCAAGTACTTAAAACACAATGGCAAACTTGCAGTGCACCTACAGAATTTTGCACACCAATGTCCTTCCACAAGGAATTATGCACACAGAGAAATAATCATAGACACAAGTGCGCACACACAAGTCATCGCGTAAAATAAGCCATTAGCAGATCTTATGAGCGCTCTGCAAACAGGCTTAGAGCTAATGGCACTCAGAGTATGCTGGTGAGGGCTTGAGGAGGCGATTCCGTTCTCAGGTTCAGACTTTGGGCACCAGATGGCTCTCACGCCCTGCAGAACTCAAAGGAGCTTCTTGGATGGAGCAGCACCTCCTCTCCGGAACATTTCCCAGTATCCCAGTACAGGCATCCATTCACACTTGGTGTGCCCGAGTCTAAGCAGGTGAGTACCCAGTTGCCACCTAATCAGCACCATGATTCAGAGACAGGCAGAGAGTTCTTGGGATCGCCTGACGACTACGTGAGGGAGTATTTTGTATCTATTGCAACTGGCTCAGTCTCTGTCTCCCCTAGCATGTGCAGCTACACAACAGAGAAAAAGCTTAAGGATGCCAGCCCAGTATTGACAAGATTTCAGGCACTGACATGTAGCTCTTCACTGGAAAGTAATAAGAAAGGGAGTTCCTGGGGTAGGACAAAATGGGATTTTGGCCTCAGGGGCCAATTCCTCTGATCTATCTCACAGGAGCAAGAGAAAAGGCTAAAAAAATCAGAAGCTGGAGAGACCATACATTTGAAAGATTATTTAGGGAATGGTTCTCCATCCTGGGACGCAAGCAAGCTTGTAAATTGCTGCGTCGACTCTTATAAAACATTACGTATTACCCTGTGTACCTGCAATGCCCAAAGAAAAAAACAGTTTATTACTTCAGGAATCAACTATTTGTTTCTTCTACAGCTGATATCAGATTCCAGCACATACAGTCTTTGTGTGGAGCCTCTGGGGTTGGTGGGGGTACTGTGATGTCTGGGCCTGGCTGACATGCCCAACAGAGTCCAAGACCTACCAGCTATTGGTAAACTGGCTACCGTAAGGACCAGAACCAAAAAGACTTAGAAAACAGATGAACAATAGGTGGTAAGAACCTTAGTACAAAGGATCTGTCACAAGTGTCAGAAGACTTCTTAGATCCCCAGAGGGGCCAAATCTGATAAGCGTACTTAGACCACACCTAACTCATTGGGACAGCACAACTTAGCACAAAGCTGATTACTTTCACTATTAAACGCTAAAGAAGGGAGCTGCAACCATGTTCTGTGTAACAGTATTTCCTAATGATCTTGTCCGAGCTAGAAGAAAGCTGAAACCTATACGCACCTCGGCCGATGGGTTCGAATTCACCACTTCTTTCCCAAGACAGTGTCCCAATCATCAGGCAATGTGTCTTTCACCAAAATCCCTTATCAAGCTGGGTGACTGTATCAAGTGCCAGAAGAAAGAATAAACAAAAAGGAACCTGATTGTATACTTAGCATGTAAAACAACCTTCTGGCAAGGGAGGGAGAGGGAATGGGGACATTGGGAAATGAAAGTCCGCAAACTGTTGTTGGATAAAATGAAGAAACAGTTTGGGCAGAGGGAGCAGAATACGGAATCAACTTCTTCTCAGAGAGCATATCACCAGGCTCGAAAATGAAGTTCCTTCCCATTTATTCTAAAGAATTAATAAACAGTTTCTAAAGTCAGGAATCAAGTTTGAGGTCTTCTTTCCTATGCAGGTCACAGATTATGCATTCTAAAGCTCTGGGGTTCTCTGCATTTAGTTTCATTTAATATACATCTCAAAGTCAGCTCATCCCTGTACTTTTATTTATTTATTTATTTAAGGGAAAATTTTACACACTCATTTTACCCATACAGCAGTATGTCAGAGTGAGAATCTGTTGCCTTGACAGTTTGAGCAGAGTGATAAAAAGACACTGTTCCCACAGGTGACATCATATGAGCTGAAAAAGCTTTGCTTTACATATTTTTTGTTTCAGGTTAAATCTTATCACTAATGATTTGTGTACTGAAAAATATGTTAATTCCAGAGGAAGGCACAGATCCTAAAGCTCACCACCGAGTATACAGAAAAGAATATACACAATAAGTCAAGAAACTGAGCAGCTCTGAAGATGATTACTAAGAAATCCCGTTCCATGGGAACTCACAGGAACTCAGAAATAATACTGACTTGACTGTATTCAAGAAATAGAGAGATACTTAACAAGTTTTTGTCTCCTCATAACACTGACGCTACAAATGATATATCAAGCACTGGTTCTATGGTGATGGGCACAGACTCAAAACATGTTAGCTGCAAATATGAAAAACTGCTTATGCAAGCCTCTCCCACGACTAATTGCTACTGTCTGTTTAATTGTATGTTTTGATTGCCACATGTTTTCACCTTCCTATTGGCATTTTTAAAAGCTGGATGATGGGATATGAAGAGAATTGCTAATCCTGCGCCTTTATCTTCAGAAATACTTCAAAAGTCAGAGGGCGAAGGAAGGCACAGCTGGTTCTTCCATTTGGTTCCTAACAGTACAGTGAGATGGAACTCCTCCTAGCGATGTTTCTTTTGGTTTTGACTGTCTTTGTGGCAATGGCATTCTATTATGAACACCCCAAGGCAGAAATCCCTCATGGATTTAGTCAGCGACGAAAGCTCTACTTTTTTCATTATGTCCTGAACTTTGGGTTTGGTCTGGTAAGTAAAACTTGATTAAAGCTGGTGTTCTTAATTTAATTTCTGATAGAGGGGTAATGGATTGATGAGGTTTTTTAGAATCAATGTTTAAATATATTGCAAATATGTGACTGGATTAATTTGGTGATGTGAGCATCACTGCAGATACCTTCAGCTCAGCTGAGTATAATAGACTCTACTTCTTGCTATACAGCACCAAAGGTAACATTATGGAAAAAAAAATTCTACAGACTGTGTAATGCCCATTTTTTTCTGAGGGCCTATGTTTTAGCTTTTTAATCCTATTGCCTCAACGCAGTGCTGGAAGTCTTAAGAAGCTTACAGCACTGTATATGTGGAACTTCTGCTCTGTATAACACAGTGCTTATTTAGAGAATGAGCAACTAAATTATGTCTGTGATCTCAGTTCTCTTCTACAACTGTATGACTACTTCTGAGCCATGTGAAAGACAGCTGCCACATTCATCATCTTTTGCCTTTCAATATGTCTATATGACTTTCTCTTTTGAGACAGTACACATAACACTAAAGCTGTCTGCGTCATTGTTTTTGGCACATTCTTGATCCTCCCTTTTTTTCATCCCTGTTTCTCTTCAAAACTAAAATGTGACTTCCACTTGTCTTTCTGTTTCATCAGTTATCCTTTCCTGAACTAACTGTTGCCTCTGTCATTTTAAAAATGCTTCTTCTGTGATACCTAAATCAAACTTTTCTTTTAGTTGTTTAAATTGTGAAAAAACCCTTCAGTTTCTTTGGCTTGTGCACTACATTTCACTTCAATTCCATGTTCTAATGTTACTATTTCTTCCTCCCTTTCCCTGCTACATTGCTTATTAAGTTTTGTTTGAAGTCAGCCAGTAAGCTCCTAACAAAGTGACCTAGCATGCATCTTGAGAAGTGCTCCACCCAGGCCCGAACACTGCTACCATGGCAAAGCAATGCAATAGAATAGGATAGTAATAGAAATCAAATTAGATTTTCTTCCATCTACTATATAATGTGTGGACTTCCACATTTACAAAATACTGTATGAATACTCTTATTCATCAGACAAAGTTTTATCTTTGTGTAATTCATATGTAAAAAGCTAAACTGCAGAATTTAGAAACTTACTGGTGATTAATGTAGTTTTTAACTTCTGGTCTTATAATTTTATATCCTTTCTGCTGACCAGTGAGAGGCCAAGCAAAAGCACTGTACCACATCACCTTAAAGGAGCAGAAAGATAAGAATATTAATATATGGTTATACAAAAGTTTAAATGCGCGTAAGTCTGGGTCACGTAGCAACTCTTGGTATCGCTGTTAGGCCAATTACTTATGCCAAAGTAGCCAAATCCTTTCAAGGGATGACAACCCATGATGTCAGAACTGCAAGGAAAATTAAAGTTTACTAGCATATCCAGTCTTCAGCTGGGACAAAAGATGATTGTGAAGTCAGTGGAGACAAACCAGTTTGAAGTAGTTGTGCCTAATCTGATAGATTTTATGAAGAAATGTCTGCATTCACTTAAGAGGATATACTTAAATAAAACCAGCTACATCTTAATGTTAATAAAACTTCTTCACTGAAAAATCTATTAACTCATGCATTATTTTGTCATCTAATATTCAGTCTATAAGAAGAAAAATTGACATATCAGTAAAGCTAAATAATAGCCAGGGGACTTATGACTGATCCTGTCTGGGAAATAGCGAGGCTGATTAAATTATGCTACCTACTGTGCTAATAGTTCTGCAAGCTTCTTGTACCCAATTTATTCCAGTAATGATTTACGTAGAAGGGCTGGCACAAAGTGCAATTCCAACGAGTTCTGCGGTGTACATGGTAGGCCTTTGTACCTGTGTAAAGAGGACAAAGGACCCTAACACCACGGATAGCACAGCTCTGTTACATCTCTCCCACATCTCTCCCACAAGACATTACTACATGCGTGTTGCTGCAGGCCCTAGTCCTTTGCCTGAACATGTATCTGGACTCCCAGCTCTAAGCTAACTCAGGTCTTACACAGCTCTTCTCCTCCTGCATGGAAATTTCCATGCCAGCTGTTGCCAGTGGGATCAGGTTTTCAGTATGTCACTGTGAATGCCAGACACTGTTGCACTTGGTGTGACTGCAGGGGCTGAGCTAGCCAATGCTTCAAATGAGGTCGCAGTTCTCTAGTCCCATACTCTGACTGTCTTACGCTACCTCTAAGTCTATTAATTTTCAAGCTGCCATGTCAGCTGTAGTGTTAGAAGATCCTTAATCAATATATAACCAAACCGTCCAATTACTGGTTTACAAATTATACTACTAAGTAGTCACTCTTATTTATAAATGTCAAAATGTAGGTCATGTTTGACTGACTTGGTTAATCACCTGCAAAAGAGCAAGCTCTATGAGCATGAAGATCCTGAAAGTGGGATTTCTGGTAATAAAGAAATCAGTGATACATAGTCTAGCTATACTCTAAGTGTACCTTTATGTACACATAGCCCAGTCTGGCAGCTGCCATGCAAGTGATCACTTTTTTCCAGAAACTGTAGACCGAAAACCAATACCTCACTTTGACAGAGCATATATACTAAAAAAAATGGACTTGAATCAGAAGACAAAGCAAAAATGCAAATTCTGCTGGTTCTTGTAGAACTTCTATTCATAGGAACTGTGAATTTAAAACAATACAATTTAAAACAACAACACAAGATTAAAATTTCATTTGCATATTAGCAGAAATAATTTTATGCGTGATGATACTAATTACAGATGTCTGCCATAACTGTACGTTGTTGCAGGTAATCCATAGAAGCTATTCACAGCTAACAGTGAAGTGACTAAGAGCAATACAAATAAATGCCAATCTCTATGAAAAATGACCCGTGAAACTACTGCAGGTTTAACAAAAATGAGATGTCAGACTGCCAACACTAAACACAGTGGCTGATAAGGACTCCTATTTAGTTTTAGTATTTCCAAGACAAAGATGATCTCTGTATTATATACAAACAACATAGCTAATTACAGGTTTAATCTTTACTGTTACAAAAGTATTAGTGTGAGGAAAGAAAACAGAGGAGGGAATTGGACGACTAAAGAAACAAAATTATCTTCCCGTGGACATCATACAGGAGTTCTGTAGAAGGAATCGGTATGAGACTTAAAACTTGGCCACAATATGATCCTTCTTGCATTTGGGATCAGCTCCTCAGACGGCCTAAGATGGAATACCTACATCAAATTTCACAGGACCACATTACTGAGCTACAGGAGGTCTGTGAAATGTGAGGTGAAAGCCACAAGACTTACTGTGGGTTTTTAAGATACATGCAGCATATACCTTTGTCTATGCAATTCTTTTTGAAATACATATGCATGAATAATGGCAACACAACAAATTAAATTACTTATTAGAGAAGTGCACTGTTGGAGAAGAAAAGTACAAAATTTAATCCAATATAGTGGAAATATAGTGATACTGCCTCATATTTTTCACGTTGAGCAGCAATAGACTAGAGCAGACAACTGAAACAGCTTAAAGCCATCCAGATGCAACGAAGTAGACTAGCTCAGTGTGACATAAGAATCTTCAGCCTGAGCATTTAAGTAAGAATCACTGAGCTGTGCGAAGATCAAGCTAAGGTTCAAAGCTATTCTTGTTCAGGAGGCCAGCTCTGGTAGATGCTACAGAATTTTTTTGCCACAAGTTGAAAAGTAGCGTGAGTTTGGGAAACTAAAGTATTAGCCACATTTCTTCATCCAAAGCTGAAGTCTAAAACGCTCTACTTTCTTCTTATTTTGTTCAGGCACATGGCTACTTAAACATCTGACAAGTTGAAGTATTTGACACCTTCTTTTAGCTACTATTAATAGTTTGATTTTTTTCTTACCGATAAAAACTAAGCCAGGATTTCATCACTGAAGAATGAAGTAATTTGAAAAACACCATGCCCTCATCTAACATTTCTAATATAATCTAGAAATTACTAGCAAAGCTAACCCTATGTTCTGCTAGACAGTGCTGCTAACATTTTTGCCAGAGATGTAAGATGGTATTAATGAGCCAAAGCACCGCGCTTCTGTGAAAGCAACTCTCAGGCTGGCTTTCCCACAGGCTCAAAGGCCTTGCTTTTGGAGAAGCACGGACACAAGGCAGCTACAGAAGATAAGTTCATCCATTCCTGTCAAACCTACTGCTCTTGGAATTTCAAATTTTGGTAGGTAGTACACTAGAATGAAGATATAGCCAAAGCATGATCATAACTGGCCACTTCATTTTAAGAACCATCAGGAGACAAAGTTTGAATTGACCATGGAATTTTAAATTTTTCAGGATCAATCTCCAGCTAGGATGGAAATTTGCACTAATTTGTTGTTCCTTCCCTTTATTAACAGGCAAAAGTTTTGGAAAAACTAGGTATCACCTCAGAGGTCTATTTCCTCAGGGCTGCAATGGACGGAATACCACCATTAAAAGACAAACATCTTTTTATCAGGGACTTAAGGTTTGAAAAGGTTAAAGTAAGAATTTACCAGCCAAAAATACCAACCACTGGTGAAAGAAGAGGAATCGTTTATCTTCATGGAGGCGTTGGACAGTTTGGAAGCATTCGTAAGTAATATATATAATATGAGCTGTAACTACAAATACTAGGCATCATGTTAAATTGTCTTTATAGAGGTTGTGTATCTATAACTTTTATTCTCTGATCATTTAGAATACCTGTTTTCTTCCTTCTTCTCCCTAATGCTTACGAGAAAAGTTGCAAATCTCATTAGAATTTTATTTCTTATTTTAAAGATCCCGATTTGTGTTCACATGTGTGTGCAAGCTTGTGTGTATGTCTGTATACTGCTGTGTGTCTTTACAGTGGCAAAACAAGGAAAAAATACATTTTGGCATTTGAAATGGAAAGGCATAAGAGATTAGATGGTGGCTCATGCACAAGAATTCTTGTGCTAGATTTAGTAAGGTTTTTTGTGGTTTTTGGTTTTTTAAGTAACTTCTAATCTTCAATACCACTTTAGAAGTGGCAGCAGTAGCACTTTCTATTAACTAACTTTTCAAAGAGGCTGAAACAATGCATTGGTGTAAATTCCAGGTTTCTTACTGGCAAGAAGATTCCCACAGACTTAATGAAATTGTGAGCAATGTCCAGATTAGACCATGCCACAATAAGAGAATTACAGTGTAGCATTAATCACAGAATAGAGAGAAGTATTTTCATTCAGAGTATTTTCATTCAACTTATTTTTAAAGCAAGTTACAATTCCACTGAAATATTTTTTTTTACAGGGGCCTATGAAAGAACATGCCGCTATTTCGCTAGAAAAAGCAATTCAGTGGTTGTGTCTGTTGGGTAAGTGGAGTCAATCCAGACACACAATATGATAGCCGTTTGTGCCTCCTTCTAGGTTTGTAAGTCTTCAAGGCATAGCGACCTCAAGCCAAGTTCCTTGTAAAGCACATATATTTAATGATCACAGGCATTTCACCAGCACTAATTACTCTTAGGAAGAATTAGTCAACTAATCCTCACTTGCTTATTTCTAAATAAAATCCATTATAATAATTTCATAATTTGTAGCCACCATTAATAGGTGAGGATGTTTTTGTTTCCTAAACCCGTATCCAAATAACCTTAAGTTGAAAGCCAACACTGTGTTTGAAATGTAACTGTTTCTGTTAAAAGCACAGTTGCCCAGAGTACTAAATACTCCTTTTACTAGCAGTTCTGAAAAACTGGTGGGGAATATCCACATTTAACTTGCAATCAACCTGAGATGAACATTTAAAATATTTTTCTGATAAGCTGTAATGCATTTTTAAAACAACCAAGTTTTAAAAGTTCAGGAAAAGAGTTGATGTCTTGGAAATTGACTAAAATTGCAGGAATTACTACTTACATCCTAAACTACTTGAAGAACCACTAACTCTTATTGGTTCTGTGTATAAAGAATTCAGCTTATAGAAAACCACTGAAAACTCTTCATACTTTCATTATCAATTTTCTACGCTTGTATTTTCTAACAATTTGTTGGGAAACGTTCACTTCAATTTCTAACTAGAACTGCTGCTAACTGATTCATACATACCTGCCTTGCCATCTAATTCTACAATAACTCAGCCTGTGCCTTCAGTCACCTAAAAGATAGGTAAAGAAGTATTTTGCAAAGATAGAATAGTGTGCTTACTCCCCCAAACTTTAACAATAGTAGCAAATAATACATCAAAAGCAATAATTACGATCAATTCTACCTCTGTAATTATAATCTCGGAATATTTTCATATCTTCTGAATGAAATACATGAATGAAAAGATGACAACGGGATCGTTCACTAGATGTGACTATGTTAAAACACTTTCACTCCTATTTAGGTATCGCTTAGCTCCTGAGCATCCATATCCAACCCAGTTTGAGGATTGTCTCACTGCCACCATACACTTTATGAGGACTGCACAGGATTATGGAGTAGACCCTTCTCGCATTATCATCTGTGGAGATAGTAGTGGAGGTACACTCACTGCTGCTGTTGCCCAAGCACTGGTGAACAGAAGAGATCTCCCAAAGCTAAGAGCACAAATCCTAATATATCCTTTTCTCCAGTGTATGGACTTTAATTTGCCTTCTTATCAGCAGAATCACGGAGTCCCCATTTTGTTAAAGGAACGAACCCTTGCTCTTGGTTTGAAGTATTTTAATAAAGACTTGTCAATCATGGACGGAATATTTAACGGTTGTCATATTCCAGAAGATTTGCAACTGAAGTATCAGAAATGGGTGAATCCTGATTACATCCCTCAAGAGTTTAAAACAAGAGGCTACAAACCAAGAAAAAGATTCAATTCATTCTCAAAAGAACTCTATACACTGGTCAAGTCTATGCTTGACCCCTTTTTTTCACCACTGCTAGCTGAAGACAGTGTTATTGCTAAACTTCCTGAGGCTTTCATTTTGACCTGTGAGTTGGATGTGCTTAGAGATGATGGGCTGCTGTACAAGAAACGATTAGAGGATCATGGTATAAAAGTGACCTGGTGCCATCTGGAAGAGGGATTCCATGGAACAGTATTCTTAGCTCTTTGCGGTGAGCTGGTAGCATTCCGATCTGGAAATAAAGGCCTGGAAAAGATAGTAAATTTTCTAAGATTGATGTAAAATTCCATTTCTTGCTTTCCTTTCCTGATTCCTATCTCTTATTGCTTGCAAAGATTTTTAAAAAACATCCTCAATCTTCCTTTTCTTAAATCAACATCTTAAATTTCTGCATTGCATCTGTCTTCTTTTTACCCAAGAAATTGATTTGGTGGTGGCTTTTGCTTCATTTCTCTGAGGCAAAATCAGGTGAACTTACCTTTCTTTCCTCTACCATCTCTTCAGAGTTTTCTCCTGTACCCATACAAGATCTGGTCCCCATGGCAAGTGTTTTGCCATACAGTTTGGCTCAATAAAGTTCTGGAAATATTAAAACACAAACCGCGATTCGAGGACAACTTGGGGCAGGTAACAGGGCCTGAATCTACAGGTTAAGTGCCTAATGAGCATGGTCAATGATTTCTCAAAGCCTGTATCTGGTGAAAGCTGAATTTGAGGCAGGCTTAAAGAGAACTGAATATAGCAGAAAATATTTGAGCACAGACATAAAAGAAAGAAGTGGAAGGAAAGGAGAGGAAGTCAGGAAAAAGGTTAGGCCTGGAACTACAGATGTTATGCAAAGTATTGGTTAAGGAATGCAACATCTATTAAAAAAATCATGCATATACCTTTTATATAGAGATAAAGATATATGGGAATATACAGTACTATCAGTTACTTTACAAAGAGCTTGTATTAACTGTAGGCCTGCACTGTCTGAAGCAGGAAGCACTTTCTCATAGAGGGACAATGTAAAGTGCCATGGCAGAGAAGGGAGAATGAAAGAGAAAGAAAAAAAAAACCCAAAACAAAACCAAAAATCCCCCAATGTTCACATTGATCTTAAACTGTTTACAACAAGACGAGATGAATGATCAAGTAAAACAATACAAAATAAAGTGGCATAATTAATGTGTAAGGATATTTTCTTAGAAATGCCAACAAGTATTGCTAAGAAATGTCAGTAAACGTTTTAATAACACTGTTCTCCTCAGGTGAATGCCTCACAGCATAACTGTTTCCCCTCTGTTTTTATTATAATCTTATAACCTGAATTATAATAATTTATCATGTCATTAGACTTTAACATCTTAAATTCTTCAGTAAGTTATACTTGGAGGCATGATGTATTTCCATGCAGAAATGGAAGCAGAGCTAGGATGCAATTTTACTTACAGTCAAAACTTCTGACTATCTTTGCTTAAATTAGTACCTGGAACACTACCCACACTATGAATTACTTTCACTCTTGTCAGGGAGATTTCTAGCTCTATCATTTAAAAATAATAATCTCTTTATCTTCTATTATTGTATATATTTTCTGCCCACCGCTGGCTTATTTAAACTATAATCAAAAGCAAAGCATGCTGCAGACAATTATGTAAGGTAAGTGTTCAGACAGAAGACGACATCCTCCAAACAACGGAAGGATGTTCTGCAATGCTCGGCATGGCTATGTTATTTATATTCAGCATATGAGAAAATAAAGCCTGCCAAAGCAATATGAATGACATTTAGTTACACTCACATAGTATAGTCAGGAAAAAGAGGAAATTTTACAGGGTTCTTCCATATGGCCTTTCTGAATGAATACAATTTGAACAAGCAAAAAGCCCAAAAATAATCTACAATATTTTCCTGATTTATAGGCACACAGATCAGTTAACACTGATTTTTGAATGCTGTCTATTTTTCTTATGGGCAACCTATCCCACTAATGTTGAGGTTTACTTGCTCCGTTGACATCAGTGGCAGTTTGTCCATAGAGTGATAGAAAGGTACATTCCTAACACTGAAATACAGAAGAAGTCAGACTAAGAAAAAGGCTGACAACTGTCAAATCTCTCATGGGTATTAAAACCCAAAGAAGACATGCTGAAGATACTACAGATCTTTTTTTTTTTTTTTTTTTTTTTTTTTTTAACTAGATAACTGCTAGGTTCTGAAGGAGTCTTTGCCTATGAAGAACTTAGGAAAATATAATCTTGACAAGTAAGTTTCCTTAAATGGGGCAGTTACTTCCCATCTCGACAGAAACAACTAGTTCCTTCCAAAAGGGAAGGTGAGTATGCCTGAGGTAATATTTTACTCTAGAGTTTGCATCCGGAGTAAAGAGACAGACCATGCCATGATGGTCTCCAGGCAGTAAAAGGGTGTGGACAAGGCTGGTCCACTTCAGAGGTATTAACCCTAAATAACGTGGACATGAGCCACGTTTCTTTAGGTGGTCTCTAGACTTTGGCACAAAGGCAGTATTTCACAAATAAAAGGATGCAGGAACAAATCAGAACATTGTCAAGACCTGAAAACTAGTGAAATGCTGGGAAGTTCAGTACAGCTGGGAGGTCTTGACACTATTTGAACAGGAAGACGTTAAAAGAAATTAAGAAAAGGAAAGCAAATTGTTGTGCATCATTCCCATCACCAGGTGTCAGCACACAATTGTGTTTTTAATGCCAGCAGGATAACCTGGCAAACTCCTTTGTGCTCTGGGCACAGAATATGAGTACCTGAAAGATGTTACAAAAGGTCAATCTGTGGATTAGACTTAAATATTTTTAATGAACCTGTTGTTATGCCTCCATAGACTAAAGTTGTATGTTTGATAATAGAGCACATTTTAAGCCATAACAATTTTAAAGTTAGATTACCTGTTCTAAACTAATCAAGTTACAGTGGTTTATTACAGAAGTCTACAATTCCAATGAGCTTCTGCTTTGCTATCTTTACATCACCTCTTTGTACCACTCTGGTTAAAAGTCAATATACGACAGCAAGTATTTTTAAAAATACGCAGGCAATTAGAAAACATTCCACATTTATTAACTCTATTATTTATAAATAACATTATTTATTTAAAAGCATTAACTTTATTCTCTGCCTGTGATGCACATTCTCTGTACTGCTCCTGAAATAGTTAGGCATAATCCTGCAAACTATGGCTGCTTTAATTCCTGACAATCTTCTTTGTCTGATTGCCCATCACCTCAATAATTCATTGTGTTTGCTGACTCTCTCATGATAGTGAAGAAACTGCTAACCTAAATATTTGGAGTTATGAGTCTCAGACAAATCTGGCCAGCAAATTAAGGCCAGTTGCAGTTTTTATATTTATATTCAAACTACTTATGACTTAATAAGAATACATTTTGGTGCAGTGACGTGTCATGAAATCTCAGGTGGATGTTCCAGAGCAGCTTATTCAGACTCCATTTGTGTGGAACAAAGTTCATCCATTCTGAGGAACAGAATTGCACAGCTACCGAGACACATATATCCAAGAAATGCTACATAACAAAAACCCTCTGTTGAGTCACGCTTTCAGAAATGTAGCTGCTCTGAATTGTACGGCACAAGATCTGAATTTCCATCGCTGAATGCTAATACATAATATTTATCATAATTTTTAATTGATTTTGGTTTTGATACAGTACAGCTTTTTACTGCAGAATTTGTTAGCAGATGTTTAACCTAGGAGACATTTGGAAGGGATAGACTTCAAAGAATAACTTAGAGGAAGAAAGGAAAAATTAAAATAAAGATTTATGGCAGACTAAACAGAAGATGGCTTTCAGTCATGAGTAAGAGCAAAATGCATAGGGAGTAGCTACTAATTTGGGTGGGGAGATGGAGATAACAAAAAGGGAGGACACCCAAAGGTAGGTAGGAGGCAGGCTCAATGAAGGAGGAGATAGATCAAGCAAATACATAGCACCTTTAAAAAACAGTATCAAGAGCATGTACTAAGCTGTCGTTTCTTAAAGCTTCTTAGTGTCACTGTAAAGGGCATACTAAATCCATCTCACAGATCGGAAGACTAAGGCTTACAGATATGAAGAGGTCTGAGATGCTTTCAGTCATTTGTTTACATAAATACAAGAAAAGAAATGTGAACTGGAGGACGGTAAGTTTCTTACATGCTCTACTTGGTAAAACCAAAGTTAGTTAAATTGCACCACAGAGTCTAATTGTCCTACTACATTACCTGGAGTAAATAAAAAACCTCAAAACCCAAAAACCGCAGGCAAATTATAGTTACCAGAGTGTTTCATTTTGAAATGTACATTAAAAACCAAAAAAGGAACATATCAGAAGCTATTATTTCTGCTTTTAATTCTTCTTTGGAATACATTATTTTTTCCTGTTTTCTTAGCTTTATGTCTTCCAATTAGTTATTAAGCCTGACTATACTTGACAGAATCGATACCTCAGTCATTATAGCTGGCTACTTTACCACGCTTTAGTTAATCCTTGTAGTATTTCCTGTATTACACATTGCAGTTCCGCAATAGTCAACTAACTATAGGCTAACTGTAGGCTGTGTTTCCTAACACAGCCTACAATCAGAAGTGAAACGTTTTGCAATGTTTTAGAGAAAGACATTGCAAGAAAAACAGTAACATGTGACATTCATGTAACTCATTAGCACCAACTACCCTGACGTTTGTGCCTTCATTAGTGTTTGGTTTGAAGGCTGCCTGCCTCTTATGCTGATAAACAACTGATGTGAAGTTGATGAGTTTTATGCTTTCTCAATCTACAAAGAGGTATGTGATTCCACAGCTACATAAGCCTTACAAAACCTGACAGGTTAAGCCTGGGAATAAACCAGCAAAGAACATATTTCTTTGAATAGGTGTTGTTGTAATTCTTCGCTTTCCCATCATTACTATGACCATTAGAAATACACTGTAAATTTAAGAAAAGAATTAATTTTAGAGGGAACTAACCTCTTGCATAAATGGAGGCTTGCTGATGAGAAAACAGGAAGAATTTACTCAATTATCATCAATTCTGTACTCACCAACTGATATATTGAACATGCCAGTCTCCAGCAACACTAAATTCAATGAATAAAGTATCAATTATGTGAGCTCTGAGTAGCTGACTGTTTTATAAAAATAAAGAACTCTATGCATGTCCATAATGTGCATTACAATGCCAAACTCCAGGCTCTGTTAATTTTCTCCAGTTTAGTGGAATCTCTTCAATCTTCTTTAGCTATTCTCATCTACAGACAGGTAAAGACTTTGTGGAAGCTGGGGTTTTGCAATGAGCTTGCTGAAAGAATAAAATAATGGATGTAGCAAAACACATCAGCAAACACCTACAGTTTAAAGAGCTATTACTGGTTAGCTTTTTATCCAAGATGGGTATCTATCTACTGCCAGAAAGAGAAGAAGCCTTTTTCTTTGCAAAGATGTAAGTTACTCACTTTATGGAGTGGACTGAAAGGGAATAAAACATTTTTTTGACAATTTAACACCTCAAAAACAATTGGGGAAAAAACCACCAAAACCCCCACTGACTGTTAGAAACGTGAGAGACCGAGAGTGGTCATAGATATTTCTACCTGTACACCTGCAGGTACAGGAATGGCTGACCAGACTAGAAAAATTTGAAGCATCTCTGAACAAACATCAGTAGAAAAGTGACATGCAGCAACAGAATTATTTGAGTCACATGAGCATTTGGGAATATAAGGCACCAAGTATCACGAAACAATTGTGAGTATGAGCATCCCCAGAAGGAATGAGAAGCTCTAAGACCATGGGATTTGCTTGATTCTGGAAAAACACGGAAACTGTGGTAACAGGACCTGGAGGAAGGACTGAGGTGCTCACATAGCATGCAGTTAGAATATGCTCTAACTGAGCATACTCAGAGTATGCTCTAAGGGTAAAATATTAAGATATTAAGAGATTCAGAGTAAAATATTAAGATATTGTTCTGAAACATTACTTAACATTTCTTTGACAACAGAAGGGCTATAATGCATAACTGAAAGATTTTTGTTCGGGCTGTCACGACTGTACAGCAGATTCTGACTGAAGACAACTGCCAGGGCATAACACCAAAAACCAAACAAATGAAACCCCCAAACTGTCCCTTTTAAAATTTATTTTTAAATAAAAAAGACAGTAAAGAAATATTCCTTCTACTCTATCAGATCCATCAAAGTTTCAAAACAGAGATGGCATCTGTGAGGTGTTTTGGTTTTGATTAAAGGTGTTTAATTATTGACTCACTGAATACTGTGAAGAAAAGACTCCTGCCAATACGGTGTCAGCAACAGCTTATACAGCTACAGCAGACATACATGTCCTCTTTGGTACAGAGCTTTCATAATCTGACCTGATCTATTCCAAATATCAGGTATTTAATTAAATTGTTACTGATTGCTCTTAAAAGTTTCATTTACTGCCCCTGCAGTAGTAAATGCCTTTATGAGTTTACTGTTCTTGATTACAGGTTCTTTTGAAAGCACGGAATTTTCCTCCTTTGAGGAGTCAAACATAAGAAATCATCAAGAATGCTGAAATACAATATTCAGATCTGATTTGCATGTGGTAATTTATTTCAGGATATTTTGATTGATGGCACAGACATCAGAAATAAGCACCTAGTAAGGACTGTAGTGTTCTGCTGTTTTGCCGGGAATAGACGTCAAAACTAATACTCAATGAAAAAACCACAGGCTGTGCTGTAATATCACACTACATAGAAACTAATAACCAAAACCATCACTAGGATGACCCCACTGTGTTGCAGAAAAAGCCCTATGGATAAACATTGATAAGCTTAGGACAGAATAAGCATTGACCGCGAGTATCTGAGTTTGGCTTCTACAGTCTGACATGTGTAACTAACTATATGGCTACATTTGTTCTCCATGTAAGGGAAAGGCGGCCCCAAATCAGCCAACCTCAGCAAAGAAAAAGCCCTTGCTGTGAAGAGCTGACGATTTGCCTGTTTCACAAACGTTGGTGCAAATTTATGTTGCTTTATCCCACACATTCTTATCTCCACAAGCTAAAATTGTGCAAATCAGCTCTCATGATTGCTTTGCCTTAAATACTAAGCTAATGAAGCTAAGGACTAATTCAGTTTTCAGACTGGAATTTCACTTCAAAAGCCAGGACAGGAAAAAAGTTTGGGAGCTGTAACTTTAAAATTGTGTCGTAAATGAAATTCTGGTAAGAAGAATACAAACCAGAAAAATTATTTCACAAGAAAACTGCCACCAACTTTAACCACCCCTCACTAATACGCATGTATTTTATAATGCCTCTACACTGAACTACAAACAAGAATTACAATGAGAGTTTAATTAGTGAAAAGCTTTGACCAGAAACGATAATGGCTTAAATCTACAAACACACCACTGTGTATCTGGGGAGACCTTAACGTACACTAAGACTTGCACTGTCTAGCACTGATTTTACTTGCACTCCTACTCCAGTGTGAAGAACAGTATCTCTGCATAAAACGTCGTGCGCAGCTAACGTAATGTAGACATACATCACATAAACAGAGCAAATCTTTCTGTCGGAGCATCAGAGGTTATACACCAAGCAAATATACTCTTATTTAAACCAAAATGAAAGCATGAATGTGTCTGTGCATTCCACTATGAAACAAAGTTTATAAAAAAATGTGGATTTGAATATTTTTCTTCTCAGAGAAGTATACACCTTGATGACAACTGCAAGTAGCCCCACATCACCAAAATTTAACACTGCAACAGGAATGTCCATCCATAATGGATCCACAACAAACCAAACACAGACAATCTTCAGATAAGGGCCCCTCTGAATAATCATTTCTCATTGTTAGTGAAGAACTCATGATATAAATAAATTTCATATACTTTGAATTCCACCTTTTGTAAAGGGTAAAAACTTCCCCCTCCCCTTTTTTTAGTATAAGCAAGTGTTGCCAATAATATCATTAGCAAAAGAAGGGTGGAGAAAATTAGGGTATTGCAACATTAATAAACTTCTTATTTCTGCTTATGAACTGAGTGCTTAGTCTCCTGTGAAGACACCTCAGAAACGCTTGAAAACAAAAGCTTAAGACAGCGTAGGTTTTTTAGCGTTCACTTCTATTGAAGTGAAATGGCATCTGTTTATACAACTTTAGCAATAATAGGAATGGTTTTCATGTCTCCTGTTATAATACCAGCACTGTTTTTGGGGGGGGTGTTTTATGATTTTTTCCATTCAGAACTGCCACCTGGAATTGACCAACCTCTAAAGCTTCGTTTTTTCCATTCATTGTTGATTACAACCATGTTTGCGGTAAGTTAACTTTCTTAAAACTGGGGATTTCAATTTTATTTTGGTAGGATATTTGGGAGCTGGAAGATAATGGCTTAAGAAAAAAAAGAAAAGAAGGAGAAGCAATTCACCCCCCTGAAGCCTGTAAGCATTGTTAGATGAACCAAATCATGTTAAATTAACTCATAAAACTGATATGACTAATCTTAAAAGGTTATTTAGATTTTTCAGTGCATCTGTCAAACTGCAGCCACTTTACATTGGAGACGTGTTTCACATGAAAATGGAAAAAAAAAAGCTTTATGTATACTGTACCTATTGAACTGCATGTACATGTAATAATTCTATCTATTCAGAAGCAAGCCTACATTACTCTCTTCTTTCGAATTCTTTCTTTTCAACAGGGAAAGATTTTTGAGAAGCTAGGGATCTGCAGTGATTTAAGCTTATTACGAGTTGTGCTAGATGGAATACCACCACCGAGAGATTCAAAGCTTCTTATCAAAGATCTCAAAGTAGACGAGGTACCATTGAGGATTTATCAGCCTAAATGGCCACCTACTGGCAAAAGAAGAGGAATACTGTATTTTCATGGAGGCGCTGGCACATTTGGGAGCATTAGTAAGAAATCAGCAAGTTTTATTTTTAAAATCAAATCCAAAGCTTTACATTTTTACCTTCAGACATGTGTCAGTCAATATCTCACCTGTCCTCCCTAATGACAATAGTCTTTGCAATCTCAATACTAACTGCAAAGCACCTTGCGGAATTAATAGTCTAGCACACAGTTAAGGGTAATCACATTTCTACTTCCTTCAGGCTACAGGCGATGTTGATGAAAGCAGCTCTTAGGAGATCTGAGGGTCCTAAATCCAGAACTGTGATCCAGAAACCTCTCAATCTGCTGTCAGCTAATGGCAGAGGGACTCTGCTCCTCCTCCTGTTGAAGCTGTTCTGAGAAAGATTCCATTTGCTGGGGCAGAGAAAGACAGACCATCCAAACAAAACACATATGCTCAGGTCACTGTGAGGGAAGTTCAGCTCACAGGATGTTCTTGTACCTTAACTAATGGCTGGCTGAAAATAAGATATAGCAACAGTTCTGGAGTAAGGGTTGTAATCCATGTCTCTTCCCTCCTTCTCCTCTGTATGCCATCTTTTCTGGAAATGTAACTTAAAATCCTTTTAGGCTGATACGGAACTCAGCCTAGGTCTACTTTCTGGAATAATTACAGTATCATGGAAATGGCAATGCTGTTGCTACAAAGAATACATTCTGGCTTCATTCTTTGGAACAATGCTTTGGTAACTTCTCAAGGAGAAATTTTTAGTTTTGGATCTCAACTGGACTAAAGTGTTGGATAGGGCCTCAAAGTACAGAATTTAAGATATACTTCTGTGCTCAGCACTCAACTTCTGTGTAGAAACACTGCAAAAGTCACTGTTTCTCAATTTGCAGTCCATACATCAAAAGAAGTCTAAAAGATATAACATGGTCCAAGAAAGAATTTAAAGAATACATAAAAAAAATCTGTAAATATATTCCCATTCATGCAAACAAGGAATCAAAATGAAGGAAAATATAGTTAATAAATGAGCATTAAATATAGAACCAATTTTGGGGAGTTTGATTCTTGTGGTAACACTGCACAGAATACTTTATTTCTTTTTCAGAAAGAGAGACAACCCTTTGATTGTCTCAGTAGCTACTGGCTCAGCCTCCTAACTGTTCTGGATCTCTTTCTGAGCAACCACGTCTGTGTGTGCTTTGTCTGGAAGCCAAGGCACCTAACATGGAAAGCTAGATTTCGTTTCAGGGGTCCGACAGGGAAGTGTGTGGGTTTTGAATCCTTTACTGTTTCAAAGGGTAAGTCTCCACTAGCACTATGTTAGGCAGACTTTAGTTACCTGCAAATGAGTTTGAGAGTCTACCTGGCTCCGTTTAGCATCACGCAGAAAAATTAATGTAACTTCTAGTAACTTAGGTCCCATTTTGCACTGTGGCAGAAATAATCTACCCTTGTTTTACTGCAGAGCACATTAGTCTGGGTGGAGTGTCAGGCTGACACCAGCTGTGATGCTTCTAGTTCTAGAGCTAGTTTGGGTGGCAGTGAGGACTCAAGAGATAAGCCTATATGATCTAAGTGAAAGGTGAATTCCTTTCGCTGAAAGAAAAAAAACACACCACAAAGTTGCATACTTGTAGTTGTTGTTCACAACACAATTGCTGTGGCACAATCAGCACACTGAGGGAGCTATATCACATGCCGTGGCTTAATGTAATACCCATACTGATACACTGACTGTAGTACGTGACCTTTCATTTGAATTCCCGTTGGTACTTGGTAACAGGAAAGCAAATAACATAATGACAAGTTTTTAAAAGGACTTGGAGAATCTACACACTAGTAAGCCTGAAGTTTGCAACTAGCAAATTAGCAGAAGCTACAATGAAGAACAGAATCAGTGGACAGATAAATATGACTTACTCCTTAAAATCCATACAAATGGAAGTCATGCTTCACAAATCAGTGTAAGCTTTTTAAATGAGTCAGAAAATAGATGAATAAAGGAGACTGAGTTGATAAAACCTACTTTGATTTCCAAAAGAGTCTCTTAAAGAGGCTACACACCCATGACACAAGAGGGAAGGTCTCTCGTTTGGATAAAAACTGATTAAAAGACAGAAAAAAGATGGGTTGTGGGAGGTTCCTGTGAGATTCCCATAAGGACATCTGTGCTGGGATCAGTGCTAATCAATATATTCAAAAACAGAAAAGATGGTGAAAGCTGATATGATACTAAGTCCTTCGAGGTAGTAAATGGATGACTGAAAAACTGCGGAATATCTTTATGATAGAAAAAGATTAGACAATAAAATGTGAGGTGAAAAGGCGTGTTGAGAAGTCAGAAAGATGAATACAGCATCCTAACTTTATAAATAAAACAACGGACTCCAAGCAGACTACTCCCTTGCAGGAAGATAATCTTGGCATTATGGTACAAAATTGCCTGAAAAAGTTGACTTAGTGCACAGTAGCAGTCAAAAAGCAAATACAATGCTAGTTATTATTATTAGGAAAGGAAAAAACAGGAAACTTCTTTATGCCGCTGTAATAAATCCATGGTGCATCTAAATATAGTATACTGCTTATAGTTCTGGTTCCCATACCTCAAGAGGGATAAAGCAGTATCGGAAAGACTCAGAGAGAGGCTGCATAGGTGAGAAAAGTGCTTCTGTACGGAGAATAAGTGAATAGACTATGACTCTTCAAGCTGGAAAAGACAGATAAAGACAGATACACTAAATGTCTACAAAATCATGAGAAGCAAGAGAAGTTAAACAGGGAATAATTATCCACCATTTCTTACAGTGCAAGAGTTAATGTCACGAAATGGAAGTAGTGAATGCCAGGTACAAAACGAGCAAATAAAAATTGCTCTTTACACCTTTGTAAGCAAGCTATGGAATTCTTCGCTGCAAAAAGTTGTTAATGTTAAAATCATGGGTTTGAGAAGTGGTTCAAATAATTCAGGGAAGAAACATTAATGAAGAGCATTAAATATAAAGACACAGTTTCTGTTTCAAAGGAGTGCTCTGAGCCTCAACTTCTTGTATGCTTCTTAGTACTATATGCTTGTCTTCAGCTTATGCTTCTCCTTAGACATCTTTTGTTGACCACTAGCTGAGATGTGATATGAGCCTAGACAGACTTCTATTTTTTCCCAAGTATTACCATTCTTACATGCTTATATTATGCCCTAACAGCCACTGACCAATAACCAGAAAATACGTTAACATGTAAAGACCACATTGCATAGCACAAGTTACTCATCGGTTTTCAGGTTGCAGTGCCTTCCACACAGCGTATGTTCAAGGATCTACATTTTCATTTCAAAAGGATATTTGATTTTTAAAACAACAATTCTGATAAACTTTCTCTTTAGGAGCCTTTGAAAGAATATGCCGCTATATTGCCAAAAAATGCAACTCAGTGGTTGTGTCTGTTGGGTAAGTGCTACTTTTACATAGAAGTATTGGTGGTAATACAGTCCACACTTGAAACATTTCTGAAAACTATGCTGAAAATATTTACTATTTTAGATTGTGCTCCCCATTTTTCGCTTTAGCCTTTCATTTAATTTAGAAATGTGCTTATAGGCAAAGTATACTAAAATAGCTGTAAGACCATTAGTTTGTCTTTCCAATCTACACTAGTTAAAAAGATATATAATCTTTAAAATTTAGAAAAAAAGGCCTACCTAACTACCATATCAGTCAATCATGAACAATGCAGATTAAATTTTTGTAAATATTTTGACAATAACCACAATATCTTTGACATTTCAGTTATCGTTTGGCTCCTGAACACCCATACCCAGGGCAATATTTTGATTGTCTCAATGCCACCTTATACTTTATGAGGAATTTAGAAGAGTATCATGTGGATCCTGCTCTCATCATCATTAGTGGTGACAGTTGTGGAGCTAATTTTGCTACGGTTATTTGCCAAATACTGCTGAATAAAAGAGACCTCCCAAAAGTACGTGCTCAGGTCTTACTTTATCCAGGACTACAGGGGCTAGATTTTCATTTGCCTTCCTATCAGCAGAATGCTTCTGTCCCCATGTTGTTTCGAAAGCTAGTTATGTACTTCTGTTTTCGTTATCTTAATAAAGAACCATCATTTATGGAAGATGTCCTACAAAATCGCCATGTTCCTGAGAGTATGAAACGGAAATATAAAAAATGGATAAGTGCTGACATTATTCCTGACGAATTTAAGATTAGAGGCTATGTACCACAGAAATCCACTTCGTATAAACCTGAAGTCCATGAAGCAATCAAAGAACTTTTAGGAATAACATTTTCCCCACTTTTAGCTGAAGACTCCATTATTTGCCAGCTCCCTGAATCCTACATTGTGACCTGTGAATTTGATGTGCTTAGGGATGATGGACTATTATACAAGAAGCGATTAGAGGACAACGGTGTTCCAGTGACCTGGTATCATTCTGAGAGTGGTTTCCACGGAATTTTAGCCTTTTTTGGCTATGGGATTTTTTCCTTTTTATCTGGAAAAAAGATAATGTATAGTACTGTGAATTATATAAACAGTTTATAAAATTATTTTTCAGAACAAAGATGCAAGTCTTTCTTACATTATCCTTGGTGAACTTACACTTGGCAAAGAATGTAAACACTTCTGATTTACGTTTTGGATTTTGACTTCTGATTTACGTTTTGGATTTTGACTGCATTTTATACTTTCTAATTTCTGCTTCTGCAGTGACAAAGAAATGTTAAGATTATTTCAAGCACCACCATTCTAGAAAACATTATTATACAAACACACCAATAAGATTGAGATGCAAAAGCGAGGCACCTGGCCCATACTGTTTCACCTCAACTCTAGCAATTCTAGTATCTTTGCACGGCTGGCACACATTCAAGGCAAGCAGCAAGAACATCTGTTCCTGAAGATTCTTCGACTGCCCAGAAATGCTGAAGACAACAACCGGGGTCTACTTTGGCCCTTGTGAGAGGCAGGAGATGTTCAGGGTATCAGATGGAGAGCCCCATGACTCAGGTTCCGTGAAGTCTTATGTCAGAGAGCGGAATTGCAGCTATGCATTTTAATTTCTAGGGTTAGTTTGCACAAAGACTATACTTTTCTTGAAAAAGTGTAGTCAAAAGAAAGGCTTCTGTCTGGAGCAGAAGTTCTAAACTGGAACTAGTATGGGTTTGATTTTGTTTGGAATCTGAGAAATGATGTTTCGTTTTGGAACTGATTCTTAAACTGGAATCCCTAAACTTTAATTAATTTGGTTTTTTACTCTTCGCTTTTCTTTCAATACTCTTTTTTTTTCTTATGCTCAAGACTACCTGTTATGCTACCTGTTATGCTATGTTTGTTGAAAAAGTTCTAAAAGTTCTTCTTACATCACAGATGTAAGAAGGTAGAGAAGCACAACATTATATTATTTTATCACTGTAATGATGTGGCAATTTTGTGATGCCTTCAACACAAAAATAAAAACTAGCACTTCAAATATTTCTTTTGCATTTGCTAAACACATACTCACTGATAAACCTAAATGAATACCTCATGGTGAAAGGAACAATGCAACACTAGCAGACAGAGATCACAATCTTGCTAGTTCTACCTAGTCATATCTGTGCTGTGCACAGTAATTAATTTATCAGACAACTGGACTATCCAAGATTATTGTATATGATCACCTAACTGTGGAAACATAATACAAATGGAAAGTCCAGAAACACCATTGGGTGGAATTTTCTTTTTTTAATCCAGACTTTTGCTGTTTTTAAACAAAATATATCCTTCTACTTCAGAATAATTTACGATGACCATCTGCCCTATTAAAACCACTCAACTTCTCACTGGAAAAAATTAAGAAATTTCTAATTTCTAGTATTCTAACTAAAATGACATAGTAGTTTTCCCCCCAGCACTTACAATTTAAATGAAAAAAAAAATTATAACATGTCTGCTTAATGAAGTTAGCTTCTTATGTCTTTCATTTCCTTGGGAATTTGCAATTTCAACAATGTTCTGACCTCCTAGTTCTTTGAAGAGTTGCAGACTCAGATTCACAGTTAATACCTCAAGCATCATTTAAACTACAGCATCTCTAGCAAGAACAAGATAAAGCAGTTTGATTTGAAACTCTTTAACTGCTGATTACCTTAAGTCATTTTATGCTGTGCCTGTTGCATACTGAGAGTTACTGAAGTTTACCTGATACGAGGTAACCTGATCATGGATCTAAACTCAGCCTCCTGTGTTGTTTTTTAACCATGCTCTTCTTTTGGAAGAAAACACAAAAACTAAAGAAACTGAAATTGAGGTAATGACATAATTTTACAGGTGCACCTTTCCAAAAAACCATTGGTAACAATCCATTTGGCCCATTAGAGTGATAATCATCATATGCAGGCTGCTATCTCTGCATAACCCTGGAGAAACTCTTCTTCTGTATAGTGTTTTATAGTGTCACAAACTCAAAGTACACAAATGCCCTGTGTCCATTTTCCACCCTGAATTATTTAAATACTAACGCAGTTTATTCATAACACTCTTCTCCCAGCTAAGGACTGGTTTCCTGCAAAAATTCTGAAATTATGCTGACATAGATCTTTTAACAAATTCAGGACCAACTTATCTTTTGTGAAATAAAGGAGTGGTGCAGAGAGAGTGGGAGAGGGAAAGATATACCTGCCAATGTATTTGTAAAGGCGGGGAGAAAGGTTTTTACTAGAGCAACCTTGTGACGAACAAAGAACCAGGAAGTAACAAGCCAAAGGTATCTGGGAAAGTCAAATCAAAGACATACCAAATCACTTTGCTGCTTAGCAGAATGGCAGTTTTTTACACACTGCTGGTGTTATTCTTAGCAGTTTTTGTTGCTGGATTTATATTGTTGGTTATGGGGGCAATTAATTTTGATTTCTCCAACTCAGAAATTCCTCCTGGAGTGAATCAGCCTGTAAAGCTTCGAATCCTTCATATAACTTTAATAATCAGAGCAGTGGTGGTAAGTCAAACCTGATGTGATTTCTGGGGGACGAATGGTGAACCTGTAGATTTTAAACTTAATGCAATGCTAAAACCTTGCTTGGAATTAATTTTCAGAGAGGGGAGCGGGGCATAGCTATCATGCTGCATGTTGTATTTAGAAGCTCAGTTTTGCTAAAGAAACCTTTACCAGATGTTTTACACTACACTGCATTATTACGGTCCTGCCTAGCTCTTACATGAGGCAGTATGTAAATGCTGCCTAACACAAGCATTTGAAAGTCTGACTGTGCTTCTACAATGAATTGTGCTAACCTAGCAATAATTTGATTAAGAATGCTTATACATGTTAGATCATTTATATTTCCATTCTAGGTTCAGAATATATCAGATGTCTTTGGGCCATGCTTTCAAGCTTTTCTCGGACTTGGGGATGAGGAGTTATGTATTCATTTTGAACATAAAATTAGAAACTGAACATTTCAGAACTGGTTTGGGGAAGGGGGAGTTTTTGTCACACAAGTGACAAAATTAGGTAACATTTCCTAAGAGGAGCTGAAGGAATTCCACCTCCCCTGAACACATATTTGTAACTCTTGCAGCGACTAAGCAGGCTTGTCTGATGGGAATGAAGGGTTCTGGCCCGCCCAACTTCTTCAGGTGAACTGGCCTGTAAAAGAGTGGGAAGCTAACCAGTCCACAAGAGCTGAAGCTCTTACCAGCACTCAACTCCTGGTGATCTCTGCTGACAAAGGATCTCACTGAATCAGGAGTATTTCTGTGTAATGATAGTTGCATAGATGCTGTGATGACGGAAGGTGTTAGAAATATATGAGATGATAGCAGAAGTTGTGCATATATTTAATAAATTACTTAAACACCTCCAAGAAGGCCAAATTATTTAAAATGAATAAAAAGAAAAAAAAGAAAAAAAGTCAGAAATATCCTAGGTTATAGTGGACCACACTAAAGAATTCTAGAGATATATTCTCATGCTTTGGCTGCACACAAGTTGTAATTACAAAGTGATTGCTTCACTTAAGCAGCTGGAAGAGCCAGTTCTCTTTTCATCATCTATACACTGCCCATTAGTACCATAAACCAGAATTGCATGCTGCAATGTAAACAACACAGGATGAAAGAAACCAAACAAGCTGAATGTAAAGGTGAGAATATTCTTTGTAGCTGTTCCATTTCTGCTTGGAAAATAGCAAATACAAAAGAATAAATCGTTTAATCATGTTTGTATACAATCAGAGGCACTAAGACTAGTTTCTGCAACAAATTAAAAATCACTATGTTGCAAAATGTATTAGTTTCTTCAGCCTCAAAATCAGGCATGGAGAACATTATAAATAGCTGCAGTCACTGAAGAAAAGGTCTTTCATAGGTAAATATATTGAGTCATAACACCCTACTGACAATCCATACAAATGTGGCAGTCTAAGAAGAAATATTCATAACAAAATATTGAATATTAAGAGCCCAATCCAAATCTTCATAAGGATCGAAGTCCTAGTTTGGCATGACTAAGTAATGTATTTCAAAACAGAGATGATGTCTTTTTTTTATTTTTGCAAAGTTATGTTGGACCAGTAGCTCTCATTTGTATTGTTTTCATCTTCTTGTGCCTGGCATGAATATCACTACGGCATACAGAAAGAACGGAAGTTTAGGCGTACTAAATAGCCCAGGACCTTCTTGTCAGTGTATTGCACACATCAGTGAAGACTTCCGAGATGAATCAAAAAGCAATTATCAAATATATTCTCAACTTAGTCAAATCTATTTTGGGCAAGTATCCATATCATGAAAATCAGCACCAGAACTATCATCTTTCGCTAATGTTTTCACATCTGCTCAGGGGCAAGGACGGAATAAACGGTGAAAACCAAACTCATTTTCAATGCTAGGTAAAGGACCCGCTGGGAAAGCAAAGGGGTGTATTTCACCAGTCTTTGTTAATGCTGCATTGTTTTGGGACTATGGTCTTTGGTGAACACTGCTGTTCATGTGACCTGTCATGATGCTACTGTTATTTGTTCAGTTGTACTATACCCGTACAACTACTCAAATATTTTATGACTGCCCTAAAATATACGACTTAGACATCATGAGTATACTGTCCATATGATTACTTTACTTTGGAAAATACAGTCTCTTGAGTGAAGTCCCTATTCTCTTTGCCTTTGAACAGGGAAAGATTTTGGAAAATATTGGCATCTGCAGTCAGGTTAGCTTTATCCGGTACATTGAAAGTAGAAAGATTCTAGGAGTGGACCCGAAGCTCTTCATCAAGGACCTGTGGTTTGAGAAAGTACGTGTGAGGATTTATCAGCCTAAGGTTCCATCTGCCAGCCAAAGGAGAGGAGTCATGTTTTTCCATGGAGGAGGATGGGTGTTTGGAAGCCTTGGTAAGATATCTAACAGAAAAAATATTATAAATTAGTTAAAGAAGTATCTACTTCATAGATGGTAAAGTTGATTGTTGCTTGACCTGTAGCAGTTACGAAGTTTGAGTATAACCACAGATGCACTCTCCTAAGTCTTGCTGTCAGAAGAAAGCATCTGCTGTGCATTATGTGCATTTTTCTTACAGACAAGGACAATGAGATATGAGGGGAAAAAATACAGTAAGCAAATACTGAAATAGGAAGATGAGGGGGTACAAAATCTGAGGAGCTATGTAGGAAGGGGCAGAGAAAAGTAGATAGTGTTTTCTTCTTGCAATTCTTTGACTTATGCAATAGACATTAGTACTCTGGCAAAAAAACCCAAACCAAAACAAACCCAAACCCCACCAAATATGTTTCTTTCAGAGACCCATGAAAAACTATGCCGCTTTATTGCCAGAGAAAGTGAATCAGTGGTTGTATCTGTTGGGTGAGTCTTTCCTCATGCTGTTTTTTAGAGATTATTTCCTATAGTGTAAATATCACCTTATAGCCTCTCTGCTCACAGCAACAACCATTCTCAGAGAAATGTTTCTGTGGGACTTGTCAATCAATGTTTTCAAATTCCAGACTCAAAACTGGTAATAAACAGATAGTGAGCCATATATTCTACTTAATCCTTATTCAAGGAAACTCTGCTTGATGCTTACAGAAGCACTATGCGAATGACAAGCTAATATCATCATCAATATACTGACATAACGATTTGGATCATGAGGTTATAGTTGCACTGTAACAAAGACATAAACCGGAATTATTGTCATTTGTATCTGACACATGGAAAGCTAAAGCATAAACTGACTAAATGACTGTCAATAAAACCTAGACATAGTTGGCAGCTGAGCACTCCTGTGCTGTTAAAGACCTAAGAAATGTCCTGAACAGATGATATCCTAACAAGTTAATCTGCACCACCTGGTCCAACTAGTGCAGTTTATTTATGACAACCTGTGGAGAAAGGGAAAATTCTGAAGTAATCAGGGTATAGCTGGACGCAGGAACCAGTATTTTCAGCAATACATTTAAAACTAGTATTTCCCTCTCACACTTTTGTTGTCTCCTTTTGTGTACTAGGTATCGTTTAGCTCCTGAACACAAATACCCTGCTGCGTATGAAGACTGTCTTAATGCCACCATACACTTTATGAAGAATATAGAGGACTATGGAGTGGATCCTGCCCGTGTAATTGTCTGCGGGGACAGTGCTGGGGGCAACCTAGCAGCTGCTGTTAGCCAGACCCTTGCAGGGAGATCAGACCTCCCCAAACTACGTGCTCAGATCTTGATCTACCCAGGCCTTCAGGCACTGGACTTCAATTTACCATCCTATCAGCAGAATAAGAAAGTCCCTCTCTTATTCCAAGAATGTGCCGCTTTCTGCATGTTACAGTACCTACATGGGAACGCATCAAATCTGGAAGAGGTCTTGGAGGGTTCCCATATTCCTATAGATATTAAATTAAATTATAGGAAGTGGGTGAGTCCAGATAACATCCCCGAAAAATTTAAGGTCAGAGGCTACAAACCACATGTGGTACTTGACTGTACAACCAAAGTTTATGAGACAGTGAAAAGATTCTGGGACCCCAACCTGTGTCCCCTGTTAGCCGAAGACACTCTGATTCAGCAGCTGCCTGAATCTTTCATCTTGACTTGTGAATATGACGTGCTGAGGGACGACGGCCTGCTTTACAAGAAGAGATTGGAGGACAATGGTGTTCGAGTGACCTGGTACCACCTTGAGGATGGATTCCATGGAATCATAAATTCATTTAATAGTGACTGGTTGTCATTTTCATCTGGAAAAAGGGGTCTTGACAATATTGTGAACTTTCTAAAAAGCTTATAGAACCAATTTTCTTTCCTTCTATAAGAACTGCCAATGCTCTGTGATCTTTTATGCTTCTAAATTCCATGTAAGACGTTTAGATAGGACAATTTGTTAATAAGTAATTATGTCAGTGTGACCACTGAAAAAGATATTTCAAGAATGCTATGAAAGTTTCTTTTAGTGCTGTTTGAAGTATTCCATGTGCAGTCTGCCTATTTTAATGATCTATTTGGACTAGGCACTTGCTACTCTCTCAGTAAGTATTAAAGATGCAGTAAAATTTTAAATCAACATGTGGTCTGACCCATTTTATTCAGTTATGATCTATGGTTTCATTCTTCCTAGAAGGCTAAGTGTGTTTTGGCAAAGGAGAAAGATACTGATATTACAATGCTGTAACGCAGTACCTGTGCTATACGCTACAGATAGCATCCGAGTCTAGGATTCCCAGTCACCGACTTGCAGAAAATTTCTATGGGCTAGGTAGCTGGTATTTTAGACTTGAAAAAGTGAAGTCAAAACTGCAATTGTGCCCAACAGAGATACTCCCTATTAACAACTTTGTGTAAATTACAATGGAGGAAATGCTCTAAGTGTTGTCCTATGCTTAAAAACTTCTTCCAGTGCTTAAATACTCTAACAACAAGATAAGATTGATGCATTCACTTTTGTAGAGCACACGTTAGCTTTTTTCACCCTCATGTTATTTCCCATTTTCTTTTCTAAATGTCCTTGTTAAAACTACATATACCAAACTACTTAAAGAACGTCCACAATACAGGAAGCAATATGTTGAGGCTGCAGATCAGCTGCAAGAGACAATTTAATCTCCACAGTAGTTGGCTCTCCTTGTAAATAGCAACCCGTCATAAACTCGAACTTCATTCAGTACTTAACGGCTATCTCCGAACAGTCATTCACATCATCCGCAATCCAAGAATACCATGCAGAATACCAGGCCCCGTATCAGTCCCACAATTAATGTGAAGCTAAACAGGAAATTAAACACATTCTCCTCTGACTCTTCTCCAGTGTGATGTGTGCTGGCACCTTGCACAACATTTCCAAGGACTTTAAAGCGTGTGGCACCTGAGAGATCTGTTGTAACTTGGACTGCTCTAAGATTTACTGTTATCTGAGAAAGCTAAATCAAAGATAGGCGTAAAGACACCTCACCTTTGATTAAGTGAAATGGCATTTTTTTATATACTGCCAGTGATACTGCTGGTGATTTTTACTGCTTCATTCATACTAGCAGTTATGGAAACAATTCAATCGGAGTACTCCAATTTCAGTATCCCTCCTGGAGTGAATCATCCTGGAAAGCTTCGAATTGTCCTTGCTGCTATCATTAGTACATCTGCTATGGTGAGTTACTCTGCCATGATTTCTGCCAGAAATGTGGTTTAGCTGTTAATTTTGTAAGGTTATATGTGTAAATACCAGAATCCTGCTGGCTGCATCAAGACTTAAATGAAGGCTTTCCTTTTTTGGGGGCTGCCTTTAGAGGACAATTTTTGTAAAATCATTTGTTAGACCTCACACAGTTTCAGCCAGGTTTTCCCTATTACAGAGGGACAAAGCCAACCATAAGAGCCCAAGCTTTATCAGCTGAGCTTCCTTAATTCAATTTAAATTAATTATTTATAAAAAGTGAGATTTTGATTTCCATTTTAGCTAAGCACAGATGATTTTAGGCTGTTCTTGAGGCTCTCCAGTAACACTGATGGAAGGCTGGGTGCTTCTTAAGCAGCTAACACCAGAGACTCAGGGGAAACCTTACAGGAACGAGATCTGGGTTGTAAGCCAGTAAGTGGTGGGAAGCTGATATGAAACCAAAGGACCTGGTGATGCTGAGAAGGAATCACCTTTTTTTCTCCTCTAAGACATTGTGCCTGACGGAGCGTGAGTCGGACGCGTGGGCCTACCTGCTCAGGCGCACGGTGCCAAAGCAACCCCGCTCACCCAGGCGCGTAGCCTCACAGGGGACCGCCACGGCTCCATCTTCTCCGGTGCCAGCCTTCTGGTGAGGACCAAACCGGAGCGGCCGCTAAAGGCGAGGGTAGAGGCGAGCGGCTCTGGAGCAGGCTGACCCCCGCCAACACGAAGCCTGGCTGCCCCCTCAGGCCTCGCAGCAGCCGGCGGAAGGCAGGCGCGGGGTCTCCCTCACGGCAACCTGCCCGGCGTGGTGTCTGGCAGCCTCCCCCGAGGCGGCCCGCGGCTGCTGGCTGCCCCCGGGGAGGCCGCCCTCCGTTCAGCCGGGCCCTCCTCCCTCTCTTCGAACAGGGGAAGATTTTGGAAAAGACGGGGGTGTGCAGCCAGATCGCCTTCACCCGCTACGTGCGCTCCGGGACGAAGCTGGGGCCGGACCCGCAGCTCTCGCTGCGGGACGCGCGGTTCGGGCGGGTGCCGGTGAGGGTCTACCGGCCCCGCGCCCCATCTGCCGGCCTGCGGGCGGGCGCCATCTTCTTCCACGGCGGCGGCTGGCTGTACTGCAGCATCGGTAGGGTCGTTCCCCCCTCTCTCTCTCCTCGCAGCGCAGCTGAGCGCTGCCGCTGTTCTCTTCTGGAGGCGGGGGGAAGAATTCTGCCCCGAAACCTGGCAGAAGGTCTGAAATCTGGCTGAGCTTTCCGTAGTCTTCGGCCAGTTTAGTGCTCTCGCTGAACCACCGCTACCTGCCTTGAGGGGAGGCGGCAGGGCTGAGGGAAAGAGGGACCAGGGGAGGTGAGGGGGCACGTGAGGGCCGGGAAGGGCACGGCCAGAGCGGGAAAAGGGGGCTTCCACCTTCCTCGGCTATTGCATCTGGAAACGGAGCGGGCAGCTAACAACCCCACAACTTTTTGCAGATTCCCATGAAAAGATCTGCCGTTACATTGCCAGAGAAAGCGAGTCGGTGGTTGTGTCCGTTGGGTGAGTTACGTCAGTACTACCCTGTGGAAGTCTTTCTGCTTCTTTTCACTTCTCAGCACCACAGCGTTGCACGTCTTGTGGGAACACTCCTCCTCAGTAAACCATTTCCCCAGGATCCCAGATGGTCAGGCAGAATTCCAAGGGGACTATTTCCATTTCTTCCCTCCCATTCTGCTAACGCAGGGGGAGTGCAAGCAGACCCCCCAGTAAGGTTCATGTATCTCACCACACAGAGCTATGCTGGCACCACACAAAAAGAAGGAATGCTTTCCAGGAGAGTTTTCTTACATGTTGAGAACTAATAAACAAAGCTGGAAGGTGGTGATTCAGTGATCTGTTTAATTTATGTAATCACCTTGTAAACCTCAAGGAGTTTTCTAACAGTAAGAATCAAATGCTAATATATTTTAATACTAATAATACAGAAAAATATAACTCTGTCCCACTTTATTTAAATAAACAAAGGAAAAATAAAACAATTCTCAAGAGGAAATATCCTAAGTAAAGGTGAAGTGCAGACTGATGAAATTACTTCATCCAGAAGCCAGATGCAGTCTACACCAGAAGAGTAACATGAACTTGTATCACTCAAGTTGTGATCAGTGCTGTTCTCAAAAGAAAATCCCAACTATGCTATGTCCTTGCAACTTCATCCTACTAGCTATCGTTTATCTGTGATAACTCGCTGGACAAATAACTGTTTATCACGTAACAACACTGTATTTTTTTGCTGAAGGAAAAATACTCCAAGCAACACCAGGAAAACCAAGGTGCTGTCGGAAATTTGTATTTACAGATATGACATTTCCCTCTCACACTTTTGTTGTCTCCTTTTGTGTACTAGGTATCGTTTAGCTCCTGAACACAAATACCCTGCTGCGTATGAAGACTGTCTTAATGCCACCATACACTTTATGAAGAATATAGAGGACTATGGAGTGGATCCTGCCCGTATAATTGTCTGCGGGGACAGTGCTGGGGGCAACCTAGCAGCTGCTGTTAGCCAGACCCTTGCAGGGAGATCAGACCTCCCCAAACTACGTGCTCAGATCTTGATCTACCCAGGCCTTCAGGCACTGGACTTCAATTTACCATCCTATCAGCAGAATCGAGGAGTCCCTCTCTTATTCCGAGAACGTGCCGCTTTCTTTGCTTTGCAGTATCTAAATGGGGATGCGCTGCATGTGCAAGAGCTCTTGGAGGGCTCTCATATTCCTCCAGATGTGAGGCTGAAGTACAGGAAGTGGCTGAGTCCAGATAATATCCCTGAAAAATTTAAGGTCAGAGGCTACAAACCACACAAGCCCTGTAAATTCAAGGCTGAAGTTTTTGAGAAAGTTAAAAGATTCTGTGAGCCCAACCTGTGTCCGCTGTTAGCTGAAGATGCTATTGTTCATCAGCTGCCCGAATCTTTCATCTTGACTTGTGAGTATGATGTGTTACGAGACGACGGCCTGCTTTACAAGAAGAGACTGGAGGACAATGGTGTTCGAGTGACCTGGTACCACCTTGAGGATGGATTCCATGGAATCATAAGCCTGTATGATTATTGCGGTTTCTCATTTCCAGCTGGGAAAAGGGGATTGGACAGAACTGTTAAATTCATAAAAGGCCTGTAAAAACAACTTTCCCTCTTTTATGTTTCTCCCACTAATGTCTCCGTTTAGGCTCCCAAACCTCAGGTAGTACTTGTCAGCAAAAATGTGATACACTTTGATGTGTAAAATACCAAGTTTGATATTCATGAACTTAAATACTCTCTGAACACTGGTCTTTGTCCTCCTGAGACTACTGACAGTTCAGTCTTTACAGTTTTAATATTTTCCACGTGCTGTGTTTCAATCCCTTTTCCTTCAAATCAGCACCTGATTTATTCCTTGTATTTAATTACTGGATGATTTACTTCTATGTAAATGATGTCTGTGGAATGATTTGGATTAAATACTCCTGTGAATTACAGTCAGGCTCTTTGTGATGTCCATTTGATAAGCTCCAAAGAATGACTTTATTTTATTTAGGTAAAAAGTACAAATTAGGTACATAGTGAGCTGGAGGGAAGAGTTAGAGGAAAGCTCTGGAAAAACAGGCAGAGATCAAGGTCTCCGTGAGGGGATTCAGCATATATTCAGTGGGCATGGCAGAACCTCATCTGCAAGAGCAGCAGTACGAGGCCTGAGTTAATTGGGGACACCTTGCTGGAGGCAAGTAAGGGCTGCCCTGATTTTGAAATAACCGTAGCTCTGCAAACTCCTGTTTGATCTTGGGACATCTCCATTACGCCCACCGAAGCTCAGGGCAAGAGACACTGGTTGCGAGGGAACACTTACGTCAGGTTTTAGAAAGACAGTAAGGATCAGTGAACTGGGCTCTCGATCTGCGTATACTGGAAGGTTGAGCTTAGAGAGAAAATATGAACCAAAATGTTTATACGTTCTTTCAGAGAGCAGTTTCCCCGTATTATTTTTTTAGAATTTGTGCTGTCATGTTTCTCTATGTTTTCAGTTTTCTTTACAGGACAAGGCAGTGTGTTCCTTGACATGATGCTTCCTTATACTCTGCTGATGAAAGCAAGGAGAAACAGTAGTGAGCATACTCAAAATAGTAAGACTGAGGCAACGAAAATCCTAAGGGGAAAAAAAAATCCCAAGACCGAGGAAATCAGAAACGTTTACAAAGAGAAACGCCGTCTTCCATTTAGATTTCACAGTGCCAAGGTAGCCCTCCCTTTCGCTTCCTGCAGGCTGCCGTTAGACAAAGAATCCCTAAATTTAAGGACAAATGACATACTCCCGGCGAGCTGCAGGCGCATCCGTCAGGAGCGCAGGTGCCCTGCAGGCTCTCCGGCTCTTTCCAGAGGGCAGCCCCAGCCGCGGAGCCCGAGCCCGAGCCCGAGCCTCAGCCCCAGCCCCTCCGCAGACGCGGCGACGGGCGCCTTCGCCGAGCGCCCCCGAGGCTGCGCGCACAGGTCACGCGCGGCCTCCTCGCACCGAGATTACCCCGCGCCTCAAGCCGGCGGCGCGGCCTCCCCCCGGGGCTCGCTGGCCGCCCGCACCATGACCCCGGCGGCGGCTTTGCAGAGCCGTCACAAACGGCCCGTGACGCCGCCGGCCCGGGCCGCGGTCGCGGCGCGGAGGGGGGCGGTCGGCCGCTGCCGGGCCCCGCCGCGGGCCGGGGAGCCCCGCGGGGCCGCCGCCGGGCCATGGCGCTGCTGCCCGCGCTGCTGCTGCTGCTCCTGCCCCTGGCGGCGCTGGCGCTGGCGCTGGCCACGGTCCTCCTCGGCCTCCCCAGCTACGACATCCCGCCCGGGGTGAACCAGCCCGCCAAGCTGCGCCTGGTCCTGGCTGTCCTCCTCGGCACGGCGGCCCTGGTGAGTCGCGCCCTCCGCCCCGCTTACCGTTTCGGGGGGCGGGGGACTGGTTCCACCCGAGCCGCGCGGGGGGCCCCGGGGTTTCGCAGGCCCGCCCCCCCGCCGCAGCCGCCCGGGCCGGGGTCCCCCCGCGGCGAGGGCGGGCGGCCGCCGCCCGCCCGCCGGTTGCACGAAAGCCGGGGCGGCCCGGGCAAGCCCCGGCCCACGGGCTGCGCTGGGAAGCAAAACCACCGCCCAGGGAGCCTGGATGAAGGTCCGCATGCCCCTGCCGCCCTCATGCGATGCCTGCGGCTCGGCACGGCGGGGAGAGCGCTGCGGCGGAGCACCCGCAGTGGGGAGGCTGCTCATGGCATGGGCAAAACCCGTCCCACCCTCAGAAGCAGCGTGCTGGGGCTCGTTAGCGGAGATTGCCAAACGGCGGTGCTGATCTCGAATTCAGGGCTGAGCTGGTGTTTTGTCTGATAACTGCCCCCAGCTTTAGGCGAAGTCACCTTGTGCAAGGAAAACTACAGCCCTTCAGCCGCTCCTGCAACGGCTGACATTTATGGCACAAAATCCGGTTAGGGATGCTTTACTTAATCCCTGGACTCCCTTTTACAGCATTGCATAAACAGCATTAGAGCTCTCCTAAACTCTTCCTTTGTCACTTGCTGTATCTTACTTTTTTAAATCTTCAGTTTTCTCCTTCACTCCTTCAGCCACCACATCGCCTTTGCTATCTATCGCGCAGACCTTGTTTTCCTCCACGCTGTTTCTTACACCATTTACATCCTCTTGAAATTTACTGACAAAGCTACCCAGCTCCCCGCAATCCCCCTAGCAGGTGACAACAAGGGGATGGATAAAGACAGACTCTCACTGAGCATTTACAATTGGGATCTTGTTTAGTAACTGAACTGTAACAGTTTATTTGTTTGATTCCATTAATTCATTTGGTTCCCGACTTCCTGTTTGTTCACTTATTACATCAGATTTCTATTCTAGCTTGCAAGATCATTGCGAGAGCATTGGGAAAGGAAGCTTCTTGATTTTGCTCAGTAAATCTGTTGTGCAAATAAAAAGGAGTAACTAACTTGCACACATAACAGCACATAGGATTTACAAATTCACTGTTTTATGGTCTAATTCAGGAATATTAGTTTATGCAATGAAGAACTATTAAAGCTTTTATTGCTGTTTCTATATACGACATTTCATTGTTGTTATCAAGTATAAATGAAACAAGAAGGAGCACAAAGGTGTGCAGGACAATACTGACAATTAAAATGTATACTCCAAGACAGCCAATTTGGATGGCCTATATAAAACTTCTGATGTGATATTAGAATGACACTGGATTTGAGTAATGGAATTAAATTTTTTACAGTCTGTAGCGATGTGTGAGCTTGGGAAAATTGTTTTTCTCGAATCAGAGTGCTTTATTTTCATCAGACAACAGGGGTCAAATTGCTGTATGCGAAGCCTAGATTTTTCAATCTGATTCTTCAGATTCCAGCTGGTATGATAAAAGGTAGAACTTCTCCTTTTTGGTAAAACTAATCTAGGCAAACTTAAAACAAATACTGTTTTCTGTCTCTGTCCTGGGATCTCCCACTTTCTTAGGACTGGGCATTCCTATCAAGAAAACTAGCTGTGGGGTTACTTTTTCTCACTGTTTTCCACAGATTTATTAAGGCAAAACCCAAGGACTAAACGACCTGTTAGAATGAACTCTCCTAGCAGGACTTAGTGTACAGGAAGCTATTTAGGGAGTGTTTGGGAGATGCTCGCGTAGCCGTTATCCTCCTTTATGAACAGTCCTCACCACAGTTATTCTAACTTCTTGTGCTGTTGTTATTATATGTTCTTATAGTGTGTTTACAACTTTTTTTGTAAGCTCTGGGTTTCTTTAAAATTTCCCTCAAATACAGTTCAATGTAAGTATGATGCAGAGTTTTTATACCTTGGCTAACTCAAGACTTTTAAAGAAGCCTTAATTTCTTTTACCTTAAACAGGGAAAGATTTTGGAGAAGACTGGACTTTGCAGTCAAATCACATTTGGCCGATACGTGCGACAGGGACGGAAACTAGGAGTGGATCCAAAGCTCTTTATCCAGGATCTGCAGTTTAACAAAGTACCTGTGAGGGTTTATCAGCCTAAAGCTACCTCTGATGGGCGAAGGAGAGGTATCATCTTCTTTCATGGAGGAGGCTGGGTATTTGGAAGTCTTGGTAAGATACTTGCTAGAGGAATTAGAGTAATGTAGAAAGAACATTCTCATCTTTTGATAAAACTGAAATAAGAGGAGGTTTCAGCATGTGATCTGGGAGGAAGTCTGAAGACAAATACATGCCTTTCTAGAACGAACATTCCCTAGCTGTCTCAAGGCTGAGGGCAATAGCAAAGCACTAATGAAAATGTTTCTTTTCCAGATACCTATGAAAAGGTGTGCCGCTACATATCCAGAGAAAGTGAATCGGTAGTTGTATCTGTTCAGTAAGTGAACTCTACCCAGTTCTATTGTTTGGAGATTATTGTTGCTGTGGTGCCCACAGCAGAGCTGCACTGGTTTTGGAGATGTTCTTTTCTGCAGAGAAACTTCTATAGAATTCAGTGAAGTCCATAAAGAAACAAATAGTGGTAACAGAGATTTCACAGCTCTCAACTGTTAATGCCCTGATATACTCAGAAAACACCCAAATGGAAATATTTGGCACACTAAGAAAATCTACAAAAGCCAATCAAAAACTTAAGTAAAAAAAAGTCTTCTTTGTGCTGACCATATGAACATGTAGTAAGATGCTCCAAACAATAGTGATTTCTAGAAAAAGAGAAAATAATCACACTGTATTACTCCCATTTTACACATAGGAAGCAGAGGCACAAAATTATTAAATTATCTTGTCAGGAGTACACAGGGAGTTTCCAGCATGACTAAGAAATGTACAAAGTCTCGGTCAGACTCTTAACCAGAAGACAATCCTACTTTACTGAGTCCTTGTGATTGAATACACAATTTACAGCTTATCTGCAATCAGTAACTGAGGAATGCCTGCTTAGGAGGTAATGAATATCCTAACCTAGAGGAAAAACACCCCAAAATGATAGTGCTGGAAGACAGCATATGATGCCATTTCCTGATTAATACTAATGATATTTCCTTCTCTTATATTCGTCTCTTTTTGTGTACTAGGTATCGTTTAGCTCCTGAACACAAATACCCTGCTGCGTATGAAGACTGTCTTAATGCCACCATACACTTTATGAAGAATATAGAGGACTATGGAGTGGATCCTGCCAATGTAACCGTCTGTGGGGACAGTGCTGGGGGCAACCTAGCAGCTGCTGTTAGCCAGACCCTTGCAGGGAGATCAGACCTCCCCAAACTACGTGCTCAGATCTTGATCTACCCAGGCCTTCAGGCACTGGACTTCAATTTACCATCCTATCAGCAGAATCGAGGAGTCCCTCTCTTATTCCGAGAACGTGCCGCTTTCTTTGCTTTGCAGTACCTAAATGGGGATGCGCTGCATGTGCAAGAGGTCTTGGAGGGCTCTCACATTCCTCCGGATATGAGGCTGAAGTACAGGAAGTGGGTGAGTCCAGATAATATCCCTGAAAAATTTAAGGTCAGAGGTGTGAAGCCACTTAGGCCCACTGATTTTATAGCTGAAGTTTATGAGACGGTGAAAAGATTCTGTGAGCCCAACCTGTGTCCGCTGTTAGCCGAAGATGCTATTGTTCATCAGCTGCCCGAATCTTTCATCTTGACTTGTGAGTATGATGTGTTACGAGACGATGGCCTGCTTTACAAGAAGAGATTGGAGGACAACGGTGTTCGAGTGACCTGGTACCACCTTGAGGATGGATTCCATGGAATCATAAGCCTATATGATTATTGCGGTTTCTCATTTCCAGCTGGGAAAAGGGGATTGGACAGCGTTGTTAACTTCCTAAAAAGCTTATAGTAAACATCTTAGATTCCACGAGTCTGTTCATGCCTCAACCTAGGAAAATATCTTTTTAGGATATTTAATGTCAGGTGATGGGTAGTCAATCAAGGGCAGCCATTAACAATGATAAACAAGGCTCATCAGAACCTCATTCAGCTGTTAGTTGGAACATGGAATATGCAAACCTTGTACAAGCTTGTACCATGCTGCAAGCCCTTATCTTTAGCTATGTCAATAAAGAACAACATTATTTTGAATAGACATCCTAGTTTGTCCTACTTGTTTAAAATAAAACATGTCTGTGTATGAAGGGAGACTGTATGTTGTGCAGGTACGTGTGGTGTGTTGTTACAGAGGAGTATGTCACTTATATCACAATGTTTTGAGACATACTCTGTGCTCTGATCCTGAGTTCCATTAGAGAAAAAAACCTAGCTGACTTTAGGAGCCACTGTTTTGCTCAGCAGTAAATATGATGCAGCCTAGAATGCGGTTACTGGAACAACAGTCACCATGGGGACAGCAATCACAAATGGTTCTACGGCCAAGCAGTTCCGCATATCACCCACATTTCTCAGCAGGCAGAAGTGGGTCCCCTTTCTGCCCTAGTTTTAGCACTGGACTACGGAGCAATCTTTCACCCACATAACTTGAAGCACAGTTCCAACAACCAGGGAGGGTAGTGCTCATGAGACAAAGAAATATGATTGCGTCACAAAAACATGGACAGGACTGGTGGAAAATTGAACCCAAATACTCCACTAAAGTTCTCATTGGAAACTGGCTGGAAGAGAGGAAAAGGGTAAGATCAGGAAGGAAGTGTGAGAGCTGGAACAGAGTGGGTCAGAACCAATGCTGTGGAGGTAGTATACTACTGCAGTCGTAAGCTAGAGTCCAGGCTCCTCTCAGAAAAGTCATAAAAGGGAGAAGGATAAGTGTCTTGCTCAGCCGACATTAATTCATTTTGTTTATGATCTGCCGATCTAAGCCAGGACAGAAGCAATGCCTGAGCATGGGTTACATTGTGTGGTTCACACCGGACACACAAGATGAGCCAATTAAAAATGCTATAGCACTTTTTACGGCAATCACTTCAGACTGCTATACAACTTACGTACAACTATACAACAATATATACAACTTAATAATATATGCCAACAGTATACAAGAGAGGCTTCATTAACACTTCTGTAAGTTAATACTTATTATTACTTCTATCAGAGGATCTTTAATAATTTGCATATTGGTTTCATTTCCTTGTATAAACAAAAGCATCTTTGCTAGCAGAGCTGCTCGATAGACTGCATGCCCTGCTTAAGAGCTGAGCAAAATTTTATCATTAGACATTTAACTTCGTCAAAACATGCCAGTTAGGTTCAATATGGGAGCTGTTAGGGCAAATCGTCCTGACTCTGCTAAAATTACTTCCTTTAGAAAGGCTAAACTATATTGCAGAGACTGGCCTGCTGCGGCAGAAGTAGGAACAAAGGGACAAAAAAAACCCCAAAGCGTTCATTCGTCCTTTTCAGATGCTAGTTCACATGGCAGGTGAAAGTATTTAACACCAACCCATGAATAATTTTTCAAAGGGCTGTACAGTATCTCACATTTACACCAAGGAATCAATCCAGAACTTTACAATGGCTGATTATACCAGCTGACTTTACCATCTGAGGCTTCTTTCCAAATAAGTGCTTTTTAAACACGTAGATGAAGAAAGCAGCACTGGAACAGAGCTTCTGTAATTACCAGATTGCCTTAGCTATACTGAGTGTTGTGTGTCTCTCCAGTTTATAAAAGACACTGGGAAACTCGGCAGCAGCATATACAGCACAGACTTCATTTCCTTCCCAGACCACAAACCAGACCAAACACTAAGGAAAACCATGATGGAAAAATCTGAGGTAAGTAAAAGAAATTTCAAATGTAGGGCTGTGCGTGCCAACATTCCAAACAGCGATCATCTTTGACTAATATTTAAATCATATTTTATATCCTTAAACAACTATATGCGTAAAAGAAGGCACCGCAGCTCTGTGGCCAGTTCACAGGATCCAGAGCTCCCTTGTATGTTTGGTTAAAGTAGTCTGCCTTTCAGAGGTAGGCAAATGACACTTCTGGTACTCTCTGGTTGTTTCTCAGTCTCTTGGACGGTGAGCAGGGCACATGAAGAAAATCAGCGTGTTACTACCAGCTAGGACTGGGTATTGTCTCTTCAGGACATTCCCTGGGCTATAATAGGAGGTGGCTGGTAAAAGAGCATTATTTTTATCAGCATGCCTCCGATTCATAGGAACGAACTGCACTTAAATGAGTCCCAGATCTTTCACAACAATGCTTTTCCCACAAGTATCATCTGCTGGAATGTCCCTTTCTCCAAGGTGCCTCTCCACCCCCAAATATTCTTATCACTCTCTTCTGACAGACAGTTGGAAGGTAGTATATGTAATGCTAGTGCACAATGAAACACTTCAGCGGCACAAGCCAATCAGCTTTTCATTTGCAGGCTTCGTAAATGTATCTGCAAATCCCTGATGCATGTGTTGAAATCTGACTAATCAGATCTCATGACATACAGATGTAGTTGCTTAATTTAACTGGAAATTTACTTTACTTGAAATGCAAATACCCTTATTTTCAGGGATTAAATTATAAGTAAAAGTAATGTAAGTACTGACAAAATTTTGTATTATCACTAGTAGTACAGTCTGACTCAACAGCACGCTAAGCCATCTGAATGCTATGTATAAAGACAAAGAGCATGGTTTCACGTACATCTCATTTCAGGGCCTGCCAATGCAGCACTTCTTCACCCATCATGAGGAACCAAGAAGCCGAAATCTAGTATCGGAGTATGATGATAAATACAATAGACATGGTTACAACCCTGTGCTGCCTCCCCTCCGCAGCTGGAATGGACGCAAGTTTGCCTGGATTCCTCAGAAATCAGATTTCCCCATTCTTGGTAGTTTTTGGCATTATTAATTCAAATAGATGGAACATGGTGCAGTGGTCAATACATATATAGACTTAAAGCTAGGAACCTCCTTCTGTTTTAATTCTGAAAATGGATCTTGTGGTGACTTTTGGCTACTTTCTTACCCAGTCACTAGCTTATTTTTCTGATTGATAAAGTGGAAATGTTATCCATACAACAATACTTAATCACTACAGGAAGCAGTGGAGTAACAGTGTCAATGAATGGATTTCTCTCCCCTACGCAATAATGCAAGACACCATCTGAAAACAAGGAGAGCTGTGAGATACAACTAGCAGGAGAATTCACAGAGTATTATATTATTATGTTTCTGAATTTAAGTGACATGTACAGCTCTGCTAACTTTTTTAATATCTACCAGAGAGACTATGAAGAATCAGGACTCCTTACATTTATACCATTACTGCTGTCCTATTGATATCTAACAGTGATTTTCCCTTCCAGCCAGAGGGCAGACATACATGCCCTAGGAAAAAAAAGATCTGATTTGTCCTTAATCTGCTGTCAAAATAGTACAAATATGCCCTACGACAACTGTGGAGTAAAAACACCAGGACCAAAAATTTAATTCTATCATTTCTAACATTTAATCATCTCCTGTCTCAGAACCACCCACCAACTATGGCCTTCTTGAGCACCTGATGAAAAAATGGCACAGGAAAGAAGCTGGAGTGATGAACAGGGTCTACACCATTTCCTGTGAAAGCCCACCGATCTCTGCTTTTGCTACTTGTCAACTGAGACAACCAGCAAAAACTCATGACCTCCCTTCCAACCAGGGACATCTTCCCCAAAACATTGGTGGAATCCTGGACTATGAAGGGGGTCAGAAATACCTGCAAGCCATCGGCCCACCGGTGAGAGACAGAAAAGCAAGCGATGCCTCCATGTAAACTGCTTAGGGTGATCTTAAGTACTACTTAATATAGCTTGTTGCTTGTATACGTAAGTGTGATCTGTTCCATGCAGAAGGAATGAGAATTAGGTTATATAGGTGGAGGGCTGTCTACTAGTTAGAATAAGTTGCTGGGTTACATTCTGACCTGTAGATGGCTGGGAATATTTCAGAAGATACATTAAATCACTGAAAACAAAATTTCCATCTGTTGGTTTCTATTCAGTGAACACTTGCAGGAAGAAAAAAAACCCAACAGAGTGGGATTGAACCTGAAAGGATATAAATCTCTTAATTGTTTTGTCCTTAGTTGTTTTTTCATTTTTACGCAGCTTGCTATACAATTCATTGAAGAAAGGAAAAGAAACTTGTGTTATTCCATAATACGTCTGAAACATCCAAGAATAAAGTAAAGATATGAAATGTCTGCATACCTAAGGACAAGGTGAACCAAGGTTTCTCCCAGTGCAATAAGCAAGCAGACCTTGGTTGCCCTTGGCTTTACATACTGAATGGCGCTTAACAGTAGATAAGCTGCAAAGTAAACTACATTAGCTGACCTTACATTACCAAACAGTAAACCTAGAAGAAATAGCTGTAGGTGGCCTTTATACTGCAGGATAGGCCTCCCTGATACTTTTACACAGCTGAGGAAGTATGTGAATGACCTACGTAAAAAGTGCTGACAGAAGTCCAAATTCTTATTGCACTGATGTGCAACTTCTGCATTTGAATCACATTTGGTCCCGAGGAGATACTTGCAAGGTTCAGCTGCTATTGGCGTGAGACTCAAGAATAAACTTTCAGCAAGTTAAGGGCTGAGACTAAATATATCTGGAATTAATTCAATGCATATTTATCTCTTCATCAATTTTGCTCAAGATTAGCAATAATACTATTTTTAGGAACAGGATAAAGCATATACCTTAGTCTTGGCATGGACAAGCCTCTAACCATGGTCTGTACAGAGTTTTACCTCTGCAACATTTTAGTCACCGTGATTTAGATTTGCTTTTTCAAGGTTGGATTTTCAACTGAAGGACATTGATGATTCAGACGTGTGTGTAAAGCAACAGTGGCACCTATTGGCAAAGTGATTCTTCACTACTCTGAGAGATATCCAAAAACATCTGCAGGAGAGGTACACAGACCCTCAGCTGGCTGCGTGAATCAGAAAGCAGCATTGTTAATGAAATCTTTTAGAGATGCAAGAGCCCTGGTAATTAGATAAGCGTTGTATGGGGTTTTTTTGGCTTCAAAGCCCCAGGGAGATCAAAGGCAATTAGAAAAAATGGAAAGCAAAATAGGTGAAAGTAGTCACTGAAGCACAGCCAGCTATTAGTGCTCTGTTATAAAAACCACATTCTCTTGACAAAACATCTTTAAAATAATCCATAAAGAAGGCATGCCTTACAATGGAATGAAAATTGGCAGATACAGAAATTCTTCTATCCACAAGGAAGTCCATCCAGATTAATTTTATTGCCAACACGAGTATAAAAAGTGTATTTTTCTGTTTGTTACCCACATGCTAATATTTTTAATGAAAATACCTTAATATCTTAATAGCACAACAAAGCCCATATAATATTTAGAATACAGCTTAGAAAATTATATAAAGGTAGTCTTCACGCAACTCTATCAGTGTGCTTAAAAATCCGGTAATCAATCATTCATAATCATTAAATATTTATAGTAAATGAAAGATTCATGGTTATTATCTACTGTGCTTCTAAAACCAAAGCTCATATATGGAAAGAGATGATCAGCTTGATGTACAGGGAATTGCCGAGATGCACAAGTACCACCTATGAAATTTGTATGAAAACACTAATTCCCAATCTGTACGCTGACTAGGCAGGGCTCCCCAAGCACAGGTCTAATCTGTTCAACTACTGAGCCGTTTACAAATAAAATATATGACTACGACACCCAAAGGAACCAAACAAAGCATGCTAGCTAGCTGGGTGGAATGCATTTTGATAGAGAGCTGCTTAAATAGAAAAATGCGCAACTCTACAAGACGTGTCAGTTGCGATTAATAACACCCGGTAGCAAAATATCTGCTTTGAACTGTTTAACTGATTAGCTGTTTTCACTTCAGCAATACTAAATGTGCATCACAGATACCCAGCTAGCTTTTTGGTGACTCAAGCCTCAAGCTGAACTCGTGACAGAAAGCATCCAGGCTTCTCCATCTCTTGATCTGAGTTCAGTGAAGGTGGAATCAAACACCAATGAGCCAGTAACAAAAATTGAATGAAGGTATCTTTATCTCAAACACATTGCTCAAATACTCTACAAGACAAAATTTCAGACAGAATAGCACCGATAATCAAGCTTTTTTCCCCCTTTTTTTCCTACAAAATGTAGTTGACCTAGATTATTCCGGACAGACCCCCCCCCCCAAACCGTAAGGTCGAGCCATTGCTGAAAGGAATGCCGCAAACACATGGCTACACCAAGCGTATCTCATATATATTTTCTTGCTAACCATTTTGATTAGGTCATAATTCTAGGTTCTGATCCAGTACATCTGTTTTATTGCCAATAGGCAGAGGTAAGCATATACACAATGTTTTCCAAGTACTATGCTGCATTGGGCAGAAGTGTGTTGAAGTAGGCACGGCAGATAAAAATTAAGGATACCTACACCTATAGTTTATAGACACTAATTCTTGCTGAGAAAAACAATGCTGTTTAATCAGTTACAATATTGCTGTGCTAGAGATTCCTTTAATAATAAATATCCTTGTTGTGTCTAACACAAATACATTTCCCAACTCCCTCGAATCTTCGGAAATTACAAGGACTTTTATTCAAGATAAAACCACTAAAACAGAGGTCCGTTTTGCCTGTGCTTCAAGAACAGGTAAAAACTGAAACAATTAAGATGTTCACAGCTGCCGTGGAAAAGAGGTGAGAAAATCTGAAATTTCATCATTACAAAATTTGCAATAACTCAGAAATCTATTTACTAGTAAATAGAAAATGTACAATGGAAATGCTGGGTTACACTATGAAGATGTACACTTGTCAGGAAGAGGGGATATTAATGATGACAATAGCATAACCTTATAAAGAAAAGAGATCAACTTGAAATATAGACATGGTGATAAAAACTCTTGGAGACCTCTAAAATATGGATCCAGTTCAGAACTTAAGTACATTTCTATCAGACAAGTAAATGGGTAATGTTTATTCTGGTACACTCTGATGTTGTAAAACATAATTCAGTAATGTACAACAAGCACTTTGGGACTCCTGGGAATCATTATAATATGCAAAGGACTACATTTTGCCAACATGTCAGATTTATCCAAGCTTTTTTTGAGAAACTTTCTTTTAGTCTCAGGGCCTTGTGGTCGCTTGTGCCTGGAAAGCAAGAGTGCACTGGTCTCTTCAATTTTTCATGGAGCAACTAGATGTTTTGATACAAGTCTCTGTTATGAAAACGTTCTAGACAGTCTTGATTGCATGAAATCAGCCGCATATTTGAACTTCTGTGACATTAAAGAGACAAAGTGTAGTTAGAATTGATGCACATCTCTCAAAGCAAGCGTATTTCTTGCCTTGAAGGAGACCGATGTCAGCCTAGATGAGCTGCCTAAACAAGAAGATAGATTCTTTGGACTGAAAATCTCAGTCAGGGTTGGGACTCAGACAAGGAACACTGATTCTGGCTGGCAAGTTCTGCAATAATTGGGGACTGTGGATGCCAGCTGTGAAGTGAGGGTGGTCAAAGAGACTAAATAGCAGGGTTTCAGGGAGAAGAGAAACAGGCTGTTGATGAGGTTGTTCGCATGGTCAGGAGGCCTCTTTCAGAAAGTTATAAATATTCCTTGGAAGGTGCTTAAAAAGAGCTATCCAAGTCAGTTAACTGGTAAAACAGCTTCACTGGTCTGAATTTGAGCACTACCTAACAGGGACACAATGGCTGCCAAGTCCTGTCCTCCAGATCTGCACATTCCACTGCACTGATTTCTTTGAACAGTACCTTTAAGCACGTATAGCTCCTGGGACTGGGATTCAGACTCACCCTGCTCCCATAAGAATATAAAAGAGCTTTCTTTGATGGCAGTTACACAAGGCACAGGTATCTGGCAAAGCTGCTTGTATATTTAAACATGGATTTTTCATATCGGTGATGAAAACATCACATTGCCATTAGTAACTAGCCTTTTCCTTTTTTAAATTTTGGTACTGTTTGTTGAACTGAGCTGAACTGATCAGCTCTTAAAAGGCACCATCTTAAAACCGTGCTGTTGATACTCTTTTTTTCCCCTGTACGTCTAAGCAGTCTAAACAGATTTCATTTACTATACACCTATGATGATAATCTTACTGCCATATGGGGTTGTAACACTTCAGGAAAAAAAAATTACTAGCTTTTAAAAAGAATTCATATTTGGTCCTTCTTTTCCAGACAGTGCGGCTTTCCTCATAGAAACACTATTACACATCAGCAGGAACTACAGCTCCCATCAAGATTTTCATCAAACAAAGCAAATACCTGAAAAAAAGTGCTGGATCACACAGTTCTTAACAGTGGCATAGAAGACCACGTAGGGACAGAGTCGCACTGATTTCAGTAAGGCTAAGATACCCATGAAGCAGGGCTAGGCCCTGCTTACTCACCCGAATGAAGAGTGCATGAACTTCCCAAAATGTGACACATTCTTTGCAGAAACATCTTACTTAGTCTGCATTCACATTTCAAAGGAGCCACTTGACTTCAAGAGTAGCTATAAGCAACAAAAAAGCAGCAGCATGTCATGAACCTGATTTGTGCTATGAGCTGTCTCTAATGAAGACATTGTCTTGGTTCTTCGGTTTTTGTCTTGTTTTCTTATGATTTAAATCTACACAAGTTCAAAAGGCTATTTGTGGGAATTACTTCCCAGAGGAGTAAGTTTGGGATAATGAAGAATTGCTGTAGAATAGAATTGTATTTTTCTATATGTAACTGTGAGGTAGCTCCTAAGCTGGTTGGCGTAGAGAAGAACTCTATCCTGACAGCGTACAAAGGAAATAATGTTGTAGTTGCAGCGGTGGGGGCATTCGCTCTGGGTATGGAAGGACCTGAGTTCTATTCAACAAGGACCCATAAGGAAATTGTTATATAAATAATATACTAGTTGTTTTGGGGCAATAACATTTGCTAAGAAGGAAAAAATCTCTAGGCAGAGCCATTTTATAGGGAGTTGCTCTTTATTGTCACATACTTTTATCCTTTCAATTGCAACAACCCCTAAGGATGCCAGCCTCATTGTGCAGCACTCAGTTGTAAACAGACAATGCAAAGACAGCCCCTGGCCCAGAGAGCTCCCAAACCTGGGATCATTTAAATACTCTGTCAGTATTTTAAAAAAATACATTGAACAAGCCAGTCCATTTTTTTAAATAAGAACTCGGGATTGGCTGCATAAATATGTACTTACCTGCTTCATGCTGTGAATATGTAATTTAGGCTGCTGCCTCATGACATATTTTGTGTCTAATTTAAGGAACTGTATATTTGGACAAGAGGGTCTGGACGCCTGTCAGGTAAATATTACAAGCTGTAAATTTTCACAGCAGATTTAACACTAAATTTAGTTAGCACTATATATAAAGAGAACATTGACCTAATGGTAGCCCTTGTCCTTGACAGTGGTTAGCCTGAGAAGTAGTTAAGGATCCCTAGAGGAATGCCGCCAAAGTCTCCTTTAAATTCCAAACAACTACATTCTGCCATGGCAACCCTAACATCCTTTATAGCAGCACTTCAGCAGCTTCAGCTGGCGTGGAAGCCTATAGCCTTGTCTTCCCTAGTTCACCTCAAGGTGGGGAACACTCACGCCAGACAAAGTGCTTATGGAGAAGAGGCTTAGAGGCTAGGCATTGCCTAAGCTTCTTGTGCCTCTCAGCATAGCAGCCAGTAAAGAGAAAATCTTGGATTTTTAAAATTAAAAATCAATTTTAACATTCCTACAGTGATACAGAAGCTACGGCTTTACACATGTTGGTTGCTGATAACTGCCCACAGAATCAGCTTTCTGACTGAAACTCTTCACTTTGAGATATCTAGAGGAATGCTATAAAAATGCACTGGTTTGTACAGGCAAGTCTGCATCTTTCTTCTGTTCCCTCAAATGCTTGAGCTTTGAAAGGACCTTCAGTTATGTCCATGCTCTCGCTGGACAGCCCACTCTCCCTCAATACTCCTGACATTTTGTGTTACCAATAATTTTACTTTTAAATATATACTTAGCACAGTCCAAGTATTTGCTTTTGTAAAACAGGTGCGGACATTCTTCACCATGTATATCACTACCTACTGCATGGACACTTTTCATTACTGCTTATAAATATCAAAACCAAATCACTTAATCTAGGCTCTTAAGTGTTTTAGGCTTAAATACAGCAATCCTGCCAGTAAACACAATCTCAGTAAAATCTCAACCAGGTGAGAGCAGACCAAGGCTTAGTGCCCGCTGAGAACCAGGGCACTGCAGACGGGGAGGGAAGCAGCAGGTGGCAGAATCTGCTGTGGTTTAGTACTCCCTGGAGACTGCACCACGCTGCCTTGGCTTCTCCGGCATCCAACGATTCCTTCTGAGGAGCTGTCGCCCGGCCTCCGATCTGTGACACCCCGACCATCTGCGGGCACTGAGGCGCGCTGCACGGCGTGCGAAAGTCACAGCGCTAACCAAAGGACTGCCGGCGGTGGAGATCTGGTATAGTCCCCAGTGACCTAGAGCCCCTCTTTGATTTAAGGGAAATGAGTACCCTCTCTCTCTTATGGGGAATGAGTTTCTACATGTTCCTTAAAACAGTGCCATAGCCGTTCGGAAGATGCAGCTTTTCCAGATGTTTTGAAATCCCTGGAGATGAAAGGTATCATTGTTACTATTCTTTATTTCTACTACAGTAGAAAGAAGGTCAAAGCAGGGTCGAAGGTAAACTGCACTTGATTTTATGCAATCAACACAAAAGGCAGACCTTGGCACTGGTAGTTGTTAAATGGTACACGGCTAATAGACAAGGTAGCAAGAGGTCTCACCTCCTTCATGAATAGTATTTTTTTCTGGAAAGAGTCAATGCACTCACTACAGGGTATGTGGAAGACAGAAAACGTTGATGTAAGCCAGCCCAAAATGACCCGCAGTGTTTTAACATGAACAATTTGCATCATCACACAAATTCGTATGATTTACACGCTGGCCACTTTCACCTTTCACACTGCATGATGTAATTTTTGAAGACATTGCTATATCCAAGAAACATTGCTCCCGCAGTTTTCAGGGGGAAACCGGCCCTTTGACAGTGATTAAATTGCAAGGAGGCAAGGTGATTTGCCTGCAGCTAGTCAGCAGGAGAGCTGGAGAAACAACACAGGCGTTTTGATCCTTATTTCCATATTTTAAACACTTGACTAAACTTTTCTCCCCACAAAATCTTAGCATAGTCCAAACTGTTCTGCTTGATTGTTCAGACACCATTGTCAGCCTGCGTTTAGGTGATCAGTGTTTGGCAGGGTTGTTGGTCTGTACCCGTTTCCCTGATTATGAGTCTCTTCCCTAGCTGGTCATTTCACAGAAACAGCTTCTTATTTTCCATTTATAGGGACTATTTGCAAAGCCACCTCAGTCAGTGACATTGACATCTCATAAACAGCAAACTGCTACAGGGAAAAATATGTTCCAATTAATATTAAATGAGAAATGTGCTAATTTTTTTTCCTTTTTTCAGAGCTGCTAACGAGGAAAATCAAAATAGCATCTTCCAGTGAACTGGTGACAGATCTAAGGTGTTAAAAGTTTAAATCTGAACACAAACAAAGCACTCTCAAGCCCCCCAAATACCAACCCCGTTAATGAGAAAATGTCAGAAATGCCTGTGAGGTTTCAGATGGCCTTTTAAAAAACTGAACACTGGCACCAAAACCCTGAAATAATGGACCAGCTTGTTACCAAGGTGGAATAAATTTCACGTTTTCTTAAGGTGAACATAGCTTTGGCTTATAGTACTAGTTTGACAATCTTAGAGATCCCAATCATCTGCTTCTGCCTCAAGCTAAGACAGCAGGCACAGAGGCAGGGTGAATTTACTCAGAGTGCTCCAATTTTATTCAGTTTTGTCAGAATAAAAAAGTGTACTTAGCTTCAGACATTGAGAAATAGCAGCTCTTAAATCATGTCTTTTACAGAGATTATTGCTGTGGTATCAAAATGGTAGAATATGCCACCTTCATAATTAAAATAACATCTTTCTTTCCTTAAAACATATTGAGTCATAGCAAACTTCCAGGTGTTTTTAAGGCCTATTTTAAGGAGACCCACTATTGCTAATTATTGTCTTCCCTCTAGGATTCTGCAACAGTAATTATTTCCTTATTTTCACATATCTGATGGAATTCCTCTGTCAGGAGTACAACAGATTGCCTATATAAAATAAATATTGATATGCAGGTTTACTGCAATATCAGCCACTGTATGACTAAGTTGAAATACCCAAGCAAAAATTTGCTGTGAAACTAGCATTTATCATCGTAGGTCCTTAAACTCTTCTGGAAATAGCATGGTAATATATAAAACACAGCAGGGACCCAGACTATATTTCCAGGGGGAAATCAGGAATTCTACAGCGTAAGATGCATTACATTCAATATGGTCCAAAGTAAATTGAAAACAGTGGAGAGATTTCCAACTGTCTGTGAAAGACTTATGGTCAGGCTGTTAATACTTAGTTCTTAGAACTGCAACTCTTGGTATTACAAATAATTCTATTTCTAGACCGTGATGATTCACAAAAAATCCCCCTTTTTTTATATCCACTTGTCCATTTGCACTTCAAAGTTTTGGGGGACGTTCTTCCCCCTCCCTCCCTCCCCTTTTTTCTTTACAGATTAAATCACAGACTGTCCAATTAGCCAGTCTCAACCTTGAAACCAAGAACTGTCATTATTAGATTATGGTGGCAGATAGCTGCGCTGCACCACCAAATGTTTTCCCTTTGGTTTCAGAGAAAGAGTCCTATTGTGAAAGCTGGACACCCCCTACACCCTCTTCTGCTTGTGCCACACGCTGTGCAGCTGTGATTAGGGAATTTCTTTGCACCCAAGCTAGTTAACACCGCAGTCACAACAGTGGTATGTCTTTGATCACTGCAAATAGCAATAGCACTCATCCTCCCAGCTTGAACACAGCAATATGGCATTACCAACTTCAGTGTCAGCACTTCTCCAAAAACTTCTAGGCGACATTCTGGTCCCACTGAAATCAGAGGTAAAAGTCTCATTTATCCAAATCTGTTAGACAGGCAAAAAGATCGCCAATTTGTAATTTTTTTCCCCTTTCACAGATAGGGAAAGGCAGTTAACTATCCATTCACTTGCACCAAAGCTTTTGCCATCATGAGTTTGACTGCAGAGACAATTGCCTTCAGGCCTTACAGCAAAGTGCAAAATACATGTTTGAACAGGTTATTTAAACACTTGGCCTCTCCACGGTACAACATGCCACCCAGGAAACAAATTCCAAGAACATGTGCCTTTATAAAATAACCTTTAAAAAAGACAGCTGATGCTACACAGCTAACCTCAGACATTTGGTCGGTCAGCTTAAACCTATGACAGGCTGCGGCCACCTACATATGGAAGCCATACTCCATCATCAGCTAAATATATTCGCATCGCCATTGAGGCAGAATACAAAAATCCCTGCAAGTCTCCACTTACGAAACTAAGGGATCAATTCCCTAATTCAGCTGGGACAAGTAATCAAAGCAGACTGGAAGAGTCACATTCCAGCCAGCAGACAAACAAGATTGTATTGTGTATGTATCCCAAAACAAACATCATGTGAATGCTCTACTTGGCCAAGAAAATGGAGATAATTAGGAAAGGGAATCATCATCTTTTGTATGCTGATCTATTGATTGACATGTTTTGCCCTAGCTGAAAAATACGCTAAGTGGAAATTACAGGTGTTTTGAGGCTTTTGGAGACAAATTTTACTCCTTTGCTGTTCAAAAAAACCTCATACAAACATAGAGGCTTCTACCTAAACCTCAGGGGCTTTTGTATTTTGTGTCCATACAGCCATCGGGTGTATTTCAGCCAACATTTAAGTAGTTCCCAATTAGGGGGGAGGGAGGGAGTAAGAGAAAGAGCGATATCTGAATTTGCCACACATCTAATTTTACCCGCCGGGGCAAATATGTTTGCCTGAGCAAAGGCAGACAAGGCTTATGAAGCAGCTGTTTCACTGAACAAAGTGCAGATAATGTGTTAAAGTTCCTAAATCTAGAGCACATATTTATTACAAACTTGCTTAAAACAAAACTTATTTGCCTCAACATCTCAGAGCTATAACAAGACCAAATCAGGGACAAGTTTTTTATTGGGGGGGGGGGGGGGGGCTGTTTTGCTTTTGTGGGTTTGTTGGGTATTGGGTTTTTTTTTTCCCCAATTCATCATCCTAATCAGATTCATATGCATGCTGAGCTCTTTACTCTATCACCTTGGGCATAACACAGCATAAAGAAGCACTCCAAAACACTGCTAAAAGGTAGCAGAGACCAGTATTTCTGTATTGAGGGGGGCAGAATGTGCTTGAACTGAAATTTAACAGGAATGCTAAGGCTTCCCAGTACTCTTCCATGTGAAAGAGAATACGCAGGCTCTAATGAAGATAAGCAGTCAGAACATTGCTTACAAATACAGTAATCACAACTTGCTGCTATTATAAGTAATAAAAGCAAGAAAACCAATTTGAGATTTACCTGGGTTATCATAACTAAAAATTTTATCAAAGTCTAGAAAAAACAAAGTAGTAATCATATTTATTTATTAGATAATTGAATGAAAAATTATTTTACCTTGCTGCCCACTGGTGTGATAAAAATCGTGCTGTAAACCTGAACCATTTAATGTCTGCTCTTTTTTATTTTGCTGATTGTGTTACTCCACAAGTAAGTTTAAAAGGAAGGTGTTTGGGCAGGGAGAATTTATCTCCATGTTGTAACACACCCTTGGATGCTGACAATAATCCAGCAGGTGGGTTACTGCTATTTTGTATTTTGCAGATATGCTTGTTTCACCAGCAACTTCTGTGCTTTCTTAGCCCATAAATTACCTATTTCTTCTCTCACTTCTGCTTTTGTCATATTTTTTTTATTTGAATCTTGTTCTCCTTTTAACTTGGGCACTGTACAAACATAGGAGATCCCGACCTTCGACTGGGATGGGGAGGCAGAACACCCATAACCTTCTAAAGCGAACAACGTCAGAGGTGAAGGACAGCCTCAGGTTGATGATCCCTTTTGAGTGAATCTCTAGCAAACACATTTCACTGAGTCACCAAAGGGGAAAAAAAAAAAGCCTAAGAATTTTTGCTGATAATTTTTTCTCCTTTCATTTTAGAGAAACGTAATGCTTGGTTGGATATACTCAACCAAATGTTTTATGAATTGGGAATCTCCCAAGCTTTTTTATTTAAAGAGCTCTTGATATTCTTTTTCCAGTAAGTCAGCATTACTGCAGTAAACACCGAGCCTTTCATAACCTTGCTATGTGTGATCCCTTCTGAAAGTCACTCTGCAATCAAATGTACTGGGATTTCATAATAGTAATTTGCCACACTGTCAGAAATAGGCTTATCATGCTGCTGTCATTGGTATCATGTGAACATCACTCAGCATGCTGTGCCCTTCAAATGAAAGCCAGTGCTCTGAGCCAGTAGTAGAGAGAGAAATTAAAAAAAAAAAAGGAAGAGAACATTAACTCTTTAAAGTCAAGTACAGCCTCAGTCTGAAGGAGGAAGCCGCAGAGCTCCTGTCTATAGTGTGGGCACCTGTTTAAACAACAGTAATATTGACTGGGTAATGAAGTTGCATTTTTTGCAGTCCACCTGAAATCTCTGATAAATCTTTTCCTGTCGTCTCTCATTCTGTGGAGTGTGGCATCTAATGATTTCCAACGCCACGAGAAAGACATCATTCCCAATGCCCACAGACCGTTAGCAGATCTTGACTAGCTGTTCAGGTTTTAAAATATATTTCCATCCTTTTCCACTTTTTTGCAAATGTTTTTTCCTAAGCTTTTCCTGTAAAAAGTCTTAGAGATTTGGAATTCACAAACAGCTTTATTTAAAGAAGCAATAGGTAATATCCCTTAAAAGGGGTTCTCACCTGTACTCACACAGTGCTTTTCTCAAAACTTTCCCCTATGAAGTCACACACCCAGTAAACTCTTTAGTCATTTCCACAGTTCTGTCAATGAATCAGGGAAAAAAGAACGATCACGTCACTCAGATTGACCAAACCAATGTGAGTAATAGAAACTTGAGTGGATTTTTACAGTGACAAGTGTCACGGACCCATGTGATTGCTTGAAGATTAGCCAGGAGCGTATTTTTTTGAGTAAGTAGAGAAAAAAAATATTAGTCTGGTCAATTCCATAAATTCTAGCAACAAGCATAAACTACAGGCTTAATACTGCGGGATTGTTTGGGCTATGGATTAGATGCATTGTGCCTGAAGAGGCTATACCTCGGTGGATAAAGCTTTAACCTTCATAGCTGTTCAGGATATTCTGAACAGCCGAGGAAGGAAAAGGAAGAGGAAAAAGAACTCACCAAACCAACAAAATCCAAAGCTGTAATATTGATAATGGCTATAATGTCTCAGGTTAGATTTTTAAACTTTTTTCTCCCCAGGAACTCATACAAGAGATCTGGTCTTCAGGTAAAGAGGTAATGCTAAACTTAAGATTTAGGATTTCCAAACATACTGAAGTTATTTGGATACGTCCAATTTTTAGCATTTTCCAGACAGCAGGTGCTCAGCACTTGAAGGTCAGGTTCCTCGGGATATCTCAAGTCACACACTCAGAATCAGTAGTTACTTTAGAAAGTGTTTGCTTAAGTCATTTGGTTGTTTTAAGAACTCATTTTATAAATTGTCTGAGACACCCACAGTGATATTTAGATGCTTTGGGGGGACTTCCCTGTGAATGAATCAGCAATGTAAAATAATCAAACTAATGTATTTCTAATGTCATACTTTGACACTCAATGTGGATGTCTCTTCCAGTAACACTTTTTGTTTAATTTTGATCACTCCAGTTTCTTATCTGGAAAGTCTAATTTTGTAAGTGACTCTGAAAAAGAGACAATAAAAATCTTGTGAGCTAATGATAGCATCTCCTGTAATAACTGCATATCACATTGGGGTGTGTGTTCTTTATGACCTTCTTTATCTACAGACCCAAGAAATTGCCACAATTTGATCCATGGAAGTTTCAGGCTGTACTGTTCTCCATTCTTTTGTAAAGAATCCACATGTGGTTTGAGGTTTGAGATGGCACAAAGAAGGAAACCTCACAAAACTACGTATGTGGTCACTTCGCATAGCGGAACTGCACTTTAAACATTGCACGTCCACTACTGTGGAAATGAACAGCAATTACAGTAATTTTGTGTGGGTTTTGTGCCTGCAAAGCACACGGTGTCAAATTTGCTTAAAAATATTAGGCAAGGTTTGAATATTGTAGCATATATTAGGCAATCTGTTCAAATATAATCATTGGTTTCTATTTCTGTTGGCTGTTACATATTATATTTTACCATAAACATAACTCCTGAATGACTCAAGTACTTTTATCAGTAAAATTAAGTATTTTTATAATTATTTTTGAAACTGTTGGAGGGCATAGGGGGTAGAGAAATAACATTGAGAATGATACCTGGTCATATTCCATGGACAATCAGCCTGAAATGTAATGCCAAGGCCTTCTACAGAAATTATTCATAACGAGCTCCCCGTGAAGGTGTACCGTTACTTCCTGTTCTCTCTCACAGACCCAGGAAATCTGTTTTGTTGATAGCAGTCTGCTTTGGTTGTTATAGAAATGCCTTCAACTATGTTGTCCAGTTCCTTCTGATCCCGGGGTTAAATTAATTCAAAAGACTGACTGCCAGGATAGAGGTCTGAGCTTGTGTCAACATGTCTTTAGAAATGCATTAACAAGTTGCTCCACATGTATAATTAACAGGAACGAAGGAACCCTAGACTGTCAGAAAGTCTGTACTCCATCCTACTACATCTCTTAGGCTTTCTGATATTTTCTTTCCTTTTTGATGTTATTTCTACAATATTGATATAGTTTACCACCATGTATTACTCTTGGAAATGTAAATCTTATAAAAGCAACAGTATTGTAATAAAACTGTTTTGCCTCTCTGTGCGTCTTTTATACAGTGAGCTCAAAGTGTTTTAACAGAGCTTGATTAAAAATTAACCCTCCGTGCAGCTGCGTCAGTCAGGTAAGTAATATATCCATTTTACAGATGGTTAAACGCACAATAGAAAGGTTAACTGCCTTGTCCATGGCTGCTCACTAAGTTAGCTGCACTGTCGGGAGTGAGAATCCAGACCTGAATAAATAATCAATTTCTTGATTTGGTAGCTGATGCAGAAATCAGAGAAATGGTGTTTTCACAGTTTCCCTAAAAATAATTTTCTTCTAATGGCTCTTTTAACCAAGTGAGATACAACTAAAAATTCAGTTTCATTTCAAAGGAAATAATATTGACCTCTTTTGCTAAGCTTTTACATAAAGCTTAGGTCAAAGTCAAAGAGAAATCTGACATTTTGAAACCCCAAGTTGTTTTCTGAGATGACTCAGTTGGAAATAATTTGTTTCACCAGTGAGTTTTGACAGGTGAACTGGCTGGTACCTGGAACGACTTTGAATGATAGTGCTAGCCTAAAAGTCACCAGTGACAAGTTCTTTTTTTTCAAAGCGACAGTATTTGTGAAATATATTTGCCATAGTTAATATTCAATCTCATACTGAATACAGAAGTTCCTTCTTTCTGAAAAACAGCACAACAAGCAGCAGGCTCAGAAGATGAAGATAGAACTTCTACCTTCAGAGATACTTTTCCAACATCTACAAAAGCAGATTCCGAAATGCCCTGCTTTGCAGCTGTAAAGTATATAGCAATGCACTGAACTGCACATTCTACCTTTATCTTACATGTAGGGAAATAAAAGCATGTACATAGGTTTAAGCCTGAGCTCTTGTTCCTTCCTGATTTTGGGACTTTAGAAAGCATGTTCCAGGTAAGGCAAACCCAGCTGCACAGAGCATGCTGTGCTGACAATTCAGAGAAAGAGATTTCTCCCTCCATGGCTCCGACAGAGCCAGCTATGGATCACAGAAAAGTATCCCTCTGTTGAGTTTATGCTGTGGTTTTGGTGAAAGGGCAGAAGGTAGCAAAAACAAGTGCAGTACTGTGAAAAGTAGGATTTGACTGAGTGATTAAGTCTACCATCCAGCTGGCAGACACAACAGCTGTTACTACTACAGTCCTGATAGGGTTGTAAAATAAATTAAATGCTATCTTAAAGCTTTAATATCCCATCCATTTTAAATCACTTCATCTGAAGGTGGCAGCAGGAGGGATCATCTAGTAAAGAAGATGGAAAAAGAGACAGACAAGTCTTACATGTCACTTCATGAGACAAAGCTTCTTATACTTTTCCACTGAAGATTGGACAACCCTAATTTTCTAGTGCTGCAACAGAAGACAGACCAAAATCCTGGAGACTTGACAAAGGTTCATTTTTGCTAACAGTAGGCAGGTGGAGAACAGTTTTATAACCCAAAAATTATTTCCATTAATCAAGTGAGCACCCTCACTGGCACTTTCCCTTTCTGAGCCATCCTGTTAAATAGAAAAATGGACAGTTGACATAAAAGTTTAAGAATAAAGTCTCAGGAATGTATGGTGATATAGATATGAAACAGGCAAGGAGAGAAGATCATCAGGAACTGCAAAGGAAGGTTTAGAAAGGTAGAATAAGCACTGGGTTTCCCCTGTTGCCTGTAGACGGGGGCCAGGGTCTTCACCTGGCTGCACAAGGAGCACGTGATGAAGGCTTGCAGGAATAGTGTATCTTGCTAACAGTGAAAACTCAATTCCTACCTCTAAGAAAGAACAGACGGACTTCAGGATGGGCAAATGGGCAACTCACTGAATGGCAAACTTTCCTTAAAGAAATACATAGACCATATGTCCTTGGAAGAATCCAAAGGCATTCTGCTTGATAAAAGCCTACCCAGTTAGGGGGTCAGTGGGGACTCTTCTCTTTAGTACACACGTGATTTAGATCAGGTTCGCAAAGATTCAACGTGGTAAAGTAACAGGTAAATTTGAAATCCATTATTTTCTGTTGAAACCCAGCTTTGGAACCGATTCCCTGTGCGATCATGGGTTTTACAGAGAAACTAGGCTAAGGCTCAGATTCTGTGCATGTAATATAGTGAAAGGGAGATGTAAAGTACTATATGCAACACTATGCCAAAGCATGCTACCTTACACATCTACTGCACACGAATTGCACCCAGTGATGCTGCAGGGATGAAAATGAGGTAGCAGTAATGACCCCCGTATCTTAAAATCTTTCCACATTAAATCAAAGATCATCTAAAACCAAAACAAAACCAAGCAATCAGTCTAAAATTCCTATCATTTGATATAACATTTGGAGAAGTAATAAATTAAACCAGCACGGCAGAGATACTTCTCCAACAGCTTAGTCCAGACAAAGCACTTATCTCTGACTTTTGTTTTAATCAGATCATCAATCCTATGTGCAGGAAAATCCTTCTCTTCATACACCACAGAAGTTAAACATTCCCGTACCTAACATGTCCCTCGAGAGATTAGTGTATCATCTCTCTACGATTCAGCTGAGAAGCAATTATGCTAAAGTTTGGTGCCTATGTTCAGTAATAGGTACCTCTGAGGCCTGCAGTAAGAGGGATGCAACAAAATAGGAAACATCTATCCGATTTCTCTGCCCTCTGCATTTTAAGAAGGCTCACCGAAAAACGTCTGCCTGCCTCTACATAACTGTACCACCAAGGAGATTCTACAAATGACCCCTCACGAGCCTGGCTAACATAATCACTACTCCAGCCCCCCTTACAGCCCCTGCTGAGGACATATGTACGTCCATACCACTTGCCCTGACAAGCCTTTATTTTCCTCAGTGCAAAGGTCATTGTATTTGACTGTGGTGCTCTCCGCAACCTGTCTTTCCTACTGGGCATTCACACTGAGCTAGGTTACCATCTTGCTTGATTCTGGTGGGACGAGATGACTCACTATTTGTTCTAAGACTAAAAGGAGACACCTTGAAGCAAAAAATGGCTTTGAAGTGCCAGCTTCCTTCACAGAGCAGACGGCTGGGCTAGGCTGAGGTTAAAGACATTCATTATAAATCCATCAAACTAGGACATAGATGTACAGTGATTATCAGATTGAGGGAATGTGCTTAGAATGACAACTTCTATGTTGCTGCCTGAGCTACACAAGACTGCGGTCAAGTTTTGGTTAAGTAGTGTCAGATCCTCCTTTCACAGAGCAGAGAGCAATAGCACAGAATCCAGAAAGAATCTGGAAAAGCTCTATGGCCTCTCTTTGCACAGAATGTCTGCAATCTCCAAATAGTGTCACCTATAATCCTAAATAAAATTAGCGTTCGCCCTCCAATGCAGAAACCACAAACTCAGGTTACTAACGTACATACAAGTCACCACTACAAAAAGCCCACATAGGATTATTTTCTTTCTTTCTGCATGAAAACATAGAGAGTAAACGCGTACACACATACATGACTGCAGAGTTTCCATTGTCCAGGCAGTATCTTCATAGGTAAATCAGCATATCACAGCAGTAAAGTTAATGGAGCCCTACCAATCTTTACCAGGTAAGGACTGGATCCCAAATAATTTAGTAATGAAATCAGAATTGAGGCCAACATACAACTACAATTATTTTTGTCAAAACATACCTCAGGTTAAATAGAAAGCAATTACTTCCTTTGATGCACTTGCACAGCCTCACAAACCCCACACTACTCAGTGGTGGATAATCTGCATCCCATGCGCCAATATTGAAGAAATCAGTCTGCATGAAATTCTCTCCTCTGAAAACAATACAAACTTCTCAGCCTAATGAATTCTGTTCCCTGAAGGAATAATATAAATTGGACTATGTTAAACCTGTAGTCATCTCCCTGCCATATAGTATAATATTCATGAGTTTATGGTTAGAACACTTTCTGCTTTCATTTAAAATCCTACATTGCAGGGTCTATTTTAATTTGGTTGTTAAAAAAAGCCATTCCAGACTGAATAATCTCTAGAGCAGCTTTTTCTTCCAATTTTTGTTTTAAAGATGATTTTTTTTTTTTTTTTTTTTAAGCTGTGGACAATATATCTAACTTTGCACTCAACATTATACCACTCTTGGAAACATAATTTACAATTGGATTTTGAGAATTTCCAACCTCAAGGTACTCTACGATAAAGTATTTCTAGAATATATTTATATATCATCGTCCTGTCCCTTTTTATCAGACTCTTACCTGAGGCCAGTAAATACAATGACATTTAGGACTTGCCATAAGAAGAAAGCAGTGAATCCACTTACGGAACGTTTCCTTGTTCCATCTGTTAGAGATGCAAACTAGTTTCCTTTTTTGGGTTTTGTTTTGGTTTTTTAATTAATACAATCACAAGGTAACTGAATTATTCTGAACAAAGCAAAAGCCTGCACAGTGAATACCAGCATTAAAAGGCAGATGTTTCAGGGTATTACTTAGGACACTGCAACTCTAAACCCAAAACTGATACTAATTTAGTGCCAATATTCCACACTTCCCTGCTAGTATATAGGCTTTAACATCACCATGTTAAAATTAAGGCAAGCACTGAACAAAGGAACTAACTCAAAAATAATGGTCACCTACAAAAACACTAGTCCTTAATCTAATTATGCCTCAGTTTTCTTTTTAATGATATTTACAATTCATCTGTCTCATCTCTCTGGTAGCCTTGTATTTTTAAAATCAAACGCCATATTTATATGGAATCTTTTGGAGTTCAGAGAAGTGTTTTCCCATCTTCAAGTATACAGTTCATATTTTTAATAAGGGCATCTCTATGCATTTGCCCAACTGACCAAAATGACCTTAAGGGATTTATTCTGGTCATTTCCTCCTGTGACCCAAATTCACATTTGAAGCCAGATCTTCGAAGGATAAAGAGTAATACCTTAACCCACTGCAGATTGCAAACCTAATCTACTCTTAAGAGCGTGACAGTTTCTCAATTTGAGAAAAACTAGTGGGCAAAAATAGACTAGAATTGTTTGTCAAGTATGTTCACAGTCATTTCATTCCCTGTTAAATACCATAAAGACCAAACATTATTTCTACTGCAAAGTCTTTCAACACTTGCCCTAATTAAAGAGAAGCCCCCCCCAACAGCAAGCTATGCCTCGAATGTCAGTTAGCTGCACTGTATCACATTTAGATGCTAAGTGAAGGTCACAAAGCTGGCTTTCCTGCTGAATTCTCAATTCTTTTTTGCTCATTCTTCCAGATAAGGGGAGTTTCTAAGGTGATCTACAACACCTGTATCTTGTACTTTGCTTAGCTATTGGTGAGTAGCATGACCAGGAGAAAAGTAAGGAAGAGTCAAAATCCAATCATTTACATTCCAGTGACATCAGCTTGGAAGAATGACCTCACATGCTGAAACAACTGAAGCGTATCTTGCTAGCATCATTGTCTGGATGGACATTTTTGACTTTCTCAGTTCTGAGTTGATGAGTTGAGATTTTTGTACAGCCTACTAAGTGACATACCGCATTTCAGACTCAAATTAAAGCTTTTCAACAGGCAAACGGTGCTTTGGCTGGGAGCAGTAAACTTTAGAAATTCAATTAACATGAATTTCTGCTTGAAATAGACTGTACTACTTCATACCTGGGTGTGAACTGACTAACCTTTAGACCTCACCATTGCTAACAGAAATTGATGAAAAAGCAGCTCTGAGATCAAAACAATACTGCTTTGAAGCAGACTTCGCTCTACTGAACAGCTCTGGCCCAAGCTGTTTCGTCCTTATTTGCTGCTCACCTCCCTGCAAACTTTTCACTTCCCACAAAACTAACAGTAGGAGCCTGCTCTGAAGCGTTTACTTGTATGTCTTTTGACAAGCCCCAAAAAAGCACATTATGTGCTGCTAACCCAATGTTACACAATTTCACACAGCTTCATGGAGCTCTGGGTGGGGTGTGAGAGCTGATGGGAACTGGAGAGACACATCGTAATTCAGGCATTCTGCTTCGCAACAGAAGGTCTCCTGTTGCGCTCTCTGTCAGCTTAAAATCCAATAGTTTTTTTCCTGTAACCCTTTACAATCATAGATACATGGCTGGTCAGCATAAACAAAACTGTGTTTTTCCTAGTCTGCTGGTTGGTTATTTTGTTGGTGATTTGTATTGCTGCACCACGCAGAGATAGTACCAAACTGGGATTCTGTTGTTCTAGATACAGTCAAGATATGAAGAAACAGAAACCAAGACACAATGGGAAGATGATGGTAAGATAAGAATAGGAATCTGATTAGAAAACAAGTTTTTTTTATCACAAAGCATCAGCTATCATTAGATGATATATCTGAGGTTCTTCCATAACTACTTTCTACAATTCTATGACAAGGTTGTATAGCTCCAACATTTAACAGATAGGACATGAAATAAATGTTTCTGGTGGCTCATGCATATTACAGGCTGCTAGGCACTCAGAGTCCATGGCAGATCTTACTCTCCAAGAAATTTAATTTCCTGATGTATATTTCTGGTTTCTTTTTGGAAAGAGTATGCAAGGATTCAGCATTTCAACATCACCTTCGCCACAATGAATCACGATGACTTACCTCCACAGTCAAGCATCTCAATTGCCACTCGAGGTCAGGAAAACAGGTTAAACCACAAACCGTTGTTCGCTGAGAGGAACGGTCAGATTCGGAAGCTATCAAAACCCCTGCTCCTTTATTTTGGGGGACAGGGACTGAACTTAGAAATGTGCCAGCCAGCAGCCCTGGAAATGAAAGTAATTTACTCACGTAGCAGGTAGACAGCACATGCTGAATCAGTAAAAGCTCCTGCACAGAGTTGCTCCCGTGGGTTTGAAAGCCAGCACAGAGGAACCTCCACTAGGGATGAAGGACTGTCTCAGGCTCAGCATCCCCATCAGGCTTCAGCTGTTCCACTGAGGGCTGTCTACAGGGGTGATATTTACAGCAAGCTCTAGTATTGTTATACACACACCTTCTCCCTACCGCACAAGGGTGCACACCCTATCCACATCTACAGGTGATTGCACGCAGTTCTTCCCACAGCCAAAAGACGAGACCGTTTTTGATCACCTCTAAGTATGCCAGGCTAAATTTTAGCTGTCAGTGTACAATGGTTCACTCTCTACTATATATCTGAGGTAGGTGAGCAGTATGCTCCTCACTCTCTACTATATATCTGAGGTAGGTGAGCAGTATGCTCCTCTTTATGAGCTTCCAGAACCATCCCTTCAAGGTACTTTCCCAATGCATTTTTATGCTGCCCTAAAGAACGATCCACTAATATTTACATCTGAGTAAGAATCACAGCAGGACTGAAGCTGCCTCAGAAAGATGCTGGCTGACTGAGGATGAAATGCTAGGTTTGGACAAATTTTTTCAGGTGATCTTTATTTTAATATTCTGTGGATTAGAATTTTTTTAAACCAATACACATGCTTCTAAAAAGTCAGACTCTCTCTCAATTACATCATGCAGATTTGCTTTCTTGCACATTTTTTGGATCCTCACACATACCAAGATCCAGCATTTCATCAAGGAGACATATCTGCAGGCAATGTGACAGCTGCTTCCTGGCTCTTCGAGCCTGCAACATTTTATTTGGGTCATGCATAGTATCTTTCCTTCCCCTTGAAGCAGGTAAAATGTCTGCTCATTTCCGACAGTGAGAGATATCACCACTAAATTAAAGCCATTTTAGAAGGAAAATTGTAAATGAGGACAAACTTTCTACTGCACATTTATAATCACCTACAGGCAGTGCTTCTTGAGCTAGCGATGTGTTGCACAGGAGCTAAATTCAGCTCTTACACTTGGCACCATTGTAACTTCACTAATCTCAATGGGGGTTACTGCAGTCTGAGAAGAGAGTGCGTACTCATCAGATCCCACCCACAGAAGCATCCCCACATGGGAACACTTCCCATGTCCACAAAGCTGGAGATGGGATTACCTCCATGTTACTACCTTTGTGGAGGTAAAACAGCAATAATCATGCAGCCTTCAGGGCCACTTGCTACTCATGGAGAAATCATCAAAGTTTTGCATGGGATCATTATGGTGATGACTAGTTCTGGCAATATTCCAACAGGGGAATGTTTTCCTCTGAAGATTACATAAAACAAGAAAAATCCCAGTAAGAACTAAATCCAAGTTCTGTCTCATTAACTAGCAATTAGAATTATGCAAAATCAGTATTTATAGTAGGTAACTGTTGATGCTTACAATGAATAAATATTATTAACTGGATGAATTCAATACTTATGAAACATACATTACTTAGTAGGAGAAAATATCATTGAAGTTTCTTATCTGGAAAAAACATACTTTGCAAAATCACTTTGATGTGATGGAGTATCCAGAATAGCAGCTTCATAAATAAAGCTCTACTAAGCCTTGCTCTTCAGCTTGCACTGGGTTATGTGGGTGTCAGCTTGGTCTGTTCCTTGCTGTTCTGAGGGGTGCTAAGTTCCAAATATGATCAGTGCTTTCAGGGCTTTATGTTGGGTTGAACAAAAAGCTACAAACTATAAACAAATCTAGATCTTCATTTTGAGGCACCATGGTAGGATGAACCTGCAAGTAAGAGCAGAACCCAGTCAAAATAGTTGAGTTTGAGATGTGACCTCTGCAAAACTACTCAGCCTTTACAGGATAATGAATCAAAACCATAAATTCATTCCCAAAGGAAGGGCAGACATTTGCCGAAACATTCATTGATGTCTCACTGAAAAGTTTGGTAGGACACATCATTTTGCTAACTGGCTGCAAGTTTTGAGTCCATAATAAAACTTGCAGACAAAAAAGTGTGACCCAGTTTCTTGTTCCATGACTGAATAATTTGCACAGCTCTAAATATAAAACTGTTGATAACATAGCCGTATTTGTTGCAAAGGGAGCGTACTTCATTAACTGCACCGGGCAACAAGTTGTATCTTTCCAACCATACTGCAAAACCTGGCTTATAAATGATGAGAGAATCAGGCACGGTTTTTCTCCTTTTTTCATACCCACATACAAATAAACATGAAAGCCCATGGTGAAATTATAAATATATTTGTGTTATTTATAATCATGGCACTACACAGTGAAAATCATGTCATTTCGTCTTGCTTGAAAGAATCAGAATAGAATAAGACAGTATTGATACAGAGTATCCTCTCACTGTCCTACTTAATTCTGTTTCAATGTGTTTTCAGAAATAATAATCTTAACAATGGTAGCATTAAGTCACATGGAATAAGTCATAGAGCTAACAGAAATAAACACTTTTGTCCTGGTTTTGACCTCAGCATGGTGCAAACTCCACTGCAAACTCTGTTAGCCAGTGGAGTAACTCCACCGATGTCAGTGAAGTCATACTGATAGGAGATCAGATTAGACCTACTGCATAACATCTGCTTCAGCCTAACATATATAATCATTATACATAGCCACAATATAGTGTCCCCCCCGCATATCTCAAAGCACTTGAAAAAGATAAATAGTTATTGTGATTTTCATTTTCTAGGTAGTGAAACTGAGGCACAGACAGACAGTGATTTGCTGAAGGTCTTCTAGCTGTTAGATGGGGACAATGCCCAGGAGGGTTAAGCCCTAATCTTGTCCCCTATCTACTGGACCATATTACCCCTTAATGCACACAGTGTAATTCACTCCTGTCTGCCTGAACAATTAGCACAACAGATACAAGAGATTTGGAACTAACTGTCCATAAAAGACCATTCATATTAACTGAGCAAGGCAATATTTTAACCAAAGAGTGTTTTTAAGAAATAATAGCATTTACAGTAGTTAAATAGATGCTACTTTTTATCAGATCTGATTATTTTATAATAGCATACAGTCCTTAGATTGTTTATTACTATGTTATTCATTACTTTAAGCCCTCACAGCTACTCTAGATAATACTTGAAATACACAGAGCTTTAAAAAAATATTTCCATTACAAATATTTTAAAAATATACTTATCCTAAAAAGCTGTCGAGCACTATTCCAAAAATCTCTTGTAATAAATGTCTTTTTTGATTTTAACAAAAATATCTACCATTATTATGAAGAGCTCAAGTTTTTGACAAATCTATAATACAGTCAGAAACATCTCGGGCCAGATTCCACTCTTGTTTCTATAGTTGCCAATTTGGATCATGGTGTTCACTTCAGTTGTGTCACTCTAGTATGATCAGGAGCAGAATACAGCCCTTAGTGTTTTAAAATAACTAAATGGACTGGATACTGCAACAGTTACTTGTGCCTACCATTACAGGGAAGGAAAATCCTTTACTTCTTTGCATCTAAAAATGCAAAAGAATGTTATATTTAGTATTTGTGCCACGACCAAAGAGGTGCCAGGCAGCTGCAGTGGATGACTCAGACCTAGAATCGTATTCCCTTATAGAAAAAAATTTTTTTGGCTGAATGATGCCTGCAACTGTTGTCATTAAATGGAGGATGAATGTTTATAGAGAACATTTGCAGAGAAAAAATGCCAACCTTCCTATATTGCTTTCTACAATTCTAGAAATCATTTTAATTGCATTTTGTTACTTAGAAAGTTGTGTGAGCTTAACAGAATCCCCCACTACTTAGATCTAGGAAAGATACTATTTTAAATTGCTTTCATATTTTCCAGCTGAAATGCCTCCATCTAGACAGTCCTTTTCAAAGTGCATTAGGAACAAGCTATGAAGCACTTACAGGAATCTGCATCTCATCAGAAGGACAATCTGGAAGCTGTGAGTTAGCCTTTTAAAACACGAACTTTTTTTTGCCTTTCCCCTGTTCTCCTCCAATCTTCAAATTTAAATGCAGAGTTTGATTAAGGATCATAGAAATTAACTCGGTCTCATTGCATCAGGTTATGTATGTAAGCAAAGCTAACAGTCTCAGATGCAAACTGCAATTCCTACCTGTGACCATCATGAGATTAGAACAGATCCTTACACATTGTGATTTCATTTAATTCATGTTTAAAGCTTTTACTCTACTTGTTTTCTTCCTAGACTTTGGCTGATGATCTAGTAATTTATACACCAAGGAAGCTTAAGCATCTAGACTGAGTTCAGTCCTCACTGTCGTCTTCATCATCATCGTCATCTTTACTGGGAGCACATCTTTGGAAGCAGTGTACTAGAGTTGCTAAGAAGAAGCTTGATAGAATAGCAGCAATGGAGACTGCGACTCCAGAGAAGATGATGATAAAAAGGTCCGTCAATGACAAACTAAATTTGCATTCACTAAAGCTGACCTCAGATAATTCATTCAGAAAGATTCTTCTATTCTCTACAGGCAGGGAACACTGGATTTCATGGAGACCTGCAAAGAAGAGGAAAGGGAAACAAATCAGTGGAATATTGATAAATACTTCTGTTGCTCTGGTCAGAGATGAAATGGCTGAAGAAAAGTTTTAGCATTAATTCTAGGTTTATGAATTTGTACAAAATTCAGGAAAAAAGGGAACAAAATCTGTCACTATCCAAAAGCCATTACATAATTTAATTTCCAGGAGCCACTCAAGGGGGTTATTTCACCTTCAGTCTTCCAGGAGGTCAGGTATGACCTGGGACCATGATTTTGAAGATTTAAAAAAGTGAATGTTGAACCCTAAATGCATCTAAATCTTGTCTTTTTCTTCTGGTCAAAACAACAGCTTAGGTTTAATGGATGCTTGTTTGTCTATCACCTGCTTTCACCTCTTCTCTCTGACTGTCATAAAGACATGCAGACTCGCAGGTATTATTCCTCCACACATTTCTGAAGAATGCCTAAAGCTGGGTTCTTCATAGTGAAAGCAAAAAATCTAAATTTAAAAACTGGTGAGAATATAGTTTGATACTGGACAGTAAAAGCACACAGTTCACTGCATGTGCCCAACTCCATTTTCATTCACAACAGGGGAAAGTCAGGAAGGTATATTAACAGGGCTAGAATGAAACAAATTATGAAGTGAATCAAGTCTGTAAGGCTGTTGGCGAGATAGCTTTTATCTTGCTATTAAGGATATGAATGTAAAGAGGAAATACAAGAATTGTGTATTTAACGACATGAGAACTGCTGCTGGTTTACTTGATACGCTTTTACTCTTTGTCTGCTAATGATCACAGAATGGACTCCCAGTTCTTGCATCTGCATTGCTGTGTGCACACAGAGTATAGGTTGTTTCCATCACACAGCTCTACCATATAACCATTATGTCACTTTAAATAAGGAATGCGTGACGATAAGATTTCTTACGCTTTTGTGAATCCCATTTTTCTTGTGGCTGAATAGCTATGGCATATGATGTTTTACTATTAAACCCAGGCTCCTAAGGTTAGTGGTGCAAACCTGATGGGTTATCTGGATCCAGCCCAGCTGTTATGTTGATTTGAGAGGGAGTTTTAGCTAAGTCTACTATAGATCCAGTTATCACCCTGACTTACTTGACCTTGTAATGATGATTGAACTAGATTTTGATCCCTAAAAGCCATCCTGTATCTGTCGTATTTGCCTAAAGTTCTGTTGCCTTCCCTCTTTCTCATGCTCGTCTCACTGACAACGTCATAAAAGCTGCCAGCAGAATAGGACAACAGTCACAGCATGCCCAAGGCTGAATGGTTTCCTCTAGACAAACTGCCACCTCAATACATGCTACATTTTTTCTCTGAGCCTGGAGTGCATTGGCAATGTATACCAGGTGGTGAAGCAATTTGCTTTGCAGATCTTTGAAACCTCCTGTCTATGGAACTGGTCCAGAAGGTAAAGGAGCCACATGGTTTCAAACATCCTCTGAGACTTTTGGAAATCCAGAACCTGCAGTATTCATATATATCATGTCTTGTATGCAAGCTGACATACTGGAGCACTTGAGTGTGCCTGTGACTGCACGGATGGCTAGAGCAAATACATACTATGGCACTCTGTAGCTTGTGGTAGAGCTCTTTGTACAAACCTTTCTAATGCAAGAAGTGAGAGTTGTTCACCGAGTCCGCATTTTCTTTTCAAGACTTGAGAACAGCAACTCTAGGGGTTAATGGGAGTAACAAGCAAAAGGGGACACAAATAGATACCCTTCCCTATTCAAAACCATGAGAAATAAGGGCAGAGTGAAAAACCGTATGCTGGAATGCCAAGACCTGTGTCTTTTTATCTCAGATTTTAAAAAGCGAACAGTTTTCAATAAAGCAACATGATGTTGACAGTAATCAAAGCAGTTACTGCTGTTGTGTAGAAACAGCAAGAAAATGAATGTAACATCACAAATTCATTTGAAGAGGAGGTTCCTTGCTAACAGGAAAAGATCATTGCAGTATTTTGGCAGAAAAGCCTGGTCCAAGTGAATACAGCACCTAAACAAATTCCATTTCACTTGTAGCAAGCACAAGAAAAGTTTCTATACAACTGTGTTTCTGTAAAACAAACCACTGTAATAGCTGTTGAGACCTCATGAGAGCTGCTGCTTTCACAGCAGCTAAGCCATGTTCACAGTGCGTCTAAAGAAAGAATGCAGAGGTGACCATAAACTCTTTTTCTATTTCTGACCAACTGCAAAAGAAATTCTGTAGTGTCCTCACCTGCCAGCTTTTAAAATGACCTCTGTGCTGGAGTGGCCTTGATGAGCTAGAGTATCAGATCTAAGCTTCCATAGGGAAGGAAGTAGAAAAAGAATATACTGAAAAGAGTCAGAGGAAAAAAGACTCCAAAAGAAAAATATTGTTCTAAGCAGTTTTATATACTGCAGCCCTTGCCTCTAGAAATAACTCAGTATGGTAGTATTTGCCCATGATCCTAGACATGGAGAAGCAAGAGCCCACTTATTCATTACCATCACCAACAGCCGTTTTGCCACGGATCAAAACTGAGCCTGTAGTTTGTGAGCTCTATTCCTGTTTCCCAGATGCTTTCACCTAACATCACAACACAGAATACAAATATAAAAGAATCTGCAATGTACCAAGTCACTTAGAGGGTATTTCTTGTTATGAGAATCAGTGTACTGTAAGGATTTTGAGTCTGATTATACAATAATGCGAAATAAAAAAGCTCCTCTCCATGTAGCCATGGGTACTGGAATCTAGGTCATGTTCTCAAACCAAATAGATTAGATGGGGAATTTTCTACTTGCTTTATTCTGTGACACTCCAATGTGCTAGCTTAGCCTCACATTTTTACAGAATTCTTAGTCATTGAGAATAATAGATGCTAACAGGCAATATAACAGCATCATAAACCAGGGGCCAGTATAGAGGCCTTGCTAGCTCCCAGCTATAGTTTCAGCCACCCTGTGTATGCACCATCTTTTCAACTAGACAGGAATGAACTGACCTCTCCTATCCACGCACAAGGCAGCCTGATAAAATTCTGCTGTAAGCAACCTAGAAGGACTGCGGAGCTCGGTGGAAGCACGTGCCAGTGACTGAGGGAGAGAGGAACATTTATTAGTCCATCCTGTTCAGTGACTGTTTTTCTTTGTTGTGTTGTGACACTATAGCAAAACCCAATACAGTTAATGGAAGCTTTTCTTTCGACTCCAAAGAGAATCTGGAACAGACGACTCATTTGTAACAGTAGTAAGACTAGTAGCTATATCTCCGGTGGAATTTCTCCTCCCAAAGCTAATGCAGTGGTTATTGCACCAGAATTTTTAACTGCTTACCTGAAAACATCATAATCTGAAGGTCAAGTGCATGTCTGCTTAAGATGACACATGAACAATACCATTTCACCTGCTTCCTTACATAGCAATATGTTACTTCCTTTACATTATTTAAAGTAGGTTGTCCTTATGACATGACAATCTGGTGTGCGTAGAGAACTGATGTTCTGTACTTCACCTGTCCTATTACATTTATGCCTAGCAATAGATCCAATTTTGTTCTTTGCTTAAGGAGAAAGTAATCCCAAGTCATCATACACCCTCTGCATGAACAATGAACAAAAGAATGGCTTATATAAAGCAATCGGTATTAATTATAAGGTGTGGGGTTTTTTTCCCTCTGGGTGATTCTGTTGCATATAGACTGGCTCAATCAAATTACCTGTCCCCACACACAAGACTTCCAGAGGACAAGAGAGTGCCATTTAACATTAGTGCTCTACTTTCACACACTTTAACCACTTGAATGGTATTATTTTTTTATAGTTTGTTTGGGGTTTTGTTGGTTTTTTTCTTTTTTGTCTGTAGAACCTGTTCAATTTATTCTTTTAAAAAAATCAGCCAGGCTTCTTGTAAGGTGTATCTCAAAGAATTTTGATATTTAGTGCTTCGCTGCAGCCAGAAAACCTTTCATGATAGTTATATATATATATCTCTCATTGCTCCCACAACATGTTCAAAGAGTTGCTTCTTCATACCAGACAAATCTGTAAATGAAATAACAAGTGTGACTGTGTTATAAATACATAGCTTACGCTATTTTGGTCAGCTATTATCTGTAATAACTCCAGCTGTCCCAAGGACAATGTCACACACTCCATATCTTTTTGCTGCCATCTGAAGAAGCAGATGTACTATACTAGCAAGCTGTAACATATTGTTTGCTTTTAAAAAGGGAATGCTTTCAAGTCCCAGTCAAGGGACAGGTGCTAGATTCTAAATTCCCTAATCGGTTTTGGAACAATATGACTTTGAGATGCCTTACCATTAGAGGATTATAACTCCACTGAAGTCTAGCACTTAAACTTTGACAATAAATTGTAGGTAATTAAGGTGCAGCTAGATCCTAATAAACACTTTACATTTGTTTCTGTAAAGGATGATGCACAGGCCTACTTTTCTTGCAGAGTCAGAGGCTGAAATACTTCCCCTGTAAAAATGAAGCTTTTAGAAAATGGATGCAGCCTGAAACCAGTCTTTATACAAATAATTTCCTTGTAAATTAATAAAACAGACTGACAAAATGCGCCAAGGTATAACTGTACTGATCTTCCCACCTCAAAAATTCCACAAAACCCCAGATACCAAGTTTCATGAGCATTCTGCTGGTACTTTGTAGCCGTAACTCAGTACCTATGAGAAACACGGTTGTTTGACCGGGAATTTTCACACAGTGTATTGGCTGCATTGAAACTGCCTGCTCTTGGATCTGATGTGGGTTTTCCCTAGATATCTTGGCTGACGACATACTGTATTGTGAGTTTCATTTTATATCCCTCCAGCTAAAAAGAAGCAGCAAGAGGTATCACTTACTCCAGGTCTACTTGACTCTGTTTTGAGGGACTCCTTGTGTATTTCTGTCTGTGCTAATTGCTAATACCTACGCTAACCCTATCTTTTATTGGAGAACTTCTGAAATTCATTATTACTTCAATATTATGGTCTGTTAACCCTCACAGCAAGATCTCCGAGCTATAATTGTGGATGCCGAGTTTAAGAAAAAGAGGCCTCAATTCTGTTGGGTCTTTGTAGAGTTCACAAAAAACAGGTATCAAGAGAAATAGTTTCCTAACATTCAGCAATGTACAATAGTGTGAGATAATGAAAATGCCCGCTCATACATACACTGGTATGTATAGGAAATACATCCAGAAAAATATCTGAAGCCATAAGCATTTAAGTGAGCTTCACACACATATGTTCGTTACTGTCTACAAAATAAATGTAAGAGCACTATAATATGCTATTTCTTTTTTTTTTTTTTTTTTTTAAGTAAAATTGGTATTTGCCCTTTTGGGTGGAATTTAGTTGTTCTCTCATATTGCTGAACATAGTTGACAGACTTGAAATGTTTAAATGTGGCATTTTATTTCTTGTACGGTATTTTGCCTTCAGCTATAGTTCTCTTTAGTCAACTTAAACACTGTCACTAATGTATTAGATGTATTAATAAGCAGTGAGAGAGGCATTGCCTCTGAAGAGATATGAAATTTCATTGGAAATAGCCTCAAGCTATGAGAACAGTAAGGCTTAAAAAACCTGAAGCCTAGATTTATGTCCCTAAATAAAACTTTTTATGGCCAAGTGCCCTGGAGTCTCACAGATCAACATTAGAGGGTACTTAACAGTTTGTCTCAATGCCTAAATATGAAGTTTAACATTAGGTGTTCACATCTGCAAATGCTGTCCTCACATCTTCAAATCTGTGAAAGATGGCAGTACTCCAAAAAAACCTTAAGATGGAAGAAACAGAGTGAAAAGCCAGTGGCAGTCAGATCATTTTACTGAAAATGACTAGGATATCAAATTATATATTTATATATGTATGTGTATATATATAGAAACAGATTTGATGCACTTGTTAGGGAATCTAATTTCTGTTAGGAGTTTCTGTTTGAACAGAATAAAAGCTGCTGAATGTGTGAAATGTCTTAAGGCTTTTAATTCCTTTCCAAAAAAACAGATATTATGTTCTGTACTAGTGATGTGCTAGCATGTGCATGATACTCGGGGAAGAACTGAATGGCTGTAATGGACAGAACAGCCTGTCCTTTTTAGCTCAAGCTTGCTCTGGTTCTGTACTAGTACATGAAGTTAAGACAGCCTTCTCTACATAGCAGATGAATAAATAGCTGCTGATAAAGAATGATAAATCAAGAGGACTTACAAAATGCTCAGTTGTTTCACTGGCTTTTAGTTAGGTTAGAAGGTCAAATGAAACCTGTACTCTCATGTAATTATGATGCTTTGTTTTGAAGACAATGTTTAACACCTTCAGTGAGCCCAGGGCCACTATAAAGGCCTGGACTAGTGAGGTCAGACATTATTTTATTTACAGAGTAAGTTTAGTAATAGATCTTAGATTGAAATGGGATTACAGGAAGAGCCCGAGAAGCAAGAAATGATCACCTCATGGCACAGTCTTCCTAAACAGGCTTACAAAAATCATTCCATTTTTCTCACTACACTGATTCATTTCTGAATCTCGTAACTGCTTTCTTTTAGTACTGAATTCAGCCCAAGTTTCCTGTTCCAGAAGGCTGCTTACAGTCTCGTCGTCACCCACTCTTGCTTTTTTCCTACCTCCTCTCACTGGCATCCTTCTCTCCTTTTCTTTTGCACAGACAGTCTTTACCTGGGGAAATATGCCACTTTACCAGAATCTACCTATCCATCCATATTGAGGAGGCACTAGCTACAGAAGTCTTGAAAGTAGCTAAACACCATCTGTGTCAGCACTGGCATTAAAAACCCCTCTGGATATCTTAAAAATTTGTAGTCTTGTGCACACAACTTTCCCAAGTGGAAGAACATTTGACCAAATGAAGAGGAAAACATGGTCCTAGCTACAGCCTTTGCGTTGTGACATGGGATTTGCTGACACTAACAAACTTTCTTCCAGTAAAGTTCAGCAATTACCTTAGTTTAGGATACAGTTCTGCAACTGGACCCAGTTCTGTCTTCTTCAGGCTTCTTTTACCAGTTCTGCTTCTAGTGGTGTGAACGTAAACATTTAGCATTCAGGAGGCTGGTGCACTGACACTGTGCCAGCTAATCCCGTCTGTAACAGGGAAGTCTAACTCCGAGCACCAATCCCCACTTAAACTTCTGCTACTTTAAAGAAATAGATATTCTGAATGTCTGAAATTATCACAGAGGCAGCACAAATCTATTTGTAATTCTGTCGCTGGCCAGTTCTGAATGAATTTTTCAAGTCTTTCTGGAAATATCAGTATACACAGGCCACCCATAAAAATGCTCCGTCTAACCCTTCTCCTCAGATTGCTAGAAGTTTTTCTAATACTGTTTTAATAGAGGGCAGCAAAATTTTTCATTCTTGCAATGGATAGTGGGGAAATTAAAAAGAGTATGTATGAAACACAAAATGTTGAGAAAACACTATTGTACCTAGCACGAAGAGCATAGACACCGACTATTTCTTGCAATCCCAGAAACTCTACACAACTTCCTGAAAAGGTTTTTCCAAAGACACTGAGAAGAAAAAAGTAAAAAGCAAAATGAGGGCAAGATGACAGAAAGGAGACAGTACAGTCACACTGCAAGGAATACTTAAATTCTAATTAAAATTAATGTTAAAAATGCATTAGTCATTAGCAAACAAGGTCACAGGCACAGCTGCCCAAAGCAAGTTTGCAGAAAGCAAAAATCAGCAACAGAGATCTCTACAAAGCACTTCAATGCGGCTACTGCAGACTACTTGTATTTCTTTGTTACATGCATTTTACCTGAATCCAATCCCTTCATCGAGATGGGATCCTCAGAGAGGTTCAAGAAACGTCTTTTCAGTGCTACACACTAATTTTAAACAGCACCTTTCACCAAAAATTTATTCCAAAGCCATTTCTATTTAAACACTGAAATGAAAGCATTCATAAACCTCAGTTCTGTAGGTCATGTGCACCAGTGACAACCTTTTGCTGGATGAGCCCTGAGTTTCAAACAGCATTACTAAAAAAAAGTAGGTTAAGAGATGAGGCAAGAAAAGAAAAGCGCATTTTTAGCCAAGACAAAATGTGACACAGAACAAGCTCTGAAAGCGGAAGAAAGCCCTTCCAAATATGAGAAACTGCTGAGTATTTTTTTGTAGGATTTCCAGCTCCCATTGAAGCAGAAAATCCAAGAAATCTCAAAGGTGACTCTTGAGCTCAAAAAAAATGAATGCCAAGTTTCCTTAGACTTCACTGAATTAAAAACTTGGAAATACTACGCCCCAAAATTATTAAACTCAACCTATAACCATCCTTCCCTTTATTCAGTACCTCTCTTGCTTTTATTCATATTTTTCTTAATTTCTCCTGCCAGAGTCCAAACAAACTCTATTCTTCCTCTGCTTTCTTCAAGTCTCACTTTAGAGAACTTCAGCCTTGTCAATGCTTTTTGTAAAATTCAGGAAGATGGATCAAATACAGGCAAGCAGAGGATAGAACATAATAGCATACACCTCAGATACTCAAAGAATTCAAGGAAATCATATAAGAAGTTTAAGACCAACTTAGACCTTTGTTCAAGATATTTTTTGTTCTGAGAGTTTGCATGCCCCCCATGGAGTAAAACGTTCCATGAAAGTTTTTACACCTATCTTTGAAGGGACAGAGATCTTAAAGCAACTGTTCCATTTCCAAAAAATTGTCCAATATTCTTAAACTCCATGCTCTTCCTAATGGGAAGCATTTAACATGAATCATTGGCCACCATGCTGCCATTCAGGAATAACAAATGCCTATAAAATCAAACATCCTTCTACAGAAAATCTTTGTAAGTTTTGTAACTTAACTATTTTGACCCATAGCTAACATTTAGTCTTCTCTAGGAAAAAGAACAACAATTATATATTCTGCACTCATCACCATTCCACTGATCTTCACTGTTCCTTTGTCTACTTTGCACTATACACACTGATTTGTTTTTAATCAATTAATAACCAAATCAGAGGGGGAAAAATGTGATTTGGTTTTGGAGTATGATGAAAATGCTGCTTTTAATATCTTTTTATGAGTATAAAAATATGTTTGCTGTTTTGAAGTGCTGAGTTTGATTGCAAAACTTTTAGTGCAGTTTCTTTAATGAGTCTGCCTGCAAATCGGGCATGCGAGAGTATTCACTTACTGCCAATTAAGCCTTTATTTAGAAATTTAGGTTAGATGAATAAGTGCTGGGATCTGTAAAATGATTCAAATCCCAGCTGTTTGTGTGAAGCGACAAGTTAGATGTGCAAAGGCAGCTCAGCTGGGAAGAGGCTTTACAGTCAGCTAGTCAGACAGGTCAGCATAAGTTATAACTTTACAAGCTATTTCTGGTAGCATGCCAGAAAAAAAATGGACCTGGCTTTTGCAAAACTAATCAGTTGAAGTATAGCTTTTGTTCAGATCACTGAGTTCTCCAGAGGCCTTAATTACAGAGGAAGAGAGCTTCGGGATCAATTACTGAGATGTCAGCTCAAGTTGACAAAATTCCAGTTTTTAAATTAACTTGGTATTTCTTTTGCAAAACGCAAGGGTAGCTTTGACTAACATGCCATTTTACTGCAGTGCTAAAATCAAAAGGTGGAGCAGTGGCTGGGCTTAATAAACAGTTAACAGTTTGAGTGATTTCTCTCAGACGTGCAGACAGGGCACACTAAACTATCTGAAGTGTCATTTAAAGTGAGGAATCAAAATGAACGCCCAGAACCTAAATCTATCTGTCAATGCATTTCTCCCAGCCATTCATCTCCTGTTTTTGCTACCAGTCCTGAATCTGGAGGGACTGCTATGCTACAGTGATACTTGCAAATGGCAGCCCTGGATCCTAGTTCATCCACAGACTGGTTGGAGCGAGCTTCTTTTCTGCTTTGGCATATCCTTTCTTGTCTAACCCATTCTGAAGCATCCAAAGCCAGCATAAGACAAGACAGTGTGCAGAGCCTTTAGTTTCTTTGTAGTGCTTAGTATTTTCATGAAAGGACCGGGGATCACCGATGCAAGTTTACTGTCATTCGCCCTTCCACCCCGTTTCCCTTCTCAGTAAACCCCGGTTACGAAGTCTGCCATTTACAGGCTGGGGAACTTCAACCTGTCATGGAACTGTTCTGTACTGCTAATCACAGCTTATTCTTAAGGAAAACCAAGAGAAGAAAAACACCAGCCAACTCCTTTTTCCTTCCTGCCTTTTCCCAACTGTATAGGCCATGCAATGCAAATGCTTGAGCTGCTGCAGAATTATAAAGGAAAAGCATGCAGCCAAGATAACTAAGCTCTTTTCTAGGGCCCTGAAAATGTATCCCTATCATTTTCTTTTGCAGTGTTTCCAGAGGTAATGCCTGCTCCCTACTTATCTTGATGTGTTTGCTGCAAGAACACTTCTGTCTCCAGCCTTAGAGCAGTATCATGAGGAAGCCAGGGAGTCTGAATGCTGAATCTTTCAGTGAGTTGCTCTTCCCACCCCTCCCAGGAAAGGCCAGGCGAACGTGGCTTTGGACAAGTATAACCAGACAGGTAATGCTAATGTGATTAGTTCCTATGAGTATAATGTTGCAACACCATTAAAAACTGAAAACTGGATATAAAATGCAATCAAATCATAATTCTAAGAATTAATTTTACACTGACTTTCCAGAAGTTGTTTTGAAAGGCGCTCAATTGTGGCCATACAGTTATAAAATGTCATTGAGACAGTCTTTCCTTTTTGGGTTTAGTTTTGCCCTCACCTTCATGAATAATGTTTTGCTCGTTTATTAAAAGAGACAGCCAGTGTTTTTGTGGCAGCAGCTCACAACAAGCAAAGAAAATGCTTACTTTGCACGCTTTTCTGCATACATGCACTAGACCTCACTGATATGACTGGCTGCAAAGATATCAGGGGACTTGCTCCTAGGAACAAATACAAATCATTTGCTTAGGCCATATCAGAGGGACAGCTCTGATAAAATCAGCCATTTGCAGATTTGCTCCTTCCCTCCTTGTCTTCCCAAATCAAACTAACTGAAAGTTTGGAAGATCCAGATGAGGTGGTAATTTTTTAGCTATTTGGCTGAAACACAACTATGAGAAAGCACCTCTAAGCTTGCAAGACACTGGGGAGCACTGGCAACACTATGGGAAAGCTCAATCACTTGAGATTTCCAGACATAACTTCAGATACACTTTAAAACACTGACAGGGCAGAAAAGAAAAGAGAGATGGGCTGGGATGGGCTCTCAAACTGAACAGACTCGGTCTGGATAAAGGGGAAGGAGCTACAACATGGAGATGGAAAGCACGAGGAAAGTGAACTGATGTTTAGCATGAGAGATGGGCAAATACTTGATTCAAATAGAGCAAACTTCAGCTAAAGCATCAGGGAAGGTGGGAGAACAGGCCCAGGTCTGGTTTAGAAAGAATTAAGAAGAAAGTTTCACTGAGGCAGACAGGAAAAAACCCAACACTTCTTCCTCAAATGACTTCTTCCTTATAACAACTGTTTTACAGCTAAGAATATTTAGGGCAACCTAGATGAGTATATTAAAAAATGCTACCCAAGGTCATGAGCATAGGAATAACTTCAATAACTGACTACAGACTCTGATGATCACCAAGAAAGGAGAGAGAAGACCTCTGAAATTTGTAGGCTCACTGTGTTTTTCCCCCTTTTTGTCTGAATTCAAAGAAACAGTTACTTGACCTCAACCCATTCTCCTGACCTCTTCTCCCCCAGCCTTTTAGCTCTCACCATCTTCTGCACAGACACAACCCAGACACCAGTGATCTCATGTCAGGTAATACTTGTATACCCCCTGTAGCCCTTACAAAGTTTTATGCTCCAAGCAGTTTGTGTTCTGCGAGCAGCTGGGCGGCTCAACGGTACGGGTTTATGCCCTCGTGCTTGTTGGGAGGCATGAACTGTGAGATGATCTCCTGCTAAAGCTGGATTAAAAGAGGCTTTGGGGTTGGGTGGGAAATGTGGAGCAAGAGTTTGGATTCCCTATACATGGCAGTCTTAATTCCCCCCCGCCCGCTTTTCTGAAAATTACTGGCCCAAATACCAGAATTATGTATCTCGCATTTTGCGGTGTTCCAGAGCCATTTCAATTTATTCCTAACATTGGAAGCAGTGCTATTTTAATGAAAAGAGCCAAAATCAAGCTACAGAAGAGAGTTTCAAACACAGGGTATCACAACAAAATACTTCCAGGAAAGGGCTGACAACCACAGTTGCATAAAATGGGGATTTAACTCTTCTGTAGCAGCTTTATAGCTGATCAGTAAAATGAGAGAAAAATCAGTTTCCCTAAAGAGCTGGCACTGAATGTTTAGCTGCTCAAAGGGCTTATTGTAGAAAATACATTTACCAGAGAGAAAATGAAGTCTGGAAGAGAACCAGCTCTGGGCTGAATGAAATTGAAAAGGCTCTTTCACTCCTATGTAAGTTTAGTGTATAAATCAAAATTATTAGGGCTTAATTTTTAAATTTTATTTCTTAGCTGGGAGGAGGACCTGCTGCTAAAAAGAAGCCAATATCATTTTAATGGACTCATTTGTTGAAAGCATGCAATTACAGTTTGACCAAAATGCAGTTTGGGTCACTGCAGGCAGCACACAGACAATTTGACCAAGAACCCTCCTTCCCTCCAAGACACACATATAGAGAAACATACATACTGCACTGTAAGCCACCGAGCTTTACCTTTCTGGAGCTTAGATGCATTGTCCTGTATCCAGCTGAAAAGATTGGCAAAGTCACAGTCACAGACCCAAGGGTTGCCCTCTAAGCGTATAGTCCGCAGGGAGGGAAGCGCTTCTAGGGCTGCCACATTTAGGCTTTGTAAGTTATTGTCATTCAGTTCTAACACTTGGAGCTGTTCCAGGTTCTCAAAAGCAGCCTCATCCACATCCACCAGGTTATTGTTTCCAAGGCTCAATTTTATCAGTTTTTCTGCTGATTTGAATATCCCAGCATCAAGCTGTGTTAAATTATTGTAGCTTAAGTCTAAATACACCAGTTTGGTAGAACTGCTAAAAGTGCCCTCTTCTAAAGAGGTGAGGGAGTTATTCCTGAAGTCCAAATAGACTAGATCTCCATAAAATATAAAGAAATCAGCTGGTATCGCCTGAATGTTGTTATCAGCTATAAGAAGTTTCCGTACATCCAATGGAAATGGATTAGGAACACTCGGGAGTCCTTGATCCCGGCAATCTATGGTGTGGTAGTCCATACAGCTACAGACAGCAGGGCAAAAATGACCCACAGGTAAGAAAAGCAGGCAGGCAAAGACAGAAAAAGGCAGAAGGCAGAAAGGAAAGCATGGCAACATCGTCAAGGATTTGAAAGCTGTGATGAGCACCACTTCTAAGAGAAAGACATTTTGCTCAGCTGAGCAGCAGTGCCTGGTACTTGCGTGTGTGTGTGTGATTGTATCCAGGAGATCACATATCATCACAGATCCGATAGCAGCAGTCTGGGGAGGGGGAAGGAGAGTGAAGGAAAAAGGGAGGGAGGGAGGCAAATGTGAGGATTTACACTGTCAGAATATTATAATGCTGTACAGTGTCAGGGAAAGCGATGATTGGGTAAACGGAGGATCTTTCAAAGGACTCCCTTGCTTTTGTGAGCTAAAAAAAGCAGAGAGCCTGCTTGCATATTTGCTGTATATTCCAGCAAACAGGAAATCACACCTGATCCTGTGACTCTGACAGCAACAGCTTAATGCTTAAAAAGCCCTTCAGGTAATAAACCCTGATGAAATCACTGACTTTGCTTCTTCATGTGAGCCTACATCAAGGTGACCTATACCCTCTAGAAATGCAAGCAAGGGACAGGGAAATACCCTGGTTGACTGCCAAGGACTGTTTTCCCTTTCATTTGTAAAACAGGGAGCAGAAGAGCAGCAAGGGAGGGAGCCCAAAGTCAAGGAATGCTGACCTGTGCTGTTCCTGGATGCCTTCTTAGCTTTTAGAGCAGGCATGTTAACATTATTTAAATATGACTCATTATCTTTTAACCGAGAAGTATAACCTACTGTAGCAACAAGGAACATGGTCTCAGGAGTGAGGGTTTTTGTTTTTCTTTTCCTGGTTTAATGACCAAACCAGCTACTTTCTAATATGGCACCGGTAATGTCTGTTGCACCACATAGAAGTGCAAATTGTGGCTCAAACCTTCAGCTAGTTAAAACTGAATAGATTTTCTTCATTTTCAGGGGGTGAAATATTTGACAATCAATCTGTATCTCCCAGGGGACAGCAGAGATGATTTTGCAACAAAGCATTTGTGTTCTTCTGACATCCCCAAGTCCACACCCAGAAAGGCAAGTCCTCTGCCAGCTGCAAGCTTAACTTTTAACTCCATCCCTCCCTCTTTATGCATGTTGTATAAGCAGACAGAAATGGGACTCTAGTGCTTGGGCCACACCCGTGCACTATGAGGGAAAATTTTTCTAAAGATACAGATTGTATTTGGGTACATGCGTCCTGAAGATTAGAGCACAAACTCAAACACCTTCGGAAACTCATTCCTAGGTCAAAGAGAGGCCAGTAATCTCGATTTAAGGTCATATTTCATAACTAAATTCAGAGTATCTTTCATCCAGGACAGGGTACAAAAATGTCCTTCTAAGATAGCCTATCCTCCTGAGATACCTGCACTTCAACTCAAATAATGAAAGCAATATAATCAACCTTTCCTTCAGCAAGTATGTAGAAACACTGACCTGCCGGGAGGGAACAAAGAGGGAGCCAGACTGTTCTCAATAGCACCCCATTGACAGAAAAAGAGGCTATGGGCACAAATTAAAAACCATCTGAACACAGCAAAACACTTCCTTTTTACTGTGAGGGTGGTCAGACACTGGAACAGGTTGCCCAGAAAGGCTGTGGAGTCTCCATCTGTGGAGATATTCAAAACCCAACCGGAGATGGCATTGGGCAACCTGCTCTGACTCTGCTTGAGGAGGGGGACTGGACTAGATGATTTCCAGAAGTCCCTTCCAACCAATTTTGTGAACTGCTGTTAGGAAGTGAACATGCCAGGAAGGGTTATACCTTTGAACACCTCTCTCTCACATTTTGTAACACACCTTGTTTCTAATTCATAGATCTTTTAGCTAAACCACCTTGAGCCAGCCTCTAGATCCCTCCCATAAACATGCACCCTGCTCCAGGTGTCTTTCATGTCTTGAATTACTTTTAAAACACCACTCAAAGAATGGGGACAGCTGCCTCTATAAATTACCAGGGCAAAGCCCAACTAAATTCCTGAGATGATTATTTAAAATATTTACCTTTAAATTACAGAGGAAGTCGAAGTTTGATAGGCTACCTCTGAATAAAAAAAAATAAATGCAAAATAACTCTTGTGTGTGGTCAGGATTCAATGAATCAGCAACAAGTAACTGCAACTGGTATTTCTCATGCAGAATTGATGCTTTTTAAACTTTTAAGGATGTACCTTGCAAACACTTGCTCCTACTGTAATTTACTGTTTTTCTGTCCCTAGTTCAATTAAGGCTTTAGGGTCAGAGATAAAGCTGTTCCTAACACAGGAAAGCAGAACTGACTTGATATCTTGTCATAATGACAACTTTCTATAGAGAGATCTAGCTCTCTATTTAGTGAAGCTATCAATACACAGGACATAAGGATCCCTATGGTTCCTCCTATGCAGACCCATCCTTTTTCTATCAAATGTACATAATCAGACTCCAACATTTTCTTTTCAAAGACGCCTCAGCATTATTACGCCTATTTCACAGATGGGAGACTACAGACAATAAGGCACAATTTGTGAAAGATCCAAGAACATGTTAGTGGCAGGGGTAGGAACAGGACTCAGCTTCTCCAAAAATTCCACCAGCCCTTGCTAAAACGACCGCTCCTTTCTGTAAGAAACAGACCTTCCTTTTGCTCAGCCGCTCACATGTATTCTTTACATATTAACCCCTGTAGGGAAGCACTGTAAGCAACACTATCTTCACAGTTTACTCTGCACACTCACATGCAGTTCGCAATTTCTCCACAGAATCTGTGGAGCTTTCCTGTCTGAGATGTTTTTGAAGGGGTTGGCAGAAGACTAGGGATTACTACCAGGCTCTGGATATTTTGGGATAGGCGTCCCATAGGTTTGTCAAACATCGGCCCTGTTCTCACAGCATCCAGGCAAACAGAGCTTCACTGCCAACACATAACAGCACTGATCTTCAGCTACGCAAGACAAGCTGCAGTGCCTGCCATGGCAGGCCACCCGCCATGGTCTGACACCTTTCTCTCACTGTCTTCGATTTCAGAGAGTTTCTTCCTGACCTGTCTGCCTCTGTATAACATTTCCTGTTTCAGTTTGTCTGTTCAGCTTTATTGATTCCTTAGCTACTGCTTATTTCTATACCTCATCTGTTTCCCTCACAGCATAGAAATTCTCTTGAATCATTCTGAAGCTTCGTTCACTTGCCAGACACTTCAGGCAATTTTGGATAGCAGGAAGGAGATTCTGCAAAGCTTTCTATCTAATAAGATATTAAGGCTGTACTACTTTAATCTTTTATTTGCATCAGTCAGTTACAGCAACCTGTACTACTAAATAAGGGGTTCAGGCTGCTATCTGCTAAGTGCACAGCACCCTCTTGTGCCCTCCAGGACAGCGGTCATTCCACAACCACTGGTCTCTTCCGATAAGCCATTAGCAAGTTTTACCATACTCCAACAGTTTACCTATACTCTGAGCTTCACTTCTTCCTCTTCCAGTGGCCTGTTAAATAAATCCCAGTCACTCCATGCAGGAAAATAAAAGATATAATCCAGATGGTGTTCTTCCATGCTATTATTAGAGAGGTGTATGCTAAGACAGCAGTGGTCTCACAGAGCAAGCCAAACGAATACATAGACCTGAGAAGGGAAGCAAATGCAAGGAGCAAAGCAAGCTTCTGATTCCCTAACTGCACTAAGTCAGAGGAGCCAAATTACAAACCTATCATATGCTGCCGCTCCTGCCGTTGGAATTTCATTCTACCTGCACAGCCTGTTGCACCTTTTGGCTATTTGTTACAGTAATAGGTGATTGGCAATCTATGATCTAGTGTCCCTATGGGGTATGGATTTTTTTTTTGGAGGCAATTTTAAAGTACATCGCAATAGATAATGCATATCAGGATTTTGTTTGGCTTCAGCTGACACTATGGTAAAATACAGAACTGCTCCAGGGAGTAGTCTCAGAAATAAAAATTTGTTTACAATCTATGCTTCTTCAGTACTCCCAAGCAAAGCCCCCATAGCTTTCTCACCTGTTATCCAAAAATACTTCCAGTACTAAATTTTATTTCACATAGTTTTGAGAAAGCACAAGCTTCCCAATTAGAAATTGATGCCAAACAGAAAACATGTTATTCTCTTCACACAGATAGGATCCCATATAGATCACATCTCAACTATCAGCTCATTTATTATGATCCTGGTTTCCAGGCACCCCTAAGGCAAGAAGGACAGGATGGGTTTGTAAAACATGCTTGTAAAGCAAACAGGGTAACAATTTCATAATCAAAGAACTATTGAGGAGTTTGTGCTAAATCCTTTTGTGGTGAATGAGGAAGCAAAACCAATTTCTCTCCATACCTCCCAGTTGTAGGAGTTGAATAAGCACAGCAGTAGGCAGGCTTTGGACTAAAACAAAGATCTGGCTTTCCATTCCTTTAATTTTCTATTCAGGATACTACAAAGAGAAACCTCTAAAATAAAACAGGGAGTAACAAGCCATGCTGGTCCTGGGTCTTTAGTGTGCCTGCAGTACTGTATCATGGCAAGCAGTAGGAAACCAACAGAAAAACCATTCACTTCTTGCCTAATGAAGAAATAGCTTTGTGGAAAAGTGACAGTTTTCATCTTTCCCTTAGAGACTTCCAGCCCTCCCCTTAAAAGGGCTCAAAATTTCCCAAAATCGTTTGAGGAATGGAAGAAAAAAGAAAGAGCAATCATTAGTACAGACACACATGAAGGATTCAGATCTCAGCCAACAAATCCTTACTTACAAGGGACTGAAAATGAAAACTGTCCATGCTCATTCATATTTTTGAAGAGCTAATTGAGCATATTTTTCCATGAAGGAAGTTATTATTCCAGGCTTATGCTTTGTTGTGTTAAGGTACATGTCACGTCCAAGGCTGCTGTACCAGCTGCACATAGTGATTGCAAAGCGTTTTCCTCCTCGTTATCATACACGAGCAATGTGTCATTGGAACCAATGTTCAAACTTGAATGACTAACAGTATGTTAATCAATCAATCAAACACTGAAATCAAGTGCTAAACAACATCTCTGAACAGAAGTCCCATTTTTATTCAGATATTTACCATTTTGGCTTTAGCACTTTTTTGTTTTGAGAAAAATCTTCCCCTGCTATGACCAGACATGTTTATATGAATGCAGCCACGGGGCACCTTTGGACAGTTTTCCCTCTGATTTTACATCCAAGAAGGATTGAAAAAGCAAAAGAGAAAAAGGGTATATTCTTTTGTCTTACAATTTAGGAGATGATAGAAACTGTGAAGGGAACTGAAGCTTGTATTACACCTGCCCAGTCCTTCACTGCTGCTGCCGCTGCTATGCCACTGGGAGGGAAATTACATCAAAATTAATCAACGTGGCAGCAGCAGTGATTGAATTTGAAAACTTTAGACATTGCAGTTCAGCAGCCAAACGAGACCAGCCTAAACCCATCAAAAGACTTCCATCATCTGCTCTAGACCGTGTGGCTTACGCAGACACGTGGTCTCTATCTTAGCGTAACCCATTTACAATCACCAAAAGCATTCACAAGAGATGGAACAGCGTAAATTGTATTCCCTTTTCCCCCTCAGGAAAGAGTCTGTATCCAGCTACTACAGTGTAGTCAACCACTTGATCCCTACATAGTTTATATACTGGTCCAGAATTACCACAGCTTTAAAGCAAATTAAAGGCAACTAAAAGCTGTTGAATGGAGATACGCTCATGTATATCCACTGATACTCTTGTATGTAATAAAGTCACAAGTAAAGCTGGTCTCAGGTTTCTTCTCAAATGCTATTTATCTGGTCAGATTCACCAACGGGTCTGCCAAGGTCTGAAAAACCTCAGGGAGATCAGAGATCTGAGATTCTTTAGAAGCTCAGAGTTTCTAAATAAATATATGTAAGAAATCCAACATAGGATTTGTAGAGGAAAATTTATGAAAGTCAGTGACTTTAAAGCAGCAGTTGGAGTTGAACATAACTTTCATATCTGAAACTTGTTTCAACCTGCACCTAAGTTTCAAGCAGTGAAGCTAAACAGAGAAGGAAGTTTAAGCAAATTCTCAAAGCCCCATAATATCACAAAATTTAATCCAGCTCTGATGTAAAGCTAAGTAGATTTTTATTTTTAACCCATGATTGCCATTATAAACATGGCATATGTGCTTCAAAAGACAGAAAACTAATAACTCTCGGGAACCAATTTCCTCCAAATCATGTAGTCCACACTCATTCTCTGTAGCTTTTTTGTAGGGAAGACCTACTAAACCGTTCAAAGCATTCAGAGGCTGCATGCACCACTGTGCAATCTGGCTGAGCAGAGGGTAAAGCATGATAAATGGTGTATGTCCTAGTGAAAAGGAGGCGAGTTTTCCTTTCCTGTAAGGAAGGAAACCCAGAAATTATTCCGAAACATCTGGGACGCAAATTTGTATTCTCTCACAGTAGGAAGTATATGGTTTTAATTTGTACTCCGTGCCACCTAGAAAACCCTTTCGAGAATTCTCTTTGTTCTACTGAACAGCAAATAGATTTACAGCAATTAAAACAGTTGGCAGCTCATGTTTGAGTATAAAAACCCTCCAGATCATTAGGTCTGCATGGTACAGCAGAGAGTAAAAAAAAATACACAAAAACCCCCCAACAATCAAAAAACCCAAAACAAACAAAAAAAGGACTTGAATTCATTTTGCTATTAACATTGTAGCATTAATGGGCTGTCTCTCTTTTCTGGACCAAAGAAGATGGTGCACTTACGAAGATTTTATGCAAATTCATACCAAATACACACCCAGCAAGAAAACAGTTCCATTTACAAAGGCACAGCTAATTTAATTGGAGGTCAAGGTCTTTTAATGACTCCTCAGTTCACTTTGATAAGGGGATTTCACAAAGACATTACAAGCTACCTTCCTTGGCTTTATTAATTTAGCTTATTTGATGGGGTACAAGCTAGTCGCAACAGGGTAAAAAAACAGGCTAGATCTTCTAGATCTTTTGTCTAATGCAGAGGAAAAAAAAAAAACCAGACAGTCATTTGTGCTTACTTCCCTTCTCCCATCTACCATACTGGTGATTGCTGCATACACTTCATGGATTTAAATATGCAGAAAGGATGTTTGTGTCAGTGGGAATTCCAAGCATCAGTTGAGTGGTAGAAATAATGGACATAATTATTACACCCCTCTCTGTTGTCCTTTACCATAAAAATACTTCATGAAAAATATAACTAAATGCTTAAAAGATCAGCCTGTAATTTCAAAATAGGGCTCAAAAACTGCCCTTTGAAGTGCATCGCACACTTGTTAAATTATGTGCGCTATTCCCACAAGGGTGCAATTCCATATTTTACAGGTTAATTCTGAACAACCGGTTTTCTGCAAAAAAATTACTCCACAAAAACGCATCCACCTCAGCACTGGAAGCATACAGCTGTAAGAAGTACAAAGGAACAACAGACAATAGATTAGGACTTGAGGCAAGACAAGGAAGACTAGAATCTTGCTTCCATCTTGTTCAAATGGAAATAAACCAACAGAATAAGGGTGTGCAAATGTATGTTTGTGTGTACGTGTCCATATCTGAATGAATGCATGTGCAGTTCCTATTTTTAAAAAAAAATCAAATATGGAAAAATCCAGAAAGGGCAATCTAGTGGAAAAAACTGAAACTTTGGTCCTTATGCTTTATCTGTTGAGCTCTTTCTGTGGACAGATCTGTCATCCTTTTTAATCCTATGTTAAATAAATCCAATTCCCTTTCTAAAGTCAAGAAATACCTAGTTCTTTTATACCCACATGAAGAACAAAACCAAACAAAATGGTGACACAAAGATCCTTGAACTAATGGGATGAAATCCCCTGATGCAAAGGACCTGTTTTTACCTTTAAAGTATAAAGTAAACGTTGGGAAAGGCCTGTACGCTCTACTGTATGCAAAAAATGTTTGCAAGATAACAAAAATTCATTATAATTACCAATCTGTTGGTGTAACTGAAGTATTACAGTCCTGTTCCTGGTAAATTATCCTGGTCATTCACTTGTCTTCACTCTAAAATGATCTTTCTACCTTCTTACAAGTTTCTCTGGCTATACAGAAGTATAGTGTCCCTTAGGGAATGCAGCATATTTTGACTTAATGCCTTCTGACATTTCACTCGCCTTGTTAATAAGATGAGTGAAATGTCTGGTGGAATTATATCAGCGAGTGCAGCAACCCCCAAAAGGCAAACGTTTGGAGCCTTGTAATACTGCCTCTGGATTTGCTTTTCAAAAACATGTTGATAAGCAATGCTAATTATTACAACGACTAGCTTTCATAATTGCTTCAGAAATTACTTACCTCACCAACAATGAATTGGGGGTACTTCTCTGGTACTCAGTGATATCAGACACAACCTTCAGCATTTTGTTACCATCACGCTTTGAATGGTTCATTAGTAATCCCTAGCACAGCTGCTCTCTTTAACACAACTTCTTTCAGCCTACCTGCTGATACTGCAGTGGTATGTAGTAGTTTTAAATACTAGGACTTCAGTAGGACCCTTACTATTGGGAGATGGAGGTATCTTAGGACTTGGTTGCACAGTTCCAGCATCCAGGAATTGTCTCACACCGCTACATAGTGCTGTTGCACAAGGGTAACTCACTGCCCTTTGTCAGGAGGCATACCTGGTTTGTGTGTATAATTAATGTTTGGATGAACCCTCCCTACATCTGCTTATACAGTCTTCTACAATTTTGGAGGCTGCCTCATTTCAGAGATATTAAAGCTGAGAAACATCACCAAAAGAAGGTAAAACACAGAATTTGCTCCCTGGGGAATGTTAGTGAAGTTAATGGGCATTAGTGCTGGCAGTATGCAGAGCATAGGTCTCAGTCATCACAATCTCCGGGATGGTTCTACGTCATTTTTTTTCTTTACTAATATAAAAAGTAAATCAATCTCACAAAAATGGAGTGAGTGAAGTCTCTTAAATCTCAAATTTGAAGGGAACCCAGAAGAAAAAGTATGTTTGCTTCAGGGTCTTGTAAATTTTTCAGGAAGTTAATGGCACAGAAGATGAATATGGTAAAAAAATATTGTTCATGCGGTAACACATGGAATGTACTATACTCTCCATTTTCTCAGGCTGTGCTATAAGCAAGAAGATATTTTTAGGGATCATGGAATGGCTGCAGACTAAAAATAGAGAAGCCAAAATGTCCAACAAAACATTTTCAACAAAAACTAAAATTGAAAAATTAATTTTAACTGCTAATTTCTGTTTGCTTTTTAGAAAGTGTTTTCAACCAGGGATTTAATTTGTTAATTCCTACATTTTCTCTACGGTATTCCTCAGTAGAATATCATCTTCCCAGTTTTCCAAAAAGTCATCTCCTATAACTTATGGTCAGAAATGTCTTATCTAAGCATATAATGAAAGGCTTCAATTTATTTCTTGACACACACTTAAATTACTTAGCTCCTTCTGCTGAAGCTAGGCAAACACTTGCTAAAATTATACATATGGCTTCTTCTGATGCAGATTTTACTTTATAAACACTTTATTTGCTTTTCCTGCAAATACAAGTCTAGCTTCCTGCTTTTCCTTTATCAAGAAGGTTTATTTAAGGAAGGTGGTTTGAAGTTAACTTCTTAGTAGGTCATAAGCAGTCCAATTACTCAAAGCTACCACAGACAGTACTGTATCAGTGTAAAAGCATTTATGAGACTATGGCAGTCACAGGCATGGAATAGCTGTCACAGCACTGATATGGCATCTGTGCAGTCCTCCTTCAAAGTTACCTACCAAGAACCAACTTTGGAGCGTTTAGAGTTGTAACAATGAAAGATGTTGATGGTGGTGGGAGGGGCACTTAGTTTAAAATTACTTTCTGTTATATTGCTAATGTTGGGTCCCTAGAAGTGGGACCTTTCTTTTCACCATAATGACACAAGAAGTCACATGTTATCCAGAAGAGCATCTCCTCTGGCTACTATTCCAACCAGGTATTACATGCTATTCTGTGGGATGACCAAAGGAACATAATTAGAAGTTGCACCACTGAGAAGTGTCTTAATGACTAGTTTTGGAGTAAGATGAATCATTCTACATGCACTTCTGATGCTAAAAAAAAAAAAAAATCCAATAAAGGATTAGTTAATGCAAGTGTTCAAGAAAGCCCTAACGATCTTTAGTTTGCTTTTAGACTTCTCACTTTTCAGAAAATGTAGTACATTGAAATACTGTCACTGATAACATGGCTACTGGGCATCACTCAGTAGAGTAGACACTGTATTGTGACTTTTAAGAAGTCCGCTGCCTTGTGGCACATCATTATTACCTTAAGTGACAGAGGGCAAAAGCAGAAGGATGCAGGGTCACAACTGTGAGCCAAGAAGAGTGCTCCATAATTCCTGATGAGCTTTCTGGAAGATTTATGTGCACACAGTTTTATGCAACATAAATATTCTACACGTTAAAAAAGTACCAGTCAAACTCCCTGGATACACATTCTAAGGCAAAAAAACCCCATCTAAAACTCAGCGTTTTACGTTTACTCACACGTACTCAGGGCCTCAGTTTCCCTTTTTTAAATTGGGGAAGGGATAAAACTGCTATAAGATTTATACAGGGTATAAGATACATGGATCTAAATCCCTTATTTTAGGAGTAATCTTTGCTATGAAAGATGCTGTATTACCAATAGTGCTTGCAGGCAATTAAAATTGTTAATATTCTTTGTATTGTACTTGGTGTACAGCTGCCTACACCTACAAACACATGAATCATGGTCCTCTAATTCAGTTTGCTGCAGTGAAACCAAGAAGATATTAACATTCCAATAAAGAAAAAACCTCTTAATTCACTACTTATATTTAATGAAATAATTTCTAGAATAGAGACAGTGTTGGCACTGGAGGGAGAATCTGCAATACTTATTTCTGCTCCTGATCTACTGTGTAACCTTGGGAAAGTCACTACAGCACTCAGTGCCTCAGTTTCCCCACTGTTTCATATGGAAATAACTAGAAGAAGCAACAGGCTGGAGCTTTAAAGTTGGATGACATTCACCTCAAAAGCTTTCAGCATTTCCATTTTAAAAGGCACTGGCTTTTAAATATTTATATTTTAACAATACAATAGTGCCTTGATCCAAAGACACAGGTAGATGGCTTGGGGCTATTAAAGTGATGAGCAGGCCTCCAAGAGAGCAACTATCTCATTCTCCTTTATGTCCTAGAGTTAGTTTATGCAAGACCTGTCTTGCAAATACAGAGCAAAGCATAAAACATTTATTTCTTAGTTTAAAGCATGAATTAACTTACCCCTTAGAGAGGAAAATCCTGCATTTGAACTGCTTTCCCTTTTCTCCCTTAAGTTATTACTGACAAGCTAATATCACAAAGAGTGATCTCATGCAATGGTTTGAGTAATGCAAAGATAAGGTCTATCTTTGTGAATTCCAGTTTAACCTCTAGGTCTACCTTCTACACTAAGACTGGGACTCCACCCCTCTACACATTCTCAAGTCATCATTTCAATTTATCCAGACATAAATGATTTATAGTGGAATTCAGAGAATAATTAAGCCCCAAATCTAATCATTGTTTTAACTGTGATGAACATTCATTAGATTTTTTGGTGTCCTTTGTTGTTCTTATTTTTCTTGCTATGATACTTATTCACTTTATTTTTCAGGAAAACAATCCAGTATTATAGACATTTGGCAAAAATATTTGTAAAGCCATACTACGAGTTTAGTATTTCTCCTAGACAAAGCATTAGCAGTTGCAGCTGAGACCCTTTATTAAATTCAGTGGTACAGTATTTCATTTTAAGAGCTTACAGTACATGATTCAGCTACATATCAGTGGAATAATATGTGAATAAATCCAGATTTTGCAAAATAGCTGAAACATTCATATGATCCCTGCCCTGATTTCAGTGCTTGGTTCCATTTTCATTTGAGGTATACTTCATCCCTTAACAGCAATTTGAAGAATTTTATTATCTGTTGAATTTGGTTGCCGGTCAGGTGGTGAGCTGGGGTCGCCACAACAGCTGTCATTTCAAGAAACCCCACGGTTTCTACTGTTGAAATATCACTATGCCTTATTTCTCTCACCGAACCCTTCACTGCAGCCTGTATTTTCATACCCATTTGGACATACAGCCAGGGTGGAAAAACACGCTGCTGCTTGAAGATGTGGCAAAAAAATTGCAGCCCAAAACCTTACTTGTCTGGAGCGTATTTCTCCGCTCGGTTTCCTCAGCGGGACTAGGGAAGCGGCGGAATCCAGCCCTGCAGGGAGTGCATTTTAGACAAAGCAGTACCTGTGAACATCTCTCTCCCTCTGGTGGCTGCAGAGCATAAGTAGATGGTCTCTTTCTGCTTATTCACATCTATTATTCACAGATAAATCCCAGTTATAGGAAACGTATCACAGAGTCAGGAAAGGCCACCGGAGAACAACACTCCACACTCACTCCTTCCCCGCACTCATGAGTATCCATCCCCACAATCAGCCTGCTTTTCTGTCCCCCCCTGCCCTCCCCCCATTTGAAACAACTATTCTTTCCGCCAGCTTTTGTTCATCTTCGCACTTCCTTCACCAAGCTGCTTATTCTTGGGAACATGCTTTGTATACAGAAAGGAAAAGAAACTACATTCTTTTATATGTGATGCCTCTGTGAAATCAGAGTTGAAATGGGAATTTTGTTACGGAACTTAATGGGCATAGTATTTCTCACTTATTCATCCATGTGCATTTCATTTCTTCTAAAAGACACACAAGCTTACTAAAAGAGACAATTGCTCATTTACGGAAAAAACTGGCTGCACCCATATGCTGTGTGTGCCTTAGTCCATTCATCTTCTTGTAAACCCAGGCAAATCCTGCCCCACACTGAAGACGCCCAGAGAGCTGATGGCCTGGCTGCTGGGACACAGTATGGCTTCAAATCGTACAGGGACTGTGCTGGGTTCTGCTCAAATTCCAAGCAGGTGTGATCTCAGCCACATTGTCAGGATTACAACATTTCTTGGTGCATTTTCAGTACACTAACACAATATGTATTTAAAAAAACAAGGACATATAAATTCCAAATGCCTATACAGGCATTTGCTTTATCTGTATAAACTCACTATAAAAACAGTGAAAGTCTTTCAAAGTATTAAGAAACAAACTCATAGAACCATTCGGTAATAAACGAGAGGGAGTACACAGTATGTGTGTGTTTTTCACCCCTTTTGGCTCCACTGCTGTGTTGCTTTCCTTATATAACTGTTCTAGTTAAAAGAACACTCCTGACCTAAGAAAACCTACGTCAACCTTATAATTTTTTGTTAAATACATGGTGGTCATCCACAGGTTTAAAAGTAGTAAAGAGTGGGCATTCCATATTTAACTCTGAGTCACTCCATTGTATGTCACGTAGAGACAACTGCTGGCAGACTTTGCAAAGACTTTTTCTGGATAAAGTACTTACTGACAGAAACCCCGACAACTCCAGTGTGTCCTCGGGAGCATGCCCCACTCCCTACAATCGGCGCTTACACCGTATGTAACCTGTTGCTTTCGTGAAACTTATGTTTTCAGGACTGTGTCCCTAGAGAACTTCACTCTCTCAGGAGAAAGCTTTATTGAGAAAGCAGCTGAGCAGCTCTGCTCCAGGGGTCTTTATAAACAACAAACAATACATATCCTCTTCAGAAAGGCAGCGTAGACTGTCTACCAAATGTGTCCTACTCCCTTCAACACCAGTATTTCACTTCAGGTAGGCAATGGTGTTACTCTTAACTACAAAAGATTATATAATTCATGCATCTGTGTTAAACAGCCCAAATTCATCTGCTTCTAATGAAGAGCCTTACAATATGAACAAAAACCAATTTCAATTTTGAAATTATAAAAGCAGGAAATAAAGTCACTTCAACATCAAACCACAGACTTTGAAACATCATAGAGAAATCTTGACATCTTACATAGATCAACTCCCTCTTTTACAAAAGTACTGTGTGGCCCCTCTCTACCCCTTCCCAGCCCATCTTAAGCAAGTCTTTTCAGGACTGACTGAAATGGCATCATGGAGAAAAGCAGTTTGTACAAAGACCAATTGCCCATAAATCTCAGAGGAAACTATTGCAAGTGTAGATGCTTACTTCTTTTTCCCTTAAATACTAGTTTATTTTGAGAGTCAACTCAATACATCTGGATTTCCTGGCTAGGATGGGACCTGGCTGCTGCAGAATTGCTCTCTCCATCAGCCTGCTGTATAGCCCAGAGGCACTGGCTCAGTGTGTGCCTATTTATCAGATCATAAAATATTTTAAGTTACCTCTATGCCCCATAGATTGGAGCGCTGGTTTATGAACACTGGTATATATTGATTTTGGTGAAACTGAGTTATATCAGCTGAAAATCTAGCCCCATCTCCAAAACTGACTGATAAATATCAGTACTATTCTTGCTTAAGTTCTCCGACTTCAAGCATTGTTTCAATTTCCTGATTCAATAATCTCTCTTCTCTACACCTGACACCTAGGGTGGCTCACACATCTATGCATATAATATTGTACAGTCAGGAGCACAGATGGTCAAGGAACAGGATTTGATTTATAGCCACTTATCTTAAAAGTAGCTGCATAATATAAATACTTGAGTTTCTCAATACTAATACCAATCCCTTCCTATGGGACACATTTTACTTTTCAAACAGTGAATTGTTCTGTCTTTATCAGCTGCAAGTCTGACTTCACATCAAAAGTGGTGCCCTTGCCAGTCAGGAAAGGCTGCCTGAAACATAAATAGGGTGAAAACAGCATCTTCCAGTTTTCCTATTCCCTGACACCTGCCCGATGAAAATTTCTGGATCGCCATTTTAAAAGCTAGAAGCTAATACACATTTTTGTATCTTGCTTATCAAATGCATTTCCAGAAATTAGAAACTAAAAGCACAGTGACTCAAACCCAAAAGCTACCACAAAGCCACGCTATTTAAAGCCTGCGCAAATCAATGAAGAGATATGATGGACTTCAACTTGAACGATTTGTGAATAGGGGAAGCTAACAGCCATTTCTGAGGGCAAGGGTCTGTACTTCTGCAAAAGCCTTCTAAGAATCTTTAACTTCCATGTAAATATCTCCATAAGATGGGAACACAATCATCCATACTCTCAGTTTAAAGTCCACTATGTAGACCTGAGCATATGCATGTACATATACAGATGCCTTCTCTCTATATAAACACATAAAAAGGCCACGCAAACATTTCATCTCTTGAAAGAGGAATATCCAAATCACCCCTCTACTGTCCCACAAGTTGACAGAGATTGTAGCATGGTGAGAGATTTGAATGTCTTGGCTTCCACCTGACTTATTACAGAATTTTCCATGAATGCGCAGCTCCATGTGCTGTTAGAATTTCTCTTTCCACAGAACTGTCTCCAGTACAAGTGAAATCTTAGTTTACAATATCTCCAGTTAAAAAAAAACATAGGAAGTAAACCCGTATTTTCCCTTCCTACCCTTTCACTAAAAATTTACACTTTATGAGTGTATTAAGCATAAAATAAATTAAGCATTCAATTTGATGAGATACTTTCCAAATAACTAAAAAGATATGTCTGTCTCTGTTGCTGAATTTCCTGTTTCTGTACCCCAGGGGCAGCTGTGGGCCCTGCAATATTTGGTCAAAAGCATAAGAACTGTTTTCTGCAAGCTTTACTAATTTTCAAGCCATTTCCTGTTTTCCCTTTGCAGCCAAACCCACCCCTTTTGGCAGGTACTGAAATACAAAAACACCCGATTCAGTTTGAGGAAATGTTCTATTACTTCAAAAAAGAGCAGACCCAGAATGACAGCTACAATTTTTCACTACCTGCTTTCAACAAGGCAACTTTGCTTTACTGTGAAGTAATCTTTCAGCACACCACGCTGTACAGAATTGCCCATCTCAATTTTTGAATCCCTTATATAGTGGATTGAGTCTTAGAAAACATCGTATAAGTCACAAGCAGAGAGCGTCCACAAAACAAGTTCTTCTGGAAGTGGAAATAGAAAGCAAATTCTATTCATAGGTTGCATTTTTCATGACTGATGTTTAGGCAGCTTCTTTTGATAAGTAACCCAAAATCGAAGAAACCTTCCGTCTGCTTTGAGACAGTAGAGCCTCGGTGTGCAGAAGGGACAAGCATGCACAGGCTCAGGCAATTTACAGGAGCTCTGCATGCTTGGCACTGCTGAACATCAGTCCTAGAAGACACAGGTGTCCTCAAAGGGTTTCTAAAAAAATCAAACACAAAAAAAATAAACTATCAATTCTGGTAATATGGCCCTAAAAAGTTTAGACCTTGATATATATAGTTCCTTGTGTTTTAGAGATAGCTTTAATGAAAAGGGGAATCATTCCTGAGATATTTCAGGAAAATGGCAGTAACTTCGTTGTCATCTGAGATAAGTACAATTAACAGATTCATGCTACACCTGGAGCTCTGTAACAACAGTCCCTTCTTCTCTCCAGCCCATTTACCCCAGAAGCTGAATCAGCATTGTCCCCAGAGTTCACTGTCACACTTTGCCCTACGTACTATCCCTTACTTTCTGGATCATAGTAATGTTCACTTGCAGGGGCAGGAAATCCAGGGCTAGGTTTTTGCGGTGTAAATGAATTAAATGTATACATACAGATTATTTCATTGAGCAAAGAAATGCAATCAATTCCAGGATAAACTGCCAAACAACTTGCCGATTATAAGGCCAAACCAATACCAGAGACAATCATAAAGCACTACACTTGCAGAAGAGCATACTTAGGCAGACTGACCAGCCCTAATACTGCAAGCAACCATACACAGTCACACACAGTCAAAGAAATCAAGCTGCCTACATTTACACCCGGCATGACATCCATCTTATCAGCAGAGTTATACAGAATCAGCAGCAAGGCTGCCCTTGCTGATACTGGAGTTGCTGTTTAAAGGCCCTTTATGACAACGGGGAGTCTTCCATTGACTTCAGTGCTCCCAGGTTCATATTGCAACATTGACTGATTCAGAGGAAAACATATCATCCCACACGACTTCTGCCACTGAGGCGTAACACTTTGCAGGATATAGTCACTATTTTTCTACTCCCCCTGCTATGTTTCATTCTTTGCTCTTACTGAACTAGAGACAGCCTAAGCCTCTCACAAGGCTGTGCAAATGACTGATACAGTCAGACGGAAAGAACAGATTATGAAATGAAAACATAAGGGCTGCTTGTACTCTAGACCCTTTCCACCTCCTCCCTTAAACCACTGTGATTAAAAACACACTGAGTTGCCTGGCAAAAAAAAAAAAAAAAAAAAAAAAAGAAAAAAAGGAGGGTGACCCTCATATGCACTCATATCCTGGCAATTTGTGGGAATTGTCATAACACACCCAGAACAAAAAACCAAATTACAGCATCCCTGCATAGACCTAAACACCATTTCATTACAACATTTGAGCACATACGCAAGCCCACTACCCATCAGCAAAGACATACACTTACATATCAGTATATGCTTACCTTCTATTGTTAAACAAATAGACCACATAATTAAGTGCCGCTTTAAACATAGATGGATTGTTAAATCAGAACCTTAGAATAACGCGTTTATTTTCACAAAACCTAGTGTCTTAACAGAATTCTCATACAGTGAACTACAGGTTCATTAAGAACCCCTTACTTCAGTACAGTTCAGAGGAAAAACCGCTCCCTCACCTCTCTCTGGCTCCATACCCTCTCCCCCAAGCGTATACTGGGTCTTCTGAAAGAATTTTGTTGATGTTTTAAATCAGAGGGCTCAGCAATGGCTCCCAACCTTCACCTCCGTACTCAGCAACATGCTGTCCTCACTAGAAGGCATGTTCCTGTCATGGTTGTCCTTAAGGAATAATTTCATCCCAAGATGACAATTAAGACATTCCTAGCTTTTTCACTAACTAACTTGTTTTGCATCTGCAAGCAAATTTATTTCCCTTTGTTGCACTTTGATACCATGATAGAAGCTGATTTTAAGTTCTCCATAATTCAGTAAATTTGCTTAAAGAGTTTTTCTTTGAGGAACCAGCTGGAGCAGGAAAAATAGGCTGATATAGGAGAAACTATTCCTTATTGAGAAGAATAATAATGTTGGAAAGTATCAAAGTAGCCACTGGAACTTGGACATCTGATTCCTGAAAGCTCAAGAGCTCCAGTTCTATACCTGGAATACAGTACAGGTTAAGGAAGAAATTATTTAATTCAGCAAATAGCTTATCCTTCTTTAGAAAGGCTTATTCCTAAACCTGAGGCGAATTTGTTTATATGAATAATCATGAAAATGAAAGGTCTTCAGAGTACCTTTGAAGAAAATTGAATGAAATCCTAAAAATATCTTTTTTGTTCCCAATGAGAATTTGTTAACATTAAAAAGTCACTGTTTGTTCCAGTTTGTCTTTCATAGTGCACTACATACATCTTTTTCCTGAAAATACATACAGAATTCCAAACGTTCCATTCTGATAAGGTAAAAAATTATTTGGTTTATTTTTCAACATAAGTTTCATTAGAACTGACATACTCCCCTAGCAAATTGCAGTTTCATGAGTGGCATTTCCCAAAAGCAAACATTCTTCAATAAATTTGAAGCAGCATTATCAAAGAATAATCAATCCCAGATTTTGAGATTCAAGACACACTGGAAGTTAGTATATTGGGAATATTTATTTACTGGTTTTCTAAAGACAATAAGCCAATACTGCCTGTTGTTTCTTTGCATTAGCATTAACTGTTTTCATCCTACTCTCCTAAGGATCTTCAATACAAAGAACACAATTATAGCACCATAATTTATATCTGTAGCTAACAAATTCCTTTGGCACTATCACTTTCAAAAGTAAAGAAAAGCCTCATAGAAGGTGTTGCATTTCCCATCCACAGCCCTCCTGACATCCCTGTATCACTGCTTACGTTTAGACTTGCTGTGCTCCTTTACAGCGCAAAGTGTTGTGTGGTCTTAATGACAGCTCTGACTCACATCCACTGAGCAAAACAACCAGCCACGTTTTAGCATTTTTTTGTTTTTAAAAGATAAAACCTCTCCCACAAGTCCACCCCACTCTTCTTCAGAGGTTACCTGCTCCACAACTGTCAGCAGAAAGAAAACAAATCTATGCTTCTGCTGCTATGCTGCAGAGTCTGATGTCCTAGCGCTGCAGGACTTCAAGGTACAGAAACCAAGGGAGAAGGTCACACACTTCCTCCACTCAGCTGTGCGGCACACCAGTATAGTTAGTTCACATGTGAAGACTGATTAAAATCCACCACATCCCTAAATAGATGTAAATCAGCCCAAGACAAAGATTAATATGAATCACTGCTCCCCAAGTCCTGCTTCAGCCCCAGTTCCTGCCTAACAACCATCATTTCTGAGAAAAAATATCTGTTACAGATGTCGGTAGAGTGTTAACCCAGTCTTGCTATACATGCCATGCAACGCTGATGCGCAGAAGCATATACAAGAAAAAGTAACTACTCTCGTACCGACGATTGTACAGCTGTACTACTAATAGTTACATACGACAAGGAAAAATCCTCTGTCTCTGCAGGGTGATATTAACACACTGAGGCCAGCAAGCCTGTGGGCAGAGATAAATGCTAGAATATGGCTAGGATGTCACTTGAGGACACGAGCTGAGAGAGAGACTTAGACATGCAGAAAAACTCAGACAGTATTTACTGCAGAATTAAATAACCTGTCCTAAAACTATTTCAGTATCCCTAAATGCACATTCACTACCACACTTGCTTAGATAAACATGGGGGCTCACTTTGAAATGAAGAAAACATCAGTTCACCGCTGGAAATAACAGCAAAAATGTCCTTAGTGTTGTTCCTTAAATATTTAAGGACAGTTTGCAGAAGGGAGGGAACTCCCTCAGCACCTCGCTCTGCCTAAATACCCTTTCCCCCTTTGCTAAATAAAAGTCTTCTGAAAGCCACAACAGCTCTGTAACTTTAAACCTGGGCTGAGATCATAATTTTAGTACTGACCAAACAGAGTGCAGAGGGCGGGCCTGGCTCTTCTTTGAGGACCACCTTAGGCATGCTCCCACCCCTTGGCTAAAGAAAATAATGCTGACTCCACTCAGTTTTCTTTAGCTGTATAGTTATCATCTGGGAAAACCTTCCCCCTTTAGACTACGGCAGTTAAAGGAATATTTGGAATACCAAAGTATTTTTTGCAGTGATTTCTTTTCGTGATCTCAATTCTCCCCCGGCTCTAAACAAATTAATCAGAATTTGAATCCATCTGGTCTCAGGATTGGAAAGCTATTCTCTAAGCAGATCAAAGATGTTTACCAAAGCTCAACTCTTCATCTTCGTTTTAGGGAGTGTGCCTTTCATAGCACTTGCTGAAGAAGGTAAGAAGAAACTTTGGTTAAAATTATTTCTAGTAATTTCCTGTAATTTAACAGTTTGTGTGTTTCCTCATAGGCAATATAGTTGCTCTGTCCTGTTTATAAAGCTTTCTTCTGAATTCTTAAGCTGCTACTGGGCATCTACTATGGCTGTGATCAGGAAAGAAACACATCAAAAGTTTTCAGATGGGCCAAGTTAAGCTCTATTAGAAAAGAATTTTCTGTGGGTGTCTGCGCAAGGGAAGGAGAACAGTACAAACAGTCGGGGAAGGCATTACATCAACAGCCCTTGGGAATGTCCTCAGTTTCACTGGACTATATGCAAAGGAAACTGCAAGCAATAATTTAATTGTAACTGACATTTAGGTGGTGAAACTCTCTATGAAAGTAACTTATAAATCGTTCCATTCAAGAGTTTAGCTTCTGTACTTAGAAACATTACAACAGCTTAGAATTTGAGCCTTATGCAGGGCTTTTCTAATACTAACTTAGCCATAAGCAATGTATTCAAGTGAGGGAAACTAAAACATGAAGAATTGTTACCTAAAACAGATTTGAAGAAGTGTTATGTATCTACTCAGAAAAAGGTTTTGGCAAACTGTATTTATATAATTTATAAAATTTAAAAGAAATTACAATATACACTTTCAGGTAAGTTTAAGTCTTTTTACAGTTAAAGAGAAGAGTCTGATTTATTAACAGTAAATCAGAATTACCCTGAGCACTACTTGATTTCAGGAACATCACATTCAATTTTAGTCTTTCTGCATAGTATTTGACTCATTATGAATGAATTTGCCATCAGGCAGCGTCCCTGATGTATGATGTATGCACAAACAGAAAGTAAAGTATGCCTGTAGTGGTGAAATACAGCTACCGTTGCTATGGAACATGTTCCAAGTACTAGTGCTCCGAGAACAATAACCTGAAACTCAACTCACAGGTCTTCCAAAGCATAAATCTACTTCTCTGACTTGGATTTAGGGACCCCAACTGAAACGTATAACCTGATTTTGGGCTGGTGACAGTCAATATCATTCTGCTGCAAATAACAGAGCTATATCAATATACAGTATGTGTGGCTGTTGGCTTGAAACTTCTAATGGGAATTCCTGGTGTTCTGTATGTCAGAATATGAGGCTGAAAGTTTGAGTTATGCTTCAAAATTTCACAGAAAATCTAAAATCAACAGATATTAGGCAAGTCCCAAATACTGCTTTCTAGGCTTTCTCCAAGATAAGCACTTAGGGCTCACCCAGCTAGCTTATCCTTAAAAAGCATCAATATTGAGTGTACCAAAGTTTAAAGGCATTAAAAGTGAGGCAAAACCCACCACCATTTTACAGAATTACCTTAAGCAGTTTCTAGGATATCAGCATTACAGGAAAAAAGGTCTTTTATCTTAAGGCTTTTGGGGAATTTTTAAGCATATTTTCTCTCAACTCAGAGAAGGAGTCCAGCAATGATCAGGTTGAAACCCTACTAGCCAGAAAAATGTCAAAATATTTCCTGCTTGCAAGACTCTAACTCTCTTTTATTACTATTATAGTTTGCATTGAACTCCACAGTTGGCTCTAGACCATGGTTTACAGTATTTAAGGCTTTCTGTGTCCTTTTAGGTTTTATGACTTCACCAATCATTTAGGATAACTGCCAAAGGATACACCAGAAAAAGAGACCAGATACAAAATAAGCAAGTCTCAACTATTTAGCATGCGTATCACCGCTGTTTACCAATAACCATCAGCAACCTCAAATTAGAACTGACTTAAAATGACAATGCCAACTTCAGCTGTCTGTGACGGCACTGACAATGAAGATGGAGAATTTTTTTGGCTTGTATAGTACTAGGTGGAGGGAGTATATTCAGATACCTCAACTCCTGCGGCAGACAATTTGGCCTGATGATTTTAGAGAAAATAAGTCTCCTTATCAGATTCTGATACCTCTTAACCCTGATCAGGCCATAAATAAATCTGCAGCTACCCTTTTGTTATATTCGGGCACTCCATTTTCTGCCTTGAGATTGAATCAAGAAAGGCATGTTTGTTGCAATCAGGAAGCATATTTCCAAAAGGATATTATTATTGGTTCCAAATTCCTCCTTGAATCGCCAAATAAATTGAATTCAGCTGTTGATCCTAGTTGTAAGCACAGCATTTTTCCCCTTCCAGGTAGTTATCCACAATTTGAGTAGTTTCATTAGTATCTGCTGTGTTTGAGTTGCTGCAACTTCACGAAAAAGCCAGAGGCACAGAAACCATTTCAGGACAAACGTGAACCAGAAATTGACTGAAAAATCAGTTACCACTGACCCAATAAAAGGACTACCAGCCAACCTATGAACAACATTTCAGTGAAAACCTATGAATCTCAAGGGCAAAGTCAGAAATGCTTAAAGAGTCTTTGCTCATAGAGAACTTGCAAATTACATCTAACATCAGTAAGTTAAAAATTAAGATTTCTGTTAATTTCCTGGATTTGTGCCACCCTTAAGAGGAATTTTTGGTCCTAGTCAGCAACGTGGTTTCCAAAAGAAAACGATAAAAGCTCCTTTAATTGGGTAACATAAAGCAAGACATAACAAAGCTGTAAAAGCATTAACATACAACACTGATGTGGAAGACGAGAAGATCATTAACTAATTAATTTCACTCTTCATACGTGAACTTTCAAAGAAAATCAGTGGCAGAAATTAGCAAAAATACAGAAAGAAAACCTACTAACAAGTCTTACATTACTGTCTACTTAAAAACAAATAGAGCATGCATGAATGTGTTTAATCTATTCATGGTTTAAATCCTGACTGAAACAGCCAAGTATTTTGTCTTTCTTACAACCAAGGACAGCCCTGAGCACTATACAAGCTGATGAATTTTCAGACTACAGCATTTCCTATTGAATGATTAGCAGATATATTTGTTCTTCTGTGATCCTGTTCAGCATAGAAAAACTCAAGCAAATCTTAGCACACAGCTTCAGACCAAGTAAGTGGAAATGGAAGTTGGCCTAAAATTTTTCTGGGCACAACATTAATCAAACAATTAAAAGCACAAGCATTCAAATGAGTGCTTTACAGAGGCACCATTTCCTAATTTGAAACCTTCTCCATGGTGCAAGTATCATTGCAGAGAAGCAGATTACTCTATTGGCTGTCACATAACATGAAAAAAATTAATATGATTGTTAAACAAGTTACCACATGTCACTTGAGCTGTATCAACTGTCCACATGCCTAATCTTACCTAGAAGCAAATACTAGATTATAACTCCTTATGCAAGTCTCAATTATCAAGTTTATACTAGGTCACGTTACTTTACATTTGTTTTGGACTAAAAGTAATCACACAGACAGGATAATTCAGATGAAAAGTGTTTATATGGTAAGAAGGGAAATTGAAGTTTACAGTCAACCATGAAAGATTAAAAACTTTTCTATGTTTTTAAAAATCATAAAACCCAGAATTGTCAAAATCACAAGAAAGGACTTTTGAAAAAGTATCTTGATTTACCCAAACCCTGTTGCCAGTTCAGTGGCAAAACTAAACAATAGTCATGCAACTCTAAACTCTTCTGAAAATCAAATTCTGTAACTGCTGGTAGTAAATACAATGAACAACAAAATGAACAGTCACACATGACTCCAAATGGGAGCCAGTTGTCCACTAAATGAGCATGACAAAACCTTTCACCTTATATCTGGCTGCATCATAAATGATGAGTGCACTTGCATGTGTGTCCCCATAGATGCCTCTTGTGAACTACATTAGCATGATACGAATCTCGCTCTACATGTCCAATACCCAAACCTTAATTATCACAAAAAAGAAGAAAATCATCTTACTGGATCTCAATTACTGGGTCTGCAAATTAGCGAGTCTGTATTTTGCAGTATCTTGGTAAAAGACCAGCAGAGAGCAGACAAAATTTGCTTTCTCTTCATCGGGAAAGCAGAGACACTTGCCCTTCTGTATCTCAAAAGGCAGTTTCTGAATCTGTGTAGCTTTACAAGCAAAGGAAATAGTCATATTTAAAAGCTCACAAGTGGACCTTTCATTAACTCAGGCTGCACAGTGAAATCTGGAAAGAGAGGCCAGATTCTCAGCTCCTGTAATTCAACGGTTTCCACTGGACCCATGCATTTACCCCAGATCTAGTACTGCTAAATCATCTGCAAAAATCAGCAGCTGAGAACCTAGAGAGATAAAAGAGCATTTTAATAGATAATAAAAAACAGTAAAGGAAGGATAGCCCACAGCATGCAGGCTGTTGGGCTCTGACAGAAGCATGCAGTGTTTCCTCCTTGTGTCATTTGAGGCAAGCCATACATACATGCATACCACAGAAATAACTACTGTTTGCCCAGCTCTAACATATGGTCTGTCTCAGTTACACATTTGTTTTGTTGGTTTGTTTGCTTTTTGTCTGGATGCAGTCAGGGACTACGGGATGGAACCCAAATGCTGCCAGGTCCTGCTATTGATTGCATCCCAGATCCATGCTGCAGATGGGCAGCCTCTAAAAGGGCCTCCCTCCGATTTGTGTGTGCACATACCAAACCCTCAGTTTGAATTAATGTTGCAGCAAAACTCACATAGCTGTTTGGTGCACAATTTGCTATACAGCATTTCAGAAAAAGATGTAGGATTGGGAGTAGAGGTGTGTTGGGATGTTCTAAAGAGAAACAAATGAGAAAAATAAGAGACAAATTTACTATTGATTTCCAACTCAGTCTCAGAAGCCTTGCCAAAAACTCTCAAAGGAAATAGAAACTGTGATGCTGAGCACATTCTCACATTGCTTTATGACTTCCTCATGTTTTTCCATCTTTGTATTTGTTGATTACAAACACTACAACATCCAACATAAATTGCATAAGAATAATCCTTTGTGACAGCACAATTCAGCTGTGTACACCATTTCAGGCAAACATGTACTCTTTTACAAGGGCTTGAGTAGTATATGAGCTGCTGCCAAATCTGTAAAGGGGACACACTTAATTCCAAGTTAATATTAAAATGTTTTTATGACTATGAAACCCATCCAAATATTAGCTAGTATGTTGTTAGTTAGTATGAAAGTCAGACTAAACATGTTTGAATGGATCTTGCTGTGTGGCAATATAAAGCAGCTAGCCAAAAATCATTCTGTGAACAAAATTAAATCCTAACCAGTTTCCAGTTATAGTGTTAGCATGCATGTTTCAAACAAATGAGTTAAGAATTGGTCATGCAAACAGCTCCACTGGCAGATACAAAGGGTTAGTAACCTTCGTCAAGGCAGCTGTGAAAGGGCATATGGCTATAGCCTCAGAGTTTTGGGAAGGAAGTGATTCAGGGAAAAAGATTAGTTTATTACTGTATTAGAGGTCACTTCTTAATTCCTTTTGTTTGCATTTGCATATCCCAATATTTGTATACAGATTGCCTTCTGCTGCACGCCCCATAAAATCTGCTGATCCATTACACAAAATTTTGTACTTTTCTCCTTGTCTTAGCTCCAACACTCATTCTTTGTCAGCCATGCAACGATAAACACAGTACTGTAATGCTGCAGTTTAGGTGCCACTTACAGAAAGATGCAAGAGAGACTTATACCTTGATCACAACTCCAACCTTGTTGCCCCAATCAAACCCTTACTGCTCAGAAAAAACAAAGAAATTGCTAGTAAGACTGCAAACAGGGCAACAGGGTGATGGGGCAGCAAATATCAATAAGGTGGGTTTATCCCACATTCATGGGATAGCAAATCTGAGGTCAGTGTACTTATCAGACAAGAAATCGGAGATTGATGCAGCAAGATTATTAAAAGTATGAACCTTAGAAGACTCATCACTAGTTCCGCAAGGAATATTTTTAAAGGAATATCCCATAATGGAGTTAAACAGTCTCTTCCTTCTTAATGCCCACAGCTCTGTGGCCGACTTTATCATGCGTAAGAGAAAGCTTAGTAAGTTACCACCTTTTCCTCTTGTGGCTTTGTTTCATAACTTTGGTTGTGGGTCATACACATACAGTAAGCACTTGAAGAGCAGTTACTTTGCTCTGTATCTGCCCAGTTAAAATATATTCTGTTTTGCTTTTCTGTAGGTATACTATGTATGGGCAATGTAGAATATTGTAACATTCAGAAGACATGTGATTTACTTCAGAAGCAGCCGAGTGGTTCTTCGCTACTTGGCACTGTAGATTTAAACCCTGGCTTTGTTCCTTTGGCTAAGCCAGCCACAGCAATAGAAACCATCTGTAGTAGGGTGTGGTGACCAAAGGAAATGTTTCTGACAATTCAGCAAAACATTGTCATCATGAGCTACATGGAATACCTGAACAAAGTCAGCCATACTTTAAATAAGGTTAAGCCAAATCCTTCCGTGTGCATCAGGACCATTTTTCAACTGGCAGATATTTTCCAAAGTTCATGGTATTTTGTCATCTAGTTTCCTTCATTATACAAAGCAAAAAGCTGTCAGTCTTTGTGTAAGAAAACTGCAGCAAGCACTTCAGCCTTTAGACAGACAGTACGTACTTTCTCCTGAACAACAGAAAATCTAGACTCTTAAACATATGCCAGGGCATTTCTTTATCATGGCATGATATATTACTCCAACTTCCAGAAAGAATTAACAGAAACTGCCAATGCTGTGGCCCCAAACAGGCTAAGGATACTGCAGATGTCATGAATTTTGCAGGAGCCACAGGTACAAATGAGAATTTCAGTTCTCAGTAAGAAACTTCCCCGCCTTTCTAAAGTCTGAAAATTTTAACTATCCAAAGTTCAGAAGGCAAAACCCAGAATTCACTACATTATATTCTTCAAACCCTCAAATTTTCCAAGTACAAAAAATTTTGTAGCCTGGATTCGGCAGTGTTGAACCATTTCACAAGAGAGACACTTAAATGCTTTTTTTGGATACCCAAAATGCTTAAGCAATTATAGAAAAATAAATGAAAACTACTTTCAGCAAAAAATACGCTGATGAGGTAGGCTTTGGACCTGACTGTGGAATATGTTTAAGTTGAGAATGAAGCCAAATAACAGACAAAATGGTATTTGAAAGCTACAGAGCTGCTGTTGAGACATTATGTATTCAAAAGGCAGATACCTTATCAAATCATACATTTTTGTTAAATTTCCACCACCATGAATAAAAGTTTCCACTGAACTACAACTGAACTAGAGTCCAATAAAGAGATACTGAGTTTAGGACTTACTTTGGTCACAACCAAATGAAGGTCTGTGAGTAAAGAATGCTTCCTCAGAAAGGGAATTACTGTATCAGGACATAAATGCTGAGTAAAATATGGCCAGAATAGGATGGCTAACACACACATACCTACACAGTCCTTCAAACACCACCACTTGGCCTGTAACAATTCAGGAAGCAGATACTGAAAAACAGTCAACTCCAGATTGTTAGCTCAGTAATATCTCAAACAAAAGAGTGACACCTCCCAAGTGACCTGCTCCACTAAATGCTTTCCCTTGCTTTTCTAGAGAAGCATTCAACAAAGCACCTATCTAGCACAGCTGGATAGGATAAAATATGGTATCAATAAGATACAGCTAAAATTAAACTTGAATTTTAAGTTCAAAGCTTTTGTTTGATAGTTAACTTGCTATTAATTTGTTTAGCTGTTACAAATAACTGAAGCTGTTTTTTTTAAATAGAAGCAGAGGGGCAATGAGCACTGAAGATTATTTCAGTTCTTGCTAGGGGGAATCCGTTAAGGTTAGCCATTTTTACCTACTGGTCTCTTATTGCAGAAAGGGAAACTCATTCTATTCTGAGGGCTTCCTGTTTCACGGACTAAGCTAAAACACAGGCTTACAACTGGCTTTGCCCACTAGCGTCTGGGTTTATTCAGACTGCTGGGAAAGAAACAAGATCCTACAACATTTTTCATCTTCAAAAGTATCTTTGTTGGTTTTGGAGGTACCTGAAAGAAATGCTAATGAACAACAATCTTACAACTCCCTCTCCTTTCCAACACAACCACTGTGCTTTGAAAGCAACCCTAAGAGGTTTTTCTAGTAAACTGTCACTCCATGCATAACAATGAGTAGTGAGCTCATCTCCCCCTAAGTGGGTCATGGGATGCTTTACCATGGGATGTTTTCAAAGCACTATTAAACTTTTAAAGGCATCAAATCTTCTCCTGGTGTGAGAAGTTGCAGCCTGATAGCAGCTGGGGACTTTGAACTGAAACACACCCAGCTGGAACTTTGGCAGAAAGAGATGTAATGATTAATTCACATCTGCAGCAATGTATAGCTGCAAGCAGAAGAGGCCATAGTGCTAGTTGGAGACAATCATAGCACTGTGAGGCAATGTTTTCATTTACAACCTCCTCTAAGATAGTATTAAGAACATATGCAGAAGCACTACTTAACCCTACAGCTCTTGCTACATTTGGCCCACATCAGATGAAACCAACAAATGACTAAAGCACATAGACCCTTACATCCCATTTACACTCTTTGATGTCAGTGGCATATGCACCTTGTACTGGGTACAGGGAAAGAAGTGTCACATCCAGTAGTTTCTCTCAATTTCATTTAAATATTTTTGACTTTATTACTGCATTCTCTGACAAAGAGTTGTCTAGTATCAAATGTTGCTTCCTAAAAATGCAGTACACTGATAATAACCTCCCAGTTTTTCTTTTGGTAAGGGTTCAGTAGTGTCTGCTTACCTACCACACAGACCACCTCCACTGTCTTGGCCAGAAAAAAACCCCCTGGAAATACAGTCCAGCAAACACAGGACCTCAGCTCAAACACAGTATTACGCAGATTGGACAGGGCTGGGACAAGACCCCCACATTGATAGAAATCAGTTCAATCTGTGAGCTTTAGGAAGTTAATAGGGGAGCCATATTGTTCCAGTTTCCCATTACAGTTAAGGAAAGGCAGCATTTCCAAGGATGACCCAGATCTCAGGTGAGCTGAATTACCTTCTGAAGTATTTATCTTTCCCTAAGACTATAAAAGATAAGGGCAGGCAGACACCTTATTTTGGCATCTTTATTAAGAACCTAAAATTAGGCAAGATTAATCTGGGCCACCTACCTTTGTCAATCACTGCACACAATGATTTGCACAGGGCAAATGCACCAAAATAGATTTTTTGCATGTCACTCATTGCCAAGAATCTGCAATAACTTTATCACACAAAGAATAATTATTTCATGTTTCTGTGACATTCACTAATTCTCTATAACTTTGTTCTGTGACACCGTTTCCTTTCCTGCCTGCACTATCAGGTAATCCTTCAGGGATGAAAGCTACTGCCATGCCAAGAGTATAAGCAGCTTCTCTGACTAAGCTGCTTGTTGTTAACATACAAAACTTATTTCACTTTCTACTTGGGGTTTTTCCTCCGGTAATTGGTTTTCTCCATCTGTGCTTATTTTGCAACTAGTGAATAAAGGATGTTTTTTCAGTTCTGACTGGGATTACAAGATAAACTGATGCATATACAATTCATGTTGTTGAGCTCTATTGCTATTTCTTTCTTTACACTTACATTTCTTACATACACTTACATATATTAACATTTACATAGCATCATCCCAATATTGTAATTTAGAGACATTACTTTATAAGCAAAAAATAAGTATTATAAAGTAGTGCTATATCTTAAAATGCCGTGATATTTAGTAGGTGGCTAAATAAACACACCTAAAATCAAGCCTCCTTTATGCTATCTCAACAGAAAATTTTCAAGGCTGCTCACCTGTGGTATTTCAATCAAAAATGACCAATTATTTTTACTATCTAACTTAGAAATATTATTTACCCTGGCCTGTTCTAGTATTTCCATGGATAAGGTGATTTTTTGGGAGACTGGCTGGCTTAATTAGCCACTATATTAGGCCTCATGTTGGCATAACATGGATATACTTTCTTCATCTGTTAGTGCCTAAAGTACTACTTACTTTCACACTCTTTTGGCTCTTAAATAGAAAGTGTATCTGGATTCAGGCTTATAAAGGTATAAAAATATAAAATACTATTTTCTTGAGTAAACATGGAATTAGAGATCTAAGTTTAGATCAGTGTTTAGTCTCTTGGCAATGGAACAATGCTCTCAGTCTTACATTGCTAGAGATGGATGAAAAATTCTTAGTTTGGTTCAAAAATGAGTTTGGGGAGCAAGGAAAAATATTTGCAAGTTTCCAGTAAAATTCATATGAGAGTTTCAAGCAAAACCACGTTTTTTTCCCAATGTCACTGGAAATCCTCTGTATGAAAAATTTCCTTTAAAGTGGCAGGGCATTTGGTTTTTCGTTACTCATTTCAAAATTAAATATTGGGTTTTTCATTTGAAATAACATTTATTTTAAGAGGCAGTTAAAATATGAACAAAAGTTAAATGGAACTCAATTAAAGAGAAACCATTTTCAAGTGATATATGCACAGCTGATCCAAAGTAATGCTACCCTTTTTTCAGTTTTGACTGATACCAAGCAAAATGCCCATTCTTTCTAATTTCAGTCACAGAACAAAAATTCTGTTTACTTGCCTCTATATCATATACAACACAAGTAGGGTGCATTTAGGAGTATTAAAGTCTTTCATAAGAAATAGTCTTACTATTTGGAGCTAGTCTAACCATTCCGAAATAGTCTAACTTCAAATGCAGAGGAGATTATAGTATTTCTAGGTCACTAAAAAAGCAGGTGACATTAGTACAAACAGTGGTAAGATTTAATAAAACAAACAGGTCACAAGTATTTCTCTTACATAAAATATTCAAATGGTACAGTAAACCCCTGTTTTCAAATAACTCATGCGCTGTCCTCCTTCCCAAAGAGATCGCTACACAGCACTACCAATCTACCACTTACTATTTACCAAATTACAGAGGTATCAAACTATCTTGCAAAGGAAAAAAGGATTAGGTATTCTTTGTTCATAATTAACGTGTTAGCAGCTGACAATCGTTACCTTACATACATCATAGGCAAATGATGTGTGAGCATCCAGGGTTTTCTCCAACGCCCCTAAAACTTATCTGCTTTTTGAAGAGAATGAACATGGCTCTCATTCACATAACCTTCAGCTATCATTGCAATATATTTCCTAGCAATAACGTGGTATTTATGCTGAAAAAGCATAAATTGGATTTGAAAACATTCCGACAAACTTCTGCTCTGATTGCTGAAATAAATAGAAGTTCGATGCAAAATCTGAATCCAGGAAAGAATTCTGCAGAAGTTTGAGGGTTTTTTGCCTGAAGTTTTTACTTGCAACAATGTCTATTATTAGCTTTTTGCTTAAATTTAAACATTGGTATCTGGAATTAGCAGAACTCTTATGTGCCAGGCAACATTATAACAAGCAGCCTCACCTAGCTTTATAATCATGGTGAATTAGAAACTCCCAAGAGGTATCATGCTACATTAACATCATACTGTGTGCGGTCATAGTTTTATGAATCAACATGAAACTTAATCAAATTACACTTATGTTTTCAACATTTTCTTCATACTGCCAGTTACCTTCACATATCCATACCTTCCGTGTTCTACCTTGTTCCATCTCATTTTTCCTAGTGATGAAGTTTGACTGTATTTGTAAAGAAAAAACATTGTGTGGGCGAAAATTTAAATGTCTGTTATACCAAAGAGCACAGATGACATATACAGGTCTAGAATAAAAAGGGAGACCTTACATCGTTACCTAAACAATTCAAATTATGGCAAGTAAGGTTTGCAATTCTAGAAAAATCTCTCAATAGATTTGTGGAGGAGTATTTTCTAAACTGTGGCTACACCCATAAACATTAATGATAGTTCTAAAAATAAGGTTGCAGCTGGGACTGAGCTAAAAGATGGGAGAAAGCTCTTACTATTTTAGAAAACGGAAGATGCTTAAAGTAATTTATCCAAATAGATAAGCTAATGGTTAATTTAAAATCTGGAGTAGTCACAGCCACCCGGGGTGGAGGGGGGACTCTTTTCTTAAAAAAAAAAAAAAAAAAAAAAAATCTTTTCTTGGACAAAGTGCTTAGCAACAAATATGTTTCAAGATTGTGCCAGGGTTAAGTGATGTGTACTTAAGCTCTTTGTCCTACAGCTTAGCACAGAAATACGAAGTTCATCCGAAGACTTTTGCAAACCTAAGCATGCAGGGGCAGGGAGATTGAACACTACATAGATCTCATGTTAACAAAATTGAGATGTCAAAGTAGCCAGAACATGTGACTACCAAGTAAAATCCTAACTCATTTTCTAAAATTTTATTCAGCAAGCTCAGTTCTAGAAGGAGAAGAAAGTGCAACAATTGATTTCAGAGACAGAAATGACACAGAATTTGAAGAATTACCAACACTGGTGAGTATCATTCTGAATAAAGGTTCTTTTAAGTTACCCTGATTTCATATCCCTGGTATTGTCTTGTGGCTTAGATTCTGAATAATCATTATGAATTCTAGAGAATAACCTTGTGTTCTAACATAAAAAAGATCTAACACCAATGCTTTTGATTTGCAAGCAATCAGGTTGAAGGTGACAAAAATTGAAAGCGTTTTTGGCAGTTCTGTACTGCAAAAAGCATTCATAACCTGCTTGTTTGCTGCCATTTGCCTCTACTAATTCAGTATCTCTCCATTAGCTTCAGTGAAACCAAACTGACAAACTAGTGTTAAAAAAAACCTAAAAAAGGCAGGTCTGCAATATTTTGCAGTCCTCTCATACACCATTTGTAGTCCTACTGAGAGGTCATCTGATTTAGAAAGCCTCTAGCAGGGAAGAAAAATCAGCTTACCTTTTTTTTGGTCACTATGAACAAGTCAAAGATGACGGGTGATAGCTAAAAAACATCCACAGGGCACGTGACAGACCAAGAAATCTAAATGCTTATTTCATACACGTAGACTGAGTGTACTGAGGTTTTCTCTTCCCTCTTTTTCCCCCCTAATTCTTGTAGTTGCCCACAAGACTACACAATGTAACAAATCTCTTGCAGTTCGGACAACTGATGACCACAGAAAGTGCATTTGACCCAGCTGAAGACAGTAATAATTCCACTGGTTACGAAGCTAACACAGAAAATGTTGATGGTAAAAAAATCTTTCATTTCTGTTTTATTATATCGAAGCCGTACTGCCATCTACTAAACAATATATGGAAAATTCAAATACCATTTTTAAGGTGCTCTCAAAGGTAGCATTGCTGATTTTTGAAAGGGAAAAAGAAGATTTCTTGAAATTACTCCTTAATAATCACTACGCATCCTAACTTCATAACAGAAGTGTGCTGACAAAAGGAACGAGTAGCTATACCATTTTGTTCACCAGCGCACTGCCAGTTCTACCCCAAGGCAGACAGTAACTCTGAAGCCTTCATTTTCTTTTCAGATGATGAGTATAAAAAAAAAAAAAATCAAACAGCTCTCCAGAAAAAAATAGGGTTTTTTGGGGCCAACTCAAAGATCCTCAAATGCACAAAACATAACTGTTACAACTTGGCTGCCCTCTTGATTTTTGCTGAGTTATCTGCCTTAGCTTCCCTGGAGAGACACAAATTACTGTCATGCACATACAAAGCAAATTGCACCCATGTCCATGCAGTAGTCAGTGAGCAGCAGATTGGTGCAAAAGGTTGATAAAGTGCACTAATACCTGTTACCTTATGCCTGCTTAGCTGTCTTCCAGCTTGCTGAGTACCTACACTTTTGTGCCTGATGGTGTACAGAAGAATATTTGGGCACATGCTCTATATAGCCTCATTTGGACCAAAATTGTTCTTAGAGGTTCACTCTTGTGCATACCAGTAAAAAGTAGAGAGCACAAGCATCACAGAACTAAGTATCAGGGCAGAAACTGTAATGGTATCAACAACTGGTCGTAAGTTTAATGAATCTTGCTTTAAAACAGTCAGATGAGCTGTTATGACCAAAGAGGTCTTTGTTTCCAGACCAACTTTTTGATAACTAAATGCAAATTTAACATGCTGTCTAAATAAATGAAGAATGGTTTCTCTGATTTGTGAACAGTAGTAGCTGTTGCCAACAGATGCTCAGAGTGCACTTTACCTCAAGCACAATCTCAAAAATCAGATCAAATACTGGAAGTCTGTGAGACTCACAAGTATGTCAGATTCACCTATCAGAATACAGTAGTGATAAACTTAATTCACACAAAATGGCAGTCTGTCAGTCACATTTCAAGTCAGTTTGTTTTTAGCATAGGCTTTGCTTTGAAACAGACAGTCAAATCAAATCTGGTGACAGCTGTACTTCTACAAACTCCTGTAGTACGTATACGATTTACTACTTCTCCCCTAAGTAGCCTAAGCTAACTACTTCTAGACAACAGCTATGAGCAAACACTTCTCTTTCTTTGGCTAGCTTCTTTTTGAAACTTCTATGTTCTACAGCAGTTTCATATCCCTCAGTAAATCAGACGCATTTGTTTAGAAATTGTATGTGCTTTCCCAGCCTGCTTGCCTCTGCTGAGTGTAGACCTCTCTTGTCTTACCATTAAATAAGAGAAGCAATGTTTAACAGATTTGAATTTTAGATAGAATTTTCAGACTTTTCCTAAAGGATATGCTAAAGATTTGGGATGACATATTTCTAATGAATTAAAAGTAGCATTTGTGTTTCATCTGTTTCTGATGGGGACTCAGCTACAAATTCAATTCCAGAATTAGAGAAGTGTACTAACCAGATTTTGTACAATCTTCCATACACAAAAAACCTACTCAAGGAACTTTTAAACTGACAAAAAGCCTTTATAAATAGACAAAGAATAGTTCAGCAAATACATTGAGAGCAAGGCAAAATTTTATCAGCATAAATCAGTCTCAGACAATTAAAATCTGATTTCCGTCTTAATTATAATTATTTTATACCAGGTATATCCTTACTGATCTTAATGAGATCACATTTAAGTATCACTAGTATATATCAGACCACAATCAGTCCCTTAGATTTTAGTTTCTTTCTATTACTTCAGAGAGCTCTTTGCACTCATTCTCTCAAGCTTTTCATTTGCTCACTCCCTATCAAATGGACAACCTATTACACAGCCCTCAAACCATTGTGATATAGTCAACAAAAGTTTTCCTTGAATATAGCATTATAAATTGGGATGCAAAACTGTACAAAGCAGACTAATTAAGTAATTATTCTCTTTCTGGCTTTACAGGTGGACTGAGTGGGGAACCAGAGAAAACTGAAAAAGGTATTAAACGGAAGAATTGCTTATAAAGACAAGGGAGAACTTAACTGCCAGGCGATACCCTTCTAGAAGGCACTAGCTATGCTCATGCCATTCTTAAGTTTCGGGAGGAGCCACAACCTGCTCCCTGGTCTGCCTCCTCGGGTTCACCTGATTACCATCTCCATAGCCACATCCATGCAGAGCCCTCCAAGCCCAAAGGCAGGCCTGCAGGCTACAAATAAGCCCACGGAATTTACCAAACCTACTTCAGACTTCACAAGATAAGGAAATTTTCCCCAAGGAGTGGGATGCAGCACAACAGTGCCAGTTCTGTCAGTAGCCTCTTATCAATTGTCTCCATGAGAAACATGCTAACATTCCTAATTTCCTCTTTCAGGTGGTCTGGAAACAATTGCACTGGTTGGAATAATTATTGGAATCGTAGTTGCAGTTGGAATCCTTGCAGGAATAATAATTGCTGTTGTAAGGAAGATGTCAGGCAGGTACTCGTAAGTAAATTGCTAATCAGGCTTTTCAAACAAGCATCATCCACTGAGCAAGGTCACAGGAATCACTTTGGAAATTTCTAATGCTTCTATTTTGACAAAATAACTTATTTTCATATTATACAGTGCCTATTGATTCAGCAAGAGCTGCCAATGTGATGGGTGTGATCTAAACCCCCCCACACGCTCCAGAAACATTTGCCAGATACAGCATGGATGCTGTTAAAATATTCATCAGGTGCATGGGTTTTGGATTACTCTAATGCACAGAGGTAAAATTCACTACAAGTATTACAGGACCAACTTCTGGAAGTGCTGGATAACATGTGAACATTGACAAGTGATCTTTATCTTATTATGCTGGACATTTGTGGAAGCTGTTTTGGTACCAACAAGATTCATTGGTGCCATGCAAATCTGAAGTGCTTTACAAACTCCAAAGTAGTAAGAAAACCGCACTACATTCAAACGCTATTCACCCACCATTAGGAGAAAGCAAAATACGAACTGAGAAGAGAAATAAAGCAGCAACAGGGAAGACGAGGAGGAGGAAAAAGGATCACGTAATAACACATTTGGGTAGCTATGAACAACAATAAAACATATGTTTTTTTGTTTTACAGGCCCTGAAAACAGTTGAAACAAGCAGCCATACCATTCTACGCCAGAAAATACAAGTGCTTCTTATTTTATAAGAACTAAAGACTATTCCTGTATTGGTGTGAGAAGATGATCCATGGAAAATATGGTTAAAGAATTCCAGATCTGTGGGGATCCCACACAACTCTAAGGACTTCCCCCCCCCCCCCCCCCAAACTACAAAGTATGGAACCTTTCATAGGATTTTTACTAACCAGGAGTTTATTAGAAGAAAGAAAAAGATTACGCAGTAAGAAAAAACCCAGCAGCAGTAAGATTTGCATCTGAAATATGATTCGCAGGTAATATATGCTAGCTTTTTTTTTTTAAACACTACCCAGGATTATTTCATTACATTTTGTGCATTTCTTAAAAAAACATATCCAGAATCTTTTAAGTGGTTTTGTCTGGTTAAGTGCTTGTGGCATGTTTATCTACCAAATGATGCATCAAAAGGAAGAATTCGCTTCAGAGAGAACCAATATTTACAAATTTAGAAAATACTAGATATCAGAAGGTAAAAATCTTTCCACTGTTGATGGGAGATTTTTCTGCTCTTAATACTTATGTTATTATGTGGCAAAATACAGTAGGCCCAGCTGGAACTGACCTACAAACCAAAAGCCTGCTCATCTGACTGTTGCATCAGGAATTTCCTGTCTTCTCCTGTTGCAGAGACATGCAGGGATTGAAATACACATCCTGAAATAAAGGGTGCTTGGAAAATACCCAGTTTTGATGGGTCACTTTAACCAGTTACTCAGCGTGCTTTAGAGCTGACAGGCAGAAGCTTTTCAATTAGTGTATAAGATTTTTTTTCTTCATAACTGTCTCATTTTCTAACTGTACAGTTGGCTTGTTTGATAACTTGTGCAACACTAGATCAGAATATGTTAATGAGGTATAACACACCTTTGGACTTTACAGCTTTTCTATGGCATATTTAGTGCAGCAGTACCTGAATGCACAGAGTTCAGAGCAAAAGCTTTGTATGTCAAGTGGCTGCAGGGGACAAGCGGCAAGGGTAACAAGTTTGTTGTAAAAGTCATGATCCATACAGTCAGTAATTGTTAAACATGTCAATTTATCTAGATTTCCTTTTCTGTTTCTTTCATGTGCCATGAACTATGATATCAATCCAAGCTTTGGAAATAAAAATTACATTGTAAATTGTCTTATTTTACATTAATTGTTCTTTATTTTCTTTCAAAAACATATGTTTTAAAACTTCCCTCAGTTTTCCTTAATTATTTTGCTATTTGTCTTGTCAGTGCAGTGTCTACAACCAACTCATTGGACACTGATAAAACTATCACCAAAACTAAACGTGTAAGAAAAAGCAATTTAAGTGTCTTTAGTGCAGTTCTTAAGCTCATGCAATGGGGCACTCAGCCTGTGATGACTGATGAGTAGCAAGCTTTATCTTCAGACTGGTCTATGCTGAGAAGAACTGCAGACTACATCCAAAGGCCATGATTTCCAGATACAGGTGCTTTTTTGTCCCATTTATAAAAAGAATCTAGTTTTCTGAAGTCTGAATTTTTACTTTTGTCAATCTCAGAATTAAAGCATATTTGAATACAAAGTTTTGATTTGTAGCTCACTGTCAGTAAATATAGTTGTCTTCAAATTGCCAAGCTCATACTCCTAGTAATACTTTACCTGGGACAGTCATTCTCTTCTTTACCAAAGGAAGATTCTAAGCTAAATTTTCCCACAGGAATGACTTTTTCCTTGAATAACTATTCCCATCACAAGTAGTATCCACAGGTAGGCAGTTTATGAAATTGAAATGTACTTTTATATACCATGTTTTGAGAATCTGCTCTGATAAAATATAATCAAGGTTGTTACATGCAGAGTGACATAAAGCATATATGCACCAACACAAGGATGCAACTAACGTTAAGGAATTTGCCATGTGTTTGGATTTAAGTATAACCCCATGCCATGAAGCTTCAGATACCAGAGCATATGCATCCCAGAATTTGTCCACAGTAGTACAATACCATTGAATAATACATTCATGTGTCACCTCCAGCATAATCTCATCTGGTTTATTTCTACTCACACTCAAAAGCTACATAAAACTGAAGGGAAAAAATAATGATACCACTGTACAAAGTCATGAATGCACTATATAAAAATCTGTAACAAGTTTAAGCCTAGTGTATATCTTAAGTCAGTTCTTTATTAATGCTAAGTTGGTATTGGGCATTTTTAAAGTACAAAATTCAGGGCCAAAAGTGGGCTTGAAGTAGGCTGCAAAGTTTTCACTCCCTTTATTGAAGCCATGGGATCTCAGTTTCACTTATTTTTTAAAGGCATCTTCAACTTAAGTATCAGTAAATTTTTTACCTATGACTCATTGCATTCTGCAGCATTACTCATGTAACAAAGTCATGCAGTTTATCCAATGAATTCTGAAAGTTCTGGTATATTAAATCAGTTATCTTCCATAAAAGCAAGTCTGCAGTCTTACAGATGAGTACATGAGGTCCCGTCCCTGAAATACAATTCACACACATCTTAATACCCTTTCCCATTCCTGTGACTCAGTTCAGTCGAAGACATTTGTTTTAGCTAGAAAGAGTTTAACTTTTTACACTAGCATCCTTTACTCCTGTATTTTAGATTACAGTACTTAAAGGGGACCAGATTACTTCAGGTATTTTGTTTCCAAGTGTCCATACACCCCACAGGTTTTTTGAAAGAGAATTATGTCCAAGTTTCATACATGACTGTTTAGCCACTTGCATGACTTGTTTCATACATGACTGTTCTATCTGCTTGTATGACTTGTAGGAATTACCTAAAAATGCATGTAAACGCATGTGAAAGCAGGAAGACTACAGTTTTTTCTTATTGTGGCAACACAGAATAATAGTAATTTCTGTTACTCTAGATTTGAGTTTCTTGTCTGCACTGGAAACTACCCCATAAGATGCACTTGATGTCTGACCAAGTGTATGCCATATGGAATTATGAATTATTCAACCATTGTAGGGAGTAGCACAGATGTCACCAGTTTCTTCTGCAGAAGCTCAGTTGCTGCTAACTTGCAAATACCACAAAATGAGAAAACTGTTCTTATACTAGTTCTGAATATTGGTTAGCCAGAAGTAACAAGTCCCCATTTGAAAAATGCATAGCATTAGAGTAGACAGCCTTTTGGGAAGTTCAGAGTTTTCCTGAATCATGTACAGAACACCAGCTGAACAGCCTCCATTCTGATCAAGTAAGCTGCGCATCACTCCTACTCCAGAATCTCTCAGTAAGGGCCATTTTAACTTCATATACCAACTATCCAAGTTTTCTGATCTTAACTTTGCCTTTAATAAAACTTGCTTTAAACTAGAGGGCAGAATATAATCTTACGTGAATCAACCCCTAACCAAATGGCCCATGCTCCACTGAAACATAATGGGGGGGCTTCCAGCACTGGAAGCTCTGTATTAAATATTGTGCTATACTAAATCTGATTCTGCAAAAATGTGAAGACATTAATTGCCACTGATTATCAGCTGGAGTACAGGATACTCAGTATATGGCTAAAGAAAGCTAGGGCTCTGAAGAATCAGAAGATTCCCCCATTACTGTGTCAACATGAAGAAACAGCAACTGGTGCTACACCAATACATTTAATATTCTGATGTTTTGTACTGCCTTGCTCCTAGAAATCTCAAGTGTAGAACATTCCATTGAGCTTCAAGCAAACCTCAAGATACAACAGCTTCTTCATAAAAAGCTTTATCATATTTGTTATGTATTTATATGCTACTGAAGAATTCCTAATTTAATTCCTTTTTGTAACTTCATGATACAAACATTCTAGAAACAGAGACTGAAATTCCATGCAGAGGTCTATATTCTAAGTGCAAACTACTACAGCGTTCTGTGACTGAGCTTTCATTGACTTGTATCAACTAGCTTCCCATTACTAGTTCAGGACTTCAAAGGTAGGTTGAACACAAGCTACATGTTTTTTTGGTAGAATTTATGTGGAAGATGGGATCTTCTCTGCTTTGCAAGAAGTCAAACAGCACATTGTCCTAGGGCAAATACTTCTGTAAGCTGAAATGAATGCTCAGTATATGCGCTTGCAGAATCAAGGCCCAAGGTCAGGAGACTTCCTATGCATGAGAACGCATCAGGAAACAACAGCACCATATTTTCACCAGCTGGCAAGGTTTGATTTTTATTCACAGGGAACAACATTCAATATATCAACACTTGCTTTTAACTTAAAGTCCTTACCCCAATCACATTCATTCCTTTATAGTTAGTAACAGTAATGTTCCTTTTTTCAGCTTGGCTTTGAGTCATGAATGTGGCTCTCCCTAACAGACAAGCAGGCACCAGGCTTCCTGTGAGAATGCCAGATGTCACTAAAAAATATCATAAACATAGTTGTCCCCTTGTATTTGTGTCTGTAGGGAAGATACACCACAGTAGTATACTATGAAAGCAATTACCTGATGCATCAGTATTTATAATACTTCCAGGCATCAGTACAGCAATTCTTACAAGAGTTCATCTAAGACATGTATTTACTAGACAAACAGAAAATGTCAGAAGAATGAATTCAATAAAACTATCAATAATTAAGTATGAACCAAAAGAATTATGATGATCAAATTACCCCTATAAATTCAAAAAGTGTTCATTTATAGTTAAACACCAATTAAAACATGCAGCAATTGCTTTTAAATGTAATGACTCCCTGTTTTAAGAGCACCTGCAGTACACTATTGCAAGTATCTTAACCACACATTATTTCATTAAAAAGTAAGTACAACCTGCACATTAACACTTTTTGTAAAGTTCTCAAACTCAAAAGCACTATGGATCATTCACATGAGGATGGCAAGTGCTGCTGCCAGTTCAGGAGAGTACGATACATGGTTTAAGTGACTTGCCAAGGGTTATAACCACAGGTAAGGCAAAAGCCACCAACCCAGGAAGCTTTAAACATTAGTCCTGTCACAGCTTCATATTAGTTCAAATGCGTGATGTTCCATTATGTTTCATGGTAGCATGATCCTTAATATTCAACATAAGATGCCAACAAAGGACACCGGGGGGGGAAAGCAACTTACTGAATCTACCAAGAACCCTCAGTTCAGAAGCATGCTTTGATTGTTTCTGATGAAAAACTGTTCCATCTAAAAATAATTTCTCCTCCACCATCTGAAGTTTTGCAGTGTAGATGCTACTGAACCACTGCAATTTAAACCCTACACCATGCCTGAAGACATTGTTATACCTATTTATACTCATCTACTTAATAGATAAAGGATCAGATTAACCATACCCATCCTTTTCCAGATAGCTTTTTAAAACCTAAAGTATTAATCATACTGAAGTTCTCAGCATCTAGTTGTGCTAGACAACTACTGATGGGTACAGAAGGTAATAGTGGATGTGTAACTTGATGCTAGGTGCCATAATGAGAAGTTTGAATTAGTGCTTTGTACTTTTTTCACAGCTGCAGCATGGAGGCATTTATGTATAAATAAACCCAGCAACACACTAGCCATGTGTCTTTGTCCAGGCCATGTGGATTTAGGCATCAGACCAAACCCACAGCTCCCCCTGCTCTGCAACAAACAGTTGGACTGCAACACAAAGATCCCCATTCAATCATGTAGCTTGTTAGGCTCTTCCAGGCTGAAGAAGTCAGATTTTCAGACTCTGGTAAATGCTAAATTGTTAAGTGTCTTGCAGGCAAGGAGTGCTGCACATTCCATGCATTTTCAAGGTTGTGTTCTGTTTCCAGAAAGCAGTTGGCAAGGATGATTAATTTTGAGAGTTCAAAACCAAACAGTGCCTTCCACAAGAGAGTGGAAAATGGAAGGACTAGGGAAAGTAGAGAACTGCAAAACATTGTCTTCACTAAAATTTAATTCATTCACATTTCCAGATTAAGCTAAAATGAAACAATGGATTTGCCCAGCTGTGGGGGCTATTTCAGATGTCAAGCCACATCAGTATTCAGATAAACTTCATCAGGGGAAAAAGATTCTTAAAAATGTTTTGTTCTGACAGATTAGAAGTTTGTCTCAAAAAACCCCATTTGTCCAAGGTCAGGCATACAGGGGCTCTAGGTCAATCTGATGTTTTCCTGGTCTACACTCATTATCACAGAATCATTGTTCTGAAGTGTCCTCTGGGATCTCACAGCACACATACAAGGATAAGGAACCACTCAATTCATTCTGCGCAGCTCTTGCAGTATTAGAGTGTTCTACTGCATAGACATACAACATCCTTATTTTTATGTGCAAACAGGACCCCATGAATTCCCCAAAATTAAGCCTTGACATTCACTTAAATGCATTTGGATATTGCTGAGCTATTCTTTTCCACAATTGCCCTTAAAACCTTCTGAAATAGGTTCTTCAGAGGATAAAGAAGGCATTCCCTTACATTAAATCATTGCAAGTTGTATCCAAGTTGAAATAAAGAAACAAGTTTTACTGATAAAGGAATACTGACTGGGACAGAAGGGTAGAAAAGAATTCTCTTCAAAGCACTTAAAGTCAGATCCTCCCTCTACAGCAAGTCTGTTGAATCAGTAAGTATACACATACAGAGTCTTCCAAAAAAGGATTTTATTTTAAGCTTACTTTTTCCTTAACAACCTAGAAATTCAAAAGACATACCTCAAATCAAGCTCATTAATTTCGTTTAATAAGAACACAGCTTTCAAAAAAATAGGCTTTTGAAAGGCTTCTACAGAGTCCACCACACCTTCTAACAAACAGTACCAATACTTAACTACACCACCAGAAAGTTCAGCTTCTCCAGATACAAGTTACTGAGCCAGCTACTGTTAGACTAGAGTTGTATTCATTAGCAAACTTCCCTCAATACAGTAACTATAGTCCATTAGAAAGTGAGATGGCTTTGATGATTTCTGCCAAGTATTTTCTGGATTTTTATGTGAAATACAGACCACAATCAAATGTATTCTTCCTGCAATATGCCTCATGATGCACATCAGTAACATAGCTTCTCTTTGTGCTTATAGTTATATAAAACCCCAGAATGCATTTCTCCACAAATGAAAAACTGCTTTTTAGTCAATAAAGATTGAGTTCACAGCAAATGTTTCCTGCACCTCTCTCCTCCCCATTGCTAAATCTATCTTGGCAAAAAAGGAAAGAATGATTTTTTCATTGCTTATCTTTCTGAAAGCATCATTAATTATAAACACAGTTCTTTCAAGTAAACTTGAATCTTTTGTGCACTGCACCTAATTTAGAACAGGACTATTTTTCTTCTGAAATGGTACAGCAACACTGTTATAAACCAGGTTTAGTTTTCCTAACAGGAGGTAATCTATGAAGAGGCTGCAATAGCAGAAAGTAATTGCAACCTTATCTTCCAAGAGGAAAGGGAGCACAGCAAGAGTGATACTAATGCAATGCAGCAACTTCAGTAAAACCTGCGTAAAAACAGAAGACCCCTCTGGTTTTTGAGGGGAAAAACAGTAGAAAGAATCTGTCCTATTTTTTTAAGAGAACCCCTCCTTCTCCTTTCTCCTATGCAGAACAGGAAGCTACTGATGTTTTAAGAAAATGGACTTCTCTGTACTATATAAGCTCTTTAACTAATTCTTCCCCCAAAAAGACTGCCATCTGGTAACAGCTTAAAGGCAATACTGACCAGCAACTGAGTTAAATCATTGACTAGAAGTGGATGAACCTAAATGTTATTAAAATGCTTCCTCCTCCCCTCTGGGATGACTAAACATTTTCTAACAAGGCAATTTTAAATGTACTGATGTTTGTCTTAGGAAATTAGTACTGTATGTCTCATTTAAGCTGGGAAGCAACTCCATTTCCTGCTTTTATGAACCATGTTAACCTCAAATAACACATTCCTTTAGAGTCCTGTGGATATTTTGCCTCATGACATTTTTGATTCATCCTATACAGGAAACAGGGAAGGAATTAGCAGGTTCAGCAGGTGTACTCAAGGGAAAAGAGATGGGAATGTCAGCTTTTCCTCATTTCCTGTCTACCACTTTGCAAAAAACCACAGAAGCTGTTGAATAAGCAGTAATAACTGAGCATAGCATAACACATACTAGCTTCCTTCTTGAAGAAATGTCCTCTCCTGTGCACTTAACACTGATGCCAATTTGCTAAGAAATAAGGGACAGCCATTTGCAGAACTGTCAGTGTTTTCCTGCCTACATATACAAAGAGAATTAAGAACAGTCCACACTTCTCACAGTTTAGACATAGCTTTAGAAATCAGTGCTACAAGAGATTTCGACCCAAAAACCAGCCCTTAAAAGGTAAGTTGTATACTTTCTTAAACAGGCAGCCTTTGCTTTATTAGTAAAGTAGCAAAAGAATTCACATAGTGTAAGTTGCTGCATAAAGTTACCTCTGCAATCCAGAGCTGGACTTGCCTGAGGAAACTACCCCTGGCACTAAGATCTATCTCTTACAAAGAGACAAAATATTAATGAGATTATGAAAACATACATTGCTTTTAACCACAACTCACAGGGAGGCAGCCCTTGCCATCTGTTCATTTAAACCTAGAAGTGCTGAACTTAAACATTTAACTCCATAAAAAAAATTACGAAGTTACTCCTTGAAAACGGTTTTCCTGATGGATCTTTCTAGCTCATTTTGTCATGATTAATAATTAGCTTACTTCCACAATAAGCATGCTTGATTGACTGAGTGGAAAGTAATAGAAGTATCTGAGAAGGTAAAGCATGATTGCATTTCATGCAGAAAACCAAGCAAGAACCACCGGAGTAACTGAAGATTTGATACACCCAACAAGAAGCAATGTATAAGAAGAAATACACAAGCAGAATACTGAAATGAAAGACTCCTCACTGCAGGCTAATAATGCCAATGCACCATGCCTGCACACTCAGTAAACTGTATCCTAGCACCAGCTAGTGGTAAGAATTACTGGAGGCAGTTTTATAAGAAAAATGAACATGTTCATAATAGAAAAGCTTCAGATTATTATAAATTGCCTCCTAGCCACCACACCTGATTTTTTTTCAAAATGCTTCCAACAAAACCGAAGTTACATACAGGTTTCAGAGTATACCTACACCACCTATACCACACCTCAAGTTTATTTTTATTAATCCAGTTGCTGGGAGTTGGAAGAAGCTACAGTACAGACAACAACCAGATGCCTTCTCCATACTCAGTGCTATTTCATCCTCAGAGCCAGCTTGTCACTACACAAGTAGTAGGTAGCCAAAACAAGAGTTAAACACTATTCTTACCATGCCTTCTCTTCCATAGAGTATTGCCAACATCTTCTCTCAACATAAATATTTCTTGTGTTTAAGTAAGTTTAAGTGATAAATTCAGCTAAGAAACTCATGGTCATCCATTTTCTGGACCCAATCCTGTAGTGTTTGAATCAGTTTACAGAGGCAGTCTTAAAACATCTGCTCTAGTTTGCAATGGATACCATCCAACGTCAGTTGATAAACTTAAATTTATCTAAATTTAGATATGCATATTATCTTTTATCCCTGTGTCACTGTTAGTGTAATTGACACAGATGAATTTTAGCCAGTTAGTAGGAATAGCACTCAGGTAATGGCTAGTAAGTCCTATATAACTTACCTGATGGATTAAAGATCTCATCAGCTGTCAAGTTCTGGAGAGGGCCATGTTTAAGTGAAGCATGTCTACTCAGTCTTGGACAGAAGTCATCCGTTCTGTAAGAAGGAGAAGATAAAGTCTTAGGTTCCATAGCCTGTGATCAAGAGGTAGTGAACTGACTTCACTAACTTGACACCATTACCCTGCCCCATCAGATATCCTAGCTACCTTTTTGCTGAAGTCAGTCATACAGATATTGTGGGAAGGCCACTTAGATATTTGGCTTCCATGTGCATGCTCCAAGACTAACTAGGCATAACCATATCATCAATTCCATAAAGCAGTCCTGAAAAGGAACCTCTCCATAGCTACAGGAAAAGCAGCACTTTTTGGCCAGCAGATGAGGAACTTATGTACAATATAACAGGCAAGCAATTAATTCAGACAAGAATGACAAGCAAACCACAAGACATTTGTGAGTAGTGTAAAACTCCATTGATAAGCTTGGATACTGCTTTAGGTTGTGAAAAAATAGATTTTTATAACAAAACCTGCTACTGGTACAAAGATGACTCAGGCTCTCGAAAGCAGAAATAAAAATAAAGGACTGTGAAGGACCTTGAGGCTAAGTTAGAAAGGATCACCTAAACCAGAAGAAAGTGAAAGACACAGGAATACTTCACTGCTTGAGTTTTAAGAGTCTCATTCCCCAAGACATTGAAAATACAAGTTACCTAAATATCTTAGTAGTTCAGCCAATTCTGTTTTATCTGTCAAAAATGCTCTTTTAGAAAAAACTGGTAATATTACTTAAATTCAGAGCTATTAAGTAACCAGTAACCCTAGCAGTTCAACTCTATCACTCTTTCCCAAAGAAATTACTAGTTTAAGCCATAACATGCAGCACATTGTCTCCTATGTTTATAAGGACAAACTAGAATAGCACAGAAAGTTTTGATAATAGAGACCTTGCTCCAGTTAACAAAAGAAGAACTGGCCATATTGGTATCACTTGGGTCTAGCTAGTTTCAAGGCTACTTCAGACCCACTGATGAGAAAAGGATTTTCTAGACATGTTTTTCGTGCCATGGCTCACTAAGACTTCTACACACAAGTTCTCTGTCTCTAACCACGTAAGAGTCACCTTTTCAGTCACCCTGAATATATTCAGTCAGACATCTAGACTTTACAAAAAAGTTTTTACTAATATTTGCCTCTACTATGTGCTGACGTTATGTGCCTGTGTGTGCTTAAGCCACCCAGGTAACCTGAAATGCTAGTTCATTAATTTAGAGAGCACAATAGAAGCAATGCTGATATTTTCAGAATACAAAAAATTTAAGTGTTCAGAACTTTAATCAACTAAAGATTTGTAGGCTTCTCTGACCACCAGAAGTGGTGTGAATTGAAGTGCAAGTCCACTGGAACACCACCAGGTGGTATATATTCTCAATGTAAATGCAGCAAAAATAAAGATGACTTGTACACACATAACCAGACCTACCTAAACTTCAGGCGCAAATAAGTGAGTACATAACATAACCAACAAAAGCAAAAACTGCCAAAGAAAACCGAGAAGCCTATCCGGCAATAAACAGGGGCAAGAGAGGGACGAAGACCAGCACAGACTATGTCAAAACTAGACAGTTTGTTCAGTGTGATTGAATGATGGGTTTTGGAAAAGCAGTATTAACAGTCACAGATGTACCCTGATACAAGTGAAGAATACTACAAGGAAGTGACCAAGTTATAGAACAAGAGCATTCAAGACAAAGCTGATACTAGAAGCTATACTTTTATTTTAACAAGGATGTTTCCTTCATGTTCCCCTCACAATTAGCCAAAATCTGTCACCTGCCTTTTTAATGCTGCCAGTCTGTGAGCCTCATTGGATTTGGACACCTCTGAAAACAAGGGGTGATTGGCCTGCTAGAGCATTTCTCACTCTGAGAAGGTAATATGTCGCAGTAAGCTTCACAGAGACATTCATAATTTAAATGAGCAGCTTGAGAGCCCTAGGATTCATACATGGAAGACTTCTATATCAAGAGTGACATGCTAAAAGATTTATAAATAATGTGAGTTTCTATTATTTAATGACTCCAAACTAGCAATATTAATCCCAGGCCAGAGATAAAACAGTATTTTGCTCCCCTGCACCCTTTTTCACCTTTTGCAAATAAGCATACAATGACATTCCTAAACTACAAATCCCTTTAGCCACATAAGAAACTCCATTTGTGTCAGTACTTCAGTTATCACAGTTGAGATAAACTCTAATTATTTCCAGAAAGAAATGCAGCTTTGAACTCTGACAAAGATTCTATCCTGTTGGAGCCTACCATAGCTTTAAAAACATACTGTCTGTACTACACAGATCCTTAGTCTCCTTTCAAACATTAGTAAGGCCTTATAGCATAACAGCAGTGAGTCTCAAAGTTTTCACTTTGGTAGTGTTTTGTTTCAAGTGAAGTATTAGAATTTTAGGTGTCATTTCGTCTGTGAACAGCAGCAGTTATTAATGAAAGAAATTAATACATTTTTATTCAGAAGGACATACGCCAGATTCAACCACCTCACATAGCTCTTTCATTTCTTAAAAGAAAGTGTTAAATACTAATGTCTTTCTGATCCACCTTTCACTTTTAAAAGCAATGTATTAACTGAACACAGCAGCATGGATAAGTGTAAATGATTTGGAACTTGGATAATCAACAAGAAAACAGGGAAAAACATACTTGGTTACAGGACTATGGGTCTCGCTACATTAGAAGCATATGGAAAAAATTGTATTGAAGGTACAGAAGTATTTTACTCACACAAAGCATGCAAATTAAATATATACAACCTTGTTAAGTGACAGCTAGTTGGAAAACAATAGCATCTATTAACACTTGATAAAAGCACAGCTGCTTAGAGTAAGACTGATTGGGTAAACCAAAAATACACAGCCTGCAAAAATACCAGTTAGGGCCCCCCCGCCCCAAGGTAGAATAATTGGAATCCCTGTAGTTCAATACATCTTATACTAAGCTGAGAAATCATGCCTTACACCTTGTTTCTCCAAATCTTCAAGCCTACTTTCAGAGATAAACTGAAAATTTGTGTTTGTGGATATCACATTACTCCCTATTCCCATCTCAAAAGGCAGCAGAAATTTGTGAAGATGATCATAGGATTTAATCCATTACAAGTCACTGCATGAACAATAAAAGGATTCTACAAGCAGTTTCACAGCTTCTTGTCTACCCTTTTTTGGTTTAATGAGTCCCAGTGACACCTAAAGAGATCAGTATTACTATTAGACAGCTTAACAACACCACTCAAGTTATTTGAAGCAACTCCAAAAGCAAAGTGTGTATTTTCTAAGTGATTTATTATCACACAAAACTAACATATTACTATTTAAGGATACACTTATAACAGATTCACCAAGCATTTAACATAGATACTGTTATATTTGCAGTGTGGCTTATTAGCATCCCTCATGTGTTCATTTATTCTATTCTGTACAGTGGAAGTTCCCGTACTAACTTTAACAGGTTAGTACTTACTATTACACCCACAAGCTGGGATTCATCACAGGTATTCTCAGGAGATCTAAGGCATAGATAATTGGCTTGTTGTCACATGTATTTTTATTAATTCATTATCGCGATGCAGAGGCTGAGCTGTGGGCAGACAGACTCAGTGCAGTATTTTGAAACTTTTGATAAATTTTCTAGCAGGCAGAAGTATCCTACTTCTTTTGTCTCACTTTTCTTTCATGCTTTATCTTTTCTTCATATTACTTTTGTCATCCTGAATTTTAGAAAGAAAAAGAATCTGCTGTAAGACAAACAGAAATGCTATATTATGCAATACTAAATAAGAACCTTTTACTATATATAGTAGTGATGCTTATAGCTTAAGAGGAAGTTTTCTGGTTAGAAGTGATTTCTTTAATGCACTGAGTATCCTTCTATTCTTTGAAAGGTCTCAGAGGATGTTTCAAACTAAAAATTGCAAATATCAAGCCCAGAAGAGACTGTGCACTCATTTGTGTAAGAACGGAAATAAATAGGATGCAGGTACAACAGCATATTTACTACCAACTAGCTGACACAGTTGAGCAAATGGCTTAGAAACACTTATGGGAAGACCGGGACTACACACAGCTTGTTCTGATAATAATGTTGCAACTGGTAGCTACTAAAATTACTGATAAACTGACAGCACCAGACAAATTTTTTCCACTTTTTGCAGTTATACACATAATATGCTTATAACAGCTACGTTTCATACAGATATTGAAAGAATATTGCTGTTTTCTACTCTGAGGGTTTTAGCTGAAAAAAGTGAAATAACACTTCTTTAAAACACTTACAAGTGTGAGTTCCTTAGTTTGTCACTAAAATAATAAATGCAAATCAATCTAAAAGCCTATCCTGTCTTACAGAGTGATTCATAAACTCTTCAACATTTAGATTCTTTGTTTCTACTTACTCTCTTATAACATAGTTAAGCTCTTATTAACTAACAGACTTAAAAATAAAAATTGGAGTAATATAGTTTGTCTTAACATTCAAGAGTGTTCTAATATTTATAATATGAACCTTCCAAGAAGCTATGAACCTTAACAAGAACATTTTTGGAAGTCTTAGCCTTTGTTAGCATAAATCTATAACTTTGTATTAGTAGCAATTACATACACAAAAGCAAACAGTTGGACTGAGCTACCTGAGAAAAGACTTCTTATACTTAGTCCAGAGCTCCAGCTTTTCAAGAGTCCCTTCTTCACCTACCAGGTAAAGTACAACAAAAAATAGTTAATAAAATAAAACATAAGTGTTAAAAGGAACATAGAGTTAGGTAGTCTTCATAAGCAATTACACAGCTATGAAGAATTTCAGATTGATTTAGCATTATGTTTCTACACAATAAGAAATTAAACTATGTTTTTGAGCAAGTAGAAACAATTTAAGGTTTAAAACCCATCCATTAAAAAGCTGTTCAAGAATAATCATTTAATACTAAAATATATCAAAAAACCTTTTTAAGGTGTTCAATTAAGCCAAGTACAAACCAAGAAAATAATCTCAGTTATGCAACACTCCTATTTTATCACTACACAAAGGCAAAACCAAGCAAAAACTGTAAGAAAATAAAAAACACAGAAAGACCACTTAACTTCACATTCCAGCTCTCAGACTAAAACTGCTGGGGGGGGTCTTCCACCATGACTTTTAAAGTGACATCCTCCAATCAGTAGCAGGGTGAGTCTTCAAATTAAGCCTCTGAAAAAACAGTACAGCTTTAACCGAGAATGAATAGAGAACTAGTACCAGTATTTGATCAAAACGCTTTACTCCTTTCAGCCTTAAACAAGTGAGTAAATTTTAATACTGTAGTAATGAAGTTATAAAAACAAAATAAAACAAATAAACTCAAAGAAAGCATTAAAAATATCAGTGTTTTGTAGTTAATGCTGTAAGTTTGTGTGTTAGCTTGTTGATACCTACCCTGCCTGGTTTACAATCTCAATAACAATACCTCTAGAATGCAGGAAAAGAGTTAAAAAAGTAAGAAGCTAAGAGGCTAATTTTTTAAAAGGGATGTTTTGAGATTTTTTGGAAACTTTTTCTAGAGCTTTAAGTATGTTGAGGGAAGTCGTAATTTCTATTATTTGTGATACTTTTGGGAAACCTTATACTTAATAACCTTGAAGGTAGAAAGTTTGTGCTCTAGCTGATATGGCGTGTATTTTGTTCTATGTTTTTGTTTTCTCTGTTATAGGTGTAAGTCTCTAACATGTCAAATGGGAGCCATGTCAAATGGTTTTTCTTAAAATTATCCTAAAACTTATATGGATGTAATTAGTCTATCTTAGTTATAAAATGAAATGTTAATAAACTAAATTAGAATTAAATTAACCTAATAAGTTAAAGTATTTTAAACATATTTATATAAGGATTTGTTACTACTAAAATTTGAGGTTTCAAAACTGATTTTGGTGTACTTAAGCAACACTTTAAAATATCAACACATCCTGAGTATTCCAGGTGGGAAGATTGCTGTGTCCTGTTATTTCTCAGTCTGCTGTTGCTTGGCAAAGTTAAGCATTGCCATGGAGGCATTCAAATTCTCTGGCTTCAGGGTGCGTTTTACTTAGGCTTGAAAGGGGTTTATTGTAGCTATGTTTGTTAGAAATATGGTAGATTGTTTTAAAAAGCTTCAGGTTGACAAGAGTAGGGAGCCTGGTGATGTGCGTGGCTCCTTGCTGAGGAAACCTTCCAGCTTTACAGAATGGGATTCTTCTATCCTGGTACTATGAGTGCTTTGTGTGTCCCGGCTTATCGACAGTTTTAATGTTGCTCCTTGATGTACATGCACAATGAATATGAAAACAAAATAATCAAAGAAATGTAAAACATTTCTGTTTATAACTGTATTAATCTATAACTGTATTAATGACTCCCATCTCCTATGGGTTTAAGTCAGGGGGTTTTCCTCTGGAAAAATGGCAAATTTTTAGCATTTCCATGTAAAAAATAGTCCTAGCCCAGGAGGATTACATCTCTTTGACGGTGTTATGAATACAAAAGTCAAGTGAGAGACAAAATTATTTTGCTCTTCAATTTAAAGGAAGGGAGACACTGTTATGCCCTGCAATACAAATACGAACATCTCCAAGGAGGTGACTACGGGCTTTTCTCCCTCTCAGGTACTTGTTCTGAAATTACAGTGAGGAAAATCTGATTTACACGGGACAGCACAATACATGTGCAGCCAAAGTGGGTCTCAGCCTGTCAGACTGCGAGCGGCCCGCGCCTCCTCAGGGGCCGAGGATCTTGCCATACACCACCTCCAGCCATTCAAACGACTGCCCCTCAGCCACTGATGGTATTTTTTTTCGTTTTCAGGAAGAGGCGAGAAAACCACCTCCCTCGCGGAGCTGAACTGCTACGAAAAGAAGAGAAACAGGCCAAAAAAAAAAGAAATAGGGAAAGAGAACCTGCTCTTCTCCACAGCTCATTGTCTGGGGTGAGGGTGGTGGCGGGAGGCCGGCTCCGGCAGGTGGGATGAGCTGAGGCGGTCTCGGGGCACTACTGGGGGTGAAGGGGGCGCGGGGAGCCGGGGGGCAGCGGGGGCGGGGGGCGGCCCCGCTCCAGAGCGGGTCCCGCGGCGGGGGGCCCTGCCCGCTGGCCTCCCCCCAACGTCACTTCCGAGGCTGGAGACAAAATGGCGCCCGGATGGTGCCGGAGCTGAGGCCGCTCCGCGCCGCTCCGAGCCGGGCCGCAGGCGGCGGCAGCGGCGCAGGTGAGAGGGAGGTGGCGGAGCCCGCCGCGCTGCCCGCGGGCGCCGCCGCGCCGGAGGGCGGGACGGGGCGTGGGGGTGGTGGGCAGAGCCAGCGGCGCGGCGCCGGGGCCGGGGGCGCGGCTGGGAGGGGGCCCGGCGCGGGAGGAGGGGACCGCGGCGGCGGCCCGGCCCGCGGAGGAGCCTCCTTCGGGGGGGTGGAGCCGCCCCGGGGGGGGCCCGGAGGATGGTGGCGGCCGTGGCCGCCGGTTGGGCGTGTGGGCAGCGGCTGCAGGTGCGAGGAGTGAATGTGGGGCTTGTGCCCTGCGGGAGCTGGATGCGGGAGAGCCTTAAGGAAAGAGGGGGTCCGGGGAGCGAAAGCAGGGGCGAGGGGGGAGGGTGGCGGCAGAGGCCGTTTGGAAGAAGCTGCTCCGCTGCCTGGGCTGCTTTTTCAGGTTTTTTCTTGAAAACGCTGCTTCGGAGGTGTCAGCTGGCGAGGCAGAGCTCAGTAACCACTGCCAGCCTGATGTTGCGAGACAACTGTCGTCTTCCAAATAGTTCCTAAGACACGGTCTTCAAAAGTTTTGGCAATTCACACGCCCTAAAGCTCTCTGCAGATCGAGTGTCTGCCAAACTGGGTGAGAGGGGGCTTGGAGAGATTAATTTCAGAATTGCTTTCCTCACTCAAAATGTCCTTCCTAGGACATGTCATGTAAATCAGAGATTTCTTCATGATGGTGCAGTGGTACTGTGGGGAAGAATGTTTGGGGTGAGAGAGAAAATTTGCATGTAAGACATTTAGGACAGATCAAGAGTAGTATCTTCAAGTACGTTTTATATTTGAAGCCGGAGCAGCATGTGGACCATTGCTGATAGCTATCTCATGAGCGGGTAGCTGAAGTCTTTGGTAACGTTTCCAGTGGCTTCAAATTCATGTGAAGCTGCAAAATTTCCACTTTGAACTAGTAAAGAAGACTTTAAATTGTTTTCAGCTGTTGAAGAAGGAAGGAAAGGTGATGTGGCTGCACCTGCTATCTGATCATTCAGTGGCAAAAGAAATATTTTTCTTATTTTATGTTTGAGTAATCAACAGCAGACAGCTCTTGAAAAACACAGGACTGCTTGCATTTCGGATGCCACTCCAGCCTGCTGTTCCCAGCCTATTGTCTTGACTTTGGGCATGTTATTTGGATGCAGAGTCTTTTTCAGTTTATTCACACATATTAAGTAGATTAGAAGAACTGGAGATGTACAGCAGTGTGGTGGGTAATTATTACGTTGTTGTCTTTTGGTGCTTGCCACATTTTAATAAAAATGATGCGCTTACCTTGGTATAAACAGAGAGGCCTCCAGCTCTTCCAGCTGTTGAAATGCGTGATGGTGAATCAATGATAGCATTGGCACCCTTCAGAGAGAGAACTGCATCATTGGTAGATGGTGGGAGTGACTTTTAAGAAACAAAAGAACTATTGGACTTGGAGAGACAACAACGAGAACCATGTAGTAGTACCTGTTGGTTTTCAAGCACATAGCTCGCAGGATTTGCTAGGGCAGAAGTGTCTCAACAGCCTGTCTGCCCATGGCATAGACCATAAAAATGAGGCCAAGTTTCACTTACAGTGAAACCCTAGTTATGTTAAATAAAAGGCAAATCATCACTTTGGGTGAAATACCTTAGGTACAAATGCCATGATGAGTATGGTGTTTGGAGATTTCCTGAATTGATGCCTGTTTAGTGTAGCTATGGGGGTCTGAAGACCAGCCTTCCAGAGTAGCATGGAAGATGGGGGAAGGATGTTGAAGTGCTTACGTACATTTGTATAACCCATCCTTATTTTTCTACATCAATATTTGCTTGGAAATGGAAGGGAAGTAAAGCAGAAAGTCCAAGCGAATGACTATTTTTCTGTAAAAACTAAAATGGCTCTTGAAGTCCATCCTCCAGTGCAGTGGTGTCCCCATTTCACTGTTTTACATAAAGCCTTCATCCTTAGGGGTAAACAAGTAATAGTATATAAAAAGGAGATCTGAATACTGTTGCTTACTAGGTGGCTGTCTGCTGAAAAGAGAAATTCAGAGAGATTTAGAGATGACCAGTGTATCACTGGTATTTCTATATCACTGGTATCCAGTGTTTTATAGTGGTATCAGAGTACCTTGGTCATCATGAGTTATTTGCTTACTGGTGGAAGTTGGAGACTGCTACTTGTATGTTTCTGTATTGGGATTTATAAACAGCTGGAGTTCCTAAACTTGTGTGTGTTGAATATCTGCGTTGGCATACCTTTTTAAAGTACTGCGATATATCTGCTGCTGAATTTGTTAGCATGTGAAAGGGCAAGTATGATCCTGATACTTAATGCCTCCCCTCCAATGAAATAATTTGTTTTACCAATGTTTTTTCTCTGATTATGTTCTTTGCTGAAAAATATTTCTCTTCTGCCTCTGTATAAAACATGCCCGTAGACAAAAGTGGGAGGCTGAGTCCTGTATTGTAAAAAGAAATGACTGAAATGGACTTCTTCACATAGTACTAAATCAGCAATGTACTAGAAAATTTTCATTTGAAATTTCTGTCTTTGCAAATAGAATTGAAAGGTGTACTTATGTCTGAAGATTGGAGTGGTAGTTCTGTATATTTGCAGTTGTTAGAGATGTGATATTTTCTGTTGCTTCTCTTGACTAGTTGCTGTTTAATTAATGAACTCTGGTTTTATTTTTGTGTTGATTTGGTATGGTTATCTGAACAAACCTTTCTAAGGTATAACAGTTTAATTGGTTACATGGCAGTAAGCAAAGCCTTTTTTCTTAATGGACAATAAGTAATAGATTTTAGTGTTCAGAAAATCATTGTTTTCCCATTTTTTTCTCTGTTCGTATTCTGGCTGTCTTGAGTAACTGAAAACATCTTTGCAATTAAGTGCCTATAGATGGTGCTTCTTGTTTCTGTCAAATACGTATTTTAACCTTTCAGAGTTAATATGAACTTAAATTTTTTTGCAAGCTTTGTTTCACCTAATACCTTGAAAATTTGTGTATTAGAGTATTTCAGTATTGAATTGAAAAAATGTAAATGTCCTGATGTTAAAAAAAAAAAAAAATATATATATAAAATAATGTGCTGCAGCTAAAAACTAAAACAAAGAGCCTTGCGGTATCCCAGCCTGAACCCCTGGTCATTAGGCAAGCAGACTGTTGAGACTTTCAAGTTTTGTTCCTGGTTCTGTAATGAACGTGTTTTTACCGGAGCAGTGATGTAATGCGTGTCCCATTTTCAGCTTCCAGAATAGGATTGATACTCTTGTGCCTGGTTTTTCCTTTCTCTGAGTTGAAAGCAACATTCTCTTTCAAAGTGCTTTTCGATTCCGGGATTTTTTTTAAAGAAAACCCCCACATACAGAAATTATTAACATGGCTTAAAATCAGAAGATAGACTATGTAGTAAAACCTAGAAATGCTTACTAGAAGTATCATCTGATTTAGTTTGAAAAAGGCTATCTGCAGTGTTGGTTTTGTATAAAATTACTTGCTCTTGTTTGCAAACTTTCTTCCCAGGAAGTTATATTTTTTTCTAAGGGAATATTTGAAGTTCTTAAGCATAGAATTCAGGAATAGGGTAAAAATATTTTTTATTTCAAGCATTTTGTTTTAGAGTGACCACAGTGTTTCCTTAAGTATGAATGCCTTGTATATTGTCATCTAAATAAATTTGTTGCCTAACAATGAGCCTTTCTAAATACATTTCTCTGAAACTCTAAGGTTATTATGATGCAGTAGATCTTTTCTCTTGGGTTCGTTTCCCAGATGCTTTAATGTCTTGAGAAAGTGCATAGTATTTTTGTACTCATGAGATACAGTAGTAGGTAGTGGTTTGAAACAAGTATGACTTGGCAATGTTTTCTGGAAATTAATTTTAAAAATCCAGATTACCGTACTGGTAAGCATGCTTCATTTTTGGCAGAGAACCTTTATCTATCTTTTCTTAGAGACTTCAGTGAATCTTCAAGGTTTACTGTGGTAGATGTTATTAACGAAATTCGGGTTTTTGACTGACAGATGCAAGTATGTGTTGCTGTTGAGTTTGGAGGAAAGGCTGAATAGAAATAGTTATGTCCAATTGATGGAGTGGCTGATGTGACCTTTTAAAAGTACTAACACAGTTGTAGACTATTGCTAACTTTAAAACTGGTATAATATGGTCATCATCACTTTTTTAGACTTAATATATCACATTTCCCCTGATGACAAATCAGAGCAGTATCATTTTATTTGGGGCTTTGCTGGAAAAGCTTGCATTGGACTTGACTGTATGTGTAGCTAAAACGTCATTAGTGTAGGAAGTGAAAGCCTGTTTCTTCTTGCAGTGAAGATAGTAAATATGTTGTTGGTAGTCATTGATCATACGGGTACCTAATATTTATGCAGCAGTGTTGGAATTTGGTTTATGTTTTCTTGGCTTTGTTAAACTTTGTGCACTAGAAGTTAAACCCCAAATTTAGTGTTGGAGATACTTTGTCTTCTGTTCTTCTGTCATGTTTCATTTAGGTAGTAAGCAAGCTAGTGACTGTACATAAATCTGTATATACTCTTTAAGTTTTTTTTATCCAGTGCAATTAATCTTGCTTTCCACATAGTTGAGTTCATTGTTAACAAAATAGGTAACATGGAGGAGAGAAAAAGTAGGGAAATATTTTTCAGGCATTTTTTCAGTTAGGGAACTTGTCAGAACTGCAGATATAAAATTTTAAGATGAAGTGTGTGTTTTAAATTAATAGCTTTATAAATACTTGTGGAAGCTTTTGGTTTACCGTAGCTTAATTTCTCATCTAATTGTATTTTATGGTCAACTGGTTCCTCTGGTAACTTGTACCTGGAAGAGTACAGAGTAGTGCAGTCTGTTAAGAATCTACATAAACTGTGTTATGTGGACATTTAAATACATCAGTATGTTAAGATTTGTCATATTCTCCTAAGAAATACCATTGAGAGGTTTGGATATAACCAGTTCTATAAAAGCTGAATAAAGCATTTATAAAATTTATAAAAATACCAGGCTTATTTTTTGTTTTGAAAATTCTTTGAAAACAATATTAATTCTAAGCAAAATAATATTGAATTAGTATATGAAATACAAGAAAAGTGTGTTTTTACTGCTCAAATGAAACAAAGTGAAAAAAAAGTATTTGCTTTTCAAATTTTTTACTGATTTATTTAACTCAGGTAAGAAGGCTGAGCTTAGAGGAAATTTGTAGCTTGACAGGTCTTTCCTTTAGCATTGACCCCTTCAACCCATCACTTAATCGATATTGTTGTCTCTCAAATTCTTTACGTTTAGTGGCTGAGTAGTGATGGTGCTGAATGTTTGGCTCTGTAAGACAGTGCTTTACAGAATCACAGAATCAGTACGGTTGGAAAAGACCTGTAAGATCATCGAGTCCAACCTGGGGGGGGGGGGGGGGGGAAAAAAAAAAAAAAAAAAAACCACAAAAAAAACCCACACAACATCAAAAAACCCACAAAAGAAAAGAAAGAAAAAGAAAAAAAAAAACAAAACAAAATCCACGCCACACAACAACAATAACAAGCCACAACCCACCCAACACCACACAGCACCATGTCCATCAAGCTACATCCCACAATGCCACATCCACACGCTCCTTGAATACCTCCAGGGAGGGTGACTCTACCACCTCCCTGGGCAGCCTATTCCAGTGTTTCACCACTCTCTCAGTGAAGAACTTTTTCCTAATGTCTAGCCTGAACCTCCCCTGGCGCAACTTGAGGCCATTTCCTCTAGTCCTGTCACTAGTCACTTGGGAGAAGAGACCAACACCCACCTCTCTGCAACCCCCTTTCAGGTAGTTGTAGAGAGCGATAAGGTCTCCCCTCAGCCCCCTCTTCTCCAGACTGAACACCCCCAGCTCCCTCAGCCGCTCCTCATAAGACTTGTGTTCCAGACCCCTCACCAGCTTCGTCGCCCTTCTCTGGACACGCTCCAGCACCTCAGTGTCTTTCTTGTAGTGAGGGGCCCAAAACTGAACACAGGATTCGAGGTGCGGCCTCACCAGAGCCGAGTACAGGGGCACGATCACCTCCCTGCTCCTGCTGGCCACACCATTTCTGGTACAGGCCAGGATGCCGTTGGCCTTCTTGGCCACCTGGGCACACTGCTGGCTCATATTCAGCCGGCTGTCGATCAACACCCCCAGGTCCTTTTCTGCAGGGGAACTTTCCAGCCCTCATCCCCAAGCCTGTAGCGTTGCCTGGGGTTGTTGTGGCCGAAGTGTAGAACCCGGCACTTGGCCTTATTGAACTTCATCCGGTTGGCCTCAGCCCATCGATCCAGCCTGTCCAGATCCCTCTGCAAATCCTTACTGCCTTTACATACCTAGAGTTCTGGGTTAAATGCCTTCCTCGTTTATTCAGTGTTGAAAATCACGTATGTATGTCAGATGGCTGTCATTTAGTGCAGTGTAACATATGTGCGCTTCTTACAGTAGGTTTTCTAAATCACTTTCCAGAACCATGATAGAAAATGGTTATGTGAACAGTTAAGCCCGTGTCATTGAGGGACTGATAATCTTCAGTGAGAGGAAGGAGAAAAGGTAGAAATAGGCAGCTGGAGACAATAACCGCTTAAACTTGTATGCTACAGCCATAGCAGCTCATCAGGCTGTGCTTTAAAATCATGTCAGTAAAAGGGTCTTGCTTTTGTTGTCTTTATGTGAGTAATCATTTTTTGTTTTGTAGCCAAGTATAGAAAAACAAGATATTTGGTACTAAGAATAAGTTGTTTTTCACACTAGGAAATGTTTTGATGCCTTTCTTGCTATCCCAAATATTTCATTTCTAAATTGACATTGTGTGGGTATTGTCCCAATGAACAATGAATAAAAGAGCACTGGATTTTTGTTTTTCAGGCCTCATCTCAAGTACAGAAGTTATATACTGACTCCAACTTTCGCTTTTTCTTTAATCAGCATTTCCATGTGTTAAGGCGACTTTAAGCAGATGACAGGCAGTCTATGGATCAAATTTCAGAAGCCATTTGCCCAAAGCATTTGCGTAAAAGTGTCTGAAGTAGAAATCATACTTGTCAGGAGGGAAAATGAGTTAAGCTATCAAGGCTGAGGGAAGTAAAGGGTATGTGGAAAATGTGTGAGAAACAACTGTGTGCTAATGCAGGAGAAACTTAGAGCCGAAGGGACATTATCGTCATGGCAAGATTTAACGATCTCAGGAGTGACTGTAACTAGTAACGTAACCTGGGGAGCATTCCCTATTTGTTCGGGAGTTTCTTGGTGTTGCCTATGTTCTCTGTCAGTGTTAGAGAAAATTTTAGAAAATCAAATGCTTGGGATGTATTGTTCGTAGGAATTGCTTTGTATTTGACAGACTTACTGAAATAAGTTAGAAAGTTGTAATAGTACATTGCAAAAGGAATGCTTTTCTTCACGTGTTTAAAAGCTGTGCAGATGGAGCTCCTTATCCCGTAACTGGTCTTTGCTGGCAAACTGTGAATCCCACAGAACCAGTTGCAAAACTGGAACTGAAATACAGATGTTTCAGCTCTTTGTCTAAATGCTAATGTAGTATGGAAAGAGCAGGACAAAAGGAGTTAGTCCTGGAAGAGCTGTATACAATAGAGATATCCTTTTCAAGGAAGTTTTTCCTTTTCTTATGAATTTCTTAAGCAATGCAGCATTTGTATGAAGCTTGGCGGTATTTTCACTGTTGTTATGCAACATTAAGGATTCTTACAGTGTGAAGATGTAAAGGATTATATGAAATTTATTTGGAGTATATTTTGCTTGAATGTATTTTAAATGTTAGTATTTATACAAAGTACTTAGTAAAAAGTCAGTTAATCATTGTTAGAAAACTAAAGAGAGGGAAGAAATAGCAGTACTTGAATAAAGTGCTTGAAGTGATTAGGTACCAGTTAACTTTCAAAAAAGGGTACTGTTCATTTATTGAAAATTCTGTATGACATCAGGAAGGATAGTGTTTCCAGCCATAATGCTTTTTGGTATGTATTTAAAAAAAAATGGAAGGAAGTGAGTTGATGTACTAGACTCTTAAGATATGGCATCGTTCTGATTAGTTTTGTCTTAAGTCATGAGTTTCTAAATTTGATGCCCACTTGAACTAGGAATTTTTGTTGGAAACCATTTGAAATCTCAGGCTTCTGTTAAACAAGAATGCCAAATGCGTTCGTGTAATAAAATATCTTAATAAAAGGCACAATTTTAAGAAACAATTTCCTGTTTCTAATAGGGGAGAGTGGAGACGCAAAAGCATGCTTTTTGTTAATTTGAAATCCACTTAAGGTCTTTGATAATGCTTCGATAGTAAATTCTAGAGATCTGACTCCTAAAGTTCTTAAAAGTACTCTATCTTGAACAAGCTAACTTGTTTTTGAAAACAAATGAAACAGTCCTACTGGAGCATATTTCTGTTGCATCATCGGTTAAAACTGGGAGAAAGATTAATGATAGATATCTGTCTTGAGATTATTCATATACATTTGAGCTATAATAACGAAACTATAGCTTGGAGCGGATTTTTTTATAAAGCCATATGCTGCTTTGTGACAAATGCTTTAGGAAGAGAAACTACAGGTCTGTGTGTACTTTCAATTCAGTATAAATTTGTAGGTAGGTACGTGTTACAATTGTCTGTTTTTCTTTTTAGGGCTCATGTAATCAAAGGAGTTTCTTTGTTGTGTGTATCTTTTCAGAACACAACAGGAATTCAAAATGAATCAGGTGAGTATAAATGTAAGACTTTATCAAAATACTTAGATGTTAGAACAGTTAATTATTAATAAGAAAAGTAAATCATCCACTAAAAAAGAAATGTTCTTTAAAATCTTCAGTGTCATTAAATTTCATAATTCTCCTTTCTGCAACGCATATGCTTGTGAGATTTATTTTATTTCATGGATTTAAGTTTTTTGTGTGTGAATTCCCTTTAGCAGCATGTGAGTTATTACTGCTGGCACTTCTTACACGAACACCTCTCCAGAAAAATCTGTTTCATCGTGAGGCTTTTGGTAATAATTCAGCTCCTTATAAAAGTGGCTTGAAAACTGAAGGCTTCCTTTTTTTTAACCTTTTTTAACCACTTTAGCATTTCAAATGTGCAGTGAACAATCTGTCACAGAAATTGATTGATCAGGAAGTTTCACACTTTTCTGGAACCCTAAGCGTTTCCCCTAGAATCAAGTGGAAAGGCTGGGAAAGCACATTTCTTTTGTGATGCAGTACTCTACCATATGGATGTGAGAATATCCTGACTGGGGGGTGTTGTTTTAATCGGTGCCAAGTGTACATGATTTCATGTTGCGTTTGTCTATCCAAGTAGGAATTATACATCTGTATGTCTATCACACACAATTGTGTTACTTGAAGATACTTACAGAAAAAGATCATCTTTGGATGACCTTACAAAGTCCCTTTGCAGGGGAATGTGAACATAGGATGCTACACTGAAGGAATGCCTTTTTTAATTTGCTAAAAGAGTTGGCTATGAACAGTTTTCTTAGCCAGAAACAACCACGGTACACAGTCATGTAAAATGCTTTGTATACCTTTTTTATTGATGCCTGTATCTAATGAATGCTTTTATTGCCCTTTATGCCCTTATTTGATCAATAGCAGCATTGAATACAATTAGCGCTGTGCTGAAGTATGTTCTCACTGAAGTTATAGAAGCATATACATAATATAAGTAATTACAGTGTGAAATTGATTGGTGGGATGTTTCCTGTTGCTTTTTTCCTCTGATTTCAAGTAAAAAATCTTCAATATGTATGTGCATATTTAAAAAGTAAAAAGCAAAATGCAATCTCTATCAAAGCCTTGAAACATGTATTGTAAAAATACATAATTGTATTATATCTATACACAAATAAAAATTACCATATATATAATCAAATAACATTTGCATTAGCACACTTTGAAGCATTAGTAGTCTAGTAGCTAGGTTAACTATTGCTTCACAATTTATTTCTATTGAGACTTAAATTTTTTCACCTGTAAGATTTGTTTTGAATGCACTCAGTGGCATGAAGCAAACAGCCTATTGCTCTGTCTGCTTGAGTAATAATCCTGCTTTATTAGTTGTTCTGATAAGCTTTGGATTCTGCTAAAATTCTGAAGGCTGTAGATTGTAATCTTTAATTGTTAGCATTGGCTGTTTCCTTCCCATTTGTGTGTCCGTGTCCCCTCGTGTCCTGTCTGTCATCGTGCCTCCCGCCCCGATCTGTTTCTAGAATGAAGCTTTCTGTGCTGTATGAAAACAAAGTCTTCATCTTTCTTACTGTGTCTGTTACTATTGCTTATGCAGTGCTGTGATTTATGTCATCTTGCAATTAAATAATGAGATGACCCTGCCTCTGGGAGTAGTTACAGTAGCTTAGAGTCCTTGGTGTTTCTGGCTTTCACATTTAGTTTCCAAAGTGTACAGAGCTCATATTGCTTTTTATTGTTCAATTACCATTCATATTAAGTGTGTATTTAGCATCAACCCTGTGGTGTTTTTTTCTTGCAGTGCCCTTGTCATTTCATTCACTGTTGACAAGTTGTAGTGCCAGGTCTGTATAAGAAATGTTTTTGCCTGATGCCAAACATCTTTCAAGTGTTCTGTTCTCATATTTCTTTCATTCTGCTTATCTCTGCTTTTGGTGTGACTTCAGTGACCCTGGAACTAATTGGGCTATTGTTAATTTAGTTTATATGAAAGGATTGCTAGTTTTGTTGTTTATCCCATAGAAATCTTGAAGTAGTGTAGGAAAACCTTTTCACAAATAATTTGATATGGCTGCCCTGTAGTAAGGAGAAGAAGGATTAAAAAAAAAGCAGCTGTTGCTGGAATTAATATTTTTGGGTTTCTGGGAAGACTGCTGTCTCAGGATAGACAGTATGCATTCTCTGTTTTAAAAAGATCTGCCTTTAATATGTAAACTACTTTATGAGAATGTGCTGAATACTTTATTTAAAAAAAACCAAGCAGCTATGGGGTTTTGATTGGTAGCATTTAGTGCATCTCAGACTGCATTAAGAGTAGGAAGATGGTTGTGTGCTACCTGGAAAACTGCATGGGTAGGTATTTAAAAACGGTGAAGGCATATATTAACAAATGACACCTGCCCCCATTCCCGCTGAATTTTTCAATTATTATTTCAAATATTTCTGATACAACTTTAATTTTTAAGCACAGACCATGAAATTGTGGCAAAGAGGGGTAGCCAGATACAGGTCTTGGACAAGCAGACACCTTTTTGCTTCTGATTTATCTTGTGCTAGCTGGCTGTTTGTGTCAGCAATCTTCCTTAGTTACTTCATCTCCTTTTCACAACTACCTCTTCTAACCTCTTTGCCATGTCCCTCTCTCTTTCCTTTATCTTTTCATTTATCTTAACCCTATTTCCACCAAAACATGACACTAACTGAATATTTGTCATTCATTACTCTGTTCAGGATGACTTTTTTCCTTTTTGCTCTAATCTCTGATCACCTGTAAACATCTTGTTGCAGGTACTTTTTCTACTCTGCTTAAATACTACTTGTAACATTATAGTTTGATTTGTGGTTGGTCTATAGGTACAATTATATTGAAAGTGGTGTGAAAAATTGCTTAATCAATGTGTTGAAAGGTACTGTCAAAGTGATTGGACTCTGAATTCAATGCAAACAGGAAAAGACAGTTTCAGTGAAGGCACCCCTTCAGCCCTCAAATGATTTTTTGGCATTGTTCTTAAGTCACTTCAGCCTGGCTAATTTGAATGCTAGCAATGTAATATTTCTGAACTTCAGAGTAAGAAGCTTAAGTGTATTAAGCTTCAAGTGCTTTTTGTATTCAAAATTGCAGTCTTGGAGTGAGTGAAAAATACCATATTAGGACTTCAGTTAAATGCAAAAGTTGGCTGTAGGACATGCCAGTACACTATCCTTATCAAGAGGTGAGTTTTTTAAACAGTAAAATCAATTTAAATGTGATTGTTAAGTGTTGGTGGAAAAGTGATTGAAATACTGTATTTCTTCATTTGGTAGACAGACATTCCTTGGGGACAAGTTGTGATCTGGAAAATCTTTTAAGTAGTTACATTTAAATTGCAAATAAAATGAGACTGCACTGATTTGACTGAACTAAATTGTTGTTTATTTTACTTTATAGTATTTGGTTACTTATTACCATTCGTTTGAGGTGTGAAATGTATTGTTATGTCCTAGGCCATATCCAATTTTCTGGTACTTGTGAAATCCATTAATATGACAGGTGTGAAATGAGTCTGAGTGTGTTCTCTGAACGTCGCTGCTGATCTTTGATTTATGTAGGTAGATGCAAAATAAAGTTCTGATTGTGTATTGCTCCATGCAAATAAACTTCTTGAATGATGGAACAGGTTTGGGATATTTGTGGCTAAAAGGAGGTGTGACTATTAAGGAATATTCCAGACACATCAGAGGACATGACACAGTGCTGTACACTTCTGTCTAAATCAGTTGAGTCTGATTTTTAAAGTTGTGATAGGTTAAGATTTATTTGCAGGCTTGAGATTTTTAACTGCTCATCTAGCTATGGCTGTAAAAAAAACAAAACAAACCCAAAAGCCCCCAAGGAAACCCAACTCCAAAATGAAACCCAACCAAGAAAACACGCCACTTTTGTTAGCTTGAAACTTGAAGTGCATCGTTCTGATAGCTGGCTTGTTCACTCTCTGTAGTCCACCTCATCTATGCCTATAAATAATTTGTTAGAAACCGCTGTGATAAATAGGCTTGGTTCTCCCCTAGTGAAATCATGGGGTAATGTACTGGAAAGATATTTAGGTTTCTTTGATATGCTGAGAAGAGCGTGTTTCTTTCTCATCTGATGAGACATGGCTTCTTGCGTATCAATTCAAGGCTAACAGATGTCTGAAAATCAGACTTCTTTCATTACTGTTTTTGTTTTTGGATTGTTGGAAGAGCAAAATAAAACTTTGCTCTGCTTTGAATAGACTTCAGCTATTATAACTAAAGAACAAGGATTCTCCCCCACCCTGGTCTCTTCACTCTTTTGGATGCGAAGGGATTTCTGGCATTCTATTCCTTCCACGGTTTCCAATTTGGGGGTCTTTCTCCCCTACAAATAGCTCTCTAGGATGTGTCTGTGCAGCTGTTAGGGCTTACCAAGGCAGCCACAGAATAACCTTGCTATGACTCCGGTTTTATAATTTTTCTTGTTGTTGCTGTTAAAGCTGGCAGAGGACATGTTCTTGAAACTTAACTCAGCAAGTCGCATTCATAAATGTAGAGAATAATTGCCATATGCAGCACCCTCACAAAGAGTGGGTGCTAAGTAGAAAAGGTTGAGAAGCTATTTTGCTTTAGAGAGAAAAACCTTAAATTTGGTAGCATGTAGGGGTGCATTTAAATATATTTCCAGTAAACTTTCAGCATAGCTTATTTCATAAGTGCTCAGTGGAAAATGCTCTGAGTATTACTCAGAAATTATGAAAACTACTATTGTATCTCTGCTTTATGGTTACACGTAAAAGCGAGAATAATTTCCAGAAAGTTGGGGTTTACTTGGACAACTGTAGTGTTGCTCAAGTTGTTGTTATTTCTTAGTTTAACACCTTGTAAACTGTGTTCAGAGCTTCATCTTTCATATTAGAGTAGCTACTGCCACCACCACCAGTTACTTTGTTCCTGACCAGAATGATCAAAGTTCGCTGTCAGAGGGCAGGTACTTTTTTTAGGGCTGTTGCACATGGTTCAACATATGCCTAGTTCTCACCAAGCACAATTCTTTCATAATGAGGACAGATTTTATGGGAAAATGTGCATGCTTGTAACTTTGAAATTCTGGTCATTTTTATTGGGAATAGTGGGGGTTTTGATTATAATTAGGTAATAAAGAGCTAGTTGTTTAATGACAAGTGTGAGTAGCGTTTACTGTTGTGTTATACAAATAATAGTGTGAATAATACTATAAGCAGCCTGTTGAACCTTGTAGGCTCCTTAAAATGGAACTAATCGCTTACTAGACATTCATAAATCATTTATAGCCTTTCAAACATTAATATAAAAATACCTTAAAACCTTTTGTATTAATTATAACTTGCTGGTTAAGGATTCTGAGCTGTTGATTTATTTAGGAATTATGATTAACATTTAGGATACTGAAATAATAACTTTTATCACATGATTTAAAACCCTTTATTCTCTCTAAAGCTGCTTTTAGCTTATTCTGTTTGTTGCAGAGCAGTAAACTTGACATGCAGATTCTTTAACATCGATCTTTGGAGTGAAATTGCATGTTTGTAGGCTGTAAATACAGCAGTAGAAAAACAATAGACCCAGCAGCAGCTCTGTGAAGTACATTAAAATGCAAGCTTCCTCATGTCAGCTACTCTACCGTAAGGATATAATGCACATTACCAGTCGCCAGTATGTGCAGGGTAGCTTGTCTGTCCTCCTAACATTCAGTACTGGGTAGTATATGATATGTCCGTGTTGATGGCAGAAAAGATGGTGTATCCCAAGTGCAAGTTCTAGTATGTATATTGGAGTAGTTAGTTTACTGCAACATCCTTGATTCAATAGGTAAAACAAATAACGTTTCATTTTTGTGAACTGTATGTGCTTCTCAGAACTTTGAGGAAGTTTTTCTCCTAAAGTCACTGTTTAGTCTTTCTCACAAGTGATACGTTTTCACGTAAGACAATACCAGAAGCTATTTTGATTGGTTTTTGGGGACTGATTAGATTGAGTATGCTTGGAAGTCATAATTTGAAAAGGGGAAATAAAGAATTGCTAATATATGTGAAATTATCCTCAGTGTGGTGGGTAGCTGATGTTCTGGCATTGCACTGTATTTCCAAAGTCATCACTTGTGTTTTTCTAGGCAATTTATTCCTGTAACTGAAGCTTTACACCATTTTTTCCTTTATGCATAGAGGCATACACAGTTGCTTCATTTGGAACTTCTATGTGCATGTTTAGGAAATGATTGATAAAATTAAAAGGGAAGATGGAAGGCTGCATGAGCAGGTCTGGACCCTCAGATCGTAGGTGTTCTGGAGCTGGAATTGCCCTTTGTTTTGAAACTTTGAGAGATCCTTAAATGCTAAGCTGAAACACCAGTTTGCTTTCATTATGAACCCAAATAGTACAAAACTAGGGTATACTCAGGAAAATTGCAGTATATCTCAGTTTTCACTTAAAAGAATTTAAGGATTCTTTAAAAAATACGTAGAAAATGGAAAATACTTAGAGTTGTGTGTTGAATGTAAATAAATATTTTTAGCACTTAACAACTTTTAGCATTTAATTTCCTACTTCTGTTTTAATAGACATGCCTTTAATAGCAAGGAAAAAATTATTTAACTATTGGTCACCATTACTTTTTATGGACAGGTATTGATGTTAAGTCAAATGGAAAATGAAATGGATGGTTGATAAAACATAAATGTTTTTCCAGTCATCCTTTTCATTAATGCTGTCAATTACAGTAAAGATAAGCTACATGCCATGCCTCTGAAGCAGATCCAATCAAGCCTATGTGATTTTACTAACATTTACTGACATTTACTTGCTGAGGGTGATAATGGAGAAACTGCTTTGCTGGCTCAAGCAGGTTTATTTGATCCACATTTGTTCTACGTTTTGAAACAGAATTTGCAGAAGATGAGTGTGTAGGTGTTAAGAAAAGGTAATGGAACACAATTGCTGATGCTTTAGTGCAGAATTAATTTGCATTATACCTCTGGTTTAGGGGCTTTTACTGTTTTATCTTTGTAGGAAACCCAGGATTTTAAAAAAAATGTCAATAGGATGGTTATGAAATAAAATGAAAAAACCTCCTATTCTTCCTGCTTTATGGCTGTTTTGCTGCATACTGTTTTAATCGGTGTATTTTAGCATGGCAGTTCACTTGCCTTTCGTTACATTAATTGCCAGTAATGTGTTTCAACAGTAAAATTTGGACAAATGATATGTATGTCCTGAAACACTTCTAACAACTTCTTGCATCTTCTGACTATTCCGTATTTAAAAAATACACAGCTAACAAAGATTTCTACTAAAAGCATCATGTGTTGCTCTTAAGTATACTAGTTTTTCAGGAGCAGTCAGACGCATTTTCTAGCAGAAGAGATCCTGTTTAAGATCTATCATACAGCTGAAACATAATGAAAACTTTTTGTGGCTTATTTTCAGAAAAGATTAGGTCTGAATGTTAGATTAGGTCTGTTGTAGCTGTCTGTAATTTAAAGGGAAAATTAATCTACTTTGTTTACTTTTTAATTGAGTTAGACTTTCCAGACAGGTTACATAAGATCTAGCATGTTTTCATGCTACATGTTTTTTTGAGTTTTCTAGTTTAATTAGTATGTTTAATATTATTTTAAAAAATATGTTGTGTAATCAGAGTAATTCTAATGCTTCAGTAGAATGTTTAAGGAACTAGAGATTTTTATAGTGATAAGTCATAGATAGAAAAACTCTAGGACTGTTTCTATGAACGCTTATGTGGTACGCTTTTGAAGAAAGTCTCAGCATAATAGACTGGGCAGGTGGATCAACTTTACAATGTATTTTATCTGAAATTTGGAAGAACTTTAATCAGAAACAACACAAAGGAATGTTGTCTCAACATAATGTAGAATGTAACAATGTTATTACTGACCTAATTACTTGTTAAATGTAGTTTCTCATGGCATAACTGATCAGTAAAAATAATGCAACTGAAAACTGTTCCATAAATGAGTTTTACCATATTAATGAGCTGTTTCAAAGAGCTAACACTAAGCCTGAACTCATGAAAACTATGTTCTGGAAAATATCTGTATTTTCCAAGGTATAGAACCACAGTACTTTTCTGTTCATTCATCTTTAGGTATAATATAGTAGTACTGTCAGGTAAGTCATATTCAGACAGGAAAAATAAAATACTTTTAGCTCTATTCTCCAAGTAACTCAATTTTGAATTTGTTTTTAAGGAGAGGCCAAGGAAAATGAATGAAAGGGCAAATGGCCGAAAAGATACATGAAAACCCTTTCAGTTAGATTTACTCACTGTATACTGCTTGTAATCAAAAGACATCCATTAAGTAAAGCAAAAGAATATTTACAGCAACTTTAGGTATCAGTGTTTTTTATACGTATCTCTAATGTGGTCTTAGAACTCTGCATTGAAGCATAAACAAGTGTAATGAAAATACTAGTGAAAACTTGAATGATCTGATAAAAAGATACTTTTATGTTAGCATGTTGATGGAAGGAACCCTAGCTGAAATGGCAATTTGGAAATTTAATTTCAAGTCAGGAGTTTTTGTAGGTCATATGGGTTGATGGTCTGTCGTGTTACTGTTTTTATCTGTTAATGGTCATGGCCCTTCTGGCTTTCTGACTTGTAGAACACAACTGAATCTACTGTTGCTGTGGAGACCTTAGATGATGTACCTGAGCATGTGCTTAGGGGGCTTCCTGAGGACGTGAGGCTCTTCCCATCTGCTGTTGACAAGACACGGCTTGGTGAGTGCTACAGCTGCGGAAAGAGAATGAAGATTTTCACACTAGCTCACATAAATTACAGTTGCTGTGAAAGTTTGGTGCCCTCCTGTGCTGGGTAGAGATGATGTCTGGTGCATTTATCTGAAATAATATCCGTTGGGAAGAGTGGACAGCTTCCAAGTTTCTCCAGCATCCCAAGATGATGTTCCTAGAATGTCAGAATTGGGGTCAAAGGTGGACCAAGATGCAGATAGATTAGCTTATGAAAATACTGACATGTTACTTCACTGGTTTGTTTTCACTTACAGCACTTTACCAGTTTCGTGTTTTGCAACTATCTTGCTGTAGGCACTTTAGAATGCTGCATCGCACTGTCCAATCAGTATAAAAAGTTTCATTTTACAAGAACCGATTCAGTGCAGATTTGAAAGCTGCTATATGGAACAAAGTGTTGTTTCAGTAATATGCACAAAATACTTGGCTTCTTTGTTAAAGAAGCTTAACATGGGAGAACTTTGGAAATGAGAATTGCAGACTGGATACTTGATGTTGAAAGCTAGTAGTTTGAGGAATAAGCCTGACTATAGATGCATTACTGTTAGTAACAGGTTATAAGCTCCTTGGAGCAAGGTTAATCTTTTCTAGTATGAACCTGATCTAGCATGGTCTGAATGACAATGTTATATTTAATTAGCAATTATTTGTCAAACTGTTCTTAGTTTTGATGCTATAAAATGTGAAATGCTGTCCATGTTCAGTTTGGTTAAACCTTGTCAATAAATTTGTGGGCAGATGCACATATTTTAACCAATTCTAAATGTTTTAAATTAGACCAGTTTTAACTACTGATATGTGTCTCTTCAGGTGTCTGGGCAACAAAATCAATTTTAAAAGGCAAGAAGTTTGGACCATTCGTTGGTGACAAGAAAAAAAGATCTCAAGTTAAAAGCAATGTATACATGTGGGAGGTAAGAAACAGCTTGTAAATGGAAAGAGGTATCTGTTGCTAGGTCAATATTTTGTATTTAGCCTTTAATTTTTCTAAGACTTTAGAAAGAGCCATGATATGAAATAATTGCCATCTATCTTTGACTGCCATTACAAATGTTTATTTGTAGACACTTGGGTTGAGCAAACATTCTGAATTAGAGCTTTAAACTATTGGCATTGTTTGAAATTGCTGTATTAATTTTCTTATGTCTCTGGATCACACCTCCCCTTAAGAGTCTATTGCTGATAAAGCTTTGCTTTGTTGGCTTGAACCCTGAGTGATATCCCTTCTGCAACTGAGTGCTGTCGGCTGCGTATGAAATTAGGGAAATTAGGAGGATATGGAATCTCTTAAGGAAGCCACAGCACTCCTCCTCATTTAGCTATTTGAAAACCAGCTTTGTTATGGGAATTGGTTTTGCTTTTGGAGTTTTTCTAAAAGTTCTCAGTTGTTGCAGTGTTTCTTGTGCTGCTTGTGTTTGGGCTTGCCTTGAAGCAAATACTGTCTGGACAGCTGAATAGCTCTAAGCTCCACTGGTAGTCATAAGACTTTGGCTATTATGTAGATTTCAAAGTGTAGGTGTCTTAATCTGTTGAATCCTATCTACAGTGTCTTTAAGGCAGTTCATAACTACTTCCAAAGACTTCTTCAGCCTTTCTGAAGACACATAGAGCAAATGGCTTTAGCAAAGTGAATGGTCAAGGAGGGGAGGGATAGAGGAACTGTGGCATAGCATGTTCTGCAACAGAACTTGCTAGTTTACAGATACTTAGGCTAAAGATACTGATAGTAGTCATCCTTCTGGCCCCTGGCCTGCAAAAATTGAACTGCATAAAACACTGGCTATACATACAAACTTAATCTTAAGCCCTGCCAGAGGAATTGATCTGTAACAGTTCCCCATAAATGCAAATTCACATTCAGGAAAGTAATAAAGAGTTCAAGTATAATGTTTGTTACATTGAGCTAGGATTATTACAAACTCCAGTGCATAAGGTATCTCCAGTTTTGATCCGGTACAAGAACACTTAGTGAGATTGAATCAGTCAAGTAAATTATTGACCTTGCAATTGTTTTTCTCAGTGCTGGATTTTGAATGTTCTCACTGGGTAAGTCTTAATATTTTTAAAATTTGTGTTGTCGCAAACAAGCTGTTACAAAGTCTCCTTGTTTGCAATGCAGGCGATAGATTGAAAAGTAATTGTGCATTGCTTTAATGCTGATTTTGGAATTAAAAAAAAGCAGATAAAATGAGACCGCAGCAGTTGGCCCCATATGCCAGGATCTGAAACCACTCCAGAATCGTAACTATTGGAAAATACGGTTTGTAGAAGGATGGTGGTGTGTGAGAGTAGTTAGGTATATGGACCTTCAACTAGGAGAACAACCTTTTCCACAAGAATCTCATTTGTTTCTTTAGTGAAGTTAGTCTGAAGAAAAAGTAAGGCTTCTAAAAGCTGGCATCTCCAGTCAGTTCTAATAATTTTGAACTATCATGTTAAAGTATCATTCTGAATAAGATGAGTTTTGTATGTCACTGTATGCTTGCTGTGTCTGAGGAGAGGAGTAGAGACTTGAACATATTTTCATTTTCTGTTGGAGAAAAGCCACAGGTAGAAAAATGACGACAAGTGACTGAAAACTGAGGGAAATGCTGTCTGCCAATTCAGAATGACTGGCACAACTGTGCTGAATATGATCATGGTTTACAGGAATCACTTGAAGTCACAATGTTATATAGAGGAGTTGGAGCTATTTCCTTTCTCACAGTGCACAAGGCCTTTAAACAAAGTTCTGTAAATTAGAAGCTTTAACTGAAAAGTAATAATGTATTTTGTTTTGTGCAAAACCTGCAATAAAGTAATATGAAAACACAATAAAGTAATATATAAAAAAACCTAATGAAGTATTATGTTTTGCCATATATTCCATATCTGCTAACTCTTTCCACAGCATTGTTTGGCTCTTCCATTTTAACCAAAAGGATTGCTTTTACAGTCTTGGTCTGTGAAACTGTTTACGTTTTCATATTGCAAGGACTTTCTTTCAAAAGTCAGCTGATGAAATCCATGCTGAAATAGTTTTAAGGGAGATGTTTTCTCTTTGCTTGGAAAGAAACGGAGATGATTTTGGTATATTTATGGAAACTTTACCTTTATTGATAAAATTCTATTTTATTAAATCAACAATATATCAACACAGAAGAAATCAAATATATTAAATGGTTCTTGTTTTAAGCTGTTGTAGATATTAAATGGTTCTTGTTTTAAGCTGTTGTAGAAGTGTACTTGAAATTGAAAATGTAAAACAGTTGGAAAAGACTTAAAATTAACTTATAAAGTAAGTATCAGAAACAATAAAAAGCTACAACATTGTGTAACAGAATGGGAAAGTTATGGTGAAATTGGAATTTTACTATATTCCTTATCTGAAGTTGTGCTAAGTGAACGTTGCAGGAGGTGATGAGCTAGGGAGGCTGGGTTTTTGAAAGGAGCTCTTCCAGGCAGAGGCTGATATTTATAGATTTGACCAAAAGGAAAAACGCAAATAATAAGATATAATTAAGTTGCACATATTTTCCTTTTTTGTTTTTCTAAAAATCTGTGAGTTGCCCAGTGCTTCTGAAACATTGTGTATCTGTTAATATGCCTGTGTTCTGAGACAAAGTAATGGAAAAATGATAGTTCCAGTTGCCGAACAGTGGAGTGTTCTTTGGTTTGGAAAAAAATGTAGAGCATCCACTGCTGTCTCTTCTTATAGGCATCTAACTTGGATTCTAATAAACTTGCATTCTAATAAGAGAAGTGGGAGATACATAACATGTCTTGAAAGAGAAGGAGAGTTGCCCGTCATCAGAAAATACTGAAGATGTCAGTAACCTTGCTTTATTGCAAGCTGTCTTGAAATGTAAACCAGGAGTAGGCATTAAATTTTTTTCCAAGAATGGAAACCAAAGAATTTACGCAGCATCTTGGAACATGCATAAGTTTATTGACATGGTCAATTTTTTAAGGTGATCACAAGATTTCTGAAAGGTTGAGATTTTCATTGATACCCTGAAAAAAGATAAAATATAAATTATGCTTTCCCTTATTATTCCAATAAAGCAAATGCTTGTAACTTCTATATAGTTACTTTTCCCAATTCATCAGATAGTAAAAACAAAGCTCTATTGCCTTTGTATCGTAAAATCAGTCATTTTACTAAACACAAAATCTAGACAATCATTCCAGGCTTGCCAAACTGAAAAGCAAGCATAAAATATTTTAAGTGTTTTGGCTTTTGAGCCCAAAACCTTCAGAGAAGGGCTTGCAGGCCAAAAGTTATTTTTTCCAATTGTACCAGTTCCACTAAAAAGATTGCAGAAGACCAGCAACACTCCCCCCCAGTGCAACCCCTACCTCTGCTCATCTCCTCTGTGTTATCTCTGTCCTTAGACAATGATTACTACTTTCTATAGCATTAAAATGTGTGGTGTTTTAGTGCATGTACACTTCAGTGTTAACAGTTGTCCGTTTGCTTAATGCCATTTTTGTCTCGCAGGTGTATTACCCAAACTTGGGATGGATGTGTGTTGATGCAACTGATCCAAAGAAAGGGAACTGGCTACGGTATATAAACTGGGCACGTTCAGGAAAGGAGCAAAATCTGTTTCCTCTGGAGATCAACAGGACCATATACTACAAAAGTTTAAAGGTATCAGTGTCTGAAGAATCAGTTACTGCTCTGTTACCTTTTATTAATACCTTTTATTCCCCTTTATTCAAATCCTAATTTTTTTTACTATTTGTATTAAACAGAGTTTGAAACATTTTATGAAATATAATTAAAATATTGCAAATGCTACATTTCATTGGTCTAAATTCTTCTGTGCCAATACAGTTGACATTAAGATCTACTGTTTAAATATAGGATATGTATGAACATGAAGTCTATCTTGTTGGTTAATGATTTGCTGCAGCACCAAATTTGATAGAAACAAGAATGAAAAACTATAGCAGATTACATAAAATAAATGTTTTTCTATTTCTGTAGATACTGAGACACTTTCTACTGAGGATTTTTTGTGGAAATCAGTTATTTTTATGGTCTTTGCATTGTATGACAAAGATTGGTTGTCAAGACACTCTTATAGGTAGCTTCATGAAACAGATTTTCCTGGTTTTATACCATTCCAGTTTTATTCAGGGAGTGGGAGGCAGGAAAAAGGGTGTTAATTCCTGGGGCATTGTATCTCCGAAACCAAGATAAAAAATGGTTTAACTATAAGTAATGGTAGTGTATGTTAGTGTTAGAATATTGTGGCTGTAAAGTATTATTTAAATCTCTGATCAATAACCTACTAGCAGTGAGTATATGTAGCTTGACTTTGTTATTTAAAATGTTTTTGTGGTTTTGGGGTATATGCAGCCTTGCTGTTAAGCTATTGCTGTTTCTTACATTTCCTTGTAAGCCCAACACCATCTGTAAGTAACAGATCTTCACTTAAAGAATGAGTTGGTACCAGGCAGTTTTGAAGTTTATAGGGCAGTATAGGAATATGTAAAACTGTTATATTAGGTCACTCAAACTAGATTGAAAAAAACCCAACTTCTAAACATTTTCTGAACTTTCTAATAGCTTTGAGATAGCATTCGAGTAGAGGTTGGCTATTGCCAGCCAGACTATTTATTCACTGAGGGCAGGCTCCCGATGTGAATCTGTAGCCAGTTTAGTTTTCTCTAGACACTTTATCTTGGGTTGCCTCTGCCTTTGCCCATAGTCATGCTAGTTCATTAACGTAAGTGTGCTTTTGGAGTTACTCTGACATTTTAAATTTCTCTCTCATTTAATCTTTTCTGCAAAGGTTTTAATCCTGATAAAGACAGACATTCACATATTTCAAATTTGTTTTCTGATGGATAATATTGCACTTTGGAAAATGATTGTACCGTTAAAAGAGACTGAGCACTGCTGACAGAATAACAAATACCTTGCCTCAACATCTGAAATATCCTTTTGGTCCTTTGACTGTCTTCTCTTGCGACCTGATGAACTTTATCCTACGAGGCCTTGCCAACAATATCATGTTGCCAAGCAGCTCTTTCTGAAGACTGTTAGAGTAGCTTATAAGGATCAGTTTTATTGGGTTTAAAATCTGTCTGGGATTTGTTGCAGCGTGGGATTTTGAGTTTGGGATGCGAGGTTCTTCAAAGAGCCATCTTCAGCAAGGTTTATTTGCCCCTGTGGCAACCACTGAGATAGGTGTGTGCTGTGGGATTGTTTGTTAGCGTCTGTTCAGTGTTGGCAATACCAGTCCCAGTCAAGCTTCTGGAAATTCATGTTGGTGTCTGCACTGTACGTTGGTTGGAGGGAGTGTTCCATCAGAAATGGCGTTACCCCCAGGCTGCCTCTGCGCAAAGGCTTGCCACTGTACCTCTTAGAGGCCAGTGTAGAAACAGCAGCTCTGAGTAGTTTTGGACTTGGGTGTTGCTCAAAGCGGGGCGCCGGGACCTGAGCTGGTATAGAACCACCGAGTTGTTTCTGCCCTGTAGACTTAGTTCCAGGAATGCAGTGCGGACAGGCTCGAACCAGTTCTGCACGAGCCAGGTTGGCATGGCTTGTATTATAATCCCAGCTTCATGCTGGTCAGAAGTAAGCAAACTGTTTCCAGGACCAAGTTAGTCCACGAAGCATTGCAGCCATCGTTCCGTGATGCGCTCCTGCTGTTACTTGATTGTCGCTGCATCTATGGCACAGGTAACTTGGCAGGTAATTTCAGAGGTGGCTGTAGAAATGTCTGGGTTGCTTCACTATGCAAAAGTAGGTTATAATGCAAAGTTTAACTTTGCTCTGTATTGAGGGGAAAAAGCTTACAAATCTGTAATAGTGAATGTTTGTTAAAACCACATACCAATATTCCAATTATTTTTTGAACCATCTACTTCAATGTATTTTATTCTCTTATCCCACATTTTCTAAAAAGTGATACATAAGGAAACTTCTGATCTTGCTAATCTGTGGTGATTTTTGAAGTGAAAGCTTGACATGAAATTGGACAGTTTTTCACTACCATTAAACATTCAGTCAGCGTACTGATAAATCAGGTCAAGATTTAAAGTCACATTTTGTGTTTCTTAATTGCCCAAGTGGACTATTCTTGTAGTTTAATAGGAATATTTTAAATAAAATATTCTGTTCAATTTCTTGTCCATTCCAAGAATATGAAAACCAAAGGAAGGCATTAAGAAAGCTTGTTTTGTCTAGTGTTTTGTAAACTTATTTTTCATGATTTAAAGTGACAAATTTACAGTAACCAGGCTTTTTAAGTAAAGTTAGTGTGAAGAAATTGAAAGTTGAGCTGCAGGTAACTGACAGCATAGAAGTATAAAGTAGAAGAGGAGATCTCGAATGTGTGGTCTCAAGGGCAAGTTACTACATTAAAACATTTAAATACTGTCTGTTGTATCAGTTTTTGCCATCCTTTACCTTAGAAACTGCAGGGAAAATTCATACCTTGGGAAAAAAAATTGTGCTGTTTTCTGCTTTCTTTACAAAATACGGTTGCTTATATGTCTGGTTTTTATTTAAAGGTTTGTTTTTGTCTCACCTTCTGTATCAGAGATGATCTTCTTGTAGAGTCCGTATCAGTCTTGGATTCACATCATACCTTACTGATAACTGAGACAAAAGGAAGGATGTAATAAATAACACCTTAAATGTCCTTCTCTTCCTGCATATAATGTGTTATGGTGTATACACTGCCATTTCAAAACTGTAGTAAATTTACCAGCCCAGGTATGTACACATGGTTCCTTCCTGATCTTTATCATAATTCATAAATTTAGGGGAATTCCATTTGGTGATGAATAAACAGCACAGATTTATTTACCCCCAAAGGAGAATCAGTGTGGCTTGTATGTCATTTTGTTCTGCTTTACCTCAAACCATTTAAAATACCGTTATGGCTATTTATTTTTTTCCCAAGGTTTTCTTAAGCTTTTTGTAGGTTTCTGATTTGTAAGTTAAACAGACTGATTTCTAAGCTTCATTGCTAAGATAAGCAAAGTCCAAATTTGCTTGGTGTAAAAGAACCTCAAAACGGCACAGAGCTTTAGCTTCCTTGTTCTCTGCTGTAAATGAATAGTAATAGGATAGAACCTTTAAGTGAGCACAAGCAAGTATTTTTCTCTTCCATTTTCTCTTCATCTCTACTGAAGAACTGAGGATATTTGTAGGCTGCTTTGCATGTGCTTTCCCCAGGATGCGTGTATGAGAGTTGTGGTATTTCGATGAAACAGCTTAAACTCATTATGGGGTTTCAGAAGTTCTTCCTGCCTCTGCTAACAAAACGAGCTAGTTGAATAGTGTTGTTCTGCACATCATACAGGACTTCGTAACTCTTGAAGAAGTAAAATTGCAGTGAAAACTCAGTTTCAAAAAGTCTTCTAAATAAGCTTGGCTGTGAAACTGTCCTTGAGTAAGGTGAAATCAATTTGTTTATGGAAGAATGTTTTGTCAAACAGGTTTATAATAACTCAATAACCTCCCTGTTACATAGGAATGCAGTGTAACATAGGGTTATGCAGCGTGAAAAATGCACGCAAGTAGTGATGCTAGAAACTGTCCACTGTGGTTGTATTTGGGGAGATAAGGTCACATCCAGGTGCAAAAGCACAGCACCACAGTAAAATGCAGTGTCTGTGGTAAAAAACATATACTCTAAGGCAGCCAGACAGGCAAATACCTATCAGTCTGTACAAGACACATTGCAGTGCTTGTACATGTACGATGAACTGAATTTTAGACAATCTGTGCTAGAACTTCTTAGGGCATAACTTGTTAGGATGTTACTCTTAAAAATAACAAATTTTGAAATAACTTTGAATCTTTTGAACAGAAAATATTCAGATTAAGGAATGCTAAATGTTGCAGTTAAAACATAAAGCACCAAAGAGCATGTGGGAGTTTTTAACCTCATGAGCTTTTCCAAAATTCATACCTCTCTTAACCAAGCTATCCCAACGTGACACCACTACACAAACAGCCTGTAGGAAACAGTTTGGGGGAGGTTGGATTTTGGTGGTGTTATTAGAGAGTGTCATCAGTAAGAGACGGCCGTGTGTTCTCTAGTGTCAGAGTAGCGGTGGAAATGGCACTTGGTCAGTGTAGTCCTTTTCTCCTTGGTATCGTTGGTGAGGGAGCTCTTTTAATTCTCTGGTTTTGAAGCTGCTGCCGTATCTCATTTTTAGAAGTACAAGGTTAGAGGGCTTAATTTAGATTCTAGAGTAGCTACACCAAAACTAAATTCATCAAGTTAAATGTTAGTTCCAGCCACGCAGTTAACATATTACATGCTCGTTATCATCCTGTGTTTGCATTGCCAGCGCTTTTCTCTGAGTTTGTATACTGTTTAGATGATAAGTTGTTTGCATCAGACAACTCTTCTTCGTTCCTTGCTGCTGAACAGCTGCAAAGTGGGACCATGCAAATAGGTTTACCACTATTTATCCTCTCAGGCCTCCAGAACTGTTAAGAAAGCCAAAGCGTAGGCTTTGCTTATGTTATAACTCAAACACTTAACGTAGTTGTTGGGATCTTGCATCTCTTGTTGTTCCAGTGTCTGGGGGTTTAAAGATAACTATTGTCTTTATCAAGTGCTGTGAGACCCACTTAAAAAAGGTGCTTTAGAAGAAACAAATATTACTATTGTTCTGGATACAAAAATTCCCTTTGGCTTCAGACTTGAAATAATAGTCTAAGGATACCCTTTGCTCTAACATAGTGACTCTAAAAATAGGGTCTTATCTCCACAAGCCCAATGTTCATGAAGCCCTGGCAAGAGAGGGGGGATTGTAGTTGAGGTAAAGGAAGGCATTTAAGTTGATTTTTCTTGGTTTTGGATAGAATGCTTCGGGAAGTGGAGGGATAATGGTGAAGATTTAAAAAATAGGTGCGAATACATCTTTAGTCTGCAAACTTGGGGACTTATAGTTTGAGTCTGGTAATATTTTACGGAGCATACGAAATAACCAGAGGAACTAGTATTGATCCGTTTGATGGTGCTGGGAATGCGGGTAGTAATTGCCGTGATGCCTGCTTGGCTAATTTGGTCTTTCCTGTGCATTTTTTGATTGGAGAAAAGAAATCAGAAATAATGAATTTGGAATGGCAACCAAATGTTTCATTATTGTGATTAAGTGGATCTGTCAAACATGTAGTAATTATCTGTTTTCCCCTGTATTCCCTTTAACTCACCGCGACAGTCTTTTCCCCTATCTTTAGATTTTGGTCCAAATTCCAACTTTAGTGGATGACTGAGCAGTTTTACTCATTATTTAATGCTTTGTGTAAGGTAGGTGTGTTTAGCTGGAGTAACGCCGACAGCTCCCTGGAAAGAATTGAACTGTAAATAGCAGTGGTAATAAACACGGGGGATTTCCTTGCTGCGAGCCCGGCCTGCGTGGATTTAAACCAACGTCAGCATTTGAGACGAATCTCAGTGTGGGCTGTTCCAGCTTGGCGTTTCACGTCTATTTAATAATTGCGTGTTATTGTGTAATTGACTAGTAATACTGGCGGGAAAGGCCGGTTTCTCGGTGCCGAGGCCTCCTCGCCACCGCCGGGGAGGGGAGGGGGGTGGCTCCGGTGCCGCCCGTCCGCGGGAACCGGCCCGTTTCTGCGCGGGTTTACTTCGCTCCCGAGCCGGGGCGGGGCGGGGAGCTCGGCGCTGCACAGGCTGCGCGCCCTCCGGCCAGCAGGGGGCGCGGGCTGCGGCGCCCTGCGCGCGCGGGGCGCCGCGGGCGGCGCGGGGCACCGCCGTCGGCGCCGCCGCGGCCGCTCCCCGCCCCGCGGCCCGCCGCCAACAAGCCGCCGCCTGATTGGCGCCGCGCCTCTCTCTTCTCTCCCGGCAGCCAATCGCGCCCGGCGAGGAGCTGTTGGTGTGGTACAATGGGGAGGACGACCCGGAGATAGCCGCCGCTATTGAGGAAGAGCGAGCCAGCGCCCGGAGCCGGCGGCACTCCCCGAAAGCCAAGAAAGGTAGGGCCCTCCCCGCCCGCCGCGCCGCGGCCCCCGGCCCTCCCTGCCGCGCCGCGCCCGCGCCCCGCGGCGGCCGGGCATGGCGGCGGGGGAGAGGGGGGCGACCCGCAAACTTTTGCCGGCTGGGCGGCGGCGGCGGCCGCCGTGACCTTCCCCCGCCGCCGCCTCCCGAGCCGCAGGGAGGGAGGGAGGGAGGGCGGGCCGGGGGGGGGCCGCGAGGCGGAACGTGGAAGTCGCGGTGCCTCCCGGCCCGGCCGGAAAAGTTGGCCGGGGCGGCGTGCGAGGCGCGGGGCTGTTCTCGGCAGCCGGGCGCTGCGCGGGGAGGGGAAGATGTCTGCGTGCGGCGCGGGGCAGCGCCGCGGCGCTCGGGGGGCTCGCGGGGGGCCCGGGGGTGGCCTTTGCGCAACAGCGCGCAAGGTTGTGTCACCCTCCCCGAACTGCAAACTTTTTGTGTGGGTGGGGCTGCGCCTCGGTCACTGCGGGCAGCGCTGGCGAGCGGCGTGTCCCGGGGGGGGGGGGGGCTCTCCGCGCGAGGGCTGTGCCTTTGCTTTAGCCCGGCGCCGGTGCGGATGAAAAAGTACGGCTTTGTTACTTGCTGGGGAGTTTAATGTTATTTTTAGGGTGCTGGTGATTTGTTGGCTATGAAATTTTGCAGGCAGCGTGAATGACTACTTCTGGCTGACTTTGGCGGAGGAGGAAGGATGGGAGAGGAATTTTGGGGGGGGGGGGTATACACATTAGTCGTTCTGTAAATATGTATGTCAAACCAGACAGCCATTATTTTTTCCATGATTAATTCAGTAGCAATATTTTTCAGAGTGCGTGTGCCTCCACGCGTGGCCTTATATAACTGACATTTTGACTACCGTTTTAGGCCAAAATCGCAATAGAAGCTATCGCTTGCGGGGAGTCAATATAAAAGGGATGTAGTTACAGTTGTTGCACAAGGGTATTGGTTCCTCTTGTACTGAATATGTGTATTTTGGAATTCTCTGAAGGTGTCAAACGAGCCAAAGAAGGAAAGGAGATAATATTTTAAATGGCATCATTTGTGAATTTTTAACTTAATTTAGGGCCTGATCGTACTTGTAATGCAGTTGACTGTGGAACGCACATTGGGAACAAGCTCAAACATTTAGGAGAACAGTTATTATATGAGGTTTTTTATTTCAGAGATTGAGGAGGGGTCTGGGAGAAAGCAGTGGTGCAACACAAGTGATTATTCTTTCGAACAGTAATTTGTAGGTTAAGCTAAGACAAGCTGAAATTCAAGCACTGATTTTTATTTTGCTGCCTGTAATGAAAAGCATATTTAGCACATATATAAGTAACGCTTGGTAAATTAGAGGCTGTATTATGCTTTTTCCTAAATGTGCATTATCTTAGCAAATAGAACTTGTGTGCCTGTGATTTACCTGAAAGGCTAGAAAAACAACTTGAAAGAATTTGATTATATTACAAATCAGAAAAGCCAGACAGAATAATCTGTAAGGTAATTTTTCATGGCATAGAAGTTTTATTTGCATTTGTAAAGTTATAGTTTACTGATATTTTTACCTAATTTGGTGGTTACTGGGTTTTGGGTTTGTGCTATTTTGTAACTTTAACGTTCTAACTGTTATGGGTTTTACAGATTTCAGACTGTCATAATTGGGACCAATAGGTCTTTTTCCCCGTTTTATAAACTGAAGCTCCTTACCAAGGTGCACAAATACTAAAAAAACCCCAAAACCCCAACCCCAAAAAGCAACAAGACCCCAGCAAAAACCAAAAAACCAACCCCAAACACAATATAGATGAAGAATTTGAGAATAGCCAAGAATAATTTATCTATGGAATTATACTCTTCCATCATGAAGCCAAAAGACCAAATTCTTAGTATTTAGTTGCTTTGAATCGTTATGATTAAAGTTTCAGCATCCATGCTGTAAAAGATAAGTCAATTCATAGTATGTGCTTTATTCTTTTCTACTACATGCATATTTTGAAATTGTATAGTTCTATTTTTAGTAGGTTCCATTGGGATTATTTTTACTCCTCTACATTTACTCTCAAGTTATTTCAGTATATGTAGTAACATCTGCTAATATTTGCAATTCACAGCAATTTTGTTATAAGAAACATAATATTTTTCTGCTGATTTGATAGCAGTAGCTGCAGTTAAGATTTCAAAATGGTTTCTACTGATAACTCTTCCTTTGCAGATTCAGCTATATCTCTTGAGGATGGAAGTTTCTTAGGCCCGGGGTTGAAGTTTATGGGAAAATAAAGGAGATTGTCATAAGCAGGGTTAAAAAGGAATTTTTTAAAAACAATTCTAACTATATGATACAAGGGGGGAGGGAGGAGAAAGGTGTTGTGACTTAACTTTATGCATGTGAAAAATTGGGAGTCAGTACAAGGTAATCTTTTAGCTTAAATACGAACTTAGGAAACTTTCTAGAGAGGAGCTCCTCCGGAGGATTGTTAAATTTGAATTTGTTAGCTATCTAAACAGATCAATTAGTTCTTTTTTTATAAACTTTTTTTGGCCTGTGTTGCAGGTTGTCGTCTTACACATTGAGGAGAAAATAGAACTAAATAAGAACTGCCAACTTAATAAACAATTGTGAATGAGTGTGTCCTTTAGAAACACATTTTCCAGAAAGGAAACTGACAGTCTAATACTTCAGAAACAACTAGACAAGACCTTATTTGCGAAGTGTATTATAATTTAGTTATTCAAAACATGCAGTTATTAAATAGCTCATAATTATTCTGTATTCAGTAAAACAAATACCCTCTTGAATTTTTAATGCATCTTAGGCCTTGCCCTTGGACAGTTAAGATAGCTAACATTTGACAAAGAGTCTTGTTTCTGCAACTTATTTAATGAAGTCTGATTATATCAGAAGAGGTGACCATTTCGCTGGTATTAAAAATGTGATGTGTTTTGCCGGATCAGTCAAGACTTTCATGATTGTAAAACTTTTCATATTGCAGTAGGAATACTCTTTTATTTCTGAACAATTCCTTACACGCTGTCGATTCAGACTGCCTTACCATAAGAGGTAGGCCTTACTAAATTTGTAAGGTTGAGATGGCATTTAAGAATCAGCAGCTGACCAAGGCTAGGGTGGACACAAAGTACAGATTGAACTGTTTTCCTTGACCTTGATCTGACCTCTGTTTGCAAGTGATTACTGACACAAGGTTCATAATCTCCTTTAGAGCATATTTAGGAAGGCACCTGGCATTCTCTATGTCCCAGTCTTCTCTAACATGTTGGCAGAAGGTGGGATCTTGGTTATGCCTCAGTTGTGTTTCTCAAAACTCGCCTGCTCTTTACTTGCACAACTTCTTCAGCAGTTCAATGCCTGGCATCTTTTTGTTCTTGTAGCCTGCATTCAAAATACTTTACATCTCTCAGGTATTAATGTTCAGTAGTTGCTGCCTGGCTTGGTCATAGGTTTTCATAGCTGGAGTAAATCCTTTCCATCTTTCTTTTATCATGCACAGCAGCTTAGGAGTCCTTGAGGAAAAGAGGCAGGTCTTACTAGTTTATTTTTATGCATTGAAACATTGCGTGTTGTTGCTAAGGTGATGAGTGCATTTGAGATTTAGAAAGAAATTCAGTAGGATAAAAGGGTATTGGGGGGGATACAACCACCCCAAAGAAGAAATCAACTTGGTCAACATGGGTAGCATCAAAAATTTTTCAGAGCCAACCCCTGTTATGTTTGACATGATTGCTGCATGGTTAAGAGCCAGCAGCTGGTGCATGGTCAGTGACTAGCAGAAAAATGATGTAATAGATTCTATGTTGCTTTTGCATTTTCTGGAATTTCATTTATTTGTTAAGCGTTTATCATCTGCTTCTCTCAAGTTGTAGTTAATATGCTTCTGCCCTGCCTGCCAAGCTTGTAGGAAAATTTGTTCAAATCAAATGCATGAGCACAAGATTTGTCATTAATTCCCTTTCTAAGGGAAAACAGAGAACAGCTTGGCTTTCACTTTGCAGTTGAATTCATGTGTCCATTAGAGGAGTAGTGCGGACATTCTTTTTTCCCTCATCAGGATGTTTCTTCCTTTATATATGATAGTAGTAACGTAGTAGTAGTAAGCAGTAATATTGAAGATGAGTGGTTCCTTCAAGAACAACACTTTTGGAGTCTCTGGCTTCAGACTCAGTCTTCCTTTCAAAAGTAACTTTTCACTAACTAAATAAAAGTATTTAAAAAAAAAAATAGGATGCTCATACATAAAAAATATCCAGTGGTTTTATCAGGCTATAATCTGCTTTAAGGTGCTAAGTAGGCTCCAAAGTGTAATCAAACAATGCTAGTATAATCTAGGCGGTTTCTGTTATGGATTATGTGGCAGATCAAAAGTCTGTTCTCCGAGAAAGAAAGAGACTGATGTTACACAGGATAAAAGTTTGCTCTGCTACTTGCTTGTGAATAATACCTTTTAAAAAAACCAAACCTTTTTTGGGGGGAGGGAGAAGAGGGCACTGTTTTACTCCTCCTGTGCTTATTTATCTCTATGGTAGCTAAACAGTGTGGAACCAGTGTATTTGTCTTAGCTGTGTTTCACTTAATGCTTTATCTAGGCAGCAAACCCCAGTGCATAATTCGTACTATTGTCTGGAATGAATACTGCATGTGCCTCTTTCATATCTTCTCTCTGTACAAAGTCAGGCTGTCAAGATCGGGGCGGGGGGGAAGTCTGTAATTTCATTTTACGGAAAGCACATGCTGCATAAGGCAACTTGAGTGGGAGTCTGTCATGAAACCAAATGACCTCTTAAAAAATCCAGTTGTGTCACCTCTTAAAATAGAATCCTCTATTGTAGAGCAGGCAAAGTACCTGAATCAGTTTCACCTATGTCTTGGACAGCCCCTGGTGATTATTTATTGTAGCACAGTTTTAAAGTCTCAAACCATTGCTAATAAATCTTTTAAAACTTTACTACCTTAAATGGCTCTACTGCTATCATAGTGTTGCTATTTCTCATAGTTCTTATCAGATTTCAGGGAGAGCATGAACTATAGGGTAACTCTTAGTAAATAGTACTGTCCTAGAGATAGTGTGAGATTAAGGTGGGTGAATTATGAATCAATTATCTGTAATAAATAATTATTATGCCTTGTTTTACATCAGTCTGAATGCAAAGTGCAACTTTAGGCTTCTGCTTCACAGATTCTAAATAAATGCTGTCATAATAAAATTTACACTGGGTTTCTTTTGTCTATAAGCCTAACTATTGCTGAAACAGTGTCAAATTGCTGCCGGAGAAAAGGGAATGTAAAGATGAAAAAAGCAGGCTAAATTCTGTGATGGTAGAAATCCTTGCAGGTTTTTTGTTAATACTTTCATAGGCATTCTTACTTAGTTCCAAATAATTAGCTGTATTTGACAGTCACATAAATATGCATCCTGTTTACAAAAGGTAGGCCTTGGATTGCCATCTGGATGTCATCACAAATGGAAATCATGGCCAAATGATGCCCTGATTGTCTGTTTTGTAAGTTACATGAATTTATTAGTTAGATTTGCACTTGGAATAAGTTTAAAAGTTTATTTCCAAACAGAAAAGAGCTTGTGAGAAAAATGATTGTGTATCAATTGGAATGTAGCTTAGAGAAGGATGTTAAAGTTCTGTAAGTTGTACGTTTGTAGCAAGGAGAATGTGAAATGACTCTTACGTAAGCTCTCTTTCCAATAGATTTAATGAGAAACTTGGGTAGGCTTCAAAATTTCCTAGCCAATGACTGGGAAAAGACAGGGGAGGAAGGAGAAGGTCAACGAGATTATCTGGAACAAAACCTTAAAATGAAGATTACTTTGATTTCCGAAAATCACACTGATTTACGAGAAGAATTATGTAACTCCAGTTAAAAAGCTGCATTTGGGATGTCAAGGGAACTGCATCTCTTACGGCAGCTTCTGTCTGGTGAATATCTAATGTATTTGAGGTCTTCTAACCAGCAGAAATTTTCTTTTATCCCTCATAAATGGGGCCCTTTGAATAGGAGACTTGTATTACTTTAAATGCCCATCTTCACTTCTACAGCAACGCCCCCAGTTCCTATGATAGCTGCTGCTCTGAGCTTTCCTGAACAGCAGAGTGAAATTGGTATGATTCATTCCAGCCTTGCTCCTGCCTACGGGTTTAAGAATAGGAGAAGATAAGCCTTCATTTCAGAGGTAAAAAAATAAAATTCAGCACTAAATTGCATGTATTGACCCCTTAAACTCCCTATTTCTCAGAATAAATTTTTGGAAATACGGGGCCTTAGCACATTCAGATATTTCTTAAGTTATTAAAAAACATCGGTGTTTTTGCTTTAGTCAGGTTGTATCCTATTTGTTTGAACATTGGGAAACTTGTTTACTTATGTGCTCTAATTATAAGGTTAGGGAAAGCTGTAAGGTTTGTTTCTTCTTCAGAAGCCTCAGATGTGCTATTGTGTATACACTCCCCTAAAAGTTTCCCCATGTGCAGCTGGTGCTGGCAATCCACAGGTGCTCTCAGTGCTCTCCTGGCAGTGTGGGACTGTCACTGGGCTTGGGGTGTCGTGGTACGTATTGGTACTGGCAGTGGGATCAGAGGTCCTGACGTTTGCAGTACGGGACCCAGCTTTGTCTACGCCAGCATCTGACCGGTGATGCCACTAAGAAAGCAGAACTTCTTACAAGAAGGATTTAGCAAAGGGCCTGAAGAGGGTCGGTAACGCAGTGTAAGGACTCGGTGCTGATTATCAGATCTCTGTTAAAACAAGTACTACAAGCAGCACCTTGCATACTCTGTTACTTTATCTCTGTGTGGTTTTGTCCTTAAAATAACAATATGGCCTTCATGATTTAAACAAGTTGGCGTGTTTCTAGCTGCTAACGTAGTTCTGGTTAGAGCAAATGTATATATTTATTTAACATAATAAAAGTATTTTCATTGAGTTATTTGGTTATTCAAATTCTAAAGTGTTTCATGTTTTTCTTTATGCTTTTGCTTTTTCAGCCATACTTCCTTATACTATTTTTTCCAAGTTAAAATTAAATACATCTAGACCACAGTTGCAGCATTTCCTAGCAAATTTGCTAATGCTGTCTTCAGTTACATAACCTACAGTGGGAAGTGAAATAAGGCACCAGACAGCTTTCCAGTTTTAATGAATTTTTTTCTATTGATCAGGGTTACCTTTGAAACAGTGAGTGACCTGGAAGAAAAGCTTGGTATTCCACTGCTAGTTTTTTTAAATAAAGCTAGTGTGTTTTGAAATAGTTCTCCTCCTTTCTTAGGAAAATACTTTTTTAATTTTCCTGGAAATAAGCTAAAAGTTATGAAGTTTCTATTGAAATATTACTTTCCTTGTAGAAATCTTTTATTGTATTAGGATTTTTCCGAAACTTTCTTAGAATGTTCTCTTCTGAATCACAAAACTGTTTAAATGCCTATGTGTAGAAGATGCAGAGAAAATCTGATGATTATTATTTTAGGGAAGAGCTTTGAGATAAATTCATTTGGCTATGTTAAAAAATAGGAGGGGATGAATTCCTGCAGAATAGGAGAATAGACACTGTTTTGCAGAGTGAAACAAGTGCTTCTTTCTTTTATTCCCTTAAGTGACATATTTTGTGATTTAGAATTGTCCTGTTGCTTATAGCATACAAGAGAGCAAACTCAATGAGTTACTCCCTGTCTTACCTGTATTAAAGTATTTGGGTTTGCTGTCTCACTGAAATCTGGATGACCTTTATTCATATGAATAGTCCTTTCTTAAATTTCTTTGTGTTGTCTCACATCAAGTCAAGGATTTACCAGACACTGTTGCTCTTTCTAAGGTTTCCTTACCCTCGTATGCAATTTCCTACTTCATTTTTTGTTTTTTAATTGGAGACTCTGGCTTTTACAGTGGATACAAGGTAAAGGCAATGATTGACTTTCAGTGCATTCTTATTTTATTTACTTGTAGCTTGAATCATGTCTTAATTTAGTGAAGGCTCTAAATTCTCTTTGTAATGAGACTCTTCCATATGTCTTAATCATTTTTACTGCCTTTCTCTAGATGTTTTCTTCTTATGCTTCATCTTTTCAAAACCATTTGAACAATATTATTCATATTGATTCTGTAACGTTAATGGTACTAAACTTTTTTAGTGCTTGTTTTTATTGCAATTTACCATAATTTTGCATGGACCATTTATTTTACTTGAATTGTTTACAGGGAGCGTCTTGCACTGAGGGCCTGTCTACGGATGCCCTGTGCAATTTATTATGCAGTGATAAACAAGCACGTTTAACTTAACTTCAAGTACGTGCATACAAAGTTTTGATAGCTGCTTTATTTATGGGAAGAGATGCAGACCCCATTTGTGTGTGTGTAGCTGAGAGCTGTTTTATTTAATTGTGAGATCTCCTTACTTTGTAAGGTAATTCATGTTTGTAAAGTGTCTCTGAAATTCTGATGTCACCGGATTACGAAACTGCAAAATACCAAAGTAATTTTATATTCCACTTGTTAACTATTTAGTACATTTTCCAAATTAAAAAAAAAGGAAAAAGAGTTGTCAGACCAGAGTGTATTTAATCTTTTTTAATCTGTCAAACCTTCAAATTTGTTTTGTTATTCCTGCTAAGAGCCTTACACAGATTGACAGGAATGACTTTGTTCTGAAAAATTCTCACTGGCCTACACTTGCTGTGTAAAGTTCCTCAAGGAAATGTTATAGCAGTCTAAGTTTTTACTTGGGTTTCACAGTTATTGAAATAAGACTCATTGGTATTTTAACATTTGTAGCTAAGAAATTAGATAATGTCTGACTGTCAGATACTCACTAGCAAATATTTACTTACCTTTTATAAACTTTTTCCCCTGGACTAAGCAAGCACAATATTTATTTGGATCACCAGTGCATGTAAGTTATTAAGGATGAAACCTTCAGAAGCACTTATGAGCTTACCAGGGTTGCTGTTAAGAGTTAATTTTGTTGTCATGCTTTCTATCAGAGTTCTGCAAGAGTGTTGGATAGACTATGATTAATGCTTTAGAACTTCAAAGAGGCAGTATTATTAATGTGATGATTGACATAAAGTTACTCTAGTGAGGGTATTATAATAGCTGAAAATCTATCATCTTGATTATTATTACTGCAAAATGCCATGGAAATGGGTAGTCAGATACACATCTATTCTAACTTGCATTGAGAGCCAGATGCCTTGTTTGAGTCTAGTCAAATATGAATCTTGTTTTATTTGGCAATTCGTAAGAAACAATTTGATTGTTGAATGGGAAAGACCTAGTGTTTCTGAAAGTGACCTAATTGATATAAATTTTGGTAGATTTTCTCATGCATTGCCCTTATTCAGAGCCAGGTCCAATGCGAACTTCTTTATGTTGCTGCCAGTAAAATTGGAAATAAGTGACTGGGTGGTAAGCTCTGGTGTCAAGCAGCTCAACTGCAATGATAGCTGACCTATCTTTAGTGGTAAGTTTGTATCAGAATGTTAAAATACACGCCTTTGCCATAGAGTCATATTCTGAAATGGAAATGTGTGATATTGCTGCCAAATCTTGGAGTTGTCTTGGGCTTTTACCAAGGAGTAGGTCATGCTAAGTTTCAGCGAGTTAAGTAAAAAATTGACTTTCTGTAGAGTGTTCTATTTCAAGTTGCAGGTAGAGTCCAGTGTTTGAGATCTTACGGACCCTTGTCAAGGATTGCAAAAGCAAAGTGGACTTTGTGCCGAAACTTCGCTCGCAGCTACCAAATCCTTAACTGTTAAGTGTCAGCCTCCAGTCTGTCCACTCTCGTATACCAGAGCTATGTTTTTTCTGGTTCCTTGCCTACAAATGAAAATGTCCAAGTTACTTTTCAGTGGTGTTTTATTTTTGTATTCCGTTTTATTTGACTTTTTATGCTATGAAAAGATGTGTTTAAAAAAACTTTACAACTTTGAAGTCGAATTTGATCTAAACAGGTTAATCTTGAATGCTGCAGCTAACTGAGCAGAAGACAAATACATTTGTGCTCTGAATGGGATTTGTTTTCACTTTATTTGAAAAATGGAGGAAGTTGCCATTCCCTGTAGTGACTTTATGAGCCTATTGACCTTTCTTCATTTCATAAATTAAGCAGATACCAGTTTGCTGTCGTCTGGTTTGGGGCAAACTATAAATGTAGTAACTTCTGTTGTTGGCTCTGTTAACATGAGTGCCAACTGTTGCTGTTGTCCTCTAGTACTCTTTTCTACATCTTGAAATGCACTGATTGGGCAACTGGAGCATTACAGTTGGAGTTCCTTTGGAAATATAATTCAGTATATCCTCTGTTATCAGAGAAGGCTGAAAAGCATTTCTCTAAGATACCAATGGGCTGCAGCTGAAATGAATGAAGCACTTGGTTTCACAGAGAAAGCTAAGCAAATCTTTCACAGTTTCTCAGCAGATAAAAATGATTCAGGGACTATATTGTATATTAAAATAATGAGTTTACATAATGTTTACCCTCCTCCTTTATCTACTTTTATATATTAGAAAGGACCTGCAGTGATATTCTGCCATATGACCTTGGATTGTTGCTCTGAAGTTGGAAGGACATGAGGCTTTCCAAATTTAACAGATGCAGAGAAGCAAAGTTTTCATGCCTGCAAATGTGTCCTGACAGTAGCTGCTTATTAACAACTAAAGATGTTCCTTGTTAGGTTGGAGACCCACTTCAGACAGTGCTATAATATTTGTAATGGGGACTAATGGAAACACACTATGTATTTACTGTAGTAGGTAGTTGGTAATTCCATTTTTGTCACCTCTGCTTAAATAGTTAATCATGTTGTTTTCCTTACCTTGTACAAATATGAGCGCATGTCATTTGACATACAGTGTTTTCATCCCTATTCTTAGTGTCTGAGCAAAAAGCTCAGGGAACTTAGTAATACTATGCTTGCAGTAAATAATAGCCTTTAAAACCGTACAGAAGAAAATAGTGTTTAAGGCAAGCTTGCATTGGATGCCAGAACTGGTATCTGGGCACTTTGGAGTGTGCTGGTAAAAGGAGGGCAATAAGGGAGTGTGTGCTGTGGGAAATACTACTGAATATGTTTTCCAGAGTAATTTTCCCTTTTTGAAATGCAAGATAAGAATCTACTGCAGATCTACTGGATTGCTGCTGATAACATTAAAAAAAATTTCATCAATAAAAATGTGTGCCCTATGTGTGTTTTCCCTATTGAATTCCCCAAAGTAAAGATTACCTCTGCAAGTTGTACTGAAGAAAAGTAAGAGAATAAAGAGGTTAAAGGAGGAAAGAAAACAAAGAAATGTATGCCAAGGAGTGGGATGAAATACATTGTAGAACAGAAGGGGCTGGTTTTACTGAGAATACTTTACTGTTTTGTTAGAGAAAATTTCTGACAAATGACATGTTGTAGGTATGGTAAACAAAAGGATTCAGTTGGGTGAAAACGAGTAACAGAGGACCAATTTGAGTGAATGTAAATAAAAAAATGTTGAGTGTGACCTTGTAGCAATTCTGAGGGGTTTAATTTTATCCATGGGAGATTTAATCTGGCGGTAGCAGCACTGTCCGGATCCTACATCTGTGTGAGGCTTTGCTCCTGTTTCCTCAGGGTTAGAGACTCCTGTTACAGTAATCCCAGTGCTCCGGTTAGATACAAAGGCAGCCCTGTTTCCTGGGAATCGTAGCCCTTGTACAGCTGCATTCTCCAAGTAAAGCCATAGCCTGTGTCTGGACAAACGTTTGGATAAACTGTGCATTTTTGGTCTTCCATGTAATTGCAGCTTTTCACTAACCTTTCAAGAGTTCTGTTTGGCATGGTGGAGCAAAATCGCTCTTGATAGCAGAACACCACCTTTATCAGCAGTGTATGAAGGGCGTTAGCTTTTGGGTCTGCATGTGGACTCATTGGTATGACCACTGCGGAATTTGAACATACCCCGTTTGTCAAACAGCAGAATAAAGTGGCAGGTAAAGTCCTAAGTAGTTAACTTTAAAGATAACTTAGCTAAAAAACCCAGCTATTTTTTTGATCTAACCCTCTCAAATGTTTAATGATCCCCGTAGGGCCATGACAAATATTTGAGTTATTTATTATGGATAAAGGCAGGCTGATCTAACAGAGATCACTTTGAACTTTGTGGTATAAGTAGTCATGTGAGGTCTTTCATTTGCATTATCTTGCAAACGATGCTGTCAAAATGCATGTTACTTGTTAATTATCTGAATGTAGCTTCATTTCAGGGTCAGAAAAACATTTCAGGGAGAGCTATAGTGAATGTAGAAGCAACATTTTCTGGATTCAAGTAAAAGCTCATATTTGTTCAAGTGGAGACTGAGGCTTTGACTAATTCTTTGTATTTAAATACAAAATTGGATGCTCTGTTTTTAACTGAATTGTACATAAAACTGGCTAAATATAGAGAACAGCAGTTATTTCTGGAAACACTGTATGCCAGCTGTCATTTCTTTTGCTGCTTCTTTTGTTTTAATACTTAGCAAAATAAAAGCTAATGGAATATAACTACAGAGAAGAATGTTTATCATATTTTCTGTAATGGGTTGGCTGTGTCGATGGTAGCTGTGGTTAGCTATCAAGTAACTTGCTAGGAATTTGTAGTGAATGGTGGGAGGTTGTGTTATTAGGGAGGGTAGGAGGTAGAAATACACAACTACGTTGAGTGATTGAGAAATTCTAGAGCAAGTCTGATTGCATATTTGCGTACTCTGTATCTGCTGTTTTAGTTTTAGAAATACTGGCATGGGGCTGGAATAACATTTTTAAATTTTGCTAAGATAAAAGCTCTGTGTTTAATTATTTACACTTAATTGTTTCATCACAGCTCTTGTGTGGGTTGAAATTGCATAGAATTAAACCCTGTGGATGTTTGTTTGCCATACTTAGTACAGAATGTCACCTAACAATTACAAAAGTCGTTATGGATGAGTAAGTCTTCTAGTCTATAAACTTAAGACTTCCTATCACTGATATATAACTATGTTAGTCAGGAGGCATAACATTAAGGATTTGAATGAGATGCTGCAAATGTGGATGGCATACTATTGCAAACAGGTATTATAAACTGCTTTTTGCCCCTCTTTTTTTTACAGAGGGTGATGGTACAGAATTAATTTTACAAAACATGAAGTGTATGAAGAATACTGGAGACAATTCCTATTTCAATTTTTGTGGACTGGTGTAATACCACACATTTCAGATAGGCTTCCTGTGCTCCTAGGATTTGTCAGCCTCATTTTTTTTAATCTGTTCATCTGAATTTTGTGAACAGCTTCAGCTAAGCTTTTCTGGGCTCATGAAGAACTCCATATAATGGCAATATATTCCCTTTTGCTTCTTCCAAACTGTTGCTTCATTTCTTCATGTTGGCATGGCATACCCTATGATGCCATGCTAACATTTCTTGTACTGATTATTATATAATTTACGAAGGTTGTGGTGAGATACAATAACATGATCTTCAGTGCTATCATTAAAGTGGAGACTTTGCCAAACACTTGCAGAAATTGGTGTTTTAAATAGCCCAGCTCAGAATTTTCTTACACTTTCCATGGCAACAAGTTTGTCTGTTATGCAAATGTCATGTTAACAATCTCTGTAAATGCATTGCTCTATTTCCCTTCTGCAGAATGGATATTTAGTGCTTGGTACAAATGTATTTTAATACACGTACCAAGTTAGGTGTATGTGCATCTGTCTTCAGGTGTATTGAAATATCTTCCCAAGGCGAGACTTTATTGCAACATTTATAATCTGGCTGGAAAATGCAGTGATTAAAATGCTACTGTTTGTATGTGAAGTGATGGTTAATGTGTAGCAATATGTTTACACAACAGGCAGTTTGATATTAATAGAGTTACTGTGAAGTTTTTCTTCCATGCTTATTCTGTTCCTCTTTTTCCTGCTTCTACTGTGTAAGCTTGAAAGTGTCTTTTTAAGGAAGAGGAGATGCAAGTTCTGCTGGAAAAAATTACGGAAGAACCTTTGCTTGCTGTGTTTGCTTTTATTCTTGATGTCAAGCAGCCGTTTATCTCTGCTGCTGCTCTTTGTGGTCTTCAAACAGTAATAGTAGTACTGGTTATTGAGTTTGGAATTATAGCGAGGGAAAATATATTGTCTAAAACAATGCAGTTTCTCTTCAGAGACCTTGCTTCTATAACTTTTGCTTTTGAAAGATCCCTCCTGGAGACCTTCAGTATCACTTGACAGATGTGAGCCTGTTGCAGGACGGACCGTGTGCCTCTCCTACCAGCCTGCGCTGAAAGGATGTGGAGAGCTGCCCCAGGACAAGGGTGGTCAGCCCTTGGCGTTTCAATTACACGGCGATGGCAAGCAGTTCAAGTGCAGTGCCCTGCCGAGGCTTTGTCGTAAGAACAGTGGCGGGGTTGTGCGAAGCACAAGGCCTGACAGATAACATGAGCCTCCAGCTGTGGGAGGAAGCAATCCAGCAGAGAATGGGGAGGCCAACACGGGCTGAAGGTCCAGTTTTATTATACAGGGATGGGACTTTGGCTATAGATAATTTTCAAGATTTACCAATTTTTTTCCAAAGATTATAGCTACATGTATTGTGCCTCTCTGCCTTTAAAATTCTTTGATATATTTGGTTTTGACACTGCAGAACTAAGGTCTTCTGTAGCTCTAAATTATTCTCATGTTTCTCAGCAGTCAGAAGTTAAAAATCACGTTGTGATAATTTTTGTACACTGTGAAACAGCTCATGTCAATTTTAGTGTTTCATTTGCTTAACAGTACCTAAAATTATGCTGACATAAACTAGTTGTATCAGATACAACTTTATAATGGTATTGCAAGAAAAATGCCCCGCCAATTATTTATAATAATGGTGGATTGAGGAAAACATGGTAATAAAGGCATTAAAATGTTGACTTTTTCTGCATGTTTTCATACATGCTTGACAGCATTGTTGAAATAGGCCTCTTAAATCTGAATGGCTACATACACAGTATCATTAATTGACATCCCCTTTAATTAGATGTTTATTTCAAAAATTGAGCTGTGCCTTGTGTGACTTGAATTTCACCCTTAGAATTGCTGGAATGTGAATAAAAATGTGCTGCTTTTGCATCCTTTTTACATATTTTTTTAATGTTCACTTTTAGAAAGATTTAGTCTCAAAAATGGAAAAGTCGGTTAACATTGTCGTACTTAGTCTGTGTTTTTGAATCGGAGGGATAGGTACCTTCCTACTTAGGGGAAGAATTTTGTCAGAGGGTGTTAGAAAGGGTTTTATGTGTGCGTGTACACCAGCAAGTGGGATGCATCTCTAGCTGAACTGGAAAATGCTCCTAGTGTAGCAGATCTTACACTAACCATAACATAAAAATAAAAACTTTTTTCTGGCTTGACTCATACCATTTCGGTCTGTGGAAGAAAAAAATCTACCACCAAAGCTGTTCTGTGGCAGCACTTGAATAACTGAGCCTCGGGAGGCATCCTGTTGGGTTCTGCAGTAATTTTTCTTGCCGGTACAAGAGCATTTTTCCCCAAAGCATTTGGTGGGCAGTGGTTTCATTTAAGTTGGAAGCTTTTGAGTTCAAAAGACATTCCCTCCCCAGGTAATAGTGTGTGTGTGTGTGTGTGTGTGTGTTCAGAAGTACACTTCAGAGTTTTTCAGCTACACTTGCTCTAATCAAGTTTCAAAGCAATATTTAAATACAAGTAGTTAAAAGCAACTTTGGTATGTTGTTGTATTAACAGTAATATTATGTAAGAAATATTGTGAGTTGATGTCATAATACTTAAGTAATTTTGTTTTAATAAAGCAGAATTGTTGAGGTGTTTTCTTTCAAGGTTGTCATCTTTTCTATTCCTAGCCTAATATTTACTAGCTTTGTGACTTACCCCTACTATTTTTACTCTTGCTTCCTCTTTCTCCACTAACTTGCAGTGTGACATTTTGAACAATGTAGTGGAATAACCTCACCTATTCTAGATCACTTGGAACTTTGGACAGCAGTTGAAGAATGGTTTAAGTACCATAGGCTGTGAGGTGGTGGGTGCTGGGAGTCAAATATTCTTTGCCGCAGTAATATGATGGAGATGTAAGTCTGCAGTGCTTAACATGCAGCCCCTCTTCAAAAATAAATAACTATGCAATGAACTGCCGTATATGCTTTGAAATGTGGCTGTTGGCTTAGATCTTGAAATAAAGTATTTGCAGAACCTTGTGGGTTCGAGGTCATGTTTTCAGCAAATTTCTGTAATCCCCATGATTACACGAATAATCCTCATATACATATATTTATATATATATATAAGGCATGTCCTACCTACCAGCTTTCCCTAGATGTTAAGAGTTCTTCGCTGTTCCCAGAGACTGTAAGCAGCTCTGAACACATAGGTATGTTGCCGTTTATTTAGCCAAGTGGTTTGTGATTTGGCTTTGCTGTCTGAGCAGGTGCTGGTAGATAATAATGAAAGGGTTTGTAAACATGATTTCACTGTGTAATGAACTGTGGCTAATGGTAGAATTAAAAAAATAAAAAGCAAAATGAAGACACTTAAATGTGAACAGAGGAAAATGTAAAAAGAACAGCCTTAGTATTCACATCTTCATAATGAGCATTTTGAATTCAATACTTTTTTGGTGCTTAGTTACTTTACTGTTTAATCAATTCCATTTATTAAGTATGTAGGGTCTTTAACATTTATATGCTGTGACATTCACAGTTGGACAAGATTCTAAGAAGTCACTGCAACATATTTCTGCATTTTTTTCACGCTCCTCCAGCCAGCACAACTTGGGTTTAATTTTTTGGAGCCATTTATGCTGTTATTTTGGTTATGGCTTTTTTGTGTGTGGAAGGCATTAATTTTTTCTAGCCTGTCTTCCAGAACAAACAACTAGCCAGGTTTTTACAGATGCCTGAAGGTTTAAGGACTTTACTTTGAAAAGCATGACATCTAGCACTATTCTGGATACAGGAACAGAGGAATTCTGGTACACAGCAAACTGTTTCTCAAATTAAAAATGAAGTTGCATCAGTATTTTAGGATTCATTACTCAGAATGATGTGGAAATGGTCATGCAGTTGTCTTCTGCTGAATTTTCTGTAAGGATTTTTTTAGCTTATATATGCACTTAATCTTTATTTCATTCTCTCCGATGCCAAAATACTGATATTTTTTTTTTCAATAGGAGGAAAAAAGAAATAAAAAGTTGATTTATAGAATAGTAGCAACTACTGCGTGGGATTGATGCAGACTTTCCCTAATCTGAACCACTCCCAAAGGGATTTTGACTAGCAGGTTTATATTATTACACTGTAATTCACATCCTGAAGCTGTGTGGTGATCACTGTTTGTCAGAGTGTAAGATGTAAATTTGTCCTTTTCCCTTTAGCCATACCCTTTCAAGGTGGCTGCACTCATCTGTGCTCTGAGAATACTTTTCAAGGGCTCTCTGAGATAGCTTCTCCACTGTTTTCCAGGGGACTTGAGATTTGGGAAGGTATCTGCAGTATTTTTAAGCAACAGCACGGATGAGGTATGGGGTAGATAGGTTACTGGGCTGCAGTTAGTTATTGACTACAAATTTCAAAGGAATACCGGAAACTCATACCAGTAATACTTTTCCCTCATTAACCCAAGATTTTTAGGGAGGCAAGTCTCTGTCTTTGGTATTTCTTGTAAGTGATCAAAACAGTGTTTGAGATCAGATGTGAGTGTTCTTGCTTTATGATCTTAACAGAACATGTTTGGTGCTGCACTTACAGGTTATTAAAGATAATAGCATCTTCTACAATTTAGCAATATTTAATTATAGAATTCAGCTCCAAGTGTATGGAAAGACTGTGTTTAACTTTTTCCCTCCTGGCATCTGAGTATGCTTATCCCATCCCACCAGAAGCAACTCAGTGGTTTTACAGTTCCATTAGTATTTTGGTTAACAGCAAAAATATGAGCACAGATAACTGTAGGTAGTTTTGAGATGTCTTGGTTTGATCAATAAAATGAAGTACGGGCAAGTAAAGATTATTTAAATTCTTACTCTTATCTGAATGCCTCTGAAATAAGTGGGACTATAGCATAAGTATCAGCCGATTATCTGGACATTGGCAGTAGCATGCGATCTTCTGTGCCTGTTGCAATGTTTGTGCTAAATGTTATACAAGTATTGTAAAGGTGTAAAGGCAGATAATGCTTGTGCTGACCTCTCTGCGCCATAAGTGAAGGAAAGGGAAGAAAAAGGAACCATATTTAAAAACGAAGTTGCAAGACAATTGATGCATTCCCCTTTTGATCTTTGTCACTATAGACCAGTAGCTACTTTCCATCTATTTCTTTCATTCATTTTCCTTTGCATCTTTCTTTTGCAATTCTTTTAATGCACATACACATATATTAACTTCTGCCCTTCATTTATTCTTTTGTCATTGTTTCCATTTCACTTTCCCTGTGTTTCATTCCTGTATCTTTCTTGTTTAGACCAAGTGGAGGATCCAGCTGGCAGTAGCAGCCATGTAGGACCCTTCAGGAACCTGATGGTAAGTGCACGTGTGTACTTATACTCAGGCTTCCACCAGGTTCTGTATTCTGAGGCACTTTCCCCCTCCTGCAGGCTTCTGTTAGTTCTTGACATCTTAAACGGGACAGAGAGACTTTGGGCTACTCACTGATATCCTTTATATCAAAATAGTAGGTTGCGTTTTTCATTGAAAATCTGCAGGAAGAAAATGATGCAAATCTTTCAGGTTTACATGGATTTAAAAAGTACTTTGAGAACTTGTGGAGGAAAGTCTGTTAAAAGCTATTAAGTATCTTCAGAAGTTCCTGATCTCCAGATACGTGAAAGCTGGGAGAGCACACCAATGAAGTATCGCTTTACTGTTACTCTATTCTTAAATTCTTTTCCTGGGCATCGGCTATTGAACATTCAGGGCTGTGGAATGGATGCATTTGGGACAGTCATAGCCATGCTTCAGTATAGGGGATTCTTTTAACCCTGACAAAGAAGCCTGGAAAATGAACAAACTAAAGCTGGTAAAAGGAAAACATCAAAAATTGGTTGGTGTCTCTAGTTGATATGTGTCAGAAATTGATCTGATGCATGTTAAATTATGTATGTGCGCAAGCAGTTTTGCTCGCTATTCTGAGTAAGGGCAAGTAGGTGCTACATGAATCTTCTCTTCAAATGCATTTATACTTAAAGGCCAAGAACTTGAAACTTTTCCAGCTGTATCAGTGAGCAGGTTGCATCGTGAGCAGGTTGCATCTTTTTTTTTAGGAGGGTGGTGAGAGAACTTGCAAATGATCTTCTTTCCATCAATAGCATAAGGAAGTATGAGACTTAAGTAACTAAATTTTGGGTACAAATCCTGATATTCTAGTGACATCCTAGATTATGTTTGGATTTGAGGTATTACAATTTTTTATTCTATAAATAGACAACACTTTGGAAAACCTATGAATGCTTTAGCACTTATGAGGGATTTTTTTTGTTGTTGCCTTTACATACTTCACCTCACACTTTAAAGAGCGCAATATATTTCTAATCTTGTTATAAGAAAGAATTAATTGGTTTTTGGTTTGAAGGGTTTTACAGTAACCTGTCATTATGCTGAAACTCAGTGCTGCTGTAGAATTAGATTGTAGAATTGCCCAGTGACTTCATCTGCAATACCGTCATACGCTGCACCATCTAGTAAACTAATGTCTCTAACCGTGGCCAAGTTCGGCGTAGATGAGAGGGGCCTGTGGACCAATCTTTTCCCTCTTGTTTCCAGTCTTACCTGCAGAGGTGAGAGATGACTCTAGAATTTTGTCATTTAAGTCAAGATATTGAAGTTGGTCTTCAAATGACAAGCAGTCTGCAAAAAAGTTGATAGCCCTGAAAGGGTTCTAGCAATTAAACATGTTGTGTTACGTCGCTCCTGAGATGTATTTGGATGCATGGTTGGTTCTCTAGGAATGTACTGAAATTTTACATTGAGACCTCTTACCTAGGAATGGAACTGTTTGTTGATTGTGTTACTGTACATTTCAAAGAGGGATTTCGGGTGGCTTGGCAGACATTTCTGGGAACTTGTTTGCAATCCTTCATAGTCAGATCTTGGTACTACCAGTTGTAATTACAAACATTAGAGGTGCTGATAATAAAAAATTGTGTTCAAATTGGACATTCAGTAGCCTGTCAGGTAAAGATGGGCATTTGAACTCCTTATGCCTGTGTGAACACCAAAATATATGCTAAATCTTCTGACAACTTACAGGTGTTTGGTGTAAAATACAATTGAATATTGTCAAATAAACCAGTGGTGGTTCATTATGGCAGGTTTAGACACAGGGATTGTTGTTATATTTGAGGATGTTATGAGATAATTGCTAGTTCACTTTAGGAAGGGTACATGTGTATTTTCCAAAGGTGACAAAAATGCATTCTGAGTGACTATTGTCAGCTTCTCAGACAAAAACCTGTTAAATTGGAATAAGAAAGTATAAAAAGGATAGTTATGTACATGAAACTGAAACACATGGGAATTTGGGGAGAGCCTATGAAATCTGAGCTCCTTGAGATGAAATACAGGTAATTATTTATATAGAATAGAATGTTCAAATAAAAACAAGCACTTCCTTTTAAAGCTGATCTGTCTCTAATCTGTTCTGTTGGAGGGGGTGCATACTTGGAAATTTTCAGTTTGAATAGGGGAACATTTTTTAAAAGGCATTTCAGTTTTTTGGCTCAAGATGTGAAAAATATTTTTGAGGAAAAAAAGGACGAACTTGTTGACAGGATTGAGAGTTGGAAGAATGTGTTTCTAAGTAAGAAATGGATTTAAGGCTATGATGCACACTTCTGACTAGAGGGAAGGGTCAGTATGTTAAAAAGCAGCATTTTGTGTGTTAGAGAGAGCAAAGGAGGAATTTGGATTGCTGCTTCTGGACAATTCTCGTTCCTAAGAGGTGGTGTGTAGAAGTGTGACGTTTCAGAGGAGACTGGTGTCTCAACCGCAGTGTTGTGTGTAAAATAGCCATTATGTATGGAGAATACGGTCTTTGCAATGAACTGAGTTGGAAGGCCTTGAAGTTTCATTTGTTATTACACAGTCCTTAATCATAATTTCGATATATTATAGGACTGAGTCTTTAAGATTATTGGGGAAAAAATAGCAGTATAACTTTGTAGTGCACTGGTAAATGAATTTTTCAATGTCTTTACATCTTGTGTCACTGATCAGGTCTTCACATAATGCCATTTTGCCCTAATCATCTTCATTGTGTTCATCACCCTGTGCAACTAATACGTGCTTCTTAATTTTGCTTACAGAAAGCATTAGAAAACTGGTTTGTGTGAGTGGACATGATGAAATACCTTTATATTTTACTGTTACCCAGTTCCATCTAATTTGGTTTTACTGTCTTTGCCTTGTTGGTCAAGATCATGCTGCTTTTAGTCTTCTCATAATGTTATTACTTCACTGCTTTTATTATAACTCGCTTCAAATCGTTATTCAGAATGTTCATACAAGTAGAGAAGCCTCTATAGGTTTCTGCTTCATAAGGTCTTCTAATTAACAGTAAGGATTAATAGTATATGAAGAAATTTCGTATTTTCCGTATACTTGTATGAGATACAGTAATTTAATAGCCGTATGAAGGTATTGGGTAACTGCATGATGTGAGCTGGTTAACTCCGGACAATACATTTCTGTTACAGTTTATTCTGACTTTGAAAGTGAGTAAAGTATTTTGGAGTCTTAGGTTTTTAGAAACTCATTGTTATCTTTTAATTTCTTCTAGGCTCTAGAGACTTACTGCTTTATCTGAATGCTGTCCTTTTTACTCGTCTGTCATGTGTATTCATCAGGAAAATAGCATTTCTACAGAAGTGTGTTATATTCCAAAGATGAGTGTTTTAATTCTGCCACTCAAATGTGAAAAATAAAAATTGCTGAACAGGAATAATAAATGTTGGATTTTTTCTCCCCAGGAAAGAAGAAGACTCAGGAAGGGAAAAACAAGGGAAAGAAGGCAGCGGATACAAAACAGAAAAAGGCTGATTTGGATTCTACTTCTGCAGATATGAGGGATTCTAAAGAGGGTGAGTTCTCAAGTATTTTATTTTTTTCCTTCTAACTAGCTTTTTGAATTGAAGGACACTTTTTGTCTTGTTTAGTATGTCAGTGTGTTATGTTAGTGTAGCAAAGTGAACGTGTTTATGCTGTTTGCCCAGACTTTTTTATTAATAAGGAACTTGAGTATCAGAAGTGTGTCATTAGACATGCAACTCTGACAACAGGAAAAATTAGTCTACTGTAAAATTTAGACATAAATCCAAACTCCTTTGAATAGTAGGGAAGAGTCCTTATTCTAAAATAATGTTTTTGGAGCTTGGTTATACAGTCATTCTTTATTGCTATTTAACAGAAGTCAGGGTCAAGGGAAAAAAAATACAGTATTAATGCACCGACTCGCTAAGCGTGCTGTTTGTCCTGAAGATTGTCTGCAAAGGTTGTTTATAAATTGGCTTGGCTTTTTTCACATAGTATTTGTGTAAAAATGCCTGAAAGATATTTTAAATATATAGTTTTTTGTCTGTTTTACAAGAATGTAAAACTTGCCACTGCTGTGTAACCAATAATGTTTAAAGCTCTGTATAGGTACTGATTTCTTTCAGGCTTCTTTCCTTGAACTTCTTTTGACCCAAACTCGTCCATTCCTTCACTCGGTTGTCCCTTCTGCTTGCACAACATGTGCACCACTGTTCCAGGTGTCTTATGCCACAGCTAGGGAAGGTAGAGGAGCTTCTTGCTCTATACATGTAACCACTTATGCAACGTTGTGTGAATTGGCAGCAAAGTTATTTTCTTTAGCAATGGATATATCTGTCAGCAGATAAGTAAGACTAGGGTGCAGAGGTGTGAATAAAGAATCCGTTGACACCAATAAAAGAGATGCATGCAGGCTCTGATTCAGGAGTGTAGGAAATAGCTGTTCAGGCAATAGCTAATAGAAAATCTGATATAAAGAATGGAAAGTACTGTGCCAGATACAAGGTACACCTTGCTATGCATTACAGTACAAATCCAGATTGTTTTATTGTTAATAATTCAGGGAAAATGGTCGAAGTCCAAAATTTGCTTGACGGGCTTCCTATGTGCTTTATCTATATGTATTGCAGTACTTTCCTGACACTTATTTGCTGTAAGAAAAGTCAGTGGAAGTTTTTTGAGGTTTCTTTAAATGTTCTGAAGTCTACCTTGAAATGTTCTGGTACTTTTCAGGCTGTTTTGGGTTTCTTGGCCACAATGTTCAGTCCAAAGATTCTCTAAGTATAGGCAGTTGCCTACATTTTGCTGAAGTTCCAGAAAGGAAATTTCTGAACACAGTTTTACTCTCAGTACTGAATCACAACAGTGAGAAGTAGTGGTACTGTGTTGAGTCATAAATGTTGGATATGTTGCGTTAGAGGAAAAGGTAGAGGAAAGGTGTAGCATACTTTGAAGTGTCTGGTAAAAATGTCTCATGCTTTTCTTTTCATACTTTGTGTTTCAGGTCATAAAGAGGAAGATGAAACGCCTTCTGTTTCTGCTGTACTGTCCCTGGAACAAACAGCTGTGATTCAGGAAATGGTAAATCAAGATGTACTTCCAAAGCTGATGATCCCCAGTCCTACCAGTGAACCACAAATGGTGACTGAAGAGAAACACGGAGAAGCAATAAACTGTGTGTCAGATGATTTAGATGATGATGAAGACGAGGAAGATGAAGAAGAGGAAGATGAAGAGGAGATAGAAGATACCAATCTGCCTAAAGAAAATGCTGAAATGCCTTTGATATGTGAAGAAAAGTTAGACTCTATGGAAGAGCAAAAGAGTACGTCAGAAGACTCTCCAGAAAGCTCTCCAAAGAAAAAACTTGTTGTGAAAATTCCAAAAGCGAGAGGTGAATCAAATGGTGATGTTCAGGAAACGTTCATGTTTCCCTGTCAGCATTGTGAGAGGAAGTTTACAACAAAGCAAGGACTTGAACGCCACATGCACATCCATATATCTACTGTTAACCACGCTTTCAAGTGTCGATATTGTGGGAAAGCCTTTGGTACTCAGATAAACAGGCGAAGACATGAGCGACGCCACGAGGCAGGGCCGAAAAGGAAACCGTTCTTAACACTAACGTCATCACAACACTTGGATAATGTTGCTGATAACCAAGTAATTGTGGATGATGGTCTTAAAGATGACCTGAACGTTTCCAGTCTTGTGCAAGACTCTGTTGTTTTGGATTCTGAGAAAGTTTCCCAAGAAATGTCAAACTCCACTTTTGCTGAGGAAAATAAGGAGCCCAAAGAATTGCATCCATGCAAATACTGCAAAAAGGTTTTTGGAACTCACACGAACATGCGGAGACATCAGCGTAGGGTTCATGAGCGTCATCTTATTCCCAAAGGTGTCAGAAGAAAAGGATTCTTTACTGAAGAGCCACCGCTTCAGACAGAGCAGGCCCCGCCAGTCCAGAGTGTATATATAGCAAGTACAGAAATAGAAGAGGAAGGTGAAGTAGATGACGTCTATATTATGGATATTTCCAGCAATATCTCTGAAAATTTAAATTATTACATTGATGGTAAAATTCAGTCCAACAGCAGCACTAGCAACTGTGATGTGATTCAGATGGAGTCCAACTCTGCAGACTTATATGGACTAAATTGTATAATCAGTCCGGTCACGGTGGAAATTTCCTCAAATATAAAGGTTACACAGACTCATGTGAATGAACCTGCTAAGGAACCCTCTAGCAGTGGGAGCAGTGAATCCAAAAAGAGGAGAACTGCCAGCCCTCCTCTTGTACCAAAAATAAAAACTGAAATCGACCCAGAACCTGTAACTCCTACTAGCTCTTTAAATCTTCCTCTTAGCATTTCAACAGAAAGCTTATCTTTTCATAAAGAAAAAGGTGTTTATTTGTCATCAAAATTAAAACAGCTTCTTCAGACACAGGACAGTAAGAAGATAACTGCGCCAAGTGAAATCCCTAAACTAGGACCTTCTGTTACATCATCGCCTATTTTGCCTCCAGTATCCAGTAGATTTAAAAGGAGGACCAGCTCTCCTCCCAGTTCTCCGCAGCACAGTCCAGTACTTCGAGACTTTGTCAAATCAGGTGAGGGAAAAACTGTGTGGAATGATAATATTCGGAGTTCAAAAATGCCAAAGTTAGAAAGCCACAGCAACTCACCTGCTTGGAGCTTGACTGGAAGGGAGGAAAAAGAGACTTTGAGCCCTCTTTGCTTTGAAGACTATAAAATATCAAAAGACTGGACAGCAGCTCCGACTTTTGGCAATGTGTGCAACCAGCAGCCACTGGATTTATCTAGTGGTGTGAAACAAAGGTCTGATGTCAAAAATAAGAATCAGGTTCCCTGGGAATCTGTTTTAGATTTAAGTGTGCATAAGAAGCCTTGCAGCGATGCTGAAATTAGGGAATATAGAGAAAATTCCACACAGCCAACCTGTAGTGGTGTTAAAAAGAAGAAACCAACCACTTGCATGTTACAGAAGGTTCTGCTGAACGAGTATAATGGAACGGATGCAGCCACAGACAGCACACTCAGTGTAAACAGGAGCGCAAGCCCCAGCAAATCCCTGGAGCCTCAGGCGGAACCTGACATGGATCCCAGTCTATCTGCATCGTCTTCTGTTGACACTCAGCCCCTTAGCTCCTCTGTTTCCCCTGTGCCGCAGACATCTGCTGTACCTTCCATGTGCCAGCTGCCTCCTTTGTTAACACCCACCAATCCTCCTTCCCCACCGCCCTGCCCGCCTGTGTTAACAGTTGCTACATCACCTCCTCCCCTTCTTCCAACAATGCCGTTATCAATTCCAGATGTGTCTGCCAGTGCCACCAACACTTCTTCTTGTCCGTCACCACTCTCTAACACTACTACCCAGTCCCCGCTACCAGTTCTTTCACCTACGGTTTCTCCTTCTCCATCTCCTGTTCCTTCTGTTGAACCTCTTATTTCTGCTGCTTCACCTGGTCCTCCTACGCTCTCTTCCTCGTCTTCCTCCTCCTCTTCCTCCTCTTTCTCCTCCTCTTCATCTTCATCATCTCCATCTCCACCTCCTCTTTCTGTAGTTTCTTCTGTTGTTTCTTCTGCTGATAATCTTGAAAATACTCTCCCGATAATAAAACAGGAAGAAGCTGAAAATGAACAACAGAAAACAAGAGAAGATCCTCATACTTCAAGTGAATCAGGAGTAGTGCAGGAAACATTCAATAAAAGCTTTGTGTGCAATGTTTGTGAATCACCTTTTCTTTCTATTAAAGACCTAACGAAGCATTTATCCATTCATGCTGAAGAATGGCCCTTCAAATGTGAATTCTGTGTACAGCTTTTTAGGGATAAAACAGACTTGTCGGAACATCGCTTTCTGCTTCATGGAGTAGGAAATATCTTTGTTTGCTCCGTCTGTAAAAAGGAATTTGCTTTTTTGTGCAATTTGCAACAGCATCAGCGGGATCTCCATCCAGACAAAGAGTGCACACATCATGAGTTTGAAAGTGGGACTTTGAGACCCCAGAATTTTACTGACCCCAGTAAGGCGAACGTGGAGCACATGCAGAGCCTGCCAGAAGATTCTTTGGAACCTTCTAAAGAGGAGGAAGATGAAGATCTAAATGATTCCTCCGAAGAGCTTTATACTACTATAAAAATAATGGCTTCTGGCGTAAAATCTAAAGATCCAGATGTTCGTATGGGCCTCAATCAACACTACCCAAGCTTTAAACCACCTCCATTTCAGTATCACCATCGTAATCCTATGGGTATTGGAGTTACTGCAACAAACTTCACTACCCACAATATTCCACAGACTTTTACTACTGCCATTCGATGCACAAAATGTGGGAAGAGTGTTGATAACATGCCTGAGTTACACAAACACATATTGGCCTGTGCATCTGCCAGTGATAAAAAGAGGTACACACCTAAAAAAAATCCAGTACCGCTGAAACAGACAGTGCAGCCTAAGAATGGCATGGTTGTTATAGCTGGCCCTGGAAAGAATGCCTTCAGACGGATGGGTCAGCCTAAAAGACTTAATTTCAATGTTGAGATTAGCAAAATGTCCTCAAATAAACTAAAAATAAGTGCATTGAAAAAGAAAAACCAGCTTGTCCAGAAAGCTATCTTGCAGAAGAAGAAATCTGCCCAGCAGAAGGCAGAATTGAAAAATAATCCAGCCGAGTCAGATTCTCACATCTGCCCCTACTGTAACAGAGAGTTTACTTATATTGGAAGTTTGAATAAACACGCGTCGTATAGCTGTCCCAAAAAACCCATCTCTCCCTCCTCTAAAAAGAATTTTTCAAAAAAAAGTGCAAGTTCTTCTTCACCTGCGAGCAGTGAAAAGGGCGGCAACCAGCGTAGGCGAACGGCAGATGCAGAAATCAAAATGCAAAGCATGCAGCCTCACTTGGGCAAGACAAGAGCACGAACCTCAGGACCTGCACAAATCCAACTGCCCTCTGCATCCTTCAAATCAAAACAAAATGTTAAATTTGTACCTCCCATTCGATCTAAAAAGCCAAATTCATCTTCGTCGTTGAGGAACTCTAGTCCTGTAAGAGTGTCCAAAATGTCCCACGTTGATGGGAAAAAAACTAAGGTGGTCGCTAAGAACAATTCTTCTGGAATCTCAAGCAAAGCATCCCGGAAATTGCACGTCAGAATACAAAGGAATAATAAAGCTGTTTTGCCAAGTAGATCTGCTGTGGCAAGTAAGAAAAAGGCAGACAGATTCACTATAAAATCTAGAGAGAGGATTGGTGGACCTATTACACGAAGCCTACAGCAGGCAGCAAATGCAGAGGCAGCGGAAAACAAAAGAGATGAAAGCAGTACAAAGCAAGAACTAAAAGATTTCAGGTAAGCATTTAATTTGAAGTTGAAACAACACAGGAACACGTTGCTTGCTGTTTTGCCAATTTTCTTGGTCTTTTTTTGAGTTTCTCATACTTCAATAAAAAAAGGTTGCATTTACCTAAAACGTGGTTAAGTAGCTCAGTCACGCTAAGGTATGATGTACATACTTGATGCATTTTGTCATGTTGTCGTGAAATAATACATAGTTTGTATAGAGAACGTCTTTAATTATAAACTGAATTGAAAACTCTGGAAAAAAATGTCAGTGCCTGAGTGCAAATAAACGTAACGTCATTAAACTTCATGTTATGGGAGACGACGACCTTGTATTTGATATCTGACATGTACGGTGGCCCAAAATCATTCTAGGTTTAGTTTATGGCGATTTGCTAAGCTAAAAATCATGACTGCATTTTTTATTTGCTAAAATAACTTGCGTTGTTGGTTTTTAATAAAAAGCATTCTCTGCATATCATATAAAAAAAAAAGCCCTTGACCAAATACTTCAAAAATGTTTGTGCATACTGAGTCAGATCATTAAATACTTAATATAAGGGAAATAGATGTGTAAGAAAAGTTACATGAACATGTAAATTTATTGGCAGTATCATGCTCTTATGTTTCAGTATAAACAAATTTTATAATTAAAGTTCTATTTCTTTTTGAGAAGAAGCATTTTAATCTCAAGAAAGGGTAATACTTCAATAAATAAAATCTTAATCTATGTGCCTGAGTCCCGACTTACGTCTTCATGTAGTCTCTCAGATCAGTAGGATTTTTTGCAAAGTGTTTATAACTTTTATTAGGAAGCTTCTGCCCTGTTATTCTTGGAAACGGGTGTCTGATTTACCAAGTAACTTTCACAAAGCTCACTGGTAATTAGGAGTTCGTTTGGGTTTGGTAATTGCAGTGCGTGGCTGTGATTAACGCCAGATTTATGGCTGAGGGTAGTATTTTTCATCAAAGTAATTGATAGTGGAGGAGGGGGAGGAACTGGCAGCATCCTTCAGAACCGGTGTCCCCTAGCAGAATTTGTCAACAAGCGTCAAAATCCAAACTCTTTGCAGCTTGTGGGTCTCACGGTGAAGCCCTCCTAGGTGAAGATTCTGAGGAAATACTTCGCAGAGGTTCAATATAACGGAATTATTTCAAAGTGCTAGAGAGGAATTTGACTTCAAGTCAATACCCAAATTAGGAAGTGTTGAAGGAGAGAAATGTTACTGGAATTTGGAGACTAATGGTGTTAAAAAAAAAAAAGCCTTGAAGGAACAAGAACTGTCTACCAGGCATGTTCTCTTGGGACATAAACATCTTCATGTTACTTAGTTCTGTCAGCTGCTCTCTTGGTGTTACGTGTGAAACTGTATTTTACATGATGCCAGAACAGATCAGTAGAATTTGAAGCCAGAATGACACATCTTTCCATCTAAACTAATCATTTGACCCTAAGCAAAATAACCAAGTACTTGGACATCTGTGCATATGGAAATTGTTTAATAGTATTTGGGGTAAATAACAGTTTACCTAGGGGTGAGATTTCCGTGACTGTCTCAAATACTGTTGGTTTACTTTGGCAGCTTGCAGTCTTTACTGGTTTAATGAATAGTTATGCTAGAAGAAGAATTCTTTTTTGTTTCCGAAATAATGTTCGTAAATCTAGATTGTCTAGTCAACTTTTTTTTGTATCAAGTATATATAGTCTGAAGAATTTTTTTGCCTTCGTACACTAACGTCAGCACAGGCAACTTCGATTGTGCTCTGTAGGCGCTGTTGTTCCCACCCCCCCAGGAAATCTTAATTCTTAATATTGTTTCAAGACTTGCTTCATGTAATATTTGTCTCCAAATTTGTTTTTCATCTTTCAGTTTTTCTGTGTAAACATACTCCGTTCATAAATGGTTTGTTTTGTCATTTATCTTCAGTTTTTGTTTTTTATTTTCTAGGAATCTCCTGTAAAAACAAACCAAACAAAAAAATCCCTTAATGACATGGTAGAGCTGTTGCATGCTCAACTTAGGATAAGCACTACGACAATGGATGTGAAATCCACCAAGCTTGCGAAACCAGCTGAAGCTGACTCACAATCATAAAATTGCCTGCAGGCTTCTTGCTAACACTCAGTGTCAGGCATAGATTTTCTTATTTCGTGCCTGCCACGTGTGCTGGGCTACAGGATGATTCAGATAAGAGAAGGGTACTCTTAAAAACAAAACAAAACTCACATGAAACCATCAAAAGGAACAGTGGGATTAGCTAAACCAAATCTTTTGCTCTCTTGTTTGCTTAGATCCTGATTTTGTCCGTACCTTAGTGAATGGCACGCAGGCAGTTTGGTTGTATACTTGGCAAAGCAGATTCCTTGGTTTTGTCAATAATTCAGTGTAGATTCAGGGACAACAAATGTTGCTGCACTCAAAGTATTTTTGTCGTGTATTAAGTCTCTTAAAGCTTTTTGTCTAAATGAATCAGTAGAGGCCAACCTAGCATGACAAAATTCCCTTTTCTTCCCACCTTCTCCTCGCTTTCTGAGTCTTTTAGATGTCCAGCATACAATGGGAAAAAGCCTGATTTGGATGTTTTATGGATTTTCCAAATTCCTATTTATACACGCAAATGAAACTTTATATAGCAATGAAATAACGATATCAATTTCTAAATACCGTATATATAATGAATGCAGTGTATCTTTTTATCGGTAAGAAGGCTAGACCAGGACTACATACCTGTATATTTTGAAAGTTAAATATATAATTACTCTAAAAAGTCGTACACCTCGTACACCTCTATCTAATAACTTAAGACAAGAAATTGGTCTGTTGTTCATAACAGCTTTTTATGGAAATGCAGTTTGTCATGTGTTCATAGAGCTTTCAAGATTAATGACAGAATTGATGGAAAGTGACTAGTTTCTTTATACAGCCACCCCTTTTATTTTTTGTTCTTGACTTAAAAAGTAATCTACCTCTTAAAATTTGTAGTTTAATACTTGTTTGGTGAATTTGTGCCACTTTAACTTTCACTTTCACTATCATTCCCATTTTGTTACATTTCTGTTATGGGGACTTTATGTTGAAATATTGTATAAAGCATTTGTAGCAAGTTTAAAAAATAAAATATTTAAAATTATTTAAATTGTTTTGGACACTTCAATTGTACTATATGTGATTTACATTTTACATTAATTTCATTTTGTTTTCATTTTGGGTTGTTAATCTTGGAGCTTGTTCCTGTATTAAAGTTTGCTGTTAGTTATATTGTTTCTTCTCTTGGAGAGTGCTATAAAGACTATTCTAATGGAAACATTAAAAATTACCATTTGACATAAAAGTGGGGTTGTCCTTGCTTTTGAACGTTGTAGGCTTGCTGAAGATACTGGCGATGCAGGTAAGCAACTGAAGAGGGGTTTTCTTTGCCAGCATGCAATCAATACAGTCATCTTAAGTTGCAGATGGATTAAAGAGTCTCTGTGGTGTTGCAAGCACTTAATGACCAACTAGATGGAACTATCAGGCCACATTTTATATAACTGTAACCAATAAAGTAAACTTTTTAAAAACTTGTGGGAAACTTGCCTTTTGTATGGAAACCAGATGTACCAGGAAAAATGAAACAATGTACATCTAGAAGGGATTAAGTGTGCTTGCATCCTTCAGTTGTCTACACCCCATTCACAAACAAATTTATACCAGTTTGACACTTCTGAGTTATCTTAGGTTTATGTTTTTTAATTGTGGACACAGTTAATAAATATAAATTATTTGAATTAAAATTACACACACCATTTCCGTGTTTTCCGATATTATAATGTTCTATTTTTATATGCTTTAAACTTGTGAAATAGCTTAATTTAAAAAATCTGTGTAAAGAGTTTTGGCTCTAAGAATATTTGGAATGTTATATTCTGCCACCAAGATATGCATTCTGCCTCCTGCAGCGGAGCTGGAAGCATCTTGTGTCCATCTTAGGGTGGCAGTTGGATGGAATAGTGTAATGTCGTTAAGACTAACAGTATCACAGTAGCTAATTTCTTAGCATGTTCACTACTAATCCAGTAGTAAGTTAATATTTTATTAAGCTGTCTATTCAAATTAATATTTCTGTTTGAGTAAGATCCTTTGGCAAGAACTCCCTGTTTATTTTCTCATGTGATATGTCATTCCTTGAACGTGTTATCCTCTCCATAACAAAGTTTTCCCTGAATTTTATCGGATAGGGAAAATCTAGTACAATGCTGCAGAAGTTCTAACATTGTTCACTGGGTGTTGTTGCAAGCACATCTGCGTTGTGATATACGCTGCAGTTTGATAGTTGCATCACGATTAAAGAGGTGAATTCTTAGTCTAGCTTACAGCAGCAATTATACTGATTAGGTGGTAGGATGGCCACAGTGAAGGTTTTTCGTATTGATTAGGTTTTACTATATTTACCTAAGAGAAAACATTTTGTTTTGCATACCCATGGTTGTATTTGGCTATTTTATAAGAATTAGGAAACATGAAAAAAAGATAGGAACTCTCCCGTAGTTTTGAAGTTGCTGCGGGTGGGACATAAATTTGTTAACTAGTCGTTTCACATTTTTCTTCTGTTACCGACAAATGAAGTAAGAGTTGGTAGTTGGTCTTACTGCAGCCGCGGTATTTTGATCACTTTGTAAGGATTTATTAGTGATGTCTAGCCATGAACTGATCATAAATAAACCAGCTTCCTTCCCTCATTCCTTAATATTATGGCAGAAATCCTGTTGCCATTGTCTTTACTGTTTCTCTGCTGTGATATTAAATCCTGTTGTGTCCCAAGGACGTTGCCACACTGAGATGTTCACGCACGTTCGTATGCACCAGTTCTCAAGTGAAGTGCTGTATGATGGAGAGCGGTATTCCAAGATGAGAGCTAATCATCGAGGAAGAAGTTTCATTCCTAAATAGGCGATTCATCACAGATAGGAAATGTACAGCTTCTATAGTTACTATTACTATTGCATCTCAGCTGCATAATTGAATTTCTGTGGCTTTTATAACTGCGTCTTTATGATCTGAATGCAACAATAAAGCTGTAACGATGCCCACAAAGTGCTGATGTTTCTTGAAATGCATCCAAACAGGCAATGAAAACAATTAAACTTGTCCTGTTTACAGAGACAAACTGACGTGCTGGTCAAGATGAAATGCAGTGTCAGTTTAATAAACCCAGTAATGCTGAAGTGTGTATGGAGATGGGAGAGCTAACACATTGTGTTTACCTTCTTTTTTTTTTATTTTCCAGTTTGCTAGGAGTTAAAACCAGCTTCTATCAGAGAATGTCTGAAGTGTGTTCAGTCTTAGGCATTACAAGGCAGTCCATGTAGTGTTGCCTGCCTTGCTCTGCAAGCTCCTGACCCTTTGTGTAAGCTACCTGTAGTTGATGTAGGTTAGTGTATTTCTGGTACTATGTTTTGTTGGCGTGTTGTATTGTAAGCCTCTTACTGAAAGTTCTAGTTTAGTTCCTGCTGATTGTCTTTAGGGAGGTGTCACAGAAAACTAGATCCTGGCGATTCGATGTGTAAATTCCCAATTTCAAATGTAGAAATGAATAGCACTGCTGTCGCTTACTGACGTCTGTGACTTCTTCATTTCCAAAATTATGGGGCCAGTTCCAGCTTTTACTGGAGTCAAGTTCAGCTAAGAAGCTGAGTTGCCAGTGATAACCTGTGACAGACAAACAGCTTGCGAGTGCCCTTAAAAAGAGAACTTGGAAGACCTAACATACTAATTCTAGCTTTTATTTACTGAATGTGTGATCTGTGTAGGTCACATGATACTCTATTTCTATTCCTGATGAAAATGAGCTAAAGGATCGATTCTGAACAAGTGCATGCTGGTTTGGATCTGAGCTTTTTGTGGTAAGTGAATTATGAAAAAGAGGTAAACTTCCACATCTTCCATTTAATCAAACTGGTAAAGAATTAGAAAGAAACTCTTGGGACTAGCATGAAATTTCATAATAGTAACTGAAGATACTTTTGATACCAAAGCTGATTTTTGGGTCACCCCTGTACATTTAAAAATAGAATAATGATACCTGTAGAATTAATACCCTATCATGTTTGGTCTTTTGAGCCGTAGCTGGAGGTTTGAAAAGAGCTCAACAGTTGGATATGCAAATCTTACAGAAGTTTAGTGGGAACTCAGTAAAGCTTCACCTACACAGCCACAATAATCTGAATTACTTTTTGAAGTGGATTGCTTCATCTAAACTTTGTGGACGGATACTTACGCAATATCTAGTGAACTGAGAGCTAAAGGCTACTCAAAAGAGATGTCTTAGTAAACACTTGGGAATAAAGTACGAATTCAAATGCTCAAGAGGTTTCAAAAAAGCTTAGATTGGAGTAAAAATCCGTAGTTTCCTGTTTATGTATGCTGTGTGATGCATTTTAATTATGTAGTTGCATGCTGTATTTTTTTGGTAGAAACCATGTCAATTCATAGGGTGGAGCTGCTCTAAAAGTGAATAGCAGCTCTCTAATGGAAGATGGTATGTGTAGGACCTTCCAGTACTTTTTGGAAGAGTGAGAAGGTGAGGAAAATAATTCTATTTCAGAGCAAGATGCAAAAAAACCCACTATTAGAAAGGCGTGATATATTAAGTGTATGGTTAATGGTCCATTTTACACACCGAATGAGACGATAAGAAGTGCTAATGTTATTAAGGATGGGTCTTTATTCCATACGTATGAATGGCTTGACATTTCCTAAGCTTGCTTTGGGATCTTGATTTTGCGATTTAAGTAATGTCTTGTAGGTACTCTTTGAGTGACATTAATAGCAAGGTAACACTCGGACTGTAGCTGAAGTAGGTCCTACTCTGTGCTCATCACTTAGAGTCAGGCAAGGGTCCCCACCCGCCTGTTTAAAATGCAAATAGATTATTAGAGCAGGAGTGGGAAAGGAAGCTGTTGGTGTGAGGCATCCCGTGTCCAATATGAGCTCATTGGCAGTACTCGGAAGGGAGCAGGAGGTATTAGTCCTGTTCTGTCTCTGGACCACGGTCTCTTCAGCCGCTTACTACTTCTAAACCCCTTCCTTAGTCAAGAGGAAGCCTTACTGCTCTTGACTCACCTCTGACTACTGCGTCCACGCATGCTTCATCGCTTTTCTTTTTCATTCTGCTGATCCTGCATGTTTACTTCTCGTAGTAAGTCTTTAAAAAGGCTTTTGGTAGAGTGTACTTTTGAAAGCAAGCCTTTGAAAAAGAGCATTGAAATACTGCTTTTTGTTTTTCAGATATAAGGCAGTAAAACACTGAAACTCAAAGGGAAGCTTGAGCAGGCATCAAGTTGGAGGGAGGCTTTTTCTTAAGAGATAGGTAGCTGCTTCATTTTCCTGATTTATTCAAAGCTTGAGTGGTTTGTGGAACATAGTATAATAATCAGCAACATGCACTTTGTGTGTGTATATATATATCTGTGCTTATTTTTTGTAAGACTTTTATGTTTCACAAGCCAAACAGGGTCTCTGAGTCATGTTTTGGATGACAGTACTCCCAGAAACTGCCAAAGGGCTGTGAGAGACAGCTTTGATTTTTCAGCGGGTGATGTTCCATTTTTCAGAAAGACAGGCTCAGCATTCAGGGTGGCTTTATGCGCTGGAGGTGTGCTGCCTTTCAGATGAACGGCGAAACTGAGACTTGCACTACTCAATGCCCTGTGCCAGTCGAAGAAGAATAATCTCATACCTGGGCCTGCCTCAGTTCCTTCTGCAGTTTAGGCAATGCTACTCAGCAAAGTTAAATGCCTATGGTAAAGTGAACGCCAGGACTTTAGTTCAGGGAGGTGATTTTGTCGAATGCAGAGGATGTGCTACCTGCTCAGGGCGTTTGAAGGCCTGGCAGCAAGGGGAAGGAGAAGTGAGCTCAGTCTGTTTTCCTCCCTGCAGCTCGGTGTTGGACCGTGAGCGCTGACACTGCTCCGGTGCCGCTCTGGGAGGGAACCGGCTTGGGAAGTGCCGGGCAGGCTGAGCAAACTCCCTCTTGTGCAGATCGTGTGCGAGTCGGCAGTTAGTCATGTTCCAACTGTGACTTGATGGTAGGATTTATTTAGCATTTCATTTAGCTGCGGTGATTTCTGCTAAACATTGCAGTGTGGAAGGAGGTAGGAAGATGAGAAATAATGAATTCTTCCATCATTGAGCTGCTTTGAAGAGTTGCACCCTCAAACTCCGCTGTCACTGGAGTTTGACTGAAGTTGTATTCCCCATTCATTATGGCAAATGCTTTCACTCAGCTGTCTTTAAATCAAAAGCACGTTTTGTTCTGTGGTTTCTTTTTTATGTAATGAGATGTGCAGGACTGAGGCGTCATACTAGTTCTGCTAGCCTTCAGTAATCGTTTTGAACTCATTTGGAGTAACCGTTGCTGTATAAAGCTAAATAAAAATCAACTACAGTCTTCCCTACGTGTGATAAAGTTTTCGCATTCTTTTCCTCTGTCATGAATGTGATTCAGTAGGTACAAACTTTTTATCAAATTATCAGATTTCTTGACAGTGTAGGAGATGTATTTGAGTACTGCTATTTTTAATCCAACATTCTTCACCTTTTGGCTCGTACAATGCTCTGTGCTTCTTTAAAAGGGCGGGAAGATAAATTCCTGATGTGATACTGTTCATCTAAATTTATAGACCTTGACCAAGATTTCTTCAAGTGACTAATAATTTCTTCGAGCTCAGTTCGAAGTACCATCAAGGAGGCTGATTTTCCGAAAGAGCTCAGTAGCCATCCTCAGTGCTGAATCCCTTTAAAGTGAAGTGGCTTCTTTAGATCACTCGTTGCTTTTGAAAATCTAGTGATGTTTTAGCAAAATGGTATTGATACATTAATTTTAGGTAGTCCCCCATGTGAGTCGTAGGCACGGTGTGAGATTTTTTTCAGCAGTTCTCAATGTTGGTTTGGTGTTCACCCCCGAAGTTAATGTGGTCTGAAGCAGGATTTCAGTGGGAGTTGGAACTAAGTCAACAATGAAGAAACTTGAACTCTAGAGCACATGTGTGAAACAAAACCATTTTTGAGTTATTGTGGGGGAGCGATGTTACTTTAAAGGTAGTAAGTTCTTTGAACCGCTGTGGTTAGAGAGTGCTGCTAGGTATCTTCTTGAAAGTTGAGAATGCGAAGGATCTCAGTAACAGGTTTTTCCAGTTTAGATTCGTGGAAGGCCTGACCATAAAATCGTAATATTCATGTTATGTCCTTTAGCATCATGTGATTGCAAGATAAAATCCTGGCGTGTTCCAGCTTTTTCACCGCTTTCATAAATAAACGCACATAAGTCTCAAAATAGCTGCAGTAGGGCACATTAAGATCCTTTTTGCCTTCTGCTGCTCCCCCATTTTTTTGTATACAGACGCAGAACTCTTCTGCAGTAGAGAGAGACATCCTCCTCAACAAAATTCTATCCACAGACATTTTTGTCCTGCTAAATACTTTGCTTCAGTTTAAAAAAAAAAAAAAAACCAAAACGGTTCATGTAATAGGTGGTTGATGTTTTTCCAAGTCCTTGTTTTGTGTATTTACTTTCCCATTAAGCAATATGCTAGTGCAAGAGAGTACATGCCACTTAGGTTAGCAACACGATGTTTTAGTTCTCACTGAGAGCAGAAAGCCCAGAAATCTCAGTTATCCACTCCCGGCCCCCCCTTGCTTGCCCTCTGGCCTGTAAAATTGCCTAGCCTAATTCAGAAATTTAGGCTTAAACATCCACATCTCTTTATTTTTCTTTCGTCCCAGGCAATTATTTTAGAAGGCAGTCTGTGTCAGCTTAGGCATTGTGTTATTTAAAAGTAGTAAACACTTCTGATAGAATAAGTCCCTGGCACGTCTCTTGTTAGGAGATATGTTGGAGTGTGTGCGTGTCTCTCTGAAATTTTGGACCATATGCATGGGATTTTTTAGATTAGGACCGTAGAAGTATAAGCCCTGCAAGAAAAACACACTTTAATTGAGGTAAGAATGGGGACTTAAATTACCTGAATGTTTTATCATGTACTGCCATGACTTTGCTCTGTTCACTGAATTTCACCGGAGCGACCAGCATCCCTATTGGATCATCCAGCCTTCATTCCCACGAGTGACGTGGCCTATTTTTCTGGCACATTTCTTGTGAACTAAACTAGCAACTTGGAAGACTGTTAATTGTGCAAGTGTGGTAGAAGACAAGGTAATTTGCATTAAAAATACCAAATGTATTTTGAGAGTGTCTGAGGGAAGGGGGTGTGCCAGCGTTTGGCATTTTTACTTGCTTTCTAGTTTGCATGTGCTGCTTGTTTCAAGGCTCAGTGGCCCAGGAAGGTGTATGGAAGTAGGAATTTGGTTTCGACAAATAAGGTGAAACTTCTTTAGTATTCAGGAGACGATTTAACTTGGGGAACCCTAATGCGGTGTGAAAGCGGGACCTTTGCCTTTGTTCCTGCCTCTGCGTTCAGACTGCAGATTTTCTGGGTGACCTTGGCAAATCGCTTCCCTTCTGACTCAGTTCTGCGCCTGAAAAATGAGGATTGTGGGACTGACTCATACCACAAAACACTTTCAGATCCAAGGATGGAAGACTGTAAGACCTGGGATTTAGTGGATTTTTATTGTGGTGAGTCTCACCGAATTCAGTGCTTTGTCTCTCTAGTTAGGGTGTGCTTTCAGTTGAGAAAGATTTAGGCCCTGTCTACATGCAAAAAAAAAAAAAAAAAAGGCATCATTTAACTTTTGGTTTAACTTTATGGTATAGCTAGTACATTTACCAAGACCATTTATCCTGATTTAAAAGCCCTGGATGACAGAGAACACTCAGCGTAGAGTGCCTAACGCTTGGTTCCTGTGCCCTTTTTCTTGCAAGCATAGTACGTTTTCTGATGCCATTCTTTTTTTTTTTTCTCCTCCTTGCTTTTTTCTTTTTCCAGCTAGGACTGTTCCTAAACAGCGGGCTTGAGAGGGCTGGGTGTAGCCGGGGTGTGTTGCCTGGTCCGGGATGCGGGCCGTGCGGTGCGACGGGGCCGGGGTACAGCCCCATGGCCCCTTCCCCGTCAAGTCCTTATTGCTCGGCTGCGTCGGCACAGGGCCTCTAAGAATTCCTTTTCTTTTCCCTGTCTCCAGTTTCCCCGGCATGGGTGATGGTGAAAGCAGGTGCAAAGTGACAGGGCTAAAAATAGCAATCTCAAAAACCGTCCCTCTGTGCGATGAGGGTATTTCAGCTCCCCGCCCCCCCTGCGATTAGCTTGCCTTGCGAGCCCGGGGAGTTCCTCCTCAGACATCCAGACACCCCCCATTTCTTTAAACAGGCTCTCAAAAATCAGAGCTATCGATCCGCTTCAGTTTAGTATCGGCACGGAGGATGGCACCGCTTCCCCAGCTGCTTTCGCAGAGCAAACGTCGCTGCTCTGCCGCCGTCTGCGCTCTGCCGCCTGCTTTCGACGCACGGCTCGCGGGGAGCAGAATGGAACGGCACCAGTAACAACTCTGTTAAGAACTCGAGTCCACTTTCTAGCTAGAAAAACAATCTCTTTTTATCTTTTTCCCTCTAATCCTCAACTTCCGAATAACAAGCCGATGATCCGTTAGCGTTAAAGCTGGGTGAGGTTAGGGGGTGAAAGGTCCCTTCGGCATATTGGTTTGGGGGGACGAGGGGTGTGCATTTGAAAATGCAGGTCAGGTTTTCTCAGATGCTTTGTCTCTTTGGATTTGAGGCTTTTTTCCGAAGTTTCCCACAGGATCTAGGCATTGGCTCATCGCATGCAATAGCACACAGATGTTACTGATTCTAGAAGAACTTCTACAAGTCGTAATTAGGGTTTTTTACATTAAGCATTACTTAAATGGAAACATTATAAATAAAAAGAAACTAAAATTTCTCTCTTATAGTCAAGAACTGAAGCCAAACAAACTAAACTTATTTTGGATATTCTGCTGTTTCCCTTGGTAACAGTCCTTATATGGGACAACAAAATCTGGCTTTTGTTGACTTCCTCATTACCACTTTCTGGTTCTTACACACTATTTGAATGCTTCAGTATTAAATCCACAAAGGCTGGAGAGCATGATTTACATATAACAATAACAAAACTTTGGCAGACTATTTTAACCACAAATTTTAATTTGGAAATAATTGAATTGCTTTTCAAAATTTCTGTGGTTTGGTTTTTCTGTTGTAATGGAAAATTTTGCCCTTCTTTCCGTCTAACTTGCAGTTACGCTGTGCTACAAAATCTGTATGTAAGGACAAACAATAACTGAAATCTCCTTTAAAGGGTGTATATTGAACTCTAAAAATAACCTGGAGGAAAATCTAACTTTTAACTTTTCTTAGACATGTTGTTATGCAATAAAATTATATTTCAGAAGACGTTCCCTTGGGAGAGCATAAGTAGTTGGGTTTGGTTAGACTTTTGAAGAATTTGCGTGTGCGAGGTAGGTACGGAACTACCGCAAGTATGGGGGTGCGCAGGTGTGAGGGGGAGCGGACACGCATCTGCATGCACCGAGGAGGTACAAGTATGTGCAAGATAGCAAAAGGTGCTGAATTTAAAAACAAATAGGGGATTTTCTTATCTTTTAGTGTAAGGAAGTTTAGCTTGGGTATACATTTGAACTGAGGTTGTATGTTCAGAATTGGCCATAAGCCCTTCTACTTGCGTTGACTCATTGAGGTTTTCAGGCTTTCCTCTTGAAATCACAATCGTCGGAGATGTAATACTGTCAGTTAAAATCTCTGATTGTCACTTTCACTTCGGGATTCTTGGAGTCGGTTTAAAATTTGAAGTGAAATAACGTATCAGCTGCAATAAAGGCACCGTAGTAGCGCTGACTGTAGCGACCCGTATGCGTTGAGTGTCAAGTCTGCCGGTGCGAGAGTGGCAAAAGTGTGCTGGAGGCTTTGGCCTTGGGAAAAATGACCAGATGTGGTATTGTGCTTATACCAAGTAAAATTCCTTTGCAGTAAATATGTATTTTAAAACCTGATATGGACTGTCCTGAGAAAATAGACTGTGGCTCTTGTAGTTGTTCTGTACGTAACGGTGGATTCATCTGTCTGTCCCAGTTGGAGGGTCTGGGACATCGGGTGGGAGGCTGGGTGCTAGCTCCAGTTGATGTTGTCTGTTTCCTACTTAAATAACCTAACAGGGTACGTTCACAAGAAGGCACAAAACCCCCTCTTGCCTTCAGAAGCGGCTCTCGGTACTTGCAGGGTGGGTGGAGGGGAGGGTTATTTTTTCTCATCACTTATGGAAGACCCTACAGGGCCCTAAAGCATGTCTCTGCTGGTCTTGCCCCCGTACCCTGAGGCATGTGTATGAGTTTCTTCTGCCTCTCTGTCCAGTTACAGGCTCCGCATGGCCTCTAGATGTCCCTCCTCCTCTTCGCAGAACACCAGCACCAGGCAATGCAAGAAACCCAACTGCACTGCGTCCCACTTCTTCAAGGAATAGACTCTCCTGCACGTCCAACCAAAGCAGGTACAGCAATGCGGTCATGCCAAGCCTGTCTTTCTCTAGGCTGGGAGTGCAAAGCGCTTTACAGATACTGTCCCAGCCTCAGAAAACCCCCGTCGTCGTTGGTCTTGTTGTAACTAGAATTGCATCGCTGTGGGATCTGCTCTCGGTGACCCTGCTGTGGCGGGGCAGTTGGACTAGGTGATCTCCAGAGGTCCCTTCCAATCCCTGTCATTCTGTGAACTGGTCACTGGTAGGATAGCAGGCGTGAAGCGGGAGGGCAAGGTGCCCGATGTCAGAAATGGGGCCTCTCAGTTGAGTCAAGCACAAGGGATGAGGTTTTCTCTAGTGATGTGTGCTTATGTCCGCTAGATCCAAAGGATCTGTTAGGGCAGAGCCAGCTCGTTAGCCTCGTGGAAGACGGGAGGAGAGTTTTCTTTCATTTATGAGCTTTTAAGACCTGAGGTGGTGTTCCTCTGGATCATGTGGGGAGCTTGAAAACGGTGGTAATTTCTGTAAGGATGGGGTTTGTCCCCATCTCGGAAGCAGTGCTGTCTGTATCTGGTCGTAGTAGTGGGCAAAGTCCTTTGAGATCTTTTAGGCTGAATAGGTAAACGCCAAACAAATATTAACTCTGACCAAAAAAAAAAAAATTGCCTGGGAACATGTCTTACAGCTGCCTGCTTTGGTTGAATGCCAGAGACCAGTATTACAATGCAAATTGCAGTGCCAGGATAACATGCAAAAACATCAGTTGGGGTTGTGGTGAGATAAACTGGTGTAATGCAGCTACGTGGGCTTGGACAAATTAATGATCTAGTCCAGTGTTATTGGTGAAGCTGAATTGATTTCCCGTTGGTTGACTTTAAACCAGACACTGTCTTCTGCTCCTTCGTTTCCCCTCGTGTAACGTGCAGATAATCGCCTCCTTTGTACTGATGTAATGGCTAAGGAACATTATACTTACCGCTGTTACAAAGGTGAAGGTGAATATGAGCGCCAGCAAAACCAAGATGCTGCAGCCTGAAATTTATTCTGTGTTAAATATGTTCAAAAAAACAACATTTGGGGGAAAAGTGAGTAAAATTCTGAAGTTTACCACCTCCCGAATAACAGGAGTGGTTGCTAATGAGACGTTAACATCTCTAATTGCGACGCAGGCCGTTTGGTTGTGGGAAACCCAAGGATAAGTTAAATCACGGGCGTCTCTCCTGTGCAGCACTCGCGGAATGACTTGCCCTGCTTCCAGCTCAGCGTAACGGGGCAGTTACTCTGACTGCTTAATCTTGAAGCTGACTCTGATCAAATGCAACTCTCTGTGTATTTGCAGGTACTAGGAACTTTTGACTGGAAAAGGTGAGGTGAAGTAATCCTCAAGCATTGTCCTCTCCTGCTTTTTCTCAGATGAGGTGAGACCGTTCCTCCATAGATAACAGGGACAGCGGTTTCTTCTGCTGGAAGCAATGGTGCGCTTCTCATATTGTCCTTCCTTCCGGAGGGAGAGAGCGCAGAGCAGGGCTCCTGCCTTCTCCAGAGAGTGATGAACTGTGGATGCTGGCGAGAGGGTGATCTCGGGGTCCCCCACCGCGTGGAGCCCGCGCATCAGCAGCCAGCGGAATAGCATGGAGAAATGTTCAGGCAATTGCAGGCAGATGAACCATGTTCAGAGGGTTGATGGGTCTGTGTGAGTCTCCTCTTTCTGGTAGAACACAGAGGGGTTTAACATACTATGCAATTAAATTCTGAAAAGACTGTTACATCATTTTAGTTTCTACTTTACATCCTAACGGGTAAAGAACTGGGCATCCCACAAAAACCCACTGAAGGGAGTGGTAGGTTTTGCTGAGGTTTCCACATCTGAAGTCTGTGGGTACCCCGGTCTCTTGACTTTGTACCATTAGCTTTAACGGGCACGATGCCATTGCTTTCGAAGTGCGTCAGGACCCACGGTTTGTTGGAAGACCACCTGTTAAGTGCTCTCTGTGAACTGCACTGATAGCCCGGTTTCATAAAGGGACGAGCATCTGCTTCTCAGAAGCTGCCATTACATTTGTTGCCAGTCTGGTACTCTTGTTACGGTCAGGATTTATTTCTTTAGTGAGAGTATCACACACGCGAGTTGCTGTGCAGTATCAAGCAACGCTTTTCCTTAAATGCGGAGCTTGTGCTTGCGACTCTCAATACAAGCATGTTTAGTTTCAGTGGTCCTGCAGAGAGAGCATCCACGAAGGTAGCTGGCAGCCGCTAAAGACAAGTTGCAGAAACATACAGGTCAGTTGGTAAAATGCAGTGCAAAAAGGTCTCTTACCTCTTGCTCCACAATGATGACAATCACATGCAGGTGCGTCGTCTGGCAGGGGTGCTTCTCCGGGCCGCTGCAGGTTTCACCTCCGAGACGAAGGGTTCCTTCTGTCAAGACAAGTTGTTGCAGGATCCCTGCTAACGTAGCATCCGGATTTGGGATTTTTCAAGGATGCCAAGGGGGTCAATCGCCCTATTTCCCCCTTATTTCGGTCAATTTATTCCTCTCCTTGTCTTTGCACTCCACACAGATAAGCACACGTCTGTGTATGCACACATGAGTTGAGAAGAAACAAGTGCCCGGTTGATGCTCCTTCCCACCACCCTGAAAAAGTCAAAAAAAGGATCAATTTTATATATATCCACATATATATATGACATATACATTAATATATATGTATGAAATTGCTGAGAACAGTTAATTTTTTATAGTTTTGATGAAAATCAAATTGTTCAAAATGAATACAGAAGCTTTAAACTAAACCCATTGGTTTTGTTCACCATAAAAATGCTTTAGCTACATGTTGTTTGAGTTGGAAAGAAAAGGTCTTCAGGATCTTGTATTATCTAGCTACAGATTTTTCTGGATAAACCCCTGTGGGAGGCTTTCTAAGTGCAATTGTGGTTTGGGGGAAGGCTGGGATGCTGAGAACTAGATGAGCCATAAAAAGCTACATCCCCTCCTATGTTGGAAGTGATGCTTCCAGCTCAAGACTGAGATCATTGAGACGCAGGCTCTGTGGGGAGAGCTTGTGCCATTGCTGGCTGCTCTGGCTCTTTCCTAGAGCGGAGAGTCTCTAGGATTTGTCCCCTCTTGAGCTTTTTGCTAGCAATAATTTCCTCTTGAAATACGTGATGTACTAATTCCAAACGAAGGCTGAATTTTTTCATAGCAGCCTCAGAAGACTGAGATTCTCATTATTCATTGCCACTAGTTGGAAGTGAGTATCCAAATCTGCTAGGCAGCTTGGTAAATCTTGATCGAATAGCACAGAGATGAAGTTTCCTGGCCTTACGTGCATCTCAAAGAAGCTGGCGTGCACATACAGTGCTCTAATGGCTTTGGCTCGCTTTAGTTTTGCACGTTATCTTTCTTCTTGTTTTCTCTCCACATTTTCTCCTTCCTCTCATCAACTGGTATTAGTATGGTAAACCCTGTTCTTTCCAACAGGAATTCTCTTCCTGTGAGGCTGGACAGCATCTAGATCGTTTGAAAAATGAATATACAGTGCTAAAAAAGCCAGCGCCCATATACTCTGTCTTAAAGCAGCAGTATGATATGCCCTTGATTTCCCCAGTGCAGCTTTGTTAGGCATTTTGTCGAAGATCACACTTACTGTATAAATTTTCACTGGTCGCTTGAAGATTGTTGCTGAGGAAGAGCTTTCTTGCCACGCAGCCCAGATCCTGCTTTAAACAATCGGTTCTTCTGAGACCCAGTCAACCTCCAGCAACAGTAAGTTAAATTAAGTACAGAGTTTCTGGCACGGATGCTGCTGAGTTTAGTGCCTTTATGGCATACCAATGAGGTTATTAGAGGTCACTTTTGTGCAATTTATTTTTGCTGCTTTTTTTAAAGTGGTATTAACTATAATAACTGACAAACTCAAGGAGAGAAGTGTGTAAATTGTTGTGATATAGGATCGTTTTCCCCAGAGAAATTCTGGTTTATCACACAAGCCTGTAAATATGTATTTACAATTTTAAAAGCACGTCTTTATGTCCCTGGTTGTAAATGCTCCGTTTTTAAAGTTTTATAACATGTGTTAATCAAGAGACCACAGCACACAGCTTTATATTGTACTGGACTATTTGAAGGATCCATTACGGTCTAAGCTGTGGCAGAAGAATATCCACGCCACTGACAAGAAATCACCCATGGTTGCACCAGACTTTTCATCGGTTTCCCTCAGATAACAAATGCAGCTTTTTTGGGAGGGTGGGGGACTTGATTTTTCTTGCAGAAAAAAGAATCGGTTCAAAATGGTGTCATTTCTGTGGAACGATGAGGATCTTTTATTCACAGTAAATTCAGGAAAGTATGCCATTTTTTTTTTGTTTCCCAAGGCAGAATTTCACAGTTTTGCAGCAAATTTTTAACCTCCCCCGTGCCTGCTGATGAAACGTGAAATTTTGCCCTTGACTAATATCACAAGTTCTTGTGAAAATTCAAGGAGAGGGTGGGGAAAAAGCTCAGGTTTTGCACGTAGGCTTTTGCGAGGCTGACACCGGTAGCTCTGCAGCGCTCTCGCGACAATGCTGATAACTGAGAAGTTTATGAAAAATAAACTGTGTGGAGACGTGGTATTACCTGGTTGGTGCTTGGGTTCTGAACATCGCTCTGGAAGACTGAAAGCTCTGTTGTCTGTCCGCCATGTAAAGAAAAAGAACAACAATAAATCAATGTGGCAAACCGCATCATGGAAATATTTATTATTACTGCAGCAAAGGAAGTCTTCAAAATGGAGATCCAATGTATTCTAGCTCTGAAATGGCTGAACGGTTGGGGTTTTTTCTGGTGGGTGGCAGGAGAGGAGGAAGGAGATAGAAATGTCACCTTGGTCTATCAAGCCCGACGCATGCGAGCGGTGATTACCGCAGACCGAGCTCTCCTGACAGCTTCAGACTCCAGGTCTATGCGCCTGGATAAGCAGCACATAAGCCCTTTGTAGTTTGGACTCTCCGTTCAAAGCCAAACCTCTTGCTGGAGCATTGCAGCGTTGTGGAAGCAGCACAACACGATGAATTTCAAGGGCTGCTCTCCTCTATAGGGAGGTAAAGGTTTGAGCAGGGCATGAGGTGGGGAGGGTTTTTGCTTCCTCGAAGTGGTCCCTGTTTCATTCGTCTCTGTTAAAGGGTGTGCTCCATCACAACACCTTGAGAGGGAATTTTACTCCCTGCCCAGGGCTGTGGGAGTTGGCACTTCTGTAAGGGAATCGCTGTGGTCGGTGGGCAGCCATGCATCACCGGTGCATTAATTCAGCCACGTTCGTTAAAAACAATAGCAGGTACAACAAACAGGTTTGCAAACAGCCACAGTATAGGTATTAATATTAATTTCACATAAGCTAAAAATAGCTCTTTTGCCCCAGAAAATCTGAGGATTCCTTATGCATCATAAATCTGACCTTGTTAGTAAAAAACCGCTGCTGTCACCGTGGCAGGGCATCGCCTTGCCTGCAGCAAGTCAGTCGGCCTCCTCTTGCCGTGTTGCAGCCTACCTGATTTTTATTAAATGGCACTCTGTTTCAGTTACATTTTGAGTGATCAGGTTTTGCCGAACTGTAAGTCTCTCCCTGCATGAGAATCTTCTGAAATACTCTTTAACTAAATAGCTCCGTGCTTGCTTTCAGCTGCTTGTGCTGTCACAGGAAGCAGCACTAATTATTCCTTTTTATAAGAGCTGTGGCTTTATTGGAAGAAGACTACTTCAAAAACAGGTAAGGAGAATAAACATTCTCGTAACGACGCTACTGCCTTAATACTGTTTATTGTACCACTGTAGGTATCGCGCTGCTTGCAGCTGCCAGGAGGCAGAAGGACGCAGACAGCACGACGCTGCCAGTGACAGAATCCCCTCTCAAAATCTGTTATGAAAACCAGTTAGGTTCTTTCAGTCTTTGATGCCAGTGCCGGTTGTAAATAGTCCTTCAAGGCTATAGGACATACAGAGCGTTGTGTGTGCTCAAGAAAAAAAACCCTTAGTGGACATGGAGGACACAAGTACATCGCACCAGAGATCCCCAACAGCTTGTCATCTCGTATGTGAGAGAGGTCAGCTGTGGAAGAACAGTAGAAATAGAAATGTACGCCAGGCACTGCTGGGTAACGTTTCCCTGCGTTATGAGCGATGGAGCTTTTCACCCCTGGGCCGTTGGCTTGCATCAAGCCAAGGTCACCGCTCAGAAATCGTTGGGGCCGATGACTAGCAGCCTGGGTGAAATGAACAGCGGATGCTCCCAGCCGGGTCCCGCGAGGGCGTACAGAAATAGCGCTGTGCCTTTTGATGCAAGAGACGTTTCTCTCGGCTCAGGGATGAGCTAGCCTGGGAAGTTGACCGAGAAGCACGTTCTGGCCTACTGATCTTGCACAATCGCCATTTATTCTCGAATGAAGAAGAGGAGGGGGGCAGACAGGTGCTTGGGGGGTAGGAGAGAATTTCAAGCTGTGCTGCATTTGTTTTATGACTTGCTTTGCAGCTGCCTTGGAAGAAGAAGAAGCAGTTGTTAAAGATTAGACTGCTCTGGAAATATTATCTTAGATATGAGATGCTAATGCAAATAGCCCCCCCTTTACTGCTCTGCGAAGTTTTGGGTCACCTTGACTTTAGGAGGGCTTAGCGGGGTTGGTTTTATTAATTTTTTTTTTCTTCCCCCTTGCTTTGCCACTGTCAATGGCTGTGCAGAGAACTAGGCGAGAGGGTGTTATCTCCAGACTCATCTCCTCCTCACCCCTCCGGACTGGGGACCAGCATTATGTCAGAAAATTGGTACTATAAAACACATTGTTCCTTATAATACATCCTGTCATCTACCGAATAGATTTACTCTTGTACATTGAATCTTCCTGCAGCCAGAGTGCTTAACTGACAGACTCCCTGAACTTCATTCTTGGCTTTCTCCATTAGGCGCAGTGACTAAGGCTTACTTGGGGTCTATCGACTTAGGAATGCATCTTACTTCGACCTTGGGAAGTGAAATATCCAGACTATTTCCTTCAGTACTCTGTCCTAGCAGATAATGTCTGTATCTGAGTTCAGCGTCTCTTTGTGCCTAGCACTGACTGATTAGAGTCCTTTCATAGTTGGTATGTCTTTTCTGCAAGGATATTTACACATTAATTAAGCCATACTTCAGTCTTACTTTTGATAAATTACCCGCAGAATTCTCGAAGTCTTTTAGAGCAAGACTTTTCCTCTCTGCACCACTTAAATCATCTTCTTCTGTGATATTCAAACTTTTATTTTTTTAGAAAGAATAAGACCCAACCAAACAACATTATCTTTCAGCCAAGAATTGATGGAGATGTAATCTGAAGGAAGGGAGCGATACGTTTAATTCCTGTCTCCGATGCCAAACCTTGAGTGCATTGCTTCAAATTCTTTGTGAGCTCTACAAAACACTTGATTTTCCTTGTGTGACACAGACACCAGAATTGCATAAAGGTTCCAGAACTGATCTCAGTAGTGTTGTCTGCGGAGGAATAATTGCATCCATGCTTCCCCGTGCATCCAGCCAACGATTTTGCCAGCCCTCCTTGTGACAGTGCTGTGCTGGAAGCAAATGCCAAAATCCTTATTGGTTTTTTTTTTCCAGAGTGTATCCCTTGTAACAGTGAAGCACTGGCTTGTGCCACACAAGAGGTGAGTTCTCACTTGTTACCCTTCGTTGCTGATGACATGTCATGAATCTTTCTGTGTTCTTTCCGGAATCCTCCTCCATTCCAGAATCCTTTGCTACTAAGAACATTGTTGTGAAACCCCCCGTTTCATGCAGAGGTTATTTCTAGAGATGTTAAACATCACTGTAATGAAACGCCTATTCTAGTGGTGTGGTGAGTTTAACCGAGTTTCTTCTTTCCCTTTCGTACGCATTCATGCGGCACATTGTTGTCTGTTCAGTGAGGTAATTGGACGTGGGAGAGAAGCAGGTCGCTATTAAGCTGGCACTTCCCAAGGCTCTTCTCTCCTGATGTGAACTGCTCCTCCGCTGCTGTCACTGCGGACTGGGTGCTGGAGGTGCACAAAGCCACTCCCTTTGCGTCTCAGGACTTCTGAACTCCCTGTCAGAGCGACTGATCATCAGAGCGGAGAAAATGAGTTGCTACATCCTCATAAAATGACATGTCAGGAAAGACACCCATAGTTCCAGACCCAGTGCTAATAAAGGTGCATTAAATGCACTTTTTATCACACTTGCTGGTTTGATGGTAACTCAGTTGCAGTGTTATTAAGCTGCTTGTGATACTGCATCAGGGGAAATTTCCTGATGAACGGATCTGTTTGGCTCCATCAGTGAACTCCTTTGCTAGGCAGAAACGTTACAACCGTGTTGTCTCTGACCGGGAAGCTGACGTCCACCTGGGGTAGAACAAAGCTCTTCGAAGAAGGGATGCCCACGCGGTGGTCTGGTAGATCTGCGGTGAGGGGAGTAGACCACTTCGTCTGTTGCGGTGTTACCTGTGTGAATTTTTCCTTTGAAAAGGAAGCGAGCGCCCAGCTGAGATCGCATCTCTCTTCTTCTTGGTAATCGGAAGGCACGCAAGGCCAAATCTGCCCCTTGGCTGGCTCAGGCTTTATCTGTGAGAAAGCTCACAGGCAGCAAACCCAGACAAAGAGAGCCAGTTTTCAATTCTAGAGACGGCTGCCAGAAACAGGCTTTCAGAGCCCATGATCGTCCGAAAGCCTTAATGACCGCCCAGAACTCCCACGGAGAAGGTGAAGGTCCATCAGAGCAAAACTGCTCATGAGAGCTCGGTCCGAGGTGGTCGCAGCCGCTGGACATCTTTTGTGTTCCCTTTTGGTGGCCGCGGGGCGGCTATCGGAGCGCTGTACCGCCGGATGCTCTTTGCCGTGTGCGGGGTTTCCCGTTAACCAGGCGGCCCCGCAGGCACCGGCAGGCTGCCACCGAAGGCAACGCCTGGTGTTCTGAGAAGGGCTGGCAGAGGTAATCGAGTTACCTGGTTGGCTTTTTTGCCAACGGAAGTCTTTTCATACGTATTTGAGAATGCTGCCATTGTTTTTATGTCTCATTAAGGTTAAAGGAAGCTGAAACTTCCCGGTTTAGCACATGGCTTGTGTTAGGAAGCAGAAAAGCAGAATAACTCCCACGTACTGCGGGGTAGGGATCGACCCTCTCCCTTTCCCCTTCATCCCGCACTGCCAGGGCAGCACGTGCACATGTTTAATTCACTGCGTGCGAGCACAGCACCTCCTAAATTGAGCTCCAGTGTCTTAACAAGGGTCACATTATTCCTAACCCTAATCTTTTTCACCTGAAAAGATGAGCTTCAAGTCAGGTTATCTATCTGGTTTATTAGTAGTTATTTTCTGTGTGGCATCAATTGCCGTAGCTGATGGAGTTAGCAATGACACCTGCAGAATGGGGCGGACCTCAAGGAACCTCGTTCATGTTAAATAAACCCTCAGATTGTTGTGGCAAGCACAGAAGCCCGGAGGAGGAAATCTGCATTGGGTGCTGCCTGGGACTGGGCACAGCGACGCAGCTCTCGGCTGTGTGAGTAAAATTCAGGTGAGCTGCGGGGAAGTGGGAAATATCACAGGAAAATTTCTGTATCCCGTCGCGGGTCATTTCTTAGGAGCAAAGTGTACCGAGCTAAATTGGAGCATCCCTTGGCCTGCTGCTCAGAGTAAAGATCAGGCACCGGTGTGCTCCCGCACTGTTGATCTGCTCCCAGCGTCTCGCTGGGCGAGAAGGTAATCGATGCTGAGCAGGTACGCAGCTCCCAAACCAGCCCGAACGAGAGGGCTTGTGTTCTTGCATTCTGGTTTTTAGGGACATGTACCGACGGGATCTAACGGCCGCAAGCTGTGAACAACGGTGTTAAGCGAAGCGTGGCTGCTCAGCGTGTTGTGTAACCACTGCGGCGCGCTGTGCTGTGCACAGTGCCCCATATAGAACCATCAAACCCTGCAGAGAGCAGGAGGTGGTGGCGAGCCTGCCGTCTCCCAGCACTGTAGCTACGAGGCATGCTCCGCAAATCAAATAGTATGCAGGCTTTAACACTTTCCCGTTTTCTCTGTTCCCTCTCTGGAAAGCTTGCTTATACCCAGGGTACCCGTCCTACCAGTGACAGAGTCCTTAGCATCTGCAGAATACTGATTTTCTAAGACCTTTGGGTGGTGTTTTTTTGCTTTTCAGGACCCTTCAATGCACTTTCCTAATGCGTAATGGAACTGGTAAGCAGGAAAAATATATCTGTGAATTGCTCTGCAACACTAAAAGCCCCAAAATCTTGAAGAGCTGGAAAAGTTTTCTTAAGGAAATAGGGGAAAGGGACTTTCAAGTAGCCTCTTGCATAATTCTTGTTTTGTTTTGTTTTGGTTTTTTTAACCATGCTTTAATATTTCAGAGCTGGATGCAGCTGTGCAGTGGATTTTGCAGAGAAGTTGCCAAACAGCTCTGGGAGGGTTTCCTGCTACACGACCAGGAGTGCGTGCTGTGCAAGGTGATGCTGGCGGTAGAACTGACTCTAGTGCCTTCGCTCTTCACTTACCCCTTCCCACCCAACTGAACGCCACTCTCTTTATATCATTTTTTCCTGACATCTTGCATAGTTTTAGAACATGCTCTTGTAGGCTTCAAATATGAGCAGGCTTTGCCAGAAGGGCAGTTTGCTCTGGGCAGCCGGGCATGGTCAGAGAGAGCGACCAGGCGCCAGAGTCAGGAAGAAGGAGGACAGCTGCAGGAATAGATACGTGAACGTTGAAGACACGTGGACTGAATGTAAGAGACGAGAAGGTCAAGTTAAATCTCTGTTGTCTTGTGAGGACAGAAATTGTTCCTGGGTCTTTAGCAAAATGAACATGCAAAGATGTCTCTGTTTGGTTTGTTTGGACTGTACTCCGCCATAGGTGATCTGAGCCTAAACCCATTTAAATCATTATAGGAAGGAGCAATCTCACGGGAGGCGATAGCTTTCACAGTACAGAACCAGTTTTGCAGCTGTTGAAGTGCTAAATCTACCAGTTTCTTTGGCCTAGAGGGAGGGGGAGCAGGTACAACCAGAGGATAAAGCTGGGATTTTCGGGGCAGCGCGGGTTCCCGGCTGGGTGCCCACCCTGTGCAGCGGCATCGCCGGCGGAGCTGCGAGCCCGGGCGCTGGGACTGTGCCCCCCCACTGCTGAAATTTCTCCAGGTGTCCCCGGGGAAGTCGCTTTGGCTCTCTCGGCCTCAGGGGGCTGCGGAGAGGGGCCCCGAGCCCGGCCCTGCCCCGCCGGGGCTGCCCGCGGCTGACAGCCGTGCTCTGCCCTGGGCTCCCCCCTGCTCTAATCCGGCCCTTCTCCCTCTCCAGCCCGGGCGCGGGGTGGGTTTCCCTGGCCCCGCGCTAACCTTTTTCCCAAAGAAAGCACTGATGACTCACGGAGGACAAAATTCTGCCGAGCTCCTGGAGTCACCATCCCTCGCCTTGGCAGAGGGAGTTTTTAAACTGAAGATGAATCAGCTGTGCCAGACTTCCCTGGGCGTTACCTCCGGGCCCCTCGTCCCCCGCCAACAGCCCTGCCTGGTGCTGGCACCGGAAGAGCCGCGGCCCGGCAGCGAGCGCGGCCCCGGGGCGGGGGAGGGCCGGTCCCGGTCCCGGTCCCGGTCCCCGCCCGCTCTCCTCTCCCCCGGCCCCTGAGCGTCCCCGCCAGCGGGCGTGAGGGGGTTAAGGCGAGCGGCCCCCGCCTGAGTCAGCGCTTCCCTGTGCCTCCGGAGGAGCTGCGGGGACCGCCCGCGCCGGGGCAGGGGGAGGGAGGGAGGGACACTGCAGCAGGGCAGCGGGAGTGTTACTTAACGGCGGCTCCAATCTCCTCCCCCTCGCCCGTTTTGCTGGGGGAAGGGGAGAGGAGGCTGTAAGGAAGGACTAAAGCACGGCGGGGGGGGTGGGCTGACGCCGGTGGCTGGCGGGGGGGGGCCCCGGGAGCAGAGGCTGCTGCCGGGCAGGCGGGGGTCGGGCAGCCCCCCAGCAGCAGGGACCGTCTGGGGCACGGGGCTCCCCCGCCAGCGCCTTCCTCCGCTGGAAGCCTCCCCTGACCTCCGGGGGTGAAGCTGGGGCTCGAACCCCGCAGAGGGGCAGCGCCCTCCGGGTGCCCCGGTCCCCCCCCGAGCGCCCTCGACGGGAGGGCGGAGGGTGGGCGGCCCGGGCGGGCCGGGGCCTCGCACCGGGAGAGCTGCCGGTGGCTCCTGCAGCGGGGATGTGCCCGAGCCGGTGGAGGAGGCAGCCGCTGGATTGAGACCTCCCGGTTCCGTGAGGAGGAGGAAGGAGCCTGGGACGTTTGCTGTAACCGTGGCAGGGACCCCAGGAGGGGTCGGTCCTCGTTGCCTGATGCTGATTTGTGCCTGAGGCCACCAGAGCCGCCTTGGAGGCACCACAAAACTCCTGGAAGAGGCAGAGAGAGGTCTCAATGAGATGGTGCTCTGCTGACAGCACAGGTGCTGTCATTCTCCCTTGACAAGAGAGAGAGGAGCGTTCTCCGGCCTGGGGAAGAGGCACCGTTGCTCAGTGGGGTCTCCTCCTGCCCGCTGAGGAGCTGTGGGGGACTGGAGGTGTCTCGCGGCTGCCGGGCTCTGCCCCATGACTAACGCAAAGGACCCGAAGAGAGCCATGGACTCCTCTCCGGTGACCTCCGGCTCTGCGGCAGGCCCCGTTACCTTCTCGCAAGTTTTCGGGCAGCAGTGCCAGCTGATGGAAGCAGGTAAGAGAGGAATGTGCGCGTGTGCAACCTCAACAGCCTGCATCTCGCCTCCTGGTTTGCAATGTCCTTAATGTCCTCCCTCCCCTGGCCTGTTTCCCAAGTTCTTCCCAAAACCTGGTGTTTTCCAAAGGGAAAGTTGGAGTGACCCCTCTTGCATTTGCACGCCTGCCTCAACTTCTCCCACAACCACCTTTGTGTCCAAATAGTTATAAATACGAGGCAAGGGTTTGGGATGGTTACGGGTTTTGGGTTACTGTGGACTGGGACAAGCTGCTCTTCGCCTGGCAGTTACCATTACGTTTAGACGTGTACACTACATGTATAGCAATTTTTCTACTTTCAAAGTAATGATGTTCCAATTGGAGGTCAACTTGCTGTTTTGGAGGGTGACTGTTGCAGTACGGAGTATCTCTAGGTGTGCGGGTCTCTGCTTTGCTATTCAATTCTACGAAGGACGAAGCGGTTGGGTTTTTTCCTTTTGCTTTTCCTGGCTGTTTGTGTTACCATAGCACCTGGAAGCTCTGTTCCTTTTCCCAGTTGTTTTCATACATTTGTAACGTTTCTACAGATGGGCCTGGTTATCTGTCGTTTGCACCTTTTGAATATTAAGGGGGGAATGTGTAACACGTTTTTCCCCTCTTGCTTTTCCTTACTTGCTCCGCACAGGTGCTCGGAAGCACCGGTCCTTTAAGTGCCCAGGGCTTTGCACCAGCATCCTCCTTCACACCTGGGTTCCCAAAACTAATAGATTGGCATAATGACTTTTACACAACTCGCCCTCTTTTTCCTATCCCTGCTTACAGGTAGCTCTGAGAACGGATGGATTTATTTACTTGTGGCTGGGGAGAAAGTCTGGGTTTTTGCAATGATACCCTAACAACACTTGCTCTGAATCTCTAGGGCTCGTTTTACTCGGACCCACTGGCACTTTCTTATTACTGTCCATGATAGAGAACATACTTGCTAAGATAATGCACCAGTGTCCCCTCCGCTCTCTCTTGCTCCCTCTTCTTCTCAGCCGATGCTGTAACTAATGATGTTTGGGTCGTAGTGTTTCTATTTACATGGTGAGATCCAAAATATTGTGTATTAGGGTTTTGCTGCAGATCTTTGTGCGACTTCTGCTGTGCCTCTCACAGTACTTCCACAAGTTGAGGTGGGAGAATGACTCGTTAGCTGACAACTACTCAGCTAATCAAGCCTGCGATCATGCTGCTGCCTCCAAGGAAATGTCAGGCAGTTTTTCTAGAGGGTTTGGTATTAATTAACTCGGCCTGGGATCAGGCCAAAGGATCCCTTATGTCAGGTGTTACACAAAGAAGAGATGTGTGAGAAAGCCCCGGTCCTGGGTGAGCATTTTGTTTTCCAAATTAGTAAGACCAACCCGGTGGGAAAACACGGGTGGTAATTTTAGTTTTGTTTGCTTTTCTTTTCCCCTTCTTACAGGGAAATGCCAGAGAGGAAGCTTGTGAATCTAGGGCTTGTGAATCCCACCTCACTAACTCAGCCATAAGATTTTCTTCCTTCTGATGGATCGTTTTGGTAGGATTTTCTAGATGTCTTCTCAGGTACAAGGTGCAGTGCAACGTAAGGGTGGCTGCCATGAAGGTCACTGACATCCAAAGCGAATAAGTTGATCTTGCGCGTGTCTGACTTGCATCCGTGTGAGCTTTCTGTTCGTGTGGCGGTAACAATATCTACTCAGCGTACCTGAGAGCAGAACTTCCGCTGCTGCGTTGGTGGATGTGCCTGTGTTCATAGGGCCTTGCAAAACCTGGCTGCCCAAGCTGTCGCTGTACTCCGGGGTTTTAACGTGGGCAGGAAAGATGCCCTAAGGGAAGAGGAGTGGGTGCGTGTTTGGGACACCAAGCTCCAATTACTCAGTTATGTCCCATGCCACTGAAAAAATGACGTTTGGGATAGAGCCATAAAGGGCCTCTACATTGCGTAGGGTGTGCGAGTGCCTTTACAAACCGTAAAACCAGATCTTGCCCCCTGTGATTCTTCTGCAATGACAGTTTCTGAGGAACTCCGTGGAGTCAAGTTCTGACCTGTACGGTCCAAATTTCACCAGCAAGACTCGTAGACACCCAGTACCACATCACTGTTGTTGGTGACATTTGAGCTTTTTTAATAACACTGCGATGTGCTTGAATGATAAAGGTCCTGGCCTTAACTAAATGTCAAATTGTGTGCCTAGAGAAATGCTGAACTCTAAATAAATCGTGGACTTGACAGCATGACTTTCATGTACCACCTGGAAAGATCTCATGTTTTCTATAACTTCTGCCTTGGTTATAAGGCATCTTTTCCCCCAAAGCACCTGCAAGAAGAGCGGGGGTCTGCTTGCAGAATACGCCTTAGATACTGCTACAAACCCCCTGTCCTCAGGGCGGAGAGTGGCGGGGGCATGGCACCCCGTTGCAAATGTGTGCCCCCTCTCGCCTCACGCTGCTCTTCAGTAACTTGCTCCGAAAAACAAATGCTGAATGTCTTGAAAGTTAACTTTTCTCCTGCCAGCTGCACGTCTTCCCGCTTGATGGAAGACTTGAAAAGTTTTTCGTGCAGCTGATTCTGCATAATTGGCTGATTATTCATGCATAGTTTTTGTAGATTTGCATAATATCCTAGGACATGCTCTCGTAATCACAGTATTAGCCTAAAGAGTATGTTGTCATATGGGAGCCCTGCTCCAAAGCTGGTTTGCCCTTTGCCCAAGTACGTGATCTTTATTCAACCTCTGAAGCGCTGTTTACTTGTACGCTACATAGGATGCTCTTATGAGAATTAGTTTGCTGTCTTCCTATTCTACCCTACTGTACTGTTGCCACTTACCTTACCAACCTTACTATGCCTCAATAAATTTTTTTGCTGGGATGTGTTGCTTGCAGTTACCTGAGGTTTTTTATTTGCACTGAGCACAGGGAATAGAGCGGATCGGAAGACTGCAGCTGGCTGAACTCCCTGGTTTGGGAGTTGGCTGACAAAGCTCCAGTTCCCCGAGGCAGTAAATCCTTGCTGTTGCAGGCATCAAATTTGCCTGATGCATGGAAGACCTGTTGGTGTTGGCTGGGGGCACAGTCACCTTTCAAGAGAGTGTAATTTCAAAAGAGGGGCTGTAATTCCTGTCTAGGATTGCTCAGAGAATAAGGTTTTCATTTCGCAGGCAAGCCGCGCAGGTTGATTGGTTGGTTTTTCATCTGGTCCAACCTAACTGCAAGGCTGGGGATTTCCAAAAGGAGTCATTGAGAAAGAGTCTGGCTTCATAACCCGGCCCTAAATCTTCCCAACCTCAGCTGAAAGTCCCGTCCGCCAGGCAATGCTGGAGGATTTTTCTTGGTTGAAGCATGCATTTGAATCTGGCACAGATCCATGCTATAAATTTTGCTAAAACCAAAATGAAATGCTCTAGGTTTTTTCCATTTGACAGTTTCTGAATTAAAAAATTGTCTGAAAGATTTATGGTTGGCACTACCCAACTTAGAAATGAGTGAGACTGAGAACTTGAAAGGTATTTCCCCCCTGCCCTCCCATGAAATATTGAATACATGGAGCGAGACCTGATCTCAAGGAGAGTTGAGGGCTCTCTTGAAGAATTAGGCTTAGCAGAGAAACCACTTTCTTTATACGTGGGTGAAATCCAAGCAACTTGTTCAGCATAATGCAGTTTTCTGGACTTATTGCCATGTATTATTCTCTAACTCACTGCTTCGTTAAATTAATTGTCATTTTCCATTAATCCTTTGGCTCACAGATGCTGCTGATTTTTTAGGCTCCCAGTTTCTTTTGTCTTACCAGTTAAATTTTCATTGGTTATGAAATAAGGAACTCGGTTCAAGCTGTGACCAGAACGAATAAGAAAGCTTAAGTAATTTGAAAATCACCCAGACTTTAAGATGTTGCACTGAAACTTTTACATATTATCTTTCAATTACATATATATTATCCAGTATGTGTACTTCGTATCCCACTCTGATGGTTGCTCCACAAATGGATTGGCTACCAAGTAGAAAATTAAGGACGTGATGCAAAGTTCACAGGAGTTCTTCTATGGAAATCTATGTAACGTGACTCAAAGCTTTTGCCTTTTCTCCCTAGATTTGTAGTTTAGCTTTTGATCCAGTTCCTCTCAAGAGGAATGCAAGGAAAGAGATGCAGCATTACCTATGCAATACATTTGTCCTGCAGCATGAAATCCCTGCAATCTCATCTGGTCTAGCATCTTATTGCAAACAAAACATTGAATATGCAACATAGGATTCCATCGTCTGGTGCCTGAATATGGTTTTCAAACAAACAAAATAGCATTTAAAGAAGCCTGATACATACCCTCTGATTTGGATGAAGTTTTCCTCTGGAACTGGGCTCCTTGTAGCAAAGAGTGCAAATCTGACATGTGTTGAATCTGAATAAAAATATGCCTTAAACCGTGAACCAAACCTGGGGCTCTGACTAATTATAGATTGCATTTGTGTGTCTGTTTGTACGGAGATATCCTGTCACTCGAAGGTTTTCTTTTTTTTCTGTGAAGCACAAATTGAGCGAAACTTTATCTTAAAACTTCAAAACACAGCAATGTCTCCTTTAGCACCTCCTCGGCACCAGCGAGGTGCTTCTCTGAGTAGGTAAATGGGAGGGGAAAGGAGTGTATTTAAAATAAACCCACACATCAATGCTTGTCTGTAAGTTACTGCATTTCCATGTGGGACATTTCTCTGCCTAATAACTCCTTTATAGCCAAGTCCTTTGTTAAGAACGCGTCACTAATATTGTTGCTGATCTAATGCATGCATCAGGCAATTGGGGAAGAATTTATGGGAAAATCTCAGCCCCTCATAAGATGTTGAAGGAAGTCTCTAACCTTTCAAGATGAGGCTGAGGAGGTGAAAGTTTACCATCTGTGCTGTCATATTTTTTGTCCTTTAGTCCCTCGTGCATTTTTCCGTGATTTAATTAAACGCCAACCAAACAGGATCTGCTTTCAAACCTTGTCCTTGGAGCTGAAACGGAGCAGAGGTGATACGGTTTCACCTTCTTCCCAAAAGCTGCGGTCAGCAGTGCCCATCAGGCACTTAGGGAGCCGTGTCCCCCTCTTATTTTCTGCCATGTATGTACGGTGAAGGATGGGTTAATGGGTTCACATCAAAACTGCGATCCTTTCTGGTCCTGGGTTTCCTTAAGTACAACACTTCAGCGAGCTCAGGCTCCGGCGACGAGAGCATTTGAGCAAACCTTTTGTGACAGCTCCTCTTTCCTCCCATGGACAACAAGAGAAAACAGTCAGCATAAAATTTGCTTGGATCAGTCGGTTTGAGACCACATATAATCGGGGCTGGAAACGTGTTCCTTGGTACTTAGCGCATTAGGTTTCCTACGTGCATTAGTCAGTGATAAATTTTTCATGGTAACAAGTTGTTTTGTTTGCTCTCCCAAGAGAAGACGTGTGTGTAAAGCAAAGAAATTCTGTTTCCAAAGATGATTGCAATAGTCTGGGTTAATTAGCCTGCCACAAGTTAGGTCTGTGCAGGAGCAGATTTCCTAGTTTTGGGGAAATAAGGAGCAGCGCCAGGTGAGTGAGGTGAGATGAATTCGGTCATCCCCAAGGGTCTGCTCCTCCTGGGTGATAGACTTGGGATGCTCCGTGCAGGTCCCAGAAGCTGTTGGACTGCTGGCCAGCCCCGCAGACACCTGGAATAGGAAATTATTACTGCAGGGTTACAAAATTAGGGCCTGACTGTTATTTCATAGAAATTCAATAGCGAGGGTGGGAACGTTGCTTTTTTGCCTTTTACTAAATCTGCCCGCCCTTGAAGGTTTCTGTTCCCTCGGGGTGGAGCTGTCATCCGGGTTTACGTCCTGGTATTATGGCAGGCTTCAGCATCGGGAAAGCAGCCGGCATAAATATCTGTGCTCATCGCTATGGTGCTTGAGAAGATGTAGCCGAGATCCCTGCCGACTTCCCGTGCGCGATGCTGTCATGCTAAATAACCCCGTGTGCGTTGGTGTAGAAAGAGGTGTCATTTTTATTGAAATGAAAACCCTGTTTTTCTGAGATGACGAGAAATGTATCGGAAACAAACTGCTCCAAAAGCCCTTTGAGTTTTGTGTTTTGGGGGAAAACGGGATAATCTGGTTCTCTCTGGGGCCAGCCCCAGCACTAGGAGGAAAAGTCATTTACCTCTCCCCGGAAAAGCAATAAGTAAAAATCCTCCTTGACAGATGACGTGCTCCTGCCTGAGCTGAGTAGATTAAGGGGCCCCAGAAATGAAATGGGAAGATCACTAGTATTTTTCGTTCCCACCCAGTGGAATGAGCTGTTACTAGGGATAAAAAGAAGTGACATTTATCTCCCTCGTCGCATTGTTAGGTAGCGCTGTGCTCCCCAGGAGGAAAACAGCGATCAGGGCCTTGTGGATGGAGTTCGCTTGCTGTTCATACCTTTTACTGCTTTACAATATTCTCCTTTTAATGACAGATATTGTGCTGTTGCTACTCTGCTTGGGAAGCCGCAGGTGACCCAGGGGTGCTGCCGGGGCTCCGCAGGGCAGGGGCACAAAGGGCTAATACCTTAGCAACGTTATTGCGAAGCGCACGAGAAATCGATGGAGGGCGCGTTTCAGTGAGCGAAATGGGGTGTAAGAGATTGGAGGGTTTGTTGTCTGTGAGTGGTTTTCCTGGTTTGTTGGGTTTTTTGGTTGTTTTTTTGTTTTTAAAAGACACGACAAGCTCTTGGGAGTGCGGCGCGTGGCTGAGACGATGGGTCAGGGGTCTCTTACAGCTTAGCTGTTTCCGATGGCCAAATAGTGGGTGGTGTCCTGAGGGTGACGGATCGTACCTGCTTGGAAGAGGGGAGAAAACCAGTGTTTTCCGAAAGTGGGAATGTAGGGTGTCTGGGTATTAAAGAAGTGGGGAAACCTGGACTTCGGCTGCAGCTAAATCCACATTTCCAGGGCTGGATCTGGTGCTACGCTCCCCAAAGTAGTACTCTGGGCTTCTGGGCTCGGATCACACGAGTAGCAGCGGTTGGGAGCTGAGCGAGACTCCCAGTGCCGCGGGTCAGCTTCCCACCCTCCCCATGGCCGGGTAACTCCTCTGTCACTTCTGCCCCGCGGGAGAGTCCCTTGGGCTGGGCGGATCCACGTAGACGTGGTTCATCTGCCCACGGCCAGAGAAGCCATTGGAGGGAGGAGGGGGCAGTGACTGGGGGCATACTGATAAGTATGAACTTATGTATACATACCTACATCTATAGATATAAAACAGACAGCAGGAGGGGTTTATTCTTCAAACTGAGAGGAAAAGCTTTTCCAAAACATTAGGACTGCTGTACGCCATTCAGTACCTGACAAAAACCCCACGACCCAACAACAGCAATCAGAAAGAAAACACTGAAAATATTTCTCTTTGCATAAATTAAGTAGAAATCGTTTGCTGTCATCTCAATAGAGAGACTCAATTATTACAGCATCTGCGTACTAACCACTTGCCAGCTGATTTCCTCCTGATTAAATTATGGGTAGTGTTCATCTCCATTCCTGACGGACAAATTTGGTTTTGTCAATTAATGTTCATGAATAGCAAAGTGTAAGGATATAATAATTCCTTCAAATTGGAAGCGGCCGTCATATTTTTATGACACCAAAATAATGAACTGAAAACATGCATATGATGAGATTTGCAGCTACAAACATGAATTAGTTATCCTTTCTTTCTTTGGAGGTCTGGGAGGTGATTTTAATGGCCATGGGTTGTTAAAAGGAAAGTGGAATGAAAGGCATTAAGGAAGGTATTTGCCTTTACTGTGGCTTTATCCTATTTTATGGAAGGTGGGGATTTTTGATATAGCTAGTTGAGAATTGTGTAAGTGGATATTTTTAAGTCGCCTAGATTCTGATATGAAATAATGGAAGCATTTTACTAGAACATGTCCAGGCCATCAACGTTTTAATTTGGAAATCAGCCGAACAGGGCTGAGGTATTGCCTCTGTACTTCATCATCCTGACTGATGCAATGGCTGCAGTGATGACATTAAAAATGTTTGAGGCTTTCCAAAACAAAACATTCCTACAGAGCCAAAATACAATACTCTTGAAATATATATACGTTACCCTGACTTTGAATGAAATAAAATATATGAAGTTATATGAGATGGGGAACTATGTTTGAATTCCGTTAGTTTTGGGAATGAAAGCCTCGTGTCATTGAACCTCTGTGTAAAGAGAAAAGGAGTTAGGATAGAGAAACCGATGGTTTTTCTGCAGAAGAGAAAGAAAATATCGCTGCATCCCAAGGGTCGTGGGTTGCAAATGAGGACTGTCTTATCAGCTGATACATCTGGGCATTTTTGCAGTATCATTCTGTAAGACTTGATCCAAAAAGCACTTTTTAACAGCTCCCGGTAAAGCAGCTAGAGATGGTGACCTTGGAGCAAATTGCTGCAAGCCTGGTTCATTATACAATTCATTCATCCCGGTACAAGCTCTGCCAGTTGGGCTTCGCCGCCTGTTGTGTTGAGAGTAAGTTCCAGGTAATCAAATTTATTTGTATTTCTACTATTCCTTTTTTTCCTCATCACCCAATTACTTGAGCAATGCGATTATGCTACGTGATCTGCTGTACGCGTGCTTAACATTCAGCAGCGGCGCGCGGTGCTGTGACCCACTGCTGGATCCAGGGATCTGGTTCCTGCTGTCCGCAGCACGGTGTGTTACGTTCTGTGTGCACAGTACTGACCGTCATCCGCCGAGGAGGCCGAAACTGCTGCGCTCATCTCAATGGTTAAAAAAGTAATTAAGGTAAATTACAGGAAATTCAGAATGTGTCTGTTAAGACTTGGCAAAAAAAAAAAAGGCATCTACTGCTCTGAATGTGTGCAGGGCTTGCAGCAAAATGAAACTTCATTCTCCCTGCGGCATCTTTCTGCATGGATAAAAATAGTTTCTGCCCCTCATCTGAGCAGTTCAGGTTATCTTAGAGGTGCTTATTATTAGCTTGATTTTTGCAGACACCGAAACAAAGGTACAGTGTGCTTCAGTGGCTGCAAAATTAAACAGCTCAGCCTCAGATTTGCCAAAAATAGCCCTGAGGATTGCTGACTGATGGCGTGGTGGCTGTGACACCTCCGGGAAAGGTGAAGCAGCAAGAGCGGGCAACGCAAAAGCTTGCAGAGCATCAGGCCCTCCCAGTGCTTCCCAGCGCAAGGGGATATTCTGTTCTGGGCAGCCAGGGAGAGGAAAAAGGGTCAGCTCTGCCCGTCCTCCGAGCACGAGCACGAGTTGTGCACAAGGAAAGTAAGCCTGCAGGATTCCTATGGATTGTTCTCTCTTCCTATACCATTCTCCATCTGTTCCACGCCTCCGGTGGATGTAATTCATTTTTGCACGCTGCCGCTCCAGGACCCAGTTACGTGGTATTTTCCGTAATGCTTGATCCGACCAGAGCGATATCTGGAGGGGCTGGGAATTACAGGTGACAGCTCTCTGTTCCAGCTGCCGTCTGCCACAGCAGAGGAAGGCAGGACAAATCCTCCCTGCCCCTCCAACCCTGCTTAAATCTTCCAAAGCAGTGGTTGCCAGGGTTGCTGTAATACGCGGAGGATCCCTTGGGTTTATTGCTCTGTGTTCGATGCTCAAGGCTGCTTTGACAAATGTCTGACGCAAAGACCTCATGTTTCCATGACAAACAGTACTTGTGTGCTTAACTGGGAGCGTACGTGTAATTTCTATAGGCTTTAAATAAGGGTTTAATGCTTTCCTGAACGCGGGGCAGGTGCAGTGTGGTGCAAAGATACTTCGGTTCCCTTGAATGAATTGGAAATATCAAGAGTGACCTGGCTGCGGCAGCACAGGGCTCTGGGCAGGTTAATTTAGCCTTTTTATCCTTATTTCCCAGCTGCTGCAGTTGGGGCTCTGAGCACCCACGCTAGCTCAGGTATTTACCCTGCCCCGACGTGCAGATTTGCACTCCGAGTGAATTGCGGTCTGTCTGCAAAGTTCCCTCCTAATTTGGCGGTAGCAAAGTCTCTCTGGGCATATTCCTTCCAGTAATCGTTAAAAAGGTTTTCAGCTTCGCTGGGTGTTCCATCAGCAGGTTGCCAAGAGTTCTCTTATTTTCCCTGCTGTGGTAAAGGTCTCCGGCTCAGTGTGCTCGAAGGGCTCTGCCCATGACTTTAAATCTCACCAAATGATCCGGCCCCTCTCTCAGACGCAGCTCTCCATCAATCTGTGCGTGGCTATGGCCGGTACCCACAACTGGAAGAATTCTGTTTTTCTAGAGAAGCTGGTATTTTTTTGATACATGTCCTTTCTGCTGTGGTGCTGAGCCCCGCGGCTGCTGGGCTGGTGTCTCCCGCTGCCGTGCGGGGGGAAAGCAGCTCCTTGAGCCGCCGCTGTACGCGTCCTCAGCTCCTATCACGCGCCTGTTCTTAAGTAAAAGCAGTTTTGGGCCAAAAAAATCTGTTTCTTGGAATGTATTCTGAGAGATAGCGCAAATGTTCTCAAAGAAACATAAAGCTTGCCTTCCTTTTTTTCGCTTCTTTTTTGATATTCCTCTTGGGGAATACATTTCAAGTGGCCTGTTGCGGCACTGGAGAGCGGTTTGTTTTTCACGAGCTCATCTTTCAATTTGCTGGATGTTTGTTAACATGCTGATAACATGCTCACTTGAAACCCGGTGAGCCACCATCACAAATTCCCATGGGTTTGAGTCAGCCTACTGGTATGGGCAGCCCCAGCTGAGTTGGTTGCTTAAAACAAAAAAAAGTAGGAAAAAGACTTTTTGGGCTTGGATTTATGTTTCCAAATGTCCTCTATAAATAGATGCAATTTCTTAACTGAAAGCTGAGATTTTCTTGCTCCCCGCCCCGAGAACAAGGGCTTTAGTAAATAAAGTAAGTATAGCAAATGCATCAAGAATTATAAATGTCGGCTACCTGGATTGATAAGCGAGGATTTGTTTTCTGTAAAAACTGTTTTCTGTACAGAAAAGCTTTTATCTTCAAGGCAAACTGTAAATGAGCTAGAAGGGTAATTTAATATTCACAATTGGTTAAATTGTCTTAACTCCTGCAAAGATTTATACACATGTAGGAACCCCAGAAAAGACATTTCAGAAATGAGATTTTTTTTTTTTTTTAATTTAAGATTTGCTATTCCTTAGAAGCAGAGGTGGCTGAAATGAGTGCCATCGTTTCGTGAGGGTCTTTCTCCCATTTAATAGTTATTGTTCACCATGTGGGAAAAAACAAAGACAACATACCCTCCAGCTTTGATGGCAAAGTACATGCAGGCAAGTTTAAAAAACAAATAAAATTCCCAAGAATCCAACTGCATGAATCTAATTGCATCTAATGCTAATTATCCTGTTGATCCTGAGCACTTTACATTATTCCAGATACATCTGGAAGTTTGATACTTCAAACATTGCCAACAGTTAGGCATACATTTATGTCTATTGACATAAAAATGCAAATGCAGGCTGGAGCTGCTGCTTTGCCTTGTAAGGAGAACAGGTTTTTTTAGTTGGTTTTTCTTTTTTTCCCTTCCCCTTTAGCTTTTATAACCCAGTTGAGCCCTGTTACCTGGGAATGCCCCAGTGCTGTTTGACTGCACTCCTGGAAAGTTCTGGTTTCCCTGGGGAGAGAGGGATTTTGTTACGCTTAACTTTCACTGTGCTTGATAACGTTTCACTTGAGGTTTCCTGCTTTCATTCTGGTTGATTGAATTAGGGAATCGTGGCTTAAGATTGATGCTTTTTTCCCCCTCCTCTTTCCCTTGAGGAGTACATTTTGTAATAAGTTTAAAATGATTAATGAGAGAGTGCGATTGCAATCGTTTCTTTTGAGAAAGGCTGAGCAGAAATTGTTAGGCTTTGATACCCGGGCTTGTGATCTTGAGCAGGGATTATTGGTGTTTTGGCTTGTCTGTTATCTCTTCTTTTGTCGGACGTTTGTTACAGCTGCCAGCCCATGGCAAAATCTGCTTTCTGCAAGTCTCAGCGCGGGGTCGGTAGGTTAATGACGGAAAGGATTTCCTCGGGGCTCCACTGTTTTCATCTATAGGCTTTGGGCATCTTAAATGGACAAATACCCTAATCTGGCTAACGCTGCTTTCAATTAACTTCCCACCGAAGTTTTCCATGTATACAATGCCTGGGAACAGGCCAGGAGAGGGAGGCAGAGTACGCTGCAAAGCAGAGCTCCCTTCTAGGCCACTTCAAATGTGTCTGAGTTTATGGATGTAAAAATGTTTGCACTGCATCAAACCCACCACCCCACAGCCGCGAGCAGCGCCAGGGCTTTCCCGGGCGCCCCGCGATCTCCCGGCCGTCGCCGGGCTCTTGCTGGTGGCCATACACTTCAACGCGAGCTGCTTGCTGGTGGTTCTCCGTAATTTGTGGTATCGAGTGAAGCTGTTCCGTGCTCCGGGTTACCTCTCATCCCCCCGTTCAGCCTGCAGTGATACGGCTGCACAGCCCGTCCGTTTAATTCCGCTTTGCTGGTAACCCATGGTCATCCCAAAGATGGGGGGCTCAGGGCGTGAGCAGAAGGAGTCTGGCAGATACAGGCTGAAATCTAATTCCATGATGTGATAGCTGTTTCAGGTTAGCTAATCTGTACAGATTTTGGTTCATTTTGGGTTAATTAGGCTAATTTAATGTAATTTGATGATTACAAGCAGCAGCATTTGGTTTATCAATTAGGCCACATTTGGTATAAAGCAAATGTGTCCTGAGATTTTAAGCCCAAGAAACGTTCAGCTGTATGAATGATGGGGTGGTGATCTTACCTGCAGTGAAAAAAATTAGAAAAAAAAAAAAAAAGGAAATCAAAATTTGAAAATCAGAGCTTTTGCGTCTCTGGCTTTTTCCTTTCTGAGAATTTACCTAGTTTCATGTGTCGAAGCCTCCCAAACTGAACAGCAAAATCCAAAAGAAAAATTAGTCTTCTCTTAGCAATAGGTCTGCTGTCTGCCATTTTGCTGTAAAAAAAGGTGTTTCAAGGAAATAAAAAATATTTTGGGAAACTGTAACTCTTACAAAGTCACACCAAAGGCCTCTCATGTTCTGGGGATCAGTCCAAATTCATCAATGAGTTTTTATATAATTGTGCCCTGTGTAAAAGTTTTATTTGAGGTCCCAGGCAACCTTGAAAATTGCTCTGGAGTGCATCAGTTTGATTTAACTCAGTTTCATATTAGAGTAGATGATCTCAAATTGGCCCAGAGCACATGCGCGGTGCTTATTACAGGGTTTTGCCTGGTGCCTATTTAGGATCGATGCAAGGACAGTGTGACCAAGGAAATGGCAAAAGTCTTTGTGTCATGAGTAAGTGCAGGGAAAATGAAATTATTGCTTCGCGTTGCTTGCAGTACCTCAAGGAAGCATGGAGTTACCCAGGTCAGAAATAAGTCACCCTAAAATAATTATGTGATTGAAGCTTAGGGTGAGCTGCACGTAGAATTTCTTGCCAGAGAAGAGGGTTTAGCTAAATAAAGTTCTGGTGAACAATTACTCCCATAATTCAGTGGTAATCCTGTTGGGGAATTGCTCTCAGTAACTCTTACATTATTAATTAGTTCAACTAACATGAGGGATTAATAAATATCGCAACACTCTTGATGAAATGTTATTTGTTTATTCCCATTTTACACATGGCATACCTGAGGAATGATGTTTCTCATTTTTGGTCGGTACAGAGGTACTGTTCCACTTTTCAGACAGAGCCGCCAGCTCTCAGCCTGAAAGTTTTTCACACTGATAGCTCATCTGGAAACTTCTTCTCTCATCCCTCCTTTGCCAGCACAGAGCATGGCATCTCTTGCAGTTTCTCATCCAACACTGGGCTCTGTCCATCCATGCAGGAGATACTCAGGCATTTAGCTAGCTGTGATAGCACCATCATCATCATCATCATCATTATTATTATTATTATTATTTTACAATTACTACTACTATTATTACTATTATTTTGGAAAAAAAGAATTAGGGGAAATGTGACTCTCGTGTGTGAGGAGGCCTTGGTGTCTTCTGGGTCTGGACCAGCGAGGAGTGGTATTGAACACCTCCAAAGAAAGGACTCTTCCAACTAGCTGGCGTATTCCTTAAAATCACAGCAACCTGACTCCAAAGCTGAGCGTCAGGCGACTCCTGCCACGCGGGCTGAGCTGGGGGTGTCCACGCAACATCCGCCGGGGCCGCTGGACGTCCTGGGCGGCAGCATGAGGGATCGTGGTGGGATCAGGCTGAGGGCGAAGCAAGCTGATCAGCTGGTGCTTCTTTGACCTCCTGATTATTTTTTGTCAGCACACGCACCTGAGGCCAGGCTAACCTTTCTCCATAAGCAACCTGAGAATTGGTGATGACATTTCTTGTTAGGAAACAAACTCCATGTGCTATTTTCTACCTACTTTACCAGTTTGGTTTTTTTTTTCCTTTACAAATCTAAACCATTAGCATTCTAACGCATCATCTAGATGATGATGTTTTGTGGCTTGGCGGTCTACTCAGCCCTCTCTAGTCTTGTCACCGAGACGTGACAGCATTTTTATGTCTCTCGTGCTAAGAACAGCTAATCAAAGTGCCAAGCAATTGAAAGGTCAATGCGATAAGGAGCAGTGCACAGCCCGCATTCCCCTTACGCACCCACAGTCCCCTATCAGCCTGCTGTGGGGAGGGAACACAGCACAGTGTGAACTGACCTAGTGATGGACTACAGCAAAAACGAGGAACGATAGGCGTTTGTTGGAAGTCACTCTTGTTACAACCTGAAACCCAAAATCCCCTGGACTTTCTTGGGTGTAGGAGGGGGTTGTTAGGTTGATGAATGGCTCCTTTCATTTGTTTTGCTACATGGAAAGAAGCGTGTCCACCGTAAGATACTTCCCTTCAGGGTGTATTTTTGCACGTGTTGTGAAATGTTTTTCAAGTATCTGCTGTGGTGCCGTTATTTCCTTTCATAAAAAGAAATAAGCATACAATGAGAAAGAAGTTGCTAGGGTTGTTGCATTATAGTAGAGAGTAACGTGTGTGAAGAAGAGCACTTGCCATATTTTCTAGGGCTGGTGTCGTTAGTAAATGGATGAATAATTAAGTAAACTTACACATAATTAGCTCTTCAGTCTGTGGGCATATGACCAAATTGGACAGACCTTTTGTCAAGGCATATATATCAGCCCTTGGAGGAAATCCCAAACCTTTATGGAAAAGCAAGACTCTCTGAGCAAGTATTAGCTGTTTTCCTTGCTGAATTCCCAATTAACTTTACTAGGTCATCCTTTGTTTGTATTTATTTTACAAATATCCTTTGTTGTTTCACCACTTCTGGCTCACCCCTACAGCTCATGTATGGCGTGATTTATGTTTTTCTGTACAATGCTTTAGGCTTCACCGTGTTATTGTGTACTGTATTATTCCACATAGAAAATGACGTAGAGAGTTGTAAAACTACTTGATGGAATTAAATCTGTAAAGCTCACTGTGATTCAGGGGAAATTAAAGGCTACAAAACTTTTGGGGGTCTTTTAGATATTTTTTTTTTTTCAGCCTGAATATTTTTTTTTCCCCAGCTTTGCACCTAGATTTTTTTAGTTGGCTTTTACAGGCTTATGTTTTCATTCACACAAAAAAAACCCCCTTAAATGGATATCGGATGAACAAAAGAGTTATTGCAGATGTATTTCACCCTCTGCAAGACTGAGTTATTGGGTAAGGTTCTGGTCCTTGAAGATCCTGAAAGTATTTTAGCAGATCTGGTTCCCCTTTGCTGCTTGGGTTGTAAATGAGCAGTGAGCGGAGCGAGTGTTGGTGGAGCCGTCTCCTCTGTTGTTATGGGAACACCAACGGTGGGGTGCCAGGGAAGGCAGCAGAGATGTTATTTGTTGAATGACGCGTAAAATCGGAGCTCTGGAAGGAACGGCTCTTTCCTGCTTAGAGAAATTTACACTCCTGCTTTTGCAGCGATGCTCTGAAAACAAGCTGCCTGGAAGTAAAGTGGGTTTTGGAGATGTAGTCCATGCTGGTAAAAAATGCGCTTTACGTCCGTGCGGTATTGCTGTGCAGCCATCTGCGTACTGTTACCTGTGGATGTGCATCTCCTTCCCTTTCTACACCATCAGAATAACTTACTCAGAGCCGCTCGAGACGTGGGAACTCCATGTTCACAGCTCTCCCGAATGCCTTTTTGCAGTTTGTTGAATTACCGTGTGCTGCAGGTCCTGAGGTTCAAAATAGGATCTGCAGTGCTGAGCTACATCTATTTCACACTGTAATAAGAGAGGCTGTACAAGTGTCTAGTATAAACCAACTTGCGTTTTGAGTAGCGTGTCCTCTTTGAAGTGTGAATAAACTAGACGACGCGAAGTCTTGAGGGATGTTTCAGGGTGAGACAGTGCAGACAAGCCGGCTCCAGCGCAGCTGCGCTTTGCAGCCGTAAATACTCGGAGACCGGTGGGTAAAAATCCTCAACCATGGGTGGAGAGACACTCTCTTCTGTTTCCGCGTAAACCACAGCGCTTCCCTCCTTACCCAGCAGATTTAGCCCAGCAGATGCTGCTTGTCCTTTGCCATGGCTGTACACCCCGTCCACGGGCTGCGCGGGAAATACGTATGGGAAAAATATACGTGGTTGTAAAGATTCCTGGCAGTGACCATGCAGCTCTGAGTCTTGTAGCTTTTGGAGGCTACTTTGGGTGGCGGATGTGCAAGCTGCGTAGTTCAAGAGCTTATTTAAAATGCTTTTTCCTACTTTAAGACAAGGCAAAGCCTTCTCCGTTTTGGAGTCCGTTCAAGCATGAAGTTCTGAGCTGTAGCGAAGTATTTCATTTCATTACTTTTCACTCCATCTTTCTTCCTAAAAATGTCTAGAACACACATAACATTAGAAACGCTTGAATGCGTAACAGTAAAACTGCAGAAACTTTGGCGTTGTATCTGATTGGAAATTCAAATGGAGTTTGCTAATGTGAATCTAAATCCGTCTTTCAACGTACTACACACGAAAAAGGAGGAGGGGATGATGTTACGAGAAGTTAGCATTTATGTAATAATTTGCATACATGATTTGCAGCGTAGAGGTTTCTAAACAGTGTTAAATCTCATGTTTTAAAGAATAGAACCAGGAAAACTGAAGATTTTTTTTTTTTCCTCTTCTGAAAAAAAAGTGAGTTGCATCTAGTTACCGTGTTTTATTTTTAGAAGCGCTGAGAATCCTAAACTCTCTCTAATGCTTCTGGAAATTACTTGCAATGTCTGTAGGCACTCCAGTTGTAGCACTGGGATCTCACTGGTCCATTAAATCCCTGGAAGAGTTCACCAGCAGTGCCATGGCAGTGGCTGGAAAAGGTGTGTGTGCTTTTCGGGGCCCGCGGAGCGGCTCCGTCCCCTGTCCCCCTCCCCAGGTCAAAGAGAGATTACGCTGAACAAGGGGGTTTGTGCTATGGCATAAAAGACATGTATTTTGCCTTCCAGGGTCATCTTTGCTTAATTCACTAGATCATTTCACATAACTGTAAGAAAAATCAATACAACTTTCATTTTTTCTTAAATATAATTCTTTCATGGTTGCTATTTTCACTTTTTCATTCTCCTCTTACCTAGCCAGGGATTAGAAGCTGCTGCTCATCTTAAATTTGGTCATACCACAGGGTCTCTAGCATGTTTGGGAAAGATCCATGACTGAAAGCGAAATTCCAGCCCCACGTTTTCAGTGTTCCTAGTCCAGGAAAAAGAAATTGAAATGTTGCAAGCAAGAAATGCAAATGTACATTTTGCCAGGTAAAGAACTACAGATAATGTGGATAATTTTGAATTTCCATCTTGTTTTTTTTCCTACTTGACCCAAATGTGGACTTCTAATTATTTATTTTTTTTTAGTTCTATGTATCACAATAGAAACATATTGGTCACGTTGACAGTAGTAGCCTTGTAACAGACATTAGTTATTAAAGGGAATAAGAAAGATCTGGAATAATTATCTGTGACCTATTTTCCAATCCAAAATAAACGCTCTTCAGTCTAACCTTCTTGTCCTCCTGGAGAGACTTTGCAAATGTGCTCATGACTTTGTTTTACAAGGGAACAAATGAGATGCCAATTAATAAAAATCAGTCATATTTTAAAAACTCAGTTTGTCCTTTGCTGTCGAAGACACAAATGCCCGTTACTCTGCTCAGAAGCTTATCAGAAGAAATCCCCTTGATGTCAAGGAAAAATTACTCCATATGGTAATGCGATCAGGAAAGAGAAACTTTCTTCTATTCTTTATCCTCTCCAGATATGCCGGTAAAAGAATCATTATATAAAAAAAGAAGAGTTTTACAATTCCTGGTTGCAAACCCGATTGACTTTTGTTTCTTCAGGAAGATGCAATATTCTCTTTTCTCCCCTCTCTGGAAGAGCACTTTATTTTTAGGGGCTGTTCAATAATTCTGAATTGCAGAGGAGCAGGTGTAAGAAGCCTGAACAACATCTGCGTGACTATGGATGAAAACATTATGACCATTATGGTATAATAGACAACAATATCTTTTGGTTGATGCGCTAAAACTATGGGCATGGATCTCCCCGCGTATGTGCCTCTGCATACATTCCCCTCTCTCATTTCGACAGCTGGCCTGGGAATTGCAGTGCTGCGTTTTGGCTTCTCGAAGTGGAGTTGTAAATCCCAAAACAACTACGGGAAAAGGCACCTCCTTATTCAAAAGTCTGTCAGCTTCGCTAGAGATCTGAGCTGCTTGGTTTACCACCAAACCCTGCTTTTTTTCCTGGTGGTGCAACATCGGCCGTACAGCTGTGGATGAGCAAGCTGGGACTCTTTTTAACTGACGTGATGGATAAAACAGGAAAAAACTCCCCAAACCTGCCCTTGTCTGAGGAGCTTTGAACGTTAGGACCTTTCTTTCTGATTTGGAAGTCAGAATAAGGTATTTCTGAGGTCAATTATTTTAGCTTGGAGACTTAGCAAGTTTTGTCTGAAGGTTGGGGAGAATCTATGCAAAAATGGCCATCGTAATTCTGGCTGTACTTCCAAATGTATCTATACATTAAGGACAGGCACTTGTATCTGGTATCAAATGCTTCTACATCCAAGTTAATAGGTTAGCTGCAAAAGGAAAAACATTTCAGAAGAAGATAAAAGGAGTTTTTCTAATATTAATCTTTGAAAAATAACCAAACATTTTTCTTTCTGTATTTACCAGGTAATCCTTCAGATCTGACGTTTGTGTGTAGGAGGCATTTATGTATTTCACACACTGCTTTGAGATCAGTGGAAATGAAAAGCAGCATAATTACCCTCTGGCCTTTTATCTTTCTGCAGTATCATCTCTAGAGAATGCAATGATGGGGTAGAGAAGCCTTCGCACAGCGGATGATCATAGCCATTAGAGGGAACAATGCTAATTTAAAATCAACTGCGTTTTTCTCAGTAAAACGTTGATATCCGAGTCTGTGTCGATCTGTTACTGAAATCAGGCAGCCAAGAAACAGCCACGCTCAGGGAAGGACACACACATTAAACTAATTGCTGACTATTCTAGTAAATTCTTAAAATATTCGAAGGATTGCTATTATAAAATGGGGGGGGACACACAAAGAACGTGAATGTCTGCTTTAAGTGCAAAATCCAAGCCAGCCTTAATCACAAATTTGTGATCAATGCTGCTGTATTTTGAATGTGTTGGTAAATAATTAATGAACGAGTGCGGCACAAGGACGAAAATTTCCTTTTAAAACCGTATCTTGAGCGGATGCTGGTGCTTTTTAAAAGAGAGGAAGGAAAGGACCAGATTTACGATACAACTGGGATTTAAAAAGTGAAGTAGCAGTTTTATTCGGTAGTTAAATGCATGTGAAGTGTTTCACCCGCCCCGGTTTGTCATTATCCCTCATGCAGGAGCAGCAGCTGAGCGAGCCGGATCTGTAATTGCGTGGGGAATATTTGCGTGTCAACAAGATCTTGACTGAACGTCACATCCACTTACTGGTGTTTAAAGGGGAAAGGAAATCACTCCATCTTGCACCCCCGAGAAAGGGCAGAACATCAATTTATCTCTGTCTGAAACCAATTGAAACTACAGTGCAAGTTTGTCACTTAAGAGGTTCTTTTATTTTTATTTTAAAATGGGTTTGTTAGGGGACAGAATGCCAGGAGCTCTGAATTCTTGTGCCATCACTTTATTTTCCAAAAGCCTGCGGGATTAAAATCCAGGTGTGGCTGTGTTCAGTGAGAGCTTTAGTGGAGAATTCAGTGGGTATGCTTTTTGCATTATCTCTTGGCTATAAATTTGTGGGTAAAACAGGGAGATTCTTGTCTCTAGAAAACTTGTATGTCCTTGTATGAAGTAAAATGTAATCAAACCTACAACACCATCCAAACACAACAGTCAGTTTTAGTGCGGTTTATTTGCAGAAGTGCTGAGAAATTTGCAGCGACACCTGAGGTTCCTTGCGGTTGTGCCCTGGAAATCAGTTAACACTCAGTCTAACGCGAAGTCCTTGGAAAATGCAGGCCCTGATAGTCTCAGACAAGCCAGATATTTTCCAAATATTTCAGAAAAAAATGATTGTTTTTTGTTTTACCTCCGTCTTGATGTACCTTGCTGTCCTGTAGGCAAAATAAGGATGATTATATTGTCCCATTTTACAGATTGGTGACAAAGTTAATGTTTCTGTATTTGTTTAATCTTCTTATATATAACTTTGAGATGCATAAAGGGAAAGAACAATGTGGCAGTAGCACTGTATTTCTTATCTGCAGTACGTGTGGAATCTTTTTGTTGCATAAACGTTTTTACCATTGCATCCTCCTCCCCAGTGTGAGAATCTTGAAAATCTGCATTTACGTTCCCCTCCTTGGGGCCGGCGTGCCTGGAAGGCGGCAGCTACGCACTGTCGCGGTCTGCCTGGAGCTGGCTGATCCAGGCTCGGGGTTGCTCTGGGGGTTCCTGTCTGACGGGGTTTTGAGCCTAAACCCGCCGTGAGCTTTGTGGGGTTTGCGGAGGGATTGTGGCGTGGCCTCCCGAGGTTCGCCTGCGGAGGAGCAGTAGGTAACGCCGCAGCTCTGCTCGCTGATAAACCTGCAGTGTTTGCGCCAAGTCAATTTGCTTTGCTCTCTTGTTAATTAAGGGAATGCTACTGTTGCTTGAGAAAGAAGTGAATGCAACAAGTTGTTACTTAAAAAAAAAACCCTTCTCTTTTGCTTGCCCGCAGCGGGAAGGCAGGCTGCATGCGTTTCGCCAGCAGCGCAGGGCTCTTGTGTCGGCAAACCGCCCGGTCACATAAACGGTGCGAAAAAGCTTGTCCGGGCAGTCACTAAGTCCTGGTATTTTTATGCAGGGGTAAAAAATAATTCAGCCTCTCTCATCTTGTGGTCAATCCCTTTTTGCCTACTTATTGTGGATAAATGAAATCTTTCTCAACAAGAAGTCCTGCTCCACCGCCCCATGCCATCCTCTGGCCATAGGGTCGACTGCTAAAACCCAGCAACTGCCGGAGGGGTTTTGGGAGACAGTGGTGTGATCCCATGAGCTCTTTGCGTACCCCTGGGCAGGACCTTTTGCTGTTTCGCTAGCAATAACTGCCCTTTTCTTGTCTTGACCTCAAGGCAAAACTCTTGCAATTTTCTTTTAGGATTGAGTGCTATGCAGCTGACCTGTCGGTGTGTGGAAATAGTTATTCACTCGTCAGCAAAGGCAGTGGAAGGAATGCTCTAAGGGTGAACAATAACATCTTACCACCTTAATTTTATGGCAGAACTGGCTCAGATTTTGGAAAGAATAAATGGTCTTAAACCTGGGAGCGCTGCAAGGGTGCTGTGTTTACCAAGAGAGAAGAGGTAGCTGCGCAAGAAGAGGCTTGTCCCTGGGTGGAAGTAGGACATCCCTCCCTCCCAAGCTCAATTCATTCCTGTCCCTCCAGCTTACTGTTCGATGTGGCTGATGAAATTTTGTCCAGAATGCATAAAACACAAAACTATTAAATTCCAGTTTAATTTGAGGCAGAAAACAGCTACCAGTGCATGTGCAAATGCCACTGTGATGAGCGTAATAGAACGAGAATGTAAACTATTGCATGGGTTTGCAGTGAGAGCGGAGGAAATTGTGGACATAAATCCGCGGGCAATGCTCTCTGTGTTGCTTTGGTGCAACAGAGCATGGGGCTGATACCAACATCGCACCAAATGCCATCCTTAAACCTTGGTAGTTTGATCACTTGTCTTAATTTTCATCATTCCTAAAATGCATCCTGATAAACTGTTGATAAATCAAGCTAGTACCATCAGCGTGATCTGCAATCGAGCGTAAGTGAAGCTGTTAAGAAAGGAAACAGGCCTACCCATAGTTTTCTAGCTTTGCTTTTGAACTGGTGTAGGAACGTGCCAAGACAACAGGATTTTACGCGTTCTGAGATGAAGTGGCCTGAAGATTTAGGAAGAAGTGGTCGAGTGTCTAAATAATAAATGATACCAGGAAAAACATCATAGGAGAGGTTTTAAAACATGTGTTAACATTGTAGGATAAGTTACGCATGAGATGCATCGTCAAGAAATGCAAATATCAGATTCGTACTCAAAGTGGTGAAATGCTCCTTTGGTGAGAGCAATGCTGCTACAGCAACACCGATATTGTAGCAATTTACCAAGCAATAAAATGAAAGTAATTTATTATAACTTTACAGTATTTTTTTCATATGGAATGAAAGGCTTGATTGCCTCCAGTTTAGTCCATTTCACTCTTAATAATATTGATTTTACTGTATATTTTTCTTACGTTTTTAGAGCCATTTTCTGAACTTGGCACAAGATTTAAATTTTAATGCAGTTGACAACATAAAAGCCAAGTTTTAGGAAATCTTATTATGGTAATTACATTTCTCTGCTGGAAGCTAATGTGTATATTACATGGAAAAATACTTTCTGTAGCTGGGGAGCCAGTATAAAGGGACAGTCAGGAAAAAAAAGTTACAAGCACACCTCAAGTCTTTGGTGTGAGGTAATTTCAGTATGTTTGAAGGACTTGAGACTAGTACATACCTTCCAGTGCTTTCTTATATTTTGCCCCTCTTGTAGTGATGAGAAATTTCTCCTAGAGATGCTTAATTCAGGCTTAACTTTTCTCAGAAAAGCAGTTGAGCTATTGTAATTCCTAATCCTGGTGTATACTTTATGTATGATGAAAAAAAGCAGAGTAGGCAGGACCAGTGCAATGTTTGAAAAACTCTGTGGACTATGAAATTTGGATGTGATAGCAAGAATCGCCCAAATTAATATTTTTAGAAACCATTTCCTAAGCATCTCCCTGCAGTGGCAGAGTTCAGGAGAAATAAATTCATCAAACCACTTCTTCTGCTTTATCTGCAGAAAGCATTTAAAGTAAGATGACCTGGGGGAAGTCCTGGAGAGGTCCCAGAACAGATAGAGTCACCTACTGAGGATGAAAGGTAGATTGGGGTCATCTCTCTAAAACAGGTGAAAATGGGTTATAAGAAGGCAGAGAGTGAGGGAGGTGGGAGGGAGAAGGGGCTTGTTTGGCAGTCCCGGGGGAGAAATGGGAATGGTTGAAGCAGCACTGCAGACTTGAATGTAGACAGGAGAGAAAAGAAAAATAGATTAGGGTTAATGATTGTCCATCCCCCTTCTGCCTTGCACGTGCGAGGCAGGGCAGAATGAGATGATAATGATGCATGAATAATTACAATGACAAAACACCTGCCTGCCAGTGAGAAGTAGTGAATTAATTCCTTATTCATAGTTTTAAAGCCACATTTCTAGTTAAAGCATAGCTGAGCTTGGGGAATAGAAGTCAAGAATATGAATGGTTGGACCTTACTGAATTAAGAAGGAAGAGGAATGAAATAACGCGCACTGTGTATGAACACAGTACCGAACGGATACGTTCTGTTTCACAGATTCTGTGACAATAAGTGGTGTTCAGGAGAGCAGGACAGCACGCTGCCCGTCGTTACCCTCAGCGGCAGAGCGTTGGCGCGATCAGAGAGGGGGTCCTTTTGGGGAGAAGCAGCAACTTCTTTCCCCGTCTTAATTGGAGAACAACCTAGGTTCAAATCATGGCTGCAGCAAACGTTAAATGATTTAGACAAAGAGGAGGAATGGCTGGGAATAGCAGACCTGGGCTGGCTGGTAGCCCAGCGGCTGCGGGACCTGCAGGGCACGAGGGAAGAAGAGAGGAAAATCTACACTTTGTCAGGTTCGGCTCAGCAAACTAAACTAAATTTCCCTCTACTTAGGACTTTCTTCAGAAAGGCAAAAGGCTCCTGTTACTGCCTGCATGAAATTAATGCATCAACAGCAACCCAGGAAGGCAAGAGTTTCAGTCGCAGCCAAAACACGGCAAACCAGAAATCCCTTGGGAAAGCAGGTTGGCCACATTCAGGCTCATGTCTTACCATTTATATTAATGTAAAGGGAAAAATCTAAGGAGGGGACTGAGTTTAGTTGCTCACTGGCATCCCAGTTTGCTGCTTATTGAGAATAAGAGCTTTGCCTGTTCATGTTCACCTCCCAGTAAACAGAAATCTGCTGCCAGCAGCTCAGGGTATCCTCTCAGCGGAAAAGCATCAGTCCTGGCGGGATGCAGATTTGTGTCCTGCTGAGGGCTTGGAAATAAAATATCCAAAGGTTGCATTGTAACTTCTCCTCAGGAAAAGGCAAATGAATGAATTGCAACTAAGCATTAAATTTAGGTAAATAGTCTTTGCATCCAGAGGTCGAATCCTGCCCATTGGCCTCAGCCTGCTATTTTTTGACGGAGATAAACAGAGGCCACTCAGGGGAGACCTTTAAAAGACAACTTGTCAAATGCATCCCGGGGGGTTTAAAGACTCAAAGGTGCTTCTTATCACTGTGCTGTCAAAATTTCTTTTCCTTTCTTGACCATCATTGCAAGTAGCTTGTTTGTTTTCTGACCGTCATTCCTCAGTGCTATTTCAGAAGCCCAAACACAGATAATTGGTTCAAAAACCCCCAACACCTAAATCTCTAAGTTACCAGAAGTGGAAGGTCTACTCAATTCTTGCCTATTGCTGTATTTTAGGTTTCCTCTTTGTCCCAGTTCTGACTTGAACTGGTCTGAAAGCTCGTGTCAGGAGGAAGGACAAGCTGCACTAGGTAGGCAGCGGCTCAGGTATGTCATGGGACTCCTGGATCTGCGTTAGCATCCCCCCTTGATCTTGCACCTCCTCTTTCACCCGGCCGAAATTTTAAAGCCATCCTGTGGCTCAGTGCCCAACCTATAAAATGATATACAAATAACGTTTGTTCCAAAGGCTTTAGGAAACAAAATCTACAGGCAGCCTTCTTTGAAGAGAAATAATAATAATATGTGAGCCCGTATGTACCAGGATTCCTCATCTTATCGCAACCGCGTTCGACATGGCTCACTGAAATCCGTAAACAGTTGTAGCAATGACTGACAGGTTTTTGGTTTTTCGGTGCCTTTTTTCTCTTTCTTATTGATGAAGTCATTTTAAGGAGGCGCTCTGAACCTCGACACATCAGCTGGCCTTGGAGCCGTCATGAACGCAATCACCTCTGTCTGCAGGGGTGGGATGCTAAAATCTGCTACGGCTGAGGTGTACAGAGCCCACGTGTGGGCTAAGATATAGGTACAAGTACTGATGCAGTGCAGTGCTGAGTTGTCTTTGCAATTACCCACATTAGCACCTGCATTGCCACATTTAGCGCAGACTTCACTGCAACGCCCTCCCAGCTCGGAGGAAGAAAAGAAGTCTTCATATCGGTTCTTTAATTTCGTCAATTTTATCTCAATATTTTGAATCCTGTTGGTGCAGTTGTCATCACTCTGGTGGATTATAACCAAAACCGCATCATCCTAAGTATGTTTGCCTTGTTTCTAACAAATGTGTTGCTATGGGAACTTGATGTTGCTCTAGCTGTTGCACCAGATGCACCAGCTATCTGTCCCTAGACTGGCTTTTTTTCTAATAAATTAATTGCATTTAAATTAAACTTATGAAGTTATTTCATGTCAATTAATTTGAATGTTAAGCTGGGTATTTGCAGAGTTTCTCTCTTCCTACTCACCCCACAACATTAATTAACTCCTCCAGATACTGTAGTCCATCACATAAAGCTGCGGTCTTTCCCAGCTATCTGCAGTTACAGTGCTCGCTGCCTGCATGGGAAGTAATCAGTGTCCAAAATAATTGCTTTTCACAAGCCTGTAGTCAGCTGCCTTGTCAGATATTTCAGCTGTAATGAAACTGTTTCAGTTTCCAGGAAAAAATATTCAGCCGAAATGTACTGTAATTGCAGGTGGAAAGCAAAGCTGATAATGGAACTGGTTTTGTTTAGCGCATCATGTTTTCATTTGTTGGTCCTCTTTGGAGGCATTTCCTCCAGCGCCGGCACCGTCATGCTCTCCTGTTCGCATTTCTGCTGTGGGAGGAGGAGGTTTGTGTTCCTCCCAGTATCGCTTTATGTGTTGAATTAAGGCAATAAAAGCTGGAGAAGAATTCATGCGTAGCGCGGAGTGGATGAAGAGCATCCTTTGGCACAGAGGCAGACAAATGGTACAGGATTGCTCTGTACTTTGCTCGTGTACGTTCAGCCAGCAGTGGGGACTTGTGAAAATACTTAAATTCAAGCTGGTCACTTAAAAAGTCTATAAATAAGATCATCCAAGAGTTGTTTCTAAATCTAAACTTTCTGAGGGCTCAGCAGCAACTGAAGCCATTGCTTAGATTTGCACCATACGGTAGTAGGCTTCCTCCCAAAATTCAGAATTCATGGAGGAGAATATTTGCTGCGGATACACATGCCCAGCATTAGCCTAAAGAAAGACAAAAAAGAAAAGATGGTGAAAATATGTAGCAGACTTAAACATTTTATACACAGCTTTCTGATCTGTGGTCGTAAGCTGTAGAGAAACTGGCTGATAAATTAGTAGCCCACAGGGAAATCTTATTTACAAGGAAGGCAACAGAAACATTAATGTATCTTTATTAGCCTTATTTAGACCATATGCTTTCTACACGGTGGGAAACTGCACAGTCCCTGCAGTAAAACAGCAGTGGGTATATGCTGAGTTACAAACTCTTCTAATTTGCATGCTTTCTTAGACCTCTTCAGCTGCTCTAACTTTTTGCTGCAGTGAAGAGTAGGCTGATAATCAAGCAAGGGGAAGTGAATTTTCTTTGTCTCCTCCAGGACTTCATTGGGTAACAAATTATGGAGAGTGCAGCGGGAGAGAATGCTGGTTGTATAGAGGAGGGGGGTGCTCAAACTGGAGTTCGTAAGCTTTTGTGAGAAAGAACATAGCGAGGAGATTCTGTTTTCTCTCGGAGATAGGACTTCTAGCCTCCTTGTCCCCTGAGGTCTCACCCTCAGAATAACACGAGCTATGGTACAGCCTGGCACATGCCATATTTACCGGGTTTTTTGTTGCATGTTGCAAGATAACCCCTATCAGAGTTAGGAAATGCCGTCCTGCACCTGCAAAATGACATAGCCGTGCCTCACACATCACTGGGATAACTGGATAGGGTAATTGCTTTGGTGGAGGATGTCATCTACAACCACGTATTACGTGCAAACTTGCTTTCTTCTTGTCTGATTGAAACAGATGCATTTTTTTTTTTCTTATTACTTATCTTTGACTTGGGTTTTGATAGGCTTTTGGGGTCGAGTTGCCATGGAAATCACTATAAACCAAAATTTAATAGCAAATTCTACGCTTTCAAAACCTTTCATTAGGAAGGTTACTAGCATTTTTGGATTAAGCTATAGATACTTGTTTTTCAATACATGCACACATTGTTCTGCATGTGTTTAGATAAATCGAGTGTAGCCCAATGAAAAGGAATGAAAAAGTTGATTACCATAATTTTGAATTTTATTTCTTATCTGGCTTTTCCTATTCCAAACGTGTTTCGCTTTGCAAATTGTTTTGCTTGGTTCAGGCTAGTGCAATCCTTGCAATTGCTCACTGAATACAGGGAACCTAAGATACCTTGCTGCTCTTAGTGGCAACAGTTTTGCTGCCAAACTTCCCTTGGCACCTTTGAAGCATAATTTGTTTATTTACTCTTTTAAGGGAATGAAAGTCCATGCACCATGGTGATTTCTTGCTCTCCTGTTGAGTCTGAATTTGTAACTGAAACGTAAGCCTAAGCAAGCAATCTTTTAATTCCTAGCTAACCTTCCTGCTGGCTGATTAAGGCTGGAGGATGACAACATTCCCCATGATGTTCCTTGCCACCCATGAAATAAATAAATCGGGAGAAATTCTTGGACTGAATCTTGGGGGCTATATTAATGCCAAACACAAAGGCGCTCCTGCTTAGATTGTACTTCTTTGATTACTCAACTGGGTTATTAGATACATGAAGAACACCCATTTAAATGTAAATCCATTCTCCCTCTGTAATAGATAAATGTGCTTTGCCTTGAATTTGTAAGCAGAATACATCACTTTGATATACTGACTGGAACTGAATAAAGCTAGTCGGTAGACCGAGGGAAGGATGCGGATGGCTGTAAAGCAAATGGAAGAGAGGAGTCCATCAATTAGTTAGTTAACTTCAATTTCTATTTTAATGAACTTTCTCTGGTGCTTGTTTAAGCATCCAGCTGCTTGCAGATGTTTTTTCCCAACAACAGGTTTTTGTTGGCGTGTAATAAATTATAAATGGTGGGTACCTATCCTCTGTATCCCAGAAATACTCTTTTAGTATTTGCACTGCGTCAGCATCAATGTGCTGGCGGTCCAGAGCTGTGCTGTGCTGGGCGTGATGCACGTGTCTTGTCAGCCTTGGGGCCAGCGGCAGCACGAGTTCAAAATCTGAAAGAGGAGAAAAAACCAGTCATTCAGTGTCTTGGCATGTTCCTCGTGACTCTTCTAGAAGGCAGGTGAGCAGAGTTGGATGTTCACTAAAGGTGACTGGTCTGGTGAAGCTCATCTTCCCAGGCTCCTCCTGAAGAAGGGGCACTTGGGCTAAATCAGATTTCTGCTCCAAATTGCTCTCTGGATGACTCTGTTGTTTGCTCGGGAGAAGAGAGGAGTCGAGAGAACCTAGTCCTACTAGACCCAAGTTGTCCAAGGTGCGTGAAGGTAACCCTTCCCCCAGAGGTTATCCTTCCTAAATCTTCAAATGTTCTTCAGGAATTGGCTGTACTTACTAATGCCAAGGAGGTCTCCCTTGCTATTTGTCACAGGAAACTCTGGAAGAAACTTTAATTTCAAAATGACAGCACAGCAACTTTTCAAATGGCGCTTCACTTCCAGGGAGGGGTTGGACAAACCCCGGGCGATGGCAGTGCCTGGCGATGCCTGCCAGAGCGCTGTAAGGAATGACGGTCCCAGCGTCGGGTATCTCGCCTCGGGCGGTATTTCAGAAGCGGGCCATGCTGGCTGAGCTCTTCAGCAGGAGCAGAGCGAGGCGGATTGGAAAATCTCGCCCAGCAGCAGAGCTGGAGTAAGCACATTTGAAGTTAAATAAGTGGCGCCGTTGGATTTCTGTCTGAACACAGTAAAAAGAGGAATTGTCCCGCGGGTGAAGACCTGGGCTGAGACGTGGGAGAGCTGCCGGCAGGGACAGACTTCCACCCCTCCCACCGGCCCCAAACCAGAGGCAGATGTTTTCTTCTTGCTGACTTTCCATAACTCATCCTGCCAAGGACTCCCTGGGTGCTGCTGAGCAAATCGCTTGTTCTCTCTCACGTCCACATTCCTTTTTGCAGTTCAGCTCCCGTGCTCTTGGCTTTTGTTTCCTTGCAATAGAAGCACTGTGGAAGAGGAAACGTCTTCTGTATTTTACACAGCAAAACATTTGAGGATTTAGGAAAGATAACCTCTGCGGGAAGGGTTACCTTAGTGCACCTTGGACAACTTGGGTCTAGTAGGTCTAGGTTCTAACAAACAACTACAAACGTACAAGCAGGAGCCAGAGAAACAAATGGCAAAGTTTCATCTTGGTAGGCTGTAAGAAGTTTTCTATTTTCTTTATCCTGGACTACTTGTGTTGTAATTGTAGATGCAACCCTCTTTCTTACAGGAGAAATTTCAGTATTCCTCCTGTTCTTGGGTGCTATTAATTGCATGCTTAATTCTCTCAAACATCACAGTGGAATGAAGCAGATTTAAAATCTAATAGTAATAGCTGAATAAACGCATCTGCCAACCGTAGAGCTTCTCAACTATTGCTCATTGTAACTGTAATTAGCCAGTTAAAGCCATCAAACATCTGTGTGTTAAGAGATTAGGTCCGTCCTGCTGCTTTCATTAGCTCTGTGAGAAGTGGGAGGGTTCATGAAACAGTACTGATTGTGGGAGCATGTTTGCAGTCATGGTGGTGACCAGATTTTGTACTGACGGCTGCCTTAAAAATGCCCTGGAAAAAATATATCGTACAGACGGCTCTGTTGCTGTTAGTTCAGGTGGTGGGAATAGTTTCTGATGGTGGCCTGTGTGAGGAGTCCTGTAGAGGCTTGAATTAAAAGTTTTCTTGCAATGGACCACTTTTGCCATCGTGCTTTAAAATACTTGTTGCAGTTGTTTGGGTTTTTTTAGGTTTTGGGTTTTTTCACACCACCCCCAGCACCTGAGACGGGTTATGAAAACCGCAGGCTTGGAGCGCTTGTAGCAGAGCCCTGCTTGCAAACAAGTTATAAAAGGGGGGTGCCTGCCTTATATATCCCAGAAATATCCTTGCAAAACCTGACAATTGGTTTTGGAAACTGCCTGGTGCTGCTTTTATTACTTATAAATGCCAAGGAAGAAATTAAATTGCTTTTCATACTGTATCCCTCCAACCTGGGGAAGTTTCTGTTGAAGTCTCTGGAGGAGAGAGCTTTGCTTAATCCGCTTAAAATTAGTGTCAGTGCTCCAGGTCGTTCTGTCGTTAGAGCCCTGTTTGTCCTTGGGTCTTCTCTTGCTTGCTCTGCAGACGGGGGAGAAGGTTGATTTTTCTGCCAGTTTATTGCATTATTCTGAATTGCTGTGGTGTTGGTTATAAACTGACTCTGGTATCACAGGGTGCCCCGTGGAAGCACCAGTGCTCATCCGATGTGCTTCTTGGCTAGAAGGGTAGGGGGGCAGCTCTGATGCTTTTTGGCTTATTGGGAAAGCAAAGGCCTACAGACAAATTTTGACACACCGATTCTAATGCCCAGACCACAAAATCACCCTTTTTCAGATATAATACAATGGAATGGTTTGGTTGGGTTTTGTTGGTTTTAAGCTCATTTTTGAGCTGTACTAGAGACGTGAGCTTGGCTCTGTGAATTACCTGCTCTTGAACCTGTTTCCATACATTTCTGATTACTGGTTTGACAGGAGGGATAATTAAAAATTACGAGTCTGGAGATATAGTGGGGACAGTGGGATGAAGGAAGCTATATTCTTTGCTGAGGTTGTGCTATAAACAAAGCCTTCTACACTTCGGGCAAAACTGCATCTGGCAGAAAGAAAATAGGACAGTTAACTTGATGAGGATTTATGTCTGTTGGGTTTCTCTCTCTGTCTACCCACGGAATCTCAGTTATTAAAGCTGGATGACTGATGTACCTATACAGACCAAGGAGTGACTGTGAACCTTCGCTAAGCTTTGAAAACCTTAGGTTCATTTATTTAGATTTTCCTTCTCTGTCTTTAAAACTGGAATGGAAAAAAGGAGTTTAGGGCTCACCTGAGAAGGTCCGTGAAGAGCAGGAGCAGTCAGAGGTGATAGGGTTGTTGTGAACACAACGTTTCTACAAGTAAGACTTAACTAGTGGGCTACCTTTTCTGGAAATCTGCTAGAATTAGAGACTGAGCTTTGTACATTCATCTGCCATTTTGATGCTTATCTGACTGCTCCACACCTTGTCTTATGGTAATCGCTACTCAATATTTCATCTTAAACTGTTGATGCATAAGCTAAATATTTTCTGAATATGAACTGTTGCCATAAGAGATCCTTTGACTATAGGAGGTGCGGTGTTAACGAGCTGTGTGTTACCTGCATCATTGCTGGTTTTCCCAATGCTGAGAGTCTGGGGGAGATAAGACTTTGAATAGCAATGGACTTGCTTCCTGAGGTTTCGTAAGCTCTCACACTTCCCCAAGGTTTTGGGTTTGAAAGACATGAGAGACCATAGAACTTCTACAGCCACCTGTTTTAGTCTTCAGCCAGTAAAAAAACCTGACTTAATTGGCTTTGTTCAGGGATGCCATGTGCTAGGTTTGCAGTATCCCAGATCTTGGAGCAGTACTACTTCTATTTTCTGTATTAATTATTCCTCCCTGATATCTCAGGACGCAGCCCCCTCAAACTTTTTTATGCACTTTTGAACTTGCAGCATTCAAGTGGGCACAAAGTAATGGAAGAAAGGAGTTAATTTATCCCTTGTTTCCAATTAGGTTTGCATACGAAGTAGCATATGCATTGACTTGGCTCCGCGCTGAAGAGCAATGCTCTACTGGGTCAATGCCTGCTGGTTAAATAGCCCCAAGATACCCTCTAAGGGTAATAAGAGCCTCTAAGTAATAGCGTGGATCAGTCTGCCAGGTCAAAAGCTATTTATTGTCAGAAACTGTGGCATTACAGCATGCTTTCAGATGCGTCGCCTCTCCAAACTGTCTTCTAGACACAGTGAAGTGTGAGCTTACTCAAACTGATATTCACGTTTAATTTTTAATGGGCTAATTCTACTGACCACCACAAAACCTCAGAGGTCAAGTGTAGTTTCGGCTTGTGTCGGTTAATTCTTTTTTTCAGTAGGACTCTGACAAAATGCTGAGAAAGTGTTGCCTTTGTGTCAGGATCGCACTATTCACTTTAGTGTCTCGTGTATGTAAACTTCTGCTCAGTACCATAAATACCACCTGGTCTCCCAATATTTTCCAAGGGATAGAAAGCTTACTTAAGTTTTTAAACAGATATTGTAGTATGCAAACATGTAATTAAGATCCTACTCAAATACATACAATTATTTTATTCTGCAAGCTTGGAGTTTTAATAGAATTAAAAATGCAATTGAATTCAAGTCCAAGGTAATGTAATCCCACTCAGTGGTTCTGCTGATTGGAATCTTAAATTCCACACAAGAATATATGAATACAAGTCTCCTTTGCAAAGTACTGTGATGCCAAAACGTGCCATCTGTAATGAGCTGCTCATCAGATTTGGCTGTATAATTTGTGCCTTTAATATATTGGGCAATGAGACTCTTAATATGTATTTCATATGTCTCCAAAGGTTTTATTTGGCTGCCAGCCTGAAAAATACCAATATTGTAAGGCTTAAACAAACAAACAAAAAAATCAAATAATCTAAGAGAGAGACTAAGTCAATACGAAAGAAATGTTTGGATTACGTAGACTCATTGAACAAGGCAGAGAAGCATAGCTCTGGAGAAACTCATGTGCCGAAGGCACGCTGGAGGCAGGATGGGTGTTTAGAAACACCTCCTTCATCTCAGCCGTGATTCTGCAAGTCTCGGAAACACAAATGGATGGCCTGCAGGGGTGAGGCGGGTGGGCGAGTGTCGGCGATGGGGCGACTGTCTGACCCGCCCCAGCAAACCCTCTGCTCTGGTGTTTTGCCAACTTGTTAACATTTTTCTGCCCTGAGAACAGACTGTCTGAGTGAAGTGCGGTTCAGTGGTATGAGACTGGCTTTCACACCAGGTGAATTAATGATATACGGTTGTAATTATGTGGATATAGAAAAATTCTGAAGACAACAGAATGTCTTGAGAAGGAGGGGGCCGAAAAGGTCACAGAAAATTCAACCTACGTAATTTATCACAAACACCCACAGGATGGGCCAGAAATGGGTTTTGGGTACACACTGTAAATAACAGCCCGATAATTGACTCATGGAACCATCATCTGTACAATTAACTCCTTCCCACTGATGTTGGACATGCATTTCTTTGATCCGTACAGTGTTTGTAATTTCCAATCTATAGTTTTTAACTGAAAATCTATGCAGCTGAAGAAGATTAAAGTTTCCTCAAGTAAGACGCTGCCAGTGCACACAATATTTCCGTCTGATTTAAAAACTACAGCATCTTATACCCTGAAAGTGGCATGTTGCCTGTCAGATGTGAGCCAAATCAAAAGCTGAAACTGTTTTAGTTTTCAGTGGGTCTGTATGGATTCTCATAATTAGCTAATAATCTCTGTCAACATGAAGATTTTGGAGATCTTCTGCTGACTGTGAGCTCCCCGGGGCTGGCTGCAAAGGCGTGGGTTTTTTTCTCTGGACTCGTAGACCTGATCCCATCGGGAAACCCCTGAGACTGGTAAATCAGGCAAAGAAAAATGCATAATTATTCCCTATGATGCATCTGCATGCATTGCACAGAGGAACTCTTAGGTATGCATCTCTGACTGTTTTAGTTTTGCATCTTTAACTCCTGTGCCTTCCAAAGACCCATATTTCCATGAAAATTCATGGTAGATAAAAAATTTCTAGTCTCCCAGTAGCTGGAAAGGAGCAGACAATTAACATGCACGATGCTTTGCTCTAAGTGACAGACCATAAATCACAGCCTGTGGAATATTGCATTTTAATGCACTGCCTAGCCCTCGTGCTCTGTGTATCACAGTGGAGCCCCCACCATAGCTTAGAAATGAAGTCACTCTTTGAGGGAAGCGAGGGAGGTCACGCTGAAGCTGTAAGAAGGTGTCAGGCCTTTGGTATGTTGTTTGCAAAATAAAAGAAACAAGATTCTGGGCGTCTGCTTGCTCTCACTTTTAGAGGAGTTATTTAGGAACTTAAAGCGGGTTTCTTTCTTGTTGCTCTTTAATAAATGTAATTTATGGGGAGAGATTGAGAAATGCCCTTTGCAGAAATGTTTGTGAGAAAAATTAACAGAAAACATGACTTAGGGCAAAGCTCAGAGCAAACTCACTAAATTTTGCAAGGAAAATATTAGCTCAACAACGTGATTGGGCACTAAAAAAATCCTATATTCGAGCAACATGGTCAAGAAAAATACCCTCCTGAATAGAAATGGATGTTATAGCAACACACAAGGCCAGATTCACAATTTCCACAAAAAATAACGCAATCATGTCGCAAAGTAGCAGCACAAAACTTCCCTAAACTTTATTTTTACTCCGATTGCTCTTTACTTTTATCTTTAACATACGCTGCCCAACCCGCCATTAGGACAAAATAAACAGGGAAGGGGCTGTCTGGAGCAGCGCGCATTGGTTTTGCTGAATTTTGAGGCTATTCACAGCTGAGTTTCACTGCTCCTCGTGTGGGGGTGATGCCCAGCTGAACCCACCCTGAATGTGGGGGAGAGTCCCCGTAGGAGCTGCTGGGCAGTTTGGGCTGGGGGCACCCGCCCTTGCTTTTTGCTTTCACAGAATCACTACTGTTGGAAAAGACCTGTAAGACCATCAAGCCCAACCACCAACCCAACCCCACCATGCCCACTAAACCATGTCCCGCAGTGCCACGGCCACATGTTCCTTGAACACCTCCAGTGATGGTGACTCCACCACCTCCCTGGGCAGCCTCTGCCAGTGCTTCCCCACTCTCTCAGAAAAGAAAATTTTCCTAATATCCAGACTCCATCCACGAATTGTTACGAAGCCAGTTGCTTCTTTGAGAAGGTGCTCATCTCTCTGTGAATTCCTGCTGTTCTCCCATCCCCTCTGAGATCCAGTGTTTTCTCTGTGCCTGAAGGATTCTCCAGAATTTGACAGTTTTGTTTCTTTTCTTTCTGAGGGGTCAAGTGCATACAAGGGGGTAAATCAATAAGAAGGGAAAAAACCCACCCAACACCAAAACCCCAACAATGTAGAAAGAAAGAAGTGACGTTGCCTGTGACTGCCAGCACTTCTTACCTTCCAGTAAAGGAATTCTTTGCAAGTGGCAGGGAGATGGAGGAGACTGTCCCTGAGCTATCACTCCAAAGGCCAGAGCATCCTCTGCAGAAAGGGGCTCTGACAGGCTCTGACCTCAGGAGCAGCTTCAATCTACCACAGGCTCAGACACAAATATCTCCACAACCACCGAGCGCTGCACAAATAATTTAAAGGAGAAACAAACACCTTTGAGCTACTTTCCTTTGCGCTGGGGACAGCTTATGTGCTTAAATGTGAGAGTGATTTAGTCCTATTGACTCCAGAATAATGGCGAAGATTAGTGAACCAATCCCCAGACACCAAAGATTCTGTTTGTGATTCAAGAGAACAGTGGCGTGGACAGTTTGCGTGCACTAATTTAATATTTGCTCTGGATATATTAATGACCTCTAAATGTTATATACAGGGTGATGTCCTTTTGCTAGTGAATCAGGTGTGTAGGCAGGTCTCAACATCTGCGCTATCAAGAGGTGTATTTGGAGGTGTTCAAGGAACGTGTGGACGAGGCACTGTGGGACATGGTTTAATGGGCATGGTGGTGTTGATGGTTGGACTTGATGATCTTACAGGTCTTTTCCAACCTTAGTGATTCTGTGATTCTGTGAAGAGTCCCAAATTCATCTGGAGCCAGGGACCACCTGATAAACCCCTCACAGCACCCTTTTCCCCAGCTGAATTTCCAGTAGAAACCTTGCCCTCGTGTTTGGAAAACAGCAACACAGTCTGCCGTGCTTCCACTGAAGATTTGCTGATCTCTAGTCTAAAAGGGTTCTTTCCACTTCTCTTCTTTCAGGATGCAAAATTGTATCCTGCCTTTTGGTTTCCACCCAGAACCGGTGCTCAGTTCCACCTGCACTCATTTATTTATTTTTGTTGAAACTTAATGATCAAAGCGTAAAGTTATAAAAAGACACCCTCCCTAAAGGTTCTTGCATCAGTAATTTGTGTGCGTGCGTATGCATCACTCATTGTCACATACAGCATCCTACATTTGGGACGTGGCAGATGAAGAGGTCATCCCTTGGCCTATCCAAATGTTAATTCAGAGCTGAATTTATCTTTTCTTTTTTTTTCCCTCCCTCAGGTTGCCAGCCCTTTATTTAAAATGAAAATGCCTGTAATTCTCTTTAATTTCTTATGCATAAAAATGCATTAATGATAAGGCAATTTTATGCTACTTGAGCTTGTTTGACCTTGAAAGGTGTAGGAGTCAGATCGAGTTTTATTTGCCTGAAATTATAACATAACTTCCCACACCTTGCAACGCTGCTGTGCATCCTGGAAAATCATAACCGACCCACTGAAAAATAATCAATCTCTGGGTTTACGCTACTTCTCACCTATTGTGTTTTCCCATCTCAATACCACTTGGAAGTGACATAATTAATTAAGCCATGCGAGAATTGATGTATCTACAATAAAACCAATTTACCGAAAATACTGGGAATTGGTTATGCTGAATATAAAAGGAAACCAATTTTGGCTAAGCCCATTGTAGTGCTTTTTATGAATTCATGACTCCTCCTGCCTTATTTTTTCCCCTCATTTGAGGCAGCTTCAGAAGACGTGGTTGGAAGCAGAAGGAAGCCACATTCTCAGATTTCCAGCCAAAAGGGTCCCCCTCTCCTTTTTCGTCTCGTGTTTATTATTTTACCCCATCAAAGAAAAAAATGTCAGACACTTCTGTTACAGGACAGCAATGTGTAGGAGTAACCAAAGGAAAACAGGCTGGAGGCTTTCTCAAGAAAGGAGAAATCTCATTGTTCGCTCCTTATCAACAGAAAGCAATGGCCACATTAAATGGAGCTGGGTTAACCGAATAATTAATTCCTCTGTCTGAAACTCTGTGTCATCTCTGCATGTGATTAGGGGAGGGCAGGGATGAAAGGGTTTGTCTCTCGAGCTGCCTCTCTGTTTTATTTCTTAAGGTTATTGTGACAACATCCTCCTCCCGTGTATGCTCAGGGCTGCTGTAAAGCTCTTCCAAACCTTGCTTTCCATCAGTGGCAGTCAGATGTGGGTTTTGGCACGTCTTTGCTTCCTGCGATGCCAAAAAAAGCCCCTTGCCCATCAGGTAGATGTCAAACCCACGGGTTTGAACTAAGTTGTGTGGAGGGGATGATGTTTCTCCTTCTTGTTTCCCTTCCAAAGTGCAGAAGGATTGCCTTGGCTCTGAAACTGAGTGGGGAGGGAGTGGATGCTCATGTGCTTTTGTAGTCTTCCTTTGCTGAGCAATGGCCAAAAGTAGGGTGGTTTGCTGACGGGCAGGGAGATTTCAGTGCAGGAGCAGAGCAGTGCTTTCTCTTGTTCAGTATTACGCATCTATGGATGGCCAAAACCATGTGCGGTAAAAGAAGCAGCAGTATGGTCTACACTGCATGTTGTATAAAAGCTTTAGTAATTTTTTTCATGAATGACCTCATTTGAGCGTCCTCTTCTTTTTCTTATGATAATTTAGACTATTCAAATAACTGGCATAAGGACCATCTGCATTTATGTTTTGTCTTCTTACCTTTTGTTTCCAAAGTGTTGGGTACCTTAAAGATGTACAGGACAGGGCAAGTCCCCCAGGAGCTCACATGCTAAGCAAAGAGTGTTTTTATTACAATCAGCACTACTCCTACAAATGCCCCTGTTCCAACCTGCCCGCACCTTTCTCCCCCAAATAAAAAAGAACCACGCCGTGGTTTATGGTACCTTCCCCGGCTTAACTGCTGTGTCCAAATTGCACTTCCCACTATGTGCTAAGCACACATAGGCTTTGCAAAATGGGGATCGCTAATCTTTGCTTTTCCTAGCTTTCCTCAAACCATTTCAAGACCTCATATGAGGTCAGCAAGAGCTGCGAACTCTTCAAATTACCTTCTGAATAACTTCACGTTTGCCCTTCTTATTCACTTGCACTAATCAGTCTCTTTCCTGTTACGGCTGGATGAGTCACTTGCTGCTTCCCCACTTCACATTTGGAGGTTGAGTTTGCCTAGCGTGGTCGATCATGACCCAGTTTGGGTAATTTGTCCTCATAATGATTCATTTATCACTATCCAGAACCCACTTCAGCAAAACACTTAAATGTGCTTCAAAATGCTGTACTGACAAAGAATTAAAATAAGCACTTGTCGGAATGGTCTGGAGGTGGGGAAAGTTGTGTGCTAATCCTACTTCTCCCTTCCTGCTGTTACTGACAAATGTTCCCACCTCACAGCGTTTTGCAAAAAGTAACAATTGGAGATAAATAAATTCGATAAGCAGAATCAAATAACAGCAGCGTGTCATTCCTGATTAGATCTGACATTGTGCTAACGTCTATCTTCCAGAGACTGTGTTGCATTGACGCAAGTCTTTCCTACTGGAATCTGGCTCTAAATTATAAAACTGTCCAAACCATACAAAAAGATTTATTTCAATTCAGAGATCATTGATTTGCCAGAGGACAACAGAGGGAAACATGGTATTGGTGGATACCTTCGAAGCGCTCTTTATTTAATCATTTGCCTTTTGCAGACAAACGCAGAAGAAATATTAAGTAGAATTGCTTCAATCTGAATGCCGCTCCACGTGGGGAATAGTGCTGCAGCCAGTACTGGTGTTTTATTTATATATATATATTTTTTTATATATATACATACACACACAAAAAAAAAACCCTTTACCAGCTGAGTTGTGACAGTGAAAAATTCTACCTGGGTCCAAGCAAAGTTTTTATATTATTACTAAAAATCTCCTATACATTTTTATTTAAACCACATTGGAAACTGAATCTTGACTAAATAGGTTGTGTAAAGTTTAAATGTGTTAACAAGTTGACTCTGCATCCCAGTAAATACTTTGTTTAATTTGCTTTTGTGAGAAAATTTTCCTATTAGAACTGCAGCAGAGTGTGAGCTGCGGTATGGCGTATAGTTTCTGGACAAGAATTTTACACCTTATTAGCACTGCAGTAAGGGAAAAGTACTTTAAAGAGCATTAAGGAAAAAAACAGTCATTAAAAACATATTTGTCAGCTTTCAGAGATGCTAATGAACAGAAACGTAATGACATATTAACAGCTTGAGATCCTCTCCCTTTCCAGGGAAAACTTTAGCCTCACATACTTCTTTCATCTCGGTATGGAAATGCACACTAATGAGGGCTCTTTGCAGGACAGGAGCTATCTGAGGGTTTAAGATGTGGCAAAAAAAGCCGTATGTGTGTAGCTACTCCTTCATTTCATTTAACATATAAACAAAAGCCATTAGAAAGAGCAACAAGAGGAGGCTGTGGAAAAAGCCGGAAAATGGAGGTCTTATACCTAAACATTATTTTTTGGTGGTGGTGGGAGTGCTGTGACACCTCACGCGAGGAGGTGTCTGATATTCTCCTCGCTGCCAACGTTTCTAAGGCCAGGAGTAATTCGGGGGGGAGGGAGGTTGTTTTTGCTTTTCATTAGCCTAATCTCATCTGAGTTTAATAGCGAAAACATGATAAACCTCATGTTCTTTTCATTAAAGAAACCTGTTTCTATTCTCTTCTAGTTCGGCGCGTGCTATCTGTTGGCATTATTAAAGAGTTTATCATTTTCACTCCTCATGCAAATCACAAAGGGGTTGGAAGGATTTGATCCACAGCTGAAGAACTGATTAGGTGAATCCAGTGGCCCCGTGGAACTGTAATTGGCACCTAAATATGCTTTAGACAGATGGTGCTGTAGATTGTGCAAGCAAATTACTTCTTGACCACGGCTACTGCTCTTCTGTGTATTATTTCACAGATTTTAATCTATCCTTCATTCTTGTCAGAGTACCAGTGGAAGTATTTTAAAGTGTAATTTTAAGCTATTTACTTCTAATGGTATTAATACAGTAAAATGAATCAAAATCACAGTAGACATAAATTTAGAAGGTGGTTTTGTTTGTCTCAGTATAAAAGCAGTATCTGTGTGTATCTCAGTGTGTGAACTATATCTGATACAGGTTTCCCATTTCTCGAAGAGGAAGGGTTGACTGCTGAAAATTTATGCAAACAATCTAAAATGAGCTGACCTTTTCAAGCGAGGGAACTTTCCCGTGCATTGATACAGCCTATAAATGTACTTATCTTGCCTTTTTCTCACGTTAACTTCATAACCTCTGACGATAACTTAATGATCATTAGCAAAAGGGCCCTTTTAATGAGCAACATGAAGAATACGTGTTGTCTGAATAGACCATGAAAATGTAATGTTTAAAACACGGCATAACCTGTGTGGTTTTGTGCTGTATGTGTCAGCACAGCATTGCCAGCTCCACGCGTTCAAACACTGTGATGGTTCAAACAGCATCCGCCTCCCACCTCCCTGAGAATGTCTTAAAATTGTCTTTGAAATGTGGTTAAAACACACACTTTGACTCTCACTGTGGTGTTTTCAGTCTGTGCTTAGCTGCATTTAAGATGTAGCTTTCCAAAACCGAAGCAGAGCTGTTTGAACTGTTGCATGTTTCCAAGAGATGGGCTCTGAGAAAATAAAGAGCTACTTAGGGGTGAAATAAAGTCACAGTTGCTGTCAGCTACAATCAGAAGAGAAATATGGCAAATGGTGGTTAAAAGGGAAGAGGAGGAGCCTCCTGGCCACCTCGTCTGGTCTCACTGTTGTTCGGTCTGCTGCTCCATCCAGTAAATCAGGAGTAACACCAATGAAATGAGCCAACGGAGTCCCACAAATACAGAGCGCTTTGCAAGGGGAAAATCAAACTGCTATAATGCGTGACTCCCTTCTTGCGCTCTGATTCTCTCTATGTGTTTCTTTGTTGTGTTTCATGAGCTGCTTTTCAGTTGCCTTCTTAGCCAAAGCAATCCTCTCGCAGAATTGCAAGAGCAATTTCTACAGCCAAGGCTTTTGTAGAGACCCACCGCGGCAGCTCACCATAACCTAATTAAGAGCCAGCTGCATGTCCAACACCTCTAAGATGTCCAAAGAATCCTCCCCAAAATGCAAGTCATTTCTGGTCTTTGCTTTTCAATGGCTACCTTTTCTTTTCCCCTTTATCGGGCTGAACACAACGCACACTTCAGTTCACGCTATCAATAAGCGTCTGAAGATTTTTCTAGCTCAGGATTTACTCGCGGAGGAATTTGGAGTTAATGGACCCGTACACGATGCTGTTGCTAAGGAACCCTGGCTTGCCTCTGTAATGTCCTTTTGCAGTTTGGCGAGTGCCTCCCTGATGGAAACGCTCCTGTTTCAGCCTCTCCGGTTTGTCCAGAGGAGGGTGTGCTTCGCTCGCAGCCCGCCCAGCTCAGCCCTGCAGTGCCTCCAACAAAATGAAATGGGAAGCCAATGTCCCCTATTTTCTAACCCCCTTACCTCTTGGTTTCGGAAGTCGTGAAACTCCTGCCTGCCCTTTGCACATGCCTGCAGCCGGTTATGTATTTACTGTCTGGGATTTACTGTGCTGCGGCTTTTCACGGCATGCCGGTCTTGCACATCTTGTAGCTAGGCAATGTCGTAACCCGGCTAGAGACCGAAGGACAGTTTAAAAGCATAACCCATCCATTTTACACTGGTAATATGCAGTTTTCTTGTTGCCATGGCAAACCTGGAAAGAAAAGCAGAGAGAGCTGTTCAGGTGAGGGAACGCTGCCTTGGCGGGGAGGCAGAAAATAGGTTTGGGGTCATTTTCTTTTTAACGGGGTGCAGAAATCTATGGGAGTGAAACCAGAGGGCTCTGCTGTGGGGGTTTCCTTGAGCCACCACCATCTGTTGGTCTGATATTTGTATGGGAGAGCCCAGGAAACCTGCACCGAGTCCTTATAGGCTTCATGAGATTTCATTTGAAGGGATGGGTTTTGTCCTAGTCTCTGCTCTGGGTATGCTGTTTGACACCGGGCAAGCAATGTAGTTCCTCTGGCTCTTCCTTTCTGTCTGTGATTTCTGCTACATGGGTGGAAGGGAAATGCTGGAAGCTGGAGAAGAGGAGGGGGTTTCAAAAGACCAGCGGTCCTTTTCATGCTAGGGTTTCCCAGCGCTCTTCCCTTCCCCAAGCTGGCAGAGCAGCCCCTCGAGTGTCTGGAGCCCAGCGCTTCGCCCAGCCATGGCTGCCTCAACCCTTGTCAGGTTGGCCTTCTGTGAGCCTGAAATCATTGCGAGACCTTGAGAAAAAGCAATGCAGAAGGGAGACGCGTCATTCTGCATTAGACCACCGTAGATACGGATGAAGTCCACCAAAGACCTTGAAATTACTGTGCTCAGAGCAGAGGTGCCCTCTATGCAGCTGGAGCTATTCGGGAGGTTATTTCTTATTTGCACAAGTCCGAGCATATAATATTTTATATTGCTATTGAACTCTAGCAGGTTTAGTGCTGATCGCACTCTGACTTTGTAAGAAATAGAGTAAATAAACCTCTTGCACTGTGCAGTCTTATCTCACCCTCTGTGTCTTCTAAGAACCCCCTAATATGACACCAAAATTAATTTATGGAGCTGTGTTATCATTTTCCTCTCTTTCTGTCTTTTTGGTTGTAATTAACAGGGACACTTTCCATCAATCAAATGTCAAAATGAAATGCTTTCCCTTCATCTGTCAAAATGCTTGCGCCAAAGAGAATGGTTGTTCCCTTAGGCAGCTGCCAGGGGAGAACACAGAGTGATGGGCTGGCTTATTAACAGGGCGAATTAACTTTTAATGTTAATGTTGTTGTTTAAGTATGTTCGGGAGCCTCAGGAAGATGAAAGGCTCTCGGAAACTCTAAGTCACGCTCACTGCTAGCCGAAAGAGATACACAGGGAAAGACAGTTGGAGCTAGAGCTACTCAGCATCCGAAAAGTGAGACTGTAGGATGTGTTGATCAGCTCCAGGGGTTTTGCAGGGTAGACGGGCTATCAGGAGCCTGGTGGTCCTGGTAGCAAGTAAATGTTCTTCCAGGTCTCTCATTTTGAGGCATCTCCCACCCATTGAGGGCTGGGCACCCAGAATCGCTGCCCTCCTTGAGCTGCACCTTCAGAAAGATTTAAACTCCATCCTCAAAAGCAAGTTAGATGCCAAAATGCCACAGTTACTCCAAGACTCAGGAGCCAAAGAACCGTGGGCATGTTTGAAAATGAAATGAGTCTCTGAGTCACTTCAGGGGTTCTGAACATTTTAATCAAAACCTTTTCTATTTACCTAATATTCTGTGTTACGGCAGAGAGGAAGGCATTTTTATTGCTGCTGTTCTGGTTTTACCTGCTTCACACACCGCTGGGGTATTGCAATGATCTCATCTCTCCAAGCGCCTGGCTGCAGTCCGAGCTCCTCGCTTGGTCTTGGCACAGGACCACGACTGATGGAAAATCCCAGTCCTCCCAAGCATAGCTTGCAAAATGCTGCTTCCCCAGTTTCATACTGGTGACAGTTACTCTTCTTGTCCTTTATTAAAGTTTAATTTCATTGCCTTGCCAAACAATCTTGCTGCAAAGGCTACAGATGAAAGTGAGGAAAGGAGGTTAATGCAATATATGTTATTCCTGTCTACAGGGATATTTAGTTCTTCCTGCTTTCCGATTGCTGAAATAAATGCCACCAGTGAATGTTTACAAATGCGGTGAGAGTAATTTAGATATAAAATGTAAGGTCAGCCATGAAGTCGAGGTTCAAAGATAAATCACAAAACCTAGGGAAGTCAAAACAAAGAAGGCATTGTCTTTGACAGTTAGGGAAATCCAGAAACAAGTAGTTTTCCCACTGGTCATCAACAAGAAAAATGCGCTTAAACTCTTCCATCAGGCTTTACCATATGACAAAAGTTACGAGGTGCTCCCTCCCATTGATTGCAACGGAGCTAAAAGCACCTTAGCAGGAGCATCTAGAAAACCTAATAAATAAAAAATAATGATTCCAACTGAGACAAACATTTGAATACTATGTAATTGGTATTGAATGCTCTGCTTGTTCTTTTTTGCTGGAAATGTCATAATTTTGACAAATGATTGTGCTCAAGTAGAATGAAAACCACATTACTGAAAAGAAATGGGAAGTGCCCACGAAATTCTGTTAAAATGCCATCCTGAACACGAGGAAGATGTGCTTAAACATCATCAAGACTTGTGTGTTTTCTAAATGAAAGCTCACAATTGACAGGCCTTTCAAAATTAGTCTTTTTTCACTGAAAGAAGCATTTCTGTAGGAAGAAAAAAACCAACCAAACCAAACCCAAGAAGAGTTTAACATGTTTCCTGCCATCTCTTTTTACCTCGACCGTGTCAAGAGCTATGCCAAACTTTCTTGTTAGGTAAGATGAGAAAAGGCCCAGCAATTTGCTCGTGCTCAGGGCAGCTGCTCCGAGTCATCCCTCGTCCACTCTGCAGTATGGGGGAGCTGCAGGTACCTTTATTCTGGCCGTGAAGCACGAGCCTCTCATGAACCTAAAGCAAGACTTGCGTTATTGTACTTGTTGCAAAGGAGTGTGGAAAGAATAGTTTCCTTCACTGCAGTTGTATTTCCCATTTATTATTTTGAAATAACAAATCATTTTTAAAGACGATGAAATCCCATTTTCTGGAAAGTTAGGCCTGTCAGTTTTTCTGACGGCTTGGGAAAAAGGCTGGTGCACTGTTATACTGAAGAAATAGACACATGAAAGATTTTCTAACTGCTGCTTGAGTTACTTGCTCCTACTTATAGGGAAAGTTAAGTTTGAAGCTGTGGCTACGGACATAGTTGATCACAGGATCTTATTCTTTACAAAGAATACTTTCTCCCTGCGTTTTATGGACATAGTTAAGAGAAATAACAAGATTAAATACTGATCTGAAAAATCTGCTTTATTTTAGGAGGAGTTTATTCAGTTCTGTGCCCATGAAAATAAATGACATCCTGAAGAAGTGTCTTGAATGTGAAGCTTTTCCTCCAAAGATATAATCGTGTCAGGGTTATTAAATGCTGAATATAGTCTCATTTTAACTTCAATTGCAGAAATATGTTTCTAGACGCTATTTTTATTCCACATAAATAGGGTTGGTGATATTGAATGTAATGGCTTAACTGGTACAAGTCAGAATTGGGCAGTAATTGACACAGTAATGTCAAAATTGCATAAATTACAAATAAGCCAAAATATCCATGGCATTGTACATCCACAGATGACATTGTCCCATGAGTTGAATAGTTTAAATGAATAAAAAAAAGTCTGGATTTCTCAGTCCGCAAAACAAGATAATACTGCTTCTGCACATCTTACGGGTCTTGGATGAGAAGGAAACGCAGGAGGAAAACAATTAACAGGCAGGAACCGACAGCGTGTGGCTCGGCTGGCAGTACCAGTGCAGATGTAGCATCTGGTGTGGTCCTCAGCGTCACCTTTAGCTGCAGCGGGAACCAAATCCCCCTCCCAGGCTCTCCGAGACAGCTGGTTTTGTGCGAGTGCTTGATAAAACTTGACCCTCTGATCCGCTGTACTCAGCCGAGGTTTATCAACCTGTACGTTTCCAGTGTTTGAATTTCAGCTTTTATAATGCTCTGCCAATATAGGTTTTTTTTAAGATAGAATTGCTAAGCCCAGCGTTTTGTTAGTGTCACATCTTACAGGTTTAAGCAGCAGAGCTGCTCAAGAAGGCGGCTCCCAAGGAAATTCAAATTCTTGCTTTAACAGTATCCTCTATCCTTTCTTTCAGCTACGAACAGCAAATATAGACACATTCAAGGAGAGATTTGCAGGTTGCCAGTTTTCATGATTTTATTGCAAGTCTCATAATCGTTGACATTTTTCTTATGTGGCAAATCTGTTGGGTTTAGGTTTTTGGGTTTTTTAAAGTTCCTAACCCTTCTAGTTAAGAGAAGTGCAATCTTAAGGGCGAAGCAAAAATCTCAAGAGCTGATGTGAACAAACCCAGTTTGTTTAATTTTTGCATCTCCTTTTTTAAGCCAGTTTCAGGATTTCTGGTGACCCTCCCTGATTATTGCAACCCCAGCAGATGCGCAAGACAGCATTCGTTAGTCCCTCAACACTCACAACAACATCTAACTCTGCCTCATGCTGTTCCAGATGTTTGGTGGGAAGCAAACCAAGCTCAGTTGTCTCCTAAAAATTTCAGTTCATTCAAAACCCAGAGAAGCCTGTGATTTGTTAAAGTCCTTTCAGGAAGTGTTTTCTTCCACCTTTGACACGGAGGAGACGGAGCATCCTGTTTGTGCTGGGAACTGGTTGTTAAACCAGAACAATTCCTAATTTGTGGTTGAATAGCAGGCAACAGCCAAACGAGTCCCTCGCCAGTGGTGGCATCTCGCGTTTCTGGTGTGCGATGTTTCCGTGGGCTGCAGAACTTGGATTTAGAGATGGGAAGCTGAAGCACTAAGGGTTTAGGTGACCTGTCCAAGATCCTGGAGCCAATTTTGGGCAAAGTGGGAACAAGGCCTCCTGTACCCCCATCCAAAGCCCAGCAACACCATACCACTGCCCGTAGGCAGGCACAGATGGACATCGCTCCTCTGAAGTCAGTTCATAGCAGCTGGATATCTGGCCCATGCTGTCTTTGTGTTGGCATACGTAATTTCTGTTCTTCACTTCCTTTTTGTCTAAATAAAGTGGCTATTGTTTATGAAATATAATAGTTGCACAATTAGCGAAAGAGGAGACAAATAAAATGATTGCCCAGTAGAAACAAGAAAGCAGCAGCTGTAAAGCTGGGTGCCACCATGCCTTGTCCATCTTTGGGAAGGGTTTTTTGGTTCTTGGCAAATTTAAATGGAGTTTCTCTTGCAGAAGTTAGATTTACTGGTTTGGCGTCATGCCTTCCTATTTCTCAAAGTTTGACATTGTTCTTGTAGCTCTCTGGGGAATTAAACAGCTCAAGTATTTCTGTAAGCAGCAATAGTCCAGCCATCAAAGTTTGGAGTCCAGTTTGCTGGAGGAGTTGTGGGCTCTTTCGGCTCAAAGCGCTACCGAAAGCGGCAGGACCCCATCGCCGGCTGCTTCATTCTGTGCTCTGACTCAGTCTCCCTGTTGTAAGCATAAACATAGCAGAGGAATTTATTTTCATTTGGGGTTTTTCTTTTAGGGTGAGCGGTAATATTATTTATTAGTCTAACTAGTATAGCTGGGGGGGGCGGAATAGGCAAGTTTTTAGGCATGGGAACACTTCTTCAGCTCGCCAATACTCTCGTAGCTCTAGTGAGACTATTACCTGAAGAGGAACATATGGTTTATTTTCTAAATAACCCCTGCCAGTATTTTAGCTAGAGTAAACACTAAGCCTTTTAATTTTTAAAATTTTGGCCAAACTCTAGTCAACTTCAGCTCGCTCCTGTGAGGCATTAGCTATGATTTAGAGATGGAGAAACTGAGGCAAAGAAGATAAGTCTTTCTCAAAAGGCTGATTAAAAAACCCGAAAGACACAGCAAAATACAACAGCTCTTCTTTCCCTACTCAGTGCAGGACTACCTTGGATACATAATCTCTGGAGTTTCTGAGCAACAGGTTGTTTCTCCACGGAGAATATGGACATCACTCCTTGCAGTGTGGTTCTGATACTCCCATCCTTTTCCCACTGTCTGCTAAAATATATGCTTTTCAATGGAGGGGGAGTGTAATGAGAAATTACAAAATTTGTTTCTGTGTTGCTGGCTTTGAAACGTATCCGTGTTTTTAAGGACAGTTTAAAATTGACATTTTAATTGAAATAGTTAAAAATCCAACTTTGAAAGAAGCTTCTGCACCATTCAAAAAAAAAAAGCATCAATGAAAAAATTTGGTTATTAAAGAGCTGCCACGACTCCACAGAGCTCCACTTCTTGATGTCGTTTTTCATTTCCAAAAAGGTCGGATTTGTACGGAGAAACTAATAAGCTGAAAAAATGACCGGCTTCATTTCTGAGCATGTTTTCCTCCGGAACTGTAGGGCCATTTATTGGTCTGATGGCTTTCTTTTGCATCTAGGAAGCTCTGAATGCAGCTCTTTGCCAGTTACACAGAAAACATTTACAGCCCAAAGAGGCCAGCTCGTTAGTAATTACTGTAATGAGTTCTTCCCAGTGTTTCTCTGAAAGGTGATTGAGCCCCTAATGCAGGCACCAGATATTTTTTCTTCAGTTAATGGTGTGGTAAATTATTCCTGCGAGGGGACTCATTGAATGCCTCCTTTGAAACAAGTTAAAGACCACAAAGGAAAGAAAAAGCTATAGGTCTCTTCTTACCAGTAACCGGAGAAAATATTTATGGAGTGTTTCAGATCTAGATCTGCCCAATGTTTTTGCAGGCAGGTGAGAGTCTAAGGTTGTATCGTGTAAACAGCGACTGGCACAAACAAATGGATGGGGCAGATGCTGCACGGTGTGTTTTCCAGCTGCAAAGACGTGGGACAGCTTGGGCAAAGGAAAATGGGCTCAGTTTGCTCAGACAGAGCTACTGCCTTGTGATCCCGACGGTCATGAGCTTTGCAGATCAGCTTCTCATCATGTTGGAAGTGAGAGGTGTTAAAGCGGTGCGATACTGGTACGAGAGAAGGGGGAACGATTCTCATGAGCTTGGCTTTTACAAAGGGAGATTTCTTCTACTGTTAAGTGAATAAATTAATTGATGTGTCCAAATGCAATTAGCAAATGATACAGTGGGAAAGGCTTCCTAATCAGAACCATTAATCAGACAAAAATGAACTGTTGCATGCCTTGCATGTCCTTTTTTTTTGGACCCAGCAGAAGACCCAACAGCCAACCTCAGTAATACAAATAAGGATGGGAATTATTTATAATTTAGCTCTATAAAGATCTTACTTTTATGCGTTGTTTTTGTCCACATGCCATAACCCTGAACTGCCTTGGAGTTCCGAGTTTATACCCGCAGGACTGGCTGTATATTGGTCCCAAAGTCAGGATTTGGAGCTTTCACAAGAACACTCTTAATTTCCCCCAAAACCCATGCAGAGAGCAGCAGTCATTGCCAGAGCGATGAGGGAGTATTTGAGAAGTGGCTGTGATTTAGAGGAAGGAGAAAACAGGCTGCTGATCTGCGTGCGGTCAGTCTCTCCATCCCCTCGATGCCCCAAATCTGCGGGTTGCCCAGGCATCGGAAGGGGAAGCCTTGCGCTCGGTGGTCTCCGGTGTGTCTGTTGGAATCACCTGCCTCATTGCTGAGAGCATCTCATAAGGGTTGCGGCCAAATGGCCGGGGAAGTGAAACCTCAGAGCAGCAACAGCCTGGATTTTCCTTGTATGGTTTTGGTGGAAAGTGAGTGCATTTGGAGAGCATCCCCATCATGAGTGGGGTCATCGCTCTTGGGACCAAAGTTGCACAGAAGGTTGTTATCTGATTATGAAAAAAAGTTTAAGAAATTTAGTCAGTTGGCTGAGCAAATGAGTTTTAACTGCTCTTCAAAAAGAGGTATTGGCTGGGACTTATAATGTGGGAGATGTGAAATCCTCTGCTGAAAGGCAGCCGGGTGCTTCGGGGGCCGCGTGTTACAGACACCTGGGGCTGACTCTGGCGTGGTAGTGCAGATAAAACGGGGAGAGCTCGTAAAGGAAAGGCCTGAAGCGCTTTGAATATTATTTTTTTTCCCCTCTCTGCAAAAACAACACCCGTACATACTATTTGAGAAGCTGTTTGGTAATATTAAGCGATAATGAATTTCGCAATTTGCCCACACACATCATTGCCTTTTGCTGGATAGTCAGAAACACTCATTAGCAGGCGAGGTTTCCCTGGCAGCCCGGAGCTCTAACGCTCGGCTGGGACGGATTTTCAAAGGATCTGTGCACCCAGTGCGTCTTTTTGGCTTTTCTCTCCCTGGGAGCAAACCTCCAATCGCAGTGGCAAGTGCTGACTGCTTACAGAGAAGTCCGACTGAAATGTCTTCTCTAATTTTTTGCAGCAGAGTCAGCCGATGAGCCCGGGAATCCTTATACCCCATCCCTTGTTAAAATTATGGTAGTGTCCGTCCTCTTTCATTTAGTCACTCCTGCTAGCGAGAATTAATTTTAGACTCTGCTGGCTTTTGTCAGTAGATCTCAGGCTATATTTCCTACAGTTTATTTTATTTTGTACTCATCTGGGCAGTAGCTGGAGTGTATAAAATGGGGTCTCCTGGAACAACTTTATTGCTTCAGCCTCTTCCTTGAAGGAGTCTTTGGCACAAGTATATTTTTTCCTTCGTCTCTGACAGAAAGCAATTTCCTTTCTGCCCTGCATGTCCTTCAGGCTCCGGTGATTCACACCCCGAAGTGCCCTGCAAAAAAACAACTTTGTTGACCCATTTGTGCTTCTGGGGGTGGCGAATGGTCCTCACCTGAAAAAAACCCCAGCACGGCAAATCACCTCTGATAGTGGTGGTGAAAAACACCGCTTCCAAAATAGATCATTTTCTCCCTTCTCGCAGGTGATGTCAAAGCACTAACGGAGGATTGTTATGGTTTCTTCACCTCTTGAAATTGTTCTTCGCGGTGAGGAAATGGTGAAATTGGAACGGGAAAAGCTGGGAAGCCGACGGGGCTTTGATAGCTGTAACTTTTACTTAGCTGGTTGTCTCGCTTGCAGCGTTACTGATGTGTTATCAACCTGAAGCCAAGAGGACTGATATGGCAAGGGAAAATTGTCGTCTTTATTCTTTACTTTTTTTTTGCCCTTTCTTTTTTTTTTTTCTTAGGAGATCAAGAAGTATCTTTTAATCTGAGCTGAACATACCTGTGTTTATATCTGAGGTCCACAATCTTTTTTTTTTTAAAAAGTCTTACGTGTTTGCAAAGAAAATGCTGGGTTTAGTTGAAGTGTTGCTCAGCAGAAACGTTTAAGGCTTAACGTTGAGAGGGATGGAGGGTTTGCCTCATTATCCTTCTTGCTTAGATTTTTAGTAGGCACAAGGCAGGAAGTTCCTCTTGATCTAAATGAGAAATATCAAATATCTTCTGCTTATGAGAAGGGCCCTTTGGAAATTGCGTTGCAGACTGACACCGGACATCCAGAAAACCAGGGTCAGAAATTGTTTGGTTTTTTCAGCTTCCTTTGTTTTTACTTGGCGTGTAGGCCGGAGGTTCGGAAAGACACGTTTTACTTTCATGAGGAAGACTCAGACAATTTTATTTTCAAATACAGTTTCCATTGTCTGCATGGAAAATGATTTTTTTTGCTGAGCAGAGTTTAAACATAGCGCTATGGCAGATGCTTACAAAAACCAGCGCAAGTCAAATACTGATGTGCTTTTTCCGCATTCTTACTGGAAAATATTTCTTCTGATTTCTCTGGCATCTCTCGAAACCTAGAGAATTACAAAAGAGAGAAGCATTTGCCCCCCAGAGCTTAATGTGCCACATATTGCTCAAACAACACTAAATTTCCCAAAGGGTAAGAGAAGAAATATCAGAGAATATAGAGCTATTGCTTCAGATAAGGAGGTTAGAATAACTTCGGATAATCTAATTCTGTTTGGTTTGAATTACTTTAAAATCATAAAGCCTGGGAGAACTGCTCCACGTACCAATTTCTGGTCACAGTCAGGGTAAATGTGGAAGGAAGCCATTAGCTCGAGGAGGATAACTCTGGTATACATTCACATTACTAAAAGCAGATGTGGGCTCATGGCTCAAGCCAGTATTTTGGAGTATAAAAAAACCGATCTGTCCTCAATTCTTCATTAGTCAGAAAGGATGGGATGAATCAATACTTGTGCATTAGCGCTGGGAAGATGGCTTTCAGCACTGACGTGTCTGATAGAGATGCTAGTGCAGCCTAGGAGTGATAAGAAAATCCAACCTGCTGCTGCTGGCGCGCAGCCGTGTACCTGCTGCTATTCTGTATGGAAAACCTACCGCTTCCTGCGGCTTTTGAGTGCTGGTTGGTGTGAGGATCTATGATTATAAAATGATTGCTTCATGGTGACTTGGAGAAACTTAGCTACCCATAGTTTCCATTGCACCTACGTGCCATGCGGCTCCCCAAAAGCCAGCGTCCACAGCAGAGCATCGCTCTGAGGTACCTCCGGCTTCGTGTGCATTGACCCCCGAGGAGGAGATGTTTGGTTTACAAGCACGATGCTGGCCTGCGTTGCGATGTGCAACAGCGTGTGACATACGTAAGTCCCACCCGTAAGTAAAATTATTATGTAGTCAAGCCAGGCGTAAGCTTTTGCTTGCAGGCCATCAAGTTTTTGGTAAAACTGTGTTTGGAATGTGATACGGTGCTGGAGAAACCCTTGTGTGCCTGTGAATGGAGGAATGCTAAGCCCTGATTTTCTTCCTTTCGAGATATAAACCTAACTTCTCTAAGAAGGCAAAAGCTCTGTGTGGCTTTTAGTTCCTCTCTTCCATTTTCATTAGAGGGAAAAAAAAATAAATCACATCAGCACCACACTCTTTGCTAGAATGAATCCTTCTGCCTGACTTGCAGAGATTTATAATAGAAATGCTGACAGAACCTGATTTATAATGGTGTGAACAAAGCCATGGTAATGGGCCTCAGAAAAGAGAAAGTGCTTAAACTTTTAGATGGCTGAGTGTGGGAAGTGGATACAGAGACTTTCCAGAGGACTGTGGGCAGAAAATTAAAAATGTTATCCCCGGCATTGGTGCAGGACATGTGCATTGTCAAAATACGGGTAGGAGGAGACCAGAAATCAACGGGCAACGCATGGACCTCACCAAACAATTTGCACGTCCACATTGCAGTTTTACATGTTTGTTAGCAATAAGTGAACACCCCAAATCCACTTCTGCCTCCCTCTCTGCAGGCAGTTCCTGCCTCCGCAGTCAGAGCGGGGTTTGACGGTGGGGCTGCCGCCGAGGAGGCTCAGTCCCCCGTGGCTGGGTCCTGCTGGCTAAAGGGCGAGGGAGGATTCGGGGTGCAGGTGACTTTTGTCTACCTGTTTTGAGGAAGTTTTGCTCTGGAGAGAAGCCCTGAAATGTTTTGGCTGTTTGCAGTGTTTCTTGAGGCTCCTTCATCTTCTTATTCCGTTCAGCTGTAAATGAGGTATTGACATACTGAACTAAACAAAACCTGACCTTACAGAATTGTCGGTAACAGCTCTTGATCGTGTCCAGTTTAACCTCAGAGTAGCAAAGCAAGAAAGAAATATATTTGTAAATTGTGGGAGGAAAATGCAGCGTTTAGGTACCCGGTCTGTAATTGCTGCAGTGCAGAGGGCATGAGATGCATCAAAGCCCTCAAATCTCTGGCGATGACCAGGGCAGAGTGCTATGGAAGAAGGCCCCGATTGCACATAATAAATACGATAAACCGTGTTGTGCAGAGGGAAGAGAAAGTGTCACGTGGGAGAAAGTTCCCAAGTGTGTTGATGGTCATGTATGACTTAAAACTTAATCCCGAGAGCAGCTGCTGGTCCATCGCATGACCAGCCTGATAGACCATCCACCCCAGTGAATCCCTTGTCCTTACGCTCATTGCTGTACCTTGAAGGTGCCAAGGCTGTCGGACTCAGTTGCTTTGACACGGAGGGAGCAAGCCTCCGTTTTGCTTGGTGGAGCGATTCGCAAAGCTGAAATCCCTGTGTTTGCGTGGCTCCGGCCACGGAGCCGAGCGGCCGTCCTGCTGTCCCGGCTGCCGGGCTGCAGCCTCCGTGCTTTTCCAGCGAGCGCAGTGTACATGCGTGACCCACGGACGCCCCAAGCCCAGGCTGTTGCACGCTTGTAAAGACTGGAACTGGTTCAATTACTTATTCCAAAGCCCTTATCTTGAATATAATTTATGGTATGGTTTAAAGTGGACCCATCCATCGTGGTGAGCCTCAAATACCTTTCCTGTTAGCGGTGAGGTACATGACTACCCTGAGCCCCAGGAATCCTCCCAATCCCCTCAGACTCTTCCCAAGGCTTTGTGAGGCACAGATTTTATTTTATTTTTTTAAATCAAAAATAAACGCTCTCGGGAAGGAGGATTCTGTTCTTTCACTCCCGCATTTTGGAGACATACCTGTTATTTGTTATGAACCTTTTGTCTGGGGAAGACTTGCTCCTTAATGAGTATGGTTTCTGGCTAATCTTTGCTACTTTGAGTTTTGTGGCGAGATCTTCTTTGGACAGAACTAGGTCGAGTATATTTCAATTGCCTCGTGTTCGTAAAATCAGTTTGTCAGGGAGTCCTAAATAACACGTTGCCTTATTCATAAGCAGCCTGAGCAAATCAGGATTTGCAATATGTACCGCTGAAGCACAGTTCAGCGTGTGACAGTGATGTGTTACTCTGAGCCGCAACCTTATCAAAGGGTTTCACTGCATGAACCACCGGCAGAAAGAACATAGACTGAAGAATTATTTGAGCCTCATTTATTTAATGAGCCTAGAGTAAAAATGAAAACTCAAATCTTGCGATGGTTTAAAAGCAAATTGCATCACAGACTTTTCTAATCTGTAGAAACGCAAAGCTTTTCATTGGGCAGAAATAAATTTTGCTATTAGTTCATATCATTACAGCCTGTATAAATTGCAGCATCATAAAGTGTGTGAAATTGCTGGGGGACTTCTGGAGGTGTGCATGACTGCGAGCAGAATCCCACTTATAATACCTGGGGTTTGACCCTGTGGTGGAGAATTTAAGAGATGAACAGTGTTTCAAATACTGATAATCGTGAAGAAAGAAAATGAGCAATATATTAATTGTTGGTCCTGCTCTCTCCTACCCTAGCTAATAAAAAGCCAATTTTTACCTATAGAGAGATGTATATCTATAGGTAATTTATAATTATTGGTCTTTATAGGAATAGCTCAGTACTTTCATAACCCTCACATCTGTTGCGGCATGCATTTACTATTAAAAATACAACTTTGGTGCTGCAAAACCTTATCACATAGGGAAAATTGGCTGCAGGTGGATTGACTGGGGGGAGCAGTGAGACTGCGGTGTTTGGGTTCTGGTTGAATCTGGTTGATATCTGGAAGTAGCCAAAAATTAACTCTGTAGTGTTAATTTAGACTGTATCATCCTGTTGTTTTTGTTGCAGTTCTCCGTCAATAGTTGATTTTACAGTAGTCACCAGTCTTTACCATGCCTTTGCTGAGGCCAAGGGCGGTAATGGGGAACAATCTCATCTACACTTTTCAAAAGCGGAGTGCAGTGTGTTGCTCATCTCCAACCGCAAAAATGGTGTCAGCTCCCTCCAGCATGGTTTCATTCCCGTTTTGCTTTCCTTCTCTGTCTCCGCAGCCGTGGAGTCGCTGCATTCCTTGAACGACCAGATCTCCCATTTTATCGTCAACAAGTCAAAAACGCTGGACGAAGACGAAGATGCCTTTTTGCCCAGCGAGAAGGAATCTCTGAAAAATGCCATGACGCTGATGAGGCACCTCCTAATGGATGCACAGGTAGGAAATCAATAAACTCCCATCTGTTAGGACGCAAGGAAGGCACATTGCTGGATCCGGAGGCCGTACTTCATTTTTACGGGTGGTTCTAGCAGTGGAAAACATTAGTCCCTGACACTTTTTTAAAACTGACTTTGGCTTCTGAAATCCGCAGCTGCAGGAAGGATGTCTTGGTGCAGGGAGCGTGCAGCTTGAGATGGGGCTGGCTCTTGGGTTTAGGGTTGAAAATCACTCTGAAGTTTCAGGAGAAAATGGAGCGATATACCCATTGATGGGAATCCAGCGCCAGCCCTGGCAAAAGAAAATCATTTTGCCACTAAGCATCTGTGCTGACTGCCAGTTTTAGAAGCGAGCTGTTGGTTTAGCCATGCTTGAAAATGCCAGTTAAAAGTCATGAAATGATGTGCAGATGTTTCTTTGTGCCTTTGCTGCTTCGACATCTCTCACGCTGTAGGTTTACTGTGTTACAGTGTGCTTCCTTCATCCTATAAAAAACCCTTTGAAATATTCAGTATATTTTCTTATATTCCCTTTTAGTCTTTATTTATAAAGCCTGGATGGAAACAGCAGCTTGTATTGGAGGGTTGTTTTGAAAACAGAGTCGTCTCCTTCCCTTCTCCTCTCCTAAGCCCTAAAATCTGGCAGAGCAGGTCTGAGACTGTCCAGAGGACTTCAAACGTCTCCAGGGGTGGGGATCCCACAGCCCCTGCTCCACGCTTTGACTGCTTTCACGAGGGATTTTTTGTTTTTCTGAACATCTTATTGGTATTTCCCGTATTGCAACTTGTGCCCATCGCCTCTCGTTAGAAGCCTAACAAGAAAATGAAAAAGGAGGAAATTGTTTCTGTAAGGATTAGCAAAATAATCTTATTCAGGGCTTTTCCTGATTGCTACCCCGTGCTAAGCCTGGGTCGCCATCGCAAGTACCAACATGGGTTGGTGCCGATGGTGTTACGGCAATTACCCAGCGCTCTGTTAACCGGCTGGTCCCCGGGGCCCAGGTGCCTGTGACTTGCTGCCAGCATTTCACAAGTGCCTAAATGGAGAGTGCAAACAGAGAAAGCCACACATTTTCATGTTTTATTCCCATATTCTTCCATGTGGTGTCTGTTGGTTATCTTATCTGCTCCGCTCACTTTCAAAGCCTTTGGCCCTAATTGCTTTGGCTAGTAGGGATCTTGTTGCGTGCGAGAAGTGACCTGGGAATCCCTGGTATTAGTGACATATGTATTTTAATATTGGATATTTTTTCATCTGGAGTCAATCCAGGCTTTGGGGGCTGTGGAGTGCACAGTGAGCAAATCATTACAGCTGTGCTCAGGATTTCGTTTCTATGAGTATGGTGTTCATGCCACTTCGGTGCGCCTTTAGCCAAGTCACCTCCATTTACCCCAAGCCGAGGGGTGGGATGCTGCTGCAATGTCATGGAGAATATGAAGGGTTAGATTGTGCATTTGGATTTGCTCCCACAGCCTGTGCTGCAGGAATACCTTTGGCAAATCAGGCATGAGAGTAGGCAGATGCTTACAGGCGTCTGCATGTTGCAGATTAAAATAAATATGGGGCAAAAAGGTACCTATTGAGAATCCCCTTGTGCAGGAATTCTTTTTTTAGCACCTGAGAATTGCTTTGCTACTTATCAGTTGTCCTGAATGCATATTAAGTGCTGCCTGTGATAGAGTGACTGATTAAGGAAATGCTAATAACAACAGGGAAATGTCAAGTGCTCCCGCATCCTCCTGACATGCCTGGATCTCTTCTCAGAAAGGACAGGACGGTTTTTTGCCTGGGCTTTTCAAGTTGGAAGAATGACAAGGTGGGAAGTGGTAGTGATGAGGAAAAGGATGGAAGTAAACAGGTGACAACATCAAGTACAAAAAACCCCAATAAAAAAATTCCTCAGAGGAATGAAAGAAACATGAGGCTGGCAGCAAGCTACCTGAACAGGAATATCACCACCGGTGTGTGCGTATGAAGTACGTGCTGACCCTGACTGCAGAGTGCCCTGTGGCTCTAATTACACAGGAGGAAAAAACACCACCAATGCAATTATTTCCCTTTCCTTACCTGATCTGGTTTCTTCCCAGCTAGTGTGTTTTATGGGAAGATGGAGCCCTGCAGCTCTAACCAAGATTGATTGTGCAAGGCTCTGTACAAAGATAAGTGGAAATCCAGTGCTTGGCACTTTTACTCCCTTTCCTCCTCTCTTGGCGTGGCCCTGATTTTGGCTGGTGGATAACTTGAGGAGAGAACATCCAGCCTGAATTTTTGGGTAGAAATTAGCTGGACTGCTCACCCACCAGAAGTGACTGATCAAAGGGGACGGTTAATGGGCATTTCTCACTTCTCTGACACTATTAATCTGCTTTGAAAACACAGCCTGTGGGGGTGATGTCTCATGCCTGCTGCCTTTCTGGTGTGGGGAGGAATTGTACAAATGTTGGTAACCCTGCCTGGACACCAGCAGGCCAGGAGATGTGGCCGAAGCAAAGGCTTCAGATCCACCACAGATCTAACTTTGATCTTGAGTCGTTTTTTTGGCTTAAGGTGAATCACGAAACCAATCGAACATAGTTTTCCATTTTTTAGAGCAGGCTGCGCCGGGGACCGTGTGCATCCGCCTGTGAGGGTGCAGGGCCCCGCTCTCAGCGACGTATCGCTGGGAGGACAAAACAACAAGGATGCTTCTCAGCGTGAAGAGGAACCACAGCACAGAGGCACTGGGGACTCTGTTCAGGGTTTCACAGCAGTATTTTCTGATTGTCAGGATGTGGACTCCATGCTCCTGAGCGTCAGCCCAGTCCCTTCATTAGACCGTATTTATTTCTCCCTTGGCTTCTTGGAAGAACCTCTTTCCCCCATCTGTTTTGTCAATTTACTCTACTTTTCACTGGTTTTCAAGCCTCAGTTTTTGCAGTAGTGGTGTACAAGCAACTGTGACAATAGTGACTATGGCTTTATAGGAGAAATTTGCCATGCTGGAGGTCACTTGTTGGTAAACACAGAATAGAGAAACCGCTGTTGAATGGGGGGAAAAAAAAAATCATCTCATCTCCCATGTGCGATAGGGCATTCTCCATGGAGAATGGGGCATTACCTTGCATATTTTGCACTCCTCCTGCATACAGAAATGTCACTGATGTCAACTGAAGTAGCGTTGGCAGGATGAGGGTGAGCACGGTGCCGGGAGCTGCAGCTCGGGCTGGGCAAGAGCTGGCTGCAGCTATGTCAGCCCCGTCAGCGGTATTAAACTGCATGTGGGGATAGGTAATAAGCTGTGTGGAGTCTCTCAGCAATGGGCTGTCAGCTCAAATTCTGCCCAGGGAAGACAGTGATTTAATGAAAGTCATTACGATCTGCAGGGATCTCTTGACCCCAGCGGTCTCCATCCATTACGCACCCCGGATAGGATTTCCTCATCACAAAAATACCCCGTTGGAAGGATTGCTCGCTGACCCGCACGCTCGCTGCTGGGCTGGCAGAGCTCTGGAAAGGGAACATCACCCTCCCTCCGAGTGAGGGTTGGAGCTTTGCATCCAGATTGCTCATTTCTCATCTTAGTTTCAGGTTTGCAGCAGCTTCCTGCCGTCAGTCTGGAGGTATAAAGGCATCATGTTCCCCTAAACGGCGCTTAGCAAGTCATCATCTGCATAGCCGACCTGAAAGGGGGGAGAAAACCGAGAGGAAATTGAAATAGTGTTATACGAACTAAAAGGTGTACTTAGATAATGCGGGTGCATAAAAGCAGATGGAAAGAAAAGGTGCATTTATTCTGTATGACACATTCCATCCTCCACATAGTATAGGAATGAATAAACAATTTCATTTCTACCAGACAGCCCTGTGCAAGATGCTATCGCAGGGATATGGCAGCCTATGATAGATTGTCATTGTTGTCAATCATTTCTGACAGTCCTATTATGCTCGGAAAGGATGTTTGCTCTGTGCATGTTGTTTTATAATCCTCAGAGGTGGAATTTTATAGCCTAGCAGTGTTTTTTCCTCAGACGTTTCCCTAAGCAGGATTTATTGCTTCTGAGACACACGTGACATGAATCCATTATACCTTCAAACTTTAAATCTCCCCCCAAGCTTTGCCTAAATTACTTTTTTTTTGGTTTCGGTTTGTTTTACTTGACTTTCTGTTTCTAATTGCTATTGTGAGAGACTTAACTGGCGTGGAGCAGAAGGTGCATAACATCTAAGGGCTGAGTCACATGCATCAGCTCTAATCTAGCAGTTTGCCAAAGCAATTTGTCTAATGAATTGCAAAGGTGCATCCAGACACCAGCATCAGCCTTAGACGTAGGGTAATATTCTCTCTTGTATGAAAGAACACATGTAATTTCTCTGGATGTCTGACCTTAAAAGCCCAGCTTTCAGGAAGTTCAGTACATTTAGTTACTTCCATGAAGTGCTTAATTGACTTCCAGTCGATTTAAAGTTCTTTGGGAGAAATACCATCTTTTCATTCAGTTCCTTTCCCAGCGGTGTTGGGATTATCATTGGGGCCCTCTTAGGTGTTGTTCTAGAAAGAATAAATAGACATAGAGACAATCTTTTGCTTTGGACCCAGCTTTTCAGATGCAGTCATACTACAAATGATGACTTACAGACAAGATCAGCTTAGGTAACCTTGGGGGGCACCTGACTTCAATTTGATTGGATTTCAGTTGTTGACTAGGCACGAGAGCATGAGGATGGAGCGATATTCGATTGCTTCCCTGCTGAGGGGTTCATTTCTTTCTTAGGTAAAGACAGAAAATAAACCTGGTGGTACTTCTAGCCTAAGTTGTTAACAAAATAGTATGGTCGTTGCCCAAAAACCATAGAGGAAAGAACCCTTTCATTTACATTTAGAAGTTTTTTTTCTTTAAAATCTGGTCTTCTAGCACTTTACTCTGAATAAAATGGCTCCAGCTCGTTAAAGAGTGGGTGAACCTTTAGCAAGTATCTACCAAAACAGGTCTGTAGATATTGCTGGAGGTCGATACCAGTTTGGGCAGAGGGTTTTGCCCTGTTTTTCTTTGGAAAATATTTCAGTATTTGAGTTGTCACCACCATAAGCCCTTTAAGTTTGACACTGGAACCCTGTAAATAAATCATGTAAGGTGAAAGTCTTTCAGTTTTTGAAAAAAAGGGAAAACCTACTTGGCATGACTTACTTTTAGCCATTCAATATCCCACCAGCTGTTTAGTTTTTGGGTTTTTTTTATATTAGCCTCCATTCCTTTTCTCACCCATTAAAAAAAAATATTTCTTGAGCTCTTTTACATTACAATCCTTTCTTCAGTAGTCTCTTGTCGTCTTTCTGAGGCAGACTGTTACTGAGACAGCTGTGATAATAGCCGCAGAACTGGTAGATAAGTAGTGCTATTTCATCAACTGACCTTTAAAAATAATTCTTATTTTCTACAGAGGTCTGTTGGACAAAACTGACCGTGTTGTTGCAATATTTTACTTGCTAGTTGAACACCTTCCGCCATCTGCTCTTCAGACTTTTCGTAGGCCAAGTTCAGGAGCAAAACCCCAGGACCTTTATTCTCACGCAAGTGGATCATATTAGTATCAACAGGAAGAAAAGGGAAGGGAGGATTTGCTCTTTATTTCAATAAACTGACATTATTTGAGTTCTGAAAGCATCCTTGCTGCACTGATGTGTTTTGGAGGATGCAGAAATAGATACGACGCTGATTCTCTGTTACGGAATATTATCAAAATGCAATTGTAAATTGGCGTTCATGTATGTTAGCGTTCACATTGCGTAAGCTGGGTTGGCTCAGGAAAAAAGCTTCAGTTAAAATCAGGATGTATTTAGGGGAAAGCCTGAAAAACAAACTTGCAGCTCCGCATGTTGTATTTTTTTACGTTAATCTTGCCATCCCATTTCCATAAGAAGAAATCTTCTTAGCCACTTCCAAGCCAGCAGCCCATCTTCTAATGATCCCTCCAGGTCTAGTCTGAAAGGGAGCACAAAAGGCTCTCACTTCTGTTGAAGGAAGAGAAGATAAAACGCAGAACCTAGCAAGCTTCATCAAGGGCCGTGTTGTGTCTAATGACATCATTAGCATACATTACACGAGCCCGGTTTGCGGCACCTGTCCCTAAACGTGTACCTGACAACCCGCTGCCTCTCTTCCTGGTCAGGGAGAGGAAAAATTGATTTGTGGACTGCCTTTATTAGTTCAATTTATTTGGAGACTGATGTGCTGTATAATGAGGGGAGATCAGAGATACCCTTAAAATAGGTGTGCTGTAATGTCATGCTGCTGCCCTTACCAGCACAGCCCTGCGCATCATTAGTCACACACAAACGGTGGGGCTTGGTAGGAGCTGTGATCCTCTTGAATGTTATACCTTGGGCTCACTGATTATTCATCACCTGGTTTTAGCCACTGGTCATTTATCAATTCATGTGGGGGGGTGTTAGGCTGACGTTCTCTGTCCTTCATTTTTAGTGTAAGGGAGAGACTTTCTGAAATGTGTGATGCCATTTAGTTAGTATCGAGTTCAGCGACAGAGAAAATTTCCTTACTGTGTATAAATGGAGGAAAAGATGGGGTTTGTGCAACTCTTGGTGCATGACTGAAGAGGCCAAAAGCCCTGTGTGGTTCAAACCAACCTATCTCAGGTGTCTTCTGCCAGTGGAGGAAAAGCTAGTCCAGATTTGAAGATAGTTTTTCTCTGAGTATTAAATTTAATTTATGTCCAGTTATTTAAATTTGCCTTGCAACAAGTCCATGCTGACCTGATATTTTAGGCAAGATGGCCATGGCTGTTTCAGGGTCTGTGTTAGCCTGTTCTTCTTGTAATTCCAACTCCTGACCCGTCCGTCCTTCGTCCCACGTCCCACACCGGAGTGGTCCCGTGGCACCGATGGGGCTCTCGGCGTTTGGCTGGCGTGGGAGGAGCAGGTTTGTCCAGCGTTTTCCTCTGTCTGACACCAAGATGTGGGATCAGCCTGGTGCTTGGATGCCGAGTGAGAATAGTTGTCGCTGTACATTTTTCAGTGTTATTGCTTGGCAGGGTTGTCATCTGAGGGTCACCGTGGTCATTTAGCTACAGCTGTACCCTGGCCAGCCTCCGCTCCCATCCTCCCCTGAGACTGGAAAGAAAAAGACATCTTGAATGTGTTAAATCCTTATCCGTACAAAACATGACTGTCTGCATCATGAAGAGAATCTAAATTCAGCTGTTTCCTCATGCGCGGATGCTCGTTGTTGCTGAGGCTCCTGCCATCGTGGTGCCGTGTCTCAATTTGCTCCTCGCCTGTGCAGTGCAGCGTGTGTTGCAGTTCTCGATTGCTTTGCTCTGGTGCTGCAGAGCTGTGCTGGGGGCAGTGGAAAAAAGCAATTTCCAAGGCAGGGAGGAGACCGTTGCCGTATTGCAGGGCTGAGCACTGGGATGGGGGGAAGGTCAGCTTAAATGATCTCGTTCTGGAAATGAACCAGGACTTTGGAGGGGATAGAAAACTCTGTCGGCGTGGGGGACAAACCTGAGCTGGGCCCATGCAAAGGATGGATTCACTTGCCTACCATCACTGCAACAAAATGTTTATATCACTAAATAACAGCACTGAAAAACAGCATTACGTTTGCCACCACCCAACTCCTGTAAGACCGGAGCTGATGGTAATGCATTGGGTACAAGATGGTTCAGCACAGTGACATTGGGTTGGTTCTGATTTCATTCTCCCTCTTTCTTATTTTGCTCTCCTTTGGTACTGGAAAATGTTCATTATTCTGAGTTAGGTTTGATATTGCGGTTGAAAGCTCAGAAATGCTTTCAATATTTGCAACCCTGCAAGAGTCGAAGACTCAAAAAAAAAATCATCACTTGTACAAACAGGAGAGCACAACCTCATGTTTAAAGGGTGCAGGAGTGAGATTCTCCACAGGTCTGTTGTTGGTTTAATTGCTTAAAAATTAGTATTGACTTTTATGTTATTATGGCATGGAGGTCAGCAAGTGAGAATGGTCATGCCAGTGGAGAGGTTGAAGTTGGGTGTTGTGTAGCAGCAACTCAGCACTGTGCTTCGGAGAGAGAAAAATGTATATATGTGTTAGTGTATATATAAAAGGGTATAGCACTTGCGAAAACAAGATAGACACCTTTCTTTAAGTCAGAGGGGAACCAAGACTGATTAAAAGAGAAAATGCATAAAGAAGCCGAGATCTCTGCAGGCAGATCTCTGCAGCTATAGTAGACACAGCAAATCGAGCTCATACCCAGATAATTTCAAAATTTCAATTTCTCTGACTCCTTCACTCACAAAATGCCCTCGCACCTCAGAGCAGGTGGTCCAGGACAGAGCATTTCGAATGCAGAGTCCCGTTGAACGCCAAAGAAAAGAAGGTGACAATTTTGTGTCACTTAAAACGTGATGTATATTCATGAGTGGGGTGTGTGTGCGTGTAAAAGCTCTGTAAGCTTTAATTAGAGTTCATGAGAGATAAACGAAAAGTACCTTCATAAATGTAGAAGAAGCAATTAGGGGAGACCAGAGTGTATCTGCTATCGCAGTGGTTTATCAGCAATGCAGATTTTCAGTTAATAAGAAAAGAAAACCCCAATTGTGCAGCCAACAAATGAAACAGAAAATCCCGGTTAGCTTCACTCTGTGCTCGGGAAGCGTTTTCTGCACGAGTCCAGGATGTGAAGACTCAGGAAAACGTGTTTTATTCCCTCCAAATGCTCAATATGTTTTCTTCTGCCTGGAAGGTCTCTTGCTCCGTTTCTAGTTAACAAACAAGCAAAATGTCTTTCCTGAGAGAGTGGGGAAGCACTGGAAGAGGCTGCCCAGGGAGGTGGTGGAGTCACCATCACTGGAGGTGTTCAAGGAACGTGTGGACATGGCACTGCAGGACATGGTTTAGTGGGCATGGTGGGGTTGGGTTGGTGGTTGGACTTGATGGTCTTACAGGTCTTTTCCAACCTTAGTGATTCTGTGATTCTGTGGAAAAAAACCCCGCTCAGCCCCCAAAACAAGCTGCACCAGTACTGTGCCGCTGCAATAAGCCACCGGTAAGCCCAGGAGCTCCGTCACCAAGCAGTCACTTCTCCTGAGTCAGCTGCAAACTTTCTCTCCAACCTGTAAGCTCAGGGGTCATCAAAGTTGAGCCCAGCTGGGAGGTGCAAGCCAGCCAAGCTTTACATTTGTATTTTTGTCTCGGAAAGACTAATAAATATTTAACGGCTCTGCAAGATAGAGCGAGCGTTTGCGTTCTTTCCCCATATATCAGCAGTTGCTTTAAGTGCTTGCTTGATAAAAATTAAGCTATTTCTCCAAATTCATGCCTTGGATGCTGGAGAGGGAGCTAATTTTGCAAGCAAAAGCTGTCTTGTTTGTGAAAGCAAATTCGAATGGAAGGGCTGGTTTTTGAAAGAGAATGCTGGTCTGCTATTCCAGCTGAAAAGAGGCAAAAATGTTCAAAACAGCCATGTGAGTTAACCCTGGCAGCGGATCTTGTCCAGATGTTGTAATCCTTTATACCTTAACTCCTTCTAGGCCGTAGGCTAAGCCGCTTTCTAGTGAAAGCATCCATGTTAAATACGCTCTGTCTGATTCCATTTGCACAGAGCTTTGGCAAACTGTAGATTTTCTCTGGACTCAAATTTTCTGACAAGGAGACGGATTCACTGGTTGCAAGACCCCATCATCACTTAAGATCTGCTCTCCTTATTGGGAAAAGGTGCCTTTTATCTGTTGCGTAAATTTAAGGATGTAATTTAATTCCCACCTTCCTCATTTATCTGTGAGTTGGGAATAATATTTATCTACTTCACAGTGATCGTGTGAGGCTCTTCATTAATTAATGTGTAAAAGCTTTGAGATCCTTAGGATGAAAATTGCTTTAAAAGATGCTGTTAATAATAAATATCAAGTAATGCACCTTGCTACCTCTTAGCAATAATTGGTGCTATCATTTCTGCCCAACTCTTCCATGAATTAAAAGGCTTTGAGTGGGACTGGAACCACGAATGGGATTGGGACCAATTAACATGTAATCATATGTCAGTTTTTATATCCTTGACTCTCCTGTCATGGGACTTTTGGGAAAATCTCTCTGGGTTTTCATGGTGCAATGTCAGAATTCAGCCCCTGACATGTTTGTGTGATAATTGCCGGATAGCCTGCGTTCTTCTGGTACCTTGGTTGCTTAGTGATTAAGCGAAAAGCAAAACTATGCGAGTTTAATATTAACATAAATGGAATTAGCCACTATTTCTGCAAGTTAAATGTTACACAGAAAATTTCATTATAAGGGAACCATGATTTTTTTTTTCTTTTGATATTTGAATTTAATTAACTATTTTGTTGAAATGCTGATAGTTTTTGACCTGCTCTTTGCGCTTAACCTCCACTCCGGCACGTGGAGGCTGGCTCTTATGGAAAATCCAATAATTTGCTGCTCGGTCACCCAACCCAAACTTTTATTAGATTTCAAGCACGCAGCACTTACTCTCCTACACGTGGAGGCTCTGAATATGTATCCCATGTAAATGAAGAGCTCACATAAAGAAATGACCTGATCTTTCAAAAATATCAACATTATTTCTATGGAAGGGGAGAGCACTGAACCCTGGAATGCCACGTGGGATGGAGCCAGGAGAAAGGACCATGTGAATTAAAATCAAATTAATGCATGGGAAAGTCGGTGCCCAGTAAGGTGCGAATTTACAACAAAGCATTTCCCCCTTATCGGCAACCCTGGCAACCCCTCTTATCCATTTTTGAGTATGAATTGTGCCGCACAAAGCGCACTGTGAACATTACTGGTGCCACATGGGGGAGATGTTGAAGAAGAGCTGGATTGCTCTGTTCCGGCACACCGACTTCCCAGGGCGGAGCAGCCCCAGGGGTTCAGGAACCGAATTCCTTTGAATTTTTCCCCCCATATCATAAGCATTTAAATGTCCTGTATAAAAGGGGTCTGTGGCAAGCCATCTGAAAAACTATCCCTCTTGGCGTGAGAGTGCGTGCAACATCTTCCACTTGCTGAAGGAGCTTTTGTAAGCAAGACCACGAGGTGATCAAGGAAGGTAAAATAAGGAGCGATGCAGTCGGAGGGCTGAATCTCTTCATGCTGACGCAGTGCCTTGTTTTAGCACCGTTGCATCTCTTGCCCTCCTGCCTGGCAAGCTGTGGGTTGGAAGGGAGGGTCTGGAGCAGCAAAGGGAGGCCGGCTGGCGCGCGGAGCAGTTAGCAGGATTTCTTGCTGCTGTTTCCTAGTACGCAAAATGTAACGGTAGGCCCATACAAGTGGCTTGGGATTTACTCAGGCCCCCTGGCCATCGTCCTTGTTTCTTCTTAAAATAACACTTTTCACGCCGCCTGTGAATTAGTGGTTAATACTTATTTGTACATAAGAAATCTCCATAGAAATGGCTTTAGGGAAGGAGAATATATGTACTACAGGAAAGCCAAAAAGTAAGGTTTTCTTTTTGAAATACCTTTCCAAGCTCCATTTTTTTCTGCAATGGTTTAAGAAGACATCTCCTCTAGGAATCTGATATATTTTATAATATTCTGGCAGCTAGGTTAACAGGCAGAAGCAAGTACATTTGTAAAGGGGATGAGTTGTGAACATGGAGGTAGGTAGCCTGGGGGAAGTCAAGATATCCTAATTTTTCCAGCTTAAAAAAAAAAATAAAATAAAAAGCTACAAATACAGAGTGCATCCCCCAAAAGCCGGGAGTGCTGCCCGCTTTGAAAATGTGCTTCAGCTGACTTCAGGGAGCTTTGGCTCCTCTTTCAAGCACGACCTTTCTTTTCTGGCCACAGGCTGCCAGAGGCTGAGAGAATATAGCAACTTTTTTCTCTCAGTCTTTCTGCATAGAGGAATTCAAAATCACTGCATGATGTGTGCCCCAATTAATATTCACCAATTGTTTCCTTTTCCCTTCCAAATGATGTCAGTCTCCATTATTTTTGGCATAATGGCAGTAAGAGGAATGTCTGTTTTTCTGAAATACTTTATCTCTCATTTTTGTGTTCTTAACAATCTTTAATGATCTCAGGATTCATTTTTTTTTTCTTTTTCTCCATCTGGCTTTGTCTTACATTGCAAAAGACCTAAAATAAAATAATGAAAACTGTCTTAATCTATTGCTACTCAGTTTGTACATTCTTAATAATGAGGGCAGTGTAATTAGGCTGCAGAATGCACAATGAACACAACATTAAGATGTCCTTAACTAACATCTGTGGCTGATGCTTGTCTTATATTGGCAAAAGCCACCAAGATTTTACATGAAAACAGTATTTGTGTCTGACATTGCTTTTACAGAATACAGCGGCTTCATTTTTCACTAGCCACCCGTTAAAAGAAAGCATGAAATTCATAGCAATGAATACTCAGCTCTATTTAAGTCGTATTTAAGGTGCAGATCCTGGTCTCAGCGTCGTTGCTGCTTTGCTGAAAAGTTTTTTCTCTTGTGCCCTTGGTCGTTGGGCTGATGGGATGTGGTGGGCAGAAACTCCTCTCTAAGGGCACTTCTCCTCTTCTGCCACTTGCAGTCCTCTTTCCCACGGCAAACCCCCATGGTCCCCATCCTTCTGCATCTAATACAGCTGCCTGCAAGGAGACCAGCAAGCAACAAGGTGCTTTTCCACTCTGTTACCAGTGTAAGCCAGTGGTTTGATCCTCTGCCCGTGCAGTCCTGAGGAGTGACCTGTGACATATCAGATCTCTTGAACCAGGGGCATCAAAGGTGACTCCGTTTCAACTTGTTCCTGAGACGGTTCAGGACACCTTACCATTAATGCACGCGTAGTGCTGCGAGGACATTGCTGCCACAGAGCTAGCCGTGTCCGACATGCCCCATTCCTCCCTCTTCAACAGCTTCGAGCCACTGGCAGGGGACCGAATGGGGACCTTTTGAAGAGGAGGGACATTTCCCAGGGCAGGTGTGTCAGCCTTGGCATCTTTGGCGAGGGCTCCTATTCCAAAGCAAACTGCTTCAGAGTCGTTCTGAGCTATTTCAGATTAAATTCTTCAAACGTTGGCTGAACTTGGCCCAAACTTCCAAAACTTGGCTTCTTTGAATTTTCACAACGTAATTCTTTCAGCGTGCAAAGTTGCATTTACACAAATGGCATCCGGCCTGAAATGGGAGCTGAAGTGGTACTCGCAGAGCCTTCCTGTGTGGTTAAAAATATAAAGGAAGCAGTTCCCATGATTACAGACTTCTTAAAAAACACCTATGAATAATGCACTTGAGTTTCTGCTAAAAAGCTGCGGCAGCAATGCTGTAACTCGTATGAATGCATGGAACTGAAGGCGTAATTATAATTTTTCCACGTGGCCGGTTGCCACTTCCACAGCTGTGACACTGCTGGGGGTGAGGGGGACCGGAGGCTCTTTCAGCTCTGGGTGCTCTGCTGCCTGCACGGGCTTCATCAGAGCCCGCCCTTGGTTAATCCTAGAAGGGAACAGGCTATCTGGAAAATGCTACTGGTATCTTCCCCCCTTAATTCTCTGGCTTGGCGAAGGGGTCCTAGATCAAAATAAGTGTTGCTCTGTAGGCATCTACTTCCACTGGCTTTTTTGGGTTCCTCCTTTACCACATGGACATCCTGTTAAAGCTGGTGCAGCAAAAGGAGCCAAATTCTTCCTGATTTCTTGGTGTAAACTTGGAAATAAAGGGGAAGCTTCAAAGTTGCTCATTGCACTCATTCAATGTTGTCCTTGCAGCCAAAGTGTGGCCCTGCTCTGCTACCAGTCCCCCGTGGATGGTTCCTCGTCAAACCATCTCAACACTTAATTATTTTTCGTACGGACTTGAGAGGAGGATTAAGCTGTCACTACCCAAAACGCAGATGGAAAAACATCACAGGTTACCGTCTAGTGCAGTAAAACCCAGCACACTTTGGCAGCAGGTCCTGTAGCTGGGGCTTCATGTGTGTGCACATCTGAAATGAAAACTGAGCAAGGGCTCTTTAAAGGGTTTTTGAAATAGTGTTTACAGTGAAAGGTTGCATAGAATAACTACGCGCTCCCCACTCATCTTGTTAACGTAACCCTCCCTGTCAAATCCAAAGTTATTAGCCGACCTGAATCTTCCTGCTGCGCTTACATTACTCATATGATCAGTGATGACTCTGCACAAACAAGAAAATAAACCAGTCCTACAGCTGTACTAATGTATCAGCTCCACTGAAAACACAGAAAAATGCAATCTTTGCAAAAGGGGGAAGGGGAATTGATAGTGCGAGGGATTTTATTGTGGCACATTTGAGAATAGAGCACACAATGGAGAGTGAATAAAGACCTTATAAAAATACTTGGCAGCAACTCCTCTAAATCTTTCAAGGTATGGGTTTCTTATTTTAGTTGATTTACTTGTCTGACAAAGAAGCAATCATCGTTAATCAAAATAACTCACTCCTACTCGGTGTATGAAAGCTGATGTTAGATGAAGGTCATGGAAAAGAGATGATAAACTAGCCTGGGGTGTTTAGTGGTTGGAGTTTATTAGGAAGCCCATTCTAGAGGGGAAACAGATTTTGCAAATGCTGATTATTTTTAAAATGGATTTTTTTAAAAAGTAAGGTTTGTATCTACAGCAGATTCACAGATGTGATGTTCTTAAGTATGCATGAAGGGATGACTCCCTGACTGCTTTTAGTAGCAAGAGGTACTGTATTGAAAAGCATTTGGTATTCTCCTGGAGGCAGGGCGGGAAGTAAAGATTTGGATAAGATATGCAGGAGTTGAGAAGCGATACGGGTCTGTGGGTGCCAAACCGCATTTTCTGGGTAAGCTTCAGGAGACTAAGCCGCTGACGCTTCCGAGAAATTTCTCTCTTGTGCATAATTGAGATTTCTATCTCATGCCCAAGTCCGTTTATATTTAGGTAAGTGTCTTTCCTCATCTTCTGGTGGTGCAATGTCTCATTGCTACGTTCCTCACCCTGCTCAGGCCGCCCTAGCCCATAGAGCGTCCCACCGAGGAGGACGTTGGTAGACACCTTATTCAGCAGTCTGCTGATGGCTGAGCCCCAAATAAGGCAAAGCTGAACAGGCAGAAGCCCAAGAAACCTTCAAAATCCTTATGCTAATGGCTCTTAACAAGTTCCGTGTTTTGCCTTGAAGCTCACTTCTATAGCTCAAATGTTATCTGCATTCTGTCTGGAAGTAAGAGAGCAATATCTAAATTCAACCAAAAGCAACTACCCGAAACAGCGAGGACTGCCAGTGCCTGTAGACAATATCAATTAGTGTTCTGGTGCCAGAATTATCAATAGCTCTCTTGCCACTGGCATTTATTGTTAAGAAACTGAGTTGAGAACTGCGTATTTCACTTGGATAACGTAATGTGTGACCTTAGCAACGATGAAGGGACACTAAGTCCCTTAGAAATTTTATTTAAAACTGAACATTTTGCGACTGAGGTTTATTTTCTATTCCCTGTTCTTCTTGTCCCATGGACACATCTGATGAGTCTATATCTTTTCATTTAAAAGCTTCCATGAGGTATTTGAAATTTCTAAAGGATATGCTTATACATTTTTTGTTTGCATAATCAGTAACACAAACGCTCCTGGGGACTGCAAAGAGTCATGGCAAGCAAACGGAAGATCAACTCCCAAATACTGGGGACCAGCGCAATACTATGAAAGCTGTAAGTTATAATATAAATAGCATACACCTATGTCAGCTCATGAATTGAATTATATTTCCAAGAGATCTCTTGCGGCAGCCTGCTAAAATAATATATTACGTGCTCAGAGGCAGCGTTGGACTGATACAATGAAAGGGGGATAATTAAAGGCTTCTCAAATCCCCAATGTGCCAGCAGCTGCAGGTCCGTTCGGGAAGCGGCTCTGGGACCCACATGCGTCCCTCCCGCAAGGACAGAAACCCATTACATGACACTTGTGGAGAATAAACCTGGAGGGGGAAGAGCTTCTCTGCCCATGATAAATATGTAGAAGTAATCCACTGGGAATAGTGCAAAAAAAGTGGTAGCAGGTGGCGGCACTTCTTTTCACCCCACAGAATACATATTTAGAGGCAAAATGGAGAGGAGGAGCCAATTAGTGGGATTACTGAGCTTCAAGAGGCAGGTGCTTGCATTCCAGCTAGGAAACTGCTGCTCCCTATTAGATGAAATGCAGGTGCTTTGTATACAACAGGGGCTTTGGCCACAAAGTTTGGTTAATTACAGAAGCAGAGGATAAAAAGAGGTAAGACTCAATGGTAGCTTGTTTCTCAATGAACAAAGAACCCATACGGCAGCGTTAAAACTCAATAAAAACTGCGTTTTCAGAGATGAGCAATTATGCGTGTTCACTGTGGAAGTGATAAAGAGGAGGTGATACGTCCTGCGTGGTCTTTTGAATGGTGGGGAATAGGGAGACGGCAATAGCTTGCATCTGCATGATATTGCTTTGGGATGTGAGGAATAAAATGGCATAAAGGTTTTGGCTTTGAACAGAATAATAGAACTATGGCCATACATTCCTACTTAAAATATAGGAAAATGAAGCTGAGAACAAACCTATGGGTTAGCACTAGAGAAGAGGCTAGAATAGAAATCCTTTCGCACGTCTGGATGTAGCTCTTGCTCGATCTGAGCCGTGTGTGTCTTTTCCTGGCTGCAAAACAGATGGTCTTTATCGGCAGAGTACCGGGAGCGAGAGACCCCGCCAGCACGGGGAGGGCTGGAAGGCACCGTGCCCGTCTCCTGCGGGCAGACCAGATTTTGCAGTATTCACCAGCAACCTGTCCTGGATAGTAAAGGAGGGACCTTCACGGAGCTACAAAGCGATGATTAGTTTGTCTTAGTCACAGTTTAGAGCCTTGAAGTCTCTGCTGCAGGGAAGAGGTGGAAAGGCAAGCAGGAGCTGTGCCCAGCGCTGGCAGAGTCGAGGGGAAATTTGGGGAAAATAAGGATCCTGCGTGCTTGGCTTAGCTCCGGCTGTCTGTGCTCTGCTGAGGATGGCAAACCGAGCCAGGGCTAAACAGGATCCCAGCGGCATTTCCAATTACCTTGGGATCAATAAAAAGCGGAAGAGGGGAAATAACTTTGCTGAGGTGTATTTTGGGGCGTTCAGGCCGTGTTTCTGGTTAGTGAGGTGGTAGCGCTGAACATCTTGGAGTGTCTCGGCTGCCTGAACCATTTGCTATCGGCTGTGTGCTGCGCTCGCCCATCGGGTTTGCTGCATCCCGCTTTCGGGTGCGGGAAAGAAAATCCCTTGGTTCTGCAAAGGATGCTTTCAGCAGGCAATCTTCTTCCAAGACAGTAAAGCTCTTGAGACCTCATTAATTGCTGCAAGCGTATCGATAGTATTTTTTTCCTTGCCCTTTTAAAACGTGGTCACTTGCAAGTAAGAAAATGTAGGATTTGTGGTCAAATACAGTTGCAATGTAGAAACAGCAGTTTCCTGGCATATCACAGGACCAGAGTTGAAGTCAATAGTTTTGACATGGTTATAGTATTTATAAGAGATGTGAGATTGAATGGTTACCATGTGTGGATATCATTATTTTTATAGAAAGACTTTTTGTAGTAGTATTTACATACAAACATACAGATGTTAAAGACCCAGGTCCCACGCGCTATTCCAGGTGTTAAAGGCTGACACAGACAACTCGTGGTGAGGGCAGGTTTTGCTACAAGCTGTACACAAGCTTGCAAGGAAGAGAGCAGGGCTTCTGAAGCGAAGGCAAACGTCTGAAGCTTTGGGTGACCCTCTAAAACGGGTGGACTCTTGGGCTCATTATCAACCTACAACCACTCAAGTTATTAAAGGTGAACAGAGCATGGGCACTGAAAAAAGCCGCATTTGTCCTGTCCCTTGGCTTTCTGTGATTGCTGAACAGCGTTTGTAACCTGGAGGAAACAGCAACGTCCCTGAGCAGAAGAACAGGTTGGGAAAAAGCTGCATTAGAAAGAAACCTCCTGGATACATCAAGGACAATAACGGAGCTTTTAAACAACGCTTTGCTCCGTAGGTGTCACAAAAAAGAGGGCAGCCAGAAGGCAGCCTGATTCCTGGCACAGGCTGGTTGGGAAGCGCTTGGTGGTATTGCAGTGTTCAGCTGCCTCGGGTGAAAGAGGTTAGCTGGGAATAAATCCTGGGATAGAAACCTCAGCGTTGTGCTCCTTATCGAAACGAGAGACCTGAGTAATGCCTCTTTAAACAAAACCCCCGAACAAGGGAAGAGCTGGAGGTATTTGTGAATGATCCCAGGCTGAGGAACTGGCTGGAAATTTTTTTGTGGGTTTCTGAGGCTCTCGTAAGAAACTGAACCGAGAGCAGGATCCAGGATGAAGTAGCGCAGAGAGCTGTGAAAGAGCCGTAATTACCTTCTGACAAAGCAATTAAAATTTGACCAGCAAAGGCAGTGGCGGACAGCAGAATGAAGCTTATGGAAGTGGGTAGGGCTCCAAGTGTGAGTTTCATAGTGAATCCAAAGTACCGTGGGGGGAAAAAGGGCCCGAGGCAGAAACCTGGGCAATGTTCAGTGTGAGAGTTACACCCCATGGAGCCACGCTTAACTCCCCAAACACCCAGACAGATAAGGGATTGCCTCCTGCCTATGCCTTTCACTAGGGACTTCGTGATCTTCCCTTCTGGGTTCTCCAGTGCTCCAAACTGATTTAGCTAAAGACTGATCTCTTTTATTATTTTATTTTTCCCCCTGGTACCCTAGTCTTGCTTGCACTTTGGGACAGGAGAAGAGCAGAAAAGCCATCATCCATGAACACGTTCCCTGTCTACAGCTGAGGGCTTTTGAGGATGAGAAGGTCTGCAGAGAAAGGCGGTGTGGGTAGTTACTCAGCCAGGTGTGCTGCTGGGTTATTTTGAAGAACTGGTTTTATATAAATTTCATTACAATGTGAAGGTGGATATTTGGTCTTTTCTACCTGAATTTTGCCATTTGCTGATATTTTAACTAAGCCTTGTTAGAGAAACAGGGCTCTATTTTGCTCTTGTCTCTCAGACCTGACGAGAACAACATAAATGTACGTGCCTGGCTACTTTTTCTTTGTGGCTGAGACCCACTAATCAGATAAACTACGAAAACTAAAAAAACCAAAACCACTTAAGGACTGTCACTGAGTCTGACATGGCATTGTGTGTGAGCATCACGTTTTCTCACATTTGAGAAAACTGGCGCAATAACTTGCAAATCTGGAGGAAATGTACGTGCAGGTTGACTGCACAAATGAATTTAATCATTCGCACAAAATCTGTTTTGCTGCTTCACACTGTAACGACACTGATCTGATTATTTTTCTTTGCTTTAACTGACAAAACGTATCTCTTTGGTGTCTGAATAATTAATGCTATAGAATTCGGCTTTGATCCAGCGCCATGCCAGGAAATGCTGTGCTATCCAATCTGCTGCAAAACAGCATTTTCTAGTGCATTATTTTTATTCTAATGCTGTAATATGGAAAGCCCTGCAGTGCATTGGCTAATGTCCCTGCTTCTGTCTCTTCATCACAGCAGTTGGCTCTTCCCTAACCTGTGAGAGCTACAAATCCCATTAGTTTAAAAGCAACATCAGCCTGAATATCTTCCTGCTTGCAAACTCCAGACTGCGTTTGTCTATTAGATACAGCTACAGAGTCGGGTTGTAATTGGGGTGTTTTAAAACCCGCTGGAGCAGCAAAGGCCCATGAGGTGGGAAGTCAGAGGGAGCTTATGCAGGCTTTGTGCAGCGGGTTTTGCGATGCAACTTCCCATTTAGACTGGAGAGTACCCCAATCTCTGCAGGGAAGCTCGTCACGGCCACTGCTGTCCTGGTGCTCAGAGGACATATCTGCTACGGGGTAGGCTGGTTCACCTGGGAAAAACCTTGGAGGTCACTTTATTACTTCCTCTGAATGATCCATGGACCTGCTGACCAAAAGGGAAATCCTTCTTCCGTTCTCCAGAAGAGGGATCATTAATAATGACGCCAGGCCCCTCTCGTTATTGGGTGGTGATATAGCAAACAGGGAAGGTAATGGGTAATATCACAGAATATAATCACAACAATGAAACAGTGTAATCAATAATATAATCAAACAGATGATTATACGCTAACAGGGAGCGCGTCCCCTCCTTCCCTGTGCAATCTGCAGGAAGGTTTCCTGCGGGTCTCGCTGAGCACACAGCCCTGGAGCCTTTCTGCCAGCGGAGTGGGGCAGGGACTTTTTGGACCCAGCATCTGCCGTGTGCTGTAAATGGATTGAGAAGGGCTTTTTTTTTTTCCTTTTTTGTTTTCTGTTTTCCTCCAGTTTCCTCTTGCATGCTGCAACCCCCGATGCCCTTCCCCTGGGTACAATGCTTGACCAAACGTGCGTTGTCTAGTAGGGTGGAGCATCAAAGCAAGAGCTGGGAACGCTTTTGACTCTTCATCCCCACTTTGCTACCATCTTGCAGAGAGGTCTTGGGCCAACTGCTTAACCCCTTACCGTCTGTTTTTCCACCTGTAAAGCACAGAAAGATTACTGTCCTCGGCCATACGAGTGTTTGCCTTGGGATGAGCAGGGTCGTTATTATACAGCGCTTTCATGATTTGAAGGGCTGCTCTAATCTATCTTTCATCACTTTAAAACAATAATGGCAGAAGGCAATGGCTTAAATAACTCGTCACATCTGGCCAAATATCAGTGAGCATCAACTTGTGCCAGACCTCTCAAAATGCATGGAGGTGAGCACTTCTGTGCTGACTAAAAACCTATCACGTTTTTCTGGTTTTCAGTTCCAAAAAATGCTCGCAGGGCTGGAGGGAAGGCAGGTGGGTGAAGTTGTACTAAGCAATTCTTGGTCCGTTCGGAAAGTCTCCTTGTCATCTAGCAGGTATATTGCTTTGCCTGATAAGCACTGTGGACAGCCTGATTGGACAGGATAAAATGCGGCAAGAGGCAACATTAATCTCCCTTAGCCAAATAAAAATGATGTCTTCCCTGCAGATCTCTCTGTCTTCGCAGAGCTGAGAGGCTGCTGCCAGCAGCGGAGATGTTTGCTTCTTGCAGTCCCAAAGGCTTCAGTCTGGAGACACAGTCTGGATACACCTTGGTATCCCAAATTCCCATGAACTACTTGAATGGCTTATCACCGAGCACTTGTGAAAATCACTGCCCCCTTTGCAACTCTGCTCTTTGGGGCTATGGATAAAGAAATAGTTGAGTGTGAAGTTCACAGACCTGGTCTCCGTTCCTCTGCCGCAGGCAGGAGGAGCTGCATGGAGGACAGTGGGGTAACACCAACATGAGAAGAGGCAGAAATGAGAGGAGGATGAAGGCTTTTGCAAGGCAAACTGTGGTGTATGTTCCTGCAAATCTAAGCCTGTGGGTGATGGATTTGTTGGTACTGAAATGGTCAAAAATCAAAGGGCTTATTTGGTGCGTTCAGCATCCCCACCTCCATTCCCTGCTATTCATCACACTGTGATCAAAATGAGGTGTGCTGTACTGAACAGTTAGAGTCCAGCTTCTAATTCAAATGTTAAAAAAGACATAGGACTTTTAATTAGGAAAATAAAGCTTAATTCTGATAATTAGTGAAAAAAGACATGCTTGAATTTCAATTTTACTTTTTCTCTTAGACTGCTAAGAGCAATGAACAGCTTGCTATTGAATAAATGGACGTACTTTGCTATACTTACTGCATTGTGCTAACAAAATGCTTTCCCTCCCACTGTGTGTTGGCGGTTTCTTGGTTCCTTTTCCATAGACAGGTTATAGAGAGGGTCCTTGGACAGGTTGGCTGTGCTTATTGGCAATGCGTCAAAACTCAAATGCTCCCAAACTCATAGCCGGTAAGCCCGTGAAGTCTGCCGGGACTCAGGAAGGAGGCATGGCCCAACCAAAAATGACCTGGGACCAGGCGGTGGAGCCTGCCCTTACCACCTTGTGCAAACCCTAATGAACAAGATATCCCAACGATTACTTGTGTGAGCAGGATGCATCTGTAGATAAAGCAAACAGGGAATATAATGGGTATTATACATAATAGGTATTATATGTATGGTATAATGGGTAAAACTCCTTTTAATGTTTATTTTCAGAGCCTGATGATGAGTGTGTTGAGAGAACTAATGGGCAATGAGAAAAGAGATTGTTTGCTGTGTTAAATGGCCATCCAAACACCATCTCTGAAATAAAGAAAGGAGAGGGAAGGCAGTGGGGTTTTATTACTGTAAATCTGATGGGTTTTGTAATTCCAGGATAAAAGGAGGAAGACATTAAGCAAGAAACCTAGAGGGACTTTTGGGGAAAAAACCCAAAAAACCACCAAACCAAACTGAGCGTGTTTGGTTTAAGGCCATAAAGCAGAGTAAAGCGGGTGACGGCACTCCCAGGCCACGCACCTTCACACAGGAAGAACAGTGGGGAGCATTAGTGCTAAAAGCCTGCATGGGTGGTCCACTAAACCTCAGAGAAAGGGACGTAAAAGCAAAGTGCACTTCTGGGTCATTTTCTGAGCTAAAAATATGGATAAAATAGAGGTAAACTTCCCAACATCGTTGTGATGACCTAAGGACTTAGACAAGCGCAACCTGTAGGTGCATGCCTGAGGCAGGGTAAGCTGTGAATGCTGATGTCTGGCAAGAAACAGGGAATTTCTACTTAAGCTTTTGATGCTGGTTATGTTAGGGAATAATTTCTGAGTGGAAAACACATTAAAAGCATCTATCTTTCAACAATCCCCCGATGAACCTTGTTCAACTTGAGCTTCTTGGTCTTTTTCTCTCCGGTACTAAAGGGGTCTCTGTTACTACACAGCCTCCACCAATGGCTTTGGCTTCCATCAGAGCTGGCTCAAGGTTTCTGCTCTTGGCTTCCAGTGATTTCAGCATGCGTCTCCTATTTCCTTCTCTTCCATCGTTTCAATACTCAACTAACCCCTATCTTTGTCTCCTATTGAGTATACAGGTGGTGAAGCTTTTCTCATTTTTTCCCATTTGGCACAGGGAAAATATATTTGGTTTAGCGTGCCAACAGTTAATTTTTAAAGGCATTGTTCAGTACAGCAACTTAAAGAAAATCTAAATGAAATGAACTAAGTAAGAATGGGATCTCTTCTGCAGATTTATAGGTGGCAAACTAAAATGTCAGGGGTTCATGTATTCATCTGCCAATGTGTAATGCAATTAGACAAGATAATTGGGCAAACTAAGTTTTTACTGAGGGCTGAAAAATGTATTAACTTTCCTTCATTAGCTTTGGTAGCAGCGGACTGTCACTAGGGGTGAGTGTAAGCTGCAAAACTGAGTCTGGAATTTAGGATCAAGGCAAGAAATTTTCCAATGGGGAACACATATCCAACCCGCTTTCTGAATGCCCCAGGCTCGGCTTACAGGAGAAACAGTATCCTGTTTGCTTTGCTTCACGTGTTGATTGAGGAGGGTTCAATAATTGAAACGGTGCAGGCAGTTGTATGTATGAGCCCGGTAATACCTCTTAATTTAATTGACACTTTACAAAAATCCCTAGGAAGTAAATAATCTGTTCACTTAGGTAGCAGTTTTTACTGTGGTACCTCCAAATCTTTTGTGGCGATGAAACACCACGTTGGAGTATAAACAGCAAGAATGGATTAGAATTAGGAAACCTGAGCTCTGCATATTTTAGGTATCGAGTCTGAAATAGTCATAGTCTATACAGGAAAAAAGCAAAAGTAAACTCTGTAACAGGTAGGTTTAGAATTACTACTGAATTAAAAAGCACGCTTCAATACGTAACGAGAAAGTATTAAATGATGTACTGGCAATTTTGTTAAACTAAAGTAAGGCAATACATTTGATTTAGGCTATCTAAGCTTTCTATTCACCACGTGTATGAAGTCTTGTGGTAGTAATCAACTTGCTATATTCAGAGGAAATTGTTTCTTCATGGTTTAAAGTGGAAAGACTCTTCTAGATAACGATATATTGCATCCAGCAGGACCCTTCTTTAGTACATTCAGCGGCTGGAGAAAGGAGCAAATAGCAAAAAAATTAAGGGAGAAATTGAAGAATAGCAATGGCCTTGAACTGATGTAGGGCCCTAATTCAGCGCTCAAGCGCATGTTTAACTTCTAATCTCTGTCAGGTTTGAGGAAGGGATTTTGAATCCAAAAGTTATTCCACTTTTTCCCAGTTATACCAGTGGGTCTAATGAAAGCTATTAATCCAGGCTTTGTTTCTTATGTCTGTAGACCATTACCTAGATCTGCATTGCTGCTGCCTTGCCCCATCCAACCTGCCAAGGCATGGCAGGGACCTTGGTTATTGATGCTTATTGATAATTGAGGCTTATCAATGCCTTCAGCACAGGCTCTTCTCGAACCTGATTTGCAGCATCAGGAGTAAGATGGACTGGGATCCTTTTTAATGAAGTAACATAAACATACTATTTTTATGTTCTAGCTGAAGGCAGAAGAGAGTTATTTCCCATAGCTGTGGGTTCCTGAGTTAATCAAACAACAGCGTGTAGCATCGTAGCGGGTTTGTTACTGCTATTTAAGCACCACGTAGGAACAGCCACCAATGAGGGGAAGGATGATCTATTGGTACGAGCCCGAATTCCCTCGAGATTTAGCATTTAAGGTACTTACTGCACTATTCCTTCATGTTTCATGTACAGGAAGCTCTTGGATAATTATCAAGTTCAGAGGGAAAAGCACACGAATAGAAAATTTGTGGGTTTTTAAGATGTGCTTAAAGGTGGCTTTTTGTCTGGCGTGAACCATTCTGTTCAGTTAATGGACACGAAGGCAGTTTGCTGCTTCATAAATACAGCCAGAGCCATTTACAGAAACTCAACTAAGTCAATAAAACAAGCAGAAGGATGGGATGTTGTGCCTTCCCCGGGCAGAGCTGGGTTGCCCGGCCGCAGGGGATGCCCACGCAGGTGAGGCACCCGAGGGACGGCACCACTGGGGTGAATTAGGATGGAAATACGGCCCCAGCCCGATGGAAACCCCAGCACCATAGCTCGGGTGACAGAGGAGGAGGACCGCAACAGGGGTTTAGCTGTGATTTATTGGCAGCAAGTGAGTTATGCTTGTCGCCGTTGCTCAGCCACCACGTGCTTTCCTTCTGCTATGGGACTTTTATTCTCCTTCGTATAGGAAATCGGGCGGAGCTGATGAGATCTGCACTTGGGTGTCAAGTGCAGGAGGGATGAGGAACCCAGGGGGTCCCGAGCGACCTTTGGCTGGTGCAGCGGCTCTATCCCGCCTGTGCCAAGGTGGGTGCTGTCCTTGCCATCCCCCTCGTCCCCTCCATGCCCGCTTACAATTAACAACATACCTGCTGGCAAATGCCCTCTCCTTCATTTGGAGCAGAGCTCGTTCGCCCGCCAGCACTTCCCTTTCTCTGCAGCCTTTGCCAACATCACATTAGCGCAGGCAGCTCCGGTGATTATAAAGTGAAGTATAAATGCAAATATAAATCACGGGGCTGAAAAACCAGCATGCGTCAGAGTCCATCCTGGGAAAGCCCATGCTTGGGCATAGCTTTCAGGGCACGAGGGCCTCAGGGGGGTTAACAAAGCATTTGTACTCAATGTATTGGGACCCCCGTCATTATAGATTATGTGTCGGGTAATCTTGAGCACCACTGACAGCACACATTTTGAAGAGGCAGATATCATCAGCTCTTTCTGATTTCTCCCTGAGGATGCAGGAATTTTTTGAAACCACCGCTTTGGTAAAGCTCTCCAGTAGGAATTGGATGATGATGCACAGCACTGCAAAACCTAAAATTTGAATGTGCTAGGTTAATAAATGCCAGCAAGTTACCATAACTCACAAATTAAAGGCCCTAATTTTCACAGTCAGGCTGCAAGATCTAATTAAGGCTGGTGGTGCAATTCAGTGTTTGGAGAGTAACTGCCTTGTTTAATTTATCGATGGATTTTGCTACCTTCATTTTTAAAATGTACTTCCCGTAATTCTTCATAGGTAAGCATGATAAACGGGGTAATGTGAAGGGGACCGCGGGGCGTAAGCAGTCTCTGCAGGACTGAGAACCAAGGCAAGAGCTTGTTTGAGGCCGTGCCGCACCAGCAGCGTTTTTCCTTACCAAACCTCTGTTTAGGGTCCGCGGGTCGCTATACCCAACCGGCGCAGCCCTACAAGCAGGAGCTGACTCTCGTCCTGATCTGCTGCATATTAGCTAGCGCGAATTCATCCCGTGTGCTTGGAGAGCCTAAATAAGGACATGGGGAACTTGAAGGTCTTTGGTTTCAGCTGGGTGATGGGAGGGTGGCTGGGAGCAGGACAAGGGGAGCGAACGAAGGAAGCTAAAGCAAGATGGAGACCTTTTCCTCGGTACCGAGCCCGTCTGCAGGAGAAAGCTTTGCTTCCTCTGGTTTGCATTTGATTTTTTACTTCTCGCTGGTTATTTTCTGGGTAACAGAGGAAGCTGCTGGGTTTATTTTATATCCTTCATCTCTTTAAACAACGTCGAAGACAGCTAGTGCCCACAACGGATGGTTCGCTTTTATAAATCTGAATATTATGAAGTATAATTGGTCCATCGCTGTTATCTTAGGGGCGTGCACCTCAGGCTAGTTCCACTGATATATCTACAGGCCATCGCGTTAAGCCTGGCAGAAGGATTAAACAACCCTCAAGTCAGTTGTCATTTCCCGGGAAATGAGCAGCTCGTCGCAAAGCCCACACTGCGTGAGGCTTTTGGGTGCTCGCGTTTGGCCGGGTTGTTGGGGTATTCTTGTTACACCACAGGCTTCTCCTGGTGCTAGAGAAAAAGCAAAGAAAGAGGTTTATTTATGAAAATTCATGTCGGCTGTTTAGAGAAGCTTCCACCCTGGGAAACTAAGTCTTTGCCTCTCAGCACCTTTGGATACCAGGACTCGTTAGATTGCAGCGTGCTGAGAAACTGTTCTTCGCACGCTTTAAATAACCCAGCTCCTGCCTGGGAGAGCCGAGCCAGCCAGCACGTGCTTGCTCCGCACCGGCTGCTGGTGGTGTGGGCAGGGCGGCTGGTACCCAAACCTGCGCGGAGATAAAAGAGATGTGGCTGTCGGAGTATGGGAGAGGATGCCTTTAGTGATACTATTCTCCTGTAAGATATATAGGACAGAGAGGCTGTGCAAATGGACTCCGACACTCCTGCGTAGCACTCGTGAACTGTAAAAATTTCCGGAACAGTTTTTATTTTGCGTTATCAGCTCTTCTAATCACCTCTCCTACTAGAAAATCACCTGGGAGAGAGAAGCAATGCCACTGCTACAGAAAACTCACCCGAGTTGGCTGGTCAGATTAGAGAGCTGCTTCAGTCCGGGAGGTAGATAACATCTCCCTTATGTTCATCTTTTCAAAGTTATCTCCACAATAAACCTTTTTTTTAGCCTTCAGGTAATCAAATACCAGCTGTTAAGTAAAACCCAAGTATTTTGAGTATGGCCCCTATGAGTGTATTAACTACTTGCTTTTAACTGGTAGACAATTAGTTCCTCATCGCAGAGTGAGGCTCAGGCAGTCCCTTTTTCTGGTATTCAGCGCTGGGCTCAAGCCACCCTCGGTCATTGTCTGCACACACAAATCATCCCGGTATCTCTTGTGCCGGAGCAAACAAGAGCCCTGCAAAGGGAGAAAAAAGCCCAGCTTTGCCAGAACCACCCCCCATGTCACATTGTTCTTTGTCTAAAGATCCATGGGAGCGATGAGCGTGATGAGAAGCATTAGCCGCGAGAGCCTGCGCGGGCAGCGCCTGCTCGAGGGGCTCCTCTGCCTGGCGCGGTGGGACCTGGCTCGTCGTGGGGGGCCAGGTTCCTCTCCTGCAGCCCTCGGCCGATTTTCCTCATAAACCCCGTTTCAAGTGGTTTCCTGCTTTGCTGCTTTTCTCCATTTGGCTGTGCATATGCTGTGAGAGCCGGGGGATGCGTTGCACAGGGTTTCTGTTTGATGGGAGACCCTCGGGCCCTCGTTTTTACTGAAGGAGCTAAATATCTTGCCTGAGATTTTTGAGCACCCACCGCTCCAGATGAAATCAGTGGGAAGCTGCATGCACTTCAAGTTTCAGAGCCCATTTAGCTTTGATTTGCATCTGGTATCTAGGGCAAACGCTGGGAAGTGTCTTATTTCATCCAGTCTCGCCGACGTCTCAGATTTTATCAGAAAGTCTCATGGTATTTGGTGTGTTTTTTTCTTAACGTCCCAGCTTTGACTGTCAATTGATCACGTCAGAACTGAATCATTCAGTTAAAAATAAAAGCCCGTGTCCCCTGAAACGTTGAGTCAAGTCAAGAAAACACAGAAGCTTCAAGAAAAAGGGAAGACAAATCGCAAGAAACTGGAACTTTCTATTGTGGACATCTTGCAAGCGTTCCTCAGGCCAAAAAGCAGAGGCTTTCGGGAGGTCTGGGTTTGGCCGTGCTGCAGGAGAGCAGGCAATGCGGGCTCGTGCAGGGGTTTCTGGATGTTTCCATGTAATTCGGAACTCTGCCTGGTTTTATCGCAGGCAAATGATAAAAACCTTGGGTTTCTAAAAGGTAAATGATGTTTTACCAAAGCAGGGAGAAAGTGGGAGAGTGACCCCAGTCACACCGTCTGTAGCAGACCTGGGAAGAGCTCTCCTGGTCCAGCTCCACCAGGTGATGCTTCCTCCACGTACCTGGTCCGTTCGGGTGCATTGCTCCTTCGGCGAAAGCCTTAAAATGAAGAAATATAGAACATCTGAATGAGCTTAAGCATTTTTCGCTTCAAGCACAGAGCGGCCACCCCGGGATGGGACTCGCTGTGAAACACGGCGAACAGGACAGGTTGGGTGTGAGCGAGAGATGCTCTGGTTGAGCAGTGCATCTTCTGCCGTGGGAGGGCATAACTGAATGGGGGGGTCCCGGCGGTTTGCTAGGGCTGCGGTCAGGCTCAGCGTGGCACCCGAGGCACGTCCCGATCGGCTGCCGCTGCCGGAGCAGAGCATCGTTCATTTTCCATGTTTGCCAGCCTGACGCACAGAATTGAAATGTGCGCTATGGCCGAGGTGTCCCCGTAGGCATTAATCTTGCACGAAGCTCTTGAGGCTGCTCTATCCGCAGCTCCCCCAGCTCCGTTTGTGAGAACCAGCCTGCGGATTAATGTTTCATCAAAGCCGCCCTTCCCATTTTTTTTTAGTTTCCCTCTCTGTGCACACAGCGTCATTTCTCATGTCCCTGGATGGATGGCAGGGAAAAGGCGGCTCTTGGACCACCCCTGGCTCTCTGGTCCCCCGCTCCCGACCGCAATGGGCACTGGGTCCCCGCGTGTTAATGCCATGCATTCGGCAGCGTGCACCGAGGAAAATTCCCTTTCAACACGCAGAGTCAGGGAGGTTTCCCGCATGGACAGCTGCCCTTTCGTCCACAGCCGTGACTGCTGCTTCAGGCAGACGCTTCTAATTACAGAGGCGTAATTGCAGTGCTGCGCTCGGCCATCCCGATGCGGGACCACTGCAGGCAGGGCCCTTCCTCGGAGAAACGCCAGAGTGAATAGCTGGGAATATTTCTTCTTCCCTCTCTCTCCACCCCGACATTCCCCAGGCTCCGCAGATCCTAACTTTCACACACCCAGGGAGGAACAGTCATTGTTATCTCGGGCCCGAGAGCCAAGGAAAGAAATATGAGGACAAAAGAGCAGCTTGTTTTGTTGGGTTTTTCTTGTTTCCCCTCCCCAACTTCATAATTCTTGTGTTACTAAGTCATTCTGTAATTCCAGCCTGCTTTAGGATATCTTTTGCCAGCCACGGATGCCCTGTGGAATTGCCCTTTCTTCTCCATTGTATTTGCCTGCTTTCTTGCAGATAATAGCGCATACAACATCTTGCATCATAACTTGGAAAAACTCCTGCGTGCGGTAGCCGTGCTGTCTGACAAGGGGACACCCAGATGGCACGAGGGAAAACGTCCCATACGAGCCTGTAAGGGTAGAATAGGTGCAATAAAAAGCTTTTCGTTGGTATCGCTGTTGCACAGGTGCCCGGTGTGCAGCTGCTCCTCAGCACGGCATCGCAAACATCACCGCAGCAGAAATAAAGGGGAAAGTTTCATTTCCCGTTAAAACAGGTATATCTAGGCAAGCCTGCGGCCGAACCCCCCAAACTGGGTGAATGAAGTGGAGTGCTGCAGGGTTTCCATTAGGGCCAGCTGAGCTCTGCCTTTGAATTGCTGCCTGCGTTACACGCAGCCGGCTCGGGCAGTGCAGTTTGCTGCAAAGGGAGAATTTGTCACCCTGGCACCCAGCACGCCCCGACACGGCGGGGGGACGTACCGCCGTCTGATCAAAGCAGAGACCAGCAACCAGGAGCTGCAGGAGAAATAGGGGGATGTTTGAGTGTGCGGTGGGGGTATTCTCATCCCCTATTTAATTACAAACGTCTCGACCTCGGTATTTTTTTAGTGTAGCTTTCAGTGTGGACTGGATTTTACCGCCTCATATTTAATTACTATGTAGATTCTGTTTAATTTACAAACACAAATTTAGTGAGGGAATACAACACAACAGAAGAGCATGTGCTTAAAAATAAACTATTTGGGAGGCAAATTTTCTGGCGTAAGGAGAATGAGAAGTATGTGCTTAGTGCCCCTTACAGATACCAGTCATGTAATTCACTTGCAGATCTCAAAGCCTTTGAGAAGCTAAATTAACATTTTTTAAAAGGGAGGAGATTGGCCACAGGACTCTGTGCCAGCTCCTCACCAGCGAAATCAGGCAGGGTTAGCCCTGCAGATCACAGCCTCTCCAGAAAATTTCTCAGAGCCTTCTCGGACGGCGGTGAGGGAAAGTTTATCTTCAAAGAGATGCCAGCGTTGTAGAAATGTTGCAGGATGAGACCTGGATGCCATAGCATCCTGCAGCAATGCGAGTGCCTACACCTGGATTCCTCTGTGCTTCTGGACGGCTGATAAGGCATCCCGCTGGGATTGCCGGGATGCTTTGGGGCAGAAAAGTCCTTCTGAGTCCTGGCTGCAGCATCAAGGCTGTAGGGACTGGAAGCTCATTAGGTAAATGCAAAACGTAACTCAGAAAATTAACTGGCGTCATTGCTTGGGCAGTTCTTCAAAGCTGATTTTGAAAACTAAAGTTTCTGCTGCACTTTTAAAATATCACAGAATCACTATGGTTGGAAAAGACCTGTAAGAGCATCAAGTCCAACCATCAATAGAAGGTGAAGAAACGATTTGAGAAGAATTATGCATTTGTCTCCTCCTTCCTCCCCTTCACCCCCCTAGACTGTTTTCCAAACCTCATCTGGACCCAATCTAAGCGACCGTGGTAGGGAAGAGAGTCACGCTGGCACAGTTTTCCTTAGCGAGCTGCCAGGTGCCCCTCGCCCCTAACTCACGCTGAGGCGCGTTGGCAGGATGCTCGCTGACCTCAGCTCTGCGCTCCATGTCCGCATGCATCCACGCGGTGCGTTAACGCACGCGTGGACGAGCAGGGCTGGGTATCACCCCTTAGCTTGCGCGTGGTGGTCCAGCTCTGCGGATTTAATTCAGGATTGCAGGTCTGTGGCCATAGCAAGTCAGAGCCGTGCTGCTTAACCCCAGAGTGGGTTTTGCCAGCAGGGATGTTATATCTCGTAAGATGCTCTGATGTTTGTTTTGGTAGCGGCCGTCTTCACCTGCAGCCTCGCTCAGCTGTGCCGCACTAGGCGTTTCACCCTCCTGGTCAGAAGACAACCACGGTGACTACAAGCACTGCATTTCTTTCACATTGCATTGATCCCTGGGCAGGCTTTATTTGGTCCTCGATGGATGGCAGGAATGGGAAGTGGCAGGTGCCAGGGCTCTGTTTTCCTCCTCTTGTAATCGTATATTCCAAAATCAGTGATTAGAAGTCATTAGAAGCAACAGATTTCTTATTAACGAAGGCTTTGTGCCAGCACTCGGGGCTTTGCAGTTACATTTCCAGCGCTAATTTGGCTACGAACCTCTCCAGAAGCAAGCCGTCTCCATGCCCTCTTCTGACATTTGCCTCTAGCCCGCTGCTGTATGGGCTCACTTGCGGCACAGTGAGAACCCTGGAAAGTGTTTAATTTAGGAAGAGTTCTCTTTATGTAGCTGTTTATTTCTTGACTTTTATTTATTTTCATCATTAATGGTGCTAGCACAGAAAGAGATGTATTTTTTTTCCCTGAAGCTTTTCTTCTACTTCTGATGCCTCTGGCGTAGCCGGGCTCACGCTCTGCCCACGAGTTTTGGATGTGTTTGTGTGAGGAACGGCTTCCCTCCACAATTTTCTCTAAGGAAAGTGCCAGTCGAGTAGGGAAGTACAAATAAGTACGGGTCAGAGGCAGGACGACTGGGAGATATGAAGAGGTCGCAGGAATAATTTGCTTAATAAGATGTGTCTTCCTACCTACAAGCAGTTAATGTTATGCTTAGTCCCTGAACCGTGAAAGGTTATAAATTACTTGTTTATCTACTTCATTTCTGGATGTTTTCATTCTCTGCATGACATTCAGATGGCTTTTTCTTAATCCTTCTGCTTTTGAGCACTTAATATCTTGTGGCAATGGTTCTAATGAATAATTTGAAAAGTAAATTCAGGGGCTTATTTTCCCCCAGCAGTATCGATTTTGGAACTTCTTTCTTTCGGATAGTATGTTAGTAAATTATATTTTAATTTTTCTCGTAAAAGGCTGCTAAACTTTTGGAGGGCATTTAAAGGGGCATAGAGAGGACCCTTGTCGGGGTTCATCACAGCTGTGAAGGGCTCCAACAAAAGCCCAGGGCTGGGTCATCCCGATCTACGAATCATACCGGCACTGGGCTTTGGAGGGGGCCGTGCATTCCCATACCACTTTTTCTTTTCCAGCGAGGACTTTTCCACAGTGTCTTAGCATCAAAGTAAGCAAAGAGAAGAAATAAAAAGGGGGAGGCTGGAGGACTATGTAAAATTCAGAGAGAAGAGCGGAGAGGGAGGAACATGTGCCCCAAGGCAACGAAACAGGCTCCAGGGAGGGGAGAGGATACAGGGATGTTTCAGCACTTCTTTCCTCTTCGAAATCTTATTTCTCAAAACCCACCCAACAAGTTCAGCGGTTTCACTTGGGAGCGAATACTCTGGTTGAAGGGAAAAAATAAATCATAAAGCTACGCGAGATAGGGGGCAAGGTTGGCAGAGGGGATGGTAAGCCTCTTGGTCAGTCCGCGTCCTGGGAAATCAAGATGAGAAAAAACATGTCTTTGTAGGCTGTCGTGAACTGATTAAATACTGCAGAATCACCTCAAAGCTATTCTAATATTTTAATAGATATATTTTAAGTTTTTAAAGTGCATCTAAACATCATTATGAATGTTCACACCAGGAGCCTGTATAAGCCGTATGATCAACATGGGCATAATGGTATGCAACAGGCGGTTTAATAAAATCAGGTGAGTTTTTCAGTGCTCAGCTATAACAAAAAAGTCATGCAAAAAGAGCCCCTGTATTTCCTAACTCTAAAACTAATGTCAGACATACCAAAGTAACCTATTCACCATCAAACTGAAAAAAGAAACGTAGGCAAAATTTATAACAGAATATTCCATTTTTCCCCAGGTCAGGCTGCGTTGTCCTTGCCTGCATCACCAGAATCAAACCACCTATATTTTCTTGGTTGCTTAGGAGGATACATAAAAATTTACTAAATACATTTTACTGCCACAGCATTTCTAAGCAAAGTTTGCGCGCATGCTGTTGTTAATCCCTCTTGTAAATATTGTGCAAAGTACGAGCAGCTGGAGTGGTCTGGGAGCCGGCTCTAACGAACAGATGTGTATGTCAGAAAAAATCTCTTCTTTTGCTTTTTTTCACCAAAACTTGTTAATTTTTGGCAATTTGCATTTTTTAGCTGCAATTTTGTTATACTCCAAAGGTGTAACCGTGGCCTTCAGAAGGGGAGGTTGGTTTTTTGCCTTTACCTTCCCCTCTCCCTTATGTACCCATCTGTAAAATGGAAACCCATGAATTACCCACTCCAACTGAGTTTCCTTATGGTCTGCGAGACGCTTATACAAAATACACTGGAAAAAAGTTGGCTGTAATTCAGTGGAAAATGAGGTGTAGTTAATACACACAGAGTTTCCAGAGCCCTGAAGAGTTTACATTAGCACAACGTATATAAGGCAACATAATAAGGAAAGAATTTGGCATCTCTGAACTTCTCTCTTCAGGTCTTTATTTGACCGTGGTCTAATTCTAGCTTTACCTAAATAATAAAAACTCTTCTAGTGCTTCAGTAGAGGTAGGCTTAGATCTTATCGCTTTGGTCACAGTCATTGCTGTTCTCCAGGTGATGTTTCGAGGCTGGGGGAGTGCGTGGCAGAGACATGCAACATGCAGAGGCAGCTACTCAGTTCCTCTGTCCTCCCTCAGATGGTTTCCTTCCCCAGTATACTCTCCCGATTAAAATAAATCCAGCACACTGTTCAGTGTCTCATACATCACTGGTTTTGATGCTGACTTTTTCCAGCAAGAAGAAAAGGAAAATATTTAAATCAGTTTGTCATTGTTTGGATGATTTTTCTCTCCAAGCCACCAGTAAAAGCTGGAAATCCCTAAAAAGCAGTGTACCAGTGGTGTTAGTCATTTAGGTCTTAAACCATGTTCCTACTGAGAAACTTTGTTTTTGAGGTGTTAACGTCATTGGGTGGAGATCAGGGGGCTCAGCCTGGGAACAGCCTGTTGACGCATTCATAACAAGAGATTACAAAAAAGAAAATCAAAGCATCTCCCTGATAATCCAGAAACATTTTCTGCAGATCCCTTTGTCCCACCACCGCATGGAAATCATAGTGTGCACCAGGGATCTGCAGAAGTCAAAACCAGGGGATTTTCACTCCTTTCCTTAGATTGTTCTTCTTGAAACTAAAATATACATACCTAGCTATATGGTTGTAAGTATAGAGGTGTATATACAGAATGACAGAATCATTAAGGTTGGAAAAGACCCGTGAGACATCAAGTCCAACACCAACCCAACCCCACCATGCCCACTAAACCATGTCCCGCAGTGCCATGTCTACGTGTTCCTTGAACACCTCCAGTGATGGTGACTCCACCACCTCCCTGGGCAGCCTCTTCCAGTGCTTCACCACTCTCCCAGTAAAGACATTTTTCCTAATATCCAGCCTGAACCTCCCCTGGCGCAACTTACGGCCATTTCCTATCGTTGTATCTATATGCATATACATATATATAACAAACGAGTGTGTCACTTTGGGGCTGTATTTCCCCATGCCCAGCCTGAACTTCACTTTATTTTATTTCATTCCTTTGTTTTTAGCTCTGTCCTCCTCAAATTCTTCATTTCCTCCATGTCTTTGGCACCGGCGTGTTTTCAGCACGTTCAGCCTTGTATGTCGTCTCGCAATGCTGCACGTATTAGGGATCCTTTTTAACCTTTGTTGTAATTGAGTGTTCCAGTAACAGGTCGTTTGGGCTGCTTTTCTCCACCGCGAGGTGAAGGTGAGATTATTCTCGGGTCATTTAAGAACAGGATGATATCTTCCCTGATTTGCAGTGGGAACTTGTTATTATGCAGCTTGAAAACCCACTGGCAGTTTATGCACATACCTCATGCTGCAAACTCATATCTTATTTATTGTCCACCATTTAAATTAAGTCGCATTTACTGTGGCTCCAAGGCATCTTTTCCCCCTCAAATCTCTGTTTCCAATCATTTTCCCCCAGATGTCATTAGTTTGTATTTGCTGGGTTGCATCTCATTTTGTTTTCTGTCTTTTTGGTTAATAACAAAAAACATAAGGGGTCACTTTGAGGCAGTGGAACTAATGGGCAATCATGAATATTAGGGAAGCTTGAAAAATTATTAGGGTGATGAAATCTTTCTCATGCTACATGCTAATGAAAACTCAGCATGTGGCTGTTTCTGAGATAATCCTATTGCTAGACTGATAGAAATACCATTGTGAGGGCTTTCTTCTAAATATACGTCTTCTAAACATATATACATTTAGCTTTCTGTGAAATTTCCTTATTCTGCTTTTGATGAACTCTCATATGAAATATATTAGATGGATGTTTGTAAAATCTTATAAAGCTGCTGTTGCTTGACATTTTATGCATCTTATGGAGTGATAATCTCGAGGAGCCAGCTGAGCTCGCAGACGCTCGGTGTGTTGTACCTCCTGCCCAGAGCCGGGTAACGCCTCCCTGTAGGGCAGTGGCTGTAATGCAAGATGGGGACTTGGTAGCCTGCTGGTCTACAAGAAGCTAAGTATGAAAGGTTTTTAAACAAATCTTGGAAAATGGCCATATTCACGGCCGTATTAAAAAGCAGAATACGGCCTTGCTTTTCCTCTTGCCAGGACACACGGGCAATGCAAGCACAGCTTTGCTGGGATGCCGTAGGGAGGTAACATTTGCTGCATGAGCCTGAGCTACCACCTTGTACGGTTTCCAGCAACCGCTGCACGTTGCAGACACCAAATGTGATCGGGGTTGTTTTGTGGCAATCAGGTGGTTAACAGGTTATCGCTGCTGTGTTCCTCACCAGACTGTCACGAGGTGGCGAGCAGGCAAGCTCTTCAGCTGCAGCAAATCTTGACTCCCGGGACTGCCATGGGCTCCTCGTGTGCAGGGGAGTATGAAATAGAAAACAAGGGAAGAGCTTTTCCCTGCATGACCCCTTCACTGTGCTTTTGGTGACTTTTATTCATTCCATGGGCTGAGTAAAGTTCCAGTCTGGGCTCGGGCTGAAATAAACATCTGTAGTTGAATAACTGCACTAATGCAGTGAACACATAATAAAAAGTGCAGATTGTGTGCTGGGTTTTTTTTTTTGATTCAGTAACAAGCAAAATTCTCTCCCCAGAATGAATGGCAGCTATTCATGTCAATGAGAGGAGAGCCAAGGAGTCAGGACAATTTTACTGACCTTTAATAAGGCTCTCAATCTATTTATAAATTGCCATCGATGTGTGGCTACGCATTCAGCTAAAGAGAGATGGCAATAGTTTAGTTCCAACACTTATTTTTTCTTTAATGCAGTAAAACCATTATGGACTTTGTCACTGGTTTTGCTTCAGTTAGATGCTGATGCTTAACTTTGCTGCACCTTGGTCCCTCGTTATGCCAAGGACGACTGCAGGACTCTTCCTTGGGAATGCCTTCCTCACCAGCACAGGACACACGGATCTCTCCTCCTCCTCCTGAAAAGCCCCCGTTGGCACGTCTGCTCAGAGATCCCCCTTTGCTCCTCACTAATGCTTTCGCCTGTAACATTGTCCTTCAGCTTCACCTTGTCAGATATGGGTTATCCTCCCGTATCTACTGAGTTTAAGTTGCATTTGAGGGACGTTGGCACCCGTGAGGGTGAAGCCCGTGGGATTAGCACCTCTGCGAGCTGCACCAGTGCAGGAGGAATCACAGAATCACTAAGGTTGGAAAAGACCTGTAAGATCATCAAGTCCAACCACCAACCCAACCCCACCATGCCCACTAAACCATGTCCTGCAGTGCCACGGCCACACGTTCCTTGAACCCCTCCAGGGATGGTGACTCCACCACCTCCCTGGGCAGCTTATTCCAGTGCTTCACCGCTCTCTCAGGAAAGACATTTTTCCTGAACCTCCCCTGGCACAACTTGAGGCCATTTCCTCTTGTCCTATCACTTGTCACTTGGGAGAAGAGACCAACACCCCCCTCCCCACAACCCCCTTTCAGGCAGTTGTAGAGAGCGATGAGGTCTCCCCTCAGCCCCCTCTTCTCCAGGCTGAACAACCCCAGCTCCCTCAGCCGCTCCTCATCAGACTTGTGCTCCAGACCCCTCACCAGCTCCGTCGCCCTTCTCTGGACACGCTCCAGCACCTCAATGTCCTTCTTGTAGTGAGGGGCCCAAACCTGAACACAGCATTCGAGGTGCGGCCTCACCAGAGCCGAGTACAGGGGCACGATCCCCTCCCTGCTCCTGCTGGCCACACCATTTCTGATACAGGCCAGGATGGCGTTGGCCTTCTTGGCCACCTGGGCACACTGCTGGCTCATCTTCAGCCGGGTGTCGATCAACACCCCCAGGTCCTTTTCTGCGGGGCAGCTTTCCAGCCACTCATCCCCAAGCCTGTAGCGTTGCATGGGGTTGTTGTGGCCAAAGTGCAGGACCCGGCACTTGGCCTTGTTGAACCTCACAGGAGACAGTGGACAGCCTCGTATGTCGCTGCCTTTCCACCCTCAGGGAGCTGGCAGCTTAAAATAGTCTCTGTTAGTGCTAGCAGATAATTCCTGCTTATTCTCCCAAGAAGAGGTCCCTTGATGCTGATCTGACTCCCTGCCAGGCTAAGGGACCCATCGGTACCTCTCTCCTCTCTCAGCCCTGAATTTGTGCTTGTGCACAGCCACACAGAGGCGAAATTTAGCAAATCCTTCTGAAATAAGCGTTCACAGAACGAGCAGAGCTCCTCGAAAGGTTTAAGGCGAGCTCCCTCACCGTCCCTGCAACGGAGCGCCTTGCTGGCGAGCGGCTGGCGTGGGCCATGCGGATGGCAGAGAGAGCGGCAGCGCGGTGGCTGCGGCTGCTCGCTCCCCCCATGCAGCCGGGCGTCGGGGGGCACCGTGGTCCCCCCTCTCCCGTGCCAACAGCCTTTAACGAGGGGGAGATTCGTGCAGTGCAGGTGTGGGGAGGAGGCTCTGGGGATGGCAGGCAAAGCACACATCTGCGCGTCCTGTCCTCTCCCTACCTGGTGTGTAGGAACCCCTGGGAAGGGCGAGGTGCTCCAGCGTCCTGGCCAGGCAGTACTCACTGCCCAAAAACTGGCGGTCTCTGCGCTTTTACCAGTGTTTTTGGAAACACAGGGCGTGATATTGCCACCCTGAGTTGAGTCCAATGAGGTTCACCAGCAGCAACCCAGCTTTGGCCGATGGCTTTGGTACGCAGCATGAGGAGATGCTTCTGTTGCTGGGAAAGCTCAGGGACGTTCCTGCCCTTCCAGCAAAATCAAACGGGTGTGATAACTGTCCGTACGGCAGCACGTGCAGTTGGTTTAGGTCTGGTTGGGGTTTGGCGGTGGGGGGCTGGCACGTGGCTGGTGTGCCTCAGACCTCCCTCTTGCTGAGGCACCTCTCCGGGAAGTCTGGGTGCTCTGTCTTTCTTAATAAAATAATAATAAAAAAAAAGGGTTTGAAAGAAGGGACCAGAATTTAAGTGTATTTCTAGGCAAAGGGTTTGCCTTTACCCTTGTTTGTCTGCAGTGACATGGGATGGAGGCAGACCTGTGCTCTGCGTTTAAGAGGAATGTGATGAAAAATAATTGAGCTCATCTCACCTCTGGGCGAGCCACTGCAGCGAGTGCGGGTGATGGAAATCTGCAGAGCCAGGCTGGAACCGAACGGTTCAAATCAAATAAATATCTCCCGCATTAGGTAGGAGGAGAAAGGTGGGCAGCTCCTTCCTTATTTATCTTCCTTAGTTGCACAGATGCATTCATCTACAAATGTAGCGTATCGATGTGGTGTTCCCCTGTGCAACCAGATTCCGACTTCACCCGAGGACGTCGGTCTCTCTTCATGGGTCTGTGCAAGGGCTGTGGCGTTTGCTTTCACATACCCCCGGTGCCTCCATCCTCCTGATGACCTTTTGCAAATCCCCACCAAGAGATGTGTTTCGTGCCAGTCTTGTGGCCTCTGAATTTCTCCAGTTTCTGTAAAATCCTGGCAGACTAGATTATTTTTCTGATCTCAACCAGGCAGGGAAGCTGAGGATGCTTTCTACCAGGCATCTGCCTTTCAGATACTTTTTTGTGGCTTTTGATCAAAATCAGTGCTTTCTGAAAAGAACTTTGATCCTTTCTTCCCTATCTTTAAGGGACACACGTGTAATAACAGAGATTAAACATTTTGTTACTAAAAAATGAGAAAAGGCGGCTTTAAAATTCATTTCCCATAATACCATAAAGGGTATCCCGCCAGTCTCTTTGAGTGTCTTAATTTGAGGTGTATCTGCTTTCACTTATGTGAGTAATTTTAGTTAATTATTAATTGCAGTAAGGATTGCTTCTCAGTCTCAACATTGTGGTAAAGTGCTTTAACATGAAATTAGCGGAATAGGACACGCTCATCGCTCGTGTGGGACTTTGATCCATGTATTGTCCCGTCTACAAAACAGTATTTTGGGAGAGTATTTTGGCTGCCTCCTCCCACTGACCCACCTTCAGCCTTGGCCAAGCCCCTCGTCACGGCTCAGTTTAACCTCCCTCCCCTTTCCCTGGCCATCTCTGTGCACACAGGGGTGACATGCGATGTCTCCTTGTGTCTTTGCATGTTGTCCGGCATACGTCCATACACGTACATAAGTAAATTGGCAGTGTACATAGGCTTCTGCCTTCTTGGCTCAGGTCAGCATAAGGTTAAAACCTATTTTCTGAATTGCATATGTTAAAAGTGATTTCACCATTTTGTTTTTATGAAAGAAAAGCTGTGGCTACTTGGATGTGTGTATTTCCCCATGGTTTTTCCAGCGGCACGGTCGCTTGCTGCATGCCAGGCACGCAGCTGGCGACTGGCCTGAGCATCACATTCGCCTGCTGAAGGGCTGAAGTTCACATGATTAACAAGGGTAACTGGGAGTTCTGAGCAGCTTTTACATTCTAAATTACCAATAAAAAAAAAAAAAATTAATCAATAAGATGTCAAAATGTGTCTCTTCAAAATATCCCAATAATATGCCTATTTTGTCCATGCAAAACTGTTGGGTGGATGTAGCGTGGCAGTGCAGGACGGTAACGGTCACCATGGCTGGGGTGGGAGATGATGCTTTAAGAGAGAGCCATTAGTATGTTTTATTGACATTGAGGAAAATCTTTAATTCTAGACTTTGTATAAATAGTTGCCGGGGGCTTTTGGTAATACAATGAGCTGGATTCTCAGAAATCATCGGGTAAAATCTCTGGCTTGTGTTCTGTCTCAGGCACTCACAACGATCAGTTTTGGCCCTAAAAGCTGTGAAGCTGCTGATCCCGTGCCTCCCTGTACGGCAGTTTACTGGATCCAAAGGTCCCAATTTATGCTTATTTTATCTTTTTCATTTTTCACATATATCCACATCCTTTATGACAAGGATCATACACCTATTGAATAATCCCATAGATCAAAACCTCCTCTGATGGAAAGAAAAGCCACCACTGTCTGTTGTACCTTCAACAAACCCTTCTTGGGTCTTTATGTACCAGGGTGTAGTTTGATACATTACAGGGAAGTTTGTGAGGAGGAGATATTTCTGCTTAGCTGCTGAGATAATTTTCTCTGGAATTACATTCCAGGAGGCTTCTCCTGATATTTTACATCACGTGAAGCTAACCTGTGGCATATGTGTCTTACAAATGTGCTCTCTTCATAAAAGCTTCAGAAATGCTCTGAAGCCCGAGACTGCAAGAGCTGCAGCAGAGACCAAATTCATGCTATGTTGTCATAACAACAAACAATGATTTGAAATGCAGATTTTTCATCTTTACTCTTTAGTTGTGATTGAAAGCTGTGGAAAATGGGGGATTTTCTGTACTGAGATTGTGCCTATTAGAATAAGAATGTGATAATGGGAGTTGGTAGGATGTCCAAGGGATAAAGAGTACGATTTATGAAGCATCTAGACCAAGAATTGTATGTGTTTATGGGGTGGCCTCTCCAGCTATTTCTATTCCGCTTGTAAGACTGGTGTCACTGCTGGGGAAGCTCTGGGATCCCTGGAACAAACCGCTTCACTGCAGATAAAACGCAAACTTCCAACCCTCTGATAAAACCAGTGGAAATTATAGAGTCTTTGGCGTTCACTTCAAAACAGGTGTTTTGTCCCTTTGAACAGTTTAATTGAGTTTGCTGTGTTGTTTGCAAATAGCTTTTACTGCTAAAACATGACGTTTTCTTTTTCCAAGGAAGGAGTTGTGTTATTCCCCCACGTCTGTCACTTCATTAGCCATGGCGCTGCTGTTGTGCCGGTGCCGGAGGGCCGGCTCGGCTCCCAGCTCAGCTCATCACTGCTGAACCCATCCAAGGACCCCACGCAGATGTTCTCTGCATCTCCTCCGGGAATGCCCACCTGGAGCCATGCCCCTTCTGTCCTGCCATTGCCAATCCGCAGGGTGCTCGCGAGCAAACCCTCCCTGGGGAAAAAGAACATTTTTACTGCGGTTCAACGCGCGTGTGGCTCAGTCACCAGGTCCTCCAGGACAAATCTCCATTGCCATGGGGGGTCCCGGGCCGCGATCCCCACCCCTCCTCCTTGCTCAGGTGTTTGGGCCATCACAGCAGAGCAAACACTGCCTCAGGGAATGCATTTTCTGGCACTTTCTCTTTTGACCCCGCAAGTCTCTAACGAGCACCAAGGGTTGGGGAATTGCATTTGAACTCAACAGCCAATTTTGAGGAGCGATGTCCCGCTCTGCTCTTTCCACCTCTCGGCTCGCTTTGCGAGTGCTGAGGTGAGCAAAGTGCCAAGCTAAATGCAAAGGGAGAGAAGGACAAGTGGAGGAGGGATGTTTTGGGGAACTTTGCTGCAATGCCAAAGTGCCGGTTTTGAAAACAATGTCTAATGTGGAAAACCCACGTTGCAGGACAGCATGATTTTGCACAAGGATGCTCAAAACCGTGTCTTGGCTTGCTCCTCTGGCTCCGTTAACAGAGCGGTAACACCAGAACAGAGAGCTGTCGGGGGCAGCTTTTACAGCGTGGAAAATAACCTGCGCCAGCACCAAAACGTTGATGCTAGGCACTCAGGATCAAAAAAAACCCCAAAAGATCTTCACCCCATGAACTGGCAGATAAATCACGGGAGAGCATTCTTCTCCTTTAGTCATCCAAATATAATACACAGATCCACGCGGATATTTTGTAGCCCTTCCTCCAGAAGTGGATGAATCCCTTTTCCTAAATCATCCCAGTTTTTGTGCATTTCTTTCCACCTTGTAATACCGGGATGCAGCACAGCAGCCACGGTGGTGCTTGGGGAAGGAGGGGTGAATGTACAGCCCGGTGCTCGGCCACGCTTTCTGTTTTAATATTTTATATTCAGACAACAGAAAAATCACATTCTCCAGGTGAAGTCCAGTCTGTTTTCTCTACCCTTTGGGGCTTGATTCACGCTCCCTTTGTTACTCTTCTTGTTTCTTGATGCCTCAAATGTCAAAAATCATCTTATTTTCCTTGATAGGTTTTGTGATTTCCTTAGTCATCCATATCTGTCCTAGCTCTTTTCTTGTACTCATATTTCTGAGAAGCCAGCCCATTTCCTGAGCTTTGGACAAGGGCTTTTTCTTTTCCTTTTTGTTTCTAATCTTCATTTCCTTCTTCTGTCCCGGTCCATCCTCTTTCCACTCCCTCATTTATGCATTTCCTGTTACGCCAGCACTTTTCTCGGTTTGCCTGGGTAAAATCTAGCAGGTTTGATTTTTCTAAGAGAATAATCATAAAGAAAGTGAATATGCTCAGTATATCAACACAGGCAGGATTTGTTCTGAGGAGTGTAAATATTCTTGAGATCTTAAGAGCCCTTGAAAGAAATCTTTCACCTTTGGAAAAAATGTGCCGATCACATTTGTTCGTGCTCTGCGGAGCGCTGGGCCAAGCGGGAAGAGCACATCAGTAGCCTGCGGTTATTTTCAGACATATACTGCCAGCATCACCTATAGAAACAGCTGTTTGGCAAAAAAAAAAAGATAGGGAAAAAATGGAAGCAAGTCTCAGCTCCAATTATTTCTAGTGACAGGTGCAATCTTCAAAGCTGCAGAGATTTCTGCTTGCTTCAGATAACTCTCTGCTTCAGATGTCGTTCTCTGAACCTCTTTCAACGTTACCTTGCTGGGGAGCGGTGGGACGTTCTGGTGGCTCTGGCCAGCTGGCCGAGGCTCGGGGTCCGGGGCCACCACGGGTGCTGGGGACCTGCAGCCGGCCCTCTGCTTCCCCTGCAACGCTCCACACTCCGTTTGCCCCCCAAGAATGTGACTTCTTAATTTTGCCTAGTCTTATTTAATAGTAATTCGGGAATAAGCAACTCTTATTTAATAGTAATTTGCTGTTTAGGACAACTCACTGCTGTGGCTGCTGCGGCAAGGGCAATGGCTTCATTAAGAGATTTTCTATGCTAAATTATACTTTGCATTTTATTCCGTGTGGTGGAATTTATTCCTTCCTCCCTCCCCTGCAGGGTCACAGTTGCAGCCTCTCTCTTGCCCATCTTTCTTAGCAAATACCAAGGCAACACATTCTTAATATTTCAGCAACATCTATTTCCTCTGTCAACAATCTGATCCCACCGTATTTCCAGGGGCCCCTCGAGCCTCTTTCAATGATCCTTTTTTCTATTCCACACTTGGAAAAAAAAAAAAAAGATATTTGTATTTGTCTTAACCCTTAACGCAATTTCCATTTTCCTCCTCATGCTGTTCACCTCCACCCCACGTACACACACTCCCTTCACCCTGTGCGCCGCTGGCTTCCGCCTCTGATGGGTCAGGGGCTTCTTCCCCCTCTTGATTATTTCTGCACCTCCCCGTTCATGTGCCCTGCACCGTTATAGGTTTATTTATTGCTAGATAACTCCAGGGCATGCAATTATTTCCCTTGCACTGTTTTCTACCCTTCTATGGCCTCAGTTGTTTTCCCCCAGTAACTTCAGCTTAAAGCTCTTGCTGTACCTCTCCCATCAGGAGCAAATTGCCCACCTTGACTAACAACAGCGGCGTTTGGTTTGCTTTACACGAGCTAATGATCAGGTCAGCGGTCCGTGAGTACATGCCGTTGCGTGTTAACTCACGTGAATCAGCGACATGTGGGTATTTCAGAGGCAGGCACAGAAATGGATATGGATGGATAAGGTTGATCAGCCACAGAAGAAGAAAACCTTGGCAGGTTGAAGGTTATGGACTACCAGAGATGCGCTTGTTTAGGCGGCTGCCTTTACAGGCAGGTCTCCATCCAGCCATAAATTTGTATTCATAAAGCAAAATGTCTCCTCACACTAGTGAATAAGACATGCGAACTTCTGCAGCCCTTCCCCGAAGGCTTAAACAGCGCGTGGCGTAGATGGTGCCCTCTGCAATTTTACTCCATCTGTGTTAGGAAAATGGGCATATTTTTCAATGTAATAAATCAACATAAAATCCCAACACAGATAACACAGGTCGAGACATTTTTATTCCTGTTAGTAGATCAAAGTAAATACTAGACGTCCCATTAAGGCTTGCTTTAAACTGAATATGTGTGTTAAAACCCTAACTGTTTTGTTTACAAGTAGGTTGCTAACACATCTTAAACCACATTCCTCTTAATGCAGACAGGATCAGAGAGACAGGGCATTTACAACTGGGTAAGTGCTCCTCTAGCATCTCACCTACCAGGATCAGATCAGCCAGCAGCAGGGAAGCTGCCGGCTTGTCGTCAGATCTGGTAGCAAGAGTTGGGGCAATCTGCAAAGTCACTGCAACGCTGGGATGAGTTATTTTTCTCTTCCTTTTTAATCATTTAATTGTTTCCTGCCTGACTGTGGATGATAACGATAATGACAGCATTTTTAAGGCTGCCTCGGATAGCTAAATCAGTTTAGAATAAGGGAAGTGGATTTATTCTCCTTTTAAGCAGGGGGAGGATGAGGAGTGGGTGGGCCTGCTCGGATCATCCTGGCTTGGAGGGGGATGCAGGAGCAGGTCTGGCGAAGGGCTGAGCGCCTGTGTGCTAGCGACCGGGCACGGCACCTCTTGTAGAACAGCAAATGTCTCCAAAGCCATTAAAACTTTCTCAGAAAAAGAGCAGACAAGCCCCTGTGACCCCCAGCGGTGACTCGAGGATGACCTAAAGCCTGAAATGTCTTTGTAAAGGCCAGAGAATTAGGTTTGCACCTGGGATTTTTTGTAAGAGCTTGAGTGCTTTCCTTCCGCTGCAGCTCAGCAAGTTCTCATTCATAAGAACGATGAGATCTGGTTACCTGCAGCTCTTTCAGCTCCTGTTGTCATGGAGGTTGGGTGAACTGGGTGGAGGGGAGCAGTCACCTTGAAACACCGTTCTTGTTCCGGTGGGGACCTTGAAATTGTGGAAGAAACTCAACCTCTCCTGAAGTTTCCTGACCAACTTAACAGGCAGGAGAAGTTCTTTTACTCTAATAAAGATTCAAATTGTTTCTGTGTTTTGTCAGGGTGAATCTGTGGCTCTTGGGTTTCACCTGTTTCTACCCAAGGTACTTGGTATCTTGAAAAAGCTAGAAAGGAGAGGGGTTGTAGGAGCAAGAACAAGAAGGTCTGGGGCAACGAGGTCATACAAAGGACCTTGTGATGGAGGTTGAACTCTGGACGACTTCACAGCAGTTTGTTATTAAGGATAAAAACCACGCATTGTTATTTTACTTGAACGCGTAGCCTTGTAGCTGCCAGGATGTAATGCCCTTAACGTTAATTCCTGTGGTAACAGGTCGGTGTCATCTGGGAAATGTGCATTAGGAGGGGGATTGTCTGGAGGGGCTCACGCCTCACCTGAATGTACTGTATGGGCAGCAGGAGTTCAAGAAATAGTGCTTGAAAAAACAGCTATTTCCTGATGTGTTCCAGGAATGTATCTGAATTTTGGTGCTTTGTCCTCAAAACGGAATCTGCACTTGATTTACTGCCCGGGATGTGTTTGATCATAGCTTGAAACGCAACATGGCGTGTGGCAGCCATTCCCGGCAGCAAGGGAGCCCAAAGCTGTTTTTCTTTCTCTAGCTCTGTGTTCATAGTCTCTCTTTCAGCATTTTGCCCTTTTCCTTGTAGTTGAGCAACCTCTCTAGAGCTTCCTTAAAGTTCGCAGAAGAGTCCAGGTTAGTAGCTATTAAAACTGGTGGGGTTTTTTTAATCTGAAGCAGCAGAATTGTGCATTTCCTCGTGCCAACCGAGCGAGGCGTTGGGCTAGGCAACCCGCCACAGAGAGAGAAAGCAGCTGGCCCAGAACCCGTGGAGTCCTTCATATTTTCCCTTGAAGTGGAGTGATGTGGAGAGCCATCCGCTGGGATCACAGACTGGCTTTCCACATCTGAAACAGCCAGGATAATCCCAGCTGGATCAAAAACCATGGCCAGAGCCGCAGTACTTCCAGATGCTGGGTGCTGCCGCGGCTAATCTGCTTTTGTGCAATACCTGCCCTTTTAACTCCTTGCTGTGTGCTACATACTAAACACATGGCATTGCATTGGCCGGAGAAGACACACGGTGTTTCCTAATCCATTTCCAGTAGCGCCAGAAATTGCTGAGAGCCACTTCATAGGGAGTCGTGATGAGAATTTTTAATCACCCCTCTTTGCAGCACGAGATATTTTTGGCCTGTATGGCTCTATTATGATGCTAAGTAGTCTAAAAATGGTGCTTTTTTGCTGCTTTCATCATTTTACATCAAATACAGAGTGTATCTCTTTGCTAGCAGATCGTGAATGGGCTATGAAAGTCCTGATGTCATGTGTAACAGCAGAATGCTCTGCAGTTATCTGGGCTTCGAGGAGTATCTCTGGCAGTGCTGATAGGTCTTGGGTTTATGCAATTCAAATAATTTGTTCATCTTCTTATTCTTCCATGAATATTTTCATCCAGCCAGGGAGAAAAATCCTATTTTTAGGCTGTCTTGCTGTCGCAGGGGTAGCTGAGCTGCTAATAGAAAATTCTTTGCAAAGAACTTGGTCTGCGTGAAGCTGGGTGAGCTGCAGGCAGCGCGTGGGGCTCACGCCGCTCACTGGCACGTTTGTATCAGGCAGCCCTTGACACCGAGTTTGGAGGAGACAAGCGTCGATTTGTCTGTCGGTAATTTTGGCAGCATCACAGTTACTTTTAATCAACTATTTAAAGACTTCGCGGCTGGTGGCCAAACTCCTGCCGCAGTTTCAATGGAGCAATTTACTCTTCTGCTTCGCATCATGCCTGGATCTATTGCACGACGGCACGATGTTGTCTGATGCGTTATGGCAGAGCCCTGCTGCGTGGCTCCAGGTCCTGGGGCTGTTAGGCATGTCCCTATATCCACTCGCATTTCTGCACTGGTGCAGAGTTATGCAAATCTTTGGTGAACGTCAGGTTTCTGCGGGGGATGAAGCTCGTGTAGGCAGTATGGAGACAGCAAAGGCCAGAATGTGAGTCACCATCACTGGAGGTGTTAAAAAAACGTGTAGACATGCCACTGCGGGACATGTTTTAGTGGGCATGGTGGTGTTGGGTTGATGGTTGGACTTGATGATCTTGCAGGTCTTTTCCAACCTTAATGATTCTGTGATTCTATGTGTGATTCTCCTTTGATTTCCATTTGGCTCCTCATGAAGATGGTCACCCCACCACAGAGATAAAAGCCGGGAGTAACATGGTTTTATCCATCCCCATCACATGCACACTCAGCGCAAGGATGCGTTTGGGATTGCACTCTCCGGAGCACATGGATTTCAGCAGTGAGCAGTCTGCTTGGCCTCGTAGAGCATCAGCAGACCAGCAGCCATTTGACTGCGTCGGCCATGGAGGAGTTGTTGTAAAAAAGGTGCCAAAACTTCCTCTCCTGTCCGCATTGCTGCGGGCACTCTGCCTTCTCTGCAGCGTACAGAAAACAAGAGGCTGATCTATGTGCTCCTAAATTCCCACTGCCCGCAGAGCTGCTGCTGGCAAAACCACGGGGCCAGTGAATACGTTTTGTTTTAACTTGATGGGCTTTTTTATTATTTTTGTTATAACAACCCTTAATCATCTGGCAGTCTTTAGTTCTCCTCAGTGGGGAGAACAAAAGATATGCAAAGGGGCTCCTAATGGGAAAATATAAGTCAGTTTGACACCGAATTGCCCCTGCTCCTGGAAGATCCCATAGCAAAACCGACTGCTGCAGCTGAAGCAAGCAACAACTGCTTCGCTGTTGTTGCTGGAGTATTTTTTCCCTGCCTTGCCATCAGAGCAATGATGCTGCCCAGGGAGGTGGTAGAGTCACCCTCCCTGGAGGTATTCAAGGAGCGTGTGGATGTGGCATTGTGGGATGTAGCTTGATGGACATGGTGCTGTGTGGTGTTGGGTGGGTTGGTTTTTGGTGTGTTGTGCCTTGTTGTTGTTGTGTGGTGGTTGGCTTGCGTGGGTTGTTTGGGGTTTTTTTTGGTTTTTTTTTGTTTTGTTTTGTGGGTGTTTTTTTTGTTTTTTTGTTTTTTTTTTTTCAGGTTGGACTTGATGATCTTACAGGTCTTTTCCAACCGTAGTGATTCTGTGATTCTGTGATGCACAGCTCCATTAAAAAGCCAGGTTGGGACCCCAAACTGGGGTCTCCCTTCGATCCCCAACTTGGAAAATACTGGCATCAGTGACTTGCCTGATGTTATAGCTAAAAACGCATCATCTTGATGTTGTAAAACCCAGAACCTACGTCTATTACTTCTAGGCTTGTAGTCAGGCTACCTAAGCAATTTCCATCAAGCCCTTAGTGGTAATTTTCCTGAGGTGCGCTCAGCCAGCAGCTGAGATCTCTTTTCAGCTGGAAACTATGGGAGTGTGCTGCAGCTGCTCCCTGGGAGATGGGTTAAAAAAAAGGCTTTTCTCTAAAAGTAGAGAAGTCAGCATGCATTTGGGACTATGCTGTAATCCAGACAACACCTACTGAATGTCCCGACCCAACCCTGGTATTTAAACAACTCGTAGTCCGTCTTAAGGTATATTGGAATCATCTTTACGTTTTTGAGGACCAGCCCTAATTTTTCATTTTGGGGTTGCTACGTTAAGCAAACCGAGTGCAGTTTTCCTGCAGCTGAAAAGCTTAACTTCTTTCAATAAAACAAAAAATGAAGCCCTGTTTCTCTGATCCCGGGCTGTTTGGCAGTGTGCTGGATATCACTGTATTCACAGGAGACACTATTACCAGAAATACAAGCAGGTTATTATAACTCATGCTCAGCCTGGGTTTTGATGGGTCTCTCCAGGATCCACTTCTATTCACTGTTTATTTTCATTAGCGGTTTGGAGGATATAGCAGATGATACAGGTACAGAAGTTGCCAACGATAGAGGGTGGAAGAGGTTGCGTGCGCTCTGGAAGGCAGGATTGCGACTCAGGTTGACCTTGGCTCGTTGCATTGCTGCTCTGCACAAGACGAAGTTCAGCAGGAAGGGTAGCAAAGCCTTTCTCTTAGTAGGGCAAAATCAACTCTGCAAAACGGGGAATAGTGACCTTGGCAGAAGTGTGTGCTAAAAGTATTTGGGCTCCATCACAGGTCACAATAAAAACATGGCTCAGCAATGCAATGCAGTTGCTAGGAGAAAAAGCAAAAGCCATTTTCGGAGGGCAGCAGGAGTGTTGTACGGAAAGTCATTACTCTGTTTGGTTCGTCACAGCATACATCAAGCTCAGCTTTGGGGGAAAATCTGGTGCCTGTCAGGATAGTGGGACACAGGGATGTGCTACCTTTGGATGCTGTAGGGTCTCCGAATGGCTTCATCAGGGCTTGTCCGGGGGTGTGTCCCCCAGTTTCGGGACAGGAGGTGGGACTGGGTAGACTCCTGAGACCTCCCTGCTCCAGCATTTGTGATCATCTGCTCCTCATGTCACCGTGCCACCAAGGCACCCGGCTCACAGCTCAGCAATAAACACATTTGTGCTGTTAGTATTTACAGCCTCGTGTCTAGATAAAAGCAGGTATTTATATACTTGCAGTAAACTAAGATCTTTATCTGTGCAGCTGCTTCTGGTTGCTGTTTAAGCCAGTGAAGAAGGAAGGTTTGGCATTTTCAAGCCTTTAAATGTTTTATTTAGAAAATAAACCTGAAACTCTTTGAATCTCTTTCTGTCTGAGGTGAACGAAATCCTGAGTCGCTCCAGAGTGTTTGAGTTTTGCTGCCCTAAGAAAAAGCATCTTTAAGGTAAACGAGCTTGAGCTTTGCTTTGGCAAAGCTAAGCCCTGACTTTTTTCCCACACTATCAAAACCAGAACCAGCTTATACTTGTTAGTGATAAAACAAAATCAAAACTTCCTCCAAATTTCTGCAGACGGATAGCCTGGTCAGGTCACCTACATTTTTATTAAACTCAAACTCAGGTAACCTAGGTTTTTCAAAACCAAATCCCTCTTAGTCCTTGTCCTAATGCTTGCACCTTCCTTGACACGCCAGCTGCATCACTCGGATACGTGGCGTGAAGACTGGTCCTGCTTGTGCTAAGGCTGAGCGTGCGGATGGCACTGAGCAGATCTCAACGGGTGGTTTCGGGTTGTGGTTGCAGTCCCCTGGGAGCCTTGGAGCTCCTCCGCAGGGTCTTCAGGATTTAAATAAGAAGGATGCCGATGGAAAATTGGGAAGTTCCACAAACTGAAAAATGGTTGCAAGCTTTTGTTTTAGACTCTAAATATATGTTCAGATTTTTAAAAAGATTTATTTAACTGCACTGCTGGCGTATGAAAACAGTAATTTCATGAGGCGGGCAGTGGGCTAGGGCTTCTTTCAGAGTATGACAGCTTTTAATGTGTTTCTTAGCTTTAGCCTGTTAGAGAAGGTCTCATTTCATCATGTCAGGACTGACCCTCTTATTAGCAAGGTCCATCTTTGTTAAATTTCCACTGGAATAAAATAGTATCTGACCCCATAACAGATTCCCTTTCAATGAACTACTGGCAAAGATCCTTGTGAAGGCTGCCTTTGGAATAAATTCTTGGCAGAGCTCTGGGTAATGAGATTTCCATTGAATAAGCTGTTAGCAGAGCACCTTTTAACTCAATTCAGACAGTTAGAGAGGAGCGCCGGGAGCCGGGAGTCTCCAGTTTGGTCTCTGGGCGAGCAGCCGGAGGTCTGTCCTCACTGCGTCTGCAGGATGGGGATATCCTCGCCTCTGCGCTCGAGTTCAAGGCAGGGCTTGGAAATTCCCCAAGAGCCATCAAAATGTTTTATCGGGTGCGATGACATGACTACTGAAGACAAACATTAATTTCCACATGATCTGAACAATGGTTCCAGGTTTACTGTTGCATATGTGAAGTGGGGTGACCTTGGGTAAAAAAATTTTGGGTAACATCTCTATGTAACTTCTTTAAAACTGCTCTTTCCTGTATTTCTGGAGATACTCAGTCTTATTTCCACGTTTGTGTTGTTTCTGAAAAGGTGACAGCAACTGTCCAGTCATTGCAAGCAAAATGTACCTCTTTCTCCTCCCAAATGTCATTTGCCTCTTATTCCAGCTTTCCATCTGAGCTTGGGATTATGAGTGGTCGGCTTTCACGCTACAAATCTTTATAATGGGATTAAGTGGATAAGGACATGTAGAAAATGATTAGTGCTCTCCTGGGAGCCATTAATGGATTGTAAAGGCCCTCACAGAAGTAACATCTACCGAGTTATGTTGCACAGGAAGAAACTTGCAGTTCCTTTAACACTAATTTTAGAGAGGCTGCAGCTCTTTTGGTAATAAATATTGATTCCTCAGAGACCTTCTGAGAATTGTCAAGCATATAGATTTAATCAGAAGTGGGATTCTGGCTGTAGTGAGGATAATACACAGAAAATCACACATTTCATTAACTTTTTTTTTGGATGGAGATAGGCAGGCAAGATGAAAAGCCTCTATTCTTCTGATCCTACTCTGCTCACTGCTCTGCAGGACCAAAAGCAGCATCTTCCAGGCAATACATTTTTGTGAGAAAATGCCCACAAATTCCCTTAGGTGAGGTCCTGAGCACCTTTCCAGCCATGCCGAGACAACCCGTGGGGGCTGCATTGGGGCATTTGCACTCCAGAGCATCGTCTGACGCTGAGGTTTGCAGCAGGTTCAGGGCTCCCCAGTGCACACGCACATACACGTAGGAGTGCGATGGGGAGAAATTGCTCCTCCACAAAGACTTTATTTCACAGAATCACTAAGGTTGGAAAAGACCTGTAAGACCATCAAGTCCAACCACCACCCCAACCCCACCATGCCCACTAAACCATGTCCCGCAGTGCCACGGCCACACGTTCCTTGAACACCTCCAGCGATGGTGACTCCACCACCTCCCTGGGCAGCCTCTTCCAGTGCTTCACCACTCTCCCAGCATAGACATTTTTCCTAATATCCAGCCTAAACCTCCCCTGGCACAACCTGAGGCCATTTCCTCTCGTCCTATCACTTGTCACTGGGGAGAGGAGACCAACACCCCCCTCCCCACAACCCCCTTTCAGGCAGTTGTAGAGAGCGATGAGGTCTCCCCTCAGCCCCCTCTTCTCCAGACTGAACACCCCCAGCTCCCTCAGCCGCTCCTCATCAGACTTGTGCTCCAGACCCCTCACCAGCTCCGTCGCCCTTCTCTGGACACTCTCCAGCACCTCAGTGTCCTTCTTGTAGTAAGGGGCCCAAACCTGAACACAGGATTTGAGGTGCGGTCTCACCAGAGCCGAGTACAGGGGCATGATCACCTCCCTACTGCTGCTTGAGATTTACCTGTCTCCTGTTTGATATTTACCATCTCAAACACTGCAGCGACGAGCTCGTTCTCTGATCGCACCAGCTGTCCTGGTCTGCTGTAGATAAGAGCTGTGGGATTAGCTCCCCCAAAGGGAAACCCTCCTCTTGCTCCGAGGTTTTGGCGTTTCGTACCAGCTGCTCTACAAGCAGCGAGATCTGCGTGCAATCCTGTTTGTCTCGCAGCCAACTGGCGTCCTACTCAGACTTAATATATTTGTGGAGCACGTCAGAAAGCTGTGTCTTTTTTGAGTTATTACCATGCTAGCTGGGAATTACTGCTGCAGTCAGCCAGAGAGACAGGGACCCCCTCTTGCTCCTCATCCTGACGACTTCCGCAGGCTCAGTGTTGTGTGTGTTTTGTATAGAGTTACTGTGTGGAGCTACTGTCATCTTCTGAAGGGAAGTCTGATTATTCCAATGGCATTCGAATATCATCAGTTTACCCTTTTTAAACAAAGCAAACTGTCTGCTTTACAGTGAAGAATGGATGCATCCATCCAATAACCACACCCATACTTTGATGAAGAATTAACTAGTTTAAAAGTCTGAAAAGCTTCCTTATTGGAAACAGTAAACGCAAGTGCAAGGCTTGAGAAGAGCAAAGATGGCTAATGGTGAACAGATAACAATATGTATCATCTCTCCAGGCTGGGTCCCTGATGATGAAAGTAGCTGCTCCTTGGGGAAATTCTGGGCTGTAGGATAACATGGCTAGCAGCCAAGGTAGTCCTTGCTTCGTCAAATGCTTCCTAATGAAGTTCTGGCTACTAATGTGTCTTCCTGGGTTAAAGTTCTTCTACGAGATAACCAATTAATGTGAGTCATCTTGAGGTAGAGGCATGAGGTCGGTTTGATTTGAAATCGGGTATCATCCAGCTCATTGGAAGTGGCTGGTTTGTGGCTGAGGCATAGTGAAGGCTTTGGATCCTTTTTTAATTGATCCTTAAGCTGTACGGGCTGCCCTATTCTCCAATGCACCGATTAAGGGTGATTAGAGAATTAGCTGAAAAAAAAGATAGAACAGGATGTCATTGCCATGCAGAGATATTCCTGTGTTCCTCGGTTCCAGGCTCTAATCCTCAGAATGACTCATCCCCTTTAATTTTGTTCATAAAGCTACTGACATTGCGTTGCTATTTACCCAGATGAATCTGTCCATGGCAGCAGCGTTCAGCTGCTCATCTGCCCTGTGCTCCTTTGGAGTGCAGCAGAGAAAGTCATCCTTCTCCATCCGTCAGCTGGGCCCAAGCAGGAGAAGGTCCCCTCCTTTGGTGAACCTTGGGCTGAGCTTTTTGGGAAGCATCATGGCAAAGCCGGCGGATGAAACTCATGCTTGAAAATAAAGGCATGCTGGAGCTGAGGAGCTTAAGGACCGGGGGAGATGACAGCAAGTGTGTCCACCTGCCTGTCGTGCAAAAAACAAGTTCATCCACTTATGATCAAAGGATCTAAAAAGGTCATGGGAAAAAGGGGGGTTGAATTCAGGCCATAACCTGATGGCCTTTGGGCACCCCTGCCTTAAACCCCTCCTCCGAAGGGCCCTGGAAATGACAGGGATGTTTAATAAATGGAGATCTCTCTAGCCTTGAGGGTTGATGGCTGAAGGTGACCTTGCTCAGATGTGAACATGCTGTTCTTGGGAGCTCACATCTTGAACCCCAAGATGGTTTGGGGTCTTTTTGTCTCTTGTGGGCATACTGAGCCTTTCCAATGGGACACTGCTAATTCTTTTGTCTGCTGGGCTCTTTATGACCCGTTAGATTAGAAAATGTTCGGGGCCAGGTCTGTCATCTCCTTTGGTATACAAAGTGCAGCAGGAACTGGATCTTGGCGGTGCTTCCTGGGCACAACCATAATAAATGTGATTAATATGTAAGGGTATAACACGACTTCTATTAAATTTGTGAGTGAACGAGGTGGTTTGGAAGGAGCGATTCAAACATCACATGGCTTCACAACAAGCCCGAATGCCAGGAGTGCTCTCTGCTCTGTAGCAGCAACCCCTGCAGTGCTGGCAGCTGCAGCACAGCAGCACACAGCTCGTGTCGACAAGCCCATCCTTGGTTCCCTAGTATCCTACTGCATGAAAAAAACACCTCACCACATGTTAGGAGAATTTGTCTGAGTGCAATTTTCTCTAAACACCTATTTTTCTACCAGGCCAATTGCACCTATTTTCTAATACGCAGCTGTGACACCGTAATGACTTGTAAAGCGCCGTTCTGGGTACCTTCCTATCTACATGAAAGCAGTCATGGCATCTAACCACTCCGCTCTGCTTCATCCTTCCCTGACCTAAACTACTCACAACATCCTGCTTTTATCAAGCAAGAGAACCTCGCAGCAACTCGGTGTTTAAGTCGGACGGTGTTAGTCCATTAGCAACTGCCCGAAGGCTGAGCTCTGCCTTCCAGAGCAGCTGATCCCTCTGATCGGTCATTTTTATTAGTTTGAGATTTGACTTGGGAGACTCATGAGCACAAAGACGGACTTTTTTTCCTTGGGTTGAACATGTGGATGGAATTTAAAGCAGGTGAGGAAGGAAGCTATAAAAGACCTCGCTGTTATTCACCTTTATTGGGCAACACGTGTGATGTAAAAGGGAGAGGAGGAAAATGCATCACTGGTAATTGAGACAAGCTGCATGGAGAGAGAAACCCACAGAGGCCAACAGAGATTCACAGACTCACCTGGATTCAAAAAGCACATTAAAAACCAGCAGAGGAACAAAATTAAAAACAGTGAAACGGAGGGGAGGGATTTACACATCTCTGCTTAGAAAGTTTGTGTGAAAGAAAGATATTCTGGACAAATGAGTATGATGTCTGGTATGTTTAACAGTAGTTTCATAGAGTATCACAGAATCACTAAGGTTGGAAAAGACCTGGAAGATCAAGTCCAACCACCAACCCAACCCCACCATGCCCACTAAACCATGTCCCACAGTGCCATGGCCACACGTTCCTTGAACCCCTCCAGGGATGGTGACTCCACCACCTCCCTGGGCAGCCTCTTCCAGTGTCTCACCACTCTCTCAGGAAAGACATTTTTCCTAATATCCAGCCTGAACCTCCCCTGGCGCAACTTGAGGCCATTTCCTCTCGTCCTATCACTTGTCACTTGGGAGAAGAGACCAACACCCCCCTCCCCACAACCCCCTTTCAGGCAGTTGTAGAGAGCGATAAGGTCTCCCCTCAGCCCCCTCTTCTCCAGACGGAACACCCCCAGCTCCCTCAGCCGCTCCTCATCAGACTTGTGCTCCAGACCCCTCACCAGCTCCGTCGCCCTTCTCTGGACACTCTCCAGCACCTCAATGTCCTTCTTGTAGTGAGGGGCCCAAACCTGAACACAGCATTCGTGGTGCAGCCTCACCAGCGCTGAGTACAGGGGCACGATCACCTCCCTACTGCTGCTGGCCACACCATTTCTGATACAGGCCAGGATGCTAGTTCATGGATCCTGTCTGTGCTGCAGAAGATAGCCTCGTAGATTCACCAAGTGAGTGACTAAGGAAATGACAACACTCAATAACTGAAGAGCTAGCTCTGAAAATCCTACTTATGCTTCCTCCCCCTTCCAGTTCAGCCCCTAGAAGAAGAGGGAACATGTCAGCTTCTCTGTAGCCCCGGAGACCAGCTCAGACTGGGACAATCTTCTCTTTCTGGGCTTGGGTGCCCACTAGCAAAGCCCCCCATTTATCTTTTTTTTTTTCCCATGGATGGGAGTGAACACGTGTGGCTCAAGCCAGACAAGAGCGAGGTGTTAATGCAGCGCCTGTGTGCAAAACCCTTCTGCACGGGCTGGGTGTGCAACCGAGGAGGAAGGTGGAGAGCAATGTTGTTTTCCCTTTATCTTCAACTCCTCTTGCTCTCCCCTTCCCTCATTGAAATCTTCTGCTGAAGGAGATGCGGAGGCAGTTTGAGGGAGGTGGGGAGAGGTGGTTTTTAATAATACACCTATTGAAGGCTGTGCGTGTTCTGCCTAATCCTTTGTTTGCCCTTGTTCTGTATCAACTCGGGGAACACAAGCTATCAGTTTAATTAATGGCAAATAGGTAGTGGGAACAAGGAGCAGTCGTACAGAGCGCTGCCAGAGCTTCCCCTCTCTCGCTCTGATCCGATCACCCCTGACTGTCACTCCAGGCTGGAGCTGTATTGTGAACTGTGGAGAAGGCATCGGGAGACAATAAAATGTAGGGCTGCTATTTGATGTGGCTTTTAGTTTCCACTGCAAAGCTGTTTGCACTGGGAATTTGTAACTTGGGCATGGTTGGGTATCTCAGTGGTGTGGCACGTGTGGACATTTGTGATCATTCCCTTCCGCAGGAGTGTTTTATTTTGCAGGATATACCCCAGGACTATATTGCTATAACAAAAGCAATGATACCTTGGAGCCAAGCGAGATACAGAAGCAGTTCAGAATTTCTCTTTATGGACCCCTAATCTTGGAGTGGAGGGGAAAAGCAGGAGAAGGGGGAGATTAACCCATGCAGAGTGCACTGCTCCTTCTGCCACCTTGATGGGTTATTTACCCATTTACAGAGAGGGGTATTGGATACAATTTTCCTGAGAAAAGGAACTTTTAAAGTCTAGTCTGTGGTGTTTGGTTTTGATAATCATTCTTTAGCCTATATCCAGAGTGTCCACCACCATAATATCTCAGCAGCTTTAGCCCAAGGTATGACACAGATCATCAGAGTGTAGCCTTTAACTAGCCCGTTGCAGCAAGCGGGTTGTTTCTCAGCATTGATTCCCAGCAAAATTGTTTTCTCTTGGTGTAGGTTTGTGATTCCAGCTGTCCTTGCAGTAGGCAATAACCTAGGTCAAAAGAAGTCATTGCCTCATGATGAACGATCTGCTTTCTCACCAGAAAATGACTTGTAAATCTCTTCTAAGTCCAGTTTTCTCCTTTTAATTGATCCTATAGTTTAAGATCGCTTTGTAATGAAACTTGTTAGGACTTTCGTTCATAATGATCTTTTTTTATAAAACAAAGAAAGAAACTCCTATGCTGTGTAACCACAATGACTTAATTGCCTCTTAGCACTTATTGACTCTGTGGACCACGGGAGAATCAATCTAATGGGGCAAAACAAAGCTCAAACAATGCCCCTAAATGTTTGTGCATTAGATCTCACCTCCGGAGTTGTTACTGTTCTCCCAAGTAGATAATTTGGCCAATTACATGTTTCTAGATACGTGCTGCACTTGCACAAAAAGCACGTGTGAAAATTGCCGATTACAGTAGGCTCACACAGTTGAAGAAGGGTTTGTATCAAGAAAATCCCACTCTCGTTCAGAAACTGTTCAAATACCATTAAAGACAGCAGACAATTAGTGCTCTGACTCCGAGTTGTTTGGGCGTAACAGGATAATTCCCGGTTGCCAACAGAAGTTGGCAATTTCTGCTCGGTTTCAAGGCTAACTTTCAGCATCTCTGTGTTCGGTGCAGCACGACTTTTCTCTCTGAGTAATGAGGGATGATGTACTGGATGTCATGTCTAAGTCTTGATGAGATCTAAGGTGAACTTTCAATAAATGAAATATTTTTCAATAGCACACAGCTACATGCAAAACCAAATAGACAAACCAACCCTGGTTTTGCTGCCTGCAAGCTCTTGACTCCCAGAACGTCAGTCCCCCAGCAAAATTATTTCCACTATGCAGTAGTAAGTTTAGTTGCTGCTTAGATATCCAGGAATGTTAATAAATGATGTTAAAGATGATCCGCCCTGGGGTGGATGTCCCTCTTGGAGGCACCCAAGAGTGACATTTTATTCCTTATAAACAGCGTGTCTTCAGCATCTGGCCATTGGTTTTTGGTATCTCCTTCTTCCTGTGAAAGTCCTTATATTCCAGTCACTTCTTGGTCTTCCTGGCATAAACTGAACAGATTAAATTATTTACGTCTGGGTGACTCTTGAGTAAGATTTGCAGGATCAGGCCTCAAATATCCTGTCTCTTCCTTTCCAACATATCTGTACTGGGGCAATATGTGCGTGCGATATTGTGGGTGGGTTAACGGGGTGGCTAATTAAAAGAAAGACATCAATGTACTGTATACATGTCGAAGGATCAATCTCTTCCTCTGCGTGCTTGTACATACAGACTAGGTGCGTTACAATAAATCAATGCATTGAATTCCTACAGAGCTGCTGGAGGTATCTCAGGACTGCAGGGATAAAGCAGAGGTTTTTATCGCTCTTTCATCAGTAAACATTGCAAATGATCGATTAGACAGTGAAATGTTCAGGACAGCTTTTGATTATCAGGTCTTCAGCTTCTTAAGCCTCTCTGAACTGAGCTGGAGCTGCCGGGGCCCTCCAGAGCATCTCTTCCCTTGCCAGTGCCGCAGGACCAAGGGCGTTCATCCCTCCTACGAAACGGCTCGTCCCTTCAGCCCCGGCTGCGCTGAGGGTGCGAGGTTTCTCTCATTCCATCGAATCTCAGGCACGCTGCAATTATCGAAATTAAACAACTTGAAAATATCTCGGCAAACAGCACTGATTTGGAATTAATCACAATTTTAATTTGACAGAAAGGAGCCCGCTCGCTCGCTGTGATTTCTCCTCTCCCCACCCACGCACGGAGCCTGCTGCAGGGTGTCTGGGGGAAATGAGACGTACAGCCCGCGCTGGCTGGTAAAAGCCTATTTAAGTGATCAGCCACAGACTTGGTTGGAATATTAGGCAGTAAAACAGGTTTTCTAGAAAATGAGATTGCCCCCGGCACTGGTAAATCCATTCAAAGATTTAAGGAAGTCGGGAGGATATGGGGACATTTGGGAGGCAATAGGTATTTTTCTTTCTTAATAATTCATATACTGAAAGACTATAAATTAAGTAGTTTTCAAACACAGGAGCCGATCCTGCTCTTGTCCTCGTTTTGTACTTGTTTCAGTCCCATTTATTTCATTGGGTTTAACCCTGAGAGAGAAAGGTTAGCCATAATTTCTGAAATAACATTAAAATCCAAGCACCTTCCATGGTTTCTGGTAGGGTCCATGTACATGGGAAGCGACCGGCCCCGCTCCATCAAAAACCTGATGTTTTAATGGGGGGGGGGAAAGCAAATGAATGTTTTGCCTAGGCCAGGCGATGATGAGGACGATGCTTTTGGCCTTGGACATCTCTCGGAAAGGATCCCCCGTCCCGGCGGTGCATTTGAAAGCCCTGGGATAGATCTCTGTCCAGGCTGGCCGGTTCAAGGAAACGCTGCTGTCTCTGAATGAAGCAAGACGGGAGATCTGTGCAATGTGTGGGTTTAGTAAATTAAGCGTTACAAACGCTGCCACCGCCCATCCCCCCTCGCATATGTTCCCACTTTCCCCAGTATTAAAAACCAAATACTCTGCAAAGCAAAACTGTCTTGAATCTCATCGCCTCATCCACCGCTTTATAAAGAAGGAGAAATCGTATGGGTTGTATATACCAACAGTTCAGTGCTGGTCCTGGCTGTACAGAATAGGACCCTCATAAAAGAGATTATGCATGCTCATGCCTAGTCCTTGCTAGATTAGCTTTTAAATATTTCTGTTTTCCAAGAGGAAGAAACAAATAAATGAAGTATTCTTCCCTGGGGCTGCAACAACTGTTGGGAGGATTGTTGATTACTGTTGGCTGTGTTGCTGGAGAAGGCGGCTGTGATTAAATATTCGGTGTGGGGCTTGAAGAGACGAACCCCAGCAGAGGCAGAGGACACAGCGGTGTTGTCCTCGCAGCCCTCAGGTGGTAGCGGGAGGTGAGTCTCTGGGAAATGCAGGACAGAATGCTTTCTCCAGAATTGGCCAGCAGGAGCAGGGAGGGGATCGTGCCCCTGGACTCGGCGCTGGTGAGGCCGCACCTCGAATCCTGTCTTCAGTTTTGGACCCCTCATGACAAGAAGGTCATTGAGGTGCTGGAGCGTGTCCAGAGAAGGGCGACGGAGCTGGTGAGGGGTCTGGAGCACGAGTCTGATGAGGAGCGGCTGAGGGAGCTGGGGGTGTTCAGTCTGGAGAAGAGGGGGCTGAGGGGAGACCTCATCGCTCTCTACAACTGCCTGAAAGGGGGTTGTGGGGAGGGGGGTGTTGGTCTCTTCTCCCATGTAACTAGCGATAGAACGAGAGGAAATGGCCTCAAGTTGCGCCAGGGGAGGTTCAGGCTGGATATTAGGAAAAATGTCTTTACTGGGAGAGTGGTGAAGCACTGGAAGAGGCTGCCCAGGGAGGTGGTGGAGTCACCATCCCTGGAGGTGTTCAAGGAACATGTGGCCGTGGCACTGCGGGACATGGTTTAGTGGGCTTGGTGGGGTTGGGTTGGTGGTTGGACTTGATGGTCTTCCAGGTCTTTTCCAACCTTAATGATTCTGTGGTTTTCCAACGGTGCCGAGCCAGGGCTTCACTCAGGGAGGAGAGTGATCGGCGTGTGGGTGGCAGGAGTAGAGCAAAGGAGTAGGGACTGACCTCTTTGGGTATCAGGCTGGAAACAGGAGGAGGTGTAAAAGGCAGCCCAGGCTGTGCTGAATCCTTGTGTAGGGGAAAAAGTAGTTGCATTCAGGCGTTACCCCCGCCTCGCCCTCCATTACCCTCCTGTAATTCAGGAGGAGCTTTGCTGGCTTCAGCAGAGAGCGGACTTGGCATCCCTAACGCTTCAAGGGAGGATTGATGCTGGGACAAAACTGGCAGAGCACATGGCCTGACTTTTGGGAAGTGCTGAAGGTAACTCTGGCTTCAACCGAAATCCGTGGGAGCTGCAGGTGTTTGCATCACCGGGGCCGACAGAGTAAGAAATAGAGCCTCGCCGTGCTGCCTGCCTTCCAGGAATATTAAAAGGCTGCTGTTAAGCAAACTGGTACGGTGTCGTCTTCAGGGTGCGTGCCAAGTTTCAGCCTGGTGCAATCTGAAAAGTGAAGAGAGAGAACCTGGGAAATTGAGATGCATAATGGAAGCACTGACAGATGCTTAACTGCAATATTTTCAGGCCCTGATGGCAGGATAATTTTGTATATCTGACTTTATTTTTAGAGTTTGATTGATAGTCGCAAGGAGAGGAGAGCTTGAATCTTTGTTCCAAAGGAGTCTGCAGGACCAGGTTTCCTGTTGTGCCACGTTACAGTTACTTTCAACATGATTCTTGTTTCTGATTAAAATAATTCAATGTGTTTCCGCAGCTGGCAGGAGGTTGAAGCAGTTTGTGCAATGCGAAACGCAATAAATGTTTCTGAAGGCAGGAAAAAATATTTAGCAAATCTAAACTAGAGTCAAGTCCCATCTCTCTTAATTTGACTAAACAAGGCGGTAGATAAGGCTTTTGCTTTTGCAAAGCAGGAATTTCAATTACTCGCAGGAAGTTTTCAAATTAAGAAGAAGGAGGCTAACAATGAAAATCATTTCCTTAGGTTTCAAGTTCTGCAATGTGATGAGCCAGGATTTAGAAGTGATTAATGTGATAAGCGACTCCGTAGTCCTTGCCAATCCCTGTGCACTCCAGCTATTTATGGCAACAAGTGCTGGGGGAGCAGGATGCCATCCTCTCCCAGCAGCTGACTGCTACTGCTCTGGTGCCTTGTGTTGCGTGAATGAATTGTTGGTCCCCATTAGGATTTCAGTGAGAGTCTATGCAAGCAGAGGGAAATTTTAAAGAAAAAAAAAAAAGACTGCAGGAGAAAACATCAGCCTGTGAAAGCAGGTCTTACCTCCTGCAAACCCGCTGCTCTGCACAGGCAAGTGTATGGAGCGACCATGGGGCTGCTTAGGCAGATCCGTCTTGGGGATGGGACGATGGGAAGACAAATGCAAGAAGCCTAGAGGCAGGATAATACTGGGGTAATCTTTTATTTTTCCTCTAGCAACCATGCTTTCAGATGTCTCATCATTCCTGATGCTTTTCTCTGGGTTGTCCCAATTTCCTTACGGCTTTCCTAACGTGCAGTGGCAGAAGTGGGTGCCACTGTTCGAGCCAAGGTCTCCTGCGAGCGAAGCAGGGTACTTACCTGCAGCTGTGTATCTAAAAGCAGATTTGTTGACTTTTTTTGATACCACCGGACCTAAGGAGCCACCTCAGCCTGTGGCATGACCCAGACACAAGAGGAAGGCAGCCAACAGCCTAACGCCCTCTCAGCGCTGCGAGGAGGTGCCATCTCCAGATGTGCCAGCACCTCCAGAGCCTCCTGGCCTCACCTGGATGTCTCGGACACTTTGATCTTTCCAGGGAAAAACCAAAGGCATAAGATGTCAGAGGCGACTGCGGCACCAACCTCCTTTCATTAGCGCAAGCTCAGCATGGGGAAAGCTGCTGATCCCACAGAGCCTCTGTGGAGGCTTGATCCAAGCCTAGATCCAACCAGGGAGCTCATATTGTGAGTTTTTTGGCCTGCGACTACATTAATAAAGAGGCTAAAATAAGCCTCAAATATTGTTCCAAGAAGCTAAACGTGAGCCATCCTATTTAAGAAAAAAAAACCTTTAAAAACAAAATCGGTATTTAAGTTGAAATGGAAACGGGGCTATTACACAAAAGCTACAGTGATGGGATATTTGAGGAATGTGGATTGTTAGATCCAAAAGCCTGGGTTAGTCTGCGCTGTGTTCCTCTGGCCGCTCTCAGCAGCTTTTCGGAGGGATGCGGTGGTGCGAAGGGACGAAAGCAGGCGGGAGGCCGGGGGAACCAGCAGCCCCCCTCCACCCTCTTTATTGATGGCTCCATCAAAATCAGCAGGAGGTCATTTTTAGGCATAACGCTTGTGCACAAAACCCAAGGATGGAAAGATCATGGCCAAATTTAATAAAGCTACTAGCATTTTCAGAGTTGTTTTATTTATTTTCTATTATGTTTTTTATCACCCTCTTATTAGGCAGCAGCTATTCTGTGGCCGCCTTCAATCTCTTTCCATCAGGCGGCTGCATTGATAATCAATTTTTTGCAGCACAGATCTTTTCCGGGTTTGAATTATTTGGATTTTATTAAATAAATGTGCATTTGTGTAGAATGGAAACTTTGCTCCTTATCGGGATCATCTGTCTTGGTGAAATGACTTGTAACAGCTGTTCCGTGAAGGAAAATCTGATAGAAACACTGGGACTAGATATCAACACAAACATTAGTCACCATGGAAACAAAAGTTACTGCGAGATGGCTCCAAAAGCCGTGTTTCTATATGTTTCTTATCCTAACTAAATATTCCCATGGGATTTTGCCAGCCACTTCATTTAAAGCCATCTAGGAAATGTTGTTCTGCTTGCATGCATACAAATCACTCCGGAGCGGCACCTCAGGTTCGGGTACCGCAGAACTCCGCTGTTAAAATCGCGGGGGTTATTGATTTATCCCGGCTCCCGGAGGCTGGGGAGGGACAAAACACCATTTTCAGATATAAAAGGGCAAAATTGAGTTTAGGTACTTGTGGCTGCCAGTTTAACCCAGTTCCGGACTGGGATGCTAGCTCCGCATCCCAGCCCTGCGGGTGCTGCCGCGAGCGTGGTGGGAATGCTCAGGGCTGCTCCGCCAGTGCCGGGCTGTAATCTGGATAATCGGGGGGCTTTGCTCTTCCATCCGCCAGTCCTGTGACTTCTCCCTGCCTTTAAAAAATACATCGGTGAAGGAAGAAGCTTCATCCCCCACCAGAAGGGCTGCAATTAAAAAGCAGTTTCTCTGCCGAGAGAGGAGCTGCATCTTTAGATAACCCTGAAATAAATAGATAACACTGAAATAAATACAATTGCTGGGCTAAGACTGGCAGGGACGAGCCAGCAAGGACCTAACAGTGACGTTCGCCAAGGTACAGAAATAACCGCTGCGGGGCAAACGTGGGGGAACAACTTGCTCAGCCGGAGGTGGTGTCACGGCTCAGGGTGTCGTGCAGCATCCGTACACGGCCCTAGAACCTCCCTGCCAAGGAGCTGCTCTTCCTTTGCTTTCCCGGGCCTTCAGTCTCCTTTTTACAGGAGTTTTAAGAAAATCTACAGTCGCCATAGCAACCGCCGGCTCCGTGGCACGTGTGGCTTCCCGCCGCGCACGCAGGGACCTTCAAACGGGGTGCGGGGCTCAGCACCCTAATACCGCCTGGGGCGCTGCCTGCTCTCACCGCCCCGAGCCTTGCAAACCGGCCAGCCCAGCCGGCGGGGATGCACTCAACTGGCGTTGTCTCCCCGCGGTTATCGATGTGGCAGAGGTTTTGGGGTCCACGTGGCGCTGAGATGCGAGTTCTCACCGCCCATGCCCTTTATGCACCAAACCCCCGTCCTCGCGCTGTTGCTATCCTTCCCCGTTGGGCTGTCTTGGGCGAGGCGGGGGAATCATTATTAATTGTTTCAGCATCCGCTCTGTGGACGCCCCTGCATCCTGATCTTGTGATGCAGGCCACTCAAAGGCCACCTTCCGCCTGACCGTGCTGCTTCTGCAGTCAGCCGGCCCCCGACGCCGCTGCAAAGGGCTTTTTACACAGCATTTCCAAAGGTGTTTCGTAGCCCGACTCGCCCGGCACCATCGCTGAGCAAGGCGGGTGGGTTTGTCGCGGGGTTTTGCACAGTTTCCGTCAACGTAATGCCGGAGCATTTTGCAAACTCCTGCTGAATTCCTCCTGGCGATGCCCGGCGGAGCTGGGAACACGTCGTAGCAGAGAAAGGGGTCGGGTATGCCGTGTACACACGTCTTATCTCTCCAGTGACTGACAGCTGCTGGCAAAACGCGTTTGGTTGGGGGCTTTTGGTTTGAAAAGTCCCCACTGCCCTACTTCAGAAAACAGCCACGTCTAATTGAGTGAGCCACCGGGCGCAACAGTTTGTCAATCAAGAAGAAGGTAAAATCTAAATCTATTTTTTTTTAACAGCTCCTCTCCATAGAAATCTTGCTCCTAGCTATAGTAAAGATCTATTTTAAAGGAACGGAGCAGAAAAAGCCAAGAGCAGAAACCGAGGTGGCAGGCTCCCTTCAGAGACTGGCTGCTCCCGTCTCTGTGGTGGTCCGAGATCATTTTGATAATGGTGATGGGCCGACTCTTACCCGCCCGGGAAGCCCTGCGTGCCAGAGGTCTCATTGACCCAACCGGCACAGGCGGATGCTGAAGCTCAGAGAAACTTGTTGCCCAAGTTCAGTGTCGCAGGTGCCAGGGGTTAAGAAAATTAACTGTAGTTAGGGAAAATTTGGGACAACATTGAGAAAAGCGTGCATTAAAGGGTTTTTTTTTGTGTCATGCAAAAGTGCAATTTCTTTTTTCGTGGGAAATTTAAGCATTGTATTTTCTACCCTCCCGTATCTTTCTTCTTAATTGTTTCATCATTCATTAACTTTACCCAAAACCCCCTTTTTAACTTAACGCCTCCTCCCCACACGCTTGATGGAAATCCGTTGATCGCCCACACTAGTCAGCGGCACTTGAGCTAACAGACAAACCCGAGAAGGAAGATAATCCCGGGCTGTCTGAATAGCCGGTTCCTGCTAAATCTGTCAAGATTTGGGTATCTAATTCACTTCGACTCCTCCTCCTCTTTGCAGATCCCAGCCTGGTTGCTCCCAGTAAATCTATCCCACGCCAGACTGAGCCGTGTTGGCAGGCACCGGGCTCAGCAGAATAAATTATCTTGGCTTGTCAGCTCATTCCCCCCGACTCTTTGCAGGGATTTCATTATTATCGGGGAGAGGGGGCTGTTGTGCTTGTGTAACCATGTCGGGTTTGGCCTCGGTGATTATGTCATTATACCCATAGCAAACATTTTGAATAAATATTAAATAATCCTACAAAGTCAGACCTTGTTAGCACTGGCAGCAGAAGGCGAGCGGCTCCGACGCCGGGAATTGAGAGCGCGGGAGGGGGAGGATCATGCCATTCAGCCCTTCTAAGGAGCGATTCACGATGTGCGAGCCGAGGGAGATGCCTCCTGCATAACTAAATGGGTTCACTGTGCCATTAGGATTCACGAGGCTGCGGGGAGTCGCCCGGACCCCGCAGCGGGGACACCCCGTCAATCTCCCCTCCGACTTGCAGCAGCGGCGGGGTGGGACGGGCTGAGAGCAAGCCCCTGCTTTGCCTTCCCTTTGCATTTACCAGCCCTTGGGACCCCCAAAGACCTTCCTTTTCAAAACAAAGAAACAAAAACTGCGAGGATAATAATAATTGGAATATTATTATTATCAAGGATAATGATAATTAGAAAAAAATGGGGTCTTGTTCATTTACCTCCCTTTTCTTTTGAGTTTGTGTTCAATCCCCAGAGGCCAGCTCGGCAAAGCACCACGGTGCCTGTTTCAGCGCATCCCTAAGGGCACGCGCCTGCAGTAAGCTCTGAGGTACGACCTCGGGTAATGAGAAGGGGGTGAGAAACATCGCTGGTAGATCGGGATAGAAGAAAACACCATGAGATAAGGGAATTGCTTCCAAGAAGATGGTTTCGTGGTCGTGGCATGGCCACGCGGGTGCTGGGGACCCCCACGATGTGGTGGTTGTGCCGGGGGAGCGAGGTTGCAGGGGCTGTGAGCTACCGAGTGTTTAATCTGGGGTTTTATAAGGCACGACGGATTCAGGCTGGACAGTAGGCAGCTCCCCCAAATCCAGCATAATTGGCTCTTTAATCTGCTCTAGAGATTCCTGAGCTGGACACCGACGCTATCTCCTCCTTTTGATGAGAGTGGTACAAAAAGCAAAAGACAGAGAAAAAAAAAAGGCACATGATGTGAATTTATTTGCATCTCCCAACAATAATCCAGTCATTCTGCCCGGCAAATGCGTATCCTGCTTAATGCCCCTTTATGCAGGTTTTTTTGTGACGCCCAAGAGTTTATTTATTTATCTGTTTTGCAGAGGTGGAAAACGAGAGGCAGAAAACGCCTTTCCAATATATATTTTTTTTTTTAATCTTATGATGGTGTATTTTGTGAGCAGTGCCTTGGCTGAGCCCCCCAGCAGGTGGGGAAATGCCGGCTCCCCGAGCCCCAGCTGTGCCGCTGCAGAGAGCCACCGGAGCCAGTCCCGAGGCCTTGCAAAGCAATTGCATTTCCTACCGAAATAAATGGTTCTTGTCAGAGCTGAGCGCTTCTATCCTGCCTTTATCGCCTGGTTTTGCCCGTTCCGGCTCAGAACCGCACATGCAACGGCCATCGATGCCGGTCCTGGTCAGGGTCTGAGCCCCGGCTCTTCGACACCCCGAATTTGGGTATTTACTAAACGTAACTAAAGCCAGGTAACAGTCAAGACTTTGGCTCCCTACTCAGAAGTCTCGGAGTCCCAGGTGGAAAACTGCACCGTAATGTTTTTCCTCTTTGGTATAAATTACATCTGGAAAACGCAGGATTGTTAGGATTTTGAAATAGTTGCCTTATTTCAACTTCGCTTGCTAGAAACGATGCTGTTGCACAGAGTAATTACATAATAAATTTGTTAGAGGAATATAAAGCCATAAAAGCAGTGGTAATGGTTTGCAATTTAATAGCTGAATTGTAAATGAATTTTCCTACAGCAACTTTAATGTAGCAGGCTGCTACAATTAAGAGAACATTCTTTGGGGTGCCTTTAATTTTTTGTTGTTGTTGTGAAGTTCAGTGTCATTAATTCTCTCGTTTAAAGAAGCCGTATAGTTAACCACTTCAAGCTGTAAAAGACAACTTTGACTTCCTTTGCAACCAACAGAATATTGTCCTGGATAAGGTGGTTTTAGCCCATTTAGCACTTAAATTTTCTTATAGTAGCTACCGTGGCGTTGCACCATGTGCTGAGCTTACGACCTTGCTGAATTCCTCCTGGCGATGCCCGGCGGAGCTGGGAACACGTCGTAGCAGAGAAACGGTGGGTGTTGTGGGTGTTGGTCTCTTCTCCCAAGTGACAAGTGACAGGACAAGAGGAGATGGCCTCAAGTTGCACCAGGGGAGGTTCAGGCTGGATATTAGGAAAAATGTCTTTCCTGAGAGAGCGGTGAAGCACTGGAAGAGGCTGCCCAGGGAAGTGGTGGAGTCACCATCCCTGGAGGGGTTCAAGGAACGTGTGGCCGTGGCACTGCGGGACATGGTTTAGTGGGCATGGTGGGGTTGGTTGATGGTTGGATTTGATGATCTTACAGGTCTTTTCCAACCTTAGTGATTCTGTGATTCTGTGACTTTCATCTCCTTTCCCTGCTCACCCATCTCGCTCCCGTGATGTGTGGTATCTTCTCCCATGGTGGAGGAAAGCAAAGAGGACTGAGCCACGTTGTCTGGCTCAGGCGGCAGAGACACCCTGCTCGTGGCATTTACCTTATCTTTTTTATTTATTTGTTTGAGAAAAGAAGATGTAAATGGAGGTATGCGGGTGTCGCAGCACTGCGTGTGCCCCCCCAGCCTCAGAGCTCTCTGCGCAGAGCGGGTCCCCATTTTTGCTCCCGCTGCAAGGGTGCTCTGTCCAGCGATGGAGCCCCGTTATTCCCCCTTGCATGAGATTATCCCCCTCTGCAGTGCCGATTTCTTGCTCTTCCGACCCTCTGGATCTCAAATGCCATTCAAAAGCAGCTCGACCTCCCTCAGAAACAGTTTTGTTTGAGCAGGTGCCCCCAGCCGCGGGCACACTGACCCTTCCCGTGGCGTTTTCAGCAACAGGGTTCCCAGTGCTGCTTTCTCTTGGTTTGTCTCAAGTTCCTCTTCTGCTTCTCATGTTCGCCTAATTACAGCTTTCCATTTTGATACCAGCCTCACCTCGATGGCCTGCGTTTGAAGGCAACGCCGTGAAATACCGTATCCGATTTGCTTGCAAGCAACATTGGGGCAATTTAAATTTTTGGTAATTATTGATGGCATGTAATTACATTGCCAATAACACCTGCTATTTCTATAGAGGAGCAGGGAACTATTGCAGTGCGGTGTGTTGCAAATGCAAATTGACACGGGTAACCCTAATCTGACTACGGTGGGTGATAATTAAAAGACACAGTCGTATGTAAGGGCCAGGGATGCTGATGGAGACCTGACACTACTCCAAGGGCCAGCTCTGAATTCCCTCCTCCCGGCGGTGAATCCAGTTTTAGGGGAATGCAGAAGATAGTACATGTCCTAATGCAATTTTCTCTCTTGTGCATCCTTATTGCTGTAACTTGAGCTTCAATTTCAGGGTTTTTTTGTTCATCAGCCCTTAATAGTTGGTAATTTGCTTGTGCTCCACTCCGTGGGTGCAATGTGTAGAGCCCTGCTCCACTTCCAGCAGGGATTTGACCTTGCAGTTATTTCTCCATAATCATAAAAAATCCACTCCCTCATTGCCTTTTAGACGGAGGCAGGCGATAGAGAAAAATAATTTAGCAAAGATTGGTCTAAAAGCGTGCTCTCGACGTGCCCCCTCCCCTTCCTTGGAAGCCTGGGAGTGCAGCAGTGCTGTTTGCAGACTTTTGCAGGGATCTGCTCCTGGATGCTGGACACGGCCGGAGCGCTGGGATGTGCCAGTTGTCCGGGCATCCCTCAGTCTGCTCCCACGTGGCCAAGTGACCCGAGCGGCTGATTCCTGCCTCACCCCGCTCACTTATTCGGGTGGAAGGTAGCTGGGAGATGACCGCAGCCTTGCTGTGCCCAAGGGTTGGGAGAATAGGTTGGAAATGATCCTCTGCCTCCTTCCAACCCTCAAAAAATACACTTTATCTGGCACCTTGCAACTGGGGGTGTTCAGTCTGGAGAAGAGGAGGCTGAGGGGAGACCTCATCGCTCTCTACAACTGCCTGAAAGGGGGTTGTGGGGAGGTGGGTGTTGGTCTCTTCTCCCAAGTGACAAGTGACAGGACGAGAGGAAATGGCCTCAGGTTGTGCCAGGGGAGGTTTAGACTGGATATTAGGAAAAATGTCTTTACTGGGAGAGTGGTGAAGCACTGGAATAAGCTGCCCAGGGAGGTGGTGGAGTCACCATCACTGGAGGGGTTCAGGGAACGTGTGGCCGTGGCACTGCAGGACATGGTTTAGTGGGCATGGTGGGGTTGGGGTGGTGGTTGGACTTGATGGTCTTACAGGTCTTTTCTAACCTTAGTGATTCTGTGACTCTGTGAAAAACCTCTCCAAAGTCCAGTGTGCAGCCCGTGCTAGCTCAAGCAGGGGCAGCCTGCGCTTTGCTGTGAGGTCTGTGGGGCACAGATGACTTGTAGGGTGCTACGTGACCAAGCAAAACCGGGGTCCCCTATTGCGGGAAGTCCCACCCATCTCTCCCAAAAAAACCAGCCCCAAGGTATCTTTGGAGCAGAGGGGTGAGCTGGGAGCAGTGCTGCCCTGCACAGCGAGCTCCTGCCGCTGCCTTTGAGGGATGGGAAGGTATTAAGCGGTCTGGTGAGCAGGGAGGTGATTCCTGCTCCGGAACCACTGCTGTCCCGCCAGGAATCTGCTGGAGGAGGCAGCACCATTGTGTGCAGCAGTGGGTGCCGCTTTCCGGAGCGTTTATAGATGCAAATGGGGAGCAGGGGAGGGGAATGGAAAATGTAAGAATCCATTGTAAACCCTAAAGGCACTGCGAGTGCTGAAATCCGAGCTCCCGAGTGAAAGCTGGAGTCCATGGTAATGGACTTCAGGCAGTAAAAAAGCTTGGCTGAGGATGTTTCTGATGAACTTTAAATCCCCGACTCTATTTCAAATATCCCGTACGAACACACCCCGTGCGAGGTTGTGCTGTTTAGTGGCTACACTGCAACGTTCTCAATTTTTCTTGGAGAATTGCAGAAACGTTTTGATCTTTCACCCCTCCACCCCAATGCTTGTTCTTGACCTTGGCATTTGCCGCCTGCCATCTCATCTCTCTTACGTGACCGAACTTGTCACACGTCCCCGTTTGTGTTTGCTGGGGATGGAGGTAATTTCTGTAAGCCTGGGACAGTGTTTGTACAGCACCCAGCACCGGAGCGCCTCGGCCATTTTGTCTAAGGAGTGCTTCCACAATATAAATATTTAAGTATAATAAACAATTATGATCAAGTTTCTTGGGTGACTGCACACAGCAAGTGAATTTAAAATTCATTTCCCACGGGTATTCAGGCTTCAAATTCACGTCTGTGAATGTTCATGCTAATAAAACTCCATTGCACAGGAAGACAACACAAGAGAGATGCAAATATGACAAGGGCAAATTTACTTAAGAGTTCAAATGAATATTCACTGATTTTTTATTATTTTTAAGTATTCATGCCTATTTGTTATAAAAAGATTATTTTAGCTTTACTCTCCAAGCTTGGTGAAGCCTGTATTTCTGAGATAATACATATTTCCTTGTACTAATGGAAAGTTTTGCTACTAGCATGTAAGGAGTACGTATTTTAAACGTACTTCATCTCCAGAAGAAGTCTCTACTAAAGCCACATGAGTTATCACCACCCTGATTAACAGCTATATTTCAACACGTCTTGCAGTTGAAGGCTGGGATTTTCCCAGGAAGCCTAAGGGACATAGGAGCCTCCGCTCCCACTGAAATGCAGGGGGGGTCAGAAGCAAATTCCCTTACGCTCCTTTATAAACCCCACTTTGTAACTCGGTCCAGCTCCACATCCTCGCGGAACTAAACCCATCCGAGGAGGGTTTCTGTGCTATTTCGGTGGCTTGCTGCCGAGCTCCCTGGTTCTTCCCCCTCTTTAAAGCTGCAGATTTTGGATCCAGATCCTTACACCACGATTTTCCTCTGATTTTCTTGGCTCATGTTTCATCTAGCGCCGCCCTCAGTTACGAGGATGCCGGAGATGCTTTCTCTTCGCACAAGCTAAGCTCACGTTTGGAAGGACCTGGGGGTCACCCCATCTCCTTTTTGCCTGAGGCAGAGGTAGCTCTATTTTGACATCTTCATTCGATTTCTGTCCTAGAATTGAAAGAGATGCAAATTAGCAATAATGAATATTTTCATTAAAAGTGCCTAGACATTTTATCTGCGAACAGGATAATGACGCCGCTGCTTTCTGTAGAATAGGCTGAAGTCGGCCTGGGCCACTTTATTTCTTTCGTCAGAAAAGATAATGTTTATTTTTAAAAAAAATGTAATTTAATGTAAGTGAAATTAGGGTAATTGCTAATTATGTAACTGCAAATGAGGCAGATCTTTATCTTGAGGCGAGTTGGTCCGGTGCAGATTAGGAACCATTAGTTTTAACGGGGTGTCATCAGAAGGCAAGAAAATCAGCCAAAGAGTCCGAAGTCATTTCTGGTGCTTGCCCGGACCTTTTGGCTAGCGAGGGGCGCGCGGGCTGGAGCATCGCCCCCTCTCACTGCAGGTCTGGCCTAACATTTAGTCTAGGAACACGAATGTGGATGTTACAAAAGGTACGGTGGTTTTTTAACCTCATCCCCTTGTCTTGCGCCGTGACGGGGCGAGCTCCCCACCTACCAGCCCTGTATTTCCCACGCCTCAGCTCGCAATATCTCCATCAGGTTTGAGGTCCCAGATTTTTCCAAGCTTAGTGTCCAGCCCTGGGCCTCTGGCAGTACGACGCTCAACGCCCAACAAAACTTCATCCCAAGGTTTACGACGGGGAGAGGTTTTATTTTTCTATGTGCACTGGGAGGAAGTTAATAATACAAAACCTGCCCTAGAGCCAAGTACCGCGTTATAAAGTCACTAATTTTATAGGATAAACATATTACCCTCGTACAAGCTACAGTACGTGGGTACTGGAAAAATTAAATGCACTTGAATAGCTTTGTAGATCTGTATCTCTGTATCCATAAAACCTACTGACAGTGAGCAAACACAAGAGCTTGGCAGTTGTCCTGCTCTGTTTAATTGCCATTGAGAGGTTTTATCTGTACCAGCTTCTTAAAATCCCTCTGCCAACAGTCCTGCCAGCTTGGTGATTGGAGTCTTGTCCTGAAGACCTTTGGGGTGACGAACGTGCTGGTACCCCCAGAACCTCCTGCATGCACCGCAGCTTAACACCACGTTTAGATTTTTCTAAGGGATCCATCCAGCTATGCTTTTTTCCAAGTAGCATTTATTTAGCATTTTGCCTCCTTATTTTTTTGGACAGTCCTACAGATCTGCCCTGGCTTTCTCTGAGACTGCTCATAGCGTTCCCTCTCCGATGAGGACATCAGCTTTCCCTTGGATCCCTCTTGCTCCACCAAGTCTTCATCTGAAGGCATCTCCCCCTGCTCTGGTGCACCAGACTTGGGGAAAACTTCCCCACTTTCACGAAAAGCTATTAATATCAATAATATTAGTATTAATATATTAATAACTCTCACCTGAGTGAGCTGAAGGGTCTGGAGAGTCTGGGGATCCCCCCGGACACGGGCTGTCCTGCGGATGGGGAGTGCTCGGCGGGAGGTGATGCTGCAGAGACGGGAGGTGGGTGGGATGGGTGCTGCCCCAGGGAGAAAGGAGAAAATGCAGGAATAATGGGAATCATTTTAGATCATTTTAACTGTCATATATCAGAAGCAAAGTAAAATGCCGAAGCGAGTTGATAGCACCTCCATTTGATCTCTGCCATGAACTGACTTAGAGCCAGAATTTTTCAAAGGCTGCTAATCGCCTCGGTATTGATTTTATACTACGACACTTTATCACGCTTGTGTGTTTGGTGTGGGGCTTTTTTTGTTGGTTTTATTTATCTATTTATTTTAAAGGAACCTATGTCAGAAACTAAATGGACTTTATTAGAAGCAGCATACCCCCTGCCCTTGCGTGCCTGGGTGCTATATTAGGGTAAATCAACCTCCAGCAGATTTAATTAAAAACTCCTCTTCAGACAAAACACGTGTGCTAGTGCACTACCCAAAAAGCGGGGGGTTGTTACCATCTTTTGGTTTTGTACGCTGCACTAAAGTAGAAAATAGGCTGAGCCATTTTGAGTCAAGAGAGCACAAACAGCCATGCCCCCATGCTTCCAGCTTCGCCATCCCTGGTTTTTAACCCTAACCTCTCCACCTCTGCCTCATTAATACCAGAGCACTACAAAAACAGCCCCTCGCGTGAGGATTAGCACTCCTCCCGAGGGCGGCACTGTGCGGGAGTACCAATAACTACAGTTCTTTAGGCAAGAGATGAAGGAATTGTTCCTTATTTCACTGGGAAGGCTTGCTGTGTTTGATGGGTTGCAGTAGGTGCCCTTTTCTGCTGGGTCACAGCACCCCTTCACACCCATCTGTGCCTCGGTTTCCCCACCCTGTGAAATGAGGTCTGCAGTATTTTCCTGCCTAACCAAAGAAATAAGGTACCTGATTATTATCTGATTAAGGTTAAGGTACCTCCTTATTAAGGTACTTTATTATCTGATATAAATGTACCTCTCTCAAGCACAGAATTACAGAATCACAGACTGACAGGGGTTGAAAGGGACCTCTGGAGATCATCTAGTCCAACCCCCCGCCAGAGCAGGTTCACCCAGAGCAGGTTGCACAGGAATGCGTCCAGGCGAGTTTTGAATATCTCCAGAGGAGACTCCACCACCTCTCTGGGCAGCCTGTTCCAGTGCTCTGCCACCCTCAAAGGAAGGAAGTTCCTCCTCATGTTCAGATGGAACTTCCTATGACCAAGTTTGTGCCCGTCACCTCTCGTCCTGTCACTGGGCACCACTGAAATAAGACTGTCCCCACCCTCCTGGCACCCATCCCTTCAGTATTTATAAGCATTGATAAGATCCCCCCTCAGTCTTCTCTTCTCCAGACTAAAAAGCCCCAAGTCCCTCAGCCTTTCCTCATGAGAAAGATGTTCCAGCCCCCTAATCATCTTCGTAGCCCTTTGCTGTACCCTCTCCAGCAGCTCCCTGTCCTTCTTGAACCGGGGAGCCCAGAACTGGACACAGTCCTCCAGATGCAGCCTCAGCAGGGCAGAGTGGAGAGGGAGGATAACCTCCCTCGACCTGATAGCCACGCTCTTCTGGATGCACCCCAGGATGCCGTTGGCCTTCTTGGCCCCAAGGGCACATTGCTGGCTCATGGTCACCCTGTTGTCCCCCAGGACCCCCAGGTGCCTTTCCACAGAGCTGCTCTCCAGCAGCTCAGCCCCTCACCTGCACTGATGCACGGGGTTATTCCTCCCCGGGTGCAGTACCCTACACTTGCCTTTGTTGAATTTCATAAGGTTCCTCTGCCCAACTCTCCAGCGTGTCCAGGTCGTGCAGAATGACAGCGCAGCCTTCCGCTGTGTCTGTCACTTCTCCCAGTTGTGTGTCATCAGCAAACTTGCTGAGGGCACACTCCATCCCTTCATCCAGGTCATTGATGAATATATTGGACAGGACCCAGTCCCGACCCCTGGGGAACACCACTTGTTACAGCCCTCCAACTAGACTCTGTGCCACTAATCACAACCCTCTGAGCTCTACAGAGTAGATGACCCCCGCCAATCCACGTTACGAACAGTTAAGAGATGGACACCAATGCGTTCCGAGCCCCAAATGTGTAGAATCAATGAATACATACTGAAGCCTTAAAACATGGCTATAGATAATGTAACGTGTATATGTATGAATATTGCTCCGGTTTTTCAGCTGCCTTCTCAATGCTGAAGCGTTATCTAGGTATATTTTTAGAGCTTTCATAGTTTAGTGGAGAATGTAATTGTACATTTGTAATCTTAGGCAATACAGAATTAGTCCACCCTGCTGGTAGCATCTTGGGAAAAAAGCAAAAAAAGAAAAAAAGAAAAAAAAAACCCTAATTTTATTGTTCCACGCTCCCCGGCCACGCTCTTTTGTTGTAAAAACAGCTGGTTTTTCGGTGGGGCAATCCTCAAGCTAGGTGTGCCACTGGCGTCGGTGCCGCTGACAAAACGAGGGAGGACGACACTTACACCAGAGCATGCTTTCTCTCAAGGATGCTTTGCCTTGGGTAGCCTTGCAAGAATAAATTAAGCTTCACTCTTGTCTAGATTGTGCTGTACAGACCCCGAAACACCTGCGGGAATTTTGTGGATGCTAATGTGGCCCCTGGGTGGCAGGTGGCAATGGGGAAGGTGCGCTACGCATGCTAAATCCCCGCTCCTTTATGGAGCTCTCCATTAATCTTAGGATTATTTGAGAGGCCTGAACCACACTCAAGATCTTATTTTTTACTTACTTCACAAATATTACAGTGAAAAATTACATTTCTCTCTAACACCTCTCTTTTCCAGGATGCTCTAGCTGACTCTTCCCATGCGCTCTGCCCCGCAGACCCCGTTTCTAGTTTTGTTTGCTGGGGAGGGAGGAGAGGGCTGTTCTTCCACTATTTTTGCCAATTCTATTTATTGCCACAGTTGAAATGGGTGGGTACAAATGTTTATTCCTGCCTCCTGCCCAGTTTAGGACAGTGGTCCTGCCCATAATCTGCCAGGGTAAAGCATCTAGAGGGTCACAAAAATTCAAAGGCGTCTGAATTTCACCGTGCCTCTTGCTAATGTCAAATCTTCTAAGGAATTGACTTCACAGGACAAAGAAACTGTCAGATGAAGGCTGCTGCTGTATTAATGATAGGGTACATTGACCCACCCCGGTGCGTCATCATTGTTGCCGAAGGAAACACAGAGGCAACCCATAATCACCTTTCCTGCATCTGTCCCACTAACACCTAATTTAAGTATATATTTGTCTGCTGATTGATCACAGGATTTTTTCATGGCACCTATTATCTTGCTATCTAAGTGCTTCAGAATCTTTCTGTTCATTTAAGTTTTTCTATGATCCTTAACAATAGTGTCTGAACAACTCGCAAATCGGCTCTGCAAAGCAAACGCCTCTGCGGACTCCCCATTCTTCCCTTCCCAAGAGCAGAGATGATGCCTTGTAGCAAGGACCTGATCTCCCAAATCACCCCTGCAGTTCTGCAAAACCCAACTACTTTTCTCCCCTCTAATTTGCGACGGGGAAATGGCATTTTATACAGACTTTGCCTGGAGTTCTTTCTCTTTGCTCCCTATTTGTCTCTTCCTTTACGGGCAGGTATTTGTGAAATCCGAGCAGTTTTACAGGACTACCGCGCAGACTTCACCACTGCCAAGTGCGTAGGTCCCATGCGTGCGCGTCTGGGTCCACGCTCGCTCTCCTTGCTTCTGCCAGCGCGTTCCCACCGCACGCTACCGAGCTATTTTGTAATCCCCAGCTGCGCTCGTGGGTCTCCACGACTTGCTGGTGTTCCACCCCCCCACCGCTGCCAGGGGTCCTGTGCTTCGCTGAGCCACCGCCAAGCACCCGCGCAGCGAGCGCAGCCCCTGCCAGGCAGCTCAGCTCTGAAACCGCCCGGAGGGGCCAGCGCCGGAGCTCGGAGCATCCTTCTGCATCCTTCTGCTGGGGAGCGGCTGGCCGAGGGCAACGGCTGTGGACCGTTTTGGATCAAGCGCGACCTTGCACTTGGTCAATGCTAAAACCACCTCCTTAGGGATATTTCAGCCCAAACTACGATGAAAACAAAGTATAACCAAGCAGCTCTGCTCACACGGGTGCACCTTTGGGGCTCACCCCTTCTCTCACTGAGACCTACAGCACCTACGTAGGAGCAACCCAGCGAACCTGCTCCCAGGTGGGGAGAGCTGGGCTGGAGACCACCACAAATCTGAGGTACTGATGGAAGAAAGCGAAATATTGTCACAGCACCATCATCACTCTTCCTTCTACATGCCATGAAAGGGAGCACTTCAGCATAGGCTGCAGCAGGGGGTACATTAAAACAGGAGGGTGGACCAGATTTTTATCAGGGTTTACAGATTGCCCCGTGAGATGAAGATGAGGTCGTCCTGGAAATAACTGCAGCATGTCAACTGTGTTTGACCGTGTGAGTTTTAACGGCTTAATGCACCTTGCAGTTGCGTGGACAAAACCCAGGCAGGTGGGAGACATGCAACAGTTTGTACCTCTCAGATGCCAGACGTGGTTCTTCAATGGGGAGAAAACCCCCAAAATTTGAATCCGAACAGTTTTGTGTTAAGCAGAGCCCCTGAAACTCCCGGGTAATTGCACTTACAGTTCTATAAAACTAACCAGCAATCAACTGCCCACAATAGCCAAGAAAGCAGCAACCAAAAAACATGAAAAGTTTTGGGTACGTTGCAGAAGGAGCTCACCACCGACGCCGATACCTGCTCGTGAAACACTGGCTGCTGACGTCATCCCCATAAGCATTTAAATATAGGCTGAACGTACACAGATTCACTGGATTGCTGCAGTTCATTAAACAAATGTTGGGTTTAATAGAGCTGCGTATAAAGGCTGGGGCCATAGATGCGCTCAGCTGTGAAATATGCTGTGGAAGTCATTTGTTTGCAAGGGGTCTAGAAATCTGCTTCCTATTAACGTAAAATGGGTTTACTGGAGAAAAATCTCCGGGATCACATTTTTCTCTCAATTATCCCTTCTCAGTGGGATTCCTCCAGGTTTGCGCTGGGTAACTGAGATGTGTCTAAGCTGGGGGGGTTTGGATCTGGGGTTTGTTTTGATCCATTAAGCTCGTATCTCGCTGCGGTGATGTAATTCCCCCAGTCCGAGACACTTTATAAACGTTAATGGGTTTGTTTTCGTGGTCCCGAGGGATGCGCAGCACAAGAAGGTCGCCGGGAGCCTTTCACCCGCACAGAAACGGAGACGGGGAAACGCGTCACTGCAGCATCGCGGGGAAAAACGGAATATCCACCCAAATTTTTCACCTGCCCATCCTTAGCTCTGTTTAATCCCGTTTTAATAACTTATTAACTAAAGCGCTAGCATTTCAGCTGCAGCGCAGCAGTAACACATCAGCGAGGTTTGCATGAAGATGCTGCTGGATACGCCAACCGAGGAAGAAAAGAGTTGGTGCTCAGTATTTTAAGAGCGAGAAGAGGGGCCAAACGCAGTTATAAATACACAAATAAAAACGTGACCTTTGCAGAGGAAAAAAAAAAAATTGTAGACATTAGCAACGATTGTAACTCGGATGGAAATTACTTAGCGGAGATGTGCTACAAGGGACTATTGAACCGGGGGCACGCTGTGCTTTTTCTGGTGATTGCTGCTAAAGTTTGCCGGTCTCTTGGACCGGATTTTCTTGGTGTGCTTTTCTTTGCTGATGAATGGCCGCACAGATGCCTCTGGTGACATTTGGAAAGGGCCAAACTGCCGCTGGCTGCCCCGCAGCATGCCGAGGCGTAACAAAATAGAGGCGCAGATCAAAAATCCCGGCTCTGGCGATCATTTTTCCAATCACAGAAGGTCCATTTTAGAGGATGTGCTGAAAGAAGCTGGTGATACTCGCAGCCTTTTCAGCTGGGCATTGTTATTGTAAATAGAGACACATGGAGCAGATGAGAAAATAATGTAAATACACAGACAGAAGGCAATTTTTTTTGGTGGAAGTGAGTCACAAGCAGATAAAAAGCGATCAGCAGAATTTACATAAGCCTTCACCATCTCAGAGGTCATCATTCTGCAGGATGACACACTGAAATTCATTTTTATTAAATTCGGGCTGATTATTTAATTGGAAAAGAAAGGATTTAATTGAATCAATTCAAGGGGCTGTATTAGATTACGTTCAACCTTAACAGAAAAGGCTTTTCCCATTTAGTTACACTGGTTCCTTTGCATTTTGTACATATTAAACTATAAAAAGTGGTAATCTGAATAGCAAATTGAAGTGTTTGGAAGGCCTGAACATGGTACCCGTGTGCTACTCAGCCCTTTTTCATCTCCTAAACCTTCTCCCGTTCCCTCTACGGCATCCCTTAGGCTGAAAGGAGAGCAAACCGGATGGGTCGTGTTCTCAAATCTTCTTCCATCCACATTTCTACCATCCATACGTCCTTGAGAAATCAGGCTGCCCGCATGTGATGCTACCACTAGAACACGTTGCCAAAAATTGAGGGGGGTTTTCAGGTTTTCAAGGCTACCCTTGCACCGCCTGAAAAGATGCTGAGTGTAGCTAAGCCTGAACGGAGACTTGAGACTTGTTGGTGTTGACTCAGGTTTCCCGAGTGTCCTTAGGAGATATTCCCGACCTCTCTGTGCCTCGTCTGCATGGCCAGGGACTCCCACCCCTTAGGGACGGGGACCTGTGGCGTGGCCATCAAGCTCCCGGTAAAAGCTGGAATAGAAAAAAAAAACAACAAACCCAAAGCAATTTTGGGAAATAATATGTTTCTAATTTTGGCTATTTAATTAGCTTTTAATTTCATTTTTTGTTAATTCAAAACTAACAGGAGAAAGGGAACGAAGCCCAATTCATTTCCTACCACTTCATTTCATCCCCATTTTGAGGATTTCAGCAAAGCCTTGGCCTTCCGAATGGGAATTGGCACAACCCAAGATTATCCTCAGATACCGCACTTTGAATGCACACCCTGGCGATATCTGTAATCCTCCCTTCCCGAAGGCAGTTTTGCTGCCGGAGCAACGATCGGGACCTTTCTGCAGCTTGGTGGGTTACCCATATCTCCGAACCAGGGTCACAGCGCAGGGAGATTTTGGGTCGGGAACGCATAGGGGTGTGCCCATGCAGCACAGGGTGCGAGATGGAGAGTCAGCATCGCTGCAAACGCGGGGCAGCAGCGCCGCGCGGTACATCGCACCCCTTTAATTGCACGTGGCCAGCAACCCCCAGCCACCCTCACGCTGGAAATCCCTTTGCTGCCCCGTGCTCACGCCTGCACCGCTCGCTTTCTGCCGGGCTCGAGCTCTGCCGGCTGATATCTCGGGATTGCTGCGACACGGCGCGCTCTTTCCAGGCGGAAGCTCAGAGAAATCAAATCCTGCTTAGAGAGATCGAAATCAATTTTAAATGGACCCAGCTGTTCCCTCGTAAGGACGGGAGGAGGTATGGGGAAGGGGAGAAAATCTTTCAAGATATCTTCAGGGGAATCTCAAAAGGACTTAAAGTAATAAGGGAGATTTTTTAAAGCGAGGTTATTAATTTATGGATGAGTCCACAGCCAAGTTTAAGAAACGTATTTTTAAATAGCACACGCGCTAACGTAGAAATTCTCTTGCACTGGTAAATTAAAAAGATTCCAGCGCTGCCAATGCAGCAACTCAACTAGTCTATTATTAAGGTTAGATTGAGTACGAAGCATAATTTGGACTTTGCTTCAGCAGCTGAATATGTTCTTGGAAGGCTCAAATCAGTTTTAACCTGATTTTTCATGATAAAAATAATGCACCTGCACATTAAAGCCGAGTTCCTTTCTGCTGAAGTTTACATTTTATTCAAGTGCAATGACTAAGTTTTGCATATACAGTACTGCGATTGCACATTCAGGTTATCTGGTTACATACATAATTCTCTCATTTGCAAGCACGGTTTGCAGCAAATACTCATGCAAATTAGGCATGAAACCGGGCATTTATCTTGATTAGAATTCGGTTTCTATATATACTTAAAGAATTTTATCTCGTTCAGGGAGGGCTGCGTAGATGACGAAAAAAGAATTTCAAAAATTGCATTTATTCTCCTTGCGGGTTGTTTATCCGCCCTCTGGGAATGCATTAAGGAAAAGAGCCCTTTCCACCGATATTCCAAGTGCCCTGGCCCAGCGCTAGCGGTTGGATTGCAGGCACTGCTGGAAACTCAGTCAAAACCAACTTTCCCTTGAACAAGCCACTGTCCCGTTTATCTGAATAGTAGATTTTCTTTGTTTTACAAAACGCTTTTACAGATTACAAGGTCTCGGTGCCACTTGACAAGGACTCGGTCCTTTTCACTCCTGGAGAGCCGGCTGTACGCACGATCCCCATCAGATCTGAGGTTTTGCGGGACCCAGGCCCATCTTAGCGTTGTTTTTCAGCAGACCGACATGACAGATTTACCTATTTCAGTTCCTAAACGCTGCCTGGGGACACCGCACGCCGAACCCCTCTGCTTCTGCAGGGCCACATCCCAGCGCTCCCCGGGGACCGTCACTGCGCGGGACAGCGATGGGCTTCTGCTTTGCCTCAGGTCGAGCCTCTCCCAGCGTCATCTCTGCGGCTCTCTGAGAAGGGAAGCCCTTTTCTGGTGGTTTTAGTGCATTTTGGCTACGGTCTGTGCGCTGCCAGCACTGATGCAGAAGGAGCGTCCTGAAGTTCAAGGAAATGCCCCGAATTGTCAGGTTGTTCAGCCAAAGGCTTGAGTTTAGGCAGACAGTGGAGGACTTGGCGAATTGTACATGGACAGGCAGGACTGTTTCTCCTTCTTTCCTTCGGGATTGTGATTTTTTCCCGCTTTTCCCTCGGTGAGAGCCCTTCTTCGCCGGCTCCCCACTGCGCTTCCCGCACCCTCTGAGGTTTCCGCAGGGCTCACCCCGCTGCCCTGGGGGCTCCCGCCCCAGTACCCAAACCCATCCCTGAACTTTTAAAACTGCCTGTGGCTCCGCTGAAAACAGCCAGCGCTGCCGCCCGCAGCTTTCGGAAGCAGGGGCGGTTGCAGCCGTGCAGGCCAAGGTTTCCGGAGCAGCACCATTGGATTTTGGGGGGGCTGAAGCCTGGATTGCACGGCTGCCGTGGCGAGGATGGCAGCTCTGCGGGCTTGCTGCAGCCCAGGCCCTGGCAAGCACGCAAGTGGATCCCTCCGAGGCATCGATAAGGCCCAGGGAAACATCAGCGCTCCCTCTAGCAGTCGCCAGCGATGATACCAAATAATTCTCCATTTTTCACCCTGGGTTCGTGCCACATGAACCGCCAGCGTTAAGGACTCCCGCACGCACCGCAGCTACAGCGGTGACGGTGGGTTGCTCTTCCCCCCCCCGATCCCAAACCTTTCCAGGGGGGATTTTCGGAGCCCGGTTGACCCCCACCTGCTGCAGGCAGCTTTTGGGTACGGCCACGCACCGGCGTGAACCTGAGCGCAATTTAGGCTGAATTAGGGGGTTTTTCAGCGCGCTGCGGACACTGCAGCACTCACCGCACCCGCGCAGCGGCACCAAACCTCCCGGGGGGGTGTGTGTGTATCTGTGTGTGTCTGTGTGTCTCTCGCTATAAACGCAGCGCTGCGCGGTACGGCTGCTCCCCCCCCCCGCCCCGCGCAGGAGGGACCCGCCCCCGCGGCAGACGCTGAGCGCCGCGTAACGCCGCGGATGCCCTCGGCCGAGCCCCGCTCGCCTCCGTCGCGGCCCTGCCCGGGCTGCGGGGGGGGGCAACAGGTAGGGGGTAACACCCCCCCCCCCCCCCCATCTGCACAACCTGTTCCCCCTTGCGCAGCCCCCTCCCCACTTCCATAGCTCCCCGAGCACAGCCCCCCTCCCCTTCGCACCCCCCTTGCACGGCCCCCCCCTTTTCTTTGCACGCCACTTGCAGAACGCCCCCCCCTTTGCACCCCCCCGCGCCTTTGCCCCCCCCGCACAGCCCCCTCCCCTTTGCACTCCCCCTCCCCTTTGCCCCCCCCGCACAGCCCCCTCTCCCCTTTGCCCCCCCCCCCCGCACCCCCCTCCCCCCCCCCGCACGCCGCTTGCAGAGCCCCCCTCGCCCAGCCCCACTCCCCTTCGCACCCCCCTCGGGCCCCCCCTCGCCCAGCCCCCTCCCCTCGCGCCGCCCCCTCGCCCAGCCCACTCCCACCCGCGCGGCTTCCCCTCAGGCAGCCCCCTCGCCCGGCAAACCCCCCCCCCCCCCCCCCCCGCGGCGGCGCATGCCGCTCCCGCTCTCTCACCTCTCTCCTCCTCTTCCTCCCTCCCCCAGGCCAAAATCCTGCACATGATGGACGACAACAAGCAGCTGGCGCTGCGCATCGACGGGGCGCTGCAGGCGGCGGGCCAGGAGGTGACGGCGCTGCGCGCCGAGCTGGCCGCCACCGGCCGCCGCCTGGCCGAGCTGGGCAGCGACCCGGCCATGGAGCACGGCCCGCACAGCGCGCAAGGTGGGTGCCGCCGCCCGGCGGAGGGTGGAGGCGGCGGTGGAGAGGGAGGGGGTGTCCTTCCGCGGGCCGCCCGCCGTCGGGATTATTTTTTATTGTGTGTTTATTTGCGTGCGGGGGGGGGGGAGCGGGAGCGAAGCCGCTGAGGGGCCGCGCGTCCCGTCGGGACCCGGCTCCCCCCGCCGCTTGCAGCCCCCCCCCCCCATGATTTTTCGCAGGCTCCTAATTCCCCGCTACTCCCTCGGCCCCAGCGCCCCCCGCCCAGGGAGGGACCCCCCCGCCCCGTCCCCAGCGCGTTGCTTAACTCGCCCGTGCGCTGCCGCGGTTGCCCCGCACGCCGGCCGGCCCCGGGACCCCGGCTGCCGCGGCCGTTTCGTAACTCGGTAGGAAAGCAGCCATGTTACCGCCGCGCTCCGGCCCCGCTGCCGGGCTCGGCCCGGGGCGGCGGGCAGGGCCCGGCGGGGTCGGGGGGGGGGCGAGGCGGCCGCCTGGGCAGGCGGAGGGCCCGGGGCGGGCTGCGGGGAGCCCCCCCCCGACGGCCAATGCCCGGGGCGCGCGTTTGACGAAGCCCGGGGCCAAACGCTCGCACAGCCCCGGTGCGGTGCGCTCACCCCCCCTCCCGCCACCCTTAAACCCCTAAAAAGTTGTCCCCGGGCCTCGGGGCCGGCGCGGCGGAGGCCGAGGGTGGCGGTCAGGGCGCGGGGGGCGCGGGGAGTCAGTTCTGCCCTCGGCTTTGGGCGGAGGTTGACAAAGCGGGTCCGGATTGCGACTGCGGCGCTCTTGGGGTCCGGCTCTTGCCTGGCTGAAATCCACTGCTTTCTGCTGATCAAAGTAGTGCTGCCCTCACTGTTACTTCAGAAACACTTTAATACAAATATATATATATATACCAAATAATTGCAGGCTCGTGCGACAACTCACCCTGGAGCAGCCTTGGTGCCAGGTCAGAAATAGTGCAAGTCCCCCCTTGCCCCATAACCCACCTGAATTCACACCTGCGGGATAAAAGCATCAGTAGCTGTTACTTGTTACTTACTTACAGTGAGTATCTCTTAGTAGGGTGCTAAGGCATTATTTAAGGGTTGTGTTTTGGTTAGGCTATAGCTTTTTAAGGGTAGCGTAGCTCTCGGTGGGCATCGTGGCTCCTGGCAGGCGCCGCCGGTGTCGTCTTGTTCATGGCATTAATGCAAATTGATTTAGAGGGATTAATTTGTGGATTTGTTTCATCCAGCTTGTTGTATTTTACTGGTTCGGTGGTGGGGGTGCGGTGTGCAGAATGCTGCCTGTTACCACAAAGTTAATCCGTCATCAGGTGGGTTTGTGCGGTGGGAGCTGGACCCAGCAGAGCCGCTCGTACCTGCGCATACGCGGGGAGTAAAGTTACGTGCGCGGTCAGGTATTTTCGGAACTGATGTGCATAGGTGCCGGACGGGATCATCTGAACTGGACCCTGCCGTATACCGCACCCAGGCTACCGAGGCGCTTGCTGTTATCAAAATCCGCTGAAAGGGTGGGAGGAGGATGCCTTCGTCCTCCCTGCCGGAGCGGGGGGATCGGGAATGCGGCTGGTGACACGCTGCAGAGGGCATCAGTGGGAATGTGGAAATGCAGCCTTCCATCCAGAAAAGCAGGTAAAAATCCTCTGGCTGCTCCCGTGCACCCCTATTTCTGTGGGTACGCTGTGCTTTGTTTCTTCTCCAGGAGACTTCTGGAGAGACACGTGTGTTTTGGCAGAGGGGCAGTGCCTTTGTTTCTGCAGCGCGCCCCGGTGAGGGAGGGATGTGCGTGTGTACCCCCAAGGGTCAGGGCTTCTTTTTTGTTTTCCTCAGAGGTTTTATCATCTGAGTGATGGAAAAACTCCTCTTTGGGCTCCTTTACTGTCAGCATGCTGGAAAACAGTGGGTATGCTGTAACGGTGCTGAAAAAATGTGCTCCGTTCCCCAAAGCATGCGTGTTTCCAGTTAATAACCGTAATTACACGTGCTTTGGTGTTGTGGGGTCCCTGTGACCCGTGGCGGAGAGCAGTCCCGTCTTCGACTGCCTGCGAGAGCCGTACCTCCGGCGGCCGCTGAAGTTGCTGGAGGGTTCGCTCCATCTTCCCATGCCTTAAGCTGACAAATTTGGCTCAGCGTGCCGATGTGCTGGGAGCGAGGACGCTTCTCTGACAAGGTGTGACTCCGTGGCCTTGTAGCTGTAGATGTGGTGGGTTTTTTTTCCTTCCCCACGAGTTTAAGACGCCGTTATTTAAAATGGGATATATCCAGCCACGTACCACTGGTGTTGTAACAGAAGCCAATCAGTTAAGTGTAAAATCGCATCTAAAGTGCGTTGCGTTCATCGCGCTTATGGAGGAGAAGGGGGAGAGCCTCTGCAAAACCCACTGATGAGATTCACTCGCTGTTTTGGGTTTCCTCCCGAACTTGGGTGCTGCTGTTCATATTCTGCCTAAATGCATCGCTCCGTCTCTGTATAGGCAGGGCCAAGATATCTGTAGTGAGCTTTATGCTTTTCCTGGAGGATTTTGAGACAACGATCAGAAGGATGGGGTGAAAACAAGTAGCTGAATAGCTCTGCTGTCGTCTGTCTCCTAAGTAGGAGGGTCGCTGAGCTGTTTGGTTCACACAGATACGTTAAAGGAAGGTGGGAGGCTGGTGAATTGGGTGAGCAGCCGCTTACCTGCAAGTGGAAACCTGGGGTATGCTGGTGGTGCTCGGGTGGCTGATGGGTTTGCGGTGGGGATCTGCTTTGGGCCCGGCCGAGAAGCGTGTGGCAGAATCGTCAGGTCCCTTGGCTCGTCGTGGGAAGGAGCTGGGTGATCTCATTGCTGTGGGCAGGTGCTCCAGGTCAGTCCCAAGTCACGTGAAAGGAGGTAAATGTGTGCCTCGGTGCTGTGCTCATCGGTAATTAATACTGGCTTTGTGAAATGTGTTATTCGTATAATTATGGTGCAGCTTGAGACAGCTCAAGGTAATAACTCTGCCCCTTTTGTGCACGCAGAGGCTTTTCTCCGCTATAATGCGCTATTTTTGCAGTGGCGAGGTACGCTTCGAGGGCCTATTTTACGTAATTTAAAACAAATCTGGAAGAATTCAGCAAAGAGGGAGAGCGAGACTGGAGGGTGGGTGTGCGTAGGTAGGGAGGAATGAAACTTGGGTATTGTTACAGTCCTGGGCGTGAGTGTTAATCATTCGAACCTCTCAGTCCTGACAGTCATTTTTAAACGGCGACTTTGCTGGAAGAAGTATTTTGGCTGCAGCCTCCGTGTAAATCTGGATGCCGATCAGGGCGGAAATCAGTATTGCATGGCAATTACGGGCAGCTCTTGGGAACATCAGTGGAGCCGCGTGTCAGCACCCTCGTGTTTGAATTCTGGTTTGAGTTAGTATTGGTTGAATTAATCACAAGCAAAAGGTGTGCCCGTACCCCGTGCTCCGGGGCGGGATGCTGGTGGCAAGGGGGGGATGCGGGGAGGCAGGCAGAGCATCGCAGCAAGCGCCGTTCAGCTTTGAGCTCAGCTGCGGCCCCCACTCATGCTGGGTGCACCTCTGGGCTTTTGGCTTAGGGTCTTTGCTGAATCTGCGTCTGTATTTTCAGTAGTTTGAGTAAAAGCAGTATCTGTGGGGAAATCCGACATTTGGGTGCAAGGACTTGCCGTGCTGAATCAGGCGGTTGGTCCGTTCAGCCTCCTGTTTTTGCTTTAGCCTCCTCCCAGCATTAAATGGAAAACACCTTAATTAATTAATGTTGGTAAAATGCTTGAAGAAGTAAAGCGGGATCAATAGCTAAGTGTTATTATTAATACCTCGCTCAACATTGGGCTTATCTCGCTTGGTATTTCAGAGCGTCGGTGGCACGGGGTGGTCGCTGCGTCCCAGCTCACGTTGCGTGGAGCTGGGCTGTGATAGCGGGGATTTGCACGGACGCTGCCAAAATTCAGCTGGGAAATGAACAGAAGCTGCACCCTGCTCCTGGAATAAAGGGTTTCTTCTTGCTGCGCCGTGATCTCGGGCATGTGCAGCATCAGAAAGATTTCAGTTGTGTCTTGGTAGTTGGTGATGCCAAAGGGCCAGGAGGACCTTTATGCTCATGACAGCCTAAAATAGAGATTTCTCTTTTTCTCTTTGATCGCTGTACACTTTCATAGCTACAATGCAAAGACTTTGACTTTTGCCCAGGAGGCAATCAGTTACCTCTGTGCTCTGTGCTGTTGCTATTTTGTGAGTAATCATCTCAGGCTGCTGAAAATGTACCGTTTTCATCTTTTTTGAGAACTCTTCCCTGCTATTTGTTCTTCCAGAGCTTGAGAGCTGATACTGTAGAGGAACCTGAGGAATTTGGATACTGCTGTCCAGTCGGGTGTCGGGAGCATTTTTGCACCAAGCTTATCGCAAGATCAAGGTCTTGCTGTACTATTACTCTTTGTAATGATTTCCTACTTCATTTACCTCTGTCCTGCATACCTCATGGGGTGAGGGAGTGATTACTTTCATGCTCTGAAACAACTGCAGGTACTGGGAAATAAAAATTTGTGTGTGGCAATGTCCATGTGGTGTTTTTAGACGTAAGGAACTGGATGCAGGTAGCACTTCAGGTCCCTGTTCATCTTAGTTTTTGAAGATATTACTTTAAAATATCCTTTCTGGAGGTTTTCCTATTCAAAAGCCTTGTCTGGCATGGTTAGCGTAATATTTAGATCATCATTCCTTTAGGGCCTGTCCAGGGGAGTTTTAGTGAAGCTCCCAAGGATGAGTAAGCTCAAGTAAGTTTTGAAGTTGAAGGAGGACTTGATCCAGGGTTTCTGACTCCCCAGTTTGTAGCATAACCATGAAGACGTTTGGCGTTTGACTTGTAGGTAGGCAGCGGGAAGTATAAACAGGTCCTGGTCTTAACCTGGGGGGAAGATTAAGGGCGATTTTTGTCTGTGGGATTTGGGCACTCTCAAATAACCACTGCTGGGTATCCTCCAAAGGGACAGCTTTTCCTCCCGTTACTTATTCTTCGTTACTCCAGACGCATTAGTAGACTCGGTGTTCTCTGGCACCGGGGCCGGGTGATCCAGAAAAACCTGCATCCTTGGTATGAAACTCTGAGCTGCTGGAAGAGGCTTTGCAGCTGGGGAGGCTCCTTGCCCAGCCTTTGAGGGCAACGTCTTTCCTCGAGCCGTCCCTCCTCCTCTCCTTGCGCCAAACAGGGCCAGAGTACATCGTTATAAATTAGGCACTAAACTTCAGCGCTAGCACGATATATAGCAACGCTTCAATCTCCAGCTCATTAAAATTCAATTCGCATAATTTCTTGTTGACAGCGAAGCGCGAGATAAGAGCCTTTGGTACTGACGCAGCAGCTTGCAGAACTGGCGCGCTCGTAACGCGGCGTGCGGAGCCAGGCTGCGGTTACTTCTGCATGCGAAACCCCGGGGAATCGGTCGAACAGCGGCCTCAGTTTTTGGGCTACATCCTCACCCGTGGGATGCTGAAGGCTCAGGGAGTTGCTCCTCGCTGCTTTGCGATCTATTCCTGCTTTCTCTTGTTGCTTTCTCTTGTTGAGAGAGTCTTTTGCTTGAGTCTTTATGGCTGATGCTTCCAGGTATTGAGATGGGTTTTGTGGAAGCAACAGGTCTGGAGACCTCAGCCTAGACAAATGCGTATTTTGGTGTTTGGAGATGCGTACTGTGTTAGCAGGAGGCGGAATGGGTTTAGCATTTTTCAAAGAAAAAGGAGCAGCAGGTCTGAGCTGTCCCACCAGAACAGACGTTGAATATCCGCTTTTGAAAGCGTTGGCCCAAGTCCTTTTCGTAGTCGGTTTGTTTGCAGAAGTTGCAAAGGGGAGGAAAAGCTCTTTCCAAAGTTTTCCTCGGGCACCCCTGGCCTAAGGGGGGATAATTGGAGGCTTGGGGGTGCCAGGGTGAGAGGTTGGGGGTGCCTCCCCCGGGGCGAGAGGCTGAGGTTGAGTGATGGTGACAGGCTGCGAGCCGAGGGGACCTAGGATAACAGAGGCTTTACAGGGGGACAATGCGTCGCCGGGTAAGAACAACTTTGCAGAGGTATTGATTATGATTGAGCATGACACTGGCCGGAGGCAGCGGCTCCCAGGGATGTCCTCATACCCCAGTGCCCCTCAGCCGGCTTTGGTAATCTGATAAACTGCTTATTTCTCTAATCTTGTTAGTCCTCTCCTTCCCCAGGTCCCTGCGAGGAGCTGCCGGGATGGGGACAGGGCTGGCTGCGTGCGATGCAGGCTGGCTGCTCCCAGCTAGGCTCGGTGTGGGTGGCTGTTGGGGCAGGTTTCTGGTTTTCTGTCGTGCCTGATGAAGTCTGTGTGTCTGAAAATTGCTAAATTGCAAAGACCTCTGGTTTTGAGTGCAGAAGACGAGCTGCAGCAGAGAGCTGGTTTTGCGTGGAGCACCTGATGAGAAATGGGCTTTTGTCATTAGGATTTCTGACGCCTGTGTGCTGCGAGAGCTGCAGTGGGCAGAGCTGTGTTTGCCCTGAGAAATGGAAAAAGCTCTTGAGTTTTGCTTTTCAGATGTGTGGTCAGCCATAGATTTTTAAGTACGTGCAGTACCACGGCTAGAGTTTCCTTTCGGATCACTTGGACGATGGGGCAGGAGCAAAGATGCCCACGGAAAGATGAAGGGGAGCGTGGTGCCATGGTAAAGGCATCGTGGATCTCCTGCGGGCACCCACGAGGCCCAGGGTTTGGGAGAGGATCGACCTCGTAACTGAAGAAGGAAAAGGGACTGAGCGATGCTCTGCTGCAATGTGATCCAGGGCTGGGCTGCATGCCGGTCTTGGAGAATCGCCCGTGTCTCTTGCTGCTTCTGCAAACTTTTTTTTTTGGAAGCAGCATCTCTTCTGAGGACATCCATAAATCCATTTCTCACCTTTCGCGGTCCTTACAGAGTTGTTCTGCCTCGCATCTTTTCATGCCACTTCTCCCTCTAAATTAAAATTTCACAGGTTTTACAGGCTGCATCTGGGAGCTGAACCATCAGGGTTATCTGACGGGGAGCGTGTCGCAGCCTTTGCCGCTGCTGTCCCCGGGGACGCACTCCTTTCCCGTGCGATCTCTGCTTTATTGTCCCGCTTTGCTGGGTGGCATCCGGAGGAGAATCCCAAACCGCTTCATCCCCTCCTCTTGTGAGAGCGTGTGTCCTCCCTCAGCGGGGAGTTAAACTGCCTTTCTGCAGAAAATAGCATGCATTGGTGGGGGGGGAATGGTATTTGGTGTGAATATGTATGATATATGGGATGTAAAGAAAGCAGATGAGCACAATGCCGTGCTGATGGCTATCTTCAGGTTTTCCGTGATTCCTTTTTACAACAGCAATCAAACCCGGAGAGCTGACATTGCTGCAGAGAAGCAGTTTTTTTGCGGAGAAGATGAAACAGAGCTTGTGCCTCTGCTCCAGCAGATTGAGGCCATTGACAATGTTTGGGCTTTGTAACCAGAGCCTTTCTGAGACTTGAGTCTATTTCCATTTGCCTTTTAATTCTTATAAAAACGTGGGATTTGCAGAAGAGGATGTGTCTTTCTGATACTAACAACCTGCGCTACCCAGTACGTTAACTTGCCAACCGAATCTCTTGGCCACGCTACAACGGGAGGGTTTTCCACCAGCAAATGCATGTGAGCATGCATGCCATTTAAGCGCAGAGGTGATGGCAGGTGAGGGCTGGCAGCGCACCCGCACGCTTCTGCTCCAGCCTGTTATTTTTAAGCAAACTGTCCGTCATCCTCCCCTGGAAATTAATTGGGAAAAATAGCGTGGGGTTACCTTTGGCCTTTGCCGATGGGCTGAACGGGAAGACCAGCGCTGGGTCTGCGCAGTATTCATGCAGCAGGCTAGTTGCCCGAAGGAACAGCTTCCCTTGCTCCCTTCTAACAGCAGAATGTCCTAAAATGCTTGGCTTGGCGTTGTGTTCTCGTTTAGGTGTGCACAAGAGCGTTGCCTACCCTTTAGGGATGCGTTAAAAGGTTTTTGTAAGATTCTGCTTTTGGTGCTTGGGCTGGTTTGAGCAGTCTCTGCCCTCCCATCATAAAGGTTTTTCCAGGATATTTCTGATTGCTCTAAGATACTGTTGCGGGTTGAAATTTCGCTGTCGGCGCACAAGCATGGGAAGCGTTTGCCTGTTTTCCAGGGAGATGTGCTGTGTTAGGGGTGGAAAGCAAAGCAAATTGATTTGAGGACCTTACCATTGATGTCTAGATTTCGATGGTCTAGATGCTGTCTTAAGTTGCAGGAAGGGAAAAAGAACATCTTAGAAGAAACCTAAAGGATCTCTGTAAAGGTTTTAGGGGACTGTACTGAGATTTTTCAATAGGAAAATCTCCAAATGCAACTGCACTTTGAACAGCAGCTGCCCTCTGATGTGAAAGCCAGGAGGGCACAGCATCTTTGGCACGGCCGTCGCAGCCTGCTGCGTGGGGTCTGGGCACAGAGATGCTGCTGGAGAAGACCTTGGGGGATTCCTTTTCCACCCGGAGCCGTGCACATCTGCAGCACTTCTCGAGTGCGACTCCTCGCTGAGGGCGCAGGGAAGAGCGGAGCCCAGCTCTCTGTTACGTGTTGGGCGTCGGATGCTCCATCAGAGCTCAACAGCCTAGTTTTGTGATTTTGTGCGACAGCAGCGCATTCAGAAAACAGATTCTTCGTCCTGCAATGGCAAAATATCCCCTCCGTGTGCATGTTTAGCATTGTTTTTTCTAGCCTTAAATGCACCCAATTATTTGCTTTTATGTTTGTCAATTATTGCATTATCTGCTTGAGCAAAACCTGTTGTTTCATCCACCTGTGGATTCTTAGCGTTAATTCCTTGAACTTTTAAAATATCCCCTGTAACGTGTCTAGTGTCGTTAAATGGCTTGTCCAAATTTGTCGTTATTTCTTCCCTGCCGAAGCGACGGCTCAGGCAGGAGAGGGGGAACCATTTCAGGTGGAGACGCCGCACACTCCCCACCACATTTGCATCATATAATTGAATCTGCAAGATTGTTGTTGCCATCCTTGGGAACGGAGCTCGTGTTAAAGCCGCGCACAGTTTTGTTCAAATGAGCTTTGGTTTCCTGCGTGATCTCTGTTCGTGGTGGAGAGAGGCCCAAAGCTGTCAGTTTGGGGTGAGAGGGCTGATTAATAGAGTTCCTGAATTGCCGTGAAAAGCAGGAGTTGGTGAGGCTGAAGCTGTGCAGCTCCTGTGGGAAAAGCCATCAAAATAAAAAGCTTATAACGGCATGGGTCTGAGAAGCTGTAGAAGGGCCACCTATTTAGCAAAAAAGCTATATTTAGTGCCATGAAGGTGTATTTTGGAGTGGTGCGTTGTAATATAAGCAAAAATGCTGCAGGCTTTATTAATGGTGAGGCACACAGGCAGTCGCCGAGTGTGGGCTTCAGGGTGGATTCCTGCAAGGCCCTGGAGTCCTGGTGCTTTTGTACGCGGATGCTTTTGGTCGCTTGTGGGAGCTGCTGGGCGAGGCGGCGGTGGGGACGAGCCTGGGAGCGGAGGGGAGCCGAGCGGCTCTCCACCGGCCGGTCCTGAGCATCTCCTCCTGGGGATGTCCCCTGCCCGGTGCTCAGCCCTGCCTGCTCCAGTTTAGGAGCTGCTGAATGAGCCGTCCTCAGAGGGAGAGAAAGGGGTTAATGGGGCATGCTGGAACAGGGCTTGGGAGGTGCCACCTTGCCCTCCTTGCCTATCTTCTCATGCCTGTGTCATTGCATGGCTTTGGTCTGGCTCTGGGACCTGAGCTCCCAGAAGTGCACAGAATCACTAAGGTTGGAAAAGACCTTTAAGATCATCAAGTCCAACCATCAACCAACAACCCCACCATGCCCACTAAACCATGTCCCACAGTGCCACGTCCACACGTTCCTTGAACACCTCCAGTGATGGCGACTCCACCACCTCCCTGGGCAGTTTATTCCAATGCTTCACCACTCTCTCAGTAAAGAGATTTTTCTTAATATCCAGTCTAAACCTCCCCTGGCACAACTTGAGGCCATCTCCTCTTGTCCTGTCACTCTTCACTTGGGAGAAGAGACCAACACCCACTTGCTTGCAAGCTGCTAAAGTTTTGCTGGGGTTGTGTAAAGGTCCGGAGCGGCCGTTGTCCCTGGGGCAAGGCGTGCGGCCGGCAGCTGCCGAGGTTGCTTGAGTGCATCACCGAGTACAATTTATTGTGGCTTTCCGGCAGAGCAAAGCTTCAGAAAGCACTCTGCATTTTCACTACCTTTGCAGAGAACCTTTTTATGTGCTGTTCCTCCTTGGACATGCATCATTTCCAGGGTATTTTGGTAAATGATGTAATTTAACGCATCTTCTACACCCTGTTTATCACTGTGGTTTCTGAGTGCGTTCCTTAGGGACCGGTTTGATTTTGGGCGTAATTCCTCCGATGGGTGCACTTGCTCTGCAGCGGCAGAACGTCTTTGATTCAGCATTACACGTATGACAAGATTAATGGAAAGCACTTTACTAAACAGGCTTGAATACCTTGTAGGTTCCTTAAAGATTCTTTTCTTTTTCATTCCAATGGAACCATATTATCTTGAGCTGAGGTTTATTTGATGCTGTTGTGGTTTGTGGGCTGTAGTGCTCCCTGCGCTGCCGGGGTTGGACTGCTGTGCACCAGAGCATCTGTAGCTCCTGGAAATAGCCTGATGCTAAATCCAGATATATGGTTGTGATTATTTTGTATTTGTTTTACTTTGGGGGGGGGGGACGGACACGTGCATAAAAAAAGCGATGAGAGCTCTGCCTGTTAATTAGTTCAACAATAACGTGGTAATGACCACGCTGCAGGATTAAAAACCCGTGTGCAGATAACGCATTAACTCTGCTTGTTGGCAGCATTAAATGATCCAGATAATATCAGATGAGCAGAGCTGGCTGGTGTGCCAGTGACAGCCTGTCGATACTGTGATGTCAGCATGCGCACCTCGGACCTCATCACAAAGTTTAGTCAAACCTGGCTTTGCACGGTCACGTTTGCCAGTGGATGTGAATATTGTGCAGGGAGAAATGAAGTAAATCCTTGTTGGCGAGAGACCCTTCGTGGATGGCCTTGGGAGCAGTATTTGGGTATAGATTTGCAGGGCTGCAGCCTAATTCAGGGCTTTTATTAATGTGCTGATACACCTGGCTCTTGGACACATGGGATTTGGTTCATTTCCCTTAATTTCGAAGGGTCATTCCCACCCCTTGGTGCCATCCTTATGCCAGGAGATGGTTACCAGCTCTGTGAGAACGTGGGGGACCTGATCCAGGTCACAGCGTGAGCCGAGCCCGTGGGGCTGAAAGGTCCGGCGAGGTATTTTGGCACCCGTGTGGTTGCAGGGACCTGCCCCTTGGTCAGGCCATGCATAAGGGGCTTTGGCTGTTGGGTTGGTAGATACCTGCCGCAGGAACTCGTGCCCAGCGTCATCTCGGGCTGGGTGCTTGAATCACTCGGTGCCTTCAAAAATGCCGGTGTTGGATCCTCCAGCGTATTCCGAGCTGGGAGCAGCTGAGTTTTTGGGTTCCCTTGGAGAAGGAAAATTATCCAAGCCTTGAAGACTTGCTGTGATTTATGCTGGTTCCTCTTAGTTGCAGCTGTACATAAAGACTCCAAATTGGGGGATATTTTGCTTAACGGCAGCTTTTGCGAGGTGGCTCTCACTTGCCAATTTATTTTGGGTTGTCACTGCCGATGCAAGTACAAGCTTATTTTGCAGCAATGTTTTGCATCTTTCTTGGACTTGAATCAGCAAATGAGTGTTGATATCTTTGTGACAATCTGTTGAGGAGAGGGGAAGTGGAAAAATTGGAGTGATGCTCTGAAGATAATTTTGTTCATGCTTTTTTTATCTCAATGGTCAGACACTTATCAAACTAAGTATCTTGAGTAAGAAGGGCGAGTTAGATATTGACATGGATGGCATGAATGAACATAGTACCAGAGATAACTGGTAGGAAATTACTAAACATACTCTGGTTCCCCTGGGGTGTGTTTTCAGCATATCTTGAATTTCTTTAAGTATGTGTACACAGTTCAGAGGGTAATACCATTAATTAGACCAACAAGAAAGACTAATAAAAAAGTGTAACCCTCTATAGTATACTAGGTTTATCCCTGATTAGCAGAGCTGCTCTGATCTCATCGTAAATCTGTGTATATGTCATTAGGAGAGCAGTATTAAGTTGGTAATTAACATTGCCAAAAAGTTTTCATCGTTTGTTCTGTGAAAAATGGTAAGGAAAATAAATCGGCATGGAACTTTGAATGAGTATAGGATAAAAGCACAAGGATTTTTCCTTTATTCCAGTCTGCTAGGGAGCCAGGGTGGGGAGAGGAGGTGTAGGTACCACAGATGCTATGGCTGAGACTCAAAGTAAATCGAGGGGGATGTCAGCTGCCTGCCTGTAACTCATCCCCTCACCCCGTGGCTTTTGCAGGCACCCCCAGAACTGGGCCAGAGCCCTTTTTAACACGTATGCCGTGCTGAAAAGTCCATTTCTGCGTTTGCACGCATGCACAGCTCCCAGCAATGTCGGGGGGGTTACGGGAGTCTGTCCAGAGCAGAACAGAGCCTGTAGATCCTAATACAAGTGCTATGCAAAACACCATGTTTTATCAGAGTGCTCACGCTTGAGCTGGGTAAATATTGTCCTGGGCAATATACAGCCACTTCTTTCTGAATTTTAGCCAAAACATTGCCGGGTAGAGCAGCAGACAGCGTGCGTGCTCTGCAGGCATCTCACAGGGGGGACAGAGGAGGGACGTGCAGGGGAGTTGTGTTATTCACAGGCGGGTTGTGCTGGGTGATATTAAAAGTATTATCGTGATGAGGTGCTGGTCAGGCGCTGAACTCTGTAAACATGAGTATGGTGTCTGTCTTTGTGACGAGTGCCGTTGCTGACAAAGAATCCTAACGAGGAGCCGTTGCCGGTGTGTTATCCTGCCTGGCTGGGATCTGCGCACGGCAGTTTCCTTCCTGCCTGTTTATTCAGGCAAGCACGAACTTGCTCTGTTAGTTATTTCACCTCTTATAAATGATGGCTAGCAGGGAAGATTAGCTACGTTCTGATGAACTGATGAATGTATGTATTTCTTTTTATATTTTTAGTTTATTTTTATGGTGGAGAACAGCAGCACAACCAGGAGATTTTTGCTGTGGATGGTCCCCGTGCTGGAATTATCTTTGCTCTTCAGCACTTCCTTTAAGCTTATTTGCATGAGGTTGAACTGCTAAGCAAATGCTCCCTGTGTTTTAACCTGTTGCACAGCTACACCGTGCCTTTCTTCGTTGCCTGCTATGGAAATGAAGGCAGATAACTGGAGCTCCCATCGTGCCGATGTGCTCGCAAACAGACAAAACGCAGCGAGGTCCTTATCAGTGCCTCGTCGATAAACGAGGGCACAAAAAGCCCTGGCATGGTCCCACATCTCCTACTTATTTGGAGATTAAAAGCTCTTGAGGCTTTGGTTTGTTGTGAAAGTTAATTGCGAAGCACTTGAATCTTGGCAGGGCTCCCGCGCCGAGACTCGTCACGCCCGAGCTGAGCCCTCCGACAGGTACGGGGCTTGTCCAGGCTGGTTGCTGGGCTCCCTGCGCGGGACAGGGACCAGTACCTCCAGAGGGCATTTCTCCCCAGATGTCTTAGACATCCCAGGAGGAGGTGAATGGTCCTTGGGAGATGCCGGTCTCTCCCCACCCGCTGCAGTGTGAGGCAGGGCAGCAGGCGAGATGGTCCCACCCATGACGTTAATCTCTTCCCGCTGGCTGCATCACTGCCGAGACACCGCTTCAGCGTAATTAAGGGTTGCGTTTGGTAAAGGCCGTCGCGCTTGCGTCAAATTACGTCTGGAGGTGCCTGCAAGGTTCCTCAAGGGCGTTCCCAGCACTGCTCATTGCCCAACATGTCTCCATGACCCATTGGGGAGGCATCTCTTCTGTCAAGTCTTGGTGTCCTGGAGCATCTGCTGAGATCGTCTCGGGTCTTTTGGGGCCGTGACTGACATCCAGGACCCTTGTGTTTTTTGGATTGATCCTCCAGGTCCTTCAGGTGAAGGTGGTAAGGAGGGGTCAGTGTTGCCAGCCCTGCCTCTTTTCTTGGTGCTTCAACTTGCCCATTTCATCAGCGTTTAAATAGGCTCACCACAGGAGCTTCCCGCACTGCTGGTGCTCTGGGAGATGGGAAGTTCTCCTCAGCCCGGCTGCTCAGCACAAACCTGAAAGAAAAGCAGAAATAAAAGCCAAGCCACATGATTGCACAGGGACAAGGTTTGTTGTTTGGTTTTTTGTTGAAAATGCTTTCTGGTAGCTCCTTCCTGGCCAACGCCTGTGCAAAACCTCATGCACTGAGTAGTTGAGGGATCTGCTGAACTACAGGATGGGTGGTCGGGTTGCAGATCTTGTCTGTGCCGGACACCTGCAGTGGAGACGGAGGGTCTGAGCTTGCTGTTGTGGGGCTGGTTTGGACGGTCTGATGAGGAGTGGCTGAGGGAGCTGGGGTTGTTCAGCCTGGAGAAGAGGAGGCTGAGGGGAGACCTCATCGCTCTCTGCAACTCCCTGAAAGGGGGTTGTGGGGAGGTGGGTGTTGGTCTCTTCTCCCAAGTGACAAGTGACAGGACGAGAGGAAATGGCCTCAAGTTGTGCCAGGGGAGGTTCAGGCTGGATATTAGGAAGAATGTCTTTCCCGAGAGAGCGGTGAAGCACTGGAATAAGCTGCCCAGGGAGGTGGTGGAGTCACCATCCCTGGAGGGGTTCAAGGAACGTGTGGCCGTGGCACTGCGGGACATGGTTTAGTGGGCATGGTGGGGTTGGGTTGGTGGTTGGACTTGATGGTCTTGCAGGTCTTTTCCAACCTTAGTGATTCTGTGACAGGTTGGTCCCAAGTTGATGCTAGCTATATGTGTTGCTTTGGTTTTCAGTTTTCATCACAACCTCCTGGTGGTTTTATTAACCCCAGGGATTGTGCACGCAGGGGGGTGCGATGGGGAAGCACCACTGTGCACGAGGGATCAGTGTGATTGTTGTAAGGGGGGGGGCAAAAAGACCCCTAACAGTCTCAAGTATGACAAATAGAGCATTCCCCATTTTGAGTCTTCATCCTCCATTTAAAATAAATAAAAACACTGCCCCGTTGGTATTGTTTTCTACCTGAGCTTTTATGAAACTAAAGTAAACGTTGCTGATCTGGCAGCACAAATAAAAGGGGAATGAGAAGCGATGTACGAAATTAATTGCGAGCCAGTTCTTCTGTATTGGTTTTGTGGCATTTCGGTCGAGCAGGCCAGAGCACAGCGTTCCCTTACATAATGCTCACATCACTGGAGTGTGATTATATCCGACTGTCACAGATGAGGACGCTGTATTTATGTCTCAATGAATTTCATCCCTCAGTTTACGTGCCCTGGTCCTCCAGGGAATATCACAAATCCAGTGTTAGTGAGTACAATGGCATGTTTGATTTATCAACTGTATTAATGATCTGGTTGAAGGGAGAAACAACACATTAATTAAATTCACAAGCGGCGATTAACTTGGTGTTGCGAGCACCAGGCAGGACAGAGATTTAGCATGGAGAGACCGGAGCGAGGCGAGAAACGTGGGCAAGGGGTGGCAAACCGGCACGCAAACGTTGCCGCCCTCGCAGTAGCAGACAAATGTGAAGAATGGGGATTTGCTGAGAAGGTGATACTTAGAATAAAAGCAGGTGTTGGGCTGTCTGCAGTCTCCATCGTTTGTGGCCAAAATCAGTGTTGCTGTAGGTGTTGCAGGCTTTTACTGGTGTATACTGGTGTAATGGGAAAGGGGGAGTGCTGGGTATTTATGTTCAGGAAGATAAATTAATATTAAAAAAAAAACCCCAAAACCTACAGGTTGTCAAGTGTATTTTGGTGCTGCTCTGTTGATGGTATTAACATAAATTCAAACTGACCTAAGTGCACTGGGATAAAAACAAACATTTACCCTTGGAAGATCCTCCGCCTGAATGTGATTTTTACCATTGGCTTTGGGCTGTTGCGTGTTTTGCATTTCTTTTCTGTGGGTTTTAGCAATGAAAACAAACAACTTGGCTTCACCTTGAGTTGTGCTTAACTTCATTTCCAGTCGTTTTCTCTTGTTCCCATGCGGTAACACACTTCGTATGTACCCTGAGCCCCAAATAGGCATGAGGATGTACTTTTTTTTTTAGTTTGGATTTAAAATGTTTGTTTTCTAGCACGATGCAAAAGTGAAGTCAAGGCTGCCTAGCTTCTCTTGAAGCATCTACGCATACAAGTATTCCTACAGGAGATACCGAGTGCTCAGCCAGTTCCATAGGTGTTGGTGTGTATAGGCACATGCTCCAAGCTAAACGCGTGCATAGTGGGCTACCGGCCCCTGCCAGTGCGTAACCTCCTCCCCTCGGCTTTTTGGTTTGTGTTCCTGACCTTCCTAATTGTCTCCAGCTGAAATTCTCCCTTAAAAGTGAGCTCAGATGGAAAATATTTTTCTGCAAAATGTTAACATGTCTTTTTGGGGGGAAAGCCTCTTTTTTTTTTTTAAAGGTGGAGTAGGCTAGAGGTGGTGTATTCATGAATGAAACCAAAGATGCTTTATTTTTTAGTAAAGGTACCCATGGATTATCGCTAAGGAGGAAAATGCAGCAAACCCAACTGTGAGTTACAGTGTATTGAGCACTGCAAGGGGAAGATAAACCAAAAGCCTTTTCTTCTTCATCTAACTTGGTGCAGGTTATTGGAGGGAGGAATTTGAGGACCTGTTTGCAAGAAATGACGTTAATTATTTGGGGCTGGGCTAAATAAAATTAATTTGGGATGCTGAGTGAATTAATTTGTCCTTGTCATAACCCCCAGTCCACACAAACAGCGCTCAGGTTGTTAACAGGCTGTTTTAAAATGAAGAATTTTGCTAGCTCGCTGTCTGTCATCTTCGTTGGAAGAAGGATGTTATTTTCAAGATCAATTACCATTGCTCAGGTCCTATTACGCCATCTCAAAGACACCCAGTGTTTTGGATTTCTTTTATTTATTTTTAAACTGTGTTGCAATCGATAGTTTTCTTTTTTCTCAATAGTTTTTTTCCTTTTTGTGCTACATTTTCTTTTTGTGCTATACCCTGGGGTACAATTAGGAGTGTGTGCTGCCATTCTGCATCTGAGTAGTGCCAGGACTGCAGCAAGCATTAAAGACCTCAGAAGGTAAATATTGCAAAGGACGTAACAGGAGGAGTCCTGGAAAAAACCCAAGCCAACAGCACCAAGGGGATTTATCCACCCCTTGATGTTTGAAGACTGCAGAGAGGGGGATTGAGGGCTTGTAGGATCTCACAGACCACGGATGGGAAAGACCAGGTCCGACTCGGGATCCAAGAAGAAGCGGCTCTTCGGGCGGTCACCCATGGAGGGGTAAGGCTGGGCGCTGGCAGGCGCGCAGGGACGTGGGCAGAGGAGCCTGCCCGGTTTGCACCGGCGCTGGGCATTGCTGCAGTGGCACAAGGAGGTCCCTTACTCCACGTTCCTGAAATGCTCATGAGACGCTGCAGCTCATCCAGGACTAGGGTCACCCCTTCTGGGAGGAAAACTCAAAAAACCCTCGATTTTTGCTTGCTCTGCTTCTGCTGAGGGTCCTTTGGGCATTGGTTGCAGACTGAATTGTTCCTTGTTCTGCATCAGGATGGGAAGAAACGACATGGTTAAAAGCCCCGGTTACAGGCTCCCTGCGAAGATACACCGGTTGTGCCGGTAATGATGGTTGAGCAGATAAGCAAAGGGCTAAGCTTTGCTGTAAAACACAGGTACCCGGGTGCGTTTCACCCAAGAGCGCAGGCTTGAGTAGTCATGCAATGGGGAAACATCACGTTGGCCATCGGGGCATGCGTGGGAGAGCGCAGGGATGGAGGGCTGGATCCAGAGCAGCAAGAGGCAGGTTCGGTATTGTGCGTCCCCCACCCTTCTTCTCCACCTCTTGCCGTTATATAGGGCAGGGGCTGAGCCTGGTTAATGTGCAGCACAGAGGTGATATAAAAAAAACCTGTGAAACCCTTCCTGCATTGAGTGCTTGAAGGCATCCCTTGTTCCCCTGGCTGTTATCTGCAGCAGCATCCCTATCCCCCCACCCCGTCTCCTCTAACAAAGCAATTACATGCACAGAAGTGTGCTTGCTCCCAGTAAGTGCTGGGAGAGAGTCACGGGTTGACGCAGCACCTTTGCAGGTTTAACAGGAGTTGTCCTCCTGCAGAAAGACCCTGCGGGCGAGGGCTGAGTTTGCACCTCGCGTGGTGTGAGGAGCTCCTGGCTGGACCAACATTTTTTGTATTCCGGACATTTTTGCGTGTCAAAGGGGTGTGTGGGCAGGAGAGACGGGCTGGGGGGGTCCGGGAGAGAGCAGCGCTCTGAGCAGCAGAGGCAGGGTCTTAAAAGGAGTTTTCAGCAATTTTAAGGTGAATTGTATTCATTGAATTGCAATAGGCTTCAAATGTTCCCGTCACTTGATGTGTCTGAAGAGACTAGCCGCTATTTTGGAAAATTAATTTATACAATTCAGATCACACTTGTAGGGCTTTTTTTGTTTTCTAGCGTTTCTTGTTTTACTAATTGCAATTGTTTCACGTCCTCTGATCTATTATACTTTCTAATAAGGCATATAATTCATTATTTAAGTGGTAGTGTTCTGATAATTAGATGAGTTATTTTTGTCAGTGCTGATTAGTTGGTAAGTACAGATTAATATTTGAAGACATGATGTGGTCCCTTGATATTTCTGTTTCAAAGAGGTGATGGGGCACTTGTTTCACGGTGTTCCCGACAACTTCATCCCTTACAGTGGGAAGAAGGTGCCGACAAATTGTAAAGAGGGTTTGAAAGGTCCGGATCTCGTTTCCCCTGTAAAACTCATTATGTTGAGGAAACACCAGCGAGCGTAAGCTGAGGCTGGTATATTGAAATTGCAGCTCCCTGGGCAGGCAGCGTTGCCGTCTGCAGGTGCAGCACGGGGTGCCATGGGCGTCCTTACCCCAAACGAGGTTTTGGGGTGTGCAAGCAATATCTTGCATGTTGCAGGGCACGAACCCGCCATTTGCTGGATATGTCCTAGAAAAAGCTTTGCCTCTTCACAAATAGAAAGCCTTGGCCTGGTTTTTCCCCCCGGAGTTAATCGCCGTGTGGGACAATGTGGGCTTTGTGTGCCCGTCCCCGCGCTGGGGCACGTTTCTCCTCTCTCCCTCCTGCAATGCTGATGGTGGAGCCGTTCTCTATTTGTGATGCAGAAGCTGTTTGCAGGATTAAGGCTTTTTTAGTTCATTTGCAGACTGCTTAATGAAGGGTGTGGTGGCTGAGGGGAGGGAGTGGGCACCCGCAGACTGTTATGACTCAAGTGCAGATAACTGTGGGGTGAGACATCCCGGCATTCCCCGTCCCCTGCAAACTAGACCCAGTGAAACAGTTGACACGCTGCAGTGTAATTAAGCATGTGTTTTTGGAGTTGCAGCCTTCTGCCTTCTCCAAGACGAAACGAACCACGCTGCTAGAAGAGATTATGTAGTTGGAGCGGAGCCATTGCATTATTCAAGACCAGATCTCTGGGAAGAGGGAGTAAAACAAATATTTTTTTGTCACTTGGTCACCCCTACCAAGGAAACCACAGTGCTCTTCAGTGGCTCGTTTTTCCTGTAGACTGTTTCAACCCTCTCTGGTATAGCAGATGGCTCCAAACACAAATAAGCCTCGGGGATGCCTGTCGCTGCCTGTGACCCTGGGGAAAGTAGAAGCCACGTCGGAAGTGAGCAGGGATGAGGAGATGCCTAACATTTTTCTTGAGCAAATAAATGTGTCATAGGGAAAGCGGGGCTAAGCTCTGTGCATTTATCAGTGCCGCGAGCACACCTTGGGCAAACCCCTCGCACCACTCTGTGATGCAAAGAGGGTTTCAGATGGTTGGTGATTCAAGGGCACCTGTGTTAATCGATGGTCTCTGATGTATCCACAAAGGTGTTGTAGGGTTTGCATGCGTTTCCAGAGCCCCTCTGCCTGAGGATGGGAGTTGAAGTCATTGGGATGCTCTCCCTTGAGTTACTGGGGGGTGAATTTGGCGCTCGCCATGTCTTTCACATGGAGATGCAGTTGTGAGCGATGGTGGGATGGTTGCACGGGCTTTGGAGATGAGTTCGCAGACTAGGGTAAAAGCAGTGCAAGAAAAGGATTTACCAAAGTAGAAACAGGAGGGATACTGAGGGTTTCCATACATCCCCTAGCTTTGAGTCTGTTGGGCTGTGGAAATGAATTAGGGGCTCAGCAAATGGGAATGGGGGACTGGAGGGTCTGCCAGGAGGGCAGAGGTGCAGCAGAGAAGACCAGTGATGTCTCCATCACCCCAGTGTGGTCCTGTAACGCAGCCCGGGATTTCCAGCCCCTCTTCGCTTGGGCTGCGGCGTTGGAATTGGCCCGTTGTACGAGAAATGGCTTGTGCTGTTTGCATGATCTCGCTGCTGCTGAAGAGGGGGGTCAGAGTGTAAGTTGGTTAAGTGGCCGGATTGCCCTGGTATGTTTGCCACAGGATAATGGAAAATTCCTGCGAGGAGTCTTGCTTGATCTGGGGCCAGAGGAAACAGGATGAAGACTATTCCACCGCTGAAACGATAGAAGAGTACGCTGTGCATCTTCCGGCGCCTGCTGCCAATGTTTTTATAGGCTTGAGATTTTATTTGGAAGAAGAAAAGTAACCGTGCGCAAGGCCAACCCACGGTCGTGCCAGGCTTCTTGCCTTGTGTCCTCTCGTGCTGCCTGCGTGCCATTCCTTTGTATAATTTTGGAGGACCACATGCACAAAGCCCGTGATGGCTTCATTTTCTGCTTCCTAAGATGATGGGAGGAATTCAGGGCTGCACGGGTCCCCTGCAGTCAGTGTCCTGACACAGCATACCAAGCATGTCAAGTCTGCTGATATGGATGAGAGCCTTTCAAGGGGCTGCAATAGGCTTTACATCCTCTTACTTTCCCGAAGCGGGTTTGAGCCCACGCTGCTGCATGGGAATTTAAAAATCACCATCAGAATTTGTGGCGTTAAAGGCAATCTTAGCAAACTAGTGTCTAGTAGAAGTCTTTGAAAGGAAGGTTTAATATCTCTTAGGACTTTGTGGCATCTTCGTGTTATAAAACCGTTTGTGCCGTAAGGCTTTAGACTGAAGGATTCAACTTGCAGTTCTTAAACTGTTATCATTAATAAAATGACTTTGCACTTTGATAGCCCCTTTCATTCAAGGATCTCAAAGCACTTAAAAAATGCTAATGAATTAAGCTCCTTGATAGCTCTTGAGTGCAGCTCTTTGTCCAGGAATTTGGTCCAAAGCCTAGTGAAGTCAATGGAAAGATGTCCATGTCATTAGCTCAGGCAAATCCCTTAATCTGTCTGTCCCTGCTTGTCCCATTTGCAGCCAGAGCTAACAGCATGGACATCTTCCCATGCCAGGAGCCTTCATCCTTTCCCCATTGGGATTTTTTTCTTGACTTTTTTTCTGCCTGGTTCCACTGCTGAGGAGCACATGGGGGTAGCAGTACATTCAAGGCAAGGGAGGGGGACATAAAGATTTAGGGTTACTTATCTTGCCTGCTGTTGAGCTCTGACTTAAGGACGGAGATTTAAGAGGAGTCTGGGTTGGAAATAACATAGAATAATCCTGTAAGAGAAAGCCCTGTTAGCCTAGCAATGATGCAGCATAGAGCAGTAGCTCCGTGCTGTTCGCATGCCATCGTGGTCCAGCTCAAGGAGCATTGGTTTCCTCCAGGAAATCTGCAGCAGTGGGAAGAGCTTAACCATCTCTCATGGTTTCCAGTCCAAGATCATCCCGTGAGCTTTATTCCTTCACCCATTTTTAGTTTGTTGGAGGCTTGCCATCGGTTTAAATGTTCGGGATCACACTTTGGAGAAGACGGCTCCTTCTGCTGCGAGGTGTAGCTATGGACATGAGCAGCAGGGCTGGGCTGTAAGGAAGAGTGCATTGCTGCTGGTGGAGACTCTCTTCTGATCCAGTTCATGGCTGTCAGCTGAACTAACAGGGTAATTCTTCTTGCTGTATTAAAGATAAAAGCAGCTATCCCTCTGGCAAAGTCGTAGACACAAGGTGCTGTGAACATCTTGACGCCCCTTTCCTCTTCTAGCCATACAATGGGTTGTGTAATGTCCTTACGCCTGATCAGCCGTGACAATCTGTATTTTATGGATTTTCACTCTTTGTCACCCTGTTACAATCTCACTTCTCCCCTACCTTTCATTAATTGTCTCTCAAAACTATCTTATTGCTGCTCTGATGATTTTTTTTTTCTAGTGGATAAGCCTGTTAGAGATAATCTGGTTTGCTGAATTTCCTTTCCGCTGGGCAATCTCCTTAATAGCCGCCTCGGAGGATTTCATCGTGTTTGGTACCAGGATGTGGCTTCGTACAAATATTCTGTTTCACCATGGTTCTTCTGCTGGTTAAGGTCTGTTCTTTCTTAAATTGTCTCATAAAATACTTCTGAGAGGAGAGAGCTCCACGGAGACTTAGTGTATGTTTGGTACTTCTGAGCAAACTGCATTGGCCAAGATGGTCAAAATTCACTCTTGATTTTGGGTATGTCAGCTTTGACAGTTCAGGGGCCAGAACAAAGGGAAGAAGAGAGATGAGGGAGAGGAAAGAGTTATAATCCTTAAACGTGACATCCCTCGTACTACAGGGTAGAGTCCTACGTGACTGTGGAGGTATCCCCTTTGGGATGCCCCATGGAGAAACGAAGGTGGCCAAAAGGCACATCCCTTCTCCTTTTGTCCATTTCCCTGCTATGCAGCAATCAATAGCATCATTTAATCTCTTTCAGAATTCTATCAGACTTCACGTAACCTGATAAGGACATTTGCCACCACTGCTCCTTTTGAAAAAGCTCATTTTCAGTACTTCTAAAAACCTCTCCCTTTTTAGATGTGCTTCAGGGATGCTTTTTTTTTTTCCCTGTCCAAATCAGCGCTGGATGGAGGGTCAGGAGATTACAGTTCTGTTCCTGGCATTGCCAGCGAGTTGCTGAATGATCTTCAGCAATTCATTTGATCTTTCTGCGCCTCGTTCTCACAAATAAGGATGCTGGTAATAACTTTCTATTGTTAAAGCTCTGGTAATAACTTTCCATTGTTAAAGCTCTTAAGGCTCTTGTATAGAAAGTGCTATATGGGAGTTAGAATAATTATTGTAATCATTTGCAAGCGAAGGTGCTGGAAATAAAAGTTTCTGCAATATAGGATCTTAGTTCTTGTTGAAGGGAATTATTAGAATACTTTTGGCTGGAATGACCAATGAAATGTGAATAAGGCAACCATTTCTATTGAATTTATAGTTGATGGGGAGCTAGATGATTGAAAGAGATGAGAAATGGGTGAAAAGTGTAGGTTTCCATTTGAGCTGTGTTGGAAAAAAAGAAAGCCTCTGCCTACTCCCGCTGATTTTTCTAGCATCTATACACCATGTGGGTTCCATGTACACATCGGCAATGAGCCATTTCGGCCATTATTTTAAAAAAACATAAACAAAAACTCAAACCCCAACAAACCAACCCAAAATCAGTGACATTTTCCCCCATCATTGCTCCTTCTTGGGCTGTGGCTGCACAGGCTGGTCTCATGCAAGAAGGTAACTTGAAGCAGTAAAGGCTATATAACGCTGACCATGCTTGTACATACGGTACCTAGATACGGCAGCTATAGGTGCATTAGGGTAATAGGTAAGTTTGCTCTATAGATTTCTCAACTCCTGGCTCCCACCCTGTCCCTTATTGCCTCTAATTTACAGCTTGCTAAAAATAGGTCTTGGAGAAGACTTGGAGCTGTTGAGACGGAGACAGAGCAAGACCGTAAATCATTTGACAGCTCATTTCCGTATAGCAAATATCTTACTCTTATGACTATATGTTTAGATTAAGAAAGGAATAAAATGTAGCAAGAACTCGGTTCAGTTACTGCATGTTTCAGTCATACCTCTTTTTCCTTTAATAGATAACAGCATAAATAGATAGGAATGACAAATCCTGTAGGAAAGGCCCAAACTGGACATCAATTTCTATCTTTTAAACATCTCAGATATGGGGGTTTTGGGTGGTGCTGTGGAAAGGAAAACTGTGGTTAGTGCAGGAGCTGGGATCTGAGTTGCGGCATTGCATACAGCTCTGCGGGAGGGGCAGCGATGCCTGCACAGAGTGCCATGGCACTAATGCCTTTGGGCTGGGTTATTTCACCTGACTCTCCGTGAAATGATGGAGAATCCACCTCACCTTCTTGTCTGCTAAGCCCTTTTAGTCTTTGTTGTCCCTGACTCCGTGCTCTGCAACCCTTCGAGCCCCGTTCCTGCAGCCAGTGGGAACTTTGCCAGTAATTCCAGCTGAGATGGGATCAAGACCTTGACGGTCGTTTCCTTTCCTTACGCACGCAAGGATCTCCGAGCTCTTTGCAAACACCGCTTAATCTAAGGCACGCTCGTTAGGCGGGTCAGAGGTGTTACTCAGTTGCTGGGTTAGTTTTATTCCCTTGGGATATTCGCTTTATGCTCTGGCTGGGGATGAGAAGCCAGCAGCCACAGCTGGGGCTGGTTTTTTGAAAGATGTGGGCAGATTTTTCGGAAGACCTCCATGTCCACCTCTGTCCTCTGCAAAAGCCACATTTCAGAGGAATCTGGTGGAGGTTTACCCATATTTTGATGCATGTTTAGTATCCTCTAACACTACACCCTGCGTAGGCTAAGCTGCTGTTCCTGTTCTTCATTGCTGCCGCGAAGGGACCAGCTGGACAGAAGCAGGTTGTGCCAAAGCTCCACGGTGCATATAAGAGTCGCGGGATCGAGCCTGTAATAACAGACTTTGTCTTCTGGTGTGGCAATATGTGTTTTAGGTGAGTGAAATTAGAGCCTTGTCTTGCTGGATGCAGCTTCTGGTAATCGGATCCATTAGCCGAAAGTCGCGCTGTTCTTTCACAGCAAATATTTCGGTGATGTTGTGTACGGCTGAGTATTTGCATCGTTTAATAGCAGCTCGGGAGAGATGAGTCCTGCTTCCAGATCTGACAATAACCCGTGATAAGATCGCAGACAAGGCTCTTCTTTCACCTCCGCTGCTGTTTCCCGACCTTAATGTCTTTGCAAGAAAAATGCTGTATGACAGCCAGAGGTTATAGCATTGCCGTAGACTTGCGCTATCTATCTACATTGCACAACAACAAGAAAAAGGAGTTATCAGTGTCCCAGGAGGCAGAGAACAAATTTAGGTCCCGATCTTGCATATGCTTATACAGCTAATTAGCTTTACTCAATGGAGCCCATTCAGCCCGTAGCACTTGTCCTTCATCTGTTCAGGGCCGCGCGTGTGAATGCTTATTGAAACGCGAAGTCAATTGGCGTATTGTTGCACGTACATTATTTCTTACGTTCTTGTTTGAAGCGAGGAACAGTCTCTCCATTATAGAAAACTCTTTTTTTTTTTTTAATGTAAAACAGCTATTGCTGTGAAATTACGGGCTCAGGTAAATTTATGCTTTTCAATTCCCAGGTCTGAAATTGCTGAGCTCGGCTGTTTTGGAGTAGGAAACGTTTAGCAATATTTGTCATCGCGTGGGTTGATGTGGCTCGAGACGTGGGTGTCGTGCCAGCTCTGGGTCTTGGAGTAACAGACACATAATGACTGATTACCCGATTGTTGTTGGGCGGTTGTGTATCAGGACCTTTCTGTCTTAGCAATTAATCTGTTTGATGAACACTTGACCAGGTCCTGCAGCCCTGCCAGGATCTCTCGTGTCATTTTGGTCATTTGGCGGCAAAAATGGCATTGAGACTTCACACATTTTGAAATAAACTTTACTGATGCTGTCTAAGGGTATAGGAGTATGTAAAAACGAGCAAATCCTATATGCAGGGGGCGAATATGAATGCTAAGCGTGCTGTCCAGATGGGCTCTGTGCATTGAGCCGGCCGGGGACCTCCCCGCATCGCCCGGTCCTCCTGGGCACCGAGCCCTGGTCTAAGCCCAGTTTGGTGCATGAGCTGCTTTTGCTTTGCTTCTACGTTAAAACTACCTTGTGATAGCTACGACTGAGCTTAAAAACCAGAATTTACAGCTACGACCGAGCTTAAAAACCAGAATTCGCATAATGATTCTGTGTTAATGCTATTAACATAGTGGTACTAACAATAGCTTGTTAAAGGCAAATCTGCAGAGATTTCTTTTTCCATCTGACCTTGAGTGCTGATGTTGGACTGGCTCAGTATTGCATTTGTTTTTTCCCCACGTTTGAACTTGAAAGGTTTTTTAATACTCAGCTTGATGTTTCTGTTTTGCTTTTTCAATCCCTTATTATTTCCCATGGCTGTAATGCACAGCGATACCCCGCGCCAGGTCACTTCCAGGACTTGGACCCGAATTAGATTCGGTAGCTGGAAGGCGCCAAGCCTCAGAAGTGTTTGTACATGATTCAGTTCCTGGAGGACAAAGGCTCATCCTTGCCCGCGGAGCATCGTACACGCGACTCTCCTTGTGCTTCCAGGCACTGTAAGAAGAGAAACGTGGAGGCAGGCTGTTCCCAGGATAGTCCTGCCTAAAATTTCCCGCCTGCATGGCTAATTTTGAGTTTTGTCTCCTTTCCCAGCCAGATTCTCTCTCTGAATCTTTATCAGATGCTAATTAGCATTCGTTCCCACCCAGCACCGGGATGTTTATTAAGCTTTTTGAGAAAGCTTTGCGGTTCTGGCGCTGTTGCAACCCTGCCGGTGAAATCTCCCATAACCCCTTCACGCCTCGGCTCTCCCCCCTTGGGCCGGTCTGCAAGTGCCCAATGATCCCCAATTATTGAATTCCAGCCGTGCTCAGCTCGGGCACCTTGTGATGAGTAAAGTTTGGGGATAAATAGGGTTACGGCAGGATCTGCCGCATTGGTGCGACGTCCAGCTCGCTGCTCGCTAGAGATGCTCCAGGTGCGTGGTCCAGCAGAGCCCGGGGAGTCACTGCTGTTGGCTGGAGACCGATTTCAACCCGTAGTTTGCAACTCCAATACAAGCTGCTGCCTGCCGGGTCTGTGCTGTGTATTACCCAAGTCAGCAGATGCCATCACGCACTTGCTCGCTGTTGCTCCCCGCTTATTTTTATTTGCATGCCTGGGATTCTTGCTTTCAGCTCAGCGGCAATAAATGAGCCATTTGCATAACGAATGGTTTTAAAATCTGCATCCCTGCAGTGTCTTGAGCCTTGCCCTTCAGAAGGGTCTGTTTTCCGGGAGAAGGTGGCATAATTCAAACAGCTTAAATTCCTCTGGGAAATGGAAGTTTGGATGTGCAGTACTTGGGTTATTTTTCAGCTAATTTCTCCTGCGGTTACGTGGTGCCCTTGCACAGCTCTGCAAGCGCAGCATCACGGAGGCTTTTAAAGCAAGCAGAAAAAATGCAGCGTCTTGCTCTGTGTTACAGCTGGGGGGTTGGATACAGCTGGCTGGGGGGGGGGGGGAGTGTAGTGAGCAAAAAATGGGGGTCAAAAAGCCCTGGAAAAGGCTGCTCTGCTCCCATTCCTGGTGGTCCTTTGCTGTAGAAGGAACTTCATTGCTTCGTGCCTTGCTTTTTCATGCAAAATCGCTGGGGGTGGCGGTTGTCTTCGCTCCTGCGTGGGGAAGGCAGCCTGGTTTCTGGGTGCTGCCGTCCTTCACTCTGTAATTAAAAAAAGCATGCAAGCAGGTTTAATTTCCTACCTCTATTTCCTTGAGACCCTCTGAGGAAAGAAAAAAAAAGCCATTCAACCCATTTCACGCTCTCCCTTCTGCTTTTCCCTGTGCCTGTTGCCCTCCCGGCAGCGGTTTTGGCTCCTTTGGGATCACTTACCGCAGCGTTGTCACCCTCCTGCAGCGATGCTCTCTCTGAGGACAACCCTATCCATAGGACGGGCGGGCTTGGGTAGAAGGGCTTAGCGGAGAAGCAGTTGTGCTCAGAGGAATGTTAATGCGAAAGTGGCGGTTCGGAAGGGAATTTCGGCTAAAAGGATGGAGAGAGCCCACCTGCAAGAGAGCAGGGGAAAGACAGCCTCAAGAGCTGCGCGTCGGCCCCGGCTCGGCGGCGTGTGTGCCGTACGGGGCTTTCCTTGGCAACTTTTTCATCTGATCTGCTGGGTGTTCAGGAGCAAAATAATGCGTTGATATTCGGTGCTTTGGGAGGTGTCAGTCCCCTCTGATCCGAAAAGGAGGAGTACGGCTTGCCTTAATCCAGGCAAGGCATGAGCTCCCCTGTGTCCCCAGGGACTGTTTTGGGGTGACCCCATCTGTGGCCATGGGGCCACCAAGTGCCCAAGACCTACATGTCCTCCACCTGAAACTAGGGCATCCCCCAAACATAGTGAGGTACTTCCCCCCTCATTGGGATTGTGGAGCAGAAAATGGGGTGAAGGACCCCCAAACATAGTGAGGTACTTCCCCCCCCCCCCCATTGGGATTGTGGAGCAGAAAATGGGGTGAAGGACCCCCGAAACAAGCCCCGCTGCCCCCAAAGGGGCAGGAGCCCTTGATCCTTGTGCGGGGGGAGTTTTCTGCTGTGTTTGTGCTGCCGAGAAGCCCCGCATCTTGGCAGGCGGTGGGTTCCCTAATCATTCATATGAGCAGTGATAACTCTCCTGTACACGTTAGCACCCCGCTCGCTCTGATAAGGCGTCGCTCCCTTTCAAGTGCCTTAAAATGCTGGCTGTGTTTCCGGGACTCTTTACTGCGAAAATTCTGCAAGGCACCAGCTTCTGTTTGTTTTCCTTTAAACTACTTTCACATTTCTGTTCGTCGAGTTTGTTGAAGTTATAGCAAGCTTCATCTGAGGAAGAAGAGAGGAGCATCGTCGAGTCCTTAATGGAAAACGTATGTGAATCAAAATCCAGTCCAAACCCCATAATCTCTGCCCCGCACAAGAAAGCTGCACTTCAAGGAATAAAAGTAGGAAAAAAAAAAATAGGTTGGATTTAATTGCTTTGGATGCCCTGTTACAGCAGAAGTGCGGAAAGACGATAAAAGATGCAATTTAAAGCTCAGCAGCAGCGGGTGGGAAACGCCGGTGCTGGCGTGCCGGGGGACAGATACGTTATCCCCAGCACATCTCTGCTGAGTTAAGATAAATGTCGAGCTATTAAGTTCCCGAGAGCAGTAAGAGGCTGGGGGAAGGTCACTTACTGCTTCCCCTGTTTTGGATTTGCCTCTGCGCTGCACCACTTGCTCTCTGGTGCTGTAAGGAGGATGCCCTTTCTCCTCCGAGATTCCCCCAAAAGACCCCCCAGAAATACTTTTGAAGGGCTTTAAAACTCACGGTCACACTCTCCTGGGCAACTCCTAGCAGAGTCCTGATCCTAAATATTGTCTGGTCAGGGGGAAACAGAGTGTGGAGTGCCAACAGCACCCGCAAAACCTGGGGGTACCCTGGCTTGATCGCTGTCCTGCCCCCGCCGAGGTGGAAAAAGCCGGAGCAATGGGAAGATGCTGCGGGAACGCGACCAGGCTGGCGCCTCTGTTCCTTCTCCCGGCACAAATCCTGATTTTTCTCCGGATTCAAGAGGTTGTGCATGGCTCTGCCAGATAAAAGACTCAAGTGAGGGAGGACAGAGGAGGGGAAGAAGATGAATCTCCTGTATTCGTTATTCTGTGTGCAAAGAACATCAAAAGCACTAATGGAAAAGCCTTTTTATATTTTTCATCAAAGCAGTTGTTCAGATTTGGCAGGCTGATTTCTTATCGCTAAAATATTGATGAAGGAAGCAGCTGTGGGGTACTGCTTTAGGAGGGCAGCAAGTAAATGCTCCCTCCCTCCTCAGTAAATACGTTTTTCCCCTTGGTCCTTTTTTTTTTCCTCCCCCTTTGCTCTATTCATGTTCCTTCTATTAGAGGAACTTGTAGATGAGTCAGGACCGAGTTTGCAAATCGCAGGTAGTAAGGTGTATTTATTTTTTTGCTTAAGTCAGGAAAAAAGAGGGGGGACAGGGATAAACCAGGGAGACAGATGGGCTGGATGGGGACAGCAGCGGGGCTTGCACCCTGATTTCTCTCTGCCAGTGCTTCCACGTTTAACCTGAAAACCTCTTGACTTATTTCTATAGCTAATAATTCATCAAGGTTTTCTTTTTTCTGCTAAGAAAGGCGATTGCACTGACCTAAATGAGGTTTATCTTTTTTTTTCTTCTCTAGTAATTAGACCCATCCACACGTAGGGAGCATGAAATGATTTATGAAGGTGTTTTGATCCTAGTTTATTAGTTCCTAATTCCAATTTATTATGATTCTTTCTAATTTTGCATCGTCACTTGGTGAGTAAGGTAGTTCAAAAGCACAGATGAAGAGCTAATACTGAATTTCCAGTGAAATATCCGGTGCTTAGAAATAACGGGCTCACAGAGGGAAACCCCTAGCACTCCCATTCGTCCGAGGGGCTGGGAAGAGCAGCAGTCGGTATCGACGTAGACCGGCGTGTCCTATCACGGGCAGTGATGCTCTCCATTTATTTTAATAAAAATAAACACCTTTTCCTTCTGGCTTTGTCCAGAAGACAGTAAATCTAGTGCCATTACAAATGAGTGTTTTGCACAGCCATCCTGTTACTGCCCTTCCCTCCCAGGAGATGGGGGGCAGAAATTGTGCCGCTGTAGATGTGTGGGGTGGCAGATGCCAAGTTTGGGGTGCGGGGTGCCGAACTGGGGCGGTGGGGGGACGGGGAGGAGCTGCTGCGGCTTCATAGAGAATATGGGAATTGTTGGGCATCTCCCATGGCTCGGCACGTGTCCGCGCAGTGCATAAAGAGGAACACAGCTATTTAAAATTTGAAGCTGCGTTGCCATCGGGGTATTGTGTTCTTTAAATATAGATCCTTCGAAATGCCATAACTTCCGTCGTTGAAGGATTGTAACAGTAATTGTAGACGTATTTATGTCATGGAAAGTAGCAGAAAGCAGCGGTGCAGCACTGGGGTAGTTCTTTGCAATTTCAAAAAGTTGTCTTGAAATCTCAAGTTTTGACCAGATGTGTAGGTGGATCAGCCCGTAAAAATAGGAACAGTTGTCTGAGCTCGTTGCTGTTTTTAAAAAAGTGCGTTAATGCACTGAAAGAGCATGATTTTCCAAACCGGCAGTTTATGAAAGAGAATTGCAGCCTGCTGAGGTTTGCACGTCTCCTGCCTGGTGCTCGCCGGGATTCGGAGTGAGTGCACGTATGGGTATGTGTATAAGTGGAAAGTCCTGGCGAGTCTCCCGAGGTGCTGTGAAGCCTTTGCTTCTGCGTGGCAGAGAGGAAACGTGATGACTTTTGCGTTTGTTTGCTCTTTTAATGTTTCTTTTATTTTCTGTGTATTTTAATATTACGGTGCCTCGTAGCAGACTTTCTTATTAGATCCTCGTGTTGATTTAGCGTCTGATCAAACACCGTGTAATCACTCGCCTCTGTCCAAATACCTCCCGGTAAGAGGAGCTCCCCGTTTAGTAGCTCTCACTGTCCTTAATGACCATCGTACTCATTTGGTTCCCTTGGTCCTGCCCATAGCGATGCTTTTCCAGGGATGGGGTGCCAAGTGTTGAAGCACTGGCAGAGGCTGCCCAGGGAAGTGGTGGACTCACCATCACTGGAGGTGTTCAAGGAACGTGTGGCCGTGGCACTGCGGGACATGGTTTAGTGGGCATGGCGGGGTTGGGTTGGTGGTTGGACTTGATGGTCTTACAGGTCTTTTCCAACCTCAGTGATTCTGTGAAAGGGAGAGCGCTGATGACTGTCCTGTTCCCAGCCGCCCGGTGTGTGGCAAAGCCCCTCACTGCAGCCTCCCGCCGGCGGCACCTCGCCTCTCCTGGTGTCAGCGGTGCCGAGCGGGAGCCATAACGTGCGCTCCCACCATGGCCGTGGAGAGGAGAAAGCTCTCCCCCACCGAGCTGCTTGTGCTTAATGGAGAAGGTGTAAAACTTTGCACGCTCAGCGCGGCGTTAACTCTCGGGTCCTAGCACGGCTTCAGCAGTGAGCTGGAAGGAGACGGGCTATTAATCCTTCTGACATCCCCTTTGAATACCGTCGTATTTCAGTCCTGTTAAGCTGTTGGGCTGTTGTTTATGGGTTTCGTGCTGAAAGGAAGAGCTGCGCTGAGGCTGCAAAATGCCGCTTTACTTTTGTAACACCCCCGCGAGAGCAAGCAGCTCGTCCTCGCTGCCAGCAGTCCTCCTCCGACACCAAATCCCGCCCCGTGCCCGGCTGAACGTTTGCCCCTAGCAAAGCCTTGCATGGCTGAGCGTCGCTGGCTGCTTGGAAATAATCACAACTTTGTGCAGATCTGCTTGCTTGAGGGAAATACCCGTTTATTGGTGGGTAACCCAGTTCCGCCTCCTTTCTGGGCTGAGGACCGGGTAACGCAGTCAGCGGGTTCCCCTCCGCCTTCTTTCTCCCAGCCGTTGTCTTGCTACTCGTCCTTTTGCAGAGAGATTGATTGGATTTGATTTTTTTGCAGGGTCGTGGGTTAGTGTGTTCGTGAGCCTGCGTGCTGCTTTCCTCCCCACGCTTGCATCGCTTGCAGCTGGTTAAAAACGTGGGACGTAAGGGCGTTGGCAGACATGGAGAGAAATATTTAACACAGACAAATGTCGTCCCTGAATTGATGTATTCTTCTGAGCTAAATCCTTTGCTTCCATTGTAACGTAGCTCATTAACCTAGGCTAATCAGAAGGCCTGTCCACCAGACGGTGGAAGGCAGCGTCAGCGCAGTTCGTGCTGGCAGGAGCTACGAGCTGGCCCTCCTGATACTGGGGGCTGAAACGTAGTGTGACACCCCGTCGTATTCTGTGCAAATTTTAGGATGCACCGGTCAGGAGCCGATCAAACGGGACCCGCCTGGGTGTGCGGTGTGCCGGAGGCAACCCCGGTCGGTCCCCGCTCTTGCTGTGGCGATGGAGACGTGGCCGATGGAGCTGCTCCACGAAACCGCCCGGTTCTCGAGGGCAGCGTCGGTGTGGGAGCTTGAAAGTGGGGACCTCTGGGGTGCTGTGTGGAGGGAGGGGGGCAGGACGGACCCTTGCCGGCAGCACTGGCCTCAGTAGCAGCTTCCTCAGCCTGTACTTTATTAGTCAGGGGTTTTATTTCTTCCAGTTGGCATTCCTAAACCCCAGGGTTTTCTCGCATCCATCTTGCTTGCACATGTTTTCCTTAGTCCACGGGGAGGAAAAATACCTTTCTGCTTGTCTCTGTCATATCCCGGCGCCAGCTTGGACATCTGTGCCGGGGAAACCAGGGCACGGTGGTGCTGGGACTGGAGGTAGGTGGAGGGTGCTGCGCGGTCGGTCCTGTCACCAGCCACAAAAATTGCATTTAGCTGGAAAAAGAGAGTTTTCAACCAGGAGCTGGCAGTCCCTGCTCGCCCGACCTGAGGGCACCAAGCAGCACCAATATCCAAGCCATACTTTTATCTAAGCATCTTGCAGCAAGTTTGCTGGGTGCAGACGGGCCAGCTGAGATACTGCACCCGTGAAAGGAGGAGAGGAGAGTCCCACCCGTGGCATGGTCCCATCCGGTGAATTTGCGGGTGCCTCCCCGGGTGGCTGCGGCTCGAGCTGCCGACCGTGCTCTGTGCGGGAGAGGGTTGCACTGATTTTTGGGGCGGGGAGCTTTCTTCCTTCCCCCTCTGCAGGCTGTAATTCTCTGGCATTGTAACACGTAATTTTTCTAGCATACCTGAGGAGCTGGGAAATAATGTCTAAGCCTAGAGGAACAGCAAGGATGGGACCTCCCAAGGGAGGAGAGATTAGGGCAAGGAATTAAAGTTGTCATTTATTTCTATTTTCCATCCCTCCTAGCCTGAAGAAATGGCCTCATTCCTGGGGATCCCTTTATTTTACAGCTCTGAGCTTGTGGTTTTTTTAAAAGCCAGCGGATGCTGCCAGTTCCCATCACCTAATCAAAGCTCCTCTGTCGAAGGGCCGGCATCAAACGAGCCAGCAGTCTCGTTATTACATCCCATTATACCCTCCGGCAGCGGCTGTACTTTATAACCGCCCGGGAAAGCTGACAGGTAACCAATGGGATGCATATTCCAGCGACAACCTCCTGCCCCTCCCGGGAGCTGGGACCCTCTTCGGTGCCAGAGCCAGGTCTCATTGTGGCTGGGTGCATCTCGGGGAGCAGCTGGGGCCATTGTCCGCCCGGCTGCCCCTCAGCCGCTGAGCGCGAGGCCATGGCGCAGCGAGGTTTGCTCTTTTGTTCCCTTCTAATTTCATTGTCTGTTCGGTATGGATTGCCATTAAATGCTTGCGTGTTTGTTGGCTTGATGTAAAAGGGAAGAAGAGTCGCCCAGAGACACAGGGACGGCTGAGCCGGAGAGGTGGAGAAGGGGGGGTGAGCTGGGAGTCCAGGGAGTGAGGGGGGGGAAATCTGGCTAAATAATTTTATCATTGCAGCTAGGTATTGTACCTCAATGTGGCCTGATGGTGTATTAATTCCTATCTCATTTCACTGATAGGATCCAGCCTGCAGCCTTATGACCACCACCCTTAAATCAGTGTAACACAGTGCACATGCTGCTGTGTCTTGGGAACCAAAGGAAAAGGAATTGTGTTAATTTTAGGGCAGCGTCTTCCCTCCATCCCTCCCCGGTGCTCGTTCGTTGTGTTTTATTATTTGTTGTAATGAAGTATGGAGAGAGTGAAATATTTGGATATTTTATGTTTTTGGGGCTCGTGCCTGGGGCAAGGTGGGAGGGTTGGGCTGGATGTGGAGGGGCCAGGGATAAATTGGGATTGGGAGGGATTTGGAAGTTGGCTGGGGTGGAGCGTGGCGCCTGGGATAACTTGGTGGATTAGAATTATTTGCTGGTTTATTACTGAGTTAGTTGTGGGCTGTTTCTCTACTTACTTCTATGGCAAAAATCAAAGTGATGCTAAACGTGGCTGGTTCTGGTCCGGGGGCAGGTGCTGGCAAATCCAAGGATGCTGATGCATCAGCGAGCTGCAAGCTCGCAGCGTGTCGATCCAGGCAGGCAGGCCTGGGGGGGCAGCGTTGGCTGCGGCATCTCACTTCTGCCGGAAACTGAGATGTCGTTATAGAAGCCCGAATAATCGGCTGTTGGCGAGCGCTGGGCAGCCTCGGGTGAGACCCGTGCGTCAGTCTGCGCCGTGCGCTCGGGTGGTTTTAAGCACCCTTTGGTCTGAGCCTCTTGCTGCGGAGGGCTGGGAGTGCCAGCTCCGGGCTGCAGCATGACGGCGCAAACTGAGTCTGTGGACAAGTGGAGTCTTTCTGCCATTATAGTGAGTTTTTGCCCTCCTTTGTCGTCTTCTGGCTCTGGTGGATGTGGAGCCTGAGGGACTCCAGGAGCACAGTTTATTCAACAGACGTTGCCTTCAAATCCTCCAGCCCCTGGACATGACAGCTGCTAAATCGCCTGTTAGGTTGCTGAGGACAAAGCTGTCCTCCCTGAACAAAGGAAAGCTAAGGGTCTGGAACTGGGGGGAAGGAAGGGCGTAGCAGTGGGAAGGAGGTGGTGTCCCCCGGGCGAAGTCAAGGGCCGCCAGTAAAGCTACGAGGACTCAAGCGGTGGAGAAACGTCCCAGCATGGTAAATAAAACCTCAAGTGATGTCTGGATCAGACCAGCGATGTTCCAGACAGCACCCGGCCACGTGCTGCAGCATCTAAAGACCAAGGAAGAGCCGTTATCCAGGCTTGGCTGCAACTTGGGTTGAATATTGCTCAATTCCTCCGAGACTGTCCTGTATGGCCGTAAGGAAAGAAATGGGGCATAGACCTGGATTTCCACTCGGCATGCCCACATTTGCTGGTCTGTGATCATGTTGCCTGATGCCGGGCTGTCCGGCGGGGCTTTGCCTGCAGCCCCTTTGCAGCTCTTAGTTCTGCAGGTCAGCTCGCAGTGAAACGATGCAACTGAAACCCCAAGCCTGATTTCCCCCAACAGCGTTGTTCGTGCCACCCGAGGTTTTCCTGCAAGCCGTTTGACCTCCTGCAAGCTAAATCAGCAAAGCCAAGAGATGCTTCTAATAGCCTTTTGATGCTAAGAAGTTAATCCCTCGGTCCCGGCTGGGCATAGCTGTTGGACATGAGCACCATGCAAACAGCCGGGAAGCACGTTACGGCGCGGGAGCTGCTTGAAACCTGGTCTGGACATGGCGCGCAGCGGTGGGCGAAGGCTTTCTCTTGCGCTTCTGCAAAGCGCTTTGCTCCCTGACGGCGCTGTCTAAATAATATTAATAATTAAGGGCTCAAGCTGGGCGCGGATATGCTTCCCGGGGGCTGCCGCCGTGCACTTAAGCAACTGCGCCCAAGCCGGCAGATGCCACCTCCTCTGCCTGATGGCCTTGGCCGTCCCCGGCAGCGGCGCATGGGTTGAGAGGAGCAGCAGCGATCGCAGCGGGAGCCCTTCTCAATATTTAAAGACTATGGATGGGCGAGTCGGGCTGGGATGTTACAAAAAAGAAATGTCTAGACGTAGCAGAAGGCCGAGAGGCTGCTTCCCCTCGGTGCATGAGGTCTGGCAGGAGAAAACAAGCTGCTTCGTTAATTTTTCCTTTCTTTTTCAATCAAATAGTTGTATTTCGCCCTGTTCTGCAGCCCAGCTGACAATGCTGGGGGAAGCGCATCGTGTTGTGGGAAAAACTGGCTGGTGGCTCTAGTTGCCTCCAAATCTCTGTCTTCATCCATGCTGGGAGCGGTGGGACATCTTCCCAGCATCTCAGAAGCAAGAGGAGTGCTTTGAGTTTTGCTGTGTTGGGAGCAATAATTAAGCGAGAATTAGGAGGGTGAAATAACTCTGGAAGCAGGGTTCTTCAAGGAAGAAAAACCTGTTGATAGGAATAGAGAATCATTAGCCTGGAATTAAAGTAAATGGCTTGTCCTGTAAATCTTAAATTTCAGGGGCAAAAGCAGACTTTTAATTTCTTCCGCAACTATTGCAGCAGCCAGTGTTCCAAAATAAAGCTGTTGCAATGGCAGTATCATTTGCGATCGCTGTGATTTACGTTATATAGAGAGAGAAGAAAGAGGGGCGGCTGCTGAAAGCCGGGTGCAAGCAGCACTGCGGAGCGTCATCTAAAGAGGGGGCTTTTTACAGTTGCTGTAAAACATAAGGATAAAAGAAATCAAGCTCATCTTTCTCCAAGGACCGTAGCATCCTTTAAAGCTGAACTCTGCTTAACATTTTGCCTGTCCTCCCTGGGCCGCGCTGTTATGGTTTAATCTGTTACAGTACAGTTTTCTGTGAATTTGGAGACACGTTTGAGGTCCGGGTGCTCTCGCTCTTGGCCTTTCCCCTTTCCTCTCTGGTTTTGGTGGGGGGAGCAACAGGCAGGAATTTAGAATATATATTAAATGACGAGAGGTGCCCCGAGTGACCCTTCGCTGCGGTTACCTGTTCAGATCCCCTGCTTTTTCCATTTCTCCCTTCTCCGTGTTCAGACGGCGCTTGTCTCTACATGCTATCGGGGCAGGGAGCTGAATTAATTTTACAATCTGTCTCTCCTGTCAATATTTGTGTCAGGAAAGCACTTGTGCAATTTCTTAGAGAAGTCACCGTCTCCCTTCACTGACCTTTTATTTCTTCTGTGGATGGAGCGTTTCTTCTTTAATATCCTCTCTGATCTTTGTTTCAGCCACCGCTTATTCTCTTCCCCCTTTTTATACACTCGCCTATAATCTCCCCATCTTGCATCTACATGTTTCCTCAAGTGCTTCCCTGCTCTTTAACCCGTGAGGGGCTGCTCGTGGTTCCCCTCGTGCGTGGCAATGGCCCATGCTGCGTACTTCTGCTGAAGGGCACCGTTAAAAGTTAAGCATATTAATTTATTTTCAAACAGTTTGACTGCACAATTGCACTTGTTTTGAAGCAAAATGGGTACTGTCCAAGAGCGTCTCGCAGTCTGAAGAGGCGAGATGGCACCCCATGCCCTCTCCTCGTACTGCTTTCCATTGATGTAGCGTCTTGCTTTTACCCATCCCCAAGTCCCTTGGAGCTACCGAAGTGGGACGAAATCAGCCGTTGCCGTTGGACCCGTTTCCAATTTGGACTGAGTAGCGGGACTGCGTTGCATGTGTGGTTTGTGCTAACTGTCCCAACAGTGCTGCAAGCCTGGTGGCACCACTGCCCTGAAAGCTGGTAGGCCATGCAGAGCTGCGTCTTTAACTTTCAGAGCACAAATTTCCTAGTAAATGCTTTCTTTTTTTTTATCAGTCTTTCCTCTCTATTAGTTTATTCCACTTATCCCAGTACTTCAGTACCAAGTTGATAGGTTTCTTATGAACACCAAAGAAAGAAGGCATAATGGATTGTACTCAACGTTTTTGGTAGAGAAATGATTGAGGCCACCATTTTTTTTAGGAAGAAAGAGAAATCATTGGCTCTTCATTAAAATTTCAAAGCAGTAGGGTTTTGTTGCTCCATCCATAAGACCCGAACTCTCCTGGAGCTGCACTGGCCCTTTTTGCCCTCTGCATGCCACGCATTCCTTGTGTCCGGATGAGCTGAGGTCTGGGAATTCTCATTAGTTACTCGTGACCCCCCTGGCTTTTCGCCATTTTCCCAGTGCGTCTGTCCTTAGAGGAATTCCCCTTTTCTCTCCGATTTCTGTGTTCCGCTTTCAGTTTAGGAGAAGATGCCCTGGCAGAGGGCAATGGAAATAATTTTGATGACTTTAATGGAATTAGAGGAGCTGACGGGGAGTTTCCTGGGTTGCTGATGGGAACAGACCGTTGTCATCTTGTTTCACATGTTGATTAAACCCACACCCAGTAACCACCACACGTTACCTTGCTTTTGTAGGCACCCCAGCATGGTTCTCCAATGGCAAATCCACAGCCCTGCAAGAGCAGAGAGAGGGAGACTGTGCCTAAAAATGCCTGCTCTGGGTTTTTTACGAATAGTACTTGAGATTGTTGACATAGCGGAGACCACTAAGCAGATAAACACGGAAAGCAATGACGATTTGTCCTTGAAAAGCTCCGTGGGCGGTTCGTGAGGAAGGGGGAGATGCATTGACTTGGACAGCTACTTATAGAAAACAGATGTGCAAGTTAGGAAACACAAGTGATAAATCTGAACCCATATGGCAGCCCTCTCACGAGCGTTTAGAGTCACAGCCGACCATGAATGGCTCTCAGTTTCTCTTCTGAAAGAAGAACTCGCTGTCTCTTGTAAAACACGAAGACGGTTTTGTGTGTGTGTCCCCCGCATGCTCTACTCTTGTTGGATGGAGCAACCTACACCCTACAGATGTTCCTTGTGTGCTGGGTAGGGAAGGAAGAGCAGGGATGTATATCATTGGGACAGGTTTATGGTTTTCTCTTTGCAAATGCCAGGACTGAAGGCACGATCAAGTAGTGCAGGAGCTGTGCTCGTTTGTGTAGCTGCTGGAGGCTGGCACTGATGTGGGTGGCTTTCAGCAGCACCCACAGTTGGGTTGGATTTTAAGCAGTCACAAAGTCTAGTTTCTTGCAAAAAAAAGGGACTTCTTGACTTGCCGTCTCAGGGCCCTCCCCGGCTTCTCTGCAAGGCTGGGGGATTTCTGCTCCCTCCCTGCCAAAACGGGCAGGACCGCTTGAGCGATGGACGTCTTGGAGGTACCTTCAGGAGGACCCATGTTCTGTTTGGATCTCCGCTCTTTTTCCCTTTTCTCTTTTCTCAAGCTTATAAAGAGAGGTGATTTCCGAACTAACTATGGACATGTTTATTTTATTCTCATACCCATCTGAAAACTGCTTTTCAGGCAAGTTGGGGCTGTGTAACCTCCTCTGCATTGGAAAGCCTGTTCTGCAGTCCTCCGCCTCCTCTCAGCCTGTGGCATCTCCTCCTCATCGGCTCTTCTAAAGTCCTTTGTATGGGAATCTAATGGGTTTTATCGGTTATTGTCTTAAGTGCACGGTCTATGAAACTAGAGTCCTTTCCCCACAATATCATAAGGAGATTAAAAAGAAAGCTGAGATTTATAGGAACGAGAGAATGAATACATTTATAACCTGAAGAAAGACTGTAGAAATGTATCGTAAGCAAGCGTTTTAAACTTCAGATCCCCGTTTAACGCAGTGAATACCATTCAAGAGTGTTTTTTTCTGTCCAGGAATTTGGTTTGTAGAGATGACGATGGTGCAGGTCCCCTGTTTTTTGTCATTACCTTGGTCTTGCTGCTCATGCCCCGGCAAGCCGATGTCCCCATTGTAGTGGGGTTGGGCTGTTGTTTTCTTTCCATTTCCTTTTTGATGTGTTGCTGCACCCTAAATTAATTTCTTAGCAATCCCATTTGCAGCCCGGTGGAGTAAATGGGTCTCTAGAGGAGGACTGCATTGTTAACACTGACAAACTTCATGACACAGCCATGCACAAATGGACATAACTAAGGAAAAGAAATGCCATGAACTAATTAAGGAGTCTGGTGCTCTTTGCAGCCTGGCTAAAGTCCATGTCCTCTTCCAGTGCTTGCTGAGAGTCCTGGTTTGGAAGGAAAACCACAAAGCGCTTACTGAGGCCACAGGTAGGAGGAGTGGCGGAGAATGAGGTCCCAGGCAGAGTTCTGGCTTGCCAAGGTTCGTGGTTATCCTGCAGCAGCACCACCCAGAGTCAAACACTTGCTTGGAAGCACACGTGGGGTCATCCAGGGACTTGTTGCGCTCGCGGAGCAGCAGGTCCCTGCTCTCCTTAACTGCCGGTGAGCTGCTCCCTCCCCCAGGCTCTCCGAGGCTCGTGGTTTGTTTCATGGCTTTTGCTGGGGGGAAGGTTTTGGCACAGAGCGAGCAGGATCACGAAGGTTGGCCTCCTACCCTATACCTGCTTATTTTTTACATATATATATATATATATGCATTGGTCTGTTGCAAGTCTAATATGCTGCCACTGCTGTGCTGGCCAGAATTGCCTCGTCTACTCCTGCTCCTCTCCCATCTCTCTGTGTTAAGCTGGCATCTTGCATCTTATCCCAAAGACAGTGAGTCATTTGGAGTGAAGCCATCCCTTTGTCCTGCTGGCACAGCACCTCGTGCAGTGGGGTACCAGCCCTCGGGTTCCCTGCTTGGGCATGTAATGCCTAAGACCTTGCACGGGGTCCTGTGATGCTCTGGAAAATCCCACCCATGGTCATCTGGGCTGTTCTTGAGACTAGATGGGAAACGCATGTGTGACACTCTTATGAATGAAGGCGTATTAAACTGGGAAGTGATGACAGCTATGCCAAATTACCTGCTAAAATGACCTCAGTAATTATAACAGGAGAGTCAAATGAGGATAACAGGCATAGACGAGGCTATAATTTACTGAATGGAAGACCTCTAGAAACTTGCAGGGCTAAGGCCTTGTCTACAGAAGAGACTGGGACAGCTGTTTCATAAACTTGGTGAAACCCTGTTAATTATCACATTTTTAAAGACAATTTAGTGCTCAGTTGAGATAAAAAGTGGTAGTATCTTCAAGAACTGGTTAACCCTAGCCTTTTCAGATACGTTTCTGGTATTGCTGTGTGTTCTCAGGGTTTGAAGTAGGATTTTGTAACATGAGGGAAGACTTCTCTTGTGCTTTGTTTGCGTTAAGCAGGCTTAAGTCCAACTCTGAAACATCCCAAGACCCCAGAAGATCTGGGAGCTCAAATTCCCCCGGCGTCTCTGGAAATCCCAGCTGCCGTGCCTCCCGCCGAGTATAAGCTTAGATGCTTTGCAGATGGCATTAATTCAAAATACTTGTGGTCGGCCCTTTTGGGTTTGGTTTGTCAGTGACAGCGGTTCATTTAAGGGCAGGGCTGACTTGCGTCCTCTGCATCCCGCTTGGCACCGGAGCTCGGAGGGCTTTCTTGTTTTGAAGGCAGCTGAGGAGGAGAGCTGGGCATGTACAGAGATCGGTGTCAGCTCTCTCCAGCCTTTAGAAGAGCAATTGCTGGTGGCCGATGTCCTGGCTGGTGCAAACCTTTGCTTCGGGCTGGAGCTAAGTCCTTGGCAGAGGTCTACAGGGTTTGGTGGACTCATCCTGGAAGCAATACTGCCGGTACCTCCTGCTTCTACCTGCATAGAGCCCACTTTCTCATAAGCTTTTTGTAGTGGAAATGGTAGAAAAACATGGAAATCCTGCCGCTGGGGAGTCAGCGTTTGCTGTGGCAGTTGGCATTGCCGAGCACTGTTTGTATTGATTGGAGTGGAGGCAATTAAGAGACTCCCACTGCTTTCACTGGAGGTTTTTCTGCATAAGGAGGCTTGAAGCAGAGGGGAGGACCATTACAGTGCATAAACACCACGCAGGCGAGTGGATGGGGTCTAGAGGCATCTCGCAGCCTCGTTTAAGCCTGAAATATTTCTTGCTGACTGGCAAGGGGGCCAACAAGAGGCACATGTGTCTCAGCAATGTGTCTCGTTGCCTTTGCAGCACGTGTCTGGGGAAGGTGCCCTCCCCTCTTGCAAGGGGTGATGAGATGTGGAAGTGGGGTCGGACCCCTCCCCACTGAGTTTCATCTTAGGGGTTTTCCTACAGTGCAAACTTCTCAAAAGTTCCTTATTCCCAGACTTGTTCTTCTTAAATCTGCCCATATTCCATGCAAGTCCTTTTTTTGTGGTGGAAAATTCTTTCTGTCAGGGAGAAGGAGGAAGGAAGCTGAAGCTGTGAACAGATCGTTTGCACAGGAGACATGAGTCCCATAGCATATAAATTGTCTGCAAGGAGAATGGTATGGTGTTGCTTCCTTCTCCTCCATCCTGCGCTCCTGGTTAGGGTGTTGGTGTTGGCCACGGGCTCGGTCCTTGGCCGCCGGGACTTTGCTTCGTTCCCAGCTAGGAAATACGTTCCTGTGTTTCCTGGCGAGAGTTCGCGAGTGTGAAATGTAAGAATTTGGGATGGATTTATAGGAAGTTAATTTGATCACTTGGCAAGAGGGTGGGGTAATCCAGTTCTCATGTGTTTTTTGAATCTGTGTAGTTTTGTCTTGAAAGAAGAGAGTGGCAGCAAAGGAACATGGTTCTCAGTGCATTAACACATCCCTTATTGTCCTCATGTCTTTAACATCTCTCATTAAACGTGATATTCTCCAGCGGCCCTTAGAGACCCCAAATCCTGTTTAGACAAAGTAAGCCTTGATGAAGCTGGATGTTTCTAATTCAATAAGGTGGCTGGGAGAGGGCTGGTGTGAAAATGCTGGAGAAAAGAGTAAAATGCGACCTAGTCTCACTCATGCTGCAACACCCCCTTCTCTCTTAAGCAGGATTACTTGCTGGAATTTCAAAATTTTTCTTTTATTTAGTAGCAACGTGGATAGACTGCTCCTGTGATGCTGACAAACTCTTGGGAAAAGCAGCAAAGCCGCAGGCATTGCCCAGCAATGCCATGTTACAGGAGGTAGGCTCTAGCCTTGGCGGCTCGGGCGGGATGACGGTCCCGTGAAGTCAGTGGGAGCTGGTGGCGGTGGGGTGGGAAGAGCTGGAGGAGGGTGGTGATGAGGCAGCAATTGCCCCTCCTGGCCCCTCCGGTGCCATCCCGGGTCGGGCAGGTGGGATGTGGCTGTTGGATGCTCCAGAGAGAGGAAGTTATGAAATTAAATAGGAATTGCAAAAATGAATCAACTTGAAACAAAACAAACCACCCAAACTGGATCTCACTTTCACATGAAAATGATGCCTTTGCTCTCAGTTCGTATTCTGTTGGCATGAAAACTCGGTTGCTGCTATAAGTGAGAAAAGGTGGAGGAAAACATGTTTCCTTTTGTTTTGCCGCCTTGTGCATTCGACAGCTTCGGGTACGTACTCTGATTTTTTTCCCGCTGAGGATTTAGTTTTCTTTTAGTAAGGGGACCGGGAGCCGGGGGTAACACTTGGGAGCGCTTAAAACTCGTCTCAGAAACTGAGGATGGCTCTGTAGTGTATCATAGAGCATAGGAGCATCCAATTTATTCTCTGAAGCTTTCCCTTTTCTGCCAGAAGAAACTCTGCCCAAGTCTGTAGAGCTGGCAGAGCAGCACCAAAGCAAAAGAAAGCAGAATACAGTTTGCGCTCAGTGCTGGTCGAGCCAAAGGAGTAAAGCCGGGGCAGGTCTCTGGGCTGTGCAGAAGGAGCAGGAGGGGACTGCAGGGAAGGGCTCGGTGGCCTCGGGGATGGCCAGCCCCAGCCAGAAAATACGAAGTACCAGCACGCTAAGCCTCTTGTTTGCTCTAAGCTGTTTATTTTGCTGCTGAAGGATTTTATAATCTATTTGGCTGAGTGGAAGCAGCCAGGGAACATCATGGTCTGAAATTCCCTCCTACCTGTGTTAGAGATATAGATATTTATATGTTTTTAATATATATATATATAAAAAAATAACTAAGCATACATTTTAGTAAATGCATGTGTATTTACTGATGTGGAGCAAGGGGTATTTGTCTTCCATAGCACATTGGAACACAAAGCCCAGGTCTAGGCCAGGTCAGTACAAAGCAGGAATACAAAAAGCTTTCTGGAAGGCTGGCTCCCATCCATTATAATATTACTAAACACCATAATCCTGTGAGCCTTCGCTTCGTAATACGATAATGAGTTATTAAAGACTAAGGCAGGGTACTTCAGGGAGGGAGAGTGAGGTTTTAGGTCTTTTTTTTTTTTTTTCTTCCCCTGCTGTTGGCTCTCCCTCCTGCCGTGGCTGAGCCATTTCTCTGGGTTATCCTCCATTCATAAGATTTCAGTAGTTAACAATTTTAAAGGTTATAAAAAAGCCAGTTTCTGAATATTGCATGTCTTTTCCAGGCAAGATGAGATGGTTTACTCTGTTGCCTGAGATATCAGCTTGCCCTACAGCCCTTAGGTCCTCTCCAGGAAAAAAACCCAGGGTATTAGCTAAGGAACAGCCGTGCGCTATTGGAGTTCGGGGCCGTGCTGAAAGCTCAGCGTGGGCGATGGGAAAGGTGTTCTCGTGGCCACGCGTGTGCTCTGCTCTGCCTTAGCACCTGGCAAAATGATGATGTTTGAATAAAAATGTTGGAAGCGTCTTGCAGCCACCTGCACGGCTCCAGTCAAGGGCTGTGCGTCTTTCTCGGAAATCCTAGCGAGGAGATTGTCGTGCAAAGAGCCGGGGCTGCTGAGGGGGAGGGAGCCGGTTCTTGCTTGCTTGGAAATAAAGCAGGAATTTAAAGTGTAGAGGAATGTGCCAGCTGTTATTTGTGAACTCGTTAACGCTGGGTTTGGGAGCACTAGGCTCCTCTAGGCTATATTAAAAGTAAAGGCAGATACTCACATAACCCCTCCGCCCCAGAGTGGAGGGAAGGCTGGATGCTATTTTATTGCAAAATACCCTTTTTTTTAACCTTCCTTTTCTCTGATCAAAAATAAACACCTTGCAAAGGCAGGTCTGTTGCTGGTTTTTGTTTGGTTTGGTTTTTTGAAGCCCACTGCATCCCTTCGCCCACCACACCGCCTCCTCCAGCCCTAAGCCGCAGTGCGGAGCATCGCAGCAGTGCCAGGCACCACTCTCCGAATCCTGTTGTCCAGCAATGCTAGGACGTGTATTATTAACTCTCAGTGGCTACTTGGCAGCTGATAAAGATCTTTTTATTATTTTACAAGCACAATAATTATCACCTAGGGATGTTTTCCTATTGCTTAAGTGCTCTGCTCCTCCTTTGGATATATAGGATTTACACGTTTGTCTTCAGTTCCTTGGGTATCGTCAGCAGAAACCAGGATTTCTCCCAGCGCACCAAATATCAAAGCATCACCTTTGAAGAGCTGTTTAAACCGTTCTTCTTCTGCCCCTAATTGTCAATGCAAAAGCTGAAAAAGGGGCAGAAGAAGAGATTTGGATTGATTTGCTCCAGTACTTGTTAATTAAGGTTGCACTGAAGGAAGCCTCCGCTTTGCTCTCTGGGAGAAGACCGCCCGTCGTCACGGCTCGGGGCAGAGGTTCGGTGGGGGACCACGCTGTCGGGGTCGCAGAAGGAACCTGTACCCATCTGCCTTATCAGGAGGTACTGTCGGATGTGGGGAAAACATGGGGGAATTCATCTTCACTGTGCCGGGTTTAGCATGTTGCGTGCAGGTGCGTCGTGCTGTTGGTACGCTCTTCCCGTGCAATTTGTGTGTTTCTCTTGGAGGGGGGGGAAATTTCCGATGGAAAATGATGGACAAATGACAAAGTCATTGATCCAAGTCTGGCCGCAAAGCGGTAAGTGGCAGCTGGCAAAAAGCAAGGAGTTGTTTTCCGTACTAAAAATAATAATAATATCCATGTGAATCTGAATCCTTATTAAAAAGGACTTTGGAAAAGGCGCTCCTGGACGTCATTTTTGAACTGCACGTGCTTTGGCCAACCGCTCCTGATCCGGGGAGGAAAAAAAGGAAGGGTTTTACCCAGATGTGCAGCGGCCGTCTCCCCTGGCAGCACACTTGGGGGCAGGGGTTAATGCAGAGCGTGGAGGTCATCTCTGGTCCCCCCATGCTGGGTGGCCACAAGGTCCCCTTGGTGGTCGCGTGGGCTCTGCTGTCGTCCTCCTCCCGAGGCCGTCACCCTGGCACATGTGTCCCAGCATGTTGGACAGCCACCAAAAAGCTGCCTTGGGCACGGTGGGGCTGGAGGACAAGTGGGCGAGCCCCCACCGAAGCGGCGGCTGAAGGGGACAGGAGGTTTGCAGAAGGTGCCATGGGGCTGAAGATACAATGCTCAGGTTGGGACACGGCAGCACTTCCCCACCATGCCAATTTTTCTTTCTTTTTTTGTTCTCTTCCTTGGAATACATGTATCTTCTGGTTTTTACTCCCCTGGTCTTCCTCGCGGCACCGTAGGTGATACATAAAGGACTCCCTGCTGGGTTTGGCTGATATAAATCATGACGGCACCGAGATGTCTCCGCCACAGGGTGCCCCTTGGCTGCTGCCAAGGCACGGAGACACGGTAGAAGCCAAAGGGGGGATTAAAAAGGTGACAAGCCCCATGGCTTGGCGTAGCTGAACTCCTCCTTCCAGCTTTTCCAGGCTTTGCTTGCCATGGCAGCATGTGCTGTAGGTCTGTAGAGGCAAAGCTACTCACTGGGCATCACCTTTGGGTGGTGCCCGCGTTGGTCCCACCACCAGCATCTCGCTCAGTGTCACGCAGTCCCATTGCAGGGGACTGTCACCATCCAGCTGGCACTGTAAGTGTCGATTCCAGCTGAATACTGACATAAATACACCATGAGTGTATTTTTCTCTCTGGATTTCAAAAATGTGGTCTTTGACATTATAGCTCACAAATGAGCAGATCATGGTTCCTCCGTGGTAATGTATCTCTTATCAATTTATTTCTCATTAAAAATTTTATGCGCTGCAATAAAAGTCAATAGTGAGAAAACAGTGGAGCTTTATAACCTGTTAAATCAGGCCTCTGCTTATATATATGGCAGCCTTAGGCTTTTGTCGGGGTTTAGAGTGAAACCAAATCAATCCAGCCTTCCCCCCCCATCCTGCGACTGCGTGATGCTCAATACAAAAGAAGGGGGAAAAATCGTTGCATTTCAGTGACTCTTACTAAAGAGTTTGGCGAGCAGGAGAGGGATCGATCTCTGGATGAGCTGCGTTGCAGACAGCTTTTTTTTCCTCTCCTTTCTTTCTGTGCACATGAAAAGCAAAAGAAGTTTGGGTTTGAGGGAGCCTATAGTGAAAATCTTTTTAATTAACAGTGGATTAGCGCTGGGGCCATGCTTTAGCTGGAACAGCGGAAGACTGTGCCTTGTTTTCCTGGGCAGCCAGCCGGGCTGTTAATTATTGTTTGTGAGGGAAGGAGGGTACAGTGGGGTTTGTTGCCCACCCCGTCCCTTTCCGGCACCGGACTCACCTCTTACAGCATTTGCTCCCCTTGTGCTAATGGGAATTTATTCCCCCTATTTTGATTTTGATCAAATCTCATTCCTTGCCAACTCCAAGTTCATGCGTGCCCTCTGCTTTTGGGAAGGGCTACGCTGAATCTCGCCGTGGGGGCTCGCAGGGCGCAGCCCGAGCGATGCTGCGGGAGGGACAGTGGTGCCTCATGCCCGTGCTGAATGTCCCCACCGCGTCCCCTCCCCGTCCCCTCCCCACCATCGATTCGGCTCTGTCGCATCTGGAGGCTCTCGCTGCGGTCCAGCTTTGCTCTAAGTGCAAAGGAAGGGAGAAAAATCAATTCCCATCAGCTGAACAGTGCCCTTTGATTTATTGCCGGCAGAGGAAGAAATTCTTTATCTCCTTCTCCTGGAAGGGATTGCTTTGCTGTTTGTTATTAGGGAGCGCTGCTGTAACAGCCCCCTTCCACCAAACCCTGGTATTTTGATAACCTTTACCATCCCGAGGACGTTCGCTCTCCTGTTTTTACTGCGAGAGCTCCCTTTTGACTAAGTAATTACAGGTATTTAATTATTTCTTTAATTTGGAGCTGCAAGGCAGCGCAGCCGCTATCCCTTGCAGAAGCAGGTCACGTAAAGGGACTTTATTTTTATTTCAAACACAAAGGGACACCAAGACGAGAATAATGGGCTGGATGGAGCCAGCTCACAGCCATCCCCAAAGGTCCCCTGCTGACGTACGCAAGGGTGGTATTTGATGGCGTTTTTGCAATTAGTGCCTTGCATGAGGTCTCCTCATAGCAGTAAAGCCGTTCAGCACCCGCGCGTCGGTGAATTGCTCTTCTGCGTGGTAGCACTGTGACAAGGGTCTGGTCGGGACAGACAGACGGCAGTCTGGGGACATCTGGACTGCAAGTGGGTATTTTCCTCCCGTCGTTCAAGGGATGCTCTATCCAGGGAAGAGCATGCACGTTTGGAGGCAAAAAGGCCTCATGTACAAGTGGTGCCCAGGGAATGTGATTCAAATAAGTGGGAGGAATGTGCCTAAAGTTTTTGAGAAAGCCTCAAAAACCACTCTCCATGTTTTTTTAATGCATCGTATGTAGTACTGTGGTATTTCTGCATTTTATCAAACACTCACAAGTTACAGATATTTGCATTTAACTTGTTGCCCATGCAGTTCCCCCCATGCCACCCAGTCATTAAATTATTCCCCGCCTTTTATCGCTGAAACAGGAGGATGGTGCGCGGGGGCTGGTTGCAGTGGCTCTGCCTCTGCTCTACTCCTCAGAAAGGAGAGAAGAACTTTGGGTTGCCTGGTCAGATCCGCAGGTAAACCTTGAGGGCACATCTCCAAAATGCACCTAGGAGCAAAAGCTTGACAGTTTTTTTTTTTTATCTTTTTTTCCGTAAAGTTTCTTGTAGCAGCATCTGGCAGCGGAACTTGGTATGCACAGTTCACTTGCGCGTGTATCCTGGGCGCGAATTTGGTGTGGGGAAGAATAAACACCTCTTCACACATACTAGTTGTTCAATAATACTTGATAGAAACATGTGTCCCCCCCTGCACATCTCTCTAGTACCGGGGTGGCACCAGCTCAGCTGGGGGCTCAGCAAAGCCCCTGTATTTCAGGGACTATCGAGACCTTCCCCAGACCTGTATTTGGGAGCTTGAGGAGGAGCTTGGAGTCTCTGGTGTCTTCTCTGAAGACGCTCCCTGCAGACACAGCTCCCTTGGCACCACTGGCCGCCCTCCCCTCGCCTTTGGCGGGCATCCCCCGCTCCTCTGGGGTCCTTTAGTGTAAAACGGTGGGGCGGCATGGTCCAAGTCAGCCCTGCCAGCCTGGTCCCGGACACGCTGTGTTGCGCAGCGCGTTGCCGAAGCCGCCGTGAACTACAGAGTCAATAGAGGTGTTGAGCCTGTAAATCACAAGGACGAAAGAAATGTTATTTGAAAGAGGAAAATTAGCTGGCTTCAGTGTATTTGTGAGGGTGGAACAACGCTCAGGCAGCCCTTGAAGGCGTCTGGGCACAGAAACGCTTTCCTCCGTGTGCAGTGAAACGGGGCAGTTGTTAATCTGCTTGTCTGCTGTGGTGGTTAGCAAAGGTCCGTCGTCTTCTTGGCTCATGGGACAAGACGTGGTGGCTTTGGTGCTGCGCTCCCCTGGCAGCTTAAGTTACTCGTATTCCTTAGACTTCAGAGTCCGTTCTTGCATCTGACTGGGGTTATCTAGCATGATATTTTTGGGCTGCAAGCAGAAAATAGCACCGCTGCGCAGAGCAGAGGGGGTCGTCTTGGTCCTCCTTGCTCCAACTCCTCTTGCTCTAACTCGTAGGCACTTGGATTAGATGGTTGTTGTAGGTCCCTTCCAACTGAAATAGTCTATTCCATTCTTTTTTTTTGCTACTCTATTTTCCTTGCCCTCCAACAGCGGTCACCTCTCCCGTTGGTGTAAATTGTTGCGCTGCCAAAGAGAGTAGATGTAAATGCATTGATTTACACCCGTTGAAGATTTCCCCCCTTCCTTCATCTCCCGGCTGAGGTCCAGAGCAGCAGCGGGAGATGGGCACACCAGAAATCAGATCTGACGGTGCTCTTCTTCGGGGGACTGATTTGAATCGTAATGACTGCAGGGCGATGTTTTAATTATCTGTAATTGCTAAAGCAGGTTAGTGGCCAAATGAGCAACTGCAGATGCACAACTGGCCTAATTTGTTGGCAGCAAGCATGAGCTGATACCCTGACAATGTGATTAGTGCTCATTTTGCATTTCTGCAGAAAAAAAATCCCCTCCCTTTTGGGGTCTGAGGTTGCTTCTGCCCTCGGTCCTCCCGCTGAGAGGCTGCCAGCGGTAGCGGGAGGTTGGGTGGCCGTTGCTTGGTCTGCTGAAGCTCTCCTTGGTGGAAACGCAAGGCGAATTCTTTGTGCCGAAGTCGCTCTGATCGATACCTTTCCTGCAGGGTGACTGATTTGCAGATGGTTTTGTATGTGGGCGATACCAGGACTGCGCAGAAGCAATATCTGTGATTTAGGGAAGATGGAGAAAATTCAGAGCATCTCAATACCACTTAGTGTCAAAATTAGCTTGTCTTCCCTTTTAGTTACTCTGATACTGTTTATTTGTGCGGCTTTCTAGGACATCAAGGTTTTGCATCATCCACAATCCATCAGTTTAATTCCCTCTTTAAAGCAGTGATCATGAGCCTTAAAATAGAAGAAAGAAAGCAGCCTGAAAGGCAGCAGGGAGCTTGTTCCCAGCCTCAGGCAATGCAGCTGCAGGCACGAAGCTCTCCTGGAGGAGACACCTGGGGTGGTCGTACCCCACCAACAGTCCTAGGTCTTTTGGGCAAATCCCAATTTTTTTGAGCAGCAGTTTTGCGCAGGTGAACTTCAGGGCTTTGTGAATAAAGAGAATTTCTTTATAAACCGACTGTGGGCTGGTTTTGCATAGCTGGTGATGATATCTACCCTGCTTGGGCTTGGATGAAGCTCCTTATTTCTGGCACCTGCCTTGAGTGCCTTCCCTTGGGTCTTTCCTCTTTGTTCGTTAGCAGGTAACGAGGAAAGAGGGAACATCTGAAGGGAAGGGTGGGTCTTGGAAGACCTGCCTGGCAGAGGCTGCTGCCCACAGCTATCGAGGCGAGCAGAGCCAGTTGCGTGCTCCTTACCTCCCTGGGCTGGCCGCGGTACAGAAACGCTCCGTTATTGATGGCCAGAGGTCAACTCAAGGTAGGTTTGTGACCAAATCTGGTCGTTCTATGAGTGAGGCGTATGAGATTTTTAATAGAGTTGCCAGTGAAGGTAAATGAAACGCAGGGGTGGTGACCCCGTGGAGCATAACCATCGGTCTGGGTTACGGGGATGAGGTATGTGGTGTTGAGTGAACCTCAGAAATCTGAGAGTGGTGTTAGTTTGGGCTGGGTTCTGGTTTTAGGGTGATGGTAGCTCAATTTAAACTATCGTGGTTGATTTAATCCAGGTTTCTTTTGTACCATTTCATGCAAATTTTGGTCTAGAGGACTTCCGAATTGGGGTCTCTATTGTGTCACAGGTGCTTTCAGTCCCTGTTTGTGGAACGTGCCGAATCCCGCTATGGTAACCATCTAGAAAATTCCAAAAAAGTAAAATCTAAGGGGGAATAAAGCCAAGAGGGCCCGTTGGACTTGTGCAGAGCTTGGCCAGGGACCAGAACATATCAAACGTGCTGCAGAGCAAGTTTCTTTCTGCAGGATTTTACATTGTAAGGCAATTACAGAGCTAAACAGCATTCTTTAAGAAGATTATAATTCTGCCTCCAGTACGGACGGCCTTTCTGCAAGGGCATTCCAATCCGGGCTTCGGCAGTTCTCTGGTGTATTGGGGTTGAACCAGGTCATTAGCGTTGTTGCAGCATTAATTACTCTGAAAACAAAAGGTTAATTTGAAGTTTTGTGGGTTGCAGAAGGTACCGGCGAGAGCAAAGCCTTTAATTTGGTGCCATCGTGTAGATGCAACAGAAAAATGTATTTTTGCAGGAATGGTTGGTGAAAATAGTTGGGTGTGCTGGATCCAAGGAGTTGCAGGGTCTGTGAGCTCCACTGCTTTCTGGAAGCCAAAATAAAAGCAAACATCTGTTTCTTACATTGATTTTGCTGGTGTATTCTGGATGTTAAAAAAATAAAAAAAAGGCAGGAAGGATGGAGACTTGTCAAAATGAATTATTAAAAAAGTCATACTTCACATTTCCTTCCAGTCTGAGAAAGCAAAGCATGTCCTTCGCTATGATATAGCTGCTTTTTTATCTCTCTATTTTTTTTTTGTTCCAAGGAAGCGTTTCCAACCAGTAGGCATGCAGTTATCGCTCTGCAATAACTCGGCGAACATCAGATTTCTGCCACAAATCTTCTGAGAACAGCCAGAATCAATAGATGGTGTTTGTTTATTTTGATACAGCAAAGCAAGGGGGAAAGAAACAATCAGGCAGGTGAGGGAAAACAAGAGCTACAGCAGATTTTGTTTATATATAGTCATTTGGCTTGTTTTTAAAAAAATATAATGAAAGTGCCGATCAGATTGGATTCAGATTTCCAGCACGGATTTGAAACGCACCCGATGCTCCCGAGCACAAAGCCCGCCTTTCACCTGCGGCTCAAAGGAAAGATTTGTGCTTTTTCTTGCTGGCACTCCCCGAGGAATAGTTGAATTATTACACCCTGGCTGCCGTTCCCTTACGGCTGCGAGGGCGGGGAGTCCTGCAAAGGTGGCCCCTGCGCTGAGCAAGCTGGAGTTAAAAAAACCAGTGGGGCTGGAAGCCTTGGGGACCTGCAACATCTTATTTTCCCCGGGATGGTGACTACCTGTGCAAAATGCTGCTTAAAATTTGCCCCCGCTTGCTTGGTGCGGGAGGAGCTGCCGTGGCTTTGTGGTTTTGTCGCATGCTTTTTGCTTTCTGAACGATCCCGGGGCTTGTCCTGCTGCAGAGCCCCCAAAACCCAGAGACCCCCTAATATTGCCAAAGCCCTAATGCTGGTGGGAGCGAGCCTGAGGGGAGAAGGCAGAGACCTCAGAAAGACATGGACCGTCAGTTGGGTTTAAGGTGTAATTAGAGCTGGCCCAGTTAATCACGGGAAATAAAATTATCCCATGAATTCAGCTCTTTTTTGGTGGGTGTGTGTGAATTAATCACAACGCCATTCAGGTTTCTGTGCCGGCGCTGGCTGCTCATCCGTTTCTAGCCCGGGTCAATAATTCCTCGCCCGGCAGATAATTCGCAAACTGGCCGCATCGGCGTTTGTTTGCCACGGGGGCTCTGTCCCTCCCGGGTTTATCGTGTTTCTGTCCCCCAGTTGAAGGGATGGAGAAGCAAAGAGCAGGCACCATCATCTGCCCGTGGATGCGAATAAGGCTATCGATCAAAATATTCTAGCCGGGCAGCGGTGATGGAGAGCCGGTGCAGCCTCCCCTGAACATCAAGGGTGCGGGGGGGCTGGTTGGCCGTACCCATACATATGATGAAAGGGGAATGTGCCCCCCCAGGTGTTGTGTTAATGTCATGCGTCCCTCCTCCATTCAGCGGAGGAAAGGGAGAATCTCTCCAAATCCCTCGCAGTTATTAAAATTGGGGTTTGCTGCCTGTTTGTAGGTCGTAGCTAACTTTAAACATCCGCCCTTTAAAAGTTGATCTTTTTGTTCCCGTGTTTTTAATAGCGAATTGCTGAGGAGAGTTAAGCTGCAGAGCAGAGAGGAGCGCGGACGTTTCATTTTCACTTGGATACAGCAGGCATGCCGAAATTATCACCAATTAAAGTGCATTTGACATGATACAAGCCAAACGCGCTCGGGCATGTTCTTTCCCTGTGTTATCGGAGAGGTTCGCAGGAAAATTAAATTGGCTCAAGGGTGGGGGAAAGAGAGCTGGGAGGGTCCGCACCCCCCCGAAAGCACACCTTGCAGCTGCCTCCCCTGTCCTTGCAACCTCAGAAAGGTAAAAATCACCCTGATTTGGAGCGATGGTGTATTTGCCAGGAGGGATATGCAGTACCCCAGGGTCGGATTTGCAGCGGGAGCGGTGGCTGCCTCCAAACGCCGCAGCTGCATCCGTGCGTCCGGAGCGCTGCCGGCATGCCGGGCAGCGGGCTTTAATGCATCTCCCTCTATCCCCTTGCTTGAAAGGTGTATCCGAGGCTGGTACTGGGGTGGGGGCCTGTGTGACGCAGGAGGAAATACAGTTTTTGTTGTACGCCCGTTTCAAAGAGACTTTGTAGATAGTGATCTTCCCTTCATCATGATGCTTGCAGCGATAGAGCAAGAAGGATGGAAAAAAAAAAGAGAGAATCTTAAACAGCCTTTGCTGCTCTGTGTTCCCCTGGCTCGGCAGGGGAGGGGTGGGAAGCGGCACGAGTGGGTGCCCGCCTGCTCTGCCCCAAAATGGGGGTCCCCTGCACCCATATTGCAGAGCTGGTGAGCTGGCAGCTGCGGCTCGGGGTGGTCAGCAGCTTCCCAGCCACGGGATTAGGACGTGCGGATGGAGGTATTTAAGTGTCTAATGAACCCTAATAAGCACTGGCTGGGATTTAGGAAGGTAGCAGTATTCAAAGGGACTTTCAGTGGGATTTAGGCACCTAACCAGCTTAGGTGCCTCTGAAAATCCCGCTAAGCTCTTAAATAGCTACTGAAAATGTACCCTGAAGTGAGGGATCCCAACCCTCCACGCATCCCCTGGTGCCAGGCGCATGGCTTGCAGGGGTGCAAACGGGGGAGATCCTCCTTGCTCCCCAAATTAGCCCCAGGCTGCCAGTAAGGAATAAAACCGAGCCGGCTGCTCCATGCTTGCGAGCCTTTTCCTGAATCACCCTGCCCTTAGCTCAAACTGCATCCGGGAGGGCGGACGCGTTCTGATTTTAAAATGATTTATTTTTTCCCCCTCTTATCCTTGGCACAGTTTTTTCCATCGTGCTCACTTATTCCCAGTATCCTGCAACATCTCCCTTTCTCGTGCCTTTTGGCTGGAGTGAAGCCATTCCAAAAAAAACCCCAAGTGAGCAGGAACTCATGGGACAAGTTGCAAAAGCCGGATCGCCCGTATGGGGGGGGAACGAGCGGGAAACATGAGCGAAGTGCTCCGGGTCATCAGAGCAGTGCCAGAGATAATTGTAATTAGGGTAATGTCTTCAACTGAACTTGGAAGCTGAGCAAAGGGGGTAAAGGTTGAGCTGGAAATGAAAGGTGGGACCGGATGGCTGCGGGAATGCCGGTGGGATTGGGGAGCTTCCCAGCTGTGGGTCCGGGCGTTCCTGCCTGGGGATGGAGCTGCTGGGGGTTTCTCTCGGAACAAGGGGGTGGGTGAGCTGGTGGTGGGTGCGTGTGTCGCCTGGGGGTGGTGGGTCCCTTGCTGGGGCTCCAGGCAGGCACCGGAGCTGCTGATTCTCACGGCAATAGCCCCTGGTGCGGGTTTGGAGGAGTTTGCGTGGGAACATGCGCTGTCCCGGCTGTCGGAGCAGAGAACAGCCAGGAAGCAGGAAAAAAAAAAATAAAGAAAACATCTAGGAAAAAAAAAAGAGGCCTTTTAAGCATGTCGGGGCTGGGTGATGGTGCTTTGCGTGTTGGCGGCTCCTTCCCTAGCAGATCTCTTCCCACATGTATTGAGAGCAACCTCTGCTTGCGGGTCAGGGATGCGTCTCGATTTGTTTGGCTCCTGTAGACCCAGCTCAGAGGAGAGTATAAGCCGGTTCTTAAGCGGGTGCTGCAGTAATTTGGCGATTCCCGGGCGGGCTGCAGCGGGGAGCTGCCCTGCCCGAGGGCTGGGAGCATCGCTCCTGCTGCGCGGGCGATGCTGGAAAGGCTTGGCTGGCCGGCGGGAGCTTGCTGGGTCAGAGGAAAAAAGATAAGAAGTCAAACAAACTCTTTCCTCCATCTCCTTTTTCATAAATGAAGTGAATTTGATATGCAGATCAGCGCAGGGGGGATACTTGTGGAACCACAAACGTCTGTTTCGGTGCTTTAAGGGAGTTCTGTCAGTTAAGTGATACCCTAGGAAAATGGACTGGGCTGTGAGCTGAAGATGCTTGGTTTAAATCCCAGTATTACTGCTTCCAGGAGGCAGGGCTGAGTTTAGGACAGAGGCAGAAACCCGGGAAGCTTCAGGGGCTGGCAGGGGTCCGGCGTTTGGGTCCGGCAGCCCTGGCTCTGGGGCTGCAGGTTTTTTCTCTTCTCTGTCCATCATCCAACACGTGCTTTTTAACCATGCTCTAGTGCAGCTCATTTTCCCCCTCCTTATTCCCACTGCGGTTTATTCCAGGTCGGAAGAGAAGGGGTGGCTGGGGCGAGACCTCCCCGACCCCCCGTCCTCGCGTTAAACTGTTCAGACGCCCGTTGCAGATGGGATTTATCCAGGTGGGGTTTATCCAGGTGGCCTTCGGCGGGAACAAGCCTCTCACCTGCAGCGAAACTCCGTGCACGGTGGCTTACATCAGGAGGCGAAGCCTCCAGGGTTTATCTCGCGGCGGATAAAATATTCCTTTCAAACGCGCTCGGCAAACAAATGAGCGAGGCAGAAATACAGATTGTGTTTGCTAATGGTAATGCAGTTGCCAAAGAATGTATAAACCGCTATTCGCTGGGAGGGAAATTCCTCTCTCATGCGAGATGTTTGAGCTGAGAAGCCCGGGATTGCAGCTTTCCTGAAACGCCGCTTCTTGGTCCGAATTTTGCTGCAATTCTTTTTTTGGGGGGAGTTAGCGCTGCCGTGCCGAAGGAGGGCCCGAGCCAGCCGAGCCCTCGCTGACGTTAATTCGTGGTGAGCTCCTCGGGATTTCAGCAGGTCTTTAGGCAGCAAAGCGAAATGCCAGGGGTCTGTTGCGTGGGTAGAAATTAGGTCTGTGCTCACGTCTTTAGTGCCCCGGCCGCTCTGGGGAGAACTGCTGCCTTAATGCATCGGGAAGGATGATTTTGGAGCTTAATCCGGTTAGATGGCACGTTCCCCAGGTCCCCGCATCCTCCTTGGGCTTGTTATTTCTGGGATGTTGAACATCTTGTCTTGAGGATCACCAAGTTCCCTGTCCTTACCTAGCTGCTGCCGAGGAGGAGCGACGCTGCCTTCCCAAGGGCAGGTTTTGGTCCTCGGAATTTTCTGTGGGCAGGGGCAGCCAAGGCAATATATGCGTTTATATGCGTAGTAATGCATAGCGGTCATTTTGGGGTTGCATAGTGGTTATTTTGGGGTTGGTGGTCCCTGGGCGGAGAGGGGACCCACCCAGCCCCGGGGACCTGTGAGCATCCCGGCTGCCCTGAGGCTGAACCACCTCCTGCAGCTCCCTGGGGACCAGTCCACGGTTTCCCATTGGAAACAGGGTTTGGCTTTGAAGTTACTGTTTGCAGCTTTGGGGATAGATAAGAGGGAGAACTGAGGGATGGGGAGATAATTCCACACATGAATATTCTCAATCATCTCTTGCAAATACTATGTTTTTGGAGTATGCTTGCTTCCCCCCTCCCTTGTTTTGGGTGTTAATTTAAAACACGCTTTTGATTTTGAATTAAACAATTTAAATTCAAAAGGCCTCCATGTATAAAAGAGTACATCAGACTGCGTTAAATTATTCTTGGGAGCCCCTCCGGAAGACGGGGAGGGCCCGGGAAGCGCAGCCTCCGTGGTGCATCGTTTGCATCGCAGGATCCGCGGGGGCCGGTGGAAAATGTACATGTGCGAGCTGGGGGTAGCGATGAAGCAGTCTGTGAAATCCTTCCCGACTGAGTCAATATTAGACGTGGTTTATGCCGGCTTACGGAATTTCCCCCCCCACCCCGCCCCGGTGTGGTGGAGGTGCCTATCTCCATCATAGCGGTGGTCTGCATTTCTCGCCGAATGGAGTAAAAATCCGCTCAAGGAGCTGTTAAAGGAGCAAGAAGTAATTGTTCTGCAGAAGGTGAGGGGGGGAAACAATCAATTTGCAGCCCTTGGAGGGCCTGAGCATCCCTTTCGTCAACCTGGCAGCCTCCCCTGTCTCTCCCTTGCTGTGTATTGCTGAATATAAAAGGGCTGTAATTATTAAAATGGTGCGTATAGGAGAATTTAGCCTCTCATTTGAGTTGTCCTAGTGACACTTCAGCAACTGGCGTGGAAGATAATAGGCTTTGTGGCAATTACATAGCCGGCGAAACGCCGTAGGTGAATGGTTGGGATTCAGGCTGGAAGCCGGGCTGGTCCTCTGCATTTTTGTTAACGCACAGCTGCTTCCTAAAATATTTTGGCAGGACTCGCAGAGCCGTCCATCTCGGCCGGTCTGCTTCCCCTCGCGGGGTTTGCTGCTGGCTTCCTCCGTCAGCCCTAATCCCGCGTCGTGCACCCGCTGCGTGCGATACCTGCGCTGGCGGGGACGCTGCCCGGCACCGAGGGCTCAGCGTTTGGGTTAGCGTTATGCCCAGCTATTGCTTCTTCAGAGCAGGCACTGTTACTTGTTTCCCAAAAAACCTTGGATATCCAAAAATCAGGCTTTTAATGCATGTTTACCTGCCAATATACCCTGCGATTCACTGAGGCTGTTGGGAATATTCAGGGCTGTGGTATCATCACATAGTTACCTTTTTTACCAAAAAAAATAGGAGGATTGTGTTTGTGTTAGGATGATATTCTTGAAAAACGTGGTTGCGGTCCCTGCCGAAAAGCTGTTTTCTCTCTGAAAGCGCGTCGTGTGTTCGTGCCCACGAGTGCCGGGGAACGTGGTGCTTCGCTGTTTGCAACAGGTTTGCCGGTTCCTCTGTGTTTTCCCTGTATCTCTGCTCAAAAATCCGGTGTACTCAAAAGCCCGGTAGCAGGTAAAAGAAACTTAGCATGGGCGTTTTTACTCTCGTGATTTTTTTCGTTTAAGCTGGTTTCGTGGTTTTGCAGGGCAGGGGCTGGATTCGGGCTGTTTACTGCTGCCCGTACATTTAATGGTTGTACAATGGGGTGCTCTTCTGCGGGTGGCAGCCCCAAAATGCGATCCTGCGGCAGGCGAGCAGGGACGCAGGATAAATAGGAGGTGACAAGCCCAGAGCTGGTGACTCGGTAGGGTTGTAGCCCGGGCTGAGATGCTTTTCTTCTAGGGGGGTGTAGCAGGATCTCCTCCGAGCCCGTCGTTAGTGGGTGCCCCTCTTATTCGCATGGGTATAAACCAGCGAGCACCTTGCCCGCCGGCGTTGAGCCAAGGCGAAGCCGGTGTAAGAGCAAGGAAGACCCCTCCCTTGGCTAGAGGGGGGCTGAGCTGGGGCTGAGGTGTCCCCTGGGGCTGGGGGTGCGGTTTGGTGCCCGGCTGGGCGAGGGGAGATGCCCCCAATCCATCCCTTGGAGCGATGCAGGGGTAAGTGCGGGGCTGCGCCTTGGCGTCAGCGTGGTCTGTGCACAGCATCGCCTCAGGCACCTGTGCAATCGTATAGCGTGCATTGTATCCCCCTTGTATTGCCTATAGATTTCTCTGCTCCTCCTTCACTCTGTACTTGTACTTGTGCCACCGGCACAATCAAAACTCATGATTTTCCCTGCATGGCTCGCTTGATCTGTTTTTCCTCCCTTCCTCTGCTGCGGTGGCAGAGCAGAGACCATGAGAAGTGGCTGCAGCAGATGCTGCTTGTCTGGTCACAGAATCACTGAGGTTGGAAAAGACCTGTAAGACTATCAAGTCCAACCACCAACCCAACCCCACCATGCCCACTAAACCATGTCCCACAGTGCCACGGCCACACGTTCCTTGAACACCTCCAGTGATGGTGACTCCACCACCTCCCTGGGCAGCTTATTCCAGTGTTTCACCACTAAGTCATGGCAATCCTTAAAATCTAGATATCCCCCCCAAGGGCTCCCCGTTTCCTCTCCGAAACACAATTCCTCCGGGCATTTGGAGAGAGACTCCTGCGTGCAAATCTGCCCGTGTTACTGTTACAGGGTATTGACGGCTTACAAATCCCCTCAAAGCTGTAACTGGGACCTGGTGGTATTGACTGAGCCCAAATAACGATGGCCGCAAAGGAGGGTAGAAAGGAACCTGCTCCCAAACAGATGCAGTCTCCAGGGAAAAGCTGGCTTTGGGACAAACCCCGTTCTCCTGCGCCCAGTCTTCGTCTCTTCTGAAGTTGAGGAGAGCTTTGTGTGGTGCTGGCCCTTCCTCAACCAGGCTTAAGGAAGCAGATTGCTCCAGGTAGCTTTATTTGTGACCCTAGGTCTGAAAAGAAAAAAGTATTTTTAAAAAAAAAAAATAATCTTTTATTAATTGCAGATAATTTTCCAGCAGCAGAATAGTCACGGTTGCAATTCCCAAGGGCAACTTAACTGAAATAACTACGTTAAGCATCGCAGATAACATCCAGTGCTACCCTATTTATAGCTGCGAAGGCAGGGGTAGTTTCTTTTGGACTTGTTTTCTTTGGAGATGCTGCTTGTCATGCCGTAAAGCTGAACTCGACTCTCCGGGAATTTCTCGGAGGGCAGCCTGCATTTCCAGCCCTCCTCGGGGAGCTGCCAGCGGGGACCGGCTGCTTTCTGGCCAGCCAGCTCAGTTATTTCCAGTAGGAAAGGGATTTTACGACATTTTAACTTGGTGGGCTGGGCTGGTACGGCTTATAGGTGCTTTTCCCCATGTAATTAACCGTGACACCCAATTTCCAGGTGTCTGTTCCCAAAACTCCCAGCGTGCAGGTCCCGCTGGGCATCTCTGTTGCTGTATTTTGATTTTCTCCGCAGTGATTAGGGCCACCAATGCCTGGAAGAGCTGCCTTCGCTGAATTCCCCCGGAGCCCTGCTTTCCTTCCCTGGCTGGAGTTGGATCAAGTAATATCTCTCTGCCACGCTTTGGAGATAAGGCAGGAGGCTGAGCAAACCTGCCACTATCTCTGGTTTAATTTTTATTTGCAAATAGCGTCGAGCCAATGCCTCTCCGCCCGGATCAGCTCCTCTTATCGGAGGGATTATAACTGGCTCACTAAACAATATAATCCCTGTATAACCCCCAGCAATCTTCCAGGAGGATTTTGCAAGTGGCTGAAGAACAGAGTAAAATCTCTGGCTACAGGATTAATTGGTATAAAATCAAGCTTGTATTTGACCACGTGTTAAAAAAATAAATAAATAAATAAAAATACTTTGTGTGTATAAATACAAGTGATTGTATTTCAGCTTGGTTCCTCTTAAACCATCCCTCGGTGGCTCCTCCACACACGGAGCCTGATCTATGGGCGCAGCAACTTTCAGCAACTAACGGTTGGGGCTTCAGGTGTCCACAGCATTTGCTCTTGGGGCGATGCTGCAGGTCTGCGATTTTTAGAAGGAAATATTTTTGCCTTTATGGGCCGTCTCTTGCTGCGGATGCTCTGGGGCTGTTCTTCATTCTCCCTGGGATGAGCCTGGTCCATGCTTTGCTCCGGGACGTGCTGGTCCGCAGCTCTCCTGGGTGGATCTATTCATACCTGGGCAGGTTTGGCAGCCCAGGGGGGGTGATTTTTATTTCCAAATCTTTTGGGTTTTGTTTGTTTTTTAACTTTGGAAACTCAGAGCAGAGTTTGCCAGCAGGTTTTGTTTTTTGGTTTTTTTTTTTTTGCTTGCTGAGCTGCTGGTATTGAATGCGACGGGCCGGGCTGGGTTACTAAAGAGCTTTTGATTTCCTTGTTGACCCTTCGCTCTTCTTTTTCCCCCCTCCAATAAAAGGAAATCGATAGCAGCGAGCAACACCGCATAGCTGTGCGTTGCACAGTTTGATTCTTGTCCCAGGAACCGGCTGGGATTATTGGTTGTCTGTGCACTTTGAATTTTAATAGCATTAACTACAGCGTAGTCATGTTATTTTAAAATCCCGTCTAAAGTTGCCTTTGTAATGCAGAAGCAGGCACCGCTTGGGTTGTGTTTTTCTCCTCCCTCGCCTGCAGAAATCGCAACCAGAATTAAGAGACAGATTTTGAAGGTTAAAACTTCCCAGATTGTTTCCCTCTCAGTTGTCATTTCGGGACGGTTTTGTTTTCTTTCCGATTGCATCAAATATTTGTAATCCTGCGGGGACTGTTTTGCAAGGGTGAATCTCACTCAAAAAAATAAAGGGATTTTTTTTTTTTTTTAATCCCTTCTGCAGCCTCGCTGGTGGGAAATCGGTGAAAAGAGCAGTTACCAAACACAGCTCAACTTGGTGAAGGTTGGGGCCGTGCTCTGCCTCTCCTAATGCCTCTTAATAGGGTATTCGAAGCGCCACCTGAGACTTTTATATTTAGAAATACTGAGCTGTCGGATGGAGACCCTTTCACCTAGCCTGATCTTTAGATATTATTTTTTTTTCTTCTTCTGGTCTCGCAGGCGGCCCCCGGGGAGAGGGGACTTGGCCAGCGTCCTGTCCCAGCACACATAGTGCACAAACCAGCTGAACTATTAAACATCTCCCTGGCTCGCTAAGGAAAAAAATAGCTTTGAACAATTCTGAGTCTTTCTGGGCGCACTCTGCGTGGGGTGGTGGGTGTCTGGTGCGTGAATGACCAATTATTTCTTTAACTTTCCCAGTTTTAAACCTAATCCCAGAGTCGTCACTGGGTGGCAAGCATGTCTCTGCTCCAGGGGATCGCTCCGGGCTCAGAGTCATCCGTAGAAACTCTTATTTACCACGGTGAGGGTTTAGGGCACAGTGACCGACCCCCCGGGTCTAACCCGGCTGCATCCCCGCTCGTTGATGCTGTCGTGCGGATCACGCCAGCCATTGGTGCTGTCCCTGCACGCAGCCTGGCTTTCCCTGGAACGCCTCTTTATTTCATACCCCCTTGCAACAGCACCCCGTGCCCAGAGCGTCTTGCAGATGGAGCCTGGCATCCTTTTCCAACACGCTGTTGCTCGCAGCAAGTTAGATGCATTGCATTTGCTCCGTCACGGCTTATTTTTCCCCTCCAAACCCCCAAGTTGCTTTGGTTATGTTTTTTGTTATTATTGGCCTGATCTTCTCAGCAGAACAATATTTTTTCTGGGGCAGCGCCCAGTGCAGGGCACAGCTCGGGAGAGGTCCTGGGAGGGCGCTGTAGAAAAGGTGCACGACATCGAAGCCTTTATGCGAATAAATAGCAGGGAACGACATCTTTTTTGTCTTCCCCAAGTAATGCATTGAAAAGCTAGACTTGAGTTATTATTCTTGATAACGTTTCGTTTTGAGTGAATACAATTGTTTCTTCTCCTAGGATCATTTATTACTATTTTCATTTTCTGACTCTAGCTGTTTGAAAATCACGGTTCAGGTTATAAAGTGTATTTGGAAGAGATAAGGGTTCCTTTTAATTGCTTTGCTTTCTGAGCCTGTGCAGTACAAGGGGAAAGATGCAGAAGTCTCTTCTATACTTGGGGAAGATTGTGAACTTTTATTTATAAGCTGAAAGCTGAGATTTTTATGAGTCTATTTGAGTTAAGAAACTGAAGTTTGGGAAGGGAAAAAAAAAACCAACAAAAAACAACTGAAACACAAAAATTACTGTGAGACTTGTGATGAAGTAATGACAATTGGCAGCTCCTGTTGCTGCACGTCTTGCTTCAGTAATCTCTCTCCTCTTTCCCTCTTTGCTCCCTGTATAAACTCCGGTTCCGCCTCTCTTCCCCGGTGCCCCTCGTTCTTCCCGGGCGCACGCTGCGCCCCGGCGCTGATGCTGGGAATATGAAGGATGTCACGTCGGAGCCAGGATCCCTCCCCATGGCAGTGTCGCCGTCTCCGGCACCGTTAGGAGCTGTGACAGCTCCACAGACAGCCCAAGTGCAAACGGTGTCCTGACAGCAGGCGAAAACGGGGAACGCACCCCTGTAAAGGTGTGCAGCCCTGAGCGGTGCAGAGCTGTCGTGGCGTGGTTGTGCAGCACCGTGCAGCTTCGTTGCATCCTTGCTGTGTGCACTTTCCAAACCAAAGTAAGGTGGGGAAAGGTGAGCGGGGAAGGGGACGTAAGACCACGGGTAGTGGCTGCACGAGCAGTCGGAAGGGTCACAAACATTGCAGTGATTTTCCCCCGTATCTGTCGTATGGTCACACCAACGATGCTGTTGGGACTGATGTATTGCACGTGGTGCCCCAATGCTTAACCTTCAAAATGTCTTGTGGTGGCAGCGTCCTGCTACTGGGAAGGTTTCCAGCTGGGCTTCTTGGCTGGCGGGGCCCTTTGCGATGCTTTTGGGAGCTGCTGCGGCAGGTCCAGCGTCGGCTTCGGCAGCGGTTGCGGAGAAATGGGAAGAAACCCAACGGCAGGGACCCACTAAATGTTGCAGGTGGCTGTTGCATTGGTGAAGGCTTCTGGCTTGGGGCCGTTGCTCTCTGCAGACCAGGGATGCTGGGGGGCAGAGCCATGCTCTCCATCGAGCTCAGAAAACCCAAGAAATTGGAAAGCAGCTTGCTTTTTTGCTCATAGACCTGTTGTAAATATCACCAGGCTCCCACCCGGGTCGGGAAAATCCAGCAGCAAGATAGGGATTTAAACGTGCGACGTGACAATTCTTGCTTCCAACCCGTGCAAGGGCAGCAGGACCCGTTCAAATCGAAAGGGCATCGAGGGTTTTGCACATCCACCCTATAACCTTAGGTTATAGGCACTGGATGCCTCCTGGGGAGCTTTGAAAGGCATTTAATGCGATTTAAAAATCAAACCGAGCCTTCAGCTGCCTTTTTCCAGCCATGGTGCACTATTTGGGTCCATCAGGAGCAGGTTTAAATGCCATGTTTTCCTGGAGCTTGATGTTCTCGGCTGCTCCGTGCTCATCTGGCGCTTTGGGGCCGGAGGAATTGCAATGCTCGACCTCCCTGGGCTTGCTGTGTGTCCCGATAAAACATTTCAGAGCACAGCTTCCTCCAGAAAGCATCATGATTTTGCTCTTCTGGTTGGAAATAAAAAAATCGGAGTTTTTTTTTCCTCTGCTTAGCTGGGTTGCTGTGCTTCCTCGCACGCCCGCCTTTTCTGGGATGCAATTTTCCACCCTAGCAAGAGTGGTCTCCGCAGCAGTGTCGATGTTGAGCTCATTCCATGGGGATCCAGCCCCAGACTCCAACCTGATGCTGCCAGAGGCTGGGCTTTTGCTACTGGCTTTGGCATGCATCTTCCGTGGCTTCTGCTGCTCCTTTTTGGGTTTTGTTTTAATTTTTTTTTTTTTTTTTTTTTTAGATTTTATTTTTCCCACCCCTGGCTTTGCCTGGTGCGAAGTGCCGATAACTTTGTGAGAGCGGCTGCCTGCCGGCTCTGAGCGCTGCGGCGCGAGCTAAGATTAATAAAAGGCTGTCACTTTTATTAACTTTGCAACCTAGCGCGTTATTTAATTCCAGGCAGGCACCAAGTGCAGCCCTCCAAGCCTTAAATGGCTTTTTCTGCCTTTGTGCATGCGTATAAAATAGACGTGCGACGGGCGGCGTTTAACCACCCATCGCAACACTCCCATCGAGTAATACTGCGGGTATGTCAGAAAAAAGCGCATTTTTGGTAGTGGTTGGTGTTTGCTTCCCCATTTTCAGCCTGTTGGTACCAATTTGGGGTCAGTTTGGTCTTTTTATGGGGCGGGGGTGTATTCTTTCCATTGCAGTCAGGTATGCCGTGGTGTTTGGTGCGGTGGTAAAGTTTTGGCAAAGAAATGGTTGAAAACCTTCAGGCGCTTGATTTTTGTCCTACGCCTCCTGGCAGGGAAAGACAAACTTTGCCGCGAAGGAAGTTTTAATAAACATAGTTTGGAAGTTCAGTAAGTGGCGCATAAATAAAATGTATCTCCCTCGCTGCTGCGGCACTTGGAAAGGCCTTCAGGTTCATTTTTTTTAATTTAAAAAGGAAAAAAGCTTTTGGAAACGGGGCTTGTGAGTCACCTAATGGTGATGGGCTGCAGATATGGGAGCGGAGATGCGGTGGGGCTGCTGGGGAGCGTCCCGCTTACGCACGACGTGGGCTCAGCCTGCGAATTCACGCCCGCCAAGATGAGCGCAAGGCTTTTAAATCCGCATTAGTCCCTTAAACATCAGAATCGAGGGCAGATTTCCTGCCATCCGCCCGTAACTTGCCATTAAATTGATGGGCTGCTTTAGCAGGGAGAAAGGTGCTTGGTACTGCCCCGCACCGTGCTGTCCATCTTCTTGCTGCAGTGCAGTTATTTTTATCTATTATATATTGTTCTCGGTAGAATTATTCTGCCCCCAGCCTGTAGATAAAGGCTGTTACTAAATGAATTTGAGTTCTTTCTTGAAGGTTAAATTGCTGCCTTGCAAGTTGGCGAGTAAGGCGGGGAGATGCTTTTTCTCCTTCACCTCCGCAAAACCCACGCGGGCTTCAGCCCTGACCTGCCAATTTTGTTGAGTGTTACTTGAAAAAGGTGAGTATTGTATTAAAATGGTGCCTGTTCATCCTCTGAACTGGTGGGTTTTCCTGAGCCCCTTCTCATTAAGATGCCCACCCGGGGTGTCAGCTCTCGGGTGGGATCCTGCAGCACCGGAGATGGTACAGGGATTTTAAGTGACAAATTTGGGAAACCTTCTTGTAGGCGTCCCCAGGAGCGTTCCCGTAGGATGCAGGTCGCAGCTGGGGGACCTGGCATTTTTGGGTGCTCCTTAAAAACCAAAGTGGCAGCTTGTAACCCCCCTCGGAGCAGCGCAGGGATGTAATTTTGGTGAGGAGTGCCCAGTTCTTGGTAGCGCTGTCGTGGTGATGCTGGTCCTGCGGACTGGATTAAGCCCAGCCTTGGCGTTGGCATCATCTGTGGGCGTGAAGTATGTAACTAATGGCAGCAGAATGGCTGAGGAATGTGCTGCTGATCTTGTCCTGACATTCCCCTTCCCAAAGTTTGGGGTGGAATGATTAGGATGGAAAAATCAGTAGGAGAACACGGAAAATGTGGCTGTTGGCTGCTCTGCCCAGAGATGAATTTTTCAGTTGGCAAGCGAGATGGCAGTCTATTTAGTACTGGCTTTGCTGACAAGGAGCGAGTTGGAAGGCTACCGTGGGATGTGTTGGATGGGTAATATTAGGCTGTATATCCCTGGAGGCTTCCCCTCGAGCCCTGTGGTTGTTTCTCCCTTATTATTTATAGCTCAGCTAGAAGGGCTTGGTCACTTAAATGAACCCAGCAGGACAGCAGCGTCGGCCCCACGCAGCTCGCAGCGTCTGCCCGGGCCTCCCTGGCTCCAGCGCCCTCGCTCCGTCGCGCCGGGGGGATGCGGGGATCGGGCCCCGGCCGAGCATCCCTCCGCGGCGCGGGGCGACGGTTTTTCTGCAGGTCCTTTTGGCAGTGAGCCGCGTTGGTTAACAAACACGGCTGCCGCCAGTTTTTAGAAGCTGTTAGCATGAACCGTTAACTCTTCCTTTTAATTATTCAGGTTGCCTCTTTTAAATTTCTTTTTTAAGTGGAGCTAATAGGCTTTGCAGAGGAGGCTTCCAACCACAGCGGTTCCTCCCCGGAGGAGCTCTGTTTGTGCATCGCCAGCTAATCTCTTTTCTTCATTATCCCTTATCTTCCTCAAGCTGATTAATTACTTTCAATTGATTTATAAATATTCTGTTGATACACGGAGCGGACGGGAGGGGAACGGGATATGTCCGGGCACATGGGGTCATTGATCCGTGCAGCCCCCCTGGGCTTTCCTAACCTGCCTTGCAAAGCCGAGTGATTTCAGCTAGGTTTTATTCCTTTTTTTTTTTGCAATTCCTGCAAGCAACCAAAAACTGTCCTGTAGCATCGTTTTGAGTCTAGTAAAGACTATGCACGTGTGGAAACCCTGTAGCTTTTTGTGGTCCCAGTTGAGTAGCCATTGGGATGTTGGGCACAATCCAAGGCACGCTAAGGTGGGTTTTGTGCTTTGCCACCTTCACCAGTGGCAAAGAAGGTGCGGGCGTGCTGCAGGTTTCCAACTCCATCAGTGGATCGGACCCACTCCCAAATCTATCTGACCCCTGCGCGTGGCCCCAGACGTGGTAGCGGGCGAAACGTTTGCGCCTTGCAGCTTTGGGGCTGCTGGAGCTGCAGATGGGGACGTGAGCGGGATGTGGGTGGTCTCTGCCCAACCTCACCCTCCGGGCAAAAACCCGGCCCGCGCCTCGTGCCCAGGGAGCAGCAGGTTTTGGGTGCAAAGAAAGGGGGTTTGGGTGGGTTCTGCTCACATTGATAAATACGGTAGGTTACGAGGGCAGCGGCTCGGCTGGCAGGAGGTGTCGTAAAAAGATGTTTTCTATACTGGATTCCCTAATAGGCATACATGTATTGCTGGAGTGGTTCATGAAGAGGGATCATTAGAATTGCTTATTTGAAGCTCTCTGGAAGCTGAAGTGCAGCTTTGAAAAAATTAAAAAAAGCCGGTAACATCTGGTTAGTAAAGATAGTGTCCAAATTTGGACATTAAACCCCATTAAAATCATGCATGTCGTTGAGGATGCAAAGTGCTTTTTCGAAACGGGAGCACGTTTTCACATACAGATAAATTATTAACCTTTCCTGGTAGGCTTCCTTGGTTGGTTTTTTTTTTTCCCCTGTTATTTCTGAGCACACAGCCCGTTCCCTGCCGGTGCCTCCCTGCTCGGGCGGGCTGAGCTGGATGGCTCTGGGGACACGATGGCCCTTGGTGGCCTTGCGGTGACGTTCCTGGCTGTGCAGCGGGTGAGATAAGACTTCGCAAACCTCGACAAGAAAATATTTCCGAAAGTTTGAGACCTGCCACGCAGCTCTGGGTTTTGTTGCTGTTTGATTTATTATTACTTTGATTTATTATTCTCCTCTTTCACTGTGAAGTGGCTGGTGGCACAGGCACAACCTCAATGTATAGCAGCTTAATTACATGTTGCTAATTAGAGATTGCCGATCGAGCGGGCTGTTTTAGCAGCCCAGGCTGCCGCTTTTATCGTATGTTCGCGGGAGTTGTGTAATTTCTTTGTCATCATATATGATAATATATTCGCTGCAGCATGACATAGGATGAGGTTCGATGAATAATGTAAAACCCAGAATCTATATTAGATGTGCTTTTCCCCCCAGCGTTATGTTAAAAAGGGAAATATTGATTCTGGTGGGGTTCAGCGGTTCAAAGCTCTCGGAGAGCCCACGTTTCGCTGATCGATACCCAAGCCGGGTGGCCGGCCGTGTCCTGTCCCCTCCACGGCTGCAGATGACGGGCTGTGGGTGCCGTCCCTCACCCCCCGGCACGCTCGTTAGCGCTGACGAAGCTGGGGAGGGCCGGAAGGAGCCGGTGGCGTTTGCCACTGGATCCAGATGTTGGAGGTGCACGGAGCTGGTGTCAGCCCGGGCAGCGAGCGGCAGGGTGCTTGCACAGGGCACAGCTGAGGTTTTGGGTGCGGGGCCCATAAGTGACGTGAATAGAAACCTGCAACGAGCTCAGAAATGAGGATTTGGGGGTTTCGTCCCCTTCTAATCGCTCTCCGAAGCAGAGGTGCTCGTCGCCCGGGATGGAGCAGGGCAGGCTGTGTTGGGGTTTAGGTGCCAGGTGAAACAACCCACATCTTTTTTTCCCCGGTTACTGTCTTTGAATGCTAATTAGGATGGATAATTTCTATTTGTTTTTTTTTAAGTAAATTCTCCCCCTATTCTGATCTGTATCATCTTTTTTGCGGGCCATTATCTTAGTCTCATTACAGCCTTTTAGCATTTGAATGAAAATATCGTAAGGAAGCCAGAAGTTGTTAGGCATAAACCGTCTGTGATAACAACCATAATTCTCATGATAAAATAAAAAACACAACAGCAATAACTGTGGTGAGCTCGGGAAACTGCACCAAATGAGATTGCAACCGGGAGTGCGGGAACCGGCACGATGATGTTTGCCCTTTACCCGTTACCGTTTTGCCTCTTTACATTGCAAACAGCTTTTGCAATGCTATTTTGAAGAAGGGGAAAGTCACTGTGTATGGCCTGGGTAGGGACATTAAAAAAACCCCACCCTTTGGATTTTTCTCTCCGTTGAGGCTTTGATTAATAAATGCAGAAATTCTCGGCGTTGCACGTGCGATTTTCGGGAGCTTAAAATACTCCAGCAGTGCTGGAGGAGGAGGAGGTGCCAAGCAGTGCCAAGTTCCTGAATGAAAATTACTCTTACCGCCTCTGGTTTTGGAGCCAGATCTATGTTAATTAATCCTTCGCCTCGCACGTTACGTTTTGCAACCTCGCCGCTGTCGATTTTTAACTCGGTAGAAGCAGACGAAGGCTTCCCAAAGCGCCTCCGAAATTCCCAGCCGAGCGCTCTCCTCGGTGACAACGCCAACTTGTCGCGAGTGAAATGTTTGACAAAAACGTGTCATTTTTGAGAAAAGTTTTCCTTGAAAGAAAAACCGCGGGGAGAAAAAGAAATGGGCTCTGTTTCGAAACATCTCCTCGCTTCATTATCTGTTTTTTTTTTTTTTTTGCAAGAGACAGGGATGGCGAAGGGGGTTTCCACAGTCATGGGGGAAATGTTTTGGCAAGTTTTCCTGGAAGTAGATGTCATTTTGATGCAGGAGACCTTGTACAAGGTCTTCTGATTTTTCTGTTTGAGTCTGTGGGTATGTGGGGTTTATGGACAGCTCTGCTCTCCAGGTCAAACGTAGCTCCTCAAGGACCAGCTCCTGTCCAGAGGTACATAAATGCATCGCTGACCTTCTGCAGAGGTATTTCTCACGTGGCTTAGGTTATTCAGCATTCACTGCAGGTGCCTGTGCCCTCAGGGCAATAATATATGTTGACATCCATATGGTCAAGCTGTATTTAATCAACCACCAACTGCCATGAAGTGTTTCGGTGGGAATGGTACCTTTTTGGGTGGTGACGCTGAAGTTGAAATGCTCTTTGACCCCAGGTTGACTCTCTATTGCAAGTCTCTGGTAGCCCCTGCCCTTGTAGAGCAACCAACAACCATCAGCTGGGAGATCTTGGTGGTCACCACCCATTCCAGGCTTGCTCCAGAGCCATAATCCTGGTGGGACCTCCAAGCCCGGGCAGGTGGAGATGGGGCATATGATGCAGGTTTGTCCTCCAGTAGAGGCTGTCCAGTTTGGATCAGCCCCCTCCTGTCCCATCCCTGCAGAAGGGTCTTGGCCAGGGAGGGCTGAGGGGGGCTGGCAGGTCCCCGCCGGGATTTGGGATGAAGGGCCAGACCCAACTGCCCTGACACCCAGTGCCCGTCCCCTTCCCATCCCGCAGTTGGGATCCGCGGGAAGTAACTCGATGAACAAAGATACCGCCCTGGCCTCGGCTTCCCCCGGTGCATCCCCTCCCCGCTCCCACCCTTGCTCAGCCCCGGCCAAGGCGTCCTGCGTGCAGCGAGCAGCAGCACCCCACGCCCGCACGCACCAACAAGGATAAATCTTTTGCAGAAGCCGCTTAATTGCTAATTAGCAAAACTGCCTCGTGCAGAAATACGGGTGTCTAGGATCGCATGGAAATCCCAGTCTCGGGTACCGGCTCCGTTATCCACCTCATCCCTCCCAGCCTCCCAATTAGGTGTGCCATGGTCCCGGGAAAGCCAGCTCTAGTTAGAGCTGATGCCTTCTCCATGTGTTGTCTCCAGAGGGGACGCTGTGCGAGCAAAGCTCCCTGTCGTGTCACCTCCCTCCTGGCAGCAGCCGCCACCGGCACGCGGTAATGGCTTGCTCCAAAGCAAGGAGAAGGAAACCCAGACCCCGACCCCAATTTAACCACAGCCAAAAGCGCGACTGCTGCCTGACACAGGGGCACGCTCGGCACTCGGAGCCCGGCTGCACCGCGCAAACCCGGCCAAGGCACGCGCTGCCTTTTAATTAACTGGCACCCTTTTTCCGTACACCTCCCAAAGGGGTTTCTTTAATCAAGTAGGAAGGGGCAGGGGAATCCCTGCAGGCGGCATGGCTGGGTGGTAGGTGCAGCGTCGCAGTACCTCCCGCTGCATGCGTGCGTTGGGGATGAGGACTGGTGCTGCAGATGTGAGTAATGCTGCTCGGTCCCCCGTTAGTCAGCAGGAGCAAGGATGCAAGCCCAGCCAGGGAGGAGTGTGATGGGTCGGAGGAGGCTCCAAGGAGCTCCTCTCGGGGAGCTTGGGGCTTGTGCAACACCCCTGATGTGGAAAACCTCCTCCCTTTGCTTTGGTTCGGGGGCATTGCCGCTCTGCGCCTTCCCGTGCCGTGGCAGATGACACCAAGAGGTGTGCGGTTACCTTTGCACCGTTCTTGTTTGTAAAGCAGATGTAAATCAGCAGGTTCTCCCAAACCCGGCGGTGTTGCTGTGCTCGCGTGGGGTTGCTCTGGCTGCCGCGGCGTCCCCGCCGCATCGGGAGCTGAGTCGGCATAGGCGGGCGCGCTCCGACTTGATCCCTGAGGAGGGGAGTTGTGCAAACAGGGAGCGATGGGAGGTGACGCAGCGGCCAAGAGCGGAGGTTTCATGGGCTTCCAGGAGCCGAGGCTGGCGGTGCCAGGGGCTGGGGCAATGGGTGCATTGCACACCCCGGCAGCGATGCCGCAGGCGGTGCCGTGGCATGCACTGGGCTGCCAGCAGCGTGAGTAGTGTCAGTGCCGGCCCGTTGCGTGCACCGGGGCTTGTCGCAATAAGAACTGCAGCGTGTTGCAAAACAAAACCAACTCCCTTCCCATTCCCAAGCCGCTGGCGAGGAAGCAGCAGGGTAGGGAGGGTGGCAATGCCCGGCAGCGGGAAGTGGGGCTGGTGAGGACACTGTTTATTGACCCAAGCTCATTTGGTATATGTGACGGCCGTGGCTGCATCTCTTCCTAGCCGAGGGCGGCTCACTCCTCCCGTGGTTATGCTCCGTCACCTGCTTCCCCAAAACGTAAAAGCCAGAGCTTGCAGGGTGTGCCTCAGTTTCCCCATGCCTAAGATGCTGCTGCTGTAGGGCGGGGGAGCTGCGTCTGCAGTGGCTGGCGGAGGCTTCGCGTGTCGGGTGCTGTCGGAAAGCAGAATATGGTGATTATTATTATTTTTTTCCGTCTCAGACTGTGTTTGCTGAACTCGGTGCAAGTCTTGCCCTCCTGGGCAGAGCGAGAGGTGCGCGCAGGCAGCGTGCTGGGGGAGCTGCTCGCAAAGTGTCCCACTCTGGGGCAGCAGCCACCCGGCAGCGCGTGGCTAGGCAGTGTTCATCCTCACTAGCCCAGGTAGCGGCAAAGAGGCTGACACAAATTCATAAGCCCAAAGTGCCCCTGCCCGGTTCTTCATCTCTTTGGTGAGGTGAATAAATTTAAAAAGGGGGTCTGCTAGGGAGGGCTTGGAGACACGTGGGCCAGGCGGCTGGAGGAAGGCAGGTACCATAGGGAGCAAAAAAGCAACACCCAAACAACCCAAAGAAGGTGGCTTTCAGAGAGTTTGGGTTTTCTGGTGTACATTTATACAGCTTTTATTACAGAAAAGCAAGTGACCCCTACTTTCTCGCTGGGTTTTGCCGTGTTCCCGCTCATCCCATCCTCTGCCCTTCCTCACCGCAGGGCTAGTCCTGGCGGTTTGCAAGGGGAAGCCAGTCTGCGATGCTGCTCCCACAGCTGGGGGTGTCATGCAATTGCAATGTGCCTGGATTAAATAAATAATAATTGCATTGCAAAAAAAAAACAACCTGCATCTATTTCCCTTGCCAGGAACAGCTAGAACGAGCTGTAGCTGCATGCCAGAGACAGGGCTGCTTTGCAGTGTGTTACCCTCCTCGTGCCTCAGTTTCCCCACTGTGCTGCCGGTGGTGGCTGAGTATTGCAAACAGAGCGGTGGCCAAGCTGGTGCAGCGGGGACGTCGTGGGCGTTATCCGCTGCCGCCTGCTCGGTGGGTGGCGGCAGGAGCGATGGCCGGCGAGCCGGGAATCATTTCCGCCGCCGGCTGGGCTCCGGGTTCCTGCGCAGCCCTTTGCTCCGGGGTGGCGGGGAAGAGCGCTCGCCTGCTCCGGGCCTCCGTCCTGTGCACCTTGGCTCGTCCCGCGCACCTTGGCTTGGCGGCGGGCAAAGCCACTCCTCTGCCGCCGTGACATCAGGCCGGGGAAACTCTGCAACCGGCGAGGGGTCAAATTCCTGGTGCAGGTAGCGCCTGCCGTACTTCCGTGCAGTGCCGTGCCAGGGAGGAGCCTGCCTGCCTGGTGACCCCCAATCCCGGGGACCCCCAACGCCGCCGTCCCCCGCCATGGAGTCAGAGCAGGAGGAGAGCAAGCCGGGGACGTGCCGCTGCGAGCAAGGCTTTGCTCCGTGCCTGGCCTATTGTTCGGCTCCCTGGGGACGGCAAGGGGCGGCCGGGGACGATGCTCAGGGCAGGGTGCTGTGCCCCTCCTTAGCCCACGCAGGTAAGGGGGTCCCCCCGGGGGGGCTGCTGTCTTGGGTGGCATCGCAGGGGGTATGCAGCCCGGCGTGCATTTCTTCCCCTCGCTTGCTTTGTGCCGTTGTAGCTCGCTTCCTCCTGGGAGAAACAAAACAACGCCGGGCGGCTGGCGAGCGCGTCTCGAAGCTCGCCAGGGCCGCGCAGGAGGGTGGCTGCGGGTTGCCGCGCTGTCCCCCCACGCCGAGGGCGAAGCGAGGGGCAGGGGCGAGGGGCTTCGGCTCCCCCGCGGCGGCGGGGAGGGTGGGCGGGAGGCTCCCCACGCCCCGTAGTCCATTTTGTCTCATGGAGAAGTTGGAGCGCGCCGGGAGCTCGCAGAGGGCTCGGCGGCCAGCGCCGGGGGCCGCCGCGGAGGTCGCACCCACCGCTGGCTGCTTTGAAACCGTGAGTGCTTTTGAAAGCCTTTGCAACCTCCAGCCCGCCTCTGAACCCCTCTGCCCCCCCCCGCACCGGCGCGGATGAGAGGGTTATATTGGGTTTTATTTCTTTACATCTGCTGCGAGACACCCGCCAGCGTGCAGCCGGGGCAGCCGAGCGAGCGGGCTTCGGCTTGCTGGGATAATCCTTGTTTTGGGGTGGGGGGGTGTCAGGGGGTGACTTTGCGGGCAGGCGGTCTCTGCGTGTCCTGCCCCGTGGCCGCGAGCGAGAGGGGTGCCAGCGCTGGTCGATGGTGCGCGGTTGGGGTGTGCAGCTGAGGGTCCCGTCCCGGGGCTGTGACCGTATGGAAGCACCAAGGCTGAGCCAGTGTCTAACTCAGGAAATGCCCAAAAATTGTGTTTACAGAGATTTATGCTCGTTGGGCAAAAACTTTAAACCAAACTTGCTAAGGAGCGTCCGTACCCATGTCCAGGCGTGACAGCTCGCTCGCTTGCAGCATCACGGCAGTAGCAAGGGATGGGCTCTCAAACTTCCTTCTTTAAAAGGAAAAATGGATGTCTGGAGCCAAAATTCACTCTATTAGCCCAAGAGGCTCTGCAGCGCGTGGCTGAGCACCCCGATTCCCACCCGGGAGGGGAGTGGTGGTGGCCGACAGCTCCTCCGAGGTCGCAGAGCATCGCGGTGCTGCTGGAGATGTAGATCCCTGGGGATGTAGCTGGGATGTGCGGCAGCGGGACTCGGCTGAAGCTGCGAGCGGACAAATCACGGGCCGTCACATTTATCCCCACGAGGAGCCGATGCCGTGCGGTGTTTGGTTTTGAGCCTGTGCGAGTCCATCGTGGTGTCCGGGTGTCGAAGGGAGAGGCTGGACGCATTGGCTTTGTACCGGCAGGTCTCCGGCCACGGCGGTCCCTGGGTCTTTTTGCAAATCCAGGCGTATTTTGGGCTAACCAAATGCTTTCTTGAGTGTGACCGGTGCGGAGAGGCTGGCTGTTTGCACGCGCTGGGGTGGCAGTGGTTGGTCTCCCTGCTCTGCGCCCGGCTGTCACCCAGCCCTGTGCCTGGCGATTTGTACTTTGCCTCCAAATTACTCCTTGCAGAGCTGCAGTGGGAGAGGAAAGCCGTACGTCGCGCAGGCTGCTCGGCAGGAGCGCTTGGTTGAACCTTTCTGCAAGAGACTCGGGTCCCAGGCTGGGGAGCTTCTTAATGATCAAAGGTGATGAGACGCTCTTTAAAATACTAGCTCGGCTCATTCCTAGGGCTTGAATCATTGTTTTCTTCTAACAACCTTCTTTATCCTGTGACCCTTCTGGTTCCCATCCCAGGATGGAGGTGTATATACATATATGTTTTTTTATATATATATTTTCTGGGCCAAAGCTATGCAGGAGGGACGAAGCGTTGCACCACGCTCTCGACGGGTGAGGGTCTGTTAGGTGATGCCATTAGCACAGAGATTTTGCATTTGCCCATTTTGCCCCTTTTTTCCCCCATTTGCATCGCAGCGCAGGCCCTGTGACATCGCCCTGCGGCGTGATCCAGCGCTGATTTTAAGTGCTTGGTCCACAAGCGAGCCTTTTCGCTCTGCCCGCTCTTCGCCCCAGTTGTCGATACACCGCTGCTGCAACCCGGGTTGCGTCTTCTGGCCGTTTTCCTGCTGATGTCCTGGATAAAAGAAAACCAAACCCTTGACTCGTGCCCAGCAAAGCAAAAACTATCTTGCCGGTAAACTTGCAAAAGCGGCACAAAAATGCAGCTTTCGCCTAAGATGCTAATTTCACCCACATAAACCCTGTCGTTTGCACTGCATTCATTTTTAATATGTGCCCTCCAAAGACAGAAGCGCGTGTACAGCGATTGTGTCAGCTGAGTTACATGGGAAAAAAAGGTTTTTAAATAGATGTTTTTAAAGTGATGCCTGCTCCAAGGCCAGTAAAAGGCTTTGCTGCCGCACGGCCAGTGGATCTGCTGCCGAGAGGAGTCCAAGATGGGATTTGCAGGAGCCAGAGTGGAAATTTCAGCCCCAAATGCTGTCTGGAGATGCTCACTGCAATTAAAAAAACTAAGAAAAATCTTATTTACATTGTTAACACCAATCTGTGCTTAAAGCATAAAGGATGCAGAATCTGACAGTGTCATGGAAGTTTAATGCTATCAACTGAAATATAATTAACAGCTAATTATTTCAGCGTGAATGGTAGTTTTTGTCCATTAGGCCGGGAAATATTTAAATGGCATTAATTTCATCGCTGCCCACTTGCGGCGGATTTGGAAGGGGCTGGAACGAGCCGGCGTGCGATGGGGCTCGCCCGCGTGGGGCGATGCCTCCTTCCCCCCGGGGGGTCAGGGGTTACAGTGTGCAGACAACACCCCCCCCCAAAAAAAGGTTAAAAAGAGGAGTAATAAATAAAAAGGGGCAAAAGTGCTGGGGCCAGTGTGCTGTGGAAGCTATTTGCATCGCTGGTGTTGCATTTGGGAGGCGATTCCTAATAGCAGATTTAACATTGGCACCCCAATATGGCAAAAAAATGTTTTAAAATTGTTCTATTCTCCGGATTGTATTTTTGCATCGTGTTTTGGCTGCGCGTGGACCCCCAAGTGCGGGGTGCTGAGCCCCGGTCCCCGTTCGAGAGGGCTGAGGCTCACTTCAGGCCACGTACAGCTTCGAACAGAGGCACGGACCCAGCCAGCTCGCAGGAAGGTGTATGGAAATCCCCGCCGAGCCGTCTGTGTGTGGAAGAAATAGAGGCTGAAATGAGGGTTCTGAATAATTGGCCCTATTTTCCCGGTTATTGGAACTTTTCTGTAACCATCACTAAGAGCTGCCTGTAAATGGGGCTTTTCGGATCGTTTATTTAGGTGCTTAAACTTGGCAGAGATTGGGATTCCCCCCCCGCCCCATTTTAAAATGAAGTTAAAATGTCCCTCTCAAGCCGAGTCGTTCTTTTAATGCGATTTACGCAAATAAAATGGCCTTTTGCTGTAGGACCCTCTGAGCTGGGGATGCCCGTTAAGACGGGATGGAAACTTGCAGGAGAGGGATGGTGAGCAGACGCTCGGTGCTGGAGCCGACGGGAACCACTTTGGGGGGATAGTTGTGCCGGTGTCATTTTGGGGGATGAGCGCTGATGGGCTGGGGGGAGACGGGGAGCCCAGGGGAATGTCAGAGCGGGGTCAAATCCTGTGTTCAGTTTTGGGCCCCTCACTCCAAGAAGGACATTGAGGTGCTGGAGCGTGTCCAGAGAAGGGCGACGGAGCTGGTGAGGGGTCTGGAGCACAAGTCTGATGAGGAGCGGCTGAGGGAGCTGGGGGTGTTCAGTCTGGAGAAGAGGGGGCTGAGGGGAGACCTCATCGCTCTCTCCAACTGCCTGAAAGGGGGTTGTGGGGAGGGGGGTGTTGGTCTCTTCTCCCAAGTGACAAGTGATAGGACAAGAGGAAATGGCCTCAAGTTGCAACAGGGGAGGTTTAGGCTGGATATTAGGAAAAATGTCTTTACTGGGAGAGTGGTGAAGCACTGGAAGAGGCTGCCCAGGGAGGTGGTGGAGTCACCATCCCTGGAGGTGTTCAAGGAACATGTGGCCGTGGCACTGCGGGACATGGTTTAGTGGGCATGGTGGGGTTGGGTTGGTGGTTGGACTTGATGGTCTTACAGGTCTCTTCCAACCTTAGTGATTCTGTGATTCTGTGGGGTGGAAATCCTCTCTGGAAATGGGGGTAATTACAGGTGTAAGGCAGCATATCGGATGCCTGCTTCGGTCCAGCCCCAGTCCTCCTGGCAGCAGGTGCTGATAAAAACCTTGATACAACGCAAGAAATTGCCCATTAAGTGGGTTCCTAAGGAAACTGAGGAGAGCAGGAGATGTTGTCATCCCTATCGCTTCCCTGAAACACCAGTTTCTTTCCCAAAAAGCCCTTTAAGAACTTGCTGGGAAGAGTGCGGTGGGTTTGACTTGCCTTGAAGCCCATCCCTGGTTTCTACAGCGACGGCATCGGTGGGAGCCCCAGCAGGGAGTTGGGAAGAGAGCAAGGACCGTGTGCTGAAAGTGCTGACGGCGCGTCTTCCGCTGTTTGAGCCTAGCAAGAGGTGTAGGGTTTTTCCCCTCAAACCTTGGCTGCATGGATTGTGCTTTGCAATTTTTATGTATCTGTATATATATATACACAAAAAAGGGATTGTGCTTTGCAATATATATATTGCAAAATAGACAGATAATGCAAAAATACACATATATTGCAAAGCGCAATCCATTTTTTGTGTGTGTATACATATCTTAAATTATATATATATATATGTAAAAGCAAGAACCTCAGGTATCTGGCTGATGCTGAGTTTAATAATTCAAGTTTCTGCGTAGGCTTTGGCTTGCAGCCGGAGCCGTGCAGCCGGTGGCCTGGGGAGCATGGTGCTGCGTGCTCCTTTCCGGATTGCACCTCTGGCTTCTTACAGATCCTGGGTTTTAATCTTTCAATAGTTTCTGCCTGCATCGGGAGCCAGGTACTAAGCTGGGGATTAAATTGCCTCGCTGCACACTTTGGAGGAGGAATACTTTTGAGTTTTTTCACCGTTTTCTAACCGGGACCAGAGGGGAGCGGCGTGGTTTTGGGGAAGCTGCGTCGTGCAGCGCTTTATAGAAAGGAGTTTTGTAAGAAACAGCTGTGAATCTGCTTTTGGGCCACGCCAAAGGACTCCTCCAGGATGTTCTGCTGCAGAATTCCCCCCCGGGCTGCCCTTCCTTGGGCTTCTTTCCCCTCTCCCGTCCCCGGAGGGGTCCCTGCCAGGGGGGATTTTCTTGGGTTCCCACCAAAATGCTGCAATTTGCAGAAATCCCGTGGGGTCAGTGGCCCTTGCGCAAGCTGCCCTGCCTGGATCCTTCTCTGCCGGTTAATCATTTGCCAGGGAATAGCCCGCTGCATCTCCTGCGCAAAGCAGCTTGCAAGAAAAAGTGCAAATGAATTAGCGGGGGGGGGGACACAAATGGGTAATTAGCGGTGGCCGCGGGTGTTTTGTGGGGTCGCGTGGGGCTTTCCGTGGCCGGGGAAGGCGCTGGGTGGGTTTTGCAGGGTAAATATTACACCGTGTCCGAGGCCCTCGCATCCCCCTCCCCGTTTTCCCAAAGGCTGGAGGGGAGGAGCTGCATTTCTGCAGCCCCCGGGGAAGGGGAAGATGCCGTTGGCCTTGGCCGCCTCTCGGTTCTTGCTTTTTGCACGGGTTTCAAGAAAGCACTTTGGACTGCGCTGAAATCCCCAGCCCGGAGCTCGACTGTTCCTCGTTAGTGACTTTATTGCTAAATAATTTACAGAATGGGGCCTTGCCAGTTTTCATACGGGAAGCATTTCAAGTATGCAAACCAGATTTTATGTCTTCCTGGTGCAGCTGCTGGCCGGACCCGGGGGGGGCCGCCTCTCCCCGTCCCGCCGCCGGCGTCACCTCCCCTCCTCGCTTCGCCAACGGCGGCAGAAAGGAAACAGCCGGGCGCGCGTGCGGAGGAACCTTAGCAAAAACAAGGGGAAAAACCCCTATATTTCACGCCCAGCTGGTGGTGTCCCCCAGACTGGCTGATACATGGTGGCGGTGGGGAAAGGACCCAACCGTAGTTGCTTGGAGAGGGAGCCTTTATTTTTTATTTCTATTTTATTTTACCGGTAACTGTAATTCACATATGGAGGATTGCAGCGGCGCATGCACGGCCAAAAAGTGTTTTGCAGGAAGAAGGTTGCGAGGGGAGACGAAGGCGATGGGTGCAATGTGGAAATAGCAGAAAAGCACTTTATTACGCTAAGCAGTGGGCGCAGCTGTAGAAAACGAGGTCGCTGGACCTTCCCCCGGTGCAGAGGGGACCCCGACCGGGGGGTGCCGGGATGCTCCTGTGACACAGCTGCTTTGAGGGGCATTGCGGTCACTGGGTGTAAATCTGCAAAATTCAGGATTCAGGTCTGCAGGTGAAAGCGTCGTCTTCCCCTTTCCAGTCTCAGAGTGGTTTTGCTGAACTTTGTCGAGTACGCCCTGAATGTGCCGGAGGCGGAGCGGATGGGGCACAGCGGAGCGCAGCAGCCTCTCTTGGGCTGGCCGTGCGAGCGCCCCGTCAGTGAGTGGTTTGGATGGGGAAGTGGTTCTTGGTTTATAATTATTATTAGGTACCAACATTTATTTTTTAATTTTTTAACGCAAAACCTAAAAACCAGTACCCAGCGGAGGCCCCCTCCCTCCCTACCCGCTGCCTCCCCATCGCATCCCTCCCTCCTCCTCCTCCCTTCCCGGGGTGCTGCAAGCACCACTGCGGATTTTGGGCTGTGCAAAGCGGTTTTGCGACGGGAGCGGGGGAGGCGTCACCCCGGCAGCGTTTGCCTGTGGGTTCGCATTTGCAGCGGGGACGCGGGGCCGTACTGGGAGCCGGCGGTCACTTCCTCGCATTGTGTCTCCTCTTCCTCCAGCGCTGCTGCGGGAGGAGGTGGCCCAGCTGCAGGAGGAGGTTCACCTGCTCCGGCAAATGAAGGAAATGCTGGCGAAAGACCTGGAGGAGACCCACGGCAGCAAGTCGCCGGAGGTGCTCTCGGCCACCGAGCTGAAGGTGCAGCTGGCGCAGAAGGAGCAGGAGCTGGCGCGTGCCAAGGAGGCTCTGCAGGGTAAGGGCTGCGCGTCCCTCTTACGCACCTCGCCCCGCCACCCTAAAGTTTGAAGAAGTTAATTAACGAGGCAAAGGAAAAGCCGTCCCTTTTATTCGGACTACGCAGCGTGCGTTCACCATGTACATATGGGGCGGGGGGTTGATCGCAGGGCGGTGCTCCCCGGGACCCCCCCAACCATCCTGCCCCAGCAGTGCGGAGCCGGGATGGACCAGGGTGCAGCGATGGGCTGGGAGACGGGGTGTGGAGGGCGTTTGCAGCGTTGCAAAGTAATCCCTCCGCGGCTAGCTATAGCGTAGAGCCAAGAGAGCAGCTGAAGTGCAGCTGGAAACGTTTGCGAGGTGGGGGCGGTTGGATTTGAGCCCCTCGGACTCTTTTAGGAGGGAAGCAGCAAGGTTCCTGGTGAGTACAATTTTCCTTGTTCCCCGTGGAGCTCTCGGGAGCGCTGCGGAAAGCGGAGGCTGGGTCTCCAGGTGACGTGCAGGGTCTCCTCTTTTCTTCGTGCATTGATTTGGGTGTTTTCCCACGCTGGGGCCAGGCTCTCCCTCCCTCACCGGCGGCTGCACGGTGAGCGCTGCGAGCCCCAGGACCGGGCTGTGCAGGGCGAAGTGCAATTTTGCAGCTTTTCCTCCCCAAAAACGAGCTGGCAATAAATCCAGGCAGGACGGTTTGTTAGCCGGAGCCGGGGATCGATCCGGAGCAGGGGAAATCTCTTTGTGCGTCAAACCCTGGCAGCGCCGCGGCTCTAAATATCATCTCAAATCCCCAACATGCCGCGTGTAACTTCCACTTGTCAGCTCGCGTTTGCGGATTATGAAGAGAGGCTGTCAAAAGTTTTCAGGCTCAGAGGCTGAGCGGCACATGAGGAGCTGCGGGGCGGGAGAGCCCCAGCTCACCGCGTCTCCCCCCGCCCCGCTCCGGGATGCTGAGATTTACGGGGAGGGGGGCAGAGAATTGGGCTGAGTCTGTATTTGGGGAGGGGATTTCAGAAAATTTTATTTTATCGCTTTCCGATTTGCAAAAGCATCCTTATAAATCAGTAACAGCTAAAATATCTTCCAAATCTTGGGCCCCCCCACACCGGTGCAGCCTCCGGCAGCAGGAAATGCTCTGGGTTTATAAAACCGTAATTGGAGAAAAAAAACCTTAATTAGAGAATATTTGCTCTGTGCAGACAGGGAGGGGGAAGTGCTGTTAAATGCAAAATACAGAAAAGCAGAACTATTTTAAGAATATTTGCAAAAGAAGTCAGTCATCTAAGGAGCTGCAGTGAGGTCATACGCGCTTCTGTGGAGGATAATACAGAGAAAAAGTGAGTTTGGCTCGAGAATCACGAGTATTTAAGGAATATAAAGTTGGGTTTTTTATTGGGCTTTTATTGGCCGCCACATGAGCTGCTGGGATTGGTTTTCCAGGACTTCTCTGCAGGTGTGATGGCTAGGGAGAGGGAATCTCAGCTTGCACTTGGAAAGCCACGTAACCAGAAGCCTTTTTTTAAATCGATGCTCCTTCCCTCCCCTGCAATATTGGAAAGCTTTTGCGTAATTTGGAAAAGCTCGCCATGCTGGATCCGGCCCCGCGAGCTGGGCTGGAGGCGCTGGGCAGCAGAGCAGGCGTAGCACAGCGGCGGATATGGAGGTGGATAATGTGGAAGCGGGATCAGCAGCTGGGGGGTGGGGGGGGAATCCTTTTTCCTTTCCGTGAAAAATTGTCCGTAGAGAAACGTAGCCAAAAGGGGAGGACAAATGGCAATAACCATGCCTGGTGAATGGTTCTGCCAGGAGAAACGTAGCTGCTGATAGAGGCATTTGGGGAAATAATGGCTCTATATTAAGGAGTTGCAGGATAAGGCAGCGCAAGGAGCTCAGGGAAACCTGGCCGTGCTGTCCTGTAGGTCAGGGCTTTGTGTCGGTCGTGTCCCGCAGCCAGAGAGCATCTCCCAAGACCACCTCCCACCTCGCAGCGTGCGTCGCTGCAAAGCCCCGCGGTCCTTGCTGAGGGACGCCCCGTGCCCGGCAGCATCGGCATCCCTGCACCGGCACGCGACCTGCCTTGGGTCGGGTGTAATGTCATTAGCGGATAAATTATATGGAAATCTGTCGTCGTTGCTGGCTCTGAGCCTGGAAGCGCAATGCAGCTGGTTCGGATAGATAGTGGCTCGCCGGGGGCTTAACGCAGAGGGAAGCGGAGAGGGTTTGCCATCGGGGTTTACTTTCGGGGGCTCCAGCGGTTTTGCACGGCAGCCCAGGGTTTGCTTTGTGATGGTCTGGATGAAGGAGGGTGGGTTCATCGTCCCTGCTTGGCAATGCATTCCCAGCCCTTTCCGACAGCGTTTAGCACAGGGGTAAAGCCGGTGATAAGCCTGTGCAGCATCTTCCCCGTGCCGTGCTAACAAGCCCTTGCTGCAGAGGGAGGGAGCGGGGATCTGGAGCGGCACGGGGTGCTCTGCGGCAGTAACTCGAGAGGTTTCTGTATCCCTGGCAGCATGTGCTTTATGCATCTTTATTGCTCCTTTTTTTCTGGGCTAATTCCATCTCTTGTGCCTTTTTTTTAATCAATTAATGTCCAAATAAAATCCCGTAGCGCTATATCCTATCGTCCTCTCCTCCTTGGCTGGGGCTGGGGCTTGGGATCGTGCTTATAGTGTTAGCGCAATTATATTTTCCCCAGCCCCAACTGGAAAGGGATGGATGTGGTCTGGATTTCTGATGTGGAAATCTCCGACGGGAGAAGTTGCAGACAGCTTTATTACTGCTGGGCCCTGCTGCGGGAAGGGACCGTGCCCGAGCGCCTGGGGGACTCGAGGAGCCTCTTGGCCGGGTGACATCTATGAGCACGTGGGCTAATGGCAGAAACCCCGTTTCTGGGAAGGATATCCGATACGCTGGAGCTCGCCTGCGGGATTATCACGTGGAGAGCAAACCTGGTTTCTGTTTCCTTTTCGAGTGCCAAGGTGGAGACCTCGGGCTGGCTTTCCCCGCTGCTCGGGAAGGCGTGAACCGGCTTCTCCATAAAATCCAGACTTGGGCTAGGGTGTTGTTTTGGGACCTTTGGGTAACAATCTGTTAAGAGTCTGACAAAATAGCGCATTTGTACTGCATCAAGAGTAGGTTAATTGAATTGATGATCATGCTTCAATACCTACCAATATGCATTGTGGGATATGGTTTAGTGGGCATGGTGGTGTTGGTTGATGGTTGGACTTGATGATCTTATAGGTCTTTTCCAACCGTAGTGATTCTGTGATTCACGTCTGCTCTGCAAATGGGTTGTAGCCCGGTCTCCTCCCTCCCAAACCCGCGGCTGGGAGCTGGGAACCCCTCCGGGGTCAGCGTTTGGGCTGGGACAAGTCTCCTGAAGAAACCCTCAGCACACCCGGCTGGCTGCAGCGAGGGGGTGGGTGGCAAAGGAATGGGCGGATGGGTGTCCTGGCAGAGGGGTGCCCCAGAAGATGGGTGTCCCAGCCATGGACCTGGCCAAGGAAGCCCTCTCCACCAAAGGGATGTGGAGCTCTGTACAGAAAACCTGTTCTGCTCCTTTGAAGACCCACCTTAAACTCACAGCAGAAGTCATTGACCACCTTGTCGTGACCATGGCCGGGCTGGTTCGGAAAGCCCTTGGCCTCGTAACAGGGTGTTTCCAGATAAATTCCCCCAAGGCAAATGCCTCACCTAATTTTTTTCCTGAAATTCGACATTGCACTCGAATTTCCTGCCTGCGCCGTACCGTCGCACGCCCAGGAGCGAGTACCAGCTCTGCCGCGTAACGTTGACGTCTTCAACGGCAAGATCTCTGCAGATGGTGACGGCTGTGCCCAGCGACCACACGCACCTATTTAATGACAAAGCAAGAGCAGCACTGCAGTTCCTGCGCAGGGCTGACCGATTTTATGGGTTAGTCATGGTGACAATATTGAATTTCACAGTTGGGATGGAGAAACAGGAGAAATTAAGTGAATGTTAATGGGACAGGATGGGTTTACGCGTTCTACTTGCACGGGGCATCACCAAGGTTTGAGCAGTGCCCCCTGAGGACGCCTTTCCCAGCCTTAGAAAATAAGTATATGATTCCGTAAGTCATAATGTCAGCTCTTGGCATGAAAATCCACATTGCACAGGGCAAGAGAGGTACTCGCAAGCAGACGGGAGCCGGAGGGAGCTGCTCTTCAGGAGGGTCATAGGTGGGCTGCATCCGCTGCCGGTGCCCTGGCTTGTGTTTGGGCTCTGGCGCTTCATCCCAGGAGCGGGAAGCCAGGCAGAGATGCTATTTGTATGGTCCAAACATAGTCGTTCTTCATCGAATATCACATTACCAAGGTAGTCAAACTAATTATCTGTATGCCCTCCAAGCAAACCTGGGCTAGATGGTGCGACCACCGCTGCCTCATTTTCCCTTAATTTGATATTATTAATTTCAAAGGGAGGCATGGTACTCACAGCAGCCCCCGTTTTAGGAGGGAAAATACCTGGTTTTAGCATGTGGTAGCTAATTCCCATGCAGAAGGTGTTAGATGCAGAGGCCAGACAGGGGCCATGGGGTGGTGGCACCTTCGGTGGTGGCATCACTGGGAGGTTCAGCCGTGCTGCTGCCCCGGGCAAGGCTGTGCCCCTCAGGTTGGTGCGTCGGAGCGGTTAGATGTCAGCTCGGTAGGTAAAGCTGGAAACAGAAGGCGCTGGGGAGGGATTTTTAATCGTTTTGGCTGTGAGAGGAGCCCAGCATGGAGCTGGTCCCGTTACTGCTCCTCGTCCGTCATCCTTCTCCCGAAGGAGCGATGCTCGGGGAACGGATCACGTGGCAGGAGGTGGAAGCTCAAGTAACGGGAGCGCAAGCTGACCTCGCGCAGGATTAGTGGTGCAGGCGGGGATGTGGGGGGTGATGGCGAGAGCTGGGGGGATTCACACCGCCATTCCCCACCCCTCCTTCCCATGGCTTGCTGCCGAGCTGCCGGGTCCAAGGAGGGGCCGGTGGGTTCCCCCTCTATTTCGGCCATGCGCTTTGGGTGGGAGGGAGAAATAAATAATGCAAATAAGCTGCGTGAGATAAATACTTTCCGCTCATGGTGAGAGTTTAGGATTTCTTGCTTCGCTTATTGTCTTGCGTTTATGAACAGAGCGGAGGTTTTGCCCAGAGCCCACCATGCAGGTGGGCTGTAGGAGAGTTTATTTAGGTATTTCTCAGGGGCTAGGATACAGAAACCTGGCCCTGGATCATCAGATTAAAGAAAAAAGCCATTTCACCTCCTTGGATGGCCCCGATGGCCGGTGAAAACCCACTTTATTCCTCCTTGGCTGCCCCTGCCGTCGTGCCGTGGATCGCAATGGCTCGTTTTCCCTGACCGAGTAATTAGCCGGGCTTATTTGCTAAGGATGTATTAAGCCGCCCCAGCGAGCGGCGCATGGTCCAGGAATTGCTGGCAGCCCTAACTGCTCACTTCTGCATAACTTTTTATTTTTCTCCTGCCTCTTTCAATTAATTTCCTATTAATTGGGTTTGGAATGAAGTTCTCAAATGACTGATAAATCTTCTTTAGCTTAGGAGCTAACTGGTGTTGGAGAAGGGAGAGCGGTGGTAATAGAGTGGGGGGAAAAGTGCATTGATTTGAGCAAATTTCTCAAATATGAACTGAAACAAATGGTAAATTGTCCTATTGGGTTAACAGGAAAAAACCTGCCCTTGCAATACCCCAAGTCCATCATCTTCTTGCAGTACATGTTGGCGTGAATATTGGTAAATATTCAACCTTGGGAGATGGTATGTACTCTTCTCCTAATAGTACTTCCGAGCATTTTATTTTTGCAAGCAATGAAGTGTTTTCCCTAAGTCTTTAAGGACCCTTAATGCTGCCACTAACTAAAGCAGGTTGTATGCTATAGGGGACCCGCTATTTAATTAAATTCATTAGGAGCCTTTTGTCGCCTCCAGCATCAAAGAGTGCAAATGGGACTTAAACTTTTCTAAGAGCCTCTCAGTATCCTTGAGGAAATTAAATATATATATATATGTGTGTGTGCGTGTGTCGCAGCGTGTTCAAGGGCTTGAAAGTAGAGGGGTTTTCAGCAGTGTGTTATCCTACGGGGATGGGGCTGAGACCAACCCTGCCTGGGGTGGGTTACGAGGGGCAGAAATTCCCCCTCCGGAGCCCAAAGCATTTAATGTGTCCTTGAGTCGTGGCCAGTGCGGTCGGTAACTCTGGGTACCCGCTTCTGTGGGGTCCGGATCTCACCCCAGCATGGCTCAGTCAACTTATTTTTAATTTTTCTTTTTCAGCAAGTTTTTAGTTCATGTGACATAACTGGGCAAGGGGGGAGGTTGTTGTTAAATACACACAGGCGACGGGAAAGTGCTTTTTAAGCACTTAGATGTGGTCTGGTTGTGATTATTTTTAGAAGGTTTCTGTAGCAATTTCCCAAGCTGGGAAAAAAGTAAGGGAAGTCCCGGTGTTGGAAGGGGCTGAGTTGTCTCAGGAGGAGTCACGTTCATGGAAGTGAGCAAAGAGAATCACAAGCGCTCCCTGTCACGGAGCAACGTGAATTGTTGCGGCATTTCTTAGCTGGTTTGGTTTTTTTCTATGCTTTGATTTACCTCCGATGTTCAATGGCAGAGTAGTTGGTCCGAAGAGTTTCATCTCCTGATTTTTAACAGATAAAAATATCTGTTGTCCCAAACATCTCCCTCTTCTTCCACTATTTGGTCTCTCGATTTTTTTCCCCCCACCTCTTTCTCCGCTAACCTGCAAGCCCTCTCCCTTCCTTACCGGCTCCATCCCAAACACTCGTTTCATTGTGCATCTTCCCAGCGCACACGTACAGTCGTACCTGTGCGCAGAAAGAAGTTCCTACCCGGGTAAATCTCTCCTCGAGCCAGCGGTTGTAACGAGCTCGAATGGGATGCAGGAGGCAGCTGAAATGTGTTGTATCGATCTGGCTGAGCAGGGGTGCTGCTCTTCTTTGGGGGGCTATTTCAGTGCGTTACGGTGGTACGTTGGATGCGGTGCTGGATGATACCCCCTTACTAGATTATTCTGCCTGAGGTCTGCGGTGCGTCTCTGATAATAATGCTGTCCCTGCTTACACGACGGTGGAAATGTTTTTATTGAGTATTTAACAGAAAGCAGCTGGGGGGGACAAGGGTCCCCAGCTGTAGGAGGGTGGGAGCGGAGCTCCCCAGCACAAGCTGGGTTGTTCAGTCTGGAGAAGAGGAGGCTGAGGGAAGACCTCATCGCTCTCTACAACTGCCTGAAAGGGGGTTGTGGGGAGGGGGGTGTTGGTCTCCTCTCCCAGGTGACAAGTGATAGGACTAGAGGAAATGGCCTCAAGTTGTGCCAGGGGAGGTTTAGGCTGGATATTAGGAAAAATGTCTATACTGGGAGAGTGGTGAAGCACTGGAAGAGGCTGCCCAGGGAGGTGGTGGAGTCACCATCACTGGAGGGGTTCAAGGAACGTGTGGCCGTGGCACTGCGGGACATGGTTTAGTGGGCATGGTGGGGTTGGGTTGGTGGTTGGACTTGATGATCTTACAGGTCTTTTCCAACCTCAGTGATTCTGGGAGCTTTCCTGTGCTGGGAGAGAGCAGGGCGGGACGCCAAGGGTGCTGAAGGTGCTAATTGCACGAAGGAAATTAATTTCCTTCTAAGCATGCCACAATAATGGTTTTCTTGTTATTCCTCAGTCAGGTCTTTCTCCCACACATGTCTGACCAGGAGAAGCTCGGAGGCACGTTAGGGTGCAGTTTAAGCCCCAGAAGAAGTGGCTCGTTACGGGTGATGGGGGGTAGGAAACGCAGCGTGGGCTGAAACGCTCGCCGTGGATCATCTAACCTCATAGAAATAGGTTGGACCCATGCGTGTGCGTGGAGACAAGTCCCACTCGTGATGGTGCTCTCATCCTCTAGCTGCTTTTGTAATACAGACAGCTCTCGGTGGCTTTAGGCTTGGTTTTTCTGGTGGGTTTTGGGGGTTTTAGGATTTTTTTTTTTTTTAACATAGAGGGACTACTTGCAAGGCTGAGCTGCTCGCAATGCAGTGAGTATTGGAGGGGCGAGGGGTGTTTCATACCATCCCACTCCCTCAAGAGCAGCACTTCCTCAGGCTGGAAAAGCATGCAAAGGCTTTCCTATAACGGAAAGCAATATTTGTATTCCGGTTCCTAAATTGGGTATTATTTTGGTGGGGTGGGGTGGATCTGGAGCAGGGAGCCACAGGGCATTTCGGCAACGCTGCCAAGGACCAGGTTCAAGGCTGAGCAAAGCACTTAACGTGCAGAAATTCCTGAAGCCCTCTGACCTGCGTGGTATTTCTGCAGTTCTCCCTGGTTTTACCAGACTTCCAGCAAGCTGTCTCCGTGTCGGTGGTCAGCGAGCATCCCTCGCTGGTGCGTGGGAGAGGGAGAACACAAAGGTCTTGGTTTGCTTTCAGGGCTGGCGAAACACCCCAATTGCATCCCGTGGTGCCCCTGCTCCCCCAGCCTCCCGCTCTGTCCCCTCGTCCCCACGCGGCATCGTCGAGCTGGGAGGGGGCGCTCGGGGAGCCGTGCCCTGGGCTCGTGGGAGCACTGCAGGAATCCACCTCGCTGCTAAAAATAAAGCGGTTGTGGTTTATTTATCCTGGAAAGGGAGCAGCAGGTTTTCCTGCGCCGAGCCCTGAGGCTGCAGCAGTGGTTTTGCTCCCGAATCTCTTTTTCCAGGGGCTGAGCTGCCCCGTGGAGGGTGGGCGATGATTAGGAGCCACGGTGGAGGGGTGCTGGGCATTTCAGGAGGGTGCTGGGCATTTCAGGGGGCTGCTGGGTGCGTGCAGGGAGTGCAGCAACGAGGGTGAATTGGGTGTCTGCTCCCAGCCCAGCCCCTGGGGTCATAATTTTGGTACTTTGCCCTCGAGAAATAAAAGAGATGGAGGCGAGGGGGCTGCCGCGCTCAAGCCGTCATCTCTCCCGCAGCCATGAAAGCTGACCGCAAGCGCTTGAAGGCGGAGAAGACGGACCTGGTGAGCCAGATGCAGCAGCTGTACGCCACGCTGGAGAGCCGTGAGGAGCAGCTCCGCGACTTCATCAGGAACTACGAGCAGCACAGGAAAGTGAGTGCGGGAGCCCGGCACCGCGGTCTCGTGGCGTGGGGGGGGCTGGCAGCAGCACGAGCGCAAAACCTGGTTTGCAATGGGGGAAAAACCCACCAAAGCTCCAGCCGGCCTCTTGCAAGGGCTGGACCGCGGCAGGTTAAGGATAAATAGATACCGGAGGAAATCAGGCCAGACCTGGGAAATTCCACGTAATTTTAACCAGGTGCACGGTGAGCATCCCTTTTCAGGGGACTGACCCCATCCTGCAGCCCCCCGCTGCCGTCCCTGCCGGCACAGGGCTCTTGTGACACCCAAAGGTGCCGCTTGGCCTTTGGCACCGCAGCAGTTGGGTGGCCCCCAAGGGGGTCGTGGCAGAGGGGTTTGTATCAGTGCATGGGTTTCCCCTTCCTGATGGCCGCCCCGTGTCCTGGCAGGAGAGCGAGGACGCGGTGAAAGCCCTGGCGAAGGAGAAGGACCTCCTGGAGCGGGAGAAGTGGGAGCTACGGCGGCAAGCCAAGGAGGCGACGGACCACGCCAGCGCTCTCCGCTCCCAGCTTGATCTGAAAGACAACCGCATGAAGGAGCTGGAGGCCGAGCTGGCCATGGTGAGCTCGGTAACACAGCGGGCACGAAGCGAGGGTCAGCCCTGCATCAAAAGCTCAGCAGCTCGAGTGCTTGAAACACCCCGGCGAGTTTTGCTGAAGTTAAATATTTAGTGCAATATTGCATGTAAGTGTTCGCTGCAGTGGTTGCATGTGTGCGTTTGCTGCAGTGGTTGCATTATTGCAATATATATATTTTAGTGATTTTAGCAATCCATCGCTAAAAAGGAGCAGGATATCCTCCATGCAGGGAGGAACACAATTTGGGTATTTCCTTGCAACGGGGAGGGTGGGTTTGGTGCAGCGTGTTGCTGCTGGTTCTACTGCTCCGGGAGATGTTCATATGATTTTCCCCCACCACCACCACCTCGGTGTCCTTCCCCAGGCCAAGCAGTCCCTCGCCACGCTGACCAAGGACGTCCCCAAGCGCCATTCCTTGGCCATGCCGGGCGAGACGGTGCTGAACGGCAACCAGGAGTGGGTGATGCAGGCCGACCTCCCGCTGACGGCCGCCATCCGGCAGAGCCAGCAGACCCTCTACCACTCGCACCCCCAGCACTCGGCAGATCGGCAAGGTGAGCCCCCCCACACGGATAAGGGCACGGTGCCAAACCCGTTTTGGGGACCTACCTTATTCTCCCACAGAGGATAAAAAAACAGGCAAAACACCCCAAAAATAGGTTTTTTGGAAGCACATCGGAGGCTTTGCATGGGGTCAGGTTTGCTGGCTTGATGTTAATTCCCTGGTGCCCCTCCCTGCCTTCCAGCGGTCAGAGTGAGTCCCTGTCATTCCCGGCAGCCGTCCATCATCTCCGACGCCTCTGCGGCCGAGGGCGACCGGTCGTCCACGCCGAGCGACATCAACTCGCCCCGGCATCGAACGCACTCGCTCTGCAATGTAAGGCGCTACGTGATGGGGGGGCTTGCTTTGATGGGGGGGGTTTGCTTTGATGGGGGGCTTGCTTCCCCGCTGTGTGCGGCTGGGGATGCTGTGGGTCCTCTGCTTCCAAAAACGATGTTGGTTTTGGGGTGGGGTGCGGGCTGGAGGTTTGCTGACCTGGAGAGCTGCTTTCCGGGGGTTTATCCCAGCCCCACGGTGATGCAGCCACCTGGGTGAGCTGCTTTTTGTTGGGGTTGGGGGGGGTCCCGGGCTGTGTTGGGGCTGACACAATTGGATCCATCTGCTTCTGCCGCAGGGGGACAGTCCTGGACCGGTACAGAAGAACTTGCACAACCCAATTGTACAGGTAGGGCACAAACCCCTGTTTAAATCCTGCTCGTGAGACCCGGTCCTGTGCTAGCGAGTGATTTGAGGGGGCTCAGCGGCACTGATTTGGGTTTATAAAACAAACAAAAAAAGGATGCCATCCTGAATTCTAAGTCTGGGATGTCTCAGATTGCCATGATTTGCCCCAAAATCCAGGTAGCGCCGTAGGCGGTTGCTGTGCTCAGGGCCCATCGCGGTCTTGATTTTTGTAAGGCAGAGCCTAGATCAGGTTATTCTTCTGTGTTTGACCCTAAAATGTCGGGGTAGTTGAGCAAGCCGTGGACAGACCCTGGCTCTGACCTTTCTTACATTCCCGGAGCTGAAATCCTGAACCAGTTGAATTAGGAAGCCAAAATCCCAGAAATGTGGGGAGGGGGCCCAATTTCACTGCAAATGCCGGCACACGTATATCAGGAATATTTTTTTTTTGTTTTGGTCTGGGACCTTAACGTTGTTTTGGACCTGGACCCAAATATTTTTGGGACCTGGACCCTGTGGTCCATCATCCCTGATGTGAGTCAGGGCGGCGGGGGGGGGGGGTGAATGACAAGATCAGTGGCCAAACCCGTGTCCTCTCCCCCCCCGCAGTCTCTAGAGGACCTGGAAGACCAAAAACGGAAAAAGAAGAAAGAGAAGATGGGCTTCGGCTCCATCTCCAGGGTGTTCGCCCGGGGGAAGCAGCGCAAGTCCCTCGACCCCGGCCTTTTCGACGGTACGGCCCCCGACTACTACATCGAGGAGGACGCGGACTGGTGACCCCCCCGCGCCGGGTGAGCGCCGGGAGCCTCTCCCCGGCCTCGCCGTCGCCGATGTACATACCCCCACCCCAGCCCCGCCTGTGGACGTGTTACCTGTTGTCTTGGGAGCGATGCAGCTGTGTCGTAACTTCAGTTTTTTCCCTTTTTTTTGGTTTTTTCCATACCGGTAACTCCTTTGTTGTCGCTTCAGTTTGTCGCTTTGGGTTGATTTTTTTTGTTGGTTGCTTTTTTGTTTTTTTTCCCTTCTTCTTTTTGACAAAACTTGAAACTTGAAGGACTGCTGTGTCTCTGTAAATACCAGAAATATTGTGCACTTTGTGCTTGTGACGTCTCTTGTCCGAAACCCGCTGTTTTCCGGAGCCCAGCCCGCGGGATGTCCTCGCTTGGGGACGAAGGACCTGCCCAGCTGAGGGACCTTAGAGAGAAAACACACTCTAAAACAAAAGAAATCTCATTCGCTGTGATGTCTTCCTGGCCGAACCCCGCGGAGGCGACACGGGCTGGTTGTATGACGCCTGCCGGTCTGGAAATAAGTGTTTTAACGTTCCTTTTTAGTTGTTTTAATTTATTTGCACAAACCCAGAGGAGCTATTCTAACTAAATTATTGCAGAAGTTTTGGGATTTTTATATTTTTCCACGTCGGTTGGGATGGGGCGGGGAGGAGGAAGGCTGTGTTTGTACTGTACTGTCCTGGGAAGCTGCTGTTGGGGGGCCTGGAGCCGTGGACCCCCGCCCCGGGCTCCCTCCGCCCCGCGGCTGCAGATGCCCCAGGAGCACTTAACGCCTTGGAAAACGCAAACCTAAATACGTAGTGGGAAATAAGACGGGGGGGAAGCTGGTGGGAGCTTTGCCCGTTGTTATTCCCCGCATTTGGGGGGCTCACCCTTTGCTTCGAGTAAAATTTGGGGGATCCGGCATGAGCTGGGAGGAGGGGAAAGGCGATATCCCGAGATATCCCCGTATCCCGAGCTGCCGCTCGCCCCGCTCCCGTTTGGGGCGTTATCGCCGTCGGGGGGGGGCCGGGGAAATCGGTACGAGTCTGCGCCAGGGAGGTTTTTCCGGCACCGGGGTGATTTTTAAGCGCAGGTGGAGCTTGTGCTTCCGAATCCCCTGGAAATGCCCCAAAACCACCGCCCCGGCGCAGCGGCCGCCTCCCCTCTCCACTAACACACACCGCGCTCTGCTTGTGCCAAGATAAGTACCTTATGCTTTAATGCTTACAATATAATTTTAAGCTCTTAAAAAAAAAAAATGTATTAAGATTTATTTAATGATGCTATCATAGTGTATTATTTTTCTTAATTCCGATATGTGCGCCCTGGTTGAAAAAAAGGGGTATTTTGTCTTAAGTCACCGAACTAAACCGCCGCTGCCCTCGCGCTGTGTATTCCTGCTAACGGGATGATGCGGAGAGGCCACGGGGGGTGGCAGGGCAGGGTTTGCCCCGTGGCATCTTTCTCTGCAGAAAAGCATTTTTATACGTTTTGTTGATTTTTTGGGGGTTTTTGTTGTTGTTGTTCTCCTTGCGTTTTTATAATTTAAACTATAAAGCACCGGAACAGATGAGCAATCTCCTTGTTATCGAGTAGTTTCCTTTGCATTTCAGCTTTTTTGTAAATTAGGAAATAATTCTAAAAATTACTAAGAGGATGATTTATTTAAAAGAGAACTTCGATAAATAGCATATGAATTATGGGTAACATTAGATTTAACTTTTCCCCGCGTGAGTGGGGGGGAATCCTTGAAGGCATGGATGCAAATATAAAATTATAAAAAGATCTAAATAAAGCTTATTTTAAAGTACGGATGAATTCCACGTGACTTAATTGCTTGCCTGATGGAGATGCTGGGCTGACGCCGGTGGTGGCACGCGCGCGTCGCTGTCGCGGCACCGGGCACCAGCCGTGTGGGTGCGGGGGGGTGAACGTCACCCCTGCCATGGGAATCGGGGGTCCCTGGGGGGGTGCAGGAGAAGGCTGCATCCCTGGACCAGCTCTTTCCCACCACCGGCTGCCGGCCGAGCGCTTGCACCCGGACATGGCACCGCTGGTGGGAGGCTGGAGCCATCGGTGCGTCCGTATAAAATGGGGATTTGAGGTAAGTAAAGATTTGGGGATGTGGGGGAACAGCCAGGAGATGTCCCCCTCGGATACAGAAGGTGTAATGCCGAGGAGAGCAGGTGGGACAGAGAAACGAGTTGGTTTTGTGCTCTAACGCTTGCTAGTGGATAAATTATTAATAATTTACGGATGGATAAATGATTATCATTAATTTACGGATGGCATTTGTCACTTGTAGGGTTGTGCCGGTGCTTTCAGCGGAGCCTGACGCTGTTTTGGGGTTGACGGCTGCGTTCACAGGCTGGGGCGCAGCGGAGGACGTGCCGTGCCGGAGGCGAGGGCTGTGGGCGCGTGGCTGGCGGGCGCAGCGGAGCGGGGCGGCTGGTGTCGCGGTCTGGTGGTGGTGGTGTGCCCGGGGAGGGAGACGGGGGGTCACGGTGTCCTGTAGGGAAAGCATCCCTCGGACCCACGTTCCGCAGTCGGAGCTCGAGGTACTCAAGCTGCTATCAGCTGGTGGGGGGGAAAGACCATTTCAGACAAGACCTGCAATGATTTTCTGTTTTTCAAAACCATAATGAGCATAGAGACGAAGAAATGTACTGTTTCTTTTTCTTTTTTTTTTCAACAGAAACATCCTTCTGGGTTTGTGAGCAGCCACAGAGCAGGTAAGAGCCACCACAGTCTGAAATGGGGAGAGTTTGAGCAAAAAAAGGAAAAAAATAACTAGAAAGCAGCTGGCTGTATAGCTCTGTCACCTGAAGCTGTACCGCAGTATTAATGGGAATTAAACATTGCATTAAAGTGTAACTATTGAGAGCAGCAGAGATAAGCCGGGCGCAGACCGTGGCAGGGTTTGCCGCGCTTGGAGCGGTTCCCTGCAAATATTTGTTTCTGGCCTTTGCTTGCAGCGTGGAAGGGATGGGGTGCGGGTGCTCGCCCACCCCACCCATGGTTTTAAAAGCTCCGGGTGCCCTTTGGCAACTGGGAGCGTGGCAGAGCTGTGGGTGCAACACTGGTCCTGGTAAGGCTTCTGCCGCTCGCCGGTTGTAGCAGGCGCTTGTCCCTGTGCCGTGGGGACCGCGCCGGGTGTCCTGGGCCATCGCCTGTCCCTGGGGAGGGGGAAATGCGTGATGTCTTCTGCGCCAGAGCCTGTTGCGGCTGGGCGAGCGGAGCGGGCTTGTTCCTTGCGGTCAGTGGGTGATGTTCTGGGCTGAGAGGTGTCTCCTTGGTGGCTTCATCCCCCCTGACCTGTATTTTGCCAGCAGCGGGAGACAGGCACGCCAGGGCTGCAGGAGCCTGTCCATGCTGCATGGCTGCTGCCTCCCCCTTGCATGTCGTAAGTCCCCGCTGCATGGCTACTGCATCCCCATCGCATGTCTGCCATGTCCCCGCTGCAGCGTGCTGCGATGCTGCCATCGTGTGAGCAGTCCCCGAGCCGCATCCAGGCCTCTCGCCCGCTGCGCTGCCTCCGACCAGGAGCGCTGCAGCCGCCCCGGGAAATGCAGGGGACACCGCAGCCGTCCCGCTGACCCTTGTGCCCACCGTGACTCCCCGCACCCACGGCAAATCCCCGCTGCCACGTGGCCGAAGGCTTGCGTGGCCAGTTGACTCGTCGCCCAAAGTCAACAAACCCCCCGCAGCGCTCCTGCCTGAAAATAAGTCTCATCCGTGCCTTAGCGATGCAGAAAACAGCCTGACAAACGCAACGCCGAGGTAGTTTTTGGGCCTGGCGTGTGTTTATTTTAGGTCTGACTCGAAGCGGTTGTGCACTTTGCACCGATAACGTTGTTGTGCAGACGGAGTCACAAGCGCGTTTCCCCCGCAAGGACTTTAGACCGAGAAAGGGAAATATCGCTGCTCCGTACCGGGGCACGAGGTGGTGTGCCGGGACGGCCGGGGTGCCCTGCGGAGGGGGGCAGCCGGGGACCGCTGCGCTCTTTACCGGCGCGTAAGCCAACAGTGCTCGTCCCAGCTTTGGGTTTGGGTGACGTTCTAACCGAAGCCGTGTTCACCCGTCGCACCGTGGCCGCGCACTAATAACCTGTAGATGGGGAGCGGCTTTGAGAGGTTGCAGCAGAGAAGCAGGAGTGAGTCCTGGGGAGGTTTCCTGCTCTGGCACTGACTCACCCCATCGCTTTAGGCAGGTGATCTCACCTCCCTGGGCTGTATTTTGTACATTAAAGAGCTAAACCTGTATACGCTAAATAGCTGAATAAATTATCAGGGTGGTTGGTGGGTTTTGAGACGGGGACGGTCACAGACTGTGGGTGATGGGGGCCACAAGTGACAGAATCACTAAGGTTGGAAAAGACCTGTAAGATCATCAAGTCCAACCACCAACCCAACCCCACCATGCCCACTAAACCATATCCCACAAATGGTGGCATCACCCTAAACGCTGCTGTCAAGGGCTGTCGCTGGAGCTGCTGATTAATTGCTCAGGGTCCCTGAAAATTTGGGAATGTCCCCGTCATTTATTCCCCCATTTTCAGTGTTTTCCTTGAAGGTGGCCTCTACTCTTGCTGCTTCGCGTGTGTGAAGCCAACATTGGAAACGCCTTTCTGAGTCCTCGCCTGCGCAGCCCGGGGAGGCAGCAGTGCCCAGAAGCGTCCCTCGCCGCAGGCATCCCGCGTGGCTTTTGGGACATCCCGCTCTGCCGAGCAAGCGTTGTCCCTGCAACCGTCCCCCACTTCAGCTCCGATCCTCGGCCTCTCACTGCCCCGATGTGATGCAGCCGCAAGCACCGGCAGCCGCGCAGACCGGGTTGCTCTGCTCCATCTGATCGGGACACTGGAGCTGCGTATCCAGATAATAAGGTTTCCTTGGAGTTTTATCATTGCTGGTGAGTGATTTCCCAGCATTTTCCCTGTCTCAGGCACAAGCCATCACTCGCCATCTGCTCCTAATTCTGCAAAGCTACGTTAAACTCCCGCTCAGCTCTTTTAAACATCTGTCCCATACGACACCACCGTGGCTCTTCTCTTCCAGCCCTGTTATCCTCAAGCCCTGGGTCTCCTTTTCCCAAGCCCTCTCTTGTCCCGATCAAGCCACTCGCTTCCCGATGGCACCACCCGGGACACAGAAGCCCCAAGGAAAATGAAGTTCCTCACCCCACTCCCATGTGTTGCACTGGCAGTAAGGGGGGATTCTCCTGCCCAGCCAAGCCGTGCTTCGGCAAGGCAGGACTAAGCCAGAGCATCACAGATGAGATGCAAAAGTCCCCAGTCTGGCACCGGGAGGAAACGGCAGGTTACTTATTATTAATACAGCAGCTTTACTAATGCAGTTTTCCAGGTTGCAGACGTGCGTGTGCTTGAAATGGCAGCCGGCGACCTGGCGCGGTGGTTAGACTGGTTGTACCGGAACCGCCGTCCTCTACGCAGCGTCCCGGTAGCCCCCAGGGACACCCGCTGCCTGCACCGCCTCGGACGCCCGGTCCCCAGCGCAGGGGCAGAGCTGGCTCCTCGCCTTGCCGGGGAGATGCCGGCAGGTCGCATCCTTCCACCGAGGATTGTGCCAAGCGGGAGCGTGCAGAAATGCCTCCCGGGCTGCTGCTTTTCATCTTTTTTTCCACTTGCGCAGCAGGTTCCCAGCCTGCAGCCTTGGGGCTGTCTAAATCGGGGTATAGATACCAAGGCATGGGGAAGAGAGATACCAGTATAGACCAGTGCGTGTGGGCTGGGAACTGGGATCTGAGGGTGAAGCCCTCAGCTGGGCAGGGAGCCCATCATGGAGCAGGCTGGGGTGGACTTGCATCCCGGGGGAAAACCAGGGCTCTGCCATGCTCCATGTCCCCATGGGAAACACTGGGAAAACGAGCCTGGGCTGGGAATTCGGGGCCAGGCTCCGGCTGGGAGCGGGCGGCTTGCCGGTGCAGATGGCTGCGGCACGGCCGCTCCCCAGGCAGATGGTGTGCCTGGCAAATATTGTGCTCGTGTTTACCCACGCACCGGCAGCCGCGGCGAGCCAGGAGCCGGGCGCTTCGGGTTGTGGCTGCTGGGGAAGGGGCTGGATGCGGCCCCCGAGGGCAGGTTTGCGTGTGGCACGTGGGGGTTCGCCACCGCAGGGGCTTTTGCGCCTGGTCTGGGCAATGGGGCAGCAGGTCATTAGTGCTGCCAGGGAGGGATCGTTTAGTCGGTGTTCGGGCTGCCCCGGGCCCCCCTGTTTTGCTCTCCTGTGCTGGTTGCTGGTGCAGCTTTGCAGCCCTGTGCAGAAATTTATCTTCCCCGCTGCCAACCTGCTTCTCATGGAGGGGTGCAAGCGCCTGGGACAAGACTGTCCCGCAGCCCAAGGGGGGGAAATCAAACCTCCCCGCTCCTGAAAGGCTGCGCTGGCAAGGGAAGGGGCGGCTCTGGGGCTGTGGGACTGGGGAGATGGAGTAGAAACCTGAGCATCCTCCCCAGCCCTAGGTGTGTTATATTTCTGCTGCTAATTAACCATAAAAAAAGAACTCTCGGTATAAACACAGGTATACAATCTTGGTGGCTCTGCTGGCCTGACTCGCATGGATGGGCTTTTCCTCTTCCAGGGCAAACCCGGAGCAGTGGTTTTGGCTCGCTGTTGGAAAGGTCTGGAGGAATCCCAAACACGGACGTGGCTGCGCTCCGGGCTAGGCTTTGCAGCGGTGATTTTAACGTAGGTGTTGAGCACTTTCCTTTGAGCAGGCAAAAGCGGGGGAAAACTACTGGTGACCGATTTCTGCTACTAAAGCAGGGTAACATGAGTCCCTGGCATCTCCAGCAAGCACCAGGGCATCAAATACCCCTCTGAAAGGCCCTTTTGTTGCCTGCTGACGGCTCCCGGCGGGGCTCCTGTTCCCTTCTTGGTGTTCCTGTGCAAGCAAAGTCTTCATCCCATATATTTGGCTGGATAAACACCCCAGAGAGGTACCAGCCAGCCCCAGACTGGGTGGTGAGTGTTTGCAAGGAGAGGATTTGAGCTGCCCGTAGATAAATACCCCACGCCAGGATGGCTGCTGTAGCTAGAAAGACAAACAAGCCTTAGAAATGCACGCAAATGCATTAGCGCACGGCGGAGAAGGCAGGTGCATTAGCAGTCGTCCAGGCTCTGCCCTCCCAGGGGTGCGAGCGAGCACCCGTTATTTAAGGATGGGGAAACCAGCCAGGGTCGGCAGCGCCAGGGGAAAAGAGAAATCTGCTCTGAAGGGAATGACTGAGCAAAGGGAGACCTGAAACGGCTTGAGCATGCTGTCGCAGAAACACGCAGCGGCCTCCGGCTCGCCTTTTTAATGCAGAAAAGGCCATTTCTGGCCAATATTCAGCTTTGGAGAGCGGGAACGTGAGGAGCCGCTTTATGAATGTCCCCTCTGTGCTAGCGGTCTCCAGGGCTCTTCTGCAGGGTGGGTGACCTTGCTCCGGCTCGGGCTGGGCTCTCCCCGTGCAGGATCAGCAACAGTCACTGTGTAAAGTGTGTTTCCCCCCCCCCGGCTTTCTCGCAGCTAAGCTGCAGAGAAGACGATTCCCTGCTATAGCTACCGACTGCCGGAGCTGCTGGGGACGATGGGTTTGTGTTTGATGCAGAAAGGTGCTGCGGGGAGGGGAAGGAGCGGGGGGAATTTGCCTGAGCGGGCGGCCAAGCTTGAAAACGCAAAACAATCCGTCCAAGGAAAAAAAAAAACTATATGCAAATATATTTAATAAATTATTATTTTTCATAGCACGGCTCTCCAAATTGGCCGATTAGAGAAGGAAGGTATCATGAGCGGGGAAGGGCAGCGCTGCCGTGCGCCGGGAGGAGGAGCCGGGGCAGGTGAGTCAGTGGAAAATACCATCGGCTCGGTTCGGGATTGTGCTGGTAGGGAAAGATGCAGGGAAACGGGGGAGGTTTCCACCCGGCATCCCCATCCGAGCACCGGTGCCCCCGAGGCAGGGCTGCGGCACGCTGACTCACGTGAGGGGATGGTGTGTGTCAAGTTGTGTTGGGTTCGTGATGGTTTTTGCCTTCGTTAGGACTTGCAGGGCTTAAGGGACAGGAAAAACTGCAGTGGCTGGTCCAGCAAGTGTAGCAATGCTGCTTTTCACTCATGGTTGGGGAAAAAACCACCCTGAGTGTCTTCTCCAACAGAATTGGAGTCCTTGCTGGTGTTTAGTATTACGGCTGGGTGCGAGAAAGGCCTGCAAAAATGCAAGTCCCAATTGCTGCTGGGATGGCAGCCGGGGAGGGGTGCCACTGGACGCGGCATTAATTACAGCGGGGTTTGCCAAAACCCACCTACAACCTGTGCCGATGCCCAGCCTCCAGCTGCAGCCACCGTGCTGCTGCTTAGGGAGCGTGTTCCCAGTTCTGTGATTATTGCATGTATATCGCATGGAAAGATTGTTTAGTCGCATCATAGATACACACGGAAATGTGTGGATGTTCCCCGCTTCCACACCCCGGAGCAGCCCACGACACCGGGCATAACCTCGGCTGTTAATTGTTCATTAGTAACTGGGGACAGGAGCCGGGGGGTCGGTCGCTGCGGTTCAGCCTGGAAACCACGGGACTGTCTGGCTCCGAGACCACGGCACACAGCCAGCAGCCCGGGTGAGGGCCGTACCCGGAACCGCTCTTCCCGGTGAGCGGGTGGTTAACTGGGAGTGTTTGCGGAGGGCAGCGACCCGATAAAAGCACTTTCCAGGCTTGTTGGGAGCACAGGCTTGGCTTTGTGGGGATGTTGGGTTTGCCCTGTGGAACAGAACGATGAGCCTGAGCGGTTGTGCTTCCTCAAAACAGGGCTTCTGCAATCGGTGCTCGGAACGGCTCGTTTGAGGAAAGGCGCTGCTTATCTGCATGAGCCAGTTTCATAACCCAGATCCCTCGCAAGCTGGTTTTGAAACTAGAAACGGGGGCTGTGATCCTTGGAGCACTGTGCGCACCCCGCTTGGAGTGGGTGACACAACCTGCAGCCCCAGCCGTGACCCACGCCTGGGATGAGGTGCGGAAAAGCGGGTAATTTTTATATATGGCAGGATGGATTTGTAGGAATTGCAGGAAGTAACTGCTGGAGGAGCAGCCTCCGGGGTGCCGGGACCCCCGGGACGCAGGCAGGCTGGAGCCCGTCCCCTTCACGCCTGGCTGCGCAACTCACGTGGGAAAAGGAACCGGTTTTGCTCAGTTGCCCCCGTAGCACATCCCTTTCCTGACCAAGCTGGAAGCGCAGACCTTACGGAGAAGGGGAACCAAAATCAGCCTGTGCAGTTCCACCCCCCGACTTTCTGAGAACTTTTCGAAAAGAGGGAAAGAAACCACAGCTCGGGAGAGGGGACGGAGGAGAGGGTGGCAGGATCAGCCCGGCCAGGCTAAGGCGATGCAAAGGGCTTCCAGGAGAGCAGATCCCCCTCTGCCCCCCCCCCCCCCCCGGGGTCGGCTCGGTCCGGTGAGAGCCCGGTGAGAGAGAGCCCGGCTGGAAACGCCTGCGAGGGGGGAGCAGAGGAGGGGAGCGGCCGCCCGCAGCCCGCCCAGCGCGGGGGTCTCCGCGGGCTGTAGGTGCCGCCCCGCGGGCGGGGAGCGCTGCCCCGGGCCCCCCCCGCCGCCGGGGCCGGGCCCTGCAAGCGCCGCCCCGGGAGGGCAGGGCAGGGCGGACCGGCCCGGGAGGGACCCGCCGCTGCCGCCGCCGGGAGGTACGTGGGGCCGGGCCGGGGGTGGCGGGACCCCCGGCCCCGGGAAGGGACGGGACCGGAGCGCTGGGACACGCCGCGCCCCGGCGGGGCAGTGGGAACCGGGGCGGGCTGGGCTCGGTCCGCCGGGACCGGGACCGGGACCGGGACCGGGTCGGAGCCAGGACTGGGGCGGGCTGGGCTCGGTTCACCGTGCTGGGGACTGGGACTCGGACCGGGACCGGGATCGGGAGGGGGTCGGAGCCAGGACGGGGTCGGGCTGGGCTCGGTCCGCCGTGCTGGGGACCGGGACCGGGACCGGGACTGGGACCGGGACCGGGACCGGGAGGGGGTCGGAGCCAGGACTGGGGCGGGCTGGGCTCGGTTCACCGTGCTGGGGACCGGGACCGGGACCGGGACCGGGAGCGGGTCGGAGCCAGGACAGGGTCGGGCTGGGCTTGGTCTGCCGTGCTGGGGACTGGGACCGGGACTGGGACCGGGACCGGGAGGGGGTCGGAGCCAGGACGGGGTCGGGCTGGGCTCGGTCCCGCTGTGCCCGGGACAGCGGAGGGGACCGGGTCAGGCTTCGACCCAGGACAAGGTGCAGGAGCGGGTCAGGCTCAGTCCCGGGACAGGACCAGGCTGGATTCAGACCCAGGGCCCGGAGCCGGTGGGTTTTGCCCTGTAGTCCTCGCACCCCCAGCACCGGGGCACCTTGCCGGGGCTGGGACCTGCCAGGCGTGGGGGGCCATGGGGGCTCGGAGGGGAGCAGGGGGTCCCCGGCCGCTGGCCGGAGCTCAGCCCGAGCTCGGGAGGGTGAAACCAGCCCTGGGGAGGCTGCGGGGGAGATAGCCCCAAACCAGGGTGTGGGCGCACGGGCACTGGAGGGTTGGGGCATCAGCGTTTGGGGAGCAGCGGTGTCACGGGGGGTCTGGCCCCGCTGTCACCCGTTGGTGACACGTGGGCTTGGGGCACCTCGTTGGCCCCTCTGGGTATGGGGGTGGCCTTCCGAAGAGCTGGGAAAAGCGCAGCCGTCCTTTTGGGAAGGATCAGCTCAGTGTTGAGAGAAAGGGGGGTGTGAGATGAGCCCCACACCAAACCCACCGGTGTCTTTGCGGCCGGTTCCCGCGGATGGCAGCGTGGCAGGCCAGTCACGTACCACGAACCCATTGCTCAAAGACGTCAGTCCGGGGAAGGTGCAAGGAACGGTGTGTGCGTGAGCCTGTTTGCAAAGCAAACAGAGACAAAGAGAAGGAAACCTGCGCAGGGCAGGTCCGTGCCGGGTGGATTATGAACTGCACGCTGCTCTGTGGGGTTCTAGTTCTTCCTATCCCATCATTACTGCAAAAGGAAGAGTGGCTTGAAGCTTTCAAGGGCTCCGGCAAATCTGCGAACATCTCCCAAGTGTTGCTTTAGAAAGAAATCCCACCATGAAAGCGAGTCAGCCACTGTAGCGGGTGGTTTTTTTGCAGCCGGTGAAGCCATGGCCCCCACCGCGTGTGGTTAGTCAACCAAGGTGTGCGCCGGGTGGGCACACCCTCCTGCACTGCGGTTTTGGGATACGGGCTGTGACAGTCACAATTATTTTAGGAAGCTCCTATCTCTGCCTGCTGCAGTGATTAATTCCTGTATTGTCTTGATGGGGATGGGAAGAACAACCATATCCTTGGGTTCGGAAGGCGAGGTCAGGTAGGAAGCCCCATCAGCGCCAACGGTGGGTGTTTCTCGGGGGCTGCGAGTTTCGGTAGCCGGGTGCCGGCGGCTGGGAGGGGAGGAAGCCTGCCAGCCCCGCTCCACCCGCGGTAAGCGTGGCCTTTGTCACAGCCCCTCGCCAGGCTTTGAGCACTGGGACTCGTTACTGTGCTGGGGGATGGTTTTATTGACTTTATTGCTGACAGCTTTGCCTGGGTGGTTTTTTCCCTCTAAGCCAGCTCTGTGTGTTTGTGCGCGTTAGGTGCAATCCCAGCATTTGTCTTGCCCGTATTGACTTACAAACGGGCTGTCTCGGGAATCACAGTACACCCAGCGCCGCTGCAATAGAAGCAGATTGAGGTGCATTGCTGCTGCGGAGGTTGCACGCGAGGGAAACCCATGTCGAGGGCTGCCTGCACCCTGCTGAAACTCCCCGGCTTCGGGAGAGCAGCGACTGCCGTTGGCAGCGTGTCCCAAAGCAGTCGTCTGCAAAGACTGCCGGTATTTGCTTTTTGGAGGTGATGTGGTGGGAGCGAGCGTCTCTGCGCCCGGCGTAGCTGGGTTTGTTGGGAAGCACGGCTGTATGAGCAGAAATCAGCAGTTCTGCGAGCGCATCCCGCGTGAGACGGGTTGCCCTCAGGTTTGTGTGGTGGAGCCTGGGGGAGATGAAGCTGCACCAGGAGGTGCGGTCCCGGCTTTCAGGCTGGTGTGCTTTCAGGCTCCTTAAAGCTCCTCCGGCGCAGACCTCGGTGGAGTGCAGCAGCATTGCATCGCTCTATGATGTAGCTGAGCATCCTGCAGCCGTCCAAGGCCCTGGACGTCTCGGTGTGACAGCCAGAAAGGGAAACCTCCCAGGTGGCAATGAGGAATGCGTGGGTGCTGGGATGTCAAACCCAGCCCTCGACCGAAATGACTCGGAAGTATGTGAGATGCCTTTGATTTTATCTGTGGGTAATTACACAGGTGGGAAAATCCTCAGGAAGGGGAAGTGCCTGGGGAAGGAGGAATGTTTGGCCGTCGGTGCCCTGAAGATAGCTGAGTGTTGGTGACGCTCGGCGCCGCGGCACTGCCCGCAGCCACGCTCCCATGGAGATCCTGGGAAGCCACGGCCGGGCCGGGCTGTCTGGAGGAGGGATCCCTCCGGCAGCCCAGGTACGTGTCTGTCTCCCGAACGCCACTCGATGCGTTTCTTCTTCCCAGTGTATTTATTAGGCAGAAACTGGCGTCGGGGCTCTGCCGAAGCAGCTGACTATCCTGTGCGAGCTGTGCAGGTAGTGTGCAGCGGCATAATCCCCTGGCAAACCTCCATCCCGGTCAAAATACCTGTGCCCGACCGGCTGAACACTGCTGCTTTGTGCCTGGCCACCGCGCGTCGCTTGGCTGCCCGGCCGGCTCCATCCCTCCCCCTGCATCGCCCGTCTCTCCCTTTCTGCCCCGTTGGCTCCTCTCTGCCGTCTGCAGCAGGTTTAAATCCGGGCTCTCGCTCCTTGGAGAAGGCTGTTTGGAAAGCGCGGGGTGAGGCGACACTGCGTCGTGGCGCAGCGAGATGAAGGACGTCGCTGAAAATCCAGGCTGAGGAGGAGGAAGGTGGCACTGGCGAGGCCGATGGCAGCGCGGCATCCCGGGGTAGTGGCTTGCAGTGAGAGGAGCTCTGGGGAGGGGAGATAAGGCTCGGGGGGCTCCCGTGGTGTGACAGGAGCTGCTTAAAGCACTCCGGGAGGGCTGGGAAGCTCTCCGAGGCAGTGGGAATGGCGGTTTCGGCTTTGGAAGAGATCAGAGGGGCAGATGGATGATGTCTAGAAGCGCTGGAAGGCTCTGGAGGAGAGCGTGGTGGCTGGCACGGAGGCGGGACGAGGTCACAGACCAAAAACCATGGGAAGGCTGCTGGGAGGAACGGCTTTATCTCTGGCAGGAAACAGCAGATTAGGAAAATTAAAAACAAAAAAAAAAACAAAAAAAAAACCAACCCAAAACTAAACACAAAGGTGCCAAGCGGAATCAAAAGGAAAGCAGGAAGGAGACCACGTCAAAGCGCTGGGATTTTCCCAGGCTGGCGTGCTTTCCCAGGCCTGGCGCACAGGGTAGGCTGGCGATTCAACTCCTTTTCCTAGCCCAGAGAGAGGCAAACGCCCCAACCCCCCCACCTCTGCTTTAGCAGAGCCTGGCCGGGGGGTGTTTGGCTGGCACCAGCTACATCTGCAAGCCAGGCTGGGGAAAAGCCGCGGGATGCGGCTTACACAGCGGGCTGGGACGCGGCGAGGGCTCGCCGACCTCCGGCGCTGCTGTGAGTTCGTGCCGGCGCAGTCTCAGTGGCTGCGACAGCGTTATCCCCAGGAGTAAACGGCAACGTCCTTAAATATAAATTTAAAAGGACTCTTGGTCCGAGTCCATTACTGGTTTGCAGCAAGCACTGCTCTGATGGCCGTAATGAAATTACGGGGAGAGAAAGAGTCTGGGAGGCAGCATCCCGCACGTCGATGGCGAAGTTCAAGCTAATGGCTGGCTGCCGCAGGGTGATGATTAAGGCTCGGGGGATGCGGTTACTGGGGCTTGTGTGATCTGTGCCAGTTCTTAAACCGGTAGCGACTTGATAGCCCGCCTGTGTCCGGAGTTAGGAAGGACGCGGTGGCGGTGGCAGATGCCAGCAGCTGGAGAAGGGCTGGGCGCTGTCTTGTGCAAATGGGGTGTTTTGCGAGCCCTGTTGCTGTTATTCTGCAGCCGTCAGCGTGGCTGCAGTGGCCGCGGCGGCCGGCCGGGCGGGTTGCGGCATTCTGAGCCCGCGAGCGGGCCGGGCAGCCTTTGCTTTCCCGTGACACCCTTGTTTTGCAGGAAGCCACAGCGCCGGGGGCCCTGGGCTCACCCTCCGGGGTGGGCTGGCACCGGGCTGGGACGGGGGGAGCACCTTGTGCAGAGTTTTAAGAAAAGGCTGCTGCTCGCCTGGTGCTGTCTGCAAGAGTGGGACTGGGGAGGGGTTGTTAAAAATAAAAATAAAATAAAAAAGATGGTGAAACAGCTCTTAAAATGCCTGTAGGGAATGCAAAGAGCGGTGAACGTGGGTGCATTCCTGGGCGCTCTTGGCAGGAAGGTTAAGCAGCAAAACGTGGAAAAGCTCTGATAGTCTGCGTGGGGCTGTCCCTCCGGGTCTCTGTATTCCCTGGTGAGATGCTCTAAAATGGGCTGGGTGTTAGTCCAAATAAACAGGAATTGGCTAAATTAGCAGCAATGTTGCATTTCCCAGCTCAGCTGGGTATTTCTGGGTATTTCTCTCGCCGCTTTCCCCACTGGGGCAGGGGAATTCCCTGCATCCCCGAGCTGCATCTGGCCAGAAACGTCCCTGCTGCTGGGGCAGGTATAATGAGGGCAGCGAGAAAGGCCAAAAAAAAGAAGATAAAATATCGCCGGAGTCCTGACCTGTTGGTTTTCTGACTCCACGTGGAGTTTTGTGTTGCTGGTGGATTGAAGCCGTGTGTAACGAGGGCTCTCCGCAAGGTTACTGCCGCTGCAGGAATAGTTACGGAGCACGAGCTTGTGAGGATGTGCTGGGGTCTCTAATTAGCAGGGTGGGTGGTTAATGAGAAGGCAGTCTGGGCGTAAGCATGGAGATGAAGGTAGCACCTTGCGCGCTGGCGCTGCTGCGGAGGAGCTGGTGTGGGGCTGACCGTCCCCCGGCGCCGGGGCTGCGCAGTGGGGTGAATCCCAGCCTGGCTCAGTGTTACCCCCATCATTTTGGGGCTCGCTCGACCCCGGGCTGGGGCCAAACCCCCTGGGATCTCCAGCTCCGCCTCCAGAAGGTGTAAAGCTCTCTGGAAATGCCCGCGCACGAGCAACTGGTCTCCGGTGTTGAGGATTGCTGTTGAAAGGAGCTGGAGGAACTCGTGGCCGTAACTTGGGAAGGGAGCTGGAAGGGGTGGGTGCTGAACCGCCGCCAGCCCTGGGAGCAGCTTGGGAAGAGGGAGAGCTGTGGCTCCGCTCATCCGATGTAAGCTAACGTGCAGTGGGCTCTAGGCTCTTTGGATGTTTGAAGAATAGATTTTTTTATTTTTTTTTCCCCAAAACATTTTCCACAAAATTAGTCTCGCGTTTTACGGCAGGTGCTGGAGTTGCACGCTGGCTTTCGGAGGCAGGTTCCAAAGGGATTTGTCGCTCCGCAGCGGCATGCTATGAGCCATGTATCGTGCTCCGACTCCTGCTCGGGAGCAAGGAAGCCCTGCAAGCAAGCTCGTCCCATGCCCTGTGATTGCATCGGGGTTTGACCTCTTCCCCGAACTGGAGACTCATCTCTCGTGATCCCATGACAAAGGTGTTGCTGCTGGAGCGTGAGTGGGAAGGTGATGTCATGGGAGGGGAAAAATCCAAAGGTTGCGGAGGGCAGAGGAGCATGGGTGCCGCCGTGGGCAGCGATGGGTGTCGTGCTTCCTCGTGAGTCACCCCGATGGCGTTGGCGTTTCACCGGGAGCACCGAGATGTGGAGCACGATCCAGGGCTGACTCCGTCGGGGGGGTCTGCGTCCCCGCGGTGGGACGGTTGTTGCGGAGGGAGGGCCGGTGTCTCCCGCAGAGGGGAAGATGCTATCTGCTGCCGCCCCGCCTGCGTGCCCGTGCCAAAAGCCTTTGGGGTGCGTTCAGGCGTGTTGGCATGCTGTGCTCAAGAAAGGGCTTATCCCAAGTCCTCCCGTGCCGAATTAACAGTCGGAAATGTCCCAAGAGAAGTTGCAAAGTGTCCCTTGGCTCTGGCAGCCTGCAGAGAGCCAGTGAGCGGTGCGGGAAGCCCGGCCGAGTGCGGAGGAGGCGTGGGAGCCCCCAGCTTTGCCGCTGCGCCGGTGGAGTTTAATGATTCGGAGATCCTGGTGTAAATCATTGCCAGCGCAGTGCCACAGGCGTGCGTGGGATGGGGACGAAGGTGGGTCTGGCTGCAGGGAAGACCCCATGCCATGGGTGGAGGGAAGAGGATGTGGGCTGGAGGGGGGCCGGAGTGCTTGGCTACCGCTCGCCCGCCTGATGGAGAGGTGATGTTGGCAAGGGGAGCCCCGGCTCTGCGGCGCCGGCAAGCTGGAGGGGGCAAGAAGAGAGCGGGCTCGCCTGATGTGGTATAAGGATGGCGAGTAAGGGTCGGGTGCTTGGGGCTTTGCACAGTGGGAGAGTGCTCTGGGGCGGCTGTGGTAAGCAAATCGGGAGAAATCACGGAGGAAAAAATCCCTCGAGGGTTATTAAACCAGTGCAACCAGAGCAGGGAATTCCTCAAGTGCTGGATCTGGCAGGACGGCACTGTGTGTGTGCTGCTCCACCCTGCTCTGCTCCGGACGGCTGCAGGAGATGCCACCTTGGAGATGCAGTACCGGCCACAGCGAGATTTTGGGGGCGAGTCAGTGGCTGGTTTGGGGCTTCCCTGAACCCTCAAGTTGCAGCACCCTTTCGCCGTGCTGACCGGTATCCATCTCGGTGGAGCCGTCCCCGCTGCTCCAGACAGCGCCAGGGACGCTGGACCCGAGACAGAGATAGCAGCAGCTCCCTTCTCTGGCCGCTGACGTCAGGGCACCAGGGTTATTGCTAAAGCAGCGATCGGAGTGCGCTCTGGAAAGCCAAAAGAAGAGCTAATTCAATGGAGAGACAGACTTGTATGTCAAGTCTCCTGCTTTAATCTGATTTGCCTGGGCTGCAGGGCAGCACAGCGAGGGATCTGCGGCAAACTTTCAGGCACAGAGATAATGTAGAAGCTTGAGTCCTGTCCGCTTCCAGGGGTGAGGTGCCCAAGGGAAGCCAGAGAGATCGGGAATGGGCACAGAGGTTTATACACCACGGGTAAACGTTACCAGCCCTGCGTGTTTTCTGTGCCCACCGTGTGTGCAGCACAATTTCCCTGCCCCAAAGCCATCACAGCAGTTTGCAAGTGAAATCTCAGCGGGCCGATATCTGTTTGTCAAATGCCTTGCCAAACAGCATGGAGGTGGGACCTCATTTGGATAAATATGTAAGGAAAAACCCAACAGCCGCCCATGCGGCCAAGTTTGGAAGACCCAAAATGAGAAGCAGGGGTGCTGATAAATCAGAGCCTCGGTGGTCCTCACCATGGGTTCGGGCATCGCTGGCGCGGCCGGGAGCGGGGGCTGATGCAGTGGAGGGTGGCTGGAGGAAGAGGACGTGTGATGCAACATGCCTTGTGCGTGATTTTATGAGCCTGGGCAGCGCGGTGAGCGTGCGGTGAGTTTGCATTGCAGGCGCTCTCCGGAGCCGAGGGGGCTGTTTGGGAAGCGTAGAGGTGGGCAGTGCTCTATACAGGCGTCGCTCCCCGCTCAGTGCCCGGCGGGCAGGGTGCGGGCAGGCGGAGAGCGAAGACTTTGTGTAGGAGGGCAGAGGCCGCTTCTGGGACCGGCGGTCGCAGGCTCAGAAGCGCTCAGGTAGGATGGGCTGCTGAGTTGCGATTGCTCTCGGGGCGTTGGTGGGGACCTTTCGGATGGAGCGTGTGCCGCATCCTCAGCAGCTGCTTGCTAGGACCGAATTAAAGCCGGGGACAGGTTGGGGGGGCAGGGGATGCCTTCCCCAAGGGGCAGACGGTGCGGCATGGCAGCAGCCCGGCGCTGGTCCTGGCAGTGGGGCTGGGCACGGCACTGAGCCGTGCTACGGGGAACGGCGGGCTTGCCCCTGCCTGCCTGCCGGCAGCTCCCGTCGGGCAGGGCTTGGCAACTCGTGTTCGCCTGATAACCCCGGACAGGCTGTGGGAGCAAAGACTTTGCCTTGCCTGGATCCACGCGAACGCCAACAACCCCGATGTGGGACCAGGGCTGCGTCTAAAGGGGCTGGGACATCCCTCGGTGAGTCTCCGAAGCCGTGCTGGGCACAGGCAGTGAGTGGGCTACGATGGAGAAGCTCCTTTGGAGATTCCTCCTCTCCTCTCCGGGCTTGCGTGCGTGTCTTTTCCTGCAAGTGGCTGGAACTGGTCTGTTTTCTGGGAACGCTGGTTTATTCTGGCCCTTGACCCTGCACACTAGGCTTGCGCTCGAGCTAAACAAGCAAACGTGAAGCTTGGGACCTTCTAGCACAAACAAGCGTCGAGAAACCGGGGCCTGGGAGGCAAGGAGAATGCCGTGGCACGTTTGCGTGTGGGTTTTGGCACATGCGTGAAACTGGGAGGCTGCAAAGGAGGCTGCGGCAAGGCTCGCTCAGGTGGAAACGGGGGAGCTCTGCTGCAGGGATGGGAGTTACTCGCCCGTGGTTTGCAGGAAGGGCTTGCACTCGCAGCAGCCGTCTTCACAAGCCGAGCTCAGGGAGGCGAGCGGCCAGGAGATGCGGTTCGGTGTGTTTATTTTTGGAAAGCGAGCTCATCTGGTCCTGGTGACTCAGGAAACGCAGACGTTCACTCGAGGCGGTGGAGGAGGAGTTCCCACCCCTGGTCCGGCGGGTCGGGAACGGCGGAGCTCGGACAGCTCGGCTGGGAGAGCAGCAGTTTTGCTTTCTCTTCTCCGGGCAGGGAGGTATTGCCGGGCAGGCAGCCAGCGCCGCAACAGCCCTGCTCCGTCTCGAAGAGGGGAAAAAGAGAAGTTGTACAGCTAGAGATTTGTTTCTGAGCGGTTTCAGGTTAGTTTGCATCGACAATGGCCGTTTGTCTAAGGCAGCTCAGCTCCGTAAAGTGTGGAGCATTTCTCTAAGCAGTGAAATTTATTTTGGTGGCATTTTTTTTGGTGCTGTGAAGAGGTCAGTTGTCACGCTCCTAAGGATGGTCAATCTAAGTCCTTAGCAAATGTTAGCAATTCGTTTCTTTCCTAAGATTGGTGGATATCGCAGCCGGGAAAGTAGCAAAGGGTCGCGATGATTACGGCCAGCAGAGATCCTGCTGCCGACTGCCGTGTTATGTGCTGACGTGCTCTCCGCAGGCGCGGTGGAATTAGATTTCCAGCATTAGTGGAATAAAACGATGTTATCCTGGCCACCGAAATGGTAGCTGCGCGGCTTTTGCATCCCGCCGTGTGCTAACCATCGCTTTCCATCTCTTCCCAGAGGTCAACGCTTGCCTGGGGAGGGGACCGCACGCATGCTAGCAGGCCTGCAGCCCCCTCAACCCGAGCCATGCTGTAAGGTGCGGGCAGCCCGGCCAGCCAGCCAGCAGCAGGAGCGATGGCCCAGTCTCGGGCCAACGGCTCGCACTACGCCCTGACGGCGATAGGGCTGGGGATGCTGGTCCTCGGCATCATCATGGCTGTCTGGAACCTCGTCCCCGGCTTTGTCCCCACCGACAAACCCGCCGCTCACGCCGGGAACAGCAGCAAGCCTGACCGCGGCACCGGAGGCATTTTGAAGAGCAAGACCTTCTCAGTGGCATACGTGTTGGTGGGGGCGGGCGTGCTGCTGCTGCTGCTCTCCATCTGCTTGAATATCCGCGACAAGAAGAGGCAAAGCGAAGATATCGCTTGCGTGCAGCACCAGGCATCTGCAGAGCCCTCGCACCAGGAGGACAGGTGAGGCTTTTTGGGGAGAAAGGGAGCGGGATCGAGTGTAGGAACGAAACTAAGAGCTGTTATTCTTGCTCAAGGAGATCAGGAGCAAGGAGAGTAAGGCTGATGGCAGCATATGCTAAAATAAAGGCAAGCACACGTCATGGTTTAGGGTTGAAATGCTTTATGGAGATCAGGAAGGAATGACTCCAGCTGTATTTATGGTGCTGTAGGTGAAAGGAGGCGTTGTTTGTGTGTAAGCTGGGGTCTAGATGGAGCCATGGCCAAGCCAGCGTGGCTGAGACGTGCCACTCCTGGCTTTGTCAGTACCCAGGCAGCGTGCTGAGAGGCAACGCTGCGAGTCGTGGTTAATGGTTAACACAGAAGAGTGGGATCGCCGCTGCAAGCCGGTCGAGGGGCTGCGGAGGGAGAGGAGAGCTGCTGGGTGCAGCCGGAGGTGCCAAGCAGCCTTTCAGCTGCAGCAGCATAGGCAGCAAGTGGAAATGGAGTTTAGACCCGGTGAAAGTCTGCAGGGCTCTGCTGTTTGCTCAGGGAACTCCAACGAGCAGAGCAAAGGCTGCTGCCACAGCAGGCGCAGTCTGGACAAACACGGGGCGCAGGAGAAGTCCTCGGCCATCTCAGCAGCCCGGGGAATCGGCGCGGTCCCCGGTGCGGGCTGTGTCTGTGCAGAGAGAGGCAGAGGGGCGTTGGGACAACGTGGGGTGTGCGGTGGCAGGAGGAGACGATGGCTCTGCTGGCTGCTGCCTAGGGAATGCTGCGGGGGAGAGCTGCCATCGGGGACTGCAGAGCATTACTCTGTGTGCAGATCCACCCAGAAAACTGTTTTTCCCTATTAGATTCTAAAGGTAACTCCGTAAGGCAAAAGAAACGCCAAGTATATGCGTGCAGGCTACGTGCAGGTACCTGTGGCATAGATGGTAATGTATTGCAGAGCTGAATCTCCTTGCAGAAAAACTCAAGGTAGATACCCAACCCAAAGGACATCTGAATGGCAAAGACAGAGGGGTGACGTCCCTTTCAAATGTATTTTGACTGATTATCGAGAGGGGAGGAGAGAAGGCAGTGTTCTGCTGGGGGAAGAAATCATGGTTGTGCAATAGAAAAAGAGGTTTTGTGTGCAAAGAAAGTGATGATCAAAGGTGGACGTATGTCACAAGGAAATAAAAATGTGTCTGAATGTAGGTGGGGTTGTGATCTGTTCTGTCAAACTAAAAGGAACTGGTATATAATGTAGAAGGGCAAAAAATTTGTTAAGGTCTTAAGGGGAGATCGGTTTTATTCTCTCCATCCCCTGCCCACACAGAAGCTGAAATTTTGTGCTACTGATAGCCTTAATTTTTCCCCTCTAGTCAAGAAGAGGACGAAGACGTGTCTTCCCGGTACTACGTCCCCAGCTACGAGGAGGTGATGAACGCGGGCTACTCCGAGCCCAGAGACTCAGACAGGAGCAACAGGGTCAGCGTCTCCCTGCCCTCCTACGAGTCGCTGACGGGGCTCGACGAAAGCACCCATCCGCCGGGAGCTGCCGGCGCGGAGCCCGGCACGGAGCGGCAGCCCAGCCGGCACGGCTCGCGCCTGAGCAAGCGCCTGAAGCCACTGAAGGTCCGGAGGATCAAGTCGGAGAAGCTGCACCTGAAGGACATCAGGCTAAACCTGGCGCAGGGGAACAGCACCGCCCCTGTCACGATAGAGCCGCTGACCCCTCCGCCCAAGTACGAGGAGATCCAGGAGAAAGCACCAGAGAGCCAGCAAATGACTTAAAAAGAGGAATCTGTGATGCTGCTGGGGGTTTTTGTTTTGGTTTTGAGAAAAACACACTAAGAGGGGCTCAGCCTGGGGGTGCAGAAGCGGTCAGGGCTCCCTGGAAGCTGTGACGTGGAGGACACGGTGGGTGCGTAGCGCTGTGGCACGGCGACAGGACAAGTTTTTCCCAGGACAGGGTTTTACAAAAGACCGTGGGGAAAGAAACCTGAATGCCAGTAGTTCTGCCGCTCTGAAGTAAATGAACGCTGGAAGTACCAAAAGTGTAATTTGTGGTGTTTCACACAAGGACCACCCAATGTATCTCCTCTCCCCCTTGTGCCAGCAAGACTTTTCCAAGCCACCAAACCGTTACCAAACAAGGATTTTCCAAGTGGAAAAGGGCAACGCTCCTTTTTTTTGGTGTCTTTTCTTTCTGAGTTAGGGAAACCGCGTTGCCGGAGTAGCACTGCAGCTTTCCCCCGCTCCCGTCCGGGGCTGGGATGGTGGCCCATGGCCAGCCCCGACTCCTGCCAAGGTCTGTGCTGGCTGGTGGGAAGCGGGCTGAAACGGGCCCTGTGCTCCTCGGGGAGAGGATGGATTACTTGCCTCGGTTGCTTTCTCTGTTGTGTTTTGTGCTCCGATGCGAAGGGACGGTCCGTTCGAGGCAAGTGGATAAATCCAGGGGGTTGGGAGCTGTCTGAGCGCACCTCTGCCGGGGGGTGTGCAGGGTGAAAGGACTGCTGAGCATGCTGCGCCAACAGACCTGTTCTAAATAAATATTTTGTACATCGTGTTTGTGTGTGGGTGCACTCATGCGCGGTTGGCCCTTCCCAAGGTTTGCAAGCCGGAGCGGTATAAAAGCAGTTATATGTTTTAGGGCGGATGCCGCTGCACCGGCATCCCAGCCACGTGCTGCCTCCCGGGCTTTCAGCAAAGCGAACGACGGCAGTCGTCAGCAGGTTCAGCCGCGGGCTCCCTCGAGTGGTCTGAATTTTGGTGGTGTGGGTAGAGAGCAGCATCTCCCATGAATTTGTGGCAGATGTCGGTGTGGCTAATCTGCCCTCTGCCTCTGGGCTGCCGGTACGGATGTGGCTTTGTTGGTATGATGCTGATACCGATGTAGGTAAGGACCATTCAGCAGAGGTTGACTTGGCAATATGGTTGCTATAAGGTACGAGAGGAGTGCAAGTGACCAAAGCGAAGGCAAAGAAGAGATGCTGGTCCAAATCCATATAACAGTTTCTCTTGTTATTATTTCATATTGCATCTCGTAATTTCTGCTGTATCACAGGAATTTCACTTTGCTGTGCCCCAAGGCATGACCTCAGATGGGCAAAATAACACCACTAAATAAGAGACTCCCTTATTGAAGAGAAGGAAAAAATTAGTAGAAGAATATACCCCAGCTTGAGGGATTTGGGGCAGGGAGTCCCCTGTGGTTCTTGTTGAGGGGGTTAGAAAGGTGGTGCAGCTCCTTGGAAGTTGTCTCCCGGGCACGTGTGCCCCTAAGAGCCTGCCTGCAGCGGGAGGCAAGGCACGACGTCCTCCCTCCCTGGTGAAGAAACACAACGCTAACAGTTGTCTTAGAAAATCTGGGTAAATATTGGGTTAATAAAGTGAGTCCTCTTGTCTGAGCAGTTGGGAGTTGAAGTTTCATAGAGCTGCTTTAGCAGAAAGTCCCATTTAACAAACCAGACTGGCGAAAGCAGAATCTTTCCCAATGTCTCATGTAGGAAAAGAGCTGAAAAAATGACATAAAGTGCAGTTACTGCAGTGAAACGGGCTGTGACTAATGCAGTAATTATGCAAAAAATGCCTGAATGGGTAATAGGCATCTCCAGCTACTTGCATACTCGCCCTCTGACAGTACATGGAAAGCAGAGGGGGATGTGGGATGCTGAGAAGTGCCAGCGATCCCAAAGCTGTGACCATCGCTCTCCTAGGATGGCTTGTCCCTGTGTGAAATTGAGGAGGCACTGTAATATATTGTAAGAGACCAGTTATTCCTGAAGGTGAGTATGGTGGAGATGTTTTTCCCAGGTAGGACACGCTGGTAGGTAAGAAATCGGGATGTGTTTCCCCGTGCAGTGTTTAAGATTGCACCTATATCCCTCTGAAAGGTAACTCATGGTCAACGGCAACTCGCAAGATGTGCAAACCTGTTATTAACCTGACCCGGTCAGCAGAGCAGCCCCTTCGTCCAGGGTTGGAATTCGGGTCCTGCCAAGCATTGGAGCAGCCCTGGGACTATCAGGAAACCTTTGTTTGCAGGATATTTGTAGATGGGCAATTTATTTTGGGGGGAAAGCGCTGTGGTTTCACGTGCGTGCATCCGAACGGATTTGCTGTTGACTTGCAGGCCGGTGGGGCAATAGCCACTCTCGCAGCTGTCTGCGTGCCTGCAAATTTGGCCAAAGGGTGAATTTGCGCTCCGCTTCCTATGTGTTTTGGCCGGATGATGTGGGAATTTCTCAGCCGCTGGAGCGGGACTGGGCCAAAAAGCAATCTTGGGGTTTGCTGTTACCAAAAATGCGAGGTTTAGGCTCGTTTCCAGCAAGCCTGGGCTGCTTTTCAAAAGGAATATAGTCGTGGTGTGTATGGCACAACGCTGGGGTTCAGGGAAATGCTGTGGTTTGGGGCAATATAGGGCTGCCGCGCTTCCCACCTTCCCAAAACCCATGGAGGGGGACACGGGTGCTTGAGCGGTGCCCAGCTCACCAACCCCCCCACCAACCAGCCAACTTCACCGCAATCGCGCTTGAAAGACGCGCCAACGACGTTCGGAAAGCAATGCAGGAAAAGGCACGGGAATTAGCAGAGTGCAGTGGTGGGAGCCTGCGCTAATTAGGGGCTCTCGTTTGGGGTGCCGTTCGCCGGCGGCGAAGGGGAGACAGCTTTGGATGGCAGTGGGGCAGGAGATCAGGGTCGGGTGCTTGGATGGGGGGAGAGAGGCTCAAGTGTCGCTGGCACTGGCGAGGCCAAACAGGAGGCTGCCAGCGGGTGGTTGTTGGCGGATGTGTTATTTTCCCTTTTTCTGCTGAAAATGGGCTTGCGGTGGCCTGGGGTGAAGGTACGTTGATGGAGACACGTGCAGATGGGTGATGGTGTCCCCAGCATGTTTATCTGCTTGCCCGAGGTTGCAAGACCTGTTTGTGTGTGTGTGCATGGTATTAAATAAAAAATAAGTTAAAAAGGGGAAAAAATGTTCGCTGGCAGCCCCGGCAGCTTGCACTGACCCCCTGTGAGTTTTTTGATAGACAGAGAAATGTTCCTGTGTGTGTCACCCGCTGGCAAGGGGAGCTGTAGCCGGCGCGGAGCTGTGTTGTGCTGCTGGGCCAGTTGCTTGGAAAAAGGAGAAGCAAAAAAAAAAAAACAAAACAAAACAAAGAGAAAAACGCACCCAGGAGGGCGGCAGCAGGCTCCGGCTCAGCCGGGGTTTCCAAGGCTACTGCGAGGCTGCGGCCGTGCTGCCGGCCGGGAAAGAGCCACATTTGGGTTGATTTTGTACAGTTTCTAGTGCACGAGTTGGTCAAGACGTTCTTGGCTCAGTTGCGTGTGTTGGATGGGGGATTACTAACTGAATAGTTGTGGTTTTTTTAATGCAAGCCTTGCAGGTGAAGGGGCTGGATGATGCAAGCCTTTCTAAGGAGTTCGGAGGGATGTTTTCAGCTGAAACCGCACACCATGACGATAGGCAGGCACGAAGGGTCCGACATCGTCCTGCAGGTAGGGGCGAGGAAGCCGCCGGGCTCCCGGGCGGACACGTGCGCTGGGTGTAAAACGGACGGTGGTTTGGATGCGGGGAGGACTATGCGCTGGATTCCTCCGTGCAAAGCGTAGGGGCTACCAGCTTGCTCACGCAGAGACGTACAGCAAGGAGAGGGGAGCTTGGCAAATCGCTAACAAAACCTGAGCTGCTTTCCGGCAGGTTTCCCTGCTTGCCTGTTGATTGCCCGTGCCAGTCCGCAGGTGTAGCAGATCATCACGCAGCCCTCGAATTCGCCGCCTCGGACAACAGCTTTGTCCTTCAGGACTTCAACTCCCCCCACGGCACCTTCGTCAACGGCTGCCAGGTCCAAAATGCGGCCGTGAAAGTGAGTCCAGGGGATATCCTGCGCTTCGGCTCAGGGGGAGCATCCTTCGAGCTGGTGGTGGATGGGGCTCCCCAGGTAAGGGTGGGGTGCTGCTCCCTGGGTAATGGTGGGTGCTGCTGCCCAGGGAAGGGTGGATGGGGCTGCCCAGGGAAGGGTGGATGGGTCTCCCTAGGTAAGGCTGGGGAGCTGCTCCCTGGGTAATGGTGGGTGCTGCTGCCCAGGGAAGGGTGGATGGGTCTCCCTAGGTAAGGGTGGGGTGCTGCTCCCTGGGTAATGGTGGGTGCTGCTGCCCAGGGAAGGGTGGGTGCTGCTGCCCAGGGAAGGGTGGATGGGTCTCCCTAGGTAAGGGTGGGGTGCTGCTGCCTGGGTAATGGTGGGTGCTGCTGCCCAGGGAAGGGTGGGTGCTGCTGCCCAGGGAAGGGTGACCAGGGAAGGGTGGGTGCTGCTGCCCAGGAAAGGGTAGATGGGTCTCCCTAGGTAAGGGTGGGGTGCTACTCCTCGGGTAATGGTGGGTGCTGCTGCCCAGGGAAGGGTGGATGGGGCTGCCCAGGGAAGGGTGGGTGCTGATGCCCAGGGAGCAGGAGCAGGCTCCCAAGCTCGTCTGGGTGATCCTTGGGGAAGTGGGGGGGGAATGAAAAGCTTGAGCTCCCTCTGCTGAAGAAACTCAGGTAGTTCAGCAGGGAAAAGCACGGGACACCTTCCCCAGAGCAAGGTAGACATGAGCAAGATAGGTCTGGAAAACGTCCTTTTCCTCTATTTGCATTTTAAGTTTCCTCAGAAGCTGCTTACTATCAGAGAAGTTGGGGTTTGGATCAAACCTAGGGCAAACTAAAAGGTGCAGCCCTGACCGGCGCTTTGCTCGGCAGCAGCATGCGTAGCTGGAGATACCGTGTTGCTCTGCAGAGCATGGCCAGGGCGTCGCAGCTGACTTCGGAGTGCAAGAGAAACCCAAAGCAACTGTAAACTGGGAAAGAATGTGGTCGAACGTAGTGGCAGTCTCCTGTCTCCAGGAAAAGAATGGTGTAGGGATGTCTGTGGAGGTCATTGAGCCTTTGGGTTATAAACCAGTTAAGGACTGATAAGTTCTAGTATGATTTTTATTATTTTGGCTCTTGAGGAATCCAAGAAAACAGATACTGAGGCAGAGTCCCAAAAAACTGTGTGTGTAGCGTGCCTGGTAGTGGGAATCGCAGAGCCTGGTCTCCTAGCAGTGCCCATGTATGAATAAAACTTAATTGGAGTCAGCCAGTTTGTGCACCCAGATACTGGGTTTGGAGGTCTCTGCGAGAATCCTGGTGTAGCAAGCTGACCTGCTGAATCCAAAGTTGTCCAAAAAGCCTTGGCCAAGAGAGGTTAAAAAAATGCCCAGATGCACGATGAAGCCGGGGCAGCTGGGGTGCCAGAACTGGTTAGGTAAATTTTGTTGTCTCTGGAACCATCAGCATTTTAGTTTCCAAAGGTGCACGTGTAGGATGTGCCCAGAAAGCACAGAATCACTAAAGTTGGAAAAGACCTGTAAGACCATCAAGTCCAACCACCAACCCAACCCCACCATGCCCACTAAACCATGTCCCGCAGTGCCACGGCCACACGTTCCTTGAACACCTCCAGCGATGGTGACTCCACCACCTCCCTGGGCAGCCTCTGCCAGTGCTTCAACACTAAAGCAAAAAAAGCACAAAAGCAGTTTTTCACCGTGACACAGAGGAAGCCCTGTGGGTGCCTCTTCATTGCTCTGGGCTCTGTGATCCTCCTTTGGTGGAAGAGCTTTGAAGCCTGACCCTGCTGACTGCAGAGAGTAAATCACCTCCGCGTTGCACCCTGTGAAGTGTTTATGGTGTCTGGTATAGGGAGGTCTCTCTCATTTCCAGTAGTAGTAGAGGAACATGTTGTAAAGAGGAGCAACACCCAGCTAGGATTCACATCCCAGCCGTGCCTCAGAGCACAAGTGCCCGGAAAGGGATAGCATAATGCAATGGTGGAATCCAGCTGTCAGCAAGCGCCCAGGGTCGCATCGTTAGCGAAAGCGATGGGGCTTGGATGTGCTCTGGGAGAAGGCAAGGTGCTGGAGTAGTGGGGAGCGTGCGCTGGGGTCTTTGGCTCTCCTTCAGTAAGATGCCAGGATAACAGCCGGGTGTTGGAGGTCTGCATCCAGGCCAGGTCCCAGGCCACGTCGGCAGATGTTCAGCCCTTGTAGTTGAGCCAACGTACAAGACCTTAATGGTGGCTCGTCTCTCCCGTACTGGAAAGCTCTGCTCATATCGTTGGACTTGATGATCTTACAGGTCTTTTCCAACCTTTGTGATTCTGTGAATAGCAGATAGCGTCCTAATTACATCTGACAAGCCCAGCGTAAGGTCTGATAAACACGATGGCAAGCCAGGAATGCCATGAGAGGCTTTGGTTCCGCATGGTGAATGGGAGGAGCAACAGGGTAGGACCGCTGGCGTGTGAGCCAGGAGAGGCGTGAAATGAGGGCTTCCAGGTTTTGCGAACGACATGCAGAATTAGGGTGGTCAAATCTAGAGAGAGAGGGAAGAGCTTAAAAAGCAGCAAACCCCAATAATTTCTTTCAATTTCAGCAAAATATTTGGGCTTCCTGATTTAAATCCAATACTTGGGCAATGGAAATGGAAAAGAACTGGAATTCTGCTTCCACTCAGATCTGTGCCTGGGTTTTGTATGACATAAAGCACACACATCAGGGGCTAAAAACCTTCCTAAAATCTTGCTGATATCATGGTCTCTTTCCACCGCAGATGTCCTATCCCCCCGTGAAACGTCACACGGCATGGACCGGGCAGCTCCAGTTCATTGCAGAGTCCAAACCTTCAACACCTGCGTCTCCTCCCCACCTCCCCTTGCTGCAGTGGCAGCATCCCCCCGGCTCTCCCGGCAGCTGGGCTCCCAGAGCAGCCGGCCACGTGCCCCATCCGCCGCTGCGGAAGCGACCCGTGAGTGGCTGGGCTAGGAGCGTGGCCACCACCGTGCCGCCGGCCGCTTTCAGTAGGACCTCCGCGGCGAGGCCAGGTACTCCCCGATGCCAAACCTGGTGGTTCGTAGCCTGGTATCCTCTCTGAGCAACTTAGCGTTGAGTGGAGTTGATCCAAGCGGAGGCAGTTTTGAGAAGTGACGAGCGTCGGCAGCAGTTGGGTGCGAGTCCTTGTCCAGTGCGAGCTAATCGGAGACCGTGTGTAGTCCTCGGTGGCACGTGGGTCAGTTAAGAAATGCGCTGTGACATACAAAGGGGAATACCATTGCCCTCGTAGCTGAGAGGGATGTTTCCCCTTCCTTTTTCCTTGAGCGTGACCCGGAAGGGTGATGACTAACTTTATCTGCACCGGTGATTCACCTATTCCCATCTCCTGTTTGAAGTGGTGGTTTTTCCTCCTTTGAAGTGCAGTTACTGCCTGTCCTGAGTGCAGGAACTTTTAAACTAGGTCCATAGCTGATATGCTTCTCAAAATAAAGTATGCAGTAGCGGTGGAGCAGAGGCAGGGATTTGGGGGAATAGTACAGCTGGAGAACAAGACTTTTGCCATGAATGTAGCTTGTTATGGCCTGATACACAATCCGGTTGTTTTCCTGGTTTGGGGTTGGGTTGTTTGAGCAGCCATAAGCAACACAAAGACAATAGTGAAGTGCCAAAGTACGGCTGGTGCTCCGGAGCAGAGGCAGTACCGTGCAGTCCCAGCAGCATCGCATAAAGACGCGTGGATGGGCAGAATTTGAAACTGCAGTGCAGGTAAAGGGAGGGAAGCACGCGCTCCAAGTTAGCACGTACTCATCTGGTTTTTTGGGAAATAGAGCCAAAAGGATCCGCACACACTAACGGCAGTGAGCACAGCCATTCACACGCGGGAAGCCGTAAAAGCGTAGCTTCTTTCTGTGGGGCTGGGCAATGCTGAAAAATCAGAGGAGCCTTTGTCTGCGGTGTCTGTGCTGCCCTTGAGGCTTTCTTGCTTCCCAGAGGTGTATTATTCCTCTCTGTTGTGCAGACTGTTTGCACTGGTGTATTTTTAGTGCCAAATAGTTGGTTTCTCTTCCGGTTGTGAACCGAGCTCATGGACTATGAAGTAGCCGCTGCCTTAGGGTAGTTTTGAGACAAGCGAGAGGGATGCCGCAAGAAGCGTTGCCGCTACCTGCAACCAATTCTCATGCTGATGTTTGCTGCTGTGGTGTTTGCTTTCTTCCAGTCTCAACCAGCGTCTCCGGCGATGGTGTGGGGGGAGCCCCTTCCCTGGGGACTCACGACGCGGATTTCCTCTTGCAGGAGAAGGTGATGCTGGGGAAGGTGTGGGGGATGCCATCCCTGCCCTGGTCCTTGGCATAGCAGGCAAACCCTGCCAAGTGGTCGTGTGTCTGACCACGAGTCCCAGCCGGGCACAGGGGCTGTCACTAAAGGGGGGGGACTCTGGGGGTGCGGTGGGACGCGGGAAGCCGGGACAAGCAGGTCCACGCGTGAGTCGGTACCCCCTGGAGCAGGCAGCCCGGCATGTCCGTAGCCAGAGAGGGTCGGACGGCACCCGTAATCTGCCCGCAGGGTGAAAAGCTTCTGCGACTGGACAAGGAAATCGGTCGCCTTTCTGGTTTGGAAACAGAATCAAACCAGAAAGATGCAGTGATAAGAGATCTGCAGGATGAGATTGCGGCGATGGCGAAGACCCTGGCTCAGGCGGCGGCGAGGAACGAGGTAGAGCTGACCCAGAAGCTGCTCACCTTCGACTGCGAGCTGAGAGCCAAAACGGAGGAGATCAAAGCCTTGAGGGAACAGGTACTGAATGCCTCAACAGGCACCAAGCAGGGGAAATACCTCTCTGATACACATGTATTTTTAGTTTAACACCCAGTTTTTAGGAGGAGCAGGTCTGGAACTAGGGGAACTGAAGGAGATGTGTTATTTCCAGTTGTCTTATTCTGCACATTTGCTTGCTTTCTGTGCAAGCTTCCCTTAAAGAAGCTGGTACTTAAACGTCCCATGTATGGGGTAGGATCCGTAATGCCGCAGTGGAGAGGGAAACAGAAGCTTAACCAGCCTTTGGCAGAGAAAAGGCAGGCACGACCACCGTGGGCCAGGCAGCCGCACCCCCTGCTTCCCCCTCGCCCCCCTTGCCCCAGGAGTGGACTGCGTAGTGGCGTTTGCAGGGTGAATACCCATCCCAAAGGCAGCCCAGCCCCTGGGCGTCCTGGTGAAAATAGGCGGCTGGGTAGAGGAGAGAGGGCTTATAGTTGTCTTCTCCAGGGATATGTTAGTAGCACGCATCCACATTTTATGACACCTCAGCAAATGTCTTGGAGAGACAGCGTGAGAGTCCTCCCGAGTATCTCCAGCATGGGAAAAGAGTCAATCCAAGGTGTTGGTGTGATGCAAGACACAGATCAGCAGCTGGGCATCTTCGCCAGCCCATCCCAGCTGCATCCTGCCCTCCCATCTAATCCTGAGTCTGGAGGAGGCTGTGAAATGCTTTGTGCTCATCCTACTCTCTGTCATGAAGAAAAGCTTTTGATGAGCAGGTTCCTGGTGGAGAAAAGGCGATATAATTTCAGGGTGCTGTCAGCATCGCTGCTGTTACTGCACCAGGATGAGATGATGTGTGGTGCCTGTCTTCCCAGTGGCTTTGCTTTCTCTGACAAAATCCTCTTCCACCTGTGGATTCACTCTTCTATACCCTCCAGTAATTGCTTCGTGAAACCAGTCATTTGAGCAGCGGGAAGTGTATTTGTGCTGTCTGTGTGGCGATGATGTGCCGAGGTGGATAGCACAGACTATTCCCAGCTCCTCATTTCCAGTAGGGACTGTAAAAACTGTCTTTGCAGCAGAAGTGCGAACATGAGTTATTAGCAGCTCCGGATCTGCGTTTAAGTAATAAATATGTATGCCCTGAGAAGGTGATAAATCTGCAGGCATTTCTGCCTACTACCACGTTAGCAGTGTCACGCAGCCCCAGCCATGGATTCCCGGCATGGCAGACAGTGGGAGGCATTGCTTCTCCCTGCCTTTTACATTAGGATTTCAGCCTGAACAGCCAAAATGAATTTAAGAAGATCCTATCCAAAGCAATGACTGCTGAGAGGTAGTCAAAGATGCTAAAGAGTAACCCCATCAGAGTGTGACCTGGAAGCGCTAGATTTCCCTCTCCGAAGGGGGCTGTAATAAAGATAATAAGTGATCCGGCGAGGGACACGGGTCAATCTGTGTTTTGCAGATCAGCCATGCGCAGAAAGGCTCGAGCCAGGTTTTCAGCCATTCCCTCTACGAAAGAGACCGGGAGATCGGAAGGCTGCGGAAAGAAAGTGAGAAGTTGAAGAGGGATCACTCTTTGGCTGCAGGTATTGTATCCCTGGAGCTCTCTTAGGGGCACGAAGCAGTTTGGGACTGGCTCCTCAAAATGAGTGAGCATTGGCAAAACTCTTCTGGCAACAAATTGATTTGTAGAGGCTCGTAGAAATCGTCCAAGCCCTCATTTCCGTGCCCTGAAGCTCTGCGGGAGGTGCAGGCAGTGTCTGACATGAGTGCCCCGGGAGAGAGGGACAATGTGGGGACCGAAGGCAGGGAGTGATGGGACGGAGAACTTTGGTAGGGGAAAAAAGCCTCAAGCACCGATTGCAGGGCAGGCTCTGAGCCGCTCGGAAGCGGTGCTGCTTACTGGGCTGCCGTGCACCCCGTGGGGGAGGCTGCCCAGCCGTGCTGCTGCGGGGCTGCACCCGGCTGCAAGGGCCACCTCGGACCGCCAGCCTTTTCCAATGGCCTTTACCTCTGCCTTTATCAGGCACGGGGAATGTAGTGTGTGCACGAAATACTGGCTTTCGTACTGCATTCAGATTAGCAAAAGCGTTCTGCTTGATTTCATCGCCCGAGATAAGGGAGCAGGATCGGTGCTTGGCAGGGAGAAGGCAGCAGAGCCATGGATCTGACATAGTAACGCAGCGAAAATGGATCCGTAGGGAGCTGCTCGTCCTCCAGGCAGCATGTGCTGCGAGGCCCCGAGGAACTTGTTAGCGATGCTGTCAGGGAGCAGTGTCCAGCACGGCGTGCCAAAAGCGGAATCTGCTTTCCAAGTCTGACGCTTGTCAAAGAGGGAGGATGGCCGCTCAGCGGCTTTTGCAGGGACACGCTCGGGTAGCCTCTCACCCGAGTTGCTTTCCTCAGGTCTAGTGACCAGCCTGCAAAGGGAGATTGCCGGGAAGGAGCAGAAAATCCAGCAACTCAAGCAAGATGTTGCAAAAATGAAGAAGGAAAACCAAGAAAAGGACAACCAGCTAGCAGTCGTGTCTGCCAAGGTTAACGTCCCGAATGATGGGCTCAGGAATTTACAGTCTTGCGTATGGATTATGTGGGAATCTAGGGTCCGGGCTGCACCCAAATAGAAATTGCAGAGCCATACCACTGGGATGGGGCTGCGGTTGTGTCTAGGTGCCGTGCAATGCCCACGGAGCGGTGTCGCCTTCCCCAGCTCAATCCCCCTCCTTGTTCTGCATGCAGGTACTGTGTGCCCTGGATTTCTGTGAGCACAGTAGCTGTTTGTACACACAAAGCACTCGTGCCAAGATCCTCCCGAGGAGCCATGGAAACCCCGTCTTCATGTGGCTCCCTGCAGCCCAGCCTGGTTTTTCCCTTAAAGAAAGCGGCCTGTGCAGCAGGTTGTTTCTCTGTATTTGTGGCTCCCTCCTCAACTGGCAGAGCTGCATTGTCTGCATAATAAGTGCAGAGCGGGTGCTGCGTGTTGGCTGGCTGACTAGGCGCTGTACCGGGAGATTTCGGTGATTCACTGTGAATTTTAAGTAATGGAAATGATGCATGGGACCCTTGGGGTGCAGGCAGAGGTCACCCCACCTGCCAGCCTTTACCTGGCTGACCATCCTCCCCGAGCTGCTCTCTGGAGATGGATGGCGTGGATCAACCCTTGAACTGGTGGAAAAGGGGATATGTATGAGCGCTCAAGCCGCCGTGCGCGGGAGGGGGACCAGGCATCCCGGGGAAGCATCCTGCTGGGGACCTGGTGGCACTTGGTGGCCCACGGTGCTCCTGTCGAGGCAGAGGGCCCATCCCAGAGCATCCCTCTGCGGTTTTCCCCGCTCCGTGGATGCGGGAAGACCCGGAGGGATGCGGGAAGACCTGGAGGGATGCGGGAGCTGGTGCATGCAAGCTCGCGGGACAGGCACCTGAGTGCTCGGGGCAGGCAGAATGGGGTCGGTCTCTGAAACCCTGATACCCTGAAACTCAAAGCTGCAAAGCACAGTCTGATACAGTGATGATTAGCCTGGAAATGTCCGTCACCATCCCGGTCAGGTTACCATGGGTGTTTTTAAGAAGCATTTGCTTCCTTTGGTCCTTTCCCCTTATCCCTGTTATAATATTTCTAAGGCCAGAGGGATTTCTCTCTGTTGGGTACTCCCTGCAGATGCTTGTCCTTCTCTCAGCCAGGCAATGCTTTAATGCGGGCATTTCCAGGTGCGGATGCTCTCGTGCTCTCAGTGCCTCGATGGCCCCATCATGGCATTCCACCACCCATTAGGTATCTGAGCACTTAGCTGGGCTGTAGCACCGAAGTATGTGTTGACATTTGCTGCAGAAATGATGGTATCTGCCTGCCCTGATGATTTTCTTTTCCTCGGTTGCCTTTCATTCTAGTGCTCTAGAATTAAAGAGGAAATGAAGCATGAACTTGGAGAGCGAGAAGTAATTGTGTGCCGAAATGTGAGTCTCAAGTCATTTGGGGTGATGGAGCACACGGGAGAACAGCGACTGCAGGAATGCGTCGTTGAGAGAATAATTACCTGGTCATTTTAAGGGAGTTGTTTTGAATCTGGCTCCTGTAATAAAAGGCACCTAATGTGCATAGCGAACCAGAGAAACGTAAACTCCTGTAAAAATTTGTAACACCGTGTTGCAATGCAGGAGAATGGTGTCAATAATAAGATTTAAATTCTACTTGAAAGCCAATCTAACCGCAGTAAATATAGGTTGGAAGAAAATTCCAGGGTAAATGAAACGGGCTAGACGGGGGAAATGTATTGCTTATCAGTTAAAATCCTCCAGAGAGGCAGTGCCCAGCTCCTCCGGTGAGAGCCTGCGCTGTCCCGGGACTCTTGCAGCGCATCGGGGAGCTGGAACGCGAGCTGGAGGGGCTGCGGGGGGAAGTCCAGAAGTATTGTGCCGAGCAGGAGAGCATCCGAAACCAGCTAGCCGAGAAAGCCAAGGTAACTGTCCGGCTGCGGGGCACGTGGCGGAGGGCAGGGAGGGACGGGCATGACAGGTACGTCGGCCGCCTGGCACGGGTGGCAGAGGTGTGGGACTAGGGCCAGCAAGCCCCACGCACGCAGGCTGTACGGGTAAGGGGTCAAGATGTGCCGAGCTCTTCCACGGACCCCCAGGGAAGAAGGTAACTTGTGCAGCAGAGACTGCCCTATGCAAGCGGTGTTAGAAGGTCAAGGATAGAAAATGTCCCGAGGACAAAACCCAGGGCAAAAAGCAGCGTTAAGCGTCCGATGCGGCAAGCCCACCCCCCCGCAAAAGGATTGCTGCCTGTCTGCTGCTATTTCAAAGCTAAATTTGGACTCATCTGATGCGAATAGTGGATAGCTGGCGTAGAAGTGCTTATGGCATGAATTTCTGGTCTTGCTTTGATATGCAAATGCTCTTTGCAGGCTGAGGAGGAGCTGCAAGAAGCCTGTGCCAGGCAAGCTCTGCAGCTGCAGGAGATGGGGCGCAGGGAGCGCCTGCTGAGAGCTGACGCGGGGCGGGCCAAGGAGCAGGTAGGGAGGAGGCAGGGATGGGGAGCATCCTGAGTCTGGGCTGAAGGCAGCGAAAGTACGGCTTTTCCCGTGGGGAAGGACATTGTGCTTGAGTGCAGGAAAGGAAATGCAGAGTCCTGAGCACCAAAGCCTGGCACGGGGCTTAGCTTGTCGTCGGGTGCAGTGTAATAGGCTTACCCACAGGATTTGTGTAGGCATCGTAGAAGATGCTGCGTGTTTAATAGGATACAGAAATGCAGTACTATACGCTCTATAATTGTAGCTACGCTGTCTGGGACCCACGCAAACCCTCCTCTGTGCCTAGGTAAAGCTGCTCCAGGCAGAGACAGACCGTTGCAGAATAATACTGTGCTAGATCACCAGGATAAAGCCATGCTTCGCACAAGAAGGCTGTTCCCCACCCCGTTAAACTGCAACGCAGAGTTTTGCTAGCACGAATTTGTTAGGAACCCCAGTCAAGGAGAGAGAGAAAAAGCTATGAGTTGTTTTATCACGTATTTGGAAAATAACCCCAGTTTTTGTGCAGAGTGGAGCCAAAGGGCAACCTCAAGCTTTTAAGGGCAGGTGGAGACTTTTGGGTCTCCCATGTAGGTTAGCACAGGGACAGCCGTTTGTGGAAGCCCCGGGAGGAGCCAGCACCAGCTGCCATGCAGAAGTGTAAAGCGCTGACCTGGGTGGGAATGGTTGTCAGCTCCTGCAGAGAGGCTGGGGGTGGCATCCCCAGCTGTCCCCAGCCTGCCCCGACTGTTTCGCAGGAGAAAATAGGAGTCAGCCGTCAGAAATCCCTGCTGGAGCGTGGGAGGGAGCAACCGCCTGGCTCAGGCAGTCTGTCCTTTGCCATGCGGACCAGCCCTCAGTCATTGTAATCATCCCTCAGCAGAAGAAGGGCAGGAGATGTTCAGAAGTCACGTTGTCCTTGGTGGCGGGGAGCCGACAGCCTCCCCTGTGCATGGTAGAGGTGACCACACCATGCACCTTGTAGGGAATGTAATGGATGTGATTAACCGCAGTGCCTCGCTGCCGGCGGGGTCAAAGGAGGGGTGTCAGGGAACCCTTGCAAAGTTGCACGGTGAAAAAGGTGCGTGAGCTAAAACAATGTCCTGAAGGGAGGGCAAGAGTGTGCACAGGGCCTCGGTGTTGTTGATGGCAGGGAGGTGGTGGAGTCACCATCACTGGAGGTGTTCAAGGAACGTGTGGCCGTGGCACTGCGGGACATGGTTTAGTGGGCATGGTGGGGTTGGGGTGGTGGTTGGACTTGATGATCTTACAGGTCTTTTCCAACCTTAGTGATTCTGTGATTGATGTGTGCAGGGTTGGGTAGAGCAGACCAGCAGAGCTCATATCAATTATCAGTGATTTTTGTTTTCCTGTGTCAATCTCTGATGTAGCTGGAGTCCTTCAAAACCCAAGTGATGCAAGTCTGTTCTCCAGCAGCAGCGGGAGTTGCAGGGAAAGCCGTAACGGAGCAGCAGGTGAGTTTGGATACCAGCGCACGGAGATGCTCGGTGCCTCCAAAGCCCAAATTGGCTCGAATCGGCCGCTGCAGAACGGCCGCGCCGCCTGCTCCATGCACAGTACTGCTGGTAGCATCCAAGCTTCTCCAAGTCATAAGCTGTGCAGCAGCTGTCCCAGGTTAATGACACTGCTCCATGATGTGAAGGAGACACGATCCTTTTTGTCCCCCAAAGCTTGGATGGAGTCAGTGGGCTGCAACGGGGACAAGCCCAGGAGTCTGATGTGGCTGATATTTTGCACCAAGTTTTAATCATTGCCCACTGAGACAGTCTGTGTCTCAGTGGATATTTCCCTCAGCTGGAAAAGGGTGTTTATATAGTGCTTTATTCTCCTCTGCATGCTTTTGCCAGGTGATAGAGAAGGTCAGGCAGATCTCCGAAGAAAACCAACAAAGTCATGAGAGAGAGAAGCATCTGCAGGAGGAATTAAGCTCCAGGCTCTCCAAGGAAAAGGAGGTGTCCGAAAATGTCGAGGTGTTCAAGAAATCCCTGTGGGAGCTCCAGGTGAGTCCTTTAAACACTGATGACCAAGTGGCAGCCAGGAGATAAGTGGCACAGGGCATTTTTTTTGGCCTGAGGATAGGTCAGAGAAAAGCTACTCTTGTGCATCAGCACTAGCAAGCACGCAGCTCTCCAGATCAGCGAGAGGTGAGTGTGGTTGGAAAGAAATAGGAGGTGTCACAGAAGTGTGTCCTCCTCTGGGCCTGCCAGGAGCTTTCCCACCAAAGATATTGACCCATGAAGTGAATCACACAATCACTAAGGTTGGAAAAGACCTGTAAGACCATCAAGTCCAACCACCAACCCAACCCCACCATGCCCACTAAACCATGTCCCGCAGTGCCACGGCCACACGTTCCTTGAACACCTCCAGGGATGGTGACTCCACCACCTCCCTGGGCAGCCTCTTCCAGTGCTTCACCACTCTCACAGTAAAGACATTTTTCCTAATATCCAGCCTGAACCTCCCCTGGCGCAACTTGTGGCCATTTCCTCTTGTCCTGTCGCTTGTCACTTGGGAGAAGAGACCAACACCCACCTCCCCACAACCCCCTTTCAGGCAGTTGTAGAGAGCGATAAGGTCTCCCCTCAGCCTCCTCTTCTCCAGACTGAACACCCCCAGCTCCCTCAGCCGCTCCTCATCAGACTTGTGCTCCAGACCCCTCAACAGCTCCGTCACCCTTCTCTGGACACGCTCCAGCACCTCAATGTCCTTCTTGTCATGAGGGGCCCAAAACTGAACACAGTACTCGAGCTGCAAATAACGCAGTGTCATACCAAAGTGTTCATGTGGTTGTACCCAGGACTTTTTCAGAGACGATGTGTTATTTGCCAAGACCCAGAAGCTCACTCACCGTGGAGGCCAGCTTCTTCACTGGCTGTATTTTCTCCAGGTGTGCCTGAGGAGCTCCTGCAGCAGCGACAGCCTGCGAGGGGAGCTGGCGAGGCTGGAGGCGGTGTGCCTGGACCCCTCAGTCTCGGCCATCGGGGCGGCGGTGGTGGAAATGGCACGTGTCCCTTTGTCCTGGCTGGAGGACACGGAGCGGCTCCTGGCCAGCGCGGGGATGGACCTCCATGCCTCCAGCAAAGGTCTGTGTCCCGCTGGGTGTCGCTGGGAACAAACCTGCTCCAGGTGGGATGTCCTAGCTCGCCGGTTGTAGAGGAGAAAGCCCAGCACCAGCCACCCTTTGGGGATGCCAGGGCCCCGCGTTGGTGCAAATCTTGGGCAGTTTGGGCAACTAAGAAACCTTAGGGGAGAGAGCACGAGGAGGGGATGGGGTAACAGCAGGCAGCAAGGCTTGCACATCGCAGCACCAGCCTTCCCCAGACTTAACGCAGCAGGCAAGGAGCGAGAGGTCCTTCTCGTGGGACTCGTGTCTGGGAACGTTTCCAGGTGTGATGAAGTTATACGCTCTAATGAGAAGCAAGCAGTCCTCTGTTTCGCAGAGCAGATCCCTCCCTGCACCCCAGGTTTAGCAAGCCATGATGGCAGTCAAGGAGCTGGTGCCTTTGCTGGTTGTCTTTGTCCAGGGACACTCACGGAGTGAGGCTTTCCTCTGGGGTCGGTGTGCTCGGGCAGCGTGCACGCTCATTGCCTGCTTCTGCGACACCGGTCACCCCGCGTCGGCAGCGCCACGCGTAGGACTCAGGGGGGTTTGTCTGTGGGATGCAATGGCTGCGTGTGGTGGGCCTGATCTATCGATGTCATGGTTGTTCAGTCAAAGTGGGGTTTTTTTCCCATGGTGGCATATAGGAAATGTTTCTTGGTCACAGTTGTGGCCATGGTGCTGGCTGAGACCTGAACTCCTTGTCTTGAGGTCTTGTCTTTTGGACTTGATGATCTTACAGGTCTTTTCCAACCTTAGTGATTCTGAGGTTACGAATTATTTTGTCTTTCCTGAGCAACCCCTGTTGTGGAGCAGCAGAGTAATTGCTGCGTAGTTTGCTGAAAACGAGTTTAGGTGAAGGGTGCGTGGAAAGCAAAGCGTAGGTCTGTGTCAAAGCATCGTGTGTTGTGGAGTGTCACTGCAGAGGAGTAACGGCTCCGACAGCAGCATGGGAGGGGGAGCATCGCTCTCACGGCAGCACTGAGCATCGCACAGGGGTGCAGGACGTGCCGTGTGCTGGGTGGCAGTGGGGTGGAGCGGGGCGGCGTCGGCGAGGGTGCAGGAGGAGCTGCGAGGCTGCTGTGGTTAGCAGAGTGGTAATTATAGCACCAGGAGCATCGTGCAGCAACGAGCCATCCTTGGCTCTTGTAGAAGTGTCGGGCTTGGAGAAGACGGGGTGATGCAGGAAAACGGGTGACAGTGTGTGACAAGGAAAATGGAGTCTCCTGGTGGGAACAGGCAGCTGGGCTGTGTGCGCAGTCAAGCTCCCTTCCAGCGAGGTCTCGGCAATAGCAATGATCTCCCAGGGGTGGGAATGTGCCACGCCTCCAGCAAGTGCGGAGGGGAAACCGTCGGCTGGCCCCAGGAGCCTTTCCGAGGGGATTGCTGAGCCTGAATCCCGTAGCCAGAGGCTAGTGAGGGTCTCTAGGCTAGTGAGGGTCTGCGGGTGCAAGGCAGAACTGTTGCCCACGGGACTCTCCTTCCCCAATAGCCGACACCAGCACATCAGCTGCACCAACTCGGGAGGGAAACCCATGTCAAGTGTGTTTTCTGGGTATCCCAATGAGCGTGGAGGGTGACCGTGTGGGAAGCTAGTGGTGGTCCCTTCTTCTCCCTGCTGCCTATGGAGGAATGCGGACCCCCACCATCAGGCAAGGGCCAGGGCTGAAGGTCAGCGGTGGCCAAAGCGAGTTTCACAAGGAGGCAAGCGGCATCCCCAGGCTCCGAGGATGCTCCAGGTGGTATACGTGGGCTGTGTGAGCACCCTGTACAGCGAGACCCCGTTGGCTTTTGCAGGGCTGTTGGCTGCTCTCGAGAAATTGTTGGAAAACAGTCAGGACACTGCGCAGAGGAATCAGATGTTACAGGTATAGAAATGTGTATGTACGTAAACCAAGTTGATTGGGGATCTTTCTGTCGGTAAACACAATGGTAGTCCGAAGCGAGCCGGTGTGGGACCGGAATTGGGAATGCGTGGTGGCAGAGGTCCCTGGGTCTGCAGGAGAGGCAGGGGAATGGGGAAGACAGAGCCCACTGTCAGCGTCTCGGTGTCTGTATCCCTAATGTGGCAAGGATGGAGGGTATATCTCTTTTTTGAATTATGCAGGATGTTTATTTCTTGCCCTGCTGCTAACGCAGCTCCTTTAACTCCCCGGTATCTGCTCTCTCCCCATAGGCCCAATTAGAGAGGGTCCAGGAGTCGCAGGCAGCTTTGCTGCAGGAGCACGTGAAGGACCTGGAAGCGAAACACGAGCAAGACCTACAGATAAAAATCAAGCAAATTATACTGGAAAAGGACAAGGAGAACAAAGAGGTACGGTGGCACGGTTGTTTTTTAGGAAAATTCCTGTTATGCAGGAAAAATAGGTGTCTGTAATAGTGTTGCCTAGTGAGAAGAAGAAGTCTCTAGCCCTGAACTGTCCAGATGCAGTCCCAAGAGCCTGGTTATCGGATATCCTCCTATATTGATGTGGGTGATTTTAACTCCCCAAAATATCCACAGTGGAACTGGAAAGCGTCTGGGTAATGGCAGGATGCACTGCTGCCGGTCAGTCCCTGGGAGAAAGTGGAAAGCAAGGAGCAACATCCAGATACGTGAGCTTAATAAGGCATTGCATTGTCTGTAGTAAACGGAGTGCAAGCACAAGTAGGCTTCCTTGCAAGCCTTTTGCTCCCTCCCTTCCCCATGCTGAACTCCTTTTAGGTCTGTTTTGGCTGGAAAAGAATAACCCCTGTGGAGCAGGGCGGGTGGCTGCCTGGCGGGTTCTCGCTGGGTCACCCCCGGTCCCGGGGGAGCCCAGGTCATCGAGCCGATGGCGCTGGTGCAGGACATAGTGTTAGTAAAGGTCTGAATTGGTGTTCTGCTGTGTCTGTGTGTTGTGATGGGCTTATTGTGGTGGTCTTGTAAGACGGTTTCTAGAGTGCTTGTGTGTCTGTTGCTTCGGGAATGGTTGTTTCCCGGCATCAAGTTTTCTATGGAGGCTGGTAAGGAGCAGCTAAGCGGCTCCTCCTTGGTCTTCCTGCTCTACCTTTCCCCAGGCACTCTCATCCCCTCCCTCATCGAGTCGCCTCGTGTCGTACCAAGGTGTTCTCCCATAACATGCCCCTGCTCCAGAGCAGCGACCCTCATGGATGCTTTCCTCATTGGAGTCAAGGTCTTTTGCCAAATGGTACGATTGTTTAATTTACTGAAACTGTGGGCTGTCAATTCTCAGAATCTGGAGAGCGCTGTCGCCAAGGAGAAGGACAAGTGCAAGCAATCCGTGGAGGAAGAAAAGAAGAAGATCCGAGACCTGGAGAGCCAACTGAGAAGCATGACTGAGGTCAGTGGCATGCACGGGAGGTAAAGCAGAACTGCTCACACCTGTGGAATAAATAAATCTGAGAGTACTCTGTAGCATGGTGGCCCATTTGGTCAGGGGCTGTCGGTAGACTGTGGTGGGTTTTTCCCCCCAAACACACATAGATGCATATCTGCAGAGAGAAAGGTGGATTTTTGCAAGCTTGTTAACTTCTCAATTACTGCTAATTTCCTTATGTAGGTAATTGAAAGGAAGTCAAAGGAGCAGGAGGTTTCAGACCGCAAACTGGAAGAAGCCATGCACAAGCTGGAGGAAGCCGCGACGCAAGAGGTAGCTCCAACAGCCCTTGTGTGCAGGCAGGGGATGGGGCGTAGATGCGGTTTCGGTGAAGAAGGCTTCCCCGGTCCCTGCTGATGAGGGGGCAGAGACTTACAGCCTCCCCCCTCCCTGAAAACCTTCCCTTCCCTCTGTGCTTCTGACTGCCAGCCCAGAGAGATGATGCCAATCATGATCCCAAAGGAAAACACACGCAACGCTCCCAACTGAGATCACACGTCTTGTTTCCTATAGATGACGTTACAGCAGCAGGTACTCATGCGAGAGGAGCAGCTCAAGACCATTCGGGAGGACAACGAATTACGGAGGTGGAAACTGCAGGAAGAAATAGTGGAATATAAAGAGCAAAGCAAGCAGCATTCCCTGACAATTGTGGCTTTAGAGGACAGGTTGCTGGAGGCCAAGCAGCAGCAGAAGACGCTGGAGGAGGAAAATGCAGCGCTCATGGGAAAAATAGAAGGTAGCTAAGGCTTGTGTGGGATGAGTCTGTACTGGGAACCTTCTCAGCTAACGTGAAATTTATATAGAGATGGAGTGGTGCATTTGCTGCTATGGAAAGCACTGTGTAAGCTGTTGGTTTGAGATTTGCCTGCATGCAGGACGGGCTGCGTGAGTCCCTGAAGAAGCCATTTCACAGGGAGTTGCAGTATATTGTTCAGTGGCTTTGGGGACTGTTGGTAGCGCACCACGGTCATAGAGTTTTCCCACCGGAGAAGGGCTCTTTGTCCTCTAAAGTGACAAGACTGGAGCACTTTGGGCTGCACCTGGGCATAAGTGATCCCAAGCAAGGAAGGATGTAAGGAACTGTTGAAACACTGTTGGAACTGGACCCTAAGAGACATGGGTTTGCAAAACAGATGGTCCTCAGTCTTCAACGCTGTCCTGAAGGAAAGGATGTACGTAGCAGAAGCAAGCGGTCCAAATGTGTATGCCTCACAAAGAAGCAATTGGCCTTTGTTATTGTGTCCTGTAGGGTTTCGGGGTGATGCCCGCAAGTCAACGTTGGGACCTCAGCTGGAGGTTTCTCCTGCCGCAGAGTCGCACAGTTGTCTGAGGTGAGCAGCACTTGCCGATGGTGGTCTTGTTCAGAGGGGCTTGGAGAAGAGCAGTTATCGCTAGGAGAGCTTAAGGAAGACCGAGGGGCTGACCGCAACTTGTCCTGAGATCTTTTTTGTCTGTGATGGTGAAAAGAGCCCTTTTGCTAGGCTGAGATGGTCTTAAGTGCAGCAAAGTGATGCCGAACAGCGTGTGAGTGAGCTGCAGTCCCCTCCGGATGGCTCCGCGTAAAAGAGCTGGCAAGTCCCAGTGCCACAGGCACGAACCCAGGGGACTGAAAGGCAGTTAAGAAAGTAATGTGTATGTATTAATCATGAGATGCAGCTCAGGCAGGCGTGCGCAGGCTCCGTGAAATGAGTCCTTCGAATGCACGGTGAGATTTGCAGTTATCTTTCTCAGGAAATTCCGGGAGGAGCTGACAGCGGTGCAGAACGTGCTTCTGTCCAAGGAGGCTGTCATCGCCAGTCTAACCAAAGAGCTTGCGGAAACCAGAGCCAGGATGTCGGACATGAGAGGTGGGTGAGGCGTACTGCGTGGTTTCCATCTTCCCGTCCCTCTTCTGAGCAGTAACAAGGGGAGGTACTAGTGGGCACATGCAGATAATGGGAAATAGATGTCGCCATCCTAAAGCAAAGGAGTTGCCCTGCTGAGGGCAAAGCAGGCGGTCCGTTCCCTTTGGGTGGGTGAATTCCTCCCTGTCCTTGGCTAAGCGATAGCAGTGATGGTGAGCGAGGGGTAACCAGGTGGAGATCGGGTGGACAAAGCTGAGGCCATCTTTCTCAAAATCCCACTGGTGGGCTCCTTTGAGCCAGTAGACTGGGAGAGCCTTGCCTGGGATTCCTCAGTGGGCATGGTTGTGCTTTGGAGAGGCTTTATGGGAGTACCCTGCGGGCAGAAATGAGCCTGAGCCTGAAAACTAAGGGATGCGCATGGCTTGCTCTCGCTGCCTGTAATGGTGCAATGTGAACGTGGGGATGGAGCCTACGAGGAAGGTAAGAAGGTAAGTCTGCAAGTCAGGAAATGCTGGCAACCCTGTGATTCTCCAGTCTGAAGGAAAATTGCCGTAGCAAGCAATTACTCTGGCGTAAGCCCACACAGAGAGACTGGCCTTGCGCTGTGATTTAGTAAAGCGAGGTCCGTTGGCACTGCCCAGGATCTGAGGGCTGCTATGGAGGGCAGGGCAAGGGTCTGCGGGGACAAGCTCCGTTATTGCTGACAGCCCCCGCGGAGGTGCGCTGGGAAAAGGGGACGCATCTGTGAAGTTCGTTTCACCGAGAACTGCGGGTGCCCCAGGACTGGGTGATGAGACAGCCAGAAACCCATGAAGCTGTTGTGTGCCTAGGGGAGCTGAGCGAGAAGCAGAAGGTGGAACTGGAGCGGAACCTGAGCAGGGTGAAATCCCAAGAGCAGGAACTGAACCTGCTCAGAGAGAAGCTATCCCAGGTGTCCAGCCTGGCGGAGAAGAAGGATCGAGCCCTGAAAGCAGCAGCTGAAGAGTTAAGGTACACACCGCCATGACCCGATGCTTTGCAAAAGCTGCTCTGTAGATTCCCAGCAGCTGATGGCATTTAGGTATCTCCCCGGGAGCAAAAGGCATGTATGAGAGCATCAGAATAGAGCTCAGCAATGTTGTCTCTATGGAAGTGCCACGTGAACTGAAACGGGGGTTTAGTGGAGCCCATGCCAGTGGACGTGTAACTAAGTCACTTGTAGCTAAGTGAATACTCCCACCCACGCCGTGGTAGTCATCGGCGGGTGCCCAGGGTGCTGCTCTCCGCAAGCTGTTTGGGTGACCTTCATCCGTCACGGTGTCCCACGACGGTCTCATCTCTTGGCACAGGCAAGCTCAAGCCCGCTGCCAAGCGCTGAAGGATGCCTCCCGAGAAACAGTGGAAAAACCGGAGGATGCTCCTGGGACACCAGTGCAGGCGGGTGAAGCCTCCGAGAGGGTAAGCCCGCACGGAGGTTGACGAGGTCTGGGTTTGCTGAGAGTATCGATCACGCACATGGTGTTTCTCAGCCTCGCGGTGAGACCTGGCAATGCCCAGCCAAGCCTCGTGTCTGCTCAGAGCTGGCTGAAGGCAGGAGTGCAGGATCGCTGGCCGCCCTTTCCCTAGCCGAGGGCTGCCTGTGCTGCCTGCGAGCCGGGGTAGCCGTGCTGGCAGCAGGCATTGCTGCTGGCTAATGAGCTGATGTTTGTACAGCACTTTGGAACCGTGAAGTGTTGTGTGTGCAATAATTGCCGATTAGAGGGGATAGCAGCTTACGGAAAGATGTGCAAGCGTTCCCTCCATCTCCCAACCTTGCTCAGCCGTAGATGCTGGCTGTATTGGCGATACAGGAGTTATAAGGTTGAATGTGCGCAGGAGTAGGGGTAGCTTGTTGCACAGGACAGGATGAAATGTTCCTTGTCCTCCTGTGCTGAACTCCTATTTGATTTCCCCGGTGCGAGAAATGGGAAGAACTCCAAGGTGGTTGCAGCAGCAGATGGAGGGACTGTAGAAATCGTACATCCTGTACCACAACAGTGGCAGACAGCGTGCCAGCGAGGAAGGCTGGATGTGCGGGGGCCAAGCGGTGACTCACAGCCAGATGACAAGCGGGAGGTATCGCCCGTCCTGTTCCGCACATCGCGACGGGGAGGGGAAGCGCAGAGCGCTGGAGGTGCAGCCCAGCCAAAGCCGTGGTTCGGGAGCAAACCGTGTCTCGCTGAGCAGTGCTGTGGGGCGACGGTGGCCAGACCTGAACGGGCAGTTTGCAGCCAACATTACCTGTGTGCAGGGTGGGATGATGGGCCTGCCCTGTCCCAGATTTTTGGATGTTCATCACGATGCAGCAAGCTGGACGGGGCTGAAATAGGGGAATGCGTGCGTCTGCGTGCACGGGTGTAGTTTAAAAGAGAATAATGCATGAGATAGTGTATAAATGCAGGCCACAAAGTGTATCAGTATTTGTGCGTAGCTAACAGTAAATGCTCCGTGGTAGCACAAAGTGCAAGAGAAAAATGCTGACATGGCCATTCAGAGCCGCGCACCGCGCCTCTCCCAGCTTTCTGGAGCATTTGCAGGGCTTATGTCCTCACCGGAGTGTGGCTGGTGCAGCGGAGCATGGAATTGGTCTCTGACGCTGCTCTTCTACCCCACAAATCCACAGAGAGGGTGTAGGGAGAGACGCTCCATGGGCTTTGCTCTTGGCACGTGCCGAGTGACGGGTGTCTTTCAGCAAGGCTGTGCTTAAGCCAGGTTTAAGCTGAGCTCGTGTTGAGCCAGATGCAGTCTGGGCAAGAACCGGCTGGGCTGTTCCTTCTAGGAGCCGGCGTTGGACTTGGCCGACCTCGGCGCGAAATGCCGAGGCCTCAGGCACGAGGAAACGATCCAGCGCCAAAAAGAAGGCTTGGCCGAGCTCCGGGAGAGAATAAAGGTGCTGGAGAAGACGCATCCCTCAGGTAAGCGTGGCTGTCACCAGAAAGGGAAGATGCGTCCATTCGCCTTTGCTAGACCCCGGGGTGGTCTGCGCCGGTGGAGCACGTAACGCTAGAGAAGGCACGATGGGCTGTGCCAGGGGCTCAGGCTCTTCACTTGCGATGGGCTCGGGTTTTTCCCTTGCAAAGTCAGCTCTGGCGTGCGCGTGTGTTAATGCGTGCAGGTGATAGGAAAACAGCCCTGAAGAACCCGCGGCGCAGCTACAGGCTTTAAAAAGGCACTTGGTGTCGTTCGCAGGCATCAAGTGTTGGTAAGTGTATACGTGTGAGGAGGTGGCGTTTGCAGGAGTCAGCAAAGAGAGGCAGCTGGCGAAGGGTTTTGCAGCGGTAGCTGCCGTGCAGTCAGAGCCAGAAGCGAGCGGGCGCCCGGCTCTGTGCACAATCACTCCCGCGCTCGGGTGCTGCTCTGCTCAAGGCAAGAGAGAGCAGCTGTCGCCTGAAGGAACCGAGCCTTGGGTGTTGTGATCTTGCAAAGCCTTGCAAGTACTGTATGTTGTGAGAATCTTCTGCTTGCCCTAACTCGTTCTTTTTCCATCCCTTTCCATCACGTATATCCCTGTATCGAGAGCAGTAGGGAAAAGCAGTTCCATCTCCGTTAGTAGCTACGAGTAGCGGTTTGTGGTGCAGTTTCTGAATTGCCATCTGACAAATAGGTTTGCATCCTATTTACGTAGAGAAAGCAATGCCCAAACACTCGGATAGTGATGTCTGCAGGGAAGGCTGGTGCAGGCTTTACTCCACAGCCTGTGCCTCTCTCCGTGCACAGTCTCCGTAAGGGGAAGCCTGGCAAGCTTCAAAGTGGCTGTGGTATGAAGCCACAGCGTGTCGTACGGAGAGTGGAACAACTTGTTGAGTGTTTGTTTGCCTCCAGCTGTCGTGAAGAAGGGTTCAGAGATGCTGGTCGTCCTGACGAAAGACCTACCAGAGAAAACAGTCCAGAAAACAGGTCTCGAGAAGGAACCTGCACCCGTGTCGGGAGCAAAACTGAAGGCCAGCAAGGTAAGAAGGCTGTTTGTGGTTCGTGGTGCTTGTGGCTTCACTGAAGAAGTATTCCCTGGAATAGGGAGAATTAGGCTTTCAGATATACTAAATAAGAAGCCAGGGGAGAGAGAGGGAGGTGTAAAATCTGGCAGCGTGCAAGATGCAGCCTAATGGAAGGCATTGCTTGCAGAGGGGATCACCCTCTGTCCCTTTTGCCCAGCACCCTTGGCGCAGCGCTGCTCAGGGATGCTGCAGGCTGACCGGGGTGGGAGGCTTCGGACCGCGGCGTTGCCAGGGCGGTTTTCCCGTGCAGCAGAAGGAAGGCTCACGGCAGCTCAATCCAAAGCCAGGAGATCTGTGGGCTCTGTTGGTCTTCCCCTGTCTGTGCAGGTTCCTGGCTGTGTTCCTACCGGGGGCTCATACCGGGCCACTGATGGGGCAGCGAGCTCGCAGACAGTTGATGCGACAGACCTCGGCGAGAAGATGGTACGTCAGCGGTAGACGTGTTAAGATGGTACCCCGCACTTGTAGAGGGTAGATTGTTTTCAAATGCATTTCAGAAGTAAGCGATTGGCATCAGGGCTCCGCAAGAATGTGGTCGAGGATGAACTGCCTATTGCAGGACACAGGGCATGCCGGGCGTCTGCTGGGACGTCTCAGGACCCCAGACCACGCATCCTTCTCCCCTTCCCACCTACGGTCTTTGGGGGTGTTCCCTTGGGCAGTCAGGGCTGATCCTCAACCAGAGGGAGGGTTGGTGAGGGCAGAGACCTCCACCAACTTTAACGCCTGCTAAATGATGCAAGAGAGGCTGCAGGGTGATGGAGGAGGCTGCTAGAGGAGGTGTCCATTGGTAGCGTGGTGGGTGGGTTGTGAAAGTGGGTCTCTTCCCTCCGAAAAGGGCAGAAAAATGTCCAGCAGGGAAAATGGGTCATCTTGAAAAAGGAAAAATCCAACCCCAAAGAGTCGTATGGCTGGGAATCGAACGCCGGGTGTGAAAGGGGCTGGTGCGGAGCTGGGATGTGCTCCGGTGCGGTGTGCCACCTCTCCAAGCACTCAGCCCAAAGGCACGGATGAACCCCAGCCGGATGTATTTCTAGGAGCGCTCAGAAAAGCTCGCCCAGGGAAAGCACGGGTGGAAATTAAACAAAGGGGAAGGCACGCAGCAGCTTACTCACGACATTTTCATCTCTCTCAGAGCAGAATGAAAGCAGATGGCTGAGCGGTGCGATGTTATGTGGCAGAGGAATTGGCAGGCCTAGTAAATAATGCATTCCCTATTCTTCCTACAGTACCTTGACGTAATTGGTGCTCTGGGAAGCCTGATGGAGGTGAAGGAGCTGTCAGGAATGCCGTCTCTGAAGCACCTTCCTCAGGAGGAGAGGGAAAAAGCGGGACTGCAGAGACGGAAGGACCTGGAGCTTCTGTATAATAAGATCAGGAACCTCAAGAGCCGTCTGGAAAGAAAAGAAGAAATGCTGAAAGATTACAAGGCCAGCGTAGAGCAGCTCAGGTACCGAAAGGCAAGGTGGCTGTCACTGGCCACGGGTCCGAGTGACACCGTGTCCTGGGATGCAAAGTGATGGGGAACTTGGGGAACGGAGTGGTGCAGCCCCTTGCCAGGTTGTGCATCCGCCTGGGACCAGTTGTGTTGTGGCCACAGTATAAAAACTAAGTGTTAGGAGAAACAGCAAAATGTCCTCTTGGTTCTCTGCAATGGTGCCTTGCAGGGCCCTGTGCAGTTAAGCAGTGTCGGAGTCGGGGAAACCTTGGCAGACTCCCCAGTCCGGGGTGGCCGGACCCTGTGGCAGCATCGGCTGGGGTGGAGGGACAGCGTCAGCAGGACCAAGGCAGGCGTTGGGAGCCGATGGGAAGGGCTGTGCAGACCGAAGGTGATGCTGCCGCACAAGGTTATGTGTTAGGGAGCAGGGATCAACCCATGGGTGCGCTTGTGCAAGCCCCGCTGCTGCTCGCTGCAGAAATGCAGAAGTCTGGTTGCCTGCAACACCGGAAAAAGCGGTGTAGAAAGATATTTCTGGGCTGGTGTAAATATGCTGCCGTTTTCAAAGTAGGCAAGAGGTTTGATAGCGATCTCCAAGCCAGCAGTGCTGACACAGCCACCCAGAGTCCCTCTCCGGGCTCGTACGTTGAACAGAAGGGATCGCAGCCGTCGGGGTGGGGTGGCTGGGGGTGGGTGTGAGGTGGGGGAAGCCTCGAAGAGGTGGCACCTCTGCCTCAGCAAAGGCAGGCGGAGAGGGGTTTTTCCATGTCGTAAAGAATCGGAGCAGGGAAAACGCTTGCTAAAACACCCGCAGGTCCTCGCAAGGTGTTAGCCGCTCTGATGTCCTTTAGTGTCACCCCATGGCGTGGGGGGGGCCCTAGGAGGGACGCAAGTGCGATATGGTGCTGCTCGAAAGCGGTCTCTCCCAGGACCCAGCTGGGGGTCCAGGGGTCCATGCGGGTGACAGACCCCCCCCGTCCCGGTTTGCACAGGCTGAGCCAAGCGTCCCTGCGAAGGTGCCAGGAGGAGATGTCCAAACTAGAAGATGAAGCCTACAGGGAGGCAGAAGAGAAGGCTCTGCTGAAAGAGGCTTTGGAGCGGACGCAGCTCCAACTGAGCCAGGGGAAGAGGCTGCTGCGAGCAGCCAAACTGCACAAGGTGAGAAGGCGGGAGCAGGCGAGCCAGGCTCACGAGGAGACCTGGAGCTCCAGGAGCTAAACGTCCCCATGCCCGAGTGTTCAAGGGCAGGTCACGGTGGTCAGCAGTGCAGCGAGGTGCTTCAAGCTGTGTCTGCCCCGATGACATAGGAAGGCACGAGGGATGTGCGGCACAGCCTGAAGGCTCAGCTCTTGCTAAGATGCCCGAGGCAAATCCTGCAAGTAGAAGGAAGGTGACTCCTGGTGTTATCCAGAGCCTTGCAGAAGACAAGGCAAAGGAGCCTCCAGGCTGTGCCCGTTCTCCAGAAGGCAGAGTTGGGAAGGCAGGATGCCCTCCAGTCCCTTGGTTGCACGCAATGGAGGCGAGGCGAGAAAGGGCGAGCAAGTGAGCTGGCTGCTGCCGCAGGAAAGCTGTCCCCTCGCAGGTGCAGCCGTGTGATTTTGCGCTCTCTGAGGTGACGGCTCAGGAGGCCTTTGGCAAAGGAAGAGCAGGGGTTGTGGTGGGAGACCCCCAGGGCATCAGCAGCCTGAAAGTTGCAAGAGCGTTGTTGGCTCTGGGGATGCATCTCTGGCGTAGGGCACCTCCGCGGAGTGCTTGCTGCAGCCAGAAATGCGAAGGAGCCCAGCGTGGAGCCTCGGCAGAAGCTGAGAGCACCGCGTAACGCACTTACCTAGCTTTTGGGATCAGCTAGGAGCATGTGGTGGGTCTGGCTCAGTTTTCCGGCTGTGGGGTACGGCGGGTGGCTCTGCTCTTCTGCAGCAGCGGCGGGGCAGATGCCAGGCGAAGAGTTGGGAGCTCCATGCGATACCCAGCTCCTGCACTTTATGCAGCAGCCAGCTCCGTCTGTCAGGGACTCGGGATTTTGCGGTCTGTCTGACCGTCCCAAGAGCCTGGGCGTCCCGGGGCCCTGCTGCTCAGCCGGGCTCGGCTGCACGGCAGCATCCCCACTGCTGAAGCTGGAGGGTGATGCGTGCGTAGGCAGCTGTATCGATGGGTTTGGGCCACGTAGGGTGAGGGAGAAGGGAGGGTCACGCATGGCCCGCAGCCTGTGTGAAGGCCATGCTGAGCTCTCACGGGCCAACGTGGTGTTCGATGTCTCTCTGTTCTGCAGCCTGGAGCCAAGAAGCCTTTCTGCTCGGGAAAGGTGAAGGCCAAAGAGCGCACGGCAGAAGCCGTCAAGATGGGAAGCACACAGGAGAGGCACCACGTGGGGCTTTGCTAGGCGAAGGTCCGCGGTAGGAGCGGGTCGCCGCGCTGTGGACTCTAATGTTGGACGTGGTACGAGGTGTGAGTGCGTTTTGAGGAGCCCCTGTAGATCCTGGACATGCTGGTGTGACTGTATGGTGTGTAGGACCTTATTTTCCACAGTACGTGTCCCATACTACATGGTGGGGTTTATGGCAGTAGAAAAGGTTGTGTGGATACAGCCCAGTCTATACGTCTGTGTATATAAATATATACGTGTGTGAATACAGCCCTGTGTATACAGTATATGTGTGAAGTCAGTTGTGTGGGGTCTGTCCTGTCGCTGCTGAAGTGGCCTCGAGCACGTGAAGCCTGCCTGCCTTGGATCATCCCGTGGGACTCCCGTGTCCTCCACTCCCTGTGGTGTCATGGGGAAGTTGGAGCATAAGCCACGATGCAGTATGGAAACACAGCGCCCCAGGAACGCCAGAGCGCAGCGCTGACCGGCACCATGGCGAGCCACCACGTAGTATCGGGAAGGGAAGAAGAGGAGCCGCATCGGCCGTGCTGATGTGTTACAGCAGCAGCGTGAGAATGAGCCTGCGGAGACGAGAGCAAGATCCCGGTCGGCTGGAATGGGGCAACGACACGGTCTCGCTCGCCCTCCTGCTGTTGCCATCAAATGCAGTTGTGCTGCCACTATTGCTGTTAGCAAGGGTGAGAGCAGAGTTTCTGGGGAGCAGCAGTATTTTGAGGGGGGGTGTCTTTACGGGGGACGGTTTCAGCGCATGTCGCCCCTGCAGCCGCACTGCCTTGGCATCACTCGGAGCAGCCTGGGCTGAGTCCTCTGCAGATCTTTTCAGCCAGGGATAATTTGGATGTGAGCAAAACCCCGCTGGGTTTTTTTGTTTTTTTGGTTTGGTTTGGTTTTTGGGGAGTTTTATAATAGGATAAAAAGGTCTGAAAGCAGCACAGAGGGGCTGCAGCTTGCTGACGCAGGAACCGCATTGTCCGCAGGCGTGCTGTTGGGCAGAGCCTCCCCGGGGCTGCTGGGCACCCAGGGGCGCGCCATGGCCGATGCCTAATTTCTGGCGCGGACCGCGCGGCTGTGCCGCAGGGCTCCGGTTAGCGGCGTGGCCTGTTTTTTCCCCGCAAGATGTACCGTGGGCTTCCATCTGCGTGATGGCCTGGGCTGATTTTGGGGCAAGGCATGACCTTGTATGCCTGCGTAAGTCAACCATTGCGCTGTGAGCCTGTCCGTCCGCGCCGCGGGCATCTTCTGCGGGTTTATCCGGCGCTTTGGGGCTGGGGTAGGTGATGTTCATCACCTCCATCCCACCCTTGCCAACCCCCCCGGTTGGTAATGGCTGGAGCTGGAAGGGGTGCAGGTGTCTGTAGAGGCACCTGGGGCTGCAGAAGCCCCTTCCCTTCCCTCGATCCTAAGGAATCCCACCTCCATCCCGGGGACATCCCCCCGGTGGACGGGAGCACCGCGGAGAGCTGTCCCAGCCGGCGGGGGAGGCCGGGGGGACGGTGAGGGGCTGATGGGGGGCGGTGGGGTTGGGGCGGTGCCCGCCGGAGCCCCCCCCGGTGCCCACCGGAGCCCCCCCGGTGCCCGGCAGCCCCCGCCGCGGGGGGAGCAGCGATGGGCCGGCGGCGCGGCTCGGGCCGGGGCCGGGGCAGCCCAACCGGGGGGCTCCAGCCCGGCCCCCGGGGCCGCCCCCGTCGGCGGGGCGGAGCGGGGCGGAGCGGCCATCCGGGCACCATGGCGGCGGCGGCGGAGGAGCTGGCGGGGCGGCGGGGCCGGGGGCCGGAGCCGGGGCCGGGACCGGGCAGCCCGGCGGGGCGGGCGGGGGGCGGTGAGGGTTCGCCCGGGGGCGGCCGCCGCGTTTTCAGCCCCGCCGGGGAGTTCCGCGAGTTCTCCCGGCGGCAGCTCCGCGACATGGAGCGGCTCTTCCGACAGTGAGTGCCGGCGGGGGTCGGGGGGGGGGGACGGGGGACGGGGACCCCCCCGGGTGGCATCACCGGGGCCCGCCCGGCCGGGGCACCCCGGCATCCTGCTGGTGGGGGGGCCGCTCCCGGCTCCTGGCAGGTGAGGTGTCCCTGGGCACCCCGCCCCGTGCTTGCGGGAGGGCCCCCCGGCTCCTTGCGGGAGGGCCCCCCCATTCCTTGCGGGAGGGGACCCCCCCATTCCTTGCGGGAGGGACCCCCTGACTCCTTGCGGGAGGGCACCCCCTCTGACTCCTTGCAGGAGGGACCCCCCTATTCCTTGCGGGAGGGGACCCCCCTATTCCTTGTGGGAGGGACCCCCCTGACTCCTTGCGGGAGGAACCCCCTATTCCTTGCAGAAGGGACCCCCCATTCCTTTCAGGAGAGGACCCCCCTATTCCTTGCGGGAGGGGACCCCCTGACTCCTTGCAGGAGGCTCCCCCCCATCCCAGCTCTTTGCAGGAGGGATGGCTGGGACCCCCCCCCTACTCCTTGCAGGAGGGATCCCAGGGACTTCTCCCCTCTCCAGCACCTTGCGGGAGGGCTGCCAGGGACCCCTTCCCCCAGCTCATTGCAGGAGAGACCCCTGCGCACCCCAAATCCTTGCAGAAGGGACCCCCTGTCCCCCATCTCCTGGGAGGAGGGACCCCGGCACCCTGAGCTGAGGCTGGGGAAGGGGGGCTGGAGGATACCACAAGGTACCCCTGCGTACCCTCTGCTGCAGTGCCGAGGGGCCCCCACTTCTCCGCCAGCGGTGCAGCTCCCAGGGCTGCAGCGTGTCCCCAGCATCCCTGACCGCGCTGCGTGCCACCACACATGGTGGAGCGTGACTCCACCAGCTCGGCCCCCGGCCCCGCGGGGGAAGGCTGGCAGCGAGCCTCGAGCCCTGGAAATTTCCAGGGGGAGACAGAAATCGGGGTGGCTCCGAGCACGGTCACGCCAGGATGTGCGTGAGTAGTCGGGGGTGAGTGGGACAGCCAGGAGCATCCCCGCAGAGCCCGCAGCACGTTGGGAGCTTTGTGCAGGCAGCGTGGAGGCAGCACGGCTCCGGAGAGCGTGGAGACAGCGGAGGCGAAGGCATGGCTGGGGCGTGCTGCTGCCCCTTGTCCTGGCCGGCACCAGGGCAGGGATGAGTCCGTGTAAGCGTGCTGGGTGGTCTTGCTTGAGTATGGCCGAGCGCTGGAGAAAGCGAAGGGGATGGAGGCAGTGAGTCCCGAAGCACAAGGCTGGGAGGCTCTTCGGGGTGCAGGCGTGCCCTCGCAGCATCCCTGGCAGTGCGAGGACCCCCCCCGTTCCCCGCTTCTTCCCGGAGGGCTGTGTCCCCATCACATGTGGACAAGGCAGCGAGACGTGCAGGTTGCTGCTAGCAGTCTCTTGTGCTGCAGCAGAAGGGAGCCCACGGTGCGGGGGGACCATGCTTGGGGTCCCCCGGGGAAGAACCGCAGCCGGAGTGACCGCTCCTGGCACCGGCGGAGACGGGTGGCCGAGGACGTGGGTGCTGTGGCCACGGCGCAGATGGCGGCGTGGGGGGGAAGCGGCGCGTGGCGGGAGTCTGGCCAGTGCTGCGCAGACGAGGGAGCCGGGCGCGTGAAGCAGACGCATTTGCTCTGACACCTGCAGCGTCTCGCTGCAGCGAAAGGAGCAGCGCCGGGGCTGCGCGCCCTCCAGCAAGGCGGCGGGGCGGCTCCTGGGGGCTTGGGAGCTGGGGGGGTCTCCCAAGGCAAGGATGCTGTCAAGCCAAGCGCTGCCACGCTGCCCTTGCCACCGCTGCCGTCCTCGTGACGCAATGATCCGGGCTGTACAGGGTAAAGCAACGCGTGGAAGGGTTTTTACTCTCTACAGGGCAGATGTTGCCCTTTGGGAGCTTCCGCGGGAAAAGCAGAGGGGTGTCTGCGTCCCTGAAAATCAGAGGAGGGGAGCGAGGAAGCACCCTGTGGTTGGGGGATGGCTTGCACGGGACGAGGCGGCAGGGCCGCGCTGGCAAACGTGCCACTTGCAGAGAAAGTCTTGGTGCGATGCTCTGAGAGGGGACTCGGAGGCAGAAAGCGCACGGGCGCTGCTCCCCCAGCCTGGCTCCCGGGGTGGCGGCGGTGGCGGCAGGCAGAGGTGAGCGGGGCTGGGGGGGGGGCAGCCTTGGTTCAGGGCCCCCAGCAGCGTGGGAGAGCAGGAAGGAGCCGCTTGCGGCATGGACCACAGCAGAGAAGGTACAAATGAGTCACGGCCCTGCGGCGCGGGGAGCGTGGCGCTCTGCGTGGCTGCTGCAGCGCCTGCAGGCACAGAAAAGACAAGTGAGAATAAAAAAAAAAAGGTTGCAGCTGGGTAGCTGCTCGCCTACTTCTGCATTGCCTACTTCTGCATCGCCCTGGGACGTGCCGCAGGGCCTTCCTCTTGCGCCCGCAGTCGTGCCCAGGAAGGGCGGTGGGGCGAGGTGACAGCAGCGAGCCTCGCAGGGGCACGGCGGGGAGAGCAGCTGCCCGTGCCGTGGAGCCGTACGAAGCGTGCAGCCGTACGAAGCGTGGATCCGTGCTGGCTCCCCAGCGAGAGCCTGCTATGCCGTGCCGAAAGGCTCCGGGGCAGCGTGTCGCCGGCACAGCCCACGGTGCAGCAGCCGGCAAACAGGGCGAGCGGCCGGCTCCGTGCAGGCGGGGCAGGTGGCGGGAGGCCGGAGGGGACGGTGGCGTGGTCGCAGGCGGGGGTCCGAGGAGGGGTGTCCCTGCTGGGGTCCGTAAGCAGGCTCGGTAAACAGAGACGCGCCCGGCTCTCTCGGCCAAGCCAGGCACGTAGCCAGGGCTGGAGCATGGAGGCCGAGGGGCTCTGGGCAGGCGGGAGCGGTCCCCTGGAGGTGTCATAGGGGGAAGGAGGTGGCCGCACCGGGTGGGCTCACGGTCCCCGCAGTCAAATGGGCAGGGGCTGCCCGGTGCCAAAGCCCTGGGAGCCGGGCAGGCTGCTGACTCCACCAAGAGGAAGGTGGGTCGTGACCGAGGGGCAATGGGGGGGAGCGGTGCCTGGGAGGCTTAACACGGTGGCCCGTTATCCCTTGGAGCAGTCCAGGGGAGCGCGTGCTCGGGCTCCTGGCCCAGGGAGCCAGCGGCAGGTTTGGCAGCATCCCAGGGGTTTCTCCTGCCAAGTGCCGCAGGGAAGCAGAAACGATCCCGGATGATGCTCCAGGGGGCTGTTAGTGGTCCACCGGCAGCTTCCCATGGCCTGGCAAGCCATCCAAGACCATTGGTGCCTGGATTCTGGCTGTTCCCTCCTCGGTCCCCTGCCGCCTCGCTCCCTGGCCAGCGCGGGCACCGGCTGTGGGGTACACACAGAGGTGCGGGGGGGCTGCATGCGCGTTGTGCCCCGTGGTGATTTGACTGGACCGTGCCTCCATCCTGCAGGTACGACGCGGGGAAAGACGGCTTCATTGACCTGATGGAGCTGAAGCTGATGATGGAGAAGCTGGGGGCCCCACAGACACACCTGGGCCTGAAGAACATGATCAAGGAAGTGGACGAAGACCTGGACAGCAAGCTCAGCTTTCGGGAGGTGAGGGGCTGGGGGGGGCTCCACGCTGGCAAGGAGGTGTCCCCGACTGCTGCTCAGCTCAGCGCTGGGCCGGGGTGGTGGTACGAAGGTGGGGAGGGAGTTGCGGTGGCTTTGAGGTCTCGGGGGAGCTGATGCCACCGTCTCCCCTCGCAGTTCCTGCTGATTTTCCGCAAGGCGGCGGCGGGCGAGCTGCAGGAGGACAGCGGGCTGCACGCTCTGGCCCGCCTCTCCGAGATCGACGTCTCCACGGAGGGGGTGAAAGGTGCCAAGAGCTTCTTCGAGGCCAAGGTGAGGCGAGTGCCGGGGCACGAGAGGTCCCGATGCGCAGCAGTGATGCGCGAGGGTGATGTGGTGCCGGCTCGCTGGGGGACGATGGGTGGGCAGGAGGTGGAGATGTTGGGGTGGGCAGCAGAGCTTGGCGGGGGTCTCGGGGGACCCAGCCAGACGTGCTACCGTCTGCAGGTGCAAGCCATCCATGATGCTAGCCGCTTCGAGGAGGAGATCAAGGCGGAGCAGGAGGAGAAGAAGAAGCAGGCGGAGGAGCTGAAGCAGAGGAAGGCGGCGTTCAAGGAGCTGCAGTCCACCTTCAAGCAGTGACGGGGCGCGGGGCTGGGCAGGACTGGTCTGCGGCGCCCGGGCCGGGAATGCCGCGTGTGCCAACCGTGCCGGGAGCACTCCCCAAGCCGTGTGCCGCCTGTGACTGCCCGAAGGCTGGGCTGCTGGCAGGCTCCTGGCCCGGGCTCGGCACAGTGCCTGCCTTGCTGGCAGAGCCCAGTCAGCCCCAGCTCCCCCCTGCCCTTGTTGTGGTGTCTGTAGGTGTTGTTCATGCCCTGCTGCGTCCCCAGCGTGCCCCCCCGCCGAGCTGCTCCTTCCCCGAGGGGCAGCGTCACGGGCAGCAGCACCCTGTCCCTTGCCCGCGGCCGTGCCAGAGGTTGCTGCTGCCAAGTCCCGGGGGAGCCGTGCCCGGGACGCCTGTCCCCGGCTTGTCGTGTGTTGTGCATGCACTGTGAGGTTTGCAGGACGACGGGGGCTTGCCCGGGTGAGCGTCGCGGTGGCCACGCCAGCTCAGTGCCTGTTGGCATTGCCACGTGTGGCTGCCTCACCACTACGCGCCGTGACGCCTGCGCCGAAAGCGCTGTGGGTGAGCGTGGTGAGGGCCGGGTGCTGGCGGAGGAGCTGTGTGTGTTGTGTGTGTCCAGGGTCCGTGTGTGCGGCACTCGGGTGGGAGCCCACCCCGCTGGCGTGCAGCTCCCGTGGGTCCGAGCAGTGCTGCACCCGCCTGCCTGTGTCTCTTTATTTTGGTAAAAGGCGTACGGAAAGGCAGCTGCTGGCTCGCCAAGCTGTATTACGTTTTTTCGTGTTGTGTTCAGCCCAGGAGGGCGAATGTTGTAGCCACGAGCGGTTCCCGTCGGTCGATCAAGGCTCACATGTTTCTGGGGGAGCTGTAAAGAGGCGCGTCTGTCCCGCAGTGTCCCCCGTGCAGCGGTACCGGGGCGGGGGGGGGTGTGTTTTGTTTTTTTTATTTTAATCCCAAATAAATATTATATTTCGTAAGCGTGCTGGGTGTCTGTGCAGGGCGCCGGGGTGCTGCCGTGGTGCGTCATGTCAGTGTCGGGGGCTCGGGTGGGGGGAAGGAGCAGGGTCCAGCTGTGGACACCCGGTCACTGCAGCTGGAGCCGGCCCCCCCCGGCCGGGCAGCGGAGAACAGGGGCAAGCCGTGGCAGCGCCAGGTCGTTGGCGTGGGAAGCAGCGGGGGCCTGATCCAGGTGTGTGGATGTGGCGTTATCGAAGGTCTTCAGCATCCCTGCTGGCATCTGCCCGTGTGCCCAGGGGCTGCCCCCCCCGGCCCCGCAGGCACCCACGGCGATGTAGCCGGCCTTGGCCACGTGGAACGTGAGATAAGGGGACCTTGGCCCTGCAGCGGCATGGGGGCGGCGGGCTGGGGGGGGGCCACGTCCTGGGGCGGCTGGTGCTTGAGGTTGGGGTGCAATGGGACTGCCTGGCACCCCACGGAGAGCAGCATGGGCGGGGGGCTGCCCACCAGCTGTCCCCCAAGAGGGACCTGCCCGTGCCCAAGTTGGGGCCAGGCGACCCTGCCGTGCCGTGGTGTGGTGCCAGCACACGACGGGCAGATGTGGTCGTTCCCAGGTGGGATGGGCAAGGGTGATAAGACGGGGCAATGGGGCTGGGGAGCCCCCGGACCCCCCTGGCGTGGGACAGTCACCATATGTCAGTGGCAGGAGGGGTGACACCAAGGTCCCCAGTGGTGGCGGGCACTATAAGAGGGGCGAGTGGCCCTGCCGCGGCGCTTCGGGACTGTGCGACCATGCTGGGGGCTGTGTGTCTCGCCGTGCTGCTGGGCTACGGTGGGTGCGGGCGGTGGGGAGGGGATGGAGCAGCGGGGACGGGCACCCAGCGCCCGCTGTGGCCCCGGGCACAGGGGCACAGGCGGCCGCTGATGTCCCTTTGCTGGGTGTCACGCAGCTTACGGATGCGGTCAGCCGGCCGTGCCACCGCTGCTGGGCACCCGCGTGGTGGGCGGCGAAGATGCCCAGCCCCACAGCTGGCCGTGGCAGGTAAGATGGGGCGCGGGGATGGGGAGGGGGCCAGGGACATCCCCGCGCTGACGCCGTGCCCATGCCGTCGCAGATCTCGCTGCAGTACACCCGCTCTGGGGCTTGGCACCACACATGCGGCGGGACCCTCATTGCCCCCAACTGGGTGCTGACAGCCGCCCACTGCATCAGGTGGGTGCTGGGGTGTCGGGGGGGGTCTGCATCGGGGGGGCAAGGTGTTTGTGGAGACTGATGCCCCCCTCTCTTCCCCTGGCAGCTCTAGCCTGACGTACCGCGTAGTGCTGGGCAAGCAGGTCCTGTCGGAGGAGGATGAGCCGGGCTCGGTGGCCGTGGGCGTGGAGAAGATCATCGTGCACGAGAAGTGGAACTCCTTCTTCATCATGTAGGGGACAGGAGGTGTCGGGGCGGGCGGGGGGCATCACGGCTCGGGGTCTCCTGTCCCCATAACGGCTCTCCCCGCAGCAATGACATTGCCCTGATCAAGCTGGTGCAGGAGGTGGAAGAGAACGAGAACATCCAGGCTGCCTGCCTGCCGCCCGCTGGCCTGACGCTGGAGAACAACTACCCCTGCTACATCACCGGCTGGGGACGCCTCTGGAGTAAGCGTCCCCAGGGTCCGGGGGGGTCCCCAGGGAGGAGCTGGGGGTTGCGGGCGCAGGGTGCGAGGTGTGGCTGTCGTTGCAGCGAGCGGGCCCCTGGCCGACGTCCTGCAACAGGCACTGCTGCCCGTGGTGGACCACGAGATCTGCTCCCAGAGGGACTGGTGGGGCAGCACCGTGCGCACCACCATGGTGTGCGCTGGCGGTGACGGCGTCGTCTCCGGCTGCAATGTGAGTGCTGGCACCATGGGGGGGTGGCTGCCCACGGCCAAGGGTGGGGTGGTGAACGGAGCTGGTGAGGGGTCTGGAGCACAAGTCTGATGAGGAGCGGCTGAGGGAGCTGGGGGTGTTCAGTCTGGAGAAGAGGGGGATGAGGGGAGACCTCATCACTCTCTACAATTACCTGAAAGGGGGTTGTGGGGAGGTGGGTGTTGGTCTCTTCTCCCACGTAACTAGCAATAGAACGAGAGGAAATGGCCTCAAGTTGTGCCAGGGGAGGTTCAGGCTGGATATTAGGAAAAATGTCTTTACTGGGAGGGCAGTGAAGCACTGGAATAAGCTGCCCAGGGAGGTGGTGGAGTCACCATCACTGGAGGTGTTCAAGGAACGTGTGGACGTGGCACTGTGGGACATGGTTTAGAGGGCATGGTGGGGTTGGGTTGGTGGTTGGACTTGATGGTCTTACAGGTCTTTTCCAACCTCAGTGATTGTGTGGGTGCAGGGAGGGGATGGGTTGGCAGGGGTGCCCAAGTGGTGCGGGGCTGTGGACCCAGTGGGAAGTGTGGGAGGAGAGGGGCTGGAGCTGCGGTGGTGGGTGGCTCGGAGGAAGGTGGGGGTGCATCGGTGGGGTGCCCTGGAGCAGGTGTTGAGTGTCTATCTGTCCGTCTGGGCAGGGGGATTCGGGCGGTCCCCTGAACTGCCAGCGCGAGGGGCTCTGGGAGGTAGACGGCATCGTCAGCTTCGGCTCTGGGCTGGGCTGCAACACGGCCAAGAAGCCAACGGTCTTCACGCGGGTGTCCGCCTACATCGACTGGATCAACGAGGTGGGTGCCCCTGCCTCTCCCCCCGTGGAGGGGCTGAGCCCGCTGTCCCCTTGCCCACCCAGCCGAGGGTCTCACCGCGACCCCCCCCGTGTCTTGTCATTGGCAGAAAATGAGCGCAAACTGAGGACGCGGCACGCGGTGCAACGACTCTCGAGTGCGATAAAGACAAAAGTGCTGTGCTGTCCTCATGTCTCCCGCTGGTTCTTTGGCAAGGGCACGTGCTGGGGCCAGGGGCTGTCTGCAGCGATGCCGAGGTTTGGCCCGTGTGCTCCTGAGGGTCCCCTGAGTCGTGCAGCGGGGCTGGCCAGGGTCCCGGGGAGGGCGGAGTGGGCAGCCATCCCGCAAGCCGCCCCTGTTGCGGGGAGGGGGATTGGGAGCCATGCCCATGGTGTGTAGGGGCTCGAGGCTTGGCTGGTGGCCTGGGGAGAGAGGGGCTGGGCTCTGGCCAGGTGGCCCTGGGGGGCTCTAAGGAACCCAGTTGGCACTTGGGGGGCTCTAGGGGACTTGGTAGATCCCAGGCTGCTTTAGGGGACTTGGCTGGCCCTGGGAGGTCTCAGGGGACCTTGCTGGCCCTGGGCTACTTGAGGACAGCTGATTTTTAATAGGGGTCTGGAGGGAACTGGGTTGGTCGTGGGGGCTTGAGGGGGGCTGATTGGTCCTGGGGGCTCAAGGGACCCTGGGTGGAGCTGGGGGACCTGGGAGCTGCACGGCATCGCCAGCTCCGGCTCCAGGACCTGCGACGTGGCCCAGAAGCTGAGCATCTTACCGTGGGTCTTCCACGGTGGCTGGAGAAACAAGGTGACGGGGGGCCAGTGGAGTGGTGTGTGTGTCCTGGCTGCGGGGTCGCCGGGAGGAGCCGGGGCTGCCATGGGGGAGATGGGGTTTGCCGGGGAAAGAGGCGGCCGTGTTTATGGGAGCGGGTGTGAAGAGGCACCGACGGGTGCCGGGTTGTGAACCCCTGGGCAGAGCCGCCCGCCATGCCGGAGCCTCGGGGAGGTGGTGGCAACGCTGCACCATCATCTCGCCGTGGCTGCCGGAGCCCAGCGGGGAGCCTCGCAGCGGGAGGAGGACGACGACAAGCAGAGACAAACAGCAGTGCCTCGAGCTCGGTGGGGGACATGATGGACGGCGCCCGGCTTAGGAGTCATGCTGCTGCCAGCCCGGCGACCTGTGCCGGACCTGCGGTGGGCATCGAGCGCGCGGGCGAGAGCAGCGGGGCCGTGCGAGCTGCTTGCCTGGGCTGTGGCTTGGGGCAAAGCAGGGGCGCGGGGTGGGAATGTTTTCAAGGGTCTGGGAATGTTCTGCTGAGTCCTACGGCAAAGCGATGGTGCCCGTGATGTGGCGGGGTAATAAATGCCTGTCGGTGGGATGTGTGGAGGGGGATGCCCTGTGTGTAGTGCCTGCGTACGAAGCAGGACTGGGGTCGGGCGGTCGGGGCGCTTGCATGGGGCCCATGCTGCCTGGGACGGGAAGATACAGGCTGCGTTTGTCAACGTGAACGATGTGGGGTGTGACCCTTCCTCTGTGGGGTGTTCCAGCGTGTACCGGGGGGACAGCGGAGGGGCTGGGGAGCAGGACCCCAAGCGTGCGGGAGGCGCTGGCCAGCGTCGCAGCCTGTCGTATTGCGACGTGCTGTCATGTCATATGTGTATATCCACGGGTACGCCGTGTCCCCTCCTTGATGGTGGTTTGATGGGCGTGGGAGCGCTGGGCATCACCGCGGTCTACGGCAAGCCTCGGCGCTGGAAGGTGGTACCCAGTGGGCCGTGTCCCACGCAGCCTGCGATGGTCCGTAGGGTGTAGGAATCGACAGCGTCAGGGGCAAGCCCAGGACTCTTCCCCATCCACTGACCAGCGATGAGATCATAATGTGGAAGTGTTAGATTCTGCTCAGGGGCATCACTGAAGAGCCCACATGCTTTAGGTGAAACTTCTGGGGGTTTGGGTTGGTTTTTTTTTTTTTAATTTTCTCTCATGGCAGAAGTGGTAGAATCTCCAGGCAATCCTTTCGAGGCTAAGGTAGAGGTTGAAGAAGTAACGAAAGCCCAGCTGCTTGGACCTTCTGAAATGTAACTAGGAAGGGTGACCCTAGGCAGCTCGGCGTTCCCAGCTGGCAGTGGGATGTGGGACCGGCACCCCCAGGGCAAGGCTATACGGGCTGGGCTCTGGCACCAGTCTGGCACCTCGGGAAACAGCAAGTCTTGGTTCCCAGGATATCCCAGGATATTATAAAGTTTCCATGAGAAAGTAATTACCCTTGCCAAGGTGAAAGAGTCTAAGGTGGCCATTGTGAGCTGGAAGACAACAAATCGTGACCTTTTTTGGATCTGGGACGTGACTTTTTTGTTCAAAGGAGGGAAACAAGTTGCATAAATAGAAATGAGGAGTAAACCGACTGTAACAAACGCCAAAAGAGGTGGACCTAGGTAGCAAATAAAACTTTTTCTAGAGACCGACTAGGCAGATGCAAGTGCCAAAAGGTAATGCCTTGAAGAGGTAGATGTAAATAATGACATGTAAAAAAATTCCAACAACCTGTAAGGTGTTGGGTTTTGCTGGGGTCCCAGCCTGGAAGGTTTTTTGGGTTGGTGTTTTGGTTTTTTTTTTATAAAGCTGCAAACGTTAAAACTGTACAGAGGTCTGCCTCTCTAGAGGAATGCAGGTAGATTGTGAAAGAGTCGGGGAGGTAGATTTTAAAAACCTAGCAGTCTGAAGTTTGTGAGATAACATCTATCCAAAGGTAGGTTTTGCTTTCCCCTCTGTCCTTCTGCTAGATGAACTTTGAGGCTAAGCGACAACTGTAACCTAGGGTCAATGGTAGAGAGAATCTCAGTCGGACGGGTAGGTTTTAACCTGATCTACCTGCCCAACCTTCAACCCTTTCAAACATTGGCCACTTACTTGGAAACTTTCAAGTGGCCTCGGGCAAGTTTGAAAACTGTTCCCTACACAGTTAAAACCGTCAAGTTTCAAAGTACGGTAGGTCAGGGTGTAACTCTAAACCTTAAAAAAAAAAACAAACCTCTTTGTAAAAAAAAATTTAAAATGAAGAAGGTTGCTTTTATTACACCTGTCACCTTTAAGTGAGATGAGCAACACCAGTTTGACACCTAAAGGGAAAAAAATGCTAAAAAGTTAGGAGAATGCTACCCTATTAGGCTGGACAGAGCAAATATTTGAGCAGTCCAAGCTAACAGGGTAGCCTATTACTGTGCCCTAAAATATGAAAAGGTAGATGTCCCTTGGCAGAACGATCCCCCTGTCCAATGTTTAACTTCTTTAAACTGCCAACCTGTCACTTGTGAAGCCTTTGACCTTAGACTGCCCATGGGTAAGGTAGCAGGTGCCTGTTTTCATCTTTGCACATTAAGAGAAGCTGTTACCGGTATGTTAGTCTAAAGCGATAAAGGACGGTCTAAGTTTTGGACATCTAACAAACAGGCTTATACCTTTTTAAAAAAGTCTCAGTAAGTTCTCAGCAGGCTGGAAGCTTAATTGGAGCACGTAAGCATGACATATAACATAAAGAAATATTGCGACAGGTAGTAAGTTAGATAAGCCCAAGGCTTTGCGCTGTAGCAGAAAAAACCTAGAGGAAGACCTAAAAGCTACGTGGCCAAACTTGGCCAAGTGGTAAAGCCTAAAGCTTGGTCTTTAGGCCAAGTGGTAAAGCCTAAAGCTTTAATTGGAGACAGCACTGGTCAAATTCGATCGATCTAGTGCAGGTCACTGTCAAAGGAGTGTTAGGATTAAACAGTGAACCCTCTAATCTTGCTGTTGAACCTAAAGATGTGACTGTACAGTGAGAAGGTAAAGTCTGTGGATGAAATCTAGGTCAAGAGAGATAGACCCATGATCCATGGGGCACCTTGCCCTGCCTAAATGTTCCTGGAGCTACCTGGGCTCCGACATCGCTTTAGGAGTGAGAGAGGCAACTGTGTGGGCAGCTCTGAAACAAGCAGGTTTTAAAAGAGGGAAAGAGGTGAACCCCCACGGTGGTGAGGGTGTAAAATCCCATCTCGAGGGAGGTTTTTGTTTTGGGCTGTCTGTAAGACCGGAGACGGTCAAGTCCTAGCAAACCGAGGCTGTGTATTGTAGCGAACAGAACTGGGCGGAAGCAGCAAACTAGCTGTAGCTTGGAGTAGAGTGTAGAACCAGAGTGGTGAAGCACTGGAAGAGGCTGCCCAGGGAAGTGGTGGAGTCACCATCCCTGGAGGTGTTCAAGGAACGTGTGGCCAAGGCATTGTGGGACATGGTTTAGTGGGCATGGTGGGGTTGGGTTGGTGGTTGGACTTGATGATCTTACAGGTCTTTTCCAACCTTAGTGATTCTGTGATTCTGTACGTTGGGGAACCCCAAAGTTTGGCCAGTGTTGCCTGTCAAAGAAAGGGTATCTGAAAGCTTAGTCCTTTAACAGGACCCTTGGGTCCTGTTCCAGGGGTCCAGGAGGTTCCAGGGGACTCTTGCGCGAACAGTCTGAGATGGCTCAATGAGATGTCAAGAAGCCAGTGTAAACGAAAGACAAGACCTTTTTTTTGTTTACCGTTACATGTCCGCCCTAAGTTGTTTTAGACAGCTAGATAAAGAGAGTTTTGCTCTTTTAGTTTACAGTCTTAAAACACAAACCATAAGGTACGTAGCTTTTTACCTTGTAACAGAGTAGAAAAGAAGGTTCTGTAAGGTCCTCGAAAGGTTTGTCTATTGAAACCCTGAGGATTGTACCCTATTTAAACCTTTAAACCCCTTTAAGTCAGTCATACAATGTGCTTGGGGGTTTTTTTCCCTATTCAGTGAACTTTTAACAACCAACCGTGTAGGTGCGGTGACTCGGTTTTACAGGAGGGACTCTCACCTTGCCACCTTCATGTGGCCAAAAGCGGACGTTTTAATAAGAAAAAGTAAAATGGCGTAGATGCTCAAAATTTGCAAAACCTTCAACACAAAACAACGCCTTTTTCTATAGGAAAAAAGTAGCAAATAAACAAGAAATGTTAGGCTAGGAGGTAGGACCAACAGGTTTTCTTTAAACCTGACTTTGTCAATTGCTAAATAGTAGTATTTCTAAGCTAAAATTGCGTATACCTACAGTTACAAATTTAAACAACCCCTTGTTTTTTGGTTTTTTTTAATGCCAAACCTAACGCATGAAAGGGTATTTGCAGCCAAGCCAAAGGTTAGCTTACGGTAGCCTTTAAACTTGTAAAACGTCCAGGTTAAAGCCCAGGTAACCTTAGCGGTGGTTGTTAATCAGGTTTTGTATACTTCAATGGCTTTTAACCAGTACATCAAAAGATAGGCAGAAACATTTTGGGTAGGGCATTTACTCTCACCTGGCCAAAAAAAGGGAGCTGGGGACAAACCCTTAATAGTACTGTCATGGAAGTGGTAGCTACTACAAAGTCTGACATGTTACCTTTGTCTAATCCCTCTTAAACACCTAGACGCTAAGAGAATGGTAAATAAAAAAGTCCACCTCTTACTCAAAACTTTAAAGGTTGAAAAAATGTTTACCTGTACAAATTATTTAGACATCATTAAAAAGGGGCATTAGTTTAATTTTAGGTGCTGCTTAGGCAACCTAACCTTACATTTGACTGTATCTCCTGGCGAAAGTTGCAAACCTGTGTGAAAGTTGTGACACTTTTTAGAACCAGGTTAACACCACCGCATTGTTGGGAAAGTTTTAGCCTAAAGCTTTTACACAGGATTTGACATCCACACGTTGTTTGCCGTCTTGGATTTAGCCGTTGCAACCTGAACGTTGTACTGTAGGCTGAGTGTTGCGTTGGTTTTTTAATTGGTAAGTTAGGTAGTGAATTACAAAAACCTCCAGAACTTCACAGACTGTATTCTGTAGCCTAAATATCAAGTCTGGCTTGTTTCTGTTTTTCAGCATAAAACCTTACCGCATTTTGTTGGTTTAATACACTTGTCTAGTCTTTGGCACTTTACCCTAAACCTAAAGGAACTTGTCCTAACTTTAAAGGGCAAATCTTTCTTTAGACTAAAAAAATGGGACTGAAAAAAATTTCGTACATGTAGGAGACATTGTTGGTTTACATTTTTTAAAAAAATAAAACAAAATAAAATAAATACATATATAAATAAAATAAAATAAAATAAACCTTAAAAATAAAAGTTTGTCAGAACTTCAGACCAGAACTCTAAGGCAAGGCAAGGTCTTTGTAGGTCGCAAACCCCATTTTTGGGCAGGCAGCTCTTTGGTCACTTTACACCGAGACCATAACGCCATCAGTACCGAAAGGCAAGCCAGCTTTTCACCGAGTAATGTGTTCCAAAATCTTACATGCCATTACTTGTTCATGGTTTCGGGTTTCTTAGATTATAAAAACCTTAAATCACTAAAAATAAAGTGATTTCATAAAGCTTTTAAGACGCTAGTAAAGGTTTATAGATCGCTGTAACCTTTTTCTACAAGTTAGACTCAACTCCTTGAAACCTAGATTCATTACTGTTTAAAGACTAAAAGACCCACCATAAAGGTAGCATTGTGTATAAAGCAATAAATTTTTCAGAGCCAAACTTTAACACCAGGAAAAAAATGGAGGTAGCTTTTGAAACGTACCTCGTACGTGGTTGGAGAGAAATTTTAAACCCGAGAAGTGTAGGGTTTGCACTGTACAAGTTTAACCACTTCAGGTTTTAAATCATATGGGAAGAGCTGGACCTTCACAAAGGGTATCCATCGGTTCTAGATTATTCTTAGGGTTCCTGTTGTACCTCTAAAACTCCACCTAAAAAAGGTCTGACCATTTTTTTTACCTTGAGATGCTTTTGTAATTGCAACCTATGACCATTTAGGATTTAGACCTACAAAACTTTTCACAAAAGGTCAAACCCAAGTTGGGCTTTTCCTTAGTCTATAGATTCATCGGAGTCAGTGACAATTTTTCAGTCTCTGACTTAGAGGCGTTTTAGTAGACTAAATTAAGTCATACTTGAAGGTGACTGTAAGGTTTTAAAATTTGGAATCTAAAACTAAGTTTTTCACAGCTAATGGCCAAAACTGTTTCCCTTGCAGTAAGTCTTGAGAGTTCGAACCGTAAAGAAGCAAAGGAAGGGTGTAAACCAGTCGGTTGAGCTTAAAAAGGGTTGACTATAAAAATGTTAAAAAAACAAGGTCTGTGTAGGCAAATGAAAGAATCTTGTTTGCTTGGTCTTACCTAAGAAATGTTTAAACTGTTAAAAACTTCTTTAGTCGATCTTCTTTCTCTAAAAAATAATTAAAGTTTTAACCAGGTTTTTGTCAGGTTTTTAAAGCCTGACTGAAAAACACCGCACCTTTTCAAATTATTATCTGGTTTTATTTAGTCTGACAACTTTTAATTTTTATATACAGTTTGTCATTAATGGCTAAGTTATTCCAGTGTGTAAGAACCCTAATATTTTTATTAGTCAGTTTTTTAAAACCTGTCTAAAAAATAATGAAAGTTTTAGTCCAAACAGTTCCCAGGATAACCAGTTTACGTGAGACCGAAACCCAAAGGTTTCGGTTTTAGTCACTGATTTCAAGTATTGGGTGTTAGTGCAAAAGCCTATCTCAAGTCCTACTAAGTTAAAACTCTTTTTAACACTTGTAACGATGTTTGATAAACGTTTAAAAAGTTTTGGTAAACTGATTAAAGCTAGAAGTTTTTATAAATCTATAAATCTATAGGTTTTCTAATCACTTTATCAAATTATGGATTTATAGAAGTTTAGAAACGTAAACCTCAAAAACTGCAGCTCAAGAAGGTTTTTCGTAAATCAAAGATTTTTTAAGGTTTGACTAAACTTCTCGGTTAGAAGTTTGAATGACATGTAAACAAGTTTCTAAACTTCTAACCTAAAGCTTTATCATTCTATCAAAGCCTACTCAGAATGAACAGTTTAAAAACCTTCTAAAGTTTCCCTAATTGGCTTTTAGGTTTTAACTAACTGAGTTTAGTTAAAACTTTTACATAGAAGCTAAATGTGACCTAAAGATTTGTTTTGGTTTAAACCCTCTAGTTAAGTTTAAAATAACTAAACCTATAGTTTTTTTATTCTTTATTTGGTTAACCTAAAGGTTTTAGGTGTAAAGTTTTATTCATCAAGAAGTTTGAATCTAGTTCTTTTTTTAATCTAGGGGTTTTTTTGCTGTTTTAGATTAAAACCATATAACAACGTACAAATGTACTGAAAAAGTTTAAGCTTACATTTATCTAGGTAAAGAAATTTTTCAAAGCGAGACTTAATCACCTGGGTTTAACTTTTTGTTTCTATCTACATTTAAAAAAAGATGTTAAAAAAGTGTTATAGATTACCTAAAGTATTTATAAGAAACCTCAAGCAGTTTAAACTTGTTTAAGTAAGTTTTTTAAACTTTATAAAATCTCAAAATTTCTTGCAAAGTAGCTATAGACTTTTGTAATTTAAAAGATGGTTTTAAACTAGATTTCACAGTTGTAAAAAGTATAGTTTAAAAACTATTTCGTCTATAACTAGTGAAACCTTTATAAACTTCTAAAACTTAGTTTTATAAACTTTTTTAAAGGATTTGTAACTTTTTAAAATTTAATTAAAAAATAAATTAAATTAAAAGTTAAAATTTAACTTTTATAACAAGATTTTTAAGGGTTTCGTTTATACACTTTAACTTAGGTTTAAAACCTGTCAATATATAACTAACAAAAAAGGCTAAAAAAGTTAAAATTATCTTTCAGAAAGCCTTTTAATAAACTTTTAAGTACATTTTTTTTTTATGGTTTTTAAAACTTATCTATAAAACCAACAACTGTTTTGTTGAAGTCTACTTTTTATTAAAACCTGGTTTTAGTAAAGTTTTTATCCTAACTGTAGTTTCACCTGTAAAACTATTTTCACCCAACTAAAATTTCCTTCTCTAAGAGTTTAAACCTTTTTAAAATATAAACCTTTTTAGAGTTTAAAAGTGGAAGTTTAAAAAAAAAAGCATTTAAAGATGTTTAAACTCTTAAAAACTCAAAACACTTTAGGCTGCATTTTATAGAGTTCTAAACAAATCTTTTACAGTTTTTTAAACCTTACAAATCCTTTAATTTAGAGTTTTATGGAAAGATTTTTACTCAAAAACCTGAAAAGCTACAAAATTAAAAACCTCTAGAGGTTTTTAAAGTCTTAACTCCTGGAGTTTTCTAGAATGTGTTTATTTTACAAACTTTCTCCAAAAGATTTTTTACAAGTTAGAGGTTTTTTTGAAAGACACTCGAACTCCTAAGGACTTTTAAAAACTCCTAGAGTTTAAAAAGCATTCACCTTTCACCTTTTTTGTTTAGAGTTTATGACTTTTTGTAAACTCAAAAAAAATCTTCTTTAAAACACATGTAAAATACAGTATGATCTTAAAAAGTGTTTAAAGACTCTTCTTCTTTTGAGTTTTTTTTCAGTTAAATTTCTTTTGTAAAGTTTATAAGATTGTAATCGTTCGTGTAACTTTTTTTTTTTTTTTTAAATCTTGTAAAGAGTTAAAATCTTCTTTAAATGCTTTTGAGTATTTACCTAGTTTTATAAATCTGGAGTCTATAGATAGTTTGTAGACTAAATGTAACTCTCTTGAGTTTGGAGTTTTTAAAAACCTCCCGGTAAAGTTTAACAGTTTTAAACAAGAGAAGTTTAAAACTCCTGTTAAAGAGTTTTTAAAATCCTCCAGAGGATTTTAACTCACCAGTTTAAACACTTTTTGAGAGTTTTTAAAGAGTATAAACAATTTTTTGAAGCTCTCGAGTTCAGAAACTCCATGAGTATAAAAGTTCAGAGAGACGTTTATAAGCTCGAGTTTATAAAGTTTTAACTCTTTTTTTGAGTTTAGAGTTTTTCAAAAATGCTAAAATTTTTGTTTATAAATTTTTTATAGACTTAAAAAACCCTATAACTCTAAAATAGACCTTTAGTTAATTAGCTAGGTAAAGTTTAGTTTAAAGAGTTCAGAAACTCTATGAGTATAAATTTTTATAGGTTTTAAACAGGAGTTTTAAACTCACCCTCTAAACTTTTTATAGTTTTAACTCTTTTACACTTGATTAAAAACTCTAGTTTAAAAAACTAGAGAGTTCACTGTAACGCTAACCTTAGAGGGTTTTTGTGGTTAAACATATAACGTTTATAAAGAGATTTTTGAAAACTGCTGGTTAAACTCGAAATTTTATGACTTTCTAGAGTTCTTATCTATGTAAACTCTAATAAAACTCTTCTATACTAGAATCTTAAACTCTAAAACTCTACAGAGGTTTTTATGGAGTTAAAGAACTTCTTTTTAAACTTATGTAGTTAAAGACCTTATACACTTCTGCATTAAGTTCTGTAAGAGTTCCTCTTAAGGACTATACTATAGCAGTGTAGAACCTACACACTTCCACAAAACAAAGGACTCTTGAAGTTTGAGTTTATCTAAACTTGAAGGCACTTTTAAACTTCTTGTATAAACTAAAACTTTTAAACTTCTTTTTACTTCAAAACTCAAGTTTTTTAAAAGATCTAAAGGTCTAAAGAAGTAGTTTAAAAAAAAGAGTAGGTTTGCTGTTATACAATGATGTGTGGATATCTACACTTACATAAACTGTTTAAACTACGCTGCTTCTTTTTTCTGTAAAAACCTCTTTATAGAACATACTTTTTAAAGTGTAAACATTAAAAAAAGTTTAGGTCCTTTTTAAAACTAAAAAACCGTATAAAAGAGCTCTAAACTACACTAGTTTTAAAGTTAAAATACCCACGGATTCTAGTTTAGTTTAATGTTTACACTTGTTCTTTTCAAAAAAGAACTTTTTTAGTTCTTGTATTAACTTACACATTTACCTTTACGCTTCTTAAAAGTAACTTTAAAGAACTCAATCTGAAGTGTGCAACAACAAAGTGTAACTTGAAGTTAATACAAGCACTTTTGTACAACTTACATGCAAAGTTCATCTAAACGGTTAAAGACTGTTTCATACACTCTAACTTTTTATGTAATACTCTATAAATTCAGGCCCTTAAAGAACTTTTTAATTAAAAAGACTGTTGTTATACACTCTAAAACATATAAAAATACTTTTAAAAACCCTTCAAGTTAAAGAGCTTTGAGTGTAAGATCTAACGTGATACAAAAGTGTAGTGTTAATGAAGAAGTGTTTAAACACCTCTAAACTTTGGAGTGTCTAGTGTAAGAACTTATACAACTAAAGTTCCTGGGAACTTTAGACATGTTTAAACACTTAGTGAAGTGTACAAAGTTTTAAGAACTATAAACTTAAAGTTTTTTAAGACCTTAATTTTATACACTGGTAAGAACCTGACACACTATAGGTGTATATAAGTTCTTAAAAAGTGCCTAACTTCTATATTAGAGAACTTTTAAAAGCTTACGCTAAGGTCTTACGTTAAGAACTTTTAAAAGTGCATAAACTGGGGGGTTTTTCTTTGGTGTGTTTTTTTTCACCATGAAGTTCAACACCTTTAGTTCTTTAAAACTTTTTTTAAAGAACTTCTTAAACAACTAAACTTTAAAACAAATGTCTTTTTAGACCTTTGGGTCTAAAAAACCTTAGCTTAAGGTTTTCTTTTTAAGCTTATACAAGACCTTAAAGGATATTTTTTAAAAGGGTATTTTTAAAGGGTATCTTTTAAAACTTTTTATACAGAACACCATGAAGGTTAGTGTTAAAACAGTTTCTAGGCCTTTATAAACTATGTTTAGTTCTTAAGAAGAACTTTTTTAAAGTGTAGAAGGTCTTGTAAAAGTTTAGTTAAGACCTTAAGACCTTTAGGTGTGTGTGTTACCTTCTTTGTTGTAAAAGAACTTTTAAATGTTGTTAAAATTTTTTTAAAAGAACTTTTGCTTTTTAAAGTTGTTCTTCTTAAACACTTTTTAGTTCTTTTACCTTCTTAACTTTATGACCTTATAAAGTTTTTTTTAACTTCCTAAGAATTTTAACACTTTAAGAAGAACTTAACTTGTAAATTTTTTTTTCTTAAGACCTAAACTTGCATTTAAGTTCTTTCTTAAGAAGTTTAAAAGTTTAACTTCATTTTTTTTTCTTAAGACCTTAATTTCTTAAAGTTAAAAAAGTTCAACAACTTAAATGCAAGTTTAGGTCTTTTTAAGTTAAGAACTTTAAGGTCTTAAAGACCTTTGAAACTAAGACCTTAAGAAGTTCTTAAAAATTCTTTAAATTAACACTGAACTTTAAACTTCTTAATTCTGATAGTTCTTTAGGTCTTAAAAAAACTTTTAATACTGAAGTTAACTTCCTAAAAACTATAGTTCTTTTAAAGGTCTCAAGGTCTTTTATGTCTTTAATAAGAACTTCTTCAAGTTCTTCTTATTAATTAGGTTTACCTTTATTAAGGTCTGTTTATTAATAAAAAGTTTAGTTCTTAACATTTATTAAGAACTATAAGTTTAAAGAACTTCTTCTAGTTTGTAGAACTTTAAGCAAAAGTTTTAACTAAAAACTAAGTTCTTTTTTAGTTCATAAGAACTTCTTACACACTTAAGTTCTTTTATTGTCTTTTTAAGTTATTTATAGTTCTTTAAAGTTTTATTAAAAAATAAAGTTCTTTTAACCTAGAAGAAATGAAGTTTATTACTTGAAGAACTTTGTTATTATTTTTTGAAGTTCTTTCTTTAAAATTATGTTAGTAAAGGTCTGTCTTTCTTAAAGAACTTTCTTAAGGTTTTAAGGTCTTTGTTCTTCATTAAGAACTTTCAGGGTCTTAAAAACTTGAAATTAACTTAAAGTTTTTATGGTAGACTAGGTTCTTCAAGTTAATAAAGAACTTACTAAGTAAGTTCTTTAGTTCTTGAAGAACTTAGTAAAGTTCACTCTTCAAGAACTTCAAAAGTTCTTAACCAAATTTAAATTGAGGAACTGTAAGTTCTTAAGTAAGTTAAGACCTTAAAGTTAAAAATAAAAGAACTTTTAAATTAATAACTTAACTAACTTTAAGCTAAAAGTTTAATAGTTTGGGGGGTTTTTTTACTAAGAACTAAACTGAAGAACTAAGAACTTACTTATTGTATAGTTCTTAAGAACTAAAAAACTTCTTTAAGTTCCTCTGGCTTCTTCAAGTTAGTTATTCATTAAAGAACTTTTGTTCTTTAATAATAAAAGAAGTTCTTCAAGTTACAATGTTAAGAAGTTAGTTAAATTAACTAAATTTAAGAACAAAAGAATTGAAGGTCAAGAACTTCGAAGTCTAATACAAAGGTTTAACTCAAAGGTTTCTTTATTAAAGAACTCGAAAATTTGGGGTGTCGCTGTGCCAGACTCCATCGCAGCCACCGACCCGTTGAGAGTCTTAGCAGTGTCGTGGCCAGAGAGGGCCTGGGATGACGTGCGCAGTCACAACAGGCGGTCGTCTTCACCCCCAAGACGACCCACGCCTGCAGAACCGCCGAGAGCCAGCCTCCTCTGCCTCCTCTTCATCCCAACCTGGAAGATGACAACCAACCGTCTCCTTTCCCAAGGGAAAAACGAGTCAGGGGAGATGGGATCAGCCCCGGCATCACCTATACACCCCCACCCCCCCGCAGCCTGGGGACACAGGGAAGGGACACAGAGAGGGGGGAACCCCTGTGGCACTCAGCTCTCGCAAAGCTCCTGGGCACGGCCAGGCCATTGTAGCCACATCCCAGCTTTGGCTAGCCCCCGCTGCCCTCACCTGCATTGCTGGGCTGCAGGACCTTGGGAACGCTCCTCCGCTGGCTGAGCACCGGCTCCGGGGACAAGGAGAGGACGAAGACAGACAGTACCTAGGATCTGTTTTGTTTCCACGGTTCTCTGTTCCTCTTTACTGTGTTTCCACCATGTCATCTTAAAAAAAAAAAAAAAAAAAAAAAAAAAAAAAAAAAAAATCTATATACAGTGCTTTTTTTCTTTCTTTCTTTCTTTTTTTTCTTTCTCTTTTTAAATAAAACTCTTAATTCACATTTCTTCCCAGCTTTCACCTCCTTCCATCACAGGAGCTGGTAGATCAGCAGGATGCTGCAATCGAGTGATACCTAAAAAATGGATCCCACTCCTGCCCAGCTCGCCCTGGCCCTGCCCTTTCAGCCTCCAGCATCACCCTAACTGGCTCAACCTGAGCCCCCTGCCTCATTCCCCCACCTTGTTCCCTCCCTGCCTTGCCCCATGCGGACTGCTCCTTGCTTCCAGCCATCCCTTCACCCCCCAACTCCTGAGCTCCCATGTTGTGGAAGCAGGGGCCACACATCCCAGACACCAGCCAGGGAAGGTCCTGCTCCTTCCCCATTTCTAAGGCAAAGCACAACCTGCCTCAAAGCTGCGTGGCTTTAGGGTCTCCTAGGGATGTTCCCCCACCATGTGGCTTCGCTCCACCAAGTCCCTGTCCCTCACAGCAGCCCCAGTGGGTCCTTTCGCAAAGCAGGGAGTGCAATCCCTCCCCAGCGAGAACCATGGCAGCCCAAAATGCCCCCACCACACAGGGCAGCATCCTTTGCACGGCTCACCTTTTGAAACTGATGGGGACAAAGCATAACTAGAGGGTCCTTGTGCTCATCAAGTGACTGAGGGGCTTTTCTTCCCAACACAGATGCTTCAGGGGTGCGTGGGGGATGGCCAGGCATGCACGCCTGCGGGACCCTGTTCCTGGAGCAGTAGGAACTGGAAGCAGATTCCCTGTAAACCCCCAAGCATCCCACCCACAAGCATCCCTCACCCCCACAGCAGTGCAGAGGCAAAGGGGTGCAGCACAATCTGCCTTTGCAGTGCTGAAACCCCCGCAGAGTTTCCTGAGAGCATAAAACGCCCTGTGCGATGAAGATGGGCCAGGCCAAGCAGCCACAAATGCGGCTCTCCACCCCGTCCTGGCTCTGCGCTGTGAGTGCGGCAGCCCGCTGAAGCTTCCCTTCCCCACCTAGGCAGTGCCTCCCGAGGACAGCTCCTCAATCTCCAAGGATGTTTTCCCCAAAATCCCAGTAACGTGCAGGGTTTCTGACCTGAAATCGTCACCGCAGCAGCTCCTCAGGGCAAGCGCTTTAACTCAGCTCCTATTCAAAGGAATCCTCATTGGTTTCCTGCTGTAACTCCTGTTTAGCATCCGATCGACTCCTCGAAAGGACACGAGCTGCCTTCTCTGTATGCTGGCACAGCCGCATTAGAAACGCAGAAGGCTAAAAATTGACTTGAGCAAGGTTTTTCTTGCTTTTCCTGTTTCAGAGAAGCCTTTGGGAGATGCTGAAATGGCATTCACAAGATGGAACAGACGAGGGAATACACTGCAAAAGATTTTTTTCCTTTTTCATTGCATTTTATTGAAAACGAGAAACATCAATTGCAAAAATCATTCCATTCCACTTAAGCGCCAGGCCTTGATTCCATCAATTGGTTATCGAGGCAGCAAAGGACACAAACATCATGATCACCAAAAAAAATACCTGGAGGCTGAGCACGACTGCATCACGGTGAGCTAGAGGTGCTCTCCTCCGCGAGCGCAAAGGCTCTGGGCCAGCACGTGCCCCGGCAAAGGGGCTTCCTTCACCCATCCCTGCTCCGTCCCTAACATTTCCCATCAGCACAGCGCCAGTCTCCATCTTATCTCCATTTCACAGCAAGGCCAGCATTCACAGATTACATTTCTCAAGACAAACATCTCAACAGACAGACAAAAGCCACCGGGAGCATCGACGCCGAGTCACGGCTGGTGCCGATTTCATGCAGCCACGGGGAGGTAACTCTCACACTTGGCAGGGACCTCAGAGCCCACACGTCATTTACACATGAAGAAGAATTTTTTACGGAGAAAATTGAAACAGCCCGGGATCTGCTTGTACCTCCCCTTGGCAGAGACAGCATTTGCCACCTGAGAACAGAAGGAGAGCAGTTGAGGAGCGGGACGCTTTTCCAACTCGCGCGACGGGGCACGACCTCTCACGGGAAGCATGATGGCAAGGATGGGGAATGGGACCATGGGACGGGAGAGCAGGCAGGTCTCCTAAAATGAGACATTTTTGCTGGCAAAAAGAAAGGAGACTCGAGGGAACATGACCTTTCATGAAACCCCAGGCATACCAGCCACTGCTGCCTCAGGCAGGTGCTTCTTGGCATGAACCACAACTCCCTCTTTCCCTTTTAGCGTTTACTTAAAAGCAAATTCCCTTTCCACCCATTTTCTTCCAGACATGCCTGTCGTTTCCCCAAGGTCACTTCCCTTGCACTGAATGCCAACTGGCAGAGAGAGGGTCTCATTCTACTCCCTTGAAATCAACAGCTGCCGTGCCACCACATGCCAAAGCAGCGCCACGATTATCAGGAAAACAACAAAAAAGTAGGTCCTCTCTCCCCTGCCGCCTCCACGTAAGACATTTCTCCTGCTCACAGAGAACAGTAAAAGTGTCTAGAAGTACCTATGCTTGTCCCCAACTTTGGCAATCTTTTCTAATCAACAGGGCACACAAAGGAAAACACTTATTAGCCACACTGGTTCCACATTCCCTGCACATTGCACTCCTTGCTCACCAGGATACGTGAACACAAACACCTGGCATCATCTTCCCGAGGGCAAGATGCTCCTCAAGATTTACCACGGTGTCACAGGAGCTCCAGAAGACACAAAACCCAGAGAGAGAAAGCAGCCATGGAGATCTCCAGGCACAAGAAACCCAGCGGGTCTTCCCTGAGGGTGTGATCTGCCCAGATGTGTGGTGGCACGCTCATGTCGGAGCCCCATGTCCCACCAGTTCAGACTTTTGAGTAGGGACGAGCTACACTTTGGTCTAAGGCAATTTTTTAGCAGCTTCCCCGGCAAAGATTAAAGCTTGTATTTTCAGAACTATTTCTCGTTAGAGAAGCCTTGAAGAGATTTTTGGCAGATTAATGCCAGACACTTTCTTAATAATTAGACCTCTTCACAGTACCTCCAATTAACTAATCTGTAAACTGAACGCTCAGTATCCTCATTCCTTTTTTACATGTAGGCCTCAATGCCCCAACTGATTGCAGCTCTATTTCCTTCATCATGACTACAAAAAGCAGGAAAACAAGACATTTACCCGCAGTAACATGTTCAGCAGGTCTTCCGAATGGGCATATTCCTCCAGCACACTGTCCAGCGTTTCCACATACCACGAGCCACTCAACGCCTCCCTCCAGGAGACAAAACCTGCAGAGAAAGAATGAGAACATTACTGCTAAAGCCAGTCTTCTGTTCTCATCTCACTACTGCCCCTCCCTGGGTGCCATCTCCAATGGAGCTAGTTGCCCCTAACTGCCCGAACTTTGGCCATGAAGCTCCAACTATTTTGCTACTTCCCCGGTACCCAGCAAAGGATTTGCACAGCCTATCTCACCTGGGAAAGTTGAGTAGGAGACCAAGATGTCGCTGGGCGTGGGCAAACTGGCTACGGCATCCGGCTCATCCACGTTACCCGCCGGAGTCTGAAAAGGAGTCGCGTCCGACTCCAAAGAACCTCCAGGAGCTTCATCGCCGGGTGAATCGCAATCCACTACAAAGCCTCGATCTCTTTGTTCTGCAAAAAAGCGGCACGAAGACAACCCCTGAAATTCATCCTACCCACGCATTCAGCAATCATACATCCTTCGTTAAGAAAAGATGAAAAAAAAAAAATAAAATAAAGGTCCTCCAACGAAACAAAGCTTTTTGGCCCTTCAGCTGCGCTGGTTGAGTCGGAGCCATTGGCGATTCACACAAACACCCACGGTCCGTGCTTCCCCATCAACCTCGTGGCTGAAGACCTGGAGCGGCCAGTCGGCGTGCACTGCCTGGCTGTGTGCTGCAGTTAATTCCCTCCTTTTGTCCCGCATCCCTAACGTGCAGAAAAAGAGTTCCAGCACACACAAATCGATACTGCCCTCCTACGAGAGGCTCGTGTCCAAGCCCTTAGATTTAACCCATGCTAGCAGTGAGAATATGTGGCCGAGAGTAAGAGAAGACAGCTGGAGAAACAGGCGACGAACAAAAAAGGAACAAGAACCCAAAGTCTAACCACATCTCCGAAGCCTGCTTACGCCCAACAGCTGATTCGCTTCGGGAGCTAAAACAAAGATTCACCTCCACCACAGGCCTGGATGAAGAAGAGTTTGGGTTTTCCTCTCAAACTCGGGCAATTGGACCCATTGAAATAGTTCACAATCTTTTCTATTGGAATGGGTTTTCCATCCGTTCCGTAAATGCCTCCGGGAAACTGAATATGGCTCGTCTGCAAGAGGAAAATCCAGGAGCTAGTAACGCGGAAAGTGAGGCCAGTTCCAAGGGAGTCCATTTCTGATGAGGTGCTTTGGAGCCTAGAGTTACCAGAACAAATCTCACTTCTTTGCATTTGTGCAAATGCACACACCACATCAGGATGAGGGGATGCCCGAGAGTCATTTGAAACACACTAAAACCCAGCAACCCGACTCCTCTTATTATCCAACTCCTATCCTGCCTCCTCCAGCAACAGGGTTCATCATCCTCTGGGACAACGGGCACATACCATACACCATTTCCCTAACAATTGCTCTCCTCTCCTCGTCCTTCAAGGCCTCTGACTTGCAATAAATAGGCTTTACTACTAATAGCATCTCCCTGGTCAGAGCTGGAGAGACAGGAAGGACTAAATGACCACAGTATGAAGGTTAGCGCTACCTCCCTTCACTCTCTGCCCATCATTCGGTTCTGAATTACACACCCCAACTTCCAAAACAGAGAACACTTGTCCACAGGCAACACTGCATCAGGCAACACTGGAGAAGCTCCCATTTTCTTTAGCCCAGATACAAGAGTGTAACTCTTTGCAACGTACCGCGATGGCCAAACGGCCATCAGATTAGTCACTACAGACCATTTCCCTCCCACCCTGTGTGAGACCGCAGCGCAGGGAATTAAACCCTTCCCACATGGGTAGGCTGGCTAATGAGCAAAGGGAGAGGTGCGACAAACCCACCTGACAACCATGGGAAAGGATGACCACGATGCAGCAGTCCAAGGCGCTGTGGTCCCGCCACGCCAGCTTCTGCAGCTCTGAAACCATTTCCTATGTTGAAAACGTCACGGTAAGAGTTTTTCGAACCGTACTTCAGCCACAGATTACTGCCAGGCCCTGCCCTTATCAGTCTATCACAGCTGCACTACTCAGAAGGATCCGGTCGACCTCTCTGCCACGGGATAACATGCACCCCACGTACAGGTGGCAAAAACCATCAGCAGACAGTGAGTATTTCTGCAGTTCTGCCCTTATTTAACACTGGTTGCTTTAATTACAGAGATTTCTCTCCTCACTGCATTCTTTACAACACAGCAACATAAACCAAAACACACTTCCACGCAATTTATCCACTGAAACGCACTGCTGCTGATTAGGGGATGGTGGGTGAGCAGAGAACCTTGTTTTACTTCCAGCGGCCGCTCCGGATGATTAAGCTCCCTGTGCCGCTTTGAGACCTGCACAGACAGGCAAATCACACCCCTGGCTGCACACAACACAGAGGCTGTCAGAGCTAGCAGAGAAATACAGCCTCACCAATTTCCCTACAAATCACAACCAGGAACCAAAATTCGGGCGAGAGAGTGAAAACGTGCAAGGTCCTTTCTCCTCCTGCAATTGCAGCACGAAAATAAAATAAGAGCACGCAAGAGGTTGATTTATTTCTTTGTGCAGCGCAGGCTGGGGCTTTCGGCGTGCTGCCAACACGGAGGTACGTCCCATAACGTGCTCCCATCGCTTCTGGGGGCTCGCCTCTCATCCCTCACCTTAGCTGGACATGGCCGGCCTCACCTGAGCTTCAAGATCCCGCCGAGTCAGGACGTCAAAGCGCAAAGCCTTGAAGCGCTTCTCCAGCTTCTCGCAGTCCACATTGGAGCCGTCTCGAGTCGATAGAGCCGAGTCCCTACTGAAGTTGACGTTGTTGAGGATCAGGCAGTGTCCGCACGGGTCCGCTTTCAGCTGGTAAACCTGGCAGACACACATTGCAATTAAACACCCTCTGATTCAGAACGCTCGCTGGCTAATCCAGCGGGACGCAATGCCAACGAGGAATGGGAGTCCTTAAAGTAACTTGTTTCACGGCTTTTTCATTTCTCCAGGCCTAGGGACGGATAAGAGCATCCTTTCTCCACATGCACACTGTTATCAGCAGCCGGTGAACGCAAAACAACCTGCCAAATCGGGGACCGCCTTTGCAGAAAACTGGCTGCTTCTTTGCCTGCAGCGTCTCCGATGGCAAGTTGAAGTTTCTGGGAGTTTTTTTTAGACATCATCGTCAAACCTCTCCACGAGAGCCCACACAAGGAGCCAAGAGAATGGATAGATAAATCTCCCAGAGACTCAGCTTTACCATTGATGACAGCACTGCAGGAATTTTACAAGGGCAACCCAAACACCTGCATCAATACAGCTATGAGCCCCGCGCGTACACAGCCAAACTATTCACTCTGCATCAGATACCCACAGGCCGCCGGAAGGTGACTCCAGACCCACACGCTGCCATATTCACAATACTCGCTTCCCGATGCATCTCCCAACGTGCCAAGGTGCGCTGAGTGCATTCATTATTGTTTTCCCGGCTTCTGTTTCTCAACACTGCGATTACAAAGTCTAAATGCTGCTTCGCAGACAACACACGAGTTGGTGCCTTCGGAAATTACCAGTTGCCTCGCTGGAAACTGTTTAAGCACAACCTTTAGCTCTACGATACGTTATTTGTGCTACAGCTATGGTAATCCTAAGAAGGATCTGGCTAATGATTGACCTCCTCTGAGCTTATCAGCGCTATTAGACCGGCATCATCCTCCGAGCTATCGCTCAGATAGTAAGAAGCAAAACCCGCTGTCGCAGGGTTATTTCCTAGTAGCCACCCATGAGCCTTTGCTTAATAGGGAACACTTTTGGTCTAACCAAATACTAACCAGATCGCGGTTCCTCTTGTCAACAGCCAAACCTACAACACACAACAGAGACATGGCATTTAGCTCTCTGCGCTTCACTATGAGATGTTACACCCATTTCTCCTGGAATTAATGTCAATCCTGCCTTGTCGCCTGTGGTGTATCAGCGACACGTACAACTTCCCTCTTCCCACCCCGCCACACACTGGAAACGAGCGTTTGGCACCCCATCTCTCTGGAATAGCCTGGGACACAGCTTACCCCGGGCTGGCGCGGGAGGCGTTCGAGGTCTTTCACTCTCGGCTTGGACTGGGATGGATAAACGTTCAGGAAAGTTCACATCTGTAATGACACAGGACAGCCGGGTCTCACCTTCTCCCCTTTACAATTTCATGCTACAAGTAACCAATCTGGGGTCCCGAGAAGGACCTGAGCCAACAGCTGCCTGTCACAGCAACCCAGCTGTAAGGCTGCGATATGACATTGCGTCTTTTTTCCCCTTTTCAGGGTTCAACAGACTAAAGTTTCTCCATACAGCTGCACAAGCTGGATCTGCATGCAGATTCAGCAGAGCGCAGGATGGCAAGGACAGGGAAAAATCTCTTTTCACCAAGGTACCGCAGAGGCTGCATGCAAAAATAAGGAGAATGAAGCTCCTAACACCATGGGCACACAGCTGGAGCTTAAAAGCTTCCGCTACTGGAAAGCGGGACGTTCTCCCAACAGCTCTGCATGGTCACCTCTATAAGCCATGCTCCAGGATAATAAAAACCAGGACTTCAGCTGTTACCCATGGCAAGAGGGATCCCAGCTGCCACCCACCATGCTGCTGTTTGCCCGGAAAACAACCACACCCTTAATACTTACTTTTATTATGCTTTTCTCCACGTAAGTCCAGCTCAACAGGCCTCAGGTCTACCAGCTGTGGCGGTGCCAGCAGGCATTCGCACTCCTTGATCAGCATGTCTGCGAGGTCGCCCTGCCCAGTGTCCCGCAGGATCGACAGGAATATAGGAAAAGCCTGTTTCCCTCGAGTCTCCAGGTCAATAACCAGCTGCCGGGCTTGCTCTCCTCGGCTGCCAGCGCTCTGCAGAGGAGGAAAACCCGGGACAACGCGTGTTCGCTCTGAGTCAAGGCGCTCTGCCCAGTCAGCCTTTCCGACTGGCGCCCAGAGAGCGGAAACGTGGGGGCCTGCTTCGCGCAATCTACACAGGGTGAACGAGACTGAGACCCGGCGGGCAGAGTCACGGAGACCCCCAGCAGCCACCCGAACCCCAGCCCCGACCCTGCTCCAACCACGAAGCCCTGCTGCCTCCACTGGGACACCCAGCTGCAGCCCACCACAGGGCTTGGGGGGAGAAGAGGAGGGGGTACCCCCAGCCTGTCCCCAGGGGAGGAACAGGCACCCCCCAGCCTGTCACCAGCGGGCAGGACAAGGTAAGACACCCCCGGGCCTGTCAGCAGTAACAGAGGGGAGACGGGGCCCCTTAAGGCTGTCACCAGGGTGGGACCGGGACCCAAGAAATCCCCATGCCGGGCACCAGCTGGGGCAGGGACAAGAATGGACCAGGAGATGGGGGGGTCTTACGCCTCTTACCCGCAGGCCTTGGGGTAGGAAGGGACAAGAGCCACCCTCCAGGCCTGTCACCAGAATGAGGGGAGACAGGGCCCTCCCTCGGGCACGTCCCCGGGGCTGAGGGGGGACACGGAGGCCGCCCCCCGGGCCTGAGGGGACAGGGGGCCGCCCCCCGGGCCTGTCCCCGGGGCTGAGGGGGGACACGGAGGCCGCCCCCCGGGCCTGAGGGGACAGGGGGGCCGCCCCCCGGGCCCGTCCCCGGGGCTGAGGGGGGACACGGGGCCCTCCCCCGGGGCTGAGGGGGGACACGGGGCCCTCCCCCCGGGGCTGAGGGGGGACACGGGGCCCTCCCCCCGGGGCTGAGGGGGGACACGGGGCCCTCCCCCCGGGGCTGAGGGGGGACACGGGGCCCTCCCCCCGGGCCCGTCCCCGGGGCTGAGGGCGGACACGGGGCCCTCCCCCCGGGGCTGAGGGGGGACACGGGGCCCTCCCCCCGGGCCTGAGGGGACAGGGGGGCCGCCCCCCGGGCCCGTCCCCCGGGCTGAGGGGGGACATGGGGCCCTCCCCCGGGGCTGAGGGGGGACACGGGGGCCGCCCCCAGCCTACCTGCAGCTCCTCGACCATGGGGCGGGTGAAGAGGCCGCGCTCCTCCAGCGGGTCCCAGAGCGGCGCCACCCGCAGCGCCGCCACCAGCCGCGCCCGCCCGCGCCGCAGGGCCCGCCGCTGCGCCTCCTCCATGGCGCCGCCGCTCTAGCCGCCCGCCTCGGTGACCGGAAGCGGCGCCGTCTCTATGGTGACGGCGGGGCGGGCGCGCCGGAAGCGGCGGCGCAGGGTGGGTGAGGGCGGCCCGTCCGCGGCCCGCGCCGGTCCCCTCAGCGCCGGTGTCCGTCCGCCCCCCCCCGCTGAGCCCGCGGGGCCTCCGCCGGCCCTCTGCCCGCCGCAGCCATGGAGCTGGGGCGGGCGGGCCTGGCCTGGGCCGCCGCCCTGCTGCTGGCGGCGCTGGGAGCGCAGGCCGCGGCGGGGGATTTCGACCCGTACCGCGTCCTGGGGGTCGGCCGGAGCTCCAGCCAGGCCGATATCAAGAAGGCTTACAAGCGGCTCGCCCGGGAATGGTACGTGCCTCTCCCCCAGCCCGGGCTCTGATCCCCTCCCCAGCACCGGGGCGGGACGGACACACGGACACGGGGACACCCACACGGTGTCGTTTCGCGTCCTCTCGGTTGACAGAGCTAGGCCCTGCGCTTTGAGGAGCGGGTTACGCTGCTGGGTGGTGGCATTAGCCAGCGTACCTGGCTGTCCGCGCCAGACGAGGCTCAGCAGGCGGTCAGAGACAAGCGCTGGGTCTTCCTCAGGGCCCAAGAGTCATCCTGAAACCAGGCAGACACCTTCACGCTAGCAGTCCGTGCTGTAAAACCCTCCCAGGGTTTGGCTACGGGGGGGGAAAGTTCTCCCCAACTCAACTGGGAACCTTTAATATGCCAGCGTCCAGGTCTCAGTTTGATACATCGATGTCCAAGGGCAACTCAACCCCCGTGCCGAAGGGAAACGCGTTGGATCCACAACTGTCATGTCCCTCGCTTTGGCGCTGTGCACCGAGGCGCAGGCTCGAGGTGTTGCCTCAGAAAATAGCCTCACCCAGAGCTTTCAGAGCCTGCATAGTTTGGTCTGAGACATCCTCGAGGGCTGTGACGGGATTCATTTTACAGGAAGAACCCAGTAGATATGTAGGGCAGCAGCTGAGGGATGCGTCGCTGTAGTGGGTAGGGGAGATACACGCTCCCTCATCCTGCCTCGGACCCACTGGCGACGGACCAGACAGAGGGACTGGTCTGCAGGCGCACGGTGTGCCTCCCGGTGCTGCGTTTTGGGATGGGGTTTGGGTAGGGAGAGCACACACTGGGTATAAAATCTGATCTCAGCCTCAGGGGGTGCTGCCACACGCCCTAACTGTCCGCATCCCTCTCGCTTCTGAACGGAGGCTGACGGCTCGCTGTGCGCCGCCGGGGAACTGCTGACCCCCTTTTCCTCTGGTTCTGCCTCGTAGGCACCCTGACAAAAACAAGGACCCGGGAGCAGAAGACAAATTCATCCAGATCAGCAAGGCCTACGAGGTAACATGCTTTTCTTGCCAAACTCATGCTGTCATTAGAAGTTAAGTGACCTTATTTTTCCATACGTGGCTTTGTGCTTTTTCTGCGTACATCTACATGGGAATGGTGCTCGACCCCGTGGAGGCAGACACTACCGACCAGAAAACTTTCACCTGCTTTCTCGACAGAGAGCCGCTGGATGACACCAGGGTGGTCTCTGTTGCAAATGTTTTGCTACGGGTCTGCCCTGTTCTCGCTAAAAAGCCTCAAACGAGGGAGGAGCGGGTATTCGCCGAGCCCCGCACAGCTGGGTGGCCGTCTTGTCCACGTCACACCTATATAAAAGCATTTTGGGGGTGATGTAAGCAATGTTAATCACCGCAGGGCTTTAGTCACTTCAAGTTATGCTTTGCATAAGTAGTTATTTGCACATCACTCCTGGGCGGCTCTTGAAATCAGCTGCCCCAGTTTGCAGCAGCTGACCCAAAACTTCACAGCAAGCGAGCTGAGCCCACGGAAATAAAGCAAATCTTCATCGCCCAGCTGAAAAATGCAGTTTCTCTGTGGGGTTTCTGGCTACTCAGTAAAATTTTTGGCACTTTCTGAAGTGCTGAGAAAACCCTCAATGTTCAAGTAGATGCCAGCAAAAGCCGCTCCAGAAAAGAGTGTTAATGCTCAGACTGTGTGACGCTCAGGCTTGAGGAGCAATTGGTGTCAGAAGTGGGTACAGCAGTCTTGATTTATAGGCTCCTTTTCTTTGGGCTTTGGCTTTTTTTACCCTTATTTACTATATCGAGCCTGGAGGTGATGCGATAGTTCCCTTTTCCATAATATTTATCCCTCCGACGTGCAGGAAAGGCCGCATGTTCCCTCATAGCCTGTCCTTTTGCAGCTGCAGTTATTTACTAAGGAATTATTTTCAGGGCAGTTCCCCCTCACGGTTTCAGGTGACCGTTCTTCTATCATCTACTTCCCAGATTCTCTCCAACGAGGAAAAGAGGGCAAACTTTGATCGCTACGGAGATGCCGGGGAAAGCCAGGGCTACTCTCAGCACCAGCATCGCCAATTCCACCACTTCCACGAAGGCTTCTATTTTGACGAGTCCTTCTTCCATTTCCCCTTCAATTCGGAGAGGCGCGACACCTCCGACGAGAAGTATTTGCTCCATTTTTCCCACTACATCAATGAAATCGTGCCAGATAGTTTCAAGAAACCTTACCTCATTAAAATAACCTCGGACTGGTGTTTCAGCTGCATCCACATCGAGCCTGTGTGGAAAGAAGTCGCTCAGGAATTGGAGGTGCTGGGTAAGGACAAGAATGTTCAGGCTGGGCACGTGTCCCTCGCCCAGCGAGGCTGCAATGATCGCCTTCAGCTTTGGAGGACTGAGTTTAATCCATAGATTTCCTCGGGGATTTATCCTAACGCTTTCCTGTGTGTTACTAACATCATAATTGATGAGGCTACATGTTAGAAACGAGGAAGAAACTAGTCCCATAGATCATGAAGGCAAGATGCCTTTCCTCCTGACCATATGGCTAGTGGCTTAGTCCAACGCCAATGATCGTAAATGATGACGTGGCCGAGGGTCGATCGCACCACCACGAGTTTAGGCCACCAGCAGTGGCCTAAAGTGCTGCATTGCTCTTTGTCCTGCACTTGGACGGCTTTGATAAGCAAAGATCCCTGCAGAATATGTCCACGATTTTAGGGCCACTACCATACAGTGAAGTTTTGAGACTTATTGAACACATTTGGATGCTAAGGAGGTATTTTGTACTTGCCCCTCCAACCCCAGCTTCCTTGTTTTGCCTGCAGATGTTGTCTGCACATGCTTCCAGAAAAACACAAACTCAGCACACAGCAGAAAACAAAGGCATTGTAGTTCCCGCTTACTAAGATTTTTCTCCTTGAGGTTTTAATGTAGCACATGAAATACCAGTGGACAGAGGAAAAGAGGACAGCATGTTCTGTCTCTCCCACTAGATAAAGCTATGAGTTTTAAATACAATGTTCAAGGGATTGGAAGAGGAGGAAAGTACAGAGTTATGAGGGATGGTCCCATGAATAACTCCCAAGCAGGGTGCTGGGCAAGGGAACAGGTCTTCAACCTCAATTTTCTACTAGGCGTTTTGGGTTGCTGGTGATCTTTCACGTGAACCCACTCTCCTTTTTCAGGAGTGGGAATCGGAGTCGTTCACGCTGGGTACGAAAGGCGCCTCGCCCATCACCTAGGTGCACACAGCACACCGTCCATACTAGGGCTCATTAACGGGAAAATAACCTTCTTCCACAACGCTGTCATTCGAGAAAACCTGCGGCAATTCGTGGAGAATCTTCTGCCGGGGAATCTCGTAGAAAAGGTATGCTCTAGTAAGAGTGTCACGTGCTGCTTCTCGTGTCTGTCTGGATATTCATCTCTCCTTAGCTGTTTCAGTGGCTAATCTGTTTAATTCAGCCCCCGAGCTGATCTGTGTCACGAACACGAGAAGATCCGACTGAGGCTCGTGAAGCGAGGTGTTTTGAGAGCTGTAATTACAGCTACAAACCCCGGAGCTGTTGGAAGCAACTGCGTGATGTGGCTCCATAACGCTTCTCCTTGTGAAAGGGCTAATCCCGCTACTACACGGTTACGCCAGCAACTTTGTCTGCCTGCTGCTCTCCCAGTTGTAATACCCGATGGCTGCCGGAGCTGTACGAAAGCTACCCCTAGGTTAGGGATCTGGGATCGTGCCCTACCTGCCTGCCGGATTTCACTTCCCTTCTCCTTTCTCAGGGTTTCATCCAGCAAATTAAGGACCACTCATTAACTTGTAGGCATTGTCTGCTAAAACTCACCCACACAGAGACCTGTTGTTTGTTTCGTCCAGTTTTGATTCAGACCTTTGAACCCTCGAAGTTATAGGTAAAACCTCCTACTAGATAAAAAATTCCTGCATTTCGGCCTTGCTCGGTTATTTTTGGCAGAGTCCTAAAGCACCCACCACCCCTTTCAGTGCGATGTGGCCGGGTCAGCCCCCACAGCGCTCTCACCTGTCTGTCCTCTGCCTGGAGCCTTGTTCACCTCACCTCGTTTTCCCTTGGGGTCTTCAGCGAGGGCTGCCTTTCCTAACGGACTCTTGACTTGCTGTCCTCCAGGTATTGAGTTTTCACCCCAAAAGCAGGGTCTGCTGTCCCTTTCCATGGCTTGAGCAGCCATTTCACCTCCTGCAGCCAGGCGTTCCTCAAAAACAGAGCTGGCAGCCTGCACCTCTCCCTGTGGGCCCCTAAACAAGCTGTGATCTCCCTTTTATCTCCTTCCTCTAGGTCAAAGAGGTACCGAAGCTGAAACAGAGCAGGTTTCATGGAGCTCACAGGTGCCTGTTAACCCTTGGCTTCCCACTCTGTATAAAGTGTATGACCCCAGTGAACAGTTATTAGAATAAAAGTGGCATCAGCTTTGACTTGGAACAGCATCAACAGAGGGTGCAATCGCTAATAGGGTTGGTGGGAGTCAAGACTGATGGTTTTAATTAATTTCCTGTATCAAAAAAGCACAGATCAGGCATACCTGTTGGAAAGGCAAACCCACAGTCTGCTTTCCGTACCTTTCCTTTTCCAGACTTGGTTCTCATTCAGACACCTAATCGTACAGCATTGCATGTGTCTAATGGCTCTGAGGTTAAACTAATGTGCTGATTCTATTTAAAGATTACAGATAAAAACTACATCCGCTTTCTCTCCAACTGGAAGAAAGAAAACAAGCCCCACGTCCTTCTATTTGATCATATGCCAGTTGTGCCATTATTATACAAGGTAATAGGATTTCTATTGCTGCATTGTTGACTTGCTAATAAATCCAGCTGTTCCAAAAGAAAATGTGATATTGCTGAGGAGCCGAGGTGGACCGATGCCTCTAAATACTATTGACTGGTTCTAGGGGAGAGCAAGTTGATTTGTGTCGGTTCAAAAATGGCATGGCCAGATGACTGACTTAATTCGGAGATTGTTTCTCCGTCCTGCCACGGATGTACCCTTAGTGGATGTGAAGGTGTGGGTGGGTTTCGGAGGTTACGGCAACAGAGGCATGTACTTTATTGGTAACGAGAGAATCTTGCAGCACATCTAATTTGGGTTACCGGAAAGCCCGTTTCCGAAGAAGCCCCTGCTACCGTGCAAAACATCAGGTTGTAAAATAACACTGTGGATCCACTGAGGCTCCCTGTGTGATGATTAAGAGAATGCAAACTGCAGTTCAGCAAGGGAGAGGAAGGGCTTTTAGCTCTTGCAGCGCATGCCCAATGACATTTAAACAGCGGGAGGTGTTCTCGAAGCAAAGTCACCACAGGCACTTGGGGAAAAAAATGTTGTTTGCTCTCTAATGTAAACACGTGCCGGTGCTTTCTTCCTGTCCAGCTGACTGCCTTTGCTTACCGAGATTACTTGTCCTTTGGTTATGTGTATGTCGGACTCCGAGGCACCGAAGAGTTGTCCAGTCAGTACAACATCAACGTCTACACTCCCACCATGATGATCTTCAAGGAGCACATCGACAGGCCCGCTGATGTTGTGCAGGTATTGCTCAGTCCTCCCTGAGAGCTTATGTGAAATGGACGCTGAGATTTTCTGACAGAGCTTGCGATGACAGGTTGGTCAGTGGCACGTTTCAGTTTAACAAGTATTCGTTGTCAGCAGAAACTCGGGTTTCAGAAGAGGCAGAGAGTGACCATTAGGAGGGAGGGAAGGCTTCAGCTATGGTGTCTGTCCTTTTGAGGAGGGTGCCTGCAGGTAGCCTCTCAGTCTCAGGGCCTCAAAACGTCTCGGGTGATTTCAGCGGGACTGTGATGGCTGGCAGCCTTCCTCAGGCTTCAGATGAGAACGTCGCAACAGCTTTGTACTCTCTTCACCCTGCTCAGAGTTGACCTCTGCTTTCTTTGTCCTCGCCAGGCACGAGATATGAAGAAGCAGCTCATTGACGACTTCCTTTCCCAGAATAAGTTCCTCATGGTGGCCAGACTCACCAACCAGAGGCTGTTCCAGGAGCTGTGTCCTGTGAAGAAGTCTCACCGTCAGCGAAAGTAAGGCTCTGGGGCTGCTCATAAAGCCACCTTGTGTTTGATTCTGAGGGAGAAAGGAAACAATTGCATTGGATCATGCTGGGTATCCGCATTGTTTGATAGGTTTCTGGCTCTTCAGGATAGTTCTGGCTAGCGGAAAGGGGATGATCGTTTCCTCTCGCATTCAGAATGGCTTTTAATCCTCCATCTCGTTGTGTTGCCTAGGTACTGTGTGGTCTTACTTACCGGAGAAGGCGATAAGTTTGCTGAGGCTTACGAGGCATTTTTGACTTTTGCTGTGGCCAACACAAAAGACACACTGAAGTTTGTGCACATCTATAATGACCGGCAGCCAGAATTTGCGGACGCCTTGCTGATGGATCGCGGAAAATCAGCTGTGAGGGTTTCCTTTTTTTTTTCCCTTTCTTCTTTTCATCTGTCATTCTAACTCACATCACTTTATGTAGGATGCTATATCTTGATCTGACACCTAATTCTGGGAAGCGATTTGAAGCGTAACATCTATCTAGTAAAAAGTACCTTCCGCTCTGATATCTGCGATGTTATTGGCTCATCCAGGTGGTCATTTTGGAGAGACGCAATAACGCAGGGAAGATCGCCTATAAAACCTTGGAGGAGGCCTGGCAAGGCAGCAAGGAGGACAACTTCATCCTCCTGGATCTCCTGGACCAGCTGAGGACAGACCCCGGCCTTCTCTCTTCAGAGACTGTCCTGGCAGACTTGAATGACGAACTGGCTCCGGTAAGCTCCAGCTGCCCAACAACTGCATTACCTTTTTGGTACCTTTTGGTCATTCATGGGCATTATTTATATTCTAAAATACCAAAACGAGACTCTTAGAAGTTTTCTTGCTCATGGAAGGAAGCTCGTGGCACGTCCCGAAGCTAATTCAGCCCAGGGTTCTGTTTAAGGGGTGGGAGTCCTTTCAGGGTCCTGGGAGGCGGTTTTGTCATTTGCTTTTTTCTTTTTAAACAGATGTTCCTTATCCGATGGCTCTACTCCATGCTGGATTATATCTCGGACTGCTGGGACAGTTTGTTTCACAGTAACTGGTATGGATGGGGTGTTAATGAGTCTCGATAGGGAGCAGGATTGCTGTTACCTTGTTCAGATGAATAGTAGAACTGGGTTCTTATTAACAGGAATTGAGAACATATCAAGACACATAGGTGCCTGTATTCTCTGGAGATTTAGGTGAAGAGCGCTGACACCACAGTGATGTTAGCTTCTGCCTCGAATCCTGGGTACTTTGGCCTTGAGGCTGAGCGTGGATGTTATGCTCCTGAAAACACGCATCCATTGTTGCTTTTCACCACTTCCCTGTCACCTTAGTTTAAAATGGATCCATTTTTATCCTCTTCCTTTTGGGTGGGAGCAGGACATTGCTCAAAATCTTGATCATCTTTAAGACCCCAGGAAACGAGACAAGTTTCTAGGGAAACTGCATGGTATTACTTGAGGTAGAAGGGAGCTGAAATATTAGCAGAAACCGCGCAACTTGTGGACCTGATTGCTGTTTGCAAATCTTCCCCTCAGGCGAGAAATGATGCCACTGCTGTCCTTGCTCTTCTCTGCGCTCTTCATTCTCTTTGGCACCGTTATTGTTCAGGCTTTCAGGTGAGCGCATGCCAAAACATCCTAGGGGATCTTACTGTCCAGCCAATAGCACCTCAATCCAATCTGGCACCTTAAACACACACAAGATAATCTTCCTTTGCAGTGATTCGAGTGATACAAGGGACTCTCCTCCCTCTGAGAAAGAAGAAACTGCCACAAAGACCGAGAAGAACGACGCGAGCTTCAGCAAAGAGAGTAACAGGTTCCCTCTCTAATTTATCCAGGAATGTTTTCTGCCACATGTGCAGAGAGAGCGCGCGGGCAGCATTAGGTGGGCAGTGGAGAAGTGCCAGAGTTGCGTGGACGTAGCGCGGGGCAGTGTGGGCACAGCGAGGCGAGTAGGAGCGGTGGTTAGCCAGGACCCGGGCCAGCAAGGATAGGGATGCACAAACTTAATTATTAAGCAATTCCTGCTGAGTTTTGCCCAGACAACGTCCTTGGGGGAAAGGTAAAGCTCTGACTGACTTGTTGAGAAAGATCTAAGTCTGGCCGTTGCACTGATTAAACTGGCTTTAGCTACAGGGCACAGTGTAAGGAGGCAGGGAACAAGTTCAAGGTTTCTCCATCCTCAGTCACTCCCAATCCTTGGTTCCCCTTTCACTCAGTCACTGTTTCATTGCAGCAGGATTCCCAAAAAGGGCTTCGTCGAGGTGACTGAGCTAACAGACATCAACTACAACAGCAACTTGGTACGCCTGAGGCCGGGTCACATGAACGTGGTCTTGATCCTGTCCAACTCAACCAAAACCATCCTCCTCCAGAAGTTTGCCCTGGAAGTCTACACGTTCACAGGGTAGGCTGGGGCCCTCTCCTGGGTTTCTCTTCCTGTTTAAATAACTTGTGTAATGCTGCTCTGATGACAAGTTAGGAGTGGTGTTGGCTCAATTGCCAGGAGGGAATGCTTCTGGCGAGCCAAGCAGCTTCCGCACTCGTTAGCGGCAATGAGCCACTGCAAACTCAGTGGCCTTTCCTGGCCATACGCGGTGAAGGTGGCCAGACAGGTTTGGCGCTGCTGCCACTTTGGCTGCACCCACATTTCAACGAATAGAGAGCATGACATTGTTGCACTCTAGGTAATTGTCACCTGTGCTGGATTGGGTTAAAAAAGGAGCTGTGGCGACACAGCTTTGCGCCTGCCCTTGTTTACAAACACTTACCTGTCTGGTAGGAATCCAGCCTGACTTGCAAGATGTGCTGATCCTGCTTCTCCTCTGCTCTTCCCCCAGGAGCAGCTCTCTTCATTTCTCCTTTCTCAGCCTGGACAAGCATCGAGAATGGCTGGAGTACCTGTTAGAGTTCGCACAGGATGCAGCCCCCATCCCAAACCAGTACGACAAGCATTTCCTCGAGCGCGACTACACAGGCTACGTCCTGGCTCTGAACGGCCACAAGAAATACTTCTGCCTCTTCAAGCCTCACAGATCGGGGGATGAGGGGGGAACCCTGGGATCCTGCGAGGATTACAATTCCTCACTACACACGGAAGCCAGAGGGAAATCCTCCTGCAGCCCAGGATCTAGATCCATTAAAAACAAATTACACAAATTGTCCTTTTGGATGGAACGCCTCCTTGAGGGTTCCTTACAGAGGTTCTATATCCCCTCGTGGCCTGCACTAGACTGAGGGATTTTAAAGAGATTCTAACGGACAAACTTTTTATGAAGATAACAAGGGACAGCTCTTTCCAGGAATACACAAACAAGCGTGACGAATGGACCTTAGGTTTTAGATGAACTCTCCTAGGGCCGGCGACTAGAAAACATCTCCCCGCGTCTGGAGCCCGGGAGCACAGCCAAGCGCACCGTAATTCCCTCCACCGACTCCTTTGTGTGTTCAGATGCCGTACTACCCAAGAGCCAAGAAGTCTGTTTTTCCCTTCTTGTCCTGCCGCATCTGCTTCCTGAGTCGCCCCCCTTCCATCTCTTGTTTTGCCTCGGTTGAAGAAAAACCCGTGACTTCTCTGCCACGGTGACTCGGTCTGGACTGAACGTGGCTGGTGACGCAGGTGGGGTCGTGGTTCTCTCTCCCCTTTCCCGTCTGCTTAGCCCATGGTGCATGGTGTAACACCGGCAAGACCCTACAGACCTTCCCAGGCCCTGCCCTTCTGAAAGGCCTCCTTCCACCAGGCAGTCGTACTTTATCGGCTTTCCCCGTGGTACGTGATATAGAGTACAGTCGGGATCATCTCCCTCGTAGCAAACTGGTAGCTGGGACTCACCTGTGGTGCGGGCTCGTAGGCGATCTGCATGTTTCATGCTCCTTGTGTCATAGTTCCACGTGCAGCTTCACCGGCTAAACCATAACCGGGGAGGTAAGGGGTTTTGCACGGCCGTAAATACTGTAAAGGTGTTGAGCCATTTAAATGTCACATTGATTTTTCAAATGCCTTTCTGCTTCTGTCGATTTTAGACGATGTATCCTAGAGCCATAACTTTAACTGTGTCCTCAGATTGTAGGCGTGAGCTGCTATGAGCCAGTAGATGTGTAAAAGAAACTCTACCTAGCTGCTAGGGAGTCGGTCCAGGCTCCTTTCAAACACCCTTACATCTGTAGTACAAACCAACCTTTCTTTGTATCAAGGAACCTAATTCTTCGATGATTGTATTCTTGAAATGTTGCCCCAGAAGTGCTGTATCATCAGACCATCGCTTACGTGTGAAACTCCTTTTGGTTTAGACGTGGGTTTAAGATGCTCAGTTTCAGCCTCTCACCTGTTTCCCTCTTGCCACAAACCTTTGTTTCTCAACATGCAGGCTGCTGCCTTGGTTTTTTGTTTGTTTGCGTTGGGATTTTTTTGTCTTTTTGAACTCATAGGTCTGTGTGAAGCTAGAGGAGTCGTAAAGCGCAGGGTTTGGTTTATGCTTTGCTCTAGCAGTGCTCCAACAGCCACTTTCAGCACCACAGGGGGAACGGGTGGCCCTTTGTAAGGTGGAGGGAAGGCAAGCAGCAGCCTCACAGCTGCTTTCTGCTCCTCAAGCGATAAAGCAAAGCAGCAGGGATTCTCTTCGCGGCCGGCACTGAAATCCTGTGGGGTTTGTGCTTCCTTTTCACTGCTCTGAGGCAGACACCACTCCCGCAGTACCAAGTCGCTGTTAGGCTACAGCACTGCCAAAGCACGGGGGTCCGAGCGGGGCGGCATTTGCCGTAGGGCACTGAACCTGACGGCAGAGCACTTGGTTGAGCACATGGTGTAATTAAAAGCTCACTCGGCCCTTGCCACCTCAGTTACCATCTTAGCGGAGCAGCCAGTTGTTAGTAGAAATAACTATGCCAATCTGAGCTAGCTGTGATCCCCTACGAAATCCAGGAATGCTCAAGTCATTTTACTGCCTACATGACCTAGTTGCTCACAAACCCTTGGCTTGCTGCATTCCTCCCCACCCTGGGAGCGGATTTGGTGTGCTTTGACCACCACAGGTATCTCAAACACCGTGTATAATGTACTTCCAAATAAAGGCTATGATGCTACCAACTGACCCTACGTGAGGTTACTTAATTTTAGCTCAGCGGACTCAGCTTGTGCTGCTGCATGAGTGAGGCACTAGAGTAGAGGGAAGGAAGGAAGGCGAGGTCTTCTCACTGCCAAAGAGCTCCAAGGCGCACACGTACCGCTGAAATAGAGCGGGAGGGGGAACGAAACGCTGGCCTGATGCTGCTAGGCTTCATTTTCATTTGGCTGGCGCAATCGCCATAGCACTCGTGTTTTTCCCGCAGCTTGTCGTGCAGGACGTGGCTAGAATAAGGTTGTAGTGCAGCGGAAGGCTCCGCATAACTTTTTAAACATTTGCAAAAGCAAAAAAAAGAATAGTCTCTGGGTCTCTGCTGTCTCTTCAGCTAGTCGGAAACCCTTGACACATTAAAAAACGTGCCTAGTTGTGCTACAGCAAGGGAATTCAGCCCTGCCCCAAGTAAGGCCTTATGGCCTTCAAAATACAGTCCATGTGCTGCACACCTGCTGGAATCCTTTTTTTAATTTTCTTTCTAGCACAGGTAACCTCCCCTTTTAAACTGACTTCTGTTTAAGGAGTGCTTGCCGTGGACCACCCTTGCCGGCTGTGACTGGATGGGAAAACGGCTCCTGTCTACCGGTAACTGTCCTCCGCTGCTTTTAATCAGGTCAGACTAATGGCTTGTGCTGCTGTTTTATGGAAAAACTTCTTTCATGGGCTGAAGCAAATGCCAAACTATTCTAAACCCCTCGTTTAGTTAGCTTTGATGTCCATTGCGGAGCACTGGGTGCTTGCTTTCTTGTAGAAGAGCACGGTCAGAGGCTGCTTACACCCAAGATCCGTCCGCCCTCTCCCAGCAGTCGCGAGCCGTCACCCCCCGATCATTTTCTAACCTGCCGCCTCCAGTGGCACTCGACCTATATCATAACCATATCATCAGCGAAACGCACTTGCGATTCTGTTATGCACGTGGCAGTTGGTAATCCAAAGATTGAGGCAATTCAGTCCTAGTGCACTATTCTAGTGAAATCGGAGCAATCGCATACCGCTCAGAAGCTGAAGCAAAGGGATACAGGCCCCCAGTCTAAAGGTTGTACCAAAACTCCTCCCTGGACCGAGCGTGGTGGGCAGCAGCCACCCGCGGCTGCCTGCCTCCGCTCTGCCGTTCACCGAAAGCCTGCCAGGAACTAGTCCACTAACGCAGCCTGAGAAGTAGGACTGAAAACTAGGTACATATTTTGCACTTTTGATACTGGGAGGGGGGGGGAATTAACTTATTTGGCAAACTTGTCTTTTTTATTTTTGGGTTTTTTTGTATTTGTGAACAGGCACTGATGTCATTTTGTTTTAAGACAATTACAGATTCGCAACCAAAATAAACTATTTTAATGTGTGATGAGGTGGCTCTGCGTTTCCCTGTACAAACTGACCACACCTCTGCGCCAGCTCAGAAATTCCAGGGGCAATTAAACTGCTCCTGCCATAGGAGATGCCTGGTTATTCCCAGCAGGAAATTCAGTCAAATATCCCCCTGCTCTCAGCACGAGCCCCAGGCCACCTTTGGCTGCGCTCCCTTCCTCTACACTCATTGTCCTGCTGCTGCGGCTTAATGGGAGAAACCTTTTACCATGACAGTTTTGCAATGAGCCCCTATGAGCCAAGTGAGTAATTCCAGTGGTGAAAGCAGAGGTGAAGCGCCATTAACCGCCTCTTTCCTTTCCCAGGCAAACTCAAAAGCTACAGCCACCAGTTAAATGGGCTGTTCAAACCCAGCTGCTACCTACAGTTTATCAGCTTAAAATTACCTTTTCTTGTGGTAAATGGCATTTATTCCTTACTGCAAAGCACGCATTCCCTGCGACTGGTCGAGGGGAACAGGACACGGAAAGCCTCGGCTGGGGTCGGAGCTGCGTTGCCCGTGGGGCAGGCGGGAGCTGCCCTCACATCGTCTTCACTCTGGGGAGAACGCAGAGCATCTCGAACAGCAGGTTTGCCCCCAGGAGGGCTGTGTTACCTAAGAAAAGACAAAAAGGGGCAGGGGGAAAAAAATCAAGCTGTAAATGCCCAACCGCTTTCACCCACGCCGGTCAGCCGCCTCCGCCAGGCTCACGTCTTTCTTACTCTCAACCATCTTTAGACTCACCAGAGACATCGTACATCGGTGCAACTTCTACAAGGTCACATCCCACTATGTTCAGTCCTTTGCAGCCACGAATAATCTCCAAAGCCTAGGAAAAAAACAGATTTGGGATCAAGAAACACATCTGACCTAGCAGGCTGGTCAGGGCTCTGCTTTCCCCTTGTGCAGCTAAGGAAACCCAGCCTATACAGACCAAATCACACCAGTTCAACATCTCCTTTCCTCGTTACGACTACGAAATGCCCCTTGGCCTCCCTAACCCTTTGCTTTGCTGCACTAGCAGCATGACCTCCTTTAATGGGAGCAAAAATGTCCCCACTGGACAACAAAGCTGCGTTCCCCCTTACCTGCGCAGGTGTAAGCCCGGCTATCTCCGGCGTCCCGGTGCCCGGGGCGTATGCGGGGTCTAGTCCATCGATATCGAAACTGATGTACACAGGCTTGTCCCCCATCTGCTTCCTCACCTCCCCCATCAGCGGCACCAGGGACCTCCTCCAGCACTCTTCGGCCGGGACCACCCGGAAACCCTGTGGGCATACAGAGACGCAGGCGCCCACTCAGGGAAAGGCAGGCAAAGCGGAGCATCCCCTGCCCCGCCGGGGATTTCTTGCCGGGATAAATCCTCATCCCAGGGCCAAGGTGCAGAGGTGCATCTTGAAGCAGCCTCCGCTCACCCCCACTTTCTTATTCTCCGCTCAGCTAACGGCTCGGTGCGCCGGGAGCGCTTGTCCTGCAGGCCAAGCTGCTGGCGTGGGACAAGATGCAGAAGAGACATTTCTTTTCCTGCTGAAGCTAAGGGAATATTAATGATGTGGAAATACTAATGGCAGGGAAAGAAAACGGCACTCGGTGCATGCCTGCGGCCAAACTTACCTGGTCCCGGCAGTACTTGTAAGGATCAGGGTCATAGGAGGAGCCTCGGATGCCGATCTGGACCACGCGGCTGCAGTCCAGCAGCCCTTCCTCCACGCAGCGCCGGAACGGGGTCCCGTGGTAGATCTTCTCCCCCAGGGCTCTGTCTCCGGTGTCGGTGTGAGCATCCACGTGCACCAGTCCCAGGGGACCGTGCCTAGTCGAGACAGGGTGGCCACGTTACTCCCCATCCCGTGCGCGATGGCCCTGCCTCCACCGTGGAGAGCAAACCAGGAGCCTTCCCAAGGCTCCTTCCCAGGGCCTTATTCTACATCTCCAGGTCAGAAACTTACTTTTCTGCCACGGCCTGCAGGATGGGGTATGTTATGGTGTGATCTCCACCTGCAACAGGACAGGGAAGAGGGTGTAACACACTGCAAGAGATGCCCAGCGCTCATTATGTTTGCTCCCAGGTGATTCCCCCCCCATTGCATTTATCCTGCACTTTTTTATACATCCCAGGGCTTCACTCCTGAAGGAAAACCTGAGGCTCCCGGGTGCAGATTGCTTCCTCTCTTCTCTTCCCTCTTTGGGAGGACTGGAGATGCATGACTGCTGGCAGGGGCAGTCCATGGAGCGGAACCCTTCACTGGGCTTATAAATAGTTTCTTGATTCACTTCTGAGGACACTGTAACTGATAATTTGCCCCTCGTTACTCTATACTCGCGTCATTTAGTGATGCCAAGCTGCCACTGCTGGAAACTCGAACACACCCCCAAATCACACCTCGTGCAAAGTGGCACTCTGCCAGGCGCTTGCTCAAGCCTGAAGCTTTCCAGAGAGATGCAAACTGCTCTTGCGTTGGGTCCTGCTCAAGGGGACACCAAAAGCACACTGCTGATCGGATTTGCAGTTCAGCTTCAGGCTGTGCACTGAAATAGTCTCTTGACTGACTCATTCTCCCCATTTTTGACACAAGAGGCATTGCTGACAGCAGTAATTTTAGCAGAAAGCATGTAAATTTACCCATGATTTATCCATTTAGCCCATGATTTAGCACAACATCCCGTGCAGGGGACAGATTCATCGCTCACCTTCTACCGCGTTCGGGGGGAGGGGAGGAGGAGACGGAGTTTGGATGAGCAGGGATGCGGTGGCAGGGCAGGGAGACGCAGGGTCCTTACCCAAGGTGAGGGGCACGCAGCCGGAGGCCACTATCTTCTGGTAGGCCTCTCGGATGAGGCGGCAGCTGTCGGGCAGGTTGTAGAGGTTCACGTTCACGTCCCCAATGTCAGCCACCTGCAAAGAGTCGAAAGGCGCTGCCCCGGTGCTGGCGTTGTACCTCCTCACCATCGCCAACTCGGCCCGGATCTGGCGTGGGCCAAACCTGGGAAAAGAGCACAGCAGGGAAAAGCTGCTGGGCAGAGTTCCCGATACCAGCACCGCACACCCAGCGCTCCTCTCGCAGGAGGAGAGCCATGCCGGCCGGAGCTAAAGCACTGGCTTCCCTGGCACCACGGCTAGCCCTTACCTTGCTCCCGGCCGGTTGGACGTGCCCGTGTCTAGAGGGACGCCGACGAAAGCTGCGTCCAGTCCCTCCGCCGACGCCTGAACGGGCAGTTTCATCATGGAGCAGACCCCCACGGGCCGGGCCACGAACTGGGCACTGGGGGGCACGTTGAACTGCGAGCCCCAGCGGCAAGGGGCCCCGTGACCCAGGGCCAGGAGGAGCCCTGCAGACGCACCAGGCGAGGAGCCGGAGGCGGCCAGAGAAGCCGGGGCCCACGGGCTGCGGCGTGGGGTGGCTGCCGCAGGCAGCTTGACAGCGCAAAGCCCGGCTTGCCGGGGCAGCAGCTGGCTGCAACCAGCCCAGAGCGGGCGCCTCATCCTGCCCCACAGGCTCCGAACCTCTGCCCCACACGGAGCGGAGCGAGCGGCACCACAGAGGCTGCTGCTTCTCGGCTGGAGTGCCACAGCCAGGCAGAGAGCCAGCCGCTTCCGCCATCCCTCCCTCCGCCCTCCCCAGGGTTCAAAGTGCGGCCAGACACCCCGCTGCTCAGGGAAGGGCAGAGATTCGGCTCCGGCCTTGTGTTCCCCCTCCCGGCTGCCCCCTTGCCCCACGGCACAGTCTGCTTCTTGGCAAAGACCGGGAACAAACGCGGCAGCAAGGGGCTTCAGCTCGAGGGTCTCCAACAAGCGCCTGCCTAGGGATTAGCACGACAGGGCGAGAGGGACATGCTGGGAAATGTTCCAGTTTTGCTCCCCTTGGGCATTTGCAGAAAGTAAGGCAGCATTTGTTGCAGTAACAGTATATACTTTTAAACTGCACTTTCCAAAAGCACCCGGAATGCTGAAGAATGATTAAAAAAGTCTCATTGACAAAAGGCGGGCAGTGAAAGAAAACAAGAAAACTATCCAACCTCAGCAGAACCGTAGACAGACAAAATGCAAGCAAAGGAGAAGCGATAACAGGGATTTAAGAACCGGAGGCGGTGCTGCCGGACAAGCGTTTTAGGCCATTTTTGAGGACAGAAAGATGAAATGAGATGATTTCCAGGGGAAGCAAGTAAGTTTCCAGTGTCTGCAGTTAACCAGCACAGATCAAAGCCTGGTTGGCCTAATAACGACACGCTTAAAATCAGATGGCTCCGGCTCCTAATTCTGCTCCCTACTCGTGTAGCAATTGGACCTGGGAGGAAAATCAAGGGGAAAGAAAACCAGAGCATGTTCACAGCAGAAAGCCTGCTCCACACAGTTGGTTTGGATAGGGAGTATGTGTGTATTCCACACCCAGTACTGCATGGACAAGGAAAGACTCAGCAGGTGAACAAGCAGAGCTGCACCTTGCTGAGCTACCCAGCTCTTGCTGGCTCAGAGAAACAGCCGAACAATAGAAAGAGAGGTCAGAGTGGAGATCTACCAGGAAAGCGACAGTATTTACTCTTCAAAAAGCTTCAGAGACAAGTGTCCGGGGAACTGGCCTCGCCACTAGATACAGGGGCACAGAGCTCACAGGAGAGTGCGCACACAAATCCAAGGCAGCCATCCCAGCTAAAAATGCGCTGCAAGAACTCTGCATCAAAGAAAAAGCAGCAGCAGCTTCGCTTAGGGTCAGACCAAGACTAAAAAGTTCATTTTCTGCAACTTTTTGCCCAAAGAGCTCATTTTCCGAGATTTCCCAAGCTCTGTGCTCTTTGCTGAGCCTTCTTTACAGCCCCAGCAGTGTGCTGTGTTCACAGGCAAAATGAGCAGGTCCATTCCCCGCACCATTGCTGAACTAGACGCCGTTTCAGCATGCGAAACCTTGATGGCACGTTACTGAACCATGATTTGCTGAGGGCTATCAGCCATTTGACACATGGTATCATCGACCTGGAAACTGCAGGAGCAGCCAGTGATTTACTTGTCAGGAGAGTACGAAATGGGCACATTCACAAGGCAAGGTCTGTTCCTCTTCGGGAAACTCCACTTTGTGGAATAAAATAATGTGTTTCGGAAATGGGACTGAAAAGAGCCAAATGATCTCTTAAGATGCCACTGAACCAGGGCTACATTGCCCCTAAGGCCGCCACAGCCTAAAGCCTGGATCCGAGGAACAGAGATGAACAGATTTAGAGAACCCACTCAGCAGCAGAGCTTAATCTTCAATTTATTGTGCAAGCATAAATAACTTTCTCCCCAAGTTCCTCTAAACACAATTACAGACATGAAATCCAACAATGTTTTCATAAACACGACTGTTGTTGTCCAAACACCGATGTCTCCTATCCTCCCCGACCAAAGGATATTACTTCATTGTTAAACAGAAAAAACAGGTAGGTAAAACAGAAAAGCATCCCACTAAACTCTAAGCAGGCACTGCTGCTCAGCCCCATTTTGTTTGCAGCATTATCCCTAACCAGACACAGTTTGACTCGGCCTTAGACCCTGCGGCAGCAGTCACTGCACAAATACAACAGTCAAGAAACAAACATAAGCAGGTTTTGGGTTCATTGTACTTGCGCTATTTTGCTAGCAACTAGCTAGATATGTAATGGTGCTTTATCGTAAGAAGCCAGCAGCTCCTGACGCTCACCTTACCGGTCAGCACCTCACTAGGAGGCTTTTAGGCGGTCATTTTATAGCAAGATCCATCTGTGGCTGCAGACAAATATCATCTTAAGACCACCACTGGTTTCCCTAAGAAAACAAAGACTGCACATCCCTCTGTCAGCTCAGCTTTCTTGGTGTATTGTTTAAATCCGTGATGCTTCCGTGTAAAGAGCAGCTAGACAGTGCCTTCTCCCACACACACCCCCTTCTGAAAGGGAACTTGCTTCATTCAACACACAACTTAGAAGTCAATTATGAATTCCCAAACGTGAGCAAAACCAGGCACGTACCTCAGGACACCTGCAAGGTCCGCAAACCCTCACACCAAGAGAGTAATGAAGCAAGGGCATTTCCTCTAGCAGGGAGAGAAAAGCAGCATGTACTAACACTCAACCCCTCAAACACAGGCCTGCGGTTTTGTTCCCTAAAGCACTACAGGATTCCAGGCAGACAGAAAAGACAGATTCCTATGTGCCTTTAGAAAGTGCCATTTATCTATCACACAGTCGTGTCCCAGACGGTACTCTTCACCCAGACCGACTTCTCCAGGCCAGTAACAGGAATATTGCTGCCCAGAGGTCTTCATACTCAAGGTTTGCCAAAAAGCACATCTTCATTTTGGTTTCTATCCGGCTTTTATCCACCAGTCCATCCATGAGCAAAGCGGCCGCAGACTGGCAGAGAAGCCAGGCGATCATCTGGTCGGGTTTCAGGATCTTGGACGCTAGAACGCTTTCACCCCAGAGGCTTAGGTGAAGCACGTTGGCAGCAACTCTAGCAGACAATCTCTGCAAAAGGAAGGAGAGGGAAGATTAGCTGATCCTGCTGCAATCCTGTCACATCGATAGCATGTGGCATCTACACTGCCAAAGTCCCCCAGGCCTCCTCTAAGGCACCGCCAAGTCCCTGTGAATAAAAAAGCTCTTTGTGACCATTAATAGCATGCAACTGCACGTAACGCCCCCAGGTCCAATCCCTGACACAAACATCCACTAAAATCCCCGAAACTATTCAGTGTCGCATGTGAGAGGCCGCACTGTATTTCAGCAAAGACCTTTTGTTTGTCTTTGATAGTTATCTAGACAGCAATATCATCAGGATTACAGTCCTGAGCCCTCCCGAGCAAAATGATCTACAAACAATACTTCCAAAGGCTGGTTAGATGACTTCTTCAAGACAACAGCTTCTTACCTTGTTGGGATCCCTCTGAAGTAGCATCTTTATCACTTGCTTCACCTCAGGGGGCACGTGATCGGGCAGGCTTGGCAGCTGGTCTTCATGGTAACTTCTGCTTTCCAGAGTGGAGTCCCCATGGCCATAGAAAGGATTGGGCAGGCCAAAGATTTCATAGGCGATTGCTCCAACAGCCCAAGCATCGGCTTTACTGTAGTTGATCACCGTGCCCGGACCAGGTGACGCTGTGATCACCTGCCACAGAGATGGCGATGTTCAAATAAACAGCTCTAGTGTGGGCTCTGTGCTAAAACTAATCTTCAAGGGTCAAGTCAGTATTTCTGCTGTAATAAACAGAGATGCTGAAACCAAAGCTAGGTTTTGTCTAAATCTCTGCTGTCAATATTCCCTATTGGCATGCTCGGAGCCTTTGGCACTGAGCAGCTCACCAGGATACCGGGAGGAGTTTGGTCATTGTGCCCAGGCTTTAGTTGTTGCCCCTGACCAGTATTCACGGAATCCCAAGAGCTATTTCACTCTGGGATTTTAGGTAGGCAGGAGACTTGCGGATGACCAACCAAAACTGCATCAGCACTTAAGCAATGCAAGGCCCGGTGCTCCAGGTCAAGCGGACAGTTAAGGGTGTCTTCGCTTTTATTACGGTTATCATCAGAGAAATAAAAAGGAACTGTAAATAATTTCACAACCACCTTGAACTTCATCCAAAAACTACTGTCGCAACACAAGGTTGATGCATAAACTTCTTTAATAGCTACACAGAAAGGGGCCCAAGAAAAGACTGAAGAGCAGACTTTTTGTGGGAAAGGTCAATTCTGCCTCGTAACACCAACTGACTACGTTTCACCTTTTAGCACTCAAGGCGTCTGTTCGACAACTGCTCAGCACAGGTCTGAAGAGGACTTTTTTTATTAACACAAGGATGTTTAGCAAGCATAACTCAAGTTAGGACATGGACATCCTATGCCACTTTATGGGACATGACGGAGCGTAAGGTGAGGTTAGTTATGCAGTAACCAGCGACGGGTACTGTCTTGCATGACTGAGTTAATGTCAATAAGCAGGAACAGGTAGAAAATGATCGATCTGATCACAGAGGCTTTCAGCTGTTACTGCTGTTACTGCGAACACACACCAGCAGAGACCACATAAGCAAGTATTGGTGTGTGCACATGGGGGGAGGCTCAGGGACAAATCACAGCAAGGTGATGTGCACGCATGCCCTCCACTGCTTCTAGACCTAATCCCACCCCTTTTCAAGTTCCTATCACAGCCTGCACCACAGCTGGGGCTGCAACTTTTTAGTCCCGACAGCAGGATAAGCAGACAACCAGCAACACAAACCATTACTACAGGGGGATTTACCTCGGGTGCCATAAGACAGCCATTGCCGCCCCGATCCACGTAAGAGCTGGTGAAAGGCAGTCTCAAGCCGACGTTTTCATCTGCCAAACAGCAACCGAAGTCCGTGATCACCAGCCAGGGGCAGCCAGCTGCGAACGACACGGGGCTAGCAGAGTTAGCGTTCAGTTGCAGAGGACCTAGCTGAATTAGACACCGCATCACATGGACACCAGAGAGTCTTCAGGAACAATTTCAAAACCCGCAGGAATCAGCACAACCACATGCTGTTTTCCTGCTTTGCCTCTGTATTATTAGGTGCAATATCGGTTTTATTAAAACAAAACTTGTTATTCCGTTTCCTCTTTAGAGGATATGACTGCTCCCCATGGAACATGCGTCTCACAAAACGCGCGGATACATAAAATTGAAGACATATAAGGCTAGAGACTCATCCATGATGGAGGAATAAATTCATTTTTCCCCTTTGTTTTTATCTATAGCAAAAGCTACCGATGTATATCTATATATTTAGCTATAGCAAAAGGCTGGAGAAACTTTGCATTAGTTAACAGTCCCTGTCCTGATGACAAGTCAAACATTGCAAAGTAGAATCATTACTTCTCCAGACTCCAATACAGAAAAATCGATGCTTTAGATCATTCCTAACCGCATTCAGCATAGCTCCAGAGAAGCTTTTCCTTCAAGAAAAGAAGGATGGCATTAGTGTCGCTGAAAACCTTCCCTGGCTGCTGTACCAAGACCCTTAATTACACAGATCTGGCTGCCTGCTATTGTTTCCTGCCCATTTAAATCTCAGTCATGCTGAAAAAGAGCTCAGGTAATTAAAATCTCAGTTAGAGAGGCTGACAGGAGAACCAGACAATGAAAATGCTGCTTTTGGCTTAAACACTCTGTCGGGTCCCTTGCCTTTCAACTCATGTTTCATCATCCAGCGTGCAGCACTATTAACCTGACCGTCAGGTGAGATTTTTAAGAACCGCCCTGTTATTTGGCTACTGAGAGATGACAGAGCCAAGAGCCTGAAGCAAAGGCACCTCCAGAATTGTCAGTGTGGCATTATTATATGCCCAACTGCTCCAGCCAACGTTTGCTGTGCTTCTGCAATGCATCACCTTAGCAATACTCTGCCTCTCTCCATCTGATTACAGTGCAACACTCCTTTCAAGTCCGTTTTAATGATCCAAAACCTGAGGCACAGAAGACAGGATAATTTACTTCCCCAGTGCTGCAGTGGCAGCAAGCAGTAAAGCTAAAAACTAAACCTGAGATTCTTCAAAGGGTTTGATGCTCATTTTTCCCCCAAACGCACACCTGGGTAAGACTTCCCCAATTGCCTACACGACTGCATCACTACTGTGCATGACTTAATTGGCATTTCTACTCAGTGATCTACATACCAGAATCAAATTCAACCAGGATGTTGTCAGACTTCAGGTCTCTGTGTGCTATTCCATGTCGAACAAGATGGTCCACGCCTTCCAAGAGCTGTAAAATCATCATTGTGGAGAGACAAACATCTGGACTGCTCTCCCTCAGATACTGGCGCAGGGTGCACGGATAACTAGTTCAGAACAAGGAAAACCTCAGAATTAGCATCCTGGAAGCTTATCGCTTGCGGTTCAACCTCAGTGCTGTCTGGCTGGGGATACAGCACGCTTGCATGTGCCAGATTCTTCCTGACCTCCGCGATGCCTTCCCACCTCCCAGCCTCATCCTGACACCACACCCCTGTCTGCTGTTCTCAAATCCTCTCTTTTGCAACACCACCCACCAGTGAATTTTCAGTGCTCTTGCCCGAGTTCACCAACTGCAAGTAAAAGAAGCCTCTTAAACAGCATGGCGAGGGGCTACAGGTATACAGTTGTCATTCTTACAGGTTTTTATGTACTGGTGTTATATTTTGAAAGAGGAGGCAGATAATAATGCAGATCGTATGAGCAAAATGAGGAGATGTGCTAATCAGGAGCAAGAATGTGTTCTTGAAATACAGAGAGAACAGAGCACTTCTCCAGACGCAGGCAGAACAAAGGAGTGGGAAACAGAAGGTGCTTTTATGTCAATGCCACTGCAATAGGCAATCAAAACCAAAACCCAACCGAGAAAGCCAGAGATGCCGACCGCTAATAAATCTCATTACTGATTCTACTCCGTCTCTAGCGACGTGTTCAGACTAGGGGTGAAGTTCAGACTTAGAAAGGCAGACAAATGGGGATAAGCTCCACATTTCTTACTCGAATTTGGGGTAATTATTAAAAAGAACGTCTTGTCTTCATTGTTGAACTAGAGTTAAAATCTCAAGGACTTGGAACAGGTCTTAGGAAGCGTTTCCAAGAGCATACTCTGCTTTTTGGCAGCAGCCCAGGCCAAATCTTTGCAAGGACCCGTGTAGCAGCAGAATATACAGCCCTGCTTGCTGGGCAGTGTCACAAAAAGCCCAAGTCATGTTAACAAGCTTCTCTCTACCTACTTCTTCATCACCAAGAAGAGCGTGCGGCTGTGACCGATCCCTCTGGGATTCAGGCTTAACGGAAGAACATCGGGATAGTCCACGAAGGCTCCAGGCAGCAAAGGGACTGAGGATGTGAACGCTCGGATCACCTGGATTATATTCGGATGAGGTTGCAACTTCTTCCTCCCAAGGACAGGTTTTCTACACAGAAGTATAGATACCACAGATTACATCGATCTCCTGGTCAGTTCTGATTTACAACAGACACATCTCTGTTATTTCTGGAATTACTTTTCATTAATATGGCCCGTCCTCCCCACCAAAGGGTTCCAAAGCAGCGTGCAAACACGTTTATTCTGCAGCGAAAACCTTATTAGAGAGAGCATTAAGGCTGCCCAGTACAGATTACAGGACTGCACATTAAGCAAATATTCAAACGTTCACATCCTGGAAACTATTTGGTTAGAAAGAACAGGGACAGCAACCTCCCTGCCCTTACGGCCAATTTCCTAACTGGTGCCTCAGCCCAGCGTTTCCCACGTTGATGCAGAGCACCGGCAGCCTGCGCAGGTCCACCACAGCAGCGGGCAGGACCCAGCACTTCCTCCAGAGTTCAACATCTACCCTGGTGCTTCCTGAACCATCATCAAGGCAGTGCTGATACACCAGCGGAGGGTACACAGACCAAGACTTTACCTGTGGCTGCTAGAAGGACTGTGTTGTAAGTGGATTTCCCTATATACGATGGCTGAACAGGAAATACTGGTGCTTTACCCGTGCTGCAAACGAAACTTTGCCGGAAATCCTTATGCTTTACATGCAGCCTTTAATTTTATCCAAACCCTACTAGCCTTTCCATGCTGCTAACAAAGGCAGAGCTAGTCACAGGCTGCTTCTCAGTTCAAAAAGAACTACAACAGCAGCTTTAGAGAAAAAAAAAAACCAAACACAATTACTTTGTTAGACACAAAATAAAGGTCAACTTCACACTAGGCATATCAATTTAGACCCTCTATTTTACGGCACAGGCAGGAAGCACTCACTACAATGAAAGGCAGGTTACCTATCTGTATCTGCAAAACAGATCTCTCTCCCCTCTCATCCCCTGAATGTCAAACATCCCTTTGGCTGCTCTGTTGCATTCTCAGCTAGCGCCGTACCACACAGCATTCATTATTCATTTGTATTGGCAGCTGAGATGTGTTTGAAATTTAAATCAGACAATCTGGACTGCAGACTCCATTGTTTCAAATCGAACAAAAAGACACATTTTTTAACAAAAAGCTAACTCAAGATAATTTAGAAGTTTCCATGGAATTTTCCACCTTCGTGCTGTTTGTTCACTTCTCAGTCGGGTGAAAGCATGGGAACCAAGTCATTTTCCATTTTCTTTCTTGCCAGTTTCCCTGCACTAGAACAGTTTCCACCTCTCTGCCCAGCACCCATTTTACAACCAAACCAGTTCTAAAATAAAACAGTCAAATTGTATTACAGTCAAATTGTTTGATGTTTAATACAGTCAAATTGTTACCAATTGTAGGCGTATATTTCTGTAATTAAAAAGCACCATGACACACATTTAAATGATTTTTAATTAGCTCCTCTTAGCCTTTAACAATATCCGCACATAACAAAGCATTTCACACATGTGGAAACTAAGACACAGGGCACAGAAGTGCCTGGCCACAGTCAACTATCAGACCACTGGCAGGACGGATGGGTCCCCAATTCTTGGTGTATCCTTTCGACACATTTTCTGCACTACGCCATCAAAGCTGGTACAGCTTAGCTGTAGGTATTCCCCGCACGCCAACAAGCCGTGCCACAATCTGCTCCTCAGAGTAAACAAGACTGTGTTAAATCACTATTTGAACAGCAGCATTGCTATGCGGTTTCCTAACTGTGCTGGAGAAAAGCACACCAGAGAAAAATCCCCAAGGCAGCCAGCAGCCTGTCCCTGCATGATGTTTGAGGCATGCGGCACTTCTGAAGGCACCACCGTTTAGACAAAACATATGCACACGCCTCCTGAGCCACGAATAATCCCAAGGCTTCGTTTTTATCTGCTTTCAGGAACTATTACAGAAACCTCTCGCCATCTTCTTAACAGCACAGATGTGCTGCAAAATTAATTGATAGATAAAATTAGCGTGTCACCATTTGAGAACCACCGCCATTTCCATTGTGGCTGTACCTGTGGCCAGAGACAGCTCCATATTCTCCGGCTAAGGCAACCCCCGTGGCTGGAACAAGCTCTCGGCCCATAGCATCGAGGATGGCTTCACTTGACGAACCAGCCTGCAACAGCAATTACACACCACGTTGGTTTAAGCTCCAAAATCATCCAGCCTCAACACAGACTGAAAACAGATAATCCTGAGGCTGGCACTGTATCTGGAATTAGATCAACTGAGACTAGATCAAAGGGGCTCCCTTCTCTACTCTGAAAATCGGAGAAGGCAATTAACTACTTAAAAGAATTTACCAAGGGACGTGGCAAGGCCTTTACTTGCAGAAAGAAATCCATTTGTCTCTTCAAATGCATCCTCGACTGTTAGCACTCTGAGCTATACGTTAACACTCATTTTCAACCTCAAGACCTGACTGGAAAAGCCCATGGCTAAATGCCAGGGTATTTCTGGAGCCCAAGGGGTTTCAGATGTTGGCATTTTGGAAGACTTTCTTAGAATATCAACTTGTCACATCAAGTGCCACAAAACCTCTTCAATGGCAAAACCCACATGGATTTTTTTTAAATGTGGAATAGCCACACTGAGGGTTTGAATCATCAGAGAGTCACTCGGGCTGGGAAACGCTAGCACGGATCTCGCCCATTCACTTCACGGCAAGGGGACCCAGCACGCAGGTTACTGCCCCACCCCTGTGACCACTGACTCGCACCTCAGCCGCACTTTGCAGAAGAAAATCTATTTCTATCCTGACACCGACAAGGACACCAATTCCTAAAGCACTGGCAGCAGTGGCTTTCCCATTCTTCCACCCTGCCATTACAGCCAGCTTCAGAAAAGCTTTTCTTCTGGAAACATCACCTCCGTAACCAACAACTCCAGCAGCAGCAGCTCTCAATGTCGATTCCAGAGGAAAGATGAATGCTAATTACCTTTCTCTGGGACTGCTCGCTAACAATCGACGTCTCCAATGTCACATATCAACAGCTTTGTTTTGACATGCTCATCGTGCACTACATAATTAGTGCTTTCAACACTTAAGCATTAAACATTTCAGCCCGACTTTCCAAGTGACAGACAGATTAAGAACCGACCCCTTACCGAAATGTTCCACATCATTTTGATAGCTAACGGAAAAGCCTCTTTTGGTTGGTATTTCTCTACGGGCTCCTCTTCAGCCGCCTGTGAAGCCGAGCCATGATCCCGCTGCACGGCTGGCCCCTGCCCTGTGAGATGGCTTCTCTCTGCACGTCCCTGATGATTGCAAGAGAAAGGAATAGCTGCTTCGTACACAGCGGCGCTGCAGCCCTTCCCGATGGGTTGGCCAATGAGATACTCTTCCAGCTTGAAGCCCTGCCAGCGGAAGGAGCTCAGGGGATCTTTCTGTGGCTTGCTCTTTCCGACAAACACTGTCTGAAAGGAGTAAGAAAAGACAATGATTAAAAAACCTGCTCAGTTATTCAAGACTTCCCAATGAAGGAGAACTCCCTTACTGTTTAAGCAGTACTACGCATCCCGTTGGGTTGGTCCAACCTGAAAGCCACAGTCAGGCTCTAACCATTAGGTCAAAATCACTGTAACCATAGGGAAAATAATTTGCAGACCGTGTATTTTTGTCTGAAACAAATTACCCCTAAAACAGTCTTTACCTAAGGTGCCCTTTCCAAGGGTGCTGTAAGTGCATGGGAAGAAGAGGAATGGGGAGGGGGAGTCATTTGCTAATCCAGAACATAAATATGTTTTGTAAAGACAAGTCTAACAATACTTCTAAAAAGAGATGCACTATTACACTTTTCTCCCTCTCCATAAATAAACCGAGCAAATAGCATTTAAAAGAAAATCCAATTAAGAGCAACAACAGATGGAAAAAAAATGCCCTGAGCTTTTGTGGCAGCCAAGTACGAGGGTTGGTTAGTTAGAAGAAGAGTGAATCATTGATGGGAGAAAGCTGAGGGAGGAAATCAAAAAAGACAAGAGAAGACAAAGCACAGGAGGGCTGTTCTGGAGTTTAACCATAGCGTTCATGATCCTACAGGTCTGGCGGTGCCACAGCTGTCACCTGGACCGATATAGCCAAGCACACTTCTCCACGGGCTACGACCCTGATGCACCAGTGGCTGCCCTCAGGATGGGCCCAGTGGCAAAAGGACACAGATTCAGGGACGGTGGAAGGGGGAAGACAGCAAATTTAACCACCCAGCCAGGGCAGGGGAGAGAAAGCATCCTGAGAAACTTCAGGGAAAGGCAGAACCTCTGTGGGAACGTGTTTGTCTGCCGGTTAGTGGGGCAGGTGACAGCTGGCTCTGAACAGCAAAGGTCTATTTTTACCCATGAAATACGTTCAGCACCGTCCGTCCCCAGTGCCCTGCCAAGCACGGCCTGGCCCAGCCTCGCAGGGACCCCGGCTGTCTCAGGGAGAGGGGACAGACCTGGGGGCTCGACACCAGCCTGCTGGGACATGAGGCCCCCATCACAAGGGCCTTGCCCCCCTCCCTTTGTGGGGGGACAAGGAGTGAGGACCCCACCGGTACCTGCTTTGGGGTGGTGAGGGGCAGCTGACCGAGAGGCTTCCCCAGTACCCTATTTTTAGGGAGGAAGAGGTGTCTGTGGGGCTGCCCACAGCAGTCCCCCTTCAGGGATGTGCCTGAGGGCTGCTCATAGCAGTGCCCCCCACCTTCCTTGGGGGGAGATGGGGAGGTGTACCTGAGGGACTCCCCACAGCAAGGACCCCCCCTGCCCTTCTGGGGGTGTCTGAGGGGCTCCCCACATCAAGGGCCCCCCCTCCCATTCACAGGGGGTGTCTGAGGGGCTCCCCACATCAAGGGTCCCCCCTCCCCTTCACGGGGGGTGTCTGAGGGGCTTCCCACATCAAGGGTCCCCCCTCCCCTTCACGGGGGGTGTCTGAGGGACTCCCCACATCAAGGGTCCCCCCTCCCCTTCACGGGGGGTGTCTGAGGGGCTCCCCACATCAAGGGTCCCCCCTCCCCTTCACGGGGGGTGTCTGAGGGGCTCCCCACATCAAGGGTCCCCCCCTCCCCTTCACAGGGGGTGTCTGAGGGGCTCCCCACATCAAGGGTCCCCCCTCCCCTTCACGGGGGGTGTCTGAGGGGCTCCCCACATCAAGGGTCCCCCCTCCCCTTCACGGGGGGTGTCTGAGGGGCTCCCCACATCAAGGGTCCCCCCCTCCCCTTCACAGGGGGTGTCTGAGGGGCTCCCCACATCAAGGGTCCCCCCTCCCCTTCACGGGGGGTGTCTGAGGGGCTCCCCACAGCAAAGGTCCCCCCTGCCCTTCACGGGGGGTGTCTGAGGGGCTCCCCACAGCAAAGGTCCCCCCTGCCCTTCACGGGGGGTGTCTGAGGGGCTCCCCACAGCACGGGCCCCCCCTGCCCTCGACGGAGGGTGCCCGAGGGGCTCCCCCAGGGAGCCCCGGGCCCGGGGGTCCCGCAGCAGCCCCCCCCGAGGGGACGCCGCACCTGGATGTGGCGGCACGCCGCCTCGGCCCGTCGCTGCTCCTCCAGGCGCGGCTCCACCAGCCCCAGCGCCATCGCCAGCGCCAGGCAGGCCCCGCCGCGGCCCCGCCGCGCCACGGCCGCCAGCCCGCTGGCCGGCCCGCGCAGGAGGAGGCGGCGAGCCGCCGGCAGCCAGGACAGCCAGGGCCGCCACGGCGAGGGCGGCGGGGCAGGCCGGGGGTCGGGCCGGGGGTCGTGGCGGGGGGCGCGGGGCGGGCGGCAGCGCGGCAGCAGGCGCAGGGCCCGGGCCAGCAGCAGCCGCACCGCCATGGCCGCCGCCTCAGCGCAACGGCCGCGGCGGCTCAGGGGGCGGGGCCGCGGCGGGGCGTCACCCGCGCGCGGCGCAACGCCACGCCCCCTAGGCGCCGGGGCCGCCGGGGCGCGGGGCGGGCACGAGCCGGGCGGGGCACAGCCCGGTGCGGTGCGGAGCGCGGTGCGGAGCACGGCCCGGGGCACCGCGGGGCACGGCCCCGTGCAGGGCAGCGCGTCCCGGTGCACGGCAGGGCATGGAGCAAGGCAGCAGCGGGGCACGGCCGTGCGCACGGCTTGTGCAGGGCCGGTGCACGGCCCGGTGCAGGAGAGGGCGTGCAGCAGGCTGCAGGCAAGGTACAGCCTGTGCAGTGCAGGGCACAGAGCAGGACGCAGCTGGGTGTGCCTAGGGCATGGAGCAGGGCAGAGAGCACGGCACTGCCCTGGGCACGGCTTGTGCGTGCCCAGGGCACAGCCGGATGCACAGCACGGCATGGAGCAGGGCACTGCCCTGGGCATGGCTTGTGCGTGCCCAAGGCACAGCTGGATGCACAGCAGGGCACAAACCGGTGCACGGTGGGACACAGCCAGGGCACAGCCCCGGGCACAGCACGGCATGGAGCAGCGCGCTGCCCTGGGCACGGCTTCTGCATGGCCAGAGCACAGCCCGATGCACAGCAGGGCACAAACCAGGGCACAACCCAGTGCAGAGCAGGGCATGGTGCGTGGCACGACCCTGGGCATGGCTTGTGCACAGCCAGGGCACAGCCTGCTGCAGGGCAGGTCATGGAGCAAAGCACCAGCACGGCACGACCCTGGGCATGGCTTGTGCATGCCCAAGGCACAGCCTGATGCACAGCACGGCATGGAGCAGGGCACTGGCCTGGGCATGGCTTGTGCGTGCCCAAGGCACAGCCTGATGCACAGCACGGCATGGAGCAGGGCACTGCCCTGGGCATGGCTTGTGCGTGCCCAAGGCACAGCCTGATGCACAGCACGGCATGGAGCAGGGCACTGCCCTGGGCATGGCTTGTGCGTGCCCAAGGCACAGCCTGATGCACAGCACGGCATGGAGCAGGGCACTGCCCTGGGCATGGCTTGTGCGTGCCCAAGGCACAGCCTGATGCACAGCACGGCATGGAGCAGGGCACTGCCCTGGGCATGGCTTGTGCGTGGCCCAGGGCACAGCCGGATGCACAGCAGGGCACAAACCGGTGCACAGTGGGACACAGCCAGGGCACAGCAGCGCATGGAGCAGGGCACTGCCCTGGGCACGGCTCCTGCATGGCCCAGTGCACAGCAGGGCATGGTGCGTGGCACGACCCTGGGCATGGCTTGCGCACAGCCAGGGCACAGTCTGCTGCAGGGCAGGTCATGGAGCAAGGCAGCAGCAGGGCACGACCCTGGGCATGGCTTGTGCATGACCAAAGCACAGCCCGATGCACAGCAGGGTGCAAACTAGGGCACAACCCAGCGCACAGCAGGGCATGGAGCATGGCACCACCCTGGGCATGGCTTGTGCACAGCCAAGGCACAGCCCTGGGCACGGCAGGGCACAGAGCAGATCACGGCCCTGGCCACGGCTTCTGCACGGTCCAGCATGCGGTAGGGCACGGAGCAGAGCACTGTCCTGGCCACAGCTTGCGCATGGCTCAGTGCAGAGCAGGGCATGGAGCATGGCACCACCCTGGGCATGGCTTGTGTACAGCCAGGGCACAGCCGGATGCACAGCAGGGCACAAACCGGTGCACAGTGGAGCACAGCCAGGACACAGCCCAGTGCACAGCAGGGCATGGAGCATGGCACCACCCTGGGCATGGCTTGCGCGCAGCCAGGGCACAGCCTGGTGCACACCAGGGCACAACCCAGCACACAGTGGTGCACAGCCCCATGCACGGCACGGCACGGAGCAGAGGACTGCCGTGGCCACGGCTTGTGCACAGCCCAGCGCACAGCAGGGCATGGAGCGGGGCGCAGCGCAGTGCCACGCAGGGCACAGCCGGGGACACAGCTGGGCACGGCCTGTGCACGGGCAAGCAGGGCAGCACTGCCCTGGCCACGCTCTGGGCCAGGCAGTGCGCTGGTCGAGTCCTGCCTGGCAGCCCCGGGGCCCCGCTTCCCATTCCCTGTCATTCAGCATTTGCTGCAACTGCAGGAGATAAAGCAAGACTGCTTTTATTTCGCTTGGGCATAGGCAGTAATGCCCAGCCCAGCGCTGGTTGGGAAATTTAACACATTCATTTTTCATTGTGCATAATTAAATTAATATTACAATCAGCAAACGACATTACTCTGGAGACAGAAAACCCTCCAGAAGCTCTCAGGGACTCCTGTCCCTCTTCATACCCACAAATGGCATAAAAGCAAAGAAAATAAGCCGGAGAGAAAGGAGCGAAGGACACGCTCAGCATGGTAACTGTCCAGTTCCAGCAAATCACCTAATCTGAATTGGCTTATTAATAACCGCTGGGGTCAGTGGAGCCTTTCCTTTTTGCTTCTCATTTAGAGTTGAAGAATTCAGCATTTTCCCAAACAATGATTTTGCATTATTCGGGAGTGGTTTCTGTACCAACAAGCACGACCTTGAGCCGTGCATCAAATCCTTTTCTGTCTGTGAACTTCCCCCTCGCCTACAGCGATATCTGGACACTTTTTTCCTAATAAAAGGGAATTTCTATGATTTAATTTCCCCATTTCCCTGGGGCGAGGTGGGTCTGGCATCTGTGAATCAGCACTGAATCAGAAGATGAGCGAGAGGAACGGATAACTTAACACTATAAACGCATTTCCCATTGCATCGTCCCCAAAAAGCTCGCTACACTCTGGGGAAATTGGGGAAAACCACCCTCCCCTGCTGCCGAAGGCCAAAGGCCGGTAGCGGCCGCGCCGCTCACACCTTCTTCAGGTCCTCGGGGCCGAAGGAGAGCGGCAGCAGCTCCTCCAACCTCTTGACGATATATGTGCCGTCCGCTTTGGTCAGGTAGACGTCCCAGTCCGTGCCGAACTAGAGGAGAAGAGGGGGGAGAAGTGCCCAATACAAAACCTGCGCTTCTTCCTCAAATTACCTAAATAATCCTTTTTTTTTTGATGGGTTTGCGGGGAGCATCCCCCTCTATTGCATGTATTTTGGGGTGGCTTTTCAGCGTCACCTGCCCTGGGAGGTATTTTGGGTTCAGATCCTGCGGTTTTGTCCCCCTCCAGGGTGAGCCCCGGTGCCTCCGAACCCGCCGAATCCAGCCTTCAAACCGAGCCCCCCGACCCGTTAAATATTAACCACCCAAAAGCGGGCTGTGGGTGCGGGGGTGCCCACAGGGAGGAGGGAGGCGAGAGCGGGACAGGCTCCGCGGGGAGCTCGGCTTTTGCAGGAAAACCCCCATTTTCAGGCTGGGGCGACAGCTCCGGGGCCGAACTCTGCACCCAGCAGCTCCCGGGAGAAATAAAACCCCCTGGGGAGGGTGAGTTAATGAATTACTGCCGGGCACCCGCTCCCGTGGGACAGGGAGAAATACCCCTTTCCCAGCGGATAGTGCAATTTGAGGAGCCCAGAGGTGGCCCTGGGGCTGGGGGCTTGCAACCCCCCCACTTTGCACCTCCGGGTGTTTTGGGGGGAGATGCCTGGGGTCAGGAGATGATGCCTGGGGTCAGGGGATGATGCCTGGGGTCAGGAGACAAGGGGCACCCGCGCGAGCTGTCACCTCTCTCATCACTTGTCTGCAGGCGCCGCAGGGCGTGATGAACTGGTCCCCCATGTCACTGCCAAAGGAGAAGGGCACAGAGCTCAGTCTCGCGGTCGGAGGGGGGGGACACACCTGCAGAAGACCTTCATGCAGCAATAAATACGGAGTCACAGCAGATTTTCCCCCCGAGTCCTCCAAAAAATCATACAAAAACCTGCCTCCCCCCCCAGAACGCTCAGGCTGCTGCAGCAGAAGCTGCCCCTTGGGCGCACCGGGGGTCTTCCCGCTGGCCCCCCCAGCCCGGCGCGTCCTTACCTGGCGATGGCCATGGCTCTGAAGCTGGTGTGCCCCTCGGAGATGGCTTTCTGGATGGCGGTGCGCTCGGCGCACACCCCCAGACTGTAGCAGGCGTTCTCCACGTTGCACCCTGCGGGGAAGCCACCGGCACCCGCTCAGCCACCCCGAACCCCACCGGCTTCCCTCCGGGCGATTTTAGGAGGGGGAATTTGCAAAGAAAAGCCATTTTCCGTGCTCACCGCCCAATCCCAGGCTCTCGCCAACGCATTCCCTGCTTCCCCTATTTATTTCCCGTATTTTCCCATCCGCCACGATCTTTGGCTCGCTCTGGGATGGCGGCTGCCAAGAGGCAGACGGGGGTGGAGGGGACCAGCACCCTGTGCCGACCCCACTGCACCCCCATGCCTGGCCAAAGGGTTGCGGGGGGGGACCCCAAAACGCAAGGGGGGGGTTTCACAGCCCCGGCTTACCAGAGAAGATCTCCCCGCCGGTGGTGAGCAGTGCGGCGCCCACCGGGAAGCGGCTGTAGGGGCAATAGGCGCAGTTTTTGGCCTCCCGGCTGCGGCGCAGCAGGAGCTGCAGGCACTCACCCTGGGGGCGGCCCGGGGGGGCAGCGGGGGCCGGGCGCTGCCCGTCACCCTCCATGCCTGCACCCGCCTGCCCTGCCCGCTGACGCCGCGGTTAAATATTTCCTCGCCTGGAAAACAGGCTGGCCGGCCCCGCCGGGATAACGCCCCGGCGTGCGGCCGAACTCCGGGAAGCATCCCTGACCCCCAAAGCATCGGGCTCGGGGGTTCCTGCGTCCCCTCCCTGCCTGCTGTCTCATTTTTTCCAATTTCTCTTTTTTTTTACCTCTTCTCTGTCCCAGCAGAGCATTTTTCCCCGCCGCCTTGGTGGTTTTTTCCTCCCCATTTGAAAACTGGTTGCACGGCTCCACGGGAAAATGTCATTAAATCACTCCTGGGGGGAAGGAACAACAGCTCCTGATTAGTGAGATCAAAAGAAATAAATTAATTTGATTGAAAACAGAAAAAATAATATATATCTCTCTCACACACATTTTCCCAGGTCTTTTAACTACCGGCTGCTGGGCAGCAGGGAAAGCTGGCTGAAGACAGAGGCGATAAAAGCCCGTTCCGGGATGCCCTCACGCCGCTCAAGCCCAAGTTCGGTTCAGCTGGTGCTTCCATGGGCATCAGCCCACGCCGGGTAAAGGACTCCCAGGATGTCTGGCTGATCAGCAAATTGCTCTTTAATTAAAGAGATGTCTTTTTTTCCCCTTGCTGGAGGAGCTTAATGCCCCATTTTCTGGCGGCAAGGACGGTGTCATGGCCCCCATTGATTTATCACTGGGATTTTTGTCCAGTTTGCTGGATTTTGGGAGAATTTTGACCTTATCCGCTGGTTTTGCCAGCAAATCTTGGCGCTGCTGACAAGTCATGACAGGCTGAGACGTGGTGCCTGAATTGGCAGCAGCCTCCGATGTGGTGTAAACGCCGGGCGCTGTGAACGGAGCGTGGGGCAGCAAGAGGACCACGGGCACCCCAGGAAATCAAAGCCGGAACGCTGAGATCAGTATTGTCCCAGGGGACAACTGAGGGACCCACCTTCCTCGCACTGTGCAGGTGCTTGTTCACCCTGGAACCTAATGACAACAGTTAGCTACTTGCAAGGGCAGTCAGTCAAGGCAATAGGCAGCTAGAGGAGGGATTGGCAGCCCTGAATCAGCTCAGAGCTCTTTTTTCAGCTTTCAAAGTGCAAATCCTGGTTGTTTTCCCATCTAAAATGAGCTGCCGATACTCCTGTGCCCCCCACCCCATTACACAGCACGATCGCCCCAAAACCTGGGAGAGAAAAGGAAAACCAGCCCCAGAGCAGCTGGTGGGAGGCACTGCAGGAGAAGGCCGGAGCAGGGGGACCCCCCTCCTAAATAATGTGGCATCTATAAATAAATGAGCTCCCGGGGAGGGTTTAAACCTGCCCTGTCGATATGAACACCAAGCAATGAAATCCAGAGTCCTTACCTCTGTTGATGAGGGCGAAAACAGAGAGAGGGCGAAATCACAAGAGATAGAGGCTGGTGTGGATAGAAAACTTCTTCATTTGCACTAATTCACGAATTGGCACCTCCCTGAAACCATCCTCACGCCTGGAGCAAACCGCACACCCCGAACGGCAGCAGAAAAGCCGAAAACCACACAAACTCGTGCATTTTTTATTATTTTGGCTGCAAAAACCTACGATGCTGCCGAGGCCACGGCAGCGAGAGAAGCGGGACTGGCGCTGCCTGCCTGCGAAGCAGCTATTTTAAGGTTGCAGTTGCTTGGCTCAAACCGTAGAAAAGCTGGGGAGCTGCTGGGAAATGGCTTCCCGCTCCCTGCAACACCCCGCTCGGGTTTTCCTCCCCAAGTGGACTAAAACTGGGGGCACACACTGTTACTTTACCCCTTTCTCCTCCCCATTTTTTAATCCCAAGGCAGCCAGAGCATCTTTGTGGGTCCCCAAACCCAGGGGTCTCCCCACTGCACCCACAAGAAGCCCCAGGTGGTAAAAAAAAGTGGAGATTAGGGTTTGAACGAAAGGAGCTGAATCCTGAACAGCCTCAGGCTCCACTGCAGGGCGGAAATCTCACAGGCAACCTGCAGCGCTCCCCAAAAATCCCCCCCAGGCTGTGCTGCTCCGAAATGGCATTTCATTTTCCCCAGAGAGAAGCCATCCCTGGTCCTTGGCCGGAGTTAAAAGCAACAGGTTGAAAGCCAAAAGCTCAGCCCAAGAGGGAGGACCTGGCTGGCTTGGAAATAATGGGGAAAAAAATGGGGTTTCTGGGGCAACAAACGCCAGCAAACCTGCAGGATCTGCAAACCCCGGCACACCCCCTCGTGCAATGCTTAGGTTTGGGGAAAAAAACCCTCTTTCCTCATGCTGGGGTCAGGAGCCGATGTCCGACCCTCCCAAAAATCATCCCCCCGGATCCTGCCCTCATTTCCCCCCAAGCAGGTGGGTGCTGGGGGTCTGGCTGCTGCATGGTGGTGGGGGGGTGTCTTTATTTTACCAGCATCTTTCTTTCCCTGCCGGAGCGTGAACCGAGCGCGTGTCCGGTGGCGTGCACGGTGGCGGGGGGCGTCCGCCGGCGGCTCCCCGCGTGCTCGGGGCCGGGGCGACGCGGCGTCGCGGGGAGGTGGAGCAGCCCACGGAGAGCTGCGTCCCCGCAGCCGCTGCCGCTCCCGCAGCAGGCGCAGGCGGCAGCCGGAACGCGGCGGTTCCTTGGCCGAGCGGCTCCGCATCCTCCGTGGGCAGACGGCATCGGATACGGCAGCTGCATCCCACCGCGTCGGGGTAGGGGCATCCCCCCTGGGTGGGGGGGTGCAGGGGCACCCCCCAGCCAGCTTTTGGGTCCGGGGCAGGGGGGGTGTCCCTCTGCTCGCAAGGGGGTCGGCGGGGGCCATCGCAGCAGGGCTGGGATTAGTGGAGGTGTGCGGGGCGGCCGGAGGGGCCCCTCGGCGGAGCGGAGATGCTGCCCTGGCGCCGGAGCAAGTTCGTGCTGGTAGAAAATGAACGTAAGTGTAAAGGCAAGAGCCTGGGGCCGGGGCTGAGCTACGCCGCGTTGCTGGCCGGCTTCCTGCGCTCCTGCCCGGACCTCCTGCCTGACTGCCCACTCGAGCGGCTGGGCAGCGTCTTCCGCGGCAAACGCCAGAAAGTGGAGCTGAACAAGGAGGACCCGACGTACACGGTGCGGTACCTGGGCAACGCTGTCACCCTGCATGCCAAGGGCGAGGGCTGCACGGAGGAGGCGGTGGGCAAGATCTGGGCTAAGAGCGACGCGGGGGCCGGCGGGGCCAAGATGAAGCTGACGTTGGGACCCCAAGGCATCCGTATGACCCCCTGCGAGAAGGGAGCCCGCCGGCCGGGCCACGCGTACCTCCTGCACCGCATCACCTACTGCGCTGCTGACCGCCGGCACCCCAAGGTCTTCGCCTGGGTTTACCGGCACCAGGTGAAGAACAAGGCGGTGGTGCTGCGCTGCCACGCCGTCCTGGTCTCCAAAGCCGACAAGGCGCGCGCCATGGCCCTGCTCCTCTACCAGACCTCCGCCTCCGCCTTCAACGAGTTCAAGCGCCTCAAGAGGCAGAACGATTTCCGCCATGTCCAGCAGCAGCTCCTTGGCGACGCCATCGTCCCCTTGGTGCCCCTCCGCAGGCTGCTCAACGCCAAGTGTCCCTACCGCCCGCCCGCCGAGAGGGCCCGCTGCGCCCCCCGCCTCAGCTCCATCCTGGAGGAGGAGGAGGAGGAGGCCTTCGGCACTGGGGCACCCCGGGGGGACGGCGGTCCCGCTGCCGTGCTGCGGCTGGCCAGGGAGATGCGGGGGTGCAGCCTGCGTGGCCCCCGGCCCCTAGCGTGCTGAGGAGCAGCAGCAGGTCACCCCATTTCAGGGACAAGGTGCCCTCCCCGCGTCCCAAGCCGAAGTCGGACCCTCCTCGGGGACGAATCTGGACAAGACGGTGGCTTCATTTGCAAGGAAGACCCCTTGGGGGGGAGGTTTGCACCCCGGGGACCCCCCCGGCCCCCGCACACAAACCCGCTCTCGTGCCTCCTCCGCAGCGGCCATAATAAAGTCGATGTGTGTTTTCTGTGGTGTAACGGTGCCTCTGTCTCGCCTGGACCAAGCCCTGGCAAACGGGAGAGGAAGAGTTAAGCTCAGCACCGAGGTAGTTTGGGGGGTTTACATGGAATTTACCCCTCGAAAGGGAAGCCGAGCCCAGCGGTGGGGGGGGGGTGCAGGGTCCCAGCTCTTTCTGCACCCTCCCTGCGGCACCAAGGGCTGGTGAGAGCCGCTCCATGTAGTCATGGCAACTCGGTTTTTTAAATATAGAGCTGGGGGGGCGGCACAAGGCCGCCTGCGCCAGGGAGGCTGCGATGGGGGTTTGGCCCCTCCGACCCCCATTGGAGAGCAGGGCTTGCCTGCATCCCCCAATGCCCACCCCAAAAGCAGCGCCAGGGCCTTGAACATCAATAATTTACCAAAAATTACTATTTTTTCCTCTCCTTTTGCTGCTTTCCCAGAATAAGCAATGCCAAGGGGATAGCTGGGGGGAACAGGGACATGTTCCCCCCCCAGCACAGGGCTTGCAGGGACCTGCCAGCCTGGCCGCGGCCCTGCGTGGGGTGCGGGAGAACGACCCTACAAAATGGGGCTGGGGGTGCGTCCCTATGGGCCCCATGCTGAGCCATGTCCTCGCAGTGGGGGGGCCCTTCGGAGCCGTGGGGTGCTGCTGCCCCACACCCCGGTGAGGGGGTGTAAACCCACCCCCCCCAAGGTGCTACAGGGCTGGGGTTTGGGCAGAACCCCCCTCCACAGCTCAGGGGGGGACAGGCTTTGGCCTGACACCTCCCAGACTTAGCGGGGAGCTGGGATTTGGGCTGCCCACCACCACCAAGGCCCTGGGGGGGCACTGGAGCTGCCCCCCCACCCCCCCGGGGTCCTGGGTGTATTGGGATTTGGGCCCTGCTACTGCAGTCCGGGGGGGGGAGCTGGGATTTGGGCTAATCCCCCCCAAAGGCCTTGTGGGGCCGGGGTTTAGCCTCTCTCCCAAGACCCCGGGAGGGGCTGGGATCTGGCCTGCCCCCCCCCAAGGCCTCGGGGCTGGGATTTACCCCCCCTAAGGCCCTGTGGGGCCGGGATCCGGCCCGCCTTCCCCCTCCCAGGCCCTGTGGGGCTGAGATTTGGGCTCCCCCGGCCCCCCAGCAAAGCCCTGAGGGGAGCTCAGGGCCCTTAGCGCCGGGTTGGGCCCCCCGCCCGTCTCCCCCCGCCCGTCTCCGCCCGCCCGGAGCGGCGGCCCTGGCGGACCCCGTCTCTATGGTCGCCGTCCGCCCGCCAGAGCGTCGTGCGTTGCGTCATCATTCGGCGCCGGCGGCCGGTTGCCGCGGTAACGGTGCGGCAGCGGCGGCCATGGAGGGCGGCGGGCGGCCCTCGGCCGCACAGGCCGCGCTGTTGGCCGCCAGCACCGCCCTCACCGCCCTGGTCTACTCCGTCTACCGGCAGAAGGCCCGCGTCGCCCGTGGCCTCGAGGTGGGTGCGAGGGGCCTCGGGCGGCGCGCACGGGCCCGGGCCCGGGCCCGGACCGCGGCCTGGTCCCGTCGGCTGAGCCGCGGCCTCCGTTTCCTCCCCGCAGGGCGCCAGGAGGGTCCGGCTGGACGGGGACTTGCGGACGGTGCTGCTGGAGGCGCCAGGGCGCTGCGTCCCCTACGCGGTTATCGAAGGTAGGGGCAGGGCCCAAAGCGGGGGCGATGGGGGCGCATCCTCACCCCAACTGCCCCCTCACCGGGTGGGTTTCATCCCCAGCGCCACGGTTCTGCTCCCATCAGCTCATCTCCCCCTTGTCAGGCGGCCACCGGCTATCCTGATGGCTCAAAACACAAGCTTTCGGCTCTTCAGCCCCCCCATCTTGTTCAGATACTGCCCATACTCACTGTACACAATAAGAAACGGAGCAGAAAATTAACGAGCATCTCACACCCACTTTGGATTTGTCTTTCAGGTGTGGTGCGGTCCGTTAAGGAGACCCTGAGCAGCCAGTTTGTGGAGAACTGCAAGGGTGTCGTTCAGAGGCTGACGCTGCAGGAGCATAAGATGGTGTGGAACCGAACAACGCACCTCTGGTACGTGCCCGGCGCCCACGAGCATCCGGCTTTCAGACCGGCTGAGCTGCCCTCGGAGGACCTGACATGCTGAAATTACTTCAGGCGTGGCCAGAGTGACCAAGGTGCCCCAGACCAGGACCCCACAGTGGCCCCGTTACAGCTGCCGAAATGGGGCACGTTTGGCTATTTTCAGGGCTGTAGCCTTTCAGCGTTCGTATAGGGGCTGTAGATGACGAGCACGTAGAGTAACCCAACGTGGGCAGAGCATTTATCAGCAGCCCCACGTTGCTGTTATGGAGGTGGCCACAGGACAGCATTTCCCGAGCAGAACGGCACCTTCAAAACAGAAATTCAGTTGGATTTGGGTGATACCTGCACCCAGGGGACCTGAGGATGGTCCCGAGAGCAGCCTGGCCCATGAGAGCTGCTGAAAGGAGAGCATGGCAATGCTCTTTGAGCCTTGGTTAATTGGATAACGCTTATCAAATTTGCATGTGTGACAGGCAGCGCTTCTCCTTGCGGGACGGTTTCTGCCAGCCGGGAATGCCACAGGGAGATGAGGGGGAATTAGGTGGGCCGAAGCGGTCTCCCGGTGATGGTGGAAGCCCATGCTACTTCCACAGGGACTGCAGAAGTGTTGAGGTGAGGGCGGAGGGCGATGTGCCATGAGGGGAAAGGCGCCGCTCTCCAGTGAGTCCCACCCAGATAAACTTCGCTCAGGGCAGGTGGCGGCTGGCAGTCCCCAAAAATGGCAGGTCAGCCCACAAGTTGTTTCCCTGCCGGCCTCGGGGGAAGCACTAATGCTCGCGTTTGCTTTATCCCCTTCTCCTTCTCCAGGAACGACTATGAGAAGATCATCCACCAGAGAACCAACACCACTCCCTTCGACCTGGTCCCTCAGGAGGAAGGTGCCAGCGTCACCGTCAGGGTGATGAAGCCACTGGACGCCGCCGAGCTCAGCCTGGAGACAGTGTACGAGAAATTTCATCCCTCTGTCCAGTCCTTCACTGATGTCATCGGACACTACATCAGCGGAGAACGCCCGAAGGGCATTCAGGAGACAGAGCAGATGCTGAAGGTGGGCACAGCGCTGACGGGAGTGGGAGAGCTGGTCCTGGACAACACCACGATCAAGCTGCAGCCCCCGAAGCAGGGCATGCCCTACTACCTGAGCAGCGTGGATTTCAACTCCTTGCTGCAGAAACAAGAGTCGAACGTCCGGTTCTGGAAAATCCTGACCGTCATTTTTGGTTTTGCCGCCTGCGCCGTCCTCTTCTTCATCCTACGGAAGCAATACCGGCATCACCGAGAGAGGCGGCACCTCAAGCAAATGGAGGATGAATTCCGGCAGGCCCAGGAGCGCCTGATGCGCGAAATGAACGTGGAGGGTGGAGAGACGCTGAAAAACGCCTGTGTCATCTGCTTGAGCAACACCAAATCCTGCGTCTTCCTGGAGTGTGGGCACGTTTGCTCTTGCAACGAGTGCTACCGGGCTCTCCCCGAGCCCAAAATGTGCCCCATCTGCAGGCAGGCCATCTCCAGGGTGGTTCCCTTATACAACAGTTAAATTTCTGTGGCCGGGGCGAGCTTTTGGCATTAAAGCTGCCCCTCGCAAAGGGGTTTTCTCGCCTCGCTGCTTGGGTGGTTGATTTTAGGGAAGGGGAGGGAGCTTGAGTGAGCAGGGTGCTTCCACTGGGGTGCAGAGCCAAGTCTTAAAAGGCGACGGTCCAGCTGATCAGGGCTCACGTCGCAGTCCGGAGGCTTTCGGCGCGGGAGACGAGGAGTCCTCGCAAAGGGTGCGGCGCTCAGCTGGGGGATGCAGTTTCAACCTCTTCTGTTAAGAGTCAGACTCTTGGGGTTTGCGTTGCGGTTTACTAAAATACCCAGCTTATAAAAACGTTGTAGGGAAAAAAAAAAAGACATATTACGGCTTCTCAGGGGCTGCAGAATTTGGGCGACGCTGCCACCTGGCTCCAGGGACTGACGGAGCAGGATGGGCTTTCAGAGAGCTTGGGGGGGGGTTTGCGTGAACACAAGTAATTTTGTAATCATCCGCGAAATCAGTTTGTGACGTATCGCGCCAGGACACGAGAATGGGGAGGTGAAAACGCTGTGGCCGATTTCCACGCTTGGCTTGAGCTGGGATAGAAAATGAGATGTAAAGTAATAAAATAGGACAAGAAGTGTGTTTGTCTCGGATCATTACATGACGCTGAGGGGGGTGACGGAATCTGCTGCCCCTCTGCGCTCCCCGGGGGGTACACGCTGTGCTGATAATCACCGGAGGAACATAAATCGCCCCGAGCGGTGATTGAGGTCGGGGTAAGGGGGGGTGGGATCGTGTCCCTCTGCACTGAATCTGATACCGATCATGACGGATACAGCTCTCCCCCTTGTCTGTACCAAAACCCCCAAACTTTCACCCAGAAAAGGAAGATTCCCTTCCCTGACTACCCCCTTTTGCCGTAAATCATGTACGGTAATGGCACCTGAGAGAATTAATGACGCTTCAATTAACGTTTGCTGTGGAGGGCACCGAGTTTTCGATTAGAGAAACACAGGGGAGGGGTGGGGGAGCCCTTGGTTTGGGAGCCGGGAGTAGGAAGAGTTGAAAATCCCGGGGTCCAAAGCGGCCCCCAGGATTTGGGGGAAGACCCTGCGCTCCATCCGATGCCTGCGGGCAGGCAGAGCTGCTCGCATCCCCCTGAGGGCTCCCCGTCCCCCGGCACATTTAAAAAATAATAATTTTCCATCGGCTGCCAGAACAAATGGTGAATTTAACAAGGAAACGAGTTGTTTCCTCGTTAAACGTTAACTAGACTGGCCGGGCAGCGTCCGGAGGCCGCTGTGGTTGTGTGGCACAAACCCATGGGTTTAATTTCTCCAGCGGCCCGAGGAGTGGGGCCTTGGGAAGCCCCAGCGCCGGGAAGGGCCTCATCCAGCCCGTCCCACCGGCTGTAGATGGCGGTGGCTGCCCGCCGCAGCGAGGCTGCCTGCCTGTGCGCTGCCTGCCAGTGGGAAAAGCCAGTATCCCAGCGGGAAAAGCCAGAATCCAGCTCGCTGGCAAAGGTGTCCCTCCTCTCCCTGCGGTTATCGCCCTGCCTTGTCCTTCGTGCCCTTCTGCTGCTGCCAGAAAATAAAATCTCCTTTTATCAGTGGCTCAAAGTGCATCGTGGGGAAAAAAAAAAAACAAACAAGAAACCTCCAAGGCTTTCCACGAGGGATTGGCTCTGCCAAATCACACACCGTCTTCCCGACAGCGTGGATTTAGGATCTGGACCAGCTGAGACCCTGACTCCCTTTCTTAAAAGGAGTTTTCTGCTGTTAAAAAAATCATATTTAGAGGCTTTTTTTTGGCCATACCTGGGCTGCCTCTGCTTTTTCCAGCCTCTCTGCTGTCCCTGCGCGCCTCTGCGTGATCAAATTACCAGGTGCGGACTCCTGGGCAGCGTGCGGAGCACCCGGTGCCCCCCTTTTTTGGGGTTTATTGATGACCCCATGCCACGGTTAATTAAAGGCTGGAGTCTTTTCCACTCCATTACTGCCTATCACCCCCTGCGCCGTATGAAGGCTTTGCCTTTCCCTCCCTGGCTGTGGTTTCCTGGGGACCAACCACCCCAAAAAGCCTCGTCCCCTCGATGGGGACAGCGGGGACGTCACCCCCCCCAGGCAGATGGGTGCAGGATGCGGCCTCGAGCCTTGGTGTTTTCCCCAGGGAACAGAGCCATCACGCGAAGCCTAAAAATACGCTTTTGGGGGGGCTGTGCTTTCCCCGTTACCTTTTGCCTCCTGTTTTCAAGCTTTCCCCCGTGATATCTCGGGCGTAGACGCAACCTTATGTAAGGAGCTGACAGCTCGGGGGTGTGCGGGGGTGCGCGGGAGGGGGGGGCTCGTGTGGCTCCGGGAGCTGAGGAGTTCAGCAAACGAGGGGTTTGGAGATGGGAGCAGCCCCGGAGCAGCGCGCCCCGGCCCCGGCGTCGCAGGGCACCCTGTGCTTCCCATGCCCCCATCCTGCTCGGCCCCAAAACGAGCCGGGCTCCCGCTTCCGGAGAAATCCGCTGGCGGAGATGTAACCCAGCCTTGTGCAAATGGGTGTTTGGCTGCTGTCCCCACTGTCCCCCCCCCAACACTCTGCTTAGCAGGGGATGCACCAGGGATGCCCGAACCCCCCCGTATAGCTGTGGTTTTCCCCAAAACGATAGCCCCAGCCTTCCCATCGCCCCTTGCCCAGGCTGGCTCGCTTTGCCGGGCAATAACCCCCATGACCCGCGCTGCTGCGGCAACACCGGGGGGAAAACCCCATGGAAAGCTTGCAGCGACCCCAAAGCCCTCCCGGGAGAGGCTTGTGCAGGGACACATTCTGGGGACCAACAACCGAGAGCGCCCGGACAACTCCCCGCCTTGCAGCCCCCCACGAAGGGCCAGAGGCCCCACGATGGCTCATTTCTGCTGGGGTCTGCAGGGCAGACGTGGGGCTGAGCCCACACTCCCTGGGGACGGGTGCTGGGCTCCCCAGGGATGCTGTGGGGCAGTTCCACGCTCAGCAGGGATGCTGCAGAGAGCTCTGCGCTCCCCAGATGTGGCTGTGGGGCAGCCTAGGCTCCCCAGGGATGTTGTAGGGCAGCTCCAGGCTCCCCAGGAGTGGCTGTGGGGCAGCCTGGGCTCACCGGGGGTTGCTGTAGGGCAGCTCCAGGCTCTACAGGGATAGTGTGGGGCAGCTCCGGGCTCATCAGGGATACTGCAGGGCACCCCGGGGATGCTGCGGGGCAGCTCAGGGCTCCCCAGATGCAGCTGTAGGGCAGCCTAGGCTCCCCAGAAGTGCTGTGGGGCACCCCGGGGATGCTGTGGGGCAGCTCAGGGCTCCCCAGAGGTGGCTGTGGGGCAGCCTAGGCTCCCCAGATGTGCTGTGGGGCACCCCGGGGATGCTGTGGGGCAGCTCGGGGCTCCCCAGAGGCGGCTGTGGGGCAGCCTAGGCTGCCCAGACGTGCTGTGGGGCACCCCGGGGATGCTGTGGGGCAGCTCGGGGCTCCCCAGAGGTGGCTGTGGGGCAGCCTAGGCTCCCCAGATGTGCTGTGGGGCACCCCGGGGATGCTGTGGGGCAGCTCGGGGCTCCCCAGAGGCGGCTGTGGGGCAGCCTAGGCTCCCCAGACGTGCTGTGGGGCACCCCGGGGATGCTGTGGGGCAGCTCGGGGCTCCCCAGAGGCGGCTGTGGGGCAGCCTAGGCTCCCCAGGGATGCTGCGGGGCAGCTCAGGGCTCCCCAGAAGTGCTGTGGGGCAGCCTGGGCTCACCGGGGGTTGCTGTAGGGCAGCTGCAGGCTCTACAGGGATAGTGTGGGGCAGCTCCGTTCTCCCCAGGGCGGCTGCGGGGCAGCTTAGGGCACCCTGGGGACGGTGCGCGGCAGCTCCGGGCTCCGCGGGGACGCTGCGGGACAGGCCGGCGGGGCCGCCCCGGGGATCCCGGGGGTACGGGGGGGGGGGGGTGCAGCCCACCGGGGGCGGTGCCGGTGCCGCTGCCGGGGGCCGTGCCGCGCCCGCCCCGTCCCGCCCGGTCCCGCCTCCCGCTCCTCTATCGCCGCCGCCGCCGGAGCCGCCGCCGCAGCCGCCGAGCCGCCAGCAGCGCCGGGCCGGGCCGGGATGTGACGGGGCGGCCGCCCCGCGCCCCGCTGCGCCGCTGCCCCGGGCCCGCGGGCCCCGCGCCCCGGGAGGCTGTCGGGGGGCGGCGGCGGCGGCGGGCCCCCCCCCGCCGCCCCCATGTCGGAGGGGCCGCCCTACGGCGAGGGGCAGCTGGCGGGGGACGCGGCCGTGGGGCAGCTGCCCTTCCCCGTCCGCCTCCGCGGCCCCGACGGCCTCCTCGCCGGCGGGCAGGGCAAGCGGCCGCCCAAGCTGGGGCAGATCGGCCGCAGCAAGAGAGGTGGGTGCCGGCGGGGACGGGCGCCGGGACCTTCCCCGGGGCCGGGGCACCGCGCGGACCTTCGCCGGGGATGGGGCGCCGGGTGCCGTCCCGGGGGGAGCGGGGACCCCGCGGGGCGCCGCCTCCCAGGGAGCTTTCCCCGGGGATGCAGGACCCCGGGGGCCGTCCCCAGGGGCAGGGCACGGTGCAGCGGGGTCCCCGAGCACCTTCCGCGGGGCGGGGGGTAGCGGGGACCTTCCCTGGGGACAGGGCACTGCGCCCCGGGCACTGGGCCGGGGTGTAGGGCAGCAGGGAGCATCCCCCGGGACAGGGCATCGCGCCCTGGGGACCATCCCGGGGCGTAGAGGTGAAGGGACCTTCCTTGGGGACAAGGCACCGGGTCCCTGGGACTTTGCCAGGGCGTAGGGACCTTCCCCAGGGACAGGGCACCGTGCAGCGGGTACCCCGTGGGATGTCAGGTATGGTGTACCGGTACCCACCCCGGGGCACCGTGCCGGCTCCGGGCCAGCTTTGCCGCCAGCCGCACCAGGGATGCGGGCCATCCCCCCCAAACCCACCCCAGGGTGCCCACCACCCCGGGGTGACCTTGGGAGAAGAGAGCACGGCGGCAGCGTATACATCACCCTTATGGTTTTTTCTGCTTTCCAGTGGTTATTGAAGATGATAGAATTGATGATGTGCTGCAGAATCTCTCGGAAAAGGCCCCTCCCGGTGTTTAAAGCCTCCCCAGGGATGCTCGGCTGAAGCCGAGGGGGGCCATGGGGGGCCGGTTTACAATGGCACAGGTTATCGGCAAAAAATAAAAGCCCCACAACACCGCAGCGAGCGCGCCGAGCAAGCACTTGGAGAGCCGTCCTCGCCCGCCTGCAATCCCCACCGCACAGCAGCGCATCCCGCTCCTCCAGGAGACGCGCGGAGGGGAGGGTGGCGAGCGAGACAAAGCCCAGCGACAAATAGAAAAATAATAATAAATTAAAAAAAAAAAATTAATTGGAAAAATAATCACCTGCTCCAAACCCCCTACCCCAACCCGCCGACGCGAGGGATGAACGGAGGTGTCACGCCGCGGCCCTGAATTACTTGTGATTTCTTTTCTCGGTCCGACGAACCTTGCGCCACGCTAAATCAGGGGGTAAGAGGAAAAGGGGCAGCAAAAGGGGGGGGGGCAGCCCCCGGGGTCTCCCCCCGGCCAGGGTTGTTCCCAGCGGGCACCTTGTTTACATTATTTAATCTTGCAAAAATGAATCCGTGCACTTGGATGTACCACGCTATCCCCTTCCTTATGATTTTTTATGTTGATGTCTTGGGATGTTGGAAAATGATATAATATATATATTTCATTTTAGTCACGTTTTAAGGTTCTCGAGGGGAAAACCAAAACTTTTATAACGGAAGGACCTAGAGGAAGAATTGCTGGTTTATTTTTTAAAGCTTGTACTTCTTGGTTGCTGTGAGCAAAGGGACAGATTTTATATGTACAGGGGGGCGGGGGGGACGCTCGGCTTTTCTAACTTCCATGCAGTCTGTAGTGTGGGTGATCTTGGTTTTTTTTTTCCTTATATTGTGGCAGTTTCCTCTCTTTAATAGACTGTATTAAAAAAATATATATAAAAAACCTAATCTAATGTAATCACAAGAGTGCCAAACACTTGGAGATGCCGGAGGGCAGCGATTCCCTCCCCGAGTCGAGCAGCACTCGGGGCTTTCTGCTCTTTCTAGGGCTCAGTCGATCTCTCGTGGGGTTTTCTTTGACTTCTCTTTTCTAATCTTTCTTTTTAACTATTTTGCATGATGTGCATAAAAAAAAAAAGGAAAAAATAGCACCTCTTGCGTGAGGGCTTGGTGTCTTGTTTCTGTTTGCGACTGACTGACAGACCTCAAGGCAGGTTTTCTTTCCTCCTTTTCTTAAATATTGTGTATGTTGCACTTTTATCCACTACACAGGGCTATTTCTGCAATGTCCAAATAAAAAGGAAAATGAAACAAAATGGAAAAAAAAATAAAATAAATGCGGATCTGCCGTGCTTTCCCGCGTGCTGCCGGGGCCCAGCGCTGTGAGCATCCCTCCCCATCCACCCAAATAATGCCGAAAATAAGCACGGGAAACCTCGCCACGCTCTGGCACGGACCCCCTGCGACCAGGGTCACGCTGCGCCCTGAATAATTAATTATAACTCATATTTATTTATGGGAATTTTTTTGTTTGTTTGATGGGAAAATGCCTCCAAGGCACAAATTTAACGGAAAAATTCAACCTGAGGTCCCAAAAGCAGCTGCTGGGGCCCCAAAAAGGCATCCATCCCCTTCGCTGCTGGGAAAGCCTATGGAAAATGGGGATTTTCATCTCAGCATCACCTCCCTCCCCACCAAACCCCAAATCCTGGCTGATTCCCTGCAAACGCTGTCGTTAATCATTGCCCGGGAGTGGAGCGGCATTAATAAGAGCTGTTATCGCTCCCACCTGCACGACCGAGGGCACGAGGAAACCCTTGTGCTGGGGGAAGAAAATAATCACGCCGGAGGAAACGGGACCCTGGGACGGGGTTTGGTTGCAAAGAAAATAATATATTGCAATAAAAGCAGCGTGCTGCTGAGCAGGGCTGGCGCTGCTTTGTACGGTGATGACCTGGGGGGGACAAATTGGTTAATTTGTCCTGGGACAAGGTGCTGGTGCTGCCCAAACACCCCCAATTTCCAGGTGCCAAAGCTGGAAGAGTTTGCACAGCACTCCCCTCCGCAGCGCCTTTACTATTTATTTCTCCATTTAACCCTCGCAGCCTCCCATGGGTGCAGGATGGGATGGGGAGACTTGCTGAGGTATTCCCTTGAAAAATCCCTAATTATTTTAATTTTTTCCCAGCGGGTTCAGCTCCGAGGTGGCAGCCGCGTGGGTCGGACTCAGTAGGCACCACCAACCCTTTGGCCCCGGGATTTCCTCCTCTGCCTGACCCAATGCACCTGCAAAACATGAGATGGGCCCACGGGAGGGATTTTTCCCCCCCCAATCTAATAGTTTTTGCCCCAACCAGCACCCAGGTACAAGCCCAGGGCTTTGGGGAGAGCAGACGCAGCGCACGGAGGAGCAGTGCATCCCAAATCCGCAGAGGAGGCAGCGCTGGGCGGCTCGTACGACACATAACCATGGGCTGGATGTGGCCACCGGCACCTGGTTAATTCAGTTTGCCAAAAAGCCCCTGTTTTGCGTGAAAACCTGATCTATGGGTCTGCCAGACCCAACTGCCCGCTGTCTCCCATGCATCAAAAAAACACCCCTGGGTACCCAAATCCCCCCAAACCCAGATGTGCCAGACCGGGTGCTGTGGGGATGGGGTGATGCATGGCCCCAGGAGCCCCCCAAAGATCCCTCGACACCCGGTAGAAGCCGGGGATGAACCAGAGAAAGCCTGAAACCCGAGGGGGAAGAGAGGCTGAAAGAAGAGGAGATTGTGCTAAATTATAAACCGCTCTTTTATATGCATCTTTCATGCACAGCGCATAAATAATGGAGCAGGAGAGCCCGGCGCGTCGGCGAGCTCACTTACGGGGAGGATGCGGGATGGAGGGGCGAGGAGAGAGGGATGCAGGATGGATGGTGGGGAAGGATGTGCTCAAGAGGCCGAGCCGGGGATCCCCCGGCCATGCATCACTGGGACGTGATATTCCGAAGGAGGATTTAAGGATTAAGCTGGCCACAGGGCAGGAGTTTGTTGCATCCATTATTTAACAGATGGCCCAACGCAGGCGGCTGGCTGCCTACGGTCTCCCCGGTGACCTTGGCCGGGAGATGCCGGGCAGGGAGCCTGGTGTCACCGCTGGGCTCCGGTTACGGGGACCCGAGGAAAAAAACCCCTCCCGGGGAGCCGGCACCCAGCAGCTCCAGTGCCAAATCCCCATGGAAACAGCAAAAAAACCCACCCAACCCTGGCCCATATGGGCTGCTTGCCTTGGCAGTGGTGGGGAAAAAAAAAAAAAATAGAGGGGGAAAAAAAAAAATAGAGCTATTTGCAGGTTTATTTACTGAAGGAAACTTGGCAACTTCAGAAGATGCAGGGTGACGGAGGGACAAGCGAGGTGCAAAGGTCCTGGCAGCACCCAGAGCACTTGCAAAATCCCACCCCCAAAGGCGCCTTGATCCCATTTCTCCCGGGATTTTGGCATGGGGAGAAGGTGCCAAAACACTTGCTCCCCCAGGAAAGCCAGTCCCAGCCCCTTACACCCAAGAGCCGGGGGTGTATTTTCATCCATCCCTAAAGCCGCTCCTTTTCTGCGGGCTTTAAATCCCCGCAGCAACTGCGGCATCAGCCCTTTGCATCGCATAAGCCCCCCCCCCGGGGACGATACCAGCCCTAAGGGTGTCAGTGCAATCGATGCCCATTTCGGGGCTGCATCAGTGTTCCCCCCAACTCATTTCCCATATCACCAGAGCAGTTTGCAATAACCCACAGAAAAACACCCCAAAAATCGAGGGCAATGGGTTGCAGCCGGGATAAAGCAGAGCACAGGGGAGCAGGGGAGCCCCCCAAAGCGCTTCCCCTAAAAGGATGCCCATGTAGCAACAGCCCAAAATAAATATTCTTTTTTTTTTTTCCCCACCAAAACTAGGGCACGTTAAACTAGGCCAGCGCTCCCCTGCAAAATGATTTATTTATCATGGGGGGAGTGAGGAGGGACAGCATATGGGATGGGGGGGGCTGCAGAGCAGCGTGTCCAGGGCAGGGATGGTCCATCCTGCCCCAAACGCCACAGTTTGGGGGAAGAAAACAGGGTCAGTTTTCCCTCTTTTCTTCTTGAAAAAAATCACAGTTACTCAGAAGGGGGCAGTTTCAGTGACCTTCGGTGGGGAAGACAAAACCGATCATTTTTAACAGTATCAAACCCCTTTTTGATCCATTCACTCGAGACCTCTGCTGTTTTCAGCCGCGTGTCGTTAATGTTTTCTATCGCGGCGTTACCAACATAAAATGCGCTCGAGCAAAATGGAAAACGGATAACAACATGAAAGAAAATTTGCCCTGCTGAAAAATTCCATTTTCCCCCAACCCTTTTTTAACCCTGGAATAAGAACAACCCAGTGGCTGTTCGCTCCCACGCTCGAGATCTCCCTGCCGGGTGATGGAGCCGCGGCGATGGGGCTGGACAAGAGGGATGTAGGGTGCAGCACCCTCAAACGGGGCCTTGGGGCTTTTTTTTTCCTTAGTTTCCCTATGTCTTTGGGTTTTACCCTGGGAGAAGGGTTTCTTGCAGCGTGGACCCAAACCATCGCTCGTTTTGGGGATTTAGGGGGGATGCGGGTCCCCTATCCCTGGGCTCTTTGTCCCACAGCCACTAGAGGCCACTGAGGCTCTGTGATCCCACCTGATTTATTTGCTTGGGACATTTGGACACAACATTAGTACCCAAAAGCCTAAAACTTCGGGAAAAATAATATAATGCACGGAGGCAGCAAAACTGAGGGCAGAGAAGGGCTTGTCCCCGAGCGCCGTCGGTATCCCCAGGGCATCCCTGTCCCGGGGACCCCGTGAGCGATGGGGAAAGCACTTTTTTCACCCCAAATCTGGTCCAGCCACTCAGCTGCCCCGGCCCATGCTGAGCATTAACAGGGTTTTCAGGTGTCCCCCCCAAGCTAAACATCTCCAGAGGATGGGGGAACTCTGCCCCACATGCAGGTTCCCTCCTGCACCAGCACTTGGAGGAGCCAGGCTTACCAGGAATTTTTTGGAGGGGGTCAAGCAGCCACTCCCAGGATGTGGCATTTCCCACCTTGGGAGCATCCTGGCAAAAAAAAAAAAAAAAAAGGAGTGCCCAAATCCATCCTGCTGCCTGCTCCAGGGAGCCTGAAAGTGGATCTGCCTTCCTCCCCAGGCTTCTTATTTTCTTTTAGCCTGGCGTTAAAAATTTCTAAGATATTATAAACAGCTGTTCCTGCTAATGAGGACTAAGCAAAACATCAGACATCTTAATTTATACATTGCTCAAGGTGTCAAACTGTTGCATTACAATAACAAGTGGGAGACACCTCACCAAAAAATGAGAAAAGTTTCACTCTGAGCTAAATGCAGAAGCAGATGCTCAAATAAAAACCAAGCGCAAGCAGAGCACCAGGCTCTGCAACCCCGCCAATGTTTTCCCAGTAAAATCTTAACGGTTTGGGGGATTATTTTTTTTTTTGGGGGGTGGGGACGCCTGCACAGCCTCATATTTGTGCGACCCAGGAGCATTCTTGCACCCTCAGCGGGCAGGCGAGGACCACCGCTGCCTTCTTGGGGCTGCCCCAGTTCCCAGCCCCACTGGCCTCGGCAGTAGATTCCCTGCCGGAGATTTTCCACAACAGTTTCTGCCCTGAGTTTCGGTGGGATGTGGCTGCAATAGCAATCTCCCGGCCTCCTGCCAGCGATGCAGCGTCGGGGATACGAAGGAAACGGGAGCAATTGGGGCTCCCCGCCACGCTATGGCATTGCCATTATTAATATATTTTATTTTTGCAGAGATGCGTGTGTGACACCCGTACGAGCCCTTTGCTTTGAAGGCAAAGGGTCATCCCAGTGGGTTTACGCATCCTCTCACCCGACTCCTCCTTCCCCATGGAATTGCTGTTGATGGAGCGAGCATGGAAGAAGGGGAGCAAAGCAGCTACCGGAGCATCTCCCAGGGTCCCCGGAGCTCCGTGTGCACGGCTTGGAGCATCAGCCCCTTCCCAGGGTTGGGGACAAAGGAAAATAAAGCAAAATAACCAAACCACAAAAATAAACCCCCGAGCAGGCCACGTGATTTAACACCCCAAAATACCCGGGGGTGAGTCATGGCGCTGGGTGCAGAGATGGGGCTGATCCAGCTCTGAGTCAGCCCGGCAGGCAGCCGGCACAGGCTGTGTTTGTGTGTGTCGTCCCCCCCCCGCAGCTCCCTGTTTCCCATTTTTGCTCCAAACCCCACACAAATACAAACAAATACGCCGTGACTCAGAGGCACGCAGCAGGGCTTCGCCCACAGCACCCCCTCCTAACCCCCCGGTATCCCCAAATCCCCGACGGTGCTGGACACACCGGCGTCTTGCAAAAGCCAAGCCTGGGAAGCATTGAAGGGGCTTGTTAAAATGTGTATTTTTGGAGGGGGACACATACATGGGAGGTTCTCCCTGATGCCACTGCAAGGAAGCACTTAGGATTTTCCAACTAGCTCTAATTAATTAGCATTTCCTCAGCTTAGCATCATTTAAACCTGAAGCACAACTAATTCCCCTCGGTCGTGGCCAAAGGAAGCAGATACGGAGCAGAGACCCTGCCCAGGGCTGGCTGAGACGATGGGGTGAAGCCCCGTGCCTGGGACACCCGCATTGTGAGGGGTGGTGGGTGCTGGCGGAGCTAGGACAGGGCTCAGCTCCCGGCTGGGTGCAATGCAGTCCCAGCCCTTCCCAAACCACAGCATCCTATAACATGCCCAGCAGGGTGAAAAACAGCAAGAGCCAGGGCTTATTTTGGAGGAAATGCCTTCGGAAAGCTGCCCAAGGGTTATTTTCACCTGATCCAGACAAATACATGGGGGGAAAACCTTACAGCAAACAAGTGCTGTACGCTGGCTTGAGCGGCGTGCAAGATCCAGCATGGTGCAAAGCCGAGCTGCGCGCTGGGTTTAACCTCCCGGGTTTCTCCCACCGGGATGAACCCCCAGCCTCACTGCCCAGGTTAACACACCGTCCCCACGCCACGGGTTAAGAAAAGGCAGAAGGCGAGTTGTCCCGCGCTGCGAGCAGGATGAGACCCGGCAGCATCCTGAACCGGTTTCCATGGCAACGGGATCAGCCCCAAATTGGCTGCGGGTGCTGGGGAAGCAGGGGGCTCGGAAGGACACCCGGCACAGCAAAACAACAGGTTTTAATAAAAATAACAACTTTGCACCAGGAGCAGGTGCAAGGGGAGGCTGAGGCTGCAACCCAGCGACACCCCCCCACGGCGGGGTTTGGGAGGTGCCCCCCATCCCAGCACACAAATGCTGCCCGGCACAGATCCCGATCATCCCATTTCAGGTGTATCAGCCTTCCCAATTCAATTCCCAGCCTGGCTGGGAAATCCGGAGCCCTGCTATAGCATTTCCCGGCTCTAGCCAGAAGCAAACAGCCACAGGACCCCAAAGCATTCATCCTACAGCCCCAAATGCTGGAAAAACCCCCACACCCAGGGAAGGTGCAGGCAGGAGGGAGAGCCCAGGAGGGTGCATGGATGCTCCTGGGCATAGGGATGCCGCCGGGCCCCCGCAGCCGCCCGCCCCCACGGCTGTGCCCACCGGCTGCGGCACAGTTACACAAGGCTCCCGGCGCTTGCATAAGCCACAGCGGCGTGCCGCAGCCCCAAGGAGAGAGGAAAAGCGAGCAGGGCCCACGGCCCCGAAGCTGTGCTGCGGGATGGGGTCCATGGCCTGAGCCCGTTTCCCGCAGCAGGGACATCCCGCAGCCGGAGCCGTCCCTAAACGCGGTGGCATGACCGACCCCATTGCTTCACCATCCTCGCTGGGGAAGAACCAAAAAAGGAGGAATTCAACCTGCCACAGCTCGAGCCCGGGAGAAAGGGTGGTAAAAACCCCAAAGGCAGCGTGCACACCAGCTCTATAGCATCCAGCACTCATCTGCCTCCACCTCCAGCCCCGGGACTGGGGGTATCCCCAAGGGAAGACCATTTTTAAAGACTTTTAACCAAGTAGGAAGGGGTGTGCGACAGGGAAGCACTTTGCAGGGCTCAGGCAGGCTGGGAGCAGCATCACCCGCTCCCAGGGAGCCTCTGCGGAGCGGCACACAATGATCAGCCTTTGGCTCCCGGCTCCCACCCCGGGAGGAATATACACTGCCTTTAAACCAGGGTCACATCAGCAACCACGGGGTGCATTCAGCCCAAACCCCAAGTAATTTTGCACAGGGAGGCTCACCCTCTTTATGCACCAAAATACGTTGTTTCTACCCATCGCAGCGCTTTGGTGTCGGCTCATCTCATCGGCTCACACAAGCGCATGGCAAGAGAGGGCTGCAAGGAGCTGCAGCCCCAACCAGACCCCCTCTTCCCAGGGATTTGCACCCCGCAGCCCGGGTAATCGCACTTTTAGGGGCTGTGCCCCCTCTAACCAGCGTGTTGGGGCTGGGGTCAGCGCACACATTTGCCACGACACCTTTCCACACTGCAAACCCACGCGTATTTGTCACACTACCTGCATTCCCTTGCTTCCCTCCCTTGTGCGCAGAAAGGGTTAACAACAAAAAAGCCCCTAATTTAATGACCAGGGAGAGGGGAAGCTCACAGATCTTTAGCTTAGCTTTTTGAACATCTGCAATGATATCTGTGTGTTCAGGAGATTTAATGATTTTAACCATTAAAGGGACCTCCTGAGAGGCTGCGCACAGAGGGGACGAGCGCTTGCAAGACTCACGCTCACGTGCGTCCCAGCCCAGCGCACGCTTCCCCCGGCAAAGGTGGCTTCGCAGGTGGCATAAAAAAAGAGAAAACCAGAAAAGGCTATTGCAGAGGGGGGGCCCAATTCTCCCAATTTAAGCACAACCCCCAAAATCAACACTGCAAAGCCACAGGCACCCCCAGAGCCAAAACAAACACTTACCAGTGACCCTGGGGTGGTGATGCCAGCTCCTTGCAGCGTAAAGGAACACATTGCCAACCTCCTTCCTCACCTGGGCTAGGGAATGGCACTATGGGGACAGCAGCCACCCCAAAAGCAGAGCCCTGGAACAGGGACAGCCACAGCTCACTGGCAGGATCAGGCTCCCCAAGACCCTAGGCATGCACCCATCCCTCTTCTGAGACACCCCAAACCTCAGCCTCAGGCCTTATATAGCTATCAGGATAAATAAATTACAAAAACTCAGTGCAGCTGTCCTGGGTGTGAGCATGGGGGGGAAAAAACCCAACCCCAAAGTGCCCAAACCCCAGGTGCTTAAAGAGCTCCCAGCCCCAAGGTGAGCATTGGACAGGCTGGTGATAATAATGAACATTATTAAGGCGATGCCTAGCAAAGCGCACGTGTGGGGCTGCCGAAACCCCGCCAAACCCTCCGTTTTCCTGCACAGCGGAGCTGCGGGAGGCGGCGAAGGCGGCGTGCGAAAACGCGGGGCGGCCGGCAGCTATTTCTGCGCCCTGTCAGCGCCCACTGACAGCAGCCGTGGTTTGCTTCTGCCGTGCATCGGCGTGAGTGCCCCTGAGAGCACAGCAAAGCTATAGGTGTGTTTTTATGTAAGAAATTCCACGTATATGTATGTATTTCTACGCTACCTCTGCGGTGCGTTCGGCAGGGTTGCAAGGCGCGGAGCTCGCTGATTTTGGGTGCAAAGCTTGGGAGTTTGGGGTCAAAGGGAGCTGCTGGTGGGCACTGGGCTCCAGCAGCAGCATCCACCCCACGGGGTCTGCATTTAGGGGCTCCCGGGACTCCTCATCTCCCCTTATCCGACGGGCAGAAGCCTCTGGAAATCCCTTCTCCTTCCCCGCACACGGGGTCATTCTCTTTTTTCCTTAATTTCTGGGACTTGGAGATAGAGCCGGGCAAATGCAACCGATTGTGTAACATTTTGCTCAAAAAGCTTCTTAAACAGCCACATATTTCTATTGGATTTCCCTTGCCCTTCGCTGCTGATTACTGGAGTATTTATATATAAATAGAAGCTGTTTTCCCCATAATCTGCTTGTTTCTCCTAATTAACTCGGGGCTGCTCACGTCGGGCTGCTCAGCCGCTGGGTTTTGGGGGTGCTGGGATCTGGTGACGCTTGGTGAACCCAAATCTCCCAGATCTCAGCTGGAATTGCTTTTTAGCTGTTTTTCAGGGAGCAAAGTCTTCCTGGCGCCTGGAGGCTTGGCAAAAATGCCATTTCCAAACTTTAGGTACTCAATATTGGCCCCAGCATCCTCCCCGTCCACCCGGCCCCCCGCTCGGGGGAGCGCTCGAACACGATTTCTTCACCGCACCTTCCTCCGCCCTCACCGAGCTTTCCCCTAATTTATGGAACGTCTCGATTTGCTAATTATTTTAATCATTATTACTCATCTTTCCCCTTCTTCCCCCCCTCAATACTTCATCCTGGGCCTGTCAATCACTTTAATAGCTGTTTACAACCTATCATCAAGTCTTGCATAACATCCACATGACTTCGCTCAGATGCCTCCGACACCCAAAAGCTGCCCCTGAGCTCTATTTCGGGAGCGATGAAGCCCACGGCACCAACCGGCCGCATCCCCCGCCGACATGCCCGGGCTCCGGGATGGGGAAAAAGATGGGGAAAAACATCCCCAAAGCAAAACAATTTTGTGGTTAGTATAAGACAACTCCACGCTGCTCCCTGGTCTGGGGTTTGGGGGCGAGGGCTTGTTTGGGTGGCTGCTGACCCCCTCCCAAGCATCGCAGATGGATGTTGCTCGGCTGCATCTATTTGGAGAGGTCCGGAGCAGCCCTGGACCACTTTGCGGATGCTCTTGGGTGGCTGCGGCTGCACGGTGGCCTCTGCCCCTTGCTTTCCTCAGCAGTAAGGGGGGGGGGGGCACAAAGAAAGCATGGCGAACGCTGTTAAAAAGCTCATTTTCCAGCAAAGTTCTCCGCCCCGCGGCATCGCCCGGCGGCGGGGGGTTGGCGGGCGGACGGGGGCAGAGGCGCAATCTGTGCTTGAACGGCTGCCGGCGCGTTGCCAGCCCTTTTCGGCAGGCGATGGCTGGGTTGCGGGGGGGGACACACACACACGATGGCTCTTTTTTAAGCTCTCCTGTCCTCCCCCTCTCCCGCAGGTTTCATAACCCTTCAAAGCAAGGAAGGGCTCCTTGTGTTGCTGGCTAACGAGCCCCTGTGCGGGAGGAGCCGTGGCCCTGGCAGGCAGGGATGTTTGGCAGCAAAATCTCCCGTCCGCAGCGCGTGTCGGGGCGGGGGGATGCGGAGGGGTCTCTGCGGGGTCCCACCATCCACCATAAACCCTCTGCGACCTGCACCGGCAGCCCCAGGCGTGCAGTTTTGCACCAGGGTTGCCCCAATTTGGCCGGTTCTTTCCCCAAAACGCCCCTCGGCGCCAATTGCGGCGTGACGCTGCCCGGGGCTGGGAAACCTCTCCCTTCCCACACGGATGCTGCGTGCAAATATTTATTTACACAGCGTAAAGGGGCTTATTTATTAAGCTACGGCTGACAACTGTATCCAAACTAATTCCTCTTAATAAGGCACTTGCAGTCACCCTGGCAACAGCGTCGGAGCACCCTTGCTTAAGACAATGACTTAACCGGGTGAAAATCCCCTTGGATGCCAAGAGGGATGCTGAGGGGGACCCTCCGGAGATGCCATGGCTGCAGAGACCCATCCCCACTCCTAGGGAGAGCCACTCCGTCCCCGGAGAAGATGGCAGTTCCCAGTCTCTCCTAGCAGCTACTCTCATTAGTGGCCCAATTAGGCAACCGAAGGCCAGCTAATAAATCAGCGTTGCTGCGGCACAGCGGGCAGGCATAGCCGGGCACTTTTTTAGCATGCGGTGGGTCCCAGTGGCTTGGTCCGGGGTGAGATGATGGGGAAAGCAGCGTTTTCCATCCCCGGGGCTTTGCCAAGGGTGCAGCAAAGATGGGCACCACTAGGACGGGGCGGAGAATTTGGGAAGGGAAAGAGGATTAGAAAGCAATCAGCAACCCCTGCCTCAGTGCCCTTCCCTGGTGGGCACAGATTGGGGGGAGACGAGACGGGAACAGCCAGCCCCTCTGCTCTGGTCCAGAGGGGACAATTGGGAACATAACTATCTTTTTTTTTTTTAAATATATGTATATATACATAGGTGACCAAAGGCAGGAGGGTGTGGGAGCAGGTCCCTGCTTGTGAAGAGGAAAACACGGGGCAACATCGCACCTACCTCCTGCTTTGGGTTGGAAAACATGACGGCTGCTTTATTAATACCTGTAATAACAACACTAATCAAGGAAGGTGTAGGATGAAGGCAGAAGGAATTGGGCATCCTTCCAACAGCCCGGGTGACAGGGTAAATGCTGAAAGCCCTGATATTAGAGAGCGAGATGGTAGCAGGATTTCTCTGCTCCTCTTCTCTACCTCATAGAAGAATTAAACCCAACCGCCCTTGGTTTTTAAAACCCCGTATTTGTCAGCTTACAAAGGGCTTTGCAATTTGAGCTTTGCAAAAACACAACTCCCCAGAACCTGATGGAAGCTCCTTCCCCTCTGAAATCCAGATCTTAACTCACGCGTAAAAGTAGGATGGGATTTTTTTGGACAGCCCACGCAATGCTCCAGCCAGCTGGGATGCCCCCGGGGAAGAGGGCAGGCACAGCCCTGGGAAACCCACCCCAAAAGAGAGGACTCGTGTCGGGCAGTCAAGCAGGCTGTGATTTACTGGGACAACAACACTTCTGCAACAGAGAACACGACTGCACCAAGGCACCCGGATGGCAAACCCGCAGTGCTGCCGAGCATCGCCGCGCTGGGACCCCGGAGAAGTGACACCGAGAGCAGAGAGCGGAGGGATGCTTGTGGTTCCCAGCACCGGTTTCCCTCCCGTCTTCCCCCCGGACACACAGACACAAAGCAGGAACCTGCTGAAACACGGCAAGGCTGCTACACGCCGAGGGAGGGAGCGAAAGGCAACAGGTTTCGGACAGGCTCCACGGGCATTGCAGCCACGCTGGAGGTGACGGTATGTGATTCCCTCCGTAGGCACTTGATCCGTGGAGCTGTTGCCGGCTGGATCCTGCAGAAAAGCTTGTCCAACACCACCGGGGCCGGGCGGCAAGCTCGATGCCTCCCAGGTTGGCAGAGAGTGAAGCGGGAGGGCTGGGGGTGAGGGCACCCAGCTCCTTCTGCAGGGTGCGGGGTGGTGACGGCGAGCGTCCCCACGCCTGCCGGGGTCCCAGGCGGCAGGTTTGAGGAGACTCACCCACTTCGTGTCCCGGCACGGACCGTCCTGGAGCATCCTCCGACACCAAGCCGGCAGAGCAGCTGGGCAGAGGCGCCGGCAGCGTGCACGGTGTAGGTCGGGGCTGGAGAAGCGAGAGCAGCGGTGAGAGCAGCGTTGGGCTCCGAAACAGGGTCTCCTGCTTCACCCCCTCTTCCTTCCCTGAAAGCCAAAGGGATGGAAGGGCTGTGCCAATGCCGCTCACTCCTGAATCTGGAAGAAGGGACCTGTTGACTCCAGGAGCCCCCAAAGTAGCGGGGGGACGCTCATTTTGCCGATGACTCCAGCTTAACAGAGCGCCGGGAAGCTCCTGGGAGTCAGCCTGGGTCTTTTTGGAAAACCAGGGGATCAGAAAACAGCTCACTAGTAACCCCAGGAGGGCTGAGGTGCACGTGCCCAGGAATAAACCCGGCTCTGGTAAAGTCACGGGGAGCAGAGGGGGTCGTGGTAGGCAGGGAGCTGAAGGAAGGCAGAAAACAAGAGGTAGGTTTTGCTCGTGAGCTAAAATACTCCCGATCTCTACCAGCTCTGCTCAGAAAAAAGCAAAAGATGCGGTGCAAAGCAGATTCCTGCTCATGGCACTTTGCTAGGGAATGGAGGGGATGCTTTTCCCCATGGGAAGGTTTCAAAGAAAAGATGCTTTGTCTCAGAAGGAAACACCCTTTCCCGTATTTCCACATTTCCCAACTGTTTCCCAACTCTCTGCAGCTGGACAGTTTTCAGCTCTTACACTCACACTCCCCTTCTTACCCATCCCTCCTCGGCGGAGGAGCCAAAACCCCTGTGTCTGTGAATCAACTGCATTTCCTTTGATTTTTCTAAGCCCCCGGACAAAACCAGTCTAAGTCCAACCAGAAGCGGGGCCTTTCTCCAGCAGAAAATTAAAGATAAAAAAATTAATAAAAAAACCCCAAAACCTGGAACTTGTATTTCCCCCTGGGAACGCCACTGACTTCTAGGAACAAATGAGCTTTTGGTTGAAAAATGTCCACTCCCAACTTCTCCTCCCTGTCTCCTCCTCTTCTTCCCATCAGCTTCTGGAAGCCACAGTCCTGACAGCACCTCTGGTGCCCACGGTCTGCTACGAATTACGGCAGATAACGAAGCTCCCAGCTCCAGCCTGGGTATCGCTGGGCTGTGCTGGAGCCGGCGAAGGGACTTTGCTGCACCATGGTGAAAGCTGCCCATCACGGAGAACGACTCGGCCAGGCTCCCGTGGAGCCGTGGTACCCACGATGGGTCCAGGGATGCAATTTGTGTCCAGCCGCCTCTTGGCTTTAAGCAGCACGAATGCAAGATGGGGAGAGTGATGGATCCATGTTGCCGCCGGGTTTGGGAGGGTTCTTCTCCTCTCTTCCCTTCAAGAGGATAGAGGCAAGGGCAGGTCTGGCCACGGCTCTCAGGGTAGGTGCTGCAGGGGCCCCGGTACTAGCCCACCAGCTTGGGGGGTTTAGAGGGTCAAGCATCCTTAAAAGAGCAACCCTCCAAGCCGTTGGATTCAAAGGCAGGTCCCTGCGGTTCAGAGGCAACAGATCAGCGCATGGGAGGCTCATGCGGAGGAGGAAGGATTCAGCGTTTTGGCAGGGAATAAAATTCCTCCATTATTTTAATGCAGGGGATCTCTACTCGGCGTCAAGTGCAAGGGGCTGGTTTCCTTAGCCAGTCCTTTCCTTCAATGCCGAGTGCCTCTGCTCTGCCTGCGAAGCTCCGAAGGCACGCTGTCGGCTGTAAGGGGTCTCGCAAACTCCCTCTGGGATTGCAGAGGGGCTGAGGGAGCCCAGCGCCATGTGGATGTGATGGGGTTTGGTCCCAGCCTCCGACTGGCCTGGCTTGTCGGTGTGTCACTGGGCTCGAGGCAAGGCAGCATTCTCCCCCCCGTGACGGAGGGGTTGCTCTTTAGATGGTCAGTCCCAGCCCGTATTTCCTTTGGTCCATGAGATGAGCATGTTGTCAGACGTTTACCTTCACCAAAAGACATCTGAGATGGCAGAAGCCAGGCAGGAGCCTCAGGAGAGCAGCGACTCAGGGCTGGGGGACCACAGCAGGGACTTGGCAGGGATTTGGGGCTGGCAAGAGGCAGCCAAGCAAGGACAGGGCAAGCCGAGCAGGCATCGGGGAGACCTGCTCTGGGAACAGGGCTGGGAACCAGAAGAAAGCAGGATCAGAGGGAACTGCTGTAGCTGGAGGTGCTGCTCCAGTTAATAAATAGCATCCTTCTGCGGGCAGCCAGTAGGTAAACTCCCGGGGCAAAACACCAACCGCTGAGCACAGGATTTTGCCCGGGCTGCTCCTGTTTGCAGGGCTCGCTCTGATGAACACGCACTGTCCCTGCAGCAGAGGAGTTGAGCTCCTTGGAGGTGTTTCCTTCAGGACGGCTCCCTGCTCCTGCACCCTCGGTGAGCTGCCCACGCCTCTCTCCTCATCCTCTTTACACGCTGCTTGGGTTGTAGCACAGCAGGTTGAACTCCAGGTTTTCATCCCAGTGACGGAGCAGGACAAAGAGCTGCTGGGCTGCGGCTTTCACTGTGGCCAGGCTGTATCCCTCCGGGAAGTCCTGTTCGCTCAGCCAGAGGCTGGCCTTGGCGGCCACCAGCTCCCACTCGATGAAGTAGGAAGCTGAGCTGTGCTCCAGCCAGGCCAGGGCCACCGCCGTGGCCCACAGCATCCCCTCCGGCTCCGTCTGCTGCTGCAACTCGATGTCGAAGAGCAACGCCTGGACCTCAGAGCCGTCCGTCTCCGAGCCCCGACCGCTGTCGGCTTGCCACTCGGCCGAGGCCGGCGTGCTCTCCGGGGAGGAGAAGCGGCGGATGGTGATGGCCGGCGGGGAGAGTTCCTTCTCGGCTTTCAGGGCTTTGGAGATGCTCTCCACCGCGCTGCCCGAGAAGTGGCGAAGGTGGCCGGCGTCCTCTGCGTGGCTGCCGGGTCTCTCCGGCACCGCACCCAGAGAGACGTTTCTGGTGGTGGGACTGTTCCTGTGCCCATCGGGAACCAGGAGCTGCCGGCCGGAGCCGAGGCTTTTGTGCTCCCCGGAGGGGCTGACCTTCCTGGTGCTGTAGGAGCTGGAGGGGCTGAGGGCCAGGCGGTGGCAGGCAAAGGGAGACGTCCACTTCAGCTTCTCCATGGGAATGTTGACGGCGTCGCAGAAGGCCGAGTTCATGAGAAAGGCACCGCAGGCCAGCTGTAGAGATGCCTGCAAGGAACGGTGGGCACATAGAGAAGCTCTGAGATACCAACCACTTCTGGGAAGCTCAGGAAAAAGGTATGTATGTATGGATGGAGCAGCTCTCTGTCTCTGAGCAGACCATCAGGTGTGGCCATCAGAGACAGCAAGAGGCAGGATCCGGGGGGATTCTCCTGCCCTCTGCTCCCCTGCCATGACCATGCAACCCCGGCAAGACCCGGGAATGAGCTGCTCACCAGAGGAAGGTAGTCTATATTCTCATTGTCGCCCTCGGAGCTGGCTTCGCTCACTCTGCTTGGAGATTTACTCATGAACCCTTTGGCAGCTCGAGTCAGCAGCCTGGTTTTATTGAAGGTCAGCCTGCAGGAGGACAAAAGGCGGCCGTTACCGCCGTGCTCCTCCTGATGCCGACCCTCCCTTCCGAAAACCATCCTCGGTCCCCAGCCACTGGCATCACACCCAGTCCTGGCCCCGGCTGCTAACCCCAGGGTGTCCCTCCGCTCCCACAACTCTCTGAGTTGTGTTTGCATCAGACCCATGGACATGCAAGACATCTGCTAAGGTCAGAGGAAGGTCGAGAAGGTCCATACCTTGCAGCAAAGAGGCTCTCGATGGATTTTTGGGCTTGTGCAGAGGAAGCAGACAGGCTCTGTAGCGGCCCTGGGAAGAAACACAAAGCTGGGGGTAAAATGAGGTGCTACAGGAGGGCAAAAGGGAGCAGAGTCTATGCACTGGGATGTGGGGTGCCTTGTTCTGCTGCTGAATCTTTGGCAAAATCCTTCCTCTCCCCTTGCCTCATTTTTCCTACGTGGATAATGAAATTCCTGCACCTCTCAAAGATGAACCTGGAGGAAATCTATACCAAAGGTCCTTTGCACCCCTGGAACGAGTCGGGTCTTGTGCTTACCGGCGTAATGTTAGGTCATAAGGTTTTATAAAAACCCCCAAAACTCAGCAGAAGTATTTGGTGAAGAGCCCACATCACGGACTCGACGCACCTGCACCCTGGCAAGTACCACCAGCTCTTTCCCTTACCTTCGGGGAGCCCGCAGCGCTCCCAGCCGGAGGAGGAAGGGGTGCTGCAGGGCGACAGGCTGCTCTCCTCTGCATCTGCAACAGAGGAACCCCATCAGCAATGCCGCCCAACCGAAATCGCCACCGCGCCGGGCTGCGGCACGCTGCTCTCCCTCTCCACGGCATTATCAGGCTAATGAGCCTGATCGGGGCGATTTTAATTCAGCTGCAGATCTGACAATGCCAGACGAGGTCCAATCCAACTCATCGTCATTAGCGGAGGAGTTGGTGACAAGCAAGTGTCTCACATCCCCTTGCCTCTAGTTACACCTGGTTTCATCCCTCATGTTATCTGTGTTACGGCTGCCAATTAACTTCCCAGTGTTGTCAGCAGCCACTGCCTGCGATTTGGGAGTTTCAGGGTAAATTGCAGTTTCTTCCCCGTTTAAGGAGATGACTCCAGCCAGACACATCTCTGGTGAGCACCATATTCAAAGAGGAAAGCAGAAGAAAAAAAGACCAGAGGAGATGTCCCTTATAGGCTAAACCCCTGGGATCTGTAACACCAGGAAAGAGACAAAACCCCAGGGAATCTTACTCATGCCGTAAAATCCATCGTCTCCATTCTGGCCGCAAGCTGACTGGGGACGTCCAGGGGAAAAGCCACGATGCCTTCTCTTTCCTGAGCTTAGGCTCCTCTGGCTGCCTTGCTTGGATGCTGCCCCTTGGCACGAGAGAAGGGAATTGCCAGCGTTAGAGAGGGACTGGCATACACACCACGGCAACAAACCCCACAGACCGATGAGCTCGGTATCTCCGGGCATCCAGATCTAAGAGCAGACCTTTTGCCTGGCCACGGGGAAGAGGTTCTTGCCACCAAGAGCGGCAGGCATGCCGTTACGCGCAGCCATGGCCTTAGGTACGTAGGTCTGGTGCTGAATTGAGCCACGGCTTCATAGGGTTTGCTCCGAGCGAGGTTTCTCAGGTGACACCCTCCCTCCCAAGACGTTTAACCCCTCCGCCGGCCCCACGTTACCCGTGTGGGTGTACTCGACGACAGTGGGCAGGTAGGCGTTGGTGCTCAGGTCCACCGGCATGAACGCCGTGTACTTGCTGATGACGTTGCAGGCTTTGCTGGTGTGGACAGCGTTGACCTGGTACCGCCGCCCGGACCCTGCCACGTGAGAGACACCAGGGTTAGAGTCCACGTGCCCCGCGGGCTCCATCCACCCTTCGGACCAGCTCCCGGACCCACCTCCATGCGTGGGCTCTGTGCCCAGTGGGACTGCATCCCTCTAAACTCTGCCTACTGCTTCTTCTGCTCTTATTTTACATACACAGCTGCATTTCATGGAGCAGAAGTTTGACAAGACCCAGGACGGGTGCAGCCCAGAGCAATGATGTGCGGCTGCTGCTGGACGCTCTGAGTTTGATGCCAACTTCCAGCTCCAAGCGACTAAATCCTTAAAAATAACAACCATCACCCAACGTGGGAAGCAGAGGAGCACAAAGGAGCATGAGCTCGAGCGTGTTAACATGGAGCAAGGCTGCAGAAGCAGGAGAAAAGTGCAAGGCAGCTGGATGGGGCTGTCGCTGGGGAGCTATGTGAGACATTGCCTGATATTTCACCACTGCCCGCCCTTGTATTAACTTGAGAAGCTGCTGAAGCTGCTGGAAAGCCCACCCAGAGGCAGGGCACAGTCTGCCTGCAGCCAGCTCGCAGGCTGGCCGGGAGCCGCGCGTTACCGTGCTCGATTTCACACTCCTTCTCAGCAAGCTGCTCAAAGTCCCGGATGACCGACTTGGCTGCCAGGTGGTGGAAGGTCTCGCTCCACAGGTCTGCGTCGCCGTCCGCCTGGCTCTCCCGCTCTCGGAAGAGAGGGCGGATATCAAAGGCGACTTCCCACTGCACGGGCTCGTTGCTCCTTAGCCCCTTCACCACCACCTTGCAGAGGGTCCTGGGGGAGCGCGGGGAGCCGCAGGCAGCACTGAAGTCAAAGTCCTGGGGCTCCCAGTCGGAGGAGGTCTCCGTTTCAAATGTGAAGGAAGGATGCTGGGCAGACTCTGCAGAGAGGGGAGAGGCTCTGAATTCCCCGGTGCCACCAAGAAACCATAATTAATACTTCCTAATTTTCACACGGCGGTACAGAGCGCAATGCAACGCCACCAAAACCCCAGCACGGACAGGTGAGACTGGCCATAACCCCCGCCCGTTACCCGGATCCCCAGGGCTCCGGCTGTCCGACGAAGACCTCAGGCTCGTGCTGGCATCGAGTAGTCCCAGGCCCCTTCCTGGAGCCGTCTGCTGCAGCCCCTCCAGCACTGGCGGGGAGTCGGCGTCGTGGCAGAAGGACATGCAGCTCCGGTGGAGCAGGGACGGCCGCCGGGCACCCGCGCCGCGGATCCTCGTGGCAGAGACGTGCGGGCTGGTTGCAAAGGGCTGAGAGCAGAGCAAACGTTAGGGCTGGAGCCGACTGCAGCTGATGGCACGGACCTGCTCTGTCCCTTCTGATCCCGTCTGCTCCCTGGCTGATCCCAGCGTGAGATGCAATTGTGCAAACACGCGGGTCCCTCTCTGCTCAGCCCCGGCTGGGATCCGTGCCCAGACAGAGCCCTCCATCAGACCTGCGGAGTGTCCCAAAGGGACCCTGGCCCCCAGGGCTCCTTCCCCAGACAGGCAGAAGGTGAAATATGAGTTTCATCCCTCCAGACATTTTAATGATTTCACTTGGGAACCAAAGGAAAGAAGAGAGACAGAAAGATCAAGGACCAGTTGCTTAGTAACGAAAGGAGAGAGGCACAGGGGATGGGGAGAAGGGAGTTTTTATCTTTTTCTTTTTATGAGACTGTTTCTCCACTTTCAGGAGACATGAATCCCCCCTCCAGCATCTCTGGTGCCGCATCCCGCACAGACATCCCCCTCCATGGCTAGCAGAGACACCGAGCTCTGGCTGTTTCTATCCCCATCCCCAGGGCTGTGGGAAGGTCCCCCTAAAACCGACAGACTCTGTGTCTTCCTAGCACAGCACCAGTAAGGGACAGAGGTGGTAAAAAGTGGTGGATCTCAGTGCTGGATGGAAAGATGCTTTCTCTGGGTGGCAGGCAAGAATGTGGCCTCCATCACCACCTAATTTTTGATGTTCTATGAGACCACCAGCAAAAATGGGAGGCAGGCAGCTCCAGGAGCTACTTACCAAGCTAGGATTGAGATATTTAAAAGCAAGCCAGTCACAGAAGCCCCTGCCAGACCCTTTCCATTCAAAACCTGCTCCTCCTCCTGCCCGAGCTCTCCTCCCAGCCACAGGAAGCCAGCCAGGAACGGAGCTGGGGATTTAAGCTGCCCATCGCAAGCTCTGACCTTTCCTTCCCAGCACGGCGCACGTGGAGACGAGCTGAGGGCTCACATTCACACCCCCGAAAATGTCAAGCCCTGGCAGCCGGACTGGGAGCTGGGAGAGCCACTGGGAGCCCTCTCAGCACAAGGGAGAGCAAAACCAGGCTGCAATTAATTAAGACCAGGATGCATGCTGTTAACCATTTACTGCCCTCCAGAAGGGAGTCGTTTCCATCCCTGCCTTCACGCTGAGCATCCTGTGGGCAGGAGGATGCTCTGTGGACCTTCGCAGTGCAGGCAAGGTCACTGCTGCCCCTAAAACCTACCTCTGCTCGCCCTTTGTCAAGCAATGCTGTTCACCACCCTCACCGCTGCAGCCGGAGGGCAGAGGTGTCGTTCCTCCCTGCCAAGCTCTGGCCCTTCTTCCCCTTCGCTCCCTCATCTCACCTCCAGCCCCCCTTCACCCAGCCGCTCTCTAACCCGCAGCAGAAGAGAAACGAAAGCCCCAGACATCCCGCTCCGAGTTTCCATGGGAACAAAAGTGCTGCTGGTCCTCCCAGCCCTGCAGATGCTGATTTCAGAGCAGAGCATCCTGGCGATGCTGAGGATGGGAGAAAACCATCCCTACCCTTCCACAGATTGAAAAATCTTCCCAAATTTCACCCGCTATCTGCTGCAGGCGGGGGACATAACACTGCTCAGCAGATGTAGCATCACACAGGTCCACGTCTCAGCCTGACGCTGGATACGGGCTGTGGTTCCAGCTAGAGCAGCGGGGGATCTGCTTCGGGACTGACTTTCTTTCCCCCTGCAGGGCACAGCTATGCCAAAGCCATACGGAGAGCTTGCATCGCATGGCTGAACTCTAGGGAAATACGAAGGAAGCAGCAGCCTGGGAATCAGATGAGCGGCAAGGTGAAGCAGAGGCCACTCAGACGAAGGGGAGAGGCATTTAGCAAAGAAAAACTGGGCTCCCATGGGGAGGCACTGCTATGGGATATCAGGATGGCACTCTGCTCCCTGCTTGGCTTGTTTCCTACATCTTTGTGATGTGCTGCAGCTCAAAGCATGGGCACATATATATATATATATATGTATCAGGACTAGTGCGAGCCAGGCTCTTTCCCTGATGCGTCTGAGATTTTCCTCCTGCTGCACGCTGGCCTCTGCCTGCAGGCAAAGCCTCTCTGGGGGTCACGTACCTGGAAATCCACCTGCCAGGGCTCGGGGCTGACCTGCTGCAGGTCCTGCAGGTGGGTTTTCCGAAGGGGGTTTTTCACCAGGGCAGTGCCGGGATCGCTAGCCGTGGGCACCTTCTTGCAAGGCTCGCGGTCAGCGATTTGGGTGGTGCTGTACGCCCGTCTCCTGGAGGAAGCCTTCACATCCATTCCTGCATGGTGGGAGAGAGGATCAGCTCCGCTCCGGAGCGGGACCAGCCAGCACCATCCACCCTTGGCTCAGGGTGGGTGGTGGGGAGCCCATCCCTGTTGTCCTTCCCGGGGCCGAGGGGGCCACGCTCAGCCCTGCACGGTTTTAAGCAAAGCAACGAAACCACGAAAGGAAATAAGAGCCTACACTCAAAGCTCCTGGGGATGTCAGGAGAGCAGACTGGGGAGGTTTTGTCTGAGCAGTTTTCAGCCAGAAAAAGCGTAACTGCATTTCCCCAAACCTCCCTGGAGAAGACAAAGGGTTTACTAATGAAATTTCATTAGTGCAGACATTCTCCTGTCAGAGCAAGAGTAAAATTTCATTTGGAAAGGCATGATTTCTCATTGCTTTTGACAAGGTTGAGGGGATGCGCAGCACAGTTCCTCTCTGAATATAAGGGAAGAACATCCCGTGAGTAACAGAGGTTTCCTTCTCACAAGGAAATGCAACCAGCTCTGCTTTATGCTGCGTGTTGCTGACACAAACGCCCGGCCAGACTGATGGCGAGGGGTGACACCCTAGAGACAGGGCTTCGGATCCATTTCCCCCTCTCCTGACCTGGAACTGCAGCTTCAGGGCTTGCAGGGAAGCGACTGCTTTGCAGGTGCAGGGACAGTCTAGCCGGGCTACCCATTTGCTCACTCCTCTCCTTTGCACACCGGAGGGCAGCTTGGGAAGCTTGTTAATAATTACGTGGCCAAAGCTAGAGCTGCTTTGAAAATCTCCGGGGAAGCCAGTTCTCCAGCACTTCCCTTGATTTCCTGACAGGTTTGGACAAAACATCCAAACCAAACAGACTCGCTCAAGCTTCGGGAGATCTGTCATCCCTCCTGCAAACCCCTCCGGCTCTTTGCAGACATACAGCTGAAGAGACTTATTTGTCAGACAAGCAAATTGGCAGAGCAGCGACAGAAGCTTGATTAGCAAGACAAGGGCATCACACCCACGCTTGTACAGGGGAAAATCTGACCGGTGTCCGTGTCCGATTCTCCCCCGGGATCTCTGCCCACCACCAGGTGATCGGGGGCATGCTCGGTGGGGCAGCAGCCCTCCGAGTCTCTGGAGTGGTTCCAGCTCTCCACGCCTGCTCCCTCCTCCTGGGAGTGAAAGAAAACAGAGCTGCCCGACTCCTGGGAACGCATCATGCTGTAACGCCGCCTCTTGTCCTGGGAGAAAGCAAAGAGAGGGAATAGGTCCTACCACCGCATCCGTCAGCCAGCTCCCAGCCGAGAGGAGCCACTGCTTGCGCACCAGGACCCTTATCCACTGAGCTCCTATTTCTCCCCAATGTCTCACCCACCATCTCCCTTGAGGACAGACTGAGAAAGCAAGAGACACCTCCGGACCACGCACAAAGAGCCGAAACACCCGCTTGTACACGTGCACACCAACACCCCCTGCTCCCGGGACAGCCCCACCAGCCAGCGCAGCGTGGACTCACAGATCTGGGGTTGGAGATGTACGGGGAGGTGTCGCAGACGATGCCGTAGCCAACCAGACGGTCACCAGGGAAGAGGCAACTGGTGCTGACGGGGGAAACCAAGACCTCGGTGCTCTCGGGAAAGACCCACTCCACGGACACGTCACTCAGGACCGGCGCCATCGCCTTCTTCAGCGACTTGATCATCTGAGGTGGAAAGCAAAGGGGAGCGGTTATGCAGCAAGTGGACGTTGCGTGTGCCACGGTGCACGTGCCGTGTGTTGCAGGGAAGGGGAAAATTTCCCCAAACAAATCCATCGGCTGATTTGTACCCTCTCCTAACCTTAGATGGGAGCCTGCTCCCTCTTAGACTGCTCTGATACCCATCCCAGCACCCCCAGCCCCTTGGCACGATTATACCAAGGGCAGCAGAGCAGATATCGATAAAGCACAGGGCTGATCTCGCACCACGTCGCCGGCTCAGAGCAAGGTGGGAGCTTGTGGCCAGAGGTATCTTGCTCCGGTACGAGGCAGCATCCCCTGCTCCCCCCCAGCACCCAGGAAAAGCTGTTGACCTTCACTTGTCCGAGCCCCAGCCCTGCCCCAAGCCCCGACGCTCACGCGCCAGCTGACAGCACTGCTATTTTTCGTACAGGTCCTTGCTGGCATGAGCCGTTGCCGGAGGTGGGCAATGCTCTGCCAATTCCACATGTGGAGAAGACCAATATCCGTGAATATCTCGTGGACAAACCTACCAGGGAGCCGTCTACAAGAGCTTCCCTGCACACCAGGGGAAGTGAACACCAGATTTAGAGGCAGAACAGCTCAAATGTTCCCTATTGTTCACCGCTTTTTCACAGGCTCGGAAAGACACACCAGGCTGTGTTTTATAAGGCCATTAATTGATGCCTCAGACTGCTGAAGGCACTGAGCTGCACAGCCTGCAAAGCTCTTTATTAATAGCACTATAAAAATACCTCTCCCTTCCCTTTGCTTTTAATTTACATCAGAAATGCTGATGCCATTCTGTCTTAGAGAGGTTTTTGTGTGCTCCAGGTTCCTGCAGAGGGGTGGACTGCTGAACTCCTCCTTTTGAGATCAAGAACATAGGAGCCAGCTCTTTAGAGATATTTAGAGCTAAAGACCCAATTCTCTGCGGTTTAGTCATCCAGCGGATGACGGGCTGGGCACCGTGCTTTCACCAGGGGACAGAGCCGTTCTTACGCCGTATTTGAGGCACATCAGTTTACTCATGGGGAGAGGGGAAATGAAGAGGCTCCCCCCTTTGCTTTAAAGTCGGCTTAATAGGCAAAGCTATGGCAGCGTACGCCTCTCCCTCAAACCGTGGCTACTTCTCGCCCGAGCAACGCCAGGGCTGAGCCTGACTTCAAAACTAATTGGTTGCTTTGATGCCGGTTCCTCTGCCCTTGCCGGCGTCTGAGGCAGCAGCTACCTTTGAAGCCAAAGCCGCTGTATCGCGGCTATCGCTTCTCCCCATCCCCACGCAGAGGGTAAACGCACCCTCCCACTCCCTCTGACAGCCGGAGATGAAGATGCTCTTTCATCCCCTCCCGCTCGCCCACCTGCTGCCGAGTGGGAGTTGGAAAGGCAGCACCAGGATGGGGAATAAGACCCGCCAGCGAGCCGTGGCCTCCCTCTCGCTGAACCAGCGCATCCCTACAGCTTTACAAGGTGGTAGCCATACCTTGGGCTGCAGCCTCTCCCCCTCCGCCAGGAACTCGGCGATGCCCCTGGAGACAGCAGCCAGCCCCCAAACCAGTCTCCTGCAGGCATTTGGCCCAATGCCGAAGCTGTAGCACCTGCAAAGGGACAGGGAGCGTCAGGATCCAGGGGATAAGCCATCCCAGTCCCCAGCCCCATGCAGCTCACCCACTCCCTGCAGGCAGAAGACCCCCCCCCCCCCAGCTTTATCCCGCTGCTGTGGAGTTGTCCAGCATGTCCGGAGGAAAATAAACCGCCTTCTCTTTTAGGTGGCTGGCAGGAGGGTTGGAAACCGGCATCCCCCTCCACTCAGCAGACCTCAAATCCCTTCCCCAAAGAGCAGCCTTCAGCTGCGACGCTCAGGGGCTTCCCAGCAGGACCCCCAGCCCTTGCCTCCTCTGCAAACACAAACAAGCTGCTTTGCTGCCAGTTCAGCTCTTTTCCCTGCTGAGTGTCTGTGGTCAATAGCACTACAGACCCAGTAATTATCTCTGCTGACAATTAAAATAAATGTTTTCTCAAGGAAAGAGGAACCAGCCAGGCGAGGCGGCTCCCCTGACTCCCAGCTCCATGAGTCAGGATTCGGTTTTGGCTGAAGGCTGCAAACCCAGAGCCCAGCGGGTCCTGGGCAGGGAGGGCAGGAGTGAGCAGTGCCCGGTGGGGATGGATGCGGTAGGAAGCCAGGAGGGATGGGGATGGGTGGGATATGGCTTTTGGCCAGGGCAGTGGATAGCTGAGGAAGAAATCACCTTCAGCAGCAAACTGCGTCTGCACGAGGGGCTTTTCTCTTAGAGGTTTTTAATCCCCAGCTGGCTGCAAGTCTTAGGTCAGCCTCACACCCCTCCTGAATAAGGCTCTGTTCTTCTTTTGGGACAGGAGCCACACACCCGACTCGGCTGTGCGCTGGCCACTGCCTTGAGGGTCAGCCGAGACCACGCTCTAACTCTGATTGCATTTACCCCACCACCGTGCCTCTGAAAGAGCGAGGGACGGGTTGCCCTATACAGCTGGGAAGCAGTTAGACCTCCATATAGTGAAAAAAGGACAGAGCAGCTTCCCTGATCAGCCCCGAAGTCTGAGGGGTGTAAGAGGAATAAGGTTTTCTTACATTTTTCTTATGTTTCATGCCCCATAAAGAGGCAGAGGAGAAACCAGAGCAGCCTGTCATCAGGGCTGGGGAACCAGGCTGGGAGCTCGATGCACAAATTAGCTGCTTTTTACATCGCTCTCTTTCAGCATATTCAATTCTGCACAGCCCCATCCTGGAAGCAGCTGGGGCCAGACCCAGATGTGCTTTAAAAAAATTAAAAAACCAGCAAGGAAGATTGTTCGTGTGTCAATCTCTCCTAGCAGGAAGCATCAGACGAGAGCCTGTGAAGTTGTCAGCCCAATTATCCTGCTTTTGATTGTTTAAAAAGCATCTGAACTTCTGGGATCTGTTCCAAACCCTTTGAGGTTCTCCCATGGCTCATACCAGCAATCTCTCCTGCCTCTGTCTCTGAAGCGGGGACGTCTGTGAGATGGAGCCATGTTCAAGGAGAAGCACGTCCCCCACCACGCCAGGCTTTCGCCCCCGCAGCGGTGAGCCCGGCTGCCCTCCGTACCTGGTGGAACAGGAGTGGTTTCGCAGCAGCTCCAGGACCTTCCCCGTGTTGCTGACGGCCCCGTCCGTCAGCAGAAAGAGCAGTCGGGGATGGCCCCTGTGGATGGGCTGCCGAATGATCCACTTCAAAGGCGATAAGATGTTGGTGCCACCCATATCGGCCCGGATCCTCTTGATGCTCTCGCAGGCGATGGCCAGGCTCTCCTGCCCAAAGGAGCAGCAGAATCGTCAGCCGCTGCACCGGCGCCCTCCGAGCACCAGGAAAATGTGGCTCCCCCTTCACCCACCTCGCAGTAAGTCTGACTGGCAGGAAAGAGGGTCTTGAAGGTGGATCCAAACCCAATGACGTTGAAGAGACACGCTGGCATCAGGCTCTTGAGAATGACCAACAGGGCATCCTGGGGTGTGGAAAGCAAGCAGACATCAGGCACGCCGGGTCTCTCACCGGCTGCCCCAGCTTCGCCAGTAAAAGCTCTGCCCAGGTCCTACCTTGCCATCACACCTTACTCCCACCTGCATTTGGCTGCGTGCATTTGATAATAAAACAACTGCTTCTTTCACATGCACTGCACCGAGAAAGCACTGCATATTACTCTGCTCTTTCCAAAGTCCCTTAATGATATTTGGGTCCCAAAGCAGTGTGGAAAATGGGGAGCCTTCAAAAAAAACAAAAAAAACCCCAAAAAAACCCAAAAAAGAGCTGAACAAATTTTTCTGTTTGTTTTTAACTGATTAAATTTGCGCTTGCAATACGGTACTGCAGCACGGAGCTAGTGGGTGAGAAGCAGAGTGTGAAATTGAAAAGTGCGACACGCAATGCATTTCAATGTCCAAACTTGCAGAAAATAAACAAACAGCTTAAAGTTGCACAAAAGGAAAAGCCTCCCCCATCCCCAATTCTCTTGTATTCATAGCGGGCATCAATTAAAATAACTGGGAGAGACAGTTTTAAGCTATTTTCTTTACCAGAGGTGGTTATCTAACTTGCCTATTCCTGGTCTTTACATAAGGAAAGAGCAATTTAAACTGTCTCAGACATCTGTGATGGCTGTGGACAACTCCAGGATGGAGATTGTGTTAGCAACTGGGCAAGAGCTACCCAAGGAGCTCCTGAACTTGCAGGGGCAGCAGGAGCAATTAGTGTGCCAGGAGAGGGAGTCCAATTTAAAGGAAAAAGTGCTGGCAGCGTCCAGGAGCTTTGTGCTTTCTGCTTATATGCTGAGAAAGGCAGACTCCTGCCAGTCTGCCTAAGGCAGCAGAAACCCTAGAGCCAGCCCCAAGAGAAGAGCTGCCAAGGTCAAAAGAGCGAGAGCAGCCTCCTTGCTTTGTCATACGCAGCGGCAAAGAGAGAGTAACCGCAGAGCTGGAGCTGCCCGTGGAGAAACCCCACACCTGGGAACGGCCGCAGGGAGCTGGGTGGCAGCTCAGTCCAGCCACCGACCCCCGTAAGACTCAGCAGCAAAGCAGAGCCAGAGCACTGCGAATCAGCGAAATAATGTACGAGAACGGGGCTGCCCTTTAACGGGCTCCGGAGGACTTTAAACCAAGCTGTTATCTCAAACCTACGAGAATATATTTATACCGCTGCTTCCCAGATGGCTGCTGGCATGCCAGCTCTTCCAAATTTCAGTGCTGACATCCCATCTCAGAACTAATTACAAGGGAAAAAAGCCCCAAATTTCCAAATATTTCTGTTAAAGCACTTCCCAAAGTGGGCAACCGATGCCTGCATTCTGTTTCAGCAAGCGGAAAGATTTATTGCTTCTTGTGGTAAATATTGATCTTGATCCTATTGCACCCAATATCTGTACAGCAGCTCAATAAGGAGAGATGTTCGCCTCCAGAGAAGTCAATTCCCAGTTATTAGTCTAGTTTTACCAGCGAGCCCGCCCGGTGCAGACACCGTCATGGGCCTGGCTCTTCTCCGCGGCTGCGTCAGGATGGGAAAGGAACCGGCTGCAGGAAATTTAAACCCCTGAACTTCCCACCCCAGCCACTTTGGCCGAGTGCCCTCCTGCTCGGCAGCGAACCGCGTCCTCCCGGCTGCACGCAGCCAGCCCGTGCCAGACCATCCCCTCTCCGTTTGGGTCTCTGCCAGCATCACCGCTCTGCGGCACGGCTTTCCCTGCTGCGCAGGTCCGAGCCCTGCCACGCCGCTCACCCAGCAAGCTGAGGACGATGCAAATGTCTCCGTCAAGCGTAACCCACTCAAACCCACTAAGAACAGCCCTGACTGCGGGGTCCCAGGTATCTGCAAGTCATAAACAAGGATGGGGGACTCAAAACAGGGACAGTGGTTTTCTCCCTTGAGGTATATCCTCCAAAATCTCCGATATCTCCCCCAAAATATTTTTCCAGAAGGGGAACAGCCTTTCTCCTGTTTTTACAGCCCTCCTGCAGATGGAAGTCACAGTTCAGGACCTCTCAGAGAAGGGTTCTGCCCCTCCAGGGTCCCCATCCCATGGGGGACCCTCCACGGAGGCTGCAGAGACCGCAGTGCCTAAATCCGGCCACGCTGCGAGTTGGAAAGCAAAAATCTGGCCTGGGGCAGAGATGCCTCCTGATTCCCAAGGTCCGAAACGTGCTGAGGGAAGGAGGTACCACCTCGGAGATATCCTGGCCCTTTTGGTGGCTGCAGGGACAGGGGACAGCCTCCCTATCCCAAGGGACCTGTTGCAGCCATCCTCAGGCTCCCCAGCATCCCGATCCTTGTTGTCGGAGGTGGCCATCCCTCTGGCAGTTCCCATGGAAACCGGAGACGGATGGGTAAGGAGATGGGCTAGAAAATGCTCCCTGCCACTCGCCCTGAGCGATGAGTCCTGCAGAAGAGGGTGCAGCCGTACCCAGGGGAGCGTTTGGGTCCAAATCTGGGTGGCACTTGTGTTAGGAAAGGGTGTGAGCAGGACACCGGGGGACACACCAGCTCGGTGAATCTCTCAGACATCCAAACGCAATCGGACCCCTCAGATGAAGCCTGCCTCTGCAATCCCCTCACTGTCCTCAAGAAAGATGCACAGGGCAGCACAGACCTGTGCCCTGCTCAGGAGGATGCGATATTCATGAAGTTATTGGGGCTTACCTGGCCCCAAAAATCAGGAGATAAACTTTCCAAAAGAGCTTTTGCCACAGACTGCAGCTTCTCACCGAGACCTGCCAGCTGACAGGCATCAGACACCAACCTGGCCTCCAAAGCGCGTTAGGGAGGGGTAACGATAATTAAATAGTTACCGGAATGATTTCCCCTTTGATGGACAGAGTGGTCCCCAGCGGGCTCAGGGCAGGAACCTCTCCAGACCCTCTGGGCAGCAGCAAAAAGCCAAGCCCAGCTCTCGTGGGGCAGCCTGCAGCTGGGTAAGAGTCATACCTGGTCAGGCAACCTCAGACCCACAAAAAATCATGAAAAGGCCTTTCTACAGCCCCTTTTTTATCCAGAGGTCTCAGCACACCTCTCATAATCCTCCACTGGACTGCAGGCATTCACTCGTGTCTGAAAAAGGGACGCATCATGTTCAAACAGCTTCTCCGGGCGCACAGAGGTGCCCATCAGCAAAATGTCTCCTAATGCGTGGTCAGCACGTCGCCCTGAAGTGTCCCTTGGAGGTCCCTGGAGGTTTCCCACCTGGGCAGCAATCGCCCCAAGCCCTCCTGGAGACAGGGCGAACTGGAGAAGGGATGCAGGAGACAAGCAAGGCAGCAAAGAGGGGGAAAGAAAACACCTTTGCATCTGATGCACTGATAGGAAGAAGAGGAAGAGGAACAGAACAGGGGAGAGTCAGCTTCGCTGCAGGTACCTAACAAGCCACACGGTTGAGATGACTAAAGCTACAGCATATAATTACCCCCCATCCCCTCATAATGAACACTCATCAGCACTCAGCAACCCCCACTGCTCTCTAATATTCATCCCTCGTTGGCACGCAGGCGCTTCCCCTCCTGCGTGGTACCTTGACGCGGTTGATGTTCATGCCGCTCATGCTTCTGCTGCGGTCTACGAGGAAGATAAACTCTCCGTGGGCTTTCCGGAGGTCTGGCTGGACAGTCCTCAAGTCAGGGCAGAAGTTGAGCATGATGACGGGGTGGTGGGGGATGTCCTTGTTCAGCCGCTTCCGGATGATTTCTGTCTGCAAGAAAGAAGGAGAGAGCTCGAGAGGTTGATTTTCTGCCCCTTTTCACTTCGAGGGCAATCCGAGCAGGGCTGCGTGCCCGAAGATGTAAGCGCGTGGCCTTTTGTGGGCTTGTTCTGGCCTCAGTGGTGACAACACCTCAACTCGGGCTGTGCCGCAGGGTCTTCTGTCCGTACCCCCTGCGGAGCTGCTCCGTGGGCGAACGGGACTCCTGCCTCCTCCCAGCCACGGTCCCGCTTTGCCCAGGGGGCAAATGCTGGCAGAAAGCCTAAACCAGAGACCCCCTGCACACACAGATGAGAGCCTGGAGAAGAAATTAAAAGATCTGGCCCTATGCAGCACCTGGCAAAACTGATTCTCCAAACATTTCATTAGATCCCTCCCGAAAATGTGGTTCATTAGCGCAGTTTAAGTATCACACCGAGGCGCACCAGAGGTTTTGTCCGTGGTCACTCAATAATGAAGTGCCAGATACAGCCCTCAGCGTGCTGTATTCACCGCTTCCATTCATTCCTGCTGCCTCTGGTTTGCTGTTTTTTCTGCCCATTTCTTTTATCATTTTTCTTTGTATGGATTGAAAGGCTTTGGAAAGCCGAACCGGTCGCTCAGGCCATCGTTCGATAGGAACACGCATGATGTATGTCTCTGTACCACGCATAGCTCTAATGGCTCTCTGCACTTTGCCTCCTTCTATTTCAAGTATCAATCTTCATTAAAAACGTGATAAAATTAAGCTGGAAAAAACCTCTTGTGATGGGTTTATAATCTGCTCTTATGTGTGTATAAAGCAGTTCATGGTCTCAGCTGCAGTGAGTCAGTGCATCGCTGCTTTCGAGGGAGCTCCGGGACCCCGTGGCCTTTCATCCCTCGGTCTGCGGTGCGGAAACATCCACCGCAATAAGCAGCTTGGTCCTCAGGGGCTTTGTTTGCCTGGTTTTTCCTCTTTCAAAGGCTGCTGTTTCTTGCTGGTTTCACCAGGAGTAAACCAGACCCCAAATAACCGGGCTTGTTTTCTCCAGCCGTGAGTCATATTCCTAGATCTACAAGCTGACGACCCACCTTTATTTTACGTAACTCACTAAACTCAAGAGTCCCTGCGGATCAACACACACACAAGCTTCGTTTTTGGCTGTGCCGCCTGAGTGCTGCTTCTCTGACCCCTGTGAAAAGACGGTTCCCATTCACAGGAACAAGTACCGCGCCGTCACTCCAGCTCTCGCTCAGCCTCCTGCATGTCACTCTCATGCTTTGCAGTATGAATTAATCAGTCACTGGGTACTGGAAGAGCTTCTTCCATCCCCATTTTCCTCCAGCCTTATGACATTATTTTGTTTAACATTTTTTTTCCCAGCACGGATGTTTATCACATTTCAGACCAGAGGGATCCTTGCTGTCTCTCTGCCTGAGGACCGAATCGTGGCCCCGGACCTCCTCGCAGCACTCCCTGGGATGCTCTTGGGGACCCAAGACATAAAATCCCTGTGTGATCGGGATGAGCCCATAACCTGGATTTCCCACTGACTTCAGAGTGAATTTTACAGGCAAGCCTTCAGGAAACAGCCTTGGAGCTGCTGCTACAGGTCAGCCAGAAAAGCAAGCATCTCATCTGCGCCATCTCTTCTCCCCACCTCCCCTCCGTTCCCCTTCACCCGTTATCCAATTACAGTAAACTAATCAGATCTTGTCTACTGAGAGTTGATTCCAGTGTACATTCATCCCCACCACCCTGCTTGCTGACGAGCATCCAAGGTTTTTGCATAACAAACCGAGGGATGAGAATTAATTATCATTTTCCGCTGAAATTTCTGAGCTAATTCATTTAAGCCAAGAGGTGCCCAGTGTCATGCCCTCAGCAGCAGCAATTCTAGCCCATAATCTACCCCAGATATTCAGGGCATCTTCTCTGCTTCTTGCCTTTCTCCATGGAGTTGCTTCCCATTCCTCCTGGGGCACAGAGGTGGGTTTCCTGCAGGGAAATGGCTCTGGAATGATTCCCCCCCCCCGCCCAGATAATTTGACGTGCTAAAGACACAGAAATAATTAGAGAGCCATCCGAGCCGTAGCGTGGGAGTTTCATTTCGTTCCACCTGCCGCCCGCTGAACACAATTAGAGGAGACGCCTGCCGTGCGAGCAAGCGCAGTCCTGATCCCAGCATAGCGCTGCAAGAGAAAGCGAAGGGCAAAAGGAAAGAGAAGAGGGTTGACATGTCTCCGGTGAAAGGAGAAATCACGGCAGCACAGGGAGGCACCTCTGCAGCAGGTTCGGGACGTCTGCCAAGCGGGCGCCCGGGCTGAGACTCGTGGAGAATGAGTTTTAGGGGAAATGAGCATCCCTGGTCGCAAACGAGAACACTGGTGCATGTAAAAGGGGGAGCTGACACAGGAAGCCCGGGGCTGTGGTTACAGAAGAGCGCCGTGTGCCTTAGGTGAAGACGCCCACCCTGGAAATTCGGAGGGCTCTGAACAGTCCACTCCTCCTCACTGATCCCAGACACACTGATGTGGCAGCTCAGAAGTGCTAGGCTGTCACTCATTGCTTCAGAACTGCTGAAAGACGAGGCACAAATCCCAGAGCAGATATTTTTCTATTTGCTGATCAGCAGAACAAAGAGAAGTTTCTCCTACCTTGTCTTCAGTTCAGCTCATTATTCCAAGCAAAATCACTTATTCCTCTCTGACAGCTATCCAGAAACGGTAAACATTTACAGAGCAATTAAAAGAATATTTTATTCTATGTCATTGCAATAATTATAATACCCTTAATGCTATAACAATGTACCTATCTAATTATGCTATGCTAGACTAGTACTAATTATACACACAATAACCATCTTGGAGCTTCTTCCACACTCAGTTTATGAGAAGCACTGCAGAATTTTCCTCTCTTCCTCCACATAAGCCCCTCTCCGAGGGAGGATGCTGCAGAGCTTATTGGGCCAGCGTAATACCTGGTACTGCAAGCAAGCGAGCAATCATTTACTTGCACAGCTCGAGTCCCAAGGAAAGCCTCAGCTAATGCCTGCAGCTTTTGCTTCTCACCTTTTTCTCAGCACTGGGGTCCTTCTTAGTGCCTTTAATGAAATCGTTCTTCCCCTTCAGGTGTCGTTCGTACTCTGCAGGCGTCATATCACCTTCTTCCATTAAGATGTGAGGCATGTGGGGCTCTGGAAATGCAGAGAATCGGGTGAAGAACAGCCTTAGCTAAACTTTAGGTTTGCAAGAGATGCAGGCACCCTCGGTTGTGAAAACAGAGGAGTATCTCTGAGCTTGGGCAGCACGGACAACCTCGAGAAGGTCCGGGATTATCTCCTAGGAAGCTGACAACAGTCACAAAACCAGAGCTAACGCAGCTGTCTCCGGCATTACGGAGGAGGGCAAGACCAGCAGAGAGGAAGCAGAGCCCACCTACCACTTGGATGGATCAAGATCTCTACAGGTCTGTCGAAGGTGTGTTTATTGGCCAGCGTGATCACGATGCTCTTGGCGGAGCGAGCGGAGGGGTCGGCATCTGCTCGGATCTCGTGCGTAGGGCTCTCAACGCCTGCCCGGGGAAACCGAGATGCAGTTAGGGACTGAGGATGGGGAAGACCGGGGAGAAGAGCTAGCAACATGGCAGAGGACAGGAACCAAGTGGACTATGCGATGCTTCTGCCTTACCAACACCCCATGTTAACACCAGCACTGTACTGGTAAATCCACCCCAGCACAGTTAACTTGCCAAAACAGACTCCACATTGGGGAGGGCAGAGAAGGAGGAAGAGTGTGGACATTGCCTTGAGGAGGTGATAAACCAGTCTGGTGCAGCAGGACGGCCCCGGCGCTCCTACCTGCCAGCAAGCACGGCCCCCGGATCTCCAGGTGGAAGCTGAACTCGTACTCAAAGGGGTTGGTGGCCTCACTCTCCAGCAGCTGAGCCAGGCAGAACCTGCTCCCTTGCTCCGGGCTCCCCGATCCATGGTAGTGCTTGTCCCTGCCGGGGAGATGAACCCCAATCAACACTGTGCACGTGTTATATCACCCCAGGAACTGCAGATCTGCTGGAGATAAAACCTGCAGCAGCTCTCCAGCCTCCCGCAGCAACAGCAGGCTTCTGCTCTGCATCCCCCCAGATCAGTCCCAGCCAGAGCCCATCCCGTGGTTTTTCGTACGTTCGGAGCTGGTGGCTGGAAAGGCTGCTGGCATTCTCCAGGCTGGGCTGGGGGACCCTGGGGACACACACAGCTGGCAGAAGGACCCTTACGGCCCCACTGGGCAGTGTCTGCAGCTCAGAGGAGGTGCTGATGAAGATGGAGACACTTTCCAGGGGAGGAATCACGCCCAGGTTAGCCACAAAAACAATCCTCTCCAAGTCCTCATCCATCATGATCCTTCCTGCACAGAGAGGGGACCACACCGGGGAGATGTGGTGTGACAACCATGGAAAATGCTCCTCCCCAGGCCTCCCACGACCACCCAGCGCTGGATCAAATGCCCAAACCAGCCCTCACTGCACACATCAGCATTTCTCTAAAGAGCCCAAGCCCCAGCCCTCTGCACCGGCCCTTCGGCTGTCCAGAATCAACAGTGCTTTCCAAAACAGATGAGACTGCCACTTTTGGCAGCCACTGGAGAGGCAAGAGCATCACAGCCCAAGGCTCAGCCTTTCAAAAGGAGCCCCCTCGGTGCTACGGCATATGACAGCCAGCCACCCCCTGCCACCTCCCCATTCCTCTTCCCCTGGTTTTCTTCCCCACGTTCACTAAAACACCCCTGACCCCCTCACCGCTTCCATCGCGAGCTCTTCCGTCAGGGAGGGTGCAGCCATCGAAATACGTGTCATCTATCTTGGCTTTGTCTTTGACCTGCACCGTCACAGCACGCCGGGACACGGCCGCCTCAAACCCAACGACGGTGGTGCACTCATCCAAGGGGTAGACAAAGAGACCTGCCAGCCAGAAGGTTTTTCAGCAACACCAAGCACTTGCCTGGACCCACCAGCTAGGATCGCAGAGGTCAGCTCCCTCTTGGCACTTCCCTGCACGCTGCTGGGATATTTCACACAAAAATTGTAGCCCTGGACCATTGAGGATACAGTCGAGGACACAATACCCTTGGCTGCTCTTCCAGCAAGCATCTAGACGTTTAAGGTACGCACAGAAACCCAGTGCTGCGATATCCCTGGCTCTAAAGCTCCCGTTGTAGCTCTTGCACCGGGAGCTTCACCCCTTGAAACTTGCCTTCGAAAGCCTGGGCTTCTGGGTTGCGGTAGGTGAGCAAGGCTGTCATCCCGAAGGCATAGCCGCTGACACACGACGTCACCTCCGACGCGGAGAGGGGGAGTGGGGAGCGGGTTGCCCGGTTAATCAGCCCTGGCATCTTCCCGGGTGTCTGTCGGTGACGGTGGGGTCAGGGACCGCAGTGAGCTGGAGAGGCAGAAGGGCGAGAATGAATGAGGAGCCCCGAGTGCCCAAAACACTTGCGTGCCCCTGCCACCTCATTTTGGCTTCTGCAGCCCTGAGGACAGAAAGGTGACTGACCCGAGACGGGACGAGACCTGGGCTTGGTGGCTCCACTGGTGGAGATGGGAATGGAGACAAGACCCTGGTGGGAAGACGCAAGGCAAACGCTTGCCCCAAATCCCCACCGGCGCAAGGGAGGAGGTTTGAATTAAACCTGCCTGGCTGGGGACAGGCAGCCCAAGAGGTTGACATTGCAGTGGTGGGTCACACATCTCACCAGCTCCCACACCCACCTATTCTTTGAGTTAGGGCAGAATGGGTTAACATCTTTTTTTGGCTCTCCTGCTTCTCATTATCCTCCAAGCTGACAAGTTTCTCCAGGATAAGACTATGACCCCGAGAGTTTTCCTTTAGCCTGCGGGAAGGAAGAGCAGGCAGGGAGAACCAGGCATCCTCCCATGTCCTTGCCCACCCGGAGGCAGCCCGTCCTCGCGTCCTCGCTGCATTTCGGGTGGTGGCATGGCTCTGCTGCCCCGCATCTCCAGATCCCTTCTGCAAAGGCTGACTCATCCCTCCGCTTTGCTTAGCGGAGACATTCAGATGCAAAGTGGCTACTTCTGCCAATTACATTTCAACTCTTTTCCCCCAAGCAGGTTTTCTTCTATTGCAGCTCATCTCCCCCAAGACCCAGGGATTCAAAGGAGACCTTTCAGGTAGCTCTGGGGCCACATCCAGCTCCCCTGGGGCACTGAGAGAAGTTGCTAGGCAGCAGTTCTCCCTGGCTGGCTCTGCAATGCTTTATGCAATGATTTACAAGGCCCAGGAGGAGCCAGCAGCAGTGAAATACATCAGTTTCTCATTTCCTAGCAGTCCTGCGTTATTAAAACCACCTTTATATGCAAATGCCATGGAAGACACGAACGGCAGACATCAAGGCCACGAGCTCACGGAGCGCTCGGGCAGGAAAACAGCACTAAGGGAGGAAAAAGGGAGAGCAAGGAAGAGCAAGCAGGGCTGGCCAGGATGGGGGAGAGCAGCCAGGGCACCTGAGCAAATAAAACCGCAGAGGAGAAGACGAAGGGCAGTAATAAGGGTTGTATCTCAAGGCACACTCCTGATTTCCAGCCAGCAACCTCGGCCGGTCCTGATTTAATCCTCCTCTCCTTCCACCGCAAAGGCTGCTCATGGCAGGAGCTGCCCACGGGGGTCGGGGGATGCATCCAGGGGGATGCAGCTCCGCGCGGTCAGGAGACACAGGAACGTGTCCGGCTCGGCTGCTCCGGCACCATGAGCATCCTCCATGAGCCCAGGGGAGGCCGTCACACACTGGGATGCTCCAAGCTATGCTAACAGAGCTTGTAAAGTCAGGAGCTGGCAAGAGTTCACCTGCTACAGGGAGAGATAATGAAGGTCGTCTCACTGCTGAGACATGGCAGAGGCCATCAAGATATCGGGAAGTGATTAAATGCCAGGCGGGGGAAGAAGGAGGGGGGATTATTTTGCCTTAGGGAAGAAAGCAAGCAAGAAATAATAAGGGGAAGGTGCTCTCTACCAGCTAGGCGCAACAGGAATTCATTATGGGGTTGCCAGAGAGGTGAATTCAGGCTCCAGGAGGGTGACTTCAGCCTGGCAGCTCTCTTGGCTGCCGCAACTTACGGCACAGCCACGGTAGAGATCCAAGGCCCTCTCCTCTCCTGCACAGAGACTTATGACATGCCTCCCATGGGAGCTACTCTGCCAGGGGGGATTTCTGCATCACCCAGGCCAGCACAAGCGTTAAGGGACCCTTGGTGGGATGCAGAGCCCCGTGCCATCACCTGTATAAAGCACGCCAGGAGAGTTGCACCTCTCCTGCAGCTCCGGCACAGCTCGGAGGAGCCCTGGACCAGCCCTGCCTGCTAAGCCAGCTGCAAAAACTGCCCCACAAGGACAGGGAAGGCTCAGAGCGCTCTTCCTGGATGCTTCCCCTGCGAAGGCCCTTGGGATGGAGCTGGGATGCAGCCGGCTGCTGCCAGCACAGCCCAGGGGCTGCTCCACGCAGATCGTGTCGCCAACGCCATCAAGTGACTGCAGCGTGGAAAGGGGAGAGCGGGGAGGCTGACGTGGGGGAGAGCAGTGAGAGAGCTGGCATCTGTCTCCTGTGCCCCCCCAGGAGCTTGCCACCAGCCCCCCCGGCTGCTCCCCATCCTGCTTTTGCTGCTCCGGGACCTGCACTCAGTCTCCATCCAGGTCGCGGGGCTGGACACTCAGGACAGGAGCTGGCAGGACCCCACATCCCAGAAATTACCGCCTGTATCGCTGCCGCACAGGGCATCCCTGCATCCACCCTGTCCTCGGTGTGTCACCTCACCGCCACCAAATGTGCCTGGCCAGATGCATCACAACCCATGGCCTCATGCTGTGTTTGGCATCCCAGGAGGAGAAGGGGAAACCATCGGTGAATACCTTCAGCCAGCTTGCTGCTTCACCAAAAATACCCCACAGCCGTAATCCCATCGGCCGGGGAGCAGCTCAGGGCTGGGGACAGAAATCATCCCTTGGCCAGCCACGCTCAGGACCTGGCACACCAGGATGCTACCGTGTTTTTCTTTTTTTTCCTTGCTTTGTAAATGCTCTTTCCTTGACGATCTGTTCCTCTTCACCGCCACGGAGGAGGGAGTGACGCTGGTAGCGTGCTCGCCCCGCTCCAGGCTATATCCCCGGCCAATTTCTGTGCACGATTTACGGGGAAGGCACTGATGCTGCACCGACGTCTGCGGACAGTCCCGGTGTGACGTGCAGCGTGCGCAGGGCTTTGCTTCGGAGCGCAGACGGCACTGCGACACGCAGGCTCGCCCAGAGCTTCCACCAGCCACTCCACCTGGCTGCAGGCGCCTGCCCCAACACACGGGTGAGGTTTGGGGCTGGATTTTAAAGGACTGGGTTGGAAAGGGTGTTTGTGTGCCTGAAAAGGGGGTGCGATGCCTGGAGAGCTGCTCAGAGCTGTCTGGGTGTCCATCTGCATCTCTAAGCACTGATGTACCATTGAAAAATCTGGGTTTTGAGCATGGGTAGTAAAGATGGAGTCAGAATAATGCTCTTCTAAAGTGTATTTTCATGCATTGACTAGAAGAACAGAACAAACTGTGAGCACACAGCCTGGCTTCTGCACAGGGCCCAGCTCCCAGAAGCAGGTTGGGGTGCCAGCAGTGCCACCACCACAGGGTCCCTGGTACCCACAGCCGACAACAGGCCAGTAAGAACCAAAACAGCACTTGGCAGCTGCGATAAAACGGCGTGCTGCCTGTGGCACAGCCCCACCTGGCCCCGATGTCCGAAAGGCAGATGTCTAGAGGTGGCCCCAGCTGCTTTTGCCCCCCAAGACGCAAACACAGCCATGTGAAGCCCAGCCCTGGTGCGCTGGGGGCATTTTTGGGCTGCTGAATCGCTGCACCGCCCTGCTGTAACCTCTTACCAGCCCCAAACGGGTTCCCTTGGAAATCTCACCTCCAGGTCCAAGCCCAGACCTGGGTCATACCCACACTGCTCGGAGGATGACTGTTTTTCTCCCACTGGGTAAAAAATTCCTTCCGCTTCATCTGTATCAATCAACACTGACATCCAGTGGCTTGCCAGGATGATTACAGCCGGCGTGCCTTGTGGAGATGTACAGATGTACAGCCCTGGACGGAGCACCCCGGCTGGTGGCGGGGTGCCTGTTGCACCACAACCCTTCGTTAGCATCTCTGGAAGCTGCTGGCGAGCTGCCACGGGGAAGCAAACTCCCATCTGTTTGCAAAACCAAGACAGGAGAAGCCCTGCACTTCTCAAACTTTCGGGGCTCTCAAGCAGAGCCACACTTTGGTATTTCCCTTGGCTTCGCAGGGGTAGCACAGCTTGGGGAACAGCCGTGACCACGCTGCTGGGGGACCCCGACTTTGCCTACCTGACCCACATCAGCTGCAGGTCATGCCTAAGACATGCAGGACCCCTCCAGCTGCTCTCCCCCAAAGCACGAGGCTCAAACCTGGCCAGGGGACTGGGATCAACCCCCTGAAACATTTCTAGGAAGCAGTAGGAGCAAACAGTGTCCTAAACAGTGCACGCAGCACTCTCCTGTCCGAGCCCCTGCACAGGGCAGGGAGGGGAGGCTTTGCCGGTTGAGAGCAGCACCTCCTGGAAGAGACGCGGATCCACCATGGCAAACCTGTGGGAACCTCTCATGAAAAGCACCGGTAGCCATTCTCCCGTCTCCAGCCTCCCCTCGCCTCAAAACGCAAGCGCGGGGTATCCCGCCTGCCGGGAAAACCAGCAGAACCACCGCTGCGTCTCACCCCAGAGCCGCTGCAGGTTGGCTGCGGGGTGACAATGTGGTACCCCGCTGCCAAAGTGGTGACAGAGATTTCTGGCCAGAGGCATAAATCCCTTTGGGAGCCAGACAGCGCAACCCCAAGGGGCACCCCGAGGCCTTGGATATGGAGACTGGGGGGGACGTGGGGGGAGCACACTGCTCTTGCCAGCACCCTGCCAAGAGGGGCACCCAGTGAATGCAGCCGGGCTCCCCCTTTCTGGGGTGATGCAGCAGCAGGTTGAGACGCGATTGACAGCCCCAGCAGAGCCAGATTTTGGGGACTGTCAATCATACCCCTGGCAGGTCTCTCGGGCTGTCGATGTTGCCCCAGAGCTGGGTCTCAAGGATCGTGATTCATGTCCCAAGCCCCATTTCTAGAGCCGTCAATCACGTCCCTGTGCAGACAGCAGTTCTGATACGGGGTTTAGTTAACCCCTGCCACGCTGGGCTTGCAGCTGCGCCGGTGCGTAGAAGATCTCCGGGCTGAGCCAGAGAGGGAGGTTTTAGCTCAGACACCCTTCGGCTGGGCTAAAACTGCCAGGCGGCCAGCACCATGCATGGGATGCATCCGGAGCCAAGGAGAGACGCCAGGCCCCCAGGAGCAGCACAGCCCTTCTCCATCCACCCCTGTCCTGCCCCAGTCAAGCATGGCGAATGCAAGCCAGGTCCTTGGTGCTTTGACCCTTACCAGGGGGGATCAGAATCCCCCTCACTCTGCCAAGGTCAGTCCTCCCTTCCCCCAAACCAGTGTGTCCACAGCTGGGATATCCCACCTGGCTGCCCAGAAGAGCAAAAACCCGTCACCCGCAGCATCGTCCCCCCCATCCAGCCTCCTTCGCTTTCCCTGCAGGGAGATGAAGACAGTCACTATTAATGTCTGTAGGATTTTGGGGGGGGGGGCGATGCTCAAGGGCTCACCATCCAGCTGGGAAAAGGCAAGGCAGGGAAGCAGCAGCTTGCAAAGTGTGGGCTTGTGCCTGCAGAAATATTATGACAGGGATCTCTTCACAGAGCGGCTTTGTGCTGAGATTGTGCACAGCCTTGGGAAGTAACAGCCCGCACACACACACCCCCCCACACACACCCACCCCTGCAGAGCACACACAGCCCAGCCTGCTAAAAAGGTGCAGGAGCAACTGGAGAGTAGCCACTGCTTTTCTTACCTTTCCTGGAAGAAGAGAGAGGAGGAGGAAGAGGAGGAGGAGGAAGGGGATGGGGGGGGTTGGAGCAACTTCACCCACTCCTGCCAACCCCTGCAACTGCCCACAGCTGGGCTTGGGGGGCAGGAAGGGCAGAAGAAATCCCGAAGGCGGCAGGCACGGCTTCAGACTGCTTTTGTCTCTGAAAGACACAGAGAGACGGAGATAAGGAGAGAGAGAGAGAGAAAAAGGGAGGGAGAGAGGGAGAGAGAGCAAGCGCCAGGGCTTGGGGTGGGGGGAGCGCCGCACAACAGCCACCTCAGCAACCTGTGGCATTCGTCCCCCGTGGACCCTCCCCTGGGCCCTCTCCATCGGGCAGCGATGCTGGGGCCGCCAGCGCTGTGGGGTGGTCCGTGGGGGTCTGGGATGGGGAAGGCGGCTTACCTAACTGGCTGCAGCAACATGTGCCCCTGTGGCGAAGCTCTGCCCAGGAGCCGGGGAGGGTTTCTCGCTTCCCAGAGCGAGCACCCAGCTTCCCACTGGCAGCCAGCTGATGAGCGCACACTTTCCGGAGCTGTTTGGGTGACCATCATTAAGTGGAACCATTTGTTTTGTCAGGGAGGTAACCATGACAATCACCCTGTACACACACCGCTGGCTTCTCCCGCCTCCTCCCTTCGCTCCCCTCCTGCTCCGGGGGGCTGCAGGGGAAGGGGCGAAGCCCACCCGGGTAGAGGAGATGCCCTTGAGATGGGCAAGTTGGCAGAGAAAGGGAGATGCAAGCCAGCGTCCGACCTCATCTTACCGATCACCGCAACTTGCCTCCCCAGGGTGAGATTTTCCGCAGCAGCTGCTGGGAGGGGAATAACCCCCCTTTCTCCCATCGCCTTCCACCTCCGTCCTCCCCTTGCTCTTTTAAAAAAAGGAAAACATCCTAAAGCCCCCCAAAATTGGGTCTTCTGCAGCCCTAGGCCAGATCTCCCCTCTTCCCCCCTTGCTGTTGTCTTCTCTGCTTATCCACCCTTTCCTTCCCAGGCACATCCCAAAGCCCCTCACCGAGCAGCCCGCCAGCCGTGGGACATACAGGAGGTCTAAAGGGGACCCTCCCCGCGGGCAAAGGGGAGCGATGCTGTAAGAGGGATGTGCTTGTGCGGGATACAGTCCCTGCCCCAAGCAGCTTACGCTTAAACGCAGGAAAAGCGACTTGTAGATGAAAGGGGAAACTGAGGCAGCAGGAAGGGTACCAACTCGGCCATTGTCCCAAAGCAGAGCTGGACACCAAGCCTGGGTCACAGGACACAGGTGGGTAAAGCTCCTCCTCGCTGCCACCTAAATTCAGTGATAACGGCACTGCTGCTGACAGGTAGCTTCGCTAGCATTGAAACTATCACCCTCTCCCTCAAGAAGAAATGCTCCCCGATGCAGCAGCGATCTGCAGGACAGAGGTTTTTCCCCCCGCTTCATCCTACGCAGAGTTGTGGATCCGCTCGCAAATCTGCCTGGTTTGAGTGTCACTGCAGACCCGTCCCTAGCAGTAAATCCACTGCCACCGGCAGACCGAGCCCCTAAACTCACCCACTGGGCTCTGTGCTAAAACATCTCTTCCCTATAACCCCCACGTCTCCCCTTCCGTCTGCATTCAGATGAACCCGGAGCATTTTCCTTCTCCCCCTCGTCTCCAAGCATACATCCACGCCGTAGGAGGAACGGGATGACCAGATGTATAGCATCCCTAATGAACCATCTTGTCCTCACTGAGAAAGACATGCTTTAAGGGAAATGGCAAGAAGCTCCGCAAGCAAACACCTAGTTGAGAGCTTTTTCCCTAAGCCCAGCTCCCAGAGGCTGACTTAAGCCCTGAAGCTTGAGAATTTATGGTTCTTGCTAGACAAATAAGTCAGCCACCAAGAAGCCCACGTCCCATGTTTCCAGCATCTGTTAAAATGTTTGCTTACTATGGCTTTTGGCTCCTACGAAGAAAATAATAACATATGTCAGGAGAAATCCTGGGATTCATACCAACAAATCTGGTAGCTGCAGCATATTTATTTATAAAACAGAGCAGGATCTGACATGGAGGCTGAGGCAGATGCGAGACCTTGGGAGAAGAGAAAGACAGTTGTTTTAGGGGGAACTAATATTTAGCACCGAAGGTGAGGCTGCATCGCCAAGAGCATCAATGTGATGTTCAGAAGTGCTGCCACATGCCAAAGCAGCTCACGGGGGCCTTCGACCGGCGTTCGTTCCTCCTCATCTTCTCCAGGTTGGCCATGCCTAGGAAACCCCAACGTCGATAAGGGACACCTCCTCCCAGGGAGCGGCAGCTGAGAAATCAGGTGGGCTGCAGCAGGGGCGTAAATGAGACAAAATTTAGGGGAGGACACGCTAAAAGCAGAATTTGAGCTCAGCAGAAGTCCCCTCTTGTAGCTTGTGGCTTACCCACCCAGGGTCAGATAATAGCTGGTGGTAGGCAGCATCTCTAAACATCAAGGCACCACAGAGGAGTATTTCCAGTCCTGTTTCATGCCTGGGCCCAGCCCAGGTGAGTTATGGGCTCAGCCCCAGTGAGTTATGGGCCCAGCTCAAGGGCATCCAGTGGCCAAGCACGGGGCAGGCTTTCCCGGCTTCTGGTCTGCTCATTATTCAGCTCACTCATGCTTCAATGTTACAGTGCTCTCACGTTTGCACACTCCAAACACAGCCTGCCTCAATGGGCTAGGAAGTTTGGGCATGATAAAAAAAAAAAAAAAACAGAAAAAACCCCAACCCTAAACAAAATCTCCTGCTAGATGGAGAGCAATGAGCACTTCTTTTTATTTCCATGCGCTGCTCTGTATGTAAATGCAGTTTTCATCATCCTGGAATGCTTTGGAAAAAAACAAAAACCCACCCTGTTGGTAGATGGTGATGATAAAAAGGGGTAAGACGGGGCTAAGCAGGGACTGCCTCCTCCTCTGAGCAGGTATGCACACGGACAAGGAGCCTCCGACCTGTTTGGTGGGTAAGGACCACAGTTAATTCCAATGAAATTCGACAGTGCAACATCTGCCCTCCTGAGATAGAATCATAGAATCATTTAGGTTGGAAAAGACCTTTAAGATCATCAAGTCCAACCGTAAACCTAACCTTGCTAAGTCCACCACTAAACCATGTCCCTAAGTGCCTCACCTTTTAAAAACCCCCAGGGATGGTGACTCAAGCACCTCCCTGTGCAGCCTGTTCCAGTGTCTGACAACCCTTTCAGTGAAGAAATTTTTCCTAATATCCAGTCTAAACCTCCCCTGACACAACTTGTGGCCATTTAGATCTCTAGTTCTAGCACAGCCAAAGTCCGCTGATGAGGGGAATTAAGCATTTATTTAATGTTAAATTAATGTGAATATTTATTTCATGTTTAAAAGAATAAATACTTAATTATTTGATAGCAGAGTCCCTAGCAAAATCAAGGACCCTGTATGGGTGGCTGAGCACACACGCTAGGAACCCACCCCTGACCCAGAGGCTGACAGAGAAAAGTCTTTCTTCATGTACAGAAGATGCAACACAGAAACACCCGCCACCACCAGCACAATCGTGCCTCACTGACAGCCCCCAAAGCCTTGAAAATCCCAAGAAATTATTGCAGCTAAGGCAGAGGAATAGAAGGGAGGTCTTGGAAAGATCTGCTTCCGGCTAACGCTGCCTAGCCACAGGCAGTTCTCGTTTCCTATGCCTCGATTTTCCCACCTCTAAAATGGGGCTAATCCCAATGACATCTCTTTGCTGGAGCTGTGTGTCTCCGCAAGAAAACGTTACACTGGGAAGCACGAGCGTCTCTCTCTCTGCAGCTAAAGTGCTCATCGGCCTCCGGGACTCCTGTCTTTCCCATGTTCCTTTTTATTTTTACCCTAATTAATTAATTAATGTCTCAGACTTGCTTTCGGCTGCCTGCTCTGTTCCCATTGAAAATCTCCTTGCATTCAGCTCCTGTGTTCAGCATCCTCCTGGGCACTGCGATGAGTTGCCATGGAAAAAAGCCATGATGTCACCTCTACAAATATAACTGCCAGACCCCAAAGTTCACGTGTGTGGCTGGGGGGGGTTGGGATCCTGACGTGCAGAGGGACATGGGGCTCTCGCCTCTGAAGAGGAACCCTAATTAGATAGATGGGGGGAAAGCATCAGATGACAATATTCAATAATCACAGGTTTTAGTTGGAAGGAAAAAAAAAAACAAACCACAGCAGTGTGTTTGAAGAGCAATAGTGAAGGGCCCGGTCCTGCCTGGGCTAATGCACCAATATCAGCAAAATTACATGAGGCATGGACAAGATTTCTCGTGCACAGAAAGAAATAACTGCTCAGACTGAAAGTTTCAGGCTGCAGGAGCAAACGAAGTGGCTCTGTGTCTTCATTAAAAGGGAGGGTGAGTATCGAGACCAGGAAGTAACCATCACCTTGGGAACTTCTGGCTGCTGCCTACAGGCTTGGCCATTTTACTAGTCCTGCCACATATAATAAAATCACAAATTAAGACCCTCCTCGAGGGCTGCTCCTTCCATGCAAGGTTCAAGGAAGCACAAACACTGCACAGGGAATGGCAGCCCAGTGAGGAAATCCCGCAGGCTCTTCCCACGCTTCTTTCCTTTCTACTTTCCCTTTTTCTCGCCTTTATCCCAGGAGTTTTAAAGAACAGGTTTGATATCGGGTCTAAGCCAGCTCCTGCCCTCCAGCAAGAGACGGGACACAAACGACTTTTCCATGTTCCTGCCACGTCTACACCTCCATGACTCATTCTACAACCTTGTTTTTCACCTACATCTCTATTTCAGAGACAGAAAGAACTGCAGTTCCCTCACAAATGTCACAGCTCTGTGACTTCCCCTGAGCTTCTGTTCCCAAAGGGACTCCATTACATGGGAAACGCAAGCCCCGCTCCCACACCACACAGGGGGCTGGGCCCCACAGCATGCAGCACAGCAGGGCCTCACCCCCAGCCCCACACCATACGTGGGGGGCCAGGCCCCACACCACTCAATGCACCAGGGCCTGATCCCAGCTCCATGCCATGCAGGGAGCCGCACCACACACCATGCAGCATGGTGGGGCCTAACTGTAGCCCCACACCACACAGCAAAGTAGGCCCTAGCCCCCAGCCCCACACCATACCGGGGGCCAGGCCCCACACCAGGCAGTGAAGCAGGGCCTGACCCCAGCCCCACACCACAGAGGGGGCCAGGCCCCACACCATGCAGCATGGCAGGGCCTGACCCAGCCCCACACCACACAGGGGGCCAGGCCCCTCACCACACAGCACGGCAGGGCCTGACCCCAGCCCCACACCATACAGGGGGCCAAGCCCCGCACCACGCAGCATGGCAGGGCCTGACCCCAGCCCCACACCATACAGGGGGCCAAGCCCCACACCACGCAGCACGGCAGGGCCTGACCCCAGCCCCACACCATACAGGGGGCCAAGCCCCACACCACGCAGCACGGCAGGGCCTGACCCCAGCCCCACACCATACAGGGGGCCAAGCCCCACACCACACAGCACGGCAGGGCCTGACCCCAGCCCCACACCATACAGGGGGCCAGGCCCCACTCCACACAGCACGGCAGGGCCTGACCCCAGCCCCACACCACACAGGGGGCCAGGCCCCACTCCACACAGCACGGCAGGGCAGGGCCTGACCCCAGCCCCACACCATGGAGGGGGCCAGGCCCCACAGCAGGGCTGCGCCCAGCCCCACAGCGGGCAGGGTCTAGGCCCCTGAGCAAGGCCAGGCCAGGCCAGGCCAGGCCAGGCCAGGCCGGACCGGACCCCCAGTGCCCCCCCAGCACAGCCCGGAGCGGGACAACAACCCCCGCCCGAGCCATTTCTGTCCCCCACTTTATTATCACCCCCCGGATGGGGGGGGCCGGAACGCGCCGCTCCCGGAACGCCATCGCCGCCGCCGCGGTTGCCGCCGGGCCGTGAGGGGGAGCGGGATGGCGGTGACTGCGGGCGGCGCAGGCGCCCTTCCCGCGCCCGGCGCCATTGCGGCTGCTCACGGTGAGCCCGGCGCCAGCGCCCCCCGGCCCGGACATGGCCACCGACTCCTGGGCCCTGGCCGTGGACGAGCAGGAGGCGGCGGCCGAGTCGGTGAGTGGGGCCCGGGGCGGGGGGTGGCCGGGGGTCCCCTGGCAGCGGCCCGGCCCTGAGGCGCGGGGCCCCGGGGCTGCGCTGGCGCCGCCGCCGCCTCCTCACAGAAAAGAGCGAGCGCCGGAAACCCCTTTTCTCCCCATTTTCTTCTCTGGCGCATCAAAGGGGCAGGGAGGCCCCTCTCCTTCCCCATCGCGGCGGGGCCCTGCGGGCAGCACCGCCTCGGGGCTTCGCTGGGCCTGGGGTCTTCTTTTAGGGAAAAAAAAAAAAAAAAAAATCCCTTTTTTTTAATTTAAATTTCTTTTTCCTTTCGTTTTTTGAGTATCAAAAGGGTAGGGGGGCCCCTGTCCTTCCCCCTCACCCGACATCCAGACACAGCCCTGTCAGCAGCACCACTTCAGAGGTGGTCACCGAGCCTGCGGTCTTCATCCAGAGGCCAAACAAATCCCTTTCTCACTCATTTTTTTTTGTGACAAGATCTGAATTTATTTGAGGTGTTATGTTTTTTATTTTTCCAAGCTGCTCAAGCGCTGCGCTTTAGCGTGAAGAGCATTAATTCAGCCCCTGGATGTGCAGAAATACCCTCAGGGCTCCTCTCCCCATCATATTTCTGGTGGTAAAACAAACCCTCGGCGAGAGGGACTCGTCCTGGGACAGCTTGTGTCAGCCAGGATTGCCCTTGGCTCGAGTTTCCATCCTGGAATGTACATTTTCTCCCATTTGCCGTCAGCAGAGCTATTAGGAAGCAGAGATGCAGGGACAGAAAACAAACCCCTTCTCCATGTCGTCGTTACAGCATAGAAGAAGTTGTATTTATCTTAAAACTCCTGAAATCAAGTTCATCTCGTTTGCCTTCAAGCCTGGGTTTTCACTGGGCAATAATTTTAGCAGGCGGTAAATCTGGAAGCCTTGATGAAAGCTCAGGTTTTCCTAGCCATTAGTAAAACGTAGCTACGGTAGCCTTTGAATGACTGATTTTTTTGTTTTTCCTCACTTGTAGTTGAGCAGTTTACACCTGAAGGAGGAAAAAACCAAACCAGATGCCAATGGTGAGTTACGGCCGCTCAAATGGTCTTAGAAAGGGCGTAATGTTTTTCTGTTTGGAGCACTGCTGCCAAAGTAAATTCCCGATTAGTCAAGAAATTCCAGAAAAGGAAAACATAAAGCTAAGATTAAACAGTAGCGTAGACTAAATATCTGGCTGTTGCGCTTGTTGTGAACTTTTTTAAATCATGTTTTGCTGTATTGAAGGAGCTGTGCGGGCAAAATCTGTTGGCATGGTTAATAAACTTGAACTTGGCCGTACAGAGCAAGCCATAACTTGGGTTTCTTCTGCGCACCGATAGAGCAGGGCTCTCATTAGGAAAATGGGCTGTTCTGTAGCTTTTCCCACAATATTCAAATCCTAAAACTCTGCGGGTGTGGGCTGCCTGACCTCACATCTGCCCCAAAACCATCTGTTTAATTTAGGTGCTGTTGTCAAGGCAGATGACAACGTAGAGAAGACAGAGGATGAGGAGAAGGGTAAGTGCCTTCTTGAAAAAAGCTTTGGCAAGGAATGTTGAAAAGAAATTAATTTCCTACATACTTAAAGTAAGTCTGCCTTATGTCTCAGGATGGATGATCTTGTATCCTGCCCCAAGGACTTAATTGTAAGACATGTCCTTCTTCCATAATACTTTTAAAGCCATTGGGTCCTGTAATTACTTGGGAGACTCCTGGATTAGAGTGGAGAGAAATAAGGGGATAGCAGTATCCTCAAAGGCAGGACTGGATACAGGAGCAGTTGGATAACCTGGAGCTGGAATTGCTGTAGCAACCAACATGTTGCGTTTATGAAATGGCTGTTAAGAGGTGGGTAACAGCTCTGAATTCTTCAGAAGGTGGCTTTAGAAAACAGATTTATTACCAAAACCCCAAAGTGCAGCAGTTTAACCTTCTGTTTTGATCTCGCTTATCTTCAGCCCTTGCTGCGTTTCAGCCCTGGAATCTTTCAAAGTACCGTTTGTCCTCAAAGTTTCCTTGAAAAGAAAAAAAAAAACCCCACCTAAAAGGTGTCTGCCTACATGTCAGATAGTAGTAACACTTTAAGAGGCTTTTAACCCTGTCCCACCTTCCCGTTAGGTGTTAAGCTATAGTATCTTAATCAGAGTTCTGTATCTGTTAAGGTCCCCCTTAAAACAGTGCTCGCTTTGGTTTGTCTTCCTAAATATTAAATGTGAATCTCTGCGATATGCTGATAGATGTCTCATTCAGGAAGTTTGGGCTTTTTTATAACATTGCTCTGTAATAGAGAATTTCAGTATTTGGATGCATCTTGTCCTTTTTAACTGGCTCAGTAATGCAGTGTTTCAGTGGGAGCAACACCTAAACCAGGCTATGATTTATTTATTTTTCCTACCTCCTTTTTCAACAGAGGACAGAGCTGCCCAGTCCTTGTTGAACAAGCTAATCCGCAGTAACTTGGTTGACACAACAAATCAAGTGGAGGTGCTGCAGAGGGATCCCACATCGCCTCTCTACTCCGTGAAGTCTTTTGAGGAGCTGCGGCTGTAAGTGCCTGTCAGTTCAAAGCTGCTAGAAGGGTAATGCTGGGATGAGCCAGAGACTTCTCTGCGTTGAGCTGTTAAAACCTGGGAACAGAAATATTAAACAGGCTCCCTTATGACTATATTTTTCAGCATATTGTTTGGCCCGCTCGGTTGTAGGAAGCCTCCTCGTTCTTGAACTCGGGGAGAGCAGCGTTGACTCACTTTTGGTGAGGCTGCAAGAGCAGATGCGAGTTTGGAGCTGATGAGATAGTTGGAGCCTCCCCTGGTGTCCTGATAGATTCCCTGGCTGTGTAGGAGATACTGCTTAAAAGTGCATGGGTTTCTGTTTCAAATTACTGCAAACTTGTCATTAATAAATTAGCATAGCCTTTATTGTATTATTTAAATGCAAGGAGAATTATTTTATCTTGGTGCCTTGTGAAGGCTTCCATCTGAAACGAGCTCCTTTTAAGTCCTGGTTGATGTAGAGCTAGCATTGCTTTCTATAATCAGCTCTAGCAACACTATTCTGAGTTTCAGCGTATGGGTTTTGGTCTCCAAATGCACAGTGGAGCTCACGTGTGATAAGCTGGATGGGGTGGACAGAGGAGGGAGGGCTGTCCTTCCACAGCTGCTGTCACCAGAGTTATGTGAATTGCAAAGTGAGACCTTTTCTGTGTCGGAGGCACCGTTATTTCGCCACCAGTTCTCCAGGAAATGCAGGGAGGCTCGGAGCAGGTGTTCCAGCAGCACGGCAATGTTTGGGAAAACACAAGATTTGTTTTATTGGCAGAAGTAATGAACACAACCATCTTCCGTTACTGTTCTCTGACGGTTATTGTGAAGATCCAGGAGCAGCAGCAAATAGCACAATGGGAAAAGCGTATCTTTTCTCTGCCAGTGATACTGGATTTCTGTCCTGGAGAGACTCTACCGTTAGTATTGCCTGACCCTTCCTATTGAGTACCTTTACCAGTGGAGCTTTCAAGTGACGGTAGCTGTATTTAAGGCATGATGGATTTATATATGTTTTTAATGTGCAGAAGAGGCTGTCCCGTTGGGATTGTTGTTGGTTATATTGATGATCTCGGTTTTGTTGCTCTTTTGCAAGCTCCGCGGGGAAATCGGAGCCGAGGAGACTTCTCACCGTGAAATGTCAGGATGTCATTTCACTTTGTTAATGTTAGTGGTTGAATGTCTAACAAAAAAAGCTGAAGTCCTCTAGTGCCTGTTAGACTAATTCCCATCTTTCAAAAGCCAAACAATCCAAGTGAGTTAATGATGGGGGCAGCCAGACTAATTGAGTCTTCATTTTGTTGTGACTTGCTGTATCCTTGGCAACTGTTGCAGAGTTGGGCTTTGTACGTCCTTGCTTCTGAGCAGCACAAGGTTACGTTTTCAAAGAGCTTTTGTTCCAGCCGTTGTCTGAAAGTAAGATACGATTTTTAAAAAGCATGTTGTGCTGAATAGGAAGTTCTTAACAGTGGGAAATGGTGGGCAGGAAACCTGTAACCTGCTTTGAAAGGAAAGCCCTCACTTCTGAGTACCACTAACAGCACTCCAGTAAGCACTTGAAGGTCATCGGCTAAGAGTTCGCTAGCAGCATAACCTGAATTTTAGGTTGTTCTTGGATCTCCTTGTCTGCACAAGTGTCTGCTGAGACTAGAAAGCTCCCTTGAGAAAACGCAATTGATGAGCATTTGAGGACACACTTAGGTTTGAGTGCTGGGTTGTAACCATGGATCACTAGGAGTAGTCACGGCGAACTAAGCTTATCAGTCATTTACCAGTTTTGTGCGCTAAGCCAGTATCGCTCTGGTGTTAAGATGTCGGTATGTATTACAGAATCCGTTACAACTTACTGAAATCCTTGCAATGATTTCGTGAGATTACGGTTTATTCTGTTCCTCATACACTGAGGTCGCTTTGTTCCGTATTCGAGGCTTCAAGGAGTGATAATTTTGGCGCTCAGATTAGGCATGGCCGAGGAAAAGGGATTGGCCTAAAGGACAGGATTAATGCTTTCTGCTCTGGGATTCCCGGGATTGTCTGAAAAGCTGCTTTAGAACAAGAAGCCCAGTGCTAGCCTTAGAGCTGTGACACACGGTTTTCCGTGTAGGTGTGAAAGGCGGGCATGCAGGCTGCCTTACTAAATCAAGGAGTTTTTTGCAAAAGTTTCCTTTCCAAACTTTCTGCTGTCACTTGTTGTAGCTTCCAGGCATTAATCATAGTCACCTCACCTGTGCGATCATAGCGGGTGCACAGAAAGGGGCATCTCTAGGTCTGGTTGCAAGGTTTCTTTCTCACCTTTTTGTACATAGATGAAAGCCAAATGTACTTTAATAGGTCACGGTATAAAAAACTCCTCTGTTTTCAGGAAACCACAGCTCCTGCAAGGAGTCTATGCCATGGGCTTCAACAGACCATCTAAGATACAAGAGAATGCCCTGCCCATGATGCTTGCTGAACCGTATGTACACATACTTTCTATTCCCTTCCAGTATAGGAAGGATTTGAAAGATTTAGTGCACTATTACTGAACTTGGGATGGGAGGATGGTGATGGGGGACCTGTCCGGGCTGTGGTGAAAGGTTTCCCATGCCACGGTGTTTCTGTGGTCACGAACTATGTGCCAGCAGCCCTGGATTTGTCCTTTTCCTAGGGCTGGTACTGAACACACAGTGCCGCAGCGTTCGGCTGAGGTCAATCCGATTTTCCTGGTCAGTGTAGAGGAGAAATAATAAGGCTGCTGTGGAACAGAGCTCCAGAAATCCTGGGTGGGTGGGAGTAGTTGAGATACTGCATGGCTGGTTTTCCTCTCTGCGCCCCTGAGCTGAAATGTATGAAGTGTTAAGACACTAGGGGGAGATGTGCAAAATGGAAAAGTACTGCCAGATAATCGCAGTTTTCCTTCCGAATCTCCATAATCAAGAGGTGCTGAAAGAGAGAGTTGGTAGAGGGCAGAAACTAACTTCTGCCCCGTGGAACGTAGCTGGTCAAGTCAGGCACCAGTCCAGAGCAGTGGTAAATCTACAAGGTATTAAAATGCCACTCGCTGCATTTTCTTTATCATTCAACCCCCTGAATACATTGTCCGGGTGGTTCATCTGGTTGAGCTCATGTCTCCTGTACGTTCTTCAGCCCACAAAACTTGATCGCACAATCTCAGTCCGGTACTGGCAAGACAGCTGCCTTTGTCCTGGCCATGCTCAGTCGTGTTGAACCTGGGAACAAGTATCCACAGGTAAAGTTTCTGGGACGTGACTGTTTCGGGGGGTTTTGGGGTGGTGCAGTGCCACCTAGTGAAGAGGCTGGGCTTCTGTTGAGACCTTTGATAGTAAATTCATAGCTTGATGAACCCATCTCTGATGCTGTTTATGTAAAGTGCTTAGCTGGTGATTGGGAATCTATCAAAATGCCTTTAATGCAGAAGACGTGGATTTCGCTCACAACTTGTTCCTGTCAGTCCCTCCCTTGCATCACTAAGGTTACCATTGCTTGTTGAGGAGTTAAATCGGGGGGATATCATTCTGGGAGAAATTAAGTCAGAGAAGTATTGCAGGCTGAAGGGGGTTAAGTAAGTGGAATTTGGGATGGAAGAGAAGATATCTGTGACAACAGAGCAGAGAACGCCTGGAAAGGGGCTTTTCTAACCCAGTTTCCTTTATGACATAGTTGAGCAGTGTTATCAAGGCTAGAATTCTTTCCTTAAAAAATGCTGTTCTTATCTCTTAGTCTAATTGTAGGTGTTAGGTTCCTTGCCACTACTGTCCATATATGTCCCCTAGCAGAGTGCCTGCACTCTCAAGCCCGAGGAGCAGAACTGAACACAGAAAGCCAGTAGCTAGGTGACTGTGTCACATCAACTCATTCCCTTAGTTCCACAATGCAGAACTGATGGGCTTTCAGAAACTGTTCAGCTGCTTGCATGTTCGTCTTCAGGAAAACTTCAATAATAAGGATTTTTAAAAGCAAGTGTGATAGTGTTGCCCAGGATGTTGGTCATCTCAAACGCGTTATCCTTCTGTCCCTCCAGTGTTTGTGCCTTTCCCCAACGTACGAGCTGGCACTTCAAACAGGAAAAGTGATTGAACAGATGGGAAAGTTTTATCCGGAGCTGAAACTTGCGTATGCTGTCCGAGGCAATAAACGTGAGTAAAGTGAAATGCTACCAACAGACTGTAAATGAGAAAATAATATTCCTTGGGTGCAATACAGCAAACGAACAATAGAGCAGTCAGATGGTGAAATAGGCTAGTTCAGAGAGGGGCAGAGCATTTCACTGTCTGCCCGGCCATCTTATGAAAACCTTCCTTTCTGTCTCGGCAGTGGAGAGAGGTCAGAAGATCTCTGAGCAGATTGTAATCGGCACACCTGGCACTGTGCTGGACTGGTGTTCCAAACTGAAATTCATAGATCCCAAGAAAATCAAAGTGTTCGTCTTGGATGAGGCTGACGTGATGATAGCAACCCAGGGCCATCAGGACCAGAGCATCCGCATTCAGAGGTAAGGACTCGGTGTACATTGCCCGAGGTGATTTTTGTTTCTTTCGATGATAGCTATTTTGTAAGGTAGGGACAGCAGGGCTAGATTCTCGACCGGTGTCTTCACCGATAAAGCAACAAGATTAAAATGATATATTTAGCACTAATCCAGATGGTTAATAGAGGCAGAATGTCAGGGGATGACAAGCAGTTTCATTTTCTTACAGAATAAAAAGCCTGTCCCTGGAGCAGGGTTTATTCATTTTTAAGAATGCAAGTCTGGATGCCACTGGTCCATGAGGGAACGATCAGGTGTTGGTAAGATTAGCATTAGTCTTTCCAGACACTGAAATAACTGGTTCTGAGGTTATTGTTCTGCTTTGCCTATAGCATTAATCCCATCAGGATATCAGGGGGGCAATGGTGTTGCGTGGGAACCCTGCCCATTTTGCTCTCTCTTGCAGAATGCTCCCCAGGGACTGCCAGATGCTTCTGTTTTCAGCCACTTTTGAGGATTCTGTGTGGAAGTTTGCTCAAAAAGTTGTTCCTGACCCAAATATTATCAAACTGAAGCGAGAGGAGGAGACGCTGGACACTATTAAGCAGTATTACGTTCTGTGCAATAACAGAGATGAGAAGTTCCAGGCTCTCTGTAATATCTACGGCGCTATCACCATTGCCCAGGCCATGATCTTCTGCCACGTAAGTCCTTTCAGGGAATGTTAGTCCCAACGACCCTGTTAGCGTCTGCTATTGCTAAAAACCTGGCCAGGCATGCTTTTCAGAAACTGAGAACACGAATTGCCCTTTTCTTTGGCTTTTCTTCGCTCTTTCTTTGAGTGAAATCCTGAGAGCCATGATAGCACTAGCTAGTTCGTTTCTCTGGGTTTGTCCATCCAGGTCATTTTTATTCTTGAAGTCCTCTGAAGCAAAGATCAGAGTAATGCACAGTTTTCCAAAACAAAATATTATTCAGAACTACTGAGCAAACCCCAAAACCCTGAGGTTGGGTAAAAATAGGGCAGAATGAGGGATGGGGAAGACTTGTAATTCTGCAGCTGAGACATTACTTTTCCTGGGGCTCCATTTCCCTCAGGTAATTGGTGATATACCTCTGGGGTCTCTCTGTGAATCATACTGAGACGTCTTTTTTTCTGGAAGCCACCATAAGTCATGGAAAAAAAACAGTGCTGACAGCACCAGAACAGCCCTGTAAATCTAGCTCAGACAAGATAAAACCTGTAGTTGGAGTCTGCTGCAGCAGTCTGCTTTTATGTTGTCTCGAGATGTAATAATATCAGACGTAATCAGAGCTCAGAAAACCATCATAATTGGAAACTGTTTAATTCAAGACTCTGTATAGTCTCTATGGGATTTCACAACTACATTCAGCTCTAAACCTGCCATTTTCCAAGCTGAGTAGTTTTGTTTTCTTGACAGTGCTTGTGAGTTTTTAGCCTACATATGTAATCCTTCATAGAGTGCAAGCTGAGGAGAAGAGCACAAAGAAAAAACACATCCTTTTCTTAAACAAGGGTTGCTGTGGTGGCAGATGTACGTTTTCCTACTTCTGATATGAGAGCTGGGAGTGCAGTTTGGAATGGGGAGAGGGGAGGGCACAGCGCTTAGGAGCCGTTTCCTTTTGAGATACTAAAACTGAGGAGCCGCGGAGCTTCCAGTCGACCCCGGAGAGGTTTGTTCCCGCTTTACAGCATTAAAACTTCCTCCCAAAGGCAGGCCTCGCTTTGTGTTTCAGACTCGGAAGACGGCCGGCTGGCTGGCGGCGGAGCTCTCGAAGGAAGGCCATCAGGTGGCATTGCTCAGTGGGGAAATGATGGTGGAACAGAGAGCCGCAGTGATAGAGCGTTTCCGAGAGGGCAAAGAAAAGGTGCTGGTGACCACAAACGTCTGTGCCAGAGGTAGGGCATGGCAGAGCTGGGCCAGGGAGGGGCAGAAGCAGCAGTTCCTAAGATAACACACTGCTGGCCAGCTTGCAGAAAGAATTCACGTCCTCAAGTGTTCCAGTCTGGACAGCTTAGGGTCCTTAAAGCTGTTCCTGGACTTCTGGGCTGCTGACTGTGTCTGTGCATATAAAGATGCCCATGGGCAAACACAGGATTCCTTGTAGGCTTCCTGCAGCTTGGGATGAAAAAGTCCATCCTGTGAGAATTTTATGCTTCTGGCGCCAAGCCTGGCTTGTACTGCTGACCCTCAGTGTTTAAAATAAACATGTTCCGAAATACGGAAATCTGAAAAGTACTGAACTCCAGTAGGAATTTGTGTTGCAATTTGACATCCTAGAACAGTTAAGACAACATAGTACTTGGAAAAAACAAGAGGCCTTTACAGCTTCGGAGAGGGGAGAGAGTTTCCAAAATACGTAAGTGCTGGTTAAAGCATCTCTGACTGCTTTTCCGTTAGCCATCTCAGTGGGATTCTCTGGTGTAACAGCTAGATAGTTTTTATTTCGAAGTACCCCGTAAGGATATTGTGGAAAAGATCCATTTCAGAAGTTGAGACTGGCTTTTAACTCTTCACTCAATGTGGAGGCAGCCACACAGCGGCGCATGGAAAGCTGTTGGAAATTCTGCTGTTGGGTAACCTGGATGTGGGGACCAAACTGCACGCAGGTCAGGCCAGAGCAGGCTGTTCCCGCTATAAAGCGGTTTAAATGTAGTTGTGTAATCTGATGCTTTCTTTTTATCAGGGATCGATGTAGAGCAGGTCTCTGTTGTTATCAATTTTGACCTTCCTGTGGATAAGGATGGAAATCCAGATAATGAGACTTACCTCCACCGGATTGGACGTACAGGTCGCTTCGGCAAGCGAGGACTGGCTATTAACATGGTGGACAGCAAGCACAGCATGAATATTCTCAACAGAATCCAGGAACATTTCAGTACGTACCCTCAGACTTTCTTCTTTCTCTAAAATTAGATGTTATTTCTGCAGAATTTGGCTAGCTGTATGCTGAGCAGATACTTACTGAGCCTTAAACTGACTGCAGAAGAGCACATCAGCTGCGTTTTGTGTAATGTCACTTAGGATTGTGAACTGCTACACATGATAGGAGCAGAAATAAATCAAGTTGTCGGTTTGCTGGCTACCTGGATAGTCCTTAAAATGGATGTTCCAGAGATGGGTAATATTTGAGTACCCAAATGGGCCTTTGAGAAGAGAATAAAGTTTTATGTTGTAGTTTTAAAACCTGACTGAACATTTCATGGATAAACCTGAACTCCTCAAGACCAGCTAAAGAAAGCAGCTTTCCCTTCTCTGCTGTGTTACGAAATCTGACTTATTTCTCATCTTTCCCAGACAAAAAGATAAACAAATTGGATACTGACGACTTGGATGAAATTGAGAAGATAACTAACTGAAGTACAGCTGCTGGAACTGGTGTGTACCCTGCTGTGGAAGCTCTCCCACTACAATTGGATCAGCGTTCAGATTGGCACGCCTCTCAGCTAGTCCCGAAAAGGACTCTTTAAGATATGAGTACACAAAAATTACCTCATTTTAAAAATTGCAGTTGGACTTCAAATTGTGCAACTATGGGGAGGAAGAGGAAATGTTTACAGAAGCTTTTAACATTTCTTAGTTTAGCCTTAAAAGGGGAAGATTTTTGAATTCTAAGAAATACACTTGCCAAAAAATGGGCAATATGTAATTATCTAAAACAAATTTAAAAAAAAAAAGCTTTATTGCCTATAATTGGAATGAAGTTCAGCACTAACCTGATCAGTTAAAATTCAACAGTCAAATATATAATGGACAGAAGTGAAGAAAAGAAAAAAAAACCAAACCAAACAAGGCAGCTGGTTTTTGGCTAAAAACTCAACTTGTACAAAATAGGATGTCATTCTCTTTGGCGCTCCCCTGAGCTCTTTAAGACTCATTTCTGGCTTCCTGATGGATTTGCCCTGCTTTTCCTTACGTAAATTGTCCTGAGGATGTCTCCAGTAGCTCATACTTGCAAACACAGGTGCCGTGTTGCTTTTGCTGGGCAGTATTTTCTTTTAATTTGTCCTTGATTTGTTAGAATGGCCACTATACGTAAAGCGGTGCAGTGGTGACAGTGCTTAAGTACGTACTCTAGAAGTTCATCTGAAGCGTTTAACCTCACCAAGGTGTGGGTGGGTGGGCTGGGGAGGGAGGGCCAGTATGAAGGGAACTGTACTAATTAATTTTCTGAATAAATTCACCTCCATAAAATGCTAATGACTGTTGGAGTGGGGGTCGGTCACCTTTAGACAGGTGGTGCCAGTTCTAAGATGATGCTGTGAAGCTCCGCATGAATAACGTACAGAACTGCTGGGCTTCACCGATCAGTAATAGAAATAAAAGAAAAAACAATAATCATGATAGCTTGTATTGACCAAAAAAAAAAATACCTTTAGAACACCAAATTTACCTGTTACAGTATGTTTCAGTACCAGAGTTTTGAGTTAAAATTGCTCAGCCAAATTGCAGACGGGAAGCGCTCCACTTTCATTGTGCTCGTAGTGCAAAACAGGTCATCAGTCCCTCACCCCGGGGTGATCCTTGCCAGAGAAGGAACGATTTGCAGCTTCTGTGCTCGGGCTCTTAGTTGGGTTGGGACCATTCTCATGCGCACAGCTGAAAGCCTGTGGGTTGTTCCCCCAGCCCGGTTTCCAGGAGAAGGAGGCTCCTGAACTAGAACTTAGGGTGCACAGCTCTTTTTGGGGAAAATGGGACATGCGTGAGCAGCCATCAGCCTGCTACTCGGTGCAGGAATCACTTCAAAACAAATGTACAAATTGTAAATTTAACTAGGAATTTTCTTTGCAATTTTGGCCATCATATTCTGTTCAAAGACAGGAACATGGATCCTTTTACCAAGTAAAAAAAGGCTCATTTAAAATGTACCTAAAATTTTAGGAAATTGTGCACCCTTTTATCAATTTGTATAAAGGCTTTAGTGAAAAAAAAAAATCTGTTAAAATTAAACTTTTTGTATTCTGGGGTGTATCTATTTTTATTCTGTTGGAAACCTATTTAAAGTGGCAGGTGAGTGAGTGCTTGCGTGTCGAGTGGAAGACTTGTTTCAATCACCTACTTTAATAGTACAGCTGAATGACCTCGTGACAGCAGAGTATTGGGTTGAATTGTCATGGAAGCTGCTGCTGGTCCTGTGTGCTGTTTCTAATGTACTTTTAATTGGAATAAAGAACACATACTGAACGATGCCTCTGCCAATTTCTTGCTTGAATACTTCGTTGTTGTTCAGAAGCCTTAGGTAAGGACATTCCGAGCCAGGAGTCCTGGTGAGTTTTCTATTTATGACCACCTCAAAGCATCCTGTGACTTCACCTGATCTAATGCTGAATTTCTGAATTTTTTTTTAAGCTTTTCCACAAGGAAGCTTGTTAAATGATACCGCACAATAAATGAGATCAAATAAATACTGATCTTCCTCCCCCATAGTGCTTCTTGTGCTGGATGTGGCAGAGTTGCTGCATCCCCACAAGACTTTCAAAGGGAAGAGAAGGAGAACTGGGAGAGAAAAGAGATTTTTTTTTTACCTGCACTGCGCTTGCCTAGATCAAGACTTGATGTCGGTTTTAGAAAAGGAAATAATTAAAATGTGCATCTATCTTTGAAAATGCTGTAGCATGGGTGAGTTTGTTAGAGGACCAAACTCATCCAGCTGTATCTTGAAGATACTCGGGAGCAACATCCTCCAGCATGAGAAGTGCTGTCCACTGTGATCCAAGCTGCTCTTATTCTTCTGTTCTTGGTCAAAGCGTCGGCCTCTGTACGCTCTCAAAGCTGCATGGTGGTTGCCGTAGCTCTGGTGCTTATCAGCGGACAGTCACTGATGCGAAGGGCTTCCTTCTTTGCTGTGATCTTGTATTTAATACAGGACGGAGATAAAAACTCCAGGAAGGCACATGCAAGATGGTGTGGATGGCAGCTGACTGTCCAAAGTCTGATTTGGATGGTCCCCGAGGTATTTGCCATCAAATCAATGGCATTTCTTGTTTAAGAGGAGATGCGATGGCTAAGCCTGCAGTTCACATACATAAATCATTTTAAGTTCAAGTTTCAGCCTAAAAGGTTTTATTGATGGTACTACCACACAGTATGAAAACACTCTGAAACGTAGAAGTAACATAGTATACACAAAATCAGAAGTTAATTAACCACCTAACGCTGAATTAAACACAGAAAACAGTTCCTGTTCCTGAAACTAAGTCAAATACTTTGCTCCCCACTGAGGTTTGATTAAAAGCACCCATGTGTTTCGATATCCTGGTCTCCCTGAAGACACCAGGACTGCTACTGTGCAATTACCATCACCCGCAGTAGTAGGTAATGCTATTTCATCAGGTACCATTTTTATAAAGCCGCTGCACCCTGAACACTTGCTGCTTTAGAAGGAGATACCATGCTCTTGGTCAACACTGGTATCAATTTTCTACTGTTCTGGGTTGGTTTGGCAGTTACACTGAGCTTAAAAAATGTTCGGTTTACCTCAAAACATTAAAACTAGCTCAGCTGCGTGGCAAGTGGTCCCTTTTTTTAGTAGATTGAATTATTGCCTTTGAACCATAAGAATTTCCATTAGAAACCCAGAAAATTTTTTTTAGCAGAAGCACATTGTGTTTATCTAAAACGTGCCAAGTTACCCTACCGGCCTTTTTTAATGATGGTTTAGTAAAATATGATCTACTGCCTGAGCCATTTCCTCAGTCAAATCCAATTCATATATTCTTATTTAAAGATTCTCAAAGCAACGCTTGCTTTCTCAGACTAACTCATTTCAGTGTAAAGGTGTTAAATGGAAGTATTTTGTAACATCCCACCTTAACTCTCCATCTATTCTTACCTATGGATCACACGAGCTGAATGAGAGAAGGAAAACTAAGTAGAAAATCCTGCTGCTCGCCAATACAGCCAAAATAAGAACTATTTGTTCTTAAAAAGATGATGTAGTCACACTCTTAAAAGCTGCACTGAGGTTATCCAGAAAGAGCTGCACTCTCACGGGTATATTACCATCAGTCTTGCATTTTAATACTTCACAATAATTCATTAACGTCTGATTACTGTTATTTTCAGATGATTTTCGGGTTTGATTTCCTTTTCAGTCACTCTCGAGAAGAGGATGCTTAGGATGATGATAACCTACTGAAGATGGTCCTGCGGAGTAAAACAGTTCCATTTCTACCTTCCCAAATAGGTGCCTCTGCATCCGGATCCACTTTGGGAAGTGGTGCCTTCCTGAAATGTGGAAAAGGACAAGTGGAGAGGTCTCAGAAACTTCAGTCTTCAAAGAAGAACATCAGCAATTTCAAAAAAACCCAGAAAGGCGAAAGCCTGGTGGGGCTCAGGAAGCAATTTGCGATGGCACACGTGAAAAAAGACGCTATTCATGTAGCAGGTATATACACCTGAAATACTATTTCAACACATATGCACAAGTCTGCTTCAAGGGGAATTTTTGGAAGACAGCAAGATGAAGTAGGCCGAGGAAATATCAGAATTTCAGTTTTTTGGAAGAAGTAACGCATCCCACTCAGCAGAACGACCCACAGCAGCGTGGCGGTGTTTCTCTGCACCTAAAGATCTGCATCGTGCTGCTCTTTCTGTCGGATGCACAGCACAGACTTGTGGAGAATCCCACATTCATGGAGGGACCTCGTAAGGTCAGAGAAACTCCTTCGGGGCACCTCCATCGTTTCCACACTGCAGCGTTTGTATTTGGCCGACATTTTCTGTTCTGCCACGGCAAGGACCGTCTGGAGACTGTCGGTGGGCTTGAAATGATGTTCAAATCTCTGGCCAAAGGGAGATCGAATAGCGAGCAGCAAGTGCGACTCTTTCAGCGGCTCTTCCAAACTCAAAGTCGATGTCGAAGGGCTCTCTTGCTTCATTTTCCTTCCCGGCTCCTCAGGAGGACATCGCATGTGTGAGCTCTCTTCATCCGGGACATCGCTTTCTGACAGTATGGTGGCAGATCCTTGCTCTCCAGAAAGAGTTTTAATTTTTGGAGTGTCCTCCCGCCCCCCACTCACTTTCAGCCGGTCGGTCTGTTCAGCCACTGCTTCCACAGCACCGCTCCCTATGCCTTTCCGGCCGATGGAGGGGAGCACCCTGTACTTGTTCAAGGAAGAGGAGGTCCTCAAAGGCACTTGCCGCAGGAGCTCTGGGATTTCCTCGGGAGACACCTGGCTGGCCGGGAATGCCGGTTTTGTGAACGATGCTCTCCGGCTGCTCACTAATTCGTGAGGAGCTGCTGGTGAGGGGGAAGGTGGCACTCGGCAAGGACAGGCTTCCACGCTCTGAGAGTAATTGAAGCTTGGTCTCGTGCGTCCCTTGGCAGATTTTGGCCTGGTGACATGCATGTCGAGAGCGTTTGTCCACAAGAAAGCGGCTGCTGTGCTTGAAGGGAAGTAGTGGTGAGACAGTGCTAAGTTCAGAAGAGCCGCTGTGGCCATTGCTTCTCAAGGCACCTGCAGAGGGGGTAGCAGAGGGAAAAGTTACAGGAATTGGCCAGAAAGCTGCTAAAGAGCTTAATCTCCCTACAGCTCCCACTTTTGTGCTGCACGTCAGCTAATAATAGCACTAAACCCGGTGCCTCACTGGGTAAGCAGGCAGCAATCCTATGGTTCAGTAATGGCTGAGTCAGAGACAGTGGGATGTGTGTATTTATAGGTGCTGGCTTTGTCAGGAATTGTTTAAAGTTGACCCAGAGCACCGGGAAGTTGTGCCCTTCCCAACTTTTAAGTTTTTTGGTGGAAAGAACAGAAACATTTTTTTCTGAAGCTAGAAACTTAGTGAAAAAGGGGAGATGAGTAAACTTCAAAGCACAGATCTGGCCTTTTTGCTGTGCCTGCAGTGAAAGATTAAATTCCTGTTGTGGACTTTCAGGTAAGACTGACTGCGCTTTGCTTTTTAAAAATCTCTGAAGACCTTTGAGATTGAATATGTCTGATTCAATACAGAGAAACCCATTCTGACTTCTCCTGTGATCAAAAGCTGCTTAACAGACATTGATATTAACCCCCATTAAAGATGAAACTATGTTCTGATGTGCGTTCCCCAACTTAAGCTGCACTCAGACCACTCGTGCTTTACCAGGACAAAACCCAAAAGCCCAGACAACAGGGCCACAACCTCACAACAACATTTTGGAGAAGTGCAATAGGATCACACAGCTCCTCTTCCTTCTCTGTGGTTTGCATAGCAGGTTTTATCAAGGGAGGAAAAAAATTGCCAACTTCAATCACTTGGGAGTCAGACTGGCCTGCTGCTCATCACCCCAAAACAAACAAAGAGAAGGGAACAGCCACTGTGGTTGTTCCACAACCTTTTGCCAGCAATGTGTTATTTAACACTTGGTTTCTCCTCCACCACCGTGAAATGGAAAAGCTCAGCAAACCAACACGGAGCAAAGCCAAGGCAGAGTCCCAGCACACAGGCGCGCCCTGCCCAGCTCCAGTACGAAGCTGCTTGGAGATAGAGGGATCCGTCCCTCTGTAAGCCTCGAGCAAAACTACGGACAGGGACACGGACACGCTGCCCAAGTGACTCAGCGGAGTTTCCTAGGAGCCTGTGGGAAGGAGGGGGGTTTATGCCTTTCATGTACTGCCTCTAACAAATAAGCTCCAAGGCAACAAGCTGTAGTTCGGCATCCTCTGAAGAGGAACTCCTGAGCATGTGGGAGCACTTACCAGATATCACCAGTTTGAAAAATAAAAACCCCAAAACAAACAACCTGCCAGAAGCCATGGCAGGACCCTCCTGAGCGAGGGTCTGTACTGCTTCAGCATGGCATATATTAGAGGTTTAGTGTGAGGAGCTGTTTTAAATACGGCGCGTTTTACGTTCGGGTGCCTGGGGGAGGGGTTGGGATGGGGAACTGCAGTCAGCGAGGGCTGTGCCCACAGGTGGCCCCAACCGCGGTGAGCCCAGGGGCTGGGAGGGCAGGCAGCCCCACGCCTGCCCTACAGCACAGCTCCTCAGCGGAGCCCTCAGGGTCACACTCTGGCTCCAGCCCCACAGCCAGGCCCCACAGCCAGACCCTATAACCCAACTCCACAGCCAGACCCTATAACCCAACTCCACAGCCCCACAGCCAGAGCCAGACCCTATAACCCAACTCCACAGCCCCACAGCCAGGCCCCACAGCCAGACCCTATAACCCAAGTCCACAGCCAGGCCTCAGAGCCAGAGCCAGACCCTATAACCCAACTCCACAGCCCCACAGCCAGGCCCCACAGCCAGACCCTATAACCCAAGTCCACAGCCAGGCCTCAGAGCCAGAGCCAGACCCTATAACCCAACTCCACAGCCCCACAGCCAGACCCTATAACCCAAGTCCACAGCCAGGCCTCAGAGCCAGAGCCAGACCCTATAACCCAACTCCACAGCCAGGCCTCAGAGCCAGAGCCAGACCCTATAACCCAACTCCACAGCCCCACAGCCAGGCCCCAGAGCCAGACCCTATAACCCAACTCCACAGCCCCACAGCCAGGCCCCACAGCCAGACCCTATAACCCAACTCCACAGCCAGGCCCCACAGCCAGACCCTATAACCCAACTCCACAGCCCCACAGCCAGGCCCCAGAGCCAGACCCTATAACCCAACTCCACAGCCAGGCCTCAGAGCCAGAGCCAGACCCTATAAGCCAACTCCACAGCCCCACAGCCAGGCCCCACAGCCAGACCCTATAACCCAACTCCACAGCCAGGCCCCACAGCCAGACCCTATAAGCCAACTCCACAGCCCCACAGCCAGGCCCCACAGCCAGACCCTGTAACCCAACTCCACAGCCAGGCCCCACAGCCAGACCCTATAAGCCAACTCCACAGCCCCACAGCCAGGCCCCACAGCCAGACCCTATAACCCAACTCCACAGCCAGGCCTCAGAGCCAGAGCCAGACCCTATAAGCCAACTCCACAGCCCCACAGCCAGGCCCCACAGCCAGACCCTATAACCCAACTCCACAGCCAGGCCCCACAGCCAGACCCTATAACCCAACTCCACAGCCCCACAGCCAGGCCCCACAGCCAGACCCTATAACCCAACTCCACAGCCCCACAGCCAGGCCCCACAGCCAGACCCTATAACCCAACTCCACAGCCCCACAGCCAGGCCCCACAGCCAGACCCTATAACCCAACTCCACAGCCAGGCCTCAGAGCCAGAGCCAGACCCTATAACCCAACTCCACAGCCCCACAGCCAGGCCCCAGAGCCAGACCCTATAACCCAACTCCACAGCCAGGCCCCGGCCCCCCAGCTGGCCCTGGGCCCTAGAACCCGAGCCTGACCTCGGCCCCCACCTCGGCCCCGCCGCCCCTCACCTGCCGCCTCAGGCCTCCCGCGCCCGCCGGCAAACACAGCCGCGTTGCCACGGCGACCGCCCCACTTCCGGTCGCGCGCTAGGCCCCGCCCCGCAAACCACCGAGGCGAACTGGCCGGAGCGCCGCCGGTCGCGGTCCTCCAGTCGCCATGTCGCGGCCGGGGGGCTGGCAGGGCAGGGGGCTGGCCGGGTCCCCGCGGCCCCCGCTCCGTGCCCCGGCGCTCCCGGAGCGCCGTGAGGCCGGGGCCGAGGTGGGCTGCCCGGCCTGGCTGCCCCGACGCGGCAGCGGCCTGTGGGATGGGCGCAGGGACGACCGTGGCAACCTGGTGTGGGTCTGAGGGATGTCACCAGGCCCAGGGACGGCCATGATGGCCCAGTGGGCCCGGGGGACGTAACCGGGCCCGGGGACAGCCGTGACACGCTGGTGCGGACGGGAGGGACATACCTGGGCCGCTGTGCCCCTGTGCGGGCTCTGCGCAGGGAGGGGACACGGCGTCGGGCCTCATCGTTGGGCCTCATCGGCGGTGCGGAGGCAGCCCCGGCTCCTGGCGTGGGGCCGGGGGCTTCGTCCTGAGGGACACAGGGAGACGGGGGTGGCGGCAGCAGGGTCCTCTCCCAAACAGCTGCTCCACACCCCGTAGGTGAGCAGGAGCTCGTTTCCCCCATCCCACCCAGAGCAAAACTGCGCCCTTGTCACCCTGCCTGAATACCAAAAGCCTTTTTTTTTTAACCCTGACAGTTTAAAAATACGGTCTTAAACCCTCTTCTGAGCAAAGGCAGCAGAATGGCAACAACAGGACTAGGTTTTCACACCCCCCATGACATGAGTTTCATGATGGTGTGATTGAACAGCTTCACCCGAGGGACTACTGAATAAAACCGGACAAATAAACACCAAACTCATTTGTTTTGATGAGAACACCTTTAAAAAATTACACTTCACGCACAGGGACCTAAAACAACTTCTCTGGGGGGCTTCTAAGCTTGCTTCGTGCTGGGAGAGCCGCAGCCTGCAAACTTGGCATCCCGGTGTACGCTGACGGGGAGGGGGAGTCCTCCCCACCGCTCAGGCTATAAATGATCCCTGAGTCAGTTTTCCTGGTGGGAAAACGCCATGTAACGCTGACGTTTCCATCTCTCCCCGTTAATCCCTTCTAAAACCCGCTTCTAGTTAACCAGATGCTTTTCCCACTAACAGATGCCCACCAAAGGCAGCAAGAAACAAGCAATAAATAACTTAAGATAACTTATCTACTGTCAAATCGGGGATCTCCACCCTGCGGGTTGGGGAGGATCAAGGCGTACCCGCGCACTAAAAAGGTAAGAAAATTGTTGCGTATCAGCTCATCCCATCCACAGGATGTTCAGCGATATCCCACCAAAGACACGCTTTGCAGATCAAAGCACAGGGCGTATTTACACTTCAATAAGGCCCTGAACAAACAGACTGGCAGTTGATACCCCTCTTTGTTTGCTCTATAGGAAGGCTGAAAAGTTTCATATTTCCAATGGGATAATAACTTCCACGGGTGGTTTTTAAGCCCTTGGGTTTGTGGCTCGATTGAAGACAGGGTTTAGCTTCGCGTGCTCGCTCTCCTGAGATCCTCTGCGGAGAGGGAGGGCTTAAAATGAAGGGATTTGGTTAAAGCCACCTATGGATCCCCAAGCTGCGTGATCACAGCCCTCTGATCTCCGTTTAGGCCCCCCGGACTGCGCCTTTCATGCAGGTTTAGCCAAACTCTACAGCAAAACCCCAGGAGATCGGGGCCATCTCTCCCCATCAGGGCCAACACAGCAGCAAACCCAACCCCGAAGGGCAAGGACCTGCAACGCCAAAGCACGCGAGCACAAGTGGTGCAGATAATGAACACCTCAATGGGGAAAATCTCCATCTATGATGGAAGTTTTTTGTGGATGAGGTGGGAAGGGGATGCTCAATCATCAGGGATGCCATGGCTTTAAAAGTCAGGTGGAGAAAGCAGGGGGTTTGGGCATCGGCGTGATGCCCATCATTGCATTGCAGCATTTCGAGAGTTTCTTGTGCAGATGGCGAGTGGGTAAGCCACTTGGCACGCCTGAGTGGGGAGACAGGCGAGCTGCTGCTCCCTATCCTTTCCTTATCAGGCTTGGATGGCTTTTTATTTATTCCACTTGGCAGCAGGAGATAAAAGGTCAGAGGGAAGAAAAGCCAACTTCAGAGGACAGCTGGGAGGTGACATCCCTTCCAGTGAGCCGCTTTGGTGGCTCTCAAAAAATTCAGCAAGGGGTTTTCTTCTCGAATACAGACCCCTGAGCCATTTTCTTACAATCCCCCCTCCTGCCCCAAATTCCCTTCCCTAGAAGTGTGGTTGATTACTGAGGGTGGAGCCCTGCATGCACGCCTGATACCGTGCGTTTGTGTGTGTGTTTGCTTTTGGCCTCATGGTTTCGCAGAGAAGATAGCAGCTTTTGTTTCTTATCTCCTCCCATTTTCTGCCTCCCTTGTGTCTTTGTATCATGTCTCAGTTATGGTGATTAAATACACTGTATTCAAAAAGCATTCCAAGTCAGGTTTCCATGGCGTTTCCAGCCTCCGCTGCTGATGATTTAATTTTGTGGACCCCATGCCCACACACTCCAAGAGTCTCCCGTGCCCTGAGGGCAGGACAGGAATACTACAGACCCACGAAATGAGACCACGGCGTTCGCCGTCCTCCCTTCGCCTCCCCTTGCCATTCGGCGCGGCCGGATTTGGATATGGACATGGATTTGGGGGGCCAATTGCAAGGGAAAGACCCAAGAGAAGCCACCTCTGAGGTTGCGGGGCACGACTTGGCAAAACCAAGCACCCACTTGAGACCACATTGAGGCCAAAGTGCCGCCTCTGCAGCTGGAACTAGGATGCAACCACCTCCGCGGTGCCAGCTCTGCACCTCCTGGGCATAAATCGCTTTTGTCCTGTCTCTCCAGCCACCGAATCCCGCGGCTTTTAAAACCACGGCCAAGACCTTGACTGGCCTCATCCAGAAGCTGCATCGGCCCAAGATGGAGACAGCTTCATGCCCGGCCGACAAGCAGAAGCGAGATGCCGGAGGGAGCGTCGCCGCCAGCCACACTGGCGGCACACCACTGCGGGGAAACTCATGTTTCTTGTAAAGGGGAAGGATGGGAACCTTCTCCTTTACCGAGGGGCCACTCGGCGAGACCTGCTCTGCAACGAATAGCGCCGTCAGCGCAGATAGAGGAGGGGGTGGACCTCTCCATCTATATAAAGCAAACTCTGGCAGTCTCAGACCTGCGAAGTCCAGGCGGGGTAAGGAGAGGGGGGATTTTCTTGCCCTCTTATTTCATCAGACAGCTTGGGGGGCGGCGGTGGGCGGCTGCAGACAGCGAGCTTCTCCATCAGCCCCGGGCAGGACAACCACTGTGTCCCTGTACACATCCCTGCCAAGCGCCGCATCCCAAAATGGGAGTCAAAAGGCCCCATCAGGCATCAGCTGTGTGCACTCAGGCACGGTGATACCTTCACAATGCTGTATATCCACGGTGACACTAATGTCACCGTGCGGTGCTGCCAGGGTGCACCCAACCGGCTCCGTGCCCTTGGCGCGGGCACGGGGGCAGTGTTTGTCCTGCCCCTGGGGTGCTGCTCATTGCCCGCTGTTGCGGTTTCCTCCTCCAGGACCAGCCCAAGGATGAAGAATCTCCTCCTTGCCGTGCTCTTGGCTTGCGGTAAGTGCCCCAGTTTCACCGGGCCAGGCTGGGATCTCGTCTGCGTGGCAAAAAAGATGTAGAAACCCAGAGTCTTTGTGCACGATTCAGGTTTTTGTTTAAATTTTGCAGTTTCTCTCTAATGCTTTGTGTAGAACTGCTGTAGCCCTGAAGGTCTTCGTGATGGTGAGGCTTTGGGATGCTGAGATCCGTATTTATTTTAAGAGGCCCTGGAGCCTGTTGTCACCTGCTTTCCTGCCTGTGCCAAGCCTAGGGCTGATGCTGGCAATGTGGCATTGCCGGTTGCAGGATTCAAGTGCGGCACAGCCTGTACAGAGAGCAATAATGTCTTCTGCCAGACCAAATCAGGTAGCTGCAGAAACCAGACATAATCCCGAGGAGGTTTTCTGGGGCTTCTCATGGTTCACATGCCTGAAAGCATGTATTTCCAGCAACACCAGACTTATTTAATTCCTCTGCCTGGTGCGAGGCACGGGGAATGCCGCCTGCCTTCTCGCTCCGCACCGGCGCGAGCCCGTCCCTCTGCCCCTCCACAGGCCTGCTGCTGACTCGCGGCAGCGTTTTGGAGCTGGAGCGGATGATCAAGTCGGCCACGGGGAAAAGCGCCCTGCTCTCCTACAGCTGGTACGGGTGTTTCTGCGGCATCGGGGGCAGAGGGACCCCGGTGGACTCCACCGACCGGTGAGTACCTGGAAAAGCATTGCCACTCACCGCCCCGGTGCAGGGTGCATGGGGGTCCCTAAAAAAACCTCCTCGCTGGCAGCCTGCCGGCGCTGGTGTGCTCTGAGAGGGGGTTTTGCGCCGTTCCCCAGCCACGTCCTGCTGCTGCCCTGTCATCCCCTCCTCCTGGTCACCTTAAATTTGAGGCTGGACCTTCCTTTACCTCCCAAGCGTGGTGAGGGAGGGCTCGGTTTGAGATAGTGTCCCCCACAGGTGCTGCCATGCCCACGACTGCTGCTACAGGAAGCTGCGAGAGGGCAAGTGCAGACCCCTGATAACCCCCTACCACTTCAACGTCACCGACGGAGACATCATCTGCAGTGAGTACTGCCGAGCCGGCGGTCCCGCGGAGGTGGGGAACCAGCACCGCTCCCCACGACACCCCAGCCTCGCTGCAGGGTACACAGGAGGGCATCCTCCCCCGGGGATGAAACCAGCCTGATGCCCGCTTGGGCGCGTATGGGAGGACGCAGCGTACGATAAATGGCATTGCAAGGGATGCGGGCACGCTGGAGAGGATGAGCGCCCGGGCACGCTTCTTCATGCGCTTCCCCCGGGCAGCTCCAGGCATTGGGGGTGCTCCAAGGGGACCCCGTCACCATCTGTGGAAAAGCCACTGCAGAGCACCCGTGTTTTTTCCCCGCAGGTAATGAGCAGAGCTGGTGCAAGAGAGAGACCTGCCTGTGCGACAAGGCGGTGGCTTCGTGCTTCGCGAGCGCTTTGCATTCCTACAATAAATCCTACCGCTTCTATTTCAAGCTGAAATGTCGAGGAAGTAAGCTCCAGTGCTGAAGGGGGAGAAATCTGCACCCAAGTTTGCCGATATTAACTGGCTTTCCCCATTGCTACGGCAAGAAAATCCTGATGTGGGGGCTGAACGGAGCCAGAGCCAGCAAAGCTCCCTGCAAGGTGATGCTCAGGGTGAGGGAGAGCACGCACACATTACGGACGGATATCCCCCAGTTCCCAGAAAGACACATCAGCTTCCATTTTTTTGTCCCTTCCTCCTCTCTCTTCTCTCTTGATTTCATTTCCCAGCAAAGATAATTAAATACAGGGTGTTCAAAATGATTCTCCGTGGTGTTTTTCTATAAGAGCCGCTGAGGTTGAGGCACTGCAACGGTGGCATCTGGGCTGCCGAGTTTGGGGAGCACTTTTGCATCTCACACCTTAGCCGCACCATCTGCCTGGCACCCCAATATTTCCATGATCCTGACAGCACCCTGAAAAAGCCGAAGGTCCGACAGCGGCTGTAATTTGCAGGTCTATCACCAGGTCTACGCCCCTGCGGATCAATATTGCTGCTGCCGGATCCCCAGCTATGGAGGAGCACTTTGCATTGAGAAATGGGGACAAATAAATGCCACCAAGTAAAACTCCCTGGGGTTTGTTAACAAAATAATTCCCCAGCGGTGAGCCCTGATGGCAGTCGGGTTTTTTGGCTTCTCCCAGCACCCCTTCCCGCTAGCTGAACTCACTCCCAGAGTTAAAACAAAACGGTGCATTAAGGGGCAGGCAAGATACAGCCAAAAGGTGTTTTTACAGGAATAATGGAAGTGGGAAAACGTGGGAGATGATTTGATACCCTCCTGTGCCACTTACGTAAAAACGGAGGCCAAAATTAAGGCGAAAGAATAGTTATCTGCAGAGGAGGGAAGATTTCAAAGCCTTGTCCATCCCAAGGCGGATGCTAATTTAGGAGGGCAGTTAAGTTGGTGACTAAACAGTTTTTCCATAAGGGATGAGTTCTGCATAGGGGTTGCAATGAGGAGGTGGAAAAATCATACAGAGAGAAATAAAGGGAAGCTGCATTCACTCATCCCAAAACATCCGTTTTGCTTCATTCTCCTCTCATGGTGGGCGAGCGTTTGATCATCCAGGATCTGCGTAACCCCGTGTTTCTGGGAACTGCACATTTAGAGGTGCTTTTATTGTTGCCCATATACTTTTCCTGAAGAACCGATAACTCGCTCTCAATCACCTTTGCAGTGTGGCAGAGGGACAGTTCCCAAACCATATGACCCCCTCAAAAACCTCAAACCTGCTTCGTTTGCAGCTGCTGGGGTGCAAAAGCTGAGTCAGCGCTATTATTTTCCCCCCCGATACTGCACCGTGGTGCTGGGGAGGGCAGAGAAAAAGGCCCTGGGACGTCTCTGGCCGGGGGCAGAGAGCGTTGGCTTCCTCCTCGGGCTGGAAATGACGCTTGTTTGCTGGCTCATCCCACCCGGCTCCGGCCCCTGTGCATGGGGTACGGAGCCGGGGCGTTGGGGGGATTTCTTGCATTCCTGTAAAGGGGAAGGATGGCGCCTTCTCCTTTGCGGAGAAGCCAGGTCACCAACATTTGGGCAAAACGAGATCTGACAGCGGGGAGCAAAGCCTATATAAAGCAAGCCCTGCCAGCTGCAGGAGCCTGCGAGCAAGCGGCGGCTTTCCCGAGGTAAGTGAGGATGGAGGACCGCTCTTCCTCCCTTTCCTGCTTTAACCAAAAGCCATGGTGCAAGGGGGGAGCAAGGTCCGTGCCGGGAAAGCAGGAGCAAAAGAGAGGCTCCCCGAGATGCCAGCCCAGAGGCAGAGCAGCGGGATGCAGCCCTCGAGGGCTGATCGTTTCTCCAACTTTTCTTCCCTTCCCTTCATTTTGCTTTTTCCCACCCTTCCGCCATCTGATTCCCATCACTTCCCATCCCCGACGCAGCAGTGCTTTGTGCCGAAGCGACGGTGACGGGCGCATCCTTGCCCCCCCATCTCCCCTAATCCCCAGAGGTGGGGAGCATCTCTGCCCCTGGACGAGGAGGGAAGTAAAAAAGAAAGTGGTTAATGTAATGGGGAAATAATTTTGTTTCCTTTCCCAGGGCTGTCAAAAAGATGAACTCTCTCCTCGCCTTTGCTGTGCTGTTTGCTTGGGGTAAGTGTCCTCGCTCGCACCAGTCCCACGGCTCTCCGTGCAGTTATATCCATGGAAATTAGGACCAGGCTGGTGGTTTCTTAACCTTTCCCCATCACCACCTCTCCCAAACACGCAACGACTCTCCTGCACTGAGCTGGGAGTAAGTTTCCTCTCCGTTGCACCTACTTTAAGACATCACCAGCCTGGTACCAATTTGGGGGCCGGAGGGATGGGGAAGCTGCTGGAGAGCTGGGACTCAGCGTGAGCCCCACCGATTTTCCCCCACAGGCTTGTCCCCGGCTCGCGGGAGCTTCTGGGAGCTGCACAAGATGATCACGAAGGTGACGGGGAAAAACGCCTTGCTGCATTACTCCTTCTACGGCTGCTACTGCGGCTTGGGCGGCAAAGGGCAGCCCAAGGATGCCACGGACAGGTAAGCGCCCACTTAAAAATCTCCCTGCCCCAACACATCCTTGCACGGTTTCAAATTTGGAGGGTAGGGGGGGAAAAAATACCCCAACTCCCAAAACCTCGAGCTCCCGTACAGATGCTGCCAGCTGCACGATACCTGCTACGACAACCTCCTGAGCTACTACTGCAATGCCAAGATGCAGGACTACCGCTACGGCTGGCACAGCGGCAGCCCCTCCTGCAGTAAGTAGGACCCTGGCAAAGGGGGTGTCACCCCCCCCAAAAGCCGGGGTTGACCCTGGGTTCCCCTCTGCCTGCAGGAGAGGGCTCCTGGTGCGCCCAGCTCTCCTGCGAGTGCGACCGCAGCCTGGCGCTTTGCTTGAAGCGAAGCATCAGGAGCTACAGCAAACGCTACCGCTTCTACCTCAAGCACCGGTGCCGGTGATGGGAGGTGGGATGCGGGGCCGGAGCGCGCGCACGGGTTCTGCATCCGGATCGCCCTACGTCCCTGCCTGCGCGGACTACGTTGGTGCTGCTGTAAATTTAATCCACGTGAAAATAAACAACGTGCTTAAACCCTCCGGGTCCTCTGTCTGCTGCTGCTGTGCAGAGAGGGAGAAATCCCGTAAATACTCAACATCATCCTCCCCAAACACATCCCAAACTTTGCAAAAATCCCATGTCGGTCCCTGCGTCACTCCAGGCTGCAGCCCACGGGGAGGGGGGGTTTGGCCGGCGAGGGAGAGGGCGTAGCATAAAGCATTTTTTTGGACAGACGAGTTATTTCAGCGCTTCCAGTTCGGAGCCTGCGGGCCAGACGCGGAGGGCAGCGCTCTCCCCGGGAGGACGGCCTGGCAGCGAGGAATCAGAGCCGGAGCGATCTCCCGGTGAGCGACTCCCACCCTCGCCCCGCTGCTGCGATGGGGTGGTTGTATCGCTGCTGCGGGAACAAAAATCCGGGGGGGGGATGTTGGGAGGAGGCAGCAGGAGTGCTGCTTTCTGCTGTTTTCCATGCCGGTAGGTAAAGCGTCATTGCTTTCAGATAAAAACTCGGCTGGGAAGTTGCAGCCCCAGGAGGAGAGCTGCGCTGCTGCTGCAAAGTGACGCCCTGGGTGCCAAAAGCGGTGGGACGGGAGGTGGGAGATGCTTGGGAGGTGGGACAGCTTGAGAAAGCGTTTGCTTTTGGCCAAGAGGCAGCAACACGGATGCAAAGGGGCACAACTGCCTTCCTCCCTCCAAATTTGGGGGCGATTTGACCTGATTTCGGAGGGACAAGGTTTGCACGGCAGCGCCTGTCGACCGGCCGTGCTGCCTGGCTGAGTCTGTCCTGTGTTTCTCCTCCCAGGCCGGGGTGAGAGGAAGATGAAGGTCCTGCTGACGCTGGCGGTGCTCCTTGCCTGCAGTAAGCGTAGCCGTTCCCCAACCCATGGACGGGAGCCAGGCTGCAGCCCCGCACTGATGCGGGGAGCATCCCCAAACCCCTGTGCACTCCATGGGGAGACTCCCAGCAAAGGCTCCCCTGGCTCCCCCGCCCTCGTTTCTGCATATAACTTGCAAAAATCACATTTTTCCCGTCACTCTAGGTGTGTTCACGGCTCGTGGGAAGCTCCCGCGCACGTTCACACCGGGACTCGAGGGAAGCACCGTAGGAAATCTGACCGCCCATGGTTGCTACTCGGGATGGGGCAGCAGCGGCACATTGAAGGCTTCAAGGGACCGGTATAGGCAACGTTGCCTGGGAGGGCTAATGCTGGCCCTGGGATGGCTAATGCTGGCCCCGGGGTAACCCCAGGGCTTGTGGGCAACCCCAGCAGCATCCTCTGAAGTTTTGCAAAATGCAGAGCAGGCGATGGGCAGCAGCAGAAAGGGAACAGGTTTTAGGGAAGGGGGAAAGCGAGGCGGCGTTCACCCCTAATTCCAGCCCTGTAATCAGTAGGGTCGTGCCAGCGACAACTGGCTGAAGTCAACGGGATGGCACCGGAGGACGGGGACAGTCCCGAAGCCGGGATGCACAAGGGCTCTCGGGGCTGGGCAGGGATTGCACGGGGAAGCAGAGAAGAGGCTTGGTGTGGGAACGGGCTGGGAAGAGCAGCTTCTGGGTGATTTAGAGCGGGAGAAGGATGCAAACGCTGGTGGCTCTTCCCACCCAGCCTGTTTCAGGTAGGTTAGAAGCAGCCGGTGCCACGTTTCGGATGAGGCCAGGCTCTCCTTCTCACTGCAGGTGCTGCCTGCTCCGTGCCTGCTGCTACGCCAAGCTTGCGGCACGGCGGTGCCGCGTGGGACCGATCCAGCCCCCCTCGGCACCGCGGGCAGGAATCCCCACCTGCAGTGAGTCCCCGCAGTCGCAGTTTGGGATACCTCTTCCCAGACCATATCCCTCCTTTACAGTGCCCTTTTTTGGGGCAGCACCCTGGGGATCTTCCCGAAAAGAAGGTTTTCAGACGTGCTTTCTCTCCGGTCCCCGCAGGCTCCGGGACCTGGTGCCAGAGAGGTGCCTGCAGATGCGAGCGGGCAGCCCAGCTCTGCCGGATGCGCAGCCGGGGGCTGCTCCGGCGTCGCAGCAAGTGCCGGGGACGAGCTGGGCGGTGTTGAAGCAAAAGGGCTTTTTGCAAAACCACCTCCAAGTTGGTAAGAAAAGGGACGTAGGAGCGTTTCCTGACCCTGGCGGGTCTCCTCCTCGGGGCTTTTTGGCTTCAACATGAGGACAACCACCCTCTCATGATGTTGCGTCATTATACACTGGATCTGAGGAGGGAGAGCAGCACAGATGCAATGTTTCAGCACAGAAAAACAAGGGAGGGGTGGACACCTGCGCCTTGTCCCTGCAAAGGGCGAGATGGAAACCAGCACAAGCCTCTCTGCTGACACTCATTTCCCCTTGGCTCGAGCTCCCCGTGCAGCCTGTCAGTTCCCTCTGCTTTTTGCTTCACTGCAGATTCTCTTCTGTTGCTCCAAAATAAAACCAGAGAGCGCAAAACATCGGGCCTCGGTGTGACGTGACTCAGCTGAGCCCAGCAACCACCCCTTGCAGCTGGTGAAGAGAAGCTAACCTCTTAGCCAGGTATCCCATTGAAATACCCAGGAAAAAATGACACCTGAGAGGTGACGCGTCTCCCACCGACATGCATCTGCACCCCTGAACTGCCCCCTGCTTAGCCCTGAGCCTTCAGGCTCTGAAAATTTGCAATTGCCCCGAGATAGATAGAGAAATCAAAGCTGGTGCAAAGGGCTGCGGGCAGGCGCGATGCTGCGGGAGGGCTGGGTGCTGCGACGGGGTGGCCGGGAGCTCGCTCTTGCCTCACACTCAGCGCAGAGCAAAACAGATTTCTCACCAGAAAAGAATGTTTTGGCCCAATTCTGCAACAACCCTGAGCACGTCCCCTAGGAAAAGGCAGGTCAAGCTGTGGCTACTTCCCCTCCAGCCACCCGAGCATCCCCATGGCGCAGGTTTTCTGCCCTGCAGACCAATTCAGTAGGGCTGACCCGTGGGAGATCTCAGTGCTGCAAACCCCCGTGGGGCTCAGCAACGAGATACAGCCACAGAAACAGCAACGAAACACTATTTCCCCGGAGGCTGATGCCCTGGGCATCGGCGGCTGTAATCCCCACCTTGGCTCACCCCAAAGCTGAAGACAACAGCAGCAGGAAATATCCTTAAATCAGAAATGCTTCCCTCCGCTATAACCCAGGCATCAAGCTCTGTCATCCTCCTCGTCCAGCAGCATTTAGTCCTGGGGGAGACGAGGAAGGAGTGGGCAGCCCTTCGCCCAACAGCTGCTGTTTGCAAGGCATAAATCAAGGATCAAATCCTCCCCGAGCTGGGAGAGGAGCAATCATGTAGACAGATTGCAGCCAGGATGAGCAGAAACACACTCTCCCTGTTTAAATTCTGGGTGAATTTTAACTATCTATGTATTTTCCTGCTTGGACATCTGGCTATTGCGAATGCGTTCACACGGAGCTCCAAGTGCTGATGTGTTGGCTCAGATACTGCACCCCCTCGGTACATTGCAATAAATTGGGCTGCAAAAGTTGCGTTTTGCCTATTGGGAAAGAGAAATAAAATCCATATCCTCCCAGGGATGTGGGTTCGGCCTGGGGGGGGGGGTGTTGTTTCATATTTGGAGAAGGACTATTGCCAACGGGCCGTGGGTAGAGGACTTGGGGCGGATGGTCTTTCACCTGGAAGCTCAGCCAGTTTGGTGCACAAAAAGATACCCTATTCCCCCATGATAAAAAGTGGCTGCGGACTCAGAAAATCTTGAATTATGGCAAGCCCCCGGTTCGGTTAATTAACTCACCGCCGTCCCGGGCGTCTACTTAAATTGTCCCGGAGAGCTGACGAGGCAAATGGCACATGCCAGAGGGGGAAAGACGTTTTGCTGAGGGCCTGACCCAAGTTCCCTTTTCTCACGCTCTCTCCGATTTCCACGCAGGTCACATCCTTGTTCCCTGCCTCAGTTTCCCTATCAGCCATGGGGGGATTTCCTCCCCCTGGCTCAGTGCCTGCCCATGCCGGGCTTCCCCCGCAAAACGGCGCAGAGCACTACGCACCTGCAATCTCTGCCAGAAAACTGCTAAAATGATTGTTTGCCATCACCTATTTAATTAGAGAGTCTCTCCAAGCAAACGACATAACCACCCTCCTTTTTTACCCTTCCATTTTACACCACTTGCATTTTTTTTTCCCCTTACCCTGCTGCTTGCCTTATTTTGCTTCTACACAAAGGCACCGCATGCAATGGTCTGTGAGCATTGCCTGCTCTGTTTTGGGAGCAAGACTATGCGCCGATGCGATGGAGCATCCCCATATTCAGGGAGCATCCAGGCACTGACAAGCTCCTGCTAACAAGAACAGCAGCATATGGGGCCTTTGCTCGGTCCTACCTTCAGCTGCAGCCTGTTCTGGAGGACCTTCCTCCGCTCACAGCGCTGCATCTCACCCGCTTTGGTAAGTCAGAACTGGAGGATGCTTTGCGCTGGCTGTGTTTTCTCCCTGCCCAGTTAAGTCGTGATGGAAACAGTAGGATACAGAATGGCGTTTTCTAACCAAGACATCAAAAAACTAATAATCATCCAGGAACAAAGTGGTTCCCCTTCTCCCATTTTGCTCAGGAAGGCATTAGGACGCCGAGATACCCAGAGCCGTGCACAGACTTGACCCCAGTCTGCCCCGCTCATCCCAGTCCATTAAAACCTTCCCTGCAAGGGGCTCCCGCAGCATAGGGCATCCTGCAGCCGGGGCCTCTGGCTACACCAAGAGAGGCTCGCACATGTGGCGGGACCGATATGGCGAGGATTGTCAATATTTGCCCACTTTGGGTTCTCCAAAGAAGGGGCCCGCTGAGCAGGTACACACTGTGGCAATAAAAGGTGCGACCGGCAGCACCTCCGGCTCACCCAAACACCGGAGCTGCCACCGCCAGACATGAAGCTCTTCTTGCTCCTCCTCTGCTGTGAGTACCCCCCGCGCCAGCTCTCACCCCGCCGGACGAGGCGGAGGGGAAAGCCTGGTGCTTTATTTCTATCCATAAATAAAAATGGGGAGGGTGAAAATGCTCGGTTTTGCTACGGAGGGGTGGGATGGGAGGTCGCTTTTCCCGGCGCTCCTAACCCCCCATCTCCAGTCGCAGGGCTGGCCCCCGCCGGCTGCAGCGTGATTCAGTTCGGTTCAATGATTAAGCACAAGACCGGGAAATCGCCACTGTCCTACAACGGTTACGGCTGCTACTGCGGCTTGGGGGGATCCAAACAGCCGCTGGATGCGACCGACTGGTAAGTCAGGACTTGGTGAAGGCAGAGCGGGTGCCCCCAGCCCTCCTCGCCTCCCTCTCCCTGGGGAGAGCGAGGGGATGCTTGCCCCTGCTCCTGGGAGCTGAGACAGCAGTGTAAAAATCATTGATCGTCCTTAACACCTCTTTAGAAGTTGCTCACTAGCAGCAGCTGATGGGAACGGCGTGCATCGGCCTTTCTTCTGCCTTTGTAGCGTGAGGCAGAAACGCATCGGGATCCAACTCCCACCCGGGCTAATTGAAAGCAGGTATTAGGTGTCCTGCAAAGTCGCTGTGGCAAAGCAACGGGAAAGCAATTAGAGCGCTGCGCTGACGATGCCAGAAAGGCATGAGTCACCTTCCCTCGCTCCGGCGGCACAGACAATGCCGAGGAGAAGGCGGCTGCTGCACGACCCCGCACCTAACCCCGGCACAAACGCAAGAGGTTTCTCGTGGGGGCTGCGCACCGCCAGATGTTCACCACTGTAATATCATCCCCGCCGCTCCCCTGACCACAACTCCTGTGCTCCCAGGTGCTGCCATGCCCACGACTGCTGCTACAAGAAGCTGTCTTCCTCTCGCTGCAGTCCCAAACTGGTGACATACAAATACTCCACCTTGGGAAGCCAGATAATCTGCGGTAAGAGACGGCGTGGGGTCACAGCCCCGAGCGGGAAGGCACAACCATCCACACTCCCAGGGGACCTCTCTTCCAAGATGTCCTTTAGACCATCCTGGCTTGGAAACCACTTGCTGGGAAGGGGGTGGAAATGAGGGAAAAGTGCCAGGAATAGGGGAAAGAGTTATTTGCTGGGACTACAGGGAAGTTTAGAGCTTGGAGACATCCCGAAGGAGGGGGCTTGCTCTTCTGTAGAGGCCAAAGACTGAGGGTTTGGGGTGACCTTCCCATCTCGGATGGGGACCTGGCCCTGCCACCCCCATTTCCCCGGAGCAGACACCGTTGTTTCACGGCGAGTGGATCAAAACAAAGCCCTTCCTTGTGATGAAAGCAAATATCTATACATACGCGGGTATATAAAGTAAATCAAACAGTCCCTCTGGGGCCATGCCAGGCTTGCAGCCAGGTAGCTCCGTGCACCGGAGGTCAGAGGAGGACTATCCAAGACACCCCAAACTCAATGTGGGGGGCTGCATACGCCATGGGGATGGTCTGAAAGACAGCCCCTGACTCTTGCACCCTTTGCCTCACTCTATCCCCCCAAATTTTCTTACAGGATCCGGGACCTGGTGCGAAAGAGGGAGCTGCGAGTGCGACAAGCGGGCGGCAGAGTGCTTCCAAAGGGTGGCCAGGACCTACCGCAACTCTTACAAGAATTACCCCAACTTTCTGTGCAAGGGCACAACTCCCTCCTGCTAGACACATCGGGCTCAAAACCTGACGGAAATGGTCTAAATTGTGGGGGTTTTGCCTTCGCTGTGGCCAGGCAGGGCACAGCACAGCCCTGCGGCACCGAAAAGGCGTCCAGCACCTTTCCCCAGAGCCGGTGCATGGAGAAAGCCTACTCCCCACGATTAAGTAAATCATAAAAATGAGCGAATCCTGCAAATAAAAATAAATTTTCAAAGGCAATTTGTAAAGCGTGTCCGGTGTCGTGTTCATGTTTTGGGAATCAATGGTGGAAGGGGTAAGGAAACAACACAGAGCTTCATGGCTGATTTTCTGAAGTATTTATGCATGCACACGGTTTCGCATCTTTTTCTTAAAAAACATTTAACAGAAGTGACATTTTAGTAGCCAACCTGTAAATCTTAAGAGCTCTGGGAAAGAAAAAAAAAAAAAAAAAAAAAATCAACAGAAACAGCGAGCAGCCGCTGAGCCCCGACCCCAAACCAGGCTCCCCTCAGGGAGCTTGGCCACAACACAGCCCCGTCCCACTCCTAACGACTATTTAAGCAATTAATACTCACTAAAGCTGTGGGAGAGCATGGTGGCGGTGGTCTCAGGGGTTTGGGGTGGCTCTTTCTTGCACCCTGTCTCCAGCAAGTCCTCGCAGGGCTGGAGCTGGCCAGGCAGGTCTCCTCAGGCCACAGCTCCCTGCAGCCACCTCATCCCTCACCACAGCTGCGTGTGATCTGCAACGAGCCCTAACGAGCCAGGCCCAGCTGCCCCTCACGCCCGGGCCTCCATGGAGGCACCTCCAGTTTCAATCCCATCTCCGGAGAGATGTTCTGCACACCTTCAGGGCAGCGGGTCCTAAAATAAAGGTCCTTTACGGGGATTTTCTTTTGAGTTTCACTTCAGCATCAGACTCCATTAAGCATTTCACAAGCAACATCCCTACCCCTTCCTCATGCTTCCTATAGTAAACGTGGTATCTTTGTAACACCAAAACACTCATTTCTCCTTTTACTCATTTTTCTGGGGCCACTCAAGGGCTTTGGGATGAGAGAGGAGAGAGCTGGGCCAGAGCTGATGAAGCCATTGCTGCCCTCTAAGGTTTGTGCCTGCAAAGAGTCTCCGCTCCAGGCAGCGCCAAGAAACGACACGCAGCTCAGCGTGAGCATAAACCATCTCCATTTTATATGATGCTGGAGCATGGGTCATTCTTCGTGTACAGTTTCCCTCCCTTTCTGCAGTTCCCAAAGCTCGTGAAAGCCGGCAGGTGAATGTAACCCCCAGCAGCGGGACCGCATCCCCAGGAAGGGTTCGGGTTGTGCAGACTCGTTAAATTAATCTGAAAGTTTTGCCTTGAACCCACAGCGCACCCCGTACACACAACTCCATTCGCACAGTTCAGCTGGCACGTTTGCAACCTTTATTGCATTCAGCATCGGAAAACCAGAGGAGGTTTTGTTTGGTAACGGAAGCAGGTGCTCCGCTGAGAGTCCAGAGGGGGAAAGGAGAAGAAAAGTCTTGTGTAGTTTTAACCAACTCCAACAGAGAAGGAAGGTGCCTTCCGAGAGCACTGCAGATGTGGATACTGCAGACAATGCGACTTCTGCTGCTGTTCAGGCACTGCGGATGAGGCGAAGCTGTTAAATAAAGCAAAAGGCAGCCCTCCAAGAAGGAGCGAGGTACACCAGAAGCTGAGTAGCGCAAGCAGAAAAGCCCTCCTATACATAGCGAGGCCAACACACGCTCACGGACATCAGGACCTGGCTAAATGCTTAAAACTTCCAGTTCAGCTGAACTCCTTACCTGCAGGTGCAGGATTTTGAAAAAAATAAGTCTGGGGAAGACGACGGTGGTAGATAGGATGCAGGGAAAGCAGCTTTCTACACCGCTCTGACGCGTACTCCCCTTCGAGGGGCTGACAGTGACCCCGCCAGCCCAGCAGCAGTCAGAGCACACTCCTGACCCTCTGCCCACTTGTGACCCTCCAAGATGTAAGCTAGCTGCTAGGAGCAAACAGCGATCCTCCTCAAATACCAAGGGAACGTGCAGGGCTTATTGTCCTATGACCACATATTACGAAGCACAGTTAGCTCCACCAAAGAGTAAACATGAGCTATGAATCATGATGTTTCTCTTCTCTTGTTTCTTGCCTCCCTTCCTCCTGCAAGGAAAATCCACGACCTGTTTACAAAGCAAATTCTCTGCATAAAATTGAGTTCCCTGAGGAACGCTGCATAAGGATTCCCTAGGAAAAAAAAAATACACATCGTAAGGTCAGGTGGAAATTTCAACAGCTAAAGGAAAAATCCAAAACAGGCAAAATGAAAGTTTTAACATCTTTGGATACAAAATGTTTGTGCAGCTACAAAGCTATCCCAGGAAAAACAGAGATAATTTGACTCATCTAACAAGACTTATGAGCCCGGCACATTAAGAGTTTGTTTTAATTGTATTACACTTGGAAATGAAAGCATTTTCAGCCACATATCTGATTACAGGCATCAGAGGCCATGAGCTGAAGGTCAGCCTCTCTCTCTCTCCGCTATTTAAGACACACTGCTGTTGCAGGCCTGCCCATTTACCCTGGACGGGATGAGGTTCGGTTTTGCAGCTCCCTTCACACCTACAGAAGCTCAGCTTCCCGTCTGCTGGCTGCAGGACAACTCCCTTCACAGCTCCCCAGGCTCAAAGGAACGATAATCCTCCTATCAGCTCTGGCTCAGGAAGATAAAAAAGCAATTCATTAAGATCAAACATCTTATCCGTAACATACGACTGCAAATTCTTACGGTCTTTTCCAATTTGCAGAACCCACCTGCTTTTCAAATCAAAATACTGCCGGACAAGACAAAGGTGACATTTCCCTGAACCACCCTGCTATGCCCGCTGCCTTCAACTCATCACACCAGTGAAGTGACTTCCAACTTTCTCCTCATTAAGCTATGACTTGCCATTCTTTCCACTACTGTAGAAGTGACTGTCTTGGAGAAAAAGAATTCCAGTAAGCAACATCGCTTACAACAGGCTATCTAAGGTCGGCGTAAAATGAGTTTTACTCAAGTCATTTTTCACCTTAAGCATAGTACTGTGAATTCAAGGCTCATCCATGCTCTTCCTACCTGTGAAATCCTACTCAGATTTCCCTCTACAGTGGTTACTCATGACTACCACTGGCACTTAGAGCAGCACTTACCACGCTGCTTCACTTGCCAGGCTCTATGATGTCCCACCATAAAGCATAAGAGCTGCTTTGTGTTACTTTTTAGTTCCACCAAGCTCATTACAGGAACCAAAGGAGCTTCTTCACCAGCATTAAAGCCTGTTCTCCTAATCCGCCAGTACTTAAAGTAGAGCTCCTTTCTTTTTATTCTCCAAATGCTCTTGATAAACAGTAGCAGAGCATATGAAGAAGCACTAGCTCAGATCTTGACAGTTCAGTCAAAAAAGGCATTTATATTTCCGTGCTGATTTGGAAACTTCAAAGAATGCATAGAATTTTTTCAAAAGCAACGTACCTTACTTTCAAAAAATCTATTTCATCTCTGCCCTGGCTGACGAGGTGTCTCCTGTTACCTATTGTGTGTGTACGTGTACATGTGCTTTCTTCAGGCCTAGTGCTTGATACAAGTCCAAAAACCTGAGTGAAGCTGAAACACTGCAAGGCATAAATGGAAGGCCAAATCCCACAGTCCTTATACTTCAGTTCAAATTCCCAGCCCTATAGTGGAGAGCATCACAGGATTCAAGCTGTACATTCTACGGTACTTGGTGACCTCACTGAAGAGGAATTTAAGATGAAAAAATTCTACCCTGGAAAAAGCTTGATTTATGAAGAGTGAAGTAGGCAGGGTTCCCAGTGATCACTGCTACTTGGAAGCTTGCTCCCAGGACTCCTGATGCTTTGGCTACACTAATTTCATTTGGAGACTAACAACTGTCAAGTTCCTGGCTTGGACTAAAGCTCTGGAGCAGCCCAAAAGCTCCAGAGTGTGGCAAAGGAGATAAGATTGCAGATGTCCAAGTAATAACACTCAACAGAAGTCTCATGCCTGTTCACGTCGCATTTTACTACCTCATTAGCTTTCACCAGATCGGATGAATTGGCTCTGTGGTCTCCAGAGTCCACTGGTATTATTATTATTATTATTTTTTCCTCAAAAGGTCTCAACAGCTAGCAAATGAGCTGATCTCAAACTTAAGGAAGACGCAAGCATGGATGCAGCAATCCCATTCTGCCTTCATGTATTAATCACTTCCAAAACAGCCCAGTGCAACAACACAAGCAGTTCTAGTTAGATTAAAACTTATCACTGCATTCTTGCATGGGAAAGAAAAGAGGCATCTCATGTTTGATACAGTGTTGGCTGACAGACTTAGCTTTGGAAAGGATTCTGCGATTCTGTTCCCTTACTGTTTAAATTTAAATAGAAGAAAAAAAAACCAAACATGTTCCTGAGTTGAGAACTGTTAAGCCTTCCCTGACAGCAAGGTAAAATAAAGCTCCTCCAAGCACAACCAAGTAAAAAGCTGCTATAAAAAAAAACCAAAATCTAGGCACATCAAGAGATCTCAAAGCAAATCTGACACTGCTGTGTGAAGAAAAGGTTCTCACCTTCACCTAAGTCCAAAATTATAACAACAAGTCTCTACTCTTTTGTGAAGTTCAAACAACTCTTCTCACACACAGGTTGATGCAGAATTACCGAGTAATTGTTTGTCCCACAACCAAGAAACAGGAAGTTCATGTGTGCTTAGAGATCTCTGCAGAAACGGATTTTAAGACAACAATGGGTGCTTGGAAATATTACTTAAGGGGAGTTTTGTCTTCATCAGTTTTATTTGCTTTTCTCACCAGAGCACTCGGAACACATTCAGTCATATGTTTAGAGCTGCCATGGCCTTCACCAAGGTGACGTGGTTGTTTGAGTCCGTCTCTCTCCTGCTGCTATCTGCACAGTTACTCTTGTTGGCTAAGACCTTTTGTCGGTGCCTTTCTTCCTGCCGCTTCTTCTTCTCTAGCCGCTGCTGTTCCTTCTTTTGTTTTTTAGATACCTGAAAGGGAAGGATGAAAACACAAAGCTGAAAACACACGTCTTCTGCTCAGTTGGGAAAAAGTAATACACTGGAAAGGAGACAAGCAGGTATCAAAGCAGCTGCCAGGGACCGTTTATTCCAAACTACTTACCTGGACTTTATTTTGTGTCATTTTGGGAAGAGTGCCACATGTCACTATTAAGTGTTTGTATCAGAGAAGTCACAGCTGTAGCAGCAACAAAATCCAGTGAGGGGAAGCTCTTTTTAACTCAAAGGAGAAGATAGTTGCTGATTAAGCAATCCTAAGCGTTCCCCTAATCATTAAAGGACGCGTAAATCACTGCCAAAACACCCTTCACTTACCTTTGGGTTTCTGCTAGCTCGATTCTCTTCACCAGATCTAGCCTGTTCTTTGTTGTTTTCTATTTCACTTTGATGCAAGCTCTGATTTCCAAAGATTCTTGAACCACTTCCATTTTCTTCCCGCAGAGTTCTGCTACATGATTTCTGATCTTTGCTCTGGGGATCACACTGCTCCTCAGCACCTATCAACAACAGAGGTTTTTCTCAGACACACTCTACCAGAAGCTGTCTCAGGGTCAGCCATTTCCTTCTCCCAGACTTTCTGGAAAAGTGGGGTTTTTTTTGGAAGCTGAATTGAATCTGCCCTCACTAATAACCTTCCTGAGTACAGAAAGGCTGAGACGGCAGCACAGCCAACAGCAAGCTTCAATCGCTACTGTCCCTACTGAACTGCTGTTTACAGTGAACACTAACGTCAGACAGCATTCTTCTGAAGCACCAGGTGACAAACTCCATATACTTACTGATTCTTTCCACTTCATTCACTTGGAAGATGGCAAATATTGCCGATTCTATATTGTAGTCTTCCACTTCCAGAATGTGGCTTACTAAATCAATGTCCTGTCCACAAAAGGAGAAGGATAACACTGAAGAGAGTTCAAATCACTGACATACATTCATTTAACAAACATCTGCACCACTGAGAGAGGGCTGCTGTCTGCTTTTACAACCTGTCAATTAGGCTGTATTCCATTTCTGAAAACGGTGAGGGAGAAAATCTTAAAATCTTGATGATATCAGGAAAAAGGAAAATGCTGTTTCAGCGTAACTCTCTTGCTCTTGACCCTTTCTGTTATATGCATTTTCACAATGCAAGCAGCAATCTGCAGGAACCACACAGGCGATCCAGTGACAAAAGCTAAGGTTCACAGAGTAACTAGTCATCTGGGATGTTCAACTACAGACATCCTCAGAGGATTTCAAATTTTACAGAATTTGTTTCAAAGTAAATTTTCTGAGAGATTGCAAGACAAACCTTCCAAAATTATTAGGTGTCCACACAGAGTACGTATTCCATCTGCATTTAAGGGTTGAGTCTAGTATGAAAACCATCCTGATTTGTGGCTGTGGTACTGAAATTGTCCAAGATGAGTATTTCCCAGAATTTTTCCCAAGGCTACTTTCATGTATCAAGAAGGTTTGAACATTAAGCGTAAGAAGGCTACTCAATACTTACTGAACATCCAGTCGCATTACACACTTTTTGTATAGCATCTTCCATTTCAACTTCAATCTCATCTTCAGAGTCACCCTTCTGTGGCTTCACTTCCTCCTCCTTACTCAAATCATTTTTGCAAAGCATCTGCAAGAAAAGGAAAGCCCACCAGATCACACAAGCATGTGCAGCAACTTCATCATATGCAGTAAAAAAACATATGACATCATAACAAATTTAATTATTATGGCACACTTTTCTCAGAAATATCCTGTGTCAAAGCGTCTTGGAAATTGTGTAACTTCCATCATCATTGACACCGTTTCCCATGACTCATACGCTACTGAGCAGCCTCTCACATACTACAAGATCATGCATACCAATAAACAATCACTGGCTTTTTAAAGGAAGTGTTAGTTTTATTACAATACCACACATTATACAGTTGTGTGCAGAGAACCTCAAGGACAGCACAGCTGACTCCTTATTACAAAAAAGTGAGCTATGAAGAGGACTACAGTATGCAGCTGTTGCATTTCCATCGCTTTCCTCCCTTCCCTTTGTTTTTGCACTCCAGGTGCATGAGTATGTGATTTAGATGGGATTGCTTCAAGACATCTACAGCCCACATCACAACATCAGACTTGGGATTGATTTTCAGCCCGGTAATTTAAACACTTCACAGCCTGTCTCAAGAGAGCAGGCAGCACTAGCTACAATGACCTTAGGGGTTTTTCTATCCCCAGTGTGACACAGGGACCAAACTCTTTTCTCAACCTCAATGCAAATGAGAAAGGAAATCAACTGGTAACATTCATCTGTATTGTTTATCACCCACAGCTGACTCAGGTCATTCTGTCATAACCGACCTCCATCTGAAGATATGCTGGAGCTTCAGAATCGTCATTGATTCTCCTCACACTGTCATAGTGCTCTCCATAACGATAGGCAATATGAAGTTCCCTCACATTGTTTTTGTCTGTGCCCCGAATCTAAATGAAACAAACAAATTGCAAATGAGGATTTGGAATCAACTTCAGCATTGTATTTTTCAAAGTATTATTTTTTTTTTTAAGCAATGATAAACACTGTGATCAGAAGCAAAGTATGTAGCTACTGAAGCATCTTTAAACAGGAAGAATTGACCTAATAATCCAGATGTGCCTACAGTAACAAGAGAGCTTCTGCCTCAGGGGTAATGTTTGAAAACCAGAACACAATGTTGGGTCAATTACATCATAACAAACAGAACATGTTATGAAAATATTTCAGTGGAAAGCTCAAAACTATTTTCTAATCTTTCCAGAGAGGCTATTAGTTTTCTGATCATATTCCCAGACCCAGTTTCAGTGACAGCTCCCATTGAGCGTACAATGCCTTTTTCCCCTCAAACATGAGGAAAAAAAGAGTCCGTTCAAGTTACGACCACAGTGGAAACAGACACCCAGAGTAAGTTTTGTTCTGCAGTTGGGACAAGATGCTGTTTTAACAGTTAGCATTTGAAGTGGGTATGTTTTGTTTTTAAAAGAAAGACTAATAGAAATAAAGCCAAACTATGAAAATGTATTAACTCCATTCAGTAGCACTGTTAACAACCAAACGTTCCTTTGCTTTGTCAGCAAGTCCAGCAGTTTCCACAGAAAATTCCTGCCCTATTATCTGTACTGATGCAAGAATAATTCCTACCCTGATCATCAGTGTCTCCAACTATTAGCTAAAAGCTACACAGCATTCCAAGTCTTGCAAGGAATGCAGAAAATCACATTGCATTTGCACATCTCCTTTGCTTACCTGTCAAGCCAGAGTTCAAAGATCTGACAGCTTTCCTGGAGAAGACGTCAGCAAGCAAATGACAAGAAACGCTTGCTTTAGGGCTCCAGAATTTCCCAATCCTTTTAAGTCTTTGAATCTGCTTATCCCGACTTACAGAATATACACCAAGTCACCTTTCAACCACGTCTGCAGTTTGTGTTGTACTTCAGATTTCACAACAGATATTCTCCATTCATCTATTTTACACTTGTTCACCTTTAAGTTCCAACTCAACACTTGGTTATAATTAACTCCTGACTTTCATCCTATTAAGTTATTCAACATGTTGGATTCGAGTAAGATTTATTTTCAACATTTCTCCTCTGCCAGAGCGTAAAGAGCTATTTAACAAATCCCAAAGGTCTTGAAAGATTATTCTGAAAATTAGTCAATTTAGCTCTCAGTAGTGAAGCCTCTTTTTGCGTGCTCTCTCCACAGTACACTGGAACTGTACGTAAAAGATAACTGCAGGTAAAAAAGGCAAAAACACTGAAAAAAGGTAAGCAGTTATCCAAAAAGCCAACAAAATAACCTATACATCTAAGCTAACTTGAAGCTCTACATTTACAGTCACTACCACAAAAAGTTAAAGGGCATTTAAAGCCCTAAAAAGTTCATGCAGAGATGCCCATCTCCAAACAGCTTTTGATTAGGCTACAGCTTGAGAAACACCTGGAGGTCCTGAACATTTCTGCTCACATTTTTCCAGCTTAGCTGCAGCGTATACAAATGGTTCTCCTAAAATTAAAAGGATAACTCACCATTGGCTTCAGAGTTGGGACCAAAGGAGATAATCACACCACCAGCTTTAAGCATCTTGCTGATCTGCCTCTCTGGAAATGCTCTCTTTGGAATCTAATCTAAAATTTTGCCAGGGCTCCAAAGCAGAGAGAGAGAAAAAAAAAGTATGTAGATGTATAGAAAAATGAAGAAAAAGGGTGTCCTGGGTTAGTCAAGTATAGCAACTTGCTAACATTGTCACCATGTTGTGATCCCCTACATTACCTGATGCCCTGATGTATCCTCTGTGCGGGTCGGAGACTCCTTATGTTACAACTATTAACAGCTCTCTTTACTTACGTCATTCTCAAGAGCCTAAGACAACCTTTCATTAACAAGACTACATTCATGCAAAACAGAACCTCATCACAAACTCTGTATTTACAACCCTGGAAAGGTCAATGAATGGTGAAAAAGAGTCTAAGGTTTTCAGAAGGATATACAAAATATCGATAAGAGTTAAGTACACTGAGGTGAGTATCCGGTTCAGAACAGTAACGAAACATGAACAGCAGCCCATGAACTCTCCTGCAGGGTCATTACCTCTGTGCGCTCTCACAGGTCAAGCGGGTGAGTATTCTCACTCATTTGTTTAATTGTCAGGTACACTTTTTTTTTTTTTTAAATATGTAGGTTAGCTGTGTTACTGAACACAGCTGCCATATAAATAAGAATTTAAACTTGTCTGGGTTCAGGAATCCACCTGACACTGTTTCAAATGTGTTTAAGACACCACTGACAGCTTTCATCTGGTCTTTTATCTTTATTGCCCTGTTTAACTTATATACTTCAGTGGTTCTGCCTGTAAATTGGGGCCAGAAACTATCCTGACTTGAATACAGGTTCTCACTTGCTCAATAAACAGGCAGAGATCGAGCGTGGACCCATTTCGGTGTGGACTTGCCACAGAAAAATAACAGAAAAGAGAGTAGGAGAGACTTGATGGATTACTTGTTCCAGTGCCCTGCTGTCGGAGGAAACCATACACACGGTCCTTTCCAGCAGCTGATTAAACACCGCCTTAAGGTTTTAAAACTTCTTCCCTCTTCTGCCCAGTCCAGAACCTCATTTCTCCAACTGACAGAAACCTTCTCATTCCAAATCCCATGCAGAACTGGTGGAGCTTCATCCCAACACACTGCAGGGACTGCCCTGCTAAACCTTCATTTCCATATTCCTGAACCTTATTATACAGGTTTCCTTAAGCCTGGCTGAAATTCCTATCCGAAAAGTCACCCACACGTAGTCTGATCTTCAGGAGAGAGAAACGTATCAATGAAGCCAGTAGCTTAAAACCAAACTAAACCATACTGCTCTGCCTCTACATACTTATCTTTCATACATTCATCGTTTTCTTTCATTCCCTCTCCTCCTAGCTGAAATCTGGAGTGTTTTCCCTCAAGGCTGAAAAAGCAAGCACAGCCCTACACCATGTCCAGATAACTACGGCTACCAACCACTCTCTTTTAATAAATCAGGAAGTTTCAACACTATTTGTATTCATCAGCTAAAAATCAGGCCAAAAGAAAGAAGTTTTGTTTCTCACCTGCCACAGCGGAGCATTAAGCTGATGAATAACCACATTCATTTGATTGTTCCTTGCAAAGGCCACAATAGCATCGTTGCCAGCAAAGGTACCAGGCTTTGCCAAATTGGTAACTAAAGGAAAAAACATTCAGAAGAGTTGGAAACCTAGTTTCTGACACTTCCAAAAGCACTAGAGGGATAGCGAGTAACAAAATTTCAACACAACCCCAAGAAATTCTGGAAAGGAAATCCCAACTGTGAAACAGTGACTGCTGAGGCAAGAATTTAGCAGCGGCAGAAGTTAATGCGTCTTAAACGACCACAGAAACCTCTAAAAAATGCAGTACACCCTTGGATTATGCAAGGCCGTCAGCGCTGTGTTAGCTCAGAAGGAAGAGTGCCACGTACTGAATGACCAAACCGCTTTCATGCATCACCTGCATGGTACTTGGCACATCCTCGAACCTGTTAGAACAAAGGCTGCATCAGTCTCTGCTTTGGATCTTCCCCTGGGTTACCACTACGAAATATCAAGTGTCAAGGAGAAAAAGAAACCCACTCAACACCCACCATTATTCAAGGAGAGCTAGACAATTTTTGCGAGTTCCTTTTGAAAACAGCAAATTTTTACTCCTTGCCTTTTTTTGCCTCTCTTCCCTTCTCCAAGTTTCTCCTAAATTTAAACAATTTCCAAGACAAATATAATACAAGTTTAATAGCTCATCTTTCTACAGAAAGATAACAGAGAGAAATGTAAACCCACCGTTTCTAAAAACTAGAGGAGCCCTAACATAGTTCTGGGATGAGGAACTGTTTAGTAAGAAGGTGCTCAAATGAGATGTAATCACATTACACAGTAATCCCTTCCATTAGCGTCCTATGGAGACCATACCGTGTTTCTCAAATGGCACATCATCTTCCACAAAAGGCTCAAAATCCTCCCGTTGCTTTATCATGTAATCCACCGTTTCCTGGCGATGTCTGAGGTGGTTCCGTGAGTGCCCCTCAAGCTGGTCACCAAGGGCCCGAAACAAACAATTGCTACCGAAAGAGAAACTGCAAGTTAGTGTGTCTGAAACACAGCTAACAGATACACCATTAAACCAACGACTGGTGTAGCAGCAGAAAGAATATGGTGTTAAAGGGAAAGCAAAAGAGCTGCGCTCTTTCTTCCCAGAAAGTTCAACATGGATATGAATGTGAAGTAGGACCTAGTCCCTGTACTTTGAATGGCTGCTGCTATTAGAAGAATCGTTGGTAAGAACATAAGGTTTTGAGTGAACATATCATCAGCTCTAACAGAGTAAGTCAAGGGCAGTTAAGAGTGCTGGGCCAAACTGTCTTCAACTGACGAGACAAATGACATAATGCAGCAAAGAACAACCCAATGATCTACTAAGCAATTTCTCAGCAGACACGTCTAAAGCCCCTTTCACCCAATACTTATGGACCTTCCTATGCCCCGCTCAGCAGGCCAGCGGAGCCCTCAGCCCCCCTAGGGATCAGGCCTAAGACTAGCAGAGCCCTCAGACGAGCAGGTGACCACCAAGGGAGCCATCAGCCCCAGGGGGCACAGCCCCGCACAACCACCGAGCAGAGCCCCCTGATTCCTGTGGGGTACAGCGGGGAAGCCCTTAACCCTGCAGAGCGCTGGGCCCACTCAGCCCCGAGGGGAAAGCCCTCAGCCCCCGGGGCCACAGGCTCCCCACCACCACCCGGGGGAGGAGAAAGCCCTCAGCCCCCGGGGCCACAGGCTCCCCACCACCACCCGGGGGAGGAGAAAGCCCTCAGCCCCCGGGGCCACAGGCTCCCCACCACCACCCGGGGGAGGAGAAAGCCCTCAGCCCCCGGGGCCACAGGCTCCCCACCACCACCCGGGGGAGGAGAAAGCCCTCAGCCCTCGGGGCCACAGGCTCCCCACCACCACCCGGGGGAGGAGAAAGCCCTCAGCCCCCGGGGCCACAGGCTCCCCACCACCACCCGGGGGAGGAGAAAGCCCTCAGCCCCCGGGGCCACAGGCTCCCCACCACCCGGGGGAGGAGAAAGCCCTCAGCCCTCGGGACAGGAGGCCCGTGGAAACGCCGGCCCCGGGGATGCCGGGGAGACCCGTCGCGGCGCTCACCCATCGCCCGGCACCTCCCGCAGCTTGAGGCCGAGGGCGCGGAGCTGCCTGGCGAGGCCCCCGCCGCCGGAGCCGGGGCCTGGAGCCGGTCCGGTGGGGGACTGCCGGGACCGCCGCGCCTTCCTGGCTCCGGCGGCAGGCCGGGCCTTGGCCGCCTGCTTGCGGGACATCCCCGCACGGCGCCCACTGCGCCTGCGCCGCCGGGCGCCCCTCACGTGACCGCGCAACCATCGAGAGCGGCGCAGGGGCGGCCAGAGCGCCGCCGGTCTCCCCCCCCCCCCCCCCCCCCAGGCGGATTCCTCCAGGAGGAGGAGGAGGAGGAAGAAGAGGAGGAGGAAGGCGAGAGGAGCGGGTCCCGGGAGGGAAACTGAGGCTGGGGGAAGCAGAGGGCTCTAGGGATCACAGGCAGTGGGAACTGCGAAGGGAAGGAGGGTGCAGCCAAGCGTCAGGAGCAGCTGAGAGAAGGGTGACCCGTGGGGAAAAGGCTGGGGAGGATGTGAAGAGCCGCACCATAAATCACTAATATTGTACCAAAATGCTTCGCCCGAGACTGCCAGGTTCTCCGCCTCGTTAATTCTGCTGTCACTCTTCTTGGGAGAAGATTTGACTACCCGCGAGGTGGCACCACGAGAACATGGCTGACAGCAGCGGCGGAGGAGGAGAGCTGGAAGAGCAACAATTAATTGCTGTATGTGTAATGCCCTGAACCCTCGTGTCCTACTTCCCCGGGCACCGAGGGAAACTCTGAACCGCGGAGGGGGGCTGGAGAAGGGGGCACGGCAAGAAGACGGCCACTCGTCCAGAGTACGGCTCTTGGGGAAGATTTCGTACCATCCTCACGCTCTGCCACCCTCCCACTCTTCTCACCACAACCAGTTGGAGAAGTCACACAGAATCACTGAGGTTGGAAAAGACCTGTAAGATCACCAAGTCCAACCACCACCCCAACCCCACCATGCCCACTAAACCATGTCCCGCAGTGCCACGGCCACACGTTCCTTGAACACCTCCAGTGATGGTGACTCCACCACCTCCCTGGGCAGCTTATTCCAGTGTCTCACCCACCACTAACAACCCCCGCGCTGCCGTTCTGTCCCTTTACTCTCTTTTTCCTTGCCCTGCCGGTATCGCAACAGAATCTGCCCGATGCTGGCAGAGCTGCTGCGCATCAGTCAAATCTATGTCTAATTCCTACCTCTCTTTGTTCAGGAGGCGCATCCCAAGGGCTTTGTGACAAACGCTAAGGAAACATGCCAAATTTGGGAACAGACACTGAGATAATGACTGAATTGACTCCCTTGGCATGAATGTCACAGATGTGCCATGGAAGCACATCGCAGACTGACAAGGCGAGACAAATATTGCCAGGTAGGACCCTCCTGCGAGGCGTTCCAGGACCCACTTATCAGGTCAAATAAGCATTTGTTAGTACCTTTAAGTTGTGTTATTTCTTTAAGTTCCTCTTGTCTAGAGTCACAATCTGAAACATAGCATGAGCACAGGAAGAATCTCACAGGACTATCAACAGTATCTTCTCGGATGTTTTGAATATTATTGTGCTCAAAGACCTATGGCAAGGGAGGATTTTACTCTGAAATGACACGACTGCTCTTTTATCTCCTGTCATAAACAAGTCCAGAAGAAGCATTCCATAGAAACACATTTTCTTATGCAACCATACTAAAAGCAGGAAAACAGGAGTGTATAAACTGACTGCAAATGATTAATGAAACAGTAATTAGCCCAAGTAGCATTCAAGGGCTGTAGGCAATTCAGTTAAGTACAGCCTGCATGCAAGCCAGCAAACATCACTTGTGATGCCAAGGACAAAGCTGAGTCAAAATTAGGGCAGGTCCTTTGACACTTGGCGGAAAATTTCATCAATGGAGGACAACAAGGAGCAGACATTTTTAACCCAATATGACTGATAAAAACTGGGCAGAGAGACCACACACTCCCCTGAACAGCAGGAATTGCACGGTTGCGGCCTCCCGAGACCCCCACACAAGATCACGCTTCCTCCCCTGGCATCCCAGAGCAACGTGGCAGTAAGCCGCACCCCCGGAGAAGTGTGAGGACCTCTCCGAAGCTCGACACACTCCGCTTCCCCTTCCCTCAAGCGAGTTGTCCTCGCTGCTGCCATGCATCTGTAGCAAAACAGCGACGCCTCTCAACCAGCTGGGAGTTTCCAGCAGATGCAGTCAAAAGGCACGCAGAAGTCACCCATTGCTAGAAGACAGAGCAAACAGACATGGAGGCAGGAATTCATCCCACCAAGTTTTTAACTGAAATATTTAAGTTAGGAGTGTAGTTGCCCCTCTTGGTGTCTGTTCCAGCTTCCCAACATCTGCAAGCCAGTTTCATACTGTTTGAATGATTAAGAATCTGTAAATTTTAAGACATTTCCATTTTGGACACAGGAACTGACAGACTAAATTTGAAACTTCTAAAGCATTGTAAAAATGGCAGGTCTGTCTTCTATTTTCCCAGATCTTTTCTTTTTAACAGCGTTAACTTACTAATAAAGAGGTATGTGAAATGCAATAGAAAGTTCTCCTATTTTTAAACATAAATGTGCCTTGCAGTTCCCCAGCCCACTTCCAGACATTCTTGCACTTCAAGTATGAGTCCTGCTTCTGCAGCTGAAAGATCTTCAGGCTCCTAAAATCTGGGGTCACCCAAAAGTCCATCAAACACCACTACGTGCCACGTCAGCAGAAATACAACAGGAACCCCCAGACACTTTTATGAAGTTTGCTTACAACAAACCTCCTACCATTTCTCAGCAAAGAAGAACAAGCTCTTCTCACCTCATTCCCCCATGAGCAAGTTCATGAGATTAGAGTCTTCCTGAACTCCTCGCCCTCTGAAATTGCAGTTGTTTCATTTCTTTCTGTTGGAGGGAGAGGCTGGTACATGGCAGCGCAGACAGCTTGAGAATTCAGGTGCACTTGAGGCTACAGACTTGGTACTGCGTGTCTTCTACCGGTAATGCTGAGCTAGTATGGCTTTCTGGGATTAGTGACCCTTCCTTTTCCACCTTCCTGCCTTCCACAGGATTCGTGCTGAGAAACAATTTGTATTTTACCCCTCAAATAAAAAGGTAGAAAGAAAGTAGAGAGTGAGGGGCTTTGTTCAGGCTTTTTTTTTTTTTTTTCAGAAGAGCGGAATATTAACAAAACCACCTAACAGAAGGGCATTCCCGAGTGCATGAGGTTGTCCTCTGAACACCAAGAAAAAGAGGATGGTCCTACCAAGACACTAACCTTGCTTTTAATTTCCAGATCTCTCCCACGGACTCCGTGAGACCCTATGTGACCCTAAGTCATGCTTCAGTTCGCATCTGAAGCCCTCTGATGACTGAAACCAACAAGGATGCTCCTAGGATAAAAGAGCAGGAAGACAGGACATTCAACACTCAACATTAATAATCTCAATCTCATTCTTCACTTCGTGCTGTAGGGTAACAGCTGTAGGGTACTGAGTATTGCTAAAGCAAGAGCAAACTTCCTACCCAGAGCACTCAAAATTGGTGATACTTACACTCTCTAATCAAAGCACTGCATTCAGTACACCAATGTTAATATTAGATAATTCCTCCAAATCTGTCACTGTCCAGCAAAGCAGCGTTTAGAGACCAATGAAATAGCTTTCAACAAATAAAGTACTAATTTAGTAATACTGGTAGTGTCTGGCTATCACAGTGAACAAGGTTGCAGTCTGCTAATGCCCTGGGGTCTGCTTCTGGACAGGAATTACTCAGTGATATTATCAGCCGTTGTAAAATGCCTTGGCCACGAAGTTAATCATTAACTCAGGTCCCCATCGCATAAAAACATCGTATATTAAGAGCACAACACACTTGAAGCTAACTGTCACTAATCAATCATGCATACAGCAGGAATAAAGCAACACATAAAAGGAGCCAGAAACTCAGCAAATCCTTCAGCTAAGGGAAGACAAACTGCACCGAGGTTTATCTCCATGGAGAAATCCACTGACAAGCTAAGCAATGAGAACGGATCCACAGCTCCTGGAGTACCACAGGCTGAAAAGGACAGTCCTGCACCCACCACGGAAGGTGCTGCCAAGATGAGCAGAGCAGGACCCCTAACAGAAGGTGCTGCAGACGTGAAGAGGCTGGGATTCACTGAAGAACGTATTCAAGAAATGGAGAAACCTTCAGGCACAGAGCGAGACAGTCCTGATGCCTTTAAACCAGCGATTTTGGAAAAAGACTGTCCAAACTCAAAGCCTCTCGTTACGCTAACGAACTCAAACTCTCCTGAAGTATGCAGTTTTGAAATGAACCACCAGTGTTCAACCACAACATCTATTGATATGGACTGCCTAGTCTGCTTCAACAAGTACAACATCTACAGAGTACCAAAGCTCCTGGACTGCCAGCATGCCTTCTGCGCTGTCTGCCTGAAGCTTATCCTCAGGAAAGAAGAGAGTACCTGGATAATCACCTGCCCCCTGTGCAGAAAAACCACTTCTGTGTCAGGAGGACTGATCCGCACACTTCAAAATAAAGAAGACATCATGGAGCACTTGGAAAACCCCGATATGAATCCTGAGGTACACGTCTCTGCCATAGGGCTGGACAGCAATAGCTGGATTCAGACGAGACAAGATGCTTTATACAGAGAAGAAAATGTTCCAGCAGACAACAGACTGGCTATCCAGAGACTTGTGCTGCTCCTGCTGCTTGCGGTGATTCTCACTATCGTCATCCTCCCGTTCATATACTCTGGCCTGATAAAATGGGTAGTTTGTCTCATGCTGATTTTGGGGTTGGTCATGTCTATGGTGCTTTGCTGCACTCCTAAATTCTCCTGGAGGCGTAACAGGGACTCGCTCACCTCCTGCCACAAGGAAACTCACATCATTGCTATTGCCTGAAACAATTAACGTGAGCTGCCTAGAGATAATGCACCGGTCCTGCCTGCAAAGCTGCATGTCAGGCATGCCAGTCAGTTATTGGACTTTGGAAGCAATCGTTCACGTGATAAATTCAACAGGTGCCTAAGCTGGCTCGATGGCAATGCACAGTGTTGTTAAATTTCATTACTGGAAACAGAGTCAAATATTTATACGTTGATATTTATGAGATAAAAATGGTAGGCTTTCCACACAATTTTTATCCCAGGCTACTAATTTTGTTGTTTTGCTTTTGTCATTTTGTTCTTGTTCGTGTCAGTTCCTGATTAGCACTGCAGAACATTATCTGAAACACCTGACAGACGACATCCTGTGAAAATCCCTAGCTGTGGTTGCGTTTTCCCACTCTCTTAACACATGTACACCTTTTCTTGTGACAATGTGGGGAAGTGAGACTGCTAAATCAGGGACTGGATGCCTAGCCTCAATGGAAGAGAGTAGTTTTAACCCAGATGATCACTTTAATCCCTGTCACTGCCCAAATGGTTGTTGGCAGGGATGGGAAAGGGACTAGGAAAAGGGGATGCCAGTTAATGCCATTTTAAGTTACACACGAAATTGGAGAGGAAGAGGCAAAATCAACACTCGTAATCTTGAGTTTGTGGCTTGCAAAGGGCAAGGCTCTCAAAAGCTCGTGACCCTCCAAATTCCCCATGTTATTTAGCACAGAAAGAGTTCCTCTCACCTGAACTCCTTTATCTGGCTACCTGCACTGCCTCTCTTCTTGCCTTCTTTACATTAAGTATGACGTTGCCCTTGGAGATGCTCACAGAGATAAACAGAAATCTGTCAATTGCTATACCATACCACATGTGAAATTTTTATATGGAATGTGTCCATTAAAGTTTAATAATGTTAATTGCTCATTGACTTCTGTTTCAATTCCTCACTGACAACTGTCAAAACATTTCAGTTTCCTCACTGACAGGAACTACCGCTGAGAAAGCATATTAGGGAATCTGTACAACTGAGTTGGCGAGTAAAGCAAAGAAGTAATGTGCTGGTTTTTTTCCTTGATTTAAAAAAATACTTAGTTGCTAAGAAAATATCCTATAACCCAACTAAAATTAAATTGGAAAAAAATTAGGAGTTTGCTCTAGCTAAGTTACATTTTTAAGAGTACCACCGATCTCAGTAGACCTTGAATCAGGCCTGTGGTAAATATTTGTGTTTGATAAGAATGGAAACTGATGTACTCCAGTTGCTCAGTATATAAATATACATAGTGTCTCACCAGGAGATAAACCAGATTAGACTAAGAGGGTAAGGAGCTGCTGTCCTCCTAGAGTCTTGGAAAAAACAAGTCTATTTTCTGCCTAAGAACATGAACCTTCAAGGGAAAGAAATGCTTTGGTTTTCCTAATATATTTGGACAGCAACTGACTTATTGCAAAGTACATATGTAGTAACATTTGCTAATAACTAACCAGAAAAAAGCTTTTCAATTGGGAAAAGGCAGGTAGTTTTAAACCCAAATACTGTATTATTCCAAATACAAAGACTGGACCAGATATTCAGCTGTACTGAAAATAATTTCAGAAACTCTTGCCAAGTCTTTCAGCTCATAGACAATTTTCCTGTCGAGTTCTCTTCACCAACACTAATGGGTGACTGGTACTGTAAAGGTTTGTAACAAATATATTAATACTGGCCTGAACGTAGTGTGCGTGAATGCGTCAGAGTAAGCTAGAAGGGTTAAAGGAAAATCATGTGCTAGTTGCTACAGAACACTGATCTCATTCAAAGGACCAGATAGCAAGGAAGAAATGGCTTGTCCTAAAGATAAGATGACAAAGATGAACTGAACTAGAGCCATAAAATAATCCTAATTAAAAAAAAAAAAAAAAAGATAAAAGGTGGGGAATTTTGCCTAAGAGGGGAAAAGACCAAGCAAGATACCCAACAACACCTACTCCAGAAGGGCGTATGTCACACCCAGTATCAGTTTGCCATCATCAGTCAAGAAACATAATGAAGATTTTAGAGGCTGCGTCCTTTGTCCTCCATATCACACACAATGGAGCCTGGCCAGCCCCTGTGGGCTTGTCAGCACATGGGTGTGATCAAATGAAATCAGAGAATGAATGTGAACAGGAAAAATCAGTTTGTTACGCATCACCCTGCCCTTCCAAAAGGGTGCGTTCAATTTTATTACACTAATTTCTACTGTGTCAAAAGATGGCCAACAGAAAAGGGCTTCCCTCAAGGCAGTATACACCAGTGGGAAGGAAGCATGCATGCTGTGCAATGACCAGTGAGAGACTGAAAGAACCCCGATGGATCCATACAGTAAGATCACCAGCTGTGGAAGTCCAGGTTTCCACCCCATTGCTTTGTATCAGCACCTTCCAAGCCTGCGTTCAGCAGTTCAACTGAGATGTGTCTTCCTATGAGAGCCACTAACAATCAGCTGATTCAGAGTTCATAGATGTTGGTGGGAGTCATTAGGCCCTAGAACCCGGTATCTTTATAACAGCTGTTGATTCTCATCTGACAAGATAAGGCTCAATGACAATGCAAACCTCTGAAGCAGCAACTACGTTTATGGAGGAAAGGCCAACAAAATTGTATTCCTATTCCAAAACATAAAGGGTTTGCTTGTACTCAGTTTTAATTCATGACAGTCTTTTTGGCAAGAAAGTTTCAGCTCCCAATTACCTTGCCCTGCTTACCTTATCTAGTTGGCTCCCAATTTTGGATAGTGATGAGGTAACACACTGTAGTGTGAAAGAGAAAGGTTCATAATGAGAAATAGGCCCAGGCAGTGATATTCAGCTGTACCTGACAAACGGCATAAATACCTGAGAACTGTGATTTACAAAGACAGAATCCCATTGAGACATTGGGAGCATGGTAAGACCCAACAATGGTATTTAAGGATTATAGTCTGTATAGACAGAATCCTGGACCAGAAACTTCAAAGGTGTTTTGTTTAACAATGCATGTACACAAGCCAGTTTTAATTTAAAAATATGCCTATCCTTTTGTCATACTGTGCTCCCACTCTGCCCCCCTACTCACAAGGCTCTTCCAAAAGTCACAACTTTCCCTATCCCAATCCCTTTTCAGGCTTCTCAACAAACACCATCACCATCGCCCACCACAGTCACTAGTTACTTATATAAGACAGCAAGACAGGTGCCTGAAAAATTTTGAGTGTAGGTGTTCTAAATTACTGTCAAATGTAGAAGTCTCACTTTATCTACAGAACTTTAAATTATCCATAATTGTGCTGGCTTTGATTACTATTAAACTATATAATGAGATCCCACGTTTACAACATCTGGTAAAACTCACTCCTAATTTTCATTCCACTCAACTTATGTTTTGGTCCACTTTTAACAGCTCTTTTGCGTTATCACACAGACACAAACAGGTGAAAATAAACATGGAATAAATAACACATTTCACACTTCCACATCGCTGAGATTCTGTACAAAGACAACTTTAGGTCCTCAAACACAGAACCGTCAAACCTAGGAGAATCTAATTTGCAGATTTTGGTCTGAGAGCACAGATTTGCATCCAGGTGATTCCTTGCTTGTTGTGAACCATTTGCAACTTGGCCACTGTGTTGTGAACCATTTGCAACTTGGCCACTGTGTTGTGCAGTTACCGAAGTCACAGGCAGAGTAGATACCTTCTGCACCCTAACTGGGATCAACAGAACTCACCTTCTGAACTTCAGCGTCACATTTAATGACTATATGATGATGCATAAAATACCTATGCGTAACATGAGTGTAACTTGTGTGAGTAAACCTGAGGGCATCTAGTATTAGTAACAAGCAACCAAGACAAGATTATTAGGCCAAACCAAAATCAGCTTTTAAACAGAACTTGTACCCAAATTTTTTAAAAAAATTTATTTGTTAATAAGTCCCACATAGCACATTTTAAAGCATAAACTGGTTACCCCAGCTACCAAGCAACCAAAACTAGTTTTGCTGTCGTGAAACGTGCTCATACAGAAAAAATGCTCTCCTTCATGTGCAAAAAACCCATATTTCTCCAAAAATTACTACCCATTGGACTTGAGGGTTCCAGCCTGAGACTGGTCTCAGAGCAACTGCATTTCTTAAAACCCCCAAAACACAATGCAAAAGTCTTACGCTCAGGTGGCTGAACTCCAAACCCTTAGGATTGCTGCAAGGCCAATTAACCACAATGGCGCAAAGCCTCCTGAGCTGACTGTGCCTGTAACCCCACTGCTATCAGAAGCAACACATATACAGCCCTTATATTTTCCTGATGAGTGCATATATATATGTATATACACACACTTCAGCTTCTGTTCATATGGCTTTGGGATCCCACCCAGTAACACAGCACAAAGTGCAATGCAGCACTGAAGCTTTAATTTACCTCAGGGTAACCCTCAGAGACACCAACCTGTCCTGCATTGGAGGAGGCAAAGAAGTCTTGGTGCAGCAACCTGAGAGCAGCTTCACCAAATGCACACCGCTAACTCTCTCTGTAACCCTCCCTCAGGGAGGGAGGAGTTCTCACAGGGGAAGTAGGGCTCTGAAGGGAGAAAAAAGGCCGGTACCCACGTAGGCCTAAACCCCAAGCGATGCACCAACAGGGCGGACAAGGCCCAAGACTGCAGATAAAGGTAGGCAGCGAGGAAAGAGCAGCTGTACCCATCTCATGGTGGAGATGGACCATGAAAGGCCCCAGGAAAGGGCCGGGAGCCGGGTAAAGGCCGGCCCGGAGCTGACCGCCAGCCCTCGCCATCACCTCAGCCCAGCGCGGCTCCACCCTCCGCTCCGCAATCTACGCGCCTCGCTACGCCAGTCGCGTAGGGAAGCGTAGAGAAGCAGGACCGCTCAGAGCAGCCTGCCAGCCGTACGCAGATTACGTAGTGGCGGCGGGAAGGGCAGGAAGGGGCGGGCGGGCGACGGCGGAAGGGAGCGCGGCGGCTCCTATTTGAGGCCGGGTCGGCAGCAGGTTGGGTCTGGGCCGGGAGAGGTGGGGAGAGGGGCTGGGGATGGCTGGGGTGCAGCTCCGCGGGCTGAGGGGGCGAGCGGGCGGGACCCTCTCCTCAGGCCGCTCCCTGAGGGGAGGGCTGTGGTGGCGTCCGCCTTGCTTGCTGAGGGCTGGTTTCCTCTCCTCAGTGGTTCTCAAAAGTGCTACTTTCTGTAAAAAAAAAGCCTGTATTCTATCAGCAGAGGCTTCAAACACAAAGGACTTGCCATAAAAGTGAATATCGGCAGCTGTGGAGGTGTTGGTCCTCACAGCTTTCCCAGTTGAGGTGGTTTCCTTCACGTTTTTCCCGCTGGCGATTTCTCTCTGCAGCTTTGCCCATCCTCTGTGTAATGAAACCGCTTCTCAGTCACTGCTGCTACAAGCGTCCGCCTTCACCGAATCAAATGTGCTCGGTTTTGCAACTACTTAAGCTTTTAGCTTTTACATGTCCCCGTCCCCTCAGTCTCCATTTTACGTGTAGCACACGTTTCTGCGGTGACCGTCTGTATTGCATTTGTATGTTTTTGTGGCAAGAGGCGATTTTATCTGGGACTGAATTGCATTCCATGTTCATACTTCGTATCTACTGATTAAAAGCGAAGGGCGTGGTGCCCCCAGCATGTAAGTATGTGTGTGGCTCTGGAGCCCCGCACAAGTGCCCAGAAAAACTCATCTGCCCAAATGTTTCTGCAGTCACGGTGTTGTGTCCGATGCTTAACCGCAGTTTGGCCATGCCGTCCTCTGGTGTGCCTTGCTAAGGGACTTTTTGGCCAGCCCCATCTGAATATATCTACAGCTACTTCTCTGAAGTCGATGAGATGCCTTTTGAGGGTCTCTGAGATTAACGTGTCAGCAGTTTGGTCATTTTTGTCATGGTTTAGGACAAACGCAATGCCAGCATCTCTGTATCTCTTCTTCCAGCAGTAGGGAGCACGTGTGTATTGTACAGCTTGAGATCCACAAAAGGATTATCTTTCTGCTTTCCAAATAGGATTGTGGGAGCCACTATATAGAATACACCACATCTCAAGAAAACAAAGGGCTTTGTGTGAAAAGTGTGTGCTGGAAGTGATAAAAAATTTCTCTTTCAAGTGACATCAGATTATGGCAATGCTACTGATTGCTGAATCACATTGTTCAAGACAGAGATGTGAATTCCAGTGCCACAAGCTGTAAATAACTCTCTGGATATATTTCTAGCTCTCAATTTCCTCATCTTGGATTTAGTGGCAAAACTTCTTGGCCCAAGTTTTCATTACTAAATCACATGTTGCCAATTTTTTATGCTGTGTGTCTGAAAATCCAAGCCCATTTTTTCCTAGATATTTATGAAGAAATAGATATCTGTGCTGGGGAACATCCATCGAGCGTTCTGATCAGAGCATCTTCAGAGTAAAGAAAAATATTTCAAAAACTTTCGCAGGGTATTCCAGATGCTCAGCATCATGAATTGTTTGTTGCATAACGGCAATAAAGTTGCATGTGAGAAGCCACTATGGTGTCACTCCATAATTGGTCACATCTTTTATGTTATTGGGAAACAAGGTTAAACAGTTGTACTGTTTCTAGGTCCTTTTTAGTAGCTGCTTCACTTTTCATATGAGCCTGTGTTAACAATAAATCTATTGCAGTGGGGAAGGAGATTTTATTTTCAATGCTGTTTCACATAATAAGCTCATAAATCTGTGTCCAGAGGTGAGTAGACATGCCAAGTAATTGTAAAGTTATTGAAACTTTAAGCGTTAGATTATTTCTGGGCAAATTGGTCCTTAAATCTGGACGTTTTAGGAAGATCAGAGCCTAGTGAGAGATGTGAAAGGGGTTTTGGGGGTCCAAATGAGGTCTTTGGAGCTCCTGAGGTAATAAAACAATCTTGGGATTTTGTAAGAAAGTCCTGGAAAGCGTGGGGACGTGCCTCACGCCACTTTCACAGCTGCAATTCAGCAAGTGTAAATGCCGCCCTGTGTTGAAGTTGGTACCAGAGCGGGCCCGCCGGGGGCGGGATTGATCCCAGGCACCCGCTCGCCCCGGGGAAGCATAATCTGGCCCTTCCCTTCTCTGGTTGGTATGGAAATAACAGAGTTTATTTATTGCTGCGAACTTTGTGCTCCCACGTTGCTGGAATGTGACGTTTCCATGGAAACGCACCGAGATGCCTTAGACCGGTGTGCTCAAGCCACGGATGGCATCAGGAGATACGTGTTGCAGGGGGGCTGAGCTCTCCCGGGGAGAGAGGTGCAAGTTACGATAACCGTCGGCCCTTGAGTGATGAATTTTCCTTGCGTTTATACATCAGCAGTTAAACAGTGCAGGCCTTGAGAAATATGCATTCCCTCAAATAAATTTGTGATTGGCAAGGCAAGACAGACACCTTTCCTGGAAGACCATGACAGGCGGCACGCAGATAATAAAATCTCTTTAAGAAGAGCTGCTCCTGTGCTGTATTTCTTTCTTCTGGGGCTCTAAAACTATCCCATAAATGGTGTCTGCATCCTCTGAGATTCAGTACTTGGTTAAATCCACTACAACAGGTTGTAGTGTCACGGGCTCCTAATTCCTATTTCGCCACCTTCCTTTCTACAGGGTTTAGAAGAAAGGAAAAATTTAAATAGGAAGTATATCACGAAATAGGTGGTTTGGGCCCCTCAGAAACTGGTTGAATCTTGATGAAGTCAGTAGAAATTTCAGGTAATGTAAGCGAGCTTTGGAGCAGGTAGTTACCCACGTTGAATTGTGAAATGTGCTGTTGCCACGTCTGCTTGATTTCAGTCATCTTGGTTAGTTGCTGGTATAATCGGAGCTCTGGGGAGCGGTTGTAAGGCGTTCAGCTGGAAGCGTGCAGTCGAAAGGTGCGTACACATCTGCGCTCTAAAAAATAATATTTTGGCCCAGCTCAAGGTCCATGTGGCGCAGGGATCTTATGTTTAGGGAAAAAGCAGCAGCAGGTTGTATATAGGAGAGAATGTTGCAAGCAAAGCTTAGCAATCTCCATGGGACACATTAAAAGTCCTCCTCGTCAGAGGCTGCATCTGGACTCAACTTTCTTAACACTGTCAGCAAAATGAACAGAGGAGCAATTTGGGTTGAGGATGAGAGAGGCAAATTATTTCCCAGGCAGCTGTACTGGTCCCTGCACCAGGTGCAGAGCTTTTATTCTACATGTTATTTTTGCGGTAAACATGAATGATATGCCTGAGCAGAGCCCAGTCTCTTTGCATCTTGAAGGGGACTTCTCCTTTTGCTGTGTGAAGTATTGTCCGCTCATTTTGTGCAAAACTTTTGAGAACTGGTGAACAGAAAGTCTCCTGTTGTCTTCTTTGGTCACAGCACCATGTTGTGGGGGGATACACAAGCTGGACCTTGGTAGACTTGACAATACAGTGAAAAAACAAAGGCAATTTGTTTTCTTGCTTCCTGTTTGTTTTCCAATTGTTGTTTGTTTTTGTTTTTTTTTTCTTCTGCTTTTTCCTCTTTGAACTTGCAGGTAAAAATGGCTGCAGAAGAGAATTGGAAAGGTTGGGCTTGGAAACAGCAGAGCAGGGCTGAACACGCGGGTGAAAAGGAACCACGTGTGCTTCTGGGCCAGCAGCTGGGTGAACCAGGAAGATTTGCTTATGCAGCGCTTTGTGGGATATCCCTAGCATGGCTGTTCCCTGAAGAAGAGCAAAGGTACTACACTGGGTAGCAAGGGGTGAGCAAAGGAGGTGGCTCTTGGGTAGCAGCTCAGACAGAGCTGTATCAGACTCTGTGTGGGTCTTCTGAGGTTAGGGAAGTGGAAGATCCTTTTGACATTAGGTGTTTTCTTAACTGTATTGACTTTCTCTCTTACACCTGTAAGAGTTTCATACTTCATTCTGCATTCCTTAATTCTGCAGACTTCAGAGCATGTATTGAAGCAAGGTCTAGCTCCATTCAGATTGCTTGCTTGTTTGTTTAGCCAGCCTGTGTAGCAACTCACCTTCTGCTGACTTCTGACGATGCTGACTTCTGACGATGCTTTGATTTTTGTGTCAACAGCAAGAGACTGACATTTGAAACCAGGGACCACACAAAGCTTGCAAAAATACCCAGTTACAGAGCCTTAACTGCTACTGTTGCCTTACAGCTCCTTCAGGACGGAATTCATTGAGGGCTTTGTGAAATGGCTGGACCTGCCTGAAGCTGTCTTACCTGCCATGACAGCATTTGCTAGCGGCTTAGGAGATGAGGGCACAGAAACTTTTGCCCAGATTTTGCTGAAGGATCCCATCTTGAAAGAAAATCCAGTTGTCATTACCCAAGTAAGTTCATATGCTCCCCTCGCCCTTGTTTGCTTTTGCAAAAGAGATTTGTCATACGTGTCTGTCTGCAACTGAAGTTCTGTTTGTACAGTCAGGGAAGTAAAATCAATATTTCTGATATGCATATATTTCTGAGCAGCTGTGTGGGTGGCTGGCAGTCTCTCTATCCATTAACAGCTCGTGGAAGTGATGAACGTGAGGCATGGTTACTGTCTGTGGAATTAACATTGTGTCTTTGATGCTTTTGCTCTACAGAACAGAGAACTATCAGACTTTTTACTTTGACTGTATTATTGCAGTGGTTTTGATTCATATCTGTGTTCTACAGATTTTGGTGAAACATTGAACCTGATAGGCCTGATTTTCATTTGTTTCAAAGCCCTTTCACTATACTTGTAGTACGAAACACCTCTACATACATGTTTCAAATAGCACAATTCCCAGAGTCTTTTTCCCAGAGTCAGCTTTGGCTAGAAGGAAATAAGTTATTGTGACTTCGTTTTCTTTCACTGAGAAAGTATTAGTGAGACTGGGACTACTCTGTAATGTTCTGATGTAAAAGCTGATGTGAAGATAAAAGAGGTGAAGCATTTTGGTGGCGTTCACCTTTGCTACAGAGCCTCAGCTGGGGACGATAGCTCCTCATCCAGCCTCGAGTTATGCCATGCAGGGCGAAGAGCACAGTAGGCTGCTGCTGATGCCAGGCGTAACGTGGCCACTGTCGTCTCGCACCCTTCGCTGTATGCTGCACACAAGGAAATAGCGAGGCATCCTGCGTACAGACAGTACTCTGGTATTGAGTAATAGTTACCACACACTCACCTTTAGCAATTGCCTGACAGAACAGCAGATGTGAGAACACAGCTGCGTAAGTAAAGATATGATAGGAGTGAACTTTCTTGGTCATCATGACCAGCTCCTATTATCTCAGCCATCTTTCATGTCTCCTAGTCAGTCCATAAAAGGCCTCAGAGGATCTGCTCCAAACATCCAAATGTTACAATGCCCAAAGTCCTGTAACAGTATGAGTACAGCGACAGAGAATCTTAAGCTTAATTAATAAGTGAGGACAGATCTTCTAAAATAAGAGCAGCTGTTTTGATGTTGTTTGCTCAAAATCAGTAAATCCACACTCTGTTCTTTCTGCATTTAGATGGCTTGGTATTTCCTAGGTTGTTTCCCTCATTCTCTCTGCTTCAGGATGGATTCTCTAGAATTAGGCAAGTTTTCTTGCATTGCTGCTGAGTTTATTAAGGGTGAAATTTCGGTGAAATTTAGCTTGTGCTTGCTCTGAGCTTATATTGCATAAGGGCTCCATGTGCTTTTACAAAAGCAGCTCTGGATCAGTGGGAGCGCACGGTATTTTGCTCTGAGCCAGAGAACTAAGGCATTTATCACCGGATTCAGGTGGAATACAGAAGCCGTAGATGACAATTCTTTGATTAGTTGAAAGAAAAGATCAGGAATATCTCTCAGTGTAATGCCACAACATCAATACCTTATGCAGTCATGTATATGGGCAAGGTAATTGATTTTGTCAAAGGAAAGATAGAATTAAAGGTTGTTGTAGAGCAAGGCAGCAGAGGCTTGCAAGGGTGTCTTTGCGAAAGCATACTGGCATGTGGGAAACTTCACTGTATCAAGCTTTTTCCTTCTTACGTGAAAATAAACAGGCTACAGGACAAAGCTTTGTGAATTCTTGATATGTTGCTTTATGGTCCTCTTGCTTCTTTGTATTCAGCTGCTACTGACACAACATTTACTGTTTATTTAACAAGTACACACTTTAATTGCTCAGTGTGTTCAGTGGCAGGGTCCTGTCGGCACTAGTGCCTGCATTTTTGAATGCCCTCCATTTCAGCGGTGCTGAAAGGATGATACATGAGGTCAGGAGATTAGAGGTGAGCTCACCATTGAGTCAATGAAAATTTGAGGATTATGGATTTTTATCTTTGTTTGCATTCATTGCAGATGACTAATACAGGCAAATGTTAGTTAACTGAATCCTTTAAAGACAGTAGTCATAACACACAGGCTGTGGGTGCGGTGTGAGAAGGCAGTGCAACAAAAAGAGGTGAAGAAGTGATGATAGGTGAGAAAATGTTGAAAGTTCTTGTTATGAATATTTTTTTTTTTGCTCTGAACATACTTAGAATGCCCATTTCCCTGTGTTTTTCTACACGTATCCACTGCAATGTGGATTGGATGCTCTCTCTTGTTGAGGAAGTGGGTTTTGAACTTGCTGCAATTCATAAAAAGCTGGCAAAGACTCTAAATAAAGATAATTTCCCTTCCTTTGTAAGGTTTCTCAATCACATGGGTGGGAGTCTTGTGCACAGAGTTCACAGGGAGATTCAAAACACCAAAATAAGACTGAAATATAATAACTGCTGCTTAGAGGAGGAAAACAAACTACTTGTGAACTAATCTAATCAATGCTGACTGAATTCCAGATGACTGCACAGCAGTACATGCAAAGCCTAAACCAATTAGAAGTACTTGGGAATGCTAAATGGCATAGATGCAATAAAAACAGTAGTTGCAGTTTATCAACTGATACCTGTATCCATCCCTCATCTTTTGAAATATGTGTATATAAATGCTTAGGCCAGATTTTTAAAAGAGATTATTTGGTATTAGATGCCACAGATGATACGGGGCATATCGTACAGGACCCGAGTCAAGACCCACGGCTCCCTTTGCAACACACAGGGAGAATTTATTGCCTACAAATCGGCTCTGCACAAACCAGTAACGCTGTTCAGGAGGCTGCTTACATTAGTCCATGGAAAATGATGGCAACAAGTTCACAAGCTTCACCTTATTCTAGACTTCAGGCTCTTTTTTTGGTCAACGTTCTGCTTGGGACTTCCAGCCCTGGACCTTCTGCTGGGCTTTGATACCTCTATGCCAACCCTTCCTCACAAAACTGCAGCCAGGGAGGAGGTGATGGTGCCCATGTATCTCATACTTGGGTAGTTACAGTGCTCGAGCTCTGGGAAACCTGAGTTACATTCCTCCCTCTGCCTATGGGGATTAATGTTTCCAATTCCCACATCCCACCAGCCAGCCTGGGGAACAGTCTGCAGCATGTGTGCATGCACAGAATACTAATCGTGGCTGGACCTAAAAAAAAAGCCCTTTTTTTTCTGCAACATGGTGACTGGGGGAACAGAGGAGACCTGATTCAGTGATTAACTTAAATTAAAAGGGTTATTCACACACTGGAGATAGCAAACCAGGACCTTACTTTTCTCGGGTTAGCACTCTGGCCATTGGGATGCAGGGTGAAGGAGCAGTGATGACTGCTTTTGCAGAGCCCAGCCCAACAGATACCTTCTGGAAATCCTTATCCCATTAGGATTTGCAGGACAGGCAATTAAAAGCAGGCTTCTCTGTGGATAGGAACAGCCACCCTGATATTCAACAGTAGAGGCAGGGGTGTGAAAACATTAGGCAGCAGTGGAGTGAAAGTTTTGGGGCTATACCTTGTGAAAAAGCACCCACAGGTGGGAGTTCAGCTGCCCTAATCGTTTTGTTTTCCTAGTCCTATGCAAAAGCTCTCTTCTCTTTTATGAAATAGCAGACACTTCTCATGTTAAAATGATATTCAGAGTCCAGGCACCTTCTTTTGCCTGGATAATATCTACAGGTTGCCCCTTTTCTAGTAGGAGCTGGTTAAGGATGGCTTGTTCTCAGTTCTACACTTCTCATGAAGCAGGGAAAAGATTAGAGACGTTTTTACGATACAAATTTTGCTTAGGAGCTTACGGGACTAATAATCATAAACTCTTTGGCAGCATCCTACATCTTTGGCTGCATTTTTTGTGTTCCCAAAGGGCTGAAGGATTCCCTGTAAAATTCAGCTGTGCTTTATTTGTGTGTAGAAGAGGGAAGTAGCTAGACTGAGCTAATGCTTAGTGTTGTAGTTACATAAAGAACTTAAAATTTATCCAGTGATAATAAAAGAGGAGAACATAGTAGTAAAAACACTGGTGTCTTTTTTCATGGATTTGTCCATAGAAACCATCTGGATTGATCTGTTTTTCCGATTTTTTTATGATGAAGAGCCAACACAGAAGTCAAGTCCCTCAATCTTGACAGATGGCCATAAATTCTGAGTTTTCTATTTTTGAGCATTTAATCCAAAAGAACTTCTTGCCAGTTCAGCCTTACCGCCTAGAGCTATGAATTCCCAGAATGCCAAAGAAAATAGGGGCCAGTCGTCCATTAGAGTAGCGTTCAAATGTGTTACTCATGTTGAAAATGGGAGTCTATATGACTATATAGCGAGCAGAAGGCATTAGAGTGGTAGGATGATTACAGCCCTGTTTCTCCAAACTTTGAAGTACGGTGTAATTGTGTTGCTTTCAATTGCAACAGGATTGCTAATAACAAAAAATATGGGATGCTTCAGCGTATACCAAGCAGGCGCTGCCCTCCCATCCTGTGCTTATCTACTTCTGTCCTGCAATTTGTACCTGCATATGGAGAATTTTGTACTGGAAGCATCTGGCTTTGCTCTGTGCTGCCCAACTAAATTGTAGCTTGCTGGCTTCCCGTGTTTATGAACTGATTAATTAAATCATAGTCCAGTGGGTTTTCATGCCTCCATTTTGAGACCTATGGGCATATGTCATCAGTTTTAACCTGAATGTACTTTTTTTCTTTTTAGGATCTTCTATCCTTCTCTCTTAGAGATGGTAAGTTTACCTAGCATTTGTTCTTTGTAAGAATAATGTAGATGAGTTTACATCTGATACTTTAAAAAGCTCAAAAAGCTCTAGGTACCATCCTATTTTATCTTAGCTTCCTTTATAGCAAAAGCAGCACACTCTTCCCCTGCATCCACTACGGGAAAAGCAACTATTGTATTAGGAATGATTAATAATACCTGTTAAAAACCTGAACTGTTCACCTCCTTACCTTCACGTCGTGTATTGGCATGCAAATGTATGTGATGGTAGAACAGTTCTGAACTGAAATACCTACAGTGGGGTGGGTTTTATCCAACATTTCCAGGGAAGCAGGTGACCTCTTCCTTTAGGAAGCCAGTGAAACTGTTATGAAAATCTCAGCTTAGCACAAGATAGCTTGTTGCCTAAAAAGAAAAAAATATATTCAGGGAATAAACTCCAGAGTCTCCTGTGAAGCCTATTATAAATAAATGTGATTTTACTCCTATGTTATATTACGCATAAAACAATTTTCTGGTTTACAATCCATAACATGGATCAGTGTGATAAAATTAATGAAATAAAGACTGCCTACTGCACAAAATGTTCATTTCTAAAAGAAGCTTGTTTTATATCGCTACTAGCATTTTTTCAATCTCTGTGTTTTAACATGTTCTCACAGGAAAGAACTCACCGGTTGCTGATTAGCCTGTTTCACTGCAGAACAAAGTACCATTTTTGTTCGTGCTTTATTTTTAATGGAAAATTGACAAGTCAGTTATTGCAAAACTGCTTATTTTGCTAAGCTGGAATTTAAAAGAAATATATTTTCAAGCCTTCCTGACTTACTGCCAAGCTGGCTAAGTAAAAAGCAAAGTAAGTTGTGTATTAACAGACAGGAAGCAAGAAGGCTACTCATTCAAACACCTGCTTGGGCTTGCACGATGTGGCACATATCAGGGATAAAGTGAAGATAAATACTATCTTTATTTCTCAACTAAGCACAAATTTAAAAAGTGGCGTCATTAAAGCCTACTGAAGTAGCATGGTATCTTGGTAATGATGGTAATAAATAAATAAACTTAATAGATTGCCAAATGCCATATTTGATCTATGTGCAGCGGGTATCAGAAACATACTTTGTAGTTGAGTCTTGCTGGTATCTTCACCCACCCCTAGAAAAGCAATTGCATTTTTCATCCCAGAGTGCACCAAGAACCCTTTACAAAAGCCTACCATCAGCAAGCAGCAAGTGCTACTGAGAGAAACACATTAAAAAAGAAAGACTTGGCACAAATAATTTAAAATCTATTAAATTTAAAATGTCTTTTCTTTAAGAACACCTGCTTATAAGCCCAGGAGTAATCATTACTCCTATCGTGCATTGTCTGAGTGCACTGTCCACTCCTGATCTCCAGCAGTGAAGTATAAATGCAAACAGTTGTCACTGGTGCTGCTAGATGAGCTGGTGTGTAGTTTTAAACTCCAGAGTCCCTCCTGCTGCCAACAAGATGAATTGAATAGAAAGGTTTTGTATGGAGGTGCATTTTTATAAGATACTGTATCTTGCATTGGGACATAGTTGAGGTGTACTGTGTCGTGCTACCTATATATATATATATGTATGTATTTATATATAGCTGATATTTCCAGTTAGGACTGGTCTTGCTGCAGCATTTCTGTGTTGAGGAGAAAGATGCAGCCTATCCAGAGCCAAAAGGCCTCTGTCACAGAGGGTGAAGACCGAAGGATTTGAGATCCTTTTTCTGCCGTAGAGACAATTACCTGGTGTAGTGACTCTGTTCACAGGATGAGGTTTGCAGGGATGAAGCATTTATCACTCTCTTCTCTAGATAGTAGGAGCTGTCTTCAAACACATGGAAGATGAAGAGGGCCTGAGGGAAGGAGCTATGCTTGTATATAACATAATCCTCTAGCACAGCTGAGTGCACCACTCGCTGTTTAATCTGGTGCGATATAGACTGACTGATTTCCTGGGCTTCCCTCTGTTTAAGGGTACTATGATGCTCGAGCAAGAGTGTTGATCTGCCACGTCACCTGGCTGCTGAGAATCCCCTTGGAGGAACTGGAATTCCTGGAGGAATCTCTGCTTGAGAGCCTGAAGGAACAAAAAGAGGAAGAGTCAGAGTAAGAACATTTGGGTTGACTATGGGATGAAAAAACACTGCCGGTGCTTGAAAGCTCAGCAGTAATTACTTGTGCCTAAGTCCAGTCTCTGATCATTCCCCCCATGGCTCTTAGCGTAATCATTTATGGCTTGATTAGGGTTGCAGAGCCCTCACAGCACTTCGACTGCACTGAGAAGCAGGAAAACTCAGCATTCTTAAAATCACAGCTGAGACCCAACCTTGCAAGCTGGTAAAGGCTACTCCACACTGAACTCCCTCATTTCCTTGTTCCAGTTTTTCCTCCTAGACTGTAGATTATGCTTAAATACATCAGAAAGATCTTGTGTCTCTTATCTCTTAGCCCAATATTCTTCAGATAGAACTGCCTTTTGCAGAATGAAGTTCCTATAAATGTCAGGATTAGATCCCCAGGTGCTGATTTTCTATGGATCTGTCCTTCTCTGTATCCTGTTTAAGAGACAGCTGTCTAACTCCTTTTGAAGGTGGATCTCTGAGGGCAACAATCCGCATCTTTAGCTACCTATGGACCTGACTCCTAATTCTGTGTTATTAATAGAAGATTAATTCTCTTAATCACCAATTCTTAGATGTGAAACAGTCAAAATGTTGGTATCTATAAGAAATGTGGTATTTTTACATTCCACTTATCAGGCAGGAATTTTCTGAAGGTTTAGCAATATGTAAGGCAGTAAACATATCTGTAGTGGACTTTCAAGGGACAATTTAATATTTTTATCTGTCAACTCAGCAAACAGGTTTTGAGATTAACCTGAGTGCTAATAAAGGCTTTAATCAACGTCTATGACACAGTACAGTTCAGACATTACCAGGGGGTTCAGCATGTGATGGGTATCTTTCAGTTATAGCTTTATTTAAATAAAGCTTAACTTTATAGCTCACTATAAAAAGGGAAAGACAAAATAATCTCAAAGCTCAGGGACTGCTAAACAGGACACCATTTGGCATGCAGGAGCAAGGGTTGGTATTAATGGGGACTGTTCTGCTGTGACTTGTGGAAACAAGCTCAATCCTGGGCCTTTAGCACAGGAAAACACCGATGCTGAGGGTGGGGTGTTGCTTGCAAAGATGATGCTCCAATACCTAATTCTCTATCAACTGGACTGTGGCTCTTGAAATGCGCTGTAGTGCAACCCAAAAAGATAGCAGTGTGTCTGATAATGGCAAGAGCGACCGTAGAATTACACTGCATACTTCCAAGCCTGGCCTTCAAACATTGCAGCTAGCCCAGTGGGTTTTGTGCAGAGCTGATGTGGCAAAAGCCATGGATTTCGATCTTGTTCTTTGCCCAAGTTGCAGCCATGGAAGTAAATACCTATTAAATAAAAGGAAAAAAAAATATTTAACATGAGAGCAATGCAAGACTGCACTGCGAACACATTTGTTAGTGCAGTGCTAGAATGAGCACAAGTCTGAGATTTGTGGGGAATCGATGACCCTTTGTTTGTTTTAAAGTTAGGAGTCAATGGGGAAAGGAAGCAGAATATAAACCTGTCACCGCTTTGACCTTGCAGACTTTTGGTGCAGGGAATACATTAACATCTGCTTAGGATGCTTCCAGCTTTGACCATCCACTGCAAGAGGTTTTGGAACAGTAACAACCAAACAGGGTTTTGGCAGTTTCTGCATAGGCGTTTTTTATTGATACTTGTGAACAGAAGGTTTTGCTCCTGCCTTTGCTGCTGTGGGTGTGTTGGCCTGTGGCCCAGAATGTGCAAGGTTAAATGTACAGTATGGCCATCTATAGAACAGTGCTCCAAACACTTAAATCCATCTTACTAGCACCAAATATGTCCTGACTTGCAAGTGTGAACCTCTCTTTTGTACACGGTTCTGTAAGAAACTGGAAAACATGATGTCAGTTGCTCACTAACGTGTACTCCTGCCACTTTTCATCATTGGAAAATGACCTGTAATTCCACTTATAAAATCTCTCTGAACATAATTTGTGGCTCAGGGAAGAAGCTGCACATCCAAGATCACTGAGGGTAGAGAAGTAGCAGAAGAGCCATTTAATTACCATAGTGGATAAAAAGCAGTCTGGTAATCAAGTGATAATTGTAATGCAGAAGCTATTAGGAAAGCAACAGTCAAAAGCAGTTGCTAGCAGCTACGGAAGGAAAGCAATGACAGGTAAAACTTCTCATGGCAGTAGTTTTGCTTACTGCACCTTCAGGCAGGCTTTAGCTGCAAACTATCTTTCTACCCACATAACTCAAATTGCTCATTATTGCAACTAAAGCCAGGTTAGCCGTATTTCAGCTCTCTCAATGTCATTATTTTCAGCCCAAGACAACAGCATAAACTACATAAAAGCATATACATATAGCATAAATTATAAAAGCTGATGAACCACTATGTAGAACAGAACTATGTAGAATTGCTGGATATTGCCAACTTAGGTATTAACAGTCAGACTGCAGCACTTACTTAAAGAACTCCAGGAGCAATTTTTTCCAGGCATTCAGGTTGGTGACTGCATGCACAAACTAGGGTATATCAAAAATACCGCTTTGACCATGGGGTTGTAGAAAGCAAACTTGGTTATACAGAAATTGCTGAAGAGGTAGCCATTGCAGGCAGCACTGTTGTTCTCTGCAGACAGCTACATTTGCTGCTGCAGCAGGTAATACACAATGTTTTTCAGAGGATCTCTGTGGACACAAAGTCTCCATGCCATGTAAGTCAGTGCGAGTTCTGCCATTGACTTCAGCGACACAGGGATTTCACCCGCTGTGCTTCATTCTCCTCCTGCTGCGTTTTACAAAGCTGCATATTGTTTGGGACTCGTCTAAAACTGTCTTTATCAAAATTACAGTGCGCTTAGGGGGTTCCAGGAAGGATTAGGCAATTATATGGATAATGAAAATCCACAATTAGGCTAGGATTAAGAGGGAAAATATCCAAGTTTGGAAGCAAGATAAATTCTTATGTTTCAAGGCCCAGATTAACTGCTGTGTGAGCAGGCTAGAAGGAACCTTCCTCTGTAAACAACTTATTCCCGTATCCTCTGTTTCTTGCACTTTCCTCTGAAGTGGGAAGTATTTCTTGTAAGAGAGAGAAACCAAAGACAGTGGAGAGAAGACAAAAGTAGTGCCTGATAAGTGATATTTGTTCCTTTTAGGTTTATTTACCTGTTTCTGATAAGCTTGTTAAAATGTAGCTTAAGCACACACAGACAAATAAACTAACGACTGTGTTTAATACCTATTATATTATTATATTGTGATGTGCAATTATAAAGGGGCTCAATAGAAACACTGTTGTTGGAAAATAGTTTAATTCCATCTCTTTGTTAGCACAATTTATCCTTATTCCCTTTTGTTTCAAACACTTTTCCCTGTTTCCACTTAGCTTGCTTGTGTTTTTTCAAGACACAGAGGCAGTATATAGTTATTGAAATGCTTTTGACTTTTTGTTTCTTTTTTTACAAGCTTCAGCCCTATTAGGAAGGGTTTTCCAAGTAAGTAACATCTGTTGGCTTTTGTCAGCAATTAAATCGTTTCAATTTAAATCTGTGGGTTTATGTCCATGCTCATAAATCTGAGTGTGTTGTCACAGTCCACACCTGCATGTTACTTTTTACTGTTCCCGGTAGGCAAATTACACTGAGGAGAATAAAAGCAGATTCTGATGCAGCACTGTTATCCGTCAAGCTTTTCTGCAAGTTTTTGTGCTTCTAATCCCCCCACAGAACTGCAGAAGTATCAAGAAAAAAGAAGGAAAGAAGAAAAATGCTGAAGAGATACCTGCTGATCAGTTTGGCAACCATTGGGGGCGGAACGGTGATCGGTGAGGCTGCCCTAGGCATTTTGGAGACTTGCTCCTGAATTGCATGCACAGCACTAGGGGCAAAGTGGGGGTGTCTGAATTACAGATTCAGCAACAGAAGCCATCATACCTTTTAGCCCAAGCTCTAATTTTAAAGAGTTCCCTGCTTTTCTTTGCCAGGCTGAAGACAGTATGTCACTTCAGATACAAAAATCAGTCCCCCCCCAAAAAAACCCACCAACAAAAGAAACCCCAAATCCAGGAAAAGTATTTTCAGCTACACGAAAATAAAACTGAAAGAATTAGCTAGAAAAGTTATTCCAGTGTAGCTTCACCGGCTGGGGGAAGTAACAAACTGAGGTCATCACCCTTAAAAAATGTTTTCTCCTCTTTTGCTCTTGTGTTATAAGAGGATCAGATCTTCAGCTCTAAATTCAAAATAGTGTGAGACTAAATCAATGTTTCTTAAGCAAATAGGACATAGCTCACCCCAGCCTACCACACATTCTTCCTTTGACTTTTAAATTATTCTTCATTTTTACTGAAGTCAGTCAAAGAATCTGTGCAGAGATTCAGGGCCTGGGGAGTGTCTCAGAAAGCCTCTTTATTGGTGATGCAAAAAAGACCATCATTTGTACTCTTTCAGTAGCATTAGCACTACTCACACAGCACAGGGAAATGACTGTCTGTTTTTTTAAAGTGATAATAGTTTGGTGATATTACTTGTTGCATCTTCAGGCTTGACAGGGGGTCTTGCTGCCCCTCTGGTTGCTGCGGGAGCTGCTACTATCATTGGAAGTGCTGGAGCAGCTGCTTTAGGCTCAACTGCTGGGATTGCTGTCATGGCATCCCTTTTTGGAGCAGCTGGAGCTGGCCTTACTGGTAAGAGAGTGACCGTACATTTCTCAGCTACTGAGGCACAGGATCATGTCTGCAAATGCAGAGCTAATGACTTAACTGAGCTCTGCAGAGCAAGGGAAGCAACTTGAGGTGTGATCTTACAACTGTGACATTTTTATTTCAATGCTCATTAAGATACTGTGTAGCCCCTGATGACCAAGTAGGAAAAGAATATTTGGTATGTGGCTAATGAAGGACATGAAAGCTTGCTGCTTTGCATTAGAAACATGCTGCCATGGAGAGGAGTGGCTGTTACAGCTGATGTCTGGTCTGCAGCAAAAAAGCCTTCTGCTGGGATTCCCTCAGATCACACAAGCTCAGAAAGATCATGTTGGCTCCATACCAAGCTCTAAGTAATGCATGGACTTCCTGAGGGTTTTGGAAAGGAAAAAAACCCTATCCAAATTACCCAAGTAATTTCGTATGAACTTCTACTGTTAGCAGAGTCTGTCCTTGCTGGGCAATTTCTAAGACTCGTGTTTTTGCTTTGCTGTGTGTAGGATACAAGATGAAGAAGCGTGTGGGAGCCATAGAAGAGTTTGAATTCCTCCCACTTACTGAAGGAAAGCAGCTTCATATCACCATAGCAATTACTGGATGGCTGTGCACGGGCAAATATGGTAAGAACAAGGCGAGGAAATGGAGAGGAGCCTGGAGAGTCATGTCTGTGTTCCACTCCAGGCAGTGTTTGTGCTCTCATAGCACTCTGTCTTCCCCACACTTGGATGGCCTGGTAACTAAAACAGATCGACTCTGAACATAAGACTTTGTAACCCAATCAAAACAGAGGAAAGAGAGAGGGCAGTAAATTGGCAGTGATAGTAGGATTGGTGGTACTCATAGCAGGATTGTTTCTGTTAATAAATGCTGTATCATTTTGCTAGGAAAGGTCTGTTTGGGATGGGTGATTTACAGCACTAGTACAAAGTGTCTCACCTATCTTTGAGACCTTATATTTATCCTCCAGCAATTAACAGAAAATAGTGTCTTTTTTCTTTCTCGGTATCTGCCAGCTAATGAGGTTTATTGGCAAGAAAGTTCTGTCAAGTAAATCCTGCTAAGCACAGCACCCAGGAGGTGAACTTACAGGCAGCAACCTTGAAAGGTCTGTAGTGTTTTATTTTCCAGTATAGCTTGTCGTAGAAAATATGTCAACTGTCTGCTGATGTGTTCAGCAACCTGACTGAACAGCTGCCAATTTATTCAGAAGCATCATAATTAACACTGGATATCATTAATGCAGAAGGATGTCTCTGTCCTGTTGCTTGTTAGGTTGCAGCTTGCTGTCAGAGCAAGGTTATTTTCACTTTGCAGTACCGCACTTTGGCTTTTCTCATTGTCTGCTAGCCAGGGGTCCAAATCCTTGGGGTTGGAGGGCTCCCAGGCACTGTTACAAAGACAAGTGTGTCCCTTCAGGAACCTTTTTGTGGCTGTTTGCCCTTAAAAGGGAGTTACAAATGACACACATTCTTCTTCCATAACTAGCAATCTGCTATAATGTTTAAAAAAGCAAAACTAGAATTGTCATCCATTTTCCTCCTTACAGGCTGTGTCTGTCTATTTACACACTTGCATGACTCCTTAGAACAGAGAGTCTGAGGACAGGATTTTTTCACCTTGTGATTTTTGAGCTCCCGGTAGCTGCCTATCTGTACGTTCACAAATCTGACAGTACACTGTGGTACGACCTGGCATGGGGCTCTCTCATGCCAGATCGCTCATGCTCAGGTCAGCAGCTGCCTCAACCTGCCCTTCATCATTTGGGGAAGGAACAGTGTGGGAAGGGTTTTAGTTAATTAAGATGAAAATTCTGCTCTGCCCTTCAGAGTTCATCTGCCATTAACAGCGTTGCCAGGCCCCTCCTGGCCACTTAGTATGAGCTACACTACAAGCAGGAGAGAGAATATGGCTTAAAAAGTGTTCTTTCAGGCAAAAATTAGACTTGCACAGTGGAAATTATCCGTTATCTCTCAAATATCCAGGCACTGCTTTTGATTAGCACCTGGAGGGAAAAAATAAACTACAGTGGCTAACGAGGCTAGATGGCAAAGTAAAAATAATTGCAGTCTGGATCTGCAAATGCAGATTCCTTGTTTTCAGACAGGGCCATTGCTGCAATCCTTGCCCATCTAACTGAAGTGCTGGGAAGATGCTCTGCGATAGATTTTGACAATATCTTACATATTTTCTGTGCTTCTGGTCCCATTGAACTCAGGCCGTGCAGCCGTTCAGCACTTCATCTTTCTCAGGACAGGCCCTCCTTTGGTCTATATGAGAAGATGGAGCTGCAGGACTTGGCCTGATGTCTGATGACAGGAGGAATGTCCTTAATTCCTGACAAAATGAGTGTTAATGTCCATCTGCCTTGGCAGTCTCTGATGCAATTGAATAGGTCATGAAGTCTGAGCCTGTCCACACTGAAGACTCTTTGCCAAGGCAGCTAAAGCTTCACGATTATTTACAAAGCCCAAATTTATTGTAAAACAGTGGAAATACAGAGTCTAAATCTCACAGTAGTTTCAAATATGATTCCTCGTTATCATAGTATATTAGTATATTCCAGTGTCCTGCTGGTTCTTTTCCGATTCTTTGTTGGACTCATCTTGCCAGGAGTCAGCTGTTGTTGCATTTTCTCTGAACATGAATTCCATCTTTGCAACCTTTCTCAGGGAGCTTCACAGCACCATGGAGCAGCATGTTGCAGTCGAGTGAGCAGTATTGTCTGGCCTGGGAATCCAAGTACTTGATGGAGCTTGGCAACACCTTAGATTCCCTGCTGAATGGTTTTGTGAACATGATGGCTCAAGAAGCCCTAAAATTCACTGTCTTGTCAGGTAAGAACCTAAATCGTATCAGATCTGCTTGAGGGGCTCTTGTGCAGTTTCACTGTTGGTGTCTGTTTAAAGGAGCTTTCCTAAACAAGGAAGATTTCTGAGAAGGCATCTCCCTTGGCAGTATTGGCACCGTCCTGCAGAAGGGATCTGAGAACCTTCTCTGCCACACCTGTAATTTAGATTTTCTTTCCTGGGTTGCTGTGCCTTTGTGTCATTGACTCGTTCATTTAAAATTACAGCTGGAAACACCTTCCTTCACGCGTGACTGTGTTTATTTCTCTATGTTATTACACTGTGTTTTACTGCTTTACATAAACCTTTCAAACATGCAGGTTACATTCATGCATAGCGTCTGTTTGCCTCCATATCAGAACATCAGATTCTTTCTTATCTTCAGTCTAGCAAAACATTTCTCAGATCAGCTCTTGAGAAAGACGAACTGGAAATGACAAAAGGTCCTAGGTTTAGCTTTTAACTTCAGTGAACCATCTTGCTTTTGATGTTTCCTAAGAGCAGCCCAGATTTGTGACTGTGCCGCGCTGTTTGCTTTGTGTGTTGCAGGTATTGTGACGGCCTTGACTTGGCCAACTTCGCTCTTGACTGTTGCCAGTGTCATTGACAACCCCTGGGGAGTGTGTCTCCATCGGTCTGCTGAAGTAGGCAAACACCTAGCACATATCCTGCTCAGTCGACAGCAGGTAATCGGCTAGAAATTATTCAGGAATAATGGCTGGAAGGGATTTGACCCATGGAGGTTAAGTTTTATAGTCATGCTAGTTAACTATCAAGTGGTATCTTTCCAGGGAGACAAAAAGTAAACTGAAAAATGAAAAAATGCTGCATGAAGGTGACCAGCAGGTGTCTGCTTCATTGGGGCAAAATAGGAAGTCCCAAGGGAATCAGAGAATTCCTGCTAAGATTCGTTCCATTTAACCTAAAGCTTTTCTAAATGAAGAAGAAGAGATCCAGGTCATAAATGACAAGTGGCTTGACCATGTCACAAAACAGCCAGGCCAACTCACCTGGTGGACATTTGAGAACAGAAAGTAAGGAAAGATGAAAAGAAAAAGAGAATACAGAGTGTTAAAAATATTCACTGATAATTAAGAGGCCCTAGCAAAACAACATAAGAGAAGACTGTGCAGCAGTAGATGCACCACGAGCCATGTTTTTGCCTACAGAGAAGCGGAATGGGCTGGTACCTGAAAGAAGTGATAAAAGTTATTCAGCCTCCCTGAGAAGGGTTGCAAAAGATGTTTCTGCCCACCAAAAGCCTGCTTTATTTGCTGGGCTATCACTGGCATGGAGGGAGGCCACTTTTTGCTGGTCACGCATTTGTCTCACAGGCGTGCTAGTCCGGTATCTATTATAGAGGAGCCCTGTGGGAGCCGTGACCCCAGAGCTGCATGTCATAAATAACAATGTGAAACAGGAGAGTAGAAAACAACTAGATTTCTCATAAAAATACAATCCCAGGAAAGGCAATAAACTTTATTTCATACAAGCCCTTTGTTTTGCTTGAGGGCATTTGTTACTGCTTTTAAGCATTCGCTATTGTGAAAACACACATTCCAATGTGCTGGAGCGTCTAAAACTAGTTAGTGTGATGTCTAGGGAGTCCATCGCACACCTGCTCCCTGGTTACTACAAAGACCATTTTTCATTGTTGAGATTAGGATCTCTTTGATCTTATAGAAAATCTTATTAGGCTATTCAAACTAAAAGCCTACCCCACATCATCTTTTATAACAGCCACACAGTGCTGCTGTCATTCAGTCTTAAATCTAGAAGCGGTCAATACTTTTGTATTACAGCTTCTTCTTCTGTTTATTGAAACATTTCTAGGAAAATTTTGCTCCTTGAATTACGCTTTCATTTGGAAATTTCAAAACAATGACAGCATCTGTTTTCTTTCTGTTTGAAACATCTGCTTTTTTGTAACTTCTGATCACTAGATTCTTTCAATTGATTTTCTGAATATCAAAAAATCCAAAATACTCAGATATGCAGTATTCTCAATATTGAACTATGCATAACTTGGAGGATATGTAATCCTTTTGAAATCAACCAAATTGCTCAAATGTTTAAAAGATCATGCACAAGCATAAGTGCTTTGTGTATCAGGGTCTCAGGGATGCTGCGGCCAGTCTCCCTTTCTAGGTCTAGAACAGTATTTGATGGCGTTTTCTCCTTTCCTTCTTAGGGCAAGCGACCTGTCACTCTGATTGGCTTCAGTCTGGGTGCAAGAGTCATTTACTTCTGCCTGCAGGAAATGGCTAAAGAAAAAGGTAAAATTCACCTTCTAACGTTTTTCTCCTTTATTTTCCTTACTGGTGGTAGAGAAGTTTTTCTTCCAAGAGGAAGAGTTCTGGAACAGAGCTTGGGTCTTTTAGGATAGGACAGAAACCTAAAAAAATGGTTTTGAAATGCGTTTGGAGCCAAATTCTACTGTCATTTCCACCAGTTCAGTGGATTAAATCTGCTGTCTTCACTTGAGGTGCTCCAGTGTGTCAGTTTGGTCTCCAGTCTGTAAACAACAACTTGACATTTTGTGACATTCGACTGCTAGATCAGTCTGTGAGCTGCCCACGCGCCACTGTGATCTTGGCAGAGGATGCTTTGCCTTTATTGGAAGCTCTCTGTAGCTATTGTATCTGATTCCCTGAGTCCTCCCTTCCATTTAAGTCACTGAAATGCCACTGTCATCTGCTATTTTCATGGTAATTTTTCCCCAAAGTCAAGTATAAAACCATCTGTCAATTTATTACCCGTTGTGGTTCTGTTTATTAATAGATTCTATTTTTAATTTAGAAAAAGAATAAAATCATTATGATCAGTTGATGTAAATTGCATCTTGGAGTTGAGTCAGTAGTGAGTGTGTGCGTGCAGCCTGCCTTCCCCCCTACGTAGCTAATTTAATTCATTAACCATTTAGCCTCACAAAGAGTTGCTAATAAATAAGGAGCTTTATAAAGGAAAATGTTCAATAAAGTCCAAGAAGGTGGGAATAGAGTCAAGTGAGGACGGAGAAGGTCAGCATTTTTTCTGTTGACAGCTGTGTACCAGAACCTCACTTCTGGTTTAAGATGGAAGTCCTCAAATACAGGATTTCTATTCTCAAAATAAATCTAATCAAATCCAGAATGATCCTAATGAAGTTACACTGAAGCCAGAACCCAGACCCTAATCTGGCCCTAGATCTACTCTTTTTGTGTCCTAAGAATGCCAGGGGCTGAGATATTTTCAGGCTTTTATTTAATGGTCTGCAGACTCTCGCTGGAATAACATGGGACTGTAGCTAAGTAATATGTGAAAGGAAATCATTAGGGGTCTTTAAGGTTGGCTGCCATTCTAAAGAAATGTAAGCATCGTAATTATGTATCATAGCAGCTCCCCACTGTACACTAATTTTTCAGTTCCTTAATTGAATTATGAAAGCTGAGCTGTTTGCGAGATGAAAAGCAGCATGGTTAGCGCAGATTGCCGAGGCGTTCTTCACATGCGCATTCCAGCACAAGCCACAGAAGGAATGGAGCTGGGACCTGGGACATCTGAGACTGATTTGGGTGTGGACTTGGATGTCTCACACAAAAGAAATACAAGGCCTAGTCATGCAGGCCTTTTGTGTCCAGATGGCAGTGGCATTTCTGGGGATAAATAACTAATCATGGATTATCCAGTGAAACACCATGGCAGAAACTCAAATTCTGTTCAAAGAAAATACTCCTCTGCAAAGCAATTAAATAACCTTTGGGATACTTCGTCACAAATAACTTTGGAAGCCAGAGCTTAGTAGGTTTCCAGAAAATGACATTATAGCAGAAGATGTAGTAGTGACCCATCAGAGACAAGTTACTACATGAGAAGATCATTGGTCTGATTCCTTCATCACGATTCCCATGCATTTCAGTAAATAAGAAGTGTAAACTAATGAAAATTGATAATGGCCTGAACCTGAACCTTGAAGCCAAACTGCGCTCAATAGGAGTGAGTTATCACACATTATATATTTGTCTAATACTGATCACAGCGTCCTACAGAATCGCATGTGTGGCCAGTATCACCACTGGGTTATCATCTCTGCTGTGGTTAGGTACCAGGAACACAAACTCTGCCATGAAACACTGTCCTTGGCACTGCATCTGTACACTGCCCAGAGAGTGCTAAATTCCACCCCTGTTCTCTTTTCAGTGAGGACTAACGTGATGAGATGCTTTCCTCTTTGCCCAGTGAGTTGTACCCTAAAGGCACACCAAAGCCCAGCTCCCGAGGACTGGTAATGGCCTCTGGGTCAGCTTGTGTCTTCTGCAGGTTTTCTGGACAAATCATCTTATCAGTTTTTAATTTTTGCCCATCAGTATTTCCTTTTTTTTTTTTTTCCCCATTTTCCTGCTTGTGCAGACTTTATTGTTCTTCATCATATAAAAGATTTTCAAACTGTGAAATACATTTATTTTATCTACAGTGTCAGCAACTATGGAGGCCAGCAATCTGTTCTCGGATTTCCGTCCCCCTTTGTCAACATTGGAAGAAAATGAGTATTTTCCAGCCAAAGCTGAACATTTTTGTTCTGAGCAAGAACTAAGCTGTACAAAGGACTGGAGAAACAAAAGCTTCCAATACCTTACCCAAATGTTTGGGATCCCGATGAATTAGCTGTTTGTTTATTCAGTTGGCTCACACTGTGGTCATGGAATTTAGTACCTTGGTTGGAACGAGCTCCCAGTTCGCAAGGCTCTGGCTTTCTTTTTCATTCCCCATGATTATGGGAACAGGACTTTATAGCTCACAGATTACACTAACAAAATTGAATTGCTTTTTGCTGTTCTCTTGATTGGTGGAAAATTTGCTTTGCAGTAAGAAATAATACCACGAGAGTTCTTTTGGATTGTTGTCAGGCGCTGGGATTTACACTGCAGAGAAAGCTGCAGGCACTGCAGGCAGCTCCAAGTCTTTTACTGCTATTAGGGAAAGGAAACCAATTGATGTACATTTAAAAAGTCTAGCCAGGCAGCACCTTTCCATCGTAACTTGATGTGGTATGCAGTCATTCTCACTTTCATTTCCCCGTAAACTTCAGCATATTATTTTACAAACTGCGGACGCCAGCCTGAGAATGATTTAGCTCACATCTTGTACGCACTGGTCTCCCAGAGGTGGAGAGTAGGGATTTGGCATGCTATGCCCATGAGTCTCCCAAGATGTGCGCTGCTGTGAATTTCATTTAACTGCTATGGCATCAGGTGCTTGATCTCTCTTTACAAAGGTTTATGAATAGATATTAAGATATTGTTTAGGAGTTTAGGAAAGTAGCAGAACTGTCCAATATTTCTCATTCAATAATTATTTCTACTGAAGTTCCCCAGCTGCAGTTGTCTGATAAGAGACGAAGATTTATTATGCTTAAAAGTCAACATTCCTTTTCAGCAAATCATGCCCTGGGCATTCAGGTTAAAGTACCCTTCAAGGAAATCAAACCAGTTTGATAGATTATCACTTCATGTTGGCAAGTGCCTTCATTGTTGCTAGTTCCCAATCAATATAAAGAATTTGGGGGGCTTTGCTGCATGTACAGGTCATGTTTTTCACGACCTCAGCTCTAAGGACTGGTTGTGGGAAGGGTTTATTGTGCTTAATATATGACAACGTTTGCTCACTATATGGAATGTCAGTCCCTTTCACCTGTTTCAAAGCATAGTATTTCAGCTCTGTGCAAACGCACATGGATGGGTCTGTGGAAAGAACTTTCCACAGGTTTACTGCTTGAACTGCACCTTTCTGGACAGAGGCCAGGCCACTTCTCCATCTTGCCATCAGCCTAGTTCCTTTCACTGTCTCAGGATCTCTAATTTTCACATTTACTGATTCCAGCTGGAACTGCAGACACTTAACATTTACTCAAAATTATGTTTAAGGTCCTCCTTTCCATTGTTTCTGTCTTTAAAATTTAAACCACAAAAATGATGATTTTTCTGTAGTGCACTTCTCAACGTACCCCTCCTTCATGTACGTGTAGATATATTTTCTGATCTGTCTTCTAAATCTGAGCTGTTCTGCTTTCATCTTAATAGACTCTCAAGGGATCATTGAAGATGTGGTCTTACTGGGAGCTCCAGTGGAAGGAGAAGCCAAGTACTGGAAAGCTATCACAAAAGTGGTGTCGGGCAGGATCATAAATGGTTATTGCAGGTCTGTACGTGCTCAGTCCCCTGCTTCATTATCCTAGTGTCACTTTGAAATGATTTTTTACATTTATCCCTTTTAAACATTTTGTAAGTGAATATTTGTTCAGCTGCTGAGTACATTGATTCAGTAGCGCCAGAGGCAGCAGTGCCAGAGCCTCTTCCCTCCGGAGGTCTCTCCCTCAGATTAATTGGAGATGACAGTCTTCAGGAGACACTTGAAGGCTGTTCTGTCTCCAGCTCTTGGCTGTTTGCGATGCATAGTTACACTGGAAGCCTGAGGTGCTCAATACGTAGTTCCTGTTCATACGGTGGCAGTGTTATATCACCCTGGCAGCTTAAAGCGGGGTCAGTGTGTTTGTGTGCATAATTTGACATATTCTAAGGCCCCTTTTAAGTCTCAACTTTATGTAAAGGACTATAAATACGACCGTTAAGTTCACTGACAGTTAAAGAATGCCAATGAAAATCTATAAAAGCTTTGAGACACAATTCACTAGGGGCTGCTTATGGGGAACAAGATGTGAAAATTGCAATGGAAGGGAAGGAGCTCAAGCAAACTGAAGAATTTTTATATCTAGAGTCAGTTTCTTGTCAAGATAGTCCATGTGAACAAGATATTTTACTTACAAAGGAGGTATAACTGGAATAGCTGTAGCAAATTTACTAAGGATGTGAAAGAATAGAAAGGTTACCTTGAAACCAAATACCAGGCTTTTAAAACTGTGCAGACAACTGCTATGCAGAGTTGGGAGAGCTGCTGGGTGAAAAGAGGGAGATTCGGAGGCACAAAACAGCTGAAGCAATCTTGTAAAAGCTATTAAGAATTCAAGTGACAGTATCAAATCCAATGACTGTCTATTGGAAGATAATAGTGACAAGAACACTACTTACCAGCTCAATTAGAAGAGGGGAAATTAAAACGAAGGAATGAAGCAGGGAAGACTTAAGAGCACAGGAAAGTAAATTGAGAAATAACCAGGCAAGAAGATTAGCAAAGAACATGTAACCGCAAGTCAAGACAGCTTATAAAGCCATGAGCCCTCAGGTCAAGGACAGTTGAAAATGCTGTTGGTACTTTCCATACGCACATACATATGTATGCCTACATACATACGTATAAGATGAGGAAGTATTGTATTACTGTGCAGCTAACATAGTATATTAATTTACAAAGAAGAACTGTATAAAAGAATTAAAAGCATTCAAGATTAAAACAACAAATTACTAATCCCATCTGTCAGTTAGGCTGAAAATTGTTGCTTTTGTCCTTTTTGGATCCCAGGAGGTTTTATGGATACTGGATGTGCACACCAGTTACAGTATTTCTTTATCTGACATAAGGAAAAAGCAATTGCTGCCTCCTTGGGAGTGCTTCTGTGTTCCTCCAAGAAGCCATAAATGATAGCAGTTGTTGCATATAACTGAATTTGCCCTGCCAAATATCGTTCCTCCCTGTGTTATACAAAAATCAATTTCACTGCAGAAAGCTCAGTGTGTTAATTTCCTATCATACAGAAAAATAATAATCTTGTTACAGTTTCAAAGCTGTGCTGTTGGAATAAAATAGTATGTGTGTTTGTGCCTCTGTATGTGCAGTAATTTGGCTAGTCTCTGCTTTGGCAAGCCGTGTCTTGAATGTTGAATGAAAAATGATGTAGAAATTGTAGCTCGTGGCTCACAAATAGGAAGAAGCAGGTGAGGAGACTGTCAGGAAATATTCCACTACGCTGGTTCTCTACTTTGCCCTCAGATGCTGAATTTGAGGTTTATTCAGTTAGCATGAGGGGCAGCTAGAGGAGGTAACTGAGAGATACGGAGAATTTATATGAGGATATTAGATACGAGAGAAGGATTATACAAACATTTCGTGGTAAGACCTCACCTGATTCTGATTTCTCTGGTCTCTCGCCTATACAAATTGTGGCCTCGTTCTGTCACTTTAGGAGTAACTCTATTTAGGTCAGATGAATGACATTGAATAGAATTCCTGCAAGATCAGATTTGGGCCCAATTTGTTGAGCTTCAGTCCAGTGTAGCTTGTCTCCTTCGGCTTTGAAGTCTGAAAGGACACAGAGAGTGAAAGCCAGCTGTCAGAGCTGTCCCATCCGATTTCACAGCAGGGTTACAAATTCCTAGTAGGAAACCTTAACCAAATTAGTTAGACTTGCTCAGCTTTTGAAAGAACCCATGTCTGAGTAGCGTGGATGTGTTGCAAAGATTTTGCAGAGCTCTGTGTAGACTTAAAAACTTCTAGCATAGACCATTTTGGAGTGGACAGGAGCAGTCAGAAACGGCCACCTGTGCAGGTGCATTTCACCTGTTACCATCACAGGGTACAAACACCACTCGCATCCAACTTACATCTACTCTATAGAGTGTAGTGGCATTCAGGTGCCCAGATTTTATGCTCAGCGCAGGAGAAGAGGTTGTGTATTTCCAAAGAGCACATTGCCTTCTCTCATCATGCTATAATCTACCCTGAAACTGTCACAGTGACTTATGGCAATACTTTACAGTGGGGACAAACTCTTCCTAGTTATGTCTTTGAAACCATGTATTTATACAGTACCTATAAATCAGGAGCACTCCGAGGAGCTTCACAGTCGATATTTAAGTCAGCAACATCGGTATTGTAGGCCTCATCACCTTTACAGCTGTCTACAGGCTGGAGAACTTCTACTTATTAGTACATTAAAAAGATTAAATATGAGAATGTATTGCAATCTCTAAGCAAACAGAGAAATAAATAGAAGGGTCAGATTTTTAAATCTGCTGCACGTAAGAAGACTACACCCATGAATCAGGATTAAATTCAGACTTCCACTACCATGTCCCAGGAACCTGCCCTGAATTCGGCAACTGCTGTGATTCCTACATCAGACAAAGCTGCAGCAGTTCTTGGTCCAGACATCACTGTGCTTCCTGTCCCTTCTACTCTTCTCATGGTCTGAGTAGTCACATATTGCACTGGTTTGGCAACAGGATTTATTCATGCTCTTCTGCTCTGCTCCTAGGGGCGACTGGCTGCTGGGGTTTGTGTACAGAACCTCTTCTGTCCAGATCAACGTTGCAGGCCTCCAGCCAGTCGACTTGGATGACAGGAGGATGGTAAACATGGACCTTTCGTTTGTAGTAAGTAGTACTTATATTCTCAGTTTTTTCCATCTGTACTTTGCTTGCAGCACTGTAGCCTCACGCTCATTGATTAAGGGAAGATGGGACACTGAGGAGAGCACCTCTATGTACATTGTCCCTCTTTCCTTTCTTTGAGAAAACTCTCATCTCAGACTTCACTATAGATTTTGCTGGCCCAACCAGTGCTCAGTATTGAGCAAAATAATGAGAATTTGCCTCTCTCGTTGGATGTGTTTGGGTTTTTTTGGTTCTGAACTATCTCATACTGGAGACAGAAAATGCCATTATTCTCCAAGAAAGACCTTGCTGTCTTGCAAGCCCCAGATCAGCAGGTAGGTGGGATCAGCAGCTGGGAAACCTGGGGCTCAAACACACAACTGTGGAGCAGGTGCAACTCGCAATCTTATCTTCGTGGAGCTTTCAACACTGTTCAGGTTCGTACAGGGACAAGTTCATAGGCCTTGTACCTTGGTCCCCTGGGCTGCGTTGATGCTATTGTGCAGGAAACGGTTTGTAATTACAGAAGCTCTGTGATATCGATGGCTGGTTTGCTAGGTCCAGACCTGGGCTGCAGCCTTTTTGGGGTGTAGGTCTCCAGGAAGCAGGAAGAGATTCACCTGTCTGTCTGGTAGACATTTAGTTTCCTCAAAGCTATCTGATGTCATTAATGATAAGCCACTATATTATATACCTAGCAACATTCAACTCAATTACCTTAAGCAACCTAATGATCTCATTGCTCTTCCACAGAAAATCATGCAGAACTTAGCTTGTGTATTCATATGCACAGTAATCTTGGACATGCAATCTTGGTTTTCCATATCTGAATGTTTTAACTCATTTTTCACTCTCTGCAAACTGGACTGGAAGATGCTCAGCACAAAGCTCAGGATGCTTCCATGGTCATTGTTCCTGCCATGACTCCTCCCGAATGTCCCCACAAGCTGGTAGGGGTTGTCAACGTTGCTCTGGAGACAAAGGCACTTTTAAGTGCTGTCAGATTTTTTGGAGCACCAGCCTGCTGACCCTATAAATACCCAACTGTTACCAGCTCATTTCATTCATTATAACTGAGCTATGTACAGCCCTTGCCAGAAAACACAGGGCTTAATGCTCTACAGATAAAATAGAGACTTTGCAGAACAAAATATAGGCTTCCCAGAAGGAAGTGGTATACTAGAGGCTTTTAAACATGGTCCAGCACTGTAGCTGTTCTTGTATCTTTGCATCTTACTGGGTTGTCTTGGTTAGCATTTCCACCGGCTCCCCCATCCATTTTTTCACCGTCCCCAGAGCTGCCGTTAGTCGCTTGCAAGTAGTGACATCTGTTGCTGGCATGAAAAGAAAAATGGCCAAAGATGTCAAGCAGTGGTGGCACTGGGGTGACTTTTCCTGTTAGTTCAGTCCGTGTTACTCTCCTCTCTTCGACTTCTCTTCAGAGACCCTCTTTCTGTTGACCTTCTGCTTCCTGAACTTTGAAACCCCCTGGAGTCCTGCAGACTTTATCCTGCCTGGCTCACAGCAGCCTCTCCTTTTTTCCCCCAGAGGAGCAATATTTACATTTCAGCTAAATGAATAATGGTTGCAGAGCTGCTATCTGCTAAGCTTCTGTTGTTGTGCATCTGTATCCGTGCTGCATGATGCCAACAGACAATCCCAGTGCTGTTCTCATTTCAGAAAGAGCTGACACTTTCACTTGCTTAATCTTACTGCGAAGCATTGGGGAGAAAAAAGAGCAACCCCCACAGGGGGAAAAACCTGTATTTAAGTAGGTCTCATTCTCTTGATCTATTTCCCAGACCATGGAGCTTTATCAAAAGAGATACAGGGCATTCTGATGAACATTTTAAAAGTAAAAGGAGCAAGAATGGGGAAGGAAATATTCAGGGGCAATATTTTTTAAAGCGGCAAGAAAGCAAAGATGGATTTTGCTGCAAATACAGTAGCATAACAGAAATATATATAGAGAGATTTTCTATGATGGGGACTAGCTCCATCCCTGCAGGTGCCCTTGCTGGAGGTCCCTGTGAGTCTCCTGCCAGGAGTAAGAAAGGACAAGCTGTGATAGAAGAATAAAGCATAGAAGATGCAAAGGTGCTGCTCAGTCTGCAAATATTATGCAGGCAGCCTCAGTATTTTAGGCATCTCCCAGTCCATCCGTGATGAAAACTGGACTGGATCCACAGGGCTTGGTTCTCTTTGCTGTGGTAGCATCAGAATCCTCAAATGACTGGAAGGCTAAGAGACCTCAGTATAAACAGGAGTTCACCTCCAAGGCATTTATTGCATGTCTCTCTTGATTAGTGTGTTTTTTATCTGACTGTCAGTAAAAAAACTGAGGGAAAAATGTCCTCCCACTCAGCAAATGCAGTTATAAAAGCCTTCCTAATGGTTACAATGGGACTGATTTATTCAGTAGATTTATTTGACAGCACCTGTTACAGAGACCAAGGAAGTAATTGAGCTGTAGTGTATTAGATTGATTGCTGTTTGTTCAAATGGGACATTGTAGATTACATTTTGCATTAACATTTGAATATTGCAGAAATGTTCAGAGTCAGAATGTAGGCAGAGCATTTTCATGGAGGCTCACAAGTCAAGAAGGGTGCTTAAGTTTCTCTGGGCAGTTTTACCGCAGCAGAAACCAGGGATGAACTTGCAAGCTTGCGGACAGTAGGAATGCCTGTCTGGAAGTCTAGTAGAGAGCGTGGATGGATCGTGAGAATTATTTCAGAAGTCAGTACTGTTCTCTCATTAGTCCAATGTGAAAATTGTCTTAAAGATATTTAGACTATGACTAAGTTTTGCATCAACTTTAAAACTCATTCCTTTCCCATGCTTTCGACGGCAGCTAAATTATCCTTTTCTTATTCTTCATCAACACGTTGACTGGATGGCAGCTGCCTACCTGCTGCTGGTGCTCACAAATTCCTGTAAAGGCAACACCAACTGAGAGTAAACCCCTCCTTATTCAAACAGCTGGAGCACCAGAGCTGTGGTCTGTACAGCCCACAGACCAAAGATACAAAGTACTCTTCTCTCTAGAGCAGTCATTGCAGTGGTACCTAGAGAAAACATGCTGATGCATTTCACAGACGTGTTCTTCCCCTGCAGCATCTCTGCATAATGGAAGGCAAAACAGCAGAGCTGCTTTTTAGAATAGTCTCTATCGCACATCAGTACACCTTTGCTTTTTCCCCCTGAGATACCTCAGAAGCTTTTTTACTTCTTTTCTTTGCTGCTGTAACTGAGCAGTGGGAAAGCTCTCTTTATGACAGTGATTAAAACCCAAGAATAACTGATCTCTCTTTCCAAAAGCTGTCTCAGAAGAGGGGCCTAGTATTCCCATTATGAGGAGAGGCAAACAGATTCAAGGAAGTCTGGCCTTCAGCCAGGCAGGTCCACAATGTACATAAATATAAGCAGATCAAAAGTTCGAATTTTGTGAAATCCAACTGATTTGGCACTTCTGTGAGTCAGGCTTTTTTCCCAAAATGCATTAAACTGAGGTTTTTCCCCCTATGTTCCCAAGACTTGTAGCAAAGAATTCATTGTGGTTACGAAATGTGGCTTAATTAAGAGCCCTGGGGAGTTCAAAAGGCAAAAGGTTGCCTATTCTCATTACACCTTTGTTTCACTTGTTTCAAATGAGCAGTGCCACCTCCCACAGTGACAGGCATTAACAGGATCAGAAGAGCAACAGCTAGGAGCAGAACTTGGCTTCAGGCAGCGGCTCGAAGGAGCCTGGAGAGGCTTTTCTCACATCAGGGGGACATGCGGGTTTCTGTGGAAACAAGTCTATTTGTCTGCTGGACTATAAGGTCACAGGGATGATTTCTTCCTTTTTGTATGTCCCTGCAACACTGGAGTCGTCAGTGGCTTAGTTTTCTGTGATCCTTCTTGCTGTTGATTTGGGAGCTCTGAGAATCGCACATTAAATACATATTAAATACATTTTTCCCTTTGGGATGCAAGCAGAGGGTGCTGGCAATGTCAATATGTTAGAACAGAGGAAGAAACTGAAAAAGCTTTTCCAAAAAAGTGCAAATGGAGCCATTAATAACTTGCAGTTTGTTTTTGCTTTATGGCAAAAACTCAAAGGCTGGTGTCCCTCCTTGCTTCAACACAGATGTATTGCTTGATCCTAACATATTCTCTGGAAGGCTGGGGATATTTAGCTGCTTCTAAAAGGCAGAGAGAACTATTTTATAGCACTCCTTGAGCCTTTATTTCATAAGTCTGGTGCCAAAATTCACATACGCACTGCCACTCAGAAGCAGCATGGTGCCATAACAGTGTGGCCTTCCTGCAGATTTATAGAAGTAATTTTCCCATTTCCTCCACTGTGCCTGGAACATGTGTGTATCATTTCACGGTGGGTTTCCACAACATCTGTTTGAGTGCGTACAGTGTTCGGACACCCCGAGTACCCTGGGCAAAGCTGAATTTCTGGGACTGCACCTCTCTCCTTCAGAAAAGCTGAGTTTACCAATTGCCACGTTTTAGAAAGATTCGCAGGTAGTTTACGTTTACATCTAATACAATTCAACATATAAAATTTTGCTATTCCATTTGAGTAACCAGCCAGGTTTTTATACCATTACATTTGTCCCATGGACCGTAACAATTTGCATCGCTTACCACCTTTTATAGATTTTCTCTTACACTTTACACATTAAAGCACCTTGCATTTGAAAATAGGACTGTTCTTGCGAAGCCAGACATTGCAGACTCCCATTCTTGACAGGTTTGCAGTGAACAGGTTTGTAGCTGTTGACTTTGCAAGCAGCTATCCCAATCACGCAGATCTTACTCGAGCAAAAACTGCCAGCAAAAGCAGTGGGAGTTTTCCCTAAGTAGTGTTAATAATGTTTGATTCTGCAAGAGTGACTACACAAAGCACAATAAGGTGAATTAAGGATAGATAATTTAGCTTTCTAGTTCCTGTCTTATCTTGGAACACGAACGCTAATTCTATATAATTTTTGTGTTCAGTTTTGAGCTTTGTTTCTAACCTCTTCAGCTAACATGGAAAGAAAATTCAGTTGCAACATCCAATTAAAAGTGTTAATCAAGGGGAAAACTGACTTAGCTGGCACATTGTATACGTGAGGTTTTCTCCTGTAGCACAGTTTCAGCTAATGTGTTTGAGATCTTGCAATTACAACAGCATATATTATTGATATTAGCTGAATGGAGCTGAAATACCATGAAGCTTATCACTGCCTGCTGCCCCAGTGACATTAGGGTAGGGTAAGGTCTTAAACTTGCTGCAGATCCCAGTGTGATGGATTTGTAGATCGCATTGCTAAGGAGAGATGTTGCACTACTTGATAGCTGTTGAAATTTCCCAAATGGCCACGTCTTCTTGCCCAGATAAATTATGACCATCAACTCATAAAGGAGATTAAGGGGTGAATAAGCTGAGAACAGGTCATTGTCCCCAAAGATGGCAAAAATTCCCTTATTTAGCCAAAAGTGATCTTGTTTCGTGGTGTTGGGCTGCGAAGCTGGTTTGAAAGCCGCAAAGATTGGTAACATTTCAGCTGCCAAATCTTGCATATTCCCGGAGCAGGATGGGGAGAGGAAGGGTGATCAGTCCCTTTCGGTGTTACAGAGGAGTCATCCTGTGCTGCGGGCAGGTCCTATTATATCATCCTGATTATGGAGACCGAATCTCATCTCAGTGTTTCCATCTGGACTCTTGAAAAATTCTCCATAATCCTGGCTTGATCAATATAGCAGATATATTGGGTCAGTAGTGGACTGCTGTAGTTTATATTGTCAGATGTCTGGGTCCCCCAAGCTACTTTTAGGAACAGTCCAGTTTGATGTATCAATCCAGTCTTTATTTTTGGGGATCTCTTCCTCTGAGGCCCAAGAGATTGTGTTCAAATTACTCCACAGTGATAATTATATGCACAGTTTATGCTGGGGCTTTTAAAACGTTCTTTATACCATCTAATTTAAATAATTTCCACTTGGTTTAGCACAGAAAAATAAGTATTTGATTATAGCCACCTTAAAAGTGAGTGGCATGTTTTGCAACTTTGATGTAGCTGGAAAGACTCTTGAGTGTTCAGACACCAGCCTAACAGCTAAAGAAAAGAACCGATTCTACTTCTGGCAGTCATCAGTGAGAGCATCAGCAAAAAAATAGTCAACAGCAGCTCCTCAAACAGTTGAAAAATCCATGGAAGGAGCTGTTGCTTTCAGCTGGTTGGCTTGGTGTGTGGAGTGCAGCACCTGTCAGCAGAAGGCCATTTCTCAAGGCACCTTTCCCTTGAAACTCTTTCAAGGGCTCTCTTATTAATTCAGAATTTAGGAAGCTCCCTCTTCCTGACTTTGTCCTGCCTGTCATTGCTGATGTACAGCTGCTCTCCATCTCGCCCCCTTAGGGCTTCAGGCTTCTAAAACTTATTTCCTCCAGTTACTTACTCTGTTTTCTTGTTATATTCTGTATTTTACTTCTCTCCCTCATACAGTCCTCTTGGACTTGGTGAAGGCAAATTGAGAGTAAAGCTGGCAGAGTTTTTCAGCAGTGGACGACTCCAGCAAAAAAACAGTGTTTGCTCTGAATTGTCAACATCGACATGTTCCCATAAAACAGATCAAACTTTGATGGAAAAAGTCCTTGGAAAAAGTTATTGTGCTGATGTGAAATTGCCTGAGCACTGTCTGAGGGTAACATCCCTCAGTATCGTCCCAGAGGGGAGAATGACTTGATCAATAAGTTGCAGCTGAAAGATGACTGCATGTAAAAATTGCAGTCTTGCTCAAGAAATGTCGCTGTAATTAAAGGAGAACTTTTACCGGTCAAGTTAGTTTTTAAACGAGAAGAAAAATAAGAATTGAGTGACTTATTCTATTCACAAGAATTGTAATTGCGTGAAGGGATGATTTAGAAGCAAAGTCTATTAGCTTCAGCTGAATCATGCTCCAATCTTTATTCCATCAGTTTTTCAGAGCAGAAATAGAAACATTAAAGAGGAATAATGCAAATTACATTGACAGTATTTTCAAAATAAATTCAGCTCTATAAAGTTTTCCTCAAATATATTTTTATTAGCTTCTCCTCTGCTGGAAGCCAGGACCGCTAGTGCTCAGGATATACCTAATGCAAGGGGGGACTTGCCACAGATGCCAAATTCACATTTTTTAATAAATCCATTTAAATTCCAGCTTCTGAATTAGTGGACGTGTTCACTGTCTTCAGTTTTGGAAAACATTGTTTCCTAAGAACCCAAACAGAAGAATTTTATTTCTATTTTAACTTCATTCAGCCACAGCCTCTTTCAAGGTTCGTTTAATGTTCTTCTGGTTCTCACTACGGGAATCTGCTCTGCCACTGGCCTTCGCCAGGTCCAGCCACATTCCCCTGCCTGGGCAGCGTTAGGTCTTTGCTGTAAGCTTTCAGAAAACTCTGGAAAACAGATAGGACATTTTCTGCCAGGCTGAATGCCCTCTATCATGTGAGACGTACCCAGCACTCTGAATTAAGGCTTATGCTGACATGTGGGAATAACTCTGACCAGAGGAGCCTGCCAGCTTGGCAGAGATGACTGCATTTTGGGTGATAACCTGGCATAGCCTGGGGGTCCTCTAATCAATCAGTCTATGCCACCGTCTGGAAGAGGAGGGCTGCACGGGTTTGGAGGCAGTGTCCAGAACTGAGGATATTTGGAAAGCAGTAGTGGCATTTGAGTTTCTTCCCTTCTTTACCAATGCTACCCCAAAACTGGCTGGCAGTTTGTTTCAGAGCACAGAGTTGCACTCTGATTCTTTCCCTGAACGACAAATTCACTGCTGCTTTTGGAAACGGAGAATAAACCCAAGAGCTGAACTGGCAATAACAGGAGTTGCTGAGCTGGCTCTATTGAGATATGCCACCCGGAGGCAGTTTGCATTTCATTATGTGTGTACACAAAGTGTCTGACACACCGCAGGAAGAAAGGGCTGCTGGAAAGTGAGGTGTGATTATTATCTGAGCTTCAGAAACTGCAGCTCACTCTATTAACTCTTTTCACCCCACGCAAAATACCGTTTTCTATTAAAACAGATAGTATTTCTCAAAAGGATATCCTGAAACTGTGATGTCCTCCAAGGTAATCATTACTGCTCCTGCTGAAATAACAAAGCTCTGGAGAGATGTTTTAACTTGAGGGTATCTTTTTCCTGCATGATAAAGTTGCTCTTTTAATGTGACGGGCTCAAAACAAATCAAAGAGGTGAAATTCTCAGCCATATTAATGACCTGCGCTCTTGTGACTTGCAGAGGGTGCCTGTGCATCCTCCGCTCACGTTGCATGCCTCCCTTGCTCCTCAGTAATTCTCTGTGACGCCATAGGGTGTTTGGTCAAGGAGAGCAGGAGGAAGGCAGAGCCCAGCTGCTCTGTCCTTTATCTCTCCCTGCAGGTAGCAGAGAGGCCAAGGGACTTTCAGCTGAGCTCCTGCAAATTACACAGCCCTGCAAAGCAAACAGCTCTGCGAGCTGCGCCGGGCTTTGGAGCCGCTGTGCACTCTTTCCATTGGCTGCTTGGGATCGGTGGAGGAGTTCTTTCTGAAGGAAACTGGACAGGATCTTAAAACAGATGGCTCCGGAGCGAGCAAGGACTTCTGCCATATCGAGCAGAGTAATGTCATCGTGATACCCAGTGTTGTGGTGGAGTAAGTCTTGCCTGCGCTCATATCAGTCCGCGGCAGAGCCAAGATCGTACGTAGTACCTCCTTTCTCCCAGGTCCTTTCTCTGTCCACCACTTGGCAGGCTCCCCAAGCATCCCCTCTGGGCTATGGGGTACACCTTGGGTTCCTGTCCTCAAAACCTGAGAGAAGATGGGGTTCTTCCTGTCCTAAAGAGCTGGATGGATCCTGTGTTGGTGCTTTAGCTGTTCTTTCACAGAATCACAGAATTGTTACGGTTGGAAAAGACCAATAGATCATCAAGTCCAACCATTAACCCAACACCACCATGCCCACTAAACCATAACCATTTCGCAACGCTGGGGAAAACCAACTGCAAAGGCAATTGAGTGGAGCTGTGGAGATTACACCAGCTTACCGCTAATGGAGAGAGCTATGTGGTAACTGCAAATTGATTCCGTTATCATCTCACACACGCTGATCTCTGTCCCCTGTCCCTCTCCACCTAGAACTGCTGTCATTAATACAGAGAGCAGCATCTGTGCTGCAGAGCTCACAGCTCGCCTTGGTACAGCGACCACCAGTGGGTTGGTTGCAAGGCCCAGGGGTGGCATTATTTGTTTTCAAAGCTGCCGTAAATTGAACTGTGTTTTTATGACACTGTAACCAGAGGCACTTATTGTACCAAATAAAAAGACTTCCATTTGAGTTTAATAGACGCAGCTGATTAGGCTCAATGACATTTTTGACGCTTTTGGGTGGATTTGAACTTGAAAACCTTTCCAAACTTACTGGACTGACGGCTCCTTTCAGCTGACTGATCGATCCACCTGAGCAATGCTATCATCTGTAGCCCTTTGGAGATCTTCCTGTGCAGTGCCATAGTCCTGCAGCAGAATTAGTGATATAGGCAGCTGGCTTGTGTTTTGCAATGAGTCAAAGCAACCATAAAATCAGATATAACATGGGAGAAGTCACCTAAGCACACTGATAAACCTACCCCACGGCTTTCATTTCCTTATAACAAGCATAAATAAATTTGCTTTGGTTACAAGAACACTTTTCTATTCTATTTATTTTGAAATTCCTCCTGTACTTTTTTTCTGACAAATATTCAAACAATTGTTTGTTTCCCTTTGAAGTTTTTATTGTCCCTTACAATGTTTTAGATGTTCCCATCCCTTCTCCAGCACAGCCTACCCAGCGGAGGAATTCAGCTTTTCAGCTTGCAGATGAAAACAGGCTTTTCAGAGATGGAATTGCTGAATTTTCCCACCAGGATGGCTTCACAGCTTTAAAGTGGCAAGGCAATTTGTTCGCTGTTCTTTTGCTGACGGCTCAGTACTTCATGTCACAGTATAGCAGAAAAAGAGTCCTACCTCCTCTTAGGCTTCTCAGGGCTTGCATCGGTCTGACTTTATGGAATCCCCTCCTGGGCTATCCTGGAAACAGAACTGAGTTTCCTTTGAAGAGATTCAGTGGTATTAGCAGACCTGCAGTAAGGGACAGACTTTCAGGAGGTCTCAGCGTCTCTTTTAGCTGCGTGAAGAAAGGCTCAGCTCTTCAGAATTGCTCATACCCAGCGTCTCTCAGTGATGGTGGTGCTCAGGGAAGAGGAATTCCCCATAGTTTTTGTGGAAGCTGCTGGATATTGAGGGGTGATGAAAATCTAGTCCTTAGGGTGGTAGAGGAAATTTGTTCTCTCTGACTAATGATGAGGTAACCTAACAGGCTGAGAAATCCCCGGGCGCTGACCAGGGCAGGTAGGTTGTGATGACTGTAGAGGTTTCAGAATACAGCAAACCAAGAGACTTCAGCAACTCCTCCCAGGACGTCCATTTCCTTCTTGTTTCTCTCCACCTTGTCCAACGCTCATTTCTTTCTTTAGCACCAAGCCCCCCTGCTGAGTAGTAAAAGGTTCATACTTTTCCAGGGAACAATGTACACATCTTAACAGCCAGTCCGTTAGTCCTTCAATGGTTATTTTAATTAGCTAATCTGTTCAAAACATCAAGAGCCTGTTGAGCCATCTGGACTGATTAAAGTCACATATTGCATTACTAACATGCTGATTAAATCCTTCATTTTGCTCCAAGTCCTAAGTGCATCCAAATGTTACCACTCAAAAGCTGCTTCACACAAACAGCTAGGAGGTTTGAATTTTGCCTGTGCGGGAGAGGAGGTTTACTTTAGGTTTGCGTAGAGGTGGGCTGGTAATCCTGGTTGCTGGCATAGCGAGGAAGGACTGCCCAGACATCAGCCAGCCTCCCAGACTGAGCTAGCAGGGCAGTGAGCAGAGGGTGCACGGCTGGATTTCTTTGCAGAGCTCTGCAAAGAGCTCTTACTGTCTTGTACGAGCAGACAGCTCCTTCCTGGGGCAGTCGTACACGCGCTGCGAAGCAGGAAACCTGGGACTGTGGTGTCGGGTATTCCCTGCTGTGGAAATTCCCTAATTAGTAGCAAGATTTGGGAAAATAAGAGGTGGTGTTGCCTGAGACAGCCTTCTGGCTGGGTCAGGAAGGATTTAAACTGTTAGAAATAGAATTTACCAAAGAGGCTAAAATATTGTAGGATGCAAATCACACCCCTTAATCTTTGCTGAAATCTACAGGCCAGCTGGTGAGTGTACCGCGGAAATAGCCTCGACTCAGCCTGACCGCACTTTCCTCTCCACAGAAAACCCCACTATAAATCCACCTTGTGATTCTTTGCTCCCGAGCGCTTCCTCCCATTTCAGCTGTGAGTACAACAGCAAAGGGGATCTGAAGGCTGGTCTCTAGTAGGATCTCAGCTGTTGTTACTTCAAACAGTCAGCTTGCACAGGCCACCTGAAACAGGGAAGGTGGTTTCTGTCTTTCCAGCCAGGTAGCCTTTAGCATATGACAGCAATAACCCACAGAGGAGGTTTTCTTTCCCTCCTGTGCCCTGACTGGAAGGGTGCATTCCAACATCCGTACCAGAAGGGTTTATCTTATCATGGAAATTACCTTACAATAAAAACGTGGGGGGTTTTGCACGTATTGTTGACTTTAATTTGGTTTAGGAACCCATAACTCTCAGGCTCACAGTTTTATATGGTATGGGATAGAACAGTGCACCTTCCAGCTGAGAACCTTAAACACACTTGGTAGCTGTGGTGAGATTTAATGATTATATGCTAATTTAAATAAGATAATCTTTGCTTTTACAAGGGAGCTAAGGCACAGGGAGGACACATGATTTAGTAGAGAACAGGGAGTTGAACTAAGACAACCTGCCTCCTACCTGGGCGTTTCTCACCATGGCAGATCACCTCCTCTCTTACCCTCACGGCACCCAGAATCTGGGGTTTTGTAACTCAGCAACATCCAAGCATTTAAACATACACCTGTCAGAGCAAAAGCAATTCAGCAGCAGTGTGTGCCACAAAGGGTGCAGCCAGTTGGGGTTATTCAATGGACAACTGCATTTTTCAGACCTCGCTCTTTCAGCCTTTCAGAGCTGAAACCACATCTCACGGCAGCGGTGGCTTTTGAGATGGACTTGACCAAGCTGGGCTCCCCACAGCTTCCCCACTAACAGGACTCTTCTTGTTGCTTGCAGGTAAATGGCCACCTGGACTACATGAAGCAAATGGACACGATCCTGAAAGCTGTGGGCATTAAAACCAAGGACTGTTGGCTGGAAGAGAAGGGCAGTGGCAGTCTCTTCTCCCCTCTAGCCAAGAAATCACAGCGGGCAGCAGGCAGAGAGACTCAGGAAGAGGAAAACGCCGTGCGAGAGGAGGGTGCAGCTGACGGTGAGGTTCTCCCAGCCGGCCGTGCTCACCGCCGTGATTCCCCCAGCTGTCTCTTGGGAGAAACCTCGCTCCCCAGCCCAGACTGCTCAAACAACGGGGACAGCAAGAAACAGGCAGCAGGCAAAGGAGCAAATTAGAGCTCTTTGTGTTGGGCAGAGATGCTCAGCCAGCACTAAAACCGCTTTCAAAGCACCATCCGTTGCACTGGGATTCCCAAAGGAGTATCGGTAGAGCCAGCAGAGCTGTAGCTGCAGTTTTCAGACCCTCCTGAGAGCCTGGAGCGTGGCACTGGCGTGGCACTGGATCAAAGCTTTCGGAGCAGCTGCCCACGGCATCTCCCATGGACAAGAAAGGGCTGATTCCTGCCTGAATCAGCTTTGCTCCTCGGGAAGCGGCGGCACTTCCCTCCTCGCACAAACTGGGTTTATTCTTGAGGGAAGCAGCTGTCACCATTAGGGACTGCATCTCTACTATATAACTCCTGGGAAAGCAGGTGGCTCTGGGGGTATTTTTAAGCATATCATGGAGCGGGGCACTAGGAAATTAAAAACAAGTTTTCCACCAGTGGTCAATTCGTTTTTTTGGTGTTCACGTGAGCAGGTGTGGTGCAGGCTCTGGCTGCCCAGCTATGTACGTCCCAGCGTCCGCGCTTCGGCTCTGCTAACCGGGGAGGCGAAAGGCTCAGGCTACCTGGCTTCTTTCCCCCGTCTGCCGCCGGTTTGCTGCCAGGGCTTGGGCACTTTCCAATCACCAAGACTGTTTCCCTATCTGCAAGCTGAGGGCGATGAGTGTTCGAGGCCTCATTACTATTAGAAACATGCTTTGAGTCCCTAGGTGAAAGACAGCAGAAGAAACAGAGTGGGCTTTTTATGATTTATTACTTTGTGAAACTTCCTCCCAGGCTGTGCAAGCCAGCAACCCACAGAGACTTTAGTTTTGTGTCCCACACACATCTCCAGCCTTAAAAGCCCCCTCTAGACATATTTTTAATTGGCTTAGAATAAAACCAATACTTGGCATAGGATAAACACAAATCTGTTTGATATCTACCTCCTTCCATAAAAGCAACTTGGCATCCACTCTTTTCTACCCCCCCGTCTCAAGCCGGAGGAGGGAGGGACCCTGCTTTACATCCCCTGCCATGCAGTCTCCCAAAACCGTATGGGAAGATCCACATCTTCCATAAAAGGTCCTTTTGTGGCCAATTTTGCTGCTCAGCCCAAGAAAACACAATCTAGCAGGAACACGGCAGCAGGATAAACCCCCTTCTGAGAACACCTCTGTCTTTTTCTGTTTTAAAACAAGTGCCGGTTGGTATCAATACCTTCCCACATCCAGGTCTGGAAGGTCTCGTTGACTCACGAGGCGGGAAACAGTGCGATTGCAGCTTCCGATTTCGGTTCACAGGGAGTCCTCCTCCTCCCTCCCTGTTCCGGCAGCTAGTTTAATAACCACCTCTCCTTTCTTTCCCCGGCTTTCTGCAAACCTTACCTCCAGATTATTTCTCAGGAAGATGAAAATGCGGCTGTTTCTGGGGGTGGCACTGTAACCTGGCAATGCACCGCAGCTTCGGGTACGGTGTCCCGTTCTTTCTCTCCCCGATTCCTACCGCTGAGGGGGGCTCAGACCTGCTCGGCTCTGATTCTCGAGCGGTGCCTCGCTGCAGAGCCATGGGAGACGTCTCTGAGGCAGGCTGTGGGATCCCACGGGGACAGGCCTGTTTCGCAGGTCGGCGTTGATGCCGCTGGCTGCAGGAAAGGGATATGATTTCTCCACCGCATCAGAGGATTTGTCCACAAGCAAACACCTTATTACAAAGAATTGGCTCGAAGAGATTAACGTATTATTGCTTTTGAGCATTTGGCTCGAAGAAGCAGTCACTCTTTGCCCGTCTCCTGAAGCCTGTGTCTGCTGACTTGGTTACCTAATGGACTTTTGGAGTTCATTGTGTATTTTTCCACTCCTTTTTAACATATTTATCTTTGCGCTTGATCCCAAACCCAAGCTATCTGTCCACAGATAGGTAGCAAAAATGTATTAAAGGGTTTGATGTTTGAACCTGTGCTCAGTCCTCTATTTGTCACGGTCATTTATCATTGACCGCTGTGCCAGCCGTCGGTTGCAAGGGGATTTGTAGCAAATAAATGTCAAGTTAGTCACAAAAACGCTTGTTGTTCGGTTCTGGAATATACGTGGGCAACGTGGAAAGAAAACTGATGAGACTCGCGTGGTGCGTGGCTGCTGCTTCCAGCATCCCGTATCCTGGGGATGCTTTGTACGCGTTGGTATAATCGTGAGCTTCGGGAGTACAATCAAACTCGTTAGTGTGAGCTCAGAAATAGGCAGCAAAGTTTGTAGGGTACGCGTCCAGGGAGGGCACAGCAACCGACTACCAACCCATCTCTGCCTCTGAAAGGCACCTGAGGAAGAATTTGCTAAAAGCATTTGTTGTTTTGGGTTTTTTTTAAGTGCCCACTTACCATATTACTCACTATTCTCTCGGCTTAAGGCTATGGGGGGGGGTGGGGGGGGGGCTGGCCTGTCATTTAAAAGACAATATTCGTTTAGATTCTTATTTGAAGGGGAAAAACCAGTATGTTTTCTAACTGCATCATCTAAAAATTGACGGATTGTCAGAGCAAAGTGTGATGGTCATACGCCAAAAATAGGAAGCTGTAGGGTGAAATCTAAAGGGAAGCTTACCTCGTTACTTACTACTGTCAGGATACCCATAGAGCCACAAACAAGTTGAACGCCCACACCCTTGCTGAACATCCAAAAAGCAGCGCTGAACATTTTGCATCAAATTTAATCCCCCGGAGTGCAGGCTGTTCATGATTAAACACGATGGTTTCACTGTGTTGCAACTCGCTGCTTTCTCAGGAAACTGAGACAGATACAGTCCAAATCAGGCGAGGAAATTAAATTCCGAGAAGACGTGATGTTCCATGGACTGAAACAGCCCCAAACCTCTTGCCCGTGAGTCACGGGATGTGGTTTCCACTGTTCCTCTCGGTGCACTTGGTGGGATAGAGGTGATCTGCTGAGCTGTGCGAGTGGAAGCTGAAAACCAAGCCTTGGTTTAAGTTTAGGGAGACATAGGCTGTCGGAAGGGTCTGGAGTCCGAGGTTCAGACTAGCCGGAGGTGAAAAGGCCATGAGAAGCAGATCTCGGAGAAGGGTGAGGGATTGGTGACGGTGAGCAAAGGAGGGATGGGAAGAGAGAGAAACAAGGCAGATTAATTCAGCAGTAAAATGTGGCTTTGCACTGTTTAAACCTACCCGCAGAAGTGCTCGGTGACGACGTCCTCTCCAAGGAGATGCGCATTGCGTTTGAAGAAGGTATCGAGCAGCAACTCATGGGCAGGGAGACGTCTTGCAGCAAATCAGCCCTCCGGAGAGTTTGCATTGTGCTGGGGGATCCTTCCCAGCACACAGAGGTCCGTAACCCCCCGTCGGGACGCCCTCACTCAGGCCACGGGGGTGCCGAGCTGCTTGGGCTGCAGCTCCGCGTCCGGGGGCTCCACGTCGAAAAGGTTGACCAAGCGGGCGCCGGGGGCCGGGAGAGCCGGGGGGCCATCGCCGGCCGGCAGCAGGCTGCGTTCGTTCCCCAGCGCCCCGGAGTCAACCGAGTCGGTCTCAGCCTGCAAGGTGAGGACGTTCTTGAGGGACGTGGCGGCGCGGGGTCCGCTGTTGGAGTTCCTCATGGAGAGGGAGATGGCGCTGGGACGGGGCTCTCCCGAGCGCCGGCAGCAGGGCAGGTATTTGCCCATGGCCCTCTTGAAGTCCCTCATGAAGAGCGGGTAGATGATGGGGTTCATGGTGCTGTTGCAGTACCCGAGCCAGGTGAGCACGTCGAAGAAGCCGGCTGGGACACAGCCGCAGACTGCCTGGCGGGGGGACACAGCAGGGATTAGCAGCGTCTCCCACCTCGACCCCGATCCAGAGCGGTTTCTCAGACATGCCAACATTTCCCTTTCAAAGGAACCCTCCAAAACCCTTTCGAAGGGTTTTTCCTTGCCCTTGCTCCCTGGGGAAATTGCATCTTTGGTCACAGAGGCTTTCCAGCAAGACCTGCAGGTGCCTAAGATTGAACCCAGCTGGATTCAAAGTGAAAAGCTTCTGAAAACCCGACATAAAAAACCCCGTACGTGCTTACCTGTGTCACGTTGGTGACGAAGAAGGGAAGCCAAGCCACGAAGAACATGCCCAGGAGGATGCCCAGCGTCAGGCTGGCCTTCAGCGCCTTCTTGCTGTGTTTGTTGGTGAATCTCCTGCTCTCGCTGCTGGCCGCGGGCTGGCTCGGGGCACGGGGAACCTGCAGCGGGAGACGGGACCATGAGCGAGCGCTTCTCCCCAGGCCGGAGCCGCCGGCAGCGGTGCCAGCCTCCTGCCCGAGAAAAGTGGCGTTTGGTGCTGCAAATCCTGCAAGAAAACCTGCCGTTATTTCCTTTCTCGCAAGGGGTGGGTGGATGGCACACACTGCAGTCCCTGAACCATAAATCGGGAAGAGGAGGCAATAGAAACCCTCAACATTGAAAGGATTTTATTTTTTTTTAGTGTAAAATAGGGGCTTTATCATTAAGACGCTTCTCTTACAGAAAAATCCAACTCAGTCAATGTTTTGGTGAGGATAAAGCATGCCCTAAAGAGGCAGCTCCAGCTGCTGATTAGAGCAGCAAACTAATTACATTTTTAAAAGCAGGACGTCAAAATTTCAGCCTACAAACACCAGAACTCACTCAGTCCTCTATCCACTCTCGCAATCTAAAATTAAGCTGTTATCTCAGCCCTCTGCTGTAATTAGACGAGGCCCCGTTGCCGCTCAGCTTCCTGCCCAAAAAGAGAACAAAAATCTGGTTAGACAGATGAAACCCAAGGGCTCCCTGGCTGACACCTTGTTTGCAGCTCGCCCTCCGCCTGAGCCGACTCGGGGCTCCCGGGAATCTGCCGGGACACTGAACTACGGGGGGGGGATGCTGAGTTTTCCACGGCAGAGCGAAGCACCTGAACATCGAAGCACCGGGGCAGCAGCGGGGCCGCAGGGCTGCGGCAGGTTGTGTTTGTAGAGTCCAAAAACCTGACATCCGGGGAGAAAATAAACATTTTAGAATATTGCCTGTTTATTCTTTGATTCTCATTTTCCTTTGGAAAGGCTGGTACAGCTGATCACGTGCGGGAGAGCTGCCGAGTCAGAGAGTCCTGGCTCCTTTCTTAAAAGAGAGAGAACAACAAACTAAATCAAGGTATTTAAAGGCAATTAAGTTTGTCTTTTCCCTGTAGGATATGAGGTCAATAAAGCCTATTACGGGGAATTAAAGCTGTTAGATTTAGTGGCAATTACCTTCTCCCGGAGAAATACAAACCAGTGCAGCCACGTTTTGGTTATAAAAACCACACACACCGGTTTAACCAGCAATCGAGTAAGGAGGTACTTTGCGGTTCCCATTATAGAGCAGGTAACAAAAATAGAAGCTGGCTCTTCAAAATACGGTGCTCTCCAGAATTTGGTATTTGCTATTATTTCACAGAATCACAGGATCATTAAGGTTGGATTTAAACTCCTTCTCCCCCATATGTCTCATGCCCACCATGGCCAAGATTTACGAGTGGAAAGTCAGATAAGATTAAAACCCTCTGGGATGATGCTAGCCAAGAGGGGGGCGAAACTGCATTTATTTTGCGCCGCTGAGCATTTTCACCTGTATCTTAATTCATTTCTCTGCTGCTGCTCGTGCTGTTTCTGTGCTCCTGAGCAGCTTAAAAGTGCTGCATCGCTGGGACAAGACACGGGGCACCTCCGAGGACACCGCGGAGCAGCCGTCCTCCCACCATGGAGGCGGATGTTGCCCAAAATCTCCCTCCCTGCGGTCCGGTTGCCAAAGCCCTTTGCCAGCTCCAGCCCCAAGGCCGTCCGGAAGGCAGGAACGCCCCAGGCACCCGAACCACGGGGGTCTGCAAGGAGCAACGTCCCCGTGGCCACCTTACCTGCGGCGTGGTCTCATCGGTGGTGGCGGTGGCCACGTTGGAGGCAAGGGAAGCCACCTGCACCGCTTGCTTGCGGGCTGCCAGGAGGATGCGGCAGTAGGTGAAGGAGATGGCGGCGGACGGGAGGAAGAAAGTCAGGCAGGAGGCCACCAAGGCGTAGGGCAAGCTGACCAGCAGCCGGCACTGGTCCTCGTCCCCCCGGAAGGTGACATTCGGGGACCGGACCTCGAACTCCAGCTCGTGCCAACCCATCTTGATGGGCAGGAAGGAGGCCAGCGCAGCCAAGGTCCAGGTGGCCAGGATGAGCCAGAGGGCTCTGCAGGAGGTCATTCGCAGCTTGTATTTGAGGGGGGAGATGATGAGCAGGTAGCGGTCCAAGCTGATGACGCAGAGGTTGAGGATGGAGGCACTGCAGCACATGACGTCGAAGGAGTACCAGAGGGAGCAGAAGTCGCCCTGCAACACCCAGCGGCCGTAGAGCTGGTTGAGCATGGCCGGGGGCATGACCACCAGCCCCACCATCAGGTCGGACATGAAGAGGGACACCAGGAAGTAGTTGGAGGTGTTACGGAGGGAGCGCTGGGTGACGATGAGGAGGATGAGGAGGAAGTTTCCCGCCGTGGTTAACAGGATGATGAAGCAGAGGAAAGCGGCCAACCAGCTGCTCCCCACCAGCAGCGAGCGCTCCCCCAGCACGCTGGCGTTGGGGGACCCCAAATCGACCTCCATGAGGAGCCGGGCGGCAGGGCTGGCTCCGGAGCTGGGGGGTCCTTCTCCGGCCGTGACCTGTGCTAGGTGATCATCGCCGGAGCCAGCTCCAAGGGGAGAAATACCATCTCTCTGTCTCCTCTCTGTGTCCGTCCTCCTTCCTCCTCTCCTCCTCCTCTCCCTCTCTTCCCCCACTCTCTCTCTTCACTGGCAATCAGGGCAGAGTGACATTCCCAGGAGCCGATCAGCAGTAGCAAGGTTTCCCTCCCCGTTTCTCACAGCCAGGCATTTCCTTGTCCCTGCAAATCCACCGGCGCCGGGATGTCCCTGGACAGTGCTTCTGGATGCCGGGGATGCTCTGGACACCGGGGAGGCTTGGGATGCTCTGGATGCCAGGATGCTCGAGATGTCAGGGATGCTCTGGACAGCAGGATGCTCTGGATGCTCTGATGCTCTGGATGTGCTGGACCAGGGAATAATCTGGACCCCAGAATGCTCTGGATGCTCCAGATGCTGGGTTGCTCTGGATCTCAGGATACTCCAGATGCCAGGGATGCTCTGGAGCCAGGATACTTCAGATGCTGGGGATGCTCTGGACCCAGGATACTCTGGATGCTGGGGATGCTCTGGACTCCAGGATGCTCCAGATGCCAGGGATGCTCTGGAGCCAGGATACTTCGGATGCTGGGGATGCTCTGGACCCAAGATACTCCTGATGCTGGGGATGCTCTGGACTCCAGGATGCTCCAGATGCTGGGGATGCTCTGGACCCCCGAGGCTCAGCTCTTGCCCCCCAGCCCCGCTTGGCCACCTGCAGAGCTCTGTCCCCTGGGCCCCACTGAGCAGCTCAGTGCCTGAGCTCTGCTGCTGCTGCGGCCAGAGACAGCGCGGAGAGGCAGAGCAGCCCTGAGGCGAGTACGGGGATGCTCCCAGCCAAGCTCGCCTGTGAGGAGGAAGATGGAACATGCAGGAGTGTGGGAAGGTGTCTCTCCCCCCGCAGAGGTGCGTCCAGCGTGCAGGGGTGCGTGTGTGAGTGTGGGTGTGAGTGTGGGGGGGTGTGTGCCGGTGCCACCCAGACTTTTACCTGCTGCTCTGTGATGCACAGAAAAGGATGCAGAAATGCCGATTCGGAGGAGGTGGGGCTGGGGGGGGAGAGGAGGAGATGAAATGAAATGCTAATGAAAACAGGGATCTGGACGAAACTCCACAAAGTGGCAGCCAGAGAGTTCCCTTTATCCGCTTAAAGAGACAGCCAGCACCGCGTTCGCACTCTGCCTCCCCTCCGCCGGCCGCCTCTGCCAACGCCGGAGACCCCACGTTCGCCTGGCAGGTAGGTGGGCAGCAGGTCTGCGGCTAAGCCCAGCCGGCAGCACCGAGCGCCAGGCTCCATCCTCCGCACCCGTCGATAAAAAGCAAAATTTTGCAAAGCCAAATAAAAGGCGACAAAACCTGCATGCAACAGCCCACAGTTGCCTGCTCCGAAAGCAGCCAGAGGCATGGAAAGGACTCGCTGGCTCATTTTCCAGCAATCTGCAGCCAGGGATGGAGGGTGTGAGCAGAAGCCAAGGGAAAAGCCTGCGCCCACGCCGGGACAGCCAGGGGTCTCGCCCCTCCGCTCCGGGGTTATTTGGGCTGGCCTCGGTGCAGCCAAGGGCTCTGCCTTTGCAGGGGCAACCCCAGATGGACCCATGGCAAGTTGCCCTTTGGCAAGTGGGAAGCAGCATATCAGAGGACCCAGCGGGTCCCACTGGCTTCATCCTTTCATCTAGTTCAGAAGACACTTCTGAATCTTTAAGCGCCGTTAGGTATCCTGTGCTACCACCTCCACGCTTCAGGGCCAATACCTCGGGGTGCTTGGCAGGGAGTGATTATTTTTTGTAATTACCCAGCTGCCGAAAGGGGTTTTTTCGTCCAACAAATGGCTGCAATTTCTGTTTGGGGGAGACCAGAGCTGAGGGCACTGACTCCAGTGCAAACCGGAGCTCTGTGTGTGTCTCCGTTATGCCGCTGGCACCTACCCCTGTGGCCACCAGCCCAGACATTGCCCTTTCCTCCCTGTGCCACCACCAAAGCTGCCGTTAACACGCTTCCCTGGGGAAAGATGCTGCTGCAGATGTGCGGGCAAGTGCCAGCTGTGCACACCCCATCGGCCCCGTCCCTCTGCACCCCCAGTGCCGGCAGCGCTGCCCCAGCTGCCCACCCCGGAACAGAAATTCGTCTCTTTACCAAGCTCTACTTTCCTAATCACCTTTTTAACAAATTTGTCGTGCTTTTCCTAGGGGCTGATTGGGCAATTCAGGCCTGGAAGCCATCTCTGAGCGCGGGACAGGGGCGATGCAAAGCAGGGCTCACCTCCGTGCACGGACACAGCCCATACGCAGCCCCTAATCCCCCCAGGATCTCCGTGCCACTGGAAAGCTGTTCACTGGGAAACAGCTGCCGTCGCTCGCACCAGGACAAGCTCTCCTGGGAGCTTGAGCACAGCGTCTGCCCTCCCTCTGCTTCCCCAGGACCCTCTCCTTGGATGCTCCCAGCCAAACCTCCTCGGCCACCTCTGCGTCACTCTGTCCTGGCAGGCGTCCCAGGGCAGAGCACACACACGCGAGGCTCTGATCGCAGCAGGAGGTTTCTTTAGAAAAGCGCTTGTACCAGGAAACCCTCACTTCCTCGTCCCATCTGTGCTGGGAACAAGCAAGAAAACCCACCCCAAGCCCACACTGCCGCAGCCTCCCCAGCTCGGATAAATCAACGCAGCGGCACAGATTTATCCCAGCTGGGTCCACGCTAGCGCTCAGCGAGGAAGCCATGCCACAGTGCAAAGCCATGCTTCCTTCTCAGCCCTGCTGCACCCCAACCTTAGGAGCACCTCGGGTTTATCTCCGGAGCTTTTGCTTCAGAGGAGATTGGATCAGGAGTGTGTCCTCCACGACTAGGTCCGTGGGAGGTTTTGCACGCTCGGTTTGGATGCGTTTGCTGGGGAAGTGAATCTGAATTGATTCATTGATTTTAAACACAAATGTGTTTAAAAAAAACCTGCCTTAAAATGAGCTCCAAATCCTACCGTTGCCCCTGCAAAAGCTTCTCTGCTCCGGCAGTTCTGCTGACCTCTTTGTGCTCTCTCCCCTGCGCTGCGTTTCTGGCCACATCTGCAGGGGATCGTGGCTTCCACCAGCTCTGCTCTCCAGTACCGCTAGCAGGGAAAGCAAAACCAGGTTGTCAACAGCCACCCAAGTGTCAACATGGCAAAAAAAGGGCTGGTGAGACGGAGTGAGTAAAACTGGAAGGCTGAGAGACCTCCCTGAGGACATCCAGGTGGTCGCGGGCTTAACGCAGCGGACTCCAATAGTGCAATCTACTCTCAGGATCTCATTCCATCCTTCAACCGGGATGGCTCCTTAGGGCTGATTTTGGGCAGAGCCTGGCTAGCTACCTTTAAAAGATCTGTGGTTTCATCTGCAAAACAGCCCTCCACTGCCTCCGCTGAAGCTCAGGTTGTGTTGAAAGGAGATGGAGACATCCCGCTCTGAACAGCCTGAACTGCAGCTCCTGGAGTTTATAGAACAGTCCCCCTGCGAAACCCAGCCCGTTTCCACTGTACACCGATAAAAGGGCCACGTGACAGTGGTCAGTGACACCATGGGTTTCTCCACCTTTTCCTGGCTCTCTGGTAAAGCTCCCTGCCTTGGGAACACACTTCCCAGCCTAAAAACATTATCGTACTGCACAGGACACCTCCACCCCTGCCAGGGTCCCTCCTTTTCAGCCCACCCCCTTCGTCGTGGCAATTGCTGCCTGAACACGAACCCTCTCCCGCTTCAGCATCCGGAAAGCTGCTCTCCAAACTCGCGTAGAGCCCCCGGGAGCCCGGGGCTCAAAGAGAGGGGCAGTAAGAGCCGGCTGTTTGCTCGGCACAACCTCCTGCCCCTCCGGGAGCCCACAGGACCTTCTCCAGGGTTGGGCTCAGAGAAGGGAGCGTCATCTGATCGTTTCTCAGGGCAAAACCACGCTGGGTGGCCAGGCATCAGTGGGACCGGAGGTTTGCAAGGGTGTGCTCTGCCCTGCCCAGGGAATGCTCGATCCTTGGAAATAGCCTACTGGTTTTCGGCCAAGGTGCTTGGGTCCCCTCCTCACCCACGAAGGGATGTCCATGTCCATGTTGGAGTTCGCCTTCCTCCACTCCAGAAGCATTCCTGGAGGCCATGAACATCTGGATGCCACGAACATCTGGATGCCACGAAACACACTGGATCAAGAGTGTCACCTAGTGGCAACAGAGCTGATAAAGGTTGCATGATCCCGCAGAGACCCCACGCACTTCTCACACAAGTGGGACCCGACAACCCTTAAACCTCCAGGCTGCAGCGACAAGAGCCCTTGAGTGCAATCGTGCCTGGGCGACAGCGGATGCGCAGGCTCCCCGTGCCCACCCGCAGCCCATCTGCTGAGTATTTGGGGTCGGTTTTCCTTTTAGCGGCTCTCCCTCCTCCTCCTCCCCAGTTGAACGCAGCAGAAAGCTAAAGGGAACCATCGCTCTCCCATGCCCCGTACCCTCCTGCGCTGCCGTCCCGCCTGGTGTCCTGGTGCAAACGGCCTCTCCCCCGTCAGCACTGAGGAGCCTACTGCCAAAAACCAGACAGGCATCAGAGCACTGAGAAATGGAAGTCAGGACTAATTTATTTAAGAAAAAAAAAACAACCTTGTAAAAAGGAGGGGGAGGCATCGATTACAAGCTCTGGAAGCTCTTGTCAGGACAGCGCCAAAGAAATCAGCTTTATACAACAGAGAGAAAGGGGTAGCAGGAGGGGCCCAGGGCCGTCCCCCCACCCCAGCCCTGCATGCGCAGTCCCCTGCGAAGGTACATCGGCATCCCGGCACTCGTCCCCCTTCTCCCTCCACCACCATTAAAGTGCAGCAGGGAGAGGGGCGAGAGGGGCTGGCTCCCACCCAGACCACCCCAGCGCCAGCCTGCTCTTGGCCTTCCCCTGCGGGCCACGAAAGGCGAAGCCCCAACGTCCACGGCGTGATCCAGCTCCCTCGTCCCCAGGGTGCTCCGTGGTGGCCCCGAGGACCAGCAAGGCAAGGGCGCTCACCACCACGGACCCCAGCAACCTCATGCACGCAGCCCCGGAGGCACATCCCAGGGCAAAACACTCCCCAGGAGCTACCTCATACGAGGGGGTTGGGGTTGAATGAAGATCCAGCGGGTGCCAGGAGGAACAGTGCATCCACGCTGAGCCCACATGTCCTTAGGGACAGGGCAGGAAGGAGGAGGAAGGGATGGCGCTGGTCCCGCACACCCCAGGAGAGACGCGCATCTCTTGTGGGACTGTGGAGAGGCTGCATCCCTTCCTCCTCCACCCCAGGCACAAGCCGTTTACAAGAGAAAAACCCCGAAGGACTCAGCAAGGGCTCCACAGCAGGTTCAGGAGCCTGCAGAGAGCCCCTGGGGAGCTCAGCTCAGCTCTTGCTCTCAGCCGAAATCCCCTCGTCCGGCTTCCCGCTCCTCTCAATATATTATTACTATTATGTGCAAGTAGTTTTGCATCAGAAAACGCCGAGCCCTCCTCTCTCGCCCTGCAGCTCCAGCCCTACGTCCGCCCCTCAGCCCTGCTTGTGCCTCAAAACGTTCCTCCAGCGCCGGGGTGTCGTGGAGAGCAAAGCGTGAGGGTAGCTATTAGACAGGAAAGACTCCACCACCCCCCTCCCTCCCCAAACCCCGGCCCTCTCCCTCGCACACACCCCCTGCCCGCGCCGCCGGCTGCAAGGACAGTCCGCAAGGGCCAGGTCACTCGTCGCCCTCCTCCTCGTGATGGTGGTGGCTGGAGGCGGGAGGTTCTTCCACCTCTTGTTGGTGGTGGGCATAGTGATGGGGGCTAGGACCTTCAGCGGGCATGTTCTCCTCCGCGTTCAGGTAGACGTTGAACAGGGCTCCCTCGTGGCTCGGCTCCTTCCCGCAAGCCTGGCAGCTACAGTGAAGTATCTTCTCCACCAGCTTGTCAACCCTGGGGATCTCGTCGTTGCCTGGACAGTCCAGAGTCACCTGGGTAGAAGGACGAGGACACAGTGAGCACGCAGGCTCAACGCCCAGATGGCCATCCCGCTGCGGGCGTCTGACCTGCCCCGTACCCTCCAGAGTTGGGGTATTTCAAGCCAGAAGTGACGGCTTGCTGCCCGCACAAACTTCCACGGTTGGTCTGCACAGCAAGAGCACTCTGGGAATGTCTTGCAAGGTCACAGACTGCAGAGACCCGGGGAAAATGCATCGACTCAAGCGGGACACTGCTCCCAGGCACTCCCGGCACAGTATTATCGGTGGTAACTGCAAAGGCCACCCACAAGACACGTTGCGGAGCATCTCAGATAGTTTGGACTAAGCCATGGGCCCAAATGTCTGAGCTGAAAGCAAAGCAGAGCGCTGAGCCCAGCTCCCCGGGTGCCCAGGCTTGCCTCGGAGGCAGGGTTTATGGCTCTGCCATGAAACTGTGCGGTCTGAGGGTGACTGGCAGATGGGCTGTGGGAAGCGCTTCTGGACATCAAAGAAGGCAAAAACTCCCGAGTGGGAGGAGGCGACAAAGGGAGTGGTGAAGAGAACAGGCACGCGGGATGAGCACAGGGATGAATAATGCAGTGACTGACGGGGGATGCTTCTGCAAACAGAGTGACAAATGCATCATTCATCACAGCAGTCACGTTGCTTCCAGCAGCCCCTTCCACCCGGCCATCTCAAGACAGGGTGCAGTCACCTGAGAGACACCCTGGAAGGAAACTACGAGTGGGAAAACCTCAGGGAAGAAGAACCACTCGCCCTAAAGCGGTGGCAGAGCAGAGCTGAGAGCCCCTGCGCGAGGCCCTGCAGAAAGAACCAGGGAGCAGGCAGGGATACTCACGATTTCCCACATGGACTGGGCTGGCATGCAGGAGTCGCAGTGAACCAGGGACTCTGTGGACTGAGGGAAGGTGTTGGGGACGCTGTAGCTGAAACACTGTCCCAGACAGGCCCTGCAAAGACAGCAGGAGGGATGAGGGCTCAGGGGAGGTGCCTGCTCTTCCCAGCAAAGGCAGAAGGAGATTTGACCTTCCACTGAGAGAGACAGAAGGCAGCCGGGCAGAGGCAGGACATCGTGCCTGGCTTCTTCTGCGAGTGACACAAAAGCCACTCCGGTGCCATCTGCACATGGAAATCAGCTGCATCCAGCTCTGCGCTGAGGGTGGATCCGTACCTGTTCTGGATGGACTTGGACTCGCAGCCGCTGTGCCCCACGATCTGGGTGATGTTCTTCGCCTCGCACCAAGCGCTCTTGTCCGGGAAGAGGGCAAGCTTGTTTATGGGGGGCGGTGCGGCCAGGAGCAGCGCTGGGAAGAGGGCACCAACCACGAACCGTAACATCATGGCCAGCTCTGCCAAAATCCTACAACTGGAGACAAGAGAGCAAAGCGTTAGCAGGGAAGGAAACAAGCCAGCCGGTCCATTTCTCCAACCCCACGGCAGTTCTTGGCTGCGACAAGCGCCGGTATGTCCTCCCAGCGTGTTGGTACTCACATCTCCCTCCGTAGCCAGGGAGGCTCCCCAAAACACCACATGGGGAGTGGGACATGCCGCACTGCCTCTTCCCTCTTCAAAAGCAGCTCTGGGACAGGCAGACACCTGCATGACTTCTCCCGAGCTCTGTGCCAGGAGCAACAGCAGGCTTTTCATCATTTCCCACCCAAAGCTGGGCTGGGAGACGTTTGCAAAACAAAAGGCGTCACCGCCACGGGCCGAGCCAGGTTGGAGAAGTCGCGGACCGCGGAAATGTTTTTATTTGAGGAAGGAGCAGACTTCCCCACTTCCTTTTCTTCCACCTTAAAAGCCAAAGCTGACCCTGCTGCAAGACTTCCCAGGGAAAAGGGACCGCTTTCCCGGGAAGGAAACCCGCTCTTCCCCTGGAAGTGCGCAGCAGGTGTCGCTGCAAGGCAGCGGGAAGCAGGGAGACGTGGAAACCTCAATCCAGAGGCTAGAAACCCGCAGAAAAGACCAATACGGCATTTATTTTGATAGAGCCACTCACATTCAGCAAACGGTTACTCTGAGGACGGGAACCCGGTCTGCAGACAAGGGGGGGTCCTTTCAAGACCAAGCATAAACCTCGCTCACAAAGGTGGTCGGCCGAGAAGGTTACTTACCACCCCAGAGAAATCCCAGGCAGGGTTTCCGCGCAGACCAGCTGTACTCTCAAGCCAAGGTGGCTGCATTAACACTCCCAATCACTGGGGAAAGGCAGATGGAAAAGCATCATAGAAATAGGGAAATTTTTTCCTTTGTGGGGTTTGGATGGAGTCAGAGTGAAAGGCAGGCATTTACACTTTCTGAAATATTTGTTAGAACCGAGTTATTTGTTATTTCCTTCTATTTATTTATCCAGACGAAGATCCAAAGCCCACACTGGAAAGACTCCTGGTGATTTCCCATGGCTCCCGGGCCCAGCCCTCTAACGCTTGCCGGGGAAGGAGAGGAAAAATGCCTTGTTTATCAGACGCCGGTGTCAGAGGCAGGTCTGCGCTGGGGAGTCCCAGCCGGGCGTTCCCCCGGTCGCTCAGTCTATCTGCACAGTCTTCACCAACTGGGAATGTCTTGCAAGGTCACAGACTGCAGAGACCCGGGGAAAATGCATCGACTCAAGCGGGACACTGCTCCCAGGCACTCCCGGCACAGTATTATCGGTGGTAACTGCAAAGGCCACCCACAAGACACGTTGTGGAGCATCTCAGATAGTTTGGACTAAGCCATCGGCCCAAATGTCTGAGCTGAAAGCAAAGCTGGAGGACCACCACGTTTAGCTACACTATTGAGATGGGCTACTAAGCACCTCTCGCAGCTCCAGCTCAGAAATTTTAAGGTCATTATGGGGCAGAGGGTTTTGCCCTGTTACCCCTCCACTGAGCCCAACCTCCTGGCTCTGAATCAAGAGAGACAAAGAGATGCTTCCCCATCCTCCATCCCAAGGCAGCCAGAAAAGGGCATCCTCATTCCCTGGCCCCGAGATCTCTGGAGGAATCAGGTGGGATCTCTGCTAAATTTTCTTATTTCCTGGTGATACCGTAACGGTATAATGCAGCAACACCTTTATAGCCCTGGCATCCTAATCCTCCCAGCACTGGTTCATGTGAACCCCACGGGACCCCGGTGAGAGTACCTGCGCAAAGCAGCGTTTGCAGGTCTTGGTTTGAGATAAGTAGAGGGTTTTAACCCCTGAACTTGCGCTGCTGTTAATGAGAGTGGTGTGGTTAAACACATCTGTTCTGAAGACAACTCTTCGGGCTTACTTCTGCTCCCTGAATTTTTTTTCCATTTCAGTGGAGGAATTCGGCAATTTCTGCTAAGAAGAACACGGCTAAGCTGCACACGCCGGGTTTGCTTGGTTTTCTGAAATGAGCATCACTCATTCCTCAAATGCCAGCAGCTCTGCGCTGAGGAATCCCACTCCCAAAGGCAAGTCCAAGATCAGAGCTGGGATGTGACCCAAACAGCAATCACAACCCCCCGGGGAACAGCCGAAATTCCTCTGGAGTCAGCACGCAAGTTCACTTCCACATGCCCCATTAGAGAGCAATTTCCTTCTTTCCAAAGAAAGGTGCGGGCTTTTTTTTTTTTTCCCCAGGTTTCTATGCATCTCTACCCAGAGGCGAAGAGGCAAACATTTCTGTCCGCGCTGCTTCCCTGGGACCTTTATTTTTCCTGGAGGGTGGTGTGTCAATAGAGGTGTTTCTGCAGTGCTGCTCAGAGCAGACCCATTGCTGGAGGCATGAAGGATCATCTCCGAGCATCTGGGCTCCTGTCTCGCTCCGATACCGAGAGGAAGATGAGTGAGGCTGCGCTCTGCTAAAGCACAGGACCTGGCCTGGATTCAGGAAAGCACTTAAACACATGCTTAAGCCCTCTCCTTTCCTGAGCAGGGATGTCTCCGTAACCAGGGCTCCTAGCAGCACGGCCGCTGGTCCGGCTTGCCGAGGGGCAGTCGGCGAGCAGGGGAACCGGGTACCTCCATGGAACTGGGGCAATTCCAGCTCTACCCCATTCTTCAGGGCGCTTGGGTGCTGAGCACTGCCATTCCCCCCTGATTTTAAGCCTCGATCAGGCCACATGGTGTTTTCCTTCACCCAAGAATGCCCTGGAACCCGCAGGGCCACATTTCTAGTAAGTAACAAGGTTTATGCCAGTGCCTAGGAAAACATCTGATGCAGCTGAGTTTGGGAGGGAGCTGGGGCTGGAAACAGCCTGCTCGCAACCGCGGCATGTTCGCTGGCATAGTTCAAACCAGTCATGCGAACAGAGCTGCCACTAAAACCATTCATCTGACAGCAGCCACAGGGTCGGAGACAAAAGCACCGTGTTCCTTCTCCCCCCAGCTGGGAAGGGAAGGGAAAAAGGAAGACAAGGCACCCGAGCAGGTTTGCAAACTCCCGGTTAAATAAAGGCATTGAGCACATTCCTCCCTGACAAGCTAAATTACACGTTGCAGCCCCTAAAGGAACAAGTGTGTGCTCCCCGGCGCTGACCCCGGCCCTGGCCTGCCGGCGGGAGCAAGCGCTTCCCCGCACACAGGGGCTTCTTTCTCTTCTCCGCACCAGGGCACATTTTTTTTTCCTGCTAGTCAAAGCTTTTCAAGCAGAAAGTTCAGCTCAGTTCCGGCAGACCCATCAGCCCGTGAGGGTCTCCCCCCCCTCCCTCCGCAGGGAACCGCAGGGCAGCTTCCTCCACCATCCCTTCAGCACGCATCTGAGAAATCAAATGACTCAGCCCTTGAGCCTGGCACATCCCGGACTCCGGAGACAAACAACCTCTCAGCGCAGGCACAGCTGCAGCCTTGCGGTGAGCGGCCCCGGAGCCCTTTTCCAGCCTGTCCCCATGCCCGAGGAGCTGAGGGGCAAAATGTCCGAGGCTGACGGGTCTCAGCTGTACCAGCTCAGCATCCCTGCGAGGCTCGGAGAGCCTGGCTGAGCCGACGGCGGAGCCTCCCATGAGCCGGGTTTTGAGATCTGGTGGTAGCATGCTCAGATGTTTTGTGTCACCTAGAAGAGCTCCTTCCTCCCATCCTGGTAGTCCCGGGGACTCTCGGGAGTCCCGCAAGCAGGACAGTCCCCGCCAACGCCTGGAAGCAGCTGGGAAAATCTACATCGTTAGATCGGCTGGAGGACAATCACGGGAATTACCTCGGAGGCCACGTTCCCACCATCCAGCCCACAGCTGTTCCCAGCCATTTGGAAACCAAACGCTTCTGGAGGAAAATAAAAAAAGACCTAATCAGTTTTACCCTCTTTTTCCAGCGGGAAGTTTACACCGTAACACAAGAGAAGCCTGCAGGTGGACATGGGGAACATTTCATGAGTAGTTTAATGTATTTATAGGTATTTTTCTTATCCAGGATCTTGCAATTTTGCCAAACGCATAAAAACACAGACACAGGTAGATTGTGCTCATGGCCACACACGCAGCATCCCAGGTTCTGAGAGACAAGAAACCCCTAATCTTTACAAACATCGCTTAGCCAAGGCTCAAAGCCTGCGAATACAGCACAGAAATAGTGTCAGCTCCCTGCCGTAGCTAAGGAAAATGAGGTTCGAAGCTGGGAAATGGCCTTACCTCAGTGCCTACCCCAGTGATTCAAGTCCTTGTGTGAGATGCGTGAGATCTCAGCGAGATGGACAAGGCGAAGGTTTCAGCTCCTGGTCTGGATCAGAGCTGGGACCTCCACCCTCCTCTCCTGCCTCCCTGGACACACGGCTGTCCTGCCCGACGGAGCCGGCTTCCCACCCAGCCCGGCTCTCAATTTACACCATGCCAAGCTGCCAAGAGCAACCCCAAGTTGGTGTTAGACATGAATCACAGCAGTACTGGGTCCTGCCTTCGTGTTCAATTAATTATTTGTGCCATTTTGCTGAGAAAAGCTCCCACACGGCGCGGCCGGGAGAGAAGGAGGTCCCAAAGATGCACTGCTGAGCGGACTGCTCCGTGCCTCAGTTTCCCTGCTTCTAAGACCAGAGACAGGGGAGCGCCGTACGCCGAGTTAGCTGACGGGTGCAGAGTGAGTGGGAAAAGCACAGGGAGGTCTTCGGAGCGCCAGACTTCCTTCGAGGGAAGAGGCTGCCCGGGGCAGGAGGGGAGGGACGGCTGCCAACAGCCCTTGCCCCACACGATGCAGAGCGCGTTCCTCGACGGGAAGGTGCTCGGGGGAAACGGCACGCTGCCCGGCAGGCAGGAGTCAGGCCGGGACATCGCTGTGCGGTGGGAGAGTCGTGCAAGGACACCGTGCTTGCCTGGAGAAAAGAAAGCTCTCCAAGGACTCGGGTGGGATCACTCCTGTGCGTGGAGGTGGCCAGGAGCGATCTCGTTGCTGGTGGCTGTGAACGCTAAAAGGCAACCGATTATTTAGGCACCTAAAAGGAAGCAAAGCCACAGTTAAGCGTCTGATTTGGTGGCAAGTGGAAAGAAACATGACCCCGTCCCAGAAAGATCCAGGGCGTGGGTCTCCTTAGACACAGGACTTTGTCTGCACAGTAGCTTCTGAATACTACAGGGAATTGCCTCTTAGGAATCTCAACTCAAATAGTATTTGCTTATACGGAACAAAAAATATTATAAGCCAGCATTGTTAGCAGGAAAAGTTTAAATCTAAACTGCGAAAACCTGAAAAGTCACCGTGTACTGACAAAAAAAAAATCAAAACAACTGATTTTATTCAATACTTGTCCTTATTCAATACTTCCCCCTTTTTTGAAATTTGCATTTAGCTAAACTTTACATTTTTCAATTTGTTTGCAAAAACCACAAAGTACAACACTCTTCTGGGCACTCCACTGTTGTGCCTGCAATAGCCCAAATTAATCTGATTGATGTCACGACAGTATCGCCAGGGGAGAGGGAAGAGAGCTATGCACTGAACATGTCTAGAGGTAATTCTTCAGGACAGCAAGACAGATGAGTGCTTAACTGAACACAGAAGCCTCTTCTGAGCTGAGAGCTTCAGTCTTGCTTCACTGAGCTGCAAAATCTGGGAAGAAATTACAAAAAAAATACAAAGGGAACTACCATAGGAAGACGTTTGATATTTAACACGCACAAGAACCAATCCTAAAAACTTTTTTGATAATGGAGCAAAAGTTGTGTCATTTCTCACCGTGGATCTGGCTGTCTCTGCTCCTTTCAAAAGCAGGAGATTAACGTTAGAGCTTCCCTTTCCATAACATATTAATTTCCAGTCAAGCATGGTTGGGCGATTCGCAGAAATAAAGCAGAAATAGAGAAAAGCAGTGCAGCATTTTTAAAGCCCTTTCCCCTCCCCACCTTGGCCAGAATTTCAAAAGACATTGGTACATTGGGAGTTTAAATCTGGCTTCTCGACCATGCACTGAGCACTCGAGAAACTCATTTGATGCAGCTGGAAAAAAAATCCAAGCTCCTTTACCTACAAAAGCCATCGGAAAGCTACCTATGGACTTACATAGCCTTAGAATGGGGTCCTAAAGGAGCTCTGCTGGAAAAGGGACACACTAATGGCCTGTGGAGGAGGCACGAGTAATATAAACAGTTTCTGGTAATTCATTTCAATTGCTCAATTTCTTCAGCATTAAGAACAATCACGGCCAGGAAAATGCATCAACCTAAAGCACAGGAACATATCCTGGTCCCACACCACCCTTCACTCCCTCTCTTCTTCAAGCACCTGCTCAAAATGTGGGGCTCTGCCGCCCCTAAGAGCAACGGGGCAAGTGCGATGGGAGCGAGGATCGGCTGTGCTGGGGACCTGGAAAACGAGCCCGGTACCAGCCTCCAGCAGCCGGCGGTTTTGGGGAGCAGCGGGACTGGGGTGCCTTGGCAAATTGGGGAGAGGGAAGGCGTACGGGCTCTGCCTGAGACCCTGCGCAAGGAAGGAGTAGTCTGCAACGTGCTTTGGCGAGAACAGTCCCCAGCGGTAGGTCGTATCCGAGTGCACTGCAGATAATATGAGAAATAGGCACTTTCAAACACAGCTGTTAGCAGCATTTCAGCCAGAGGCCTCGCTCGCATGTCTGGACCTGAACGAGGCTCGACTCCCTCCTGCGTTTCCCCTGGAGCTGGTGTTTCCCACACAGCCGTCCCACACGCTCGCAGCCGCAGAGCAGGCAGGGCCACCCGGCGCGGGCAGCACCGGCAGCCTGGCCGGGGCTGAGGGTATCGGCCGGAGCTTCGGCCACGCAGGAGGACCGTAGGTGTCCGCACGTGGACCGTGGATCCCAAACCCTTTGAGAATCCCACGCAGTAACAGCGACGGCTGCTCTCCAGCTGGGCTGCTCCCTCTGAAGCTGTCCCTGACCCCTGCAAGCAGCAGTTTCCCACCCGGCGTGGAAAGGGGCTCTGTCTTTTCCTCCTCCGCCGCATCGCTAACGGAGAGCGTGACCGCTACCACTCGCCGACGGCATCTCCCCAAAGTGCCCGGCTCGCTCTGGAGCGCGCACTCACGCCGTTTCCCCTTGCAACTGAAGCTACAGCCTCTCCCCTCCTTTTTCGGTGAAAACAGCTTTCACGGGGCCGGTGGTAAAATCCGCACTGCCTCTGGGAAGGGTCCCAAGAGTCGTTCACTTTTACCCGCGTTTGATTTGCACGCAGGCACCAGCGATTTCCCCGGGGAGCGCTTCTCCCAGCAGGCCCAGTTCTGCTTTCACTTAGAGTGAGGTAAACTGGGACCGGCTCCTCCGAATGACTCCACTGGTGCAAATGAGATCAGAATCTGGCACCGCTCGTCTTACTCAAAACAAGCATAACTGGAACCAGATAAAACCAGTTCTAGTACATAGTGGCCACCGGGATTATTATTTTTTTAATTCGGCACACACGCCGCGTAAGGCCATCCTGCAGTCGGAGATGGGAGTTGTCTCAAATGCCAACCGCGCTGGCTTTCGGCTCGCTCGGTCATTCATTACCGAACTTGCATAAAAAAATCAAGCCCTGTCCTACGCGGCGGGGTTGCGCTCGCAGGATCAGGTTCCCAGCTGCTGGAGCAAGAGGTGGAAAGAGGGAAGGGGAAAAGGGTTTGTGGCTGAAGCTGTGGATCTTTCAGTGACGGTTCAGGATCCTTCCTGCCGTTTCCCTCTGCCTTTACACCCGTTTGGGCCGTATCCTGGCCACAACAGCAGAAATCCAGTGGACTTGAGCGCCGTTTTGCCCTCTTTTAATCTCTGCTTTACACTGCAGCAGCCTTCTCGGTTTGGACGACATAAACCCCAACATCTGTGTTATTTACCCAGGGCACTGACTCCAGTATCTCCAATACCGGAGCGTAAAAACACGTGGCACTGCGGGGCCAGAGGCTTTCGGAGGTAACGTAACAACCCACAGCCCAGTTGGTATTTTCAATTGCTACCAGACGTGCTGGGGGCTGACCTCACACTTGACATTTAGACAGTCTCTCCTAAAACTGCAGGATCGGGCCCAGTAACCACAATGAAATCAAACCGTGACCCGAACGCCGGTCTTTTCCTCTCTCTGGACAAGTCGTCCGAGCTCTGTGTCAGGGAAGAAGGAGGCTTAAGCCACATCTGAGAGAGTGACCAAAGCAAGGGCCCAATCCTGACGCCATTTCCAAAGCTCAACTCCGAAGGATTGAAATCTTGGCTGGAATGGGGGTAGTGGCCCAGCCCAGCTCCACAACTGGTAGAAAGGAGTGCTGCATTGCTCCGATCTCACCATCGGAGCTAATTTACGCCCAGGAAAGCCCTGGCCCCCACCGCCCCTTGGCGCTCCCTCCCTAAGCAGCGCTGTGCGAGAAACAAAGGTCTGGGAAACGGCGAGCACAGCTCCTGCCAGTGCTAACGGGAGGCGCGGAGGACAGACTGCCCCTCGTTCCCACTCCAGTCCTCCCCCAGAAGGATGATTTTATCAGCCGCTCAGGTTTTTAAGAGTCTGATTTGAGCGGCTGTGAAGTTTCTTTGCCCTAAGCCATGCTGGACCCACCGGCACTCTGGTCCTTGCTTTATCGCAGGGGATCTCCGAGCCCGGGCGACTACAGAGGAGGGGTTTTTTTTCCAGCAGACTTCAAAAAAAAAGAGCAGGAGCAAGGCCCTAGGACGGAGCAAGTCCCTGGCTCTGCCTGCCCCGCAGTCGCTGTAGCTACAATACGGGAGCCGGCGGAGGTATTGCTAACGCTTAAATGGGAAGAGCACAGAGCTCCGGGAAGAATAACTGCCCAGGAGTTTACTCTGCTTCTCGGGCAGGTTTCCCATGACCGTACCAGCTTAACACGACCTCGGCAATGCCAACACATGCCGCGAGCAAAGTTACTCCAATACGGGCAGGTCTTCAAGGCTACTTTAAAAGCATTTTGGCTCAGGGCCCAATCCTGCACTTCCTCAGCACCCAAAACTCCCTCCAGCTTGACTGTTTTCCTCGCTCCAGAAAGACGACCGGGCGCTCGGGAAGACTTTGCTCGTTCGCTCTTTTTGCAAGACCGCAAACTCCCCAAGCTGGAATTCAGCGCCGAGAGGTCAAGCCAAGAGCCCAGATTCTTCTCAGGGCTGTTTGCAAACACTTGGGATTTTTATACTGAAGGCAAATTCCATTTCCCATCCTGCGGTTTGCAAATTTGAGGCGAGCTGCCTTTTTCGAGATGGGAGACTGCCTTTGAAAAGCAAAAGTGCCCATTGTATACAGCTGATTTTTGGCTGGTTGGACATTGCGAAGAGGACGCTAAGTTCTTAGGCTAAAAATACAAGGGAAAAATCTGGGCCTCGCCATATCACTAGGATCTTTCCCACTTGTTTCAGCAGGGAGCAGATTTTTCCCCAAAAAACCCGCGTGGCAAAGCTATGGTGTCCCGACTCCACAAACGCTTCACCCAGGCTGAATTTTGAATTTGACGGGGTTAATCTTATACGTAAAAGTTAAGATTGCGGAGCAGAGCGTAAGTTTCTCCTAAGAACGCCCTCGTAAGAGAAATGTTAGTAGGCAATAAGGGATTGTCCGGATCAACTTTAATGCAGCCTGAAAATGAGCTAAAGCATGCTCTGTCCTCAGAAGATCTCGCAGAGAAAAAGAGAAATCCCCACTGTGCGTAACATGCAGAGATTATTGTATAAAACAAATAATTGCCGCAAATGCTTAGACAAACTGAAATACTATGTTACGACTGGAGAAACAGGTAGAGGTCTATCAGATATAAGCCTTTGTAATATTCCAGGAAGCACAAAAACTATTTGCAGGATCCAAGGATGTAAATTCATCCCCAGTGCAAACTTCTCAAGTAACAAAAGTTTACTGCCTTGCCATCGGGAAAATCTCCTTCCTTTACGATACCGAAACGACTACACGTCCTCTGGCGTTGCGGTTAATCGATACGCTGAACGTTCCCGTTCTTTCCTCCGCACTTTTGTTGGAAACCCGAAATAGATGGGAAGGGCTCTGTACCACAGATGTGCAACCGATAGAGCGCGGCTCCCCGTATCCCATTCTTTTATTTTATTCGAGCTAAAGCGGCGGTGGAAATAGTTTAACGATTGCACAGCAGATCCCCCCAAGTCCGCCTCATCTGCAAGTGATTTCTGCCCGTGGCAATACTCTCATCCTCCCGGCCACCGATCACCGGGGCGGGGGGGAATGGAAGGGAGCGGAGAAGAGGCGGAAAATCCGCTGCTGATCAGCGGCGGGGAAGAAGCAGCAGGTCCGCTCCGTTTTGGGGCGGAGGGGGGGAAAGGGGGGAGACACAAAGCCAAGGGGTACTCACCACCCAGGCGACGGCGGGCGCATCCCATGGGGTCCGGGGCCGCGGGCGGCGGCGGGCGGCTACAGCCCCGCGGTGCCCGGCGGCTGCCGCATCCTCGGCGCCGCGGCCCCCGGAGGCGCGGGGCGGGCGGGAGTGTGCCGCCTCCCTCCCCCCGGTGCCGGGCTCCGGGCGGTGCCGCCGGCCCCGCCGCTCGCGATTGCACAATCGGGGCGGAGGGCGGAGGGGGGGTGGAAGCGAGAGGAGGGGAGAGGAGGGAGGGAGGGAGGGAGGGAGGAGGGAGCGAGGGGAGCGCCGGCTGCAGCGCCTGCCCGCCCCGCCGGGGCTGCGCCGGTTTGTGGAGCGGGGCGGAGAGCCCCGAGCAGCCCCCGGCAGAGCAGCCCCCTCGGCCGCCCGCCCGCCCCCCCCCCCGCCCCGTGCCCGAGGAGCGCCGGGGCGCGGGAGCCCCGCGGATCCCCGACGGGGCGGCCCCCAAAACCCGCGGGAGCCCCGCGGATCCCCGACGGGGCGGCCCCCAAACACCCGCGGGAGCCCCGCGGATCCCCGACGGGGCGGCCCCCAAACACCCGCGGGAGCCCCGCGGATCCCCCGACGGGGCGGCCCCCAAAACCCGCGGGAGCCCCACAGATCCCCCGACAGGGCGGCCCCCGAACACCCGCGGGAGCCCCGCGGATCCCCGACGGGGCGGCCCCCGAACACCCGCGGGAGCCCCGCGGATCCCCCGACGGGGCGGCCCCCGAACACCCGCGGGAGCCCCGCGGATCCCCCGACGGGGCGGCCCCCGAACACCCGCGGGAGCCCCGCGGAATCCCCCGACGGGGCGGCCCCCAAAACCCGCGGGAGCCCCACGGATCCCCGACGGGCGGCCCCCGAACACCCGCGGGAGCCCCACGGATCCCCTGACGGGGCGGCCCCCGAAACCCGCGGGAGCCCCACGGATCCCCCGACGGGGCGGCCCCCGAACACCCGCGGGAGCCCCGCGGATCCCCGACGGGGCGGCCCCCAAAACCCGCGGGAGCCCCACGGATCCCCCGACGGGGCGGCCCCCGAACACCCGCGGGAGCCCCGCGGATCCCCCGACGGGGCGGCCCCCGAACACCCGCGGGAGCCCCGCGGAATCCCCCGACGGGGCGGCCCCCAAAACCCGCGGGAGCCCCGCGGATCCCCGACGGGCGGCCCCCGAACACCCGCGGGAGCCCCGCGGATCCCCCGACGGGGCGGCCCCCGAACACCCGCGGGAGCCCCGCGGAATCCCCCGACGGGGCGGCCCCCAAAACCCGCGGGAGCCCCGCGGATCCCCGACGGGCGGCCCCCGAACACCCGCGGGAGCCCCGCGGATCCCCCGACGGGGCGGCCCCCGAACACCCGCGGGAGCCCCGCGGATCCCCCGACGGGGCGGCCCCCAAAACCCGCGGGAGCCCCGCGGATCCCCGACGGGGCGGCCCCTGAACACCCGCGGGACTCGCAGCCCCCGGGATGGGCACGGAGCTCACACGCTGAGCGCCTGTCCCGGCGATGAAGCCCCTGGCAAGTGCGGAAAGCTAAGGGGGAGAGCGCGCTGGCCACGCAGGGCCATAAACCCGACGTGTCTGCAAAGGGAGGGCTGTGTCCCAAGGTGATTGCCCAGCATTTGCGCCTGCAGCGACATCAACAAAGCCTGGATTTGGCTCACTGGACGCAAACGGTTCCTATTCAAACAGAAGACTTGATAGAGAGTGCTTGGGGTAGAGTCCTAGCCGCAGGGAAGACTTTGGGAAAGATCTCCGACACCAGAGAGGATGGTTTGCTCTTCTTTTTCTTTTCCCTTCCTCTTTTTTCCCCCTCTTCTTTCTTTTTCCCTTTCCCATTAAAAAACTAACCGCCAAACACAATCCCAGTGAAACCCCATTCATAGCTATCTTTCAAGTTAGGATAATTCTCAGAGACCGGAAGGGCTCTGTTTCGGTAAAGGTGCAATTAATCTAATAGAGGCCTCCACATTAAACACTGGCACAGTGCTACCCAAATCAAAAGATACCTGCAAGGCTTGGATGGGCTTTGCCGGCTCCTGTTTGTGTGAAGATTTGCATAGAGATCAGAGAAGCAGGAAGAGGAGGTGGTAAGAAAGCAACAGCTCTGCTGAGAGAAGTGGTGGTGGTGCCCTGGCAGTGGTCCTGGGGAGAAGCCGGGAAGGCGAGCGTTGGGGCTGGGTCTTAGCTGAAGGAGGCTGGAGGCTGCCAGCGAAGGAACGGTTTCCCGCTGCTTGGTTCCTTCCAGCTCAGGGGACAATAGGATTTTGTAAATAGGATGGCAAAAAAACCGCTTCCAGCATCATTTTCTCATCCTGCTAGATGCAACCTACCCGGCCCCGCACTGTACTGAACCGCTCAGCTCCGAACCGGCCAACAACAGACAAAGGCGCAGCCTTTTGCCACGACCACACGCCCCATCGGGAGCCCGACCTCTAATCTCCCACCATTGTCACCCACTGCTCAACCGGGGCTTTTGACTAACCTCTACCTGCTCCTCACAGCCAGCATGACCAGCGCTGAGCTCCTGCCTGGGAGGCTATTTTATTCTGAATAATACGAGTGAAAGAGGAGACATCAAAGGCTTGGAAGCAAGTTCTCAGGTCTGTGGATAAATGAGGAAAAATAAGATGTAGACCCAACCAGCTAGGAAGCAACAGACCACGGGCATTAAGGTGAAATTCACCCAAGTGTATGGGGTCCGTGGTTCAGTATTTTGATGATTTTTGTGGGATCCTTGGCACTGGGATGTGATTATTCGGAGTGGAGCACCAGGCTGCGTGCAGAGATGTGAGCCAGCATGCAGTTCATTCACTGCTTCTTACTATTCATTCGTGCTCCAGTTCTGTAAACAGCCAAACAGCAGAAAAGGGAAACACAGCAATTTGTAAATCTGGGGGTGGGAAGGCACAAGGAGCAGAGTTCAGGTTTTCTGGTGTCTGAAGAAACAGGCAAAGGTGCTGTATGACAGAGCAGGCTGGCTGGAGGATGAAAGATGCTGCCGAGAGGCTGTCAAAGCCCTGGGCCAACACTTTTCCCCTTCCTCTCTGGCAATGCGGTATCGCAGCCAGAACAAGGAGTGAAGACCTGATGCCTGCAGATGTCATTTGGACAAGACACTGGCTCAGGCACGGGCTAGAGGCAGCCGCTCCGCAGCTGGGAGCGGACGGGAGGGAGAGCAGGGAGGCAACGCTGGCAGGAAAGGAGCTGGCCTCACCGGCCAGGCCCCTCGCCCCTCGCCAGCGTCGCTGGCTTCAGCCGCATTTTTAGACTCTTGCTCCACATCACCCCCTCGTTTACCAGCTCCCGCTCCCCACAGGCTGTGAGGAGCTTGCTGCCTGCCCCTAAAGCACCTGTGCCAAACCATGGTATTATTTTCACGCCGAGGGGTGCGACACGTGGGTTAGCAAGACACAACTCTCCACTCACCCCCCGACGACAGCCCATTTCATCAGCCTCTTGTTTTCCACCACAGATAGACACCGTATGAAAACACAGGTGCACCGAGCCTTGCCTGAAACGTCCACACACCCACCTACGTCTTCCCCCTCAGCCCTTTCCCCTGCTGCTGGATCACCGAGGCTTTTGTGCACTGAGACACGGAGAAACCTGCTCGCCAGTATCCAGGAGCTTCCCTCCCTCGCCCGCTGTTGCTGTTTTGGGCCTGCTGACAAACACCCACAGTGCCAGGGGCTCCCCGCTTGTCAGGACAGGACTAGGAACTGTGGGCGTGAGAATTAAAAGGGTGTATTTGTAAGTTAAAAATAAAACGATTCCTTTTATTTGTGTCTTAACGCAGATTCCAAGGCTCCCTGCCCATAGCTGGATGCTAGAAAACACAGCCGGGGAAAGGCAGCTGGGAAAAGAGAGAGCGAGCGAGAGCGTGTGTATCTGCAAAGGGCTGCAGGGAGCAACGAGGGGGGGATCGCCCTTCACAGATCCCCGCAGCCTGGCCCATGCTCCATCTCTTCCCCAGCGACATGCGTTTTGTTCACCATCGCCGTGACACACTGCAAAGGCTCCAAAGAAGCGGTCTCAAGGGCTAAACCCCCTTGCATGACCCACGAGGGACTTGGGAGACTGATACCTGTGTCTGGCACGGACTACCCTGCCCCATCTCACATCAGTCAATTTGCTTCACCTACCCACATCTCATTTGCAAAAGGGTACAAAATTGCATTGCAGCTCCCCGGAATAAAGACGGCTCTTTATCAGCTCCCTTCTCTCAGCTGACCGTCACCTGCTGGAGTTGAACTCCTACTTCTGAACTCCTAAATAAGCCCTAAGACATCTCCAAGATAACAGCTCAGGACCTCACATTGCTGTGTGTAAGGGCATATGCACCCGAGGTGAAGGGAGCAGTACTCATGCCAGGAGACAGAGGCAAAGATTTTGCTGCTAAAAAAGCTGGGGGGTGATTTCCCATCACCATCTCAGGTAGATGAGGGGAAGGGACAGTGGTGGCAGGTAGGGTGTGAGGATCGCATCCTCCCATCACTGCCAGCATGCGACTCTCACATCTGTGCAGTTCCAGCACCCACGGGCAAGGATGAAGCAGTCCTCACAAATACCGTTCTGGCTTTTTAAGACTCACCCAAAGCACGGGGGTACAACAGCACTTCACTGCTTGTTCAGAGCACCAGGTCGATCCACCCTCAGCTTAATAACGTAGACAGAGGTAAGGAGAGGCTAGAGAGGAAGGTTCAGCCATGGGAGAAATTTGGACCGGCAACCTCCATCAGGCCACAGCTTTAGGATAACAGATTTGAGCTCTGCGCTGAATCCCTTTGCGTAGGCAGAGCGGAAAGGCACGAGTCCTAGTGGTAATTTGGCTAGCTGGCTTGAACTGCAAAGTCCGACTTGCCTGGCTGTGCATAGAAAGAGAGATCTAGGGACGGACCTGGCTGGCAGGGACTGTGCTCAGTAGTAAAGGAAAAGGATTTATCATCGAGCTCATTAGAAAACATCTGGGCTCAGCAAATGACCTGGAATGCGACTCGGCAGCGGGGCGCTCCTCTCTTCCCGAGTCCCGAGAATGCGAGCTCCCGCAGGGTAAGACTCGAGCCAGCTGTTTCCTCTAATCCCATCAGCCTTTCCTTCGACAGGGGTCCAAACGCTCGGCGAGCAGGAGAGAACGAGAAAGTCCCGTTCCCTCCCCTCGGTGACTGGGATTAGTGGTTTCTCTGTAGTGCCGTGCCAATGCATTTTGGGGCCCTGGGGCAGCAGTAAAAAAAATGTACCCCTCCCATCTCTGAGCAAGTCCAAGTGTGTTTAATCGCTTTATTTTCCACCTTGCCCAATCGCTCCCCGCTCCCAGGCACTCTAGGCCCCTTCGTCCCTCCCTCCCTCGCCTCCCCAGCAACTCAGGTCATGCAAAATCCTTCTCCTATTCAGTGCATGTCTGCAGGGGCAGTTTCTATCACGGAGGGCCGGGAAGAGGCTCTTGGGCTTCATTCACAGGTGCCCTCTTCCCTACGAGTTCAAACAGTTTCTTTCTTTCTGCTTCAAAAATACCAGTTTCCTCCGACTCCATTACAACCGGCTAAATCCCCTCTGATAACCATCTTATTTTCTGCTGCACAACTTCCCCCTGCTGCAGTCGCTCAGAACCCCTTATTATATTAATTATTTTTCTTGCAGCGCTGCCTGAAGGCCCCAGCCAAGCTCAGGGCCTCGTCACAATAGGTGCTTGTATGTGTTTAGAGACAGTTCTGGCACCGAAGCGCCTACAAACTGTCAAGCAGCAGAACAAACTTAGAACATACACATGTGTGCAGGGAACATTTTGCACATTACCGAAAGGAAACCAGCACCCGCCTGAACCGGGGTGACTCAGCCCAGAGCAATATTGCACTGCTGTTGCATAGGAAGAGGCTCATACACAAACTCTCCGGCCTTAAAGAAAAGCACCCAAAATCAGAAGTCTCAAAGCGCCAGTTTCTGAAGCCCTGCTACGGCAGGAGAGCGTCAACATTTTTTTAAACGAGGGTACCAGAGAAAAAAGAATGCATGTATGTATTTGCTAACAGATTAAACTCCTCTGCTCCCACTCCCCCTGCCTTACAGAAGACAAATGCAAATATAATCCTGAAGGAGATAACATGATTTTCATATTTCAGAGGGTGTGGTTCATAAAATCATAGAAGTGTGGGACCCTGCGCAATCTGCTTTCGTTGCCTCCCTCTCCTCCTGCCCTGAAGCCGGATCGTGATTTTTGAGTTTGTGAAGCAGATAACACTCCTGCAGCTGATGAGGAACTGAATGAAACTGGCCAGGAGTCTTAGCTTATCACTGCTTTCTTGAGCGTGCCGAGACATCCGTGCTAGCACTGGAGCAATTTGTTGTCATTTTGGTTTTAATTTTGGTAAGAGGGACTGCCTCAATGGCTGCCCCAAGGTATGACAAGAGTTAACATTGAAGCCTCAGTTAAATAATTATAGGCTCATCCCGGGCTGAGCGGAGTCACAATGACCTTCTCTCTATCTGCCAGCCTACCTCTATTTATACCTAATATGGATATAAAATCTACAACTTAGCAAACTAGAGACTCCCACAAGCGTGTCACCTACTAGGATGCTCCCAAAGATTTAAGGGAATTCTTTCTCAAGCCTTAAAAGAACCCAGTAAAGTCACTTCCTCTGTTCTGTCTGACGTGGTGCAAACAGCAGGACTATGCGGACTTCCCGGTACAGTCCTTCCAGCGCACCTCCAGCCCTAGCCCCAAAACATTCCTGCAGTTCCAGCCCCAGGCTTCCATCCATCATTCAAAGATGCATTTATTGACATATGAAAAACCCCAACTCTCAACAGATTATCTACGAAACCGTGTAATCTTCAGAGAGAATTAAACAAAAACCGGGCCCCGTGCCCGGAAAAAGGAGCGGGGGAAGCACACGCCATCAGCCATTCCCTCAAACAAACCCAAGGAAAACAGTCCAAAAGGGAGGAGCTGGAAGAACAAAGCAGCAATGATCGGCGTAGAAATAGGTCGTCTTACATCTGAGAACCACACCAGGGACATCTTCGGGGAGTGTCTAACAAACAGGGTCCTTGAGCTGAACTTTTCTGCATTTAGTTCATACCAGATTAAGCCATGGGACCAGGAGACCAGGAACAATGCAGTCAACCTTTATGGCCTTAGAAGTTTGAGAGAATTTATGGCCGACAAGAACAGTTAGATCATCTGATATGAATCCATCTGTGTTACAGGTCATTTGATTTCACCCAGTCACTCCCAGGTGGAGCAGAGCAACTTGCATTTAAGACATCAAGAGTTGAAAAATCCACCCATTGCTCTACTAGCTTATCCCAGTCTCTCTGCTTATAATTCAGTGCCTCACGGCTTGTCTGCATGGGACAAACTTTGGCCTCCAGCCATTGCTTCTCATCATGCCTCTCCCTGTTAGCAGCAAACCCTTCAGTTCCTGGGTTTTCGTAACCCCTAAGTCCTTGCGATCTCTAGGTACGATCATCATTCATTGCGCCTCGATGTCAAACTTTACATTTGACGATACCAAAATCTACATTGCTCCACTTTTTTTTTCATTTACATAGCATCCCACCAAATAGCAATTATTCGTCTGCCACCATTTTTTATATTTACTTCCAGGTAATTAATGAAAATTACAGATAATACAAAGCATTATACTGTCTCCTGCGGGAGACACGGCATCCACAGACCCCAGAGTGCCACTGTGTTGCAATTCAGACATGGAGCCATTAGGACATGAAATTATTTTCTTCTCCTGTGGCCTCAGTCAACCTTTGAACCTAGAAAGTGGCTGCTAAAGAGGGAGATTACCCAACCGATGGCAGTTACCTTCAGCTAAGCCTCCTTTCCCCTTGCTCCATTGACAACTACAGCCCTTTCTCCCTTATTGCTCTGTGCTATAGCACTTTGTCCTGGAGAGAAGGCGCAGGAGTTTGGTGACAGAGAAACAGGTGACTGGAAGAAATGAAAAGGTGGATAAGAAAGTGCAGAAACACTCCCACAGCACACCTTTACCTCGTCTGAAACACTCACCTTCCATAGCACACCTTCACCTTGTTCTTCCAGCATCTTCAAAGAGCAGAAGCCAAAGCATTTTGTGAACTGTGGAGTGCGATTCAACCCAGCGCAGACGGGTGGTGAACTGTGGGGTCCCAGAATGTACGCTAGCTGACTGTACAGAGCTGAATTTACCCAGGTATGAAGTAGGTCTTAAAGCCATGACCAAGTGGAGAGAGTGTCACCACTTCCGTTTTACAGGGGAGAAAATTGAGGTGCTGTCTATCACAACTGGACTCCTAAATCCTCCGGGAATGCATGGCTCATGGGATTAGTAATGGTTTTGGGTTAAGCTGATAGTCACTACTAACAACTTCAAGTGCAGCACTGAGGGGGAGGAAGAATACCCTCTAAAACTCCTGAAAAGAAACACACTCCTTCATACGACAGGAGATTTATGAACTGAATTTGAACTGATAAGGGCATGACCTTTTCTAGGAAGGGGCATCCACTCCCAACCCAGAGCTGGAGTCTTTACAAGCGCTACTAATAAAGACTAGAGATGAAGAGTGATTTATGAGTCACCAACAACTTTCTCAGCATCTTTATAAGCTGCAGGAGGTGGGTATCCACCACCACGAGGAACATCCAGCTCTAAAAAGCTAGCAATGCCGTACAGCTAAGTGCTGACAGCCAGAAGTCACAAGAGAAACGGCGATCCACAGCTGAATTTCCACAAACTATGTTCCCATTTAGTTCCAATCTCCGTTAAGCATTTCACTGTGGGTGGGCTATAGGCTGGACTCTCAGAGCAGTTAAGAGACAGTACGCGTTGCGTACAGCTGCCTACTGGAGCTGGCGTGCCAAAATTTGCACCAGTCCCATTTACAAAGGCAGGGGTGGGGTGGGAGACGAGGAAAAAGTTTATTTCTTACTGTCAGGATGCGTGAGGTAGGGGGGAAAAGCAACAAAACCCAGCCAGCTCAGAGCAAAAGGAAGGGTCAGCAACGCCTCGCTGATTCAGAACGCAGCGGAAAAAAGCGGTTTTCCCAGCAGGTCACCGATCACGTGTTCCCCAGCTCTGCCACTAGCCTCTCCCTTCTAGGTAAAGCGTGAGAGCTGTACCTCGTGGTAGGTCACTACCACGACAACCACAGCCTCCTTTAGTCCACTCATGCACCCACTGCTTGCCTTTGCAAACAAGCACCTTTGTCATTTCTTTTGCATTGCTCCAAAAACTCGGAGGGAACCCAATAAAAATATCTGGAAAACCAATTCCTTCTCCTTTGGAGAATCATCCGTGTGAACGCTCTGGAAGAGTTGTTACGCCATCGCTGCTGTGTTTCCACTACTGGAATTATACTGTCTCCTTGATATCCTCCCCCTATCTCGACCTGTTACCTAAGTTCATATTTAAGGCAGTGACTATCTTCTGGTATTATGCTTATGTTATACCTAACACAGCGGTGTCCTATTCCATGAGATGCAAAGAACTGGGAATAAGTTTCAGTATTTTCTCTCCGTATCAGATTCAGATTTACACCAAAGTCAATATTGAGGGTCTCAGTGTTGTACACTTATTAGTGATCACCTCCTCGACAATAAAACAGAATTTCTAACTTGTCAGAGATTTGCCAATAAGAATTTGGGACAATTTGAGGAGCAAGTGGTTGCAGAACATACCCTTCCGGAGTCTCCCAGACTATGAAGTGGGCAGCCTTCCCCCGAGACTCCATGACCTGCCAAGTAAAAAAACTGTCAGAAAGGACGGCTGATTGAGTCAATGGCTCAAGGCTCAAATTAGAGTCCCAGCTGCATGCCACATTCCCTCCAAGACTTAGCACTGACCTTGCCTACAGCTTCTCCCATCTTTAAAATGGGAATTAGAAACCTTTCTACCTCCCTTAATCCCATCTGTTTAGTTTGTAAATTCTCCAGGGCAGAGACTGGTTTTTATTTGTGTGTACAGCACCACATACAGCAAGGTCCTGATCTTGGCTAAGGCTCCTAGGCATGACTGAAATACAAAGAAATGACGGTACCTTGATCAAACACGAAGAACTCAGATAAACAATAGAAAAGCAGCTTGATATTTTTTTTTCCTGCAGTCTCTGCTTTTCCGTGACTTGTTTATTCATCTCAAAGCCTCAGCAGACATCTAATCAAGCTGTTAAGAGTCAGAATTGTGGCCAGTCAAGCACTTAGGGAGTTGTTAAACGTTCAAAACCAGTTCTTTTCAGCAGCAGCTTCTTTTTTTTTTTCTCCTTCTCCTAGATAGAGGTATGGTTTCTTTACTCACTGAATACTCACCATTTTCCTATTAAAATTGCGCCGGGGTGATACAGTAACTTCTCCACTAAAAGGTCTCATTAAGTTTTGGGTAGGGACACCTGACTTTTTTAGGCCTATCTCGTTTGCACTTTTTGGTCCTGATCCAAATCACGCTACAGTTAGACGAAGCAATGATTTCAGCAGGCTTAAGAAAGAAGGAAAAATGTGATAGTTTCCAGATGAGTGTATTATACTAAATTTAACATGCCTTTTGGTACTTAGAATTTCCACTTTTCCCCCATCCATTTATGTAATTAGAAATCAAGCGGCAGGAAACCATTCCTATTCCAACCTCAGTTGGGAACAGTACGCTCTCATTCCCATAGAGGGAAACAGGAGACTTGTCCTCACAAGGAGATATTTTGCCCAGCTTACATGGACAGGTTCAAAAATAGGTTTTGAATAATACAACTTTAATTAAACCAAAACAAATACAGGCCCATTATGTGCTAGTTATATATGCATATATATCTATCTCTCACTCCACACAACCAACATGAAGCAAGGCAGCTGTGAAAAACCAAAATATTAAATTCTTACCCAACTTAAAGAGCAGTGACAAAATTTAAATTCCAATTTTTAGAGTAAATTTGTGAAGTTTTTCCACGCTCACCCTAGTGAATTTCACATTAATGAGCAAGAACATTTGTTCTGATTATTCACACTCTAGCAGTAAATGACACATTGTGAATGGATAGCTACAAGGGTACCCTCTGAGTTCCAGGGCCAAAAGAACCACTTGATCACGGGTCACAGTAGATCCCATTAAGTAAGAATTAGCTCTGGGAAGTCATATTTGAACTAAAGCAGAGCATACCAGGGCAGGACAAATCATTACCAGGGACACTAAATAAAAACGGAACCTATCATCATGGCCCAAATGACACAGCGCCAGCTAAAGCTTTTTCTGAATGTTGCCAATCGTTACATTCAGAGTGCTGCTACCACTTTTGGTTCTCCTGTTTCGTAGCCAGGTTGATGCTCTTCTCTCCAGCTGAACCCACTGGCTTACCAGACTGCTAGCATCGCAGCACACACACACACAGAACTCAATAAAAACAATTTCCAAACCACAGAGGAGCTATGGCTCCAAAGTACATAGTTCAAATTAAAAATTGGGGCCAGATAAAATGATTCAAAATTGGGAAGAAAGAAAGAGATCCTGTTTCCAATAAGCTGTTTTGACCTGACTGATGAATGCAGTCCGGCAAGGGAGGAGGTGGAAAAACAAGGACATGCTCAAGCAATGGTCCTGGATGGTATCATGCTTTGACAGTCTTTAATGCTGCTCTGGCATTAAAGCTATTTTATTTCACAAGTCCATTGCTCTAGGCGAGCTCTTCAGCTTCTGTTGACTCTGGGCACAGCTCAACATGTTTCTTCAGTGTGCAAGATCCACACACCAGTGCCCAGGGGGCTGTGGGGGTGCAGGACTGCTGTAGCACCCAGACCAAATCTCAGTCCCGTTGCTCAGTAAGATAAGGAGTTTCTCAAGCTCTCTGAACTCAGCAGACTGCCCCTCAGCCCATCCCCTTCCTTTTTTGGCATGGTTTAAAAAACAAATATTGCGCAACTTGTTTTCCATTGTGTTTTCCTTTCTGGAGAGGAATTTTTTTGTCACTCTTCCATCTGCCAGTGCTCACCATGCAGCAGAACAGGCTTTCAATAAAGGAAAGCTCCGTATCAATCTATACCATTCCTTTTCTGTCTTGGGAGACACGTATTCACACCTTGTGCTACATGGACAACGTGCAGCAAGCATGGGAGAAAGAGGTCCTTGAAAGCCATCTCAATATCTAGAAAATCGTGCTGAGTAAGTAAGCAGTGAAGACAACCTCTTGAGTCAGGAGAGGAGCAGTAGACAACATGCCAACAAGTAACTACGTAGACTGGGGTAAATGTAAAGTAGAAGGGAGTACTTGGACCAGTGACTTGCCAAGGTAATAAAGAGCTTTAAATATTTGCGACCCATTCCCAGACACTGAAACCTAAATGTTATCCCACAGAAGAGGGGTGAAAAAACAATCAACCTAAAAGGTAAGCTCAGAGCCAGATGGCATGTGCATCTGTTTAATTCACCCACTAAACCGAGGAAGTTTCAAACTTGGGTCACTCCATGACTCAAAGCTACGTGAGACAGCACTGGCTTGCTGCATCAGTCACACGGTTAGGATTTGCCCTTTTAGATTCTGCCTCTTTGGTGAGGACAAATTTCCAATTTTAAAGGGCAACTGTACAAACAGGACATAGGAGTATTTATATTCCTCTCCAAACACCGGCACAAGCAGCAGGGGTCTAGTGGGTGATTTATGAGGTGGGAATGCTTCTTTGAACTGTATGTTAGATGGGGGTTGCCTTCCCAGAGTGGAGAGGAACATACGACGGCTGTCTTTTCTGAAGAGCTCTCACAGTGGCTTTTACCCAGGTGGTCACAGCTGCTAGGTACTCAAAATGAAGTCCTCTCCTTCCATTCTCTCTCTCTCACTCACATACAAAGTCAACACACCAGAGAAGGCCATTTTTCTTTTATTTATTTCCCAGAAGAGCTCTTCCTTGCACTTTCCAGACATGATACAAAACAAGCAACAGAACTTTGTTTCATGTACAGAAACAGTTTGTTGGAGTATAAAGAGTTACTGGTGATCGTTACTGAAGAATGTTGGCTTATTCCAGGGGCACTTCAGTATTCCTGAGGAATAATCATTGATTTCTCCTTCCTTCCCACTGGGATAGTCTTAGTCATTAGTCACTGTTCCTGTAAAGCAAGAAGGCTTATATTATTAAAAAGCCATTTGGGTTCCTTACATGGAAGGTGCTGCACGATGTAAAGCAAGCCACTTAGCATTGTAACATTTCCAGAAGGTAGGCTAACATTTTCATCCTTCGCTAGACTGAAAAGCTGAGTATGGAGAAGTTAAGCAGCTATTTTCATACCGGAAGCATGCCACGTTTTCATGCGTATAAGCCTCCATTCTGATAAAATGGGTACTTCAAAAAAACCCCAACATTATTGTTCAAGTTAACTATTCACAGATTGACTAGAAATCAGATAAAAATCAAAGCCACAAAGGGCAGGAGGAAAGGCTCCAGTTACCAAACTTCTTGTATTGTTGCACATCAATATAATCCCCATTGCAACCCAAGTACAGGGTTGTGGCGTTTTGGGGTGATAAATAATACAGCCTAAATAACCTGAAAAATATGATACTTCCCATTTTGCAAGGAAACCTTAGGCCATGTAATTCTCAGCCATACCCTTTTAAGCCTTTAAATAATTGCTAGACATTGATTTTAAATTCTGCTGAAATCACAGTGACATCCACTTGATCAAATTACTTAAAAAGCCCTCAGAATCTTATAACCACAAATTAGAATTCTTCTGCATTTTAAATAATCTCTTGGCCTAGATGAACGGCTCTTGCATTGGTGTTAGTGTTGCATGATCAACTTACTAACCCAAAGGATGGGCAGTGTGATGATCCAAGTTACAGCTAGAACAGCTGCAAAGTTGCTTTGTAATCTCCTGATCATTTGGTATCATGAAGATCCTCTGTCCTCTCTCATTCTCGCTTCGGATTCAGAATTAAGAATTTGATCCTGAAGAATCAAGAATCCAGACTGACTAAAGCCCTGAGTAACCTGGTCTGACCTCACAGCTGACCCCAATTTGAGGTCAGACTAGATGACGTCCTTGAAGACCTTTCCAACTTGAGTTATCCTGTCATCCTATGAACTTGAAGGTTCAGAAAACTAGAAATAACTTCATTCAAGCTAATCCATGTTACATTTCTCTCTCTCTTAATAAAGCTGGTTTTCTTGCAGAATCTCACATTTTCACAAGTTCGCATTTGAACAGAAACTCAGTTTTGTAAAGGAAGTCCTATAGAGTTTAGTTACAACAGTATTTTCTAGGAAAAAAACAGATGAGTGATAGTGCAACAATATTTTCCATGCTCCTAACCAACAGAAATGAAATAATTTTGTTGTAATAACCCTGGAGCCATTATCCATGACACGACATTTTGGAGAGAATTAATGACATTAACCTTTAGATGGCTTCATCCACGTCTTCCCTCTTTCAGCATGTTCAGCCTCTTTGTGCCAGAGAAAGCTAGTGGAGACAGTGCACTGGAAACTATTTGTCTAGTCTTGTGCCACGCAGGCAGCTGCACTTCTTCTGTGAAGTGTCCTTTCAATTACCTCATGCTTCGAAGGACCACCCTTGCTCCAGAGCACAGGTTAGTCCTTAATCCAAACAAAATCCTTTACTAGGCTGACCTGAAAGTCAGTTTTCTGTTGCCCAACATCCCTAGTAACAAGCATCCTGGAACAAATAATGCTTTCTCAGAACACGGGAACAGGGCATTTACCATTCACATGAAGCCACAGACATGTCATTCCAGTTTCTTTTTGGAGACATAAATTGGAGGAATATCTTCAAAACGTGTTAGCTTTCCACACCATCCTGATGTTAACAAATCTGGCCAGAAGAGTCATGCACAGACTTTTGATTCTGGGCTGTAGCTGGTAATGTTGTATCAGCTGCATCTAAGTCACAGCTTCTCTACATTGCTATCCAAAATATTTTATTCTGAAGAAGTTGTTCAAGAATCTTGTTATTGTTTCCCTTTCTTTACAGGCTGCTGAAGACAGTTTTTGTAAACAGGTATGTCTGATACAGCTGCAGAAGGCTGGCAAAAGCTCATCTGCCAGTAAATCTAAGGAGGACTGGACTCAACTTACAGCTCTAGATGCATCAGGAAAAAGCCTAAAAAAAAAAACAACCTACCTTCAGGCCTCCTTCATTAGGCAGATGAGCAATACAGGAGCAATTTTTGCATTCTGTGTACTTGCCATTAAAAGCTCCTGGCAGAACATTTTACCTCAGTACTTTCTGAAGTCCTAAAATAACTATAAATACATCCTGGTGGATGCCTCTCCACCGGTATCAGTGAAATGCTTTTAGCAGTATATGACTTTGTGGATCCAAAATACGCATGCACACACACCCCCTTTTTTTTTTTTTTCAGATGCCACAATGATAAATTACCATAAGAACAGCCCCAGCTTTTACATGTGAAGAAATAAAGAAAATATTAATGGAGTCAGTTTGTGGACTTAGTGCGCTGTAGGCCTTTTGCGAGCACACAAATTGTTCCTGCTAATTAATTTATTTTTAAATATTTTATCTCAGCCTAGTTGGTCAGTGATAATACTGAACTCATTTAAACCATCCTCTTCAAAACTATTTAAAGTGTACAATTTCTTCAGACTAATTATTACATCACTATCCAGCCAAACAAGCCACAAAACTTACAAGTGATTAGTGATTTCATGTTGCAAAAAAAAAAAACCCCACAGAAGATCAAAGATCTGCTTCCACAGGCAGATCTACCTGACATGCCTGACATGACTTTCAGTTTCTTCCTAGTTCTTCTCTTTCAAAGTCTGAAGACAGAACCTTGCCGTTAGTTTAGTTTTTCAGCTTTTCTAACATGTATTTTTACTATACGTGTTTTCAGGTTGTGGGAAAACCTACCTGCAGGATCTGTTAAACTAATTCTAAGTATTCAGTCTAGTAAGTTTACTGCTAAACACACCAGACATTAAAAATTTCTCAAGAGCAGGGGATCCACCCCCACTTCGGCAACACAAGTTTCTTCTTACTAGTCCTCTTTTGGGAAATGCAGAGGAATATCCATTTAAATGGTGTCTAGATGTACCGTTTAATGCTAACTTATATAAGGTTACCAATTAATAGTAACTAGTACTGATACTTACTTTTACAAATTTACCATGGAGAAGATATGGAGACTGGAAGTCATGCTGACAATTGGAATAAGCCATTCCTAACCCCATCCCTGACCCAAAAGCAATAGGCCATGTCTTTCCTGTGGGGAAGGCAAGCAGAGAGGAAAAGTTAAAGTCAAGAAAAGCTGTTCATTTCACATGACAGCAACAGCATTGTTAAATAAGCAGCAAGAAAGACTAAATTACTGGAAGATGCGTATTAGGCATTTTCAAGTTCTACAAGTCCTAAAAATCAGCTAAAGACCAGACCACGTCAGAAGAACAACAAGAGTAACAGTGAGCAAGACATCATATTTCGAATGTAATGGAGGGCAATCTCTAAATTCAAGATATTACTGAAAATTATTCTGTTACCAAAGCATAACTAAAAAATTCAGATCAGTTTTAAAAACCCTAGCAAGACTGGCATAAATTGATGTCTAGACACATGGCTTCAGTAATTTGGCTCAGGGTTTCCCGCAATTCCAGAATTTGAGCTGAGCACAGTAGGAGCTTAGAGAGATGCCGCGTCTAACAACCTTGTTACACAACAGTTAGAAGTTTTGGTAACTCCATTTCAACTGAAAAGACATGACCAATAATGAAAGAATTGGTCTAACACGCTGATTAAGTTTTACATGCCTCAAAGATTTCTTGGTTTTAAACTGCACCTACAATAGACAGAAATTAGGAAACCAGGCAGTCAAGATTACTGCAGTACACTTACTTTTGAAGAAGATGACTGAGAAAACAATTCCTAATCCGAACCCAGCACCTGTAAGAAGAAATGCAGTGAGCAAGGACTAAGGTAATGCAAAGTAATGGAAAATTATTTAGTTCTTTACAGTAACTCTTTGCTCCAACTCAGGAATATCAACAAAAATGTTCTTAAATAGCAATTCTGAAAAAAATAATTATTGTTTTCTTAAGTAACTGTAAGCAGCTAATTCAGATTAGAAACCCAACATATACAAGTAGTTATCAGAAAGATTTGGGAAACAAACCAGACTCTCGTCCCAGGGAAAGTTACTCAATTTCTGTCACCATCTACAATGCGGAATTAAGATTTATTTGGCTCATTGTCAGCAAATGAGAAACACTTAAATGAAAACTTATTGTGTCCTTGAGCTTTAAATTTTGCAGATGAATATCTTATTGTATTTCATTTATCTCACTACTTTAACTACTTCAATGTGTGTCCTGAGGGCAGCAAAACTTTGATGCTTTGTGTTACCCTATACCTTGCAAAAGAAAGCTCCAGGCTGCTTATCTTTCACATCCACAACATTCATTATGGAGCATATTTAAACACATTAGGAATGAATGACTTTTCACATCCTTATACTATATATAGAAATAACTGCAGCAGTCGAAAAAAATTTATCCAGCACCATTAAAAAACTCAGCTGGCATATTTAAAAATAATTTTTGCTTTCCTTGGAAGGTGTGCTTATGATTTTTTGCAAGAAGCCAGGCAAGTCTGCAAAACTCCTCTCATGACTCAAATGTAACAGTGAAAACTTTGAGCTCAGTAGGTAAATTCTACCTTCAATTATATCCACTAAAGACAAGAATTTTAGATAAGGCACAGAAGTACAAAAGTTTAAAAAGAGGGAAAAAAAAAAAATCAGTCATGCATATGCTCATTTAAAAAAATACCTAACAGCTTCAGGTTTATTTTGCAGCAAACACATCCTGTTATGGGTTTCAATTCTCTCCTTTCAATACAAGAAATCTAACTTCAGTATAACCAATCTTATTAATTAAAAGACATACTTTAAAAAAAAAATATTCCTAAAAGCATGTGATCCTTAGTAATGCATTCAAAAGGAGCTTAAATAAGTGGGTTGAGTCCAGAACAATGCCAAAGAATCCTATACCCTCTTGGTGTATAAGAGTACATTTCTTTTTTTAAGTTTCCTTCTGCTCTTTAAACCTTTTTCCTTGCAAAAAGGATACTAACGGTAGCTCTTACTGAGGCACAGATTATTGAAACAATACTTATGGTGCTGCCTAGTAAATTAACTAAGCACCCCACGTTTTTCATTGATTAAAAAACCCTCAAGTATTAGAGCAGAGATGATCGAACAGATGATCTCAGCAAATCCCCTTCTGTTTCCTCTCCTGTTAGGACTTCACTATCCATATTTACTGAGAGCTGGAAATTAGAGTTGCTTTTGAAAACCCTTTTCATTTTACCACAGATTTTCAATTGTGACAGAGGTAACTACTTTACCAGGTCATTACAACATTGGAGTAAGCTTACAAAACATGCAACTGCAGGGAAGAACTTTGACCGCCCGCCAAGTGGTCCTGACATAACTCCCCCAGACATTTTAGAAACCGAGCATTTCACAGAAGGTCAGGTTTTCACTCTAATCATTTGCACAGCTAAGGGAAAGTCTCCGTTCCTCAGATGTCTGGTCAGAGCTTCAGGCTTTTTCTGCATTTCAGACAGCAAGAGATACACTACTTGGAGCATCTCGTATAAACAGCTAACAACTCATACCGTGTCACTGACCGGCATTTATATGCGGACTGGAAGAGACATCACGCATTGCTGAGAGCAGCAGTTCATCCGTGCTAATTCCTCCACTCCCCCTCCCCAAGTAGAGCCTTCCTTCTGTACCTTTGCTATAATACAGCTGCTGTTGGCTCTCGCAGAATGTTTATGCTATTAAGGATAACTACTATCTTCAAGAATTCATCCAACGGACAACTGCTTGGCCCTCTGACCTGACTCCCTCTGCCAGTCTTTTCCTACAATACATAGTTATGCTGCCTTTTTGTTTTGGGCTGTTGTACTGTAGGTCTGAAAAGGACTTTCTGGAGGTAATTACTTTCTGTTCAGACAGCACTAGGCGTTGTTTGAACCGTCTGGTTCAGAAGGCCTGTCATGCAGTAGAGTGATACTGGTCCTATGCTTCCTGTCCAAGAAAAGATCCCCTCTGCCAATCCAAACAGTTTAGCTAATCAATGAGAAATGATTTACAGGATGACAAATTCTGCATCATCTCAATGCAGAGCCCAGGCAGTTTCTAATGTCACCACATTTTCCACGTTACCAAGTCAAACCCACATTCTTCTTACCAGAGTGGTGGTAAACTGCTTACTTTCTTGTCTTTAGAAAAGTCTGCACTAAGGAAGCAGCTACAGTTAATACAGTTTCTTTCCATCTACGTCCAGAAATCTTCATTGCCTTCTATTCTCTTCACTCATTCCTTCAGATGCTCTCCCACATTACACCCCCGTTTGTAAGGGCCCACACAGATGCCACCAGTGTTGCTTCCTGTTGGCCATGGGGGAAGCTACAGGATACACCTAAAGGTGAAAAATTTATTATTTCTGCCAACTGCAATTCAGCCTAAGCCTAAAACAAAACCTAGGTCGTCCCCCACCCTAATACTCAACACCACTGTTAAGCAGATGTGGTCCAGCATGACTGACTTGTTAAGACAGAATGGTCTTTCCTAAGAAAGTTTTTTCTGAAGTAGTGATAAGTTTGGTTCTAGGGAAGGGGTTCTTCTTTTTCATGAAAATGCACCAGGCAAATTTTAGAGGCTATCACTGCACTCTGTTCCAGCAGGAAGGAGAGAAGGCTGATTAGTTTAAAAAGATGATAGTAAGATATCTAGGGCCTTGCTTTAAGTAAGGAAAATGCCACATATAAGTAAAGGAGATCTGACAGCTAATGTGTTTTTTTGTTTTCTGTACAAGAAGGCAACTTGAGAAACGAAGCCAAAAAAAAAGTACCTTAGCTTCCCTCATCCCAAAGGCAGTTCAGTTCATTCCTTTTCTTGCTGAGGAACAGACTACAGTCTATGCTGAAAACTGTGGCTAATTGCAACACCCAACCAACAAGAAGTGCTCCGATCTGCCCCCTCACGTCAGCCACCGCAACATACAGCATTTGCTCTTTTCTACTTGGTTTTAACGTTTAAGCATTGGGTTTAACTTTAAACCAGAAGCTTTAGCTACATTTAATTTCTTAGCCTTTCTGGTTAAGAACCTATTTCTGTGGATAGTTTGTCACTCATCTTCATTCCACTAGAAAGTATTTGTGGTTATGTGGTCATTTCCTGCGTCTCCAGGACCAAGGGGGAGCTAAACCATCTTGTCCTGGAAGCAAAGTGACACGTTTCACTTTAATTCTATATAAAGTTACACCAGAGATAAACAATGGCAGAGCCGTTGATGAGTTTTACAGGTTTAAGTTCTCACATGCTCAATTTCCTTTTAAAGAGGCAACATGTTGCTTCAAAGAGCCTCCCACCTGACCAGGGGACACTCGGTCTGCAGCTGTTTCTACTAAAGATCAGCACCTCCAGGCCAGGCTTTAACTTCATAACAATAAAACATGAAAGGTTTATCTTACAATAAAAACAAACGAACATGGAAAAGCTAAGGGCTTGATCCACATCGGGTACATTTTCCCTCCCTTTCTTGCATGACAGACTCTTTGGAGGAAAAGGCCACAGGAAAGAGTACAACGCATTTTTCACCTCCTCTGACAGTTTAAAATGTTTAACTAGAAAAACAGTCTCTTCCACTCTACATCTATCACTTCAGCTTAAACTCATTTACAGTCAGTGTCAACAGGGGACAGGACAGTTCTGTGGGCATTTTATTCCTGCTCCCCAGTAAGTGTCCTGGCCGTACAGACCAGCACAGCCACACGGAATTGGTATTAGGCAGAAAGCCCAGTCTCAGAAACTTTTTCATTCTACTTTTTTGGCCCGTACACCTTCCAAGAAAAATGTCACAGTACCTCAAATCAATCTAACACACAGAAGAGCACGCGCCGTATACCCAACAGGACATCATAAAAGTGTCTCAGAGAGAAACACAAATCTTCAGGATGGGCTCCTGCCCCATAAGAACATCTGGGAAAAGCTTTTTCTATAAATTTAATCAACAGTCCCTCCAACAGCGATACTACACGGTTCTTTCCTAGGCTACCCAAGTAGCTACGGGCTGAAGCAGCTCTTAAGACTGCCACACCTAGATATACTTTTCCTCAATAGCTTGAAACTTAAAATAGAAGGATTAAAATATGCTCATTGACATCTGGCAAATGTGTTGCTGTTACTATAGCAGCTGGAAGTTTTTCAATTACTTAATCTGATGACAAAAAGAAAACTATTCTTTTCCTCTGCCATTCCTTACACACAAATACAAAATAGAGAGCTTCAGCCTCCTCTCCCTGAGATTCTGTTATTTTACAATTAAAAGAACTAAATGATTGAAGTAAAATGAAGAAGGAGCTCCTGGAAGATGGCTTCTTGTTTTAAGAAAATAGCAACCACTCTGTACTGGCAAAACTCTCTAAAATAGGTCACGGACTTGTCCCAACAGAGAAGATTTCTTCCCAACTAGAAAGAGAGCTTCCATTAGCATCAAAAAAAAAAAAAAAAAAATCTATCGAGCTCGGTTAGCTTCTCTCTGGGGACAGTGACAGCAACAGCTTCAAGGTCCAACAGCAGATCTCATCCACAGGCCTGATGCACTGGAAGTTTCAAATGAGCATCAGCTCAGCCCATCACTAAGACTTGCTTTAGTTAAGGAAATAGCCAAGAAACGACAAGATCTTCAAAACAAACAAAAAAAGGCAAGCAATTCTCAAAACTATATTCTCCCTCCTGCTATAGGGTATCCCATCCTGCCCCCCTGCAATCCTGCTTTGACAAGATACGTAGGGTTTTTTGGGGCTTTTTTTGTTTGCAAAAATGGGGAGGAGAGCCTTCTTCAAACACCAGGGCCTTCATAGGGCAGCACTTAGCATCAGTTAGAAATCCGAGACCATGAAATCACTTATTTACAGAGAGAATTAATTTTAAGCAGACTCTTTGCAAGGCCTTTAGTGGCAGGAATCAGATTTTCTTCAAACGCCAACTTTGAAGCTTTCATTCTGATCTCCCCTGACGTGTGGATTGTTTACATAGCAGACAGAAAAATGAGCAATGACACCAGAAGAAAACATCGTGAAACTACATACCAAGTACTCGAGGAAGACGCAGGAAAAAAACATGTTTTGCTTTCTTCTAGCATTTGACTGTAGTAACACAGAATACTTGGAATGACAGAATATAAATATCCAAATACCATTATAATACAAAAATCCCGACATGCTTTCAGAGGCCGCTTTCACCCTTAAGCACTCCTGCAGTTCAACTGCTGCCCAAAGGCTAACCTTAGATAAACATCCACAGCCCTTTTGCAGATGGACACACAGCAGCAGGAGGTATCCCTGTTAGCCCATGATCTCCCACGAAACCACAGTGATTGTCTCCTAGCTAGACCAGAAACTTTTCATCCTCACACTGGTGAATGAGCTAGTGAGACGAGAGGGCACACGCATTTCCTCCCTCTTTAAAAAGGGGAAGGGGAGAAGAGTAGAAGCTGCTCTTTGAATAGAGAGCGCAGCAAAGGATGTCATCAATATTGCATCAAGCTTTTAGACAAAATCAGGGTTGCACTCGCTTCTGAAGCGTATATATAAGACATCAGCAAGATACTCATAATATGGAAAATACACCTCTGACAGAAAACTCTACCTTGTCTTACTGCAATAAAGTATTTCACTAATGAAACAATAGCATTGCTAAAAAGAAAAGTTTTGCTGGAGGAAACACATCCACATTGAGAGCTTTTGCAAGCCTAACTATGAGGGTTGGCAATCATGCTTCTTCACACCCATCCAACGTTGGTTGACCATTACTGACGTCTACTGGCCCAGCTAAGAAATAGAGGCAATTTAGAACAAGAAGTGTTACGGTGGCATCTCACTAGCAGAAACGCAAAGGAAAGAAGCCTGATCCTTCTCAAATCTCTCGCTATCAATTTATTATCATCACGGATGTGCCAGCAGCCCTGAAAGGATTTTCCTCAGAGAACTAAATCTGATATAACAAAGAACAAAGAGCTGTTCCCACCTACTGCTATAACATCTCAAGGACCAAATGAAGGGTTTAGGATATCCCTTGGCTAGAGTCCCCCTTCCCTGGACAGTGTCACTGTGTGCCACCTCCCAAAGAAGGCACAGCTGGCATCTTACCAATGCACTAATGCAGAGGACAAGGAAGTCAGTGCACTTTGGATTCATTTCCAGCAGAGGAGATCTTACACAGTCTGGGGTTTTAAACGGCTGCGCTATCAGACGGACATCACAGCTCTTCTTTCAGGTTTTCTTGCACACCAGAAGTGTTGCCAAGAGCAGGCTGGAACAAGGGTCAAGCAGGGCTTCCCCCAGTGTCACTCACAGCTTCGGTTAGTGAGCTGATCGGGCGCACCTGGGCAGGGCAGAGTTTCCCGACCCAGTCGGATGGCCAGCCAAGAGGAACAACGGGACACAATGCAGTTAGGAGAAGAGAGACCTGGATTCCTAAAGATTTTCCTGTCTTTTTCTTCCAAAAGAAGATAATAGCCCCTTAATTTGTAGATGGTCATTGCATTCAGAACTCTGCTAACAACATAGCTAAATATTGCTGTTAGATTTTTGACTAAAAGCCTGTTCTCGGAACAGCATTTGTCCACCTCTTCCAAATAAAACATTTTTTCGTTGGCTGTACTGCCTCCCTGCACAGCCTAAGCCATAAGCAGTTAATATTTACACTACTTGGTCTGCTACAAGATACAACTAGTAGAATTGGATCTTCTCCTGTACAACAAAGGAAAATAACTTGGGGTTACAAACAAAGCTCACACAACAATGCAGTTGTGGGCTCACATAATATTTGCATTCTCCAGTATTAAAAACAAAATCCCAAATGAAGAACAAGTCTTTTGACCTGGTAGCTAAGATTGCATGGCCACATTACAATTGCCAGGCAAAAAAACCCCAAACACTTCAAAACAGGAATTTCAGGATTTTTGTATATTTAGAGAAAGTCTAATCCAGTTTTCAGAAAGTATAATCAAGTTTTATCATTATATAGACTGACTTTATCCCATTCATAGCCATGTGAAGGATTATTTAAAAATACTGACATTGCAATCCATACAATGATTCTTTCTGAAATATTCAATCTGTGGAATGACACAAACAATACAATTTCACCCTTGCCATTAACAGAAACAGCTATTCAAGCAGGCCAGATGATGCAAGCCAGAAGAAATCATGTAACAGTTGCAGGAGAAGCAAAAGTGCCCTTTTCTCTTAAAAAATTCCTATTAAATGGAAATTAGAAGCGTTTTATTTTCAGATGTCAAAACAGAGGATTAGAGGAAAATGAACATTAGTACACTGGGTTATCTACAAGCTTCCAGGCTGAATTTTGGTCAAACACAGACATATGTCAAAACATTTGTCTCCTGAAAAAAGAAAGAAAAAAGAAAAAAAAAAAACAACCTTCATCACAGGAACTTAACACACAAGCCAAGAAGCAAACAGCTTTCCTAGGATTACCTTTCAATAACAGGTAAATTACAGTGTTCAGCTCATTTAAAACTACAACAGTTTCACAACAAACCAAGAGACACAGGCACACAAATCTCCCTCCCCTTGCACACATACTCTTTATTGCTTCCCCGTTCCCTGGAAACGGCATATAATAATAATTTGTCCAAAATTATAGCCTCACAGAGAAAAAAAAACCAACTCTGTCAGTCCTTCATGAGTCTTTCCAAATAAACAGGCATGAACTATCAATCAGTTAAACAAACAAGCAAACCCTCTAAACAGGGTTTGAAGCCAGTAGGATGGAAGAAGACCACAGTACTATCTACTTCCACATCTTTTCTCTGCAGATCTCTACTGATAAAAAGGAAGAAACAGTGGTGAAGGCTGTAGAAGACACGGGAGTTTATAAAGCTTTGCAAGCTGGGAAGAAAATAAAAGCCACTGTAGTTTGAGTCTCCTTCCCCACACATGAAACAAGCAACTTTTCTGATGGGTGAGAAAAATCAGTATCAGGAAGAAAGACGGAACAGAAAGTTAAATTATTTAAATGACTGCATGGCTGAACAGTCTTGAGAACGGCATGAAGCCGGAGCCAGCATAATCTGGATCGCCCATCAGAGAAACCGCCTGGTCAGCCAAGAAAGCGCAACCCAGCCCCCTACACACAAAACACTGTGGTGGTTACAGCTAGATTTAGAAAGGGAAGGGGAACAAAAATACCTAGACCCATCCTCATCGTTAGCAAAGCAAATAAATGTCAGTCCTAACAGAAAGGAGGTGAGCACATGAACTGTTATTTAACAATGTTTTGATGTTTTGTGTAGGCATAAGGAGGTTTACAGTACTTAACTCTCTGAAATTAAATACTGTCTTAACAACGCCTGACAACGCATACTGTTTTGAACTAACAGGAAAAAGAAAGTTTTAATACCAAATTACAAGATGCACATAGGTAGTGACCAAGAGGTCAAAAATGTAACACAGCATTTTAAAAGATGTAGCATAAGATAAATATTTATTTTGGACATTTTAGTGGCAGGAGATCAAGTTCCTTCCAGGAGCTTGATCTCCAACTAGAACAGTACAGCACAACTACAAACAACACAGCCAACTACAAATACACTGGCTTACGCAACTATAGCGGAAAGCCTGACACACTAATACAAGACAGGACAGGCTGCATAGCCCCCAGCTATTATTTAAAAACATACTATTGCTAATAAAGTCATCCTGATAGCTGCTACCTCCCCTTCTCACTCTATTCTGCTTCCCATGTTCCTCCAGCCCTCAAATTAATCCACAGGAGTTATCTGTCTCTACAGTTCCCACAGACACTGGAAAACTGTCATGTGTGCAAGGCTTCAGACATTCAGTGCTTTCCTTATTTACAAGGTCTGGAATGGGAAAACACAGAGCTAATCCCAATGCTTGTTTTTCCCCAGCCATTGGCTGGAAACATCTCTCTTGCAATAGCGCTCAGGAAGGATGTAAAGGAACGTATGGGAAGGAAACTGTGGCCACCAAAAGGAAAAGTCCGACAAAGAAGTGAGGATTTGGTAAAATTCTGTATCGCACAAAACAAGCGGTTAAATTCTCAAGTAAAGACTTTATTTCCTTTCTTTCTTTCCAGTATTACAACTGCTTTTGATAGTCTATGGGAAACTCCAGCAAACTTTGCAGTAATATTACAAAAACAATCATCACAACCACGCAGGTTTTTAAAGTCCCAGCAGAGAAAACAATCGTTTCCACTGAGATAGTCTGAGAAAGATTGTGTTATCAGCACTCAGTTAACAGTTTGCATAGCTAGGCCACTGACTCACTTCAAATTTAAAGGCCATCATCATCTTCAGTCACAAAGTACTGGAGTATGAAGCAACTTCTGAGTTGTTCAGACTTCCAAAGCTCATACCGAGTCATTTGTTGTTAATACCATGAAGCAGGTTGCCAGCACAGACGTTTCAGCTACTGGATCAATCGTGAAATCACACAAAACAGAAAAATGCTATCAAACATGGAGAGAAACATGTGTCTGAGGCCATCACACTAGGTTTAGTGCTAAGGATAAAATTAAAGAGCTGCAGACCACGTGCCCTTTTTGGGTAATCTAATGAAAAACACGAATTTTACTGAGACCTCTACTCAGTGCCATCATGAAGCTAACACTGGGAATCCTTGGTCTAGAGCACTAACGCAGAAGCCTAAACACATTTTCTTTCTTCTGTTGCCACTTTAGGATGGAAGAAAACATCAAATTAAAACGAAAGGCCTGCTGAAGAGACATGCTGCATCATGATCAACCCTGTATCCACTTCCTTCAGCCTCCCGGAGAGACTTTCCATGTACAGGATTCCTACATGTACAGCTGCAGAATGGAACAAGTTCTTGTTTATAATTTGGCATACTTAATATTTTATGATAAAGCAACCAAAGCTATGGAAACATAAACATATCTGGATATGTTTGTCAGACAAACCTGAATAGAATTTCATACAGCAAAACACTGCTCTGGAGCACTTGACACTTTTCAAAGGCCTGTTATAAACAGTGGAAGTTTCAGTTTACTTAAAATTATTAAACATCTTTTCTAATGGAAAAGTATTAGGCAACTAAAACCCCGAGTTCTTCATCAGCTTTCGAGCATAAGGCCATGACAGCAACAAGAAATAAACATTCACATTTCTCAGAGAGTATTTATGGTTCTAAAAGAGACTGCTGCACCAACATGGAACGCATACCTTTCATGTCAGATACTTCACTTCTTGCTCTATACATTGCATTTAAAGATTTGCTTTGGTGTACACATTTCGTAAAGCCACAACCTCTGTCTAGTCGATTTGCCAGCCTGTCACATAAAGAGCACCCAACTACACATACACAACTACGATCACTCATAAAACTCACAGTTGAAGTGAAATGTTATGAATGGTTTGTTGCAGATCTGAAGCACTGCAGGCATGTGCATAATCCTAACTTTAAGGACAAATAAACATGGAAGAAAATCAACGGATCTGTTTCCCTACTTAAAGAAAAGGCACAACGGTCTGCAGGGTTGGGACACCATGCGGAAAGCTTCTCAATGTCAAAATGCGTGCACTGTACTAAGTAACACATGCCAAAGCTATCAGTGTGTCACGCTGCGTATCACTTTTAATAAACACAGCCCACCTTGTACACCGAGTGATGTGAACAGCTCTGCAGAAACAGATTTCGAAAACCAAGCTGTCGTCAGAGAGAAACTAAAGGCGGGCAAAGTCGTGGCACCGAAGGACCCGGTGATGCCTACCCGAGGCCCATTCATTCAGGGCAGGAGGCATCCCGCTGGCCGCGGAGCTCAGCGCAGAGGGAGATTTCCCACGGAAACCTTTCATCTTCAACAGAGCGAACAACCACAGGTCAAAAACGACCCTCCACGACCGAATCGCGGGTAAGACGGGGCCGGGCCGGGGAGAAGAGCCCCGGGGAGGCCGTGGGAGCGGGCCCAGCGAGGGTCCGTGCCCAGGGCCAAGGTCACCTTGTCAGGCCCGGGGCCGCCCGGCTCCCTCCCGCCGCGCCAGTCCCCGACCCCCGGGGGCAGCGCTGCCCTGCGCTGAGGGCGGAGCCACAGGACACCCCACCGCCCCGCCCGGGCCCACAGCACGGAGAGGCCGCCGCCGACCTAGGCCGGGCCCGGAGCGGCGGGGGGCACCGGGCCTCACAGGGCCCTTCCTCGCCGGGCCCAGCCGCGCCGCAGGGCCGGCCGGCCGGGCGGCGGCCCTTCCAGCCCCGGGGCACCCGGCCGCCTGCTACCGCTCGTCCCCGGGTCCTCCCCCTCCGCCCTGCCCTGCCCTCCCCGCCCTTACCCAGCTTGACGGCGGAGTCCGCCAGACACCGGTCCCACTTCCTGCCCAGCTCGCCCTCCGACGCCATCTTGGCCGTCCCCTCCCACCTCAGGCCGTGCCCTCGCCTCCTCCCCCGCGCAACTCTCGCGAGATCTGCCGGCGCGGACAAGCGCCGGAGCGCCAGATGTCGCGAGATCCAGCCTGTCCGCCGTTGTCAAGGTTACCGGCGGGAGGACGCGATGGCCGCCGCGCTCGACCTTGGGCTCGGCCCAAAAACCTGTTTTTCCCCCTAGGACGTGGCCCAGCCCTTCCTGGACCCCATTTCTTCAGACAGGACTCCTGCTGTGTCCTTATGAGGCCTCATATTCCTCAGCCTATGGCAGGATCCCCATCCTCTCAGAGGCCCCCGGCTTGGGCCCACCTCCCGTCGACCTGCTCCCCTCAGGGCTCTTACCTCATCCTTGATAAGAGCCGATCTTTGCCGTATGATCCCATCTCTCTCGCTGCAGGGTTGGGCATATCCCGCTGGATACGCATTCCTGTGTAGGTTTTCCCTCACCGAGGCTTGCAGAGGTGCTGCACCCTACACAGCTCCTGTGTCTTTGCTGGCTGTCCTCAACATCTCTTCAGGGCCTGGAATGAGGTACAGGTGTGTGGAAAAAAAACCCAGCTGTTGCCAATCCCTATCGATGTCCCCGGGATGACCTCTTAAGAGCAACCTAGGCCCCACACCTTCTTGCTTAAATGGGAAAAAGAGCTGAACAGTATCAGGAAGAAAAGAATGTCATAGTCAAGAAGTTATCCTATACAATAAGATGCTAATACTAAGAGTAAGGAGTTGTGGGAAGGGTTCTCAGTGATTTATGGGTCTTTGGCACATCCTGAAGTGTGCTACAGCATTGTGGAACCAGGAATGTAAGTGTGAATAGTTTCAAACTTACTGTAATGAATTTTATATTGCAAACGTTGCGTAGGCTTTCTGGAAGTCATTCTCCAGAAGCCTTGTGAAAAAATACAGAGTGTTTTTCAAGTAATGATATCCCCATTCACACTTAGTAAGGTGATTTTTAGCTGCAATTACTTGTTTTGATTTCTTCGAGTTCTGGCAGTTTTCTTTATCAAGTTGGAGATGAGGAGGCTGTACTGCTTTATAAAACTGGAAGTTCTTTAAAAAGTCAGTTAAAGACTAAAGCAGCAAATAGCAGTCAAAGCTCTCTGAAGTTGGCAAAAATTTTCTGAAGTTGTTATTGTTTGTGGTCTTTCATTTGTCTTAAAAGTATAACTGGTTTTGATCTAGAGCAATGATGAAAGATTTTTCCTGTATTTGGTTTAGTTCAACTCCTTCATATATTGCTAAATAATTGCAATTGCCTATTACTTTTACTTAGTTAAAATATCTAAATGGCTTTTGTAAAAACTTTTTTGGAAGGCACATGGCTAAACTAAGCCCTTGCAGGTTCAAGAGGTTTCCCTAGAGAAGGCAGTTCTTTTTCTTCTGTAAAAGAAGCCTCCTTTTCTCCTCCTCCCCCTGCAATTTACTCAAATCAGTTTGCATCGCTGCATAGCCAGCATCAAAAATAGAACTGTGCATCAAGTTACTTATAAAAATACCAACAGGATCAAGCATTTTTTCCCTGACTGGATAAAGAAGTGTTTTCTGAAACCACTGACCCAGTGGTACGTCCCAATGTGCCAGCTCCACCCTCCCATTTCCAAACAGCTCTGGAAAATATCAGGAGGGGAAAGATACTTGAAGCCTCCAGATAATTCTTTAATTTTTTTTCCCAAAAATTAAATTCCAGAAATCAGCGTTTAAAAACAACCCAGAAATGTGGTCTTCTCTTTGGCAAAAACAAATACCCAGCGCAGGCCGATGTGTAGTCTCACTTCACACTTACTCATTTTCAGACTGTTAGGCTCACTGGAAAGTGCCGTTTCTTCGGCGATGAAGAAAGTGGTGGTGAGCTGTTGGACTGTAAGGCGCTTCATAAAGGGTCGCGTTGCTGCATAATGGGTCTCCACGTATTTTGACAGCCTTGTGTCAGGAACCTGGTGCATTAAACCCTTTCTAAGGAGATGGAATAGTTCAGTGTAATTGTTTTGAACGTCCAGCTTCCTTCTGAGAAATCGGCCTGCTTCTTTTAAATACCGGAGTCACTAAGTGATCAGAGGGGGCTCTGGAAAATGTTATCCATTAAGGATCTAGAGCACATTCTCTGTACCCCTTCCCCACCCCAGGGAAAAATTAAGGCAGGAGGGAACGTGTCCAAAGACAGCCTTTTCTCTCAATTGCTATAGTTACTTGGCAATTAGATTCTCTCGGTATAATATTGAGCATTTATTATTGTATGACTCCAAGGTGATGTTTAGAACATGTGGTTTTGAAAAACCTTTTCTACATTTTACAGCCCAGCATGTGCTGTCCCAGGGTTCCTTCCCTCCCTTCACACTTTCTTCTCCTTTCTTTCCAGTAAATAAATACATGAAAAAACAGGAGGCTGAAATGAAGCCAGAAAGCTTCAAAAATCCCTGCCTTTCTCTGACGGCTGTCAACTTTTAGTAGGTTTGGACCTTGTATCACCAGTTTTCTTAACTATATACCTAACTTGAGTTGTGTATTAAATGAATAAGACTACTCACAGACTACAAGTTAGGCATTCACTTAAATAAATTGCTGGTTAGTTTTTCAACAGATGGCCATCAAACAAGCTAGAGACAGAATTGGGAATCTAAGATGAATAAGTAACACTATGATTCTTCAAAATTGCTATTTCCCTGGTGTCTAGTGGAAGAAGCCATGCAGAGGATACGTCCATACACACACATGGAGGTGAGGAGCTTCTCTGGGGCTGCACCAGCCAGAATTTCAAGCCCCTTTTCAACATAACCGACTTTCTTTTCTTTTAACTGTTAGCCTTCGCTTTTACATCATGCAGTATAGGATGGTTCAACCTCACCTCAGTCGTTTTTGTTTTAAAACTTCCAAGCAAGTTTCTTTTAAATCTTGATCATTTGCCAGGGTGCATGTATTGCCTCTTATGCTGTATTTAAAAAGAATCCTGTAGCATCCCTCCTGTCAGTTCCCCACTGGATACTAACAAGTCTTTGATCTCCACTTTTCCAAAGAATACATATGTACGTTCCCCCATAGTTTTAAATAACATGAATCGCCTCCCACACATGCATTTACTTTTTTTTTTTTCTGCCAAGAGTAGCAGTGATCTGCATAGGAAGACAGCAGTGTAGGAGTTATCTGCTTGAAATGGTTGACACAGCCTTGGTAGTGAGCCCCTACTTTGCTGTTTGTACTTCCAGAAAACTTTCATGTCACAGAGGGAATCAGACTTGGGCAGAAAACGTCAACTCTTGGTCTCCACTCCAGTTTGTTGGATTTTTTTTCTTCACAGATACAAGCTGCATTCACCAGCAGATACTGATGCTTGTTTTTCTCTTTGAAAGCCTTCTTGCTATCAAGCAACAACAAAAAAAGTCTAAGTCCAATGTCTGAGGAAAAAGAAACCCCTCCTCAGCAGGACTTTGCCCTAAAATGGGAAAAGTGCCAGAGACTCCATTAAGTCTACTTTGCTATTCTTATTGATTTTGTGTGGAAGGCAGTCGGATACCGTGGGGATGAACAATAGTCTAAAGGCTGAGGTAGACTCACATTAGGAGAGACAGCTTGTGATGCAGAGTGAAATACCATTCAGTCTTTTCATGGTGATCGCATTCACGTTAATAAGCAAGTCCATTTTGTGTCTGTGCTAATGTATTTTCATGCCAGTTTTGCAAAGCTGATGTAATGTTATATTCAGTAGTGTGGTACTGCTGGTTACAGTTGTCAGGTACGGCTGATTGAAGTGGAACTTTGAAAAATGGAACAAGATGTGTCACAGCTCGTTGTGCTAATTCTGCTTTAAGCTGCTTTTGCCGTGGATATGAAGTTTGCCCCAAAAATCTCTGGAGGAAAGCACTTGCATGGAAAGACTGATCTGAGTTTCTGCTAACTCTTATGTTACAGGCATAAGGACCGCTATGACATTTCTCATCTTTATTTGATGTGTACTATTTTGTGATCATTTCTTAGTTTAGTAGTAGAAGTAGGAAAAGAACTCATGCACTGGATTGATGGAGGCTTTCTAATGAATAAGCCTGTGAAAGAGTGCTGTTTTTCAGCTCTTACAGTATGTTTTTCCATTCGTCCATGTCACTGGCTAATTCTATACAGATTCTAACTAGTGAACCGTGACTATTGTATTAAGAAAGAATCCAGGCCCTTACAATTCTTTTGGCTGGTATATTAGCAAGCTTCAAATGAAGTGCAACGTGTCAAGGAAAAAGTAAGGGAGTGGAAAGTTTTGTTTCTTTCTGGTGCATTTAATCAGCTTCTCCTCGATTCTTTTTTAATGACAGGCTGCAGACATTATTACTACAGTTAATGACCAAGTTTGACAAGAATGTTCTCAATCCTCTCTTTGCTCAGGCTAAAGACATTTCTGAAAGCTCCTGTCTATCAGGCTTTTTGTGCTGAAAATATAAAGTTAAAAGAGCAATCGCAAGCACAGAAATAAACAGCATCCTTGGATATGCAACTAAGTGGAATGGGCTGGAAAACTAGCGATCCCAGAAGTCCTGCAGTCTGCTATTCTGGACTGGTATTTTAAAAAATGCCTCACAGTCCTTTTCTGAACAAGCATGGGTGGGTTTCTTGAGGTGGGATTTCCGATATATCTTGGTCACATTTGTCTATCTTGTATTAAACGTTTTGTGGAATACAATTGGATTGAAATATGTGGAACATGTGAGAACAGTGTGGCTGCAAACACCTCCAAGGCATGTCCAGACACAGTGTTCTCAAAATGCAGGCAGGTACTCTTGGACTGAAATAAAGCAATTGTTATTAGTGGATGAGGATGTTACTTTATATCTGGAAAAAAAAGAATTCTTCTGTGTCCAAGATGTGGACCCAGATTGCAGAGATGTGACTCTGCTAAATCCCTTCTCTGTGGATGTTGGCTTCAGCTGAGTGGCTAAGTCTGCTCTTCAGTCTGTGAAAGAGGGATATGGGATATGACTTGGTCTTAGCTATTTAGGCAAAACAATTATAAGAAAATGGTCAAAGCCAGAAAAGCCTCGTGCCTCTAGCGATAGGCATGCTTGAGTGAGATGTGTAACCTTTCTCTGCCGTTACTGTGACAGTGCTGCACTGGTAGTATAATGTCTCGGTTTTGGCCAGTGTATGGACATCTTAGGCTGCTAGGTTTATTGTCTTTTAGATTAATCAAATGAGCAGATCTGCTTGGGTGCTGATGAAGTGGAAAAAAGTCTGGTTTTAGCATTCTTTGGGGGGGGAGGAACGACGCCTCAAACCTCGCACTAAATGGGCAATATGTTGGTTTTTCGTTAAACACGGTATTTTGATTTACTCATCAGTTCCTACAGTGAATGGGGAAACTCTTTAAAACCTTTATATTCCAAGAGTAACCTCAGCAAAGTTGCTTCAGAATTGGAATGGGAGGGAGGCTTTTTTTATTGATTGTGTGCTATTTTGACAGTGTGTACAAAGATCTCCATAGTGAGAACTATCTGTGGCTTGAATACGGAGTTCCAAGACGTTGGGTGGTGTTGTAGGTACCTTTTTCCTATATTAGTTTCCAAGAAACGCTCAGTTTTCAGCCTCAAATCAAGTGATGCTGCTGGTTTACTGAGTCTGACTAATAAAACCCAGCAAGCTAAACTTTACCGTTGCTGGAAGACTCTTGCAGCAGTAAATTCAATTTATGAGAACCCGTAATAAAAGTTTACATATCTTTCGAGTGCCACAAGCTTGACATAAAAGAATATGGGCAATCTGACCTAAAAAAAGCTCAAGGTGTCTTTTTCTTTATTAGAAAAATGAATATTCAGTGAAGCATGAAAGTTTTCTCTTGTTTCTAAGCATGTTCTCACAGTCACCCGTGGTCCTGGCTAAACACTGGAATAAGCAAAATAAATAGCATTTCACCATGCATGCAAGGGGATAAAATAAAAACCACATCGGGTTGGACCACAAATGCTCTACGAAGTTCTGGCTAAATGTGAAAAGTACTTTGTAACACTAGTGAGTATTTATCCTTTTGCTTCCTTGAATATAATCAAATGTACAGGGAAAGCACATGTATTTTATAGTTGCTGATTGCAAGATCAAAAGCCTTGTTATTAATTGCACATGAATCTGATGTTGTAGGGCCGTTAAGCCGTCAACTGACATCATTGTTTGCTTTCTTTGTTTATAGACCCTCATTTTAAAGATGCGTAATGCCCGACATGAAGCCTTTTGAGCACGCTCTTTTCTGTTTAGGTGGGCGATTCCACGCCAGGAGGTGTGGGAAGTGCCTGTAGCACAGGTAACGCCGCCTCACAGCACTCAGACTTATCGAATGTCCCTGAATTAGCAGTATTTGGTGTCAGCCCCTCCACAAATCTCAGCGAAAGGCAGGATGGGTGCGACTGTAGTTATATATGCTAAGCCTTCTGCCTGCTGAGATCCACTCCATACTGCAAATTGCAGCCTAGCAGGGAGAGTCTGGTCCTACATTTTAATAAACAAACAAAAAAAAATATGTCCCTTAAGCATGTCCTGCTATAAACAAGCAAAGCAAGCAGCTGGTCCTCATTTGAAAAGATGTTACATCAATTGCAAAAGGAATCTGCAGATCTTCTTAATGCAAATATTTTTGGGAAAACAAAAAGCAGCTGTTTATTCTTCTTTATACCTATTAGCAGGAAAACAAAATCCAGGATGCTTGTATTTCTTCTGCTAAGAAAAACATCCTCTTGGCCTCACCATTCATCTGGTTCTCAAATTGTTTAAAATATATTAGGCTGCATAATTCTGCTTTTGCTCTGCTTCTTCAGCAAGCAGCTAGAAACAGTTTCTGTTCATAACTGTAAAAGTAGAGCAGTCATTGGATACTTCACATGAATTTTGTGACAAAAATAATGACGTTTAGAACAGGCATTTTCAAATTTATCAATTCTGTCCTCCCAGTCCCTGCCCCAAGGAAAAGATGCGCATTATATGTGTGGATCCCTGGAAGAGGAAGGAATAATTTGCCCTGTGTAATGAACAGGCTTGCTTTTCTTTATCACTGCTGGCGGGCACCTCTGAGGGAGTGTAAGGACTGAGGGATCTGGGGATTGCAAAACAGAAGCCACTTCGGGTTGCTGCATCTTACAAACTGGGGTTTAAGGAGGATGGGCTGAATAATATCGGCAAAGAATTGAATTTGGAGACTCCAGAGGAGGAGATGGCTTTCTGAGGTCATGTGGCCCCTCTATTAGACATGGCAAGATTACTTCCCATCCTGGGGTTTATTTGGTAGTGGGTTGTTGATGGAGTTTTATGCACTTCTGTTCTTCTGTGAAGTAACATAGCTCCTGTTTTTCTTGAGACTGCTCTACTGTTTTCTATCCTTTGCTTCCTGGGTTCATTTTGTTCCTGCGCTGAAAACACCAAAGGTTTAAAAATAGCAACAGAGGAATGGAAAAAAGCAGGTAAAGGCTAACTTAGCAGAATGGGTGACAGCAGATTGTCAGTCATCAACAGGAAGGATAGCTTTGATTTTTCTAATTAGCATCAGCAGTGATAGCTGTGGTCGTTTGTCGTTCAAATTCACGTTTAACAGTTACGCCTCGATGCATGTCCAAGCAGTTCACTTTTTCTTTTCCAGCTGAGAGCTACGGCTGTTTTGGCCTGTTAAGCTAAACGAGCAGTCAGTGTTGTTATCTCTTAAAAGGTCCTGTCTGGTTATCTGATAGCCAGGAAAATTTAGAGTCAAGCCACAAACATCTGCAATAATGTCTCAGTGAAAAGTCAGAGCTTGGCCTTGGTCGTCTCCTGCAGGAAGGACGTACCACAGCGTTAGATCAAGGGAAAAACAAAGCGGTGTGTGACTCCCCTTGTCAGCATTTCCAGTTTCTACGGCAAACCGCAGAAAGCAAATGGAGTAATGAAAGGGCTTTTGGCTCCTGAGGGCGAGCCTGCAGTGCGGGAGCCAGAGAGCACCAGTTGGAGGGTTCTCAGGATCCTGGCACCAAAACTCTGGTGAAGCACGGGCCAAATAGTTGTTCCAAAGAAGCTGTGGAGGAAAGTGTTGTTACATAATGAATCAGGTGCTTTCCTGGGGGAATGGGGTACGTTGCGGCTCTTAAAATGCATAGGTTCATATTAAGTACAAATCTAGAGCCTGGAACCGGGATCAGTTTTATGTGAGATCACTGAAATGTGCATTAGTAAATTCGTGGGAAAAAACCCAACCCCTGTTTTCTTTCTGGGACAGTGTGAGAGAAGCAGAAATGTTTTATTTGTGCGTACACCCAGATTTGCTGATTTCCATCTTGCGTTTGGAGATCCGTATCACAGCTGCTTGAGCCCTGAAGTCATCAAAATATGTAAGCATCTGCTTAGCTTCCAGCAGGTACCTACATGCTTTGCTGTATCAAAGGCTGAGCTTCCAGGGAAGGCTGAACACTTGCTTTTCCAATTAATTAACCCTGGCCTTCAGCAGCCAGAGGCTATTTGTCCTTGTCACTTCAGAGCTGAAGTAGGTGCGTCACAGGCAGCACCACCAATGATGCTCTATTAGATACCTCTGTAAAGTCCCGTTTTCAGCGCTGATGACGTTGCCAAAACGTTACCTGTCCGCACTGACACTTTCCGTGCTAACTGCCTGCCTCGGACTGGCTTTCGTTTAACCCTAAGGACCCCTTCAGTCTTTAAAAGGCGTTCAGAGGAGGGACGCGCTGCTCCACCGAGGAGCTGGGGCCGACTGCCGGCGCGCCCTCCCGCAGGCCCCGCCCCTTTCCCCGCCCCCGTCTCTGATTGGCCGCTCTCCTTCCGGCCGCGGCCGGGCTTACCCCCGCGCTGGCGTTGGTGGCGCCCGCCGCCCTCACGCCCGTGGCGCTGCTCCCGCCTGGGGTCGTCCCGCCCCGCCCTCCCCTCCTGGGGCGGCGGGAATGGTTCTTCCCGCCCCGCCCTCCTGCCCCTCCCCGCCCCGTTCGCGCGCCGCGCTCCATACTTGGCGATAGCCGGCGAGCTGCGCGCTGATTGGCGGGGCGGCGGCGAGGGGGCGGGGCGGCGCGGCGCTGACCCGGATGTTCACTCCTAGGCAACGGCGGAAGTGGAAGGGCCGCGGCCTGCCTCGGAGGGAGACCGGACGGGACCGGGAGGCGCCGCCGTTGCTACCGCCCAGCGCAGCCCCGCCGAGCCGCCATGGTAAGGGCGAGGGGGGCGGCCCCTCGCCGCTGCCCGCTCCCCCTCCCCGCGCCCCCCTTCCTCCCGGCGCTGCTGCCCCCTCCCATCTCCCTCGGTGCCGCGCCCCGGCAGCTCCTTCGCCGCCCCCGCCCCCATGGTCGCTTCAGAGGGGGGCGGCGGAGCGGGTGGGCCTCCCCCGGCCTCCCCAGGGCGGCGGTGAGGGAGGGCCCGAGCCGGTGCTGCCAGGGGAGAGGGAGGGGTGGCCTGGCCTGGTGGGGGCGGCGGCGGCGGAGAGCTTTGCCTGGGGCTCCGTAGGGCCCGGGGGCGGGCAGCGGGGCGCGGGGCGTCCGGACCTCTCCGGCTGCTCTGCTGTCCGGTTACTTCCAGGTTTCTGGGCCTGGTACCTGGGGTGGTGTTTACAGAGGGAATGCTTCCGCTTTGGACGGCAAACGTTACCGCTTGATGCAGTTGTAAACGGAGTGAGCAAATGCAGCAGCAGCGTTTAGGAGCGATGGGGGCCCAACCTGCTATTGCTGGTGTTCGTAAACCCCACATTATCACCCATGGTCTGGCATTTCCTCTGGAAGCTGGATGTGCTCGTTAAGGTGTACTAAGATCTAATGGAATCTGTAAAATACAGGAAAACCAAGCAGAGTCAGAGCAGGTAATGTTGCAGCAGTGGGTGCTGCTTTTCTGCATTGATGAGAACTTTCTGTTTTTCAGAGGAGAACCTCCAGTTTCTCCAGTCATGTAAAATAATCTCCATCTTGCTGTGTGTTTGCTGAATGGATTAGCCCTGGTCACAAAACCTTTCCCTTTGATTTTGGCACCGTGTGTAAAGCGGGCAGATTTCATCAGCTCTAAACAAATCTGACAATAAGAATGGGAACTGGCCCAGGCCCTGGTCTGCTCCCAGCTCTGCCTGGATGGATGCGTGCTTTTGGGGAGCCTGTCTAAGGCAGTGTAACCCCCGTGGAGGTAATCACTTGTATGGAATCACTGAGATACTTTATACTGTATGGAAATTTGTGATCTGGGTTTTCCAACATAACAATTTAAGAATGTTCAAATGTATTTAGATTTAAAAAAGAACAATCCGGTGCCTGGCTATATAGCAATATAAAGGCTGGTTAAGCAAGCAAGTGGAATCCTTTACTTCTTACCTTCAACTGTAAGAATTTCAGAGGCAATACCTTATGTTTTTTCTTCAGAGCTGAAGGTCATGGTGATCCTGCCATCTGTATTATGCAGGATAAAGATCTTTAGTTTGTGGTAAAAGGTGAAGAACGGTTAAGATCAAGGTCCTGCTCCTCTGTTCTTGTTTGAACAAAGCAGATGCTGTACCTGACTTCTGAGTGTGGGGGTGACAGGATGGAGCATCTTATTTTAATTATGTATCTTAGTTTAAGATTCTGAAGTCTGTATGTGTGAGACCTGACTGTAGAATTTGAAATGAGGGTTCCAACAAACTCTCCTAACTTCTGTCATAGCAAAAATCCTCACAGGAAAAGAGCTAAAGGAAAACAAGTAGGTTTCATGTAAAATAACAATGGTGATACCAGCTTCTTTTAAGGGGATGTGAAAGCATGCTCTAAGAAGAACCCAGTCAGGGTTTAAATGTAAATAGATCAGTCTTTTGGAAGAGGTAGAACACAAATCCTTTAGAAATTTCCTGAGTGTTATAAGCTTATGCTGTCTTCTGATTTGTTGTGTTTAGTCATGGAGAACACTGGGCATAGAAGAAATTCGATTAGGACTTCCAGCACTATGTGCTAGTCTCCAGTGTTGAGTGGACTTCAGGGATGAACCTGCGGCAGCCACTCTGTTATTCATATGTTGCGGTGGCTGTGTACACATCTGAAGACTCACTCAAAGAACATGGCAACTTAAGCGTGGTTTATTTAGGTCCAGTAGGACCGTGCAAGACAAATCACTGATCTTGTTTGCAGAAGGCAAACAACCTGTGGTGGTGTTTTAAAACTTCACTGACTCTTAGAATTAACTTAGCATTATGCAGATAGTGCAGTTGCAGCATCTAGTTTCAGCTTAGGTTCCAATCCAGCATTTAGAGTACTTCCAGGATCTTTCATTTTAGTGGGTATGAAAGCATGATATTGAAATGGAGCATTGAAATGCTGAAATGGCCCTTCTGTTGATGGCAACATTAAGTTTCACGATAGCTGGGGGAAGCTGGTATAGTACAGGATATTAGGTCAGGCACCTTCTTGGTACCATGGCATTACCAATGTAGAGCAGAGAGATGGGAACCTTTGCCACCTCCTTCCCCATCTCAAGTCTGAATTGCTCCTGGTGAGCTTAAGTGAGAATTCAGAAGTGTGTCCGCATTTCAGTCAGGTGCTCGGTGAAACAGGGCAGGACAACACATGAAGCTTGAAAACTGCCTGGATGGATGCTGTCTTTTGTGCTAAAAATAAACTGAATGCGCTGTTCAGGGCAAAGCAGGACTTGGGCGTGCAGATCTGGTGAGATTTCTGGAATTGTGGGTTATGAATGGATGGAAGCCAGTTACTCTTTGTAAAAATAAAAATCTTCCTTTCCAGGTTATGTAAACTGTCCTGATCATGTTAGCAAGTATTTCTTCTGCTATGCAACTCTTTGGGAAAAGGTGGACAATTTTAGTAAAATGTATAATTTAATCAACCATAAATTCAAACCGTCTAGCGTAGCGCTGGCTGCACATCATCCATTTAGAATTTGTGAGGCAGCTAAAAAGCGCTGAAGCACAGCCAAGGATGCGTGATGCGACACTGACAGTCAATGCATAAACCTCGCGTGCTGTTCAGAGTAATTAATATTTTCAAGGTAGGGGCTGTTTGTCCTGGGCAAGCACATTCCTGCTTGATAAATAACTTGGTTTTGTGCAGCTGCTACCAAAACCATATTAAATGATTTGTGAAACTGCACAACTAAAGGTAGCGCTTTTCCATCTGCTTGAACACCGAGCTTGTCTCTCTTCTAAACTGATAGTCTCACTTTTGAAACCCTACCGTATAGCCTGAGAGCTCAGGGAAGGTTTTCAACCTCCACAGCAAGTTCTTTGCACCTTGTGCCTTTGGAGAAATACTGACTTAAGCTATTTTGTAGAGTCCATGTTTTATTGGCCAAGTATATGAGCTTAGCTAAATGTTATCTTAAAAGGCAAATTCCCAAAATAATCAAGTTAGAGGATATCGTTGGGATAGGGAATGCTGCCATTGCAGTGATACTTAATCTTGTGGTTTATTAGTGAAGGAAAAACATTCTCAAGCTGAAGTTGTTCAAACAGGATTTCCTCATATGGTAAACATGTATGTTGATATCTTACTAGTTGTCATCTGGGAGTAAAACAAAATGTAAGTGCAGTTCAACTCTTTTGAATTACTATTTTTAGTCCTTATTACTGTAGTTGAGTAGAGAAATTACTCTTTCTGGGAAAGAGACATTGCTGCTCTATTCCATTTCTGCTTCTACAGTTGTCAGCTATGCCTTCCGTCAGTTGACTTCCATGTGCGAAGGATAGCTGATGAACTCGGGGGTTACACGGGATCACGCAGTGCTCCCCGGTGCAGTGTAGTTGTCCAGTTTGGCTTTGGGGAGGTGGATGCTTCTGAAGACTTGGATGGCGAGTACCGGTGTTTATTCTGCCTGCCCTTTGGAGGGATGTTTGGTCAAGTCCGAATGGCTCCTTACTCTGCTGAGTAAACTTGTAGAGAGGTGTTTTGTTGTTTTTTGTGGGGTTGTTTCCCCCCCCCCTTGAGCTGGTACACATTGTAGTGCCACCTCAAGTTGAAATAAAACTGAGTATGTTTCAGTGTCTGAAGAGCTGGCAATTTTACTGGAGAAGCGTGAAATCCTGAAAGGTGCCTATACAGGCAGCGTAAGCTGGAGTTTAGGTCCGTGCTAAGCCCTGTTTTTTACCCCACTTCGGTACAATGTGATGTTTAAGGATTTATTTTTTTTTTTCAGACAAAGGACATCACTGCAGAAGTATAAGATGCTCAAAGTGATGTTGATTTTTCTGGTTTTATTCATATTCAGTCACTGTGCGTTATAATTTCCCACTTTCCCATTGATTTATGCTAGGAGTCCTGAAGAGTTTAAAAAGCCTCAACCAAATCTTTGTCTCTCTCCTTAATGCACGAGGTCCAAAGCATGTGTATGCTTCAATTCTTCCTAATCCTTTGCCATTTCCAGGAAGATGGGTGAAAAAAAAAATTCACTTAAAAGCAGGGGACTTCAAATTTAAATTTAATTTATGGGTGAAACCTGTGTGGTGTGAAGGAGCAGTTAATACATCTGAACAACATCAGCCTTTCCCAAGCTTCCTACTGTCTCTAGCTGGGCTCTAGCCCCAGGTTTGTTCGCTGATAGGTAGTGGTAATTAAAAAGCTTCTCCAACTTGAACATAAAGATGAAGAATTCGGGCCAATGCAGTGGAAGTGTGTGGCCACTTTAAGCTGGAGTATAAACTGATCTTTATCTTTTGTGTAATGCCTTCTTAATGCTTAATAGTCCATGAATGAGGTGTTCATGTTGACATTGATGTGAGGATTGACCAAATAGTATGGGCGGATGCCTAAGAACTGTGACTGAAACTTGCAGCGCATTTGGAGAACATTAAGCTATTGTGGACCTGATCAAGTGGCCAAAATTCACTTATGTGGTCTTGTGTCCTAAAGCAGAATGGGGACAGATGCTTCCAAATGGATTGTCTTGGGAAGTTTGAGCTCTTGCCTGGGTGGTAGGTGAGACGTTTGCTTTTGAAACTTCCTTTATGGTGCATGAGGGTAAATGCTGGTTCAGCAAGTTTTAAAGACGTTTCCCTGTTAGTTGAGCTGAGAGGATTTATTATGGGAAGAAAATGCAGCGTACCTGAGGAAGCTGCTTTGCTTTTTTCCTAACTAAAATACTGTAATTTTCCAGAACAGGTGCTGTCTGGGTAATGCCAAATGCAGTGGCAATCCTGTCCTTTTTCAGGGTTTTTAGATACAATGAAGTTTTGAGTAAAGAATTGAAAACAGGATCTATTTCTTTCTTGTGCCCAAAATAGGCTTCTATTTAGAATTACTTTAGCTGCATTAGATAATGTCTTGTGCTGTGTTTCTTAGAGTGGTGGCCCGAGCCTTGGCATCAACCGGTAAGATGAATTTTCTTGTATTATCTGGTGCTGTTCTTTTGCCCTACCTTCCTCTTCTAGGGTTTAGAAGGATAATGTGCAGCATGCTTTGAGCTTATGCTCTTTGTGCTGCCGCTTCCAAGTTGGGCTGAAGAATTACAGAATATATTTGCACGCACTTGACTTATCTGGCTGCCCTTCTCATAAATTACCTACTTTATTCCTGCTATAAGCAAATTAAACCTTACTAGTTTATATTTCATCAACATCGCCTGTGTTATTTTTCAGTGCAGGGTTGGCTTAGGAGTCCTGACTCTCATTTTAAACCCATGAGACATTACTTAAAGTGTTTGCAGCCGTGCCGCAGAGCGTGTCCTTGCTGGTGCAGTTTCCCTGAGTATGAAGAGGATGTCCTCCATGTCTTTTTGTTGCAGAAAGTGAAGCTGAGTTCTTTCCTAGTGTATTGACTTGGAATTTCAATCACCTCCTTGTTGCATAGTGGGAGGGTTACCAGCCTGGGTGAAAGCAGAACCCAGGATCTAACAATTTTAGCAGCAGCAGCTGAAACAAGACTGAAAACAGCGCTTAAGTAAGAGGATTTTGTGCGGAAGGAAAAAGGGTTGAGACTGCATTGAAGACATAAGCTTAGTGGTTGCCTTAAGCCACCAACCAAAGCCACCATAAATAACACACTCTTCATTCTCTCAGGGAATTTTGTTTGCATTTCTTCAGGTGATACTTTCTCTCTTTTCCATTAGACAAACTGCTGAGTTTGAAAGTGATGTCCTGTTACCTGCCTTCCCAGTTATTTTTGCTTTGGTAAATATCAGGATTTAAAAAAAGCTTGCTGCTAGCGAAGGTGATTGGTGCCTGGCTGATAGCCTGTGCTTGCAATTTGAGACGGGCTCAAGAAACAAGAGATGGGTCTTTTGGTGAGTTAATTCAAAGGAGGAGAGAGTCATGAAATGGAGGAATGAGGTAAAATATCAGCCATATTATGCTGACCGCAGCAGTTAATAGCTGTATTTATCCACTGAGTCCTGTCGCTGTGCAAATTTAGGGGTCATCATGGAGACTTTTGGATGTAACACTAAGAACAGGCATGATCTTGGCTCAGTATTCACAGTGCCTCACTGGATGGTCAAATACAACTTTCATATAGCCATTAGTACAGGCAGAGCTATTTCAGAGCTTGGTAAGGTGAAAAATGGCCAAATGGAATAAATATTAAGTTCATATTAAATTGAAAGAGAAATCTGACATGGATTGAAACTGGCACGTGTGTGTTATGTGAAGCACCGCTCCTGCATAAACTGTCTCTACTGCTTAAATTTATTAAAAGTTTTTCAGAACCTGTATATATTGTTAGATCGCACGCTGTCTTGTCTGCAGTTGTGACTTCAGGGTAGGTCAGGCATGTTCAGAAGCAGCAAGGAAAGCATAAAAAGACTGAAAGAATAGGCAAGTCTGGGAATTATGGCAATGGAAGGAACTCCAGGGAGCGTGAATATCTTGTTAGGTGGAGATGGGGTATTCTTATGGCCTAAATATAGGCAAACCATTAGCTTCCTAGTTTAAAACTTGAAATCCTTAGCACTGAATTCATTGGAAGAAACTGAACTGTCTTGCAAGCTTTGCAGTGTAGTCAGCAAGGTACGTCGTGCTAGACGCAAGCGAAAGGCATATTAACCTACTTTTTTGACCTTTTAGGCAATCGGAGAACGTTCAGGGATGAGGGCTAATTAGATAACCTCTCTGTCTCTCCTCTCTGCCTTGCTAGGCATCCGATTACTTGCCAGAGTTATCTCCTGAATTTACAACCCTGGCTACTAGACTTCAGGACGCTGGAAAGTGCTGAGTTTGTATATTAAACCGAGCAACTGTGAGTGTGGCGGCAACTTACCTGGGGTGACGGGGGCTCTGCAAACAGGCTGGCATAAAGCATTATACTGAGTTGGTGATGTTGAATGTTTGTGTTAGTTATGCTTTCAGTAAGCATGTCTGTGTTTGTTGTCACCTTGGTGATAGAGTATATGCCTCCCTGCTGCTATTATAATGTGCACTTTCTCAAATGTTTTTGATGTAAGTAACTTATATGAAAAAAATTTAGGTTGCAGTCGACTGGAAGGAGAACCTGGATCTGTCAGGCCAGGACCAACTTGCCTAACTTGTCTGTTTCTGCAAGAAAAAATTTCTCCATTTGAATTGAGCAGTTCCTCTTCTGATACTTTCATGACCAGGCTGATTCGAACATGAAACAAGCAGCACGTAGAATAAAAGAGCATTTTGAAAAGATCATCCAGCATTAACAGGATTAAAAGAAAGCATCACAAACAATAGGTCTGCGGATGTTCAGGATGACAAATGGCAGTGTTGAATCTCAAGAGCTGTTGCATTTGTTGTAATTACGGTTTCAGTTTAAGAAAAAAAAAAAACCTGACCCCTGTGAAAATTAAGCGGTCCTTCTCTAGAGACTGATTTGGGCGCTTCTTCCGTAATGTTTGAATGGAAGGCAAGAAGGCAGTGTGACTGTGAAAAACAGGTCATCAGACTTACAAACCAACACAGACCTGCTGTATTAGCTTATTTCAGAGACTGAACTAACCTAGTTAGGCAGTTAGTAGTAGGTTTACAGAGAAAGAATGAAGTAATGAAGTGCGAGGGTGGGGATGAGAGAGTATTAATCAATAATTTGGGATACATCTGCAGGGTTGAAGCAAAGAGCTGTACAAAAGGATCTTGCAGAGGTAGTGGGAGTTTTTACAAAAGGGCTGACAAGGTCAGGAAGAAGATCCTGTGAACGATTTCCTGTTGCATGGGCTGCGAAAACTTTACTAGCCGCTCAGCAGTAATCCTTTGTTTGGTGTGAGTCAGTGTGAGTGAGCCGATGGAGGAAGGAGGGTGGTTAAGGAGGTCGCTTCACAGTTTTTAGAAAGCAAGACTTACTTGCCCGCACACCACCTTAGTATATGCCAACGTATTCGTGAACCTACAGAAAATGATTGCAGTATAGTGCTGAGCTGAGTCACCAGGAAATATCGAGAGGCATCCGAAGTTACTTGATGCATTAAGTAATGGTTACACTGTCAGTAAAGTTGTCTGTGCTTGGATGTCTGTCTTTTCGGGGTGCATGCATACTTGTGCTCAAGCCAACATCTGTTCTGACAGCGAAACTGTTAGGCAGACATTACAACCTTCCTTCCGAAGTGTTTGAAAAATCGGGACAAGTTCTCCTATCTCAGTGCTGTGCTGAGACAGGTTTTTCATTTTGTTCAGCTAAGATTTCCTATCTGTACAAATATCTGACAAAGAAAATGTTATTTTGTGTTAAATCCAGACTGAACATGGGAAAAACCCTGTTGTGCAGTAACATTACCTAATTAAATCTCTTCATGTTAATTGAAATAGGTTGTCAGCCCTACAGTCAACTTCAGTGACTTTAATCCCATTTATTAAAAGTTAGCGATGCTGTTTTGCAATCTGTGCGACTTTTCCATGTAGCTATTTTACTGCTGTCCCCATTTTACTCTTTCATGTGGGGCTAATAGATTGCATATTCACTTGATGCCGTGATTTATTAGGAAATGACTTTTTGCAAACTTTATGCTTCACAGGAATTCTTGGCACCAGATGAAAGCTAGTAAATTACATTGTCGTGTTCAGTGACAAGTTTAATAAATAAAACATTGTTTCTGTTACCCAGAAGACAAACACTGGTGCAGAAATCATTTGTGATCGTGGCAAAAGGTCAAGATGAATAGCCTGTTCCCAGAAAGCCTTGTTGCTGGTCCACCCTGCTCTTCTGCTTGTACGTGGTGGCTCTGTTCACTGGGCAGGTGACAGAGACTTGCGTTGGACTTGATATCAACTAAAGGGCTAGATGTTAAATTGGTTTTGAAAGTAGGTGCCAGTATCTACCAGCTTGAAATAGGTCCTTGCTGGGAAGGAGGTGCTGAGCAAACACTGCTTTTTTTTTGCTGTGTACTGTATACCTCTGTAGATGTGCTAACAGGAACTGAAATGCATCCCATTGAAAAACAGCTACGAGGAGTGCAAACTAGCTGCAGAACATACTCCAGGAGATGCTAAATTCTTACTTCTAAAGCACATAGTGAATTACTCAAATGGCCTCCACTGTACTATCAGGGGTTATTTTTTTCTCAATAGCTATAAAATGGCTTGGCAAATAGTTGTTCCATGAGATTGAGCTGCTTAATAAAGTAATGCAAGTGGCTCTGGTTTATTTAGAAACTAATGAACAGAAATGCTTTCAGTACCTTGTAATCCACTTGGTAATTGTTTCTAGAGTTGAGCTAGGGTGTTGGATAATGTCCTGTGAACAGTGAACGATGCTTACCTGATTTGGAGGTAAGAATGATGAAGCAAAGTCAGACACAAAGTGTGATTGAAAGGATGCTTGAAAGCATCTGCCTAAAGGTAAAAGCAACAAACAAGGGTTTGGCAAAACACTGGTCGCAAGCTTTGAGGTGCTCATGGAGCTTGAATGGAGGAGGAGATCTTTTTGGTAGCTGCTCCTAGAAGGCCATTGCCACTCCTTTAATCTGTCTAGGACTTGCCATAGTTGTGCTGTCAGCCTGAAATGGTGAGAAGGATCCAATGTCATTAGCATGCTGGTGGCAATGAAACTTAAGCTGCCTCTTTTGCTCTCCTTCCCGTAGATTATTTTAGTTCCCCGTGTGAGTCTTTGGAGCAGACGTATAAGTTACTCTTCCCTGTAGAACCTCTTTAAAGAAGAGATCCCTCGTGAGTGCTTGTCTTTCTGAAGGTAGTGTATATTAAATGTCTGGACTGATGCAGAACAAAAGCTGGTCAACGCTTCTGAGGTTTGGAGTGGACCTCTCATTTTTTGACAAGCATGCTGGGTACGTTTGTCAGTGTATACAACACCTAGACTTGCATTTAGAAACAAGCCATGAAAGTGTTTTCAGTCATTAATTGGGGCTAGTACTGCTTTTCTGTAGCATGCTCAATTGTTTTAAAAGTTAGAGCAGAGTAGAATAAAAGAAATAATGTTCTGCAGGAGAACATCTCCAAGAAAGATTCACTGACTCAAAAGCTGTGATGTGACTTGTACAGTTGCTTTGTAAGTAAATACCAGTTACAGGGGAGCTGTGGGAGACAGAGTACAGCAGCTTCTGCTAAAATCTTCAGATCCATCACCTCTTGCTTTTATTTTAATCTTTAATCCTTCTCATTTGTAATTCATGGAATGAGCACTTTTAGCAATTGGTCTGTCTGTTTGGTCTTGACCACAGTGGTAATGTGACCACAGCAAATAGGGCTAAACATGTTACTAAACATACGACATGGTCGTAAGAGATAATAAAAGCCACTGGATCACATCCTAACCAGAGGAGACAAAGCTAGAAGTAGTTCAAGAGAAGGAGAATGTAGTCTGCGTCACCGTCATGTTCTTTTAATAATCTTTGACCTATTATTTTATGACTATCCACAGCATAGTGCATCTTCAGGTTTTATTACGTTTGATTGTTTCTTAAATATGCTATCACGGTTTCTCCCACTAGTACACCTTGCTGTCAGGAAGCCGGGATTTATAAGTACGTTACAAACGGGTTTAGATAGGATCTGCCAGAAGAGGGTTAATAGTCAAGGGAAAAATTATGTAGAAAAACAGATTGCAAGGAATATGTGCAGCTGATGGAAACGTCATGAGTGCAGAACTTGTCTGGGATTCATAGATTGTACAGAGTTATTCCCCTTCCTATCTAATACCCTAAAAAGTGAATGCTGACAGCCGAGAAGGGAATTCTGCGACTTAACATACTACTGTACTTTTTATTACACAGGGGTTACAATAATTCAACCCTTTGCTAAAGCTCCTAGCAGTAATACTATCCTATTGTGTAATTTGAAAAGGGAGTCTTCTGCCTTCTGAGCTCTGGAAGTTGGCAAGGATTAAAATGACAAGCAGGAGGGGAAGCTGTGTATCGGTTTCAATTAAAAAAATTCAGTGTTTAGTACCACAAAGCTGAAATGTTAGTCAGACATTCCTGTTGGCGAAAACTGACAGGAAATAATGATTTACAATCTGGGGTATGTCTGCAACATAAAAGGAAGAAGAAAAAGTCATTTGTTGGTTGTGCGCTTCTGGCCCTGGATTAGTTTAAAAAGATATTTTGCTTGTAAACTGACCAGCAACCAAAGTGGTCTGATGTGCGATTGCTTCGAATTGCATAAGCTGAGCAAATGTTCTATTTTTGGTGTCCCTTCAGGTTTTTATCTTATATTTCTGTTCTCTGAAAATTGAGATGCCAGCTTGTACTTTAAATTTGGATAACTTTTCAGATGCCAGTCTTGAGCAAAACTTGTGTGTGAAGCAGCTCAAAGACATTTGTTTTATGTGTTATAACCCAGCTGCAGGGTCCTAACAACCATGGCATGTCAGGACCAAACATGGGTGGCATGGGCCAAATAAGGAATGCTCTTGCTACACGTGTGTGGCTTTTTTACCTTTATCCTAACTACTGAAGCAATTTTGAGGTCACCCAGTTCTTCTCAGCTGGCATCACAGATGGGAAAATGGGTAGGTAGCACAGTCATGCCTTGAGTAGAAGTATTACATCAGGTTTGCTGATGGGAAAGGTTTGGTGGCCCAAGTGGCTTATTTCCCAGAAAGGGCTAAAATAGGGAGAAGCTACCACTGCAGTAGCACTGAACTACCTCAGCTGGTTTCTCTTGGTTCAGGAGTTAGCTCAGAGTAGTGTTAATATAGAAATACAATACAGAAGTGAAACCAGCCTGGTTTTCTTTTTGAAGAAACTGCCCAACTCTGTTTATGCTCAGCAATAACATAGTCAAATGAGCAGCAGCTATCAGAACAAGGCTGTGAAGACCAGGGAATTAAATCTGCAGGTCTTGGTGATAAATAAAAGCAAATTCCTGCTGACTGCAAGGCTGAGAGCTTTAAATGAAATCTTTTACCTCCTTTCAAGTGGAATGGCTTAGCCTTTGAAATGGGTAGAGCTGCAGGTTTGTGTAAACCCCCTTAAAACCCGGAGTATAGGTTGTCTCAGGTAACTAGCAATGGAGAGTTGTCAAAACTTGTGAATAAAGCCTGTGAATTTCTGTAAGTGTGTATAGTGAAATGCATGTGTAAAGATATTTAAAAAGAGAAGTGCAAAATACTTGTAGGTAGTAACTCATCAGGTTGCTATTGTCTATTGAAAGGGGAAAACAAGCATAGCTTCTGTGAAGTGTTACCAGTTCTGCCAGAGACACTGATCTTTGAAAGGCTTTGGGTACACGTCTTGGCTTATAATAACCTCATTTATCAGGTGACAATTCTGTGCAAAATATAATGCAAATATGGTATGGTTTGTTTATTACCTTGGTCTGGCAGAGCATATTTGGGTGCCATGAACTGTAACAGCCGCATGAGAAGTAGTTCTCTGGCTTGCAGGTTTGCATAATCTTGGGGCAGCTCCTGTTGCCTGATGGTATCAGTGTACGGTGTCCTGGCAGGGCACCATTAACGAATGCCAGCTATTCCTGCGCCCTGTCCCCCCCTTATCCTGAGGAGCTGTGTGGTTTAGGGGACATGACGAGTGGGAGTCAAAAGGAAGTTCAGCATTTTGCCTGTTTTAATTTTTGCAATTTGCATCCTTTTTCATGGTAACTGCATACAAATGTAAGGTCAGAAGAGTCCCTTGCTCTTAAAATGAATAACAATGACCATAGCACACCCTTGTTTCAAGTATTGAAAATGGAAATACGTTGTTTTATTACACAGTCTACAAACACACCTTCTCAAAACGCCTGAAAAAACCCAATAGTAACTTCCTGGGTTTTTTTTTATTCTGCATTGAATGACATCTGCCCATACTCAGCCTTTGAACAACATTGCTTACAGTATGAATGGAATTAAAGTATACAACTGTGTCTCTGTGCAACTGCACGTTTATACAAGTGCCTTTTTTCAGCAATGTTTGTTTTCATTTGAGCCTCAACACAGAGTGCCTAGGTGACCAGAGACCTGTGGCTGTTCTGAGAGGGTTTCTCTTTTGGAAGTACGCTAAGTACAGTGGAGAGACTGAAGAGAAGAGCAGATGCGGGCAAAGGAAGCTAAACAAACATAACTACTCCTATAAACATATTCGTAACATTTTTCCTTGTGGTGGTATCATGGGAACACTATAGCAGATGCTTAAGTGGAGATTCTAGATAGCCAAACATCTTTAGAGGAAACTTATTAAAGAGCTTTCATCTAAGCTAATATTTTCAGTCTTTGAGATTCCTATGATCTCTAAATCCTTCAGTGACTTGAGCTGTAATAAAACTTCATTTAGAATTTCTGTCTGAACTCCCTACTCCTCCGCAGGAGCTCTGTGCTGGATGAAACAGAGGAATGGTGGAAGACGGCCTCATATCAAGTAAACACTAAGCTCATTAAGTTCTGCAACCTCAAAGAGCTTGGCTTCAAGAGCAGCCCAGACTGGGAGACGGCCTGTCTAATCACCTTCTCAGTGAGCAGGGGTTTATAAGCCTCTTCATGTCTAAAGGCAAGAATTCTGTAGAAATGTTTTGTCTGGAGGTCTGTTAAGAAACCGTGTCTTCAGTGTGCAATTTTACAAGAGAATTAAGGAAGCGGAAGTCCAGAACAGGTGACGTTAAGAGTGTAGAGAGGTTAAGAGTGGTTTTGGGACCTTGAATGTGATTCCTATCTCCTTGTAAGTACTTACAGCTACTCTAGGTACTTCAGCTGCGGCAGTGGTCTGGAACCAAAGGGTGTGTTTGACCACAGACCTGGTTTTTAAAACCTCATTTCACATACAGTGAAAGAACCAGAAGCAAAAAACACTGCTAGAATTACCTGTTCCGTTCTGAGATAGAACATACCCGATGTATCCAATACCACAAGGTACCACTATGCTCTGTAATCTGTGTGCTTTGTATTGCCTTTTTGACTGTGCCAGCACAGATTTGTGCTGGATTAAAGTGACTGTATAACCACAGATTTAGGGACTGAAATATGGCAGAACCTGTCTTTATTTCAGTGCTTTAAGAGATCTTCTGGCAAGCCATTTAATTATTTAAATGCTCTGCAAGAAAACTGAAGAGTCCTGCTGCTCAGCCTTGCTTTTACTTCTTTGATACCAGAAAAATATACTGTTAGTATGTGCTTGGGTATTTTTGTTTTTCCATTGCACACAGTCATGTATGTCTGCTATGTCTGAATCCCTTTAAGAATCTCTGCCTTAAACGGTCTTGCTCATGTCTTTTTACAGCTGTTATTGAATATATTGTTCTAAAAATGGTCAGTCCAAGTTCTTTTGGTTAATCCATAAAACACTGCAAATGTAGATACTCCTTCATTCAGTGTAGTTTATTTCAAAATTGTCGCACTGTAAAACACTTATTCTGGGGTTGCAGCTTTAGTGGTGGTTTTTAACATCATCTTTCCCTAGGCTTTTTTGTCTATTAAACAATTCCAGCTGGTAGAAGAGAATGGAGCACTTCCATAAGTGTTCCCACGATCCCAAAGTGAGGAGCATGACCTTGTGACCATGTGCCAGCTTTCCTTCCTTGACGTAAGAGATAGCGGGAGGTAAAGACAATACTTGGTAAGAAAGATCCCCTGCCTGAGCTTGGCTGCTGGAGCTGGGCAGGCGTAGGCCATCTAAATAATATCTTTCTCTGGGGACTGAAAGATTAGTAGCAAAAAATGAGTAGTTTTCCCTTCCCCTGAACATCTAATGAAGATACGTAAAAAGTTTTGACAATCTTGGCCGTCACTTTTGTGCGTGAATATCGTGATGGTTCAGTAATTGATTTGGGGTTGCTTTCTAAGATAAGTAACTTCACTCCAGACTCGTTTCAGGATTTGCTTGTCACGTTACCCAAGTATTTAAAGAGTATGGGGGGGGGTGTATTTATGTATGTTACTTGAATGCGTCCTCCTTCAATGACAACAGGTGACTGCCATAAACTTCTGTTCTTGGTGTCAGTGCATCCTGCTTTTCAGGCTGAAGGCTCAGATCTTCAGGATATTATTGCAGATATATGGGAGTTGATGCCTAACTGTGTGATGTCTGTAGAGCTGGAATATTTTTGCAAAGATGATGTCCTATAACCTGAACTGGATGAGAAATAAATACATGATCTCCCCAGACCAGGCTGTCTGTAAAATATTTATCTTTTGATAGTGAATGGGTGGCGCCTTTTAAGAACAGCTTTCGTAATGGATGTCTACTAAACTGAGAGCTCCCTCCTTTCCTCATTGCTAGGGTATGGCTTAATTGCAGGAAACTTTGCTTCCTGTTTCTCCCTAACCTGGGGGCTGCTACTTGAATAATGTGATAATGTAACTGCTTTAGTTTTGAAGCCTTTCTTAAATAAAACTTTCAGAGTTTGGCAGAACACAGAAGGGAGAAATTAAAGCTAAGCTTGTTGTATATGGGTGGCTAGAAATCACAAAGGAAAAAGGGAGGGGAAGAAGCACTGAAAATAAACTGGCTGTGCTTCAGCTGCCCGGTGACCTGCTGATCAAAGTAACTCATGCAGACTTTGGGTACTGTTAGGCTTGCAGGAAAGTGTCTGTTTAGCTCTCATTCTCACCAATGGATATGAAGGTCATGTCAAGAACATGGTTCAGCTCATCAAGTGTCTGTGGTAATGTCTGTTGCACATTTGCTGACTCTGAAGTGAAGTTTAAGGGTTGTTTTTTGTGTCAGAATTGGATGTGAGACCAGCTGCAATAAGCCCTTTGGAGTACGTTGGTGTGATTTCTCAAAATAACTGAAGTCCCTGATTTCTCAGATATAGGCAGCTTTTGGTGTGTGTTTTGTAGCAAGAAGAAAATAATGGATCATACTTTGTGTGCATGTTTCAATTCTGTTTTTTTGATAAAGCTGAAGGAGGGAAAAAGAGCTCTGTGTTGGAACAGAATTTGCCTTGGATGCTAGTTATCTCAAGCTGAATGGCACAATACAAATGAGGAACTGTTAAAACTGCTTTGGGAGAAGGAACTTTCAGTTCCCTAACCCAGATTACTATTGAGATAGCATGGAAAAACAATGCATTAAACATTTGCACAAACATTGGAAACGTTTTTTGGTGAGGTAAGGACTGGACTCCTTTTCGTCAACAGCACGGTGTTAAATTGGCGGCATGACACCGGTTAAAGCTGCGTTCTTAAATCCATAGTCTAGAATGCTTTTTGCAATACCGAGTCAATAATCTGTGGTCAAATGGTACTGAATTTTATTGAAATCTATTTGTATTAATACAAAACATGCTGCTGTTTAGAACTAGAAACTGTATCTCCTGTATCAGAGGAGTCAGCAAGCCACAGTTCTTGTGTGTGTGAATGTGATGTCTCACCTGTACGTATTGTGACGGAGGGATGTTCTTGTTTCTGCAGAGTGACCAGCAGCTGGATTGTGCCTTGGATTTGATGAGGCGTCTGCCTCCACAGCAGATAGAGAAGAATCTCAGTGATCTCATTGACTTGGTGAGTATTGGATGCTCTAACCAAGTAATGGCTGAGTCCTGGCTGTGACAAAGATCTGGTAAGAATATTTTCTGAGGCATCTCAGAGGTGTGGTGATTTGTTTCTCTCCTTGTGTTTTGGCAAGGTTGAAGAATACAGCAATTGCCTAAACAATGCCAGGAATCTACGTGTTTATTTTGGGCAAGCCAACAGGTACTACTGTGTATGCACAGACGGATTTCAGATGAAGGGTCATTAGCAGCTTTCTTGATGAAGTCACCAGTTTGGAGGCTGCTGTTCAGTAAAAGTAATTTGGAACAGCTTATACAAGGCTGATGCATGTCCTTGTACGTGTGTATTGTCTGCTGATAAACTCCCTGACTGTTTGTAGTTTGACACAGGACTTGTGTGGTAGGTGCAGTGGATGTGCTATTGCACATGCCTCAAAGACGTTACTGTGACAGAATATGTCAGAACACTGGGGTTCTGGAGAACACACAAATCTATTTCTAATTTATGCCGTATCAGGTATTCTGCAGTCCAGTGAGTATCCAAAAAAACCATGGCCAGCCATCTTGTGCCCAATACCTGTTTTCCACGTGCCCCCGAAACATTTGTTTTCCTTCTATAAACTGCTAGTGAAGAAAACTAACTTGAGAAGGATGCATATGCTTATTGCTAGTTGCACAGGATTTAGTTGGACATCCTGTGATGCACAGTTGGGCTATAATAGGCTAGCTAGTGTCAACTGTCCCTTAAAACAGTGTGGCAGAGTTGCCTCTGGAGTAACTCAGCATTACTGAAATGTGGATTTAATCTATATAGAACCTACTATATGGGCGGTTGGGAAAACTTGTTTCTATTGTCCAGTCTAAATATATGGCTTATTTCTGACCTAAGCTTCTAAATTTTTGCAAACAGAGAATGTTGAGGCTGGAATAAGGCTGTTAGACCTTTGAATTAAGCCTTTCTTCTTATCTGTAGTGAGAACCACTTCCCTTTTCTGTGGCAGCTCTGAATTTTATGCTTGATGCTGACAAAACTTGTCCAAGAGACCCTAAAAATCTGATGGTTCTGCACATAGCAGCTTTTTGAACTAGTGCCCCTTAATTGTTTAAATTGTGTCTGAGCTGTTTGTCATCTTTGTGTGCAAAAGAGCAGCTGCTTACCAGGTAAAAGTTTAGTTGAGGAGGTCTCTTTCTAAGTGGTATTGAAGCTGGTTTTAGCGAGTTTGGGAGGAGTCCCATAGTCAGAAGGCTGTGGCTGACTTTAAATTTATCAAACTCTATTTAAATACTGCTTTTAGTTACATAAGCCAAGTTACAGGTAAGAAAGCTCTGTGGGTCAGGAAAGAAATTATTCCCTGCAGGAAGGGATTATTTCTCTTTCTTGAAACCATTTAGTAATTGGCTACATCTGTGCCACCAAAACTCTTGGCAACCTAAAGCATCGTTTTTGTGGCTGTTGCTGGAGGTAGGACACAGAATAACTAAATCATTGATATGATCTGGTGTGACACAGTTGGTTTTCTGATGAAATTTGGAGGACTGAACGGGTATCAGGGTTTGAGCAGCTCCAAGGACCATTCACAAGAATGAGTTGTTTGGGCAGCTATGGTAAGCTTGACTGTATAATTGGTATGAGGTTTTTTAATGACTCAGAAAATTGCTGGTTACCTCTAAATGTTGGAATTACTTTTGGATGGTGCTCATTAGTGCTCTACATGCTTTCTATCAGCAACACGCTCACTGGGCTTCTTTTCATATTGCAAGTGTAACATGAAACAGACCAGTTTGAATGAGGCTTGTTAGAAGGAGGGTCTGTGTGATTCCCATACTACTCGTTGCAGTCCCTTCTCTGGGGTAGAGATGAAATAATTTGTTAAATCCAGTATGATTTCTTTATCGTTGAGGCATCTGTAGACCTCTTCTGCAGCCACTCTCAGCCTGACCTCCACAAGACTGAAGTCTACACTCTAGTTAGACAAGAGCAGTGTATGCACTGCCACCTGTAATAGTTCCAAAAACATCATAAGCCAGACTCAAGCAAATAGTTTTTTGACCTTTTTTGGCAAGTTTCATCCAAACCTTTACAGCTGACGTTTTTATTCTGTTTCCTGTACCATTACCAGACAATAACCTCCTTGAAGTAAAAGGTCAGACTCCAAATGCATGACAAGCATGAGCAGGTTCATTAAATTTATGATAGAATTATAAAAGATAGCACCCTGACTTCTGCTTCCTTTGTGCTTGGTTTCCTTGCTTCATTACACTGCCATGCTGGAGTAGATGTGAAGCAGAGGCCCATGTCTTTTTTTTTTTTTGGTGTGAAGCGTCGGTTATTACCTGACGTCTGCTTGCAGCTTAGCTTGCCGTAGTCTTTTTATAGGAATTGATCTCCAGACTGATGAGTGTAGCTACTGTTTTGATGCTTGCTTAAGATCCATTGAAAGGAGATGAAGATGACTTAGAAATGTCTTTGTATGTAAAAAGTTTTCCAAAACTAATACAGTGAGAAACTGACATCTACTTCCTAGGCTTGTATGCCTGCTGGGAAGGATAACTGCACTAAGTTCCCTCCCTGAGGTCTGTCTTACTCTGGCAAAGCCATGCTCTTCTGCTGCTTTTTAATAAAAGAGCGTCTTGGTGCCAATATGAGTATATGGAATGTGTTCAAGGCTGTACATTACTGCCCCCAAGTGTTGGGCTGACAAGGGAAGGGGTCCAAACTTGAACATGAAGCAAAAGGGTGGGTGGAAGAAGAGAATTTTTGGGTCACTGGCCCTCATCAGACCAGACACTTTTCATTCATTAGCAAAACAGTTTGTGGTTTGCCCTTTTACCACATCTGTTGTTGCATTTTTCAGACTGCCGAGTCTTCAATTAGAGTTCATTAGAGACCTTGTCAATCAGAGGACTCCAGAAGTCCTGCCTGAAAGAAGCTGTGCGTGGTGCTGGTAATGTGCCTTGGCATGGAATGCTTTGGTTGGAATTCAGTTAGTCATTATTTGTAAATAGACTACTCTGAGGCTGTCAAAATGTACATGAGGACTTCTAAATCTCTACAAAAAGAGTTTAGTGTAGGCACATACCTTTTTAAGGACAACTAATTTAAATTAGAATAATTGTCCATGTAGCTCCTCTGGAAACTGGGGTAACTGAAGCCTTAGAGCGTCTATCTGTCAGCCAAGTCCAAACTGTAAAGCAGTTCCCATAAGAGGAGCGCTAAAGGTGACTGCACTGCTCTTACATGGAGTTGTCATGAGGATACGCCAAGTGATAGCACTTACAACATTAATACAGACTTTAATTGTGTAGCGTAAATACTGTCCCACCTCCTTATCACCTCACATTGTCCAGAAGTTGCTGCTGTTGATACACTGTGCTTCTCGTAGAAGTCAGTTGTGAATCACATCTGTTCTCATCACTTGCTCAAAGGAGAATATTCAGGGTATTTTCTGGATGGAAATGTTTCTTGTCTCAGTTAAGAGTAAGATCTTGTTTTGGCTCATGGAAATCAGAGTGGCATGAAGTGAGGAAGCTGGCAGAGCTCACTTCCGAGTGGCTGAACGGTTTATACTGAACGATCAGAACAATCTGAGAGAATTGTCCTCCTGCTTCCCTTCTCTTAAGTTGTGCGGTAAGTCAGTCCCCACGTACTTTTAGCTGTGTTCTATCCAAGAGAAACCCCGAAGAAGGCATCAGCTTTCAGGTAGTGCTGCTGTGGAGGATCTCTTCTAGGACACCTCGGCAGCACACATAACAGGGTAGGTGAGCAATAGCTGGGGTCACAGCCTCCAGAATCCTTCTGGGTTTTTTTGCAAGACAGCTTCACTGACATGTCTTAGAGGTGTGCATCTCTGGGAAAGGTGGAAGATGGAAGTTGGATTTATTGTGCTTGTGGACCGTGTGCAGCAAATAAGGGGTCTGTGACAGGATCGTCTTGATGGCTTTGATTTGAGTATGGAAGTTGATGTGCTCTCAATCTTGGCAAAAGTTAAGCAGGTTCCTTCTTCAAGCATGAATTTCCTGCTGAGTGTTTAATTTGGATGTTTGCCTGTGTGTATATAATATAAATTAGATGAAAAATCCAGCTGACTCAGAAAAATCAGATGGCTGGCATAAAGTGGGGACGGAGAATCATCCTTACCAAACTGGCTCACAAAATGGACAAGCAGACTCGCCAGGAGAGTGGGGTTTGCTCACAGCCACAACTTTCTTCCTCTCTTTTCCTAGTGAGACTGATATTCAAATAATACTCGACTTATTCCCAAAAGTGAAAGCTTTCTTGAAGTACAGAATCCAGTTATGCTGCCATGGAAGAATTAAAGCTAGAGTTCTTTATAGATATAGCAGTCAGTAACTTTACTGGTTATTTTTCAGGGCTCTGTTTGCAATTAAAGATCTGGGAGGTGATCATCTTTGCTTTCTCGTCACAGGAGAATGCTTAAGTATTTTTAGTAGAATGTGTTACTTTTTAGAAAGTCCCAGAGTGATGAATTAAAAAAATGTATAAACTTATGATTTTGAAATATTTGAACAATATTCAGGACCTTGCTTCATGTAGTTAGTGTGCCCCCAGGCAAGTCTCAAATGTGCTTGCATGTGTTTAGTAACTGAAGATATATGAAGCTAGAGAATTTATCCCCAGGAAAACTGCATTGCTTGGTCTGCACGGATCATAAAGAACATGAGAATGTGACTGGAGCTTTTTGTATTTTGAGTCCAAGAGCCTAAGCAGTATGCAGTATCGAAGAGAAAGATAAAATAATTGAATGCAGATGGCCAGCTGAACATCTAGTGAGGGTGGAAGATGTTTAAAAAAAAAAATCAGACCCAGTGAAAACTTAAAAAGAAAATAGTGGAAGCAGAAGTGCATTGACAGCCTCGTGGTCTCAAAGCTGAGTTTTTGACCTGCTCTTCTTCCTGGGCTTGTTGACTTGTGTCATAGGCTCTAAGCCACCACCAGCCAGGCAGGTTTCTAATGCAAGGATTATTGGCTAAAGAAAGGGGCTCTGGCTCTCTGAATTAATTTATGGTTGTTGAGAGCCAGTTTTCCATTTGGTGAGTGGCTGTAAGCAGGAGCTTTTCCAGCTAGAAAAGATTACCTCAGGATATCTCGATGGTAATTGGAGATAGCAATTAATATATGTAAATTGTTAATGTGATGCTTGGCTTAGAGCTAGCAACTCCACTTACGTGCATGAGATTGTAAAAGTGAATTTCACTTCTGGCTTCATATTCACTTGCTCTTTTTCTTTTTAAGCTGAAACTGTGCTTTTTTTTTTCTTCCAGGCTCCTACCACTGCACTGCTGGTGTTAGAGAGCCTTAAAATGTCTGTTAAATATCTTTTTAAAGGAGTGTGTGGAGGGGATCACTTTATGAGCTTGAATCCTAATTAGAATCCTATCTAACCTCTTTGAAAGATGGGGGGAAAAGCTAGGATATAGAAGCATCGCTGGAGAGAGTATGCCTCTGCGTATCCCTTAATTGTTGCTGGATATCTCCAACACCAGCTGGACTCTTGACACAAATAGTCAAGACTTCCCAAGATATTGATATGCTGTGATGGCTCATGGGACTTGTGACTGGTAATGAGATACAGAAGCCTTCACCTGCAGGTCAGTAGTCAAAGTCCAGGGCAGTCTCGTTGTGCCTGCCAGATGGCTAGCTTTTGTTTCTCAGTAAGCTACAGAATGGTGAATCTAGCAAAAGCCCTATTTTATCCAGCAAATCACAGGAAGAATGCCAAGGATCCTGTTTTATGAACGGTAGTCACCTTTCAGAGTCTCTTAAATGTAGTTCCTCAAGCTGAATTGAAAAATCTGTAATTAATGTAACGTTTTGCTATGACATCGCTAACTAGACAAACTTGGATCTGCAATCTTGTTAATGTTTGTCTTTTTCCAGAAAAGCTGATTAGTTTTAATTTTGTTTTTGCTAATTCTTGCAGTGCTGGAATTCAGTGCAAATACTTGAATAAAGCTGAGCTGTTTCCAATATCAATTACATCTGGTCTTGAACACAAAAGTCCATTTAAGTGTCATTTAATAAACAAAGCTTGAAGAATGTGTGGCCCTTGGACATCTGATGGATCAAATTAAGGTTTAGCAATGTGTGGATTTGTGGGAGTGATTTTCCTAGTGGTTTTAGGCCCAAGATGAGTGGAGCCAGGCTTCCTTCTTGAGTTTCCACAACATCCGTTAGGCCGCGTCTGTGTTCTGCAGGGACCGGAAATTCTGAGGCTGTGGAATGACTCAGAAAAATTATAATAATATTTTATTAGATGCTGGCCCAGAGGGGAGGAGTCTGGGCTGAATGGGGGTCGTGTGCCAAAACGGTTATTTTGCAAGAGTGCCGGGTAACTTGCATGGGCTCTTCTTTGCATTTGAGCAATTTCACCAAGTGACGCGGGTGGTGGTTTTGTCCACTTTTGTAATGATGTAAATTGTCTGAAAGAAAAGTCAAGTCTTAAGAGTTCACATGCAATTAAAATACTTGCTTTCCTGTTTGGATGTGGCTTTTAATTAAAAACTGCTCTAGTCACATGTGTATTCAGATACCTGCATGGGATAGACACAAATTCAAAACACAAATGGATCTGAATGCCGCCTTTGCTAATCTTTTAAAGCTTGCTTCGTCTTCCTTCTGGTTCTTTAAGGGAAATTGTGTTTCATCTTTAATTTTTCTGCATTTAGCATAGTTTTCTAGTGCATAAGGTTCCTGTGGATGTCAGTACATGCTGACCTCTGAATAAACATGGAAAAAGACTATTTCCAAGCACAGAACCTTACACTGACAATATTGCTGTTTCAATTGTAAACATGATTCATTTCAGTCGAGGCTGTAGAAGAAAATAACAACCTTAGTGCACTCAAGTTGTATGGCTAGTAAGCCAAAATACTAACTGTCCTGAATATGTAAGGTGTGGAATTTGATGCAATTCAGTCAGCATGGTCAAAGCAAGGATGGAGAAAGCATGTAAGACATGAAGAGCTGAAGTACTTTTCTAATTTCCTCTAACCTTTTCTAGATGCTTGTTTAATCGTATTTTAAAAAATAGTTCAGAAATAATTGTTTAGTTGATAATAAGTTCCTTTACCAAAAAGTGAGTCAAGAAGGAATGATTATTAGGTTAGCTACTCCAAAAAGTGTACGGTTTCGACTTCAGCACAAGTTATTATTTGTCTTCATAGCAGAGCAGTTGACTTAATTAAAACACTGTCCACATACCTGGCTTGCTCTGATGAAGAATACTGTTACACAAGACAACAGAATCCTTGTTCAACATGCAGGAGAGTATGCTTAACTCACTTTTCATTCAGTTTTTCTTTCCTCTATACTACACATTCATTGTATATCTCCTTGGAAAAAAAAAGGTCCCATAAACACAGTGCCCTGGTGCATGGTATGTGATTCTGAATGATGCTGCTGTTCAGTTCCAGGCTGAACAGCCGAGTTTGGACCCCCTGAGATTCCTCTCTTTTTTTCTTTTCTAATTTACATTGAGGGTGGTCTTGCTCCATGACTATACATACAACCGCCATAATAATGATTGAGTGCTTATTTGTGGAAACATGGGTGTGTTAGGGTCCAGCATGTGCTGTGCACCAAATTCAATTAATGATGGCCTTTAGCTAAAGATACAAGGTTAAGATTGTGTTCTACATTTGACCTTCCACTGCTTAGAGTGGGAAAAACATGTCAAAATAAAGCTGGGAGCCCAGTCCGTGCTTATAAATTAATCCTCATAGCTTCAATGTTTTCATCGCAGTGACACTTATTTATAATGCAGTGATGAATGGAACAAAATCACTGCTTTGGCATTTCAGTATTTGGCCTGGAGAGCGGGTTAATTCTTGCATTCCTAAATTTAAGTCGAAGTTCCTTGTATAATGACTGTTGGAGGCATGCACTCAGGCACCTAAGGGTGTTTTGGCTTTTCAGTTAACATAGAACAAACTAATAAGAAAAGTTAACAATGCAAAGCCACTGTTTCAGGCTGAAAACTCAGAGGATCGGTTGGTCTCCTAAGCAAAGCTGTCTGTGCTGGGATCAGAAGATTTGGATGTTTTCTTGCTAAATATAAACTGAATTTTGCAAGAGTCTGAATGTGCACAAAAGTAATTTAAATGCTTTAGGAAGGTTCCCTATGTGACATGGGGAAGAATTTAAGGAAAGGTACGTGCATAGTGTAAAATAATTGCTCAGTGCTTACGTTGCAGCAGATGGCTTACCCTGGCTGTACCAAATATCTTACCATTGCATGTTCTAAACTGCAAAGGACCTAAATTCAGAAGGAATCAAATAGTCTCATGAACATGTAGCTGAAGTGTTTAAAGCTGCAAATTACCTTGTTCAAATTACTGCATTTGCCTTGTAAGCAGCTTTGTAACATAGAAGAGGAAGACCAGTATGCATAAATCTTGTAAATTCGTTCTTAGAAAGGAAGTACAGCAGCTGTTGAAAGTCACTGTAATAAATGATACGAAAATTACTCTTTTGGGGTAACTGTGCCACACTTGGATGTTTTTCCGATAATTAGAATTACATGAGTAGTTCCATCAGCTGGAATCTCTCTGTTCTTTTTATAAACATTGTTGAAATTTTCTAGTAAGTTCCCAAGTAGATGAGTGGGTTTTCTTCCCTGTTTTATGCTGAAAGAAGGAGAAGAGAATATATTGCCTGAAGTCCTGTAGAGTGCTGTACCAAAAAGACAATGGGTATATAGCATGCTATTACAATAGAGTATTATAATATAGTATAGTGTTATATTCTAGCAAGTATCTGATGTAATGTGTTCACTGTTCTGGCTGTTAAGACTAGCCACAGCTCTGAGAAATCAGAGAAGTGACTGTGCTCGTGAATATTTGTGTTACCAAATCATCCAGAGATTAAGTTTAGTTCACCATTACTATGTGGAAATTAAATAGATTGCATCTTAAAAAGAGTGTGTTAAGGATTCCTTCTAGTCAGTAAGAGATTGTGCTCTCCCTCTGAGCAGTACAGAAACACCATAGTAGGCATGTGCTATTTTTAAAAGAAAGTTAAATTTAAAAGTTATTTCTGTGGCTTTTTGTGAGGGTCTTAAATTCAGATGATTATTAGGAGCTTTTCTGCAGGGTAATTCACTCTGTCTTGAGTTTGGGATTTCTTTTGAAAATGCTTTGTGTGTATATTTGAGTTTGAAGAATTGTACAGCGAGACCTCTCGTGCTCTTTTACCGCACGTGTAGCATAGGGCTGTTCCCAAAGAAATTCAATAGAAACAGAGTCTGGGAATAATGCCGCTTTTCTCTGAATTGTGTTTTCATCACTATAACTCATTCTAAACGCACGTCAGAGTGAGGAGTCCATTCCTAGACGCTTATCTCTGTGCTGATGGGCAGCTGGCCAAGGAGCAGCCAAGAAGAAGGAATATATTCGGCTGGTCACTCTTAGGAACAACACAGAGCATAGCTCTTAATGATGAGGTGCTTTGGGTCTTGTTGTGTGTGCATCTGAAATTGAAGCAGTCCTCTCACGTTGCTCTCTGCCTGAAGAGTCAGCCTAAAATTAATAGCTAATGGAGAAGCGAAGGAAGAGACAAAGTGGAACCAGATGCGCTCATGAACACAGATACATCATTTCACTTAACTTGTGCCACAACACTGCTGATTTGTATCAGCTCTGTGGAGTATTAGGCTTGTCTGTTTTCAGAAAAAGTAAGGGTTTTCCTAAAAGCTGCTTGCTTCATGTCCACTTTTATTTACTCAGTGAATGCCTAATGGTTTTGAGGTTGCTTCAGCCAGGTCTCCAAGTATCAAATGATGAACGCCAACAAGAAGCATCTAGCTTTATATAAATACTTAACTGCCCTGCTTTTTAGTTTGGGCTTTTCAGTTATCACTTGTTACCACATTACAGTGTACACAGACCAAAGTATAAAACCTCAAACTAATGTTTCGGCTTTTTCAGCACTGTTGGTGACTTTACCAACCATTTCTTGGTTTTTCTCTTGTTTTTTATGTGTTTATGGGGTGATTGTGTGGGTTGGTTGTGTTGCGTCTCTTGCTAGCCACATCTTGTTTTGTCTTTGGCCTTTCTGTTGGTTTTTTTTGGGGGGGGATGGTGGGGTTTTTTTGGTCTTTTGCGGTCACATTGTTTTATATTTGTCCCTGTTTACTTTGACATAATATCCTCTGTATGTTATTGCCTTGTACTTGGGATTAGGAATGTTTTTGTTTCAGGCAGTTTGATCTCTTATGTCGCATCTAGCACATTGAAATAGTTTGTGCTTATGCTTTCGGGAGCTGTTGCACCCCTAATTTGTTTTTTCTCCTCTAGGTTTTCTTCCTTTGAAATCATATCAACCAGTTCACTGAATCAAGGGCTTGAAGAGAAGAAAGCACATTTCCATATTTCCTTTATTTCTTCCTTCCTTTTTAATTTCTTATGAGCTGTGAATTCATCACTTCATGATTAATTTTACCCTGGATTGCCTTTTGTCTTCGTGTTCTCAATCAGGTTTTCATCTCTATAATGTAGAAGAGACTCCACATTGGTTATTTATTTTATCTTCTGTATTAGCGTGTTGTCACCAATATATTCAAGAAGTTACCAGTAGTCCTATATCCTTTTGCGTTCCCAACTTTCTGTTGGGAAAGGGCATTTTACTTTTGTCCCTTTCCCTTAGGGGGCAAATCTGGAATGCTTTTCCCAAGGGAAACAGGTAATACACTAATTGTTTAATAATAGCTCCAGGAATGATTTGTTGATTGTCCCTCAGATGGATTGGGGCACACTGCCGCACGTGCCCTAGTAAAGTATCTACGGGGGAGATGGAGTTCCTGGAGGAAGCTGCTAGCGTGGCCGAAGCCTGCAGTATGGGAATATTGATAATGGGGCTGCTGTCAGCCCCAGAACAAGAGGCCATGGGATGGAATTTGCTTGATTTGCTTGTGCTTGCATCCACGCTAGCTTCAGGCTGCAAAATGTCATCTCATCTCTTTGCAGTACATCAAAGCCTCTCTGCCATGTTAAAAGCAGATCTCGTAGTCTTTCTACACATGAAGTGCAGGGGGACAGCTAGGATTATGAATCCATTAAAAGCTACCTGCGTAGGAGATGTATTTGATTTTATATGTGCATGCATACAGACACATGCGTATTTTTATTAGCCAACATGGTAATGTTTGGCCAGCTGCCTGGAAACTATTCTAAACTCTACCCAGAGTGGGAGCTTGTGAAAAATACGCTCTAGCGTATGGATGGCGTATTCTTTTAGCAGCTCCCTAGTTTCCACTCCATTATAAATATTTACCTTTATTCATCAGTCCTCAACAATCACTTTACTGGCTGTCTTTGGCAAGAAACTAACATTGAGAATGTATATATTTAAGCGTACTGGACCACACTAGTGGTTAGGTAATTAAATCTGAAATTATTGGAGGTGGGAGCATAGGATTGTGTTGTAACTTAAGTGCAGCTTTTTTTTTTAAAGGGTTTCTGGCTTTGGGACAGATGTGGGCTATTAATAACAAAATCTGTTCTTAGGGATGCCGGTCTCTTTTAACCTTAATGTGTTACCCTCTCTTCCCTCCCTTTTTTTTTTTTTTCTCCAAACCATCAGGTCCCAAGCCTCTGTGAAGATCTCCTCTCCTCTGTTGATCAGCCATTGAAGATTGCGCGAGATAAGGTGGTAGGAAAAGACTATCTATTGTGTGACTACAACAGAGATGGAGATTCATATAGGTGAGTTCATATCCAAAGCAAGGAACTAACTGGTTTGCTTTGTAAAGGAGAACTGCATACAAGTATTGCAGTCCCTTCTCCCTCTTATTCTTAGCCAAAAAAAGAAATTTAATGATAGTAAACTCTTCCGGGCGATGAAGCTGGGACTGTTTCAAATCCTCTTCTCTTGAGTAAGACATTGACTATGGAAGTTGTTCTTAGTATTTCCCTAATGTGAAAGGGCACAAACGTCTTCATCTCCAGACCACTGTGGAGTGCTTCAGTTTCAGATAACGCGGTTGTATGGCTGCTGATCTGATGACCTTTGCAAGGCAGGTCCCCACTGTCTGTCTCCAGAACAAGATGTGTTTTATCTTGGAAACCTCAGTGTTTCTGCACATTTTCTTTACTGTGATTTGCAGTCATTCATTGAAGCCTAAAATGTGATGTTGTTACCTTGTTAAAAGGGTGACTAAACGCATTTCTCTTAGGTTTTCTGTAGTATAGTTAATATCTTAGAGAATTAAAACCAGTCGGATCTCTAGAAGTGACTGTGATGGCCTTGGCATGAAATTAAACCATCTATTGTTGCAAGGCTGTAAAATCTTTGGAATGGATAACAACAGAAAAAGAGATGATGCAAGCAGTCGGTTCACACAAAATCATCTTCCGCTTGTACAAAACAGGGTGGGCTTGCCAGCTGGGAAAGGCTCTTTCACTCGTGTTTTGCAAGGGATTGAGTCTGGCTTTTGGACATGGAATGTCATTAGTTCTCTATGAACATCTTGGCCCAAATCTTTTTAGCAAAGAAAAGGAATCCCTCTCTACCAAAATAGCTAATTTATTCTGAGGACTGTAGACAAAACCAGTGAAAATACTTGAACAATATAAGCTGTATGTAATTATAAAAGAATGAATTTTGAAGGTGAAGGGGCTGTAATACTGGAATGGTACCATGAGTTTTCAGTGTTTTGGCTGCCGCTTTGAACGCAGTCTCTCTTTTAATGTTTTTATTCTATACCTTGCCATTAGGATGATTACAGTTGAGTGACTATAATCGCTCAACTATTTGTTGAGTGATTTTTTTAATTTTTTTTCCTCCCCCTTTTTTGCATTGCCTACCTTTTATTAATGGCTGTAGTGACAGTGGCATAGTTCCAAATATTTAATTAAGAATCACAAAGCTTATAGTCCAGAAACCTTTGTGAATATTGCATCACCTAGCTTTTATTCTTTTCTCTTAACGAAGGCTGTGAAGTAATGACCACCATTCATCTTCTGTCCTGAGTTAACAGCTCAGCCATTCGGCGGCTTCTGGTTATGATTACAAGGGTTACATCTCTGGCTCTCCTTGCAGCTTCAGTGTAATACCTTACATTTTTAGCGCTAACAATTGGAGCTGATCTACAGTAAGAATCTAGCTTTGCTTTGTGCAAACATGCAGTAGTGTTTTACATTCATCTGGCCAGAATGTTTCAAGAATTGTATTTCAAAGTGGCATTCCAGAAAATATTTTAACTTTTTTCTTTCTCTTTGGCTCAGGCCACCATTGCAGAAGCAGGCAAGCTTATAAAGGATTCTAGATCAATTGGTTTCAGTTGCTTTGAGTTGCAGGAAAGGTACTTGGCTAAACTGAAAGCATGTCCGTCTGTAGATGATTTACACAGAAAACATGCTGAGATTCATTTTGTCCTAGAAATAGGAGGAGGAGACTGATAATGGATGCAAAGTTTGACAGTGCATCTGGATTGTGGCTGAGTGTAAATCTTAATGAGTTTTTTCTTAAATGTGAGCTATTGCAGTGGGCCAGGAAGAAAGAAGGTCACTAAAGGTGAAGTGTTCACTCATGTTCTTTAGGGTACTAGTCTAACTTTGAAAGTTCGTTCAGCCTTCTACAAAAGAGCCTGGTGCTTTTTAAAAGCATTTGTGCATTAAGCTTGTATGTCTCAGTTGGTCAGATCTACGTTAGCAGCTATGTGCATTTAATCAGTTCTAAATTAGTAGCTAGAATACAGTTTTATAGCTTCTGCCCTCCACAAGACGTACGCATATGCAGCTGCATCCTCACTGGCAGATGCAAGAGAAGGGATTAGATCCTGTATTTCTTGTGGGTCTTTCAAGAGATGCTTTCTCACTGAAGTTGTGAAACGTTTCTTGCAGTCCCCTTGCACCCTATTTAGGCTGTTGACATGAGCATCTATCACCAGAGGCACATGAAACTTGAAAAGGCACTTGTTAAACAGTATTGTGACATGCTGCAATAACTAATAACACTTGCTCCCGTCCCCCCACCCCTCCGTGTTTAATCAGTGCGTGTGGCAGCCCTTTCTTTAAGGTTAGTTTCATGCTTGCCTCTGAAATTTGCTCAATCTCTCTCTTTCTGAGAAGATATTTAAATAGTTGCAAACGTTTTTTAAATCACTTTGAAATTTTCAGGACTTATTAAGTAATGGGGTTTCAGAAATGCTATTTCATTTGTTCGTATGGAATAGGCATACTGTATTAATTGCTGGCATTAAAGAATGCTGTTCTTTAAGGCTTTTAATTCAGGCGTTCTGGATTGAAGTGATTCTTCCTTCTGGAATTGATTGGTCTCAGCTCTCTTTCGTGAAGTAAATTCTTTCCTTCAGCACAAAGCAAAAGCCTTTGAAAACCAAGCGACACTAACATGTGCATGTGTTAATCCCATTCTGTGCCTGTGTTCAGACACTGTTATTCATACCTCATAAAATCTGAAGTTGTTACTGGGAAGTGGCTCTTACACTAATTTAATCAATTAGGCCAAAATCTAGGAGGAGTTTACTGTGCTTTTAAAAGCTTTTGATATTTCCACAATGATTTTTCAGAACCACACGCTCGATTAGAAGTCTCAAGAAATACTGTTCCCTGCCTGCAACATGCTACATCCCCAATCACTGCACACTTCAAACTAAACACGGTTTGCTAATTGCATTTCTTTTAATACTAATCCAAGCATTTCAAAACATTCTGCGGACAGCTGAGCCTCATGCTACTTTGGCAGGAAAGGTGGAGCTAGGTAGTCAGACTCTCTCACTGGGAATCAAGTTTTATAGGTTTTTTTTTTTTTGTGGCTTTACAATTTGACTGGGAATTGGTTTGAAAAAAGGCTGCTGTGGGATGTTTGGCTATTCAGGTGGTAACTCCACCAGTTTCATGGGGCAGCACGCAGAGAAATAAATACCCTACTTGCTTAGCCCATCACAGTTTACTCCTTCCTCATGTTTAGACAGGCTTGATTTTTCTTCGTGTTGAACGTGGATCAGACCAGAAGGTAGATCTTGGAGTGTCTCTTGGATCTTCATAAATGACTATTTTTTGGTTTTGTCATATTATCACACTGCTGCTTGTGGGAGCAGCCTTCTGTGCGCATAGTCTCGCAGGCACTTCTGCAAGTGTTCCTGTGATAACAAAGGTTTCTGGGGGATATCAAACAGCAGTGGAATCCACATTGTGAAGGCAGAGCTTTTATTAATTTTTTTTTAATATATGAGAGTTCAAGGTCCCTGCCTTTGTCCATACATTTCCACTCTAAGTATGTTTGATCACTCTATTAAATGGAATCCTTATGGGGAATTTGGTGCCAACAACACTGAAACCTGTTAGCTGAAACAGAAAACATTCTCTTTTAGGGAAATTAGAGGTCTGACTTTTGAAATTTAAGTGCTTGTCCATCTGTCTTTCTTCAAATAGCCTCCATTTAAGTTTTTAAATATGTTGTGAGTACTCTTCCACAAGAAGAAAAAAAAATACGGGGTTGGGTTATGAGGGTTTTTTTTTAAGTTGAAGTTGCTGCTGGCTCCAACCATAATGGGTTGAAAATGCCACAATCTGCTAGCTAGAGAAATCTGCGTTACTAGGCTTCCCTTAAATCTCCTTCCTGCAGCCTGCAAAAGACATCTAATGTTTACAATTAGAGTATCATGACCATGGCTTCTGCATGGGTTCTCTGCTCACTGATTTCCTTGTACATGATGGAGAAGCACAATGTTCTGAATTTACAGAAAACAGTAGAATTTTTTTGGAATCTGCCTTTTAAAATTTAGTAGAGAAAGAAAAAGTGAGCGCATCCTAATGAACGCTGCTGATTAGGTAGCAGTACACTTCTGCATTGCCTGGCATACAAACCCTGGCTTTGCTTTTGCAGACTTCATGATAGCAAGGTCAATCCTCTGTCTGCCTGAACTTTTTTGGTGTCGTTTGGTTTTGTGTGTACTGCCTGATGGGGGTAGGTGTGCCATTTAGGAATCCCGCAGATAGCACCGGTGGTCATTTTTGTGTGAATCTCTTCCAGATTTCAGAGTTGTTAGGTAAAGGAGCTCTACTGTAGCTGTCGACTTTTCTCCAAAGCAACCGAGTTTTAAGCAACTGTTTTAAAATGAGAACCACCACCTGAAAAACAGTGCTCCAGGTGTACATGACATGATTTAGCTTTTCCCGGTGTATCACCTTTTGAGTCAGATGTGGTAGGGAGGAGTGAAGTGTTGGGAAAGCGCAAAGCCAGAGCAAAGCAGAGCCTGTTCTTTGTGCTTTGCATTTAAACAGATGTCAAAACTAGACGCCTTTCTGAGAAATGAATAACAAATGGCTACCGAGGAAAAACCCCTTACGTATGGACTACATTAAGACCTAGTGCTAGCAGGCTGGAGTATTTTGAAAAGTGAGTAGCTAAAGGGTAGAGGTACCTTTCTTTAAACTAGCAGTGATACATGTAGGTTGGTTATTCACAGGGGAAATGAAAAGGAGAATGCAGGTTTACAGAATGGGAATTATAAAAGTCTCAAGCGGATGGGCAAAGGGTTCCATTAATCTTTTAATACCAAATCTTTCATTAAGAGCACAAAACCTATTCCACACCTGCAGAAATGAATAAAACCTGCAGCTTTACAAACCCTGTTAAATCCTTCAAACTGTTCAAATGTTTTCCTAATGTTACGCTAAAAGTAGAGTTTATTTCAAAGCAAAATAATGGAGGATAATTTGGACCTTAATTGTAGACAGCAGTGTTTGGCTCAAATACTGTCAGATCCCAAATAAACTACATAGTCTATTTGTATTTGCATGAAAATAATTTTAAATATCTAATGTGCAACAGCTGAGGCCTCATTTTTGAGTATTTAAGAAGGAACAGATTCCGACCCAAGCATAATTATTTATATAGTAGAAACCTGAAGACGGGGAGTATTCCCCAGGTACACTGTAAACTTTGAGGAGTCAGAGTCCCCTTTTTGTCAGTGTTTGAAATGGCTGTTGGGGGTGAAGTTCTTACAGACAGACTGCTCTCGGTACCTTTTGGTTTTTTGGAAGTTCAGCATCTGTGGATCAGGTCAGACCCACCGATCTCAAACCTTTTGGAGTTTGTCTCGGTTGTCTAACTGTCTCTATTTCCCTCGTCTCTTTGGCAGATCACCATGGAGTAACAAATATGATCCTCCCCTGGAAGACGGTGCCATGCCATCTGCTCGCCTGCGCAAGCTGGAGGTGGAAGCCAACAATGCCTTTGACCAGTACAGAGACTTGTATGTCAGTTCTACCGTACAGAGCCCTCTGCTTTCTTTGTTTCCTTCAGCAGGCGTACAATACACACAATGAGTCTAAAATGTGGTCGCTAGCTGCCTCTGAGAGTGGCATACGAATGTATAGCAGAGGAAGAAGGGGTAGGCAGCCGCTGATCTGCTGTTGGGAAGCGTATCCGCTGTGATTTCACGACACGAAAACATGATCCCATTTGTCAGTTGATGCTAAAGGCAGATGCTGAGGTGCTTTCCTTCCTCCCCCCCCTTTAACAGATTAATGGCGTCTTTGTCCTGAAATGACCTGCATTCTCTTTGATCTTGACTAAGTTCAGTCTTAAACCATCTGCTTTTTCCATTCCCTCAAGACTGTGCTCTCTAAAATATCTACATATATAGCAGCAACTTTCACATCTTCCAGTAAAATGACAGGCACTAGTATACTGAAACGCAGCAGTTGTATGGAGATTAATGTACTTCTGCTGCAAGGGCCATTCTCTGATGCTTGTTTTAGGCCCTGTCTTGTTAAAGAGGTGTAAAGCAAAGGAATTAATAGAGCGTGTGTAAGATAAATGTAGATTAGGCAGTGTGTTTTTTTTAAAGCAGCTATAGGAAACTGTCCAGGTGACTTGTCAGTTGAACAATTTTTCTAAAAGGTGGGACTGCACTGGTCTTGCATTGCAGTCAGATCTGAGGTCTTGAGATGTGGTCAGGTTTAGCTGTCGTCTTTGTAGATCGTGGTATCCTACGCAGCGATGGGATGGAAATAGTAATGCTAAATCTGAAAAGCGAGTGTGTGTTGCAGAGCAAAATGAACTTACTGCTTTATCCAGTAACGGGATGCTTTTTTATTGGAGATGTCTAATGACCCTGAAAAAGGTGAACAAACCTCTTTGCTTCTTCGTGTGGCACAAAAATGGAGATAAAACACATCCTTAGGTGTAGTTCATGACGTATCGCTGTACTATTACAATGCTAACAAAAGCAGGTAAAAAGGTACTTTTCTTGCTAGATTTTCTACGCATTTTAAGATGTGGCTGGATGTAAATGTAGCCTGTCCAAATGTGAAATCTTCACACTTTTGTTACAGGTATCAAATTTTTACTTGTTTTCATGAATTATTTTCATAGATATCCAACTTCTCTTGTAACGAGCAGTTGTTACTGGTGTCTGAACTTACTGGAAGAAAGGAATTTTGCATATGCAGCTACGAGGGGTTTGCAGTTACTCCCCAGGTGCAGAACAGACCAGGACCAATAGGATTTTTTTATATGTTAAGATGAAAATGAGCAGGTCTGTGGAACCAAGGTTGTCTTTTGAAATCCCTCTCTGATCAGATGACCATGAGGTCACGGCTGGATACAATAACTCCTTTAAAAAGGTTTCATTTGCAGGAAGGAAGGCACGGTACAGGTTACTCTCAGACTTAGGTGAATCTGCTGTGGTACAACAGCATGTGGCACAACAGTAATCTTAATATATTGTATGGAAGTAAAAGGCGAGATTGTATCAAATTTAATCTTTCAGTTTGTCAGTCCAAGTTTTATAGGCAATACATTGTTAGAGGGGATACAGGAGGGATTTCTCACAAAGACTTCATTCTTGTGTCATCAGCCAGAAGCGACGGAGGCATTATGGCTTGCAGGGTAGTCAGACTAGATAAGCACGTCTGTCAGCACAGTACGCTTTGATGCATGTTATGATCTCAAAAATGTGTCAGAAAAAGAGGAGAAGGGTGGCTTACATTTTGCTGAGTGGTGTAAAAATTGTGGCATTTTTGGAAAGAATTTGCAAAGTTAGGGAAACTTAACCTGACCGTTTGAAGGGTTCCTCATGCTTGAAATTGGAAATGATTTCTACTTTACCTACAACAGAGATTTGGATAGAAATATGCTTTTGTTCTGGTAGTTGGACTCTGCAATTTCCTTAAGACAATTGGATTTTTTATTTTGTCAGCAGAAGGTTAATTTTTGCTTGGAGATTGGAGAGGGGAGAAAATGAGGTGGGGGTAACAAGTGCCAGCTTTTCTCACTGCTGCTTGTTGGTCTTGCCAATGTATCAGGTCAGGAATGACTGTAACAATTACCGGCATAACAGCTGCTGAAGCCATGTGGGAGTCTGAAGTGTGGGGAGGGTCCTAGTGGGAACAAGATGGCAATTGCAGTGATGTAATTTCCATGGTCTGCTAGAGCTGGAAACTAATACTGCGTACCCACTGTAAAGCCAGAAGTAGGTCTGAACCATGTGATGTCGATTAAAGGTGTCACTGGCCTTCTGGTTTGGCAGCTTGCAGCTCTGGGAAAGGAGTGCACGGTGCATCAGTTCCAGGACAAAGTTATCAGTGTTGTTTCAAATTCCAGAGCCAGTGACAACAGAGATTTTCCAGCATTGTGAAATATTTCAGGCTCGTTTGAGAGCGTTGATGTATTAATCAAAAAAATAAGTAGCGTGCTGGCAGTATTCCATACTGTATCTTTTGTGGAAATTACGGTTTCTGTTATATGGGAAGATTTATAGCAGGTCCACCTTCTAGTAACGGTGTTCATGTTGTAGGCAGTGTGCAAAAAAACTTTCTTGAATTGACCTGCAGAGATTTACATTGTCTCTGTTCACTCTCATGGGGTTGTTTGTCCAAACAGACCGTTCATAGGTGACACAAATCTAATCGATACTTCACATTACAAATTCTTTCTTTAAAAATGTGAGTTTAAGTGCAGTGGCTGTTGCACTGTTAGACTTTCAGCTTGCATTGCAGATTCAGAGGATGAAAATGATGCTGAGAAGCCTCTGATCTGACACATCAGGTTCTCATACAGCAGTCCCTTAAGAGGCTGTTCTGTCCCTCTCTCTACGGGGTAGAGAATGTTTTTGAACTACACCTCTAACCACAGCTATGCTGTGTTTTATGGTAGAGAGGTAACAGTTAATACAAAAATAATCTTATGTAAGCAGTCATTCACAGAGAACACCGGGCTCCAGTGTGCTTGAATTTCCTGGGCTGTTAGACATTTTATTCTTATAATGCGGGTTTCTGCTAGATTTTTCAAAGCAGTTTCTGGCTTTGTTTCCAGCCTTGCTGGGCTAAACTGCTGGATCTTGTGCTTGCAGTCATCTAGCCAGTATGGACTGTCCGTCTTAAAAGATGTTGTGTATCTTAATACCTTGTAAGCACTTAGTCTCTGAGAGGTTGCTCTGTATGGTGCTCGCTTCACTCCCCAGCTTTAAAATACATCTTATGCTGGTAGTTCCAGCGGGGAGCGGAAGAGGAAGATGTTTCCTTTCTATAGAAGAATAAGTGCATTTGAGAATATGTGCTATTCCCGCTCTGCTCTCAGCATACAGTTCAAGCTTCCTCTGGATTATCTCCCATTTTACCTTTACCCACAGTAAGTGATAATATCTCGGAGAGTTCATCTCGGGCGTCTCCCAAGACTTCAGATAGTTTCAGTTTTGACTTGTGTCAGTCCCATTTGGCCCACATACCATTCCTTTTTAGATTTCTGTTCTAATCAGGTGTGGTAAGTATCCACCTACATTTAGTGAGTCATCAGCATGTATTTGCCATTTCCCAAGGGGTTGGCACCTGCTAGCGTGGGTGTTTTGAGGGAAACAGCCTGTTACGCATTTGTTAACAATTTGTGTGAAATAATCCATTCAGATTTGCTTGCTGGTGACTAGTCTTAAATTTGAGTTTTGTCCCCAAAAGCTTATTGGCCAGCACACTGAGTGACTGTAGTGTGAAAATAAGTTTGGAGAAGTCTTGTAGTATCACATGGAGTTGTTTCAAATCATGAAAGTTTGAGAGGAAAAACTTGGCTGAATTTTCAGTGCCTCCTAACCAGTGCTGAGTTGTTCTCTGTTAGTGCCTATGTTAATGCAAACTACCTTTAAGTATCTGTAGAGTTGCCCACCTTTTATTTCTGGAGGTGCGTTCATGCCTCTTTGGGTTAAAGAGGAATTATCCTAGGTTTTCATTCCCTCTCAATTATATATGTTAAACAACAAGCATATTTCTTGGTTATCTGTTTTACCAAAATGCATGTCACTTTCCCAAAAAACAACTGTTTAATTTTGATCTCCTGCTGCCAGGTTTAACTCAGACACTGCCTGGAGCTAATGCCCTGGTATGTTTTTGTTCAGTAGGTTATTATTCCCAGATGGAAGTCTAATATCTTACACCATTCGGTTAGAGCCTTGGCTCTCCACTTCCAATATCGTGAAGATAATTTCTTCAAACACATGGTTGTAATTTATTGCCTTTTGCTTGACGTGTGTGTGCGATTGATTGAAATCAAAGCATAATGAGGACCAGGGCATCTGGATAAATCTATCTATTTGAGATTCTGTGTTCTGTTGTTTTGGGTTGGAGATAATCAGTGCTTTAATTAAAGTAATCTAATTGCTCTTTGTTGTCTGGAAGAAAACGTTTCTGAAGTGATTAAATAGACCTCCCTGGGGGAGGATGCTGCTGATTTGAATATTTCTACAAACAAGATGGGTTCTGGCAACTTTGGACTGGTTTAGTAAGCTGGCATACATTTAGAAAGCTATTCCTTACCTCTTTGTTTCTTGGGTTAAGTTGGATTTATTGGTACTTTTGATTTTTAACAGCTTTAAAAAAAAAAAAAGATAAACTGCTCCTCTTAATCATTCTGCTCCTGAAAATGTTTTTATTGATTAAGGTTTTGAGTTCCCTCACAGAGTAAGCCATGAAGCCTTTTGAACTTCTGCTTCTATCTGTGTTTTGATGTTGATCCATTTTCAATTTGTTATATTAGAGTTCTGGACAAGGAATTTGGTAGGAGCGGAAGGAGGTCTGGGAGAGGATTGACCTTTAAAATGTCTTCATTGTGTGTAATCCTCTTGTTATTGAATTTTGGATTGGAATCCCATCCGAAGTGGGAGTTAGTCACTCAAATTTTTGATGGTGTTAGCAGTGCTGAGGATGGTACCCTTGCCAACCAAGCATTTGCAGCATAGATACTGCCTAAACTGAACATCCATCACCTTTCTCTTTTCCACTTGAGGAGGAACGGCTACAGCAAATTCCTGTATGTGTGTGCCTTCAGGAACATGTAGATTCAGGAGTCTTTTGCTAGAGAGCTTGAAGGGACTGAACTGCTGGTCAGGTACAGTAGTGAAGTCCCAGTGACAGACAAGCTTACCCTTTAATTTTTACCATGCTCAGGGCTGACTCTTCAGTGTGTTTAATCTCACTGAAGAGCCTCAATTTACTTCAGGGATGTCTCATTTTGGCTTGACTCTGTGGCTGTTCACCACTGAACTCTGTGCCATCGTCTCAACTACCGAGTATGTTCAAATGTCCTGTAAGCTACTGAATAGCTTTCCCCTTTTTAGCTGTTTTTACCTTTTTTCTTAGTTTGTTTTGGATTGTGTGCTTGAACCACTTCTGATAATAGCCTTTGTCTACTTGTCTTGGTATGAAAAAATGGCAAACCTCTGTTCATGCTGCCCTTAGACTTTAACTCTTTCAGAGTGCTGCTGTAGTTTGTCACCTAACTTCTGCTTTTGTGCCTTTGTATATCCCTCTACTTGGTCCTATATGTCTCTTTACCTGGTCTGATAGACTGTGAGATACTCTGAGTGGAGTTAATTCCTCTCCAATTTTGAAAATACCTTGCATTCTCTCAAGGTTTGTAACAATTGCTATATTTATACGTTTGACCAAATTTGATTTATTTTGTGCATGGAACAGCACCTATTCCACCAAGTAAATAAAAGGAGAGCACCAGATGTAAGAGATGTAATTAGTGTTTTTGGTTTTAGCACAGCCTGCCAGTGCTCATGCCCGTCGTGCACGGGGGAGCAGTTGCTGAGCTTCGATTCCTGCAGCCTGCAGTGCAACTTTCAACTTGCAAAGTGATTAGGCAGCTGTGAGCTCTTTATATAAGCGTTCCGTCTGTGTTTAGATGTAAACCTAGTTTGCCTAAACTAAGAACCCATGGAAAGCTTTGAAGTGACTTTATTGCCATTAGCTCACTGTTCCTCATTAATGGTTACTAGCCCTTTGTGATGGCTTTCTCTTGGGCATGATAGTTACTGTGGTTTTCACAGCAAGGGCCCTGCAGATTGAATCCAGATGCATTTGTTATGCATCCTAGCACTAAGGAAACCTGACTTTCCATCTCACTGCTGGCTAGGGTTTTGCACAATAGGGTGTGACATCAGGATTATGTCATCTGTGAGATTCTTGCCTCCGGGTTAGACTGATAAGTACAAGATGAAGTCTCTTAAGACAGACCTAAACTTCCAAGATGCTCGCTGCTTTAATGTTCGTGTGCTCTTAAAATTAAAACCATGATGTTTTCCCAAGGAAATCGTTTAGACCTAAGAGTAAACAGAGCAGTGTTGGGGTCCCTTCCTTAACTTGCCCATGGGCAGCTCAAAACTCAGAAAAGAATCAATATTGAAGTTGTTGATATATATTACCTAGATTAGAGCAAATTTGAGAGAGGGAAAAATTAAGCATACTGTCATGCTGTGAAAACTACATTAGTTGCTTTTCATCTTACTTATTTTTTTTTCTTTGGGTGCTTCATTTTGGAGCAGCTCTGTACAGACTACATTCTTATCTTCTGAATCTGAGATATTCAGTGGAGGAGGAGTCTTTCCCTTGGGTTCCCACGCTTCTCTGTGATTACATAAAATCTGAACACTGGAGAGGGAAAGCTTATATTAGGAGGTCAGCACTGATGATGCAGCGCTATCCTCAAACACTGCTCTCTGAAGGTTTTAAACCCTAGTAAGAAATTACTTACATGCTTTCAAAAATGGAGTGAGGCTAAATTTTAAAATGTCAGTTTACTATGATCTGGAATTTTTGAACTGATTAACACTACATGGCTGTGCTTGCACTTAGGGAAGTTTATGTCGTGCTCTCACAAATGTACGGTGTTTTAATAATGGAAAATTGAAGACAGAGTAACTTGACAAATAATAGCCATCTTGTAGCATATCTGATACATGGCTATTTGAAGAAAGAAGTATGTCACATGGAATCTGTAGCCTGCACAGACTTTGGCAAACTTAATACATGACACAGAAGACTGCTGCTGCTGTCTTTTCCCCTCCTACCCATATTTGAATTATAGCTGGCAGAGTCTAAAATGTGTCAGACTGTCGGTGGATGAAGCAGTGGGCTGTCTCCGCAAAGCAGGCTGGCCGAACGGATGGGTACGGGTGAAAGATTTGTAAGCAGTCGGCACTTCCTGGTAGTTAATGAACCGGTTATACGTTTGGACGTGTTACAAAGTGACCCATTGTCTTGCTTATTAGGTGGCTAATGGAACTGTTTCCAGGTGACTTCTCAAAAGGGATTTGGTCATTAGTTTCCATCTGCCAAGAGCAATTGGATGGTAAGGAAAATGTGAGCAATACATGTTTGTTTTTGTTTTTTTTTTTTTAAAAATGAAAGGTACTAGAAATCACAAAATGGGAGGTTCTGGGAGATTTTTAGCCTTCAGGATCCCATTGTTTGGATACTGCTTTCCTTCCTTGCAGAGTTCTTGCAGTTCACAACTCTGCTTCGCAGTTTGAGTCATCCCACCATGGTCCAGATGTGTGCTTTTAAGTACAACTGGCATTGAAGTTACACATACCTAACTAGATTGGTATGTTTGCTCGAGGGATTTTTGCACCTGTGTATGCTGGGAAGAATTTCTGTAAAATACCTGTACAGAGTCCACAAGCATACTTCGGGCCGTGTTCATAAACTGTGGTGAAAAACAGCTGGTCTGTATACACAAACATTTTACCTTCTTCATTTTAAGTATTTAGGTAACATTCTGAAAGTGTTATACAGTTGCGCTCCTGGGACCGGAGAAGGAGGGAGAGAGGAATTGTAAATCCTCTGTACTCAGGCCAGTGGGAGAAGTGTTACATCCTGGTTAGTTCCTGGTATGAACCTGTCCTTTTTATTAAAGAGCAGGCTCATGAGCCTCATTACTAGAAAGCTGGGTGGAGGACCTAGGCAACAAAATTATTTAGTGACAACTCTGATCTCTTGATGTTGTCCTGAAGACTTTTTTTCCCCTCGCTCGAGCTACAAGATGGCAGGTGATTTGAATGAACACCTCAGCAATGTTTTGGGTTTGGTGGAGGGTGGGTTGCCAAAACTTGCCACTTCCTTCATATTTCTGTTGCTATTTATGTGCTGGTTTGAAATGACAGGCTGCAGGCATAGAGGAAGGACTCTGTGAAAATTGTGCCAAGTCACTTGCCATTACAGTCATCTGTTTTAATAATAGTTGAAATGTCTGCTTCCTCACCTAGTCTTTTAGGTAATGTTTTTGGGTTGCTGTTAGACACTAGCTTCTCAGATTGTGACTTTAGTCATTGTCACTCATGTGAAAACATTTTGTAGCTGAATGCTCAATATTTTCCTTTGGAGTAGGTTTTTTAAATGACAGGTTTCTTGGAAGTCTGTTGATCTAAATAGATGGAGACATTTCCCTTTCTATGCTGAACTTCTGTAGCTGGAAGAAATAGCTATGCAACCTTTAGGGGAAAAAAAAGAAAGTATATTTTGCTGCTTTAAACGAGGCAGTTTGCAACTCTTTGGAAGGTTTGCATAGCCAGCCTGAGGTTCCAGGTATTGGTACTTTGGCATCAGGGTTTTGTGGCTTAGTGCTGCAAAAGCCGTAAGTCAGATGCAAAAACCCACCCAGTGTCTCTGGCTCTCGGTTACTTACTGGAAAATACACAAGTGTTTTTATGGATGAGTGATTTGGTTCTGAAGTGTGATTGAAAGTCATAGCTTGTTTTTACTGCTGTGTGGTGGAAACTCATTTTCTCAGTATAGGGTCCAGCATTCATTTGCAAGGCTTGTGAGAAGTAGAATGGTATCTGGGAAAGTTACGGTGCCTTTTCTGGTCTGCCCTTTAGTGGTAAAACAAAGTGATTAATCTGTCCTCCTTTCTTGAGGTCTATGTTGGAAGCTGGGGGATTTCCTCCCCTATCACATCCCTCTTGAAGTTACAGCTTTGTTCTGGCCACAGTCTCTCTATTTCATGGATACAGCTCGAGTTCCTTAAACAAGTTTCCATCCTGTGTCTCCACCCGCTTAAACTTCAAACACTTCATAAAGCTTTGGATCACTCTTAGCTTAAATATTTTCTTTTATTCTTGCATTAGTAAAGTAGGTCAGTCTTAAGTGTGACATTTTTTGTATAAAACAGCTTTTTCCAGGAGTTCTGTGGTTGATGAGTAATGGATATAAAACTTAAATGTTTGATCATGACGTTAAAACTAGAATTGATTTTGAGTGAAATGCTATTCTGAATTTTGCAAAGAGAATGAATGATTACATTGGGCCTTATGCCTTTTAATCGCCTTCCTGGACAAATTTATAAAAAGCGATTTTTACCAGAGGTGAAAGAACACTGGCTATCCTCGGAGAGGACAGGGATATCATTTTGGCAGTGTTTTGGTTGTTAATAAAGGGACATGACAACCGTAAGACTATGTTTTTTTTCATCATTTTATAACAAACTTTCGCCTGTAGGTAGACCCAGAGTACATGCTGGAGAGATCCATGTCCTTAAGCAGAAGAGGGGTGATTGCTTGGCATCGAATTGCTGTCCTTTGAAAATGGCTTATCCTTTAGGGATGTTTCTGAGGTTCCCCAATCCGAATTGGAGTTCTCCTCTTACTTCAGACCTCTTGTACATCTCAAAAGCATCTGTTGATTGCTTTATGCTGGGCCTTGGATGCTTTGGGAGAGGACTCGAGCTTCTAAAGACAGATTGCCTTTTACGACCGCTCTTGTGCAGGAGGATAACGTACTACGAGCAGGGGTATCCAGAACAGGCGATCAAAGAAAATTCTGTTCGATCCGGGAGCTACGTAGTGCTTTCAAAGTGTGTTGCTGCAACTACTGCATGTAACTCTGGTGGGCCTGTGCTCTGGTTTGCCCATCCATTTCTTTAACAGAGAAGATATCAGCTTGTGCCTTTTCCAAGCTGATTGCCTCTCCTGCTTCGATTTTAATAAGTGCTGCTTTTTAATCTGCGGTGAAGGGGTTTCTTGGAGGTAGTCCAGCCTTCTTGCAGCAAATCCAAGTTCATGAATGTAGATTTGAATTCCTACCAATCAGTCTGTCATCCAGTTTTCTATTATGTAGCAGCCAATTAACCTGTAGCACTTTATTTTTCTTGAATAAAACAGGTTTCAAGGAATGTTCCCCTCTCCAAACATGACTTTCCAGATTTAGATAGTTTTCAGAAATCCCACTTCAGTGCATTTTAGTTGCTGTGTGAGGAAAGGTGAAATCTAATTTAATGATCAATGATAAATATTTTCTCCCCATGAAGGAGTGAATTTTTGAAGTGATTATATGTTGCTGAGGCACAGAGGAGGCTTCGGCTAATATATATCCTGGCGTGCCTTGGATTCATAACAGTTCAATCGCTGGCATTGTTATTTGAGTCTCAAGATACTGGATCTGGCTATGGCAAAGCAACTTTATTGAAATAGCATGTTGGTATTTAAAACAATATTAATACTATATTTGATTCATTAAATATACAAAGGCAAGTTAAAGCGTTTCCATGTGTGGACTGTTAGTTCTGGCGGGAGGTTCTTCAGATGGTTTTATGTGGTTTCAGACAACATTTTAGCACGTTCTTAAAATACCCACAAAAGCCTTTATGTAAAATCTCATAAAGGTGAACCACATAAAAATTATTTTTTTCCTGTTTCATGTCATTAGGATCAAAGTACGGTAGGTAAGAATAAATTTCCAAAACCCTTGTTTCGGTCCCTCTCTTAATTAATGTTTCATGCTCATAGCAAGCTCATAAAGTGGGTAATGGGGAAACTGTCTGTACACACTGTAATGGTCTCAGTGGCTGCCAGTTCATTTTGAGTGAATTCACTTATGCTATATATGAATGAGTTGTTTGGGTTTTTTTTAAGGAAAGATGTTCTGGAAATAGACAATAGCTTCTGCTCTCTGGCCTTTGATTCATGCTGCCCTTCTGTCAAAGGAAGGGTCGCTTAGATTGGAAAAGAGGTTTGCTGCGGGTCTGAAATTCCCATTAACTGCATTAACCAAAATCCATTTGTTAATTCCCCAGGGGATATAAAAAGTGTGTTTGTTGGTTTGTTAGGTTTAAATTGCTTGCTGGAAATCTGGCTTTAGCATGCCTGTGGAGCAAAGGGCTTTCCTTCTTTAACGGTGTGTTATCAGTGGCTTGACAAGTGTCATAGGACAGTGCTCTGTGTATTTGTTACATAAATGCCCAGGCAAAGCTTGGTGATGAGTAGCAGTAGTCACCCATTAAAAATAAACTGATGTGGTGAGTTAATATGAAGTCATCTACCCCTCCTGGGGTCAGCGTTGGTTTTGATACAGGCTCGGATGCATGCGATTAAAAAGAATTGAGGCTCTTTTGGTGACTCTGCCTTCTTTAAGCAACATACTGGACTGATCTGTAAGTGCAGAGAAAATGTTCAAAGTTGTCTATGTCATTTGCATTAACTTCCCAGTATCTTTTCTCCTGACTTGTAGAAAAGGGTGGGTTAGTGTTCTTGAATCTGCAATACTTCAAGCTAATACACGAAGTCCAAAATGCACAGTAAATCAAATCTTAAATGCCATTAACAACTATCAGGCTCATGTTTAGAAAGGAGGGGAGCATGAAAGTGGGAAGGTTCAACAAGTTTTTCATGTTGGTGATGAGCAATACTTTCCTTTCTTGCAGAAGACGAGAAACACGCAGACACTTGCAGATCTATGTGATCATCTCACTCATGACAGTAAGAGGCAGGAACGTAGAATGGTTTAATCTGTGTGGCGCTCTCCCAGTTTAGCTGCTGGGAACTGTCAGTCATAGCAGCTCCTCATGTCTTTGGATGATGAGCTTTTGCTCTCTTCCAAACAATGAATTCTTGGGTGTTTTGTCTGCTTTATGCGTGTACTTGCAGAATGGCAGTAGGTGCTCAGAAGAGGGTAGAAACGTCTGACTGCTAAAATGTCTTGCCACTGATCTTCTGGCTCAGCTGAAGTTGCCTCTCCTCCTTTCCTTAGTTCTTCGTGGGAGATGGTGATTCTGTGCAGCATGAGTTCATCGCTAAGACCTGAGAGTTGCGCGCTGTGAAAGAGTATTCCCTTTTGTGTGATAGTCCTTATGGCTGTTTGGTAACTGGAGAATGGAAACAGTTGGTAAAATGCTGTGGGTTATAGTTTCTGTTTTCTAGAAGCCAAAATTGGTGGTTCTACATATTTCTTCCTACAGTGTTGGGTTGTTTACCATTACTTTAAAGTGTGTCCATCTGGCACGTAAGGAGCCTAGCAGTACTGTTTAAAGGAGGAGTTGGGTGCTGCAGATGTCATTGCTTTGCTAGTTTTCTAAAAATGTACCTTTTGCTACCAGAAACTGAGATTTAGTTACTTACTTTCTATTGTATTCCGTATCTGAAGCTGGAATAATACGTAAACCTCAACAGCATCCCTTCATTTCTAAGAACCTGGGTTTTAGTTCAACTCTCTTTGCAATAAATCGGTAAGTCAGCTTCACACAAACTTTTGAGACAGCAGCGTAAAGCTACTTACTTGCTCCCTTTTGTCTTAATTAGTGGACTTTGTTGTAAAGAACTTCCAGACTTTTCCAACAGCGAGAGAAAAGGAAAAAAAAAAAAAACCCCAAACGCCAAACTGTAAAATAAAGCCTTACTCTCAGCCTACTTTGTAGCTTGTACTTTTACCAGCTGTTATAGTTAATTGGAATCAGAGGAATTGTTTGCTCAAGTACTGTAGAAATCTGTAACTAGCTCTGTTTCTCACTAGACTTTTATTCTCCTTTAGAGAAATGTACAGTTTTTTGTAATTAAAGTCTCTGTATTATAAAATGATTTAAACTGCTGTGTTTCTAGGTATATAACTGGTGAGAGTGTGCCGTCTTAAAAAAAAAAAATCTTTACTAGGATATAGAGATTCTGCTTATTTAAGATTATTATTGATATCTGACTCTGGCTTGGATCCTGCTTACTTTTAACATGCCTATTGGATTGCGTCCTGCAGGTATTTTGAAGGTGGAGTCTCCTCTGTCTACCTCTGGGATCTGGATCATGGTTTTGCTGGGGTGATCCTCATTAAGAAAGCTGGAGATGGATCAAAGAAGATTAAGGGATGCTGGGATTCCATCCACGTGGTGGAGGTTCAGGTACAGCCTCTGGGGCAGCTGATATTCCTAAGTGAAAACAAAACCCAGTTAATTCCAGACAATTAACGAGCACAGGTGTTCCACTGAACAATGCAATATTGTGTTAGGGGCTGTAAACTTCTTTCCCCTGTTAATTTTTGAAAATTCCCTGAAGCAATTTGGATAGAGATAAGTCAGGGCTGTAATCAAAAAGAATCCCAGAAGAATTGAAAGTATGCTACTTTCTGTGCATGTGATCCTGAGATTATTTTTTTTTTAACATAAAGGTCTACAGATAAATATCACTAATTAGGTAGTAAAAACAAGGTAGTAGGAGATTAAATTGCTCTAACTAGATTTGCTTTGGAAAATTAGGGGAATGTGCACACTTAAAATTGTTTTTAAGAAACAGACTGTGCTACGTGAGTGGAGTTATACATATCTGTCCTGTAGCTCGTGGGGTCTTCGGGGCCAGCGACCGTTCAGTTTTTGGAGGGATTTTAACCTTTTGTCTCTATCCTTTTTGTTATCCTTCCACTTCTAGGAGAAATCCAGTGGTCGTACTGCTCATTACAAGCTGACCTCCACAGTGATGCTGTGGCTGCAGACTAATAAAACTGGTTCTGGTACCATGAACCTTGGAGGGAGCCTTACCAGACAGGTATGTCTGTATATTGGCATGAGTGTACGCTGCAGACCCAAGGCATACGTTTCCTTATTTGTATACCCAGTAGCCCCAGTCAGGAACAAAAAGTTGATTTTGTGAGGTGTTGTGTAAACATCTATTCTCCTGCTGCGTATGCAGCCCAGTGAAACAGTTAATGCCATAAGTGTGTAATTACCAGGAAGCTCCTTGAACTTTGCTTGATGGCAGTATAGCTTTCAATTAAAAATATAAAACATTCAGCAGGAGTTTAGACTTGCTTTTAACTCTTAGTTTTTCTTTTGGTATTCCTGAATTTTTGTACTTCCATATGTGTTACCCAGACAGATATTTTTATCTGTAAGATTTGCCCACTTTCTTACTGCAAGATTCCAATAGGATTATAAAAATACAAGATGACCTCTTTTGTTATGTGTCTCTTTTAAGAGCTGACTAGGCCACCACGAAAGAACCTGTATTTTTGCATTAACTATAGGATTCTTCTGTTCTTAAAGATGTCAGTTATCTTTTAGTGTTTTTAGTATCTTTAGTATTTTCCTCCTGCAGTACCAGGACACTGATTTTTAAAAATCTCTTAAAAAACAAACAACCTCAAAACAAACCTCTTCTAAACATTTGGGGGTTTTGTGCCAGAGTTAATTACTTTGACTTCCTCTTGAGAGTGCCGTTTTTCGCAAGGAAGGTGCCAGCCTGATGACTGTTCAGACGGTGCTGCTGTCTTGGTCTCTGACAGGCAGGATCTGCCGGTCTTGACTTCACTGGGTGAAGGTGCTTCTGCCCCAGCCACCTGCCAAAGGTTGCCGTCTCCCTACTTCGTGCTGCTGATGAATTGCAGTTGCTTAAGATCCGGACTGTGGAAATCAGTGACTCGAGCAGAGTAATAAACTCTGGAGGACAGGAGGCATATTGTATGGTCATGAGTGACTTGAGAGATTGGCAGTAGCTAAAACTCCTTTATGAGACTTCCCAGGGCAGAATCTTGCTTTTGATACAAAGGACAATGCAGACTCTGTTAAACAGTTCGTGTTTTTGTACAGGTTTGAGCCAGGCGAAGGAAAGAAGGATCTGTGCTTGCAGAGAGGAACTCAGATTGTGTTAGTATTGCAGTCGCGGAAGCTTGCCCTAGACCTAGGTGATTTTTCTTTCCACATTGTTGATTTACAGAAGAAGCTGGTGGAAAAGCAGGGAGGGGAAAAGGCATCTGGAGACAGTTTTGAGCATTGCGTACTCTTTTAAAATGTTTGCAGTAATTACACCCAAGTTATGGTGACCCGGACAAATATTTAATCACAGGCCTTCCTAATACTTTAAATCATAGCTGTGAAGTGGAGGCCAAGGGCTTGACTCTGGCCGTGGCCTTATGGTGCGTGAGAGCTGTGCCAAGGAAAACAAGAGTCTGTTGAGAATGGGTGTCCTCAGTACACCTTGGCCTGAACTGCTGGGCCTTGTTTAGTTTGACTTTCACTCTCTAAGCTTTAATGGGGAGATTCATGCTTCTGTCATCATTTTAACAGCAGATCATTTAATTCATATGTGATGCATTAAAGCAGGGGCCTGCTTCCAATGTAAGTAACCATAAAAAAGCCACTTGGGTAATGATGCACTGCTTCTGCACAAACAATGGAAACTTGAGTTTCAGAATTTAGCTTTGGGCCGGAGATTTTCTGTTTGCAGATGCCATAGCAGGCTTAATGGGACAGGCTTCATCAGAATCCACGGCAGAAAATTAAAATCTTCATGCTGCCTTGAGGTATGTTCTGTGAGGAGGAGCTGTTTGTCCCAAGCCATTTATTTAGCTGTAGCTGGACCAAAGTCCTGACTGCAAGGCTCTTACTTTGCTGTAAATCCAGTTTGCCACATTACCTAAGGACAGCAGGTTTTATTTTTACTTTTTGGTAGGCTTTTTATACAGTCTGCAGCAAACTCAGGCACCAAAAGTAGGTTTTAGTTATCTTTCGAATGGTATGTTACAGTTTTATCTTGTTGATACCAGTAATATGATGTCCTAACCATAATTTTGAAATAATTTTGTCCATGGTAAATTGTACATGGTTTTGGCCAACGTAGCATTTAAGCTACTTGACCACCTTTGATCCTAAAATGTGAATAGCAGATGTCCTTGTGTTTCAGTGGAAGCTTTTGAAGTGTTCACAAGCTTTGTAATATCCTGGCTTATAAACTGATGGCAGAGAGATCCTTTCAATGCTTTGAAAGGGAAGTCTGTTGAGAGCCATTACTTTGAAACCAGTTTTGCCTCGTAGCTGCAAATCGGGTATTTTTCGAGTGATGACTGGAATGATTAACTTGGTGGCCAGGAGCAGGCGCAAAGGAACAGCTAATGTAATGCCTCCTAATTCACCACCTCTGGCAGCGACGAAGAGCTGGGCATGTCTCGCGCTGAAATGCTATGGGGAGCATTCGCAGCTTCATATGGAAACACTTGCTCAGTAATTCCCCTTCCTAATGTCTGCAGATTACACTTGGTGCGAGGAATCAAGCAATCCGATTTGTTCTTCTGTGAATGGACAGTGTGGTAGCGTGGTAGAGCTGAACCTGGATCTAGAAGTAAGAGTCTAGAAATAGCTGTTCTCTGCTGTCATTTCCTGTTGGTGAAATATTGTTACCCTGCATCAGACACAAACATGGGGTTTCTTGTTACCTTTGTCAAGACTATTTGGAAAAACTTGTCTTTGCATTTCTTGAATATCCCCAGGCTCTTGTTACTACAAGGCTCCCGCTTAGGCTATTCCTAAATGTTGCGCTGAATTTCTAAGAATAATTTTTTTTCTCTCTCTCTCCAAGACACCGTGTATTTGAGTATTCCTACACCTGGCTCGGGGCCATGTGATGTTACATTCTGGGTGGATACTAGTTAGAGGTCGTGTCCCTATCCTATGTCTACTTTAATGTCATACACTGAAAATTGACGTATCTCTTCCAATTCATTGAACTACTACTTTTCAGTGGTTTTTCCAATGCAGTTTTTCATGTGCTACAACAGGAGTTGTCTCTGTCTTTGTTTATAAGGGGAAAACAACTGTACAACCATTTTACAGTTGTAAGTGGACAGAGTAAGGAGAGAGAGGGAGAGACATGGTAGACGGAGGATGCGGCCTGTTTTGGGAAGTTGAAAACCTCCTTTATATAGCTTTAATTTGCTTTACCTGGTGGTTTTCAAAATGAGAACTTCAGGCTTTTTCTTTATCAGTTCAATTATGGAAGTTTCTTTTTAAGAGCTGGAGTTACAGACTAACTGAAATAAAATGGCAGGTGATGTATTCTGAATGGAGTGTTGGATTTTGGTTTTGTTGCATTTCACGTAGGATTTCAATAGAGGATTTCAGATTCTGTCCTGATCCAATAGAGAAATGTGTGTGTATACATGTATGGAAGAACACTTGTCTTTTTGCCTAGTGAGGGTTTTTTTCAATCTTTAACAATATATATTGTTACACATAAATACTGACACGGTGTACATAGCCATCTCTGTTTTGATTCCAAAGGACATTATAGACCATCTTTTGGAGGGAACTGGAAGGAGAAAGCTGTTTTTTTTTTTTTCTTTTTTTCCCTTGCTATCATCCTCCCCCCAAGAGGCATGCAATGTCAGATAGAGAACTTCTATTTTTACAGTTGACTAAACAAGGGTGCTCTTCGATTCAGCCTGTTCTGGAGACGAGGCTGGATGCAACTCAAGAGAGCTCAGAGTTGAAGCACCACAGGCCAGGATGGAGGAAGTAGCTCCCAGCTCACATCCGACACTGGCAGGCTTTGGTCAATACAAGGACTGAGCCTGGAATTTGGATAGGGAAGGAGTGATCGGCGTGTTATATGCCGTCTGCCTTGATGAGGGGCCGCAGATTGAAGTGCTGTATGTCTGAGAGGAAAGGACAGGACATGCTACCTTCAATTTACAAAAAATGCTTGTAGGGAAATGAAAAATGCCGGCAGCTTTTCAATTACCTTGCACGTTCTCCAATGGCTGCAGGTAACTCCCACCCGCCTCCTGATTCAAGCCAGATGCTTGGCAGATGATTTTCTCTCTGACAGACGTTAAGGTCCCGTCCTCTTTGTGTACATTGGAATTACTTATGTCATTTGCCATGGCACTGTATTGCTTTGGCTGAATTTTGAGGTTTCATTAGGCTGCACTTTTATTTAAGGTAAGAGCAGCTGTATGGTCCTGTTTCATTTTATGCAAAGTGGATGTAGCCTTCCCGTTTTCTGGCAAATAGTCAAAACTGCACTTTGTTGGCCAGACTTCTGGAGCCCCCTCCTTAACAGCAAGACTAGCAGGTGCCTTTCTGAGATAGCGTTGCACACAAAGAACCTGTGTGTGTTTCCTAAGCCAGGATGAACATTGTGAGGAAGTGCAAGTTTGCTGAGAAAGAAGTTGGCTCAAAACCTATAGTTTGTTTACATACGGAGGTGTGGGAAGGGGAGGATATAGTGTTGTAGGGGAAGTGAAGCCTGGGATTTCAGATTAAAGCAGCACAGATGTGCTTTGATTTTCATACTTGAAATACTCTCTAAGCAAAGGTGGAACATTTTGCAGAGCTGGATGAAGGCTGACCTGTTGCAAACTGAGCTCTCCCTGCGTTCAGGAAGATGTGCCCTGTGATATATTACTGCTCAATAAAACACCAGCAGAGACATTCCGCCATTTATCATAATAGGTAAATCCTCTGAGGCTTGTGCTCTGCAATTAGGAGAGTCATATATTTTCATCAAGTTGAGCTTTCATGTAAAGGCCTATCCCACCGACTTCCAGATGTTGTAGCGTTAAGCGGGGCGTTGGGGGGTGTTTTTCCACCGGAGGGATCTTCAAGTTGTAGCTGTTGCGATCCTTAAGCTCCTCCTCAGCAGATGTCCTGGAGGCACTGTCTCTTTAACTGCTAACCGAGTAGTATTTTGGGGTGCAGAGAACAGCAGAGATGATGTACTGAACAGTAATTGTCTGGGAAATTATTTTTGCTTATGGATTTTACAGTGGTTCAGTTATATAAGAGCTGGCTTAGAAAAGGAGAGAGTAGAAGAGTTGAGCACGTATGGACTAGCGGCATAGAGAGCTGATGTAGCATCTCCAGATTTGCTCGTGGTTTTGAATGTACAATTTGGTAAAGGATATGGGGTATCTTTGGTTACACTGGTTAGAGTAAATATACATGAAGACCATGAAAGGATGAGGTAAGTTCTCAGCTGATTTCTGCAAAGCTGCAAGCTCTGTAGAGCTCACAACCTTCATTTGTCTAGTTACAGTTTGAAATAAGCATTGGAGAGGCAGGCCAAATTTTGCCTCACTGATAATCCAAATAATTCCACATATTTTCCACCTGGAGATTTCAGTCTGCCCACTGCCTGTGGCTTGGGAGCCTTTGGCTCGTGTGGGTCTGTGTTTCATTAAAGAGATTTTCACGTCGCTCCGTGGCCAGAGCAGCTGTGGATGTTGTCGTCAGTTCTTCAGAGCAAAATGGTGGATGAGTTTCCTTCTTATCTTTCTAGTATTTTTAGACACTTTCATAATGAACCCAAGTGTTTATCCAGCTTAAATTTCTCTCTTCGTATTAACTCTTCCTCCAAATAACGTTTACAGAAAGCCCAAACAGCTGCTATATTCCATGCAGGAAACAGCCAAAGTGACCAACCAGCCGTCGAGAGCTTAATATACCCAGAAGAGTGAGTTTCCCTCTGAGTCAGACTTGCAGCAGATGGCTGGGGAAATGAGGCAAGGAAGCCAAGCAGCGTATCTCTCGAACAGGAGAGGAGCGACTGAGCCATGTAGATTGGACTTGGCTCATTCTGGAGCGTCAGGTTTTTGGCTGAGCTGAACGGCAGATGGGGAGTGACAGTGGGAAGATGAGCTGCTTGTTAACATCAACTTACAGAATGGAATTTCCACTCAAAGCAAATTAACCCCTTTATTTAAGCAGCTATAGGCTTTCTGCTTAGGTCCGTGCAGTAACAGCCACCGGAAGGAACCTTTAAAAATCCCAACAACTCTGCTGTTTGTATAACATGGCTGCTTACTGACTCTGAACTCCATTAAAACAGCCTCTCGTAACATCTGGGCTTCTATAGCATATAAAAATGTTTTCCTTCTGGCAGCAGTTTTTATGGAGATGTAATAATATACGTTTTGCAAAAAAAATAATTCTATTTTCAGATTCTGCTTCTTACCGATGAGTTTGGCCTGTCCAGGTGTGGAGGAGACACAGTGGGGAGCCTGTGGAAGTAAATGACCCACTGCCAGCTCCCTGGCTGCCCCAGATTTTGTCAATTTGCTGATAGTTCCCAAACTCACCGTAACATGTGTATGTGTGTTTGCGTAGTTCAGATTTATAGTCTCCCTCTACTGCAACTGGATCCGTTCTCCAGGCAGCATGTCTCCATTACATGTAAACAATCTGACTGCAATCTAAAGGAAAAATTAAATGTCCTTGTTCTTTCTCCCCCTCTTCTAGGTTATCTTTTGCCTTCAGGGTTCCAACTAAATTACATGCTTCCCCAAGCCTGTTAGAGACTTGGCTTATTAGAAGAAACCTGTAGCTGGCCCAGATTTTTAAACTCTACCCTGAGGGAGGGATATGAACAGATGGATAAGAGAATTCAGTGGGATTAGTAAAACCCTTTGAAGACTGTTCTTCCCACTACATTTTTCTCCCGGTTTTGTTTTCATGCCATCTCAGCATATCTTGTATCAGTTGAGGTTCCTGGGACTGATGTTCATTGTTCAACAGCTTGTCCATGCCTAGCCAGAATTTTCATCTCAAGAACTGGGGAAGATGGTCTTTTCCCTAGCACAGCTCATGGATGGTCAGCCATGGCCTCTGGATGGACATTATATGGGGCAAAGTCAGATGAAATAAAGCAAGTATTGCATTCTGCAGTACCAGCTCCCAATTTTTTATCTTAGTGATGAAAAATCTCACCTAGTTCAGGTATGTGTCTCCTGTTCAGATACCACACTAAGAGCGTGGTATCATTATACACTTAAGTTGATCCAACTCTGAATTTCTACTGCAAAAGGCAGTCTGCTTCCTTCTGCCCATACTTACTGCTTTGTACTTCCTTCCGCCTAATAATTAGGTAAATGTTGGTCTAAAAAGAAAAAAGAACTACAAACTGTCAAATTTCTCTTTCCGTATTATTGCAGTAGTTCAGATCATCACCAGTCTTGCAGGTAATTGTGGTTTTTGTATTCTCTGCACCTTCCCTCTCTACTGGAAGGTAAATAATGCCTAAGGTATCTTTTGCCAGGAGATCCTGAGAATGGAGAATGTGCCCCACGTGTGGTCGGAAGTAGCATTTGAGATGAAGATTAAAAGAAACAGCTGTTTTTGCAGGGATAGTTCACAGCTGTTAAACTGACAGCACCATCCTTGTGTGCATCTCATCAACAACAACCTTGTTTTCATATCCACATGCTGTGCTACTGTGCTTCTTGTCGTGCTACACGTGCACTACCGTAGATCTCCTGCAGCTCCTTAGTAGGTAGGGAATGACAATTTTGTAGTGCCTGTCTACACCAGGGATCTACAGCAGGGTTTTATTTTGATTTGTGGTTTTTATTACGCTATGTTCCTGTTATCAACATGTGAGCCTTTGTCAAGTTCTGGGAACTTCTCAGTACGTTGCCAGTCTGTTTGCACATTGAAAGAGTAGTTACTCTAGGATTTTGAGACGCAGTTTTTCCATCCTTTCTTATGGTAAGGAAAGCTGTCATGCATCTACCATCAGATTTCTGTGTTTTCAATGGATCTGTGTCTTTCCTTTCTAGATGGAGAAAGATGAGACTGTGAGTGACTCCTCTCCACACATAGCCAATATCGGACGCTTGGTAGAGGTAAGTGCTGTGAAGCTACCGCAGCTTGAGCCTGCTGCAGGTTCTCTTGCCCTTATTTGGACCCGTGCCTAAGAATTTTGTCGCTTTTGTCTTTACAAACAAGTTATTTATTTATATTATATCAAGTCCAATCGTGTGAATGTTGCTCAGTGTTCGATGGCTCGGTACTCCTCCTAGCATGACTTCCAACCATTTGTAGATACAAAAACACCACTCTTCACTTTGTCTCCTGCTCACTACAGCAATAACATTCCTGTAAAATAAGTGGTCCTTTCCTGAGAACTAGGTAACAATTTCCTACCCCCGTATTTGCTTCTACAGTCACTTTTGGGCGAAATTATTTAAAGTCAGGTTGTGTTATACGGAACTGTCCCTTTAAGTGAAAGTTCAGTGTGTAGCAAGTGCTTGTTAAATCCACTGGAATTGTTTTTATGGCAGCTGTCAGTCATGCGTACTCGGCATGATGAGTGAAGGATGTGATAGCGTTAGCCGCTCAGGAGGGCTTTGGTGCAACACTAGTTTGCTGTTTCTATGCGTTGTCCTGTATGAAGGTGTTCTTGATTTCCTTGCTCTTCATAGCCACTTTGGCAAGAGAGGAGGAAATTCTCAACTAAACTAGGCTATAATGCTTCTTTTAAAGGAACTGGGAAATGAAAGGAAGGCAGGTATTTCTTTTTTGATCCCTTTTTTAAGTTTTTGGCTTGAGTGAAAGTGATCTCATGAAAAAATGCTGCTTATTTACAAGATCTGTCTCAAAACTGTTTGCCATGCAGTTTTAATGAACGAGTCACCAGCTCAAAAATTCAAAGGAACCCATAAGCACAAAACTGTTGACCTGTTGGTTATGCTAAATGACCAACTTGCCACTTGTAGTCCGTTCAGTGCCAGGAAATTACAGAGTAAGGTTGGGGTGAAATGTGTTTTCCTTTTCTGCAGCTGAATGCAGAAGAATTGATAGCTGGATGGAAACTGCCCTCTTGTGGTCCAGAAAGACATCTCATAGCCTAGAGTAATTAATTGGGAGGGAGGATGGAGCTAAGCCTTCCTTTACTTGATAAGAGCAGAGAAATAGGGTCATACTGCCTTCTGTGAGAATTTAAGTAGTAGGAATACGCTGGGTTGAACCATGTTGTGGCAAGCGTTGTACGTCAAGATGAACACATACGATGCACAGAAGAGTGTAACTGCACCGTTCCTGAAAACAACTGACAGGACTAAAGATCTGGTTTCTTACTTTTTTTCTAGGACATGGAAAACAAAATCAGAAGTACACTGAATGAGATTTATTTTGGAAAAACAAAGGACATCGTTAATGGGCTGAGGTAAGGGGCTCTCCAGCCGACTAGTGGACCCCCTGCGTTCCCCTGCAGTGCCTGCGGTACTGTCCCCAGCTGAGCATCGATCTGCTTTTGTTTGCTGGAACTCCCCTTTCCTACACAAAGTCTTTTCATGTCCTTAATTATTCACCTCACTGTGCTTTGGAAGCATTATTTGTTGTGTGGAGTTTAGGGAACACTTCTACCTTGTAACTATAGAAATTTGAAGCAATGTTTTAACCCCTTGTTCCCTCTCCAGGAAGAAAACAGCCCAATTAGCAACACTTGTATTTCAGAATTATTTTTAATTAGGAGTTTTATTCTTCACGGTCCTGAAAGTTGTACTTAAATTCTGACTTCTCTTTCTGCTGTTCTTAAAAACAGTCAGTTGGTCCCAGAAATAAGTCATTACATTAATGGTTTGCGGTTTTTAGACTTTGTTTTAAATTCTGTCTTTCTCTCAACACCGCTGGTCAAAATATAGTGTACTAGAACAAATTAAGTGAATAAACCCCCTGTGCCTTTCTGTAGGGAAAAACCGTACTGTACTTTTCAACCCCTGCTCATTTATGGTCAGGAATTTTACATAGAAATCCCAAGCTGATAGTTCTCATGCTCGTAGAGGGAAGTACAGAACTGTGATGCCAAATCATTTCATCTTTAACTGCAGATAGACCTCCTAGCACAGTGTGATAATGTAGAATAAACAAATGGCGCAAAGAAGTATACCGCTGTTCTCTCACATACTGAAATGTGAAAGAAGATAGAATAATGGTGCTAATTAAATATTCGTGCTGCTTTCGTAACAGCATGGGGAGAGGGAGTCGACAGTATCTGAGAAAGCAGCTGTTCTGGGCTTTTTTTTCCAAACCCCAGCTTTCATAACAGGTCTCTATTTTCATTTGTGGTGTGCAGGGGTTTAGCCAGGAAGCATTTATTAACGTTAAAAGGAAATATGTAATACAGTCTTTTTCCTTGTGAACATTGCCTTAAGCTTTTGTAATTGAATCTATTTCCTATGTCTCCCCACTGCTCAGTTTGAGTACTTTGTGCATCGGTGAGATGACCTGCTCAGAACTGGTAACATGCAGAGCATCTTGGCCTTGACTTTTCCTCTAGCCTTTTTCCTGTTTCTTCTAACCTATGTATTTACCCTTATTCTTCCTGAGTGTGCTCCTGGTGGTTTCCAGAATACCAGCTCTGTGTTACTGAGTTCTTCTGACTGTTCTTTTCCCTGTTTACTTCCCTCGTTTCTAAACTGCTCTCTGTAGATCTATTGATGCTATCCCCGACAACCAAAAGTATAAGCAGTTGCAGAGGGAGCTTTCTCAAGTGTTGACCCAGCGCCAGATCTACATCCAGCCTGATAACTAAACCAATCCAGGTACCCCCTGCCTGTGCGGTGTGACAGCCAGCACTAAACCAGGACTCACCCAGCCAAGACTTCTGCATGATAACTGAGACCAGAACTAACCCCTAACTCCCGCAGACTGATAAACGACATTTGATCCGTGTTTCACCCAAGGGTTATTTCTTAATACAGCCAACTAAATGCTGTGATTTTTATTTTAAATGTTACTCCTCCCCTTCCCCCCATTTGAAGTATCACGCTCTGAAATGTGGCAGGATTTACCGCTTTGCACTCTAGCTTGGGAGCAAGAAAGGAGCACGTGGTCACGTACCCAAAGTGGTATTAGCTTGGACGGATTCGATCCAGAAGCCCTGGCACTCTGTCCCTTGAGCACCCTTGTTTATTTGCAGCTGTGGTACACCACTTCAGTGAAGAAACTCCCTGTAATCTTAGCGTCCTCCCTGCAGAAAGGAATGAAACCTTGGAAGTCTTGCAATTTTGGGGAAAAAAAAAAAAAAAAAAAAAAGACCGGTACTTCCCGTGACTTCTGAGTAAATGTGAGCTCACCCCACATGCACATGCCCTGTTTGCCTGGTGTGTCTTGAATTTCCTTGGAGCTTGAAATCCAGTCCTGCTCAAGCTCTACTGAAACATTTCTAGCCTCCACTTGCTTGTGCTCTGCACAGCCTCTGAAGGAATTTGTTCATATGCTCTCATTTGCTCTGGGGCTCAATGTCTAGGACGCACGGCAGTGACTAACCCTGAGCCAGCTTAACCTTCCACTCCAATTCCTAATGAGTTACAGATGTTGTCTTAAACATGTTAAGCTGACGAAGGGGAAAATGCACTGTTTGTTGATAATGGCCGAGAACCACTTCTTTAGCCTGTGACAAATGCAAATATAAAATGTATATATTTTTATTAAAGCAGCAGAAGTCTCCAGAGACAAGAGAATGGACATACTGTTATAAAAATGTTAGGAAAATAACTGACACAAAGAGCAGCCTTGTTTACAGGAGACAGCATCCAGGCAAAATAAGTTAGCTGTGAGTACTGAAAAGGGTGTGAAATTCCTACCAAACTGGATCCTAACCACTTCTCTGTGTTAGCAGCTCCTGAAAAGCCTAGTATTATTATTCTATTAATGATCATATTTAAGAGGGCTTTTTTAGAAGTGGAAATTTCTTACCGTACCATTGAGAATGGAGGTTCCTCTGCAGCTGTCTTACCAGGACAGTGAGAGAAGATGAGAAAAGATGTCGCTTTTTTTTCTACAACCAAACTTTTTAGCAAAAGGAAACCCTTGCAATAATCTCGCTGACAGTATCTCTGTTCTTCTGCGGCTGCTTTGGTTCGCTAATTACTCTAGGTAAGGTACAAACTGGAAAAGCAAATTCGAGAACAGAAACTCTGGCCGCTTTTCCCACTGGTGAATACGCTGGAGGGAGGTTTTGACGTGGCTGCTCGACCCTGGGTGAACAGTCTGCAGAAAGGTTCAGGAGCTCCCCCAGCCCGGCCCTTTACACCTTCGTGGGTAGAGGCTGGATGTTCTCTGCCTTCCCCTCACGGTCATTTGGAGAGCGAGCGCGCTAACACCCTTCACTGGTGGTACACTGGGGTTTTTCCAGTCTGTAACGTAAAAAATTGGGAATCTCCCTCCAGCAACTGGAGGCTGAGCGGAACCTCTCGGGAAGCGTGTCTTTTGGTGCCGTCCTTGCTAGAGTGAATTTTGCTTTGATGTACTCACTGAAGTGTTCACTTTGCCTTCTGCTTTCCGTATTAAAACAGGCAAGCTGAGTTTTGTTTCCTCTAAGCCTGGGTTGAGGTGCTTCTCCTTCCTCTTGACTCACATGCCAGAAGAACTGTTAAAAACGCCTGCTCTCCAATGCATCGCCTCTGACTTGCGTTTCCTTCTTCCCCGCAGGTCTGTGCAGACTTTTGCAGACAAATCAAAACAAGAAGCTCTTAAAAACGACCTGGTGGAGGCTTTGAAGAGAAAGCAGCAAAGTTAAAATACTCTTCATGCTAACAAGACATGCCATGCACTCGTTAGATTCCTTTCTTAGAAAACTCATCCCCCCCTTGCCCTTTTCTGTTACGTCACGTCACAATTTGCATTCAGTACTATCCATGCAACCCCATCTTCTCCCCATGAATAAAGCTGTAAACTTTTTCAGTCTCTGAGGCCTACTTTGCACCACATTTTACTATTGAGACCTTTAGGCTACGTTTCTGTAGAAGTCCATGTATTTTTTTCCCCCCCCCCCTCTTCCACCCTCCCCCATTTATATGCATAAACACGGATCATTGTTTGTCTTTTCCTTCCCACCCCCTCCTGCCTTTTGTTACATTGGTGTAAAAAATGTAAAACAAAAATTTATTAAATACTGTGGTGTGTGAAAGAGGAAGAACTGGAAAAAAAAAAATAATAAATCTATTCCACGTATGTTTGGGGGCTGGGCACAGGGGATGGCTGGTGGGAGGGAGGGAAGAGAGGGTGTTCCTCGGTGTTGTACTATACTGACTAAACCAGATTTGCAAGGAGACGTTGATTAGGAGACCTGCTGAAAGTTCTGCTCTTCTATAGCCTGGTTCCAAGGCGCTTTTCTGTCAATTTTTATGGAATGCAAAAGGGGTTTTTGTTTTGATTTTGTTTTTTGTAAAGCTTAAATTGAATCTACATCTGATACTTGAGCCTCCATACTAAAAAAAAAAAAAAAGAAAAAAAAAGAAAAAAAAGACTAAAACAAAAAAATAAAAATAAAAAAAAAATCCCAGGAAGCAGTGTGTGTGGTTGGTGTCCTCCTTATTTCTCTTTCCTTCCTTGCAGCGTTACTTGGGGTTTGTGCCGTAAACGCTTTCCTTCATAGCAACTGGCAGCAGTCCCTCGGGCTCTAGGTGGGTAGACGTGTACTCCAGAACAAAGGCAAACACTGAACGTGTCCGTAATCCAAACAGCCGCTGGATTATATGGCCACAGAAAGCAAGAAAGCTTTTTTTTTTTTCTTTTTCTTACATCCAGATCAGCTGAAACTTCTCTGTTTAAAGCGGGTGTGATGTACGGCAGCTCTTCACACATGGAGCGTTACATAGCCTGCCTTACTCCCAAAATTCTGGCAGCGGGATGTTGGCGTCCCGCTGCTGGGATGGATGCTTCAGGCACCCAGCAAACACGGAGCAGATGTGTTTAGAGGAGAAGGATTAGTCCAGCTTTACTGAGTGTGTGAAAAACAGGCTGGGAGGGAACCTGTGTGTTGAAACACTCCCGTGGGCCGAGGAGAGGTGTGTTGTGTCGCTCAGCCGTTTGAGACGCACACCCAAGAGCTCCTTCTCTGCTCGGTCCCTGGGTGATCTGTGACCCTCCTTGAGGCTTTCCCCCTCTTTAAACCCTCGGTGGTCAGAGGGACCATGCCCAGCCTCAGGCCCGCTGCCTCCTTCCACGTGCTTTGATTACAAGAAACTCTTAATCCTGGTGAAATTGGGAAAGCGGATACCTGCTGGGCTCTGCCTGCGCATGGCCCTTGGAATTAGCTTTCGGGTGAACCTATGCGAATTGAGGCCGTTGGTATTAATATTGATTAATGTGCTCTAATTTTGCTTTTCTAACGTGACCTATTTCACATCCAGACATCTGCAGGTGATTACGGTCCCGTGCTGGAGTATTTACCCGCGGGCCTCCGGTCCGTGATGCAGCTCATATGGGACGCAGGCTGGGGAAAGGCACACGCGTGCTTGCCTCAGAGCCGGGATCCCCAAGGGGAGGGTGTTCGGATTTTGTCGTTGTCTCTTGGTTCTGTCTGAGGAAGAACCTTTTTTGAAGTCGGAGATAAGTTTGCGTGAACTCTTGAAGCTTGGAAATAGCGTGTTAGCCCAGGAGGGGGGAGAGTCGCGGTTCCTCTCGCCTGTTTCCAATTGTTGGGTGCTAAGGTTATTGGGGGGGTTGTTTCCCTTCTCCAAAGCCATCTCTGCGTACGCGAGCCAGAAATGGAAGCGTATCATCTCAGATAAATTTAACGTATAGGCTTGGGGTATACAGAGACACCCCAATTGCTTCTGTACGGGGATCACCCTTTCCACAGAGCGGTTGTACTGAGCCGCAGAATAGGTGCAACTACAGCAGCAGTTTATTCCTCTTCTCAAAGCAGCGTAAGCTCATGGTTTGGGTACTAACCTCCACCTTTGGCTCGGCTGCTACAGCCCCCAGCCCTCCACCGAGTTACGTTCTCACTCTGGGACAAGCTGTTTCTGGTCCCTGCTTTTTCTGATTTAACGCTCGCTTCTGCAAAATCTTCCATCGCAGGCTGTCTGGGGCCAGGGCTGCCTCGCAGCCTCGGGGGGATGATAACCTCAGCGAGAGCCCCTTTGCGACAACGGATTTCCATCCACCACCACCTAGATGGCTGCTGGCACATAAACATCTATATATATTTATTTTTTTTTAACCTCCTTATATTAGAGGTTGTTTTTCTGGCTTTAAGAAAAGCTCTTGGCTAGCTGTACGTGGCAATTATCTAGTGTCACGAACTTTCCTTTCCGCAAAGTAGGGGTGCCAAATCCCATCCTATCCCCCTGCGTAGGTCAGCTTAGTAAATCCAGCTCTCCGTAAATCAGCTGTGCCTTCCCCAGCACTTCAGGGCTGAGCTAGCAAATGTGAGCCAAGGTTAAAACACATTCCTTTAATAAAACCAAGCCCTGGGGTCTTTATCTGTAATAAATAGGTATCAAGGTCTAGCGAAGCTGTGCTTTCTATCTTTCTTGCTAGGAATCTGCTCATGGTTTGTATTAGCATTGGATATGAATTGTTTTTCTGCAATTCATAGGGAGAGGGCAGAGGAAATCCTGTGGGCTCGAGGACGGGGAAGAGGCGAGCAGCCCCATCGCCCGTGAGCCCGGAGGGGAAGAATAGTGAATTAAGGGAGTGACAAACCCACCCGCTTTGTTCAAGGGGCTCAAACAGTCTGAAAAATATTTTTTTCTTTCCAAAAACAAATGGGTCAGCTCCAACTACTGGTTTAATTAACCTGCTGTTGCAGTTTGAGGGGCATGGGGCAGCTGGACTCCCACTTCACTTACGCTCTAGGCTGAGCTGGGTAATCACGGAGCTGTGGCTTCACTTCCTCGGTGCGAGGACGAAGCAGGGAGGAGGGTGACTTCCTCGGGAAGGACAAACGCCATGGGACTGGCTGAGGAATCGTAAATGAATGATAATACAGCTACAGCCAAAAGGGACAGGGAGCGGGATGCTGTGTGGCTGGGCAGCGGGGAGGCGCTGGGACTGGGGAAAGTAGCTGGAGAGGGAGAAAAGGGGAGCAAAAAGAAGAGCTAGCGGTGACTGCAGGAAAAGGAAAGTTGTTTTTAAAAGGACAAGATGTGTTAGCTTTTCTTGAAGGGCCTGCAAGCGTTGGCTGGTTTTCCTCTTGCTTGCCCAGATTGAGCTGCTCCTCCCCAGCAGAAAGGGCTCAGCACACAGGAGGGAGCCCGCGGCGTCAGGCTGAGCAGCCATCTCCTGGCTACCCCACCACTCTCCCCTGCCCGCCCCAAAGCTTCTCTCCTGCCAGGGATGTGGCTTTTTCCCAAACCGCCGCTGCTTCTTGTCCTTCCGTGGCCAAGGAGCCACTGTGCTGGTGTGCAGGGCCCCGAGAGGGGGATAAATTCATCAATGAGAGAAGGCAGGACCAAAAACCAGACGGAGCAGAAAGGCAGCATCTTCTGCCTGGGTAACTGCCTCCACAGCTAAGCGGAAAGCGATGGAGGAACGTCTCTAAGAAATCCATGCGATTAAAACATGGGTGAGACAAAAAATGTGAAGTCAGAGAAACGGGGACTATGAGACGCATTGAGAAAGAGGCATGAGCTGCCAGATGAACTGGCAAAATAAAACCAAAGGAGGCACGTGAGGCAAGGACTTGTTTTATAGATGTGTGAGCGAGCTGTGCTAACTAAAATAGGTATGTGTGGACTGAAACACTTAGGTTACGCTGCTCCTTCCTTCTGAACCGGTTCCAGTCACTGCCGTATCTTCCAGAAAGAGCTCAGTTGTGGAGACCCACAGAGGTAAGTGGTGCTCGTGTTCGTGGCAGGTCGGTCATCTCTGTCCCCTCCCCGCAGCCCCTTAGGCTATTCTCCCATTTGCCAGTACCGGGGAAGCTCCAGCTCACCCTTGAGAGGCAGCAGGTAAAGCAGAAGTGAACGGGGTCAGCCGTGGGGCGTAAGAGCAAAGAGCGACCTTTTGAGGTATCAAATAATTCCGTTTATCCCGATAGCATCCCTGGTGTCAAAGAGGCACGAGGTCTCTCAGCAGCATCCTCTGCCACCTGGCTGGGCTTAGAGTCTCAGCAGCACAACATGTCACCCGCTGGCTCAGGTCCTCTTCCCCCAAGAGCCACCAGGATGGAGGGGCTGGTTCGCCCGGCGTTAAGGCCAGCTTTCTCGTCCGCATCATCCTCTTCTCACCCCGGGGCAGGTCCCTTCGTCAGCTCTCCAGGCTGTCACCCTGCTCGCCGAGAAGAGCATCCCTCTCTTCATGGGTACCGGGTCTTCCTCTCCGATAAGCGAGGAACTGGAAGGAGATCTGAGAAGAGGTTAAGGCTCTTCATGCAAGCAAGGGTGGATCTACGCGATGCGTTGGGTCTCACCGCCCGAAAAAAGGCTGTTTGTGCCAGGAGAGGTGGAAAGCGGACAACGAGCTTCACGCAAGCAAGGGTCTGAAGCATTCAGCTGTTGCAACACCACAAATTACTCATCAGCACGCGGGTGAGCAAGCACGGCTCAAAAGCAACTGCTGAGTAGCATCAACCCACCCGCTCCTGCCCAACCCGGCCTGCCCTGAGACGGGATCGCTCCCTGCAAAGCCTTGCCGGCAGGATGTGATCCCGGAGGGAAGCATTGGAGGGGAAAGGATACAACCACATCGAGGGAAAGGACGCCCAGGCTGCCCACCAGCCAGGGGAGGTGGTGCAGGACGTAGTCGCCTTCGCCTTGCCCCGGCTCGGGGTTCTTCAGGAGGACGCTGAGGCCGTAGAGCGAGTTCCCCAGCATCACCAGGGCAAAAAGGGAGTAGGAGACCCCGATGGTGGATTTCCTCTTGTACTGGAAGAAGAGGGGCAAGAGAGAGGAGCTTGGGTGCAGCTCTCCGAAATCTCACTAGAAAGTAGTATTAATCACCCTCCCCTCAAAAAAAAGAAGAAAAAAAATAAATGACAAGAGCCTTTTAGTTCCCCCTTTGCTTGTAAATAAAGACAAAATGAAAGCCCCACCCTCAAAATACAGGTATGTTAAAGGGAGGGAAGAAAAACGAATCAGGTTTCGGAGCAGAAATACAGAAAAACAGTCCCCTACGAAACAATCAGAGACGGGGACCTGGGACCTCTGCGCGAAGAGGAGAAAGATGGTCCCACCGCCCCTCTTCACTCTGAAATCTCAGGACCCCAGGGGGTCCCCAGGACCAGGCTGCCATCCCCCCTGCTCACATACTTACATTAGTGTAGATCTGGGGGACTCGGGAGCACAGGTACAGCACGGAGGAGATGGAGCCGATGGTGAAGCCAATGATCTCGCTCCTGGTGAAAGGCTGCAAGGCAAGGGGGGCCCGCGAGCAGCCCCCATGTTTTCAGAGACACGCTTATCACCCGCACCGTGGCTCCGCGCGAGGCAGCAGCGGGGCCAAACCCCAGCCTTCGATTTCCCCATCTATCCCTCACCCTGCTGAGCACTAAGCGGGATTGCACTGGTCCAGCGGGTCATGCCCCCGCCACCGGATAGTGTATCTTCTCTCCCCCCATCACCCCGATTTAGGAACCGGCTCACCTTCGACCCAAGCTCATCCACGTGAGCAGACAGCAGAGACCTCCCTTTAAACGTCGCCGGGTCCTGCGCCACGGCAGCATCTCTGCCCAGGAAGGAGACGGTCGACACCGTCCCCAGGGAAAGGAAGACGAAGGCTGCGTTGATCGGGACGGCAACTGCAGGGAATCAGGCGGAGGCTCATTAGCGAGGGCTCCTCCATCAGCCTCCAGCGCAGCCCAGCAGCCTTGGTGGGTGCCAGGACCCCCACGGGTAAAGAGACCTTCAAGCTCTCTCTTATCTCTGCGGTGGCCCAAGTGACTTGGGCAATAGCTGCCATGGGCGTTTTATCTCGCAGCGATACGGGCAATTTGTAAGTTATCAGGGAGGAAATGGCTCCTATCTCAGCAGGCTGAGAGCATTCCAGTTTCTTTGGGTTTAGGGCTCTTAAAAATCATCCCCCGCCCCGTCTAAAAGCTTTTCACCAACTTAACTCACAACAGTGCACGTTCAAATCCCAGCCAGACCAAGCTCTGCTTTGACAGCAAGACTGGTATGATATTCTGTAAAAAAGCTCTCCAGCATTAACGTAACTATATAGTTGATGGGCCATCTATCAGTTGGGTTAATAAATTCAAATGGCTTTAATAAGTTAAATAGTTTTCAGGGTCCCAAGAGATGCCTGTTTGTAGTTTGCAGAAAGCTGCTACTAAAAAGCGGATTTTTCCTTGCTGTTCAAGCCTTGCAAGAACTGCAGAGCCCCATTCAGGTTCCCTTTTTACTCCAGTTGAACAGGGAGGAACTTCTAAATCATGTCAAGGCTGCCATCGCTTGCAAGAGGAGTATTGACCCCAAAACAACTGGCGACCACTGGCATCGCCGCAGCCGGAAAACTTCACCCCTTCCCCTAAAGCGCTGGCCTGAGAGTCAAGAGATCTGGCTGTGGTTTCCAGCTCCAAGATGGAGTCACTGCGTAACTGCAGGTAAATAATTTCTTTCTGTACTTAATGCAACACACAGGGGGTTTATTTTCAACCTAGACACTGTGCACGGTGGTTTGCAGGGGTTTGCAGAAGCCCCGGGCATGGCCGGTAGCTGTTTGCTGGCTGTGGCTTTCGTGAGTGCTCAGATTATCTAAGAAAAAAAACCCCAGCAAGCAATAAGAGGCGTCTAATAGCTGCATCAACGCATCTGCAAAGCATCTCTGCCCCGGTGCATCTCCCCCGGGGATTGCTTCTCCTCCTGGCTCCGCAGCCGAGAACAAGCCAGCCCGAAAGACGTGCCCAGGGGAGCGCACGGCCCCGCCGCGCCCATAACCCCAACTCACATCCTCCGCCCCGGTTCTTCACTTTGTAGTAGCAGTAGAGAGACAGCATCACCAGATCTGCGAGCACGTAGTAAACAGCCGTGTAAACCTGTGGGGAGAAGGATGGGTTGGTCCTACCTGCATCCCAGCTGATATCTGGGATGAGCCAGCATCCCAGGGCATAGCATCCCATCCCTGGGGGAGAAAGGAGCATCCTTGGAGAGAAGGGAGCATCCCTGGGCTGTTTGGGTCTCTGATTCCCGGTGCTGGATTGAGCAGCACCCATCCCATCCCTCCTCCCTGGAGTTTGGGGTGTTTGAGAGCCGACCCAGCCCCAGCGAGCCGGTCGGTACCTGCAGCGGCAACTGATCGGCCAGGAAGGAACCGATGAGGTTTAGGAGGTCTCCGCCCAGCCATCCCAGCAGGAAGTATATGGAGAGAGCCCGGTCCATGATGCCTGTCTTGCAGGCTTGGTAAAACTGCCTGTGGAGAGAGAGTCGGGCAGAGACCCAAACCATTCCCCCGGGCCGGTTCAGCCCTACCTGGGAACCATCCCCAGGTTTTCCTGTTGTTCCCACCTGGATCATTTCCCAATTGCCAACCGCCCAAAGCACTCGGCGGGGAGGAAGAGCAGAGATTTCCTCTAGCAAAGCCCCGCGCTCCCCTGCAAACCGGCCCCCGTGAGAAGTCCTGCGAACCACGGCGGGGGGTTCGCAGCGACCCGCTGGGCTCAAGCCCTCGTGATCCGTCCCTTGCGCGGGGGGCAGAAAGCAGCGAGGAGAAGCACCCGTTGCAGAAACCGCCTCTCCGGTTACGAAATAATCTGATGACACACCCAGACCGAGTGCGACCCTCCCATGTCCCCCTCTGCCACCGTTGTCCCTAGCACTTCCAAGAAGCCCAGGGCTCCTGGAAACATTTCTTCGGCACGTATGACCTCCAACGACTGCATTGCAGTTGGCTTACGTGGGTTGTTACAGCTGCCAAGCATAATAATAACAATATAATAACCAACAAGGCTTTGGGGCTGGACCGCCTGCTCCCTCTCCTCTTGTTAAACCCAGATTTTCCAAGCCCAGATTGTTTTTCCCGGGTGGATTTAAAAATTCAGGCAGCTTGTGCTTGAAACTTGACTTTTAGAGAGGGGTGTTGCACCAAGGGAAGGGCTCAGCTGGGTTTTGGGAGCGATACTTACGGAAAAGAGGCAGCCGCAAAGCAGAGGATGGAAACCAGACCCAGGACGACGCTGGCGATGTCCCGGCCGTCCTGGGCGCATTCGTTGAACACGTCCATCACCCAGCGGGAGCCGTTGGGACAATCGGAAAGATTCCCGGGTGGGAGAGCCCTCCAGCGCCGCGCATCCATGGCCTCCGGTGCTCAACTCGGATGAGGGATGTTTATGAGCGTCGGGCAGCGAAACTGTTGGGATAACGCTGGGGAAAACGCGATGACATGGGATAAAACTAAATAACACTGGGGAAAAATAGAGATATGTTAGGAAGGGGCTCACGGCTCCTCCGGCTGCGGCATGAGGCTGGATTGTGTTGCAAAAATACGCATTATATGGATAATACACCTTTACCGGCCTTCGTTTCGCAGCCGGCGGGATGAGGCGAGCGGGAAGGCCGTCAGCCCGGTGGGATTTGGCCTAAAAAAGAAATAAAACCCAACCGGCGCGTCCTGCGGAACAGGGACGTACCTTCCTTCGCCGGCAGCCGCTTGGAAATTGGCTTTATTTTTCTTCGGGAACTTGTTTTTTTCTTTACAACCCCACTGCTTCTTCAGAAAGTTGCTGGGTTTCCTTTGCAAATCTGCCGCTTTTTCGGGAACTCGCTGTTTTCCTTCCGAATCAGCTGCTTTTTCGGGAAGTTGCCGGTTTTTTTGCAAATCTGCTGCTTTGGGGGGAAATCACTGGGTGTTTTGGCAAACCTGCTGCTTTTTCAGAAGCACCCTGCTTTTCTGCAAACCTGTTTTTTAGGAAACTTGCTGCGTTTTGCCCAAACCCGCCGGTTGTGGGGGACCGCGCACGGACCCCGGACCGCGCACAGACCCGGCGCCTCTCCGCGGCGCATGCGCACCGGGACCTTGCCCCGCCGGGCGGGGCGGGTGCTTTCCCCGCGGTCCGCCCCCGGCGCGCATGCGCAGTGGCGGCGGCAGCGATGGCGGCGGGGGGCGCGCGTCCCGGGGTGGTGCTGGGCGCCATGGAGGTGGGGCGGCGCGCCGGGCCCGAGGCGAGCGCCGCGCTCCTCCGCGCCTTCCTGCGGCGCGGATACCGCCTCCTCGACACGGCTTACATGTACGCGGGCGGCGAGTCCGAGCGCATCCTGGGCACGCTGCTGGCTGGCGGCACGGAGCCCGGTACGGCCGGGGCCGGTCGCAGTGAGGTTGGGGGGGGGGGGCGGAGCGGTCTCTGAAGAGAAAGGTCTTCCCCGCCAGGCTGACACTATCCCTGAGGAGGAGGACATTCCCCCGGGCCCGTTCCCTGCAGAGAAGGGTCTCTTCTGCCCGGCTGACCCTGTCCCTGAGGAGAAGGGCTTTCTCCCGAGCCCATTCCCTGAGAAGGGTCTTCCCTGCCACGCTGACACTGTCCCTGAGGAGAAGGGACTTCCCCCAGGCCAGTTCCCTGAGGAGAAGGGTCTTCCCTGCCATGCTGACACTGTCCCTGAGGAGAAGGGACTTCCCCCAGGCCCAGTCCCTGAGGAGAAGGGTCTTCCCCGCCAGGCTGACACCATCCCTGAGGAGAAGGACATTCCCCTAGGCCCGTTCCCTGCAGAGAAGGGTCTCCTCTGCTTGGCTGACTCTGTCCCTGAGGAGAAGGGCCTTCTCCAGAGCCTGTTCCGTGAGGAGAAGGGTCTTCCTTGTCAGGCTGACACTGTCCTTGAGGGAAGGGACTCCTGCTAGTGCTGACCCCGGGGCCTTGAGGCGATGGGCCTTCCTCTCTAGTGCACACCTGCAGCCCTTAAGGAGAAGGGCCTCCCCTGAAGCACCTCAAGCAATGCTTGCATTATGCCCCTTATCCCCATTCCCTTCCTGAAGGTGGAAACGTCCCTACTCGTTCTTTCTTTCTTTCTGCCAGTGGAAATCGCCACCAAGGCCAATCCCTGGGATGGGAAGACACTGAAGCCCGAGAGTGTGCGATCACAGCTGGACACGTCCCTGGAGAGGCTGAAGAGGACAAGTGTGGAGCTCTTCTACCTCCATGCTCCTGACCATGGGACACCGGTGGAGGAGACGCTGCGTGCCTGCAATGAGCTGCACAAAGAAGTAAAGTGGGAAGTCCAAGCCTGGACCGCCTCTTGATTCCCTCCCATCACCTTTTTAAACCAGGGCTGCTTGTTGTGCCCTTCTGCAGCGCTGGGTTTGTGCAACACTAGGAAGCAGGGACGTAGATGACCAGGGCAAAGCCAATCAACTGATGCTCTGTTGCATGTTCACGTGGTGCACTTTGTTCTCGGAAGCTCTTGGACATGTTAGAACATCTGAACTTTGCTTTCAGCTGTTAACTGACTAGGTTAAGATAAGTGCTGGTAGTGGGTGAAGAATTCCTGAATTGCGTTAATCTAATAGTGCCATTTAAATTAGAAGGTGTGAATTCAAAATGAACAGAAAGTGGGAAATATTTTTAGCAGGTCTTATGATTCATAGTCATCTAGAAGAGGTGAACAGGGATGAGGAAGGAACTCTGGAATAAAATTGAACAACTATCCTTTTCACCATATGCATCTTGCACTGTCTAGGTACAAATGCACTTTTAAAAACTGGAAGTGAATACCCTTTTATTCATCTGCAGGGAAAGTTTAAAGAACTCGGTCTATCCAACTACGCAGCGTGGGAGGTGGCAGAAATCTGCACCATCTGCAAATACAACAACTGGGTGATGCCAACTGTGTACCAGGTGAGGGATGGGGGCTTGCTGTGGTCCAGCAAACCTTTTGTGGAGGCTGAGATGAATCAAACCAAAAGAATACGAGGGTTGGGATCAGAACAGCATACAGATGGTTGTCTGTGCCCTTACAGCAATGGTCAGTCACCGTGGGGTAGGGTCTGGGAGCCCAAGATCTTGGACCAGCCCCCCATGTGCCAGATATAAACACAGAAAAGGAAGCTGCTGCAGTTATCTGGGAAGTCCTTTCGGGACACACATGATTAGAAAGCTGAGTGAGATCACTTCTTGGAAAAAGCTGAGTACGCGTTTGTTGTTTGAGTCAGTGACTCCCTTGATGTGGAACTTAAGAGTTTTTGCATTACTTGCAATCCTTTAGAAAGTCTGTTCCTAAGCAGATAATAACCTTGTGTGACCTGCAGCTGCTCTTCTGGGTCAGAGTATTGTCAGGGAAAGGTGGGGAAAAGGCTGTTCCAGGTGCTTATGCTCACTGTCATGAGCTAGCATTTGAAGTTCTTTGTCTCCCTCACCTTTGTGCAGGGCATGTACAACGCGACCACTCGCCAGGTGGAAGCCGAGCTGTTCCCTTGCCTGCGATACTACGGCCTGCGGTTCTACGCCTACAACCCACTGGCAGGTACAGGGAGGGACAGGGCGAGACTTTGAGACAAAAACGTGCAAAATGGGGGCTGTAGAAGAGCCAGCCCATCCCTAAACGTGCTGCTGACCCTTTGCAGGAGGGCTGCTGACCGGCAAGTACAAGTATGAGGACAAAGACACACGCCAGCCCACTGGAAGATTTTTTGGGAATGACTGGGCTCAAGCCTACAGGGACAGGTACGTTTTGAGCTGATAGATGAGCAAGGAGATGCGTCAGGAGTGGCTACGTAAAAAACCCACACTAATAATCAGTTGAGAGGAAGCAGAACCAACCAAAGCTTGTGCAGTGATTACGTCTGCACACGTGGTTGGGGCCATGCCTTGTGACTGAGCTTTGCAGAGTGGTTTTTAGGCTCAGCTTCCTCCTGGCTTGCAGAAGTCCTCAGAGGCTATTAAGAGTTGTATGAGGCTTCCTGAAAGTCTTTCGTACTTGATTGGAATGCAAAATGTACCATTCACTAGAGGTCACAAGGGCGGTAAGAGTGATTTCTTTTCTTGCAGGTACTGGAAAAAGCACAATTTTGAAGGAATTGCCCTAGTAGAAAGAGCTCTGAAAGATGCTTACGGTACCAATGCACCGAGCCTGACCTCCGCTGCTTTGCGTTGGTTGTACAATCATTCCAAACTGCAGGTAAGAGCTGGACGCGGCTGTGACCAGCAGCCTGCGCAGCACCGCCAGATTTGGGCAGCTGTTGCAGCACACAAACGGGGAAATGTCTCCGTACAAAGTTATCTTTTCATCATGCGTATCCCTTAGGCTTGCGGCGTTCCAAAGTGAATGTTGCTGTGCAGACTCTGCCTGCCAGCCTGTAGGAGCGAGTCGGCTCTGCATTTCCCCACGGTATCCTGTGTTTGTAGGGTTGGAAGAGGAAGATTTTAAGTGCCAATTACTGGGGTCTTGGCTTCCCACCCAAACAGCTTCCCTGCAAGGAGATGACTTTGCTTTTCATCGGACTAGGAAATTAATGGTTATGTTATGTTCCCCCAGCCCCTCATAAAGTACGATTTGGCAGCTTTTGAGGACTTGGCATGACTTGGAGACATTCTGGCCTTGTGAACAGAACTTCGTGGTGTCAGTTGCCTAAACATCCAGGAGTTACTGGATGTTCTTTACTGGAAAGAAACATTTAAAGTTTGGCCTGCGGTGGCTTGGGAGGTGAACTAGGTTTCTTTTGGGATGAGCAACTCCCCCTACCACTTTCCAGGGTTCTCTTGGAGACGCAGTGATCATTGGGATGTCCAACTTGGAGCAGCTAGAGCAGAACCTTGACTACAGTGAAGAGGGTCCCCTGCTACCGCCTGTGGTGGAGGCCTTTGATAAAGCTTGGAACCTGACTGCGCACGACTGCCCCAACTATTTCCGCTAGAGACGAGGGTAGGGACAAGAAGGCGGGTGTTGTGGGGGTGGATAACAGAGCACAAGTCTCTCGAATCACGAGAGAGGTACTTACCCACCCTGCCCCTTTGGTCGACATGTAAATGGGTTGATTTTTTTCCCTGTATTAAAGAAGCTTTGTAGGATCCACTACTGCTGTCAGCGCCTGTCGTGTTGGGCCATGCCTTATTCTTTCTCCCCTCATGGACCTTCAGCTCCGCTCAGCACACGCTGTGATTTAAAGATGCAGTTGATTGGGGCAAATGGACACATAACTGGATGAAGGCCCCAGTTTTGCTTGAATACGATCTTAAATAATTATGTACAAGAATAAAACCTTTTTCTAACGCAGACCCTATCTCTTAACTGTACCTATAACCTGGCTGGTGTCTCCTTATCAGCGCTCAGTGACTTTGAGCTAAATCGCTTCTTCTGAAGCTTCTACCAGAGATAAGAACAAACCCTCAGTGTCTTCCCCAGTGTCAGGCATGCCACGTCTGAGTAGCATTCCACTTAGACGCTTTCTGCCTAACTTTCACGTTTGAGGTGGCATTTCCTCAGATCCTGGGGTATTCAAAAAGTAAGACACAGCAGCAACAACCATCTGAAGTTTTATATATAGATTTATATTAAAAAAAGCATAATTAGGTCATCTTCTATGAAGAGCATGTTTGAGCTGATCGTCCTTGTCCTCCTGGCGCAAACAGGGAAGTGAAACATCCTCTTCTTTTTGTCTCTAAAATAGAGACCTGTCTAGTGTCCAAGCACCAGGACTGCTGCTAGTCCTCATTGCTGTCATCATCATCCTCCTCCTCTTCCTCCTCCTCCTCTGCTGAGTCTCCCACAAGCTTCTGGAAGTCTCCCGTCTCAGAATTCCATAGGAATTTGATGGTGACTTTAAACTCCGCCATCTCGTAGCCAAAGAGTTTCTAGGAAAGGACACAAATCTGTCATTCCTGCTTTACTGTCTCTGCGGCCAGCCTAGCAAGCCCACTTACAGTAAATATCGCTTCCGGATGGGAACTGCAGCAAAGCAGGAGCCAGAATAATTGTGGCAGAGTTCTAGCACTCACATTAGGAACGCGTATGTTTGCTGCACCCCGCTGATGGATACCCAGAAGTACCGCTCACCTTAGTCCAGGAACTCGCACCCTCCAGCGGAATTAAACTGACCAATTAATTATTTGGTATCGGGGGAAGCAGGGGCTGGCGCAGTTACAACGTTACTCACCAGGACGCGGGCTTGTTCGGGGGTGAGAACGTCCCCTTCTTTGCAGACTTCGTAATCTGAAAGCAGCGTCACCACTCCTGCAGGAACAAAAGCTCTTGAATTAGGCTCGCAAATACTGGCTAAGCCCACCCAGATGTGGGGTGCAGAGCTAAGACTCTCTCCAGCACCTCCCTTGGTAGCTTATGCCTTTCTATGCACATATTATCACACCCCAAGAAGCTGAGTGAGATAGATTCTCAAAAAACAACCCCACATCTGGTTTCTGAATGGGGTGCCAAGATGCTGGGTTAGGCTGGGCCTAGTTGTTTCCACTGAAAAAGGACGGTATCCTGCAGAAAGTTGGTTGTTTCACTCGTCCTTTGACATCCGTTTGGGAAGAATGGCGCAAGAGGAACATAACGAGTTCTAGCACCAGCCAAACAAGGAGGAAAGTTGTCCATCGGATTTTCTCCAAAACGAACTGCTACTCTATTACTTAACATTCTCCTTAAAAGATATCATCTGTGCAGATGAAAAATGAAGTTTATCTTCTGGGCCGCTCCACGTACCTTTCTTTAAGGCCGTTGGCAATCCCAGCTGCCGTAACTGAGGCTCCATGGAGTGGGGGAACTGCTCCAAGGGCCCCGTGTCCAGGCTCACCGCGTATGTCGCCTTGTTCCCTGCGCGGGCGAAGTCCACCTCTTTGAATTTAGAAAACCACCTGAGACAGAGACAGGCCACGAGAACTTTAGCTGCGGAAAGAACATCCCGTGGGCCGAGACGGGGATTACGGCATAGCCTGCTGTAACTCCTTCCCCGACGTTGCAGGGATGGCAGAGAAAGATGAGCGGAAAAGCCTCATGAGATCATCACTACTTTAAGGGAAATATCGGCAAGTGAAGTAGTCGAGGGGAAAAAAGGCTGCCCAGCGTTTCAACACCATGGCTGTGACAGACGCGTACTCACTCGTCCACCTCATCTCTGGTGCGGTTAGTGAAGAGGAGACCAACTTCACCTCTCAGGTGTTTGCTGACCTGAAAGAAAGAAGCCGCCCGTGGGACGCGGGCAGCACCCAGGGACTTATCTTCTAGGGTGCGGTCCTGCGCAGCCACGAAAGCTCTGCTAACAGCAGCGCTTCTGTATCGCGATACAGATGGATTCAGTTAAAACGCCCGCAGAACGGTGACCCCGGGGAGCTCTGTTGTCCCTTGACGTTACTCCGCCACGCAGCCACCGCGCGCAAGGCAAAGCTTTGGGACGCACAGAAAAAAATCCCCAGCCCCTACCTTGTGCAGGTTCTCCTTGTACTCGCTGCTCGGCTCGCGTCCCAGCGCCACCATCATCACTTTGTTCTTCCCGAAGAAGATCCTGGGGGCGGCGGGAGAAGGAGGAGGCGGCGGCTGTCAGCTCCCAGGCCGCGCCCGCCGCGCGGGCGGCACCCCCCCGCCGCCCCGGCTCACCTGCTGTGCTTCCAGGCGTTGCGGACGTCTTTCAGCTTGTTGTTCCTCATGTTGGCAACGGAGAAGACGAAGATGTACTTGTAGGTGTCCACGCATCGCCGCAGCTGCAAGGCAGCGGTTAGCCGGGAGAGGGGGACCGGGAGAGGGGGACCGAGGGGCCGGGCCACACTCACCTCGGCGATGAGCGCCTGCTTGGCCTCCAAACCCTTCCTGGGCGTCCGCGTCAGGGAGACTGCGGGGAGCGGAGCAGAGAGGGAGCGTTAGGGCGGGGATGGAGAAGCGGAGGGGGGACGGGGGTCGCGTCGGGGCGCTCACCCTTGCGGTCCCGCTTGGACTTCGGCATGGCGCTGCCGTGCTTCGAGGCCCCTTCGGCGCCGCGCGGGCTGCCGGGAACGCTCGCGGGCTGCCCCACGCGGTGCCTGTGTCCGCCTGACGGTGCTCACGCGGGTTTTCCGCGCAGGCGGCGCTGCGGGCGGCCCCGCGGCGTTAAGGTCCCCTTGACGCTGGGATCGCGGCCGGCCGCTGCCATGGCGGCGGGGCTGGGGGTGCTGCTGCTGCTGTTGCCGGCGCTGGCGGCCGCTGTCTACGAGGACCAAGTGGGCAAATTCGACTGGTGAGTGCTGGGGGAAGGCCGGGGTGTCCCCACGGCGCCGGGGCCCTCCTCCTGCATCCCCACCCTGGGCCCGCCGCGCTGCCTCTTGCTGCAGCCGCCCGTCGGCCTTCCCCTTCCCGCCCCTTCAGCGGGACGCCCCGTTGTCCCGTTTCACCTCCGGTCGCGTTTCCTCTCCTAGGAGGCAGCAGTACGTGGGGAAGCTCAAGTTTGCCTCCTTGGAGGCCTCGCAGGGTTCGAAGAAGCTCATCGTGGCCACTGAGAAGAATGTCGTGGCCGCCCTGAACTCCAGGAGTGGTGAAATCCGTGAGTGAAGCGGGGTTTTGTTGTGGGGAATATGCCTGTTGCGCGCTGGCTGACGTGTCAATCGAGTTATGCTATGTTTTCATACTGATAAATTAATGCTGGTGATGCTGCTTTGTCAGACTGAGACGATTCAGCCAACAGCTCAAAAGTTGTTGCTTAGGGCAGGCAGACTGTTCTCTGTATAAGCATATTGCCATAAAGAGCCTAGGTTTAATAACAAACAACTGCCTTTAGGGGTACAAATCTTGTTCTCACTTAACTCTGTTTCTCTCAGTGTGGCGCCACGTAGACAAGGGAACCCCTGAAGGAGCAATAGATGCGATGCTGATCCATGGACAGGGTAAGGAGAACGTGCAGATGGTGTTCTGGGGTTAGCAGTTGTCCTTGTACGTGGGATTGCCATCACATGTTAGACCACAAGTTAAACTTGCCAGAACTTATTGCCTTGTTGATCTGTGGTGGAATACAAGTTCTGTGTTCATCTCCTTTTCTCAATTTCCTGGGCAGATGCCATCACTGTGTCCAATGCCGGGCGCATTCTGCGTTCCTGGGAGACCAACATTGGAGGGTTGAACTGGGAGACGTCCCTGGACACTGGCAGGTAAGCTTTCGTGTTTGCACTGTCTCTTTCCCTTTCTAAGCCTGGTCTGGGAAGGGAGAAAGAGGTTGTTGACCTTGTTTGGACTTGCGTTGTAGGGAAAAACTAGTTAGATGCAAGGTTTCTGAAACAGTATTTGGCTGAATTCTTTAGGAATGCCTGAACCTCAAGGTTAAATCTAATGCTATTTCTGTTTCTTAGCAAACCGGTAGGAAGAAGAGAGATAGTTTTTTTTCATAGATGGGTTTTCTCTTCAAATATACAACATATTAGACATGCATCTGGTTTGGGGTGTTTGGATTCCAGCCTAATGCTCTCTGTTGAGATCAGCAAAGATAGGTAAAGTGGGCTATAAATTGTACTTCAAGATTGACATTAAATGTTTGAAAAAGGTTTTCAGAGTAGGTTTTTGGGTTTTGGTTTTTTTCCTAAAAGAAAATAACTTTCTAACTTATTGTCTCTGACCTGTGCTTAGTTTCCAGGTGGCTAGCTTGGTGGGGCTACAGGACATAGTGAAATACGTGGCAGTCCTGAAGAAGGCAGCCATCTCTCTTCACTACCTTTCCAACGGGCACCAGAAATGGGTGGAATACTTACCAGAAAGGTAAGAACATATTTTAAGTAGAAGTGTAAATTTCTGACAGGGAGCCTGTTGCTTTGGGCAGTACAGCAGTACTTACCTTACGATTTTGAAAACATCTGAAAACAGAAATGTGAGAAGATGATGCTTCATGGTTGCTGCTTCTCTTGCAGTGAGAGTACTCAGTACCAGTTGTTGTATTCCCATGGGACTGGAGTGATCCATGTGCTTGGAATCGTTCCCCAGAGCCACTTAAATGTTTTAACATTCAGTGTAGAAGATGGAGAAATTACAAAACAGGTAGTGCTCGATTATGGATCCAAAATATTGAATTTGATGTTAGTAAATGTACTTCCAACTAGATGGGCTGTGTTGTGGTGTGCAGAGTAACTAATTGTTGTTGTAGTACAGATCAACTTCCATTTCACTGTGGCATTGCCTACAGGCCAATAAATGGACTTCACTGCTGATTGCCCTGAAAGCAAAACTGAATTAGACTTGCAGCTGTTAGTCAAGACAATCCTGGAAATCTCAGGCTGATAGATAGTTTCTCCCAGGGTCATGGGTAAAAATAATTCTGACTTAAATTCTTGGTTGTTTCCAAGTTGGTTCTTTGACGATTTGGTGCTATTGACAACTTCATCTCTTTGTTCATGTCTCACTTGGCAGACCAGAGTAGCAGCCCCGTGGCTGCAGAGCTTAAACGGTGTGTGCAGTGTGGTGGGGGAGGCAGTGCTGGTGTGCATGGACATGGACACCCATTCGCTCTATGTTTGCTCCTTGGAGACGGAGCAGGAGATGAAGCAGATCCCGCTGCAGGTGAGAAGTGCTGAAAGAGCGTTGTACGTAATTCATTGTCCAGCTGGGTTGGTGCCTGACTGAGCCTGGCAGCGTAGGGATTCTCCTGTTGGTAAACTACAGAATGATTGAAGAGGTTGTGGGGGATCATGATCCATAAATTGAGGGAAGGGAGAGAAAACTTTTTGTCTAATCATTCCTTCTGGATTGATGTCTTCAGAGCTTTGCTCCAATGGGAGCCTGGGCCTCCTTGCTTCTGCTTTGTTTATCCTGACATGGGGAACCTCTTCGTAAAGCTCATGTTACTGCTGATAAAAGTAAGGTATTAGTTTCAGTGAAGAAAAAGTTCTCATGAACGCATATGCTCGTCTCCCTTTCACAGTCACTTGACCTGGAGTTTGCTGATGGCTTCCAGCCCAGGATATTGGCCACTCAACCCAATGTAATCAGTGCTTCGCGAACTCAATTCTTCCTGCAGCTGTCTCCGAGCCACTTCTCTCTGCTGCAGTACAAACACGGGCTGCTCAGCCACCTTCGGGACTTCCAGCAGGTAACCAAGATAAATGTACTCAAGCGAGAGGGCCAACTATGGTTTAAAATTCTTTAAAACAAACAAACAGCCTTGTACTAAATGTCCTGAACAAGCTGCTGAGCTTCTCATGTCAATTGTGCTCTTGGCTGCAACACTTGAAAACCATTTGATTTCATTTATACTAGCTGCTGAAATATTTCCAGACATCAGTGTAGGTATGCTTTATTGCCAACAACTGTCAGCATTGGGGTAGTTTCCTGTTTTGAGGTCGATAGAGAGACACGTGTGTCTGAGTGGCCAGTGGTGTAGCAGTACTTTTGTTAGGCCAGCTGAGAGGTTTTGAAAAGCAGGCAAGCTTTAAAAAGCTCAGTAAGACTGGACATAATGGTTCAAAAGCCTGTGGCAGGTTAACTGTTTCCATCTTTGAGAATTATTTTCAGTGTTACAAGAGGTAATTATTTTTTATTTGGTGAAACACTGAAATTTAAAATTTGGCTGTGAAAGATCAGTATGACTTAATTTGCTGCACAGGTAGTTTTTGGTGGGGTTTGGGGATTTTCTTGTTTGTTTATGATCTCCTGCTATTTTTTTTTTTTTTTTTCTTTTCAGGCAGCTCTGGTGAGTTTTGCAACCACTGGGGAGAAAACTGTGGCTGCTGTCCTGACCTGCAGGAGTGAACTGGTGAGGACAATTTGCCTGTACTATGTAACCAGCACAGCTCTAGTACGGATACGGACCGGGGGTGGGTTCCACAAGTGTTTTCTTTCACAGGCCCAGGGATTGGTAGTAACTTGAGGAAGAGGTCTGGCAGAAAAGGACTGGGGGTGTTGGTCGACAGCCAGCTGAATATGAGCCAGCAGTGTGCCTAGGTGGCCAAGAAGGCCAACAGCATCCTGGCCTGTATCAGAAATGGTGTGGCCAGCAGGAGTAGGGAAGTCATTGTGCCCCTGTACTTGGCGCTGGTGAGACCGCACCTCGAATGCTGTGTTCAGTTTTGGGCCCCTCACTCCAAGAAGGACATTGAGATGCTGGAGTGTGTCCAGAGAAGGACGATGAAGCTGGTGAGGGGTCTGGAGCACAAGTCTGATGAGGAGCGGCTGAGGGAGCTGGGGGTGTTCAGTCTGGAGAAGAGGAGGCTGAGGGGAGACCTCATCGCTCTCTACAACTGCCTGAAAGGGGGTTGTGGAGAGGGGTGTGTTGGTCTCTTCTCCCAAGTGACAAGCGACAGGACAAGAGGAAATGGCCTCAAGTTGCGCCAGGGGAGGTTTAGACTGGATATTAGGAAAAATATCTTTACTGGGAGAGTGGTGAAGCACTGGAATAAGCTGCCCAGGGAGGTGGTGGAGTCACCGTCCCTGGAGGTGTTCAAGGAACGTGTGGACGAGGCACTGTGGGACATGGTTTAGTGGGCATGGTGGTGCTGGGTTGATGACCTTACAGGTCTTTTCCAACCTTAATGATTCTGTAATTCTGTGATTTAATTAGCTTCTTAGACATAACGAAGACAATGGTAATGCAAGCAGGTCTTGATTACATCCAGAGCTAAGGCTACCTCTGGCTTGGTGAAGCATGCTGTCCTGTGTGCAGCCTGTTTCAGCCTTGTGTAAGGTGGGCGTGTAACCTAGGCATCGGCTTTACTGATCTGTAGAGGATTTCAGTACTTAGGGATACCAAACTTTGCAAGGTTTCATTTTTATCAGGAGTAGAATAGAACAGAACTGTTTCCTGCCTGTTTTCAGAATCAAACTGAGGCTTGTCAGGCACTCAAAAATGCATTTTTATTATTTTATACTGTTACTGGGGACTGAAGCCATGTTATCTCTTCTCATCCTCTTTCAGAAACCTGGAAGTTCTGATGGCCTTCACGCTGAAAGTACTGTGGAGGATTCCCGAAAACAGGTATAAAAGTACATTTGTTCCCAAGAATAGTAGAAGTTCTTGGCAATCCATTGTATTCCTTTGTGTGCAAGAACAGAATGAAAAAGGTGTTACACCATCTTTTTGGAGACTGATGTTTTGTAGCAGCTCCATATATATAATCTAAAGATACCTTGAAGCCACAGTTCTTGCTGAATATGAAATCTTTCTGCAGAATTTGGTGTGGCATGTATGTTTAACTCAGCTATTTTCTGCTTGTTGTTATAGGAAACCTTAATCTGTTCCAATCAAACCTACAATATTAATCTCTACCTGGTTGAAACTGGACAAAGGTTGTTGGATACCACAATTACCTTTACTCTGGAGCAGAGCGGTGCCAAGCCACAGCAGGTGAGGAGGGAGAGGTTATTTCAGTCCTGTGGTTTATTAGACTTGCGATGCCCTCCCTACTCTGTTGCGGCAGGATTGGTAGAGCCATTCAGACAAGGTGAAATGCGTTCTGCAGACACAGTGGATTACTGCGTGCAATCGCACTGTTTGCTCGTTTCACCTGAGAGTTCTGCTTTCTCCAAGGAGATGATGCGATCATTAACCTCATAGTTTTGCTTGCTCTTCGTTCCAGCTATACATCCAAGTTTTCCTGAAGAAGGATGACTCTGTGGGCTATCGAGCCTTGGTGCAAACAGAAGACCACATGCTAATGTTCCTCCAGCAGCCAGGTAACTGGCACAAACAGCTAGCTTACTCCACTTTTAACAGTGCACGCCTTGTCACTCTAGGACAAGAATTGAAAATTCCGAGTCCCAGATTTTATCAATGCTTTCGTTGGAAACTGGCAAAATTAATTTAACTGTTCTAAGTCCCGTGAAAGACACTGGAGACTCTTTCACCCTCAGAAGACATCTCATCTGAGAAAACAGTTCTGCAGTGTTCTTTGTGTAGACAGAGCCTTTGAATTTCATGGGTTTTCTGCAGATTTCAGAACTCCTTTTTGTAGCATGAGAGTCTAAGTCCTGTTGTAGATCTTCCTCAAAGTTTCTTCAGAAAAGGTCCTTGTGGCAAAAATGTTAATTTGCAGAAAGGGTTCAAAGTCTTATCTCAGTGACATGAATTTTCTAGGGCTGAAAAGGAATCTGGTGTTCACACTGTGTACCTCTTATTTTAAATAGACTTAATGACTGTAACCCTTTTAAAACACCAGATTGCTTTTACTGATCTTGTGGTTTTTTTCCAAAAGTTGCTCCAGTTGCATAAAGTATTCGTCTTTCATGAAATAGCTAATTGCATGATATTAGATAGCTATACACTATTTTGCATTTCATTAAGAACAGTGATTTGCATTTGAAAGGTCCACTGAAAGATACCCCTATATTGAGGGAGTCTCTTCCCAGATATTAAGTTGATTTTTCCAATATTCTACTCTTACTTCTTTCCAGGAAAAGTTGTATGGAGTAGAGAGGAGTCACTAGCAGAAGTGGTAAGCTTGGAGATGGTGGATCTACCTCTGACAGGTGCACAGGCCGAGTTGGAGGGAGAATTTGGAAAGAAAGCAGGTAAGCCATAGGTTTAACAGAATTACCTTTGTGAGTTTGTTTTTCTTCCTCAACAAATGTATTTATTGCTTTCTTTTTCCTCTGAGCTGAGAGTTAGGATTTAACTTTCTACTGATGGCAATTAAAATGAGCAGAAATAAACCCATTTCTGTCTAAACTTTTGTAGTCCAATGCCAAACATGGATGACATGAGTGTATTACATTGTTATATTCAAAAAAACAGTCAGCAGCGGTAGGAGGGATTTTGGCCATTTCTCCTAAAGTTTCCCTTTGACCCTTTCTGTAAGACTTGTTTGCAATAGCTTTTTTTTTTTCTGCTTTGTTTTGTGTTTTCTTGCTGTCCTGGATGCAGCCATTCAAGGTAACCTCAGACTGCATGCAGTGTTTTCTAATACTTCTGACTAATGCTTCTGCGTGGAACTTGCTCTCCTCTCTGCTTACTTTCCTCAGTGGTGAAATACAGTTGAAGTTTGGTGTTTCATTTATTTCAAGAAATATAAACCCTGGTTGGGCAGAATTAAGTATTTTTTTACTCCAAGAGCTTCTCTTGCTCTGGACAATGAGTGCAGAGGGAGATATAGGTGGGTAAGCTTTAGGTGGGCACTAGGGAGAAAGAAGGAATATAAAGGAAGAGATTATGTACTCTGCAAGAAGGTTTGCTTTCAGTTGATGAGAGTGTCTTTTGGAATGAGCTATACCAGTGGGAAGTGGGAAGAGGTTGGTAAATGCCAGGGTCTGTCATAGAAACGATAACTATAACTCTGCTATTCTAGAGTGGGAGGCAGAGGCAAAAAATCATCATAGGTTCATGCATGGCAGCATTTCTTCTGCTGGCTGAGACCATAATTTCAATTACGGAGTGGGACATAATGTTTTTCCCCTCTTGTTATCACTGTTGGTCTATTTGCAGATGGTTTGCTGGGGATGTTTCTGAAGCGGCTGTCCTCCCAACTTATCCTGCTGCAAGCCTGGACTGCCCATCTTTGGAAGATGTTCTATGATGCCAGGAAACCCCGGAGCCAGATTAAAAATGAGATTAACATTGACAATTTGGCCAGAGATGAATTCAACCTCCAGAAAATGATGGTGATGGTCACTGCTTCGGGAAAGGTGAGGAAGCCAGGGTAGGAATCTTCTAGACTGTAGCAAAGAGTCTCAGCTCTGAATTCCCACCCCTGTGTTTAGCCAGGCTTTGGGCACAACGTCGTGAGAAGATGCGTAGCATGTTTTGTGGTAGCTTTGGAGAGGGACTAAGACTCTTCTTTCTTTGTCATATCCCAAAGAAAGATGCAGTGCTTGAATGCGAGAAGTGTGTTGTTCTAAACTTTGGCTTTATTGTGTTTCTCTGCTCAGCTTTTTGGTATTGAAAGCAGTTCTGGCACCATCCTGTGGAAGCAGTATCTCAGGAATGTGAGACCGGGCTCCTCCTTTAAGCTGATGGTCCAAAGAACAACGGCCCATTTCCCACACCCTCCACAATGTACCTTGCTTGTTAAGGACAAGGTGAGTCCCTTTCCTCCATCCTTCCATTGAATGTGCTTAGCATGGAAATCTGCCCTTTGAAAGGGCAGAAGAAAGAATCTTTTTTGGGTAAGGTCTGGTTATCACTGATGTGGGGACAGGAGGAGAGTGAGAGCTGGAGGGAAGCAGACGCACAATCCTAAAAAAATTAAGGATGCTCATTTTGAACCCTTTTATTGAAACAAAAGAAATAATTTCATGCAGTTTCTTTGGTCGTGTGAAATAAGTCATGTGTGATCTCCATTAGCTCCCATATATGAGGGAGGAGGAGACATTATTATGTGTTGAGACTGCTTCAGCAGGTGACAGATAGGATTTAGTTAAAGCCATGAACACCATGTTATGCCACGGTATGGTTTTAATAAAGAAATGTGGGATAAGGTATATGCATGTCCAAACAGAGTATTTTGAGGATGGAATAGCTGAATCCAGGGTATGAATAGTTGACACCAGCAAGTAACAGGTAGAAAACCAGTTCTTTTTTCTGCCTTAAAAAGAGTTTTTTGTCTTGTTTGTTTTTTAGGAAACCAAAATGAGCTTTCTTTATGTCTTTAACCCCATCTTTGGGAAGAGAAGTCAAGTAGCTCCCCCTGTTTTGAGGCGTCCAATTCTTCAGACTTTGCTTCTGCCTATTATGGATCAAGACTATGCCAAAGTACTACTCTTGATCGATGATGAGTACAAGGTAAACTGCTTTGCCTGGAGGCAGTTTTCTTCATGTTCTGGTTCATTGTTCCCCTCCCTTTTGGAGCAAGATTAAAAAAAAAAAAAAAAGTTGTTGAGTCACATTTCACACAAAACTATGAGGTTATTCTGGTAAGACAGACCTTATCCTGATAAACATGTTTGAAATAATCTTTCTGTGTTGTTTTTGGGGGTTTTTTTTGTGTGTCAGTTGGTTTCTAACCTGTGTTTCAATTCTTCTTTTCCAGGTTACAGCTTTCCCAGCAACTAAAAATGTCCTTCGCCAGTTAGAAGAAATAGCCCATTCTATCTTTTTTTACCTAGTTGATGCTGAGCAAGGAAAACTCTCTGGATTCAGGCTGAAAAAGGTATGGGAGACTCATTACAGTCTAAGTGATATCACTTTCCTAAATGTCCTCTGGATAATGGTAGATCTCTTCATTTGCTTTACGGAGTTTTGCTCAGAATAGAAACAGTTCAGCCTCAAAAAGTGCCTAAGAAACTTTTAAAATCCAAAAGCAGAGAAAGCTTCCTGCCTGCCATCTTGTTGGTGGAGATGGTGTCTTTTGAGGACGAGATAAAACCTACGTCGTGCTTTTTTCTTGCAGGACCTGACAACAGAGGAGAGCTGGGAGGTGATCATACCCACCGAAGTACAGAGGATAGTGACTGTGAAAGGGAAGAGGTCCAATGAGCACGTGCACTCCCAGGGCCGTGTGATGGGAGACCGCAGTGTTCTCTATAAGGTGCCGCTGGGACTTTTTGTTGATGTGTTATCTCACAGGAAGATCTCAGCACTGTTTCTAGGCACTACGTTGAGATTAACTGCCCTGTGGTGCCATTTTTTCTATATATGCATCGGTTTCCATAACCCTCTGCAGAAGATGCTAATTTTGGTGGAGATTTCTTTTATACAATGTTTTCATGCAGCAATTAAGTCAGTCAGACATCTGATGATGGGGCAATAGCTGCTGATTTCTTCAGGGGATTTGTGCTAATAAGATACTTTGTTTATTATAGGCCTAGTTCCAGATGAAATGCAGATAAATGAGGTGCCTGTGGCACTAAAGTTGGGGGTCTCAGTTGTTTTTTCTTTTTCTCTAGTCCTTGAATCCAAACCTGCTTGCTGTGGTGACAGAGAGCACAGATACGCATCATGAGCGCACTTTCATTGGCATATATCTGATTGACGGAGTCACAGGCAGGATCATCCACTCATCGGTACAGAAGAAAGCGAAGGGACCTGTCCACATTGTCCATTCAGAGAACTGGGTGGTGGTAAGAAGTTATTCTTATCTCGTTCTTTACGTTTGGGAGGTAGGGGCAGTTGCTGAACCTGTATGGAGAAGACTTTTTGACCGTTCTCTGTGATTTCCTGCTACCTCTGTATTATTGACTCTGCTTGCCCCGTATTCCTAAAAATCTTCTCTCGTTTCAGTACCAGTACTGGAACACGAAGGCACGTCGGAACGAGTTCACTGTGCTGGAGCTGTATGAGGGGACGGAGCAATACAATGCCACAGCCTTCAGCTCTCTTGACCGCCCGATTTTACCTCAGGTCCTCCAGCAATCTTATATCTTCCCATCTGCTATCAGTGCCATGGAGGCCACCATCACCGAGCGAGGCATCACCAGCCGTCACTTGCTCAGTAAGTGCATGCTGCTCTGTTCTGAAGGCATTTACGCTACCTGCACGAGCCAGGTTTCGCACTGAAAGCCAAGCAAAATGCAGTTTACTGCCAAAAATCCTGCCTGTGGGCTGCGCTGGACTCCCGCCAAGTTCAAGGATAAGCACCAAGAGAGGATTTATGTTAGGTGTTAGAAAGTGCTGTCAGAAATAGCCATTTTTAAGATGAATTTCTTTTAATGCACAGTTGGGCTTCCCTCTGGGGCCATCCTCTCCCTTCCAAAGGCTCTGCTGGATCCTCGCCGCCCAGAGATCCCTACGGAACAAAGCAGGTAAGGAAAGCGCGATAACCAATTTGTGTATAATATGGTAGTATGAAGTAGAACAACTTGTCCTGGACAGATTGAGGGCAATTCTTGCATGAAATTAAGTGAGGTTGCTTTGTTCCTAGTCTGTGACAATGGAATAAATTTGTATCGTTAGCAAAACCAGCTTGTTGTCTGCACTCTAAGAAGTAGCAGAGTAACTGTCTGAAGTTTTTAGAATGACACTTATTTTTAAAACTTTAGAAGCCTAAAAGGAGGCTGCTGCAGTGTAGTCTGACCCAGCTGGTGTGTTTGATTTTCATCCTGCAGCAAAAATGAATCTGCACTGGGAAAAGCTGCTAAATTTGCTGGTTTAGGTCAGCTTGTGATGAATCAGACTAGGAAACACGGATGATATCCTTTGTGTGCTAGTTGATTGCATTTTGATTTCTCTTTAAATGCCTTTCAGAGAAGAGAACCTGATTCCATACTCCCCCGATGTGCAGATCCACGCTGAGAGGTTTATCAACTACAATCAAACCATATCCCGAATGAGAGGGATTTATACAGCCCCCTCCGGCCTGGAGTCTACTTGTTTGGTGAGTACAGGGCGGAGGATTCAAGGTAGGGCCGTGGAGTTTGTGGGTAGAGCAGCATGAATCCGTAGCCTGTGGCAGGGAGGTCTGCAACTTCCGATCATCTGGCTGCTCAGCGCTTAAACATTTCTTCTTTTGATCAGAACTATAGACCTGAGTCAGTCATTTTTGATGTATCTGGTTTTCTGCTGGAAGCTGTGTTACCGGCTCATGATCTCATCTCTTTAGGTTGTTGCATATGGCCTGGACATCTACCAGACCCGAGTGTACCCATCGAAGCAGTTTGATGTCCTGAAAGACGACTATGACTACGTGCTGATAAGCAGCGTCCTCTTCGGGCTGGTTTTTGCTACGATGATCACGAAGAGACTTGCTCAGGTGAAGCTGCTGAACCGTGCCTGGCGGTAAGGCCACGGCTGAAGGGAAGGCTGAGGCTGGAGAGAAGGTATCTGAGATTCGGACTGGCCGAAGATCTGCCACCCACAGCATTGCCGCTGGGTTCGGTTAGAAATTCCAGCTTGCGTGACTGATGGACGCAAACATCTGTATTACATTTTTGCTGGAAAAAAAGCTGCTAGCGCAACGAAACAAAGTGAGAAGAAATGGAAGAGAGATGGAAAAAGAGACATCAGTCTGTTATGACTAAAAAAGAAATCTCCCAAACCTCCGTTAAAGCCCTAAAATCTGCCATCTCATCACCTTCCCCATGTTAGTGAAGATAATACTAAGGACGCGTGTCCTCTCGATCCTCGCCTCTTCCTCGGCACAGCCATGACTAACGTCTTGGCAAGAGGAGGATGGAGGGGTTGTCGGCTGCTGCGATGTGAACACTAGACTTGGTTAACACGCGAGCTACTGTATGCGAGGCCCGAGAAGAGGAGGAGACGTTGGGTCATTTCGTTAGGAAGAAGGTTAGAAATTGTGTGGATGTCGGTGGGAAACAGCCTCATCGGGTCTCTTAATTACGTTGCAGGGCTGTGGGAGGAATTAGAATGCAAAGTCTCTCCATGTTCTTTATTTATGATGATGACAACATTAGTTTCTTCCCATTTTTAAAAAAATTTTCCTCTATTTGATGTACAACACTGGGGTTAAGGTGTGGCGGTTCAGGAGTGAAGAACCTTGCAGCGTTTCCTCTCCGGATAATGGCTGTTAATGTCTTTGTACCTGGATTTAAATTGTCATAATCAAGTTTCGCAGCGAGTTGTGCCCCCGTGAGAGGCCGTGTCCCATCAGCCACCTCCCCAAGGCGCAGATCGCCTCAATAAAAGCCGTGTGCTGAGGAGCAGTAAGTGTTTTTGCATCTTTTGGGCGATTTGAAGCCCTGACCCTGCGGCTGCTCCCTGACCGCCTGAGCAGGGCGCGGGCAGGCCACCGCGCATGCGCCACCGCCCCCGCCCCGCTCAAGGCGCATGCGCCGCCAGCAAAGTTGCTGACTCATGTACTGCGCAGGCGCTTGGGTCGGGCCCTCCTCTTCCAATCGGGTGGCGCGAGGCGCGCGTGGGCTTTGAGTCACTTCCTGTCTCGCGGCGCGGTGGGGGGGGAGGCTCTTCCGGCCCGCCGTCCCCCTCCGCCGCCGCGGCCCCCCCTCGCCCAGCAAAGCGGCAAGATGGCGGCGGGCGGCGGCGCGGGGGCCGCGGCGGAGCCGGGCTGGGAGGTGGCCGTGCGACCGCTGCTCTCCGCCTCCTACTCGGCCTTCGAGATGAAGGAGCTCCCGCAGCTGCTTGCCTCGGTTATCGAGAGGTGAGGGCTCACCTGCCCGCGCCGGGGTCCGGGGGGGGCGGCCCGCGCCCTGCCTCCCCTCAGCGTTGTTCCCTCAGGGCGGGTGTCCGGCGGCGGGGGGCCCCTCGGAGTTAGCGCTGGGGGGGTACCGCTGGCGGTAGCCGGTGGGGGCTGCGCGGGGCGGCTGAGGAACGTCCCTGCTTGGTGCTGGGCAGGGGACAGCGGCGGGGCTGGGCCGGTGGCCAGGACCGGTGGCCAGCGCCTGCTGCGGCTACCGGGGAAAAAGGGAGCCCCGAGCAGCGTCCAGGGAGTTACTCACGCCCAGCCTCCTCCCGGTTTCCTGGGGACTGGGAGGCTCTCGGGATGGTGCCCTTGGGACCTAATCAGCGGGGATGAGGATGCACACCTGGCTGTTCGCGCTGGCTGCTGCTCGGCCGCGGTAAAAGCACCTTTGACAGTTGTCCCGCGGAGAGGCTTCGGGACTGTTCTTGTGGTTTTGCTTTTGTTCAAGCGCATTACGCTTTTGCAGGCTGTGCGATGAAAACTGTTGTCTCACCTGTGGCCAGTCTTCTCTGGTGACAGACTCCCGGGGTGGTCATTGTATGGCATTGACTTCCTCTTAGGTTTCTACCAGTAAAATACTGCTCATGTTTTAAGGAGAAGTGAAGCTGAAGCAAATCAAGTCTGCCTTTTCTTAACCAGAAAGGTTAGAGTCGGAGCACGAGAGTACTCATTGGAGCTACTTAATTTAACTTAAAGCTTATTTTATGATCTAAAATGCTAGGTATGAATGCCACAACATTATGCTCCGTTACAAAGATATAACCCTGACCACAATAAGTTGTTAGAAAACAAAAAATAAACACTGTGCTAAGGAAAATAATAAAATAAAGCCTTGCGGTATTTTGCTTAATATAGAATGGCTAAGTGTACAAACAACGGATGCTTCAAATTCACATTCTGTGCCTATATACGTATAGTAGTGTTTCACCTGGAAACCTGTGTATACTCAGTATTTACATGATTTGGGCAGTTCTTAGGCTAATCTTTCTTTTAGGGACCATTTCAGCTTCGCTTTTCCATGTGGCACTCCGCTGTCACTGTGCCTAAAGTTCATTATTGGAGTGTTTCAGCAGAAGAATATCACAGAAACGCTTAAATGGATGCACTTGACTTTTGGGAGAGGTTTGTTGCCTCCATTAGTGAGAACGATGGTTCCATTTTCCACTGGAGACAGCAGTTTATTGCCATTAAGTAGCGCTGCCCTGAGGTTTGAGTTGTGTGCCTGATGCTGACTGCGTTTTAGACCCGGCAGGATTTAATGTGAGCGCAAGGCCTGTGGAGTCTTGCGGGACGGTAGCTTTTATTTCATGCCTTGATATAACATGTGGCAAATCACAGAGGAAAAAATACAGCTTGTTTGTGTTTGGAGTCATGCTTTTCTATTCTGAACAAACAATCTATCTTTAGATTTCTAATCTAAAATATTTTATCTGTTCAACTTATTTTTAGAAGACGTTTGTTAGCTCTGGTAGCGTTACTGTTGGTTGACACCATCCACAAAGTGGCTGGATTTCCCCTTAAATAAATGTGGTGCAATGACAACGAAATCGCAAATGTTTTTCTTGTCAAAATAAATTAATAAACTCCTCTTCCTGACAACTCTTGTATTTCATTTTTAAGTTTAAGCATCATCAAGTCACTGGAATTCCCCTCTTAGCAGGTGTAGTCAAGCATTGATAGGCTTTGGCTTCTTATTTGACATAAATTATGGAAATGCTGACTTGGAAAGATGCAACTGAAGTGGAACACAGTTTACAAACTCTGTGACAGTCAAATGAGGCTGGTTTTCAGGGGAGGGTTTTCCACAGGGGGAGAACTCCTGCACCTGCTGCTGTGCCTTTTCAAGCAGGAGGCTGCTTTTGTGTCTGCTGCCTTGCATAAAGGGTCTATTTTGGGCCTGTTTAAGATTTGGAAGCAGAACTGAGAAAGGAGGTGGTATTTGTTGCTGACGTGTTATATTTGATATTGACACGGAGGCTTCTCAGTCAGCGTGAGTAATGGTTTTACCTGGGAAGCAAATGTTATTTCAGCAATAAATCATAATACAATAGCTGAAAGTTATTATTAAATCTCACTGTATATGCAAAATAACACTTTAGCACATCACAGATTAAACTGATATCTCTTATTTATGTTTACTTGTAAGGACTTGATCATTAGTTGACAGAAGCCTTCCACTTTTCATTACTGTAACAAGTTCACGACTTGTTTTAATAAAACTCGAGCCTCTTATTGCCCAACCCAGATGAAATTCCTTATCTTGTTCTGCTTTCTGCACCTTTGTGTTCTTATACCTTGTGGCTATTATGTCTTGCACAGCTTGACCTATACAGCAGAATGATAATTGAGGAGCTGCCTCCTGTACTCTGTTATTCCAAAATTGTTCTCGTTTGTTCTCTTAAAATACGTTGCACACAACTACTGCTGCTAATTTGTAGTTGGGCGTAAAGAGGTACGTAAGCAAAATTAGTGCCTGAATATAAGAGAGCATGAACTTTTTTGCACGTTCATTCTCTGGGCTCGTTACCCATCAGTGCCCTTCTGGCAGGAGATGGCGAGGTGAAGTCTGGTGAGCGAGACGTTGAAACTCAGTCCTGTTAGCTGCTGAATATCTTCAAGTGAAGCCTTTCACTTCATAATGGCTACTTTGCTATTTCAGCTTTTTGGGTAGACTAACTAAAAAATCCCTAAGAACTAAGAAATTACAGCTACAGAGCCGCTGAGTATTTCTTTCTGTTCATTTTTCCAGAATAAATGATATATTCTACAGTTTCTTCTGTTTCAGCCACATCTCCCCTTATGATGACTTAGGATAGAAAAAGGAAAGGTGACTGGGCATAAATTGGGTGCTGTTCAGGTCAGCAGGGAACGGTGTGTCCCTTTCCTCCTCCCACCCTGGCAAAGCTGGCATCGTTGTGTGCGGGTGGGTGAAGGGGATACGTGGGTTCGTTTTGCCATACTCTGCAGCAGCGCTAGTCATTGCCAAACTTGAGAAACCACCGTTTTAGTTGGGTATAGCGTGCCGCAGTAGGCCAATGCCCTCTGCTCCCCACCGCCCCTTCAGAAATAAACTCTGTTGCCAGAGGTGGAGAAGGCTGTGTCCTGAGAGGTAAAGTGGCTAGTGAAGTTGAGTCATATAATCCGTTCTTCCAACTTGCTCATTCACTTCATGGAGTAAAAATTTCTGTCATCTGAAAATGTGAAAGAAATTAATTTAAGCGTTTAACAGATATGTGTCCACATCCCTTAGTTTTGTTGCAGGAAAAATTAAGGGCAGAACTAGCTATGGAGGCAGAGCTGTGTTTCTGTTCTTGGGGTGGTTGCCTTCAGGTTTCTGTGCAAATGGGATGTGGTGTGACACTTTACTGCAGCAGCCTTTAACATATAGTTTCTGTGCATAAATAGATGTTCTCCGTGGCCAGCAAGTCTCCCTGAGAAACCTCAGAGACTTGACTTTCAGGGTGTTGATGTGTATTTTGCTTTACAATTTTTACTTTTGGTTTGAGTCGGCATGAAGTTTTCACTCGCTCCGAGCTTTGTGTTGATTTCTGTGTGGGGCAAAACGATGCAGGCCTCTGAAGTTGCGAGCCTCTACCCATAAGGCTGATTTCTGTGGATGCGTTTTTCTCTGCTGTGCATTACCTGCCAAACCTCTTTACTCTCCAGCTTGTTGCAGACACTGCTGTTGTGTATTTGTTGTTATTGTGCAATCGCCTGGTTTGATCCTTCTGTTTTGCAGAATTGCATAAACTCTGGTTGACTCCGTGCCTTGACGGAAAGGGAATGCCTGTGCTCCAGTCCTGGCAAATCCTGCCGAGCGTTAACAGAACAAACAGTCCAAACTTTATGGGCAGCTGAGTTTAGAATAACTTAAAGATTAATGAACCTCTGATTGGGAGAGTGATTGTTAAAGAGGCTGACCTGTCGATGGTATAAAGAAGAAACATTTGCAGTATTGGAATTATTTCCTTAAATTTCCTATGTGTGTAACGATTTTGATGCCCTGATCTGCCTGCTGCTGGAGGACTCAGTCCTGAGGACACGGGAGATGGGACACAAGGGAGAGGATTCTGTTCTGGAAACTTTGATTTGGAAAGAGCATGTGATTTTAATGATCTTGTCTTACATCTGTTAATAGATATAACATTCTGAGTGTCATATGGAGCTTCTATTGTGCTGTATACAATTGACGTTATCTCCTGTTCTCCTGTTGCAGTGAATCTGAAATCCTGCACCATGACAAACAATATGAGCCTTTTTACTCTTCCTTCGTTGCACTTTCTACACATTACATCACTACTGTGTGTGGTCTAAGTAAGTGTTCCCCCTCCTTTGCTTCTCTTGCTCTTGTGTTATGACTAGGATATAGTAAAAGTAAACTAGAACTGTTGTCCTTTTGATATTTGTCTTGAGCCCTCTTTGTTAATCAGGTGTTAAGGCAGAGCGCGTGAGGCCAGTGTTGCTAGCTTTTATACTAGCAGAATGTCAATTCATATGAGAAGGGAAACTTGTCGATAGGAGTGTTTGGCCACCAGGTGCTGGGTGGCGTTGACACTTTGGTTGTGTATCCATTGGCCTGACTTCATTTAGAGAAAATAATTTTTGGTCCAATGAAGTGTTTAAATCCGTTTTCAGGATTTTTAGATTATTCTTTAGCAGTTATGTTACTATGTTGGAATTAATGATCAAAACATTGTGACTCAAAATATTTTATGTTATTTTATATTATTTTGGCTGACAGAATTTGGCAATTTCAGCAAAAAAGTGGTTTTGGTCAACTTGTTTCATGTTCTTCAGTGCTTCTGTCAGTGTTAAATAATGTTGCTGGCGAAGCCATTGTAGCTATCTAAATTACCTTGTCTGGGTAGAAGGTGTTATCCTTGCTTTACTGACATTTCTTGGGTTACATTTTAACGAGACTGAATTTGCATTGTGTCTGTGTTAGGCATGATAGATTGTGTATGCGTTCGTGTTGCATAGCATTCTGTTTTATTGAAAGTGTTAAGATCATCTTACGCTGAATGGTTTAAAAACTGTGTGATGCAAGCATCTGCTTTTTTCAGTACCAAGAAACCAATTGCAATCAGTGGCAGCTGCTTGTAAAGTCCTGATTGAATTCTCACTGCTGCGTCTTGAGAATCCAGACGAAGCCTGTGCTGTTTCCCAGGTGAGCACAGATTTTGACCGTGTGGGCAAGCCTGAGTGCGAAAATGGACTTTGGCCTCTAATTCAGAAATATTTGCTCTGATGTTGCATAAAGCAAAATTAATGAAGTTCTTAAAATATTGAAGGTGTACCACTTTGGTAAAGACTGCTACCTGCTGAATCTTCCCTCTGCATTCTTTACTCAGAATTTCAGCCTGTGAGCAAGCTGAAATAAAGGTGTCCTGAAGTCTTGGTTAATTCTCTTGCCATTTCCTACAGTCTGATTTGGTTTTGTGTAATAATCTAGATCAAAACTGTTTGTTGAGTTTTTGAAGCTGGATTCTTCCCCAGTTGTATTTTAGTCTTCTGGGAAAGCTTAAATCTATTTCAAAGAGGAAAGGCATGTGAGAAGTGTTCACATAATGTAGCTTCTGATAGGGCCGGCTTTAAGCCTTAGTGTGTCATAGGAGAGAGAGCTTTTCCAGATGCTTTTCCGTAACAAGCACATGGGACGATGTTAGCGACCTGAATTACCTGCAATTAATAAGCCACCACGATCTTTGGTATGAGATCAGAGTGGATTCGAGATGTTGTGGTCGCCTTACTAGCTGCAGTTGCAGTACTCTTAATGCAGCTGCTTAGAATAAACAATATCAAGGAATAATTGGAATCAAGAGAGTTTAAATTGTGCTTGATGTCTTCTTCTTTGTAGAAACACCTCATTCTGCTGATAAAGGGGCTGTGCACGGGCTGCAGCCGCCTGGATCGAACTGAAATTATTACCTTCACAGCAATGATGAAATCGGCCAAGCTGCCTCAGACTGTCAAAACCCTCTCTGATGGTAAGTGTTTTAATTTGTGGTTATATCACTGCGGCACTTGAGTTAAGCGTAGAAAAGACTATGGTTATGAAATGATGTTTTGCTGTGTCCCCTGCAGTAGAGGACCAGAAGGAGCTGGCCTCCCCGGTGAGCCCGGAACTAAGACAGAAAGAAGTGCAGATGAACTTCCTCAATCAGTTGACATCAGTCTTTAACCCTAGAGTCTCGTCATCGCCATCTGTCATGCCAGAGACACAGGTAAACAAACAGCCCTAGAATAGAAGCAGTCTGAATTTTAGCATTAACAATATCGGTGCAGGGGAGCATAGAGGGCAGTAAGTGGTAGTTTTTTAATAAACATGTGTAAAGAAAACCTTTCTTAAGTATTTAAATCCTACTTGCATGTTGATGAATGGCAAATGAGAAAATACTGTTTGCATTTTATTGGCAATAGTAGTTTTGTTGCCTCGTGGAAGCTAATGTTCAGTGATATTCATAGCTCTTTTGAGTTCTGCTGCTGATGCGCCTTGTTCCTGTGTAGAGACTTACTGCAATACCGTTTATTTTTAATGCTTCCGTGATACATTTAGTATGTGCTTGCTTTTAGGTGGAAGGAGAGAGCGAGGATCAAGCTTCCACAGATCAAACCTCTGCGGCAAAGACAAAAAGCATATTCATTGCTCAGAATGTAGCCAGCTTGCAAGAACTTGGTGAGAATCAGCTTTCTAGCATCGGGGGGGAAAAAAGTGCTAGAGCAAATGTCTCTCCAGTGTTACAACCTACAGCTCTAAATGGGAAGAAACTTTCTGACCTAAAGGATTCACTTGGTTACATGCTGATGCTACCAAGGGAGGTTGTGGCTGTAATGTAGTTTTCTTCATTGCAGAGGAGATGAGCTCAGCGTATTTGTATGCAGTAGGTTTGTTTTGGGGGGAAAAAAGGGTGGGCGATATAAAGTAGCCTATGGGATGGATTACTGAGCGGGTGTGAATTAGACCTGATATGCCACATAACATGCACACAGAGCCTTGTGACACCCCTTACAAGTACTGGATGAAAACTTCACCATCCAGTTCATGTGTTGTAAACTGGTCTTCATCCTATTGCCTCATCTATGATGATATTTTCTCACCACAAAGAATAATTAAGTCAGTTATTGATGACCGTTGGATCTGTTCTGCTTAGAAGCTCTCCCATGGAACAGTAAAAATAACACTGCTATTTTTGTTTGGTAGGTGGCTCTGAAAAACTGCTGAGAGTGTGCTTGAACCTCCCATACTTTTTGCGATACATAAATCGATTTCAGGATGCGGTGTCAGCCAACTCCTTTTTTATTATGCCAGCCACGGTGGCAGATGCCACTGCTGTTCGCAATGGGTAAGAGTCTGTCGTTGCTCTTCTTTGGTAGATGCTGGGTACACTGTATGGGAGAAAATAACTGTGCTAGCTGTGCAGTGTGAGTTATCATGCTGCTCCTGTGAGCTGTCTGATGTGTGCATTGCATTGCTGAACCTTAATGTGTGTCGTTACTATAGATTTCATTCGCTGGTGATAGATGTGACCATGGCACTGGATACTCTGTCTCTGCCTGTATTGGAGCCCCTGACACCCACGCGTCTCCAAGATGTGACTGTTCTTGCTCTCAGCTGTCTCTATGCAGGTGAATGGATTTGCTATATTTTCTTTGGAGCTTTAAGTTGCTTTTGCTTTTGCTCTGCTTTGTTACTTGCACATTTGAGGCTCAGCCCACAGATAACCTTTATTTCTCGTGAATTTTTGAAAGCTGTGCCGCATACCGCATAGTATGGAGACTGGGTTAAATGAAGATTGTTTTAGTGATGCTGAAATTTTGATATATTCTGCGAATGTTCTTGTCAGTATCTGAGAGAAACACTGAGTGACTCAACATCTTCTTAATAGCCTGTAATTTCTGCTCTTTTTTAAATGTTCAAAGCATAATACATTTTTGCAGTGCTTATGGCTTCAGATTCATTGGTTATACCCCCAAATCAACCTTGTTTCCCAGGTGTGGTTTAAGTACACCAGAATCCCGAGTGTTTAATTGGTATGAGTAAGATTTTAAAGAGATATGGCAGTTGAGTATGAAGATTGCCTTAAAAATGGTATTGAATTACATGGTAAAACATTTCCTCCTTTAATTGTTCTCACGTGTTTCTGTAGGACGAAACTTGACTCTTTTGGGGGATTTTTTTAATCTGCCAGCTGTAATATTGAGTATTCCCAGCTCCATCAAGTTTATGGGCCTGTTTGATACCGCTTGTTTTAATGTGCTAAGCAGGAACATTGAGTCCCGAGATTGGCTCTTAAGAAGAATGTTACCTCCGCTTGTTTTCAATCAGGTGTGAGTGTGGCAACTTGCATGGCCATCCTACATGTGGGTAGCACTCAGCAGGTACGAACTGGGTCAACAAGTTCCAAAGAAGAAGATTATGAAAATGATGCTGCTACTATTGTACAGAAATGTGTAAGTAGATGAGAGAACATTGGTTGTTTTCATTCTCGGCAAGTGAAGTGCATAGAATTTGTATTTGTTTGGATTGCAATACCTATCTATTATTTCTAGGCATTAGACTTGCTGATAAAGGAAGTAATGAGATGGCTAGTTGTAGAGGGCAAAATACAATTGTATTTGGCGGTTTTATTTTTATTATTGCCCACTGGAGCGCTTAAACTTTACCATGGTTTTGGATTTATTTGCAGCTTGAAATTTATGAAATGATTGGACAAGCAATCAGCAATTCACGCCGTGCAGGGGGTGAGGTAAGATTTGTGTCTCAGTAAGCTTTTTTCACTGTTTTTGTGCTGGTATATTTTGGCATTTGGATTGACACTATTTTGTCTTTTTGGTGCTTTTGCCCCCCTCCCCTTCACTTTTGGGATGATAGCATTATCAGAACTTCCAGCTGCTCGGGGCTTGGTGTTTGCTAAACAGCCTCTTCCTCATCTTGAACCTCAGCCCCACGGCCTTGGCTGATAAGGGAAAGGAGAAAGATCCGTTGGCTGCTCTTCGTGTCAGAGACATTATTGCTCGTACTAAGGAAGGCGTTGGGTCTCCCAAACTAGGACCTGGGAAAGGGTATGTAAATACCCCACGAAAGTAATCGCCCATGTATCTAACCATGCCCAGCAAGCAACTACTACAGAGTCTTGTTGGGCTCTTGAAATTTTATCTCCATTTCTAATTTAAGTCTTGATTCTTGGAAAGAAGAGAAGTCCTCTTCTTCAGTTTAGCAAAGTAGTCACTTCACTCAATTTAATATATATATATTTTATTTTCTCCCTGAAATTACACTGTATCCTTTATATTTCTCTAGGCATCAAGGGTTTGGTGTTCTGTCAGTGGTGCTAGCAAATCATGCTATCAAATTGCTGTCATCGCTCTTTCAAGATCTGCAAGTGGAGGCATTGCACAAGGTATGTAGGTAGCACCTATGTTCTTGTGAAACGTTTTGCCTTCTCCACTGAAACACACTTTAAATTCTCTTTTCAATGCTGTCTTCCAGGGCTGGGAGAGTGATGGTCCGCCAGCAGTGCTGGATATCATGGCTCAAAGCACATCCATCCAGAGAATTCAGCGGCTAATAGATTCTGTACCACTCACTAATTTGCTGCTGACTTTGCTATCTACTTCCTACAGAAAGGTAGGAACTGGTATACAGCTAGAGAACTTCTGTAGCTGAACCACTCCTACTAAGTGTCATCTGCATGGAAAATTCTCACTTAACAAGCTGTGACTACGCCAAGAAGAATTTGGAATTCTTCTTTCAGAAGCTGTCAACTGAGGCCTCTCTCCTCTTTTCAGAGATTGTTAATTTGACAAACTTGTTCTAATAAAATTTTTCTGTAAGCTCAGTGGTATTTGTGAGTTTAGTGAGAAGATGAAAAGGCTGTATTCAAAACGGATGCTTTTGTGTTAGAGCTGTTACTTGAAGTGTTGCTTACAAGCTTGGCATGGATTATTTGTTTTCAACCATCCTGTGTAATTTTTAATACAGCTTAAGGGGGAGAAGCCTTGAAAAACTGTTAATAAATTAGTTGAGACAAATTTGCTAGAAGAAAACTAAAATGCATTAGGAAGTTACTCTTGTTTTCAAATTCTTATCTTTCATAATCCTAAAATTTAACTTGTTCTGCTGTTCTTCTAAGGCTTGTGTCTTGCAGCGTCAGAGGAAGGGCTCCATGAGCAGTGACGCAAGTGCCTCCACTGATTCTAATACTTACTATGAGGATGATTTTAGCAGCACTGAGGAGGACAGCAGCCAAGGTAATAGAGTTTGCAGCAAGCAACTTAAGTTGGGATTTTATGCTGTCTTTCAGATTTAGTGGAAATCTGGCTACAGGTCTGTTGCCTTCTTGGACTGGAATGTCATGTAATGCTGAAAATATGAAACTGTAAGATCTGTTTGGCAGAAGTAATGCTGACTGTACTCTTTTATGTAGACTAAAGCCAGAGTGGCTGGGAATTGGTGGTATTTGGTGATGAGGAGAGTGGAAATAATTTCTTCTTGTAAATTCCTGCTGGACTTCTGTAAAAGTGCTTAGCCTTGTGATTTGGAAAGGAAAAATGAAGATAGCAGACACCTTAACTCTGCTCACCAAAACTCTTTTTCAGGCCTTTTCTAAGCTGAGTAGTTTGCATAAGGTAGTTGCTTATAATATGCTGTTGTTTTTCCTGCCTCCTCTGTTAGATGACGACAGTGAACCAATCCTTGGGCAATGGTTTGAAGAGACAATCTCTCCAAGCAAAGAGAAAGTGGCCCCACCGCCACCCCCTCCACCACCACCTTTGGAGAGCTCGCCTAGAGTGAAAAGCCCTAACAAACAGACTGCTGGGGAGAACGGGAACATCCTGGCTAGCCGCAAAGATCCAGAATTGGTATGGGAAGGTCTTCAGGCTTAATGAAATAACTGATGTGCTGTAGCGTTGTTTTACTTGTCAGTGGCTAGCTACATTGACAGACAACATGATAAATGTCAGGTATTTTAAGTACTTTGCTGATGGAGTGACTGTCTTGGCTTTGAAGAAAGAAGTCTTTGAGGAAAGACATTTTCTCTACTCTTCTGTCAGGTGGAATATCACAGTATTTGTTAATGCCAGGGAAGCAAAGACTGAGGATAATATCTATTTGGGTTACAGAGGGAGAGGGAAAATGAGGGCAGAACTATAAGTGAAATGACTTGCTGATAGAATGCTTTTAGCTCCAACTCCGTTGGGTAAAGACAAAAATCAATACTGCAGTCGAGAGATTAGAGACTTGCGACCTTTTCAGAGAATTGTAAAATTGGTCCTGATACAGAACACAGAGTGCAGTGAGCTGGATTGCGAGGGATCAACCTGTACCCCACTGCTAGGCGTGGAGTTAGGGGACTTGACTTACTTTGCTGGTGGTTTAGTTTTTGTTTAATGTTGTCTTACAGTTCCTCTGCTTTTGTTGCTTCTATAGTGCGTTTCTCTTTTCTTTTCAGTTTTTGAGCCTAGCTTCAAACATTTTGAACTTTATCACTTCTTCTATGCTGAACTCCAGGAATAACTTCATTCGCAACTACCTGAGTGTGTCTCTTTCGGAGCAGCACATGGCTACACTGGCTAGCATCATCAAAGAAGTGGATAAGGACGGGCTTAAGGGTGAGTGAGCAGGACCTCTCTGTTAGAGAACACAGACTGTAGGGTTTATAAGTGTATGTTTTCTTAGCTCCATGTAGAAATCTTAAATATAGGAGGGCAGCAGTAGAAAATGGCTTGATCCCTGTCTTACAGGCACGTCAGATGAGGAGTTTGCTGCTGCACTGTATCACTTCAACCATTCCCTGGTCACCTCAGATCTTCAGTCCCCTACCTTGCAGGTAAGTCTGTGGTTGACTGTATAAATAAAATGAAGAAGTGTTGGTGTCTGTTAATGTCTCTACACAGACTGTCTACACCTAGAGTAGTGTGTTGATGATTCCATTTCACCCTAGAGTATATTCTTTTGCAAACAGAGCTTGGAATATTTTGGATCCAAGGAGTTGGATTAGCTTTGCAGTCATCCAGTACAAAACATCCCGCAGAGTGTAAACTTAACATCTAGAGTTCAAATTAATCCACTGAACTTTGAAGGTGATGAAAGCTGAAAAGGAAGAGAGTTTGTATATTTTGTTTTGGAGAGTTGCCTCTATCCATGCTTTTATCAAGAGGCATTCCTGCAGATTTCCTTTGCTGTCAGCACTGATGCCAAAAGGCCTTGAAATTCTCTCAGGAGAGAATAAAATTAATCCTTTTGCTTTCATGTAGTAACTTTGTAGCCTCTAGGTTTCTTTGCTAGGTCATGGGCTGACCTGACTAACACTGTAAGTAGAGGTTATAAATCTGCTTACCAGTCAGTGAATTCAATCCCTATACTTTTCACTGACTGTTTGCTACTGTATTTAAGATACTCTGGGTTTTTTGTGTTTTTTTAAAGCTATTGGATTTTTCAGAAAACTGCCTTTTTACTATATTTGAAAAGAAGCAAGCATTACTGTGATCAGTCAAAGGGGTCGTCTTCCAAATTCTTAGATACTGAACATAGGAGCATAATCTCTCCTGCTGTGATATTGCAGTAAATGAGTAGAGCTCATTAATGCCATTTTTTTCTGCATTGGTGTTGAAGTTGAAAGTTTGTTGTGTTTTAGGTGGCAAAGTGACAGCGTAAGCGTCCCTCAGTAGCTATGCTGTGTATTTGAGAAAGGAGAGATACTGCTGTAAGAACCCTTACAAGCTCTGAGTGCCCTATTGTTTATTGTCATCTATATGTTCAAATCATGCTTTTAATTAAAGCATCAGACAGGACTTGCCTCTTTTCAACCAGTCTCTGTTTTGTTCCAGAACACGCTTCTTCAGCAGCTGGGAGTTGCCCCTTTTTCTGAAGGTCCGTGGCCTCTCTACATCCATCCTCAAAGTTTGTCAGTGCTCTCGCGACTTCTCCTGATTTGGCAGCATAAAGCCACTGCCCAGGGAGATCCTGACGTTCCAGAATGCCTTAAAGTTTGGGAGAGGTGAGATAATTTTGTGTTAAGCTGGAAGTCAGTCATCTCTTACCTCTCTGATTTTCTATCAAGTGAAAATTCTGTGGGACCAGTGTAAAAAGTGTGTGTGTGTGAGCGGTGATGGTATGTGGTCCTTGGAGGAGCAGAGTGGCAGTCTTCTGTGTTACTGGAGTCCTTCACCTAGAGCATAGGAAATGAAACCTAGAATCGGGATTCAAGTGGATGGAGGCTGAATTACTTACAGCAATGCTGGTTTTAAAAAGGGAAGGCAAATGTCTTATTTCAGCAGGTTTCTGGTAGGTTCTGTTGTGATGGTGCCAAGATTTTTCTGCTCTGTGCCATTACCTGAATGTGAAAGTCTCTGATAGGGTTTAGCTGACTTAAAGCTGTAGTGGACAGCCTTTCCTGTGGGAACAAGTTTGCATCTCTCTTTCTGCCTTTGAATGATTGTTCATGTTTTCCATCAAATGTGTATTTGCTGCCAATTGAATTTACGTAGGTTTTACTGTTTGCATAGTCTCATTCCAATACATAATGTAGTGAATAAATTTGTGAAATTGCCAGTATTAGAAGAATAAGCAGAAAAATATAATTATGAAAATGTTTCTCTAACCTCTAGTGAAAGAGATTTTAAAGGGGGATCTAAGCAGAGAGAAAAGTAAACTTTATAAACTTCCTCTCGTATCATCAGGTTTGTGGGCACACTGAAGCAAAATGCCTTGCAGGGGACTCTTCCCAGTGACACAGAAGATCTGAATGTTGAACATCTCCAGTTGTTGCTGCTTATTTTTCACAATTTCTCTGAGAGGGGCCGCAGATCTATCATGATGCTCTGTATCCAGACAATTGTGGAGCTGACAGTGAACATGGATACCCAGCAATGTTCTGTGCCGCTTATCGTGGCACGTCTACTCTTGGTGTTTGACTACCTGCTCCATCAGTATTCCAAGGCTCCCGTGTACCTATTTGAACAGGTAAGACTTTGAGATTGTGTTCTGGATATTTAATTGGTCACCCAGCAATCATTTGGTGTGTTCTGGTGTCTGTGACTTTTGCGAGTAAATCGGTTTTGATGTTGTTACCAGCCTTTGGAGTTATAATGCATGATTAACTACAGTTGCTGATGCCTAGCAGCAGGTTCAGTTTGAGTGTAAATTCCTGGTGTAACTACTGTCCTATTAAATCCTGTTAAGGACAGGATGAATGCCTTATCTTTCAAAATCTTGAGTATTTGGGTAGTTAGGCAAATACCTTGTACGCCGTGTCCTTGCTTTAGCTTTTCACTGTTGAGGTTTTTGGCACTATTCTCATTAATGGGGTGCTAGTGTTTTGTGCCTGTCTTTTTCAGTTGTTGGAAGCTTGACCATTGATGTAAACTGTACACTCCATCAGATAGGGTCCAGGAAAAACCATCAGATAGGGTCCAGGGCTTCCCTCAGAAGCTGGGAATGACTGTGTTTTAGTAACAGGGTTGTTTGTATTTTATGGTTCTCTTTCTGTTGGTGGTGGTATTTTCCCCGCCCCTACCCCTTATTGACAAGGATGACGTGGGTGGGTTGTTTTGTTTTTTTTTTTTTTTTTTTAACTTAGGTGCAATATAATTTGCTGACTCCACCCATTGGCTTGGTGAGTGGATCCCAGGACAGTAGCAGACGAACGTCTGTCCCACTTTATCATGGGTTTAAAGAAGTGGAAGAAAACTGGACTAAACACTGTTCATCAGGTAAGACAGAAAATATAAGGGTTTTTTTATTCCAAGATTTGCAAATGAGAGGCCTGCTTGTGCCCTGGTGTGGGTAGCTTTTCCGACTTTTAATGGGCATAGTTGCAATAGACAGATAAAAGTGCGTGTAATGCAAGAAAAGTTTTATTAAACAAAACTATTGTCATCTAGGAATATGCTACAAGTAATTCAAAATAAGTGTGTATTTATTATGCCAGGATTGTACGAGTAGGAAAACCTTGGCTGCTTATACCATAGGTTAAAAGCACATATAATGTGTCGTGGAGCTAGCTTAGTAGAATCTGATATTAGTCTTAAAATGTGAAAGGTTGTGGGAGTGGAGGAGAGAGGATAACACAATACTGCCTAATTAAAACTGTCACTTTGAACATTATTTTTTGTCGTCATGTTCCAGACACAATTCCCCAGCCGAGGTTCTACTGCATCCTATCTCTAGAAGCTTCTGAAGATGATCTGAACCGTCTAGATAGCACGGTATCGGAATTTCTGTTTTAAAGACCTTTCTGTAAGCCTTGAGGGCCATGTTGATTTGACAAGTGCCAGGGAAAATAGACAAGAAGGAAAGACTTGATGAAGCAGGTAGAGCAGGAATACTTCACCAAGTGGAGATAAGAATAGTGGCTGAAAAAGATAATATGGGATTCCTTTTTGTACCTAATTGTGTGTCAGGGAAGTCAGTACGCAAAGTCTATGAAGATGTGTTGGACTGCTTGTAGTAAGGCTTGTGATTCAAATATGTATGCTGTGACAGAGAGCCCTATCATATCCATACATATTTTTCAGTGCTGTGGAAACATCTGGGACAAAGACACATGGCGTTAGAGTTGCTTTCTCATCGTTTTGCTCCATGTTCTTCCTGGGTTTTGTTTCCTGACTAAATTTGTTGTCATCAAGGTTATGGGCTTGCTTTGTGCATGCTCCCTTACAACTTGTTCATTGGTACTCTTGACTGGGGAGAGAAATACCCAACAGAACTAACTTCCTGAAGTTTTATTTTGCATAGTTTTGGTCTGTTGGTATTCTGAATACTTAAGAGCTTGACTGGATAAAAATGCAGAGCTGTGCAATTTGCAAAGCAACGATCCTGACTTGTCCTCCCTTGCAGGTTTGTGAGGTCCTTTTCTCTAGGACCATGAAGTATGATGAGCTTTACACAGCCCTGACTTCGTTACTTGCAGCTGGGTCACAGTTTGATACACTCAGGAGGAAAGAGAACAAAAATGTCACTGCACTGGTAAGACTATGTAGCTGTAATGTCTGTGTTGAGGAATAACAAGTTCTCAAACTTAGTATTTTCAAGCAAAGTGTTTAACCAAAGTATTCTGGACAGTGGTTGGAGTAATGGGGAGCTTAAAAATCCCATAGCTAATGGTAGTGTTTATGGTGGCAGTACATCTCATATGAGGTTTTTAATTCATAACATGTTCTAGACTTGCTGTATGTCCCTGGTAATTCCAGGAGGTCTGGCTAGAATATGATGAAGCAGAAAAAAATTGTATAATCTTTCCTTTTTCCTTACTCACTCCTTTTTGTTGCATAATTTGTTGTATAATATGACATCTTACTTGGCACATCTACAGGAGTCTAGAGTCTCTGATGAGAGAATTTCAGTAGCTGTAATGATTGAAACTACAAGCTCTCTTTACTCATTTGTCCAACTGTACTTTTGTTTAGGAAGCCTGTGCACTTCAGTACTACTTCTTGATACTGTGGCGGATACTAGGGATTTTGCCTCCATCCAAAAACTACATGAATCAATTGGCTACGAACACACCAGAGATGAGTGAATGTGATATTTTGCACACATTGCGCTGGTCTTCCCGTCTGAGAATTGCGTCTTATGTCACGTGGATCAAGGTACAGCCTCACCTTTATAGGGGTGTTTTGTAACATTGTTGATAGTAAGAATGTCAAGTCACTTGTTCTTCCATGCTGACTGGAGGTGGAATTTGTTGTTTGGGCATGGTGGTGAGAAATGAGAACCTGTATCCATGTTTTCTAAAGTGTTCTAGCCTGGTAATTGGCAGAGCAGTTAATTATAGAGCACTTCTAAAGTGTGACAGGTCTTTTTTTGGCATCTGTAGGATCACCTAACCAAGCAGGGCATGAAAGCTGACCATGCTGCTTCTCTCATTGAATTGGCCTCCAGCAAGTGCAGCTCAGTGAAGTATGATGTGGAAATAGCAGAGGAATACTTCGCTCGACAGGTAAGGTGGTGTGAATGTAATTGTGCATACGGAGCTTCTATTTGTGTGGAATGATTTGCACTTACTGTTCCATCCCTTTGTATTTTAAGATATCTTCTTTCTGTGGTGTTGATTGCACAACTATTCTCCAACTGCATGAAGTTCCCAGTTTACAATCCATTTACACCCTTGATGCTGCAATTTCCAAGATTCAAGTTTCTCTAGATGAGCACTTTTCCAAGCTAGCTGCAGAAACTGATCCACACAAGTCTTCTGAGATAACCAAGAACCTCCTGCCTGCTACGCTGCAGCTTATTGACACTTACGCTACGTTTACCAGGTACAGTCCTTAGGGTTACTAGTAGGAATACAATTTTCCTCTGTGCACAGGGCTTTCTTTGCGTGTTGTTTGTTGTTTTCTTAGAGGTAGGTGCTTTGCTTTTTTTTTATAGTCCAGTGTAATTACTCTAACTTACATCCTCTAGAGTGTTGATTGTTTTAAAAGAAGAATTTAAAGTATCTTCTCAAGCCATGAATGTGAAATTGTTGTTTCTAAGTAGCGTCCTTGTCTGATCTATCAAGGCTTTCTTGCAAGCTTGCAAAACCAGCTTTTCCTCCAAAGATGAAACCTCCTCTTACCAGTCCATAGGATAGTACTACTTAAGGTTATTTGACTGAGGTAATATTGAGACTGTCAGACCATCAAGAAGGAGAAGGGGTTTAATTCTTACATTAAGTGTCTGAAGTCTTCTAAACTCTCGTTAGAACCTATGTAGAAAAAAGTGAAAGTAAATCAGCTTTTTCTTCTGAGTGGGTGCTTTTCCTGGTAAGTAGCTTAGAGGAGATAAAAGCCCAGAACTCCCTTAGTGGTATAACAGGAAGTATAGGGCAGAACTTCAGAAGTTTGCTTTCTTATCTGTCACTATATTGACACATTTAGTTCTGAAACGCAGAGCTATTTCCTGAAATAAATCCTTTCCATCCTGAATGCAGATCTTACTTGCTGCGGAGCCTCTCTGAAGAGGGCTCCACTGAGAATAAACCCTCTGAAGAGAAGCTACGAGGTTATGCTGCTGTCCTGGCCATTGGATCCAGTCGTTGCAAGTCTAATACCCTAGGTGAGGGCACTGGATAGTTCAGATTTCTTTCTCTCTGTAGGTGAAGCTTTCTACAATGCTGCCAATGTTCAGTTTCAAAGCTGTACGCTGGCTAATGTGTTCTCGACCACTTTGTTCAAATGAGCGCATTATCCTGTCAACAGCAAACTGGGAAGTCTTTTCCTTTTAGTATCCTAACAAATGTAGAAGTTGGGCAGACCTTGAAAGAGTAATTATCTTGTGGGCTTATCTGGCTTATTGAAATGCTTTATAACCATGTTGGGGCTCTGGTGGCATGGCATAGTAAGGGGAATTATGAAATGTTGTTATGTTGAAGGCTGCTGCAAATTAGTATTTTTGCCGTGTTTGGCAAAAAAAAAAGTTTTAAAAAGTGTTGTAGGAGCATGTTGGTTTTCAATAGGACCCATGAAATTACTTGGTGACTTAGGATTCTGTATTAATTGCAGGTCCAACACTTGTTCAGAACTTGCCATCAGCTGTGCAGACTTTATGTGAATCATGGAACAACATTCATACAAACGAGTTTCCAAACATTGGCTCATGGGTGAGTCCAGCCTCGTAGATTGATCTGATCCAATCTTAACTCCATAAATTGCTGGGAATGGCAGGCAGTGTGTCTTTCTGTTAAAGATAAATGGTTCTGATTTTTGTGCATGTGTCTGAATCCTTAGCGCAATGCCTTTGCAAATGACACGATCCCTGCAGAAAGCTACATCAGTGCAGTTCAGGCCGCCCACCTCGGTACTCTCTGCAGCCAAAGTCTACCTCTCGCAGCCTCCCTAAAACACACCCTTCTCTCCCTGGTCAGACTCACTGGGGATCTCATTGTGTAAGTGATATTTTGTATATTACATTCTTGCTGTATAGATCTGTCTGCTCTTCTGAATGTCTGTCTTTATCAGACTGTTTGGGTTCAACACTTAGTTCAAAATACAGCGCCAGTTCACTAAGCCTTTAATGGAGTTACTTTCAGTTTACAGTTCTAAATTCCAAATGAATGATAAATAGCCTTTCTGTCTTGATCTGGTATCTCTAAAAGTCAGACTCCCTGAGAGAAACCTTTAGTCCTTTTTGTTAAATAGGGACTTGAAGAAACGGAGATATAAACTGAGGCAATATGGATCTGGTTAATTAATTCCTGTTTTGTTATCATTCTCGTGTGATGTTTTCAAAGCATAAGGAAAAAGTGAAATGAAAGAGTTATTTTTTTCCCCAGGGACTTACTCTTAAGATATTCTGAAACAAAAAAATAGTTGTTGACACTGCAGACAAATCTAAAAGCCATACTACGTGGTAGCATGACTGTCTAGAAAAATGTTGTAGCTGTATATATGCAAAAGTAAGAGGTGTAGAGTTTTCCAAATGAGGACCATTTTTCTGAGGGGAAAAATGGCTGGGTCAGTGTATTTATCCTGGCTTTCTAAAAAGGGTTTTTATCACGGACTTCCATCCAGACTTGTGCCTTAGTTGTGTGACTTTATCCAGTACGGGTGGTCTCCGATACGTCATACAGAGAATTAACTTGTTTTCTTTTCTTTTCAAGCTGGTCAGATGATTTGAACCCACCACAGGTGATTCATTCCCTATTGCCCCTCCTTTTGGAGACCAGCACAGAGAGTGTGTCAGAGATAAGCAGCAACTCCCTAGAAAGGATCTTGGGCCCTGCAGAATCAGATGAATTCCTGGCACGTGTTTATGAGAAATTGATCACAGGATGCTATAACATACTGGCCCATCACTCTGATCCAAACAGGTAACAGCCTGTGTGGCTCGTAGTTCTCTTCCAACAAAGCTGTATGCAAAGAATTACTACAGTATGTTTAAACATCAGTGTCATTTCTTGAACAGCACAGCAGAAGGGTGAAAAATCAGCTTATTTTTATCTGTTGAAGACTTCTATACTTGCAGACTAAAAATACAATATATTTTATTCACGTTACCAGAATTCTCAGCACTGCCGTTCAGGCAGTGTGAATTTTAATCACCTCTTGTAACTCTGGATGGAGCATGTATATATTTAGATAGTTTTTTATTTAAGCAAATAGAAAATTATGTAAATACAAGCACAAAATCAAAGCTGAAGATGCCGACCTAACTTGCTTTATATGCCTTTGTCTCTGTTCTTGACGTTTATAAGGATAGCTAATCCCTGCTTTATCATAGCAAACTAGCCAGATTTGAGCTTCCCACCCCTTACTCTCTGTGTGTATGGAGAGAATAAGCTTGATTCGCAGATGTTGATTTTACCCATCTGAAACATAAAACCATTAGGCATGATGATGTTGCATCTTTTTAACACTGATCCTCTCTGGATGGAAGGTATTCAGAGGGAGATCTACTACGCCTTCTGGTAGAGAATGTAAACGTAATTGGATTTTACTTGCAGGGTGCGTTGTGGAGTGGGGATGAGCACAGGAGAAAATGGGGAGGAGTAACACTAAAAGAGACTTAAAGTGTAAAAAGAGCAGCCGTTTACAGGAATTTGTAATGTAAGGAGTCTGAAAGGTCTAGTTTATTCTAGGTTTCTGGCTGTGTAACTTGCCTACAGCATCATGTGCCGCTTTTTTTTTCTGAACATTTGGTGGATTTGTTGCTGTTTATGTATGTTTATTCATCAATTATTTTTCTCCTGTCTCTTGGAAAGGGAGCTGATTTCAGCTAGTGGAAAATGTATTAGAATTGTATTAGCAAAATGGATCACTTCTTAGCTCTCAGAATTGGTGAAATTGCTCTTATTTTCTTGTTTAATATGCGTCTTTTGATCCTCAGTGGCCTGGATGAGTCCATCTTGGAGGAATGTTTGCAGCATCTGGAGAAACAGCTGGAGAGCAGCCAGGCCCGAAAAGCCATGGAGGAATTCTTTTCAGAAAGGTGAAGTCATCCTGAAAGTTGTAGCCTAAGGACTTTCTTTTTCTTCCTTTTTCTCTTAGCTTGTCACTGTCAACACCTAAGTGATGTTAATGCCATTGTGCAAGAAAATACAGAACCATGTAAGGATAGGATACCCTTCAAGCAGCGCAGGAGAGCGTGAAAAGACTTTCTGTGTGGGAGAGGACCTAGGCCTTTGTCACTCCAAATAAAATATTCAGCGAGTTCTCATCGTGATCATCAGCGGGGAATCTTGCAAGAGGATTGTTTGGTCAAAGGCATTATAAGGAGGCTTTTGAGAGATGCTGTTGCAAACTCCCAAGTTCTCTCAGTGCTTCCTTGGGGCAATAGGTTGATAATTTTAAGGGTGGAGGTGGGGTGTTGGCCTGACTTAGAATTACGAAGACAAATTGTGATGGAAATAGCATGGAATGACAGTGTTCTGAAGAGTTATGAGGGTGAACTGGGTGAAAGTTTTTCTCTTATTACAAAGCCGACCATTGTCTGGGTTTGCTCTCTATTGTTCAGCAGTTCAAAATTGAAGCAGTCTGGTGGCTGGCTGTTGTGCTTTGTTAAGACGGAAGGGAAAAATAGGCAAGAAAATCTTGATTTTTTTGTTTGGAAACTGATACAAGCCCTTTTGTGACTTGGTATGTGGAGAATACTGATATGCTACTCAGGAGCTCCTGAGATTTACAGGTTTTAGTCTGAGTTAAGAGTTTGCTTTTTGTCTGAAAGCAATTTCTGTGGCTTGGTTGCTGTGCTGAGCAATGTTACACGAACTATTACCTATCTTAAATGTGAGGGCAGGTACAACTAAGTGTGAATGAAAACAAGGAATGGGTTGTCTTTTACAAAGCTGACTTAATTTCCCCCCTTCATGTAGTGGAGAACTGGTCCAGATCATGATGGCGACAGCCAATGAAAACCTCTCAGCGAAGTTCTGTAACAAGGTGCTGAAATTCTTCACCAAGCTCTTCCAGCTAAGTAAGTGGTTGTTGCATCTCTTCTGTCCTGCCTTTTCCACTTTAATACTGTTCTTGTATTAGACTGCGATAGGAAGATGCTTGAAAGAAAAGCTGTGAAAGGAAGCGGAGTGACAGCTTCACAGTTTTAATGAAAAGCATCTTCAAACATGTTCAGCATAGCATCTGTCACTCACTAGTAATTTTCGCCACTAGCTGAGAAGAGTCCCAACCCCAGCCTGTTGCGACTTTGTGGCTCTTTGGCTCAGCTGGCTTGTGTGGAGCCTGTCCGTCTCCAGGCCTGGTTAACCAGGATGACCATGTCCCCACCCAAAGATTCGGATCAACTGGATGTTGTTCAAGAGAACAGGCAACTGCTGCAACTCTTGACAACTTACATTGTTCGGGAAAACAGGTAAAGTACAACCTTTGTCATTTCTTTTGTGTGCTGTTCATTTCTTTTGTTCTCTGGATGTGCAAATTACTTGCAAGTTGCTGATGGCTTCATGTTGTCAGCTTTCTGTTTGCCGGGCATGGCTGTTTGCCCTGAAAGCATTGCTGTGTCAGTGCTCTTCCAGTGTGGGGCTTAGCTGTATTTCGGTGGGTGACATACCCTGTCTGAAACTTTCTTCTTTTTGATTAGCCAAGTTGGAGAAGGCGTGTGCACTGTTCTGCTGAGTACTCTGATACCAATGGCAACAGAAATGTTGGCCAATGGTGATGGCACAGGCTTTCCTGAACTGATGGTCGTGATGGCAACTTTGGCTAGCGCAGGACAAGGTGCGGGACACCTCCAGCTTCATGGTGCTGCTGTTGACTGGCTAGGCAGATGGTAAGAGTGAGCTGTATGCTGCTGTTTGTTCATTTGCACCACTTAGACTGACTTTTTTTTTTTCCTGGTAATTTGGGGACAGAAGTTCATGTTTACTGTCACACGCTTATTTTTTAGTTTGTTGTTTGTTTGGAATATGAGGTCTCTCAGAGAGGCTGATCGGTGTCCCCTTTCTTAAGAACCACCATGTGGTTTCTTTGTCTTTTCCACTCTTGATGATTTAATTACTGCATTTATAAGTTTCCTCTTGCTAATCTAAAGCAAACTGAATGCTTGAAGCTATTGGTGAGAACTGAGTTTACAACTGACAGTCTTTGGGAAGTATGATGATGTTCTCCCCTGTTTTGTGTTACAGCAAGAAATACCTGTCTCAGAAGAATGTGGTAGAAAAAATGAATGCAAATGTCATGCAAGGGAAGGTAAGGCATGTGACTATTACTTAGCTTGCAGGAATAAATCTCAAGCATGAGCTGTACCAGGTGTCCTGTTTTGGTTGCATGGTGGGAGTTTTAAAGCATTTGGTCAGGGGGACTGTTCTGTTTTCTTGCCTTATAGCAGCTATTATGGGATCTAAGTTGCCTCTCATTTTCATTCATCCCTGCTTTATAGCATGTGACTATCCTGGAGTGTACATGCCATATTGTCTCTTACCTGGCCGACGTCACTAATGCACTGAGCCAGACCAGTGGCCAAGGACCAAGTCATCTTTCTGTTGATGGAGAGGAACGGGCAATTGAGGTGGATTCGGACTGGGTGGAAGAGTTGGCAGTGGAGGAGGAGGACTCTCAAGCTGAAGATTCGGTAGGCAATAGCCACAGTTAAGGCTGCAAATGAGATGAAGATTTATTTTGCGCTTCCAAATCAGAATTACTCAGGTTATAAATTAAGATTTTGTTGTTGTTTATTCCTAATGTGAGACTGAGTGAAGAACCCTAGTTGTCAGATCTGGAAGAGAATCTCTGTCATTCATGCCTAGATCTGTTGACCTTGTGTTGTCAACAAAAGTTAAAAGGTTTTTTTTTTAAAAAAAAAAAACCAAAAAGAAGGCAATGGAGTAAAATGGGTTTGTTCCTACTGGCTTGTTTGTGAAATTACTAGCTTTTATATCAACAAGCAACTTACGTAAGGCTTTTAAGTGCTGTTGGGTGGGGGGAAAAAAGCTGTTATTAAGGCATTCTTTAAAATTTGTCAATCCAATATATTATTTTTGTTACTGTTTTCTTTTTCTTGATTCACTCCTTTGAGTTGCTATAAAATGTTGCCATTTCCCCCTTCCATGTGGTTTGATACCAGCTGCCTTCTTTTAGCTAGGTGGTGCTAAAACTTGCTATTCTTAAAATGTGCATTTAGTGTCAGAGGAATGCGTTCTGTACCATGTACCTTTACTGTAGCTGCAGTTATAACACCTTTCTAAAACAACTGTCTTCTTGACAGGATGAAGATTCTCTTTGTAATAAACTCTGTACCTTCACCATCACACAGAAAGAATTCATGAATCAGCATTGGTAAGAGTCTCAAACTTGTGTTCAGAATTTCAGCCTGATATTTCTGGCCATTGAGAAGGAGATAAATGCAGTCTGTGGAGCCTTCCTGAGGCACTGTATTTTATAACTCATCTGGCTTATTTTGTGCAGGTATCACTGTCACACTTGCAAGATGGTTGATGGGGTTGGTGTTTGCACAGTTTGTGCTAAAGTTTGTCACAAGGATCATGAGATTTCTTATGCCAAATACGGATCATTCTTCTGTGACTGTGGAGCCAAGGAAGATGGCAGTTGCCTGGTAAAGTGTCTTCATGTCAACATACAAGCTGTGATTTCTTGAGGTTTTTAAAGTCTTTTGCAGAGGTTTCTGTTCTGCAGTAAGTTACATCATGATACAAGTGCATCAGAGTACTAAGTCTTGAAGGCCTTGGCTTTATAATGAACCCTCTTAATTTATAGCTTGCCTGGCAATTTACTGTTTTTTGCACCAAATAAATGCATTGGCAAATCTCTGTCCTAGTGACTACTGGGATTCCACTGACCTTTACAGAATTTGCAAGTTAGCTTAAGCAACACAGCAGTGAGATACCACCTTTTCCCATGTTTTCTACTGGCAGCAAACAAAGTAACTTTATCTTAAATACGAAACTTGTTCTAATACTTGGGTGGAGAGTAGCATGCAGGATACTGTTGTGTTATTTCTTTAAAATTGCGGTCTAAGAGAATTGCACTCTCTTTCTTTAAAATTATGTTAATCTCGCTGCTATTACAATCCGCATTTGTTTCGTCAGTGGTAAAATTGAGTCTGGTTTGGGCTTTCAGCATTGCTGTGTCATTCCCAGGCTTTGGTGAAGAGAACTCCCAGCAGTGGTATGAGCTCTACCATGAAAGAATCCGCCTTCCAGAGTGAGCCCCGAGTGCCCGAGAGTGTCATTCGACATGCAAGCACCTCTCCTGCAGAGAAATCCAAGGTCACCATCAGTGAGGGAAAGGGCCCTGACGAAGAAAAACCCAAGAAGAGCAGCCTGTGTAGAAATGTTGAGGGCTGTCGAGAGGAATTGCAGTCCCAGGTATAATTTTCAACTAGCTGTTAAAAGGAAGATGGTTTATGGTGAGGATCTTAGTCAGACTGTGTTGGTTATCAGTCAAGTTGCTTGATTTTTATGCTGCTCTTTATGATAAGAGGGACCATAAAAGTGGTGTCAGGCTTTAAAAACCAGTTGACATGCAGCTCTTGTGAAGATTCCCAGCAGGAGCATCTTGTGCCTCACTTGCTTTATCTATTTCTTGTAGGCCAACTTCTCCTTTGCACCTTTGGTGCTGGAGATGCTGAATTTCCTGATGGATGCCATTCAGATAAACTTCCAGCAAGCTTCAGCCATGGGGAGCAGCAGTCGTGCACAGCAAGCTCTCAATGAGCTGCATACTTTGGACAAGTCAGTAGAAATGACAGATCAGTTGATGGTATGATACTGAAAGAGTGATTAGATTATGGATAGGTGGGATCACTTTTAAACAGAAAAAATTCAGTGATATACTTTTGTATGCTTTTACTAATGACTCAGGTCCCAACTCTTGGCTCTCAAGAAGGTGCTTTTGAGAACGTCCGCATGAACTACAGTGGTGACCAGGGCCAGACGATCCGGCAACTGATCAGCGCTCATGTGCTGAGGCGGGTGGCGATGTGTGTGCTGTCGTCCCCGCATGGACGTCGGCAGCACCTGGCTGTCAGTCACGAAAAGGGCAAGGTGAGTTCTCCAACTCTGTAGAAAATGTTGAATTGTAAGGGAAAATGAAACAGCCTTAGAGCACTGAACAACAAGCAGAATATGATTTGGGCTGCCTGTCCCCAGGTCTGGGTATTGCATAGCTTAGAAAAACCTCTCATTCTTCAGAGAAAAGAGTTCTTGCAGCAGAAACAGTGAAAGCTGTGGGGACACAGTCATAGAGCTGAAGTTGAAATGCCTTTTTCCCCTCAGTTGTAAAGTTGGGTAACCAAGTTCATTTTGTTCTGCAGATTACAGTCCTTCAGCTCTCAGCATTGCTGAAGCAAGCAGACTCTAGCAAAAGAAAATTGACCCTTACTCGCCTTGCATCTGCACCCGTTCCATTTACTGTACTGAGCCTAACTGGAAATCCCTGCAAGGAGGACTACCTAGCCGTGTGTGGACTGAAAGTAAGTGCCTGACAAACTCTTTTCTCAGCAGCTGGAAACATCGGCTCAAACCCAGCTGTATTTCTTTCCTCTGAGGAGCTAGCACAGAGCTGGCTCCAAAGGTCTGTCACTAATTTTAGCTCATGAATCACTTTCCTACTAGATATATGAAGTAAAAGAAGCAGGACCTATATGAATAATACAATAAATGGGACAGTGCCTCAAAATAATACTTCTTATTGTATTTAGGCCAATTTTACTTTAAGACAGGAGTCAAGGTTTAATTATGTGAAACTTAGTGTGTTAGAACTAGTCTGTAACAACTAGTGTTTTGCAGCAATGACGACTCTTTTTTGTATTCTCCCAAATGTAGATTCAGCTTTCACAGTGCAGAATCCACAAATCTGTGATTTAGCTAAGAAGCAGCTGGACTCTGTGTGGTTTTGGTTTGGATTTTGGGGTTTTTTTCTTTATAAACTTTCATGTAATTCATCTTAAATGCAGGAATTCTAGATTCTTACTCTGTGAATCATTATTGGCACTAAGAGGAGTGCTGGTTTTTAACTCTGTTCTTGGCTTGAAATGTTTATAAACATTTTGTTCTAATACGTGACCAATTTTTTTCATTATTCCAGGACTGCCACGTGTTAACATTCAGCAGCTCTGGATCAGTCTCTGATCATTTGGTACTTCATCCCCAACTAGCCACTGGAAATTTCATCATTAAAGCTGTCTGGCTGCCAGGATCTCAAACAGAGCTTGCTATTGTGACTGCAGACTTTGTGAAGGTATGCTTGACCATAGGCTATCCATGATAAGTGATCGTCTTCTTTCGGACATTAGACTCTGGATCTTTGCGGAGTTGTATGCAGAAGAATGTGATAATATTCTTAGTTAGAAATAAATTGGAAATACAAATTTGTGGTGCTTGGCTACTGTTGCCATAAGAAAAAAACAAAACCAAAGAACCCAAAGAGCAAAAAAATGAACTATAACATGTAATAGGCATTCCCTTGTCTCCACTCTTGTCCATTTGCACTGTTTTGTATCATAGTAGTTAATTATTTCCTTGATTCTTCCCACAGATTTACGATCTCTCTGTAGATGCCTTGAGTCCAACTTTCTATTTCCTTCTACCGAGTTCCAAAATCAGGGATGTCACTTTCCTTTTCAATGAGGAGGGGAAGAACATAATAGTGATCATGTCCTCCGCTGGGTACATCTATACGCAGCTCATGGAAGAGGCAAGCAGTGCCCAGCATGGACCATTCTATGTCACCAATGTGCTTGAAGTCAATCATGAGGACTTAAAGGTACTGGTGACTTCCGTTTCTTGTAGCACGGGTTGCAGTGGCTTTCTCTCTTTTGTTTGTGTCTTACATTCGAAGGCAGAAGTTTCCTTTTTTTTCCTTTTTTTCCTTTTTTTTTTTTTTGCTCTTCTTTTAAGCCCCCTGATCTAGATCAATGAGCTTGCCTTTCCTCTAAAGAGAGAAATATCCTTGCAGTGAAAGGGGGTGGGGGTGAAAATTAAACTCCTTGATCCTTTCATCTAGAAAATGGAGCATGTTTTCCATGGCTGGCTCTGAAGTCATGCCCAGCAGGATTTCTCAGCAGGGAGATGGCTTCAGAGCAGTGCTGTTCTCAGAGTGAGGCACTCCAAAGGTGCAGTAACCAGAATGGATAAAGTTACTGACCATTGCTGGGGCTGCAGAGGTGGAGTGAGCCTTTGTTCCTGGTCAGTAGCAGCTCTGTAGTCTTGGGGGTGACTTTTAAAATCTGACCACATTTCACTTAGTGTTTTTACCCCAGCCTGCTCCAAAAGAGGGGAATAGATGAGAAGAAGGCCCGCAGGAAAGCTTTTATGAGCTTGGAACATGGGGAGTGCTCCATGTGAGATTGTCATACAACGTTCAAGCACACAGATGCGGTAGCTGAGGGCGCTACCTACAGCCTACGGGTGTTACAATCTCAGTATCCCCTTCAAAAGCCTTTGAAGTGTCTGATGGATGAGTTCACCAAGGAGTTGAGCTTAGAAAATTGTCATTTAGGGCTGCGTTCTCTCACTGGTGGGGAGGGGGCGGGGGAGAGGCTTTTGGAATAATTCCGTCATGAGAAATTTAAAAGCCTGGCAGAGTGTTTTGAAGGATGTGTGTTTATCTTAAATGTTGTTGTTTCTCTCTGGTCCTACAGGACAGCAATGGCCAGGTAGCAGGAGGTGGTGTGTCAGTGTATTACTCCCATGTGCTACAGATGTTGTTCTTCAGTTACTGTCAAGGCAAATCCTTTGCAGCCACCATCAGCCGCGCCAATCTGGAAGTGCAGCGGCTATTCCCAATTAACATAAAGAGGTGAGGCTTGTGTGGAAGGCTCCCCTGAAGTTTTAATTTTTTTCATTATTTATGAAGATTACTGATTATTCTTAACGTCCCAGCTCTGAATGGCCAAAGGTGAAGATCCCCTTTTTGACTGATGATTTCTTGCTACTTTTTGTGTTGCTTCTGCCCTAATTGCAGAATGATTTGAAACCAAAGCTGGCTGTTTCGGCAGTGGGGGGCGCGTATGCGTTTTCTTCTTCCCACTAGCATTTCACAGCAGAAAGGTGGCTTCGGAGCGGCCTTGCTGCACAGCGCGAAGCTGCTACTGGTGCAGCAGCTGGAACGGATGGGATTACCCACCCTCGCGGAGGCTGCAGAGCAGGAAGCCTTTGTTTCCTTTCGGCACCAGTACTGCAGTGGACCTTGTGTATTGTGCATATTAAGGCTTATTTTCAGGCTCCCTTGAGGGAAACCGATCTCTTATGCTATGAATGTGGCAAGAAAAAAGCTGTTCTGTCATCTGTTCTGACAACCAGAGCTGGGCATTTAGGCCACAGACTCTTCACTAGCCTGACACAAAGCCACTGTCCTGAGTAGGCTCTGTAGAAGGGTCAGGTTCCAAGAGCTCCCTAGCCCTAGTCGAGTTTGGCTTAGTCTTTTTGCAGCTTTGCTTTTTTTCCGGTGAGCAGAGTCACACAGATTTTCCTGCGTTGGCCTTTGTTCAGTGCCACTGGGTGTGTTGAAACATGGAACTGTGCATCTGTTCAGATAAAAAGATAGTTGAAAGCAATTTTAAAACTACTCGCTTGCTTTTGTGCTTAAAATGTTACTAAGTAAGTGTCTTTCCTCGAGTTTTCAGGATAGAGATCAGGGCTGTGTATTGGGATGCTCGTGCCTTCTGACCACTCAAGTGACTGTCTCGGGTTTCTCACCTATAAACTGGGCACTGACGTTCCTGGCTGTTCATTAATGCAGTTCTTTGAATTTCTGCTGAGGATGAAGCTTTAACTGATTTGGACGGTGATGGATTTTGTGTGTTTTCACTTGTTAAATTAAGTGTTTTCACTTCTTAAATTAATGTCATTCTGCTCTTCGTTTCTTGCAGTTCAAATGGTGGGAGTAAGACTTCGCCGGCACTGTGTCAGTGGTCTGAGGTGATGAACCACCCTGGCTTGGTGTGCTGTGTTCAACAAACCACAGGTGTCCCGCTGGTGGTGATGGTGAAGCCAGACACCTTTCTCATCCAGGAGATTAAAACCTTGCCAGCCAAAGCAAAAGTTAGTCATAGTTCACTGTATTTTTGGCCCTTCGCATGTGGTTTCTTGTTGTTCCATCATCAAGATCTCTATAGTTTTTACAGCTTTTCTAATGCAGAGAGTTTGATTCTTCAAGCAGCAGTTGCCAGGTCCTTTCCTTGACCTGCATTGCTTGCCTTTGCAGATTCAGGACATGGTGGCCATCCGTCACACAGCCTGCAACGAGCAGCAGAGGACCACTATGATCCTCCTGTGCGAAGACGGCAGCCTGAGGATCTACATGGCCAATGTAGAGAATACCTCCTACTGGCTCCAGCCCTCTCTCCAGCCTAGCAGCGTCATCAGCATTATGAAGCCGGTTCGCAAGCGCAAGGCAGCTGCTATTAGTAAGGGATTTCTCAAACTTATCTTGTGCAAGGTAGTGGTGGCAAATATATATGCAAAGGTTGATCAGCATTGTATAGATACTTAAGATGTTCACTTCTGACAATTACTGGTTAACTTCAGGGCTAAGTACTGGCTAAGTCTGGGTAAAATGTTTCCATAGATGTATCTAAAAATACATAGCGATCTGGCTCACATGGGTATTTCCAAAGGAGACAAGCTGATCCTGCAACTTCTTTACAATAGCTTTGCCTGTTTAGAATGTATTTTGTCAAAAACATCTCTCTTCCCTTTTAGCAACTCGCACATCTAGCCAAGTGAACTTCCCTATTGACTTCTTTGAACACAACCAGCAACTCACAGATGTAGAGTTTGGAGGCAATGACCTGCTGCAGGTTTACAATGCTCAGCAGATAAAGCACCGGCTCAATTCCACTGGCATGTATGTGGCCAACACAAAGGTAAATGCGGCAATTTGGGGCTTCTGTTGGGCTTCTAGGTGATGTTATTGTCCAAATTGATAGCATGCCTTTTCTTAGAAGTCTGCATTGTTCAAATGATCCCATGACACTGTTAGATAAAGAGTGGAGGCACCTGTGCGCAGACTTCAGACTCTTAGCTTAGGAGTGAATTTTGACTTCACCTTTCTGAGCTGTGATTTGTCTTCTACAGCCTGGGGGTTTCACCATTGAAGTGACGAACAATAACAGCACGATGGTGATGACAGGCATGCGGATCCAGATTGGCACACAAGCGATAGAGAGAGCACCCTCGTACTTGGAGATCTTTGGCCGCACCATGCAGCTGAACATGACCAGGGCTCGTTGGTTTGACTTCCCTTTCACTCGCGAGGAAGCCTTGCAGGCTGACAAAAAACTAACCATCTTCAGTAAGTATTTGTTAATTGTTTGCTTTGACTACCTGTAGGTTTTGCTTGGGTGGGTTGAAGCTACTGTGTTTCACCTCATAGTAGGGAGGGTTTCCACAACCTGTTCATTTGACCTGACTACAGAAACAGTTCGAGGGGTGGATCCTGAACAATTAGTAACTTTATTTATGGTCCAGTTTCTTGCTGTAGTGAATGAATGTCCAATAGCTCAGTTCAGCTCAGTAATTTTGTGTTGAGGTAATAGAGAAGGAAAGTGGCCTTGAAAAGGAGATGAAACTGTCAGGGTAGGTGTGTATTAATGATGCAGTGTAATCACTATCCTGACCTTATGAGGCTATGCTTGTTTGTATTCAAAATAAACTATTTTGTTAGTTTTTAAGAAATTTTTCTCATCACTGCAGTTGGGGCTTCTGTGGATCCTGCTGGAGTCACAATGATGGATTCCATAAAAATTTATGGCAAAACCAAAGAGCAGTTTGGATGGCCTGATGAGCCCCCCGAGGATTTCCCATCTGCTTCAGTGAGCAATGTTTGTCCCCCAAACCTGAACCAAGGGAATGGCACTGGAGACACGGAGTCGGCTACCCCTGCTGCTGCTAGCGGGACTGTCCTGGAGAGGTATCTCTGCAGTCTTTCTTTTATTTCTCCTTGAAAATGGGTAGTTGCACTAGAAGGGGACCTGGATACACTTGTGTGCCTTTCTTAACTGGGAGAACTTAAGGGAGTTAGTGAGTTGTTCTCACTGCCTACAAAACATCAACTGAAGGATCAGTCATTATCTTCTAAGCAGGGCTTTATGCTCACTCTTGATTTATCTGGTGGAGTAGATGGATAGATCTGTGTGCATGCTTCATGTTGCTAAGCTCATTTGTTACAGCAGTCTTGAAGAGCTGAAAGAGATTTCTGCCTTCTTGGTACATTTTCTCATTTCAAGCTGGCCCTTTTTCATTCTCTAGAGCTCACAAAGGTTAGGCCTCTCTGAAGTTAAGTTCAGTTTTGAGGAGGACTTTTGCCTGACTTTGCTTTAGGCGAGTGGTTCCCACCAACTTATCTTGTAGCCCGTATGTCTCAGGTTTAACTACTGTGGTGGAGAAAGTGTTAGGTCTCCCCCTGCCCCCCCCAATATTCCTATTGAGAGTCAAACCACAAGGGTGAGCTGGGCATTTAGCAGAAGAAATAGAACTCTTTTTTTTTTTTTTTTATATATCCACGCCGTGTTCTTTCCCTGAGCTCATACAGTCTGTGGCGTAAGGGTTGTAGAAAGCCTGGCAAGCTAGCGAGGACAGGAGGGAAACAGATCAGAGAGGAACTAGCACTGCTGAAAAATGAGCGTTTTAAGGGATATGCTGCTTGACTGTGAGTAAATGGTGGTTTATTTTGCCTTACTGAAATTCTCAGGTAAAGGTTCAGAGCTTGAAGTGGCAGTTATGTCCAGCTGCAGAACCTGTTTGGCCATCCTTTAATATTTTTTCTAATAGTTCATGGGATTTTTTCCTGTGCTTAATTTCTCTTTTGTTCCCTCCTCTGCTGTGACATCTCCACAAGATGTCCCTCTCTGCACAGATGTGCTTTCTGGTTTTCCAAAGCAGCGGGATTATACTCGAAAAACTCCGATTCAAAAAAAAATTATTCTTTTTATTTTTACTTACGTGTTCCAGAATGCAGCATGGTTACATTGTAAAGGGCCTCTTGAGTAGGAACAACTAATGGCAGGCAAGAGGCAGCTTTCCTATCAGAAGTTTGGTGTCTGTTCTTCAAATTTAACCTTCAGTGGTGCTTTCAGCAATGTGCTTGGCTTCTCTGTGCTAGGTGGCCTGGATCTCCTTTATTTGTTTTGCTATTAGGCAAGTGTCTGCTGCCCAGATAGAAAGAACTGTGCTTAGATTTACTGTATATAGTGCTCTCCCGGCTTCCTGATTTCCCCATTTAATTTGCCTTTTGCTTAGAATGTGTTCTAGGGAGATTTTCTGTGAGCTTTACACATTTTTTTTTTTTTTTTTCCTTTTTCTTTGCTCCCCCAAAGTTCTGAAACTGAGTCCCTAACCACCCTGGACCGGTTAGTATGCCATCCTTTTCTCTGCACGAATGAGTGTGTGTCAGAGAGACAGAACACATGATGTGGCTTTTGTTGACTGGTTTTTTTTTTTGTTTTCCAAGTGACATTTGCTTCTTTACATTCTGGTCATTGCATGGCAGATGGTTTAGCGAAATGTAAAGATGAGGTGATCTGCAGATTTTTGCTGTGTACAACATAACTGTTGCTTGTTTGACAGACTCCTCTTTTCGCTTTGTTCCCTCCTTGCGTCTTTTTATCCCACTTTTATTCCCCTACTAGCTTTATGGAGGGTGGCTGTGGGCAGGGGAGTGTAATGTTATTTATCACCACCAGACCAGACAATTGTTGTTTCTTCTACCTCGTATCCAATCCTACACTGTTATTTCTCCCCTTAATGCTATCTCTTCCCTCCTTTTTCCCGTATTCTTGCACTGCTCCTTCTGGTGTGTCAGATGGCATTTCAGGTAGTTCTACCGCGAGGCATGAAGTGGTGCTGCAAGGGAGATTTAGCACTTTGCCGCAAGTTGTAAATAAGGTTTTCCCTGGGGCAAGTATTTTACTAGCCTGCCTTACCGCTGTCAAAAGTTTGGACTTCAGCATCTCTCACTTGGGTCATACCCAGTGCTCCAAGTTAATTTTCCTCCAGAATATTTTGCGCTGAAACTCCAAATTGGAAAGAGCAACCTGTGTGAAAATAGCAAGCGAGTAGAATCTTGCTCCCTTAGAAAAGTCGGTTACGCTTTTTCCCATGTGTCATACCAACCCTTGATCTGCAGTCATATGTACGTCTGTGGGCCATGGTGAATTGGTACTGTCAAGACAATCCAAGTTATCCCTGCTGCAGGCTGCGTAAGGAAATGTTTTATCCTCTTTGGTAGAGAAAAGCCCCTGTCTTTCAGCTGTGGATTATTAAAGCAGTCCTAAGTTTGTCTGTGAGCGTGAGCCAGGTTTAACTCTGGTCTGTAACACAATGAAATGATATGCATGGTGCCTGTGGCAGGTTTTATCATGCTTTGATTTTGTACTTGGCATTCGTTAGCTGTCTCTGAGCTACTCATGACTGTAGCCCGCATAAAGCAAAGTGCTAAGGAGAGAGAAGGGTTGCTGTACTCAAGCCTGCTTTCCTTTCTCCCTTCAGGCTAGTAGTGAGTTCTTTAGAAGCGCTGGAAAGCTGCTTTGCTGTAGGACCAGTCAACGAGAAGGCAAGTAACTTTCTGAATACATTCTTGAGCTTTCAGAGATGGGGAGGAGGGGCAAGATCAGCAGCACCTCCTGCAGCCCTGGGGGCCTGATACAGAAGAGAGCCGCATCCGTTTTGCTCAGAGCACTGATCTGAAAGTTGACTTAGGGAAAAGCATTTGAAACTAGTTTAGAATGACAATTGGCATTTGCATTTATCGCTGGTGGGATTTTTGTGCTGTGGAGTGACCTCGTTTACAAAAACAGCAGGGTAGAAGCCCATAAATCTCAAAAGGACTTTTCTTGTGTAGACATGTAAAATGTTCCTTAAATGTCAAATAATAAATTGAGGAAGCTGTCAAAACTTTACTGAAGGAAGGCAGAAACTTGCATGCACAGTGCAAGGAGGGGAGGGAGCTGCAGGTACACTGAGAAATCAGACTTAACACATCACCTTAATTGTAAATGTACTGAAGAATGTTTTTTGTCTGTTCTTGGGAGCAGGAGAAGAATAAAGTGGCAGCCCAGGAACTGGCTACTATGCTGCTGTCCATGCCAGCTCCTTCCAGCGTCCAGCAGCAAACCAAGAGCCTCTTGGCTAGCTTGCACACCAGCCGCTCAGCGTACCATAACCACAAGGTAACATGGTGCAAGGATTTCAATGTCTCCTGTAACTTGCCAGTTTATGGTTGAGGTGCAACATGCCCCTAGAAAGCCCTTCCTCCATGCAGCGTAAACCTGTTGGCTAATTTTCCTTTAGCTCGTGCTGCCAGCCTTGCTGGCTATTGTGTTTCACCAGAACTTCACTGTTTAAAATGTTTTTTGAAGATTTTGGGGAGAAATAATGTCAGTTAATCTAGAGAAATCAGGATCTCAAAATGTACGGAGTTTGTATGCAAACTGTGTAGCTCTGGTTTCCATTTCCACAGGCATCTGGCTTAGGGTGATAGGAAAATACTAGGGTAAGTAGTAGTTAGCCTATGTGCTAACATAATTGCAGTAAATGCACAGATGCCTAGAGATAGCCTTTGCTAGCAGAGTGAACGGTTATATTTATACACTGGTCTTTCCATCCACATTTAAACCTGAGGGGAAGAAAATGTGAAAATCAATTCTCAAGCCAGATTTCTTGTGTTACAGGGTGACTTTTTACTGTTAGTTGTCCTTCCTAGATGATATTGGCCAAGATTTAAAGCAGCAAGTGCCATATTTCCCCAGGATTTGCCCTGCAGTTGTATTTCAGTTGCCTTGTGCTGCTGTCTGTTGTTTTTCTTTGCCTATGTTATCTTTCACTTTACAGGATCAAGCATTGTTAAGTAAAGCCATTCAGTATTTGAGTTCTTCAACCAAAGAAGGAAAGGACCTTGATCCTGAAGTGTTTCAGAGGCTGGTCATCACTGCTCGATCCATTGCTATTATGAGACCCAACAATCTAGTCCATTACACGGAATCAAAGCTGCCACAGTTGGAAACAGGTAGAGAAGTCTGGATTTTTCTTCAACTTTCTCTTGTGATAACTGAAGATGTCTTGGGCTATCTGGTTTGGTGTGACAGGGTTTGTATTTGACACATTTGTTAGGCACACGATAGTCCTTGTAATGAGGACATGGGAGCCTCTAACAAAAGCCATTTCAAATAAACTTGGTGTTAACCTGCTTGTTAATGCTTTCCCCTGCACATATCTGACAACTGTTTTTTAACCTGTACAGAGAATGAAGAAGGGCAAGAGGCCCAGAAACATGCTGAAGGAGATGGCTGCACATTTATTACCCAGCTGGTTAACCACTTCTGGAAGCTACATGCATCAAAACCCAAAAACGCCTTCCTTGCCCCTGCCTGCTTGCCAGGTGTGCTAGCTCTTCTTTTGCTATTGTCAAGCTTGTGGTTTTTGAAGGAGCCTATTTTAAGCTTGTAAACAGAGAAAATTACTTGTTCCAAACTAGGCGTAAGGTGTTAAAGATGCAATGAATGCTTTCTAAGGTATATCTGCTCTATTGTGCTAGTAAAAAGGGACTGATGATTGATTTATTCACATTTGACTTCATGGCTGATGTTAGAGGATATTCAGTGGTGCTGGTATATGGTGTGCACAGTATTCCATTAGGCAGACAAGACTGGTGTGTAAGCTCATTTTGGATTGAAACGTCAATATATTCGTGGTGCTAACGTTATGCTTTGAAGTCTACAAACAAAAGATGCTTTCTGCAGTGTCTCACTCTATGTGCTGAAATGGAAAGACGGTTGATTACAGTCCTACTTTTATTCCTCCTTAGGTCTCACTCATGTTGAAGCCACAGTCAATGCTTTGGTGGATATTATCCATGGATACTGCACGTGTGAACTGGATTGTATCCATACAGCATCCAAGATCTACATGCAGATGTTACTTTGCCCGGTGTGTAATCTTGCTCTGCTCTGCATCAGCCTATAACACTGGTCATATGAAGAGAATTAAATACAGGTAGAATGGTAATACGTAGTACAGATACAAAATAGAGGCATACAGCCAGACGTGAATGAAGGAGAAAATTTTCTCTCCTTTTGTTTCAGTAACGTTTGTCATGCGCTGCATGTGGAATGATGAGTATTGCTTTATGGCTGCTGGGGGAAACAGGGAGTTCAGAAGTTAGGCAGTGACATATGTCATACATGAATCATGACCAACAGAAAGTCATAAGTGTATTTTTAGCTATCTTTCCAAATACTGTGAATAAGCACTTAAAGTGTAAGAAGTTTAATGATTAACTATTAACCCTCTAGGATCCTGCAGTGAGCTTTTCCTGCAAACAAGCTTTGATCAGAGTGCTGAGACCAAGGAACAAGCGGAGACATGTCACCTTGCCATCCTCCCCTCGGAGCAATACTCCTATGGGTATGCAAGATCCATTCATCTTTGCCTTTAAATGAGCATGACTTACTTTATTTGTCAGAAAAGAGATGAAAATAAAGTAGTCTTTTAAATGGGACAAAACTCAGTCCTTTTCCTTTCTTTTCTCTCTCTTGCCCCCTAAAAACTTTTTTCTTTTTTTTTAAACATTCACCTCTTCTTTGATATTTTTGGATTCAAAGAGGAGATCTCTCTGAGATATTCCCTGACTATTTTATCTAGGGGTGGTAATCCAGACTGTCCTGACATGTTTGTGCATATTTTCAAGTCCTTTTAAATCAGTCATAAAGATGCATGCAGACCAAAATTAGGGTATCGGATCTCCATCCAAGAGGATACCTCTTCAGTGTTGACATGAATTTTAGTTGTCATGGAGTCTATTAGTGACGGGGGGTAAGCTGAGGGTAGCTTAGGTTTTTCTCCAGCACTAATTACCTTGTTTGTGATGATGTGAGGAAAGAGCGCATTTGTGAATTAATCCTTTGTAACTCAGGGGATAAGGATGATGATGATGATGACGATGCGGAAGACAAGCTGCAGAGTTCTGGGATAGCAAATGGCGAGCATATCCGACAAGAAAGCCAGGAGCAAAGCGAAGTTGATCATGGGGACTTCGAGATGGTGGTAAGTCCAGAGTGCTTCTCTTCGGAGCCCTTTAAGTATGTTAGGCACTTGAGTTTAATTTAGTTATGATGAATCAGTTTGTAGTGCTCCATTAGCTGGTGGTGGTTCGGTGAAAGCTCTCACTGTTTTTCCTCTCCGTAGTCTGAATCTATGGTTCTGGAGACTTCTGAAAATGTGAATAATGGGAACCCTTCTCCCCTGGAGGCTCTTCTGGCTGGAGCAGAAGGATTCCCTCCTATGCTGGATATTCCTCCAGATGCAGATGATGAAACAATGGTGGAATTGGCTATTGCCCTAAGCCTGCAACAAGATCAGCAAGGTAAGATGTAGGCATTAGTGGCAGTCAAAAAAACTAAATAGAATATAAGGAAACTGGGAAGGAAACAGAGCAGAAAGAAGCTGTTGATGTCACCACCAACAAAGCAAAGATAGCAGAACTACAAAATGTATAGAGGAGGCCAGAGTTAATGTAATTCTCTCATAGAAAGATACTCATAATTTGTTTTCTTCTTGCAGGGAGCAGCAGTAGTGCACTTGGACTTCAGAGCTTAGGACTGTCTGGCCAAGCACCCAGCTCTTCTTCTCTTGATGCCGGAACGCTCTCAGATACAACAGCATCAGGTAACTGTTCACTGCGAGGAATCGAGCTTTTTTTATTTTTGACCTAAATAATGACTTAAAATTTGTTCGTAAATACAGTTTTGAAGAACCAATTATTACTGTTGGCTTCATGTATTGTTGATAGCGTATTTATGGCCTTTTTCTGCTTCGATGGATTTCCGTTATAGGCTTCTGAGGAAGTTATTTCCTCTTTTTAAAATAAAGCAGACAAAATAAACCCTATACTGTATTTCATTTGCATTTATAAACAACCAGACATTGTTCTTCAAGTAACTTGCATGATAGTCTATTTGATGAGAAGGTTTCCCTCTCAGGGTATCTCCCCTCCACTGCTTTTAGCAGGTGTAAATGTATTGATGGACACTTCTGAGTTCCCTTTTGATTTGTAGTTGAAAACTGACACAAAAACCAAAGACAAATATTCATTGTCATAGCATGTGCTTCTTTTGAAGTTCTATCAAGACAGTGTTTTTACTTGTAACAGCTCTCTTCATTCTCTTAGCTCCAGCGTCTGATGATGAAGGCAGCACAGCTGCCACAGATGGCTCAACTCTTCGGACTTCACCTGCAGACCATGGTGGGAGCGTGGGCTCTGAGAGCGGTGGCAGCGCGGTGGACTCCGTAGCTGGTGAGCACAGTGGTAAGTACCTCTTGCTGCACCGGTGTCTGTACATCTGTCTTCTACTGTAATAGGACTCTACCAGAGTGAGAGAGGGGGTGGGTAATCCCTGGCAAAGAAGAAATCTCAGTTCCGAATAGATGATGCCATGCATCATTTTATGGTTACTGCCAAAGTGCTGTACAGACTGAATATTTGCTCACTTTTTGTAGTTCTCTAGAAGTGTGGAATCTGCAGTAGTTTTTTGCGGGCCTGTAATAACAGAATTCAGTAACCTAGAGCAAGACTGAAAGAATTCACTATACTGCTGGATAAGTTTGGATGGGATAGAATTAATTTCTTTTTTGCTTGGGACTGATACCCAGGTAAAACTAATCACAGACTGTGATAAAAAAAAATTATGTCCGTGCTGCCCACCCTGTATATAACACGCCTCTTCTGACTCAGTTTAAATTACTGCTGTGGAACCAATTCAATTTGGGCCACAAAGATGAGGCTGGGAAACAAAAGAATGCTGGGGATGTTAAGTTGCATCTGTAGAAATGACTCTCTTCTAGCTTTATGAAGATAACCAAAGACACTGTCTCCTTAGAGCCATAGTTCCAAAGTATAGTTCAGCTGTGTTGGTTGCTATGAATCAGGCAAGATGCCTGTTCAGTTGTGCTGACATTCTTTCCCTTTTTTTCTTTTTCTGTTTCAGTGTCTGGCCGTAGCAGTGCCTACGGGGACACGGCAGCTGAGGGCCACCCTGCTGGACCTGGCAGCGTCAGCTCAAGCACAGGCGCTATCAGCACTACTACAGGCCAGCAAGAGGGAGATGGTTCAGAAGGGGAAGGGGAGGCAGAGGGAGATGTCCACACCAGCAACAGGCAAGGAGCTTTGTTTTCCTCTTCATGAAGAGCACATCTGGTTTGCAGTGTCATTGTTCACAGAGGAGTGGACTCTAGGTGCTGAAATTCATGGAGTACAATTTATGACTCTGTTGGACTGTAAAAAATCAAGAATCAGAAACATAGAACAGAGCAAACTATGCCATTGGAAAATGCCTCCCTCTATGCATTCACCATGTGACATGTTACACATACCTGATGTGCATCGCACAAAACTGCTGCCTGAAAAAAACCTGTATGAGTCTGGTAAACAGAGGAATCACTAGAATCTACAGCTTGGGAGCTTGTAAAATTCAGTGTTAGGAAAAAAGTATGTGCAGGAGCACTAAGCACTTTGGGAAAGATCTGCACTTTTTCATTCTGTGGGCACAGACGCTCAGTCATTTTTATAGTGCAGTTTGGAACTGATTTGTAGTATCTGTTTCTAGACAGTTGAATTCTGCAAGTAGTCATGGTAGGCAGTGTAGTTCTGAAGTGAAGAACTACGTCCATTGTCCCAGTTGCTCTGCATCTTTGTCATTGCTTGACTGCAAAGTCTGAGGGAGTCCATTCCTGTCTGTGCTGATTTGATGACCTTAGGATTTCTTCATGCTCTGAATTTATGTGGTAAATGGCAGTGCTCTGTTGATAATCCTGCTGGGTCTAATATTTCTTGTGATGCGTCTGAAGTCCTTCGTTTCTGATTCCTGGCTTCTGACTTCCCAGGCTGCACATGGTCCGACTGATGTTGTTGGAGAGGCTGCTGCAAAACTTACCTCAGCTGAGGAATGTTGGAGGAGTCCGGGCCATTCCTTATATGCAGGTAACTGAGGAGGGCTCAAGACTTAAGCCTTAATAAAACACTTAATCACTACTTCTCTGCTGGGTTTCTGTTTGCACATGATTTTCCCTTTCTCTTTCCTGCCCAGTCACAGTGTGTGAGTCCAGCTCTAAAGTGTTTGGTCGGTTGCATAGCCTTCCTTACCCATAGATTTTTGCTAGACTTGTAGTCTTCCTCAATGTGGCATTAGTTGGCTGATGAGCCTAAGGGCTAAATTCCTTGAACTCCGATGTATTTGGGAGGGTCTTTTGGGTTTATACTGAATGTTCATATTAGGGTGTGATGGTGCAGGCAGAATTTGGGAAAGAACATAAATTAATCAAGATAAAATCTGCAGGGGTTTTGTGAAAGGTAATCTGTATTGATCTTAAAAACATGGAACCTGCCTTCTTTTAATTCTCCGACTTCTATTCCCAGGTTATTCTGATGCTCACAACAGACCTAGATGGAGATGATGAGAAAGACAAGGGAGCTTTAGATAACCTTCTGTCCCAACTGATTGCAGAACTGTGCATGGACAAAAAGGTAAGCTGTGGTATGAGCACACACTTTGATTTGCTCCTTCTAGGCAGGGCTTCTTCCCATGGAAGAATTAAATGTATAGGAGTCATAGAAACATATTGCTGTATGGATGTGTTCAGACAGTTTATTTCTCTTGGCTCACTTCACATAAGGCAGAAAATGACACGAGTGTAACTCTTAACTGTTTCGTGGTTCTGGCATCCATAAGTGAGCACGAAAATTTGTTTTCCATGAATTAAACTCTTAAAATAGGCGTGATCAGTGATGCATAATTAACATATATACCTTTTCATTTGTGTAATACTGTTCTCTGGCATCCAGGACACTGTCTACCCTTATATTGAGGAATCCGTGGTTCTTTTTTAGTATTACTGCTTGAGCTTAAATTAGAAATGCTTCATGAGGATCAGAGCACTGAAATTTACTTGCTTAGGACAATATGCTCAGCTCTGTAAGTAAGAAGGCAAGCTTTCTCCTTACAGGATGTGTCTAAGAAAAATGAACGCTCTCCTGTGAACGAAGTGCACTTGGTGGTAATGAGGCTGCTTAGTGTGTTCATGTCCAGAACTAAGTCAGGATCCAAGTCTTCCATTTGTGAGGTACATTCTTCAAACTGCTTTGTCAGGGGGGTGATGTGGTTGGGGGGCCGAAGATGGTCTAAAAGCTGCTAACTGAAATGGCTGGTCTAAAACTGAAAAACGGTTAAAAGTGCTTTGGAAAAATTTCTAAGGAATCTGTAATGTTACTTGACTCTTGTGGAAAAAGATCTTTGCTGAAACTCAGAATGGAGGAAATGGACATGTTAAGGCAACTGGATTCACTTGTTTTGTGCGCAGTTTCTGACTGAGCTAAGGGCAGCACATTAATGATGTTATTTAAAAGGGTCTAGCACATTTTTTCCTTGCGTCTTACTGGTGCTGAAGGGGTTAAAGAGGATTTGTAATGTGATTATTGGAAAGCAATATGCTGCTGTGTCAACGTAAAAGTCGCTAAGAGGATTCCTTAGATATTTGTTGCTAAAAGGTACAGTAATAAGGCATAAAAAGCAGTATGTGTGGTGGGAAGGAGATTAATAAAAAAGCATAGAGGTTAAAAAATTTAGTCTGAACTGCATCAAATTTTAATGAGCTTATGAGCTGTGGGGTTTGTTTGGATTTACAGGGCTGCTTTAATAGTTTTATTTACAGTAGCTTTTTCTCCAGCCTTTGTTATTCACTTGAGCTTCCCACAGAAATCAAAGCTCATCGTCTTGCAGAATGCAGGTGGAGCAATACCTGGGTGGAGCAGAGCCTCTGAGCGGCATCTGCAACAGGGACTCTTTCTCTACCAGAATTCACCCCCAGCTGGCCAAATCCCAGATAAACAAATAGAAATCCCAACTTTTAGAAAAAAAAAAAAAGAGGGGAGGAAAAAAAAAAAGAGAAGGAAAAAAAGCCCTAGTCGTCTAATCCATAGCAGAGTGGCCTCTGGCACATGTGTCGAGGGAAGATTAGACTTAAGAGGAGATTTTATTTGTTTTCCTTTACTAAGCGCTTGTTCAAAAGAGTCTCTGTAAATATTTGAGTTGCTTTTCATAAACACAAAAAACCCAAAAACCCCAACCTCAGACAAACCCTAAACTTAAAAGCTGCCTGTAAAGTTTCATAAAAACCTGCTCTCTTATCCATACTGTCAGCAACTGCTGTCTCATTCTCACAGCTTCCCCTGCTCTTCCGACACAGTGGTTCTCAGGTGCTTTAGTAATCCATCTCCTCTTTGTTTCAGTCTTCCTCCCTCATCTCTAGTGCCACCGCTGCTGCGTTGTTGAGCTCTGGTGCTGTTGACTACTGTCTGCATGTGCTGAAGTCTTTGCTAGAGTACTGGAAAAGCCAGCAGAATGACGAGGAGCCTGTAGCCACCAGCCAGCTCCTGAAACCTCACACTACTTCTTCTCCACCTGACATGAGCCCTTTTTTCCTCCGCCAGTATGTGAAGGTGAGTCCTACCCTCTGCTGTTAGCTTTCCATGACCTTCATTAAAAGGATGCTGCACAGAAGCAAGTAAAAGCATCTTTGCAGAACTGGTTTTCCCTTAGTGGTGCAATTAAAATATGTTCCTTTAGCACATAGTTACAGCTAGCATTGCTCTGAGATCTCTCAGAGCAGCCCAGCTTGCTATATCCATCGATGCACTCCTAAAAGCAGGCAGTTCTGTGGAGCTGCTGTCACTGTTTCTGGTTGAAGTGTTAATCTTCCTGAAGGGAAGCTACTCCATTGCGTGACTCCTTTTGCTTGGCAGGCAGAATTTCTGAACCACCGCTACTTATTGTGGCAAGGAAGCCTAGCAGTTGATGGGGATTTCCACACTAAATCCTAGACTTGTTCAACCACCATGGTGTTTTTATGCTAAGATTCTGCTGGAGTCAGGGAAGCTTTGATACGTGTGCAGGTGCAGTGAAAAAAGCCTAGTTAAATGTAAGAATGTCTCCTAAGTTGAAAGCTCGTATATTAAAATGCCTTATTAGCAGACTAGTGTACTACATGCTAATAATTGCCATCTAGTTTAAAGCCCTTATGCAGATTTGTTGGCTTGTTTTTATTTATCAGCTGGGAGCATTTCTTCTGGCTGCAAAGGTGCAGAAAAGCTTTGTTTTTAGAAAAGTCAATAAATGCACCCTGTAGCTTGTCATGACTGGGACAAGACTCCCAGACAACACTGGGAGTGTTCCGTGCCAGAGCCTGATCGACTGCTCTTGCTTTCAGGGTCATGCTGCAGATGTTTTTGAGGCCTACACTCAGCTCCTGACAGAGATGGTACTGCGGCTGCCCTATCAGATCAAGAAGATAGCAGACACAAACTCCCGCATCCCACCTCCTGTCTTTGATCACTCCTGGTTCTACTTTTTGTCTGAGGTAAGTGAGAACGTGATACACCTATGGATTTTAACAAAAAAATTCCAGTAATGTTACCTTTCATGGGAGAGAGAAGCTTTTGCAGAACTGATGTCAGATCCATCTCTGATTTTTAATCCCCCTTGAAAGAAGGTGAGCTGTTGGCTTTGTTTTATTCCTGTTGAACAGGAATCTATAGGAAAGCATACATGAAAAATAAGATTGCCATTGTTTCCTGTAACTCAATGTTTGCTGCCAGAAAACTCAAACAGAAAACCTTCTGTGAGATGGTACAATGTAACATCATGCTCACCTGTTGGTACTTAGTCCTTTAAAAAAGAAATTGGTAAGATATTTGAAGTGTATCTTTTCAGTTCCTTTGGTTGTATAGCTTCCTACTTGAGATAACAAGTTAACTTACATTTGCACGAGTTTGGGGAAGGATTTCTTAATTAGGCTTGACTAGCTTTTTATTTGACTAGCTTTTTATTTGAGGTCATAGATGACAAAGAATGGTTTTCAGAAGCAATTTCATAATTGCACAACTCAGGATGCTGCAGTGGTAGTGTGCAGTGTTTCTTCTGCCTGTGACTTGCTTTTACAGGTGACTTTACAGTACCTTAAGGCTGACAGATTCATTAACGCATCTCCCATATCTTTTCGTTTTGCAAGAAAACACATCGTATTTTTGTTGGCGCAGGTTTCCTACTGGTGAGTTCACAGTGCTGATGTTGTAGGCTTTTCTTTGTCTAGTACCTGATGATCCAGCAGACTCCATTCGTGCGCCGCCAAGTCCGCAAGCTTTTGCTCTTTATCTGTGGATCAAAGGATAAATACCGGCAGCTCAGAGACCTTCACACGTTGGATTCTCATGTTCGTGGAATCAAAAAGCTCCTAGAAGAGCAAGGCATTTTCCTTCGTGCCAGTGTGGTCACAGCAAGTTCAGGCTCTGCCCTGCAGTATGATACATTGATCAGCTTGGTAAGAAAAAGTGTGCCGCTGTACTAGGAAAAAGTGTATGTCGCATTTATGTAAGATGTCAGTAATAGAAATACTGACATGGTGTTTAATCCTGTCCCATTGTGCCTTTCAGATGGAACATTTAAAGGCTTGTGCAGAGATCGCCACACAGCGAACAGTAAACTGGCAGAAATTCTGCATTAAAGATGACTGTGAGTTCTTTCTCTGAGAGTATTTGAGGCAGCAGAGGGGATGCATTATATGTTGTGGTTTGAATCAAGACTTTTCAGATGGGGAAGCTCAGCAGAGAAGAAGGGTTGACACAGCTGAGAGTTTTGAGTAGGACTGAACTGTTTCCAGTGCTCATTATCACCAGTGCTCTAATTGCATCTGTTCCTTAGCTAAAGAATGCAATATGGTGTAATGCACAACTTACAAGAACAGGAGATCTGCGTTCTCTTCGTTGCACTGCCATTATTCCGGTGTGTAATTTAGAATGAAACACTTTACCTTGGTGTACCCAGATATTATGCTTCTGTAGTATAGGGACAGGAAGATTCTGTGAGTTTGTGGGATGGTCCTTGTTATGTTCAAAGGGTTTTTTCTTTTAGGCTGGGTGGGGTTTTTTTTGCTTGCTTTTTTTTAATTCAGGCTTCAGAGATTTTCTTCTTCTCTCTGCAGCGGTTCTCTATTTCCTCCTTCAAGTCAGCTTCCTAGTAGATGAAGGAGTGTCACCAGTTCTTCTGCAGCTGCTGTCTTGTGCTCTGTGTGGCAGTAAAGTGCTGTCTGTGGCTTCATCCTCCGGATCATCAAGTACCTCTTCCACCTCTGCTCCTGCAGCATCGGGCTCTGGGCAGTCAGCAACACAGAGCAAATCCTCCACTAAAAAGAGCAAGAAAGAAGAAAAGGAAAAGGAGCGAGAGGGTGAGCTGCAGCTGTGCCCTGTTCTGTGGTGTTTTTAGGGATGAAGTCTGTTCCTCTCAGCCTTTTCTCTATTTAGAGGGAACTGCTTGCTTCTCATTGCGGTAAATACCACTGTTGTGAAAGGGTCATGGATCTTGGCAAGGGCACTTGCAGACTTCAGCAATAATTAGGAGAGAAGAGCAGTTTTACCATATGTAGATTGGAGAGGGGCAAAGATGAAGCAGTATGGCCTAAGAGTGGGGGCTGAAATTAAGTGCTGAGTATATCCCAAACAAACTGTGAGTATTCATTAACTTGAGTGGGCTTTAAGTTACCTAATGTAAATTGCCCATTCCAGTGACCAAGTAGCTTCCACCTAACTTGGCTATCCTGGGTTGTAGGAGGTTGAAATGCTCATGGGGATTAAAACAAGTACTGGAGATGCACACCCAGTTAGCTCTGCTCTTCAATGATTATGTTCAGACTTGTTCCCTTTGTCTGGCTTGTAAGCTATGTTGGAGCCAGGGCTGCTGCTTAATGGATATCCAAAGTCCTGGGAAAGTAATTAAGCTTTCCTATAAAAGTCATGGGCATAAATTCTCTCCTGGCTTTTCTTCAAGGAACCATTTTGGCTTTCTCCATCAGATGATTCTCTGTGAGTCTTTTCACTGCCCCTTTTCTTTTTACCAGGATGTGTAGCACATTTCTCAAGTCCTTACTGGCAGGTTTTCCAGCAGTTTTTTTCTGTGTTAGGTAGGAGTACTAGGTTATATTTTTGGAAGAAGAAAAGATCACTAAACTTGCTTGTTGACTGAAACACAGTAATTTGTCCCAATTATCCTTGCTCTATGATCTATAAAATAGGAAACTGGCCTGCCTGTGAGGTACTCCATTCATCTGCTTTCTTAAGTCTGTCTGTCTTCTGCCACTGGGTTTCCCCTAGGTGAGAGTTCGGGCAGTCAGGAAGATCAGCTGTGTACAGCTCTGGTGAACCAGCTGAACAAGTTTGCTGATAAGGAGACCCTCATTCAGTTCCTGCGTTGCTTCTTGCTGGAGTCCAACTCGTCCTCTGTGAGATGGCAGGCCCACTGCCTCGCACTCCACATCTACAGGTGAGTTGCAAGGGAGCCTCTGACCTGGCTCTTCTGAGCCCGTTTCAGCTCGGTTACGAAGAGCTCTGCCCTTGTGGAAGAGTTAATGCTTGAGCCTCTGTCCTGAAGGATGCTGAAGCTTGCAGATGATTGCATCCCCTTGAATTGCTCACACTATTTTGCAGTTATTGGGGCTGGAGGTAGAAATTGTGGCTTATTTGTTACTGATCAGCTTGAGTTATCATCTGCAAGAAGCATTTTATTTCTGTCTGCATAATCTGGCTCCTGACGTCTACGGGAGTAGATATTTGTGGGAGAGTTAATTTCTGAGGCAGATGCAGACTCGTGCAGTTTAAAAGGTGGGAGTTATGCAGGGAAAGGCACACTTCAGGGTGCTGAACTCCTTCAGGACTCTGTTCAGTTGTTGCCAGACGGCTGCTTTCATTTCAGAGAGTGCAGGAAAACTGGTGGTGGCAAGAAGAGATGAGGCTGAACTCTGATGTATAGCAAGATAATAGTTTCCAAGTTCAGTGAACTGTAGCATGTATTTTCCTTTTATAAAGATTGTGTGCTATGCGGTCTATATAGCTATCTTTACAAGCCTAATTAATTTGTAATCCATTCAACAGGAACTCTAACAAGTCTCAGCAGGAGTTACTGTTGGATCTCATGTGGTCAATCTGGCCAGAACTTCCAGCCTATGGAAGAAAGGCTGCCCAGTTTGTAGATCTCCTGGGATACTTCTCTCTGAAAACACAGCAGACTGAGAAAAAGGTACAGTGTCATTCTGAAAAGAAGGTGCAGCATCCCAGGTCCTGCTGCTTCCTATGAGTTATGTTAGTGCTTGTTTATGATACAGCTGGGAGAGGTTTTCTGTCAAAAGAGCTTCTGGCAGAAATTTTTTTTGTTCCCAAAATTTGAATGTTAAAAAGGGCAGGGTCCTTAAAAAATTGGGGAGTGTGGATTTTTTGTTTTATTCTTTTGGGGTTTTGGGGGTTCTTTCCCACAGGATGCCTTTGTGGGAAAATACATTTATCTGCTAGGTCTAATTTTTAGATTTTTGATATTTCAGCTCCTAGAAATCTTTTGTAACCATGACTCTTGAACAAAGGAAGTGGTAGGATTTCTTAGGGGACCAGTGGGCTTGAGAACAGATAGTTTAGACGCTCTGATACTTGTGTGTGTATGTTTAAAGAGCTGGGAATGCCTTACGAATCTTGGCAGGCTTTTGCAGTGATTGGCTGACAAATAGCAGTGTTATTGTGGTAAAGGTCTAATTTTAGGATCTATTACATTCCTGGGTAATGATTTAACCACATAAATTCCTGGGGGTATAGTGTGTGCATCTTCTGGGGGACGTGGAACGCCACAAAATGAGATGCTGTTATGTCTTTCTAGCAATTAAAAAAAAAAAGTTGAGAAGATAATATTTTCTTAATTGTATTTCAGTTGAAGGAATACTCCCAAAAGGCCGTGGAGATCCTCCGGACTCAAAACCACATTCTTACCAACCACCCTAACTCCAACATTTACAAGTGAGTTACTTCTGACTTTGATCCATTTCACTAAAGGAGCTTTTCAGCAGAGGAGCTGCGATCCACAGGGGAATACACAATTCTTCTAATAAAAGCATGGTGGAGGAAGGACCCCTACTGAGATTGCATGCTTGCTGCAGCTGGCCTTGGGAGAATAGCAGATTCCTTTCTGCCATCTGAAAAACGTGACATTCCATGCGCTATCAGCAGTAGTTTGGCTTTAGCTTTTTTGCTTTCATTTTTGGTAAATGTTACAAAACATTAGGAACAATTGGAGAATATAGACTTGCAGAATTAAGTGTTGTGTTCTTAATCATACCTTGGCAGTTAATAAGTATACTAAAATGCTGCCTAGTGAAAAACAATAATTTTCAATGTGCTTTACATTGTAACGCTTCTGTTACTAAATCTGGGACTGGGGACTATAGGTAAAGTAAAACTATTCTGATTGAATGGCTTGTGTTTAAAACACAGTACATGCCAAATTACATACGTCAATGTTCCTCCCCTCATTCCAGCACGCTGTCTGGGCTGGTGGAATTTGATGGCTATTACCTGGAGAGCGATCCCTGCCTTGTCTGCAACAATCCGGAGGTGCCCTTCTGTGTAAGTAACTGCTGTTCTTAAACCCTTCCCTATTATAGGGATCCCAGCTGTTTACAGCAGCGTGATTTGCTGTGTTTCTGAGTTTTTGGGGATGTAATCATACAGACACTGTGTCCTTCGTTTATGTCTTCTCAGTACATCAAGCTTTCCTCCATAAAAGTGGACACGCGGTATACTACCACCCAGCAAGTGGTGAAACTAATCGGCAGCCACACCATCAGCAAAGTGACAGTGAAGATAGGAGACCTGAAACGAACCAAAATGGTCCGAACCATCAACCTCTATTACAACAACAGGACAGTGCAAGCCATAGTGGAGCTGAAAAACAAGTACGTTCGTCCATGTTTTTTGTGTGCAAGTCTCTGAATTTGACATTATGATTTCTACTGAGCTGCCTGGCTTCTTGTTTTAGCTAGCATTCCTTCTTAGACTATTACTCATCACTGTCAGCCCACATTGGGTGGGATTGTTCTGAATCTCCTACAATAAATTGTTGGAAAAAAGATCCAAATTTCACCTAGAGCTTGAAATATGCCTATAGAATTTATGTATGCAAACTTTGTACGGGCTAAATTTTAAGCACCTAACTTAATTGTGTGGAAACCAGTATTAATACCGAGAGCATCTCCTGGAGAGTTTGACTCGGAAAGGGATTTGGACCATGCAGCATGTCCAGAGATGCAGAAAGCAGTAACATTACTTGTTTGAAGCCATATAGTAGAATTAAAATTGGGAGTTGGATGGTCTAACTCTCGGCTGCTGCTTTACCCACGAAAAATGGCTCCTTTTCAATACATTGCTCAGTCTGGAGCCATTTCTGCTTATATGCTTTCCCTTCTTACTTCCTGAGATGTTCTCACCAGAATCAGATCTCTTTGGCTTAGGGATTAATTTGTGCCTGCCGTTTATTGCTTATTTGAAGTCTTAATCCTCTGTGACATCACAAGTGGCCGCTGTGGAGAGGATTATGATGTCACAAAGAGAGGATTCTGACTTCAGGTTGAGAATAAGCAGTGGGAGCAGATGAGATCTTTAGAAATAAATATCCTGTTTTCATGCAAATATCCTTAGTAATAAAAAATGGAGGTGAAAATCCCTAGAAAATGTCTGTAGAATTAAAGTTTTTTCCATGAGGCATCAACAGCTCTTTAATCCTAAACAGTCTCTCTCTATGAAGAGGATAAAGGCTTAAAATGTATTTCTGGCTACATATCATGTCAATACAGAAGCTAAGGAAACGAATCCTAGAACTGCTCTCCATTCATCCCATTTAAAGTAGATTTGGAGCTGAGACGGTTGCGTTTGGCTTCTCTTCGTACGTGGGCAAGGAGGGTACTTCCCCACTGAAAAACCATGCCGCTTGCTTTCTTTTTCCAGGCCGGCTCGTTGGCACAAAGCTAAAAAAGTCCAGCTGACCCCAGGCCAGACGGAGGTGAAGATTGATTTGCCGCTGCCCATTGTGGCTTCGAACCTGATGATTGAATTTGCAGATTTCTATGAGAATTACCAGGCTTCCACAGAGACCCTGCAGTGCCCCCGGTGTAGCGCGTCCGTCCCAGCCAACCCGGGGGTGTGTGGGAACTGCGGCGAAAATGTGTACCAGTGCCACAAGTGCAGGTACGTCATCCTCGTTTCTCCCCACGGAGCCAGTGCCAGGGCTTTACAGAGCCCTTGTGCTGTTGCCCGTGTGGGATGTTCAACAAAATACCCTGCTATTTAAATACATGATTCTGTTTAATACAACTGCACAATCAAATTAGTCGAGAAGTATAAAACAGGCTTACAGGGTTTTAGTGTTAATACAGGCTAACAAAGGAAACCTGGTACGACAATACTGAAAGAACGCAGAAGTTTCAGATCAAGCCCTCAGAAGTTTAAAAAAGAAAATTCCCAGGAGGAGGTTATTTTTGGCCTGCCTGTTCAAGGGCGTGAGGCCGGGGTTCAATTACATGATGGCAGGGGGGTTTCCCCACAGGGTCCATGACTTAGCGTGCAGGATGGACAGTGTTCGCTTGTCTATTCAGAGCTTTTGTTGTGTTCTCCTCATTCAGAGCAGGGCTCAGGGCATAATTTACTGTGTGCTATTCAAACTTCCACTACAGTATTATAAATCCTTCTATTTTGTGAGTTTTGTCTCCTTATCTGGTGTCTCTTCTCCCCTTATTGTTGTCCCATGTTCCTCTCAAATCCTCATGGGTTTCAAGGTGTTTAGCAGGTTTTTTCCATAGATCAGCTGATTACTGGTATGTTGAAAGGTTTCCATATCCCTTCTTGAATTATGGGAGCTGTAAATCAGTTTGTGTCATGCTACTCTAGTCTGCAACGGGATAATAAGTATGCTGTAGCTAGTCCCACTGCAACTGGGTGAAGAGTGAAAGCTATTGAAAGCCTAGACCTTACAAACCAAAATGGTTTTGTTTTATCTGTGTTCTTGTAAAGGGCACAGTGCCCTAGTCTGATGTTCTACTGGGAATTAGTGTAGTTAAAGTAGAATTGTTGGGAACAAATTCACATCTGTTTCTGCTTTTTCCGGCCAGAATGTGGCACCGCTTCTGTAAGGATTTTTTTTGTTGTTTTGTTTTGTTGGGGTTTTTTTGTTGTTGTTGTTGCCTGATTTGTAGGTTTTGATTCTCATGTACCTCATGTATTTCACTTGTGACTTGCCCGGGGCAGTTTGGTAGGTTAGACATTTTAAGGGCCATCCTTCTCTTTTACCTACCGAGTCCATTCACAGCTTACTTCATTGGCTCTGTTACCTTGATAAAGCTCAACTGCATTCTTTGACCTTTCTGGCTTGCCTTTCAGATCCATTAATTATGATGAGAAAGATCCATTCCTTTGCAATGCCTGTGGGTTCTGTAAATACGCTCGCTTTGACTTCATGTTGTATGCCAAGCCTTGCTGTGCAGTGGATCCCATAGAGAATGAAGAGGATCGAAAGAAGGTGAGACCAATAGCAGATTCATTAATGAAACGCTCTCTCACTTGGCCAGGTCAACAGTGTAGGGACATCAGAGGTCCATCCATCTTGGGAGTAACATGGAAAGCAGTGCTCCTTCAAGGCCTCTCACTATCTAATGCATTCCTTATTTACTGTCTTGCTCCACCAAATAAGTAGTTTTTCAAAAGATGTAATTCAGTTCTTTACTTATAAACTAGCTATCTAGCACTGCATCTCTTTGCCTTGCTGTACAAGGGGGTGAATTTGGGTTGTACAGTACCTGTTACCATCCCATCGGAGGAACCCTGCTAATGAATGAAGAACCCATTGCAGTATGTGGCCTGTCCCAAAGAATAAGTGTGCTGAGTGTAGTGTCAGCAGAGTGGTACTTCTGGCAGAAGCAGGGTGCAGGATCACCATTTATTTATTTTTTTGCCAGAGAAAGGCAAAAGAGACAGAAGACTTAGAGATTGGTGGTTGTAGTTCCATAGAATTAAAAACTGCGTCTGAACCTAAAATAAGAGTTTCCTTTCCTTTTTTATTCTCAGGCAGTAACAAATATCAACACTCTCCTGGACAAGGCTGACAGAGTATACCACCAGCTAATGGGGCACCGACCGCAGCTGGAAAACCTTCTGTGTAAAGTGAATGAGGCGGCTCCTGAAAAGCCACAGGTAACAAGGGACAGATGATCTTGCACAGAACCCTAGGCTGGGAAGACACTGGCCTTTACACTGTCAAGAGCAACTAAAGGTCCTTGCCTCAGATGTTGTTCTGTAGTTGTTATTTTTGTGTGTAGCCTCCATATGTGATTTCTTTTTGTTTTCCCCTCTGTTCCAGGATGAATCTAGTAGTAGTGGAGGGATAAGTTCTACCTCAGCTAGTGTGAATAGATACATACTCCAGTTAGCCCAGGAGTATTGTGGCGACTGCAAGAACTCTTTCGATGAGCTTTCCAAAATCATCCAGGTATGATACACTTTGATTTGAATGAGTCATGTGTTTTCTTCTGTAACCAGATACAGTACATATCAGAAATAGAAAGTAAGATGTTGCCATTCTGCATTTAATGATACCGTTAACAACAGGTGATCAGCTGCGTATTTCCAGGGAAATAACAAAAATTTCTAAAAGCTATGGTTACCATAAATACTATGGATTTGTCACGTTTCCAGTGTTACATTGCATGTAATGTAGAAAACAAGCCTTTAAATAGAGCGGATAACTGGGAGTTAGGCTGATACTTCTAATGGATTTCCCAAGTCTGCCATTAACACGAAGGATTTCAAGTTTTGAGAGACTTGGTTAAAAATGTTTCTCCACAAAATATACAGTGAAAATAACCTGTGAATGGGATTAGCAATTATGCGCTGCCTCACAATTCCACAGCTTTCATTTCTCCTTTTCTGTGTTTCCAGAAAGTGTTTGCCTCTCGAAAGGAACTCCTGGAATATGATCTCCAACAGAGAGAGGCAGCGACGAAGTCCTCACGAACCACTGTCCAGCCCACATTTACTGCCAGCCAGTATCGTGCCTTGTCTGTTTTAGGCTGTGGCCACACATCATCAACTAAATGCTATGGCTGTGCCTCAGCCGTCACTGAACACTGCATAACGTTGCTGCGAGCTTTGGCAACCAACTCTGCCATCAGGCATATCCTTGTGTCCCAGGGCCTTATCCGAGAGCTCTTTGACTACAACTTGCGCCGGGGCGCAGCCACTATGCGGGAGGAGGTCCGTCAGCTCATGTGCCTTCTGACCAGGTTAGGCCTGATTCAGTGTTTGCAGCCCTCTGACCTCCAGTGAACTGTGGAAAACCACGTGCTCGTAAATGCAATATCAGAAGGGAGTAGCTTTATAGGGGAGGAATCTTCCATCAGAAACTGTAGACTGTAACTTTGTACATTTGTTATCAACTAAGCTGAAATCCCAGGAGCTTTTGGTATTTAGTACGAGCACAGCATAACAGTGTTCTGTTTTTTCCTTCTGGAATTAGGGACAATCCAGAGGCCACACAACAAATGAATGACTTAATCATTGGGAAGGTTTCTGCAGCTTTGAAGGGACACTGGGCAAATCCAGACTTGGTGAGAGACTCCGGTGTTTTCCTATTTCTTTTTTCTGCCCCTCCGCAACTGCTGGTGTATTCTAATCATTGCATCTTCTCTATTATCATGGTCTATTTGTAATAGGGAAGGTGTTTGTGTCTTGATGGGAATTAAGATAAACGTTAGAGTAAAGCACAAAATTATGTGATTAGGTATATGCCCAAGTTTCCTCAGGCAGTTCTGCCTGTCTTGGCAGATAGGTTGCCAGTCGTCCCAAATGGACATGGGATTAAATTTACTTAGATCGATGTGTTTTGAACCTGTGTTTTTTTAAATATCAGAAGGCAAAAAGGACTGCTGTGTCATCAAGACTTCTTAAGCCTTTGAACATGTGTCTGTGTTACAGGCTAGCAGCCTACAGTATGAAATGTTGCTGCTAACAGATTCCATCTCGAAGGAAGACAGCTGCTGGGAGCTCCGACTACGTTGTGGTGAGTTCAAACGACTAGTGTGAAAGCTTTATTTGAAACTGCTATGCCCAGGTCTGTGCACTATAGCAAGATTTTAAGGAAGGGAACTGATGCCAACTCAGCTTGTTATTAGGGTTAAAAATGGAGTTAGGACCAGATAGCTTTGTCTTGGGGTAGTGTGTTTCTTGAAACATGAGTGCTGAGAAGTAGAAAGATGGAGGTGTAAAGGGAAGGATGGCAAGACTCTCTTGCTGTAATAGAAAATAATTGTTTTCCATCCATGGCTGCATGAGAATGTGATAGTTTTGCTTGAGGATATGAGGTCTTACCTAACTCTAAACACTTTTAATGTGCTGTATAGAGCTGTGGAAGTGTCCTATCTGCAGATGTTACAGTGAAATGAAAATTTATGTCTGTCTTTCAGCTCTCAGCCTCTTTCTGATGGCAGTAAACATTAAGACTCCAGTGGTTGTTGAAAACATCACCCTCATGTGCCTGCGCATTCTTCAAAAGCTGATCAAGCCACCTGCTCCAACCAGCAAGAAAAACAAGGTACTGCCTTAGATGCTGAGCAAAGCATTTGAAAACTTGCTGATTAAAGTCTGGCACACTGATCTCAGTGATTAATAACTTTGTGAGGAAGCCAGGACTTGCTTTTCCTGGTCACGGTTACTAGGGAAGCACAAGTCCTGTGACTCTTGTCTTTGCAGACTACAAACTACAGGTAACTGCTTTCCATTTTTCACTGTTCTTTGGTGGCTTTGACCGCTACTATTCGAAACAGGGCTTTGCTTTTTTCCGCACAGATTTGAGGCATGGGGAAAGAGTGACTTCAAAGTTATGGCTTGGTTATTTTGGGCAAGGTTTTGGTGCTTTCAACAGCTTTGTAGAATCAAGTACCTAAACATGGTAGAATCAAGTACTTTTGACTCAGATTTTTAAATTCAGAGCTACAATTCTAATAAAAATTATGTTGATTGGCTGCTCCTTGATTGTAATTTAGGATAACATCTGCAGGGGAGAAGGTATGTTTCTGCTTTGATATAGTTATCTGATAATCCCAGATGGATGCCAAAGATGGGTTTACTGATATTTCAGTAGTAACTGGAACGAGGCACCTCTGTTAGTTCATCATTAACAGAAACTGTATATCCTGCTGTTGTCCAAGTGCTGCATTTACCTATTCATGGAGCAGACACAACCAGTGATCCAACTACAGGAGTTGCTCTTAAGGGAACAGGCTGTGGCTTTCTGAAGAATCATAGAGCTTTTTTGTTTATTAGGATGTGCCTGTGGATGCTCTCACCACTGTGAAGCCTTACAGCAATGAAATCCATGCACAAGCTCAGCTGTGGCTCAAGAGGGACCCCAAAGCATCGTATGAAGCTTGGAAGAAGTGCCTCCCTGCCAGAGGTAGTCCTATGCTTTTAACTTTGTGCAATTTTGTGAAGGAACGTGTATGTCCCTCCAGGTTTAATAAGGAATGTACTTCTGTGGAGTTGTGTTGGCTTCTCTCCCGTGACATCGAATACTATCTTTGCACTTAGCTGTGTAGTCCTTAGAGACTGTAGCACTGACTTTTCTAGGCTGTGTTGCTCAAACCTTGAGCAGAAAATACACTATGCCTGAAGGTAATCAGGGGAATGTAGAAAATTAATCTTGTTGCTTATTTAAAATGATACCAGCCAACTGAAAAGGTGATTGAATTCCCTGAGAGGCTATGTGATTTGCATCTGGCTTGGAAGCGAACATAGCTCCACGCAGAAGTGAAAATGATAGCAGAAAGAAATAAGCAGCTACTCAGCTTCTCAGCTGGGGTTTGGAGAGTTCCAGTATGAAGGAAAAAAAAATACAATGGCAGTTTGCAGTTAATAGCTGCTGACACTTCTCTTGAGCTGTGTTCAATATTGCAGGTATAGATGCCAATGGGAAATCTCCCAGCAAAGCTGAGCTTCACCAGCTCTACTTGTCAGAAAAATATGTCTGGAAATGGAAACAGTTCATGAGTCGCCGTGGGAAGAGAACTTGCCCTCTGGATCTCAAGCTGGGACACAACAATTGGCTGCGACAGGTAAACGTGGGTGAAAATTCCGGTGGGATGCACTGGGCAGAGTTAACAGTCAGAGATTATTGGTAGCGTGCCGCATTTTATGTGCTTTGCGGACAATAGGAGCCGTGATACTTGGGGAGGCTGTAACTGGCTGCATCTAATTCCAAGTCAGGTTTGCAGCTTTGTTCCCTTAAAAATACTACATCTAAACATTTATCCAGTAGTCTGCATGTTCTTAAACTCTGAACCTTTAATTGCCACGGTGCTCCTACTTGTCTACGTAGCTGCATTTTGACTCCTGAATTTTCATAGGTCCTGGGCAAAAAGTTTTCTTCTTGTGTATGTGGATTAGTGTGTTGCCTACACAGTGCATTGTTTAAACGTTTTGATGACAAGCAAAGACGTGATTCTCACAGAATCAAGTCTTTGGAAGAATAAGAGAGCACTGCCACCAGGTCACCAAACTGTCCTAATGTATGCTGTGCCTTTTTATAAAATATCACTAGTTTATCTGTGCATATCAAATGATAACGGTCTTTTAATGCTGTTGCCTTAGGTGCTGTTTACTCCTGCCACTCAAGCTGCAAGGCAAGCTGCATGTACTATTGTGGAAGCTCTGGCTACCATCCCCAGCCGCAAACAGCAGGTCCTTGATCTCCTGACGAGGTATTTCTGTGTTGCCACACTTGGCAACTCCAGGATTATTTTTCTTTAATTCCCATGAGAATCTCTCCCTTCTTCCAACTTTTCTCACACCTCTCCCTTGTATATCTCTGTTTCACAGCTCTTTTTGGGCTAAAACTTAATTAGTTGGGATGGTATAGTTTTAGGAAGACATTTTTTTTTTGCTGTCTGGCAATAAGCTATTGCAGTTCCGTACTTTTTCCAGAGGTAAGCAGATGGTGTTCAGCTGTGTGGACAACGTTTCCCCTGCCTCTTAGACAGCAAAATAATAAGGTGAACTCTCTTCTAACTCCTGTGACATAACTTACCCCAACTGATGCTAGTAGCACAGCTGGGGAACTCCTTTTTGGGACAAAATACCACTTTAGCCATCGAGTAATGAATATCAGTTATGCTGTTAGCTAGGAGGACAACAGGGAGGATAGATTTCTGGAGGCTTTTTCTTTCTTTCCATGGTGTCCTTAAGCTGTGAATACCTCTTGTTACTGTGAAGTGGTTGTCAGGTTGTGTTTCTCTTTACTAGCTACCTGGATGAGCTGAGCATTGCTGGCGAGTGTGCCGCCGAGTACCTGGCACTGTATCAGAAGCTCATCAAACCGGCGCACTGGAAGGTCTACCTGGCAGCCAGGGGGGTTCTGCCCTATATCGGCAGCCTCATCACTAAGGTATGGACTTATATGGAGGAACTAAGGAGCAACAGAAAGCTTGTCCCTGACCTGTCAGTTTGGCTTTTTTTGCTTTGAAATCTTCATCTGTTCGTTCAGTGCTCTGTTGCTGACCCTTAGCGGGTTTACGAAGTTCACACTTCTGTGCTGTCATCCCTGAGCAGAAAGAGCTACAGTGGTTTTAGCCCCAGCTGTAGCATTCCTCAGCGCAAACTGCCTAGTACACGTTAATTAACTGCTCTGGGGGCAGCTATGCTAAGGGGTATAAACATTGCTACACTGTCTTGGCACCAGGTCCAAGTTGGAAGCTGCCTTAGCTGCCAGACTGGACTCTGAAAGCCCTTAATGACAAGGGAGGATTAGGTGTGCTACCATTCCTTGAGTGTGAATTACTGCCTGTTGGAGAAGCACCACGTTTAAGTTGCAGTTTTCAGAGTGTTAGGTCTTAGGAGTTTGCTGTGGTGATCCCTGGTGCACTCCAAAGAGGCAGATGACACCCTCCGTATTAATGGTGGCCTTGAGTCCATCATGGAGGGCCACAAGAGCAAAGCAGTGGTGATAGCCGTGAGGTAGATATAGGGAGGAAATGAGGAGGATGTTTGGGGTAGTTTTTTCTCTCCTCTCCCCTTTCCCTCCCCGCTGCTGCATTGTATTTCTGGTTTCTCTGTGGCTGGCTCCGTTTCTTTGCTCTGTTCCTTTGTACCCCATGTTCACACACAGGTCAGCGTGTTAGTTTTCTGTGTGTTAGATGCTCACCAGCTAGTCATCATTGACATTGCAGTTTTTGTCCTAATAGACTTGTTAATTATTTTCAGGAAATAGCTCGTTTACTTGCCTTGGAGGAAGCAACACTCAGCACTGATTTGCAGCAGGGATATGCCTTGAAGAGTCTTACAGGTATTTGGTGGCATCAACACAAGTCCTGCAGTAGGATTACAGATGGGGTGGTTGTTGTTCTGTAACAGCATGTAGCAGAATTTCAGAGAGATGTGTGTCAGTGTTAGATTTTTGCCATCAATTTAACACTTAATCCCTAAATTGATTTTTCCATATTTTTTGTGGTCAGTTTGAGTTTTTAGTTACTTGAACTGTGGTAATGTATCATGAGCATATCACTTTTCTTCTCAATTTTTTAATTACATTTATTTTACATTTTAATTACATTTATTATACAGTATAATTTCCAGGACCATTGTAAACACTGCTGTTTCATTCCCACTGCCTTCATTCCTATTGTTTCCTACCTACTTATTCTGTGGTAGCTTTTCTTTTTTAAATCTTCTAGGGTATACTTTTTCCAAAAACTTGTTGGAAATGGAAATACGTCATTAGCTAGGTCATTCTCTTCCATATCCTCTTCCATGTTCTTCGAAAATTAATGGACTAATTCATACAGCCTGCCTTCTTGCAAGAAAAAGTATGTTGATAAATAAGTCATGGGAAAGAATCCAAGTGTTCACTGATTCTTTAGTTTATTTATAGGAGTGACCAATTTGGTGATGTAACTGATAAGTCATGTACCACACTTGCTGTCAGATCATCAGAGCTAGCTTAAATATTAGAAGGGGAGCAGTCATCTGCTTTTGAAATATTTTGCGACAGCAAAATGTCAAAAAGTGCAGAATTTTGTATCAAGCACTTAAAAAGCTCCTTATACCCTTTCCTCATTCCCTCACCATGGTCCCATATGGTATAATTTACAAGGCAGCTCTTGCAGGCTTTGCCTCCAACCGTTCAGTTCACAGAAGTGAGCTTTAAATCACAGACCGACAATGGGAATTGTAACAAGCCATTTCATTGTGCTGCTTTTATGATATTGTGCCCTATTGGCTGGCCACATGAAATTTAGAGCTAACAAATCAAACTTGCTCTCCCACTTTCTGAATATCCTGTTGTTTTATAGGTCTTCTCTCTTCCTTCGTGGAGGTGGAGTCCATCAAACGGCACTTCAAAAGCCGTCTGGTGGGTACAGTCCTGAATGGTTACCTGTGTTTGAGGAAGTTAGTGGTACAGAGAACAAAGCTGATCGATGAAACGCAGGACATGCTGCTGGAGATGCTGGAGGATATGACAACAGGTAAAACCACCTCAGTTCTGTAAATCCAGAGCTTGGGTCAACCAAGATGAAAAAGCAGATTGTTACAGCCCCACAAAGAACTTACTTCTAAAAGACTACTATAGCAAGGGGGTTCTTTTTGGCTTGGACGTTCCAATATTTCCTTTTGGCGCAGAAAAGGTAAATAACATTTCTGGAGTCATCTCTTATTTTCCAGGAATTTAAACCTCCTCTTTTTTATGGGATTGTTTTACTGCAGCCCAACCATGCAAAGGGTTTTCCTAGTAAACATACCAATAAATAACCTTTCATCTTTTAAGTAGTGGATATGCAAAAGGAAGAGGGCACCAAAGTATGGAGCTTATTGTGGAAGGATTTATGGTGTATGCTGAGTTAAAACGTAACCTGTAACATTGACTCCTGTGTCTTTTTAATACTTCTGTTTCTTGGCAGGCACAGAATCTGAAACCAAAGCATTTATGGCAGTGTGTATAGAGACTGCAAAACGTTACAGCCTTGATGACTACAGGACTCCAGTTTTCATCTTTGAGAGACTATGCAGTATTATCTATCCTGTAAGTATAGAGATGGCTGTAGCATCCCTTATAAAGTTAGACTTCTTAAATAGATATAGTTGCTTGCATTTGGGCAGAAACCCAATAGTGTTTACAATAATAATTTAATACTAGCCAGCGTAGAACTGTAGTAATATGGTATCCCATTTGGGGGTTTTAGTATTCAGGTTCCCTGCTGTGGCACGCTCTGTGCAAAAAGGCAGAACCAGTAGTATTGTTTCATGCTGAGGAATTTGCTTACTGAGTGATACTAGACATCCTCTAAATGCCACATGTGTGGCAATGTACATCAGGATGCACCAGTGACGAAAGGACTGAAGGTTTGGGGACGTCCTGTCACTTGCTACCACAAAAATGCAGGAATGCGAGCGTGGGTAGAGGAAAACTTACTCACTCTGTGTCTGCTGCTGTTCTTTAGGAAGAGAATGAAGTGACAGAGTTCTTTGTAACTCTGGAGAAAGATCCCCAGCAGGAAGACTTCTTACAGGGCAGAATGCCAGGAAATCCCTACAGCAGTAATGAGCCTGGCATTGGGCCACTCATGAGGGACATCAAGAACAAAATCTGTCAGGACTGTGACCTGGTAGCTCTGCTGGAGGATGACAGTGGAATGGAGGTGAGAATGCACAAGTGTGGATTTCTTGCACAGATGCACGGGGATGCCATTTCTAGGCAGCTGATGATAGCTAGAATGGTGATGCAATGTGAGCGTGTTCTTGACTTTTTATTTTCTCCCTTTCAGCTTTTGGTGAACAATAAGATCATCAGTTTGGATCTGCCTGTGGCTGAGGTCTACAAGAAGGTGTGGTGTCCCACTAATGAGGTATGTGTTATCTTCATGTATGTTAACAGCACAAAGCACCTGTCCTTGATATTAACAAAAAAATGAAAAGAAAAAAATATATCACACGAGTCAGGATTTATTTTCTGGCATATAATTTCTTGGGTGTAATTGCTCAGCACCTTTTTGTGCTCTCTTAGGATAGACCGTTACTCAAATCTGCAATGTAAGTGATTTAAAAGCACATAATGCTGACCTAGGTGAATGTATTGACCTTATCTTTGTAGCATATCAGAGATGTGAACCGTCTTCCTGAGTAACAAACTTTCTTACATTCCTTTGGGGAAATAGCTGAACTTTGTGTCACCGCCTTTCAAAGCGCATTTCACACTCCATCTGCACGTGAGAGTATCATGCATGTGTACAGACAGGGACACCAGATTGCTCCATCAATCTGCGCTTCAGAGATGAACCCAAGTTATTTATGCAGAGAGAGCTTCCAACATTTCTCTGTATTACGTTGCACTTCTGCTCTTGGGCTTTTCATGTAGGGATCTCAAGAACTTGACAGATTTTGTCCTCCCAGTTTGCTCTTAGTAGTGTGTATTGTCTGGTTTTCAGATGAAGAAATGGACCCAACAGTCTTAAGGGAGGACTAGGCCACCATGTCACAGTAAGCTTGTTCCAGAGGTGGATGTGGTCCAGAACAAGCTCTTCCCTTCCTTTTCTTGTAGCCACTAAAATAAACTCCCGCTGGGAAGGAATCCATCATACTAAATCTTGCCCGTTATGAATATGTTCTTTAGAAGCGCTGCTAGTAGCACTTGAGATCATAAAAGATGACTGATTTGCCCAACATTTCTTCTTCATTCCTCATTTACTCTTGGGTTGCAGTCACCTTTTACTGAAGCCTCTGTTTCTTGAAACCATTTGTTTGCTATTCTTGTGGAGAAGAATTCAAACAAAATGCCTGTTTTCAGTGAATTATGATATGGGGAATTGTTCTCATCAAGCTTTATTTAAGTAAAAAAGCCTTCTGTACTGCAAAATCAAGCCCAAAGCTAGGTGACAGTAATAATTTTTTAGTAAGGTACCATCTTGGATAGGGAAGCGAGGTGCTGGTCTTAATCTGTGAATTCTAATTTGAATTCTAATCAAGTTACTGAGGGAAATCATCACACACGCTGCTCCAGCCTGCCTGCCCGCTCAGAGCGGGGAGGTGCCGTTCCCGTGAGATGCTGAGCTGTAGCCGGTGTGCGGCTCTCCCAGGATGCAGTGCTGATGGTGAAAGGCAGAGTTTGCTCAGCGTCACCGCGCTGAACAGCTTTCATCTGTCTTCCTTTGTGTGCACCTCCGCAAAGCGCTTCTGGAGCTGCAGCTCACGTTCCCTAGGAAATAGACAGGCGCACAAGAACGCAACCTCAGGCCCCTTTTTGTTTCCCTTGTCTCTCACTGGCTTTTTTTGTTCATCTGCCATTTTACCAGGGCCCCTGTGGTGTTAATTGCTGGTCTCTAGCGTGGCCTTTGAGCATATCTTCCCCCCGGGGCTTTCCCTGTGCTTATGTATTTGCTGTGACATTAAGCGCTGCTTATTCCACATTAGGCTTAGTGTGCTCTCTGACAGGTTTTCTTTCGCAAGGTCTCCTGCTCCCAAATCTGGGATTTTTCTTTTCTGCTTTTTATTCAGACCTGTGGATTAAAATGGAAAGTTTAGTGATATGCTGTCAGTATTTCCAGCTGGAAATGCATCTGGAAACTAGCCCTTTCCCAGGGTAAAAGCACAGCTTGTGCTTCAGCGGGTTTGGCTGTATCATTTTAGTAATATACTGTCTTACTGAAAGCTCATTAAATTGCCTTTTATTCCTCCTCTTCCATTTTCCATCGCTGCAGATTTTATCTGTTTGAAAGCACTCATCCAATTAGCCTCTCCTGCTTCATTTACTGGGCTCTGCCTGATCCCTGTATTTCCCAGGTATGCTGCGCAGTACCCTCGGAGGGAAAGGTTGCTGTGGAAGCAGGCGTTTCTCTGTAGATGAGCCCGTTTTGCGTGGCTAGATCTTTCACTGGTGCTAAAGGAAACTGTTGGAGGAGATGTAAGGAGGAAGGGGCTGTCCATCTAACTGGCAATGCTAGGAGAAGGTAGACAGACCAATAGATGAGTTACTGATGTTTTTGCAGGTGGTGGCTTTACTGTTGTTTTTAATTCATCTCAGTAAGGGGAGAAGAAGGGAGTGAAAGATTTCCCTGTGTTACCATCTGCAGTCAAAACAGCGCAAAGGAGAACTGAGGCTGGAGTGTCTATTACTCACTGTAACAAGAACCGGACTTGTATGTAAGTGTCCACAGAGGTGGAGTTAATATAATGCTGTCCTGTCTTGCAGGGGGAGCCGATGAGGATCATTTACCGCATGCGGGGGTTACTAGGAGATGCAACTGAGGAATTCATCGAGTCTCTCGACTCCACTACTGGTAATGCACTTGTCTTCTGAAAGCTGGGATTAGATTTGAAATCTGAGGTTCGCTGCAGAGCAATGACACTATTTATTATCCTTACAGCAGAGAGCTTAAAGTTGACTGATGTTGCTTTTGCTACATTTACCTGCTTCACCTAGAGTGGAGGAGGATTTTAACAATACTTTTAAGTCTATACTTTAAACATGAACACTTGCATGGCACAGGACCGTTCTGCCTGGGGCTTCTTCAGACTCCTGCTCCTAATTCTTTTCAAATTTGATACAGCTGAAGTGTGTTGAACTGCTGGTAAATGTGTCCTACTGTACTCTCTATTTTTGCTCCGCTGTTTTGTCCCATGGGCTGCACGAGCTTGCCATGTTGTGACTGCTTCCTTTCTTCACCATCTGTGTCTGTCCTGTAGATGAAGAGGAGGATGAGGAAGAAGTTTATAAGATGGCAGGTGTCATGGCCCAGTGTGGAGGCTTGGAGTGCATGCTCAACAGACTGACTGGAATCAAAGACTTCAAACAAGGCCGGCACCTCTTAACCGTGAGTCTCAGCTTCTGTTCTTTGGGGTCAGGAGTTACGTGATGGAAAATGCCACAAACGTTAGTGAAGCTTAGTTGTCTGCCCTATGTTGCAGTTTAAGTGTTGCAGCAGAGGTTTCGTTTCACTAATTAATGAAAACCTGAGAAATTCCTTCTTTCCCTCTCCCGTTCCGCTTGGTTAACAATTCTTTACAAAGACTTGAAGTGTGTAGAAGCTGAGGAGTTGGTAAGACTAAATCCTGTCTTGCTAGAGTGATTGTTTTCTGCCTTGGCCTTACTTGAAAACCAGAGCCTAAGGTTAATATTGGTGTAAAAATCTGGCTTGTACTTTACCCCAGAAGTCTGGAAACTAGCTATATTATCAGGTGCTTTTAGTTTCAGCAAAATCCTCCTAGTCATTTTGAAGGTACTGTAGAGAATGCATTCTCTGTATTTTGTAGGTGCTGTTAAAACTGTTTAGTTACTGTGTGAAGGTGAAAATAAATCGTCAGCAGTTGGTCAAGCCGGAGATGAACACTTTGAATGTCATGCTGGGAACTCTTAACTTGGTAAGGACAACCTGGACTTTCATAAAGTGTTTTCCATGGACTCCAATGAATTTAAACTACCTCTGACTCTCATGCTGCCTTATGACAACTACAAGAGATCTTAAATGTTGCTGGACTGGCACTGCAAATTATCTGTTAGCCATTCCTTATCTGTTAGTGAGTGGAAGTGTGTGGGTCAGTTAAACCAGTTACTGCTGGTGCTACAATAACTGCTGCCATCTTCTCCAGGCTCTGGTGGCTGAGCAGGAAAGTAAGGACAGCGGAGGAGCGGCTGTGGCCGAACAAGTGCTTAGTATAATGGAGATCATACTGGATGAATCCAACGCAGAACCTCTGAGCGAGGACAAGGTGAGTGCCTGGGGCTCAGTGCCCAAATGGAAATGTTGACTGGGGTTCAAGGCTTGCAAATATCTTATTACAGTGATGCTGAGCTTTGGGAGCTGTGGAGGTGTGCTAAATGGGAGTCTAACCCTTGTTACGCTTGCTAGCATGTCTTAGCAGGCCTTGGAGGTAGGGCAAGAGGAGTGCCCTGAATCAAAAGCACTACGAGGCTTCTTTAGGGTGATTCTTTCACAGTCGGAGTGGGGGTTATTAGGCACTGCTTGGATCCCTTCCTTGCTGCTTTGGGCCACAGGCCAGCGAGAGACAAGAAAAGACACAGCTCTGCCTTGTTTTTTTGAGAGTTTTCGTACGTGTTGAAAACATGATTGATTTTCCAGTTAATTGAGGACAAAAACTGTATCTCAACTAGACTGAGAATGAGAAGAGTTTCTCGCTCATCTTTTGAAGCTATTGGTGTATAGGAATCTGACTTCCTTTGGGTTGGAATTACTAGACCTTTTTGACTGAAAAATGCTTTAATAGTAGGTGAAAGAAGTCAGGTGTCAGCTAGAGGAGTTGATACAGCCATTCCACAAGACATTTGGGAATGAGGCTGGGTTTTGTTCTTCATCAGGCTATCTTTATCAGGGTCTAGACCTCTAACCCTTCAGGACTGGAGTAGTCTATTAGCTACTAGAGTGAGGCTTTTCTTGAAGGTTGTAGATTTATTCCTGAACATAAGTCATGCTCCTCTTCCTTTGCAGGGTAACCTCCTCCTAACTGGTGACAAAGATCAGCTGGTAATGTTGCTCGATCAGATTAACAGCACTTTTGTCCGTTCCAATCTCAGCGTCTTGCAAGGCCTATTACGCATCATTCCTTACTTGTCCTTCGGGGAAATGGAGAAAATGCAGATTCTGGTTGATCGATTCAAGCCGTACTGTAACTTTGATAAGTATGTTGTCTTATTTCAACTGAAAGCACATGAAATTGGTTGTACTGACAAGTCTATACCTTTTTTTTTTTCCTCTCACTGATGCTTACTTCAGTGTAATGCAAAGCTTCAGAGATTCCTGGTGCATAAGCTTAATTTCCTATTTCACTTCTAAGCCATTTTTCAAAGAAATATGTGAGCGTGTAGCTCAAGAAATAGGGCTTTAGAGTATATTCTGAGGTGACAAGGGTCTGAGTAGTTTTTCTGAGTCTCTGAGCTGGAGTAGGTATGTGCATTCAGTGATAATGTAATGAGAATTACAGGCAGAAATTTTTGGAGAGCCTCCAAGTTACCATTTCTTCTCTTCATTCAGGTATGATGAGGAGCACAGTGGAGATGATAAAGTTTTCCTAGACTGCTTCTGTAAAATAGCAGCGGGAATAAAGAACAACAGCAACGGCCATCAGCTGAAAGATCTTATCCTTCAGAAGGGAATTACACAGAATGCCCTTGACTACATGAAAAAGCACATTCCCAGTGCAAAAAAGTAAGAGTCACTACTTAATGTATGTGATAATCCTGAAGATCCTTCTCTCATGTCATCACAACAATCTTCCAAGAAAGCCGTTAACAAGGCCACATTCAGAAGCATTTAGATTCGGTACAGCTGTGATGCAGAGGGTCTGGTGGGACAGTGCTACTATAGAGATGGGCTAAAAAGCTTGTAATCTTCCCATTTGATACCCATCTGAGCTGATTTCTTGGATATCACGATGCTTGTGTTTCCTGCCTGTTTCTTACATATTGCACTGTAACAGAGCTTTTGCTATTGATGGCCAGCTCGTGAACGTAAAATAAATCCCAAGGCTAAGAGTTGACACTGTGTCTATTAGCGTGCACAACATGGAAGTGGGAGTGTGAATGTCACTTCATTAATTAATGGAGGAGGGACACGGGGGAAGGGTGCTTGTCTTGCCTGCAGCCTGCGCTGTGCAAGCTGTGCTGCTGGCTGACCGCCAAGTGCCTTTTCGGAACGGGTGACTGCCCTTCAGCTGCTGCCTCTTGTTTTCTGTGCAGTTTGGATGCAGACATATGGAAGAAATTCTTATCTCGACCTGCACTTCCTTTTATCCTGCGCCTGCTCCGTGGACTTGCCACACAGCACCCTGCTACACAGGTAAGGAGACTGTCCTGAAAGCCAAGTAGGACGTGGCTGGCTTATTACGCTGCTTTTTGTGGCTGAACCTAAGCAGTTATTTCTATAGTAGTTGATTCTGTGCTGGTTTTTGTTGGGCTTGGAGAGGCACACCAGCTTCAGGTATCATCTGCTAGTATGGAAAAGTCTGGAGGGCAGAGATTTTGACTTAAATATCTTCTCATTCTGTATAGTGTGAGATTTACACACCAATGTGAAGAGAAGGTAATTTAGGACTGTGAACTATATGGTATTGATAGGCTTCTCATGGCCTGATTGTTGTTTTAAGAATGCTCTTTATCCAACATCCACCTCTGACCTCTTAGTAGTGGCCAGTGTAGAGGCAAATTGCCCCAGTCTCATACGCAGTTTTAGGGTCCAAGGTCCTCAGTGTAAGAGCATCAAAGAAGAAAAGACATTTGGCAAAAATTGTTCCAGATCAGTGCTTCAGCTCAGCTGTCGTGAGTGAGATTAGAGGGAACAGTTACTGTCATGTGCACCCTTTTTCTGAAGAAAGTACTGTGTTTCAATCCCTGTTAGGTGCTAATAGGTACAGACTCGATTACCAACCTGCATAAACTGGAGCAGGTGTCTAGTGATGAAGGGATTGGGACATTAGCGGAGAATCTTCTGGAGGCACTAAGGGAACATCCAGAGGTGAATAAGAAGATTGATGCTGCCCGGAAGGAGACGCGTGCAGAGAAGAAGCGTATGGCCATGGCAATGAGACAGAAGGCCTTGGGCACTCTGGGGATGACGGTAATGTGTGTTTGCACTGACAGCAGACTAGTGATCTAGTGATCTTTTATTCCTGTCTTGTTAAAACTGCCACACAAGGAATTGTGTAAAATGATTTACTGACAAATATTGCAGAGCTCAAGCCCACGGTTTGCCTGATGCTGCTGGGAGAGTAAATACGGTTGCTAATAGCAGGCTGGGAAATGGGTTGGGCATTCCTGCCACAATGGTGGGGATGGTGGTGTTCATCATTGTCTTTTTAACCTGCTTGAGTTGTTCTCTCTTTCAGACGAATGAGAAGGGTCAGGTAGTGACCAAGACTGCGCTGCTTAAACAGATGGAGGAACTTATAGAAGAACCAGGTCTGACTTGCTGCATCTGCCGGGAAGGATACAAGTTTCAGGTAAAGTGAGATACATTTGCAAAGCCCTCTCACCAGCTGAGAGGACTTGCCAGTATCCGGCTGCGCAAGGGTTGGTGTGTCCCTGGGAGATCAGGAAATCTCAGGTTTGGTTCTTGGGATCAGTAGTTCCAGAGGTGGGTGGGAAGTGGAAGTGTGCTTCCAGTGAAAGCTGGATGTTTTCACTGAAAGCTGGAAAAAAAATTTGATCAGTGCAAATTTGAGGTAGGGACTGGGAGAGATGAAGTTCAGTGCAGTGTCAAAATGGTACAAAGTGTGAGCTGTTACGGATGTAAATGATCTCTAACATAGCTGTTGTGTCATTGCAGCCTACAAAAGTCCTAGGTATTTATACTTTCACCAAACGCGTTGCACTAGAGGAGTTTGAGAACAAGCCCCGAAAACAACAGGGATACAGCACAGTCTCTCACTTCAACATTGTCCACTACGATTGTCACCTCGCAGCTGTAAGGTGCGTTCAGATCACAGGCTGGATAGTGGTGGTTGATGTTATTTTCCAAGGTGGTTTCTGAGCATGGCACTTAGCCTTGTAACTCAGGACGGGTTTGCGTATGAGTTGATCACTTGGCAGCCTGGAGACAGCCATGGACTTCTCTGTTACGGTCTGCTTTAATGTGCCAAATTAGAGGTCAGGCCTGGACACTGAAAAGTGAAGTCCGTAATTTAAAGAAGCTGTGGAATTGTCAATTTTTTGATGGTTTCTTAGACAAAAACTTGCATACTTCTAACTTGCCTGGGTGTGACTTGCTTTCTCAATGCAGACTTGCCCGTGGCCGTGAAGAATGGGAGAGTGCAGCCCTACAAAATGCCAACACCAAATGTAATGGGCTCCTGCCAGTCTGGGGACCTCATGTGCCAGAGTCTGCTTTTGCTACTTGTTTAGCACGGTGAGTAGATAAAATTACTTCTCGAGCTGTTTTGCATTTGGGTAGGTGAGTCAGTGTGTTTCCACAGAGGTATGCTAGTTTCAAACCATGGAATCACAACAATGGCAGCTAAATCTTAGTCACCCTGAGTCATTTCAGATTCTGCTATCAAGTGTACATCTCCTAAAAAGGTGCAGGTGTCTGTTTGCTTCTTGGCTTCATATAAATAGGTACCTTCATTACCTCCTTAGCCCCCAGTCACTGCTGAAGATGGGGTGTGCAGTAACAGTGTTGATTCATTCACTCCTGCTTTACAAAGGAAACCTGTCTGACACCAGTGGATTCCCTTGTGTAGATTTCCAAACCTCAGCTGGATGGTGATGAGCTACAGTAGCCTGACCACTTACCTAGAGCAGATGGAGATGGTTCATCCTGTTGTCAATATTCTGGTCCACCTTCTGCTGGGTTTGTACAGTCGCATCAGAAATCAGTGGTAACATCTTTAATACATCTCAGCCAGGGAGCTGTATCCTGAGCCCTGGACATGGGAAAATAGTATCGATGAGTGTATATATGTATGCAGATGGAATTGGATTTGCCAGAGTAAGCTGAGAGCCTCCCTTTGGGGAGGTTATCGAAGGTGGCAGTGCTTGCATTTTTGTATCCTGTTCATTCTTGAAAGCTTTTCTATGAGATAGTTGCTCAGATTCTGAGCTATGGTGTGGAAGAAGAAACTGTATTAAAGTTGTGAAAGGGTTTTTAATAAAGTAACACTTACTGCTGTTTTTCAGACACAACACGTACCTCCAGGAATGCACAGGGCAGCGGGAACCCACCTACCAGCTCAATGTCCATGACATTAAACTGCTGTTTCTCCGGTTTGCGATGGAGCAATCGTTCAGCGTAGATACTGGAGGAGGAGGAAGGGAGAGCAATATACACCTCATTCCATACATAATCCACACGGTGCTCTACGTCCTCAACACGTCAGTACCTTTCTCTTAGCAACAACCTCTGCCTTCCACTCTTAGTCTCAGAAAGGTCTACAAGGGCTGCGTTCTGGGCTTTGTACGTGTATGTGGAAAGAATGGTGGAAAATCACACAAAAGTTTTAGGAACCAAAAGTTAGGAACCAAATTGCACATTTTAAGCAAACTGTTACAGGTTTACATTGTTTGGAGTAAAGCGTTGCCGCCTGAACATGCAGGATAACAGGGAACCTATTGAGTGAAAGCAATTGGGAATTAGCTTCTCTTTCCATTCTAGATGTAATTATTACCTCTGGGGTGAGCAACAGGGTTATTAGATTAAAGAAACACTGCCAGATTAATTTTTGCTGGAACAGATAGAAGAGAGACACTATGATGAAGTAATTGTTAGTTGAAAACTTAACCCTGGTATCATTTTATCCGACATGAAAATAACAGAATCAGTTTTGGTTCCAGTTTTGACATACTGGAATTCTCCTGTAGCGTTCAGGTCCATCAGATATTCCTGACATTTTGAAGATTTTTGTTTGTAATTATTTTTTTTACCAGTAAACAGCAGCATAGGAACACTTCTGCTGAAGTGTTTCAGTAATATCTTATACAACCATAAGTATTGGGCATGCTTTGGCTGGACACTATGTCTAAGTGTACAAATCTGTAGGCACCTAAATGCTTTTGAGTGCATGAGGTGGTTCTGATAATACAGCACCCCATATGAAAATGTAATGCCCGTACGCTTTTTATTTGTGTAGTTAGATACCAGAAAGTAATATTAATTAGATGAGGGTATAAATGTTAAAATACACGCCTCTTCAACTAAGGTCACTCCAAATGGAGTGCAATAAAATCTGTCTCACTTTCCCGCCTGGAACTAATCAACGTTTTGGCTCTAATACAATTTGTCTATTGTTTTTAATATCTATCTCCAGATCCCTGTGCTATTGTTTTCTGAGTCCCTTGGGAGACAAATAAATGAAACTATTCTTTTTATCTCGTTAGTCTGCTTACTGGCACCAGAGAGCCCAGAACCCGCTGTGCGGCTGTTGTATGAAAATGCATTATGTAGTTTCCAGACATTTTTTTTTTTTTTTTCAAAGACACATTTGATATTAAATGGAGAAAATGAAGAGCTACTAGTTGGCTACCAGCTGCATCATGTAGCAAATGAAAAGGTCACACAACACTGACACCCAGATACAGCTTTATCTGTTAGGATGCTGCTGTATACCTTCCTGATAGGGAGTATGTATCTAACTTAAAAATTTAGGGACCTACCTGGCTGGCAGCCTCTTCCTGATGAAGTAGAGCAATAGGCTGTGGTAAAGTGTGATACATCTTCGCAAGTTCTACTGTAACACAGAGTTTGCACGGTCAGCTCTGGGATGTCAGGACCCCTGAAGAGCCTGGACCTAGGGGAAAGGAAAAAAATTATATATATATGCTTACGGTAAATACACTATCTTTTTGTTTTTGAAATTGGCCTGTATCTTCTCAGTGATTGCTTTTGCGGTAGATGAATAACATAAATTGATTCTAAGGTCTGGCTGTAGGAGCTGCAGTCACGTGCTTAGTGTCAGATGGGAGATGGTACAACGTGAACACATGGACTGGCTGGCCTGACTCTTTTTTTTCTCTAAAAAAAAGGAAAAATAGCTCTACAGTAGTATTGCCTTGTATTGGAGCAATGCCAGCTGCCTTGCAAACCCCTCTAGTACCATACACAGCTCCGAGGAAAAGTGAGTTTGCTAGGCATGTATGCTTCACTGGGAGCAAGTACTCAACCAGTGGATGAATTTGGGAAAAACCCGACAGTGCGAAGCTAGCACTGTTTTTTCTTGCGTAGGACTGCACGAACACAGTACCTCAAAGCTCCTGAGATGTAGCAAATTAACATCTTAAGAGCCAGAACAGCTGCTGAAGCTTTTCTTGTGTTTCAGAACTCGAGCAACTTCGAGGGAGGAGAAAAACCTGCAGAGCTTCATGGAGCACCCCAAAGAGAAGTGGGTGGAGAGTGCCTACGAGGTGGACGGGCCCCATTATTACATCGTGCTGGCGCTGCACATCTCGCCCCCCGAGAAGTGGAAAGCCATGCGAGTGGAGATCCTCAAGAGGCTCCTCGTCACCTCCCACGCGCGAGTGGTGTCCCCAGGGGGAGCCAGCAGGTTAGCCACCACCCCGCCGCTGTCCGCCGCTGCGCTCGCTCCTGCTACTGTCACAGCACCCAGAGCCACAGGGCAGCTCACGGGGAGCTAAGGAAAGGAGCGCGCGTATTTCAGAGCAGAGTAGCTTTGTACTCCGCGCTGGAGAGGTATGAGCAGGAGCATTCAGTTCTGGGTGGTTTTTGGAGTGGATCAATCAGTTGATCAGTGGAACGATGCTTTTCCTAGGAGTATAGCTAAAAGTAGGAAAACGGTAGGATGCTTATTCCCCCCCCACCTCAAGTGAAACACTGTAGGAAGTGCTGTTGTGTTCTGTTTCAGAGCTGCTAGTATGCTCTCTGCTTGTCTTACTAAAGAAGCTGTTTCTGTGCTCTTTTGATCGGTGCACCAGCTTCCTTAAATAGAAAAATAGAAATAGAAATCAAATGCCATTGCTTTTAAAAAAGAAAAAAAATCAATAGCAGCTGTCAAGCACTTGAAGTACAAGAATAAGTGGCTGTCCCTGCCTGACAAAAGCACGTATTTCCAGAGAAGGAAGGGGAATTCCAGTTTCTGAAAAGATGATTTTAAATAGCTGTCATAATTAGGAATAAATTCATTTTTATTCTAAGTCGCCTTAAAGGGCATTCTTATTCCGATGACATTAATTATGTGTTTGATAAAGTCATTACATTGTAGTAACACACAACACAGCATGCATCAATGCTATTAGAGGCATCAGAAGTGAAAGAGCCCTTAAAGGGGCTCCTGTATTGATTTCTGTGCTAGTTTCTGCTCTTCAAGCTCAGCCTGCTCTGTGTTCGTGGCTCCTGTTTCCACCACCCTGCCTGAGTTCTGGGAAAGGGAGTTTAACAGTTACAGGAGATATTATCGTGGAGGTCTGTTTTCTCAGACACAAGGGCGTGCAGTTTTCATGTGGCCTCCAGAAGGGACTGGTAAAGCAAAGCCCCTGTGTGGGTTTGCTGTGGATGTTTGGTGTTTTTTAAAACCCTCAGTAAATGATTCTGTTTCTTTCCCAACTTATCTCTAAGCATGTATGTAATAAAAGCCTATTGAAACGGACATAGCAAGAAACTTCCAGCTAAACCATCCAATCTCTGGAATTTCAGGGGAAAACACTCAAAAATAGTTCTCGGGAATTATGTCAAGGTTTATTCAAGGGCTTTCTTTAATCCCTGCAGACTAAGAAAGCACAAAGCCTTCCTCCGATAATACCTCTTAGAAATAGAAATATGGCAATTCTTATTTCCAAGGTCTGTGCTTATTTATTCTTGTGGAAAATCAGGAAGAGGGCGATGGAGGGTGAAATGCTCTGCAGATAAGTGCCAGTACCTTGAATTTGTAGGCTAAGGCAAAGAGGAAGCCAGCATCTGTAACATCAGAGTAACGTGTCTGCATACAAAAGATTGAAATTAGCATTCCACGTTAGATGCAGAACGAGGGTATTATCTGGGTGCATCACCATTCAAGAGTACATCGGGGTGGTGCAGACTGAAGGTTAGAGACACACAAGGACTCATTACTGCTACCTTTACTGGGGGAGGTGGAGAGAAGTCGCTGCAGGAACCAACAGTGCATCTAAAAGCAGCTGAGGATCAACTCATGATCCTAAAAAGGGCCTGTAAATCTTATTAATGAAGATGCAGGCAATACTCTACATTCCCTTGTACTTAAATGAAGGCCACAAATACTGCCTGTGCCTTGTCCTGTGGTTAAGTGTTTTATCCAGCTGCTCAGCTGGATTAGTCAGTGTAAGACAGATTCGAGGAGAATCTAGCCAAACATATCTTCTCTCTCTGCCAGCAGCCACAGCTATCGCAGTTTGCAAGACTAAAGTGAGGGATACTGGGCACCTTCTGGGTTTTAGAAACACTTTGTGTTTAAACCCAGTGATGAAATTACCAGGATGGATAGGAGTTCTGGGTTTGTTCTTTTTTTGTAAATATAGTTTACAAATTCCAAAGGACTGAATCAAGTGACCAATTACCTGCTCGTTATTACTGAACCAAGAATTCTGGCTAGAAGAATCCTGTAGACGCTTTGCAGTATAGCTTTCATCTGGGGTTTGGGAGGAAAATATCCTTTTGATTTTTTTTTTTTCCCCCCCTTTGCTCCTGACTGTGACCTTTCTAAAATATTCATGAGAGAAGCGAGGCTCCCAAAGTGTTAATGTCTAACTTTCTGCTGGCAATCCATGCATAGCTGATGAGCCTGAACCAGCTTACATTAATGAAAACGCAGCAGCTATTATATGAAGTAGCTGTTCCAGAAGGTAGCTACCAGACTTAACCCACAAGGGCCTTTTAGTTTTCAATTAAAGGAGCAGACTCCAATTAGATCAAAACCATTCACATAAAAAGAAACTCTGTCTTGCAGTATTTGGGAGTCTAGAATTAGCCTCGCTCTAAGTTGCTGTTCTTCCCGTGCAAATTTAGTCACCTTTACTAATTGGTTTTCCTTTAAATAATTAAGTCTAGCTGCCCAGGCAGACTGCCACCTACCAAGCCATCTGTTTTAAGGGCAGACACATGAATGTAGCCTTTTAGAATAAGAGCAGCAAAATGTTCATTTCCCCCCAAAAACCCCAACTTCCGACAGATTGCAGTTGGACCCGTGGTCAGATGAGATCCTTTTGTCTTGCTGACTTGTGTCAGTGGCAGCTGAACTAATTCTAGATGCCTAAAAAAGGGCTTTTTTTTTTTTCCAAAGCCTTTAAGTGGCAAGCAGGAAGCGGCATGCGATGGAGGCAGATGTACCTGAGAAATGCGTGCAAGAAAATTCCAAACCCATTAGAGTTGCTGGCAGGAGGTTCCGCCTTGCCAGAACCTGTTCGTGATTAATCCTGTAAACTTTGGGAGCTGTTATCCCAGGACAGCTCTGCACCTTTTGTAGCATTTCTCCAGCCAGATGCTGAATTTCCAAAAGCAGAAGTCCTCCTTTCATGGCGATAGAATAACCAAGAAGGTATTAAATGGAAATTCCTCCATTTCTTCAAGGGCAAGATATTTCCCTCAGAGTCTTTCAGAAATGCTTTTATGAGTTAGAAGCAAAAATATATTCTCTGTCATTGATACAGACTGCATCCGAAACCTCGATTTAGTTATTTCTTCAGAAATCTGCCGTGCTCCAAGCAGTGAGCATACAGATGGGGGCTGTGCATTGTTTTTTCTGACTTTGCAGTTGACTTCCTACATAAACTTAGCAGTGCGCTTCCCTCTGTGCTTGTTTTCTTCCTGTGAAATAAGGTTTTGTTGGCTAGCTGCTTTGGTTACACTAGGCACAGCTGGTAAAGCGACTTCCTACCCATAGAAATCGTTGCACAGAGGTTACAGGTGCCCACTGTTTTGAATCCAAGAGCACACAGCAAAGCTTACTTGGAGCCATTCCCCGTGTGCATTATTGATAGGCTTTTTTGGCCGTTTCAGCTTTCATGCTATTCATCAAATCGGTTACCAAAGCATAGTAAAGTGATTAACTCCAAGATTGATTTCATTATCTTCTTAGACTGGCAGATAAGACAGTGAAGGAATACGCAACGTACCGCTCTGGCCTTCTCTTCTGGGCCCTAGTAGATCTCATTTACAACATGTTCAAGGTAAGAAAAAAATATTGAAGATCACCTGCGTCAGCTTTCTAACCTGAGCAACTACATGCATTTGAAACAGAAGGCAGAGTTTGAAGCCCTTTTCTCCAAGATCCTTATAAATATAAAATTCACCTTGTATGAGCGGAAAGGCTGCAAGAGGCTGCCTGTGCTTATTGTACTCCTTGCAATTTGGTGTCTGAAGGATTGAGAGACTTTTCCAGTTTGCAGCACTCATCCTGTATTATGTGGTTGCTTATTTTTTTTTGTTCATTGTTCACTAAAGCAAGGACATTCGAGCTACACCAGGGAAACAGTTGGGTAAGGAAGGAGGTAGTGGCATCCACCAGAAAGAAACTTGCAGCTTCCGAAGAGGGTTAAGTAATTAGGGTGAGAAAATGCCTGCAACCTTGTTTGTATTCTGTACAAAAAGATTATAAAGTCACATATGGGGTAACTTCTTTTATGTGGCTTATTTACAAGAGGCAGGGGCTGCAAGTCCAAGAGCAACGGGAGAAGGCATCAGGGTTGGCAGTTATTCTTCTAAATAGTTATTTTTTGGACTGATGTGGTCCCATTTTCCCCTCTTGTAGAAGGTGCCTACCAGTAACACAGAGGGAGGCTGGTCCTACTCTCTTGCTGAATTCATACGACACAATGACATGCCAATACACGAAGCTGCAGACAAGGCCCTGAAAACCTTCCAGGAGGAGTTCATGCCAGTTGAAACGTTTTCTGAGTTTTTGGATGTGGCTGGTAAGTGTGTGCTTTCCCTTTTATAGGCTGTCTTATGCAACTCGTGACTGCCGCTTGCTTGAGACAGCAGCATTCCTGACACTGCCGCAGCAGCTTGTTTGTATGAGGCAGCGAGAGGAGGAGACCTCGGCACTCCAGCTATTGCCTAAGCTATTTCAAAAACAGTTGGGAGACACGCTTGAGCATCCCCAGACAGGAAAATTTCTCTCACCTGATCCTGCGGGTCCTCCCCCTGCTCCGTTAAACATACATACTGACATCACAGCTTAAGGGTGTTTTCGGTTATATGTGGTTTGAAGGCTGATAAACAGATGTGACCGTGTACAGCAGTTCGGTGCGGCCAGAGTTCCTGCCATAGGGATTTTGATATCGCCAGGAGCTGTTGAAAATTAACGTGCAGAGAGACTACTCTTACTTCTGTCACAAGTTAGTTGTGCCCCAGGCCAGTCTCTCACTGTCCAACATACGGAGCTGCCAGGCAGCCAGCTAGCAGGGTCCCAGTAGTAGCTCTGTTGCAGAAGAGTGAGTGCCATATGGATTTAATGTACACCCTTTGGTCCCTTCTGCACCTGCATCCAACAAGGGTTTATCTTCGTCTTGTCTATACTTAAAATAACATTGCAGCTGTCATTATTAACTTACACATGCCCTAGCCCAAATCCCTAATGTGGGCAGGAGAAACCGCTTTGTGGATCTAATTATTCTGTATTATCTTCTTTTCTTTAAAGGACTCTTATCAGAAATCAATGATCCCGACAGCTTCCTCAAGGATCTTTTGAACTCCATCCCCTGAGCCGCCAGCACAGAGAAGCGTTGGGCAGAGACTACACTAGCTTGCCTTCCATCCCTTTGTGTTCCTCCTTGTGCAGTCTGTCCCTTCCCTGAGGAGTGCTGCAGTTTTTTGGTTTTGTTTTTTTTATTTTCTACAGTTTTTCTTCTTGGAGTGATTTGGAATTTAGATTTGTTTTATCTTGTATTTCAGTGCTTCTATCTGTAAAGCCTTGTGTATTCAAGCTGGTTGAAAGAACTTGTACAGAGAGGAATCCAAACCAGTAAATCTTAATGCTTTAGTGTGCACCTCTTTGAAGTTAAATAAATCGAACAAATGGGTAAGATGGGTTTGACTAGTACTTTAACCAGCCAGTAGCCCAAATGCCAAGTTCTTTCTCATCTTTTCTTTCAGAGCTCCTTCTCTCAGGGCTCAGAGCTGCTGCTCTTTCTGGCCCATAGTCTGGACAAGGAGACAAAGGAAACAAAAGGCTCGCAGTGAGCAAGGAAGCAGCCTGACACTGTCTTTACTGATTGTACGCGCAGAGCAGGTTTCCCCTTGTGGGACATGAGCCTTAGAGACTCGTGGACTGCAAGGACAGCGTTTCCTTCCACCCCTTCTTCACCTGGGTGAGGGCAGCTGTCCCAGCCGCAGTCATCTCCCCCGGCGCTTCGTGTCACCCCTCTCCAAGGCATGTTTCATATCATGGTGTCTTTCCTGACTTTACTCTCACCAAAGCTGTATTCAAAGCAAGCGTGCATGTTGTTGCCTCCAGTTGTGTAGCGCTGATGGCGACATTACCTCTCAGAGGGATGCTACTTGCATCAAATTTATTTTCTCTCTCTGGTAAAATTTTCAGCTTCAGCAAAATGCATGAAAAAATAGACACTGCGCACTTTTTGAGCCGGCCACTTGCCCTTTCGGTAGCTTGCATTTTGGTGTCCGTGCCCTGACCTGAAGCCAAGTACCTGCTTTGAATACAGCCTTGCCTTTTCTCACCCAGTTGTGCATGCTGGTAACTTACCTTTACCACCAGTTCTGCTGTCCTGTAACCCAGCTGACACGTGGTTAAGCTGGAATCTAATAAAGCTTTCCCTGTCTTCCTCGTCTCTGTTTGAACTTGAATTTCCACAATCCTAACACAGTCCCATCCCATAAATAATAACTATTTTAGAGGCTGAATAACTCGGCAACCTATTTGATGCTTTTTTTTGTTAGTTTTGAGCACGCCTCATGACTTGGCAATTAGCAAACGGGTGAAGGCGCAGTGTTTTTCTTCTCGCCTCTGTGGGTGCTTATGTCACTCCTGGCAGTCGGATTTGGTTCTGGGGAGGAGTACTGAACAGCAACCCACCTCGAGAAGTTTGGGTTAGTGTCTTGCAAGGGACTGGAGGACATGTCAGTGGGCTGCTTTGTTGGTTGGGTACATCCGTCTTGCCTTATGGAGGTACAGGAGAGGGGCTAATGTGCAGAGTTTGTTCTTTAGTACAGCGATACTACGCTTCACCTTGCCTTTTAACCACATAAAGGAGAAAAACACACCTTGTTTTAAAAGCACTGTAAACTCAAACCTAACAGTCTTCTCTCCAAATAAGCAGCTGTAATACACCTCTGGGTGGATGCACAAGCATTGCTTACCGATACCGGCGTACAGTAGCTTGGGCAAAACTAAAAACCGTTTTTGAGTAGACCCTTCAAATCAGTATGATTCCTGGAAGCAGCAGTGAACAGGTAACAAGAAACCAGGCTTTTATGACTGTGGTTCTAAAGCTTCTCGCAATACGGAGACTTCAGGTGCAAGACTGAAACCCCACCATGTTTTGACTCTGTCGTTTGTGTAAGATTAACTGGTTAAACTACAGACCAGAGCTATTAATGTGATTCAGAAAGCAGGGGAGGAATACTAGGCTGCCTTGCTGCCTACTTACTGTCTTTTCACAGAAAAATACATCTTTTCCCCTTCAGCCACAGCCTCGGCGTGCCAGGCAGTCCCTCAGCTTTTACTTCACAGCTGTTGCCTCGCTGGCAGGTAGAAGGATGTTACAAATACCTCGTGCGGTACATTTCTTCAGCTTACCTAACAAGGTAACTTTAGTGTAGCTCCAGTTTTCGCTGATGCAAATCCTGGTACAGCTCCGTTTAAGCTGGCACAGGTCTTTTGCGAAAACAGTCTCTGCTGTTCCAGGAACTGGTAAAGTTTATACCAGCAAAATAATTCTTTTTCTACCCATGCAGTTGGATCAGCAGATCCTTAAATTTACCAGGAGCAGAACGCGATCGCCATTTGTTCACCCATGTTACTACAACTGCGAGGAAGCAGGATCTTAAAAGGAGCTCATAAACTGTCCTTACCAGTATAAGCACAGTGGTAATAAACTAGTCGGAGCTATTCTAGAGGGTTTTGCAAAGGCCCAGAGATGTATTTTGGAAAATAAAGGCAGCATTTCGAGTGCCTCCCTGCCCAAAGCACAAGAGGGCTGTGATTTATGGGGAAGCCAGATTTGAAAAGAAGGTGGAAACAGCATGGTAGTGCTTCCACGGAGCAGAATAGCTTGGGAGGGACTAAAAACTAACAATAACAACCCCAGAAGACCTAGAGAGGGTCAAGAACAAAAGAAAAGTGTTTTGGAAAGTTTCAGCTGACGCAGACCACACACAGAGGCTCAAACATTCGCGGCACTGCACAAAGGCGATGCACTCCAGGCTGCAAAATCCCCCACGGGCTGGGGCTGGGGAAGTCGGCAAAGAGTTTTGGGGCAAGCGTGCTCCTTAAATTAGAAGTAGGAGAGAAGCAGGACTGGGGGGAAAATGCCTCAAAACAGGTAAAACGACTCGAACTGATGAACCAAGCCACTAGCTGAGCAATAGAGAGTCAACCCCCTCTCCAAAAAAACCAGTTTATTTGCAAAAGACATTTTTTGGGGCAGAAAAAAAATTCTTTGCAATGCGTGAGAGCCAGTGTGACCTCTGTGGTTGCTTTGAACCTGACTTCATGGGCAAGAACTTCCCCAAGATGATGTGACATCCTTGCGATGGCTGTTCACGCTGGGTCAAACTCTGGCGATGGTTTATTAATTAATCTTGTGAGCAACACCTCCCAGGGAGAACAAAGCACCCGGCCCTGCCCCGGGCACCGGCTTTGGCAGGGCCGCGCCGGGCTCTCGCGCCTGCTGCAGGTAAAAAGGCCCCGTGAGCCCCAATGCCTTTGCTGCTGCTGCCACGGCTCGCTTCTGCCATCGCCCAACCCCATCGGTACCCGAACAGAACCGCCTGGCACCTGGGGCGAGCTCTGTAGAGATGGGAAGCCCTTGACCCTTCCCCCTTGTATTTTGTCATGGTTTCCTTTGTCCTGCTGCCTCCTCCCTTCCTAATTCCCTCTTTCAAGTCAGGCAAATGCCCTTCCGGAAGCTTTGCACGGCTGGGTGCTCTTTCCGACAGCTGTCCTGCCGGGATGGGAAGCCTTCCTTCTGCTCCTCTCTGCCCCGCTACTGATGCTTCCGACTAGCTTCCGTCCAACTTTCTCTCCCGTGTTTTGTCTCTTACTGCAATTGCCTAGAAGTATTTTCAAACAAGCGGTGGATTAGAGCTGCTGAGCATAAACACACAGTGAGCTGCACAGTTTCAATGCCATAAAAGATTTCCTGGGCTTCTTCCAATGCGGGAAAAGGGATTTATCTCCCCGGACACACGTCTGTGCGGCTTGTTTTTCAGGCAGGGGAAGGACAGGCGGATCGCATGCGTTCAGCGAGGCTGTGGTAGAGCCTCGACGATTACATGGGTACATCTCAGGGTTGCAGTCTCACACGCAGAAATTTGGAGCGAGAAGCCTCTTTGCCTTTTGTCCAAAGCTTTTGGGGACCCTTACTACGTGTGAGCACACACGGTACCGAAGGCGACTTCGGTATTAAACAGCAAAAAACCCTTTCATACAAACCCATTGCCAGTTTCTGCCAAGACGATGCCGAGACGTTGCTCAAGGAAGCGCGACACCAGACGTGCGCCGCTGACCGCTGAACCACATGAAAACAGCTCCTACGGCCGGGCTTGCGCTTACCCTGGCAGCAAAGTCTGCATCATGGCTTTGCTGAAATGGGGTTCGATGTTTTTATTTTATCAAAATGCCTCCCGAGGTGCCCAAACCGCTGGCTCTGGGAAGCGCAGAGGCTTTTTTTTCTGTGCCAGGCGGCTAATTCCCAGGGAAAGACCCCCAGTTTACTCCATTTGAAGGGCACCACGCAGGGCTGGACTGTCCCTGCTGCTGCAGCTTCGTTAGCTGAATTATCAGTCGCCCCTCATCAGCTCCTGGCTCTGCAAACCTCATCTTCTCCCGTCTCGTTCTCAGCATCACCAGCTGCCGTATGGACACTGCACTGGCATCATCCCTCGCCTATACGGACCCGTATTGAGTCCCACGTGCTGATTTTGGCCTTTGAGCACCTTTTCCTCCAGGAAGATCCACCAGCCTGGCCCTTTCTGTCTCCGTTGCAGGAATAACCGCTTTTGCCACGCCGTGAGCACAACCCTGGCAGCACCCGCTATGCAAACAGTGGGCACCGTCACGCCGGCTTTGCCATCTGCCTGTGACAATAAGGCAAATCTTCTGCAAAATTCCCTCCCTGCCTCAGCCTCGCCTTTCGGGCCAGCCCTGTTTTCAGTTCGGGGCTTATTCCTTACCAATGTATGCCCCGTCCAGCTCAAGGACTAGATCGGATGTCCTCCAAGCAGGTGAGTGACATAAACGAGTACAAAAAGAACCTGGTTTCCAAATTGTCTTTAAATTCACAAGTGAAACCAGGCAAGTTTTTAGCTGCTCCGGCGAGCAGCCACCCCGCCAGCCCCGAGGAGCAGCTATCCCAGCGCATCTCAGGAGACCTCCCATGGTCCCTGCGAGCCTATTTGGAAGCCACCCCTTGGGTCGTGGTTCTGCTCCCTGCCCGACTCCGGGTAAGAAAATCAAGATGGGCTTTACGTGTTTGCTGCACATCGCTGGGGCGCAGCCCGGCCACGTTAACACCCCAAGCAGGGATGATTCACAACTCACGCGTACAGAATCGAGGGCACGGGGGAAAACAAGCCGCGCAGCTTGCAAGGACCGCTGGAAAAGATGCTTGGGTGATTTAAGTACAAAATCACTTTAGGGATGTCCCCGCCAGGAACATGAAGTTGCTGGGAGAAGCCAGCTGCAACCGCCTGAACCTCCAGGAAGAGTTATTCCCTTGGTGGTTTCCAAGAGGAGGAAAATAAATAATGGTTAAACCCCCATTTGCAGATTTTTTTGGCAGGATTGATCTCGCTCATTCACATCGACTGCTCAGCTCGGGGAGAAACCGCCAGCTCCATCCCTTTTATCAAAACCCTGGAGATCGGCAGAGATCCCCCTCCCAAAGGGGAACAATGCCGGTAGGAAGCGATGCTTTTTAGTTAAAATTAAAAATAAAATGGTACAAATGCCACGTCGAGGGGAAGCCCTTGCACTGCCTTTTAACACTGAGACCCAGGGTGGGTTGGGGCCCCCCCAAAAGGCAATATCCCCAGAGACTGGGACTGGGAATGCGGCTTTCAGCCCGCTGAAGTGTGTAATGGGGTCTGGCCGCTGCCTCTTGAAAGATTTTATTTATTTTCATAGTGCTTATTAAGCTTTTATTAGAGCAGGATAATCCCATGCTCAGTGCTATTCCTGCATCCAGGCTCTGTCGCTGCAGGTCCCAGATTTGAAGTGGGAGTTACAACCTCTCTCCAAACCTCCTCTCCTGCCCCGCAATGATTTTTCCCTTCGTCCCACCCTTGCCACGGACCCGGGAGGGATCAGACACGTTCCCCGTTGCCGAATTTGCGCAGCCGGGTGCCGCAGAGCTCTCCTGCCCCTTCCCACACCACCCTGGGAGCATCAGGCACCGCGCGATGGATTCCCCACTCCCAAAAAGCCGGGGCTTCCTTCTGGAAACGTGCCACTGTCCCGACGCTCCTCTGCCTGACTCAGCCTGCTCCCTTCCCTTGTAAAATACAAACCACTTTCCCGTGAATCATAACCGAGCCTGAGCTGCGGGCGAACTCCAGCCAAACCCGGTGCAACCCTCCGGCGAGTCCTTGGTGACCTGCAAATGTCCAGGGGGGCCCAGAGCCGCAGGAGAAACGGTTTTGATGTAGAGAGCCCAGGTCTGCTTTTGGGGCCGCTGCGATTAACCCCAACATGCTCCGCAGGGGGAATACATTGGTATTTCTTTGCATTGGTCTCATGCCACTGGAGAAGCGGGATAACCCCCTCCCTCCAGCCGTTCTCTGCTGGGGAAGGTATACGGTATAGAAAAGGGCATATATTAAGCAGAAATTGCAAGAATTAAGCTCTTTGTGGTTTAAGTTCAGCTTTGCTATATGAAGAGAGGCTGGGCTTTTGGGAAAAAAAAAAAAAAGAAATATCAGGAACATCATGTTTAGTCTTGGTCAGTCTTGCCAGCGACGTCGGATCCATCACCTTTTGCATCTTTCCCCGCCGTGGGGAAGCGGTGAGGGCTGGAGGAGGTAGGAGAGGAGTAAAGGAGATGCCTTAATTTGGGGAAGGAGGCGGAGGGCAGGGCAGCCAGGGATACCCACTTATTAATGGGCTGTGGGGCTCAAATCCTTTCGATGTAGAGATCTGTATACCATAATGATGATAATCCCAATAATTACTGTTATTAATATTAATCCCGCTTAGCTCTTGTTCTTTCCCAAGCATTGTGGCAACAGGACCTCAGTAACCCTCGGCGCGTGCCCCTGGGGTAAGCGAGCGCTGTCCTCACCCCGCAATGGGGAAACTGGGATGGGAAAGGGCTGGGGATGCTCCTGCGAAGGCTGAAATCCTTGGGGGCTTGAACACAAATCACCGCCTTAGCCAGCCATGAAAAGCCAAAACCCGCGCCCCGGGACAGCACGTGTGCCCAGCGGATAAAAATCTCGTTTTCAGCCCCTAATGGGTGTTTGTGATGATGCGCTGGGTTGGTGGCTCTGGTTATCTGCTGTGTTGGCGTTGGTGCTTGCCACATCGTCCGGGTGGCTGAGCATCTGCGTGTCGGGACACCCCACGAGCCGTTCTTCGGGCGTTTAATCCCTGCAGCTTCTCCCAGGCCGTTTTTTTTTTTTTTAAATCTTACTTAATGAACAAATATGAGTGCGTTCTAAACCCAGCGCCATCCTTTAATTATTCCTAATATTTGATGACAACAAACTAATGCCCAAATGATGACATCAGACATTAAAGGCTCATCTCCCGAGTGCCAGGTCATTAATATTTCTCTTCCCTCGGTCGGTATTTTGCCTGCTGTCAGCAGATTTGACATAACGAGCTCGGTGACTGCATCAGCTGGTGTGGTGGAAAGGTATTTACCAGCCATAGGCCACCGGGCTGCATTATGGGCTGGGAATCATCGAAAACTGGGCGTCTAGCTGTCAAGGCGCTCCACCCAAGGACCCCTCCCTCAGAAACACCCCTGGATATTGGGAAATCCAAGAGGGGAGCCGCTCCGAAAGCTTCGGCTCATTGACTCACTCCGCTGACACCAAGTTTTCTCGCGGCTGCCACGAGCATCCCTCCGGGTTTGGGATGGGAGGGCTGGAGCGGTCCAGGGCTCCCATCGCCAGCTCCCAGCAGGAAGGTTTTCTCCATCCTGTGCGTGCAAAATGTATCAGGCTAAAAAACCCACAGTACAAGGATTGAAAATACTCAGCTAATGGCTTCTGGAAGAGAGATTTAGATAGGGAGCTAAAAATACATCCCAATTCAACTTAACCCTCTTCTGTTCTCTGAGCTTTGAATGCTGCACCCCTGAGGCCAGCGCGGGTTACAGCGAAAAAGAAATCGTCTCCTACCTTTTTCCCAAAAGACAAAAATTCTTTGGAAGTTGTTCCGCATTTAAATTAATCAGGCCAGGGTCTACCTGCTACCCGCAGAATGAAAAGCTTAGCGCCGACGGGATTGAAACTGTGCACTTGGGCATGCACAAATTAACGACGCAGCATCCTGCAATTATCCTCAACGAGCTGCCAAAGCAATCACTGTGTCCTAAAACACACCTGCGGCGGCCTGTACGGGCTTATCGATGCATATTTGCTGCTATACTCAATACAGATGCAAATATTTGGTTACTAAGGAAGCAATGAATATTGCCACAGTCTCCAGGGAAATGCTACGGCATGTCTCAACCACCCCAAGTTAGTGGATGCTTCGCATTCACTCTCAGCATCTTTAGCTCTTGCTGCATCCCTGTCTCCTGAGTTCATCCACCTTTTTGGGTTGAACTGGGTGCAGAAGCTTTAGTTTCCAAAATATTTACGTGATCTCCGTAGAGAAGATCATCCCCCGCCCAGGTGAGAGGAGATCGGGGTGCGCTGAAGTCGACCAGGCTGGGTCCCTCCTTCGCATCCCCAATTCTCGGCCGAAGGGCTGAGGACAAACGCAGCTCTCGGGCTGCGCGTGAGCAGCATCCCTCTGCGCCTGAACGCTGTTCTGCTGTGCTGATGCACGTAAAACCCCCAAATGTGGCAAAATGAGATTTTTTACCTCCAAAAAAGCGACTGGAGCAAAGGAATAGACCTGGAATGGGAGAAAGTGCTGGATTTAAGCAGCAGCTCCTATTTCACGTGAGCTGATAGAACCGGTAGAAAATATATGGGGGAAAAAAACACTGTTTGAGGAGGAGAAACCTCCTTTAAAGGCAATAAGGAACCTGCAGGGAGGAAAAATTGCTGGTTTTGTAGCCGCTGATGTAACTCATTCCTCCCCCATTATCGATAGCAGCCGACCTGCCAAATATTTTCTGTTTCCGCAGCGTGACGTGGTGACCGATGCAATTCCCGACACGATCCAAGGGCTTCCCTTATACGGCTTGAAATGACAACCCCGGTGACTAACCCGGCCCCTTCTCCACCGAGCGACACCTCGGCGATGTGCGAAGAGGCGCAGCCTTCGTGTCTTCATGCCACGACCGGGTGCGTTCGGTGGGGTCTGAGTCACCGGAGGAGTCACCGGGGCAGCCGGCGCGTTCTTGCCCATCTTCCCACGTGCCTATTGCCGGCACGGGCAGGCAGGGATGGTTTCTGCTCCGATTTCTCAAGAAACAGCCCCGATGCTGGTGCAACCACGGGATCGTGCGGGGGAAAGGGTCCAGCTGGAGTCGGAAACGCTTTGCCGGCCAAAAATGCAGCTGAGATGCGGCGGGGCTCATCGCAGCAACTCATCAGCTGCTAATCCCATGGTCCCACTGATGCTCACGCACCATCCCACAGGTCTGGGTTCAAAACCAACCGTTTTGGGGAAGGCACCATTAAAAATTCCACTTATTTCAGTAGCGTGGATTGCAGAAACAGCCTTATTCAGGCAGCAGTGCAAGGGTAAGAGCCCCAGGTGAGCGATACTAATCCCAGTTTAACCACTGAAGCTTGCTGGTTGTTAAATGGCAGCCTCGGAAAGAAGCTACCTCTTGTTACTGCGGAGTCCGGGGTGAATAAATCACCTTTTTCCGTCTCTGAGGTCGGTGAAGAGCAGGCTCGGGCGGTTACCGCAGCCCAAAGGAATAGGAAGGGGGATGAGGGAGGGATGCTGAGGTCACCGGGGGCTTTGGAGGAGATGTTGCTTCACCGCGACACCGGGAAGTCGGAGCCGAGGAGGGCTCCGCTGAGATTATTGAGTGAGGCATTTTCGAGGGCTGGGGTGTCTTACAGATGTTAAGCCAAAGGATTTTTACTTGTTTGTTTTAGAGGGGGATTCATTCAAACACGCAAACCATAACCCAGCCCCGATGCACGTCAGCATCACGTATCGGCTGTAACTCAGCGCAGTGCGTGTGTGCCGGCGAGGCTGCTGGGTTGGGTTGGGTTTGGCTAAAAAACGGTTACTTGGAAGGAAGACGGACCCAAGAGCTCAATAACTTTCCGCGAGTGTCAGACTAACAAAGCTCCAACGTATATAACCAAACCCAGGAAAAGTGATATTAAAAAAACCGAAGCAGACGTAGAGAGCAGTCCTCAAACAGTCGCTGAGGTTTGGGAGTGAAGGATGCTAACAAAGGGAAAGTAAAAATGGGTGTAAAAATCAAATCCAAGAGTCCAGACTCCTCAGCCCCCGCTCCAGCCCGCGTTTGGGTGAAACAACTGAGACCCAAAGTAAAGCCAGTGCGTTATTATTAGCATCGCTCGGGGTGGTCACCGTTATTTAATTGCCGGATAGTTTCTGCATTCAGAAATAGCATCGTTTCCCATCCCTTTTCCTCCCCGTCCAAATAGGAAAGGGCTAATCAGTGCTTCATTATTTATATCTGCAATTGGCAGGCAGCAGAGAGCTTTCCATGGCAGGAATCGGAGGAATCCCTACAGGAATGTCCCCAGCCGTCGCAGGGTACCCCACGTGCTGGATGGCGACTGCTCAGCACGCCGGCGGTGGCAGCGGGTCAGCTCTGTGGTTGGACGAGCCCTCGTGGAAGAGGGATTCCCATTTCTCCAAGCCTAAGCCTAATTAATTGTCGCGATTAATTGAGGATGATTCACTTTCAGGGGCTGGGATGAAACCGTAGCCCGGCGGCGGAGCGGGATGCTGGCGGTGACCGTACGCATCCCGGGGATGAGCCACAGGCCATTAGGAAAAAGACTCACTGATTTAACGACCTTTGGATGGGGCTGTGGCGATGGGTGCTGCCTAACGAGCGATCATGATCTGCATCGTCTCACCGGGCAGGTACAAAAGCGTTAATTAACTGGCCGGTTTATCATTCCCTCTGATATTTTCCTGCTTCCTTAAGGGAAGAAAAAAAAAATCTCTTGTTGTTCAACAGGATTTTCCCAGCTGTTGACCATGTGGTTTCGCCGGTTTCTGAAAGCACCCGGCTCTTTCCAGCATCACCGCCTGCCAGCGAGGATGCCGTGTGCCTGAAAAATGGAACATTACCCAGATCTGGGAGAAACCTGCTCTTGGTTGGCTTCTGCCCTGAATAATAACCTTATTACTGGCACTTATCACAGAATCACTACTGTTGGAAAAGACCTGTAAGATCATCAAGTCCAACCACCAACCCAACCCCACCATGCCCACTAAACCATGTCCCGCAGTGCCACATCCACACGTTCCTTGAACCCCTCCAGGGATGGTGACTCCACCACTTCCCTGGGCAGCCTCTTCCAGTGCTTCAACACTCTCCCAGTAAAGACATTTTTCCTAATATCCAGCCTGAACCTCCCCTGGCGCAACTTGAGGCCATTTCCTCTCGTTCTATTGCGAGTTACATGGGAGAAGAGACCAACACCCCCCTCCCCACAACCCCCTTTCAGGCAGTTGTAGAGAGCGATGAGGTCTCCCCTCAGCCTCCTCTTCTCCAGACTGAACACCCCCAGCTCCCTCAGCCGCTCCTCATCAGACTTGTGCTCCAGACCCCTCACCAGCTCCGTCGCCCTTCTCTGGACACACTCCAGCACCTCAGTGTCCTTCTTGGAGTGAGGGGCCCAAAACTGAACACAGGATTCGAGGTGCGGCCTCACCAGCACCGAGTACAGGGGCACGATCACCTCCCTGCTCCTGCTGGCCACACCATTTCTGGTACAGGCCAGGATGGCGTTGGCCTTCTTGGCCACCTGGGCACACTGCTGGCTCATCTTCAGCCGGCTGTCAATCAACACCCCCAGGTCCTTTTCTGTGGGGGAGCTTTCCAGCCACTCATCCCCAAGCCTGTAGCGTTGCATGGGGTTGTTGTGACCCAAGTGCAGGACCCGGCACTTGGCCTTGTTGAACCTCATACAGTTGACCTCAGCCCATCGATACAGCCTGTCCAGATCCCTCTGCAGAGCCTTCCGACTCTCGAGCAGATCAACACTCCCACCCAACTCAGTGTCGTCTGCAAACTTACTGAGGGAGCACTCTATCCCCTCATCCAGATCATCGATAAAGATATTAAACAAGACCGGCCCCAAAACTGAGCCCTGGGGGACTCCGCTTGTGACCGGCCGTCAACTGGATTTCGCCCCATTCACCACCACTCTCTGGGCTCAGCCATCCAGCCAGTTTTTAACCCAGCGAAGAGTGCGCCTGTCTCAGCCACGAGTCGCCAGCTTCTCCAGGAGAACGCTGTGGGAGACAGTGCCGAAGGCTTTACTGAAGTCCAGGCAGACAACGTCAACAGCCTTTCCCTCGTGCACTGGGCGGGTCGCCCGGTCATAAAGGAGATCAGGTTGGTCAAGCAGTCTATTCTTGCGCTTTGCAAGTACTGCTGTGAATCTGCCGGGGGGGTATACGCCATGGAAATGTTTCCCAGCGAGCTGCAATTTTTTTTTCTTTAAATACGGCTCTGTTTGATGCATCGACAGTGCCCAACATCAGCGGTTACAGCCGTGCCCTAATGACCAAGGCATTAAAGGTGTTTTCCTGTAACCTCAGCAATGAACACAGGTTACAGTCTAAAACTGAGGCTGAAGTGTTTTTGTGCTCGGCGAGAGATAATCTTTTCAGCTGTTTCTTTGAGTCATCCTTTATCAAAAGCGCCTCCACCCAGTACATTTATTTTTTTCTTCCAGGAGGTGCTGGGAAAACACGGGTTTGTAACACATTAACAGAGCGCTTTGAAGAGCTTTCGTTTAGGGTGCTGCGCTTTGAAGAGCTTTCATTTAGGGTGCTGAGCGCGGCTCGTGGGTGCCGATGGAGTTTCAGCAAGTGGCTGCTGCTGCCCGTGTAGTTTAATATAAATATTGCCTGTGTATTTTAATATAAATACTACCTGGCAAAGCACTGTCTTGTTCTTTGAAAAATTAGGTGAGCGAATAGCATTGCTACAGCTTTACACCAGCCTCACGGAGAGTTCGCCGTGTGCTTCGCCTGCTCACAAAGCATCGCTCCGATCCGTGGCGGTGCAATGCAGTAATCACATAATTCAATTAAACAATATCCTTTGATTACCGAGCGGCTCAGAGGTCCAGCAGCAGCAGTTGGGAGATGCTTATTTAATAACTTAATTATTGTAATAGCAACGTTATTTAGCACTTAGGCAGGACTCCGCATTTGGATAACAAAATTCACCCTTTATAATTTGATCTTATCAATTAGGTGATTTCCCCGCGAGCCAGCGGCAGCGATACAAGGGCAGGGGCGGGAGCGTTTCACAGAGCAGAGTGACACTCCCTCATTTATTTTACGCTAGGCAGTCAATCTGGGGGCACGCTGAGGGATCGGGACCGCTGTTGGGCCCTCTCCCCCCCCCCAAATCACACTCCCCCCCCCGGCGAGGCCTCGCTGGGGACACGTGGAGGGACCCGCCGCGCACATGCGGCACTGCGGGGCGGGGCTTGGGCGAAGGGGCGTGGCTTGGGGCGTGGTTACGGGGAAGGGGCATGGCTACGGGAAGGACGGTGCTCTGGGGAAGGGGCGTGGCCTCGCGGTGGGGCGTGGCCTGGCGGCCCCGCTGCCCGCAGCCGGGGGCGCGGCGAGGCGGAGCCGGGTCCGCCCCGCGCCGGCGGCCGCTCAGTGCCCGGGCAGCGGCGGCGGCGGCAGCCGCAGGAGCGCGAGCGGCGGTACCGGTGCCGGTTCCCCCCCCCCCCGCCTACTCCCTCTCTCCCCGGCGGCCGCCAGCGGCCCGCGCGCTCCCCAACGGTCCCTCCGCCTCAGCCGCGGCGGCCGTTAACCCGCCGCTTCCGGCCGCGGCGCCCCCCAACCCCTCACCTCCCCTCAGGGGCTGAGGCGGCCGCCGGGCGATGAACTCGCTGCTCTTCGGGGAGATGGCCCGCGCCTTCTCCCCCGGCGCGGCGGCCGCCTCCTGCCCGCTGGGGCCCGGCGGCGGCCCCGGCAGCCCAGGGGCGGCGGCGGCGGCGGCGGCGGGGGGCCCTCCGGTAACGGCGGCGCTTCGTAACGACCTGGGCTCCAACATCCACCTGCTGAAGGGGCTGAACGTGCGGTTCCGCTGCTTCCTGGCCAAGGTCCACGAGCTGGAGCGGCGCAACCGGCTGCTGGAGAAGCAGCTGGCGGCCCAGCAGAGCGAGCGCGACCGCCGCCTGCGCTACAAGACCTTCTCCCGCGACCAGGCCGTGCAGACCGACTCCGGGCCCCCCCCGCTGCTGCTGCCGCCGCCGGGCCCCGGCCACGGGCCGGCCGCCGCTCCCCTCGCCTCGCCGCCCCACTACAGCCGTTTGCCCGGCACCATCTGGAGCTACACCCAGGTGCGGCGGACCGGGGGCGGCGGCTTGGAGACGGTGCAGGGGCCCGGTGTCTCCTGGATCCATCCGGACGGCGTCGGGGTGCAGATCGACACCATCACCCCCGAGATCCGCGCCCTCTACAACGTGTTGGCCAAAGTCAAGCGGGAGCGGGATGAGTACAAGAGAAAGTGAGCGGATGCGGGGGGGGGGGCTGTGAGCCTGCGGGAGGCGGGGGGGGGATGCGGGCCGCCCGCTCCTGCAGTGCGGGGAACCGGGCGAGGCCTTCCTCGGGGTGGAGGGAGTGTTTGGGGGACCCTTGGGGACATGGGGACAGGCCTCCCCCCGCCCCAGGGCTCCCTCCCCGGGGAGGATGCGCCCGTGGGTTTGGTGAGGCTCTTCTTTGGGGCAGGGGGGTGGTTTGCGCCTCAGCTTGGCATCCAAAAAAATTGTAGGGTCCTTCCCCGGGAGGCCGGGGAGCCTCGCTCTTAAAAGGAGCGTTGTCAGCTTGACTTAAAAAAAAAAATGATTAAAAAAGAATCCTTTTTGGAGAAGGGAAATAATCTCTTCTTAATATTGCATTGCATGGTTACTCCTAAATTTAGCTTGCCTTCATTTTCTGGACTAATCACTCCAGTAGTCGATTCCGTGTGCCAGCTCGCCGAAATTAGCTCAGTGCTGCAATATTTGGGTTGCAACTACTGCAGGGGAAGGTTTGCACTCCAAGATGTTCCTCTGAATTAGTCAAAACAAAAGCCCTAGGACAGCCTTTGTCAACCCTGCTCATCTGGAGGTTTCTCTGAGCCTCTCGGGAAGCCCTGGGTTTTTAACCGGTGTTCTTCTCCCCAGTGATGGAGAGCGTTCATTCCCTTCGGTTTGCTCTATTTGCCTGCCTAACGTCGCTGTGGCAGAGATGGAGGCCAGAGAAGAAAAAAAAAAAAAAAAAGGTAGTTGGGATTCTGCAGGGAGATTCCTGCATTGTCTGACGAGCTGCCTGTCCTTCGGGGCTGGCGTGGGCACTCCCGTTCTGGAGTTTTGTCATCTTTAGGCTTAAAATGCGTTTCCTCCTTTCCCAGCTTTGGTTTTCTTTTTTTTTTTCTGCAGAACAAATTTAATCCTTTCTTTTTTTTTTTTTTTTTGGAGGCAGCCGGCATTTCTCGGCTCTGTGGCCTGTGAAGCGTAGCTGAATTTCTTCTGTCCAGGGTAACAGGACTGCAGTGTGCTCTTTGCATACCTCTAGTCGCCAGCTTTTATAACACACCTCTTCTTTTGAACTAACTCGGTTTAGAGAGGTTTTACAGGCAGGCGTATGCTGTTCAAGTAATAATTTCTGGCCTATTCGTTAACTAAAGTACTGTCTGCTTTCAGTGCACCTTCTTAAAGCTTGCGTGCCTTGATTGGTCTGTGCTTTATGCCTGGAGCACCTACTGAATCTGGATGGAAAAAGAAATTGGCCTCTTTTTGTCAGGCTAGAATCGTAGGTGCCATCATGGCACGGGGTTGTTTTTGTTTTTATGGTTGGTACCAACGAGATGGGAGTAGTGGTGTTTCAGAGGAAGTTGCGCTTGATGGTGGCTTGGTTAAGGGAGATACGTGTTGGGTGTGGGTTATGTCACCAAAAGCTGGGGATACTTCTTCTTTTTAATGGTTACGTGATTTATTTTCTTTTTTTTCTTAGGGAAAAGGAGACTTGTGGGCCATTTCACTCAGTCTTTCTACTGACACATAGTCGATTCTGTTTAGTCTGCTTTTGCTCACTTGTGTACAGCAAATTTTCACCCCCGAGTCTGTATTCGGGTGCGAGTGCTCGCACGCTCACGGGGATTGCATAGACTGAATAAAGTCAATGGGGCGAAGGGGGCCTCTTTGCAGGCAATCGCCAGTCTTATTCTCGCCACCCTTCCTGCTCTTGAAACAGGTTTTGCTCCTGATGCTTGAAAATAGAATTTGATTAATACGTATCAACACGTATCACACTATATTACATCCGCAGTGTGTCTCTTATCATACGTTCATTACTGTGTAATTGGAATGATTATTCCACTCTTCTGTGACCTTCACTGATCAGGTGGACACCGCACGTTAAGCCCTTTTGGGGTAGATAGGCTTTTTCCATCTGTGGCCTTGAGCACACTTTTGCATGCTTAGGGAGTACTACTGTGCTGTTTTAAATTTAATTCTCGTGGTCAGAGTAGATTAGTCAATTCGATTTCATTATCATGAGCTAATGGGGTGTTGCAGCGTTTGTCAGCGATCCTGTAAAGATTGGTACCGATGTTTTCTTGTTTGTTTTTGCAGGGAAGGGATTTTCTGTGGCGGCGTGTTTGTGTATAGGTACGTGTATATAAATACGCACTTTGGGTTTACCTTATCTTGCTGTGAACCCTTTGATGATCAAGTTTTAATTAGGGAAACGAGCTCCAAGTGGAAAATAAGCCTTGTGCCCGGCTCCCGGCAGTGCTTTTAAGGCCTGCAGAAAGTTAGGTGCGGGCAGAAGTTTCTAACGCCGACTCGGGATCTTGCAAAGATGCGCGCGTGTTTGTAAACAGAGCGATGGGCAGCCCCTTCGCCTAGAAGGCAGGTGGACCTTTGAAACGGCGCTGCTCCGGGTCGCAGATATCTTTGTGTTGGAAACACTGTGTTTGCTAGCTGTATTTGAGTGGGTTTGTGCACTGTTGTTGTTGTTTCACACCAAGAAAATAACCGTTTTGCTTAACTCGAGAACCAGCAGAACACGGCAGCCTTTTGGAAGCAATCGGGTCTTGTAACCTGACCAATAAGCCACCAACGCGGTATGCGAGGATGCTCAAGCAGGTAGCGATACGTGACATTCATTTCCTAAAACAATGGGGGCTTTTTTTCCTTTCCAGGATGACCACTTGATTGAGGCGGGCACAACTAGCCAGTGTTTCTTGTTTGAAATATTTGGCTACCAGGAAAATACCAGGCAGCTGATAACATTGCTAAGTCAGTGAATACTGCTCAAGTGAATACTGCATTTCAAAAACATGGCTCGTACGTGACGTGTCTATTGTTGAAGACACAAACTCGTTGATGTCATACTTGGGAATTGAAAAATGCAATGGTGGAATTCAGAGGTGAAATAATTCCTTTTGTTCCCTTTCTTTCAAAGGTAGCTTTACTGCTACTCTTAAAAATAACAGCAAAAGATCATCGAAGATGTTCCTTCTGATGAAATTCTGTCTATGCAGTGTTGGGGATTACCAGTGGCTTCATTTTAGGAAAATATGTTCAACTCCTTTGTTTCATCTCCTAAAATATTTTTTTCTTGGACATCCCAACACAAGAAACTGCTTTGGAGTTCTGAGGTCCAAAAATACTAGAGTGTGTAGTCAGTAGAGCACCTAGATCATGTTTTACCCACATTTTTGTTTGTATCTGAAGTACAAATGGGAAAATGTCCCCCCGAGGAGCCCAGCAGATATTTCAGACCAAAATTATGCGCTTTTTTCCCCCAGATGATGTTATCTTACATAAATGCTATACAAATGTGAATCTCTTCCTACTTAACATGTTTTCTTAATCTTACAGTAATGAGCATGATTTTACACTGTGGATTATGACTTCAGCTGTGGGAGTTAGCAGTTGGAAGAGATTTGTAGAAAAAACGAACTTAAAATTAATTTTCTTTTGTTTTTTCCAAACTATGCTAGCATTTAGAAGAGCTTTTGGCCATAGATCTGATTCTAAATCCTTTGTGACTTTTTATCCGTTGTTACCCTTTTAACAAGGAGAAGTAAAATTGTCCACTTTCTTTGCAGTCAAAGTAGCTCAATAAAAAAATGCTTTCAGGGACAGTTATATGAAAATGGAGGCAAGTGTCAGGTTTTGTAAGTTAGAACACTAGGTGACGTGTTTTTTTTTTTTTCCTAGATGGAAGAAAAAAAATCAACCGTACTGCTTCACCTCCTTTGAGGTGAGATAGACAGTCGTGGGTTTTTAAATGACCGGCGTTTGAATCTTGGCTCTATCCACCCCTCCGTCCGCGGGTAACCAGCTTCACGGAGGGGGATAAGCGGGTTTAACTGCAGGCATGTGACTGTGCCGCTGCCCTGCGAGGGACTTTGGGTTACTGTCATCTCTTTAGGTTATTTATAAGCAAAATGCGCTTTCTGAAGAGCGGTTGGGGATGTGAAACCGGCACGCTCCACCGGCACGCTCTGTCGTTATATAACTGCCTGTCCCTGGTACGTGCGTGCTTTGGGGTCCTTCGTTTCGGCTTCAGGCAGCCTCCGATGAAAGAAGATGCCCCGCGTTAGCAAGCGTGCGCCCAGGTATCTAAATCTACTTCTTATGGGAAGGGGGGAACCAAACGTGCTTTCCCCCCCCGCCAGTTAGCCGAGTTACATCGCCAACGGAGGCCGAAGCGCTGACGGTCTGTCTTCTGGCTAAGGCAGGAGGGCAAAATGCGTGCGTAGGGACTATGTCGGGCAGCGCCGCCGAGGACAGCGCGCAGACCTGGCATCACCTTCCAGCCTTGCAGGGAGATCTCCCCTGAAGACGGGAGCGCATCGCCGTGCCAGTCGAACGCTGCTGTGTGTGGCCGGCCGGTCTGCTGACTCGGTGAAAACCTTCTGCAGTCATTCCCTCTTCTCCCTTTTTTTTTTAGCTGCAAGAAGGCTGCTGATCTGTCTGTGCAGAGCTTTAGTCTGAACACTTGAATAGATTTGTATATTATGGTTTCAAAATCGTTCTTAATTGGTGCAGATACTGAGTCTGCCAGATGTTAGTCGTCCTTTCCAGCAGAGACTTAACTCTTACTAAGGGTTGAACTGGAAATAATTGTTTTACCTCAGGATGGTATTTCATTTGGAAGATTAATAAAGTCCACTCGAAAAAGACGTTATCTTAAATTTGCTGCAGCTGGAGAGGACAAAGATTATCATTGTCAAAGGCAACGCGCGTCAAAACTAACTGGATCTTGTTTTTTTTAAAGAAGGGAACTTAATAAAAATGTGCTTAAGATAAGCCCTGGAGGAATGTCTGAAAACTTTTAAAGCTAAAATATCAGTGGTAACAAGATGCAAATGTTACACATAGACCCAATAAAAAAAAAATAATTTTTTTATCCCTATAGAAGAATGTAACCGGCACGCTAGACTTCTGTCCATGTTTCAATTGGTTACAGAGCTGGTAATAATGCAGTCTCTGTGTAAAGCCATATATATATTTTTAATTCTGGTATTCCTGCTTTTATTTTTATGTTTTAAAGGGGTAGTTATGTTTCAGTGTGGCTTTTCACTGAAATTTAATGTTCTTTACAGCTTCCAAAGCAGTCACGCAGCCTGGCATCAGAGATTTTTTGGATACCCCCTGTAAGATGTGAAGTTTGATGTTAAATGCTCGCTCTGGTGAAGCCTGATACTGAGTCTAGAAAAGACTTTTTTTCACTTGCACTGGGAGGACATGAGTTTGTGAAGAATGGATAAAATTGTCTAATGTGAGAAAACTTGGCTGTATAACAAAAATATACATCCCTTATAATTTACAAATTATAAGCTGTGCAGATTAAGCCCTGTAAGAATAAAGTTTGTTTGGGTGTCAGACATTTTTCTTTAAGTGATGCCACCTTTGCTTCTAAAATGCTGCTGCAAAGACATGCATTTACGATATACATGAATATCTGGAGCACTCTAACAAATCTCAGATTTTTATTTTTTTTTTTCTGTGGTGTAGCTAGAAACTGGGACTTCTGGGTTGTAGTAATGTAGGAGAAGTTTTAGAAGGAGAGGAGAACTTTTCCCTTTGATCCTGCTTTCTAACAGCACTCCCCAGCCGGCTTGGGGCTGTACTTGGTTGAATATTTAAGTAGATAACTCTCTGTGTGTGCCTTAAGCTGGCATGTAATGGGAGCAACCAGGGAGGGCTAAGATGTGTTATGACTGATTTGAAATAGCTGTCTTAGCTGTGCAAGTTAGCTATTTATTCTGAACTTTATCTTTGGCTAACTATTAACTCTGAATTCTAATTAAAATAATGAATTCGCAGATGAACTAGATTGGATGTGGCGGCGAGAAAAATCACCACCTCGTGTTGTGGGTAGAGTTTCAGAGAAACTTGGGCCGGGATCTGTGCTGTATTCTTCAAATAACAGCTTCCTCTGTTGCGAGGGAACCGCAGGACTTTCTGTGTATATTTTGAATTTACCTTTTGATTCCTCCTGTGACTCATGGTGGGAAGCTTCGGACTTTCTGAAGGCGGAAAACCAGACTTTCAGAGCACAGCTGAAGCGTTGAATAGCTCTGAGAGCAAACCCCCCCAAATACTTCTGATCTTAAACCCAAATCATCTCTGAAGACCCTTGCAATTTAGGGCTGAGGTGAAAACAAACACAGAAACAAGTTATTTCTAGCTCTTCATCATCTGTAATCATAGGCTTTCATTGCAGTTTGAGTGCTGGGCTTGTAGCTAAAGCAAGCTGAGCCCACGTACAGCTCAACAGCTGCTTTTTTGTGGTTAAGGTTTTGTGGTGATGCTCTGCCAGGTCGTACATTGGCTTCCTGCATATTCTTTTCCGTGACTAAATTTATTATTTTTTTTTTTTAGCTTGCTAGAAATATTCACAGGATGTTGTTCTTTACTGTTTAAGTCTCCCTCTTAATGTTTAAGACCAGCCTTTTTGTCTGTGCAAGAAGGGAAGATTTCTTCCAGCTTGGTCTTTAAGAATAGTTAAAAACTTAACGGTATGTATCTGTATGCCGTTTAGTCTAACCGAAGCTCTTCTGCAGCCTTGTGACCACTCCGAACTAAAAGATTATCTTGTTCCCAGAACCCTGAACTGATAACTAGTAAACGGTACTAAGGGTAATAAATGGGACAAGACTGATTTTGCGTGGTAAACAAAGGACAGGGAAATCCTATAGCGCACGGCTGTGCTTTTAAACCAGTTTTCAAACTCCATTCTGCTCCACCCCACCATACGTCTGACTTCTAGAGGGTATTTTCTATGTTTTACTGTCTCCAGTTTGGTTTTGTATGAGTGCCCTCCGGCTGCTTTCACATGCTGGTATTATCCTGGTCGAGTTTTTCTCAAGGTTCTATGCGTGTACCTCCCACCCTTGCATCTGAAGTGAAGGAACACGTCTCCGCTTTATTGTATGTTTGGAATAGGGAGGAAAAATAAGGTCATCGCAGTATGGCGATAGCTTAGACACACTGACAGATTACTGAATTTAAAATATATTGTTAAAATGCCTTAATTTGGGGTTAGAGGTGAATGACTGTAGCTAGTGACCTAGAGATGCCCGTGCCTGCTGATTAAGGAGTCATCATTTAGGAGGGTGGGATTTGTTTTTGATGCCAAAGCAATAAGTAATGTGTAGGGTGTTTCATAATCCCTGGCTGTCGCCTAGTCTAGAAACAGTTCTTATCAGATCTTCCTGCTTCAAAGTAGGCTTGAAAAAAGCTAAGGTGATATAAGAGTGCCTGCTAGTGCGTTACCTGGATTGCATAAGTCGTGCTCGATGTTTGTGGCAACGTCAGATCGATTCAGTGACTTTTTCTAGTACTGTTCCAGCTAGTGGCAACTGGGAGGCGTGTGCTTTTGCCGCGATTGGATTAACAAGGTGCTTAGTTTCAAAAGCCTTTTAAAAATGAAATTATTAGTATTTGTTTAAAAAACTTAAAATGTGTGGGAATCTTTCTCTTCTATTTGCTGTGAGTGGTGTTGATCCATGAACAAAAAAATGACATCAACTCTGGATCTCCTTCAATAACAAGAGCATCAAGACAGCTCAGAGAATGGTGCTCTGTGCCCATTAATGATGCGTCCTGCTTCTTAATGACACGGAACATGGACTAGTTGCATTGTTACTGTGTGAAAGTGAATCACAGATGATGCATTTCTTCAGCCTTTTGTTCAAGCGTTTCCACACTAACTCATCTACACGTGACTTGATGATTACTGGACTCAGTTTGGAAGCATTCTGCTGGATGCGATGTATCCCGCTTCCCCCAAAAGACTGTTCATTTGAATCCCCTTCCAAGTAGATTTTGGGACTGAACCTTTCTGTGTCACGGCTTCAAAAAATAAGCCCACTGCTGCATTTTGGAGCTTGTTCTCCCTGGAGAAATGTTCAGTTGTCCCTTTTTTGGCTCTTTCTGTCTGGAAACCATCAGTGTGCATTGCTTTAGAGAAGGATTTTAGCTGTGTGTGATGGAACGGCTGGCTTGCGTTGGTACTGTTAGTAATGGGGCTCCAAGATTAATCTTCAATCTGATGCTAATTTCAGTGGATTTATTCTGAATTTGCACTGAAATACAATCGAAAGCAAAACTTGGCGTTACAGCCTGAGCCTCAATTCCATGTAACTTCACAAATCCCTTGGTGCTGCAGACAAGCCAAACGTTTTGATTTCCCAATTTTAAATGATTTCACGAATCTGAATAGAAATTACAAAGCAGTTGTGAACAGGTAAACTTCAGATCAAGTTCTGTATCGTACGGTTATCAGTACAGAGGTGTGCCACTGCATTACAAACCCAGTTTTCTTTGCTTTGAAATGCATGGGGGTTTCATATACGTAAGCGGAGATCAACGTTGGTTGAAAGAGATGACAGCTCTTCCACTAAAAAGTGGAATGCCAGGGAAGAATTAACGTAGTCCTCTTCATGTGGGCAAGAAAACGTATTAATTTACAATGGCTCATGAACATAGAGATGTTGAAGGAAGCGATGATGTATAATAGGACTGGATCCCCCTTTACCCTTAAATACAGTAGATGTGTTTAGTCCATGCAGTGGCTCAGGCTGGAATTAGACGTCAAAGGGATCCTGGCTCGGTATGTATTCCAAATCAGCGGTTTCGATGCAAAATGTATTTCTGTCGGTGGACTCTTACAGGTAAAATTTGTCTGCATGTCTCTGAGGGGAGAAAATAGGACTATGTCATTTTTTTTAAAATGAAGCTTTCTCTGATACGGAGAACAGAATTTAAATTTAGCAAGCCCATGTCTGTTCAATCATAGCAGTCAAGTCCTGACAAGTCAAATCTAGTTAACAAAAATCCTAGGTGTTGGTGTAATTTTACATAGTTCTGTAGAATGGCATGGGTGCATTTGTATTGAATTGTAATGGGAATATTTTAAGGGTTCAAAAAGCTACTCTCACTAGAACAGCTACAAGGAAATTCCCCCCTTGTAGATACAAAAAAAAAAAAAAAAAAAAAAAATCTTAATTTCCCCCTCTAACCTTTTCAGTAAAGCACTGACTGTATGATGAAGCGTCGGGCAGTCCGGCTTCTGTTCCTGACTCTTCTGCTGCATTTTTTTCCCCAAATGACTCTCCCAGAATCACCTCACCTTTGACTGTTTCTGTCATCAGTGCAATTTTGAAAACCCCCTCTCTTTTTTACTTTAAAGAAAGGGAGGAAAAGGGAGTGCAAAGCACTTAAGAACTCCTTAATTCCCTGGAAAATGTTTTTCTGCTTATCTGTATTCTTAACCAGAGCGAGAGCTGCTGGTTGTCAGTGGGAGACCAGCTTTTCTTGTTAAAAGGGACAAAGTGACCCTGGGAATGAAGTCCCACTTGCAGAGACGCCGTACAGAATTTTATCCTTTCAAGAATGGCTCTGGGATGTAAGTAAGCTCATTTTGTGATAACTATCCCTGAAGGACAGCAAGCTCCTGGTGGCGGCTTGTGATGAATCTGCAAATAAACCCATTTTCCTTCATAGCTTCTCTTCCCTTTTTGGCCGTTGGATCCTTCGGGACATTTATATGCGATGCAGACTCTTCCCTGTTAAGTTTCAGTGGCTGGAAGGAATTCCCTGCCTTCTCCACTCATTATTTTATGTGGGAGACCGTAGGAGCCTTGCAGTTGTCGTCGAGGTAGGCCTTAGTGCTGTGAAGTAGGTGTCGAGGCGCGGAACTACCGCCATTTTGTTGCAGGCCCGAAAGAGGCGTCATCCTCTTTTCAAATGTTTCTCTCTCCCCCGTGTTCAGTGAAGCCTTAATTACCGTGTGATCCTTCTATCAAATCCACAATGAGATACGGCTCTAGACCCACGGGCGGGGATTTATTCCCTGTGGTGAGCTAGCATGGCGCTCTCGTTGAGTGGGCTTTGATTTAGGTGGGGTTTGGGCCCGTGACTCGGCCTAGTTCTCCTGTCATCGTAGGACAGGGGAATGAGGTCACCGTCTCAGTCACCCTGTTCCTTCTCACCGCCCGTTTGCATTAAAACCAAGTTTGTACTCGCTTTCTCTTCTGCTGGCCTACTCTTCCCCTCCGTCAATAGCACAGGGTTGCCACTGCCGGGAGTTTACACCGCCCCACTAATAACAATTTGCAGTGTTTCAGACTGCCTTAAAATTGGATTTCATTTGTGAAACCTTAACTACACCTTTTTTGCAGCAGTTGGCAAACTGAGCTTACTCCCTTTCAGAGACCGGATGAGGGTTCGGTAAGTCTGGGACTGGTATCTTCGAGGATATTCCAGCGCGGGCCAGTGTTCATCACGTTCTTTTTTCCATTGTTTGCCTGTGAATTCAAGTACTAAACAATTATGTTCTTGGGAATTTATGCCACTGAGACAGCAAAAACAACTATTATGTTTGTGTGAATTTAAGAATGATCTGCCTTTTGTACAAATATTTAAAAATGCCTAATCTTGAATTTTATATCCTCCAAGCTGTCATCTTTATTAATTCGCTGCCATCTAAATGGCGTAGAACCGTGGTTTAATGGTAATTCTGTAAGGGCTAGTCACCATAATTAACTAGAAATACTAAACTATATTAATCTGCCCATTGTACTAGAAGTGATTAAAGCAGCTTAAACAGAATGAGCATTCTTACATTTCTTGAAGGACTCTGTGAGGAGTGTGTGTATTTCCTCAAGCACCGTAGGAGCCTTTGAAGAGCAGTTTATTTCCTACCCTTTGTTAATTCTTGTGTTCTTAGAATCCTGATACTGCACATAAAAGCCACCCTTAAACATATTTACCTTTACAAAGGTAATAAAACTCTTACAATGTGGATAAGATAATGGAGGTACAGGAGCACTATTTGGAGACCTTGGTACATACTAGGAACGTATCCCGCCTGCCTTCCTGACTCCTGAAAGCACATAAGCATTATCTCATTTTAATAAACAGTTTCCTTGATCTTGAATAGGTTCAGTAAAAGTATTTAGTATTGGGGCAGAGATTAAAATGACTTCTAGCTCTCAGTTTTGAGACTGCTTCTTAAAGGATGTGGAGGAAGAGGGAGGGCAGATGGAGATAAACCCGAAGACAAGGTAAGGAGAGCAGCGAGCACGTCAGCTGTAACTTGCAATTATTCTTGGCTTTTCAGGCTGAAGAACTGCAGAAATGAATGAAAGCGTTGTGGTAATACATTCCGGCAGGATCGCTGGTTCCTTTCCACAGAAGAGTAATCCTGATCTATTAGCACTCGGTCTTACCAGAGCCTTTCAGAATTAGTTTGAGGTGGTAACAGCAGGGTGGTTACAACATGGCTAGCGAAGGGAATGGCTATATATAGAACGCACTTACTCACAAAATCATTAAGTCAAATGAAGACCTTTTATGAGAGAGGATGTTAGAATATCAGTGTTTAGAGCTTAGTACAGGTTACATTCTAACAGCTAGGTTTAGCTAGTTGTACATATAATGACACAGTACAGTATTTCTTTACAGAAATGTTTTTCCCCGAAATGGATGATTTGCCTGAATACTGAAATGAAAGAAGGTGGGAGTATCTGTTGAAAAGGGGGTGGGCTTTATGCGTTAGTAGATTGCGTTGGGTGTTGAAAACGGTGCTGTCTCTGATCATTTTGTGCAGTGCCAGTGACTTATTTCTTCTTAAGGTCACCAGCTAACCCAAATGCAACGCACGCTACTTAGTCTGATGTATTCCTGAAAGCAATCCTTTAGAAAGGCTATCAGTTCACCTGCGATTTTTTTCAACTGTGGAAATCGGGCAGACATCCTTGGTTTGCTCTCCTGAGTAACACTGGGCTTCGTGCTGGCTTACTGTGCAAACGCCTCTTCCTGAGAGATCTAGCTGGGGGTCCGTTTGGCGGAACTCAACTTGAAGCCCACAGACTCAACATTGAGTGTGAATGTTCCAGTGCCAGAAAACCTCTACTCCGTCCGGAGAGCAGGAGGCTCACAGTGCAACGGCAATGCTCAAACCATCCAGGTTTTCCTCTTCGTAAAGTCATAAGGCAGTTCTGAAAAGAAATAATCCTCACCCTACATGGGAAAAATTTCTTGTCGTTAAAAGCCTGCTAGATTACTTCTCTTAGAGCTGTGATGTAAGAATCTTCCATGTGGTCATGTGCATCAGCTGAGGTAATGCACTATTTTAACTTGGCAGCCTCCAAGAGGACATTCATGAAAGCTTTCATTAGGTGTTTATAGAAAATAGAAAGGAAATTCATGCCACAGAAGTTTGCCTGTACTTTCCGACAGCTTAGCGTTAGATCTTATTATGGCTTTAAATCTCTTCTGTAACGACGTGTCTCCTCAGCTGCCAGACTTTTGGCAAGGTGTCTGCATTTTGCTAAGAGTCCTCAGCAGCAGTAGGAGGCGAGAAATTACAAGTGAGATGTCCTGAGCACCATAAAAATACAAATGTATTTTTAAAATGGTGATGGTGTATATTAGAGCACGCTTCTATGACATCTTTTTAAATTTGCCGCAAGGCTAGAACTATATAGAATTATACTCCTTTGCTACAGTAAGCGTTCTTGACTATAAGTAGATTTGAAATCTGGTTTATTGTATGCTTTCTTTTTCTTATTCTTCTTCCACCCAAAAGCCCTCCTCCATACTAATATTTTTATCAGCTCTTGAAGTGTCTCCTGTGTTCTGGGGATAAAAAATGGGAAAGAGAACTGAGAATTAGGGGTAATAAAAAAAAGGAAAGGTGAGGGAAGGGGGAATACAGTTACCTGTGGAAAAATACGGATTCTTCTTGTGCTGCTAAAGACTAGAGTGAGAACCTTGAAAATCAGCTCAAGTCTCGTGTACTGGATTTTATGTCAAAGCGATGAAGTTCTTGGGGTGCTTGCCTTCAGAAACAAGCCATGTCAAAGTCTGACGTGGTCCCGTGTGCTGGTAAAACTTTCACCGACCTGTTAGATTTATTAATGACTATTTTATATTACTCCTCTAAAATTAACGTGCTGAAGTGGAGGTAAAGGGCTAAGTTTGAAGTGAGTGCGCTAGGGCAAAGAGAAACAGGATGGGACCCCCCTGCTTTAGAAACCACGCTGTATCAAGGGCAGATCGCTAGTTAAATTTTTAGCCTGGAGGATAGGAGTTGAAAGTCATATTTGGTGGCAGGCTGCAGAAAGCTTTTATTTATTGCAAATATTTGCTTAACGCTACCTAGTGTGCAGTTTACAATGGCGTGGAGTTCTTTCTGAAGTACTCATGTTAGTAGTCTTTAGCAAACTATTAAAACTGTGTGGAAAGCCCGGAATAAGATTGATTATTTTTTTTTTTTTTTATTTTTCTTCTTTTAAGCCGGTGAAGCTTCAGATTCTGGGACAGGCATGCTGTTGCTGATCTTCTGCTGTTTAAATACATTTGATTAAATTAAGAGCATTAAGCAATTTTTGAGTTTCCCTAAACAATGGATGGATTTTTCTGTGATTATTACATGAGTCAGTTATAATAATCCCTTTTCATTGTGCAGTTTCATTGCTGAAACCGAGCACTGAAGTATTGTTAGTAACTCCCTTATAAACAACCCAACTTCCAATTTGCAGGAGAAATTTTTCTCGCTCCGTTCTGTTCTACTGTAGCCTGTATTTATTTCAGTAATGATGTGGATGTTGGAGATGAGCTGTCCAAAGGAATCACGTGGCTTTACTGGGACACCGGGATAATAGCATGCTGTGTTCCACAGTTCAGACTCTCGCGCAGGCTCCCCTTTGTCTGCGCAGGGTCTCTGAAAGCTTGTTTTGACCTTTTCAGTGCAGGACACCGCAATTCTACAAGTTTCTCACATTAGCACATGTACCAGGCTATTTCTGTATGTTGACCGAAAAAATTTGAGATGATGAATAGTCTATGCAATAATTGCAATATGATTTAAAAGCACTGGATGGGCTACTGTTTCCTGCCCTGCTATTGCAGGGTTAGCAAAAAAACTACTTCAAGATGTCCAACTTCTGCTTCTCATTTGTTCAGAGATGCTTGTACGTGTCTGTCAGAGCCACACAATGAAATTTAACCCCCCCGCCATACCATAGGTGGGTGGATAAACATAAGCAGTTGCTCAGAAGACGCAGAGAATAATGGGTGGCTTTTTGACTTTTGCAGGAAGTAAAAACCCCCAAAAGGCGGTGCTTTTCTTCAGGCTCATAGTCTCTGTTCTGTTCTTTTGTCCCTCACTTAAGTTTTATAGCATCTGTCACTGGATTTCAGTAATACTTTCTTTGATGGTCGTTAGTCAGGAGTTTACTTGGGTGAATTTTGCAGCGATGTTATATGTACGCCTGGGCCGAAGTGTTAGGAGAAAACACCTGAATGTTTGATGTACTAAATACCATAAAATTGCAGCTTGTTGATAGGCAGAGTTGTAAAATAAATGTATATACGTGATCGGCTGTCTTTAATGCATGAGGTTTGTAGTACTTATGTTTGCTAGAGATTTCCTTACATGGGAATTCAGTATTCGATAATTAACTTGTAGCTAGCAGCGCTATACCGTAACGTAATCCTGTGCTTTTCAGATTACCTGTTTCAAAATGAGTCAGAGTAATTACTTTATCTGCACTTTTACAACAGTTTTACAGGAATGTAATGTTCTTTGCTTTGGCTGTTTCGTAAGCTGCGCTTGCAGTTGTCTTCTGCACGCCCAGAGTACGCAGAGCTTTTCTCTATACTTCAGTGGCAAAGGAGATAAGGGTTTGCCATATTAACGTGTAGAGATGAGGAGTGCTGCAGTTTTCTTAGAAAACGGTTTGATCAGACAGAACTGACATGAGCATGGACTCAGCTATGAGCTAAAAATGAGAGTACAGTACAACAGCTTTTGAGACCGCTGGTCTGATATCTATAGAAATGAGATTTCTTCCCACGTGTATTAATTGCTCGAGTTCTCCTTTTCCTCTTTGTTTTGTAATTGTGCTAGTCGGTGGGTTGCTGGCAAGATGAATGCTCTTCAGCACCGTGAGACCTGTCAGAGGTAAATAAGAATAGCAGCCTGGGAAATAGTCTTGGAAATATGATGTTGTCCTCCAATATGGTGAAATCAGGATGTGTCCATCTTATTAAATTTCCTTTTTATTGTTAATAGAAATAAACATAGAGAGAAAGGAAAAAAAATAAGCGGATATACCTACAAAATGGGGGAAATGCCTTGGATTTAACTGATAGAAGAGGAAGAGAACTGAGAATTTGAGCATTGTCCCAGGAAGGCTGATGTAGTAGCTACCTAGGCTACAATAAAATATTTACAAAGATGACTTAATTCTGGACAGTTGAGCTAAAAAGGAGCCCAAAATGCAGTACTCTGATTCTCATCTTGCCAAAAGCGTCATGCTATATTGATCTATGTCAAATGGGTGTTTGGGTATAAATCTTATCAGATGTTTCGTAGTTAGACCTAATCATATTTACTATGCCATGCGTGGGCTGTATCATATTCCTGGAATCGGAGCTGACTTGTCAAGCAAACTGTCTGTCTGACATTTCCTTTCAGAATAAAACGTTGCTGCAGGTATCTTGGAGGCACAGAGACGTGGCGCTGGAAGGTCCCGCTCCCCGGCAGTCTGCTGAATTCAGACTGATCGTAGAAATTGAGTATCCTGTTGGCGTAGGGAATAATAGTTGCGTGTCTTAATGACAAAGAACAGCTTGCTAGAAGTTGATATCTTCGCTAATTTAATTGTTTTGCAGCTCATATATCTATGATGTGTTTCTGATAGCTGTAAGGCTGTCTCAATAAAACTAAGGCTGATCTCAGTAATTGGAAGTCTGAAGTTCATCATAACGTTTCCCTTCTGGAGTGGGGAACTTCCTAGAGGTAGGCTTTTGAACAGTTCCTCTACTCTGTGTTGCACGTTTCCCCCCTCCTCACCTCTTAAGTCTTGACCTCTTAAGTTTTTGCCTAGTCTTGAGCTGTTGGTATTTTTCTTCTTGTAGACTGTTTTGGCCTTACCTTGCTCTCTCGGCTGCTCTTCCTTTATTGCACAGAGTAAATCCGTAACACCCCACCACCAAGCAAGCCCACAAGCCAAACTTGTAAGCCTTGCGTTTGCCCGAGTTGCTTTTTTCACAAGGCTCTTTTGTTAGAAACAGTTCTGGGCTGGCTTCAGTCACTGCTAAGCTTAGTGGAAAATGGAAGGCAGGCAGTCCCTGCTTTCTCATGTTACTGAACAAATCCCTCGCCCCTTCCCTGGGGTCTGCTCTACCTAACGAAAAAACTGCATTTCAGCTGTCAAAAACTGCAATAGAGCCACACTGCAGAATTATTTGTTCATGCTTAAGAGACGTATATTTGTTCAGGGCTTGTAAACACTGTCATGAAGATTTTGACAGGAGTGAAAAATGAATTTAAGTTGCTGGTGCTAAGGGGAATACAACTAGCGTTAATTCTGCCTGCAACACTTTGCTGCAGCCTGTCAGTGCCCACCGCTCTGTGCTGAGAAGTAAAGGCAGCTTGATCTATGATTTCGTGGGTTTGTGGTTGCTGGGACAGGTTGGGCACAAATTTGTAAATCTGTCTTGACACGCTGGCAAACATCAGAGGATACAGAAAGCAGTGTTTCGTTTACCTTATGTATTAGTTATCGTATCATGAATTACATCATAAGCCTTGCTCCGAGAGCTTGCAATTTGCTGGTATCTTATCGGCCGGAACGGTTTATGACTAACCAGAAATCATTTCTCTGCAGGCTGCAGGAAATGGTTGTGTTCCTGTGATCAGCACAATGGTTTAACGTGTGGAGGACACTAGTGATAAAATGTGATTTTTAATTACACTCTGATTCTAGAGTATGGATACTTTATAAATAAAGATTGAATAGACAGAGGCCTTTTGTGGTTTTGCTACTTAAACTCTAAAAGCTCCATTCCTCCAAAGCAGTTACAGTTTCCATATGCCTGAGGTGAATGGGAGTAGCAGAAGAGCCATGCAGAAATGTGAAGATGCTATGAGCTTCCATAAAACACTAAAAAGAATTACCTTACCTAATCAGGTTCATTTCAAGCGGATGGACTCCTGGCCATTGCTCGGAGGAGTTGTGGTTTTGAACACTTCTCACAGGTTTAACTGTATTTAAAATCATTTGCAGCTGCAGAATAGGCAGGTCAGTGATACGCAGGTTTGGGTTATGTTGTCATGGGTCTGATCTTTCTATTCAGGAGAGTATGAAACAGGTTCAGAGAAGCAAAGAGCGAGCAGTACGTGGGAAAGAGAAAGCTGTGCAAAACTTTTCTTTCCAATGAAAGTAACTTAATCTACTTGCAGGAGTTCCGCACTCTCCTGCGGAACGGCTTAGAAACCAGGATGCTGCTTAGGTTATAAACACAAGGGAAAATAAAAGACTTCATGGCACTTGTTCAGTTCAGAGCTCCAGCACCTCCATGTTCTGAGAGCAAGCCGAAATGACGTTCTTCAGTCAAGAGCAGTCAGACAATCGGGGAAGATGGGTCTCTGAACGTGGCCTTACTTAAAGTGAAAGCTGGGCGGTAGTGAGCTTGATGGCTTTATCTGTTTTACCCTATTTCTCAATCTACCTACAGTGAGAAAAAAAAAAATTCATTATTTCTTTTAAGGCAGCAGTATTTCAAGTGAATTTGCTACTCTGTGATGTGGAAGTAGACTACCAACATTAATAGCCTTGGATGCTGGTAAATGGGAGACTTTCAGGGATTTGGTTTTTTTTCTTCACTTGCTTAGCTATGAGGTTGAAAATACCTGAAGTTCATAACAGATACCTTTGCATCATGCGAAGTCCTTTGTAAGGACAGGAGATCTCTTAGGTGCTTTCTCTCTTGGGAAGTTGTATAAAATATTGTGAAAACACCCAACAGCAGCCTCACTCACTGTTTTGAGTAAGTATCTTGTGTCTTCATTAGTGGACTTCTGTGTTTGGGGCTGGGTGCAAGTGCAAAAGGAGAGGTCCAAAGCTTATCCAAGTATCCAAAGACGTCTCAAATTTAAAACTGGCCTTTATTTAGTGCAGTCTTGTTTGCAAGAGTAAGTCACGCAGGAGCGTGTGACTTGTAGCTGTGTAGCTTAAAATGTGTTTAATGTTGCTGTGAATATTGCACAATTGTATGTGGATTCTCCTAATGTGTTAAAAGCGCCGTAATTTTCTTTATAAAGGAATGCAGGCATGGCTGTTGCTTCTGCTTGAAGCTGTTGAACTCTTGTGACGTTATGCATGGCTTTTGTTTAAACACCTCGTGCGGTCAGGAACAAAACACAAATGAACTTGCAGATGATTTTTATTGTGGTTCTAGTAACAGGCTGGAGCATCTTCCCAGGTGAATGTAATCGGGAGGCATAATTATGCAATGTTTTCTGTATAGTAAGTCCTTTTAGTAATTCTCTTCACAAGCAATTGCTGTTGTTCAAAGGCCTGTATGCTGTTTTAAGTAGAGCACAAGTCTGGAATAGGACTTTAATATTAACCTCTCCTTTATAATGAAACACCCAAGTATTAACAGTGCAAAGGGTGCAGGTTTTGCTATGCAGTGATTTGTACCTGTATCATCTAGACCATTGCTAGAGGTTCAAGGATACAAGCTCCTCCATTGCTCTGATGTTTGGGAAATTTGATGCTGCAATGACTGTCTTCTAGCAAAGAGATTCTGTGGAGAGGATGTTGCTTGCAACAGGCAAGAAACATGACTTCATTCAAGTGTGCCACTGCCGTTGTGTTACAGCCAGGCTTTAATGGAATCGGACGTTGACACTAAATTAATACATTTTACATGGAGCCCATCAACCAACATTTAATTTGCTTCAATAAGAAGTCAGGGAATGTGGGATCAAAATGGTCTGTGCTTGGGATAATCTGGAAGAATCCCTATATTACAGCATCTTAAAAATGCTCACTTAAACACGAGGTAGCATTTGTGAATAAGCTAATTGCTTAATGCAACTTTATATTTAAATTAGTGCTAAACTAAGACTGGAGAGGAAAATGATCTCTTAAGCAAGGATTGTAAAAGCAGAGAGAATGGTGCATTGTTTTTTGTTTGTTTGTTTTTTTTTTTTTTTGCTTAACAAAATAAAGAAGGCTTCATAGAGATTTTTCTTAAAATTAAATCCATCTTGCATGGTCCAGTTCTTCTGAGCTGCATGAAAACGTGCAGATGGCTATTTGTAGTTACAATCCCAAACTGCCTTCTAGTATCAGGAATGGTTTAGAGAGATTGTAGATGCAGGTTCTTCTCGCAGTTAAGAAACACCGTTTGATATCTGGCAAATGATTAAATAGAGACTGACGCTGCAGCAGAATTTTAGTATCATAAAGGTTTCTTTACATCTGACTGGCAAGTCTTGAATATGATGCTTTTTTATCCCAAACGACCACAGCATGTTTCTCTCCAACAGCACCCTGCCCAAATTTCTGACTTGGCTGATTACAGGATTAGGCTGTGGATCCTTTTGTGTGGGAATATAAGTTTGTACATCTGATGGGCCATTAAGTCAATTCGAATGAAATCAGTGTATAATAACCAGAGTTATAAACTGTAATGTTGATAGTTATTATCTAGGTGTTGGAGTGGGGATTAGTGGGCATGTTACTACAGACCCAAGTGAGAGGCGGCATGTAATGACCGTGAGTAATGCGAAATGATTAAATCTGTTAGGCTTGTGCACGTTAAGTGTTAAATCTCATGCCAGCGCTGGTGAGCAGTGCAGTACGCCTTGCTATTTGCAGTTCCTGTAAACAACGTATGGGCGTCAAAAAGATCCCAACAAGCAAAAGAACAAGCAGTGCTGCCGCAAAGGAACGGGAGCACAAAGATGTCTCTCTAACCTGTGACGGCAGAGCACAAACCCTCCCGGGCAGCGCCGGAGGTGTAATTACTTGGTCCTGCCATAGCATGGGTGTGTTCTTCCATCTTCTTGCAGGTGTGGTACATCAGAGAATGCATCTTAGATGCTTCGTATCTAACAGATGAGCAAGGCTGGGTGCATCTCATGCCAAAAATGGAATAGTGGTGTCTTAGCACGCAAGAAAAAACAATCGTGCTGTTCCCTGAAGTAGGACTGGCAGTTCATCCGTTCAGTATGTTTATGTTTTCAGCTGCTAATATTTTCATGAGGATTTTATAGTCGTCGTTCAAACTAACACTTTTGTTTCCTGTTGTGGACTTAGGCACTCAAGAGCTATTAGGTTTTCCTTTCTGCTCCTGCTCTTCTCCCCATAAACTGATGGGAAGACGCTCCAACAAACGGAGTGGAAAGCTTCGGAGTCAGTACCTGAGAGAATGGTAGGGGGGAAGCTTAGACCCCTGTAAATGTTTTCTGTTGTTTGGTTTCTCTGTGGTGGTTTTCTTTCCTGCATGACTTGGTACAAAACTACCAGAAAGAAGGGTCTTGTCTTCCTAAAGAGTTTTTCTTATGGAAGAAATATTTTGTCATTAAATGTTACTTGAGGAATATTTGCTTCCTTGAGGGAGGGAGGGGTATTTTTTATGAAAGAAATAATGCAGTTGATACCATCAGGCATCATTAACTATCAGCTGGTCTGCTTGTGCCTTTCTGCCTTGAGCAAAAACATAACTTAAAACAGTATGTTTATATCTGGCATAGTTGGTAAGCACGTTGTTTGTTGTCTAACTAACACCATACTCGCCTCTAAAAATCCTGGGGTTTTTTGGAAAGGCAAACTTCTCTAAAAGTAACTTTCGTTCTAAAGAGGTTTTGTGAATCTGCTCCAATGGGCAATTCTCTTCACTGGTCTGTATTCCTAAACTTGACTTGATGATACTGGGAGAGAAGAAAGGAAGATGCTAGTGTTCATTGACACAGGTATTTGGGGAGTGGGAAAGTGATTTGAAGCTTGTTGCGTCAACATAGACTGCCGTTTAATTTCATGAACGTTAAGGCTTGAAAACTTAGAGAAGCTTTTAAGGGACATTATCCAGTTCTTGAGACGTCTCCATTGGCTTTTTTTCGGTGTAGGAGAAGATGTTAGTATCGGTGAACTGGTAGCTACTCTTCCAAATTCAAAGGAAACACACAAGTTTGCGGTGTGACTCAGCTTTACAAGAACACCACTTCAAGCAATGTTAATCCTAGCTGACTATTCATGTGTTTTGTTTGTCTAATATCCTTGTAATGTAGCTATTCCCGTTAAAGAAAGCCAGCATCCTTTGTTCTCCTCTAAGCTATGTAAGACATGACTGCAGAAGTAGTTTGGGGCCTGAAGCCGCAATGACGGAATGCTGCTGGAATGTGATGTGTCACATCTGGTAAAAGGGGAATAGAGCCATAGCTTCTAAAATGCAGACTAGCCCTTTATTTGGGGGGTGGGTAGGTGGTGGTTGGAACTAAAACATCCTTGGTAGGTGGGAAAGAAGGAAAAAAGCTTGGTTAGAGTTGAAATTCATATTGCTGATCATTTATTTTTTTTTTTTTTAGAGAAAGGACTGAAAATATACTAAGAAGCCCTGAAGTCTGGTAGATTTAGATGGCAATGATTGCCTTTCTGGGTCAGAAAAAAGATTTTTGGATACAGCTGGAAATCATAGCAATTGATGTATCTGAGCCAAGAATTAAATGTATTTGAGAGGAGCCGGAGCAGCTGGCCAGTTAATATCCTGCAGCAAATATGTGAAACCTGACGGTTTTTTAGCCTATAGTGTGTACAGCCATTTCCCTTTTGGGTATTATAGTCCTCGTCATTCCTGCCATTGCTTCTCCCGTGGGTATCCAGCAAAGGAGTTACCTGTCCGCTCCGCTTATGCTGCGGAGGTGATTAACCAGGTGGTGTTTCCTTCTTCTTGAGATGAAGGGAGCACCAGGCTTTGGTCCCTTTCATCGACATCTTAGGCTGCGCCCGTAAGTGGCGTCACTGTTTGCTAAGAAGCAGAGGGCATCCGCAGCCTGCTGGGATTAAGACTTGTGGAGTACTGTCCTCTGCTTTTAGATGGTAACTGGAGAGAAAGATATTGATTACTGGGAGAATAAGTTAGTGTGTTGAATATTTAAGAGGTCAGAGCCATAGTTAGCATCTTCTCAGTGGCACGCTGACTCCTTCCCGCTGCATTTGTTGGCGTGTGTAGCAGCACAGCTGCCAAGGTCCCTTCTGAAGTCTTGCGTCTTACAGCAAATACAGGATGATCATATGAGTGAGCAAGCTTTCTATTGTCTCACTTCCGTGGAAGTTTAAATGGAGAATTAATCCTCTGCTCCATTGACATCCTTTACCTTCCCATCCATCTCCTTCCTCTCTTCGCTACAAATAGTCTCCCGAGGTTTAAGTGTGAGGAGAAAGTAAGATTGGCGTTTTTAGCTGTTAAATGAGGTTAATCAGCTTGGTGGTGGGTGGGAGAAATGTGCTCTGAGGCTAAGAATGTGATATTAATGGTTAGCAGGACCCATATTATCAGTCCAGTGTAAATTTCCTTCTGTTAGGCATGAACTTCTTGGTTAAAAATTACCTGATTGTTTCATTGTTCCTGTAATTAAGAGAAACACAGAAATTGTGGGGCGGGTGTGTACGTGTGTAAAAGAAGGCATCCTTTTCCTCTTGAAGGCACTGTCTTGAGTTTGACAGAAGGGAATTAGGGCTGTAAATCACTGTTCTGCAAAATACACTTTAACTGGCACAAAGAAAAGAAATGGAACTACTGGAATTTCTGCAGGATGAGGAAGGTTAGCCTGAGCAGACTTTGAGATCTGTAATTTTGGCAGCTGCCCAGAATGGCTGAACTGCTGGGGAGGAATGCTAATCCTTTTTTGCTAGCTTTTGGCATAGACAGTAAAAATATGCAGATATGTTTTCCAAAAATACATCCCTTTTTTTGCAGAATGCCCAGTGCACTACAGGGATGCAAATAATACAGCAGGATAACCTGAATGCAGCCAGTATTCCTCATTTCAACAGTTAAAACCTTGAGAAGCAGCATATAAATTTTTGCAATGTCTGCTTGACTTCCATCCGTAAATGACAGCCTGCTGGCAGAAAGACCAGGAGGAATGATTAAAGCCACACAACACTCCTTCTGTAACAGAAGGAGACCATCTTACAGATTGCGAATATAATCGACTGCTTTAATTAATTTCACCTTCCTGACTTTATTAAAATCTGAAAAACGAAGTTACTATTTTTATAAAAATGTACATGTAATTAGTAGTCAAAAAAACAAATAGGGCATGGAAATACGAGCTAAAACATTTGATGACAAATGCAAATTTCAGCCCAAATATTTTACTCTGCTTGGCAGTAAATGGTTGCTGGTAAAAAGATGCACAACAAGTCTTCCTGCATAAATCAAACTTGAGCTGTACAATGGAGAACTCGCACGCTGTTATGTTGGATATTCCTGCACCACAATAGCAGGAAAGAGCGGACGTAGCCAGCATGTCATCTTGGCACTGCGCTCATCGGAGCTGCTGCGACTGCATTAAGATGTAACCCGTTCAGGTGCCTCTGATCGCACCTGAAGACAGCAAACTGCAATCCTGCCGTGCCTGCCTGCCTCCGCTCCTGCTGAAATGGTCCGCACTGGCTTCCATTTCAGATGGGATTAAATCTGCGCTTGCAATGCAGAGGTGTATCGAGTAGCATGGTGATTATGTATGCAAACTGAAAATCAGCTGCCTCGGTGGGAATATCCCGTCATCTAGCCATCACCAGATTTCTTTGTGGATTTGAAAATAGGATGAAACGATGCGTTTTGGCAGATTTTACTGTGCCTTTTCAAGAATGCTTTGATTTAATAGATTTCTGGGCCCATGGTTTGCCATATTCAGTTAAACTACAAAAAGTGTTGAAGTGGCAACAGAAACTATCATGATGGTACTCAGAGATTACATTCGCAGGATTGGTTTTAATCATGTGGTATCCAAAGTTTCTTTTCCAGCCTGTAATTCCTGTTGTTGTAATAGACTGGGCAAGTCTTGTCTGGCACTACTGCCCATTCAAAAAGAGTGGCACACGTTTTACTTTCTCCCTCCCCCCCAAACTCAAACCATACCCATGCCTACAAAAGTGTATCGTCACGTTTTCAACAGCCTTAGCTTTCGAGTTAGTATTGTCAAATACGGGTTTTTGCTCTTTAAAGGGTTTCGGTGCTTAAAAAGAGGAACTGCCGGATATTTTTACACTTAATCCAATAATGAACTCAAACATAATGGTGTTTGTAGTATGAGGTGTAATGATACAGTTTGTAACTCTAATTCCTTTTCTTCTACCCTTTCAGTAGTGCAGCAGCAGCGAGTGTATATACTCTGCCTTCAGGGATGCTTGTCTGAGTGCTCTGCTTGCAACTGTAGTGTTGGGAAATGACTGAGGCATGTAGATTATTGAGGATTTTGATGCAGAAGGCACATAAATGTATTAATTGATTGGACCAAACAGATAAATAGTAAGACTGCTGATTCAGATAACTTACCTTCAACTGATTATTTTTGCATTGAAGATTTCCTGCCTTATTTGCAACCAAATATTGCATAGGAGAGCAGGAAGAGTACTGAGCCCAATGAAAGTGGATTTAGCTTTTATTCTCTTACAGACTTAATGTGACTGGTTTGAGTGTCTACAAGTGAGGGGAGCCATCTGCTCTACATCTCAAATAACTGTCATCATCCTCCAGCCGTCAGAAGACTTGTGATTTTGGGGGGGAAAAATTACTTCATAGTTAACACCTCGCCTGCAAATCTTGTCTTTCAGATGGGAAGAGGAACTGACGAGAAGAATGAGTCTGGAATCGATGGTAGAAACCCTGCGAGAGGTAAGTTTTGAATAGTATGTATTGAAAGGTATAGTTTTTCTCTGCCCCTTTTATTCTGCCAGTAATTATTTGGATTTGTTTCATTAAAAAAACTCTCTTCTAGCTAGAGCAGCTGGCTGCGTTGCTGTATGCTAGAGAACGGTGTTAATGTTTGGAAGCTGAAGCAGGAAGGTGCTGAAGTTGCTGACAAAGTGAAATGTGGAGGTGGTGATGTGCCTTATCAGCCCTGCTCAGGTTAAGTGAGGAAGCGTATGTTGGCCTATTACCTCTTAGCTCTTTGTGCGCTTTCTCTTGCAGGAGGCGCAGGAAGCGGAAGCTCTCCAGGAGGAGTTAAATGAAAAGATTGAGAGACTGAAAGCAGAACTTGTGGTCTTTAAGGGTCTGATGAGTGATGTAAGTACACTGGAGAGCAGAGCGGCCAGCTCCCACTGCCTTTGTGAAATGTGTGTGTCATGCAAATGGCTTCATTCATAAAAAGGTTATGGTCTTAGTGAGTGCTGCTTTGTAGTTAGCATTATGGCTGCCTTTACGATCTAATGCATCAGACAGATCACCCTTCCCCCTGCTTCCTGTCTGGTCTGTGTAGAGATGCATTAACTTGCTGCTTAGCCCATAACCCGGACTCTTCCCTCCCTTCCCCGTTCTCCACAGCTGGCAGTGCCGGCATTCAGATCTGCAGCCGTGGAAAAAAAATGCTGGAGAACTCACAGGTTAGGGTAAAGGGTCCATCACCGTGCAGCACCGTGTACTGCTAACAAGGAGGATTTTGCTCTGAATCATGCAAGAAAGTCATGTTCAAAAAGGAACACGCTTTGACCTAGTTGAGTTATTTCCCAACTCCCTTTACGAAAGCTCTGAAGAGATAAACCCAGTGTCACTGGTTCAGGTATCTGGCTTTGTCTCCAGTGCTGCTTTGACCTAAATTAAAAAAAACCTACTTGTTTTCTCAGGAATTTCCTCATGTCTCATCAGATACTGCCTTTCCTTCAAAGCTGGGGATCTTTTAGACTGTGACTGGATAATTTTCTTACGTTTAGACCTACTGAGAGCATGTGCTCGTGCAGCTATCTAGAAAGATAAGCCAGGTGAACATGAAGTAAGGTGCCTTTCTCTGTAAGACTGAAGTAGTGCTGATGCCAGTTGTCTAATGAATACATCCTATTATGCTTATTTATTCTGTAATTTTGTGTAGAACTGCTTCCTTCTGTCTTTATATAAGCTTGCAGAACCTGCTCCCTGATGTCAAATACATTCTCCCAGGGCCACTAGATCTGTTCATGTGGAATTCGGCAGTTAGCTGTCTCTTCTTTTGGTGTTTAATTAAGAATAGGCATGCTTGGTTAGAGGCAGTGTGAAAGGGAGGAACTTGTTAGGGCTCCATCGTTGTGATGACTTTTTCGCTGAGGAAGAAATGTTGCTCAGTGTGTACAAAAAGGGTGGCGGTGAATGCAAACATCCTCCTTAACTTGAGAGAAAGTGTGCTTTGGGCTTTGCAAACTCTGTAAGGGAGAAGAGAGCCTAAGGAAAGCAGTGAGAATGCTTGTTTTGAATCCCACTGTGTAAATATTTAGAGCCGAGAAATGCAAAATGTTGGCATGTGACTCTTGCTTTCCTGCGGAGAAGAGTCACTGGTACCTGTTCAGTTTGTAAGACTGTGTTTAGAGTGTGTCAGTGTTTAGAGATTTCTTTTTCTCAGTGTTTGGAAAAGTAAAATCTCCAACTTGTCCAAAGGTGGTTGACAGGGGCTGGAGAAGAACTCTGTCTAATAATTTAAAAAAAAAAAGGAAACAAAAAAAAAAAAAACCCAAACCAAACCTTTCTTCTTGGAAAGGGGATTTGGTGTTTAAGAAAGGTCTGCAAAGAGTTTTTCTGCTTTTCTGGTCAAAGTGGAAGCATTGCCTAGCCATTGAAGTGGTGCTTTCCAACAGAGTAAGTCTCGTCTATGCTGGAAAATATGCTTTTTGTGGAGCAATGTTTCTTCATAAGGAGCCAGCTGTACTGTCTGAGTGGGAGTATCTCTTATAAATTATGTTTGTAATTACTGCTCAGAGTGAAGCAAGACAAAATATTTTTCATGTAGAATTTTTGCTAGGAAGCCAGGTTAATGCCAATGAGGAGTATTTTCTGTGTCACAAGCTTCATGGATCTCTTCAGATCCAGTCTTGATTTTGTTTCCATGGTATGTGTGAAGTTGCTGTGTAGCCTGGATTCTGTTTTAAAAGCAACTTCTCCTTGCAGGCACAGTTTTTCTGTCTGAAATGGGGGGAGTGTTTGCATACTCTCAGGTTTTAGATTTTGTTCTGTTCTGCACATGCTTAACAGGGTTTTTCTCCTCCATTTTTAAAGCTTTATTGACCCAATAAAAATTTACTGTTGCCACATCTAGCAGTTGTTTTGGGGTGGGTATAGGTTTTTTGGTGGCAAATAACTCTGAGTTGAAATTTTATTAGAATCGGATATGAATGTTAATTGTTAGCTCTCTAGTCTATATAGATTGTGCGTGTACTGCCTTTCCCGGAGAACAAGATGTAATATTGTTTAAGAATGGTATGCCCTGGGGTTAGAGAGATACTGTGGGGTATCTCTTCTTTCCTGAACTGTATAATAATAGAAGATAATCACTACTGTCCTTCCTGCAGCCCATGACAGACCTGGACACAAAGATTCAAGAAAAGGCCATGAAGGTGGACATGGACATCTGTCGGCGAATCGATATCACAGCCAAGCTGTGTGATGTAGCGCAGCAGCGCAACTCTGAAGACGTTTCCAAGATATTCCAGGTGATTAGGCCATGAATTTTCCATAGGGTAGGACAAGAAGTGAGGGGACAAGAGGGAGCAGTGTTGAGGAGTGTGGTCCAGGTCATTTGCCTTCTCTTGAAATTTCTCTATGTAGACACATTTTCTTCTTTCTCAGTCTTGAAGCGTAGCTGTCTTCTACAGAAGCTGCTGTAGTACTAAGAGCACAAAATTTAGAGAGTTTAAAAAAAGAAGTCTCAGGATGACCCTTAAGACATGCTGTTAGTCTGATGCTAGTCTACAATGAATGCAGGGGGAAAAAAAAGCACTACAGGGTCTAGGTTTGTATAAATGGCTTCCTCACATTTGTTCCCTTCACAAGTGAGAGGTTTTAAGCTTGTAGAACTGTCATCTGAATGTTCTTATTTCTGGCTCAAGCTCCGTGGCCAGAAATAACGCTTCTGTGGTGGTGAGCTGTGACTGCTTTCTGAGACTAGAAACTCCAGTTGCTTTTCTTGAGCTATTCTGGCTCCTTGGTGCTAAGTAGGCGGGTCATTTAATTTGCTCCAAAAGCTAGCAGTTACAGCTCTGTGTGGAGAAAACCTGTAACTCCTAATGCAGTTGGTCTTCTGTCATAACTGCAGTTTCAATTGTGATTAACCCAGCTTCCTTTGACTTTGGTCTAAATGTGTCTTGTTCAGTCTTTCAATAAGTCTGATGCTTTTCTCTGTATAGTGATGCCACATAGTGTGCTAAATGCTGTACAAAAACACTGCAAAGACCCTTGTGGTCTCTACCGGTTGTGCTTTCCGGCTATAGTGAAGTTGCCTGAATGTTTGATGGGGTTTTTTTCTTACGTATCCCAAAAGACTCAAATCTCCTTATTGGAGACAACTGTTTTTCTAGCACGTTGAGCCATTGCATTGTGCTAGTGGTTCCTTCTTGTCTTTGAGTAGAATTGCAGTGTCTTTCTGCTCAAAGGTAACTGCGAAGCGCACTTTTGGTCAAGCATGCAGTGGTTAAAATGATCATCATGGAGAACAATACCAATAAGGGACAGCTTATATGCCAAGTAGAGGGGAAAACTACAGTAGGCTGGGAGCGGACTGTGTGTTTGTGACTCTGTGGCACCATCTGTGAATATCTTTTATGTTCACAGTCCTCAGATGAAGAAGTGATCCTCTGCGCCCTTTGCAGGGGTATCCCTTGAGTTCTCTGCACGTCTATGAACTTCATTTCTTTGAGGTTGTCCAGGCATTTTCATGGTTCAGTTAACCGTTCTGTCAGTGTGAAGGCTAGCAGTCTGCCTCTGCTGATGGGGTGGGATGACCCTGAAATAAGGGCTATCTAGAAAGGCTTCCTGTCTACTCTTCCGTGGTGGTTCAACGCTGGGAGCAACAGCCTGTGGTGGTGGCAGGAGAGGGAGAGTTCTGTCATTGCTCTCAAGCCTGCTGCCTGGGCACTCCTGCCAGCTTACGCTTTTACCCTGTATCATTCTAACCTCTGCATGTTCTCTGGTAGATCATAGACTGGTGTCAGTGGACAGATGAACATCTGTAGAGCGCTGGCAGCCTGCAGCTTGCTTTGCTCTTCGCTGTTCTGAACTGCTTCCTTGTGCTCTGTGTTCACCACTCATTAACAGATGCAATTCCTGTCTTGAATACGAGCAATCCCTGAATTGCCTGGGAACTGATGAACAGTTATATTCGCTCAAACCTAATGCCTCTCCTTTTTTATTTCCGCCCCTCATGGCGCAGCACCTCAGTTGAACCTTCTAGTTACTGCTCTTCTCTCCAATTAAGGTGGCTTCCAAGAAGAAAGAACGCAAGCTCGCATCTGATGATGACCTCTCTGAACAGGATGGAGACAATGGCAGGTTCTCTGACGATGAGGTCAGCTGTTCTTTGAACATCACGGATGAAATGAAGCGTATGTTTAATCAGCTGTGAGTATCATGGACAACGTGGGGAAAACTTATTCTGAAATGCAGACTTAGTCCCAGAACACCTGAGCTGCCAGCATGGTACATACTTGAAGGTTTTCTGGAAGTTCAAGTAAAATTAACTGATTTTTGTTCCTCCCTTAAGTAGGGGGAACTATAAAGAATATAAAAAATACAAACATGAGGTTTACTACTATATGCTGTTATAACAGTAGCAAAGAAGAAACATGCAGCAACAAAAAAAAGGACAAAACTTGCATCTATTCTGCGTGTTCGGCTGAATATTACATTTCTAGAGTTTTGGAAAGAATCTTGCTGCTGCTTGGGCTGGATAGAATTTGGCAACACCGCTGAAAGCTCAGTTCAAAATGGATACAAACTTCTCTAGTATTTTGCATGATTTTTCAGTTGAGCTATAGGCAAATGTTAGTGGCGGATCTGTCCGGAAGATCAGTTCTAGTGGTGGACAACAGTTCGTAAGTGTCGTAAGCCTTGCTGCAAGCTCTGATCTCCCAAACTGGAAGAATTGCAATTTATTTTGCCTAAAGCTTTACCCCAAATTGGAGTGTTAGGAAGCTGAGAAGAGACTCTCTGCACCTTGGTGCTACACAAAGCAGTTCAGGAAGCCGGTTGGTGATGTGCCCTGCTGTTCTCTTCCTCCTGTTCTAGAAATGATGGAGGTGGCCGCAGCCTGGTGAGACTTCTGAGGGTCTCTGCTGTTTTCTTTTGCCAATGAAAAGCCCCAGCAAGCGCCGTAGGTCTGACTTTCCTAGCATTTGAATATGGGTGTCTTCTGCCAACTTCTGCAGTGACTGCAGAGGGAAGAATTCCCAGTGCTTTCCCACACAATGTAAGACAGTATTTAATATGTAGGAGTATGCAAGAAATTCTCTAAGGAGCACTAGCTCCTCTTCTGTTGTCAGCTGTTGCCAAAAGTTCTGTTTTCAGGGTGTGTGTGTCTGTCTTTCCGCCTGAATTTCACGTATAGAAGGGCATGGTTTTTTTGCGAAAGTTGTAGGGAACTGCTCTTGTTAGGACTCTTGTTTTAGATGTCTTTAGGCCCTTATTAATATTCAGTGTAATAAATACAGATTTTTGACTTCTCCGCTGCTAGAATTCAGTGTGACAGCAGATAGTATGGACTTTTTAGAAAAGCAAGAGGCTAAAGTTTAGCTACTAGGTTGGTAATGCTTTTAGTTTTGTTTTTAAACCTGTCCTGTGACGTGCAGTTTTTATTGGTGCTGCTAATGAAATTCTTATCTCCTGGTCTTATCTTATTTGGCACATAGTGCTGCAGGAATCTTGTTACGTGCAAATTGGGTTGATTAGAGTAGTGTTCATGGCTTATTGAAGATGGTACATCTCTAAGCATGTCTGGGTTTGGAGGCTTTGTGAGATAGAAAATAATACTTCACAAATAGCTGAATAGCTTATCTCATAAACAGAAACTGAAAGCAGCTTGCATTTTATCTGTAAGGAACTTAGTCTTTAGGTGTCTAGTAGGAAAAAGTCAAAACGCAGTGGGCTTTGAACAGTGTGTGTGTCTGAAGTAAGCAGCTAGTCAGGACTGGGAGCCTTTGTGCTCTCTGACAAGGATAGCTCTTGCGAAAAGAAACCGATGTGAAGAAGTCTAATTGCAAAAGGCACAATCATGTATGTCCAAGTCTGTTGGGTTTTTTAAAATTATTTTTTAAAGTCATGCTGAGTATAGACAAATAGCCTGTTTCCGTGCCAAGCTCTTCAGCCTCCTAAAGACAGTATTGGACTCAGCTTCCGGACTGAGATGTTATCTGCTTAAAAGGAAGTGAACTAAAGTAACAAAAATGCATCAGTCTGAAATTAGCAGACTGCTTCTGGGAGCAATTTCAGATTTTTGTCAGGCCTCCTTAACAAAGACAAGAAGCAGCTACTAGTGTTTCGCTCTGCTGCTGTTCAAACCGAAAGGGACTCAAGTGCCTTCTGAAACTTTCCTTTATTGCACAACTGACCGTACTAAAGGGGCTTGACCAAATAACAGTGTTAAAGGCCACTCTTGCCACTGCTTGTGCTCAGTCTTCAGTGGCTGCAGTAGTATCTTTCTTCAAGTCAACAGTAAGTATTTATGCTCACCTGCACATCATTTTGGGGTTCAGTTTTTTCGTAGTTGTTACTTTTGAAAATAATGTTTTTAAGTGCTGCAGGGAAAATGTTGGCTGAACTTCAACAGGGAAATCAGCAGGGAGTCTTCTAGTGGCTGTTTTCTTGTAAAATTCCTCAAACTGCGTTTGGGCTCATTTTCCCATGTATAAAGAATAGTTTAAAACATTTTTGTGGTTTTGCAAACAGGGGAAACTAATGTGCAGCACCATCTGGAGGACAGAGCTAGGACTGTGGACTTGAACCAGGAATGCTAACGAGGACCTTTTATTCTGCTTTGGGGTGGCAAAGAGCCCAGGAGCGAGGGACTTGGACAGTGGTAAAGCCTGATTGTAAAAACTGTGAGGATTTTCAGCTGCTGCATTGTCTCCTTCATTCAGTTCTCATAGCCCCTTGTTTCTAGAACATTAATTGAAGAACTGCAGGACTGGGGCTGGAGTAGTTTTCACTAATGCTTTTTCTGTTATCTCAACAGTCGTGAGACATTTGATTTTGATGATGACTGTGATAGTTTAACGTGGGAGGAGAATGAGGAAACATTGCTTCTTTGGGAAGACTTCACAAACTGCAATCCTTCAATTGACCTCCAAGGAGAGGTGAGTTTATTTTATTATTTTCTCAAACTATTCTCTGCCGAAACCATATCCCTCAGCTGCTCTTTTAGCCACTTGAGCCTTTGGATATTTGACTGGTGATCTAGTTTACCACGCAAACTTGCTTTGATTTTTGAAATCCTCTTAGTGTTTTCTCTCTATGGTTGCTTTTCAGTTTGTGCAATGAGTTTATTTGCCAAACTTCGTTTCTTCTGCTCCTTCAAACTGAGTATTTAAAAGTATCAAGCGAGTGTCAAAAGCTCCAATGCATCTAGCTGTCATAGGAGCATCACACAATCTGTCGCCCTAAGCAGTTATCTAAAGCCCTATATCTTCCACACAGCATCTCACTTTCTCTGTAGATTATCATTCGCACTTTAATTGTCAAAATAGTACACATAGTGTGGGGGATGATATTGCAGAGTTATTCTAGTGGGGAGAAAAATAAACTCAGTATGGTCCGTGGAAGATGCTCAAGTACATCCAGCCCATCACAAACAAAGAAGCTGTGGTTGCAGGACCGTGTAAGGCCCCGGAGATCTTCCGAACCAGTGAATCTTGTGCTTCCATCTTCCCAGTCAATAGGAATCTCCTGGCGTTAGTGGATAATAAGCAGCTTGCTTTTAATCCTTAAGATCCCACACAAAGTAAGCTAATGGCTGCATGCTGCCCCACTCAGCGACTCCTGAGCATTTTTGAACAGGCCTAAAGAGAGGTTGAAATGGCAAGGTCTGGCTTTGTGCGGGTAGTCTTAAATGCGACGCTGTTATTTCATTACCGAGTAGCACGCCTGCAGTAGGTAAGGAATAATCCTACCTTCTTCCATCATCGTGGTAGTGTAAAGATGCTGAAGCAGCAGTCTCCTGAATATTGTCTTGTGTTGACTGCCAGGGGTGTGTTAATTTACATCTCCCCGTTTGTGTATCATCTGGCATACTCTGAAACTGCGGAGATTACTCAGAAGTGCTAGGACTGCAGAAAGCAGCGTACTTAGCTACATGTCGTCTTTTGAGCAGGGAGAGTGGCAGAGTGATAATGTGTAGCCATGTGCTGGAATTAGTGACAGATTTATTTGCATATACCCATGTGTGCATGTATAAGCACAGCTATCAGAGGAATATTGCCGAACTCAGACCTTCTGTGCGAAAACTCTAAAGATTTTAAGAAGCTTAAATCCTTCTAAATGAAAATTATACAAGGAAAGGGTAGATTTGTCTTGTAGATGGAGATTCAGAATAAAGACTGCTCCGTCTGTGCCTGGTCTTTAACATAGTGCTTTACATCCCTGAATCTTCCTTCCACTGGCTTTATTCCTTTTAAGTTCTTACGTGGTGCCCTAGGCACCTTCTTTTATGACCTTCCTCCTTAAAGCGCTTCTGCGTATAAAAGGATAAGTGGAATGATTCTTGTAACTGTAGGCCGGTTAGCCTGACGTTGAGACCAGGTATGATCCTGATAAAGCTGACACAGATGTGGCCAAAGGATGGAACCGTAATTAATTCTCATCAGTGCAGTTGCATTAAATAGATGATAATTTTTTTTCTGGAAAGGGGAGGTAGGTAATAACCTGAAAGTGAGAACGATGACATTGTTTTAGTCTCTCTGTGACAGCATGAAATAGTGCTCTATGTTTTGCAGCCCAGACTGTACTGTCAATCCAAAGCAATGATGACACGGGAGCTGTTGTCTGGCAGGATGTTTCCTTTGGGACAGCATGTGTTCTTACGTGCGCTGTTTTCATCGGTAGTGTGCTGGAGTGAGCTTGCTTTGTCTAGCATTTAAGTGAAGAATTTCAATGGGAAACAATGTGTGCAGAGGGTACATGTGAGGTAGTGGAGACTGGAGGGACTTGAGAGTAATAATACGTAATCGGGAAAAGAGAATGCCGGTGCAAAGCTGTAGGTAGTCATGTGGTCAATGCAAGAAAAAATTCTTTTATGCTGGAGAGCAATTACGATCTGTCCACGTGTGATCAGACTGTGAAAGGTTCAGGAAAATCCATGGCTTTGGTTCTTTGGCACGCATCAGGTATCTGTGTTCAATTGCTGGAGCCTTGGTCTGTAGGTTCCTTGATCAGAGACGTTTTCTTTGTGTGTACAAAGCCATGGTCATGGTACAAAAATGTGTTTCCTGGTACGCCAGCTTTAAGAAGCAGACTATTCCTTGCCTGCGTAAAAATATATCAAAAAAAAATCTTTGCATGGAAGAGCATAACAACCTGCATTTCTGAGTGAGGTTAAATAAGAAAATCTTCAGTCTGCTGCTGAATTCCTTGTTAGTTTCTTGCTAATTCTTTGTGTTCTCCTTTCCCCTGCAGGAAGAAAACCTGGGAAACTTGATCCACGAAACCGAGTCTTTCTTTAAAACGAGAGACAAGGAATACCAAGAAACAATAGGGCAGATAGAGGTAAGGAAGTGGTTTGTGACAATATGAATTGTTTCTAATGGACGAAAACATGCGCAGTGTTCTGGTCCGGTACATGCACAGAGGAAAGGTGGAATGTCTCTATATCTAAGAACACAAAGGTGTTTTCCTTTGGCATAACCTTGTGATTTTTTTTTTTCTAAATACCATTCTCTATACAGCCCTATTACTGAGTAAGCATAAATCTGTAGCTGGTGGAGAGAGAACCTTCAGAACAAAGAAGATAAAAATGCATTATTATTCTTTTTCCCCCGTTTGTCTTGCGTATCCCCCGTCACACTGGGGAATGCTTTACAAGATGTGGCCTCAGAGGTTGCCAGACACAACAGCTGTAGCTTCTCAAAGTCTTTGCCCTGCCTAGAATATGCTTTCATTAATTATTGCATGTTGACAAACAAGATGCCAAGCAGCAGAAAAAAACTTGAGGGCTGTTTAAAAACAGTGTTGAGCTCTGATTAAAATACACTTCATAAGCTGATGAATACATTGGTGGTATACAACACTGAGGTTAAGCAAATATTGTGTGGGTGTTTTGGATTGGCTCTGGGCAGCTTTAGCATCCCCACCAGTACATAAAACTGAGTGAAGCTGGGAGAAGCTGCTAGCAACTCACCTTAGGCTGATTATTTTCTCTTCTTTCTTCCAGCTGGAATTAGCCACGGCCAAGAGTGACATGAATCGCCACCTTCATGAATATATGGAAATGTGTAGTATGAAAAGGGGCCTGGATGTACAAATGGAAACCTGTCGTAGGCTTATCAAAGGCTCAGCTGACAGGTAATAAGATACTACCATTCTGCCTGGGGTGCTTCAGGACTTTATTTTGCTCTTGTTTCCTGCCAAGTTGTCTAAAGGCAATAGTATCATTTTGCCCTAAAGCTTTGTCCTCTGGATAATCTTGTTTTGTTCAGGGTCAAATACCAGTCTCAAAAGGAACCCTGTAACACTGTATAGGTTCCTACCCACGGTAACACTTCTAAGGATTCAACACCTATTACTACAAAGAGGGGTGTCACCAATAGGTGACCAATGTGTCACCAATAGGACTGTATAAATGGACTTCCTTCTTTTCTAACTTGGACGGATGCTTAGTCTTAGTGTCATACACCTAGAACTCTTGAAACAAAGCCCTGAATTAAATCTTGACTATGGACTTGTATGAAGTACTTGTGTTTTAATCTTCTCATGTGTTAAGAACCCTGTACCATGAGGGAGTTTTCTTACCTCTTGCTTGCCCCCAGTACACATCCTGGCTTAAAAGGAGAAGATGATAACCTTTTTTGAGTTTTCAAGACTGTACATATTATGGATGCTGAGAGTCTCTGTAGGATATTCATTGGACTTGGTTTCCATTTCCCCATCTGTAAACCTAGGGCAGCCTTTATGTTGTATAGGAGATGGCAGGGGTGGGGTGGCACCACACGAGATGCTTAAGTTTACTGCTGATATTACTGTAAATCCGAAGTTTAACGTTAATAAAGGATACTTTAAATTGTTTTGGGAAGTGAAAGTGACCATTTTCTTTAAAGGTTTCTTTTTTTTTTTCCTGTCAATGATATTTAACTTTTTGTCTAAACCTTTCTCTGAATTTTTCTACAGAAATTCCCCATCTCCCAGCTCTGTAGCCAGCAGCGACTCAGGAAACACAGATGAAATTCAGGATGAGTTGGACAGAGAGACGGATGTGGAGCCCATGGTCAGCTGATACGTAGTTGGAGCATTCCAGTGAAAGGGAGGATACAAGGAAAGATTAAAAAACAGTACACTGATGGGGGGGAAAAAAAAAAAAAGACTTGTAAGCCCTTGCACAGGGTTTCTAAGGACTCATTCCTACACGCATCCCCACCCCACCCAAGGATTGGTGCTGTAAATTTCTATTGTTATACAAATCATAAATGCAGAGTCCTGTAAGAAAACATGGTGTTTTAATTGTGCCTTTGCCCCAAGCTGAGCCACTTTGAGCTCCAGTGGAATATTAATAGCAGGTGTTTTTATAAAAAAAATTATTTAAAAAAAAACTGGTAGCAGCAGAGAATGGTGCTGCAAAGGCTCTGGGTACTTCAATAAGCTTATGGTTTTATTGAACTGCTGCACTGATTGGCAAAAGGAACGCTGGCAAAATGAGAAGCGAACCCAAGACAATTATGGTACAATTACCAGTGTCTGGCACAAAAAAGAATGCCTCCAAATTGAACTGTAAACATTTAAAAATAATAGCGGGTTTAGAAGACAGCTTTTAGGATTAAGCAGTTATACAATATTAAAAGGAATTTCTTCATTCCATCTTTCTGGGTGAAGGAGCCTTTGAGATTTGTACAAGCTTTCTGCTAGACTCCAGAATTCCAGAAGCAGGTCTCAGCTCGGTGGCAAAGCAGGTGGATAAAGGAGGGTTCAGTGGGGTGGGACTATCACTGATAAACTACTATGCAAAAAAAAAAAAAAAAAGCTCGCCTTATTTATATGGAATGTTTGGTCCCTGCTGGGCTACAGTTATCTCTTGGGGAAAGGAAAGCTAAAAACACATTTGCACATGTTAGTTATCTGTAGAGCTTCTTTTGAGGAGGAATGTCATATTACAATGCCTTTGTTTCCAGTGATTGGATTAAGAGGGGAATCAGCCCTTCAGTTCAAGTGGTTGTTTTCATGTTTTCTTTTTTCAGGATTTATTTTTCAACCATAGTGTTGCAGATTTTACTTTGCTGACAGGGAGATAACTCCACTTTTACGCTGCTTTCGTGATGTTCAGAGTGGGATAGCTGAAGCATCAGGATAAACTGACATGCGGTGGTATAGATGTAGGCTTGAGACATGACATTGGGAGAGTTCCAGACCACTGTTCTTCAGAAAAGCTGAACATTGGAAAATCCTGTAATCCTTTTTAGGGTGTAGTGAAATGAATCCCAAACTACTGCTGCCCTAGAATTAGGGAAGAACAGCCATGTGCTTTCTCTGTGAGAAAGTGAGAAGACCTAGGCTTTGTCAGTCTTTCTCTATTTTTACACAGGAGAAAGCAGCATCAAAAGTCAGATCGCTTGGTGGTATTTGAGGAAACTCTGGCACCATCAAGCTGTTCATAGTTGTAATGGGAATTGTAGCACCTCAGCCAGGTAAAAACAGGGTATAAACCTCAGCCAATAATTTTTTGTTTGTTTTTTAGACCAAGGTTGAAAGTGTAGTTAATACTGCCTAAGGGTAACAGTGTAGTTAACTGCAGTTCCAAGACTTGGAGTAAATACCAAATGTATTTTTTTTTCCTGCCAGGAAGCTTAGAAACTGCTATGTAGGAGCAGTGCTAGGACTGGACAGGGAAATACCCGGTGTAAGCACCCTCTCAGTGTTATATAAAGGTAAGCTGGCCAATCTTTTTAGCTTCCCGAGTATGTTTCCAAGCCTCTCTTAGGTATTGATCTGAAATCAGCAGGGTTACATTGTAAGCATAAGGCCAGTATAGATCAGTGTGGCTTTCTTCCAGCACAATGTCTCAGCAAAAGGCGCGTTCCGGGCAGAAATGCCTCTCCGTCTTGCGCAGCTATGCAGAGGGGCAGGACCTCAGAGGGTTTCTGCTCGCGCTGTAACTGTGGGTGCAGTAATGGCTTCTCAAATTGAGTTCCGTGTGTTGCTGCCTGGACTTCCATCGCTGTTCAGATCCGTCTCCTGCTTGGACACGATGATGCTTTTAGGCCATGTCAATCAAACGGGCTCCCTGTGCTTTTCAGAGTGGGGAGGAGTACTGGGACGATCCATCTGGATCCACAGTGTGGAGGCCACGATCCACAATCGATGGCTTCCGTCCAAGAAAATAGATCCAAGGATATTTTTGCGGTTTCCTTGTGGATTGAAATACTCAGTGCAGTTATTCATAGAGTAGCCAGCAACTTCTTGGTTCTTGTGGTGTGGGTTAGGGGCTTTTTCAAAGCCTGTTTCATCATGTAGACGTAGATAACTTTTCTCTGGAAAAGAAACCTTATTCCAAAGTGCTCATTCCTATTATTTCTTAGGTGGCCAAAGTGGTAAATGTCATGTTCACTAGGGCTGCAAGTTGGGAGGGGTGGGTTGGGGGGCAAGAGATGCGATATTTTTTTGAGGGGGCTGGGACTGCATGTTTTCAATAAAGTACTCTTAAGGTTTTCAAGTCTGTATGAACTTCAGCTGCTAATATGTAGTTTCTCACGAGGCTGAGAAACCATCTGCCAAAGCGGAATGTCTGTAATGCTTTAGTGACTTTGGTGGAGGCATTGTTGAGCAATCTACTTGCACAGTGAATCAGTCTCGTCGGAGGCTGTCGTTCAGCTCTCCTCAATTACGAAATGCTCTTTGGTACTGGAGAAACTGAGCAATTGTAACGGCCGTCCGGCTTAGCTGCTGTTTTGTTGTGTTTTTTCTTTAAAACTCAGTGTCCTAGTAGGAAAAAGGCTGAGTGTTCTTGAAACTAGTAGCTGGTGTGTTGAGGGTAGGAAAGAATATCCTCAGTTTGACAGTGAGAGCCAAGTGAGGAAGCAGAAATTCACTGTCAAACCAAGCCAGCTGTAATAGCCATAATTACGAGGAGCATCTGTAACAGGGTTGCATTTGTTGGTAAGTGTAAGGGATGTGGGTCTATAGTAGAGGGTATAGAAATAACGTGTACGATGGTGGTGTGTATGATGGTAAATTACCATGGTTGTTGGTGTCTGTTTCTTATAACCACATGTAATCCATTTTTAAAGAAGAAAAAGGTGTTTTCATACTTGGGATTGGGGTTTTATTTTCATTTAGGCTGTATAGGACTCGGTGGATCAACCTCTCGGGAGTTACGAGGGTTGGTCCTTGATAGTTTCCCTAGGAGGTCTTGGGTTTAGTGTCAAGCGATGCTGCTGATTTAGCTGACAGTGGTCCTGTTCTGTTTGCGTTTAACCACTCTGTAGAAACCAGATCAAAAGCTTGCCAGAAAAAAATGGTGAAAATGCTGGAAATGATTTTGATGACCTCTTTCGTTTTCCTTTGTAAAGCTGTAAATACTTTATTTTTGTTTTCTATTCTTAATGCAGTGTCATATTGACACTTTTTTAGACTTACAATCAGAAAATCCTCCTCATTGTTTCTCATTTTTTAAAAGGGGATTTCAAGGAAGCAAATTTTTTTGCTTGTTAGCAGTGTAATAATAGATCAAATTCCTAAAATGGGTTTGTACAAAAAATGTTTTCAGTAAACAAATGGCAGTTGCTTTTGTGCATGTTGAAAAATGTCCAAAGATTAATGTGGTACAAACATTTTTTCAAAGACTTAGTAATTATCGTATTAGTTCACACAACGAGAAAACAAAATTCTTCAAAAAAAAAAAAAAAAGTCGGGGGGGGAATGTAATGAAACTCATCTAAGCTAAATGTGTAATCTATTTATAAAAAACACAGTATATATTCTATTTTTATTAGAGGTTTTTAAAGTGCAAACAGAATTCTGTTAGCAAATGCAATTATTCCCTTGTAAAGTATCTTCTGCTCTGATGGGACTCCAAATTCTCAAACGGTTTCAAGCGACAACACGGAAACAATCTAACAGGTATGGCTGTGAAGCACTCACCCATCGCTGCCCGGGAGCGAGAGAGGGGGAAAGCAGAACAGGTTAACAGCTTTTCTGCGACTGCAGAATTATTGCTGTTTCCCGTGGGTGTTTTTTTTCCTTCCCCTGACTGCGAGGCATTCTGCTGGAGAGGGTAAGGACCTCGTGTGCTCCCCTAAATACCGGGGGTGATGCAGCACAGTAGTCTTAAAATCCGCCCCAGAGCGGGTTGTGTGTTCTACCCGGTTGGAAGATAAATTGTGTTTGTCTACACCAGTATAAATTGGAATTAACGTGATGAAACAAAATAATAGAATCATGCCTGAATATAGATCTAAAGCTGCTAATACGAGAGTTTTGGGGGGTTTTGCATAACCATTCCTCCCAGCAAAAATACAAGCTGGGTCATCGGTCCAAGGTTGGCTTGAGGAAAAGCCACGGCGATCGGTGCGTTCTCACAGCCCTGCCAGAGCGCTGCGGTTTCTGTAAAGCAGCTATTTCCTTATGTTTCCCTTGGCTCTGGAAAAACGTGGAAGAATGTTTGTGTTGGAGCGCGTGAGGAAGAGAACTGCAATACTGGGAAGTCTCTGATTGTGCTTCACGTTTGAGAGTGCTTCATTTTAGAGCTGAATGTTTAAAGCGCGATTTATCACCGCAAAATTAAGAAATGATAGTGCTTCCATGGTGTAATAATACCCTGATGAGGATTTTCCACGTTGCTTCAGGACTTCTGGTTTTTTAATTCTTTTGCACTGGTCCAGGACTTGGTTGCAGGGGAACACACAGGTTTTTTTAAAAATGTTTTGCCTTCAGTGTTAAGTCACCCAAATGCTTGGTTTTAAGCTTTTAGTAGAATGTAACTTCTAGCAGTTTGAGTTTTAAATGAGAAAAGAAATTGCCAATCACGGCAACACAGAGTATCCTGGTGTTAATAACGCTGGTTTTAGAGGTGAACTAGAAACACTACCTGCCAGAGTCTTAATTCAGTCCCCTGCCAACCTGCTTCTGGAGGGGGGAACACTGAAGGCTTGAACCCAAGGCTTTGGCAGAGTAGTGAAGAAACACTTGATTATTTTGTTTTGTCTGGTTTTGTGTGTAGTTCAGTGTCTTAAGAGCCTTCTGCGCTTGCGGGAGCCTTCCAAAGCTTCTCTTTTGAAGAAGCAACAAACTGTGTTTAAGAAGTGGGTATTCGACGCTTCTAGAAATCACGATTCCCTCCTAATTTGAGGCACTCAACGGTGAAGCACTTCTGTAAGCAAAGGCGGTGCTCGTAGGTCTGGCTGGCTCTGTCTTTCGAGGAAATAATGATATTAATGCTTAAAACAAACCCTGGGGTGGCTTCAAACCTGTGTCATTTCCATGGCAGAACACCCCAGTACCACTGTGCCACAAACCCAATGCCTGTGGTTTGTCGGCTGCCCAAACTGACGATCCCTTGCGCAGATTTCATCTGAAATCCTAAAATTTCTGGGTTTATTAGAAAGGGTTGAGGATGACTAAAAGCTTGGTCACTAGACACACTTCTCTTGTAACGTGGTTTCACCAAAAGAGACACGCAATTCAGTCCTTAAAACACCTCACCTGTGGCTAAAGTGTACGTAGCTAAGTTCTGCCAAAAATGATTATTTATTATTTAACGTGTTGAAGTGGAGGGTATTGATGACTCTTTCCCCATGCTGTGTCACTTCTTGTCAGTTCCTCTTAGGTCATGTAAGAATTTCTTTTATACACATTAAAACAGACTACTGATCAGTGTGGAAATGAACCTGTTTACCGTACTGTTGTAAATATTGTGCTTTATATTCTGTATATTAGCTTCTTTTAAAGAAAAAGACTGAACTGATGATGCTATTTGATCTCTGGTGAGGAAAGGACGAAGGATGAACCAGCTCCCAGGCTTGCTCCGGAGTCGAGGTGTAAATCGATTTCCTCTGCGGCTGGAAGTCTGTCCTGGGTAGTTGCAAGCAGACCGAACGGTACGTGCACGTACCGGCGGTGGATTTCGGACCATCAAAGGCTTTGGAAATCTAATCCACTTTAGCAGGGGCACCGAGGAGCACCCGCAGCGAGAGCCACAAGCGTTCGCACTCCTCTGAGTTCCAGCGGATTATCTCCGTTTTTCCTTTTTTAGTGCCAAAACCAACCCCACCAGCCCCTTCCAGGTCTGCTCTCCGGCTCTCCCCGTACACCGCGCTGGGCTCCCAGCCCACGTCCGTCCGTCCGTCCATCCGCCTTCGGCCCTGCCGCCTTTCCGGAGCGGTTCATCCTTCGGCGCTCGCCCCATCGGTCGCGTACCCCACGGGCTTCTCTGCGAAAAGGGACGTGCGGGAGCTTGTCGATGAAAACGGGTTACAGTCATTCTCTGGTTACAAGGAAAAAAAAAAAAACCTATAAAATAAAGACCAAACTCCTGGTTAATGTCCGTGCGTGGTAATTCTGGGCTTGGAAAACACCTTTGAAGCAAGAGCTGTTTGTGCGTTTGGATCCAATGACGGGGGGGGGGACCTTCCTCTCTCCCCGGCCCCCCACCCCAGGGTGGGCAGGGGATTGGGGTCCCAAAACCCCCCCCAGCCCCCCTAAAAACTGGGCTCTTTCACCCACCACTCCTCAAGTGCTGATACCCTTCCCGGGCATAAAAATACCCCGGGCCAAAAGCAGGCGGCTGCTGGCCCCCTGCCCCCAGCCAGGCCCCCATTTTGGGTTAAAATCCCCCTTTATTTTTAATTTTTAATTCTTGGGAGGGGGGCCGCCCCCTCCGCTCGCTTTTCTCTCTCTCCCCCCGCAGGTCCGCGCCCGCCGCCAGCCCCCACCTCCTTCGCCTTTATGTGTTTGGGGTTGTTGGTGTTTTCTTTTTTTTTTTAATTTCTCTTTTTTTAATTATTTTTAGCTCAGCCCAGCGCCCCGCCCCCTCCCACGTGCCGCGCCGCGCGGCCGCCCCCTTGGCCGGGCGCAACCACCGCCGCGGGGGGGGGGGGGCCCTGAGGGACACCCCACTCCCCCCCCACAGTGCGGGGGGGGGGGGGAGACGCGTCCCGCAACCCCAGAGAAGCGCGCGGGTGCGGAGCCGCGCTGGGAGCACCCCGCTTCCCTCCCCTTTTTTCAGTTATTATTTAACGTTATGGTTTTGTCTCAGCCGCTCCCCCCGCCTCCCCGCGGTGGTTCGGGCGCGGCCGTGGGCCGGGGAGCGCGGCGGGGCCGGGATGTGGCGGGCGCTGCGTGGGCTGCGGGGCGGCGGGTGAGTGCCGGGGGGTCCCCTTCCCCTCCCCGCTCCCCTGTCCCTCGGGGGGGGGGGGGGGGACAGCCAAACCCCAGCAAACCCCCCCTCCCAATCCCCCCCCCCTCCCCAAACCCCCTTCTTGCAGCGTTTCCACGCGTGGCGGGGCGTTGCGCGGGGAGGACCCCCGCGGCGCTGCTGCGGGGGCCCCATCGCTGTGCGCTGCCTTTAGTGGCTCTCGCTGGCGCGGCCCTCCCTGGCTTCTTGCCGGGCCCCTTCCCCGCTCCCGAGTCCTGGCTCTTCCTCCAGTTCTTTGCGTCTTTTTCCCCTTTTTCCCCCCTTTTTTTGGGGGGGGGAAATTCAGTGCTGAAGTGGGGTTGGGAAAGGCGCGAAGCTGCCAAGGTCCGGCCGCTCGCTGGAGCGGGCCAAGCGTGCCAGGCCGGCTTTCGCCCCCGCGCCCCGGACTTTGCCAGGAGCTGGTGGCGTGTTGGGTTGTCGGAGCAAACGGGATCGATTCGGAGCAAAAGGGGTCGATTCAGAGCAAACAGGATCGATTCGGAGCAAAAGGGGTCGATTCGGAGCAAATGGGGTCGATTCGGAGCAAATGGGATCGATTTGGAGCAAATGGGATCGATTCGGAGCAAAAGGGGTCGATTCGGAGCAAACGGGATCGATTCGGAGCAAAAGGGGTCGATTCAGAGCAAACAGGATCGATTCGAAGCAAATGGGATCGTATTCGGAGCAAAAGGGGTTGATTCGGAGCAAATGGGATCGATTTGGAGCAAAAGGGATCGTATTCGGAGCAAAAGGGGTCGATTCGGAGCAAAAGGGGTCGATTCAGAGCAAACAGGATCGATTCGGAGCAAAAGGGGTCGATTCGGAGCAAACAGGATCGATTCGGAGCAAAAGGGGTCGATTTGGAGCAAAAGGGGTCGATTCGGAGCAAATGGGATCGATTTGGAGCAAATGGGATCGATTCGGAGCAAAAGGGGTCGATTCGGAGCAAACGGGATCGATTCGGAGCAAAAGGGGTCGATTCAGAGCAAACAGGATCGATTCGAAGCAAATGGGATCGTATTCGGAGCAAAAGGGGTTGATTCGGAGCAAATGGGATCGATTTGGAGCAAAAGGGATCGTATTCGGAGCAAAAGGGGTCGATTCGGAGCAAAAGGGGTCGATTCGGAGCAAAAGGGATCATATTCGGAGCAAAAGGGGTCGATTCGGAGCAAATGGGATCGATTTGGAGCAAATGGGATTGATTTGGAGCAAAAGGGGTCGATTTGGAGCAAAAGGGGTCGATTCGGAGCAAATGGGATCGATTTGGAGCAAATGGGATTGATTTGGAGCAAAAGGGGTCGATTTGGAGCAAAAGGGGTCGATTCGGAGCAAACGGGATCGATTCAGATCAAAAGGGGTCGATTCGGAGCAAATGGGATCAATTCGGAGCAAAAGGGATCGTATTCGGAGCAAAAGGGGTCGATTCGGAGCAAATGGGATCGATTCGGAGCAAATGGGATCGATTCGGAGCAAAAGGGGTCGATTTGGAGCAAAAGGGGTCGATTCGGAGCAAATGGGGTCGATTTGGAGCAAAAGGGATCATATTCGGAGCAAAAGGGGTCGATTCGGAGCAAAAGGGGTCGATTCAGAGCAAATGGGATCGATTCGGAGCAAAAGGGGTCGATTCGGAGCTTGCCCTGCGCCTCGTGCCTTAGAAATTCCTTTTCCAGCACTGTTTTCATAGCGAGGAGAAGAGATGGTTGGCCAGGGGCTACGTCCGGGCGCAGTTCCCGGCTCCAACGTCGTCATCCAACAGGATGGAGCACAGGCGTGACCGCGGGGCCGTGCCCGGGCGTGCATAGGTGGTTTGGCCGGGGAGCGCGGCGTTAAGCGATGGAACACGCATTACTGGGAGGTTGGGGCGTGGAGGGAAGGGGGAAGCCAGGGGAGACCTCAGCGTCCATCCCTCTCCTCTCCCAGGCGGCGATGGCAGCACCGCTCGGCCATCGAGGTGACCAACGAGCCCATCCTCGAGTTCAAGCCGGGGAGCCCCGAGCGAGCAGCGCTCCAGAAGGTACCGCCGCAGGGGATCGGCCTTTTTGGGGGGTCTTTAAGGTCCCGGGTTGTGCTTCTGCTGCTGCACACCAGCCCCAGGCCCTTTCCTGGGCGGGGGGGACGCCCCGTCCTGCCCAGCCCCACTCCTTCCCTTTGGGGACAGTGGGAGTCGTAACTCCCATCCCTCCGACCCGCCAGCGCCCCGTACCCAGGGGAGCGGGGGAATCCTGTCCCCGCGTTTCCCTTTGCTCCCGGGACGGGCGGGGGGCTGGCGGAGGTTGACACATGCAGCTCCCGCCGCGACACTCTCCTCCTCCTCCTCCTCTCGCTTAGGCGCTCGCCGACCTGAAGGGCAAGACAGAAGCCATCCCGTGCGTGATCGGGGGAGAAGAGGTGTGGACGCCGACGGTGCGGTACCAGCTGTCGGTGAGTTTTGGGGGAAAACTTCTTTATCGGGTGAGAACAGAGCAGGGGGATGTACCTGGCCGAAGAGAGGTCTACAGAGGCTTTTCTTCTCTTTTCAGCCATTTAACCATGCGCACAAGGTGGCCAAGTACTGCTACGCCGACAAGGTGAGCACGTCTCGCTGCCCTCCCTCTCCCTTGCGTTTTTTTTTCGGGGAAGCGGCGGCATTTCGCCGGGGTTTAGCGAGCCTTCCCTGGCAGCGGGGTTGCGAGGCTTGCGGTGTGAGGCCGTTCGAGATCGCTGGGGAGAAGCCTGGATGAAACGCAAATCGCTGCTCGGATTGTGAGCGGAGAGGCTCTGGGGCGGGTGTTGGCTTTCCAAGTCCCAGGGATCCTGGAACAAATCTGTACCAGGAACCGCAAATTTGGGGTTGTGATGGGAAAAGGGCTGTTTTGGTTTGTGTCCGGGGATGGGTGGCCACTTGCCTTCCCCTCTGACCTGCTGATGGAGAGGTGGTGGGTTCCTCCTTGCTGCCTTCCTCCTTTTCTTCCGCAGGAGCTCATTAACAAAGCCATTAACGCTGCCTTGGCAGCGAGGAAGGAATGGGACCTGAAACCTGTCCAGGACCGAGCCCAGATCTTCCTGAAGGCGGCTGACATGCTGAGTGGCCCGAGGCGAGCAGAAGTGCTGGCCAAAACCATGGTCGGGCAGGTAAGGGAGACGTGGGATTGACCCAGCAGATAGCTGGGGTGAAAGGGAGGGAATTCGGGGAGCGGGGAGCCGGGGAAACAGGGCAGGAAGAGCTGCCGAGGTATTTTTTGGCATTGGGAATGGCTGTAATGTTAGAAGTGCCTGCAGCTGGGCTCCGAGGGGAAACAGGCTGATCCTAAAGCCGATCCTTGCCTCTTTGCTGAGAGAGAAGGGAGGTGAAGCCGGGAGTCCTCAGGCTTCGTGGGAACGGGATCAACTGACGTGGGCTGCGGTTATCAGGGTCTACCCTTGCGAAACGCCCCGGCAGCCCTGGCTTTCCCAGGGGAGGCACCCAAGGGCCGTGGGGGAAGACGGGTGGATGTGGTGTCCCCGGGCACAGGCACGGGCTGCCTTTGCCTCTGCTCGGTGCAAAGGAGACGTGGCGGGATGGGGGCTTGCAGGAGGCCCCTTCTTTCGGAAACGACCCGCAGACAGCATCCGGATGCGCCGTGCCGCACCGCTGCGGCTCACGGCTGCTGCATTCCCCCCCCACCACCCTCCCCTGAGTGCTTTTATTTGATGCAGCCTCTCCCGGCAGGGTAAAACAGTCATCCAGGCGGAAATCGATGCCGCCGCGGAGCTGATAGACTTCTTCCGATTCAATGCCAAGTACGCCCTGGAGCTGGAGAACAGTCAGCCCATCAGCGTGGACGTCAGCACCAACAGCATGGTCTACCGGGGGCTGGAGGTGAGGGGCTCTCCCCCTGCTTCTGGAGCTCCTTTTTTTGCCCCAAGCCGTGGTGTCACGCCACGGTGAGAGGAGGCACCGCGCTCCCACCCGTCCCTTTCCTCTCCCACCCGCAGGGTTTCGTGGCAGCCGTTTCTCCCTTCAACTTCACGGCCATCGGCGGCAACCTGGCAGGAGCTCCGGCGTTGATGGTGAGTGTCGTGGTGGGGTTTAAGGAGAGGGAGGGATGGAGAGGACGGTCCGGAGGAAGGCTGGGAGGGGAACCTGCTCTCTCCGAGGCTGCGGTTTGCCTGGTCTGGGATCTGCAAGGAGTGAATTCTGCCTCCCTGGTGCTGTTCAATAGGACACACCTGGGGTCCTGCTTCTGCTGGTCCTCTTGAATTCAATCAGCTGCCTTGCAATTAGACTCAGATGTCTTTAATTGCAAGAAGGCATTCTGGTGGCTGGATTTTAGACCTGTCCGCTGATGGACAGCTGTGATGGGGGAAGTGTTGGACAAGTCAGAGCTGCCCAAACCTGCTCTTCTGGGGTTTTCCTTCTGAAGGAAGGTGTCTTTTCACTCCTGGGCTGGCTTTTAGATCAAGAGAAGGTCAGGGTGCTGCTGGATGGCAGGGAGACGAGAAATAACAGCGGGGTTTTGTTTTCCTGCTTGGTGCTTGCTCTGTGACCGGGGCTTCAGGGTGCTGTTGCAACACAAAAGTGTGATCAGTTTGTAATTGCTCAGGTTCCTCTTGGATGACCCTTTCTGGGTACAGCGGGTGCGTTAGGGCGAAGGTAGGAGAGAGTGGGTTGTGGCCCTGGCATTTAGCACTGAACTGGGAGACAAGAGGTCCTGGGCACATAAAAGATGGTCCAAAAAGTCCAAGTATCGGTAAAGAGCGTTTCTGTATGTGTCCCACCCCAACGTGCCTGTTGAGCACGGGGAGCGCCTGCCTTTGCAGGGTGGATTTTGGGGAGAGACTGAATCACAGAATCACAGAATCACTAAGGTTGGAAAAGACCTGTAAGATCATCGAGTCCAACCATCAACCAGCAAACACCACCGTGCCCATTAAACTATGTCCCACGTGAATTTACGCCAGGGTTAGTTTATTTATTGTTGCACTGGGAAAAAAAACCCACAAAATTGTCCTGAGCTCTTTACTAATTAGGCTCCGATTTCATCCTGGCACCAAAGACGGACCCTCCAGCAGTAGTGTCCTGTGTCGGAGGTGCGGTAAGGGAGAACACCAAGTTTTTCATGTCACAATTTAAAGCAATATTCAAGGCGAAGCGTTTGAACCTGTCACTTTTGTAGGGGAGGAGTGGGGAGAAGGAAGGAAGAGGGTGAAGCTAATGCGGAGCTGGGAAGTTTTTTGGGGGAGGGAGCTCTTCCCACCCCAGCACCTGAGGGATGCCCTTGGCTTTGGGATGTTTGGTGATAAACTCATCCCAGAGCGGACGAACCTCACTGGGATGGGGCGAGCCCGTGCTGGCAGGTCTGGGTGAGCTGCTTTGGACATCCTGCGGTGCATCCACCTCTTCCCTCCTCGACTGTGACGATAAATTCCCACTGGGCTGCTGCAGCGCGACGAAATCCCCCCGCTCGCCCCGAGCCTGGGGCGGAAAGGAGCAGGGCGTCAGCGGGTGACTTGAAAAGCTCAGCGGCAGGTGGTACCTGGGGTTAAAGTTAGGAGAAAATGGTACTTAATAGGTGGGTATTAATGAGAGTCCCAGTGTTTTAATCACCACAGTGCGCTTCCCAGGGGATTAACCATTGCTCTTGCCTAAATAGCTGGAGAGATCAACACGGTTAATGCCATTGCAGCGTCGGGAGCAGGGATTTCCTCGGGACCGGAGCAGTTGCAGCACCGCACCGGTGTCCGGACTGCCAGGCATCCTGTCTCCAATCGTGGCCCGAGTTAGATTTCCCAGTTGCTTGGAGATTTTTTTGGTGGAGTGTGGTTTAGTTTTCTCACCATTTGGAGTGGAAGGATTATGGGGGAGGCGAGAAAGAGCTTTGCCCGCACCGCAAGTCCCTGGAAAACAGGCACCTGGTTGAGACAGAGTCCAAAAATCCCCCTCCTGCTCCCCCGGGGCTGTGACCCTGTTGCACGGTCACGTGCGGTGGGGGCCAAGCAGTGTGACGGTGACACAGGGGAGGTCACTGGGCCTCCCGTGGCCCCGCGGCTGCGCACGGAGCCGGAGGGAGGACGGTGGCGCGGAGCCAAAGGGGTGGGGTGGCCCCGCCAGCGTTTTAGCACTGTGTTTCCCAGCCAATTGTGCTGTTTGCTTGTGCACGATTAATCCGGGCCGGAGGTTTTATTTCACTGCTTTGGCTGGCACCAACACCTGCTGGGTGGTGCGCCAACCCGGTGGCAGCGAGTGACGGCGCTCGCGGTGTCGTAAGCGCATTTCTTAGCGGCACCATCCCATTTCCCGAGACATAAAGCAGGTCCGCGTTTCGCAGCTCCTCTTAAGGAAGGAAAAACTTTGCGTCCCCGGCAAGGGAGGGTGTGAAAGGCTGGCACAGCGAGCCGGTGGTGGGGAAGGGGAGGATTTTTGTGCCTTCAGCTGACTGGGGCAAGCGCAGTCCTTTTCAAAACCGATGCTGGGGTAAAAGGTAGGTGTGAATCACCCACAGACGCCGTTGCTCCGGTCCCATGCGCTGTGGGCTGCGGGACAGACTTTTGCCAGAGCGTTTAAGCGTCACGTACCCGTGTTTGGGCTGAAGGCTTTCCTTGCGTGCTGACTTTCTCCTCTCCCCCAGGGAAACGTGGTCCTGTGGAAGCCCAGCGACACTGCCCTGCTCTCCAGCTACGCCGTCTACAAGATCCTCCTGGAAGCCGGGCTCCCTCCGAATGTCGTGCAGTTCGTCCCGGCGGATGGGCCCGTGTTTGGAGACACCGTCACAAGCTCCGAGCACTTCTGCGGGCTCAATTTCACCGGCAGCGTGCCGTACGTTGGGGAGGGGAGCGGCAGCGGGGAGAGGGACGAGGAGCCGCTGGCGGAGGCGACGCTGGGTGCTCGTCTGCCGGTCCTTTGAACACGTAGGGCAGCGTTGGGTAGGGTAGCAGGCAGGCAACCGGCCATCCTTACACGATGTAATTAAAGTAGGGTTTTAAAACTGATTAAAAAAAGTGTCCAACCAGGTTTTCTTGCTACAGGGAGTGCATTTAATAGCAGGGTGTTTCTAAACTCAAGGCACAGAGAATAGATAAAGTTGCATGTGACACTGCCCTGACTCCCAGGGGTGCTGTGATTTGGTTTAACGAACCGCACTGCGCTGGCGGAGCGATGCCAGCTCCACGTAGATTTGCACACTCGTGCTCTGCCCACGCGTCGGGGTGTGTTAGTGACGCTGAGGGCCCCGGCAGCCTGCAATGGGCTATTGAACGCAGGGACCCCGCTCTGCCAGTGAAGGACACGGTCTGATGAGCGTCATGCTTTAAAGGTGGGAAGCTCATAAATTAGTATTAGCGGCCGTGCCTCCTGGTAGGAGGTTATTAGCATTTTTATTGTTTTGCAGCCAAGGGGTTTGTCACAGTAAGGACTGAAAGGAAGGGGGGAAAGGGAAAGAAGAGAAACTTCTGCCGGGCGCTCGCTCCTGTGTCTTCCCTGTGACACTGCCACAGCTTCTTATTCTTAAAACCAGGGGGTTGTTGTGTCGTGCCATTGCTTTGAGACGTAGGGTCTCTTCTCAGCTAGCATCTCCTCTTCCGCTTGCAGGGCATCCCTGCTTTTGGGGATGGACGCAGGGGTTTGCTGGGGTCCCCTTCAGCAGGGCACGTCACCCACATGTGCCTTTTCCAAGTGCCACCCCTGTGCAAAGGCAAGAGTGCACTAACCAGCTCCTCCTTTCTCTTCCAGGACTTTTAAGCGGCTCTGGAAGCAGGTATCCGAAAACCTGGATCGCTACCGCAATTTCCCACGCCTGGCTGGAGGTAACTGCCACTTCTTACACCTTTTTTTTTTGGGAGGGAAGGCCATGCAGGGATGGGGGGTTTATTTTCTCCCCTGCTTAGGGAGAAACCAAAGTGATGGCCAGGATTCCTCTCCCTGTGAGCAAATGACGCAGTAAATTGTGTCCTGCCCACCCTCTGTGGCAGAAGCGTAAAGCTTGTTTGGGTGCGCTGGGTATTTGGAGGAGCTTACGGCACCGGCTCCCACCGGCATGAGATGGGCTTTTGTGGTGGGGAGCTGGCACTTGGGCGGGAGGAGGTGACACTCGGGGCTTGCAGATGCAAAGTTTGGGAACTCAGGTCCCTTTTCCATCAGTTTTGTAAGCCTGCTCCAGCTCTGGGGTTGTGCTCCCCGGGATCGTGGCGTCCTCCCTGTTCCCCGAAGAACCGTGGAGCAGGCAGGGCGAGCGCTGGCCAAGCCCCGTGCAAGGGACCTGGCTGTAGCTTGTGCTTTTTGGAGGCGGCGCAGCCCTGACGAACCCTCACTTACCTCTTTTCCTCCCTTCTCTGGCACCAGAGTGCGGCGGGAAGAACTTCCACCTGGTGCACAGCTCGGCCGACGTGGCCAGCGTGGTGAACGGGACCCTGCGCTCGGCCTTCGAGTACGGCGGCCAAAAATGCTCGGCTTGCTCCCGCCTCTACGCCCCGGACTCGCTGTGGCCCCAGATCAAAGAGAAACTGCTGGAGGAGCACAGGAAGATCAAAGTGGGAGACGTGAGCGGAGCTGCCGGGCTGCTGAAGGGCTTTGCGGCTCAGCGGGTGGTTGATGGGATTAGAGACTGCGGTAACTGGCTACTAATTCCTATTGAACCGAGCTTTTTATCCGCTGGTTCTCCCCACCACCGCCCCTCCGTGTCCCCCCCTTCATCTTTTTTTAGTGATTAGAAATTAACTTGTAGCCAGCGTCTGCAGGAAGGATTGTGTAAGTCGCTGAGTACTGCAGACTAATTGAAAAGGGGTAGCTTGCACCCTTGAACAGAGGTGTGTTTGGGAAGTATTACTTGGGGAATTTCAGCTCCTCCTCATTTCAGAGTTAGCTTTTTGGCACAGTGTGTACTTACATTGCCTCCTTTCTGGCTTCCCACAGCCCGCCCAGGACTTTGGGACGTTTTTCTCTGCAGTGATTGATGCCAAGGTGAGCTCACCTCTCCTGTTTCTACTGGTGCAAGAAGGTAACACCACCAGGCTTTCACTAAGTGTTAGGTTAAATGTTTTTTATTGCTTACAGCAAAGTACAAACATCAGTGATTAGTTAGAGCAGATTATCAACCCTCTTCTGCTCCCTCCTGGAGTATTGCATGCCTTAGTCATTGCCCCTGTTGAAAAATGGATTATTTTGCTGAGAAATTATCTCAGACAGACGGTTCAGCGTGCCCAGGACTCTATTTCCAGCTCCCACTCCTCCTCCTGAGCTAGAAGAGCACGAAGAGCAGCGTAGCCCTTAACGGGATTGCCCAAACCTCCTTTTAGACCTCCGAACCCACACCTTTTTTTTTTTGTTATTTACTTTTCTCAGTCTTTTGCGCGGATAAAGAAATGGATAGAGCACGCCAAGAAGTCGTCCAACCTCACCGTCCTGGCAGGAGGCGGCTGCGACGACAGCGTCGGGTACTTCATCGAGCCCTGCATCGTGGAGAGCAAAGACCCACAGGATCCCATCATGAAAGAGGTGAGAGCAGCTTGCAGGGAAGTGGCAGGAAAGGTGCAAAAGGGGCTGTGCGTCCCCATCCTGAGGTGTCCCCTGGGCACGTGGAGGTGAGTTGACCAGTGCTGTACGGTAAGTTGGTGCAGGGATCACGGAATCACAGAATCACTAAGGGATCACGGAATCACAGAATCATTAAGGTTGGAAAAGACCTGTAAGATCACCAAGTCCAACACCAACCCAACCCCACCATGCCCACTAAACCATGTCCCGCAGTGCCACATCCACACGTTCCTTGAACCCCTCCAGGGATGGTGACTCCACCACCTCCCTGGGCAGCCTCTTCCAGTGTCTCACCACTCTCTCAGGAAAGACATTTTTCCTAATATCCAGCCTGAACCTCCGCCGGCGCAACTTGAGGCCATTTCCTCTCGTCCTATCACTTGTCACTTGGGAGAAGAGACCAACACCCCCCTCCCCACAACCCCCTTTCAGGCAGTTGTAGAGAGCGATGAGGTCTCCCCTCAGCCCCCTCTTCTCCAGACGGAACACCCCCAGCTCCCTCAGCCACTCCTCATCAGACTTGTGCTCCAGACCCCTCACCAGCTCCGTCGCCCTTCTCTGGACACGCTCCAGCACCTCAATGTCCTTCTTGGAGTGAGGGGCCCAAAACTGAACACAGTATTTGAGCTGTGGCCTCGAAGAGGATGTTCCTCTCCATCATGGTTCTAGCTCATCGGGTGCTGACGCACCCAGTGCTTGTTTTTGGAGGCTATCCCCGCCGAGTGAGTGCTTTATTTTTTTTTTTTTGGCTGTACAGGAAATTTTTGGCCCGGTCCTCACGGTGTACGTCTACCCGGAGCAGCGGTACAAGGAGGTCCTGGAGCTCATCGACACCACAACGCCCTATGGCCTCACGGGGGCGGTCTTTGCCCAAGAGAAGTGAGTGCCCAAATCCGCGCGGCCGCGCTCGGCAAAGGCTTTTTTCCCCTCCTGGGACGAGGAGCCCTCAGCTCGCTCCTCTCCAGAGCCCTGCGCTGCACGGTGAGGAGGAAAAGCAAGCATTGCCCGCAAAGCTTACGCTGCTTTTAGCCTTTCTCCCGCCGCGGAGGGACGGGGATGCACCTGAGGTGGTTTCTCTGCCTAAAAATGCTTTTTTAGTGAGAAACTATCCCGAAAGAGCGTATGGGAGGATGCACCCCCAACCCTCGCGAGCAGGAGGAGCGCTAAGAGCAGTGTAACCTCAAAGGGGGACCGTCCTTAAGTTACAACCACCTTCATTTTATAACAGTAAAACTTAAAGAGAAACAAACTAAAAGAAAATAAAATTGGGATAATATAATTGAGTTCTAAGTATGCACGACCCGTTTTAGCGTGTGTTAAACAACGTGCAGTCCTGGCAACGCGTGCAGAGGAATGCAAACACACTTTCTGCACCATTTTAATCGCTATAGAAGGGTAGAGGCCTCCGCACAAGTTTTTGCCGTTGCGTCGTGGTCCCAGCCCTTTCTCTCCATCCTTAGGAGAATCATCGACGAAGCCAGGAACCTTCTGCGCAACGCGGCCGGCAATTTCTACATCAACGATAAGTCGACAGGCGCCGTTGTGGCTCAGCAGCCCTTCGGAGGCTCCCGCATCTCAGGTGGGACAAAAAACTCCTGTCTGGAGACGGCACTTACCTGCACAGCCGTGCGCTGAGCTGCGTCCCCCTCCGGGCCGGTCCCCCGTCCTCCATCCCGTGGTCACCGGCGCTTTCTTTCCTTCTGAAACAGGCACCAACGACAAACCTGGTGGTCCCCACTACATCCTGCGCTGGACATCTCCCCAGGCCGTCAAAGAAACGCACGTGCCCCTGACGGACTGGCGCTACGCCTACATGCAGTGATGGCTTCTCCCCGGCCCCGCACCGGTACTACTGATCCTCAACGCACAGAGTGGCTTCGCAGCTACAACCTTAAAAAGCACTTAAATCTACTGATCTTTAACCTGGACAAGCTCAGGTTTTATTTTTAAAGAAAAAAAATCTATTACTAAATTGTCAGCTCAAAAAAGAAAAAGGCTTTGTGGTTTTCTTTGTCACGTAAGCACGCTTAGTTAATTCAGAGGGGTGGCTGGAGGTGTGGACCGCGGGTTCCCTTTGCCTCCCGTTTTGTCCATCCCGAGCGATCCAGCGCAGTTCCCTCTCAATGGAATTAAAGCGGGAGACGGGCGTTAAGAGGCTGGCGCCTGGTCACCTGTAAAAAGCAACGTCCTTCCCTTCTCTGTCCCCTTCACCCCGGCAGAGCGTGAGCTGCGCTGGCAGAAATCCCTGGAAGTTAAGGGCAGCCCTCCCGGGAGCTATGGGAAGCCGGGCTTGTTTTAAACCGGAGAGCGACGTGGTGGGAGCCCTGAGGATATTTTCTCCCCGTTCCTGAGCAAGAGCAAAGCCTCGCGCACCCCAAAATGTTCTCGATGTCGGAAGAGACCTTGGCAGAAGGCACGGCGTGCCAGGAGAGGGCGGCTGGGAGCGCGGTGCTGCTTAGAAATCAGTTTAATGCCTTCTGTCACCCCTCTGGAGCCAAGGGCCGGGGTTGCCTGCCCATTACCATGCAGATGGTCTCGGGGTGCACTCAGGCATCGGGCGGGTGAAGCAGCAACACCCCGCTTGGTCCCCTTCTTTCATTACCGGTGGCGAGGCCAGGCTACCTCCGGTGCTTCCCGTCGCTGGTTATCGGCTGCTTCCGCTGCTCCGATCCTTGGGTGCCTGCTGGAAGGAAGCGGAAAGATTTTAAGAGGTGTTTCAACAATAGGAGCATTGCTGCACAAGCTGCTTAGGTGGTTGCAGCATCCCTCACCCCCCCTAGAAGGGATTTAAGTATTAGCAGGAGGTGCTGGGAGAGCGGCTGGAGGGCTGCGATAATTAGCGGAAGATGCGTTTCCCAGCCTGTTGTGCTCCGAGCAGCACTCCCATCCCGGGGAGCTGCTCTCCGACACGGGCCCGGCTCCGAGGCTCTGCGAGATGCCGAGTGAGGCCGTTAAATCAGTTCTGACCTTTGCGGTCCCCGGTTGCCGTGACCTGCGCAGGCTCTGCCTCACCCTCAGCGAGGTCTCACCGGAGGGGTCCTGCAATGCAAACGGGAAAAGGGATCTTAGACACGAACTCTTGCATCCTTCCAGGATCATTTCTAGTTTAGAAACGCATACATTTGTAACACCTACAATTAACAGCTGTTCAATTATCAGGATTTGCGGATAGAGTGGATAACCCTGTTAAGGCTGTTGTAATAAGCATTCAGTATTGATCTTGCCCACGTCTGGGCTGGTATTTAGCATGCAGGTCACGAACAAGTTGCATTAATACCTGTGAATCCTGGTTTAACTCAGAAAATTTGCAATAAAATAAATCACAAAAATACCCCTTTGTGCTCTTTTATGAATTATTTCTTCAACTTGTTGCCAAATAAAGAGCTAGAGCAAGTGTGCATGCCCTACCTTTAGTGCATGCAACGTGGTAAGAAAAGAGGGGAAGGATAAGGCACTCCCCAAAACTGCCGCTTCTGCCTCCGAACAGGCTGTTGCTGTTTGTCCCAGCAGCTCCCTTCAGTTTTGGGACCCCACTGCAGGTACTCTCCTTCCTGCTGCTGCACCCACCACCAACCAACCCTTATGTATATTGATTATTTCTTAAAAAAACCCACCCTCTCTGCTCTCACCTTTAGCAGATAAGCCAGGACACCTGGGCTGCCGCAGCGCTGCCTCTGCACACATACTCACACTGCAGAGCCCCCCCCCCAAAATTCAGCCTTTGGGCCACCCTTTGCACTGCACGCTCAGCCGAGAGAGAGAAAAAAAAACAAAATAAAACCACCCCAGCCTTGTATTTTCTGCTAGAACTAAGATGCTCCTCTTGCATGAGGCTAAGAGAGGCAGGGACGATCGAGCAGGCACCTAATTCACTATCATCTGGGTTACTACAAAGCATCCTCTTGCTGCGTACTGGGAGGGCACGTGGGAGCCCAGTTCAGCTCCAAAAAAACCCCCAATCCCACCGCAGGAATGGAAGGACCGGACCCAGGTCTTCAGGGATGGTCTCCAAACCCCCAGAGATCATCCAGGTGGGACCACAGCGACGTCCCATTCAGCCAAGTCACCTCCTGCCACCCAGCTTAGGACAACCCCCCCCCCCCGCAAAGCTCCTCCGAACGGCATTCCCGAACCTTTCCGGAGTGGCCCATCAGCTCGTTTAAATCTCGTTAAGGGCTCTGCCTCGCAGCCCTGGCCGGGCGATCCGGAGAGGCACAGCCCAGGCGCCGAGCGCTCCTTCAAGCCGCTGCCTTTGGCTCACGCCTTTTATCACTTAAGGCTGGAGTGTCAAGTGGATTTTTTTTTTTTTTAGCCTTAACTCTGAATTTCATGGCTTTTGTGACTTGAAATCGGTCCCCTATGCTATTTAAACAGTTGGCTTTTTGAAGCTGATAAACGCTTCGGTAGGTGTTTGGGGGGGGGAGAGGGGCTTTCGCAGCAGACCCCCAGGAACTCTCCTGCCTGCTCGGATGCTCCGGGACCTCTCTGTCCTCCGCCGGGATGGGGAAAAGGGGCCTGGGGAGGACGCAGGGGCTCTGCGTAATCCCACGGCGTCTGATAAAGAGACGCAACAGGTTTGGAGCATCTCCGGTAGGGATTCGAGCCCATTCCCATGCGCAGCTGGAGCCGGCCTGGCTCTTAGCCGTCCCCACCGCATCCCGAAGCGCTTGGCTAGCCATCCTCCGGGCCGGGAGCCGGCTGGGAAGCTGAGCCAGGCTCTCTCTAGGAAGTGGCAGATTTTCCCCTCCGATAACACACGGCTCCATCTGCTTCCCGTTAGCGGCCCCGGCTGAGGCTAATTGGCAGATCAAACCCTCCGATGTCCCGCGTTAGGTATGTTGTTAGGAGAGTCCGGAGCGAGTCCGACGCTTCTTGGACGGAGCCCAAACGCCTTCCCCCGCCACCCTGGGCTGCGCAGGGGTGCTAATGCGAACCACCCGGAGCAGCCCGGGAGCCGGGGGGGTGTCGAACAGGCAGCGAGACGCTTGGAGACTGCGGCGAGAGGGCCAAGTCTCGGCTTTATAGCAAAGCGAAGCAGGAAACCGAGGCAGCGCAGAGCTGTTTGTCCATGGGGCGATAAAATGGGAGAGGCAGAGGACGGACAGCATGCTCTGCTGTGGGGGGACCGGCACAGCAGCAGCCGAGCAGGGATGCTTCTGGCTTTTGGGGCAATTTAAAAATTCCCCAGAGTGAACGGGAGAGGCAATGACCACGATGGTGCAACTGCTGCCCTCAAGTTAGCTTCACCAATTTTGCTTTTTTTTTTTTCCTAAAGGAAAGTTTGAACTCTCCAAGGGTAACGTTTGCAATTCCCCACTCTTAACACACATCGGGAACGGCTGCAGTTCAGGACTGGGCATGACCATGGCACATCAACGCCAAAACTAAACCACAGAGGAGGTGCTCGAATGCATTTGGCTTAAGGGGGGGTTAGAGGAGAGCCCTTAACCTCCCCCTGAGGAGTCAATAAATGAGGTTTAAATGCTTGCACAGGGCAGCAGATTGCAGCTGGTGGAAATAGTGCGCTCAATGTACTTCGCCGAAGCCTCTCTATGGTGCAGGATAAGTCGGGGTCCCTGTAAAGCCCCGGAGGGTGGGGCACACCCCCTAAATCGGGGTGCTGCCTCGCAGCACACATACCAGGGGCCGGAGCTCAGGTCACCTTCCCGCTTTGCAAACTCCCACCGCCGCTTCCCAACCCGACGTCTTTTCCTGCCCAGCGCCCTGGGAAACCAGGCGAGCCAGATTTAGCCACAGATTTCCCACGGAGGGCGAATCTCTGCTCTTACCTGACAGCAGCCGACCTCTGCAAAGCAGCGCCCGCCTGAAGGCAGATCCCGCAGTCCCTTCTCCGGAGGGGCACGGCCCCGGACCACCCCACACCTTTGCTTTCCCCCTTCCTGGACAAGGATTTAGGGCTCCTTCCGCGGCACTGCCCGGCCGGTGACTGCGGCACCTGCGCGGGGATGAGGCGGAGGGTCCCTGCCCCAGCCGGAGCCCATTCACCGGCTGCCACTGGCCGGGGGAGGCTGCTGCCCCTCCTGCGCCCCTCTTTCCAGCGACCTGGTTTGGGGGAGACGTTTAGGGCTCCCTCCTTTCCCAGCCTGCCTGCTTTCCTCCTAACAATCCTATATACCCCGTCCTGGGGCACATTTCCTGCCCAGCCAGTACGTCAGGATGGAGAGCAAGTACTAAGCGCAATCCCAGAGGCTGTTTTTACCTTTTGCTGGTGCCAAGAGGGTGGTAGGTGAGTGTTTCTGGCTGGGAGGGAGGGTTTCACCTTGCTCCCCAAGGAGAGGCCAGAAGAAACTCACTACACGGATGCTACGGGGGCAAAGGGCCACGTAGGATGCAGGGAAGGGCCGGGGATGGTTGCAGGAAAAAGGGACAGGGATGGTTGCAGGAAAAAGGGCCGGGGATGGTTGCAGGATAAAGGGAATATCTCACCTTTAAAGATAAGCCCAAGCCAAAGCCCAGCTTTACAAATCCCCTTAAGCTCTGCTTGTTGGAAAACTCCCCGAGGCTGAAAACTTTTTGGACCGCCACGGTTCCGGTGAGGGGGGGTCTGCATGCAATCCCCCCATGCCCCCAGCCTGGCATCACCCACTCCACCTCCGGGGACTGATTTTTGGGTGCAACCCACGCCTTTCTATTTTTCCATCCCTTGCAAAAGGGGATGAGGAGGAGAAAAGAGACGCAGGTGGCAAGAGGGAGAAAAAAAATGCTATGCAGGGAAGAGCCAGCAATCCTGAGCATCCTGAGAAGGTGGTTTTCTAGGGGGATGGAGACCCCCTTGGCTGGTTTTTCTCTCTCTGTGCTTTACATCATTATTTCTCCCTTCCCATTCTGCCTGAGGCTTCGCCTCCTCCTGCCTCTTCCCTGCTCTGTGGCTTTGGGAGAGCAGAGGAACCCTCGGGGGTCCAGGCAGGAGATGTTTGCAGTACAAGGACTTAGCGGCAGATGGTGGTCTTTATCCCGTTCTCCGCAGACGGGGAAAACCAGCGGCCCCACAGCTCCCACTGGGCTGCCAGACTGGGGTGGCTCATCCATGGGGGCTTGGGACTGGGAGCCTGCGGGCCCTGGGACTGGGAGGAGCGGCTGTGGGGCTGGGTGGGGGTAAGAGAGTCGGTTGAAAGTGGTGAGGAGAAAGGAGAGAGCAGCAGGGTTCAGAGAGCCGGACTTTCCCACAGTGCGGATGGGAGAAAGCGAGCGAAGAAACACCGACCGGCAAGAAGGGGGAGAGGGGTTGAGTGTGTCGGCCCCATTCAACAAACAAGCTGTGGTTTTAAGGGCTGTAGCACTCCCCATCCCCTCCAAAAATGCTGTGAAATTACGGAGAGCCTTCTAATATTTAGCATTTTTGCTAAAGCCCCAGGTCCTGGAGTCATGAGAATACAGCAGGATGTCAGCTTCCAGCTAAGATAAATAAAGAGGGGATTCACATCCCTTGGGCTAACACTGCAACGCTGGAAGATGTGATTCCCCTCTGTTGGGCCAGAAGAAAATCCTGGAAAGCAAATAAAGGGACCAGGAGGCAGAAAGCCCCTTCCACACACACACCCTAACTCCTTTGCATGACCACGCTGCTCACCCAGCCATTAAAAATCGCGGGACACATCCCTCCGGAGGAGAGCACCCTCCTTCCCAGGGCATCTGAGGACACCTGGTTCCCTGCCTCCCCGGCTTGGGTGCCCCTTCCCCGTCCCGGGAGCCGTGGGGCGGCCTCGGGGTGCATCGGTGGGAGCTCTGCAGCTTTGGCAGGGGGGTGAGGAGCATACCTAGCCCAGCGTTTCTCAGTTTACCCCAGGGAGGGCTTGTCTGGGAGCCTGAATTATTTTGGAGCCAGGCTGCTTGAGAAGAGGAACAGGTGAAGGCGGCCGGCGCGGGCGCCAGCAGAGCCCGGCTCGGCGTCTCTCTCCTCCTCCGGCTCTCCGGGGAAGCCCCCCCAGGAGATAAATTACTCGCTGTTGTCTGACAACCTCGAGGTTGGCTGGAAAAGGCGAATAAACGGGGTTTCTGGCAGCAGCGGGGAACCGCAGCAAAGTTGGCCCAGGGCGGCTTGGGATTAAGAGCAAACTTTTGCATCTGCCAAGCGGTTCCCTCGCAGCCTTTCCCTGCCAGCTGCAGCCTCCGCTGCCTCCAACCCCCCCGAGCGGGGTCACATCAGCCCCCGAGGGATGGGGAGAAGCTGGGGGGCAGGATGAGGCGCAGCCTTCCACCTCCAGCCGGGCAGTTCGCACAGCCTCAGCCCCACTCCTGTGGGTCCAGACCTGATGGGCGGGAGGGTGCGAGCGCTCCCCCATCCGCTCCGCGCCGAGTCAGCCCGTCCAACGGCCGGATCCTGCCCGGTGGCGTAGAGGGAGAGCTTGCCATCCCTTTCACCTTGGGTGCAGGCACCATCCTGCAAACAGCGATAGCCCCGTGTCTGCTCACCAAATGCCACAGCATCATCATCATCATCCTCCTCATGTGCCTCTGGACCAAAGCAAAGCACGAACCTCGTCCCCGTGGACGCCGGGACAGCAGGTTTTCCCTTGCATCACCATTTCTTCGCACTCAGAGGCCACCTGCACCCATAGTCCCTCTCCTGGGGGGGTTTATCCCCTAAATCCTGCTCCTGTCCCTACAACCTACCCTCCCCGGGCTCAGCACCAGCTCCCGCGCAGCAACCCACCCTCCCAACTTCGCAGCCCTTCGCAGCGCATCTCCCCCCGACCAGCCCTTCGTTTGGGTGCTTAAAATGTATCTGCAGTACCATCTCAGCTGCTATTTTTCATCCTTCAGCGATAAGGCATCTGCATGTACACAGCACCCAGAAAATTACTTACAAACAGCAGCTTCCTCCTGCGTTTCCCCCCCCATACCAATTATTAATATTATCGCAGAGGCAGCCCCGCTCTGGCGTTGTTTTCATTTAAGATTTTTCTCCCCCACCCCACCCTTTGGGTTTTTTTACCCCCGCCCTGCATCGTGATCGCTGATTTGAGATCACAAACCTGACATTTCGGTGCCTGCTTCACAGTGCCAGGCGGGCAAAACTGCCGGGGACAATCGATTCTCCCCGCATCGTCTACCGGTGCCATCCAAAACATTTAATCAACGCAAGATCAACCCTTCCGGCAGCTCCCCGCTTGCTTTTTTTTCTTAGCCTGTGAAAATACGCAACACCCCAAAAATGAGGGATGCCAGGAGCAGGGGTTGGAGCAGGGTGGGAGCATCCCTGCTCCGGGAGAGTGGGAAAGGGAAGGGGTCAGCCCGGAGCTGAGCAAGGGGTCTCAGCCAGGAAATCCATGCCCCCTTCCGCGGACAAACTGGTGTCCACTGGGACAGCTGTGGGAATGGGCTGTGGGACCTCCAGCATCGCATCTGTAGCCCGGTGAGGGTCAGTGAACGCAAGCAAAGGGGATCCCAGCCTGGTGCCTACCTAAAGGCGCACGGCGGAGGCTGGGGGCTTGTAGGCAACAGGATTAATTTGATTCTGGGCTCTCAGAGAGATCTGCTGGGTCAAAATTTCCCGGAGCTTCAGAGGGTGCAGCCTGGTCCTTAGGCACCAGAGCTGGGTGCTCAGGTGAGGTCTCTGCCACCGCGCTGGGCGCAGTGAATGCATCTATAGTGGGCTTCGCATCCACAGATATCTCCTAAAACCCTTCCCGCAGGGAATCCCTTCTTACACAGGGATGTGCAGGCGCGGAGGCGTTGCCATCCCGTTTAGTGGATGGGGATGCTGAGGCACAGCGTCGAGAGCCAGCCTGGGAAATAACTCACCCCCCCACTGCAAACGAAGCAGCGATGGGGTTTCCCAGTCCTCTGCTCCCACCGTGGGCCCGCGGACAGTGGTGGGCATGCGAGGGGACTCCGGGAAGCCGAAAAGCTGGGGCTGAGATTGCCGTGGCACCCCCATTTCTCCCTTCGCGGCCCCCGGGCTTGCACCCCTTGCTCCTCCGCACCCAGACAAACTCCTCGGGGAGAGGAGCAAGTTGGGGAGGGGGGGGCAGAGGTGATGGTTGCGGGGGGCACGCGGCTTCGAATAAAACCCACGCGCGCCAAGGCGTGGGGGAAAAGCACGGGCAGGGAGGGGAGCACCGAAGTGACGCCCGTCCCCCAAGAATGCGTGTCCCCCTCCCTCTCCTCCCGCGCGCCTGGCCCTAATCCAGGGGTGGCAGCGGGATGTCTGGAGACAGCTGTGCCTGTCCCCCCCTGCCCTGACATCACCCACCGGCTATGAAGGCGCTTGCCTTGGCCAAGGGGTCCTTCTCCAAGTGTTTGCAGGGGAGGGGGGGGGTCGCCCGCGCTCCCCTTAACCCTCTGCTAGCACAGGAGGAGCCTTGACCCTCCGCTCTTAAGACGGCTCCAGGTAGCGGAGGAGAAATGCTTTCGCAAGTGCGCAAAGCAGGGTGGTTCCTGTGCGAACCCCGCTGCTGGGACAAAAGGCGGCGTGACACCAGGCTGCCGTAACCCTCCGAGCGCTGCGATCTGTACATACGGACAAAGAAAAGGCCCCAGCCGACAGCTATCGTGGAATAGCCCCAAATATTTCCTCCCCCCAGCTGCCCAGAATCCAGCTGTGAGCTTTGTTTTCTCAGCCCCAAGTCTCTGCTGCTGGTGCCTCGAAGCGGGGAACAAAAATAGGTGGAAGGAGGGAAGGAAGCGAGCGAGCTCCGGCTGGCTGCACCGGGCAGAGACCCAGAAACGCGCCGGCTCCCCTCGCCTCCGTCGCCTTTGCTGCTCTTTTACCCCTATGGTTGCCGCTGCTTAGGGGTTATACATCAATACGGTCCCGCAAAACGAGCCCCAGGGTGGTCCGGCTACGCCTAAAAAGGATGCCGGCATCAAGGGAGCTGTGCCAGCATCCTCTGCTTCATCTAACAGCTAATTCCCCCGCTCCTGGGAACTCCTCTGGGTTTGAACGTTAGCACCTCTGCAGCTGGTTACCCTCAATGTTTTCCTGCACACTCGATGGGTTTGCTAAGAAGGGCTTTTTTAGACTATACACCACGGTGCAGCTATCCGTACGGCGACTGGGAACGCCGCTGGGATAGTCCTGGGTTAAATGGGACGGCAGCTTTCCATAGCAGGCCGACTGGCACCCTGAATTTGCTGCACCGTATGGTGGAGAAGAGGGTTTCCTTCAGCATTTCCCATGATCCAGGGCTGGACAGCACAAAACCTTTCCCTAAGCTCCTCTAACGACTCGAGGCTGAAGAAGTGACCCAGCCGGGCATGATGTTCGAGCCTCAGCGAGATGCTGCTTCCCCTCCGCTCCTCTTTCATCCTCCATCCCTGGCTGGGTGACAAGTGGGATGACCGCAACTGGTCCCAGCTCGCTGCTGGGCTTGCGAGGGGGGATAGGATGTCAGCCGGCTGCGCCCTTGAAAACGTGATCCCCTCTGGGCCGATCTGCCTGATGTTTTCACTGGAACCATCAATCAGTGCAGGAGAGACGATCATATTTTATAGCCAGAATTGCTCGTGAAACTCAAGCTCGGCATGGCAGCCACTGCTCTGCTCGCTTGGAAGAGGAAGGCGAAGCCTGGACGCGTCTTTAACCCCTTGCGATGGGTCCTTCGAACTGCAATTCTGCAGCAGCCTCGGCTGTTCTGCTTGTGTGATTTCTTCTCTCCTCTATCCGCAGCCTCTGATGCTGCAGATGCAGCGTAGGGCGTTAATGAGACTGCGAACTCTCCTTACGCTCCCGAGAAGCTCTGCACAACACGCAGAGAAGCACGGATGTACAGAGACGCTCTTCCCCCACTATTTACAGCCCACAGCTACACGTTCCCCCAGACTTGCTAAAAACAGACGACGCATAAAACACAAGCAGGTCTGCACGCTCTCCTCGGCTCCGGCAATGCCCAGCCCTGACTGCAGGGCCCAAGATACTCCCAACGCATTTGCAGACTTGCAGCTGAAATAGATATTGCACAAGTCGTTCCTTCTCTGCGCACGAACGCAAGCAAGTCTCTACCCTGGAAATGCAGCTCTTTGTGAAATTCCTAGCAGCAATGCTGCTGCTATTAAGCTCAAACCGAAGCAACGCTCTGGCCAGATAGCCCAGCTCTGGATTCAGAAAGTTTTTCCCGGTGTCCCGATCCCTTTGTTTCCCCTCTCCTTGGGGAGCTTGTTGCCGGCCATCGTCCCACTGTGCGATGCTGTTCTCTGGGAATTGCTCCGGTGGCTTCGGTTACGCTTGCCCAGGAACAAAGCGGCTCTCCCCGACGGGCGAGCATCCTCGCCGCAGGGGGAAAAGGAGCCTGGCTATTGAGACGAGGGGCATTCGGGAGGCCTCGAGGATGTTTTTACAGCCCAGCCATGCCGGGCTGATGGATTGCTGATTGGAAATTAGATTTCCAAAGCTGGAAGCAGTCATAAGTGTGGGAGAAACGACAGCTCCCACAGGGAATGAATGCATGAATGCACGCAAAGGGAGGACACGGCTGAGGTGGAGACGAGTGCCTGGGAACAATTTGGGATAACCACACGCAGAGATGCTGGGGGCCCGCTCCGCACGGCGCAGGCTCTCAGCATCCCGGAGGCAGGGAGATGCAGCGTGCGATCGCTGGCTCTTCTGTGCCGGGCGCTGGCTGTCGTGTAGCTCAAGAACAGAGCAGCTACAGCGATGGAAAGCAGAGCCTGAAGTATTCATATATACGCAGGGAGTGTAGTAATTAGCTAAATCGAATTTTTGATGGGGTGACTGGGATGAGGGGGTGAACGAACCGTGCCACGGGGACCCATCCCTCCTTCAGCACAAGGATCCCTGAGCTGTGATGCTCGAGGGTACCCAGGTCTCTCGGCACAGCCCTGCCTGCCCTTCTCGAGATGCCAAAGGCGTCTGAGATTTGCAAGCCCTGCGCGTGCCAGCCCGTGCGGCCGCTGCGTTCGCAACGAGATCTCGCTAGCAAAACGGCGGATTATAAATGAATAAATCTGTCGAAGGAAGAAATTGAACGCACACCGAGGAGACGAGCTGGAAGCAGTTTCCACGCTATCAAAAATAGGAACTGGCTGATTAAATCAGGCCTGATTTCCAAGAAGCTGACTCCAGGACTGTGCAGTCTTGAGCCCAAACGTGTCGGGGATTTGCAATATCACAAGTTTGTGGCTTGGGGAGCTGAGGGGTGAAGCGATGGTGGGGGGAATCAGCTAGAACCCCAACACTGACCTACTCGTGCCTCGGAGGAGCTAAGAACCGAGGGGTTTAGTCTACACCAACAATGAAATATTGTTGGCTACGGCCAAGCTGCTGCTCTCCCCTGTCCCACACCTTTTGGGTGCCGTCCTGCTCTCCACCTTGCACAGGGCTGAAGAGGAGGGTTTAAAATCAAGTAGATAAATGGCTCTTGGAGCAGGATTTCTCATTCCCTGTTGAGGGGCAGAGACTAACTGAATATGGAAGGGGAAAAGAAGGAAGAAGCTGGTGTGTTTTGAGCCCCTCAGAGGACGTAGGTGCCCACTGAGCCCCCGGACCCCGACTAGGACGTGATCCACATCAAGCAACATAGCTTGGGATCTGCTCCCTAAGCCCATTCCTGGACCCAAACTCCCTGCTGCTCTGAGCATCCTCGGCCCCGAACGATATGGTAGCAGGGCTGATTTACTACTGCCCAGGCCACGGGGAAGGCGATAATTCCTCGGTAACACCTGCATTTACGGTCTGCTCGGCTGGGCTGCCTCCCCCACTTGTCAGCTCCTTTTAACCGCAGCTGATAACTTGTCAGAGGCTCTCGACATTGTTTTTTCCCCAAGCCGGGCAATGTGGCGAGCAGCTGCGCGCGGGGAAAGTCTCATCTTTCTGCTCCAGCCAGGGAGAGCCCGCCCGTAACCTCTCCACCTCCCGTTTTCATTACGAACACTAAGACTTTGGCACCAGTTCAGACTCTCCCTCCTGTCCCGGGGTGGGGGGGAAGCCAGCTGTGATGCCTTCTCACAGCCTGGGAAAATAGTTCAGGGCTCCGCTTTTCCCTGAGAGCCCTGAAATTTGAGTGGCCAGCGTTCTCGCTCCCTCCTCCATCCTTCTCCCCTTCTTTTTCCCTCCCCTTTTTCTCACCCTAACCTACACAGCCCTTGTTTAAAATTAAGCACCCTTCCTCCCTCATTAGAGGTGAGATCAGGCCACCCAGCCCATACCCTACAAGGAGCCTCAGTGCTCTGTACATCCCACACCTATTTTCCGTAAAGTATTAACCCATTCCTTCCCCACCCCATTATTTTTCGGACAGTAATTCCAACCATTCCAAGATAGTCCTTAAAATTATACTCTTCTTTTCCATTTCACTGCACTCATACCTGTATGGTGAGGTTGAGGGCATTACTGCTGCTGGGCATACGTTCCTATACCTCTTCGGGGTTGCAACTCCCAGGCAAAGAGCCCACATTTACAAACCTCTGAAACCTCCCAGTTAATAATTAAGTCCATCAATGCATCTCAGTCTTAAGTGGTATCATGCTGCTCCCCCATGACAGACGAAAATACTATTTATCCCTGTTCTGTAGATGCGGAATCGAGGTGCAAAGGGATTTCACAGCTTCCCACTACAATAGAGTAGGGCCAGTGGACATGAACCTAGTTCCTACAGCTACCCAGGACCGCTATTTCAGTAAGCTTATTCCTGTTTTACCACCGAGGAACTCCCCCAACACATCACAGAGAGTGATTTCTGTAGTTCAGGTATGAAACCACAGTACAAAGCCAGCTATTTCCCCAGCAGGGACAGCCAGGGCTGCTCTTTTCAAACTGGATTCCCCAGTTTTGCAAATATTTGGCATCACACCCACGTGATGGATGTTTGTCTGCAAAAAAAGGCCGTGCAAACGGACTGTCTACGCAGTAGGGACCTTTGGAACATCTCTCAGCACCTCCAAGCGATGCCTTGCTACGCCCATCTTTATGCAAAGTAATACTTTAATGCTACGTGGCAAACACGGGACCCAGTTCTCTCCCGAGGCTGTTGATACTCCTGCAAAATGGCACCGAATCAGAGTAGTGATGGTTTACACCCTTTTTGTACTATAGAAAGCTGTAGCACAAGATGCAGTCAATAGCCAGCGTATGGAAATAAAGCCTCTTCATGTGGGCACGGCATTAATTCCCACCCAGGGTGCACTTAGCATCAAGAAAGATGGGTGGCTGCAACCCACCAGTTGGACCGAGGGTATAGCTCGAGCAGTTTGGGAAGGAAATGTGTTACCAACACAAGTCTTACTAAGGTAACGTACCCCTTCTTCCTCTGGTTGTCTCCTTTTTTATTCTACAGGAGGTGGCTGCTCGAGAGGTCGGGGGATCTCTCCAGGTCTGAACCTTCTCTCCAGCAGGGACTGCCGGTAGGAGCTTTGGATGTGCATCTCAATCCCATGCAGGGGATGATTTGGATTAGTGATTTGTCACAACCCATTCAACTCATTGGGTTTCAACGATGGGAAAGACACACAGATGTAAAATCTCACTCGTACGGCTTTGACTCGAGGTTGGATTGACAACCGTGCGGAGCTTGGGTTTTGATTCAGGTTCAGCCACAGCTGAGAGCCGTTATCCCAGAATTGTGACCCAACACGATCAATAAATTTGGTGGTGGGGACAGAAATGGGCAGGAAGATTTTCAGACCAGGAAATCCAAACTTCAAGACAAAGCCTGAGCTCCTCAGACAGCCTAGCACCGGACTCCATCTCCATTTGCCAACCATCACTCAAACCGAAAGGTTTGGCCCAAAAAAACGAGCGTCAGAGGCTCACAGATGTTGCAGTGAAGCTGGTTTCTGTTTTCTCCCCTGCCCGGTGCGCTCGGATGAGTTTCAAGGATTTGGGGAATATGAGATCTTGTACCTTTTCCTCCAAAGGGAGGATGCACACGCTTCCAAAACACCCAGGTTGGGCTGGATGCCTCCTTCTCCCACCTCCTGGCAGGGCTCCCGAGGGCAGGGCAGCAGTGGGGTACCCTCTTCGGGAGGCTGCCGTTCTGCCTGATCACCGCAATAGGAGGAGGCAGCTTTTAGCAGCTGTGAAACGCTACAGGGATCGAAGCAGCGATGCTCTCGCCAGCTCCCTCTTCCACCCCTGACACAAGTCATTTATTAACTTCTTCCCTTGCCTTCCTTCTGTCTGTCTGATTCTGGGGTAGGCAGAAAGGGGACAAGACCAAGGGGGCTGGATGCCATCGAACCGCCCCGGAAAGAAGGAATCCGCTCGCAATTTTGAGGTGTTCAACACATAAATACCCATCTGACCCAGTTTATCCCTCCTTCCCCTCCACAGCTTACCTGCTAGGGAGGGGTGAAAAAGGTAGCAGGATGCTGTGGAGGCCAGCGGGCTGAGCTCGGCTTGGGAGAGGTGGTTTGGAGAAGGTTTGTGTTCCTCTTCATTTCATTTAATTGCATTTACACCGCAGCAGCAGAGATGGAAGCAGCCGCCGATGACCTGAAGCCCATCCTCTTGTCAGAGGAAAAGTCTTTACACTGGGCACAGGGAGAGCGGATGGTTTTCCCAGAGGGGTCCTCAGTGACGGAGACGACCCCTTCTCTCGCAGCCAGCACTTCTTCCTGCAGACAAGGGAGAGAAGTTGGGTTGGAAAAGGGAAATTGCCGGTTTGGGGAGATGGAACCAAAGGGTTGCACTTGTGGCTTGCAGGGAACATCAAAGCAAATGTTGCTGTTCCTCTCACAGTTTTTTGGCCTCCCATGTGAGGCAGGACTGCGGCAAGCACCAGCTCAGGTCAGCCATGGCTTTCCCCAGCTTGGTTGCCCACATTTGATAACACCCAGTAACCGATTTTGGATTGACCTCCCTCATATGGAGGGACATGAAGAGAGGGCTTAGCTCCCGTGAAGACACCAGGAACTTCGGGGAAGTTTGCTTCTAATCGTGGGACCTTGGGGTCCCACATCCCCCTATTTTACACCAATTTCATCTCAAGGTGACTCCAATAGCTGTTACACATTAACCTCAAGGAAGGCAGAAATCAGTCCTTGTGTATTTGGGTGCAGCTTGGTCTCTCCATCCTGAGCCGCGTGTTTTCCCAACCCTGTGCACCTGGAGTACGGAGAACGGAGTAGGACGCGATGGGAAAAATGACAAACAAAGCAGAACAGCACATCTGACACCCTGTGAATTAATCAGAGAGCAGGGCCAGCATGCTGGGCAAACAAGACCTGGAATTGCGTCTCTAGCCTTGATTAAATTAGAAAGCTCTCCAACTAATACAAACGCCCCTCGGTAAACAAGGGAACGGGGGCTAATGAAGTGGATAAGAAGCAACTTGACAAGTGACGGGGCTGGTGAGGGAGAGGCAGGGAGGGAGTAAGGCAGGGCTAGAGATTTAGAAAGGAGAAAAGGGAGGAGGGAGGCACAGATAGCCAGAAATGGGGAGAAGAGAAGGATGGAGGGAAAAAAGGGAAAGGTGATTTCCTTCCAAAATGTTTTCCTAAAAAGCCATCACACAACGGAAGGGTCTCTTTTCTGTTAAAAGAGATGCAAACATTGGAGAACCAGGAGTCATGAGCAAAAGCACTGGATTCTGGCAGTAGTTCAGCCCTCTCCCACCATACAGGTGCCCATTCAAAGGCATGGGAGAACCTCGTGGCTGCGATACAGCCGTACTCCAAACCAGCAGGACCCTGCCCGTTCCTCGACAGCCAGCTCTAGGCTGGCTGTAGTTTTAGAGGGGTCAAAACTGGTGCTGATGGACTGCACTTGACTGAGATGTCCATTAAAACTTTTGGTAGCTGCGATTTTGCAAACAGGCACGTGGTTTTGCTCACCTGCCAACGTTGGGCTCCCTCCCTCCGCACGCACCATCGATGGGCTCCTGCGCCACTTCTCCCTGCCACCCCGTCCCTTATGCGTAGACCCTCCTCGCTCCCTCATTAAGCAATATGTCTCATTTAGTTAGGATGAAAATTACGGGAGCAGCTCTGGGGTACAGCAGGAATGACCTGTCTGAAGGCACTGGAGATGCATCAGTGTCAAGGGATGCGAGAACAGAACCCACCAAGCCCTTTCTCCTTCCATTTTGGGAGCATTTACCCTCCACACCCAGACACAAGGAACAATACAGACATTGCCGAGACCCTCGTCCTTCCCCACAACTCCCCAGCATCCAGGCCAAACCCTGTCTGAAGACACACTACCCAGCTATGGTGAAACCTTCTAGAAAGCCCTCAACTAACTACCCAAGTACAGCTGGGAGTGAGAAAAGGAACAGCCAGGCTGGGGAAAGAAGCAGCAAAGTGGTCTGGAATTAGCTTGGGGTAAATATATCTCCATGCTGGCTGTATGGCAGAGGTCCTCTGAAGGATGAGGAATTTTCTATAGGCAATGTTGTTGGGGCTGGGGTTGTTCAGTCTGGAGAAGAGGAGGCTGAGGGGAGACCTCATCGCTCTCTACAATTACCTGAAAGGGGGTTGCAGAGAGGTGGGTGTTGGCCTCTTCTCCCAAGTGATGAGTGGCAGGACAAGAGGAAATGGCCTCAAGTCGCTCCAGGGGAGGTTCAGGCTGGATATTAGGAAAAATGTCTTTACTGGGAGACTGGTGAGACACTGGAAGAGGCTGCCCAGGGAGGTGGTGGAGTCACCATCACTGGAGGTGTTCAAGGAACGTGTGGCCGTGGCACTGCGGGACATGGTTTAGTGGGCATGGCGGGGTTGGGTTGGTGGTTGGACTTGATGGTCTTACAGGTCTTCTCCAACCTTAGTGATCCTGTGATGTGGCTATAGAAAGGGCGGTGCGGAAGCATGGCAGAGCTCCGCAAACACCCGTCACCAGCCACAGAGCTCAGCCAACGCTAGGCAGGCATCCTGTAAGCTGGCTTTTTTGCCCAGAGGCTGGGAAAGGGATTTGGGGTAAGCTGAGTTTAAGCAGTTTCTTTCCCAACACCTTGTCTAGCATCAGAAGAGCCGGTGCAGAGAGGCAACGTCCACCGAGGGCTGTGAAACGATGCTGAACTGTATCTGCTCACATTTATCCCTGTCTCCATCCCTTCTTGCTCATGCATCCTCCACCTTTTCCTGCTGGCTAGTTAAAAAGAGTTAAGCGTTGCTTTTTTCATTCATTTTCTCCTTTCTTTCTTTCTTCAGTGCATGGCAAACCAGGAGGCAGAGCAAGTTGATTCCCACCCCTCCCTAACTCTGCTATGCCAGCGAATTTCCAATTTTCAGCTAATATCAAGGTCATGACAGAAAGCGCAGAGGCCCTGGTAGGACATAATGGCAGAAGAATTGTAAATGTTGCTTTTAGTGAATGCAGAATGAGGAAGGGCCAAGGAGGGGAAATTTTCCATTCAGCGCCGGCCTCTGAAAAACGAATACATTTTCTCCTCCAGTGTGTCGCATTAGATTTCCAGAGGTGCTCGGCACCAGGTACATGTCATTAGTAACAGTTTGCGTGGTAATGAATCCTTTTATTTCTCTTCCACACAGCTCATGAATACATAAAGAGGCTGGTTTTAGTCGCATCTGGTTCAGCTGCAGGAGCCTCACATAACTTAATTTTGCATCCTCTTCAGTAGGGTAGCAAACCCAGCTGGGGCCAGCCTTAAAGGCGCAGGGAGGTTTGCAAAAAACCTCAGTAAAATCTGGGCTCAGAGGTGAGGATTTGCTTGGGGATGCCTTGGAGCTTGCGGTATTCCCTGGTGGTCTTCCTAGAGATGGGGCGTCCTTTGTTTTAACACAGAGGAAGGGATGCACTTGAGTTCGGCCAAAAGTTCGCCTGTTTGCGGCAACGGTGGGTGCATCTTCCCGTAAAATGCAATGGATGGGGCTAGCCTGCGTGCCTCACGCTTTCTGTTAAAGAAAAAATCCCCCTTCCTCACCACAGGAGGATGGAGCCGATGCTCACGACTGCAGGTAGTTGGGTCTTCCCTGAAGTAAAAAACTTGCAGCCAGGAATTACGGCTGCGTTAGCACCTTTGTTCTGCAGGCGAGGAACTGCTGCCAGCACTCCGCCAGCATAACTGCTGTGCTTCCCCTTCTGAAGTTTTATCTTTCTTAATTACAATTAATTGCTTTGCAATTTTAATAATGAAAATAATAATAATAATAAAACTCTCACGCTTTTGGCTCTCTGCAACCACCCTTCGGGGCCACAGCTGCAAAGCCCTGCTGCAGGAGCTGTCGAACGGTGACAGCAAGAGGTGCCTACGAGGGAAGAAGGATTCCCCGGCCAAGGGAAAGCGCCTGTTGAGTGCAGCTGGAGAACAAATTAAGCCCAAACCTCCTTGAGCACCCAGCAAACCCAGCCAAGGCCAGACCTGCACAACGTCTCACTCGCAGAGAGCCTCACTGACCTCCCTCCTGCCATGGCTAGATGTCAACTTGAGCTCAAGAGCATTCCTTCAAAGCCACTTCTCTAACAAGGTACTGTCTGCAGTGTGGGTAGACTCCGAGCTAGAAATAAATGCCGGGAAGGTATTAGACATTCAGATGTCCAGTGGACCTACAACGGGAGCGAGCTGAAGCCACCGGTGAGCTTAAGCCACCCATTTAAGTTGAAGGTTTGAGAAGAGCGTGGCTCTAGACAGCATTAGACATTCCCAGGCTAGGCACGGTCCTGCAGAACAAACCACGAGTAAGTGGGGGCTTGACCTGAATGACGAACTGAAAGCCATCGTTTCCTGGAGTTGTGAGACCTCATGGGCTGAGCAGGGCTAGGCTGGACCTCTTCCAGGGGCGGCAATGCTCTTGCGAAGTTTGGGGAGTCACTTTTAAATCGAGAGCTGAGCTCTGCAGAGGTGTCACCTCTCTGTGAGAAGGTAGGGCTGAGGTGTAGGTTGGGTATATGACATTCTGGCTGGATGACGGCAGCTTTGGGGACTGGTAATGAATAACTGCTCTCTTCCAATGTCTGGAGCTGGATGCGGACCTGCTTTTCTCACATCCCAATCACAAGGTGCCCGCTGGCTTCCTGGGACCAGCTGCACCGCTATCGATAGAGACACGTGTTGGCTTTATTTGGGTTAAACGGCAAGCGAAACCACATATGTCAAGTATTCTTCTTCGTATAGATTTGAAGCTTGAGCCTGGGACTGGAGAGACCCATCTGTCTGCAGCTTTGGTTAAAAGAACAAACTCCTGTTGAAGTAAAAACGCAGGATTGCGCAAAGCTGCCAAAAGACCAAACCCGAGCCCAAAGGCAGCCCACAGCCCACGCGAGGGCTGCGCTCTTGAACTTGGGAAACGGAGCTATGGAGGGGGACTCTTCGCTTTGTGTGCTGGAGCTTTTCCTATAACTCATTTCCCAATTCCCCCCGGGGACAAGAGCGGGCAGGGTGCACCCAGCCCTGCGTGGCCCAAACTAATCAGCCCGCCGTCCTGCTCTCTGCTACTTCCCCTGACAGACCCCTCCGGTCACAGAATCACTAAGGTTGGAAAAGACCTGTAAGATCATCAAGTCCAACCACCACCCCAACCCCACCATGCCCACTAAACCATGTCCCGCAGTGCCATGTCTACACATTCCTTGAACACCTCCAGTGATGGTGACTCCACCACCTCCCTGGGCAGCTTATTCCAGTGTCTCACCACTCTCCCAGTAAAGACATTTTTCCTAATATCCAGTCTGAACCTCCCCTGGCACAACTTGAGGCCATTCCCTCTTTTCCTATCACTTGAACCTCTCCTCCTTTAGGAGCCGGGGAGGAACAAAGAAGAAACAAGGTGTTTCTTGAACTCATTAATGTTTGGGGTATTTTTCTTTTATGGGCACACTCCCCCTGTGCTGCCCTGCAGCATCTCTGCAGGCACTCGGCTTGGCTGAAACAGGACAGGTTCTTGGGGCTGCCTCTAAATCCAGAGCAACTTCACAGAAGTCAGGGTATTCAGTGTTTTGTTTTTACCTGGACACTTAACAAGAGATCAGAACCTGCCTCTTCTTCATATTTCAGGTGACAGGGGAGGGGGATATTGTGGCCAGGGTGCAATGGAGGTTGCCAGAGCTAGCTCTGGCTCTGCCTGGTGGTGGGGGCTGAGCTGAGGCCGTACAAACTCAGTTCAGCTGTGACCTCAGCCTGAACCTGACTCCCAGCAGGACAGCAAACCTGGTCCTCCCCCCACCAGCCCTGAGGAGCAGATGATGCTCACAGCACACCACAGTCTGTTGCTGGAGTGTAAAAAGTGGGTCCAACTTCTGTTAAAATGCTTTTTCTTACCAAGTTCATGATTTCTCATCTGAAATTATTGATGGTATCAAAAAAAAATACTCAGCAATTTTTTCTGCTTATCTACTTTTCCAAACTAAAATAAATGTTTGCTCTTAAATATAAAGAGTTGCCACATTTTCTAGATTAAAACAGGAAAATTTAAAAGGATATGTTAATAAAAAATAAAAACATTTATAATGGGGGAGGGGGGAAATAATTTCCTGGCCAATCCTAGCATCCTCTGCCAGGATGCTCCTGCCACAGGCAACTGGATTTTGAGACCTCAACTAAACAAGTCTCAGCTCCTCCTTATTCACAAGCACCCAAAACACTGAACACCATAATTTCCTCGTGGACAACTTACAAGACTCCCAGAATTTGGCTAAATATTCCGCTTTATTATCCAATTAAGGAGCCGTGGCTGTCTCAGATGGCCCAAGCCCCCGTGACGTAAGCAGCCGCAGGGGATTCTCACCTCTGCCATCTGCAATAATTTTTCACCACAAGCTCATCTGAATTTGCCAATTCATATGAGATTATCTTTTTTCCCCCCCTTCCTGGCAGGCTGTTGTGCTGAACACAGATCACAGAGAGGCAGTTTTCGGTAAGAAACTGTGGCACTGGGGATTTTGGGGATAAAATCTCAGAAACATGAATCAAGGTCAAGAAACCTTGAAGCGAAGAAGACTGGAAATAGCCCGGCGAGCTCCCCATTCCCCATAGAGATGCTACGGGCAGAGACACAGTTCTGGAGAGAGGGAGGGATGGAAACCACAAAGAAAAGTTACTGCATTGCACCGAAGGGATGGTTATGCGCTGCAGAGGTGTTGGGTGAGAAACCTGCCTGCGCTGGAGCTCGGCTTCTCGGACGTCGGTGGGATTTACCAGGGGAGGACCGAGGAAGCAGGACAAACCCCACGCAGGAGGTTTCTCAAGAACACTCTCCGCAACACAACCACACACAAAAACCCGCAAACATTTTCAGTTAAAGAGCTGGTCAAGCCCACCACGAGGCCAATATTCAGCAAAATTATACCAAGTCTCCACGCAAACAGTTTTAAATTGAGCCGAGTTCTACATTCAGGCCACACAACAAAGCAAACAGGACACCTCCCAGCCCCAGCCTCCCGGTTTGTCATCCCCATAGCCACCACACATCAGGAAAAAACCGCGTCTCCATCAATTGTGCGCCGCAAAGGCCGCGCCAGCTAATTTCAAGGCACCTTTGATAAGCGCTGCAAACTTGATGGTGGTTCTTCTAGCACAGGATCAGCTTTTTCCTCCTCCGGGGCTAAGGAAAAGTGGTGCCAGAGCTTTGAGCTGAACGACAATGAGTTTCACCTGTACAACGCAGGTGTTCCCATTAACAGGCTGTGAGGGCGTTTCTGGAGGACTCTGCTGCCCATCTCAGCTACAGCACACACATACGTGTGGTGTACGTTTACCACCTGAAGATATTCGGTTGCGTTCTAGGTAACAATTTAACCACAGCACACACCCGCCTGGTGAAATATTCCTGTGACCCGTTTTATAGAGGGCTTAAAAAAGGACCATCTGATACAGACCTATCAAAGCACCGGAGGACAGCACTAATTTTCAGGCACAGTTCATTCTTCCCGACCCGCTACTGGCCTTTAATTTAAGTATATGCTAAAGAAGAGCGCGGGTTAGGCAGGAGGACAAAGGGACGGAGCTTGAGACCGGCTCCAGCCCGGCACCCGCCCCACCACCATCAGTAGGAGCCCAGGCACGATGCTACAAGCCCCCAGCAGTCAGCATGGCTATAAATGAGGATGGGTTGGTGAAATCTCCATAGGGCACCCCAACTTTAGCTACGCGAGTATGAAATATTACCCCAAATATTTGTCCTAATGTTTCAGAGCGGGGTGTCCAGCTCCTGTTCTGGTCCCCACAGGGGTTTTGCTTGAACAGAGGAGGGGGGAAAAAGGAATCGCGGCATCGCCCCGGCACGAAAAGTATTCAGCGTGGGTAAACCGGGTTGAAGGAAAGCAGCAGAGCGTTTGGCACCGCTGCTTTGTGAAGGCTCCTTGCAACCGGGCAGGCTTCGGGGCCGCTCTCGCCCACCCTCCTCTCCCCACCGAAGCCCACCTACTCCTGCAAACTTCCCCGTTGTTATTTCTTTTCTTCTCCCTCCCGCTCCACGGGCGAGCGCGGGGGTCACAATTTCTCTGATTCGCCTTGTATCTCCAGCTATAAAAAGAGAACATAATGGAAAAATAATTAAAAAATAAAAGAGAGGAATAAAACCCATCATTTTAAGGGAGAAAGGGGAGGGGGGCCAGGAGATCTGCGGAGCTAGTAGATAACCAGCAGATGTGATTTTTGCAGATAAGCGTAGTAATTTAGATAAATCTGGAGGCTTTAGAGCCTTTCGCTTGCGTTCCTTTTCTTTCTGTCTGATTTTTTTTTCAATTTTATCTCGCAAGTCAAGAGGAGGGGGAGTGCGAAGGAGGGAGAGGGGGGGCAGCTTAATCTTTGGGTAGTTTTTCTTTTCTTTTTAATGTGTTTTTCCCCAGAAGGTGGGATAATGGGAGCTGCTCTCCCCCCCACGCGCGCGCACACACACACACGCACGCACATGCACACAGAAGCTGGGGCTATGTTTTTTAAAAGCAGCGGACAAAAATCAAAATATTTGAAAATGTATTTCATGGTAATTATGTCATATTTCATGGACTGATGCCACTACTGAAAGAGAGCCTGAATGCCTTAATTTGTATAGAAATTGTAATCATTTGTTCATTTCAAGGTGAAAATTGCATTTTTTAATTTAAATTGTATCCTGCGTGATAGTCTATTATCTAGTAAAATTGTCTCCATGTCTGAATGCCTTATATGCAGCTGCAATGCTTGTTACAAATCCAGTTATATTCATAAAAGCTTTGTCGATGTCTCGGGAAATGTGAACAGTTTCTTGTGGGTTTCTTCTCTCTCTTTTTTTCTTTTTTCCCCTCTTCCCTCCCATTCTCGTCCTCCCTCCCCTTCCCCCTTAGTCTTTTTTTTTTTCCAGTTGAAATAAACCCATATCTCCTATTAATAATAATTACCCTGGGTATATACAAAGGACAATTCTGTGTGGAATAGGGCGAGGGACGTGCAGAAAGCATTCAGGATTCCTGCTTAGGTATTTATTTCTCGGCGAGCCACCTCGAGGTTGCATAGTGCTGGGGAATAAGGGAGGAGAGAAGAGAAAGGACAAGATAAAGGAAGGCAATAAGACGAGGGGTGAGGTTTCGTGCGGCGGCTCCTGTAAATAAAACTCAGCCCCGAAGGATGGCACGGGGAGGCAGAGGCAGAGAGACACTCGCGCTGACAGAAGAGAGAGGCTGAAGTCACTTTGGTGTTTCGGAGGTTTGGGACCGTGGTGGAAGGGAGGCAGAAGGTCGTGTTGTTTCCAGCCCCAGGTTTTGAGAAAGCCCTAATATTTTATATCGTGATACATCCTATCCTACAGTGAATTGCAGCCTTGTCTCTCCTGGTGTCTGGTTTGATCCCTGCCGTGATTTAGGGGTGCCCGGAGTCTGCTGGAGGGGAAATAGAGTCTGAGAAGTTAACCGTGCTGTCCGAGATCCCCCGAAGCACCGGTAAAAGCCCAGATCTCCCAATCTCCTGTCTTCCGCCGTGCTCACTGCACATTCGAGCTCCCGTGCTGTTTTGCAAGAGGGAACTCGGATAGAGGGAATCGCAGCCGCCGTTCTGCGCACCCTGGGCTCTGCTGCACCCACGCAGCCCTCCACGGAGAGCAATCCCTCTGCCCCACCTCTCTGACCTTTCCTGGGAAGGCGGAGAGGGATGCGTCCGTATCTCGGTCTCCTCGCCTTCCACTCCTGCTTCAGCCAAAGAGCTGAGGACACCCCATCTCCCAGCGCCCAGCTTTTCGGGGAGAACCCCCCCAAAAAAGAACGGCTGGAAATACCAGCCCAAGGATGCACAGCGTTAGGGGATGGACTGGCAGGAATGTTACGGGAATGCAGGATGAGCTCGCTGGCTAGTGTAAATCAGCAAAAGCAGTTAAAATGCTGGGCTGGTTTGCACCAGGTGAGAATGTGGTCTGCCCAGGACAGGATATTAATTACACTAATCCTTAAAAAAGAAAGAAATCGGCCTCACAAGGAAATCCTTTTTCAGTCATTTAATTCCCTTTCACCCACCTCTCCCTGCTCAGAATACCCTGATTTTATGCAGGCCCACAGCCTGTTATAATAAACTTCTCTACACCTATTCTGAAAAGAAATTGCTCATGAAATGCTGCAAATCTAAAGGCTGCTGAGCCAAATTTGCCAGCACAGTCGCTGTCTGACAGTAGCTACAACCACTGAGACGAGCAACAACAGACCTAAACACGGGTCATGAGATGGGCCTGACCTCTGAGCCAGGCAAACATCCCCCGAGGATTAAGACTTGGAAAGGGGAGTGCCAAAATGCTGTTAGCATGACGGTTCGTGCAGGGCTGCGTTCGGTTAGGCATGCTTTACGTGCACGTGTGGGTGCCTTAGGATTTTTGCAAGCACGCCTTTTGCAGCTTCATTCGTAATCTCCCCAGCTGAGCAGAGGGATTTAGCAGGTGTAAATAGCTAAAACACCTGTAGCTAAAATAGAAGGTGGACCCCGAGTCCAAGGGGACGTCTAGGGCAGGAGGCACCGCTCATGAAAAGTGATGGAGCTGGCAAGAAGCGGGTAGAACAGAGAGAGCACGGAGGAACTGTCCTCCCAAAAAAGAAGTGTCGATGCACTCGCTGTCCCCTCTGCCTCGCTATCCAACAGGTTGCATCGGCTATACGCAAGACGTCGGAATTAATTTCACTGGGGACTTACAGCGGCGTTTGAGCCAGAGGGGAAAGGCTGATATTTTCCAGTGAGCTCCTGACATAAGTAGGACCCAGTGCGCACGGGATGGGTGCTCTGCACTTCCCAAAAAATCAAGGTACTGATGCCAGTTGGAGCTGAAATCACAAGCCAGTTCTGAAAGTCTTGGCGCGTGGTTTTAAAGAGGAGGGACTGGTGTTCAGAGAGTGAGCTAGAGAGCAAGGTGCTGGGCACATCTTCCAAGTTGCCCTTGGGACTTTCCTAAATTAGGCATCACCTGCACACTTTCATGGTCCCTGGATCATACTTTCAGAACATGTTTTCAGCATAAACACAACAAAAGAATACTAGACAGAATACTAAAACCCGCCCAAACCTCCCATGGCATCGACACCCGGCCGGGCCAGGCTTTCTGCCGCCCTTTCTCTAATCTTTGTCACGCCGCAGTTGAGATTTGGGGGCTGCTGAGTTGAGACACGGGCTAGATTCAGACACTTAAAACAACGTGGTCCTGCGTAAGTCGCTCAACCTTCAGCTGTCTGTAAAACAGCTTTCAAAACCATTACGTTACAGCGATGCTGAAAAAGGTTAACAGTGATGGTAAAGAGGAAAGATTAAAGGTGGTTTAAACAACTTTTTCCAAAACATTTTGGTTTTATAAGAAGGACCTTTTCCAAATTATTTTAATTATTCAGTTTTTAATAAAGAGAAAGGAAGAAAATGTTCAGTTTCTTTAGTTTTAGCTAAAAAAGAAGGTTTTAAATCTCAGGTTAGAAAGGCAAAAATGTTTTGCTTCCCTTCCAGGTTGTTCTTTTTTCTTGCATGCCTTTTAAAATGAAAAAAAAAACCAGAAAAGTGAAAACAACCTCAATATTTAAAATATTTTTATCTGTTCCTCATATTTCCTCTGAGAAAAATATTTGTGAGAATGTCCAGGAAAATAATGTAAACACATTCAACTTCTATTTGAGTAATTAAAAAGAAAAGTGCTAGTTACCCTGCCAAGAGCTTCGGTCCTCCAAAACTACATAGCATTGGGATAGATATATATATGTGTGTGTGTGCGCTCTGTGTCTCCGCTCGCTTGGAGTCGCGCTGCCCTGTGCTTTCTCCAGCTGCTCAGCACAGAGCTCCAGGGGAACATGCGGCGGGGGCTAAGGGGAGCCTGCGGTAAGCGCATGGGCCATGGCTCAGGTCGCAGAGGGTTGTGGAGGGGTTTGCTGGGGGCCAGAGGGAGTAGGTGTGGAACCCAAATAAAAAAATAAAAACCAAAGTAAAAAGCAGAGCAAGGAAAGGCTCTCGGAGTTAGACCCGAGGCAGCCGAACAGCCCCTCTCCCGCAGCAGCTCGGGTCAAGTCCAACACCACCAGACCAACACGGACACGACGCAGTGACCGGGGTCAGCACCCCCTCCCCAGCCTGCAGGATACAACGCATTTGCAAAAGTTAGCAGCTGGTGTCAAATTGACTTGAATTTGATTTATCACCGGCTTATCGGCAGATTAAAGTTGACGACAGCTTAGAGCCATAATTGACCGGTGATACTTGTAGCGGGAGCTGTATCGGCCTGAGCAGCTCCCTTGTGGGCTAGCTTGCGCCCTTGATGTCTTTCAGAGGGCAACGGATCGACTCTGGCGAGGCCTGGGAAATATCCTGCGCTCCTCAGATAAGGTTTGAATCGTTAGGAGAGAGGAGGAAGAGCTCAGGGAACAGTTGAGGGCAGTGTTGAAACGCTTGCAACTGCAGGGCCGGCGGCAACGGAGCCTGAACGTGACCATCACTGGAGCAAAGTCATTTCTGGGAGGGCTGGCGAGGAAACACAAAGCTGTTACTTTTCAGCAGCAGGCTGAAAAACAGGGACGCGGCTAGAAATAACACTGTCCTCTTTTAGGGCTCCTGGAAAATGAGGGTCCCTTCCTCTACAAACCCCTCCACGTGTGAACGCACGGTGTGGCTGGCTTGGCCACCACCAAAACACGTCGGCTCTGGGGTGAAAAGCAAGTGCTGCTAGTGAGTTCAGGTCGAAGGTGGGAAGGGGGGTTTTGGTGTGGCTAAAATTTGCAGACGCCAAATATAATTCCCCAGGATGCAGATAGGAAGCTGGGGCTACCAGCCCCGCTCTGACAGCTGAAGTCAGTTACAGTTCTTACACAAAGGCGAGCCTCTCCGTTTCATAATTATCACCAAAAAAAAGGGGGTTCCGACAGCACAGTGCCCTCGGCATCATGCAAGAGCAGTGGTTTCCAGCCTTTTCCCCATTTGGAGACCTGTAATATTTTCCAGGGGTCCCCCTCAGAGCCCACCGAAGCTTCAGCCTGTGCAGCCCCTGCATGCCCAGAGCTGCCCCAGCCCTGGGCCAGGCACCCCGCAGCCCCCCAGCCCACCGCCCCGCTGCTGGGGTGGCCAGCCCTTGGCTCCTGTGTCCCCCATTTTCCCCCCCAAACGTGAATTATCCAGGCAGCAGGAGCAGGCGTGGAGCGGAGTCACACCGACGCTTTGCCTGCACTAGGACAGGCTCCACTGCTCAGTGTTTTATTTTTCTGGGACTGGAGGAGGCTTTTGTGTCTCAGTGAGGAAGGCTGATTTTCTTAGCAAAAAGGCCTTCCCTCACCCTGACGGAAAGGAAAGCTGTGACCAGGGTTTCTATATCCCACCTAACCTGAAGGTAGCTTTGCTGGGCACTAAGAACAGCTTCGGTCCCGCTGTGCCCAGGGGACTGCAGATGACACCGCACAGCTGCCAGTGAAGGTCTCTGCCTAAACCCCGGGCTCCGGGCACCGGCCCTGTATTTCTTCAAAGACATAGTACCAAGGGGAGCAGGAGAGTGTTAAGAAAGGATCTCAGCGGACGCTTGATAACGGACTAACTCTGAAGCTAGCCGCGACCAGCGGTGTGCATGTGAGGCGAGGAACGCCCGTGCGAGCAGAGTTTGCAGATGCTAAAGCTCTTGTTCCTTCGCTGAGCCTTCTCGTGCCGGTGGGAGACTCCAGGCTGGCAGATTGCTGCCTCTTTTGCTTACGAAAGACAAACACATGGGCAGCATCTCATCACACAGTCGGTGTATCTTATCTAACGGTGATCTCAGCGGGATTTGGGAAGCCAGTTAGCTCCCGTGGACTGATCCCTCTGCTAAGAGGCAACCAGAAAAAAACCCCCAGCGGCTAATGAGGCTAGTTTCTGCGTGCGGATATTAGTCCAGCACAACTTGGATGAAGATCAACTTATTTTACGGAGAGCCAAAACGTCTTCAGATGGGAACGGCTTTTGAATTCAGTGCTTTGTTTAAAGGCAAAATGCTTTATTACCGATTGCCGAAGCCCCGAGCCATGTATTCCTCCGTAGAGTTTCAAAATATTTTTCCGCTTGTTGATGCTGCGCTTTGGCCTTTAACGAAAGCCAGGTGCCCGCAGAGCTCGGAGTTAACACGGCAGCCCGGTCCCACCCTGGCCTGTGCAGCCTGCCTTCCTCTGCCCGTGCAATAGCTTGCTGAAAATGAATGCATAAAGAAACGGTTGTATTTAGAACAGGCCAGGTAATTGTTCTTCCCTTGTGAAAAGTCACAGTGAAATTAAATGTTTTATTTATTTACGCAGCTTTTCCACGTTTTCATTAACGAATGAAGCACACAATTTTGCTTTTTAGCAAAACCATCTGTAGTTTGTATGTGTGTGCGAATATTTTTGATTTACCAGCTTTTCCCCTTGTGCTTGGCACGCTGCAGAGCAAGTTAAGCAAACAAGCCACCCAAAGACACTTTTAATCCTTTTTTTTTTTTAATGTATAACAGTTATGCCTGAGTTACAGAGAGACACCTACAGGCAGCAGGTAGTTAAAGCAAATACCAGTTTCTCTTTCTACTATACTACTCCATATAGCTGAATAAATTATGGTGCGATTATATATATACACACGCACGCACGCAGGCACACACGCGCACGCACACATACTCCCACGCAGGCATACACATGGAGCAAAATGGCTATGAGTCAAACACAGAAGCAACATATCCGCAGTTACTAGGAATAAGGAATGTCCTATAGTGCTATGTAGATATTCCCCGGGTGGGTATATGGAGGTGTTAGGGATGATGGGTTAGAAGCATTAAATACACAAAGTCTCTGAGCGACAGGTGCCAATCTGCTGAGTTACTGGACACAGCGAGGAAATGTCCATTTTGTGGTCTCAGGATGGCGCTGAGAGGCGAAGGCAGGGGCACGGAGGGGTGCGGGGAGGTAAAAGAAATCCACTCGGCGTTTTTCCTTTCCCCCGAGGATGTCAGATCTCGTCTGCAGGCATGGAAGAAATGTCGACCTGAGAGAACGTCTCTGGAGCGTGTCACTTCACTTGGTGGTTTGTTTGGACCAGGTGCAGAACGGTTTTTGGATTCCCAGGCACCCTCAGAGTCACCACAGGTTGAGTATCTGCTCAGTCCCCATTTGGTCGGCTTCGAGCAACTGCGACCACACGTTCTTCATGGTCCCACTGTCCAACACTTGCCTGCTGCCGACTGCTGCTCTTCCATGCTCGGTTTTGTTTCGCCTTCAAGGCACCTCCCTCTGTTCTGCCCCCCTCCCCGTCCCACCCCACCCCCTGAGTTTGTCTCTTTTCAGCAGAACTGAGGTTGGCAATCCATAAACCAAACCAAACCAAAAAATACTTTGACTTTCATACATGAACGTACCTTAAAACAAAACAAAGAAACCAAAAAAATCCACAAATCAAACCCATCCCACCCCAAAGATTCTGGAATGTATTTTGAAAACACACGATAGGCAAATTTCTACAGTTCATCCCCCCTCCCCCTTTTTTTTTTTTAACTAGCACGGCACTCACTGTGTTTTTAGTATAAAAAAATGTCAACTTTCTATAAACATACAGCACATGACCAAATTTCCAACTAATGTACAAAGTGCGACCACGAGGGAAAGGTCAGAGAATAGCTATTTGCGCTAGCATGGGGCGTTTTTCATATTCCGCTAAGAACTCTATTTACAGCAGTGCCCGGGTGTTCACGGACTTTCTGGTGAAGGTAATTGACAAATAGGTTTCTACAGTGCTCCCTCTTTTTCATACTTTTTATTTTTGGGGTCCTGCACTCTGCGCTGAGCTCAGCTGAAGTCCTCCCTCGACAACACGCTCGCTGCGAGGACCAGCTGTCCACTGTTGAGGGATGCTTGGGAGATGTGTAAGCACGCACGGGAGAATAGATAAGATAGCGGCGGGGAGAAGACAGCTGACAGGTCTTTGCAAGCGGGAGCAGCAGACAAGCAATTCTCATGATGAACTGAAACCTTCCTTCTAGTTTAGCAGGCAGCTAGGAATGCATTTGGTCAGAAATTTCAGTGTCAAGAATAAGGGATTGCAAATGCCCGGGGCAGGTACAGGGCCAACAGTCACCATCTACAAACTCCATCATCCAGTGGCAAGGAGGATGTAGATCTGAAGGTGCTCCCAGACTGGCTGATTATCGGCATTTGGCCTCTTAAATACTATTAAATGCAGCACGCAAGAAAATCATGTGCTCTGTTGGTTTAGCAGTCAGCTCAGAATGATACCGAGACACAGGAGCAAATTCAAACAGGTGCTTCAGTCATTAATCCCTACGCTGGTGTCTATCACAGAGACACCCTCACTCTCACCCTCAATCGCCCAGTTCAGGTGTGACTGAAGGTTCCTGTTGTTGGGAATGACATATAAGCCAGGACTGGAATTCAAAAGGGATTTCTTCCTTAGATCAGCTCTAAAGTGTGAACAACATAAGCCAGCACCTTTTGTTGCTTTCCGAGATCTCAAACTTGCGCAAAGCAGGGAGAATGCTTCAGATAATGCGACTGGTCCAAGGCATTTTGGCTCTTCAGTCACCTCATGGAAATTGGTACCTTTGGCCTCACCTATTCATCCAGCTGTAGGTGCTATATATTGCCCTGAGAAAGGATGCAAAGATGTGAGCTTCAAAAGCTTTGTGAGCCAAGGAAAGTCATTTGCAACTAGAGGGAAGCGTTATGTGTGATACAGCTGGACAAGCAGAGGCTGAATTGGGATCCTGGAGCAGAAATGACAGCAATGCAGCCTCTGGATGCAGATGTCGCCCCGCACAGAGCTCCTGCACAGAAACATGCATGTGAGCGTGTGAGAGGCGGAGTAGCCAAGCTGGTGTACTAATATGCTTTTAGGAATGTAGAGCAGGCTCTGTCACAGCCGTAAAGCAAAGCTGATGAAAGCCACATGTGGCTCTGATAGGATGCTGAGCAATGTAAGAAGCAAAACTCTGCTTTGGTCAGGACAGGTACTTGTCCACATGGCTCAAGAGAAAGCGGCTTGGTGGTTCATGATAAATGATGTTGGGGCAAGGCAGGGGATAGCTCCCCAGAAAAATGTTTTTTCAGCTGCAAAACCAACATCAGATTATTTGAGAAGAAGAAGAAGCGGCAGCAACAGAAGAGAGCAGAAGTGTCTCCTTTAACAACCTAGGAGCATACGCTAGACCAGAACTCATCCGACCATGTGGTCCCCCGTTATCATCAGTGGACATTCATGATCCTAAAGTAGACATATAAAATAGTAAGTGTAATATAAACCCTAACAGTCTGCAGATTATTTTAAGTACTGCCTGTTGCCATTGGACTTTACACACCAGCTACTGGCTGGCACAGACTCTGGGCCTCGGGGTGGTTATCTCAGGGGCAGCTTTCCTTGCCCTCTCCAGGTCAAATTTCAGCGCCTTCTGGAAGTAAGCCCTCTCAACACAGGCAGGTGAGGGGAAAAAGGTCTATAATATTAGACATCTGCTTAAGAATCATTAAGGATCATCACCACATGCAAAAGGGAAACTACTTAAAAACCCATCTGGGTCATGACTTAGCAATAACCTCTTCTTGTTGGCAGCTTTTATCTGGGCAGTGTGATGAGCAGAATCATGAGCCGATACAAAAGCGAGAGCACTGGCTGCTACAGAAAAGTGGAGTGATAAATCCAGAGAACGAGATCTGACTTAAGAGAGAGAGAGGCTCCACCACCAAAATGAAAAGCAGAGGGAAGGGACGGAGAGATTGAGTTGTACAGAATAGTAGACAAAATGAGAGGGGTGGGAGAAGAGCCGGGAGGATGGACAGGGGCAAGCATTTCTCCTGTTAGCTCGAGGATAAAGAATGCTGTGGGTAAGGTAAATCTTTTCCTGTGGTACAAATAGGTGCAATGTTGCAGCTGAGAGCACGTTTCCTTCCTAGCTGCTGTTAGAAAGACTCTTCAGGTCATCTCCCCTCTGACTCCACGGCCACATCCATCTCTCAGTGACAGGCAGCTGCGGGAAAGCACCTTCAGAACAAGCACCATTTTTTTTCAGGTGGCCCTTTACTTGTAGGAGAACCTGGCTTTGCATACTGACCCCTCCGAGCAGGCAGCTAACGAACACCTCTGACTCTTCCCTCTATTGTCTTTGCTCTCATGGCCAGCTTCTCTCCCGATGAGTGAAAGAAGGGCCACTGACAGTCCTCGCCCTTCTCGACTGGATGGGCAAAAGCTCTGACGCGATCGGGTGTATCTGATGCCCTTCCTCTGTGCATGCAAGGCCAGCGTTCGCTATCGCATCTCCTGCTGCTGTCTGAGGCCCGTGTCTTTTCACTGATAATCAGGTCTAAATTGGTCCCTAAGAGGAAAAGTAAATGTTGCTCGTGCCTGTGCCCATAATCTCCAGTCCTCATGCAGCAATTTACATTTACACTTTCCAAAGGTCCCAGGCTGGACAGACTTACATCCTGCCCCTGCTTAGCAGCAATCTGACTTGCTTCGGCCCTGCTTTGGGAAGCCATCAGTGAGAACGGAAGGGCAGAGTGGGGTGGGGAAATTTTCTGTCACTTTAATATATGTTTTTCTGGTTTTGTTTGTCTTTATGTGGTTGGTTTTTTTTAAAACAAGTTCTTATATTTGGTCCATAGGTCTTTTGTGGTCCCGAATTATATCACCCTTAATGATCAGCTTGGTTATTCCTTCCTATACAACATTCACCAAATTTACAGCAATGGAAAGAAAAGGAAACAAAATGAAACATTTCTTTTTTTACAAAGAAAAAAAGATCAATTTGGCTTTGACTATGCCAACTACCTAGATCAATGGAAAGTCCTTAAGTGTGGGCAAAATGCCGTGGCCAGGTAGGTTAGAGGGAGGGCATGAACTCGGCGTTAATAAATGTACCCAACCGGTTGTCTCTGGCCACAGGAGGAGTCAGGTCACAGAAGCCAGGCTTGCCTCCAAGAAGAGTGCTCTTGGGAGGAGCTGGATACTTGGAGAGCCCTCCCCCTCTTTCCCGTCTCCTTCACAGCTCAAGTTGGTGTGAGGCGGAAGGGAATTGGGAAGGAGTAGGGTCCGGGTACAGGTAGATCCCTGGAAGGCTGGTGGTGTTTTCTCCAGTGGTACCAAGTTGCTGGAGTGGGTTGTTGGCACAGTCGGACTCTTCAGTAAGCTTGGCCTGTCTCTACTGGTAGGAGGCCCAGAACGGCTGAATGTTCTCCCAGCTTCATCCTACGCTGTGTAGACAGACTCACGTTCTTGGCCAAATAATCAACAGCAGCTGAAGAGGAGGGGAAAATAAAGGAGGGTGAGAAAACAGCACATTAGCATTCAGTGGAAACAAGGCTTTCAGCATCAAAGGGCGGGTAACCAACAGACCCCGCAGACTGACTCTTACAAAGAGAGCCCCAATGCAGTGGTTGTCACAGACGTGAGGGTCCTGCTGCACTCCTAGGAAAGAGGGCAAACAGATGATGTGAAAGGCATCCCTGCCCATGGCAGAGGGGTTGGAACTAGATGATCTTCAAGGTCCCTTCCAACCCAAACCATTCTATGAGTCTATGATGGTCCTGCCAGAAACACCTGACAGGATGGATGCTGCTGGGGTTAAGCACAGCTGCGGTGTGCAGAGTGCACTCTGTGTGTGCTGCTGCAGTCCCTTGAATCTCTCTGTGAACCTACTGAAAAGAGCTAAAATTCTATTTCTGCCATGGAAAATGGTGTTTCCAAGGGAGCTGTCTGAAGATGAGCCTGAGCAGAAAGCCAGCAGGATAAGCCTTCCAGCCTCACCTGCCTGTATCATCTCATGGTGGCAAAGCCAGCTCCTGCACTCGGTGATGCTGGCATAAATGGTTCCAGAGATTTCAGTGGAAGCTTACCAATTCTGGACAGGGCTTGAATCTGACTCATCCATTGCGTGCTGACTCATCTCTGCGAGCTCTGCTGCCTGCCTTCATTCACCCTTCCTACGGGAAACCGCTTTGCTTATCTCCATCTGGGTGAGAAACGCAGCTACAACTCCTGAGGCGATGCGTGAACCTGTATCCCAGCTCACTTGACTGCCCCATGGTCTGAGGGGGAAGAAGACCAGGGCAGGATGGTGACATTGCTCATTAGCTGAGCTTCAGTCAAAGTCTCTCCCTTTCACTAGCTTTAATGTCTCAAATTAGATTAATAAGGAGCTGGCAGGAGACGTACAATCGGTGCCAATGAGTAAACAAATTTCAGCCATCAACGTCTTGTCAGAAGCCTGCCCCAGAGGAGGTCCCTTCCAGACACAAATTCTTATTAGACTTGTCATATCTATTAGAATTCCTTTCACGCTTCTGCGTTCCATCACCAGCATCATTAACACAGCTCCGGCCTTTGGGAACTGCAAGGACCACATTAATCTGGCATCTCTGCTCCTCACCGGCTGGGACAGCAGAGGCTGTGCAAGCACTGGCAGGCTGGCATGCTGGAAGCGAGCAGGCTCGGCACAGGGTGAGTTATCCGGGGCGGAAGCGAAGCCTGCTGGGGAGCACGGCTTCTGCAGGCAGCAGAGTCTGAAAGGAGATGAATTAGGCAAGTGGAGCTGGCACACCAGCTGGCACTCCTCAGGGATGGGGATCCTGGGGTAGCTCAGCTCGAGCGCTGGGCTCTGTAACGTTGCGTTATGGTGCCTCTGGTTTCAAGGGGGGTGTACATAGGATTAGACCCCAAGCTATGGCCCTCGTCCAGACCTTATCAGCTTGGTCCCATGGTATTTCAGGTAAACCACATTAAATAATGTCTTTGAGAGGCTGTGGGTAAAGAGGAAATTCACTCCTTGGACATGCTGCGTGTGTGTGGTTGTGCCTCTGTTCCTGTTGTCACCCGTGCTCTGGGTGAATTCAGATGGGTGCTTGGGAAAGGAGGGAGGTGAACAGTCGGAGCCGGTCATCCTGGCCTGGGCAGTACCCAGCAAAGTGGAAATCTGATGGCAATCCCATCCTTCTAAAAAAAAACATGCTAAACTCCCAATATTGCCAGTGGGAAGAGTTCAAAGGCACTGGGGTATCCAACGCCAGAAGTCAAAGACATGGTTTGTGGCTTTAATACAGTGGAAACCAAAATAAAACCAGAAACTTACCAAAAGTACTCTGGGTGTTTATTTGCTTATGTGAGAGAGAAAGTGTGCCTGGTTTTGTGTTTCTAAAACAGAGAATAAGAAGGAGAGAAGTGGGGAGAGAGAGATTCTCTGCAGGCCAGGTCCAAAGCCTGTCAAAGCTACAGAGCTCTTATTTACAAGCCCTGGTTATGTAGCCTGTTGTACAGAGCGTGCCCCCACCATAACAACCCCCCTGTTTTTATTATATCGAAGTGTCCACTAAAAAGAGTTTTGATACTTTTCTGCCACATCATAGAAGGAAGAAATACATGATTTGAACTGAACATCAATAAATAGTGATCTCATGAAGGTCACCTCACACTGATCGGCATTTAAACAGCATTTGAAAAGAAGCAGTGAAGAGTTAAAAAGCAGGAGGAATTAAAAGTGTCTGCTAAATACAACATGCACTGAGAAAGACAAGAAAAAGTGTTGTTGCATCAAGGTCAACTTCATGTAAGCGATTGCTCTAACAGGACTAATTACCAATGAAAACTGTTTCCTTGCATAGAGATTATTATAAATGGGGCTCATTACGAGCAAGGTTTATAGTGGAGTGGACTTATATATTGCCTGTACAGAGCTGTAAATACAAATATCTATACACACACGTGCATACATGCAGAATTTGCTACTTAACGTGGATCCCACCTTAGAACAGCTACAGCTGGTTTGTGCTGCATCTGCCATGCAGCATTGGCATTGGCTTTGGCTGTAAGACTTGCTGTCACGCTGGGTGTGACTCCAGTTCCCAGCACTGCGAAGCAGTGGCACGGTGGATGGTGCGGGACGGTTTCTCACCTACCTTCCTTGCGCCAGCAGGAAGAACGCCTTCATGACTAGCTACCCACATGTCTCTAGGCATGGGACATGTCTGGACTAACTCTGTCGACCACGCAAGAATTGCTGCTGGGCACAGACCCGTTGGCAGCCTGGACTCTCATGACTATTAACAGGAAAACTTTCCCGTTCCAAACTGAGCCCCATGTGCTCTAAACTGGATTTGTAAATTGAATGGGTGTCCAGCAGAAAAGAGGGAGCCGTATGACAGAAATCAGGAAAGGGGGGCAAATAAAACAACATAAACAGGGCTGCGTAAGCAGTTTTTCATCAGCACAAGGAGAGGCCCTAGTAAAAATTCCTGCAGCAAACCAAGACAAACCCTTCTTTCTCTTTCCTTCTCCTTTGCTGGTCTCTCTCTCTCTCAGAAAACGTAGCTCGTCCTCCTTATTTTATTTTTTACACACATGGGTGTGACTAACGTCTTGCCCAAGGGAATCTTTATTGGAAATACATGGTATTGGAATTTGTTTAAGATTTTTATCAATAGCACGTGTGTCCAGCCTCACATCCAGAAGCGAGGGGAAGGTCAAGGGGTCACAGATCAAACTCCCGAAAAACAAAAAAAGGAGAGGTGGGGGGAAGCTGCTATTGATCCCGTCTGCCGCCACAGCCGGTTCTCATTTAGCTGTAGAAGTTAAAGACATTAAAGGGCTGTGACGGAGAGGGGAATAAAAAGCCACAGCCAAATGGAAGGAAAGGTCACTGAGGACAAGCTATGGGCAAGCAGGAGCGCTCCCGGAGGAAGAGGATGCACCTTTAACCCTCCACGGATCACTCTCTCACAACACCACACTTATTATTAGTTTAACACCGGCAGGTGAGCCCTTTGCCAGGCTCGCTGGTGTTTTTGTGACCCAACCATTCTGGAGAAACAGACCCTCCCAGGGTCCCTCTGCCTTTCGGGTCTGAGGTTTGGGTTCAGGATTACAATTCCAGCCTCACTTCAGCTTTCACAGAACCACAGCTCAGTTGACAGGCGTTGGCTTAAGGTTTTTAGTAGCAAAATCTCTGAGCGTGGACCCAGCCCTTACCTTACGAAGGGCAGGGGAGAAAGCGACACGTACAGTTCTGCATCACTTTCCAGCTTTCCTTTGGCTGAGCAGGTTGAACATGTTGTAGGGCTTTTGGAGAAGCAAGAATTGGAGAGGGGGAAGGAGAGAGGTCTGGAAGTTGTCCTTTTCTAATAGAAATGTTTCACCTAAAATATTTCAATTGGGAGTTTTGAATTGGACTGCAAGGGTGTTGGGGAGGCTATGTGGAGCAATCTCCATCGGCATCTGGTGAATAGATTCCCTTTTTCTCTCTAGATGGACAGATTTCCATGGGTATCCCTTCCGATACAATATCCATACCTTCTTACATCCCCTCCCTCTCTTCTCCTGTTCCCTATGCAGCGGGAATACAATCAGCACACTTACTTTGTCCATACTGTCCATATTGGTAGCCAGCCACTGGGTCCACACTGTAACTGGTGGTGCTGTAGGTGGGAGGACAGTAGGACTGGGAAGTCGGGAGGCTATCCACAGACTTGATGGAGTCACTCCGCTGGCTGCAGCTGGCAGAGATGGAGTTGGTGGTGTCCAAGCCACCGTGAAGGGGAGAGATGGAGAAGTCAGCCTGGGGTTGCGGAGGAACCCCGCTGGGGTTGCTCAGGATGCTCATCACCTGGAGAAACACAGGAGACAAGACGTCAATGTCTGAAGGAGAAAGGGTACATGTGCAGCTGCCTTCATGCATACCAGGGAGAAACAGTCTACATACAACGGTGCTCTATCAGTATAATATACAATATCAATATAGGTTTGGCCAGGCTGGAGCATGAAGGCCTGCTTCCACCAAATATCAACAGACAGACCCCACAGCTGGCTCCTCTGTCTCCAACACTATTTGAAAGACCTTAATAGGGATAATTGAGGAGGTCTTTCACAGCACACTGAATCTTTGGTCTTTCTTTGCTCACCTGCCAACAACGTTAGCTGTGCGGTTCAGAATGAACGCTGGAAAAAAGAATAAACCTGGGACGACTCTGCTCAACACACACTGCCATGAACTAGCACCCCCTCCCTTCCTACGCACAGCCCTCACAGAAGAGGAGACACGTGAGACAGGGAGCAAAAATCCATATTTTCAAAAAGGGATGCTGAAGACAGCCCCTTTCTTTGGAAGTCTGAGTGGGGCTTGGTTTGCAAAGGGCCCTAACCAAAGCAGACGCAAACCCTTTGTGGCTTTGATGCAGATTCAGCTTTAGGGACTGAAATGTCAAAGTTCTCTTTGCCCTCAAATGTTAAAGGATAACAGGTCCTGGTTCGGCTCATTTCAGTATAGTGCTTGGTTTGAAAATGTAATTAAATTTGCACACAAGCAATCTTCCTGCTTTGAGACCTGAAACAGATGAACTTACGACTCTTTTTTTTTTTTCTTCTTTTGCAGCAAAAATGCCAGATTTGTTCCTGCGGGTGAGTTTGGGGTAAGCTGCTGCCTACAGGCCTTCACACAAGGACCCTGATCCCACTAGCGCTTTAATGCAATTGCCTTCTGCAATCAGCAAAATTACCCCCGGGCTGCCAAGTTAAGAGTGTAAAGAGTTTGCAGAAGCGGGGCCATGGCGAGGGAAGGAAGGGAACTCCTGATGCCTCTCGGTTGATCTCCGCAGCCGCCGCAGGCATGCCTTGCTGTATTTGTGCTGGGGAAGGGCGGGGGGAGAGGGGACAGCCAGTCACCTCGGGGGGCCAGGCCAGCGCTCAGATGCCGAGCGGCTGAAAATCTCCGAATTTAGCATAACCTTATTGACATCAATTAAAGTGGCAAATTGGAAATATTTGGAGCCTGGCAAGTGGTAAAATGAGCCCTTTATCCCCCACCAGCAGCCTGGTGAGCTATTGTGCAGAGGATACATTCTCTGGAAGGACACAAGAGGGGTTGTATAGAGCGGCATCTCCCCTTCCTGCTCACCCCGACACCTTCCCCGTTCCCTCCTCCCTCACCTTCCTGCTGGAGCGGGGGCTTAGGCTGAATGACCGGCTACGCACTGGCCTTTGCTTTCTAAAGCTTCTCCTCCCCCCGGAAGGACTCGGGAGTCCTGCAAAGACGCTTTCTCTTGATGTGATGCCACCTCCCGACTCAGCCGGCCTGAGATCCTTCCCAGGCATTTGTCTGGGAGGGGAATTTGGGACTAGGGGTGGCTGGACCCCCGCGGAGGGGCAGGCGGTGGGGAGGTACTGGGGAGGGGGTTAGTTAAAAAGCCTGGAAAATCAATCTAACGCCGATCACTGGGTTTGTCTGCAGTGCGGTACAGAGACACAGGAACGAGCTTTGAACAAGCTAAGTTAAAGCAGCGCAGTGGCGGCAGCATAGAGCTCAGACAGGGTTCATTTACCCTCTCTTCCTTCAGGGTTTTCAGCCTGCGCTGAGCTTAGAGGTTGCTACTGGTCCCCAAAAGTTAAACCTAGCTTAGCTGTCTCTACACCGCGGGGCAGACGGCGCTCCAGACAGAGCCTAAATTACCTCCAGCTCTCCAGACCCTTCGGGTACAGCTTCTTAATCACAGTGATTAAGCTTCAGGGTATCTAGATGAAGTTGTTTAGCCATAACGCTGTGCAAAATGTGCCCATGGAACTCCCTGCCCCATGATAGCCCAAAGACTAAAAGACAGAGGGATGCAGAAAGGAAATTGCATTTAAATATGCAAGACAGAGTGGATTAATATAAGAATAGGGCTGTCATGCTTTTCTGTGTGGATGTAACATAAACCCCTCTGCCTCAAGGCTTATGCAGCGGGGAAATCATGGGAGTGCAGCCTGAAGGTAGGTTTTCCAGCTGCAAAGTTATTTGTAACCTTCCACTAAAGCCAGGTCACGAACTTTGATCTGGCTCAGCTACGAATCCTCCTTCTCTGCCCCTCGGTCCCACCGGCTGCAGACAGACCTCATAGCTCCACCATCGCCTTAGCTGTAGGTGTTACACGCTGCACCTCTTTGCCCTGACGGATATCCAGGACACTCGTGTATACAGCAGCCACAAGACATTACTGGATTTCATTTGCAAGCAGAATCAGATGTTTAAAACAATAAACATCCTTCTTGCATGCGCGAAAACACAGACATATGAATGATGAGTTATTTTTGGAAAGCTCCAGCTTGGGCAGCGCAAAGCTGGGCTGTTCCGCCTCTCCTTTCCCGAGCTGTCCAGGTCTGGCAGTGCTGCCGGACTGCAGATGTGCTACCCGCCATGCAAAGCCCTGCAAGTGCAGAAAAGAAATTGTGTGCTGTAAAATGAAGGGCAACTGGAACCACTCACAGACCAGAGGGTTTTCTAGTGATGTCCCCCGGCCATCTCCCCAAAAGAGTCAGCTGCTTTATATTACTCAGAGAAAATAAAAGGCTCTTAAAGCAAGCAGAAGTCATATTAACACTTCCGCTAAGGCCCTTTTAAAAAGAAAGGGGGATGTAAAGCAACGTTGGTAAATGAAACCCAGATTCACACTCTTCAAATTCAGAGGAGCTGAGACCGGAGAAGACACTTGCACAAATCCTACTAAAGACAGTAATTGGTTTTAATCAGTCAGAATCAGGACTGATTTCTAATCCCAGCTCTGCTACTGACTCACAAGGGCTTGTGCAAGTCACTTAAGCTAGGACTCGACTCAACTAACCTTAGCCATGTGAAGTTAAGTTTCTAGTCTCTGCTAATCCTCTAGAATCCCTCTACAGAGAGACTGACACTTCTGAAGGACAATTCATCCCATCCTAAGACCCCTGTCTGAAAAAAACAGGCTGAATTTCCCTCTGAAACTCCATAGCAAAACATAAGGATGCCAATATTTCATCACAACAATGCCAGGGTGGTGAAAGGATACGTAACCATAGGGAGGTTGAAGACAGGGGAGATGTTGGAAGGTGGCTACAAGATGCGCATCCCTGTTGGATGCTCCCATGCGGGTAAGGTGGCTGAGTGCTGCAGATGAACCCTGACAGAGGCTGTGGGCCTCAACTGAGCCAGGAGCCCCAGAGATCTCCGTTCCCTCTTCAGCAACGCTGACTGTGGGAAGTGTCTGCCTTTTCCAGACATGCTGAGAGCAATTTGGGGCTGGGCTCCCCTGAAACTATGTTTGCACAGGTTTATCAGAGGAGAGCGTCTGATCTTCTCCACCCCAGGACACAAAGGTGTTAGAAATAACAAGAGTGAACCGGAGATTTCTATTCCCTCTTCGCTACACAGCCACCCAGCACGGATAACCCTACATGAGCCCTCCAGCCTCAGCAGGCCAGCGTTATCTGACTTCTTGTTTCAGCTGGATAAACTCATTTTCCAGGCAACTTTTGAACTTAGGAAAGTCTGGGGCATCTGGAGAAATCCCCTCCTCAAGAATGCAAAGTCCTTTTACCTTTTCTTTTTGACCTTGCTTTCTTATAATTTATTACTTCTTGGTGCATTATCATCACTAACTAAAAATCAATACCCACTTCACATCTGTAAGGTTTTATCTGGAGGGAAATCTGCTACCTGTCCATCACAGTGATTGACAGCCTTCCCTTTCCCCTCCCTCTCATCAGTTGTCTCTCTCCCTTTCCCCATCTCCTTTGCCTTTGCTGCTGTCCCAAATCAGTCACAGGCGTGGCGTGGGCTTGCACTTCGGGGTAAGTCAATAACAGCCATGGTGCTAGGAGCCTTCAGCCTTGTTTCTACCCTTTCCGGAGGTCATTTGTCAAGGGGGAGAGGGGGTAGGGGTCTTGATGTGTTGGGGAGACCAAGGTTAATGCACAAAGACCCTCCTGGATGAAAAAGCCAGCCCCCCCCTTGCCTCCTGCTGCTGCCTCCCTCCCCACCCTCATCTCTGCAGCTTCCCCCTGTTCCCCCCCCGGGACGTTTCATCACTCTCTCCCATACTTTAAAAGAAGGGGAGTTAAAAAAATGTAATTAATTCCCTCCATTTCTGAGCTGGCCCTCAGGGCCTCTGGCCGTGGAAACTGTAGCAGGGGAAATGTGCACCCTTTATGATAAACGAACGCGGCTTTGGAAAGGGAAGTGCAATTAGGGCCTTCAATCTGTGCAATCAGGCCTTCAGACTTTAGGTTTGGGGGTTGGGGGGGACGGTTGGGTGTGTTGGGGGGGCAGGAGGGGCTCGAGGGGCAGACAAGTGATAGGGAGAGATACCACTTAGATAGAGAAGGGTGTAAAAGCACCAGGGAGGGGAGAGGGAGGGGAGCAGATAAGTTTCATGACAAAACCTTGCTCCTGCAGACCTGGCTGCTGCACCTCGCTGGTCTCTGCTGTCAAGAGCTCTACGGGATATACCAGGGCAGCCCAGGCCATGCCAGACAGGCTATACATCCTCAGAGTCCCTACATCTCCTGCCCTGAATTATCACGTTGCTTTAAGCTTGCTAAGATGCCCAGCCGATAAAGACATCAGGCCCTGGACAGAGCAGGCTTTATGTCTATGCTCAGCGATGCCACCCCGCCCCATCACCAGGAAGACACAGAGGTGTTGTAAGGAGATCAAACCCAAGTAAACAAAACGATGGGGAGGCAGGAGCCTGCAGACAGCATTTTCCAGAGTGACCCCTGATTCTGTGGTGTCTCCATTTCTGGGCACCCGATTTGACACAGCGCAAAGCGTCCAAAATCAGAAGCTGCCTTAGAAAAATGCTGCATTTAGAAACTGCTGAGCCTGGCTAAGTTCTGAATAAAGGGAAGACGTAATGATCTGCAACTAGCTGAAGGGTGTTAACTCCAAAGAAGCTGCCAGGTGGTCCCAAAGGAATGCAGACTGGATACCAGGCAGAAACTGAAAAGGGAAAACCAGAGGAAGGGTCTCCTGGCAGTGGGTAGCATTTCTGAGGCTGTGGCACTGCCTTCCTAGGAATGGGTAGAAATCCTCTCTCTTTGGGAAAGGCTGGAAATGCGATCAGTTGGAATATTTGATACCACCTCAGGCAAAAAGCACTAGGAAATTCTCTGTTGTGAAGAGTGTTTGTAGGCTGAAATCTCTCTTTGCTTCAGCTTCTGTGGTGTCAACATTTATACCACTTCCCCTAGGGCATGGGAAGTCTGACCGGGGCCTGATGGCCGTGCTGGGAAACATGCTGGAACTTACGGTTTTACTAGTGACATGGACCAAGCTAACGATTCGCTCTGAGTTCCTCCATGAGAGCTTGGTCTCTCTGCCATTTGTGGTTGACTCAGCTGCTGCTCTGGGTAGGACATGCTCTGTCCTCCAAGACTGTTCTTAGCTACTTGGTGGGGACCCAGCTTAATCTTTTCCATGTTTATTTTGCAGCCTGTTCAGTTAAACTTTTCATTCTCTCTTGCAGAAGGCAACCCTTCCTCATATTAATGTTTTTTGATCTCTGTGGATCCATTTTCACTTGGTGGGAAAAGGAAGAGTCGATCACTCTATACATACATTAAATGGAAACAAAATGAAGAGGTGACTGTAGGACTACTGAAAGTCAAAGAAAGAGTTGGGAGGAGATAAATAGTTTCCCCAAAGATCTTCACTTGAAAGGAGGATAAATATATGCAAATATGCCCCTAGGTAGGTCTAAAATGACTTATGTAGCAATCACTAACGCTGCACTCGCAAAACCAAGCAATTAATTTTGAATATTTTCTAAATCACTAGACCCACCTGAGTTGTATCCCAATATGCCAAACCAATCCAGTAAGTACACCCATTAAATTTGATTTTGCAATCAGGCCAAGGATCCGGACAGTGCTTCACACTTCTTGCACCTAGAAAATGTCTGATCTGGGTAATTGCAATCTAATGTCACTTCCAACTAAATTTTGGAGCCCGGGGAGCAAACTTCACATTAGCCTTCTTTAAGGGCAACTGCACTGACTTCAAGCACAGTCCTGATTCACACTGGCATAAATCAGCAGGTGACTTAACTCTCTACTTCTATTTTGTTGTGGGTTAAAGCTTAAGAAACCTGATGCTCCACTGCCCCAGCTTTACCTCATCTAGCCAGGTATTTATAATCCATCCATCAGCATGTTACTAGTGCTAAAGAGAACAGTGTTATGAATATGAGCTAAAACAATCTCACAAGTCCCTCCTGCTAGAGAAGGACTCCAGGGCTGACGTGGCTGCTGTTGTATAGCAGTAATGTCTCATTTTTGTAACCCTCCCTACTCTATTGGAAAATATATGGAAGCCAGTAAAATGCCTTTCCCAAGGCCATGCGAAGTGTGTCAGAAGCAGAGCCAGGAACAGAGCGCAATGTGCCTGAATCCTTTCTGATAAGTATGGGACAGATCATACCAGATCCCTTCAAAGTTACTGTGGGCCTGTGCTTGAACAGTGGTACAGTTTGGCAGTGAACAATAAACCCAGAAATATCATCAATGCCTTTCAGTGACTTAAAACATCTGAAGGATGTTTCAACGCCATAGGGAGTGGTCTAGGACACAGCGGGTGAAATGGAGATGAACATTTGTGTCCTAAAATGACCCTGTTCACAGGATGAAGAACTGCCACACACTTATGATGGAGAGGTCTTGGGGAGATGCTGGGGATGAGATGGAGCTGGGGATGCAATGGTGAGCTGCAGCAAAGCAGACCAATGCAGGCTGCACAAGGGGAGGATTAGAAAAAAAGGCGATGGGAAGTTATTACCTGATTGTTCAAGGCTATGGTGAGGTTCCACCTGGAGCACTGCATCTTGTTTTGGGCACCCTGCTTCTGTAGAGATGTACAAATTATGGAGAAGGTCTAAAGAAAAGTTTCTAAGCTATACAAAAGAATGGGAAGGTCTTAGCTATAATGGTAAGAAATTGCTTAAATCTGGATGGTTGGGAAAGAGAAGTGGGCTATTCTTGCAATGGAAATACCGTAAGGAAATCAGAATCACCGTGGGGTTATACATCCAATAAGGGCTATGAGAAATCCTGCAGCAGAAGTGTAATTTGGAGGGGAATGGGGGAGGCATCACTGTGAAGGGAAATTACATTAAAAAGTGCTTGATCTAGAAACACGAGCCACTATCCCTGGCGTTAGGGCACCAAACTCTACTATTACTTAGATAAAAGCAGATGGCAAAGCTTTTAGTAGTCTGGATAACCAGAGAGGAAACAAAAAGACATGCCGTGCTAGTGGGGGCTGTTTAAGGTAAAGGGGGGTTCCAGTTCGACGGGCATTGATTTCCCTAATAAGCAAAATCAAGAGACACGGACTCACCCCTTCCAGAAACGGGAGAGACTTGAGCCAAAGGGCTAACTAGTGCCTTGCCATGTTGAAACTGTCAAAGGGGTCTGATTTTCATGCACTGCTGAGTATCTCCCCTCTGAAAATGGGCAGTTTGTGCTTTATTAAGCATTATATCATATTCACCTTGTGTCACCTAAGCAATGAAGTGGTTTTTCTGATTAAATTGGAATTGCTAAGACATTTTGTATAGAATAGCCAAAAGAAGGCCAATGCTTCCCAAATGTGCTGGTTGGCAAACTAAGCCACCCCATCCTCCTTATATCCAGGCAGTAGACTGCATTAACAGAAGTCACCACAAGTAAACTCTACCCTGATGCTGTTTTCCCTGTGAATATGTTTCTCTGTGAAGGCCAGGTGAGTACATTGGAAAGGAAAGTTTCCATGGAAAAATCTCTTTGTTGAGATATGGAGCATCTCTGGGGCACTTTACACAGGGTATTAATTGCAGGAAGATGAATCTTACTTGTGGTGTTTTGGAACTCACAAAATCATCTGGGAGGAGAAAGCTGAAAGGCGCAACCATGGAAAACTGGAATTCCTAAACATTTCCAAACCAGCAGAAGGACTCAGGTCAGGTTTGGCTTTGGAAATAGGCTGGGCTGGTGATCACTTGTGTCTTTTCTTCTGCACCTATTTGTCCATTCTTGGGTAAGCTCAGCCATGCTGATGGCAGGCGGGAAACGAAAAGGGCTTGGTGAGAGATTCAAAATATCAAGAAATAAACAAACACACACAAAGGTTTCCTGCTAAATCAGCCCTAAATCTATTGCTGTGCATCTGCCTGATGTGAATAATGGCAGGGTGGGGAGATCACGCAGCACAGCTAAGTCCCAGCAAATTAAAACTGTTTTATAAACTTCTGTCATTCCTCTCTTCAGCAGCCCCACACCGGCAGAGACTAACAAAGACAAACCAAAATTCACAGAAAGGTCTCCTCTTCCCCTCCTCCCTTTCCATTTCTCTCCCTCTTTTTTTTTTTTTTTTTCTCTCCATTTCTCAGCTAAGCTGATCTGTGCTCGCTCACTATCACAACCCCCCGCGGACACTGGTAATGGAGTGCGGGTGCTGACTTACTGCTTCGAAACAAGATTTCCTGAGATCCTTTGAGTCCGTTCCATGCCCCCCCTCGCCTGCTTTTCTCTCTCTGTCTCCCTCTTTTTGGAGAGTGGAGGGGAGCCTCTATAAATGTGAAAGGAGCTGCACTACAAAGAATCCCCCGAGTGGCATATCCCAGCCCCAGGCGAGCTGCTTGGTGCACTGATAGTCCTGCGTATCTGCTCTAGGACTCCTCTTTCTCTTCCCCTCCCTCTTTCTCTGATCAATGAAGGGCTGTAATCAGTTAAGGTCCAGCTTAACTGCAGTGTAAGATACACCAGTTAAGCAAAGCCAATGCCTCCAGGGTTCCCATCGTAAATACGGAGAGGTCATGGGGAGATGAAATAACCCTGATAAGTTCAGCAAGTGCAGTGCTAGCTAGGCTCGCACCAAACACTTAATAACTCGAGCTGGCAAAAGAATGGAAGAAAGGGAAAACCAGAAGCGCTTCCTATTGCCAGCTCTTCTGCTGCTTGTTCGCCTGCTCTCTCAGTTCCCTGCTTTCCCGGGGGGGGCTTGGTGCAGTTTTTAAGGTGAGGGTTTCTCTTATCAGCTCACCCTAATGAATGAACAATCCAGACCTCGGTCCTGTCTGCGAGCACCTCAGTTCAGTTTGGATCTTCTGAGGCTACCAAAGGGGTGAATTTTGAAAGTCAGGAGCTCTTTTTCCCTCACTTGTAGGAAAATCACAGCTCCTGAATCCAAGGAAATGCTTTTTGCAGCCCTACATAGTGAGTGCCATGTGCTCTTCCTTCGGACTTCTCTCCACTGCTAGGGAGCACTGTGATATTTTCAAAGACAGGGAAGCTGCTTGCTTTTGCCAAACATTAACCCAAAAACTCTCATAGAATCTGAACTCAGGGACAGTGGAGCTGCAGCCACCAAAGTGTGGAGTCCACTGGTGTGGAGGCATTAGTGTAAACAAATAGGAGAAAAGAGAAGAGAAGAAAGTGGGGATCCTTGCTGAAAACACTGGCTTTAATAAAGGATTACCCTTACAGCTAAGATGTTCTAGCTCAACAACCTCTTTCCTTGTTGTGCTCCATAGTAAGGCTTTTCCCTTCCCTCCAGAAATGTCCGTTCTCAGAGATGGTCCAGGGAAAAATGAGCCCTTTGTGTTCATTATTTGCAATCCCCTTTACACTAAGTCCATGCTGTGCTGGATCCAAACAGCCTATAGTTTCATAATGCACTTCTTGAAGAGGAGGCTGGGGACACTTGGACTGCTGAGGGGACTTTCCTGTGCAGGACAAGCTGTCTGCTTCTGTTTCTGAAACCCCAGAGCTCATTTCTGCCCCCAAGATGTGAGAAATGTGGCAGGATTCGATCACCATTAAATCCACCCCCAAATTCTACCTGGTCTTAATCCCAAACTCATGACTCTAGCTGAACACAACATGAAGTTTGGATCCAAATACCACTGCGTCGGCTCCCATCTAATTGGACATTGTCCCACTAGGCATTACAGATAGGGAAAAAAACATGTAGGATTTATTAAAAACGATGCAGACACACAAAGAGCAGAACAAAATCTTTAACCAGAAGTGATAAGAAAGCCCTAAAGGATTTGAGTTTAGATAAGTATCCCACTTTGAGTCCTCCAGCTCTGTAAAAGCTATTTGGACTGGAGTTTTCCTGTGGTGTTATAGGTGCTTACTTAAGCAGGGGATGAGATTAATTCTTCCCTGGGTATTTTGGCACTCCTGCACCTGGGGTCTGCCGAGGAGCAGCACAAACCTTGATAAGTTTACAATGATTATTTGAGTAGCCAGCACAAACAGGTGAAGTCTTTGAATAATAAAGTATAGAAGTAGAAGCTCCTGGGCTATCACATCATTAACTGCACTCCATTCTTATTTGTCTAGCACAAATTGATTTTGGCTATATCTGAAGGTACTCCAAAATAAAATATTTTTTAGAATTACAATATGAAGCCCCCAAGAAGTGATCTCTAGCATCAGAGTAGCAAAATGCCTATTTTTAAAACTTTGCTTTTCTTATGAATATCATTTACTGCCTTGAACTAAGTGATTTTTAAGAGGAAAAAGATACACCGATGAAAGGTAGCTGTCTGCTGGCAAAGCTATGTCTGCACCAAAGGGAAGGGTGTTACCTCATTAAAATCAAACCTCTGCCAAATGAAAACAGCAATACATTTACTAAGTGGGTATGTAAACCAGCACATAATTTGCTCTCCGGTACAAATGCAAGCAAAGAACTTTATACATTAACCCCACAACTCCTGGCTGAGCTACAAGCTCTCTTTTATGAAAATATCTCGACCAAAAGCCTCCAAAAAATGGCACATCCTACAATTTGCTGAGTAGAGTTGTGCCCCTCACCTGTCCTCCTCGCTGCGGGGCCAAGGGGAAGAGTGAAGGTATCACACCCTTGTATTACTTGAGCAGAGTTTTTAAGGCATCTCCTGCATGCAGAAGTTTAAAAGCATACAAGCCACTGTTGATCCAGAGATAAATAGTGGAAAAGGGATTAGAGATACTTAGCGGAGGAGAGGGAAGACTCAGGAAGGGCTGATTATTTTAAAGATATGACTATTTAAAGATAATGATTGCATAAATTTAATTAATGCATTTTCATGCTGCAAATGGCCGTTTTGTAATTAATGTATCTGGCCTCGCTAAGCATGGGAGATCACATCTCCCAGCCCCCCCCCCGCCTTCTCAATTCCCCCCTCCGCCTCTCGTTTAATGAAAGACAGAAAGCAGATGACAGAAACAATTTGTCAGCCAGTACGGGTGTCAGATGCCTAATTGGTTGCGCCGAGTTAGTGGAAAGTAAAGGGGGAGAGGGTCGAGGCTGGGGGGGCTCTTTCCTCTTTATCCGAGGCTTCAGGGTGGGTGTCTGGTATTGGGGGGGGAGCGAGGAGGCGAAAGTGTTTCTTGTTAATTGATGGAGATTAGGACACAGATTGGCTGTGGCAGGGACTGGGCAGTGACAAGAAGGGGACAGGAGAGGCTGGTTAACACCCGTGCAAACAAGCTGCCATATCTCACAATACGTTAAGTCCCGGCAGCGTTGACAACATCAATGGTTATCTCCCACACTCCCCGCTCCTGCTGCACCCCAGTACCCCCGGTTGTGACTGCTGGGGGAAGAGCTTAGCACATGGATCAGCAGCCCCGGGCACAGCTCTCCTCCGTTTGGTTTGCACCCGCCGGCTTAGAGAGGAATCGCGACCTTGGCAGAAAGTTCGGAACCCTGGGGAAGGGGTGCTGTGCATGGGAGGACGCAGGGCTGAGGCCATGGGCAAAGCAGAAAGACTGAAGCCCGAAAACGAGACCACTGCCTGGGTCTTACTTACCCTAAGCCTTGCCCTGGGTTCAGACCAGTGTTAGCACCTAAGATGTCCTCAGAAAATCTGCGTGTCCTGTCTCCTCCTGTCCCTGCCCCACTATGAGACTATCTTAAAAACTGCAAGATTAAGCAACACTGGAGTTAATGTATGTACCAGCTGGTGCCTGAGCTTTTTGGGTGCGTTTGGGACACCGGTAATAAAGCCCCCATCTGATTAATTTTCCCCTGGTCATCATGTGGAGAGGAAAACCTCCTGTCCACACAAAAAGGCCCAGGAGTCTGGAGCTTTCTCTATCAGGGAGCCGACCTCCTGAACTTCAGCAAGAGCTGAGCATCCCGACCCTTCAGACACTCCCCAAGAAAGCAGCAGGGCAGAGCATGTGCTCTCCAAAGTCACACCTATGTAAAAAGCAGAAATGTGTCTTATTTCTGCAACATTCTTCTTTCTTCAAAGATTTCTGTGACCTGCTTTAATGTATTTATCATCAGCACTAGGCAGAGCAGGGCTGCCACCTCTCACCTTACGAGTGGAAAAATGAGCCCAATAAAGGCTAAAACTCGAGACAGCGCAAAAGTTTATGGGGGAGCAGGAATTTGAACATCCCAAATCCAAGGTTGATGTCCTCATTCCAGACAGCCTTGAAATAAGTTAAGCACAGAAATGAGGGGAACCTCAAAATGTTAGTGCCGTATGATGCTGTTCAGTGTATCTATAGGCCTTTCCCTGGAAGATATAAGAAAGTTTTACAAAGGTGGGAACAGTTTTATCAGCTCTGTTTCACTGCCACACACAAAAAAAGGTGATGGGCAGAGAGGGATGGGGAGAAAAAGCTAAGAACAGAAAATGTTGACTTTCCATGCTGGGCTCTGATCACATTTAAACACGCAGCTTGCAGTAATGAAAATACTACTAAGCTTCTGCATTATATTACAGATCCCTCTATAAAAGGTTTACAAAGGGTCGACAGATGATGAATAAATGTTATGAAAAAGATGAACAACATTTTTTTTAGATGAAAGAAAGCCTTTCAAATAGCATAAATGAAAATGGAAAGGAAATGGGTGAGGGATGCAAGCGCACATGCAAACTTTTGATCGAAAGATCAAAATGAAGTAAAACATTGCAATTTGTAACAAAAATATATTGAAAATAAAATATCCAGTTGCAACAGTTTTGTCCCTTTGTTTACAAAGGGAGAAAAAGAAACTCTCCAGAGAGTGTTGAATGAAATGAAACCATTTTGCTCTTTCCAAAAATGTCCCAGCAACCCATCCCCTCATCCGTAGTGATCTCAGTTATCCTTTCCGCTGAGGGGTGAGCATGTTACAGATACATGACAGGACTTGGCGATTTATAACTGAAGCCATTCCTATTGCTATTTATTTGTGTCACAATGACACAGAAGTGCCGCAGTCAAGGAGCATGTCCCATTGCATGAGACTCTGCACAAAGCAAGAAACAAAATCCGAAAGCCCCAAAATGCTGGATATTTTATCTGGGGACTGGCAGGCTCCCCTCGGGCCTGGCTCTCTCTCTACTCCCATCCCAAGAAAGCAAACCCAGAAGAAAAAGAAAGAGGTGGAAGGCACCAGATTCCTGAATCTATTCCCCTGCAACGTCAAGGGTGTAGAAGCCAAGTCTGGTCCAACTCTAAGAATGAAAAAAAGGGCCTAAGGTGCTGCAGGTAAAATGGAGGAATGGGAGTTATTAATTAATCCCTTCCAAAAATTCACCATGCACAGGCACTGAAGAAGTACTCAGCATTTACCTCTTCCATAAACACAACCCACACACACCCTGGCATAGTCCTTCAGGCTCTCGTACACACTGAGCTTTTTCCTTCTGGTTTATAAAACACGAGTGTGAATCATTGAGCAGTGGAGCTCTGCTGGGGAGGAATACGGTCTATTGTGTATTAAACAAATGCTAAATGATTACAAGCACCATATTGGCTGAGAAAAAAAGCAGGCTGCGGTGAGTTGTGCCTGTCACGTCACTGCTCCCTGCTTGGCAAATAAGTTCTAATGCACAATTGGTATTTATTAGATGACATACAACAACTGTCTCATTAAATCAGGGCTTGAGCGTAGGCCGGAAGTCTTAATTTAAAGTGTCACCAGCTATTGAAATCAGACAGTTTAGGCAGGAGTGGAGTGAAGGGAAGGGAAAAAAAATGGGGCCTAAAGAAGTAGGAAACAGTCACTGGTCCTAACCCACCTTTTGAAATGGGTTGCGATTTCTATGCTGGTCTGGGCACTGGTTCAAAAAATATTTGTTCTGCATTTGCTTTCTCTACGTGCGCTTTCAAACTCTCCCCCTAATAAACGGTTGGGCACCTTTCTGTGTGTTTTAAATGCGGCGTCGAAAGCAAAGGTTAATGCTGGAGATTGCATTCCAATTGAAAACGCGGCAACCGGTAAATTTGGTTTGTTTAGAGTGGAAATGCTTGAACTGCTGTAGATGGGTGGCGGGTGCGAGAGCGTGGGGAGAGGGGGGTGGGAGATGCTCCCTGTGCCCCAGCTTCTCTCTGGACAAAATTAAATTTCAAAGTTTAATGAGTTGCGAAGGGCGCTGGATTAAAAAGCCTGGTCCCTGCGCTGCCAAAACTGAAGCAGTGCGATGAAGAGAGAGAGAGAGAGAGCGAGCGAAAAAAAATCCCACCAAACCCAAAACGTCAGGGAACAGAGCAAGTGAAAAATGTCAGGGCAAATTGCTCTTGACAGTGTTAATATCTGCACCTCATAGCAATAATTACATGTAAATAAATAGTGAAATAGCTCTCAGCTGGAGTCTGTACTCCGAGTGCAGATGCCACTAACAGCCAGCTGGGGACCTTTCGCTCTTCGACTGCCGTTTTCCCCCCTTTCTTCCCTCCCTCCCCCCGTTTCATCTATGCCAGAGCTGAGGGAGCAATTGCTAGCGACTGCAGATCTGTTCACAGCCCTCCCCCCTTTCTCATGGCACTGCGTTTGCTCCCTCTTCATATCACCTTCCCAGGCAGGGGCTGCTGTCAAGGAAAGGTACGTTGCTTTTAGCCCCTTGCCAGGGGAAAACAAGCTTTGCTGGATTCACGTCTGGCTGTCGCGTGAGTAAAGCTGAGGGGATGGGAATGGCGTGGCTGACTATCCTTCCATCTCTGTGGGCTCCTAAAAATGTCAGGAGGGATGGAGCTATCTGTTTCAAGCATTGGGATTATGTTCTTCTTATCACCAAGGTTGTCTATATTTCAAAAGGACACCAGAGAACATACGGTTTGGCAGCAGGATGCGAAAAGATGCTTCATTTCCACAGGAGACGCATCTCCCACTGCTATCAGTAGCATCCACAGAGATTTATAAGCCTGAGCCGGTGCCTCCAACCCTTGCCCAAGCACAAAATGCACTTCTACAAACCCACATCATTCCTTCCAAGGGCCTCACTGCGAAACTGCCGTGGCCCAAGCAAGATGGGGAAAAACGCTCTGCACCATCAGCATCGCCGGTGAAGGTGGGCTGGAATCAGTCAGCACCTTTCCTGGTTCCCCAGGCTGTGGGGATTTGATGGAAGCCTAAGACATCACGAATGACACGGAGAGGGTGAATATCAATCGACTATTCACCGTCACTTCCAGAACGAGCCCTCGAAGGAACGTAGTAAGGGTGAAATCCAAAGCAAATGAAGCAGTGCTTCACTCGGTGGAGAGTCAACCTGTGGGACTCCTTGCCACAAGAAGCAATGGATGCTAAGCTGCGTGGACTGAAGAGAAGGCTGGATAAGTACTTGGAAGAAAGGTCCACTGAGGATTACCAGACAGACAAACCAACTTTCTTAAGGAAATCCCCTGAGCTGAAAATAATGTGAGGCCAGGAAAGTACCCTGTTCTTGATCCTCATGAGGAATCTGCTTATGGTCGCTATTGGAGAGGACCCACCAGGCTAGGCAGAGGTTGGCCCCAACCACTGTGAGTGTCACAAAGCTCTCGGCAGCTCCAAGGGAAAAATTCCCATCGTCTCCCAGGCACTCGGCTAATATGGCCAGAGGGCTGTGGGCGGCTGAGTGGGGAGGGAGGAAGGGAGGACTCCAAAGGACTGAAAATAAACACAACTGCATAGAAGTATGGAATTACTAAATATGGAAGCACTTTTACAGAGAAGGCCTTTTGGGCTAGCAAAGGGCTTTGACAAAGTCTCGGGTTCCTACCTTACATTTAAGCAGGATGAAAACTCTGTGCCTCCATTCTTGGCCTTGGAGATAACAACCTTCCCCGTGGTACCGTGAGGAGAAACACATCCCAGGATGACGAGATGCTCAGATATTACGATGAAAGTCTTAGATAAAGTTAAGCTCATTATTTTAGCCCTATTCTCTTCCACTCAGTCAATTTATCTCTCTGTGCCCTCAGTTTAGCTCCCAGCCTTACAAGTCCAGGTCTAATTGTGAGCCACAGGGCTCTGCTAACCATCCAGCAACCCCGTGATGCTTACTCCCCAATGAAGCTGGCGTGTGCCCGGCCCCGCCGCCAAAAGTTGCCATGCTCTCATGCCAACACAGCTCATTAGCCGCTCCCTAATCAGCATCACTCCGGGGCCAAACTACTATAAAAAAAAAAAAAATAACCTGCCACTGATAGGAGGGAGACGCTCTTGCTGAACCACAGCCTTGTGTAAGGGAGAAAAGCTTTGAGGCCTTTCCTTTCGGCTAATGAAATTCACAACACCACCCCACACTGCACTGAGCAACAAACACAGCTCCATTATTTGGAAAACAAATATGTTCTTTAGAGCTTCCTGGTTGTCAAACACCTTTTTGTTTAGCTCAACAACTAATCCACTTATCGGAGGATAAAGCTGCCAGTGAATCACCAGTATGATAAAAGCATGCACAAAATTAGCAAAAATTTGCCTATGGCTCCTGCACATTCAACAAACACCAGCTAAGAGAAAAATGATTCCTTTTTTTTTTTTTTTTAATAACTGAGATCCCCAGGAGAGATTCTGTCAGATAGCAGCTTTTATTTTGCTTGCAGTTTTTTTTTTTTTTCTCTCTCTCTCTTCCCATATAACCCAAGCACTGAGGCTGGGAGATGCTGGGTGCTGATATGAGATCCACAGAAATTGGCAGTATTTGAATAAGCAAGAGATGCAGCCAGGCAAAATTTTAATAACTTGGGGTTTTTTTAAATAAAAAAAAGAGTGCTCTGGCATTGGCTGCTTCCTTAGGACCTCAGCACTGCTGGATGCTTTGCTGCTCATGAGGTTGTAACACCTCTAGGATGCTGGGATTTGTCCTTCCCTGCTCTTCATTGTGTTTTGTAGCCCCTTGTGATTTTAGCCTCTCCGCATTCCTGCATGGTGGATCCACGCCAACTCTCCCTGTTACGTGGATGGGGAAACCACTGCAGACAGGAGTAAGTAGCTTGCCAGAGTTGGGTAACCAAGTTAGCAGTAGGGGACATGGGTCTCATGACTTCCAGTTCTCTGCTGCCACAAGCATTAAACCACCTTACCTCTCTTGAGCTCTTCCACTGAACCCTTCGGCAGGACCTTGCAGAGCATTAACTGGGTAAATGGGATTTACCTCCTCTCTGAAATTCACTCAGCTATGTAAACCTTGGGAATTTCTCCAGCATGGATGTGTGCAGAGATGTTCTGGTGAGAATTCCAGCATTTCTGGACAGAGTTATAAACTCATGTGTATGAAAGATGAAATGAGAGAAAGAGGGAAAGAGAACTTCTGAAGACTTGGACTCTAGCAAAAGGCTTGTTCCAATAAAGACAAAATAAATATCTTCATAGTCCATGGCATCCACAAAGAGTGATTCAGCTTTCCTGAGGTCTGACTCATTTTCCGAAGACCCCAGTCTCTCTGCACTCATCATACAGAGCATGTAAGATGACTGAGCCCCTAATGGAAGTGTGTTAGTTAAGAGGAATGAATTTGGGCAATATTCTCTCTTTGTTACCTTTAAATGACGACAGTCTGAAAGGGAGAATCATCACAGCTTGACTATGCTGCTTCAAGATGACCGAAATCATGCTCCCATAGCTGTTACTGGTCAGGAACCAACACAAACTGACTGACGCACTTAGCAGCAGCCAGACTTTGCACCACACAGAGCTCACAAACCTCTTCAGAGCCCACCTCCAAAGGCTTGAGTCAGCTCAGATGATGAGGATGCTCCCTTGATCCCAAATCCCTATTTTCCTGGACCGTATCAACCTCAGCTGGACATTTGCATCACTGTAGATTAGCAAGAAGATGCGGTTAGTTCAGAAATGCACCATAGCAGCCAAGCTGGGAGAACTGGGGTCTTCGAAGGTTTCTGGCTGCACTTTCTAAGCACACATCTTAACTTGAAAGTACTGTCACCACGATGAGTGCTGGAGGTGAAGATCTGCAACTGTTCCAGGCCGCGGTCCCATTGCAAGAGCCTGAATGGAGAGAACCTAATGCATTCCAATATTCTCCTCTCTTCCCCCCGCGACTTTGCCTAGGCTTGAACGGGACCACAGCACATGACGATGGGAGCATTTAGGGGAACTGGGAATTAATCAAGAGGCACCCACCTGTCAGGCTGGTATCTGGAACTAAACGGAAACACTTGCTAGTGCTTGACCTCTCGCCCTCCAGACAAGCCTGCGGCTCTTGAGTGGTTTGAGAAACCCTCTTGCAGGAACCGCAGCTCTGAGACCCCGGGTGAAATAAAGCAAGGGGAGCAGGCAAGGAGAAACACAGGAGCTGGGTTACGAGTGGTGGGGGAAGGAGGAAGAGGCTGTAGCTGGTGGGGTTGATGGGGGGACTGGCAATCTTGTGGCATGGTTGGGAGAATGTAGCTGGAAAGCTGGTGCAATGATGTGGACACGATGGGAAAAACCAGATCACACAATGGGCTGGCCAACAGGCCAAGAGCAGGAGCCGTCTGAGACTCAGTGCTGTAGGTAAAAGAGGCAGGAGAGTAAAAGACACTGGAGATATTTAGAGTCAAATATCCCCCTGACTTTCTATATATCCCCTAGATGGGGTTTGTGTTGGGTGAGATATATTTGATCCATCAGTGCGTGCTGATTAGCAGTCCAGCACATGGTTTAGTGTTAAATCAGTCTTTCTTGTAGTTAATGGAGGCCAAAACTCTGTGCTGACAACTGTTCAAACAGTGAAACCTAAGGCACTGCTAACTCGGCTAAACAACAGAAGAAACCCCTGCATGCATGCCAAAGGATTTTTAAATACCAATCTTAAGGTACGGGATTAAGATCTTAATTTTTAAAGAGATGTGGGGCACTTACTCTTTAAAATGCATGAACAGATTCTAAGCTGATGTAAAATGGCTCAACCACTCTGTAGCATTGACCTCAGACCCAGATGATGTGACCAGAAAGATGCCACCCTAGTTCTGACTTTCAGATTTTCAGTTTTAGGACTTCTGGTGTGTCTGTGTAAACACATGTGAGAAGGGAAAGGACAAATACTTCAGGAAAACCAGCCCTCTCCACCTGCCCCAATACTGAAGAGAAGAGAGAACAGTACAGGACAAGATCTGAGCCAACAGTGCAAAGGGGTTGGGACATCCTAGACCAGCAGCAGCATCCTGTAAGTTCCCATACTTTAACAAGTGCACGTCAGTTTGCCATTCCAAAAGACTCCGATGTTTCCAACAGGCATCTGTTACACCTGCTTCCTCCTCATCTGAAATAAAACCCCCTCCTTTCCTTGGCAGCAGTAGTCACTCAAGCATTGAAGTTACCAAGAGCCTTAAGTCTTGCCTGCGAGAAACCTAAATACTGGGGATACAGTTCACTGATGTCCCCTGGATCTATATGGTATGGACAGAGTTTATACTAGAAACTTGCTGGAGCTGGAACATAGACCCTAAAATTCTTTGCATGAAAGATGCCACTTTATAGATGGGCGTAGAAATGAGGTAAGGAAAGGGGAATGGACATTCATGGGAGCTCAGAAGAGACTGAGAGCTAAGGAAGCAGCTCAGAGTGAGGAATTTATTTGCATTCTGAGTTATAATGAGCCTGTGGCCTAGTGACGGGAGCAAGAGGACAGAAACCAAGAAAACATCTTCTGCAACTGCTCCCTGCTTTTCCTTCTCCATTCCTCCAAACAGCGATGACTAAAAGCCCCAGGGAGAGCTCAAAGCCTCTGGTGTTGTACAGAAACATGCAGTCCCTTGGGCTAAAAAACTAGACCTATGGATTCTGCAGCGAGCAATGCTTTTTTGGAGTCTCATATGTAGGTAAGATGAGGAAACAGAGCATGGATCCAGCCAAGGATGCAAAAATGCCTGGGACACAGCAAGTAGCTAAACTGAATGCCCTAGGAAGGCCAGCCCTATCTGTCACTGAACCCACCTTGCTCCCTGGGAGAGCAGAAAGCTGTGTGAAACCACGCCACAAAATAAGAGGGAGCAAATTCCTTTAGAAGCAGGCAGAACCGTGTCCCTTTTTCACTGCAATACCAGTGACCACCTCCAGTCCAGCTCTCCTGCATCACTGACCTGCTCTCACCACTGCTGCTCATTTTTAGGGAGCCCTGTGCCCCTTCGGGAAGCGGTTCCCAGGCAGACTTGGCATCACCTCCTACTCGCTGCAGCATGCGAGTCCCATGGCAGGAGTTGGTGTCCACCCGGGGTGGCTCCTGCCCTGTCTGCCGGGCCGGAGCAGGGCACGGAGATGCTATTAGCAGTACGCATGGCCCAGAGCTTTATTAGAGCGGGCAGACCCACGCTCCCCACAGAGCTACTGAATCTGGTGTTGGCTTTTAGGGTCGGAGAGACCCCATGTGGCTCCTAATTCGAGGCTGGATTTGTGCTCAGCTGCGCACTCTAATCGCTAATTAAAGGTTTGCCATCATCCTCCAGCAGCTGTTAGTGTCCTACAGGTCGATCCCCAAGCAACACTCTGCTGAGCCAGAGCCGCCGATTGGAAAGTTCCTGGGATGGGCAGTGTCCAACCTCCCCTCCCCAAAACACCCGGGTATTTATTTCCTCATCAGAAAAGGGTTGCAACATCAGACAAAGCTCTGCTTTGCACCACCTCTTCTTCTCTCCTTCTTGCAGTCAGCCCCCAAATATTTCTTGCTTTCCCCCTCTCATTCATTCTTTTTTCTTTCTTTTCTTTCCTTTTTTTTTTTTTTGAACGAAAAAATGTTATTTTGTGCCTCCTGAGCCTTGCCGGCTGGGCTCGGCGTCTGTATCAGCTGGAGGAGCTTATGAGCCTCGTCTCCTCGGATTTAGACTGAAATTTTGATTTTCTGCCGCGCTCAGATAATGTGGAAATCCTGTTCCCCGATATTTACTGTTTATCAGCGCAGCACAGCGCGGTTCTGGGGGGAAGGGAATCTCTCCCTCCGTGTGTCCCCCCTCGCTCCCCTCCACCCCCCATCCTGCATGCTAATGGAGTCTGACTTTGGAGCAGACCTACAACAATAGCCTAATTATGGCGAGCGGAGGGGAAGAGGAACTCCCCGACAATAAGGCTCTGCATCGCTGGGACGAACTCTGATCCCTGTCCCCATCACCTGAGCCAGCTGGAGCACAGGGCTGGTCCCTCGTCCTGCCAGGGATCACTAACCCATCTCCCCCTCTCTAGGCCCACTCCTAAGCCAAGCCTTGTCACCTCAGGCGGACCCCAGGTCCCCTCCAGCTTTACGAAGTTGAGGATGGGGAAGCGCAGAAGCATAGTGAGCCATGCCACGTCTGCTTTCCTCCAGCTCCTCAACCTGGGCTAAGCGGTCCTGTCCCATGTGTCCAAGCCAGGTTGCCCTCAGCATCCCAAGTGAGGCCACCTCCCTGTCCCTTTTGCATCACGTTTGTCCCAGAGGCAGCCTGTGTCTTTGGGGATGCCCCTGACAGCCCGGCTGCAAGCACAGTTCCCTTCCAAGGCACGTATCCTGCTCCCCCATGTGTCAACACGCACGCCAAGTCTTGCATCCTCCAGTGAGGATTAGTGTTGCTGAGCCCTTGCAAACTCACTCCTGCAAGCAACCCAGAGGCGAGAAAGGAAAGGAGGGGACACTTCCCTGCGTGACATGAACTAGGCAAGAAAAATAAAACAATAATTAAAAAATCTGGGGCTCAGCAGCAGGGGAACAGCTCTAAGGACCACTTAAGTGGCCAGCGGTGCATAATGCCTTGCTATTAATGAGGCCTGCTGCCGATCCCTAAAAGGATTGGTTATTGTCAGATACTGTACGGGGCTTTCTCTCTCCCCCCCAGCCCCTCGAGGGGAAGGCAGGCATTTCCCTGTGGTTGGGATTGAGCTGAATAATGTCCCAGCCACCTGCAAATGCGCTGGGCTTTCTCTGCAACTGCATAATTAGAGGTGGCATTGGGGTAAGGTGGCAGGGTAACGCAGCATGTAGAAAGGAGGGAAAGAAAAATGGGAAAAAGAGGGGATTTTTTTAAAAAAAAAAAAAGAAGAGGGGGAAAGGAATGGAAAGGGAGACAGGACACATGATAAAGCTCAGCCAGGCGCTCTCTGCTCGGCTGTTCTCTGTGCAGCTTGGCTGTTGGCTGGCTCTTCTGGTTTAAAGTGACTCCGCTTCTTATGGAAACGGAGAGGCGGTATTAAAAAAAAAAAAAAAACCCAAGACACAGAGAGCTTCCTTATCTCATGGAGACAGTTGTCAGGAATCACTTTGACTGAGTCGTTTTGTCTCCATGCTTTTTTTCGCTGTCAAGCAGGCCTCAGGACATGGATCAAAGGAGAGGCGCCGAGCGCTCGCTGAAACTTCTGATCCCTTCTCGGTACAGACGCGCGAATGGCAGACAGCTCTCCTCCACATCAAATGGAAGGAGAGAGGAGAGGGAGGAAGAAGGGAAGGGAGAGGGAGAAGAAAAGCTGGGAGAGAGACAGAGAGAGAGAAGGCTGTGAAGAGCTCTCTCTGCCGCTCCAGATCTCAGGGGAGAGACAGACCACAGCAGCCTTCGCTTTCCCTCTTCCCCATTCCCTGTCGGGTGCATCCCCCCACCAGCGTCCCTCCAAAAGGGCAGCCGGAGGGAGGTGTGGGGCATGCATCAGCGCAGATATTTCCCCCAGACTAACAGGTGAGCTCTCCACAGGGCCTTCCTCAACGCAGACTTGGCCCCACACGTCGATGGGTCCCACACCAAGCTTTGCACTGAAGCAAGAATCGTGGTAAGAGCTCCCACCCGCATGGGCCGCTCGGAAATCCCTGTTTCAGCTCTGCACTGGCTTGGTGGGTGGACTCCTACCCCAAAACACCCCCCTTGGTGTCAGCCTTGCCTCTTTCCCTTCAATCTCTCAAGCCAGTCCCTGTGATTTTCCTATATCTGCTTGGCAAGCAGCTCCCCACCCTTTCCCCTGTGTTGCTCACAATTCCCTTTCAGGTACTTATTCCCTGAAATAAGATCCCCCTCATCTCCAAACTGGATAGGCTTAAGGGCTGACTCCAGCTTACTGCGGCGAGCTAAGACCCTCCGCACCTTTGATCAATTTACTGCTCACACACCCCAGACCCTGCTAGGATTTCTGATCTTCAGCCCGCACTGTAAACTGATCTCGTGCACGTCTGTCTGATGGAGGCAAGAAGCAGCATCTTGCAGCAGGAGGCCTTGCTGCACCCAAGCCATCTTCCCTCGCGTCCACCACTGCGCGAGATGGAAACCCCCGTGTGACACAAACCCACAACCTGACAGCCCCCCGTTATTTATCTGTTGCACATGCAGCTATATCTCCTTTGCACTTCCCGTGCTCCCCACGCACAGAAGCCCCTGCACAGCCCTGTAGCCCCAAATTGCTAAAGCACGTATTGCACAGCCATATACTGCTCCCCCCTCCACACTCAGTGCATCAAGAGAGCCGGCAAGATGAATACTCTGCAAGCTAACGCAATACCCAAACTCTCTTCCATCTCACACAGAAGACCAGCGCAGGATCCTTTTAGGGTATGTCTACCCCATAAGCCTCTCCTGATGCTTCAGGACCTAATAGTTCTTCTGAACAGCCCTCCAGGATTGCTCCAGAGCTGGATACAGCCTCCAAAGTCCTCCCTGTCCTCTCAGCCCCGAATGTCCTGCTTGCAACCTTTGCCCCAAGAGGCTGCAACCTGTCCCTCAGTGATCCCAGCAGCTGGCTGGCTTTGGGATGGGAGCAAATGTGGGTTTCCTTCATCGTTAGCACACGTAGATGGTAAAGCAAACAGAAAACAAACTGTACTGAATAATGACCCCTTTCAAAATGCATCCATCAGCTCTGGGAAAGCTGGAGGTCACGGCATATCCCCCTAACATGGCACTATGTGAGCAATGCACAATCCTGTGTCCATCTTCAGTGCGTAGCGTTTCCTGATCTGGGGCAGGTGTGAGGCTCGCAAGGAGAGTCATGGACCCCCGTATACCTGCAATACGCTGTCCCACCTCCTCTCCCAGCACACCATCTCTGCTGTTCTGTCACACCCACGGAAATTAATACACTTTCCACAACCCCTCTTTGTGGAAAAAAAGAGGGGGGCAGGTTGGGGTTAGTGCCTGATCCACTGCAAAGTATGTTGCTGTAGATTTTTCCTGTCATAGATGGCTTTTCACAGCCAGGGCACAGCTGGAGCACAGCTGTTACACCGTTGCTAGATTTTAACAGGCACGCACAACGCATGGGCACACACACTGGTGTGCACACACAGAACATGCATGCAGGACATCGATGCCTTTGTGCACACAGGCGTGCAAGAGCATGCACGCATGCCCCTGCCTCTGAATCCTAATTATTCCTTTTATTGCATTCCTCCCTTTTAAGCTTCTCCTCTGTCTCGCGTCCCTCATTCCAGGGCTGCCTTTCCCCACTGCGGTCCCTTGATTCCTCTTGCAGCTCAGCACCAGCTCCCCAGTCCCTGGGTTATTGCAGCTCTTCGAGCCACGCAGCGAAACACTCGCCTCTGAGTGCCAGAGGTCACTCAGAAATGCTCGTCACCAGGCTGGATGCTGTATTAATTGCTAATCTCTCATTTTCTCTATCTGCCCTGCCTGCCTTGTCTCGAGTTCCCTTATTAATCACAAAGCAGGGCAAATCCTGCATTTGAATTCTCCAAGTCTGTGTCTCCCAGCCAAGTCCCTCTTACCCTCCCTGGTGTGGAAAAGAGACAGGACCCAGAGGAGAGGTGTTTCAGCAGAGCTGAAAGTCCCTCCAGTCCTGTCCAGATTTCAGCAGGAATTACAGCCCCTGCGATGCCTGTTCCACCCACCCGGCTTCAGCTTTGCTCACACCATCCCATAAGCGGGTAGCGGGGTCTGGGTGGGAAGGGATACTGAAGGATTTTTGGGTACAGATTTCTGTGTCTTAGCCCTGGGTGTCTTAAATATGTGCTCCCTGCTCTGAGGTCTGGGGGCTTATCAGACACTTTCACACCTCCCTGCATTTCTTCTTCCTGCTGTCATTGGTCTTGTCATTCTCCTCAGGTTTTTTTTCCATATTTCTTCTCCTATTTACTCCTTATTCCCCTTTCTCCCCAGTTTGTCTAGTTCTGATACTTGAGTTGACAAATAGTGCAGTGCCAGAGGGGCTGATCCTGGACCCACCGAAGGTAATGACAAAGGTCCTATTGAATTCAAGGCTCAGGAACCAACTGTTTGCTCTGAAATCCTTCAGTGTTTCTAATATCTCAGTAATACACACAATGTCTGGAGTGGAAATCACATAGGAATAAACGCAATCAGTGCCACCCAGAGCATTAGAGTTAGGGTTAAGGTAATAAGATGCTGCCTTATTTGTTTCTAATCAGTTCTCAATGGGACCAGAGCATCCAAATCAATCGAGAAAACTCATGAAACCTCAACATTGACAGAAAGTGAATTGGCCCCTCAGACATTAATTTCCCCCTTCCCACCCTACCCCTTCGCTCGCAGAAACAGAGTCATTAGGAATCAGGCAAATAAATACGTATCTATTTTCACACGAGAAAAATGTCCCATTCTCCCCTTTTCCCGTTGCTAGGAGCAGAGGCGTCTAATTGACAAGAGCAGATGGGCTTTGTTTGGTTAAATAAAAAAAAAAGAAAGAAAGAAACTTTAGTGGAAAAACTACCAGCTTTCCTGGGACACATAGGTTAAAAGTTTAGAGAGATGGAGCTGCATTTGACACCGAGCAAGGGAAAACGCCAACGCAGTCTCAGCAGAGCCAGTTTCTCCCAGAGAGAAACCTGGAGCTCCCATGCCCCCTTCCCATCCCCCTGGCAAAAAAAGGACACGGATTTTAGCACGTGTTCACCTCCTTCTCCAAAATACCCTGCATGCAATCTGCCACAAGGTCGTGGGGAGGTTGAAGACTGCTCACTGAGAAAGAAACAGGGTGCGAGGAATAATTGCGACTCAGAAAAGGGACAGCAGCCACTTTCTGAAGGGCAAACACTTTGTTTGAGGGAATCAAGGTCCTCTAGAGAGATGGGGCTGCAGGGGGAACACGGAGGAGGCAGCATGGGGGGAACAGAGCAGAGACCACATGGAAAAAAACTGGAGTGGAAAAGGAGGAGAGTAGAAAGGGGAAGGCGAGATGGAAAAGGGAGGTGGAGGAACCCAGGACGCAAGGTTGAAGAAAAACCCTCGTGTGGGGTGGCACCCAGGAGCATCAGAGGTTAAAGAATATTAGAAGAACATGTTCCTACACTAAGATAAGCCGGAGAAATGAATCCTTATCCGTCCAAAACCAACCCTTTAAAATTCGAGCGAAAGAAGGGTCTCCTTTCAGGGAAACGGGGAATCCTTAATGCTTCCTCCCTCAGCAACTGTAATGCCAGGATGTTCCCAATCTGCTTTGAGGGATGGAAAGATTAAGAATAATAAAAAAATTGCAATAAAATATGTGTGAACGAGGGGGTAATTGTGGACAAATGCAGCATTCAAATTCATTTTTCAGCTCTTTTACACACCATTTCAATCTTATTTTCTGCTTGTTAATGAGATCTTGTTGGTTGGGGTGGGCACGGCTGCCCAGTATCGCTTGGGTAATTGCACATAATTTTCTCTCTACTAGTGATTTGCATCAGATTTTTTTTTTCTAATTCTTTGCTATTTAAACCCCCTCCTCCCTTTCCCCCTCCCCCCCCAAATCTCACCCTCTCCTCCCCCTCTTTCTTCCCCTCCCCTTCTCCTGGCCCAGCAAGACTCATTTTGAATGCTTATTATAGGCACAGTGTCTCCGACAAAAAAAAAAAAAAAAAGAAAAAAAGAAAAAAAAAAGAACCAGACAGAAGGGATCCGTGTCACTGAAGGAAGGAGCGCTGTCTCGCTGGAGCCAGACACCGCGATGCCTGCTCCCCTCTCGCCAGCTAACATCATGTCCTTCCCAATTGCCAGGTTTCCCAAAAAAAAACAGGGCTCAGCTGGCTCTTCTCACGCTTCTGCCAGGATCAGTGTGCTCCTGACAGGGATTCAGATGATCTCTAATCCCACCCCAACGTGGCTGAGGAAAACATTATCCTGGACAGTGGAAGAGAAGGGAGCCCTGGGACGATGTCAGGAAAAACAAAACTGTGCTATGGTTATGCAGACTAAGAAGGTCCCTGAGTTTAGAGTGTAAATTTGTGGGCAGAGCCTGACCTGTGCCTCAAGTGGCCCTCCAGGAATACTATCAAGAAACAGCGATAAACCAGAAATCATAAAATCTGACTCCAACCTTCACTGGGAATGAATTTGCTCATGGAGCAAAAAGCCACCGAAAGCCCTGAGAAAATTAAAGCAACAAATATGAGATGGTGAACAAGTTTCTCTTGGCTCTTCGTATTTCTGGAATTGTCTTAATCTCTGGGTGATCCTATGGGTTTGTTAAAAGATTCAAAGGTCTCAGAAATAACATGTTATGAAAGTATAGGAAGCACCTGACGTAACTATACCTTAATATGTTCTCCAGCTAGAAAGGAGCCATCTGCAACAAACCAATGATCTTTTGCTTTTGAATAATCCCTTGCAAAACCTCAACATGCTACAGTGAACAGTCAGACGCAGTTAAGATACAGGCTTGTATCTAAAGGGGCAGCAGAAATTTTAGGAGATGAAGCAGTGGAAAAAACCCTCCTAAAAAACAAGACAACATTTTAAAAGGCAGAAGACATGTGCTAGAGATGGAAGCAGCCCAGAATACAGTATAGTCCTGTTTGAAAAGCAGTCAGGGAGTCCTATTTGCAAACAGCAGTCCTATTTGCTGTTTGAAAAGCACCCATGGAATCTCCCATCATTATAAATGGCAGAGGCGCAGTCAAATGTGGCCCTCACTTTTCTCTTTATGTTGACTTGTAACATACTGCTTAATTCACTTAATTTCCTCCCACCTCAGCCTGCACTGCAGCATACGCATTGCTGGAAGGACTGTCAGGTGCTGATCAGGACGTCACTGGACTTAATACTGAGTTTACCACTGTATTGAGCTATTGAGCCACAGCGAGGGGCAATACGCAGCTAGCACAGGTCTGAACTTCAAAACAGATGACGCAAGGTTTGTTCTTGCTGCCAGTGTGAAGCATGACCTGGCTAAGGATGTCTTGGTGCCTGGCCTTGTTCTAGTTGAGGTTGACAGGTATTCTCAAATAAATGGGAAATGATTCCTCTGTGGGACGAAAATGAGTTGGAAATATTTACAATGTATTTATGAAATCCCACCCACCCACGCACACACTGGGTTTAAAACCCACTCTTGTGAGAAACGATGAGACAGAAGCTCCAGGGCCAGCAATCACACTCTGTATGACTGCTAACTGGTTACTCACTCTTCATATTTAACTTTGCTTCGGGTCTCTACATCTTTGCTAAGTTTTGGCACAGACATTAATGCCAGCCTGGAGGCAGTTACAAGCCACTGAGTCAGCCCAGCTGAATCTGTGACAGCTGCTGCTAACCCACGCGACCTTTGGGGAGCGACGGGGACCTCGCTGCTGCGTGTTCCTGCTCCCGGGTACTGAGCTACTTTCTGATAATCCATGACTGCTGCAGCCACCGAGTGCATCCTGACAGATGCAAGGTGACTCATCTGGCTGCAGCTGGCCAGCCTGTGAAGTCCGCTTTCTCAAACCGGCAACACTCAGAGCAAGATCTCTCTCCTACAAAGGCTGTCCCAGCATGAAACCATCACAAATCACTGCTCGGGTTACCCTGAGGTCTCTCCCTAAGGTCTAGGAAGGAATATGACACAAGAGATCACGATAGGTAGTGGTTTAATCATGTGGGACTATCCTTTGCACAAACAAGTCGGTGTTCTTATATGAAGTGGCACAAAAAACATCATCACGGGATGAAGTAGCTGAACACAAAAATTCCCGGCTGACCTCTCACTCCTCAGCAGCCTCAGGTCTGGAATAGAGGCTGAATGGCCTCTAAACTGGGGAAACTGCGTGGAAAATGCTTTGGGGATCCAGCAGCTGAGCTGGACAGGCACAAGGCTTTGTGTGCTACAGGCTGGAAAACAAGCAAGAAACACAGCCATTTCCCACGTGAAGCCTGGGTAAAACTTTCAGCAGTGTCCGCTCTTTCTGTCAGGAGGGGGAGGACTAAAGTGCATGTGTGCGTGGGGGGACCAAGTCCGCAGAGGCCAAATGTAATCCCCTTTTCTCTGTTGTGAGAATGGAAATGCCATGCTTCTCCTCTAGAATTTCAGCTGCCAGCACCAAGCCCGTCTGGTGGATTCTGGCCGGGACACCCAATCCTAGGGTAACTGGATAGCGTGCTGAGCGGCAGCAAATGCTGGGAGCTCTCGGCCAAGCTGGCCCCCACCTCCTTGTCTAAACTGCAAAGAAATCTCCCTCCTGCTGCTGCTAAGGGATGAAACCAGAGAACTGTCTGTTTGCAGCTCAGACAAATTGCCATCATTTTGAGTTCCTAATTTTTTTTCTATCTCCTGAACTCCCTCCTTCCCTGTAGTTGATATTTACCCCTGCAGAGAGCAACCAGATACCACAGAAAGCTGGAGAGGAGGATGAGAGGGTTGAAGTGCAATGGGTTTTACCTGTAATGCCGTGGAATAGCTGAATTATGCACAGATAAGTTACACAGAGCATCCCATATTGAGACCTCACAAAACTTTTACCCACCCTGCTACATAAAAGAGGACACTTCTACGAGTTCCCCTTCATGCCATTAGGGAGTATTTCTTGCATCCTTCCACTAGGAACAGCAGAGGGCTTAGAAAGGCAGGAAGGTAGCACAATAAGTAAATATAAAGCAGTCCTAAAATAATCTGGGTTAGCCTTTCTATGCACAAAAGGAATAGAAGAATTTATATGCTGGTATCTTGGCCCTCACATTATTAAAAGCATTAGGAAAATGGGAATCTCCCCTTCCTGGGGGTGCAAAGCTCTCTTTTCTTCAGGACTGCCAGATAATGTATCCTCTCTTTCCCATACAAAGGGCTTATTGGCTCAGGACTCTATCTTCCCCTAGCCTGAGCCTGGGGGCAGGGTAATTTGGGATAGGGATAAGCATAGAAAAAAGCATTGGTCTGGTCATTTCAATGAGCCTCTGATTTACTGAGCGGGACTAGCAAGTAGATGATGAAGCTACAGAAATGGAAATTGCATGGTGGACTTGCATATGTCTAGTGCTTGCGCAGCTTATCACGTGGATCTCATCCTTAACTTATTCTATGGCGCTAAATTGCACTTGTGATAATCTGAATTAATCATGTGCCCTGGACCATCTAACCTGCAGTCTGCCTTTGAATTCCATACTATGTGCTCATCTCCCAAGCCCAGTGCTATTAGAAATCCCTTGTCAGAAAGATGTCTCCTTATTTCCCCCCCAAATTACTGTTTGAGGCAATATTCAGCCTCATGCCAGTCACACTTCTACACTTTCCATCTTAGGACCATTCAAAAAGCTAGATGTGGGATTTTTATACCATTTCAGAGAAGCTGCAAAATTTCCCTCTTTCCATTGACACTCAATGTTTGTTTTCACACTCGAGAGATCACAAGCTATTGGACCTTAAAATCTATATACCTCTCTGATGTCCCCATTTATTGGGCTCCTCTCTAAACAGTTGTAGCCTTTTCATTTCAGATGCCTACCTAATTTCTCCCTGTAGTTTCAAAATATTTTGCGCTTCCTGCCTTAAATAGCATTATTGGCCACTCTGAAACAACTGCTATAGCGCACTTCATATGTCTCCGTATTTCACAAGTGACCGAGAGCAAAAGTAAAACATATTTGGTACCCCTCCAGGATGGCAGGTACCACACGAATACAAGTCTTTGCTGTTAATTTTCAGCGTACAGTATGTGCCTTGTTCCACTTAAAAGCAAATGTGCATTTGGAAAACAGATTACATCAAGTAAACCAAAGAGAAGGTTAAAGGCTCTATCTAACAAGGTGGCAGAAAATTAGAATTCTTATCCCAGGATAGTGGTAGAGAGAGTGGGCTGTATTCTCAGGTGGCATACATCCTGGCATCTCCACTGACTTCAGTGGAGCTCACCAGCTGAGAACATAAGTCTACTCCCATGACACACACACAGCACAAGCTCAGCACTCTCTAGACCCACTGATGTTGGAGGCTTTCACTTCTCCACACTCCCGAGGCTTGCTTCTCTGCCACACGCAGCACTGAAAAGCCACGCACACAACTGGCAGCAATCTGATCAAACCTGGGACAGGGCCCTTCGGAAGGCAGCTGGGCTGAGGCCTGGAGCACAGATCCCAGAGTCAAGTCGTGGACGCTCTATTCTGAGCTCAGGCAGGGATTTTAAAATCAAGGACGCATTACATGGGGAGGTCGTGGCTGTTGCCTGGTAAACTTAAAACACACATGCTCCATTCTTTTACACAAACAGATGAATGTGAAATGTATCTTTCCTCCTTTAAAGCTTACCTACACCTCTTATTCTGACCTTGTGGAAAGCATTAGCAGAATTGTTTACACGACAGTTTCTCAAAACTAAATCCCAGATCTACATCCCTGTGTTTTGTGGAAGCTCAGATCCATGACGCTTTCCTAAGTAAGGACTTCCCATATTCCAACCAGACTGGGACAAGCTGGCTTTAGCTAATCTCTAGATCAGTCGCCCACAAATCACGGACTACTTCCAAAGAGAGCCTGCAAAAAGTAACTACAAAAGTCAAGCGTGCTGTCACTAGGCTAAAATCCACAATCGAAGGGCCCGCACCTGCACTGGAACTTTTTTGGAGGGCTGAGAAGATGAACACCGATGTTCTAGGTCCTGGTGTTTGCGATTACAGTGGGCTAACCTGAATATGGGAACTAACAAGATACAAATGCTCTGGCAGTACAGTGCTGAGCTCAGGATAGAGATACTGCCGATAAACAAATTAACTAATTGCTTTAACTAGGCAGCCTCCAAGAATTCGTGACACTAACAATAACTCCCTTGTTAACTATAATACACTGTGATAGCCTGAAGCTTGCCCTGCTCTCAGAGGGTCTGGACCAGCCAAATACTGTCAGCCAAAGAAAGAGAATGGAAGCGGGTCACATACCTGTGGAGAGAGGCCATTGCTAACAGGATTCATGTGGTTGGCAGGAGCTGCAGCATTCATGAAGCTGTCCGAGTAGCTGGAGAAGCTGTGTCGGGCTCCGTAGGCAGAGCCAGTGTCAGCAGCGGCGGCTGCAGCAAGCCCTCCCTGGTGCATGGTGGATGGCGGCAGGGGCTGGGGTCTGTGAACAGTGCTTCCCCCATCTGCGGAGAGAGCGTTCAGAGGTAAACAGTCGTGGGGTATTACAGCTGGGACTCTGCAAAGCACAGATTCATGGTTTGGCTATCCTGATCTCAGCTTCTGGGTCCCACCATCTCTGTGCTCCATGTAAACACGAGCATATCATGTGACAGCACAAAATACGCAAATCTGGGATGAAATACCTGAATTTTCTCTTAATTTTCCCCCAGACCGAAGCCATAAATTCTTTTGTAAAGACCAAGGCCAAAGCCAACTGGAATTAGCAATAGTGCTTCCACTAAGCCCCAGTATGGAGTTTTATCCAGAACAAAGGATCGCCTATATGATACTCACTTTGGACTGACGTGCTTTCCATTTCAAAGCTGAGCAGAAAAACCACAGTCATGAGACACATTGACACAGCAGAAAGGACCAGGAGACAGAGGAGAAAACTGTGGAGTTTCCATTGACTTGAGGAAAAACCTGGTCTTCCCAAGTAAAGGAAACCCACCTATGTATTAGAAGAGTCTTAGTGGGATGTCACGAATCAGAAAGGGAAGGGACAATGGGATGATGTAGGGCAAGAGAAGAGGAGCAGCGCAGACGAATGGGTGCTCACCTTGGGAAATGGTGGTTGTTGGGTAGGTGGAGTCCGGCAGCTGGTACGGGGGGAGAGTCGGCATTCCTGTCGGCGGGAAGCCCCCCGGCAGCAGGTGATTGAAAGCCGCAAGTTGGTTCGCTCCTGCCTGTTTGCGCCATCTCGCTCTTCGGTTGCTGAACCACACCTGATGGGGAAAGGAAAGACCATGTGTGACTCACTCTGAGCTGCTGTCCCATCTCACCTGGGTTGCTGATGGAAACGCATCCTGAGTTACAGCACTGGCCAGAAATAGGTTCGAGTCGCTGCCTGACGCAGACTTTGTGAGTAATCGTCTCCGTTCCTCAGTTTCCTTTCTCCCAAATGGCAATACCACTATTGCCCTGTCGCCTGGGTGAAGATACACGCATTTAAAATTGTGAAAGGTACTACTAAGAGCATGGGAGGGTGCTATCGGCAGTAGGGTGAGATGAAGAGGAATAATTTAGCTTGTGTATTCCAAGAGAGTCTACACCAAATAGATGCATTGCTACCACCTGGCCATTCTGCCTTGTTATCTGACAACTATGTGAATTATGCTGAAGGATTAAGTACCATAATAGCAACACGGCTGCACTGTTAGGAGGGATAAATAGACAGATTAGCATCATGGTTTCTATGTTAGACAAGCTAAATAGATAGAACCGCACCGGAGGGAATACAGGGTTTTCTTAGCTTCTCTGTACTGCAGCAAATCACTGTTGTCTGTATGCTAAGACATGCTCTCCTTGCAAGAGGCACTGCAGTGTGCACTAGAATTGTACTGCAGCCAATTTAAATCTCTGTGCATTAAAATAAACCCAGTATTAATGCATGTGCAAAGCTGGGCTCATGTTTCCTATAGTGGCAGTCTACCTGTAAGACTCAAGGGGAGATTTTTCTAAATGTATTTGTCTGCCCTGATGTGTTTTATCACGGGCAATCTCCCTTCTGCATAGCGGAAAGGACTTCTCAAGCTGTCTCGTGGGCTTGGTTTACTTCATTTAAACAGACAGGCTCTCAGGCCCGATCCCTGTTTGGGGTTCAGAAGTATGCGGATAAGCTTTCAAGCCAGATGAGAATGCAGCTGCTGGACTTTGTGAGGCCTAAAGGGCTAGAAAACATGATTGAATTTCACAGCAACAAGAAAAAATGGAGCAAAAATCAAGAGTATAAAGCATTCGGGGCGAAAAAATCCTCCATCAGGCTTCCAAGCTGCTGAACCTCAGATCAGAAGCTGGGGTTACAAGGGTTTGAGGCACTGCAGTCCAAACTGCCCCCACATCTTGTGAACCACAACAAAACACTCTTCCCTAGATACAGCAGAACCTTAGTCCAATGTGCCTTGCACTTCAGACATGATCCAAATCTCAAAGTGGGTATCTTTCTTTGGCCTTTAAATTGAGTCCCCCTGTAAATGGTCACTTGTTAGTTTGCCTTTTTCTTACTGGCACCTGTGCGTATGTATAATTCACTTGGCACGACAAGACAACATGTTTTCACTGAGAGATGCTTATTTAATGGAGTGTCGGCTCTCAGTCCGCATGCACTGCAGTGATGCTTGCTGCAAAAACAAGCATATGCTGAGCTTCACACACAAATTCCTGTGAGGTTCTCCAGATCACAGTCTATTATTGCTCTGTCTACATGTAACTCATCTACTAGTGTGCTGTGGAAACAGTTTGATTAAAAGCTGCTAACGATAGTTGTGTGTGACCTGCTGATAATGGCTAGGAAGGACCTAGTCCTGGGCAGTCCTTCATGTCACGCTGTTATTTACGTCCATGTACAGTGAAAACAAAAAAAGCCTGGTTTCCTTTGGAAGAGCTGGTCTCAATTAAACCCCCTGAAATGTATACAGGGCTGATGTCAGGTCCTTGGCACATAACACGTCTTTTTACAGACCTGTTCCTACTGCACTTCACTACTGGCTGAAGCAGCATAACCTCTTAGCACCTTCCAAAAGTGTGACAGAAATAGGTCAGCTTACATCCGATCTGCATTGATCAACAAAGTCCATGCAGGTCAGAATCTCTGTGTCCATTTTTGGCACCAAAAGTTGCTAGCAAAATCTAGGACAGAGTTAAGAGAGAGAAATGAATGAACATTAAGGTCTGTAGCACTTCACAACCCTTTTATGCAGTCTAATCCGTGGCACAGTTTCTAGGAGCAGTGAGCAACACAAATTAATAAATAACCTCTTGTTTGCCCTGGTCATGCAAAGAGGACAGTCCTGTCCTTTTCTCACGCATGCATGTATGTGTAGTTCATGCTTTGAATTAGGGATGGAACTTGGCTCCTCCTCTTATATAATTTGCTTCCACTTTCACAGTTAAGGACATAAAAACTGAGTATTTCTGTTAGCTGAGCATAAGGAGATAAAGAAACCTTCTCTCTGCAGAGAAAAAGGCCTAGTCCCAGGCTGGAAGAGCTTCCACTCCAAAAAAACCCCAAGATGCTGAGAAGAGCATATAAAATTCAAACACCTGAAGGGAAAACATAACCAAAGCAGCTCTGAATCCAGGAATCGAGAGGAAAGGAGAAATTGAACTCCAAGAACGTAAAAGCCACTCCAGTGATTTCTGACACTTTCCCGACATCACAAAGGGTGGGAAAGTTCCTTTTTTATAACCAAGAGCCAGATGCTGGCAAATCCACTCACAGGATTAGAAGTTCAGAAGAAACATGTGGAGTGAGATGGTCTAGTATGGGACACGTTTCTCCAACAACATCCCCACAAGTACTCGGCTCCCCTGTGGTGGTTTGTCAGTTGGCTTGGCTAACATATGATCAAAACACAACTTTGAAAAGATTTGCGTTGTCTTATGTTACACCATGTGAGGTTATTGTCGTCTGTGCACCAACTCGCACGTTTGCATCCGTTGTTCAGAATTAAAATGCACACGTGTGTACGACTCCTCCCGTCTTGCTTCTCCACATCCAGTTAAGGGTGTGTAGTTCCTTTATTTTTTAAGGGAGATAAAAGGGTACGCTGGATCCTTTTACAACCAGGTAGAGTTGTCCAAAAAGGCCTGTGCACGGGCCGCTCTTGGGGTGTCTTGCATACTTCGGTCTACAATGCGCATGGGCTTGTGAAGAAAGGCAAGCTGACTTTCAAGACAGCGGACTATCACCAGAGAAAGTAAGTCAGTTCTTAATTATGCTACGGGCTCCTTCTGTGACTTTGGAAAAGCTATTGCTTTTCTGATTTGAAGTCAGTGGAAACATTGCTGCATTCAACAAAATTTGGTCCTTACACAACCCGTGCATCAGATCACCACCTCTAAACTGAGGATAAAAAACACGTTTTCTTACAGTTCCATTTATTTCCACAATCAGCCATCTGAGATAGAGGCTCTCTTTAACTGCCAGTAGGCACCATACCCAGTGCAGCAAGATCTCTGTCTTGGCTACAGCCTCATAGCAAAACAAATAATAAATTATAATGATAGTAAATACATGTGCACCAAATGAGATTCACAACTACATGCTTAAACGTAGTGCTTCCTAACAGAGCCTGGCTGGAGAATCGAGCCACAAATAGATTGAAACCTTCCACAAAGAAATTGATAGGATTTATCTTCCTGTGCAGAGGAAGGGACATTTCATGGCCCAAACAGGTTGATTCTGCCCCTTATTTATAACCCACAGAAAAAAAGAAGATCCATTCCAGCTAATGACGTTAGCAGTTCTTTCCCTTTCCCCGCCTTAAAGGTGGCTCAGGCCTTTATGCTTATAAATCATTTTATTGGTAGTTAAAATATAGAGGCTAGAGCATCTAACTGTAATGCGAGGCGCACTTCAAAGGGAACCTCCTTTCATTTCACAACAGTTAAGGTTTTATCAGCCACTAAAGATTCCCCCTGCCAGAGGATCCTGTTACACCATGTTAAGCCTGGGGTGAAGGCTACGGCTGCTAAAACCAGACCGATGAGGAAGAGGAAGAAGTTTTGAAGCTCCTGGTCTGCCTATGAAGACATTGTTCTAGAGGATGCTGGGGCTGCACCACATGAGTTTTATTGCTGGGACAAACGTAGCCAGCGCTTGGGAAAAGGGCTGTGTGAAGAACCCAACAGCAGAAAAACCAGCATGTCAGAAACCTGCTTTTTCTTAAAAAGGCAAGTTCTTCGTGATCATTTGTCTGTGCATAGCAAGGAGATTCTGCGCCATGTAAATGTGCTGCTTTCCAAGGCTACGGAAGTATAATATAGGCCACTGAAGACAACAGTTTATACCTGCTAAAGACATTTGGGGCTTTTGTCCCTATGAATTATCTTCCAAATAATGTATTAAGTAGACAGGAGATGCGTTATAGAAACTGCTCAGCTCTACTGAGGGGAAGCAGATAAATACAAGAACGCCCTTCTGGAAAATAACTTAAAAGAAGATATCCAAGTGAGTTCTTCATGTTCTAGTCATGCCCAGGGTCCAGATAAGACCAGAGTCCCTCACTGTGCTGCGTGCACCTTGCTCAGTATGAAAGCAAGCTGCTACAAGGATCCTGAACGCTAGATGTTCACTGTAGAATATCACTCAATCTGCTACCTTCACCATCCCCTTCACAGATGGGAGTGGGAGGCACGACGAGAGGAAGAAGCCTCTCCAATTCATCACTGTCTGCCTTGCAGAACCAGCTGATTTCAGAGGAGCCCATCCTCCCAGCCAGCTTGGGTTTGGGGCAAAGGTTAGCACTGGTTCTTATTTAACCTGAACGCCTGCACCCAACCCTGCCAACGGCCGGCCCGAGATGTCCCAGCCACTTGTTCTCAACGAGCAGAGCAGCAGAGAAGGGCTGCAGAGACAGCTGCTTGCCAGGATGGGGCTGGACTGAATTATCCCCGCCGCTGCTGAGATATGGGTCAGCTCCCACAATTTGTCAGACAAGGAGAGGAAAGGAAGGTCAAAAAGAGCCTCCTGTGGGAAAGAAAGCCTGTTGTGTTCCTGCTCAGCCTAATCAGGACTTGATGTTGGAGAAAGATAGATGGGATAAATGAGCTCATAAATGGAAACAGGGATGGAAAAGCCAAGTTGTGCCTTTGCTCTTCAGCAGAATGGAAGAGATGCAACATGTCTTTGTTTTCACAGGCCCAAGAGGTTGCAGAAACCAGGTGGAATAGAATCATGTGGCCATTTATGGCCCAAGCACACCAAAAAAAATTCCACCAAAGTCAGATGAGGTCCCTCCCCAGGTTGCATACAGGCAACTGCCAAATCAGGTCCTCTCCGCGTTCTCCTTTGAACCAGGGCAAATCCCTGCAGTGCCTTGCCTTGTCCACACTAGTCATAAATGCTGCAAATCCTGGCCTTCCCAGGAGGCTGATGCAAAAGGCTTTTAGAGGGGAACTCTAACAGCAACAGCAATGAGAGACTGGGGTAGTTATTGCTCCATTCAAATGCCTTCTTTCAGATGGTACTGAGAGTCAGCCCTCCCAGACTGGAAAGGGCTGAGATGCTACAGTGAGTTGGGATCCTGTAAGTCCCTACAACAGTTTAGTAATGATGGCGCTTCCTCTGCCAGGTGCCGAGGAGTGCGAAAAACAGACATCTGAGACATACAAGCATCACTGAGACTACTGAGATAATTCTTTACAGAACAAGAAAAAAGCCCATGAGAGTGCACAGATTTTAGGTACGTAGATGTTTATCTGCACGTGTATCTAGTGACACTTTGGTTCAGTGCCTAAAACGCTGAGCCTCTGTCACTTGTGGGTGATATGGTTAAGATAAATATTAAACAAGGTTAGTGGAGCAGAACAAATGACTCTTCACAAATGAGATTATCCAATGAATTTAGCCTGTATTTCTTCTGGCATACCCCAGTTCCTGAAGCTGTTAGCTATTTATAACAATCTACTGAAGAATTTGAGCAGTTTGTGGTATGTGGATTTTTTTTTTTTTTTTAAACAAACCATTGTTAGCAGTGAAATATTTGATTGTGACATTGATTACTTTACTCTTGCAATATTCTTTCTAATCTTTGAGTGACTCTCTAAGAATTAATCACGTCACAAACACTTCCTCAACCAAAAGCCCTTTAAATGATCATCACAGTATGAACACTTCATAACTGCTAATGGATTTCATACTCCTGACGGGGAAAGAGGAGACAGGAGAAATGGCATAGATCTGTCCACTTTCACACTGAGACATTCTAAGCCCAGGTTTGAACTCCTGGCTTCACAGCTCCATGCCCAACCCTGCCCAGTGGCCCAGCTTTACCACTTACTGTAATATAAGTTAATAATACTTACAAATAAAAAAAAAATATCATTAAATGAAATAGCTATTGGATACTGAATGATTGTTTGCAAATGTTGTGTTTTCCAGCTCTACATTTTACAAACTATGCTTCTCAGTGATTACTTCAGTTGTCAGAGGAAATTCTGTTACAATAAAATAAAATTTAAAATAAAACCTCTGTTTTACTTATCTGTTTATCTCTTTACAAACCCTGTGTCTGAGGATGAACGGGACTTGTGGAAGCTGAAAGACGTCAGGATGAGTCCACTGCTGTCAGAAAGCAGCTGCAAGGTAGTGTATTTTATGAAGTGCTTTCTCTCCGCTCAGACGGCCAAGTCTTAATGGTGTTAGAGTTGCATTTAAACGTTTCAGAAGAGGCTTTGATGTTCACACCTCACGGAGGTGAATGAGATGTTGGGGGGTAGATTTCCTGCTGCTGTTGTTTGGCTAGAGATAGGCTGGGCTTTAACAGCAAACCAGCAGCACATCGATTCCCACTATAAAAATTTTCTTTGCAAAAGAAAAAACTATGAGCTTTTAAAAATAGCTTAAGCGCTACGGGAAGTGGCTCAAAGATTAAAACACCCTGGCAAACCCTCCTCCTGATTATTATAAACATTTTCCATTGTTGACCAAACAGAATCTATTTAATTGGTGTCCCAGTAAACAGAAAGCCTCCTTAGCTGGGGAGATTGAGAATAGATGAGAGCCACGCGTGCTGGCTGCTCGAAGCAACGGCACACTTGCTGACTGGCACACTCTGGGTGGTGGCTCTGCTAGAATCAGAGGTTCAGCATAGGGCATACGAGCAAAGCGTATGAGAAATATTTTGGTCCACGCCCTCGCTGGACTGGAAATTTTGCGATAAAGGTTCCTCTCATAAAACCTCTGGGAGGCCCTATTTGTTTTTAATACAATGGGACAGACACTCTGCTGCTATAAATCAGTGCAACTCCACTGACTTCCATTTAGACCAGCTGAGTGTGCAGTGTTATAGACAAGCGCTTCATCCAAGGAACTGGGATCTCGTTCATTAGTTTGGCCTCTGGGCCCTCTTGCCTTTGTAACAAAATCAAATCATTACCACATTGTTTAGGGGATCCCTTTTTCAGCTTGTGACCGTGAGGCTGGCAGTTCCGCTCCTTGGTCCAAAGCAGACCAAGAAAAGCAGACTCAGACAAACAATCAAAAAAGTCAGTTTCAGGTTTTGCATCTCAACACAAAAATCCACAGTTTTATCTAAAAATCACGTTTTACTGAACTGAATGGATTCCTCCATCTGCAGAAGCCAGCAAGTTCAAAGGAGCTCTTTCTGACATAAATTTCTCCATTTCTTTCATACAGATTCCCTGCCCCACATGTACAAAACAAGCTGGTCTTGTCAAATTATGCTGCAGGTCCTGAAATTTAGATTCATCCCTGTTGATTTCAACCAATCTTTTGCCAGAAGGATTAGGCTTATCATTTTCATCTTGAGTAAAGTATAATATACTTAATGAAATAGTGCTGACTCTCTCCAGCAAGATGCCCTCAGGCTTACATAGCTGGGACTATGTCCTCTATCAGCGGGACATTTCTATTTCCAAGGGGGCTGGTTACTGTAATTCTACTACGAATACCACAAGTGCTGATGCTTTTCTAAGCAAATGCTTAGATACAGACATAGGACGTGCTTGCCATTTTAAGAGATCATGTCTGGCTTTTCCAAAGTTCAGGTGGAAAAAGACTTGCCACTGCAGTTTGGATACCAGGTAATATACTTCACAGTTTGTTTTTGTTTACTTTTTATGTGACTAGTAGGTGGACTGAGGGCTTATGTGGAGCATATTAGCTGGGGCAAGTATGTAATGGGTTACTCTTTTCTTTAACCCAATTGTATTTCTGTTTCTAATTCAGCCTGGAGAGATGTGAAAGAACAGCAGCAATGCCGTGAGACATCAAGCATCAATTCACTAAGCAAACAGAAAGCAATGTTACAAGACTGCAGCTGACCTCTCTCTCTCATTAGCAGCATCGTTCTGCAGTGACATCTCCATAAGACATGAGGGGGAAGCATCTGGACACTCACCATCTCGGCTACATTCAGCCCTTGCTGGCTTTACCTTACAGAGCAGCTTCTTTAAAGCCGGCTGAAACAGCGCACTACCCTCACCCCGACCTCTCCCGGGAGCTGGATTCTGCTTGGCATCGCACCACCAGTCTCTCGACGTGCCTGGGCACACGCACCGGCAGCGCGGTTCTCACGGACCGGCTGCCACAGTGCCAGGGGCTGTTCTCACCATGGGCCATCTATCTGGACGCTCCGGTGTGCGAAAGCACGGCTGGCCCTGTGCCGTGAAAAACGAGGGTGCCAAGCCAGCCTCTGCCAACGAGAGCCCCAACTGCCGGCTCCTCTGCACAGCCTCTCAGTGCCCCGGCTGCTGCCAAAAACACAGGGCAGCTGTTGTGTCATAACCTCATCACAGCCCTCTTCACAAGAAATGTAAACTAGTCGGACCCTCAGGAAGAAAGAAAACATTCTCAGCTGACCTTTAAGGGAGGGGGGATTGCCTCAGAAGAGCCAGTCTGGACACATCTCAAAGGGTTTGGGAAGCAAAACACCAGGCAAACAGCATTAGGCTCCAGCAGCTTTGCATGACTCCAGTTAATGCTCAGAGCCGGGGGAGACCTGCTTACCGTCATACCGTCCCTTCACATAATACCTTCATCTTCAAAAAGCACTGTCTCAAGGAACAGGATAGACCTTTGACCACTGTGACAGCTGGTGAAAGAGCACTGGGGTCCCCACTAGCCCACAACAGAGATATTTGAGAAGTTCCTGAGAAATCCGTGTATTTTCTGAAAAGCAGACTGCAGAGTACTGCTGGTAAACAGTGGTTTTCAGCTTCTTCACACGGAGAACAGAATTGCTTTGTGAAAATTTTCAAGCAAAATTGAATGGAATTTCTTTTCTGGTGCTCCATTTGGCACGTCTGAGCCACTGCAGCATGATCTAGAATATGGCTGTTTGTTTACTACAGTTCGAAACTGTCTCATAAAATACATATTATGTGAGTAGCCTAGAAATGCACCGAGATTTCAGAGACAGAATTGCTCTGAGCCTTTTTATTAAATGAAACATCCATTTTCTCCCAGGCAGAAATCACAACGGTATCCATCATAAAAATGATCAATAAAGCATTGAGTTGCGACTCCTGCTATCTAGTTTAATTTTGTTATTGAAATAACAGTTTCTCAGTGCATGGAATTTCCTGGGGATTAATAACAGACATCAGCATCACAACGCACCCACCCCTTCACACTTCGTATCTATTTCCAGAAAGCACCCACTGCCCAAAGCATAGGAACTAGGATTAACGTACTTGCTAGCGGTATGCATGCTTGTACCCAGCTGCCTGTGGTATGACCAGCTGAATCACTCGCAGGCGATGCTGAGAAGAAAAAGCTGCCATCTATTTTTTGGGAACAATTTTGGTAGATTTCTGGGAAAGATTTTTGAGATAATACTTTGGAGCCTGCCACATCTGACTCATTTTTGTTGGGTTTGTTGGTAACTAGCCTTAAAAAAGCAATACATTTGGGCAAACAGGTCCACAAAGGGGATTGTCTAGGAGAAGGACTCCCTAGACCCATGACTGATGTACCTGGTGTCTCTCTTGACATTAGCATTGCTTTGAGAAGTCATTTCCACACCTAGACAAGAATTTCCTGACAGAACTATTTTCCTAGTGAAAAACACTGTACGGACCAAAGCTAAACTGTTTGTGAGAAAAGGGTTGTTCTGAAAAATGTCCGTTCTCTAGAAATGCCGGGGAGCAAAGTTTCAAAATTATCACAGAATCCCATTTAGGGGGTTTTTCCATATAAAAAACGTTGACATCATCAGTTTGGTAATTGCAAAAACCGGTGTGAAACCCCAAAATACATTCAAGATCAAAATCAAAGCTTCCATTAAATTCGCTAAGTGAATTGCTTAGCTGTTAGACTTAATTTTTAAATCCATGAACGCTTGGCATTCAACAGATTGTTTTCTGGAAGGATGGAAACGGGAGCTTGCAGATGGGCAAGAATTTCTTCAGTACTGGACAATTAGTGTGGACACATGAGTCAAGACATTGCATTGCACAAAAACAAGTCAGTGGGAATTTCCACTGTTGGCCTCGCTGGGCATGGATTTGGCACTGTAATCCTGATCCTTCCGGAAATCCATGGCAGTCTTGTCCCCGGCTATGCTCAATTTGGGATTAACCTTTTAATGGCTCGTACCTTTGGGTGTCTTGAAGTCTGAATGCTGGAATCCTGCATCTCAACCACACAGACACTGCAGTGACCTTGCAAAAATATTGCTCACCCTCCCGTGATCTTCCTAGCAGATGAGAAACCGGAGCCTGGAACTGCTCCCCCCCACCACCCCCTCTTGTTGCTCAGCTTGTGAATTTTATTAGCTGTCAACGTGTCAAACTTCCACTTAGCTGGACAGCTGCGTGACCAGCCAGACTCTGAGGCCTGCCAATAAAGTTTAACAGAGCTATCAGCTTTTCACGTGGAAGAGATTATGGTACGTAAATACTCAGGTATCAGAGACAACGAATGACACTTAGGTAAGTTCACCTTTCACATCGTGAAGCAAAGAGAGGTGAGAAGAAGAAAGAAGCAAAGATAGACAGGCCGGCTTATTTCTGTTCAGCGCTTGTACAGTGATGAGCAAAATGGGATTCCAGTGCAGGGATGTTGTGTATATACGGTACAGTAAGAAAGCCTGCTAGCAACACCTGTGCTGCGGTTTAGAGACTTGGGTGTGACCCGGGGAGTGTCCAGCCACGGCTGCGCAGCAGACAGACGGCACTGAGATCAAGAAGATGGATGAAACAATGACCAGACATTGAGGAGCAGCGAAGGCTGCTCTCGAGTCTCTTCTGTGACTATGGGTCACAAAATGCTTTTCATACGTCTGCCTCCCATTTTACACGCTAACATAATCAGCTTTTGGGGACAAGATAGATGGGTGGATGTTGGCATGGTCCTTAACACCCAGAAACCCTGATCTCAGCTGGCCCTAGTGTTATTACAGCCATCTTTAATCCAAAGCACGTCTCTTGGCCTTAAAAACTCTGTTGAGACAGGAGTAAGACCATAAGGTGGTAGAAGATTCCCTGCTGGACGGATACATGTGTGGATGTGTGTGGCTTTTTTTTTTTTTTCCACAAGAACTTGATTGACTAATGTTTGTAGGTCCCGAGAGCCAGTAAAAGATCTGCTCTGATATCCAGAAAATTTTACAAGAGGCGGCAGGCTTAAAAGTGGTGGGAAGAAGCTGACTCTGCCAGGATGTCGGAATGAGAAAGCCATCAGGAATGTGCCTTGGAGAACAGCTGCTACTAGAGCCCTGGCAGGAACCTCCACGCAAGCTGCCTGGGAGCAAGTAGGGGGATTCAGAGATCACAGCTTGAGACGAGGGAAAGGTTCTTTATTTATTTATTTATTTAGCTTTCCCTTTCTCTGCTTTCGCCTCCCTCCCTTCTCCCAGCCTTGTCACAGTGAGGTCAGAGCACCTTGGAAAAGAGAGAATCTGCCTCTGGTTTTTGCACTCTCTGGCACTTCAGGGCTTTTCCCTTCCTCCCCAGCATGCCCTCATCACGGCTCCTGCAATGCACGTTTCTCTCACCCCATAAGAAGGTGTTACCTAAACTCTGTTTTCCCCTGAAACTCCTTTTTTTTAGTCTGTTTGCCACAGAAACATCTCTTTTTATTTCCTCCTTAATATCTTATGCCCATCTACAACAAGCAAGACCAATTAGAAACAGAATATGCAAAACAAAAATGGGGGAATTTACACTTTCCAACTTTTGCTAGCTTAGTTGCCTAAATGAGCCACTTTCCCAGGCTCCATCTATCTATGAACCTACATGGCTAGCAAATTAATACTATCACTGTTGAACACCCTGGCATGGTCTTTTGGCTAAGATAAAAACTAGAATGAGCTTAAAGTCTGCTAGATTTTCCTTTTTGCAGTCTCCATAGCCACATCTTGAGGGATGATGGATTCAGGAAAATCCAGTACCTCTCAAGAGAAAGCTGGAAGAAGGTGAGAGGCCATCTGCAGCACTGCTGCGACTGGCCTAGCACTTCTTTGGGAAACAAGGTTAATGGAAAAAGGCCTTAACCAGTGAATGTCCCAGGTGTGGGGGGAAATGTCCATTCCCAGACAGCTGGTGGAAAACAGCAAAAAATTTTGGTGGTTTTGGCTTCTGAACAAGCACATCAAGCTCATTATCTGGAGAACCACAGAACACAAAAAAGCCTGTTTTGTTTTGGAGGAGCTGGTTAACTGACTGAGAGTTTCCCTGTCACAAGCCTGGAGCACTCTTTCCCTCCTCTCTCAGTGCGCGCAATTCCACTCTCGGCTGCATGCACAGAGACCCCTGTGCTTCTCCTGAAATCTAATCGCACTGGCCACACGGAGGACGGACTGCTGGGGTCTCCATTTCACTTCTTTAACCCAGCACAATCCTCAATCCCTCCCCCTTTCCTTCCCTTTCCCCAGGGGACTCTATTATACCCCCCGATCTGTTCACACTCCTTATCCCTCTGCGTGTTTGCACACACTGCTGACCCAGCCTTTATCTGGAAGACATAAGGGTCTCTGTGTGGAGTTCCCACAAGGGCTATTAATCGTGTAGATGTCAGAGTCCCCCGGCTCCAAACCCTCCCTTCCTGCTCCTCCCCTCTTCTTCCCTCCCTCCCACCCTTTTTGTGCTCTCTGGAGATCGAGGAAAAAAAGTTTTATGAAAATTCACACACAGAACTTGCAAACTTTGCAAAATATGATCTGCTCCCCTGGGCAAGGTTGGTAAATGGTGTGATTTCTCCTAAAACACCAAATACAAACATACACACACTCTGCTTCCTCCTAGGCAAATGGAGGAATTTCCTTCAACAGAAAACAGAGCTAAATGCCTTGCCAAGTTAGGGAAAGTTTGGCTCCTGATCCCAACCTGGATGGAAACCCTCCAGCTGGTACCTCTGCAACGGGCCAAATCCAAATGGCATATCTGCAAATCCATGGGAACGTGGGAATCTGCAGAACTGGATTTAAGTCTCAGATCCTTGTGGATGTGGCTCCAGAGAAGCACGTCCACATTACCACCTTTCAACACCCTCATCCCCCGCACTACCCTCTCCTTCCTCAAAGTAAACAAGAAGCTGTGCCACCAGGCTGACTTGTCACACACTGGCTCTAGTCCTTACCTGAACTCGGGCCTCAGTGAGCTTGGTTCTCTGAGCTAGCTCTTCTCGTGTGTAGATGTCTGGGTAGTGGGTTCTCTCGAAGGCTTTCTCCAGCTCCTCCAGCTGCTCAGCGGTGAAAGTGGTTCGACTGCGGCGTTGCTTGCGCTTCAAAGGCAGGTCTGGTTCGGATTCAACGTCAGAGCCTTCATCCAGCCTGTTACCTGGGGTGGGAAAGAAATGGGAGATGAGGTTTGCGTGGTTAAAAGCCACAGGGAGAAAGGCTGTTGGAAGAGTTAAACAGCCCAGCAAAGTAAATCTCGGTTCTACTGTGATGGCGTCCATCAAAACAAACACTCTGTCTATGTACAATACATCCACCAGTTTTCTACTATTTCTGTAGTTTCCTGATATTCTTTTCCCCACTTTGTAAAAAGCCCACCCATCAAAATCAGAACTGTTTGCAGGAAAGGGATGGTTCAAAGTCCAATATTCAAACTGCTACAGTGAAAGAACTTCCAGTTGTTCACTTATTTCAAGAAATTTCCATTTTTTATTAGAAATGACTGTGTTTCAGAGTTGCCCATTTTACATTGAAAAGATGTAGAAGCTGAAATGAGCACGTAAAAAAATTCAATGCACGATGCTTTGACTTGCGCAGCCTGATTTGCTCTTGTGTTTTGTCAAGTATCAGTGTTTGAGATTTCATTTTTTTTTTAAACCACTTCAGGAAGAAAAAAAGAAATATTAGGAATTATTACAGCTGGGAAAAACCTTTCCAACTCGGCTTCACCTCTGGGTCAGGCTGCCCACAGAAGACAGTTCCCCTTCGCTTAACTTCCCAAATTCCAGCAGGAGTTTCGCACAAGGCCAGACTCCTACAGCATTAAGATGCCAGGAAATTCCTTTACCAATGCCTAATTGGTCACTTATATCCTCCACCTTCACTTGCCCTAGACCTCTGCCTTTCCCTTCTCCCTGCCTTGAGCCCTGGACCACATCTATTGCCTCCTGATGCCCTCAGCAAATCCGAGTAAGTATAGCTGCAATAAGTAAGCCCAGTTTTGATTTTTATTTTTTTTTTTGTCCAGAGATAAAGCAGAAAGCACTACATTGATATTCACCAAGACTACAGTCAGACCCAGTGGATTTTAGAGGGGACGCACCGAGAACAGCATTAGCTGTGACTCTAGTGTTCACCAGAGGCCTCTCACAGAGCAAAGCCCGAGTTTCAAACATGTGCGATGTGCAGGTTATCCGTTCCCTGCGGTGCAGATGTTGATGTATGGAGGATCTCAGCCAGGCCAAAATTTTATGTCTGCCTTTGGGACAGTGAAAAATGTGCCACTGGTTCATTGCAGCAGAGAAGGAAGAATATGATACATTAAACCTTTCAGCTAGGTGAGACATCTGGCCTCGGTCACCTTTTCCTTCTCTCTCATGAAAATAGGAGACTCATTAAATGTGCACTAATGTTTTTTCCCCTACCAAGCTTGACTGCTATCTTTCAGACTAAGTCTGCACAGGCAGACTGAGACCCAGAATCTGCTTAAACACTGTGCTCACCGAGAAATGTTTTTTCTTTTGGCTAAACCTTTGCTAATTTAGGATTAGAAACAGGACTTACATATGCTCATCTTGACGATAAAATTCCCTAAAGTTACTAATAGTGTTTTTCAGTTCTCTCTTTTTGTTCAGCTCCTATACTATCATCATCCAAAAATCTGCCTTTTTCTTTTCAGAGCTGGGAACGGCAGCTGCGATTTCCCCAACAGCTGCTCAAGAGTGGCTGCAGTTTGAGGAGTACAAGGCAAATATCCCATCGGAGCTCGCTTGTTTATACTGAGATCACCACAAAATGCCATTGCATTCAGCTTGCTGCAATACAAAAATGCTTTTATGTCTCGGGGCTTCACGGGGAGGATGCGGTGTCAGAACTCGGCTAACTACAGTTGCACTGGAGTCAGAGAAACTCTGCTGCAGAGGAGTGGATGGCTTGTTTTGGGGGCAAACACATCACGTTATAAGAGGTTTTCCCTTCTTCTAGCTCTGGCTTATTAATACACAGGGTCTTTACACACATTCATCTTTTTAGATCAAGAACTTTTTATTCCTCACTGAAGTCAGTGAGAAATTCACTGCTGACTTCAGAGGAGCAGCATCTGTCCCACATTTTAAAGACAGTTTTACTGTACATGGAAATTTGTTACTAAACTCGCTTTTTGGTTATGTCCATTTTCTGGGCAGGTCTAGAGTCTCAAGTGGTGTAAAAGGAACATCTGTACTTGAAAATAGCAGCTCTCCACATCTGGGTCCCAGATGATTCGGGGCAGGTAGAAGCACATCTGGACCTTGGAGTACCATGCTGTGCAAAAGCACATCTGGAAAGCTATAGCATACAGTAAATTTCTTCAAGTGAATCATTTAAGTTACCAACTATTCTTGGTTTAATTATTTAGTATCTTTTCGAAAATATTTGATACGAAAAAAAGTAAGGACAGAGGTGTGTTTGGGTCTGGGATGTGAGGGGGCCAGCGTGAGGAAGTGGAAGGAAAATACACAAAGTTAAATGTCATTTAACTCTGCAGCTGAGCATATTTCTTTACAGTTAATACACATTTCCATATAGTTAGTATGCATGTTGAGCAGCAACTTTCAGCCTGTGAGCTCTTTAGCACAGGAATTGTCATTTGCGGCATGTGTCATGCCTGGTGCAACAAAGCCCCAACCTGCTTGGCAAATACTATGGTGACAGCAATGTCAAAATGACCTTTTTAAGATTAACTCTTCTCTTGGCCACTTGATAGTAATGCTGTAGCATCTGCTCATCCACTTGATTGGTCCAACTGCTTACCCAGTATACAACAAACCTGGGATCCGGTATCTCCCCAAATGAGGAAAAAAAGTCTAGAAAAGGATCTGTAACGTGTTTCATCTCCCACACTTCGCTTTGCTCACTTTTTTTGCTGCAAAAGTCTGGAAGGGAAAACGGCCAAACTGTCTTCAATAGCTTTATGCTTCTAATTAAGAATCCCTGATTTGGCCACAAAGTTTTGGGAGAGGAAAACCGATTGTCATGAACAACAATCTGTCCTATTCACAGCAGCATCGGCAACTGCGCTGGCCATCATGCTAGCTACAGGGTTAAGAGAGTAGAGAGCCAAACCTTGCAATGCAAACTGATGTAACACTTTCTATCCGCAAGTCTCCAAACAGCTCCCGACTGGCATTATCTCCATTTTACAACCGTGGCAAGGATGGCGGAAGTCACCCACCTACGATCACCCTGTGAGTCAGGAGCAAAGCTGGGAAAAGTAGCCACAGCTCGTCGTGCCAAGTCCGAGGCTCCAACAACCCGACTACAAAGATGAAACCAAGAGAGCAAGAAAAATCCCAGGGTATGTCTGGAACCAGCTGGTCTTAGTACGATGCAGCTGCTGCTGTCAGACACAGATTCATTAAATAATATAGAAAGTCTTTCAGCTGAGACAGACTGCAGTATGAGTCTATTATCTAACGCATCCTCTATCATCAGGGGACAGTCTCCCTTACCTGCCTAAGATGCAACTTGAGGATCTAACAGGTCTTTTCCATACGTAAACAGCTGAAAGCTGCGGGACAAACCATTGCCACAATTTCCACAAAGTTTCTGTGCAATGAGAAGTTTTACAAAGCTGCAGGAGTAACTCAAGAAGACTCCCTCGCTAGTCAAGCCCAGGGGGATTCATCCAAAACTTGAATGCTTCATTTTTTGCTGCACATCCCTGTGTGAAAAATGGATGCATGGCACTGCCAGCAGCATGAGCAGTGGGAGAATCCCAGTTTGCAGCCTCCAGCACAACGGGGCTACTGCCGTAGAAATAATCATTAGCATGCGCTGGTAGCATTTTACACTTACTCAGCACAGACAGCAATGAATACCCTGTAAATACGAAGGTGGAGAAATAACTAGCAGCAGCTACTTGTGTGGCTTACCAGTCACTAGTTGTGATGAAGGATGGGAAACAGCTAGCTGTCCGATATGCAGCTCCCCTAGGATATCATACTGGCTAAAGATTGACAGAAAAGAACAGAATGGAGAGGTGAATGGAGGGAAAAATCTCACGGGAGGACGAGTCAGAGAAAAGGAAAAACTAAGAGACAAGTGTGTGTATTATAGGACACACACACTGATCCCACTATGTTTTATTTTTTTAAGAGTGAGTCCATCTTTATTATTTAGCGTAACTGCTCTGTAGCTCAGAAAGAAAAAACCCAAACTGCTCAAATCTCTTTGCTTTGCAAGACTCTGAGAAATAAAGAGACATAGGCTTCATTATGGGAATGAAAGCAAGGTTGCCAGTGTGAAAATTCATAAGCTCTTCCCTCTGCTCCGGGGGTCTATTAAAACGTGCAGTCACCTTCTTGGAGCAACGATACAACACGGCTCGTGCAAGGGGGGAGAGACGACCACGTGGAGGGACTTGTTGAAGGTTTGCGTGGACCACTGTCAAGTCCCACATCTTCGGGGAGGATGAGCTGGGGAGAACCAAATAAACCAAAGGGGTTCTTTCTCCCCACGGAAATGAGTGCAGCCAGAGCATGTGCACAGGATGGCATAAGAAAGCTGACAAATATAAGCCTGGGCTTGTCCTAGGACCCATTCTAGCATGAGGAAATGTGTAAATTATGGCCCACAAACTCACATTCCTGAATAATGCTGCCGATTCAGGTTGGGGTACAATTAGCAAGAGCTGGGCAGAGTTCTCTGGAGGGGTTTGAAAGGAATAGAAGTAGACTGGAGCTCAAGGAAGGGAACAAGAAAAACGGTCTCTAATTATGGACTGGATGTGTCCTCCCTCTTCCCATTCCCTTCATCCTCTATTTCCCTTCCTCCCCCTCCGCCTTTCTCCTCTCCACCTCCATTCACTGCTTCTGGGCGCCTCTTAGCCCTGGAGTTAAATTAATCAACAGGATTAGGTGGAATCGGCCACAACAAGACCCTCCAGGCTCAGACTGAGCCCTTGATGCTCTACAAGGACCTGCTGCCTTGTCTTGAAGCACCTTGGTGCCGTCTGGAAGGATTGGCAGACAGGACCAGACATGAAAACGCATTCATTAAAGTGGGGATCGGATTTTGTTAGAGGGTAAAGGGGAGCTGCACATTCTCTCCTTCAGTATTTCTCATTTCATTTCCTCTCTCTCTTTCTCTCTTGCTTCCAGCTGCACCATCCTAAAAATTAAATGTGTGTTGGAGGGGAGAGATGAAGAGGGGGGAAGGGAATGGTTTTGTGAATAGCTTAGCTTTAACTGCACCTTTTATGCTGCAACTGGCTTTAGCAAACTCACCCATGTACTGCTGGAGCAACGGCGATGCTCTATGAAACCAGATCTGGAGGTGACTGGCTGGGAAGCTAATGCAGCCACAGGGGAACTTGGATTTAATGGCATGAGAGAAGTATGAAAATCTCACTTTGAAGGTACCAGCAAGATCTGAGCACCCCCACATTACAGCCCTGCACCAGGTCCCCCCTTCTTCACAATGCTCTCCATCCACCAAAGCTGTCGTGCTTAGTGGCCCCAACAGCTACCCCTGCATAAACATATGCATGACATTTTTCCAGTCCCATACGTACCTGAACTTCAGGTATCTAAAATAATTTCAGGTTATTTTATGGTGGAGGACAATTAAAGAGTCTCTCAATGACCTTGAAAAGGGCAGGCTTCACTTGCCACGTGATGCTTTTGCTGCCTGACATTGCCTTAATAAATGGAGCCACATTGCCATGAGGCAGTGAGGAGGTACCCATCTCCCAGGTGAAAATATCTCCCGATTGTGGGTACCTTGTCATGAGGGCCTGAAATAACAAGATACATTATAGCTGAGATCCTTGCTGTGGACCTCAGCTACAGTACATCTGTGGAGCAGGAAGAGTGGGACTGCACACCTTGCACTTTCTACTCCCCCAAAAGAATGTGGGAGGAACAAGGATCACCAAGATACAGCTGTTTATTCACAGAGCATGTCCCCTGTGCTGGACACCGCAGTCAACAGCTTCAGAAGCAAGAGCTGAAACTCTCCCTGACTTCTTAGCATCTGCCTTTCCCTCTGGCAGAAAGCAAACAAAACCCATCAAAATGCAAACAAGACTATGAAAAGCCTGAGAGAAGAGTGACACAGTGACAGCGTCGCAGGCACAGAATTGTATTGCCTTGATTTTTCTTTCCAACGTGAAAACCAGAACAACCTTTTCTCTCTCTTCTTGGAAAATGATGAAGTCCTCAGTTCACAATGAGAGAGAGGTGCATACGTGTGCACAGAATAACCCCCGCTCACCTCCAAACCTATATAACAGCAGGTGGGACTGCAAAGGGGGACAAACATGTTTCAAATTCATCTCTTGCCCACCTTTCCCCTGTCCAAGCACATTCCCAGACAAAAAAACCCAGTAATCAACACAGCACATACAATAAAGCTTGGGTTTCCCCCTCCCTCCCCTTTCCAACCTGTAAACTCCCCATTCTCCAGCATTTGCTCATGCCTGCGCAGCTGTATTACAGTTTAACATAGTTTAGAGGGCTGTGGTGTGGAGCAGCGGCAGAAAACGAATCACATAATAGTTGATATGCGTTTTAATCAAGTAATTCGGCCCAAGCAGAATGACAGTGCCTGTTGGTGGGGTGCCCTTGAATACCAAACAGACTGGGTAGCAGGCCTAGGAAAATGAAAAAGTCATTTACAGCTCAGCTGGGGACTGCAGTGTTCAGCAAAGCATTAGTGTGAGGGCCTTAGAAGATAAAGGTTTGGGTATTTTTCTTTTTTTTTTTTAATTCAGGCACTGAACTGGCCAGCTGTAACCAAACGACAGACTGAGGTAATGTCCATTATGGGCTTTACAACTTGGAAATAATACTCACAGTGGAGCCGATGCTCTTGAACAGGGAGGCAAAGACAGTATGTATCTGTCTGTCTGTCTGTCGTGAATACAGAAAAGGGGGGGAGGCAAAGAGAAAGGTGTTTCACAGCTGGATAATTCCCTCATCATGTCAAGATCTCTACTGAATGAGCGAGATCATATGTGGAAGGAGAAGCTGTAGGAAGGAGGGAGAGAGGAAAGCTGGAGGTTTAATGGGTGAAGAGGGAGCATATGCAAAAGGTATCCAAATGCGCACACCTCCCTGCACATGGGTGACGGGACACAGCCAGCTAGCTGGATGACCACAGCGAGAACCACACAACCTGTTCTGGCTTGGAACGAGGGATCCGATGATTTCTCTGTGTCTGAAGCCCAAAGATTTACCCGGAAGGAGCCCCACATCCCCATGCTGGGCTTGAAGACTCAAAGGTGGTGCAACATGTTAAGTTTTACATGGTTCTGGCTGCCCTACTTCCCTGAGCACTCACCCAACACTTACTTTCCTCTCAGCTCTGCCAGAATTTGCCTCCTAACTCATGGACTGGTTTGGGGATTTTAAGAAAACTCTTATACAGGAGTATCTCACCTGGCACTTGGCCATGAAAAACATATATCCCTCTAAAGAAAAGAATATAAATTTCTCTTTGGTTAGGGTGCCAGTTTGGGACGCACAGAGGTCCAAAATCCACCTCCATTTTCCACTATAAAAATCCCTACATCTCCTTGAACAAGTACCTTAGCCTTCTGGGCTCAGTTCTAGCCAGGTTCATAGGCACAACCACAAGTGGAGCACTACAAGATTTTGGAAGGAAAAAGCTAGAGAGACCCTGCTTTCCTTGGAACAGTCATCCATCAACAAAAGCCTCTTGCCAATACAAGGACTTGCACTGAGTGAATACATATCCAACAGTTCTCTCTGCATCAGTTGCAGCCATTCCAGGTAACTCCGTTCAGGTTGGGAACGTACCTTTGCCTTGAAACTGGAAGCTAAACTAGATGAAGGCTTTTCCAAGCCCACAAAGAAGGAACTGCATCCCTAACCAGATGCTCTTTCATAATCCATGCCACGTATATAGACCAAGCAAACCCCTTGGCTGACGTACACCAGTGCCGTTCTGGTAAAAGCCAAGAAGCTGTACTCATTTATCTCGATGGAGGGATCTGGCCCCGGAGGCTCCATCTACTCTGCATGTGAAAGTAGTAAGAGACATCAGGGCCCCAGCAAATCCTACCGCAAATCAGGGTCTGGCAGCGTAGGTACCAGCTGCAGTGCCCCCACGCAAAGACACATGGTCACAAAAAACACAACATATTCTGTTCCTTGCGAGTGGTGAACAAAACCAAATCATCCAGAACATTTGGAGGAAGATAGGGAGGGAGGGAGGGGAAAAGACAGCCTACGTCTCCAACAGCCTTTGTTAATTCCCAGCACTGGCCTGAACATAAACAGATGGAATATCCATCAACTCCAGTCGTCTTTTCTTTTCTTTCAACTTTTTTCTAGTTCTCGCCTCCCTGCCCCCTCCACCCCTAACACTCTTTCTTCTGGCTTTTGTTTGGCCTTTTAAAGAACCCCGAGGTAATGAGGCCTGCCCCAACTCCCCAGCACATCTGTGAAGTCCATAAAAGGCCCCTTTTTCACTTCAATATTCATAGCCGTGTGCTTGTGGCAGGCGCAGGATCCAGTGGAGGGCTGTACGAGAGGGACCGCAGGGGCTTGCTGGCTCCTCTATTTGAATTGAAACGATGTAGTTAGAGAGGCATCAATAGTGCTCCCAAAATCAGGAAGCAAAGGGAGACCAGCTGGGATACAGGGGAAATAAAGAGGCAGGGAGAAGAAAAGGTCTGCTCATTTTCTCTGGATTTTTCCCTTTTTTGCTTTCTTCCCTTTTCAGCTTCATCTCTCCAGTTCCCTTAAAAGAATTTCTCATAGACATAGGGAAGTTGATGGAGCAGTGCAAACATGTCCCGTTCAAGGGTCTGAGCTGCACAGGAGAACTGGGCATAGGTACCTAGGATGCTGGAAGCCTGCTAGCACTAAGGATGGGAGAGCTGACCCTTTGATAACCACCCTGACTTACAAGTCAAAGAAGCAGGCAAACCCAAGACAGAGTACCTGGCCTGCAGTGTACAAAGCCAGGCCTTTGATCCAGGCAAGAAGGACTACTGTGTATATGGCACCTGGGGCTGAAAAAACAGTAGGTGACTGACCAAAAGGGAAAATTAAATGTACGTGTTTAGTTTGGTACTGTTGTTTCAGCACTGCTCCTGCCTGGCAGAGGGACTTAGCTCTTGCCTTGGGCAGCAGTATGGCGTGACCCCAGCTCAGCATGCAGCCTCTCTCCCCGGTGCTCAACTTGGGTCCCTGACTCACCCACTAAGTTCACACCATGCCTCGGCTAGGTTGAAGCTCCAGCTGGAGGCCAAGGAGATGGAAGGAAACCCCAGTGACGCCCAGCTTGCTGTAATTCCACTCTTTGTGCTCCAGCCGTGCCCGTTTTCCCCCAGCAGCAAGCATGCATAACATCACAGACACTATAGTAAGGTGGTGAACCTCCAGGAGCCCGTTACACCAGTTTGCCTCCTCATTCTGAGCACAATGCAGTATCTAACTGCTCCCCATGTGCGTTACGACCACCCTCCGAGGGTGCCTGGAGGTACAAATACCGTAATAGAAAAAACACTGTACTATTCAAACACCTTTGTGAAAATAGCACTCAGATCCACAGGAGAGAGACTCGGAACTGACCCCAGCCAGATGACAAGCATCTCTGGCCCTTTTACCTCGGTTCTCATCTTCCGAAACTTGTGTGCTTCTATCCCAGACCCAATCCCCCATCCTTAATCTATTCCAGTACTTCTTACTTAGTAATTTTCCCAAAGCAGAAGCACCATAGCTGTCTCAGATGTTGGTGATACCTAAGCAAAAGTTACCTTTCTCCAGCTCTGGGCTGGATTCCACTCGGTGTAACGCGTTCATCAGCACATCATGTATGCACAGACATGCCATCTCAGATGTCTAGCATCCTAGTGAGGCACACAAATCCAGGTTTCACAGTTTCTCGTCTGTGACAACCTCTGCTCCCCCTGGCTTTGTCCCAGCATGGCTCTGCTCATGTACTTGAAGTACTGCCACCCCTTCTGTTCCAGTTCTGGGCCCCACACGCTCTGCCAGCACATCTCAATCTTGGCCGATAGCTGCCTTGCTATTCTTACCCTGGGGTCCCTGCACAGCTCTATCATTGCTCCTCCATCCCAATTTGCAACACCCTCTTTTATTTTCATCCTAAACCTCTGTATAGCTCTGCCAACAGCCCTTAATCTTGTCCTGTAGTTCCTCTGCTGTTCCAGCCCTGGGCCTCCCTGGCTGGGTACATCAAGTTAAAGACCTTTCAATATAAGACCCTTTCAGGAAAGATAAACAAATTTAACCTCATAAACCTTTCCCAATCCTGAAAAACCAGCCCGTGAGAATGAGGCACCAGAGACCACTTAACCACACATGAGAAACACATTCCTCCTGCTGTTTGCAAGCCCTGCTTCATTTATCTGAATGTCAGACCGACCGCCTGAAGCCAAGAGGTGTGCGAGAGCGGGCACGAGCAGCCACTTCGCTTCCTTTACTTTGTCCTCAACCGTGTCTTTGAAAACAGAGGGATGCAGCAGAAGTCGTTAAGGCAGTTGTCCTCTGAGAACATATGATTCTTTTTCCCCTCTTCTGCTTCCTTCCCTTTCCTGTGTCCTTGTGCTTTTTTATTTACATATACACACACACAATATAGATACATATGTGTGTATCTATATGCACATCCTCTCTCACTTCACTGCTACTTTCACTTGCTTTCCTGCTCTCTCTACTGCACTTCTGCCAGCTCCTCCATCTTTCTCTCCGTATTTACACCCCTCCCCTGCCTACTTTTCTCCCAACACACACAAACACTCACGGCTTTACATTAATTTCAGCCCACAGAGAAAACACCAAAGTACATGACTGTAAAGAGCTCTGGGAGTGAAGGACCCACAAGCAGAGCATGTCCCTCGTCAAGTTGGCCAACAGCAACTCCGGCTGCCACTAAAAATGTGTTGAGAAGCTGGACTGTGACATTCGCCTGCAATTGAACCCCTCTGCTTGTCTCTGCTGCTCTCTGCTAGCCGAGCCAGGAGAAGAAAGAGAAGAAAGAAAAGTATAGGGAGGAGAGAATGCAAGTGACAGAAAGAAGGATTGAATGAAGGAGTGAAAAGAAAGAAAGATATCCCTGCGCCGCTTGGTCCTTTATCAGCCCTGTCATCTGGTGCAGGGCCCTGTTCGCATTGTCTCACCTTGGACAAAACAAAAAGGCGTTTTTGTGCAGATTCCTTTAGAGCTGCCAGAGCCCGCACCTTAGGGGGTCGCTGAGGGCTGAATGTGCAGCTGACAGCCCTGCGCAGCCCGATGTGATATCAATAAACTCCGACATGTCAACTCTTCAGCACAGCTCATGTGGAAGGTACGGCTTGAATATTAAAACCTCCAGCGGCCGGGAAATAAGCCTGGGGTGGAGAGGGGGGAGGAGGTGGCTCAGAGCAAGACGAGGTCGACGAGCGAGGGGGCTGCGCTAGCACAAGCTAGGGGCAATGCAGCCAAAAAAAGAGACACCATTACAGATCTGCTACCTGCTGTCTCAGTAACTCTTCAGTGTCTTTTTGCTTTTATCCTTGGCCACCAGCGAGGACAAGAGGCATACAGGCTTGTATGGTGGCTTCCACTACGGGTCCTGGGACAGGGATTCTCTTTGAGAACCAAACTGGACAGGAGCCCAACAGCCAAAACAGAACCTGTGCACACCTGCTCGATACTACCTACATCCTCCCTCCTGCCTGGCGGACATCTGCTTCAGGGCAGGCGTAGAGTATGCACGAGAGCAAATATACTACCTCTTCACACACTGCTGTTTATTATATGATGGTGCTCAGAGGCACCCACCAGTGACAGAGCCTCAGCTGTGCTGCCAGCAAAACTTCCAGTCCAGAGTGACAAGCCAGGCCACAGAAGCGCCTGTTTTGCTGATGGAACACTGAAGCCCAGTAGCAATTTTTTTGCCGCTTCTGACACTGGAACAAGATGCTTTCCCAGGAGAGTAGGCACAGCATCGTGACAGAAGTACTGGTGAACTTTCGTGCCTGTTAGCACTGGCTACAAAACGTTTTCCTCTGCTGACACTTTCCATCACTAGGTTCCAGAGTGAACATACCCAGCTGAAATAAAAGAGGCAGCTCACTCCAAGAGAACTGAACTGTGTTAAGCTCAGAGGCAAGCTAGGCTCTCTGAAGACTACGTAATGTCCACAGCCTTCATTTCCACTCAGATCACAGCTCCGAAGTTTTATTTTTGCAGTAAAGGATGGATCATATTTTGCCCAAATTAAATACTTGGAGCCTCAGATGCCCATTCCTCTAAAGGGGTGGGGGGGAGGCCAATCCCACCACTGGAGCAGAGCTGTGCTGAACACGTCCTTTAGCCCTGATGAAGGCAGGACACAACTGTCCCATGAGGCCACGATCAAGACAGAAGTAAGTTTCAAAGTCTCCAGCCCTACAGAAGAGCTTTTTCAGGAGGTAGATAGCTATATATGCATGATATTCTGTGGGGTTTATCTGCCAAGTATTTCTCAGGATGCATGACTTCATTCTTTAGGTATTTTAAAATGTAAGGAGGGATCTTTCAGGACCTTGCGATGATCTCTTTTCCTCTTGGATTGTGATCCTATGAGGCAACTGTGCCCTGACAGACACACAACATAAGCTGAAACCTTTCACAACTACTTCTTGCTTGGGAATTCAAGATGAGGAGCAAAGTCAAAAACATTTCCCACCATCATTAAACCAGAAGGATGTGTGCAGCAGAGCTCTGCTCTTACCAGATGGAGAGACTGAATATGTACAGAATAGTGTTTTCGCCTGTCAGTCACAGACAGGAACAGGTATTTCTGCCACTAGATCTATTTTGGTTAGAACTGTGCAGATCTGGAGTTTTCCAGTTTGTCAGTCAAATCCCCCAAATGCAGGGAGGTGAGAGTGTTTCAGGATAGCCTTAAATAATTTCTGTTTGACTGGACTGTTTGGGTTTTTTTAAATAAAGAATCAAAATATTTTAATCTAAGGTAGTAGAAACATTTCAGCTGACCTGAAATGAAGAATCTTACTTTATTTTCAAGTTATTTGATTAGAATTTTTTCCATTAAGAAGTAGGTTCATTTCACAATGAAGTTGGGATTTGAGAAGACACTGAAAAGCCCTTGTATTTTTTTGATTCCTCCCTCACATGTGGCCAGTGGCTCTGGGATCTTTGCAGAGGCCTCTGGTCTTGCTTTAGTTCCATTTTGACCATGTGCCCTTTGCCAGTCACAGAAATCAAGCGAGCCAAGAGTTGGTACTGTGTTGTTTAGAAACGTGATGTCTCTAACATCAAACTGATGATTCCCCCGTGTCTACTACTGTGCAAAAAGGAAAGGATTTGTGTGCCTGGCTCTCTGAGACATGCAGTCTTCTGTGGCATGAGCTGATCTCTGGCAGTCAAGCCAGCAAGGTGGTGGGCATGTGAAATATACCTCATGAGCTACATGTAGGACTGGCACTCGCAGCTAACAACAACAGAGTCTGAGCAAAATCAGCAAATAAAATGGATACTAATGACTCTCACTCAAAAAAAAAAGTCAGAAACCCAAAGAAACCTACTTGAAAACCAAGCAGTGAAGTGTTAGAAGAAGAAAATTCTCACCCACAGCTTGAACGGACACAGCAAGTGCACAAAGTGTCACAGGAAAAATATTTTTCCAGCTACTGATGAGCCCACATGAGAATCGCTCACCCTTCAAGGGGCCCGGTAATATGTAAGTTAGTTCCACGCCATGTACAGTTTTGAAAGCCAAGCACTGACCATGCAAAAGCCTAACCCCTTTCATCCACCCCTTCTTCCCAACCAAATTTTACAGACCAGAGAAAATTAGCTGGAATGTTTAATGAATCTTTTGATATTCATACTTCTTCAGCTGGTAAATAATTTCATTCTGCACGCTGAGGACATTCAGGGTGCAAGCATGGAGATTTTCCTCTTGGGATAGGGTAAGTTGGCTTAGCTAAATTAAGAAATTACCTCCCCCTGAAATTTGAAACACTTCAAAAATGCAGTTGTCTGAATTGTCCAGATTCTCTGTGTTTCAGAGTGTGAGACAGTATTAACCGTTATTTGTATTTCTGTAGTTCCTACAGCCCATAACTAGGGTTAGGTGGGGGGGTTGCACTGTACCAAAGCAAACATGGACAAACGATGGCAGGAGGACAAGACGAGGCAACTAGATGGTGGAAATGCATTTTTACACGTCTGAGTCAATACTGGAAATAACATTTGGATGTCCTGGCTCCCAGGTGGCTGCTGGGTCCACTGGCTGATCCTTTTTAAATTATAATGCCAAAAAAAAAATTAATGACTTGGCCTGATTCCTTGCACCTTGCCAGATGTGCTGCATAACTCCTCTATTAAGTCCCAAACTCCTGGTTAGGTGAAAACATACCTTTTTGCAAGACATCACTCTGCTGAATACCACCTGCAGCTCTAACACATTATTCAAGTAATTGATTAGCCTGCCCTTCTTACTTCAACACTTTCCTCCGTGCCTAAAGATTCCCATTTCATGCTTCAAAAATCCCAGAGAGAACAAGTCTCTTGGGCTGCATGAGTTTGCTGGACAGCCCTGGAGCCGTTCGCAGCCGTAACAAGGCAGACCCCTCTACTAACCAGCCGGCAGAGCATTCAGATGCCATCTAGCAAATCCATCTAGCATCAGCAAAGGTTTGAAATCAAAGATGCCCTTTGAAAACTAGAGTGTTTATTTGTTTTAATGGGTGTTTTCTAAACAGCAGAACAGACAAGCCAATATCAGAACAACTTTCTCCACAATGCAAAATTAACTATGCAGGAAGACAGTCAGAAGAGTTGGCAACAGACCTAGGTGTGAAGCCCCAACAAAACACAAGCTGAAGAGCTGGACCTACTCCCTGGATATTAATTTTAATCCCGGGTGTGCTGTGGTTTCAGTGGGAAGAAACCCCACCGGGATATTCAAGCATCGGGCTCCAATTGGCAGCAGCAGGAGCCGAGCCCCGTTCTGGGAATGGCAGGGCTGCCCCGGGTCACGTAGCCACCGTTCCACTCCCCACTGTGAGGGGCCCCAGCGCTGGATATTTGCAACCGGCTTTAGCGTCACAGTGGGAGCTGGAGAGGACTTACCAGCCCTTTGTGATGGATACGCTTTTCGGTCCAATGCTGCCAGCGCTATCGCTATTAGAAATGCCACCAGAATACAGGATAGATTTTCCACTCCCTTCTCATCCATTATCTTATCTGTCTGTATTGTCCCCTGTTTGGTATTGGGCTCAGGGACAGCTGACACACACAGACACAACTCAAGAAGTTCCAGCGAGCCTTGAACCTCGTCGCGCAGGCCACGACTGGACCTTTTAAAGGCACGCTTTGCACACTGTGTCTCTGCGATCTGCGCGAGATGCTGATATTTCTGGGAAAAACTTTGAAAGTGCGGCGCATGCCCTGCACCTACTTAGTATTAGGTGGAGGCACCCATCTCAAACTAGCGGAGCCTGAGTGCTCCCTTTGTACCTATGAACAATCTTCCCCTCGCATTGATTATTAAAGATTTTGGCTCACGCTGCTGACTCCATGGGAGCTTTGTCGCAGTCGGTGCTGTACAGAGCCATGAAAGCACGTGGTAGTACCTGGTCCACAAGCAAATACCAGCAAAATCCAATGTATATACATTTCAACAGCTGGGTCAAAAACGTTCATGTTAAGTCCAAAACAACCGCCCATAGCCAGTCTTAGAAAACCTGTAGGAACAGCACAGGTTTTTCTTTTAGTAAAAGTGCAATCTAATATTATTTTCCTGCAGAATTTCACTTGGATCAGTTTCATTCCCAGAGGACAGAGAAGAGTTTCTCTACCAAAAACTGAAGTTTCCATCAAGAACACATACAAACTTAGAGGCACATATTTTTTTATCTAAAAAAGTAGCAGTATTTATAAAAATAAGAATTTTTAGGCACAGAAATAATGAGATTTAGATTTAAAATATTTTCTCAGTCCATAGCAATGCTACATTAAAATAGTTCCTTATAATTTGTTATCCATTTTCACAAAACCTAACTTAGTTTCTTTAAATTTTAATCCATTCTAAACACTCGGAATTCAAAGTTTTTGTTGATGTTACTCAAGATATTTCCCAAACCTGCACAATGTCACCCTCTGCTGACGCATTCAAATAGAAGTTTTTATAACAAAAGAGATAAACGGTCAATTTAATCCAGTATCCTGCCCCTGACAGCTCCCAATGCTGGATACTTCCCGACAGAGACATAGGCTACTCCGTAATTATCTCCTGCACCATTACTTCTGTTGAGTGAAGGGTAATCTTCCCAGTGCCAATTAATTCATGGCCGACTTGCAGAAACCTGGATTGCTTTTTTCATTAAAAATAGTTATTCAGTACGTAGGATCAACTGGGGCAGTACCCAAAAGTTCAGCTGCTCTCTGGGACAACTTGAGCCTGAACACCTGGGCTGGAAGAAGTCCCCCAAAAACCTCAGAGAAATCAACATTTGAAATATGTTTACATAAATAAAGAGGGGAAAAAAACTACGAACACTTCATTACTTGCCAGCAAAATTCTGCTATGAAAACCGAAAGTCTGAGAGGAGTTAGAGGCTATCTACATAAGGTCATGAATAACTATTCTTTATTAGAAAAGCTTTTATATTCATGAGACAAGGCCCGAGGCCCCTTGCTGATCTTCATCCCTCCTTGGCTCACTTTGCAGAGGTGCTCATTTAATTAACAGTTTGTCTTTTGACACACAAAAAAAAGCACAGATTTAGCACTAGGCTCTTAACACTTCCTAAGTCCTGTTATCCTGTTCTATAACTTTTAATTTGAGATTGAAAATATACTCAAATGCTTTCATCTGGTACTTACTGGGTTCAAATGACCAGGTAAATTTAAATAGAACAATACATATGACTTACTAGCAAAGGTACACACCTAAATAAAGATGGTGAAAAGCACAGTAAAGGCTAACAAACTATATACCAATAATATATGAACCTCCTTATATGCTTACATATTCTGTACACGATACCTAAAGATCTGGGCAGACATGGAGAACAGGAACAGGACTGGGGTAAGTAACAAAAGGGATAAATATAAATTACAGGCACGTGAATGAAATTGTGCTTCTGAGGTTCTTTGTGACTTCAAGTGCCATTGACAGAAGCATTTATAGCACTCATCTTGTGTCCTGCTACAGTGTTGAGCCAGTCGGCTCTGTGCTGATGCCTTGTAACAGAGAAGTGGGATTTATCCTAATAAGTGTTCTGGAGTTAGGAGTTATAAAGCCTCGCTCCAAGGTAGCTGTCACTTATCAGGTGTGCAGTGAATGTAGGCAGAAACAGAGATACAGGGGACTACATGCCTGGTGGGTTGACAAATGATGGGTGAGTTTGCTTCTTAACCTAAAAATTGTCACTAGATGGAGAAGAGAGAAAGTGGCAATGGCTGAAGGCAAGAAGTGTACTTTCATCAATATGCTAGTACCTCAAAATAAAACAGGAGGAGGGAAAAAAAAAGGAGGGAAAAAAAAAAAGGGAAGTCTGGAAGTCCTTGGGGATGAGATCATCTGTCACCACAGGCCAGCAGCGCTGTCATGAAATAAATAAATGGTCTGGATTGTCTGCAAGGGTGAGTACAAGTCAGTGACATTGATCTGCATGTCCATCTGGGTGAAAACTTGTTTGTGGGCAGACCCTTCACTCAGTGAAAAGTGCCTCCTATGGCTCCTTCTGCCCATCATTGCTTTCTCCTTTCCTTAAGTCAGAGATAATGAAGTTACAGAGCTCGCTAAGAAGGCAAGGAGGTTTTTTCCTAACCCTTCAGCTTCCTCTGAAACAAACCCAACAACAACTCAGCTGGTCTTCCTCTATTATTTTTGTTGGAGAGACTCCCCCAGCCCCTCCCTATGGATCTGCTGCTAATAAGAGTCGTGTAAGTTTGTTGTACACCTGCCAAATTTTCGGATGGGACCAGGAGCCAGCTCGCATAGTGGTTGTTTTTCCTGGACGAGAGACCCTGCAAAGGCAGGCAGGAGTGCAGCAGTACCTGAATGCTGGGGCTGGAAAACATGGTAGTAACCGCCTTGCACTCCACCACCATGGTGGGAGAGGGAGTGGGAATAAAAGGGAAGGAGAAGGATGGAAGAGCACAGGAATATTAGCACTCAGTGAAGAATGCCCTTGGAGAGTATTAAAAAGCAAATCCAGCCCCTGTGAGGTGCTTTGGGGAAAGAAGCAGAGGCTGAACCTAATGCAGTATTTACTATGCGGTATTTACTGTGTGGTATTTACTGTGCGCTGCTTTTATTGCAAAGCACGGATATTTGGGCTGTAGTAGCGCCCGGGGCTGTACAGATACATGAGCACAGCAGCACATGAAGCAAAGGAAAGCCCTGAAAGGGCTAAACCGACACACCAGCCAACTCAGACGCCTCTGGGAGCACTGCCTGGAGGCAGATGGCAATTTCAGCACAGACTGCAAGAAGGGCTCTGACCTTGCCGAGGCTGTAGCAGGTCCCCGGGTCCCCGCAGGCTGCTGGAGTAGCACCACGCTGTGTCTGGCTGGCTGTCCTGACCGCTGGACCACACCGCTCTGTGTGGGCTGACCGCAGCAAGGCTGCTCCTCCGATGACTCACCACACCGCAGCCGCCCTGACAGGCCAGCTATGGCCGCCCTGACTAACTGCCCACACCAGGGCTGCCCGGACTGGCTACCTGCCCACATTAGGACTGCCTTGACTGATTAACTGCCCAAATCAGGGCTGACTGACCCTGCCACAGCCACTCTGCCAGACAGACAGACCAACTAACTGCCAGCCCTGCCCAGACCACAGGCCGCCGAGCCCAGCAAGCAGAGGACCACCAGCAGCCTGCCTCAGCACTGCCACGCAGCTGCACCCCGACTGCCTCTTGTGAGCGGCCCGGGTCCCCTCAGGTGAGGTGGTGTGTTCCCATTGGCTCCCTGCCCTGCAGGCCCACCCCCTGCGGGTAGCCCCGCCAATCAGCACTGGGCAGGCACCCGGGTGTGGTGGAAGGTGCCAGAAGCAGGAGGTACCTCAGGTGCCTGGCGGTCATTGCTGCAGGGACTCAATGGCTGTTCCCTCAGGGACTCAGTGCCCGTGGTGGCCTGGAGAAGGGCTGAGGGGGTAGAATAAACTCCATTTTCCCTCAGCCGAAAGAAAGCAGGGCCCTGCCTTAGCTTCCCTCCTGCCTGAAGGCAGAAAGGGGTGGGGAACACCTGAGGTGTCCATTTGCTGTGAGGGAGCGGAGGGCGGCTGTGCATGCAGGCCCCTCGGCGTACCTGATCTGGAGGGTGACGACGAAGGGGCCACGGCATATTGATTATACCCATGTTATAGCATCATACCTGTGCTGTTTCACTGAGAGGGAAATTTGGCTTGTGTGCGTAAACCGTGGCCTCCGGGCTGCCGCTCACATCGCAGTGGAATCAGGGGGGCACGAGCAGCCAGAAGCTGATGGGCGGCAGCCGGGTGAAAAAACAGGGTGGGAAGAGTTTTTAGGGAAGGGCGGTTTAAGGGATTGATCTCTGAGATTTGGGAAATGGTTCACAAGGGGTGAAAGAAACGGGAGAGGAGAGGCTGGGGGGTGCAGGGAGCGAGGACGGGCAGTTATAATCAGGGTAGATTACACAGGTCCTTATGGAGAAAGAGCAGGATTTTGATGTCTCCCTGAAGAGAGAGAGATGCTCACATGAGGACTCGAGGAGAAAATGGATTTTAGCAGAATATCTCTGAATAACCGAGAAGCCGGGGAGGAAGAAATTCACAGCAAGAAAAAAAAGACTTAGTAGGTCATCTCCTGCACACGTCAGTCAGCACAAGGCTGTTCTTGCCGGTAGGAATTTTTCCTCCAAAAGTCGATAGTTCGGTTTAAGTCCCAGCGCTTTCTCTAGTGTCCAAATGCCACAAGAGAGGGAAATCCGGGCAGTCCGACTTCACTAACCACTAAGTCCTAAAATCTTTTTTTTTTTTTTTTCCCCCTGTCCCTATTTCCTTTGATTCAGACAAAACTTCCTCTGAAGTTGAGTGGACCAAATACGAGAGCATTTACTCAAAGCTCAATTCAGATGTCACTGGGGGTAAATCTCCATAATGCCAGCTGGCGCTTGCTTGAGTGAGCAGTCATTACTCTCTAAGTCGGCCGCCCAGTAAAACCTGAACCGGGCCCGCAGGAGGTGTAATGGTAAAGGGGCAAGCCTGATATTGAGGAAAATGGGGTTCAGAGCATCATAGACTTTTATTTAATTAAAGGCAAACCGTTTAGCATCTGTGTTTGCAAACGTGGATCGCAGCAGAGTCCCCAGGGAAAGGCAGTTTGCAGATATTGTGGTAATAAGACCAGGCACGCAGCTTTCTCCATAAATTGTACCAACTAAGACAACTCAGTTCATGTCACAGCATCCCGATCTGCTCTGTTGAGTTGTCTGCAGAGAGCTTTAATTGTAATTTACGGAGGCTAAGTGCCTAATAGTGAACCGGTATAAAAATCACAGGCTCTGTTGAAATTAGTGGTCCGCTGGTATAGCATGGTTAAAAATATGTCTCACAGGCTGCTAGGAACTGAGTGAGATGTCCTTGATCTTTCTTTTTTTTCACTCTGCAGGCAGGACCTCATGGTTATTTCTTCCAGCTTAAACAATATAGGACACATTAAAACAGAACAAAGCAAAAAAGCCCGAACCGAAAACCTCGATGGTAGGAGGGGGGGAAAAGTTAGCGAAAACTCAATGAAGGCAACAGCCGTTTCTTCCCGCCTCAGGTCTGATTCAATCAGGTCTTTCAAAAGAAACTCCTGTCACCACAAACTGCCTTTTCATGCCAGATTCCTCCGGCTCCCCCTCTCTGCCCCATCCCAGCGACTTCCAACAGCACCGATCAATCTCCAAGCGACACCCTGCTCCCCCCGCTCCCAGCTGCCTCCAGCCACCGCCGTTCCCAAGCAAAAGGCAGCTTCACCCAGGAAGGTGGTGGAAAAAATGTGGACAAATTTCTGATTTGCAACACTCTGGGAATGGGTTTATTGCCATTGTTTGAGTGCAAATGTATAAATAAAGCAAAACGAAGATTCCAGGGTGAGTCCGATGAAAAGCAGAAAACAAGAAATTTTATGGCCATAAGTGGCGTGGGCTAATGGTGATTTTTGAGGCACTGGACCATGGTAGTTACTTAGCTAAATGATTGCTGTGAAACCGGGCAAGAGGCTTATTTCTTAATTACTGTTACATATTATGTCAAGCTGACACTTCAAGGCGTGCTTGGGCACTGATAAAGTTAGCCAAAAAAAAAAAAAACCCCAACCAAAACACCCTTACCATTCTGAGAGGCTGTTTTTAAAGCGTGTTGCTTGGGGGTCACGGCTGGCACTGGGAAGAGGCAAGGCTGGCCCCCAAAAAGGGGTGCAGCGGGCTCACACTCTCCTTACCTCCAGATCCGTAGGGTAGGGCAGGATTGGATAAATCGCTGGGAACCTGGCACCCTTTCAGCTGGCTGAGCAGGAAAGCAATAGGGGACTGGAAGGAGCCAAGAGGGCCAGTGGCACTAGGACAGGGGAAGGGGACAGTCCCTGCTGTCTGGCCGTTCGGAAAAAGCGAGAGCCATATTTTCCTCTTGGCTGCACGGAGCCAGCCCACCGTTTTCGGAGCCCAGGATCTATAACCGGGAGCGTAATTCAGCCCTGAAGAGGGACACGCATGGGATAGATCATGGAGCAAGGCGAAGCAGCGTATTGTCCCCATCTCAGTGCAGCTCCTCTGATTTCTAGTGGCCACAGAGCTGACTGGGCTTGCGCGCAAAGCTCTCCAGAGTCCTGCCAGGATGCTAACCCCCTCCTTCCTCGGCAGGTCCAGGTATTTGAATTCAGTTTCCCTGGGGCCACCTCTTCGCTGCTGTGCCCTGAGAGCAGCGGCTGGCAACTGCTTCTCTTTTGATCGCTTTGCCCCGATGTAACATTGTGGGTAATGTGGGGCACGAGCAATCAAGCTGCTAATTCCCTGCTCTCAGACCTGTCTATCTAGCCATCATCAATTATATTACATGTATGCTTTGGTCATGTATAGCCCATATGTAAAAATCTCACTTGGAGGTATCTCAAATTTACAGTTCTTTATATATCCCGTAGGCTTACAGTCCCCACAGGCTGTAATTCTGTTACTTTCAAAATAAATATATATGTATAGAGTTCCCCAGATACTGTCCTCTCCCTTGCTCTTTGCCCAGTGCACCAGGAGGTGTACAAATCCTGAACAAAAGCATGGTCTCTGCACTAAAATGTTACAATCTGAGCACGCGTTTTTGTCGGTGTATTTCCTTCCCAGTCCAGACCAGTGCACTCCAGGAGAAGAGAGAGAAATTACACATTTGCAATGCCTTGAAATCATCGGCTCACCGCTGGGTTGAGCTGGATATAAACAAACACCAGAAAATATTGAGCTAGGAGAGATGGACAGAGTGGCATCACAGTCCCTGTTTTTAATTTCATTTAGATCAGCCAAATCAACACCTCTGGTGACCCTTCCGTTTGTGGCATGCAAAATCCAGATACTAGATGTACAGCTAGGTCAGCTTTACCCTATGTAAGTTGATTATACCCTACATTTAAAAAAAACACCCCAAACCTCACTGTGCAGGAATGCTAACAGCAAAATATATTCACAGGTTATTTAGTAACCTAAACTGCATAATTGCAACAAGTAAGCTCATCCTGAGGTGTTTAACTTATATTTTGTGAGCAGAAAATTCTTCTCCCTGAAAAAAGAATGGAAAATGAAAAGTCCTTGCTGAGACTCCTTCTCAGACTGAGAAATTTCATTCCCTTGGAATTAGTTTCTGTCCTCAAAACTCCTCTGAACAAATGTAATTATTTGTAAATCGCGGGGCTTGCTTCGCAGCTAGCTGGCCATGCTCCCGAAAATGCCTTGGTTGCCCATTGATGTTGGAGAACAAGTAAGGGCACTCTTTCAAAACTTCAGGAAAAGGAAAAAGAAAAAAAAAAGAATACAAAAAGTCAGGCTTCTTTTTTGCTTTTCCTTTCAGCTCTTTGGAATAATTTGCCTTCAAGAGCCCTGGATTCGCTCCAGTATTTTTGAGGTAGGAAACATGCAGAGGTTTAATTCTTTATTGACTCCATCAGGTTCAGGTTACATGTTGGGGTATAAAATTATAAACAAATGGACGGCATTTACATTTCTGAAGTGTTTCCAGTCCCCTCACCCTCTCGCCCCTCTGAAAGGTACATCAGAAGCCGTGCCGCCTGGGTAAAGGGAGCCAGGTGGCTTCACCGATAAACAAGACATCCTTTCTACCCTCTTCCTAGCAGTGGGCTGCTCTCTCCCTCGGGTCCCTGGCTCGAGTCCAAACTGAAATCCTACGTGCACTGAGCAGGTCAGTCTCAGCTGAGCCCCGAGGAAATCAGACTTGTGTCCCAAACCCAGAGGTCTGAGCAATTATGATTTTGTAGTCCTGGTAATGTGGAGAATAAGCTATAAGTTGCCTGTTTGTGTGAGCAGGTCACCCCTAATGGGGATCAAAGAGAAGGAGTCAAAGAAATGGGACAGGAATATGCCCAGTAATTCTTACTGCAGCTCCCTTAGCTAGTGCCACTGCATTTCTGGGGGAACATTGATCCAGATCAGCTCGGCAAACAGTCCCAGAGGTGTTTTCTCCCCTAGTTGTAAAGAATTGCCATCACTCACCCTGTTGTCATATTTGTGACTAGGAAGTGAGGAAATGGAAATTGTGAAGTCGTACAACTCTAATAGAGGCTTATGGTTCCCAGAGAGAGGAGGGACAAAGTGACACCGGCGCCGACGATGTCACTTTTTGTTCTAATGCGTTTCAAGTAGACAATCCTGCCCAACCCTCCAAGCCCCCCGCAAAGATCAGAGGCTTGAATGGCAAGAACATGCAGGCAACTGGAGGGAATGCTGGAATCAAAGCCAGCCAAGCCCAGTACAAATCACCGACAGCCCGAATTTTCCCTTGATATCACCGTTTGTTATTAGTGCTCGGAAGTGCGGCAGTTCTCACGATGACATATAACCTTGATCATTAAATGGTAACGATGCCGCTTCGCAATTAGTATCAACATGCTCCTTGGACATCACTGCGTGACTGCCAAGGCAGTGCAAGATGTAGCAAGGGCTCAGCTGAAGATCCCGACTGACATGTAACTAGTGCAAGAAGCAAGAAAAGGAGTCTGACTGCAACAGGGCAGCTTTCCATGAGGCGGACTCTCAAACACCCAAAATGGCAACAGCCTTATGTCTACTGAGTAGACTTAAGGGACTGATAATTATTAAGAGCCATCTCCTTGGAGCCTTGACAGGTACATCATCTTCGCTATTTCTGAGGCATAGTGAAGAAGTGCTAGTCCAGAGCTGGTTCACATTCACCGACTGAATTATTAACAGCAGCTCTTGCAGCACTTAGATGTTTCTTAGACATCCTCCAGCTTCAGGAGACGTTTAGCTAACCCAGAGCAGCAGCGGCATGTGTTATTATCGCAGGAATGAGATAGCTTGGTCATTTTGGTTCCCCATTACGCTAGGCACTGAATGAATGCACAGTAAGAGACTACCCTCGGTCAGACGAGACAGAGGCGGGAACTGAAACAGAGCCACGGAGAGGTAAAGCAGCTTGGTCAAAGGCAAAGCAATCCAGTGGCAGAGCCAGATTTTAAGCCTTCAGAGCCATGGTTCAGTTCCATATTCTTTAGACAAAACAGACAGCACATACAAAGCAGGGCCAGGTTGCATGTTTGCAGATTAACTAACCTGGTGGTGGTGAAATAAAAATCAGATTTTTTTTTTTAAATCAATATCTAGAGTTAACAGATGAAGTTTCTTATTTGGTGCAAGCTAAAGTAGGTCCATCAAATTCACTGGTTTATAGCAGAATCTCTCCCTTAAACCCTGTGTGTGAGCACAACTCTGCTACAGTGAGTGTATAAGGAGATCCTGCACCCTGTGGAATGCTTATTGCTAACTTGTTCAGCTGTTCACTTTTAGAGGAGGTGGTAGTGGAATTATCTTCTTAACCATGTCTGTGTTTCATACCGTGAGGCTGCTCACATGTATAAAGTTAAATATGGACATAAGTAATTGCAGGTTTGGGACATGAGACAATAAGGACCAAATTTTCAGTGGCTAAGCCTAGGCCTCCAAAACTGCATGCCTTAAATTGGGAGATGCGGTTATGAATGATCACGTTTTCATATGCCCCAGAGCTCTGAAATACACACAAACATATTTTGCATGCGCCAACCTAAGTTCTGGGCAATGAAACCCAGGCCAAAAATGTATGGATATGGAGGGGAAGTAACTGATCCCTTCTCTGATCCAAATGAGGAATCTCCTATGAAATACCCTGTTTTCCTTGCACGTAAGGAACATATTTCTAGATTGATCCTCATGAGATTTCTTAGATGTATCGGCGTGGACAATTCTTACCAACACAACGGGGCAGAGAGGGGAATCATTTGCCAAGTCATCCAAACGCTACGCCTAGAAGTGTATTAAAAAGTAGGAGATGCAGAGCTTGTGGATCGCAGACCCCAAATACCAAAAGCCCCTCCTCAAATCCACAGTTGGCGATCTACTCAATTTACAAAACTCCGTGAAGCAAAGCCACTTTACATTATTTGAGAATCTGAGTAGTTTGAGCCTCAGCACGGAGATGATTTGTGAAGATGGAGGAGGCTGTGATTGAGGGGGGAATTCCACGAGACACAGGTTCAGCTCCTTCTTTAACTCTGAGCTCCCAATGGGATATGAAGTGACATACCTATCCAGCCTGTGCTTTAATTTCCCTACCTATAAAAACACCGATTGTATTGCCCTTCTTCTGGGGTAAGAAGGGCAAAAATCCAGTAACGATGCGCGGGTGAGTATATGACATATGTGTTCCCAGATAGATTTTCCAGCTGGTCACATTTCCCTGTGACCTTTTAAAACATTTTTCTTGCTGCTACAAATACGAAATGCCTGTTACTGAGTGGAATAAACCAGCGAACATCTATTCAGTGCTTGCTTGCAAATGAAAAAAAACCCACCCACAACATTCAGAAGAGATACAAGTGTTCACAGGAGCCTTTAAATATATATTTTTGGGTTAACTGTGATGTTGCCTGTAGCTCTTTATGGCACTTTTAAAGCATCAAAGCTCAGATTTGTTATATTGAACCTGGAAAGCTTCAAAAAGTTTTTGTAAATTAAAATTAAGAAAAAAAAAAAAAAGAAGATACCAAAAGCTATGAAGTGGTATTTTTCAGATGGGAATGTGCTTTGATTTCAGTGGTTAATGCAAATAATACTCTCTCCTCCTCCTCCTCCTTCGCTTTGCACCCCCAACAGAGTTTTCAGTGCTGCAGACGGAAGGTGGGGAAAAACAAATATGACATAAATTGTCTTGGTAAACAAGTAAATAGTGTCACTTAACTCTTCCCCCTATGACTCCTTGCTGGAACTCGGAATTAGTTTATGGCAGGGCTCTGTCAAAAGGCCCCCCTCCCTGGAAACAGAGGTGAGACCTCAAAAGCCATTGTCTCTTTAGTTAATTAATTAAGGTAATATTGAGTAGAGCTTTGCTTCTAAGTTCAAGGAACCCAGCTGGGGGCAGCAGCCTCTTGTTTGATGCCATGAATACGAAGGAATGAGCTTCGGGCCCTGCATTAAAATCCAAAATCATTTAAAACGCGCTGGGGAGGAGGGGATGGGGGGAAGGAGCTGGCGGGGGGAGCCCAGTTTACGGAGCTTTACAGCAGGGTCCAGCCTTCTTCAAACAACTACGGGGGGTCACTTTGCATTTTACACCACCGCCAGCTAAGTGGCGACCAGTTCCTCGGTTCGTGGCTCTTGTCTTTCAAGCCTAAGACTAGAGGAGGCTGTTTAAGTTTTGCAGAGCTGATTTCTTTCCCTGCACAGCCTCCTTCGGCTGGGGAATGCTTCTTACCGGTGCCTGGCCCAATCCCTATAAATGTCATATTGGTCAATTTTGCTTACATGGGGAATCCTCTCACAGACATGGGATGGGATGACTCCTTTGGATAAAGTCGCCCACAAACGTAAGCCTTTGCAGGCCTAAGCTGGAAATGTGTTTTATTTCCAAGCAGCATCTAGTTGTTTGCTCTGTGAGCTGATTTGCCTCTAAAGAAGAAAAAGAAAAAGAAAAAAAAAAGAGAAAAAGCCAAATCTCCTGGTCCATATTCAATCTCTGGGTAAAACTCCTGCAGATACCATGGGAAATTTCCTACGTAAAACCACCAGGTTTTGAAGAAAAAAAGGCTGTGGATGGGGCTCTGCTTAGTCATTTTTACACAAGGTTCCAGTCTTGGCTTTGCCGCTGATACACCATGGGAACCTGGGCAAGCTGCTTCACTTCGGTTATCCCCCGGCTCTTTTCCACGCTGCAAGCTGGCTCTGGCCGTGCAGCCGTACACTGCCTAACGCACCGGCTGCAAATCTCAGTCGCGGCCCATGAAGCAAATAATACTCATCCATCCCATCCGCAAAGCAAAGCGTGATGCCCTGCCTCCATCCCTAGCCTCATGCCGCAGGCTCCCCGCGCGTAAACACGCATCTATTTCTTTCGCTTTTCCTACAAAACAGGAACTAACGAGCCAACGGGTGCGGGATTTAATGCCTGGAGATCGCATGATCTTTGTGGATTTGAACCTCTCTTTTTCCCCTCATCCCCACAGGCTGTGTGTTAACGCCTGCCGCTGTGTTAAGTCTAATTTAGTTTGGTATCTTCTCAGGGGAGAGGTTGGCTCTCGTCTGTCCGTGGCTGCCGAGCGCCGGGCACACCAGTGGCACTGTATAAATAACAGCGATCATAAATAGCTGACAACACCTGCTGGTTTTGAATCGGCAACAAGTGATAATCCTGCGAGCAGCTAAATGGGACTTTGGGATTGCGGTATTGGCCTGGTTAACTGGTTCCTTGGTTTGATTATGTGTTTGTGTTTTCCCATTTCTTTGTTGCTTTTGAAATGCCTCGGGGAGCCACTATGGGAACAGGAATGACCCAAAATCTGTTGGTCTTTCATCACATCAACTCCTCATCTGTTTCTTTTTTTCCTCTCCCCGGCCCCATTTGCGATGCTTTCAGGCAAATGTACCTTATGGAAACCCCAAAAGGAAATAATAAAAATATTCCTGCACTTGAGGGGCTGCAAAGGATCCCCTGTCCTGCAAAAACCTGGGCCCATCAGCAAGTCCCTTTACTCGTATCCATAAAATCAAACGTGGATGCGTTTCCTTGGAGGGTCAGAGGCCTGATTAATTCTAGCGTGGGGCCAAATTGCCATGCTTCTCTGAAAATAATCCCTACAAACAGGGCTTGGGACTGGGCACGTGGGTAGGTTTGTTCGGGAGCTGGTCTGAGGCACTAAGATGCTGCCACTGCCCGCGTGCCTACGCACCGTCCCTTTGCGGAAAGCATCGCCGCCAGTAAACCGCAGCTGAGGGTGGGGATGCTTGACTGATGCTAAAGCCCTTCTTGGGTTTGCAAAGAGTTAAACAGCAGGACTGTCACCAAAACTGGGGTTGGGGTTCCTGTTCCCTGCAAACTATTGCCCTAGCTGATTAAACAGGTATTTCCCTAACTGGGAAACGCTTCTGGTTTGGTTGTTTTTTTTTTTTTTTTCTTTTGCTCAGTGTTTCTTCTCCTCCCTGTTGCTGTTTCGGGGTGGTTTTTTTTAAATAGATTGCTTTTGCCCCTGTGGCTCCGTCTCCATTCAGGTCACCTCTCCAGGAGCACCGCGTCTCCTTTGGAAAGCACTAAGTACAGGTTAGGAGGGTCATAAGTCGCATAACCCCCTTGAGGGAAGTTTGGCTTTAGCTAGCCATGAAATAGCAACTCTTCCGCTGCAGAGGGGAAGGTGAGGCTGGGGAAAGGGGGGTAATTTTATTATTATTATCATCGCTTGACCTCCCAACCCGGCGCTCGGAGCTGTCTCTCGTTAAGAAGCGTGCAGACAGGCTCTGAAAGCACCAGCGACCCGCTAGACCGATCCATCATGCCAGTTATCAGCCCCCAAAACACCCTCGCTGTGGCAGCCGGGCCGAGATGCTCCCACCTCGGAGGGAACCCCTCGACATGACAATGGGGACCCACCAACTCCCAGGGCTGGGATGTGAAGGCGAGGACCGAGGCGTTTGGGTGGGCTGGAAAATCTCTGCGTTCAGGTTTACGCCCTGCCTGGGCTATTTGCTGTGGTCTACGCCTCTAGGAGTTATTTCGAAGGCCAAAGTGATGAGAAACTCACTCTTTCCCTATTTTTTTCCACTGTCCAGGCAACAAAATACCCTGAGATCATAGAGCTAAAATGCTGTCAACTGCAAACACACATTAATACCCCCTCTCCCCTCCCAAGGCTTTAAAAAACTTTTCTGAATTAACCTTAGTGGAGGTGGAAAGTGTCTGAAAGAGGCGAAGAGGGGGAACCGGGCGCTCGTACAGCTTGTTGCAGTTTTATGGGAGAAACCAAAGCTGCTCGTTATTACCCAAATTTACCCAAACGCTGCTCGACCCTGTCCCCTCCGGCCGCGACACAGAGTCTGGAGCCGGCAGCGGTGCGTGAAAGCAAGGAGACCCGCAGCAGCAGGTTTGGGCATTAATTTTGGGACTTTCCTGGGCACCCATCGCCAGGTTTGCAGTCCCCTTGCCTCTCTCCGCGGGATGCTCAGGGCGTTTCTCCCCGCCACCTCAAGGCCACTATCCCGGGGAAAGAAAAAAAAAAAAAATAAAATAAATCCATCAAAGCCTATTAGTTAAATTGCTCTGTGCAAACCTAATTGACCACGAGGGATCTCCTCGACAAGCAGGCCGTAAATCGCGATTTTAACAGCGACGGGGGAAAGGAGAGAGGAGGAGGAGGAGGGAAAGAGAGAGGGGGAAGAAAGTTTGCGATTGCTGGGGATCATTTTAGGCGACGGCCTGGCTGGAGGCTGCGGAGAAAGGAGGGCTGATCTGCAGCATATGGTGCAAAGAGCCGGTGCTGGGGGTGGAAGAATAAAAACCCCGAAGGCCGCAGATCCTCAGGAGCTATTTATTCCTCCCCCTGCAGATGTACATTAATGCAGGAGGAGCAGGGGGAGCAGATCTTTGGGTTGGAGAGAGAGAAACAGCGCTCCTTCCTTTTAACATGCTGTTGTCTGGCTTGATCTTGTCACTCCAAAGGGACCCATTCAGAGGTATTCATGCATCTGCCTCGGGGGGACAATGGGACCTTAGTTTATAAACTGTCTGTCCAGTTGCCTGCGGCCTTTAGTCCTTTTGTTTTCGCTTCTCTTAATAAACTTTTTGGGGGAGTTCATCAATACGCTTGAATAGCTGATGTTCTCATTCTCAGAGAGGGGAATAACAGAAGGTCTCGAAGGGTGTTTTTTTTTTTTTTTTAATAGGGGTGGGGGTGGGTTTTTTTTTTCCCCTTAAAGGGGAACCGAGGCTTGAAAAGCATCAGAATAAACCCTTTAAAAAAAAAAAAAAATCTGAATCAACTCCAAACAAAACCTCTATTCAAAAGAGATGGAGAAATGCGCAACATTTAATTGCCACCCCCCCGAAAGCAATTTTCGTCCTGCCGACAGAATTAAGACGATCTCCGACTAATTTTACAGCTCTCAAAATATTTTGGGTAGGGGAATTGGGAAGGAATTTCGGAGACCAGGCTCATTTCCAGGGGATTTAGGGCTGAAAGCTGGCTCTAACCTTTCCCCCTCCGTTCCCCCCCATTCCCCCTTCCCCCGGCAATTGCAGAAATCGCAGCCCGGCAGATACATTTCCCCCACACACCCCCTCAAATCCCGGGGAACGTCCCCAAACCGAAGTCGCCCGCCGGGCCCGGCCCCTCGGGCAGCCCGCGGTGCCCTCCCCTTCCCCGGCGCCTCCTTTGTAGCCGAGCCCGGAGGCGGCGGAGGGGGGGGGGGGGTGCGGAGATGCCCCTATTTCTAAGGCACAGCCCCCTCCCCGTGCCGGCTCCCCTCTCTCCTCCCTTGATTTCTCTTTTAAGGCGTTTATTTTCCTGGCAGCCCCTTTCTCCCGCCCCGCGAAGCCGAGGGAGCCCGGCTGCAGCCCGGCGCGGAGGCGATGCTCGGCTGCCCCCCCTCCCCACCTCTCCTTCCCGAGGAGCCCCCCACCAACCGCTCTCCCCAGTGACTCCAGTTCAGCGTTTTAAGGCCCTAATGAGTGTTGACAAGTTTAATGAGTTTGTTTTAAAGAGGAAAAAACTGGTCAAGTCGAGATTTCCGAGTCAAATCCATTAGGAGATCCCATTCAAACCCCTCCTGACAGCTCAGCCGCTCTCACACTCCACCAGCCAGCGCAGGGCCGGGCTGCTGTGCCAACCCGATCCCCCTGCCCCACCGCGGGGACCCCCGCCCCACCGCGGGGACCCCCGCCCGGGATGCGGCGAGCCGGCGGTGCCGTTGCCCGGGGAGAGCAGCCCGTTGCCGGCGCCTCTTTGCGGGGACGGACCCCGGGTTGCCCGGGATGGAGGATCGGCCCCCCCGGGGAGGGGGCGAGCCTCGGGGCCGCCCCCCGAAGAGGCTGGAGGGGGCTTAGCCCCCCCCCCCAGGGGGGCAGGGAGCCCGCCCGACGGGGCAAGGAGCGAGAGCAGCCGGCGGCCAAAGGGGACCGTCCAGCCAGGCAATAACCTCGCATTTCTATAGGAAATTTCATTAAACGCCCCGCTATCCCCCCCCCCCGTCCCCTTTCTGTCTCCCCCCAACCCTCATATAAGCAAACAGCCCCGCGAAGCCGAGGTGGAGGTCACGTTAAGTCATGCAGTCTGACTTGGTGAACTTTGAGCTGGGTGATTAGGAGGGGGGTTCTCCTTTTTCAATTTCGCCACTTCCTAGGTCTCTCCATTGTTCCAATTCCAAACAGCTGCTGGTGCTAATCTTTCGGTTATTTGCAATCAGGAGGAAGAAATACCCACACCCTAGAGTGCTCCGGTATTAGCCCTGCCAGCGGAGTAAAGAGACCACTGGAAGCTGGGGAGATGGAGGAAAACAAAACAGACCCAAGTTATTGAACTCAGTTTGACTCTGAGCCTTTCAGGTACCTCTCAATCCCAAAGCCGCGCCGGCAGAAAGCCATGGAAATCAGGCTTACAGGTACCACCACATCACTTAAGGCCAGACCTGACTTCTTTATTTTTTTTTTTTTTTCCCCCCCAAAGGTTAAACTCCTCCATCCACTTAAAGTCTGGCCAGGGCGGGAGGGGAGCGGGGAAAATACCAACCCAGGGCGAGCTGGGAGGAAAAGAAACGACCACAAAAGCCCAGTTGGAAGCAAACCTGGAGAGCTACGCCCAGGAGGGTTTTTCTCGAGCTGGCTCTGAAGGATTTTTCTTTTTTTTTTTAAGCTATTATTAAGAAGGGAAGGAGAAACTAAAGGCTCGAAGGGACCTGCAGTTCCCTTGGTGCGGGAGAAACCGTCCTACTTAGGCGTGTGGAGGTGGCGATACGCGGGAGTGCTCTGCCCCGTACGGGTGGGTCGGATATCCCCTTCTAACTCATTTATTCCCCTAATAAATGGGGCGATGGGTGCCGGGTAATGATGGGTGCCGGGTGGTGATGGGTGCCTACCCTGAGGCATCCCGAAGGAGAGAAGGGAATCGCCCCTCGCATCCCAAACAGCACCGACAACTCAAACCTTTGCCAAGAGCCTTAAAAACCGACCTCCTAAAATTGCTGGGGTGGCCCCACGCGTGTCCAGGTCGGGAATAACCCCCCCGTTTTCTCGGGGGTTCATTAATATGCGGCCCTGGCCCTGCCGGGGGGGGGCCATTAGGCCCTGATGGTCCCACCCAGCCCCTGCCTGGCCCGCAGCCCTCTCACCAGCAACGCGGAGCCTTTATTGGTTTACTTAGGTGTTAATCCCTTAACAATCGAGTTGTCTGACCACGGAGCCCCGTCTCTATTCTTGTTTACATCTAATTACGGGGCTGAAATGCCACTTCCCTTCCCAGCCCCCCCACCCAAGCCTTCATTTCACCCCCTTTAAGCAGGTAAAGCCCCTTCTCCCGGGGAAGCAATTGAGGGTAATTACGGCGGCGGTGGCTGGGCAGCATCTCGGCCGGCTCCGCCGGGAGCGGAGGGCTGGGGGAGAGAGGGGTCTGGGCACCGAAAAAACTGCCCCCCGCCCTTGGAGGTGGCGTGGCCCTTCTCTCCTGCATCCACCCTCCCGTCCCCCCCGCCCCGGGGGGGGGGTCCGGTCCCCGAGATGAAAGGACGAGCTCTCCCATCCCGGTGTCCCAACCATCTCGGAGCTTCCCTTAATTCAATTAAACCTCCTAACTCCAGGAAACCAGCGGAGATCCACCCGAGCGAGCCCGTAGCCGGGGCTAACAAAGGACCTTTCTTTCCAGAGGGTGCAGGGACCCCGCTGGCCCCCGTGTCCTCCGCACCGGCGAGTCCTGCCTCCTCGGGGTTAACGATTCCGACACCGGCTGCGAGCTCCGGGACTGCAACTTGGCTCGGAGAGCGGCTCAGCCCTGGGGCAATTCCTCTAAATCAATTTTCAAAACAATCAGTTTAGGGGCTTTTAATTAAGCTTTAAAGCGGTGGTTAAAAATAGCAGTTTACTTCTTTGGGATGCAAACTAGGCTAGCGTAAAAATAAATCAGAGAGACGGGCCCGCTGCCTTTTGGGATTCGGGGAGACGTAGATTATATACGTCCCAAGATTACGAGGATTTTTTTTTTTTCTTTCTTTCTTCTAATACTTATTCTCTCCCGCAGCAGCTGCTCTTTCCCTGCCAGGCAGCGAGCTGGCCCTGGGACCGCCGAGCCGGGGGACGCCGCGCAGCTTTCCCAAAGCAAAGCAACATTTCGGCGAGGAAACCTCGCCACCCCGGTCCTGGGGCAGGTTCCCCGCCTTGTTCTGTACGCCACGAAGGGGAAAAAAAAAAATAAATAAAAGAAAATAAACCAAATTCTCCGGCTGGGTTTATGGCAAGGAGGAAAAGCCCAGCCAACCCTTCAGCCCGGAGGTGGGAAGGCTGCAAACCCACCCTGCTCTCCCCAAAGATGAATTTCGCTTAAGAGCTGAATTTAGGCTCCTTTTGTGCCTTTGTAGTTTAAATCGGATCCTCCAGGTTCTTCCCACCTCCCCGCCACCCTCTTCCTTTGTTTAATACTTCTGTGATCACAGCAAAAGGGATGCTCGCAGGGCCCAGCCCGAAACACACGCTCCGCACCTTTAAATCCCTTAAGCTGGAGCAGGTTTTTGGCTCCCCAGCCTCGGCCGGGAAGCAGATGCTTAAACGCAGCTCTTGCACCAAAAGCAGCTCTTTAAAGGGACCACTGCGTTAGGTTGATTAAAGAGTAATTAAGGGCGGCGGGACTCCTTTGGTACCGCTTCTAGGACTCTCCGCACCCGGAGGATTTCTCCCTAGGTGACCCGGAGAAATGACAGATAGGGCTGAAATAACTTTTGTCCACGACGGGCCGGGATGAGCCTGGACCGCAAATCCCCGCTCAGCAGTGGCTAATGAGGCAGTCATGCAAAACGCAGCCAGTTAAACCTGAAAAGCAGCGGCGTGGGGTGACTTCTCCTCCCTGCCAGACCCGCGGGGGCTTCGCAGGCAGGTTTCCCCCCCCCCGCATCCCCATCCCTCGCAGCCCCCCAGTTCCCAACCTTTCTGCGGGGAGCCCCGGGAGCAAGCCCGGCTCCTCGGCCGAACGCACAGCCGAGACCTTGACCCAGTTTATTCCCAGTTTGGGGAGAAAACCGTCTCCGTGCTGCAGCAGCGGGTTGGGGGGGGGATTTTCCCATGCCCTGTGTGTCCTCCCCCAGACTTTGGGGGGAGACTTATCTTGGGGGTACCCCCAGTTTGGGGAGAGATGCTGCGGCCAACCCGGGGAGGATGCGCAGGTCGGCGGGGTGGGGAGCCCCGCACCATCCCGGCCGTGTCCCCAAGAAGCAGGGCTTGGGTTTCTCCCCCTCTTTTTTTTTGGGGGGGGGAAAGATCCAAATTCTCCATGGGGAAGAGGGAGAAGAGCTTTAAAAAAAAATTAAATCTCGCCACGAGGGGAGACAAGGGGGTCGGAGAGCGGGTGGGAGCTTTCCCCGGTCAACCTGCTCTCGGGCGGGGAGGGAGAAAAACCTCTCCACAGCTGGTTTCATTCCCCCAAAAAGTCTCTCCTTCCCCTTCCCCGCTACTTTCAAAGACTTGCTGCTGCTGCTTTTCCTCCGCTCCTTCCCTGAGCATCCCCCCCCCCCCGCAAGCGCCTTCCCCCCCTTTAGATCTCAGCGTGTTTGCTCTTGACTTCATCCACTAAGTCAATAGTTTGGAGATGCCCTCATCCTCAGAGGCCCGAGCCCCCGTGTCCCCTCCCTGTTTTCTCCTGCGGATAATGGCAGCCTTTTGTCGTGTAATCAAGCTCCCGAGGGGTTGGGAGACAGATATAGATTCTTGGCATTTGTCGGTGAAAATGAAAGCTGGATTAGGCAGAGGCGGCTGCACACTCCATGGTAAAGGACAACAACTATTCCCCCATTGAAAGTCCCATTCTGGTTTGGTTATTTTATCTTTAAAAGTTGTTTGTATTTCTAAAGTGGCTATTGATGCACTTAGAAAGTGTAGCAAGCTGTAAAGCCTCGCTTCAAATGAAAGGCGGACAAAAAAAAGAGGAGGTTAAGGGGAGAAAACAGAGTGAGAAAAAAATACCGTCAGCCGTCAGAAAAGGAGGGGGGGGAGAGAGGAGGGGGGGGGTGGCAAAAGAGTTAAAAAGATCAAATTCAGCCTGGGTAAAGTTTAAAATCGGAGAGAAAAGTCACGAAGTCACAGCAGCCGGGAGAGGAGCGAGGGCGCGGGGGTTTGGGCTCCGCTGTCGCCCTTCGCTGCCCGTTTCCCTGCCCTGGGCAAAACCCATCACAATATTTAGGTTTCCCTCCTGCGCATCGAGCTGGCGGGGAGGGGGGGGGACGGGGATATTTTTTTCTCCTCGGGGACACTTGACTCTTTGCAGCTGAGCTCTAGAGCCGAGCAGCTTGCTGCTCCGCGCCGAAGTTATTTTATTCTTTAGTTGATGGCAACCACCACCCTATTTTTCTCCCTGACCGAGATTTGCTCAGACGCTCTTGCCAAGCAGAAACGGGAAGATTGTCCTCCTCTGCACTATTAACCTCTGAGCATTTTCCCTTGAGGAGCACGGAGATTTTGACACTCTCTCTCTATAATTTTCCCCCAAACATCACTCGGGTTTAACCATCTCGGATCCCCTCGTCCTTTAGACGCGTCTTAATCTGGGGCTGCACCGTCTCTCCCTCTTTACACACCCCCCTCCAGCGAACAGGGGGTGGCGAGAACCGCCTTATTTTGTTTGTTTGTTGAAAAAACAACATTTGTTAACCCCCCCAAAAAAACTTTTCTCCTCCTTTTGCTGCAGTTTTAGGAATGGAAATTGCAGCTTCCCCGCTGCGAGCATATTCAGCCGCACGCACAAGGGAGGGTTTGTGGCTGGAAGGAGATTAAGGGGAAAACTCCGGGAAAAAGGAACAGAGCACCAAGGTACAACCCCAATATTCGCATTCTCGGGAAAAAAAGAAAAAAAAAAGGAAAAAAAAGCTTCAAATAGCTCAATTTGCTGCTATTTAGCATCAAACAGGCGCCTTCTGCAGAAGTGGGGAAAGAATTTAAGTCACTGCGCAGAAATAACGAATCCCTCCGGAAAACGCCAGCTTTTTACTAAATCCCCGCGTCTATACGTAGGTGTGTATATATATATATATATATAGTCCTTTAAAATCACCAGCAGCTCGGGCTATCCGCCCTCTCTTGGCTAATTTACACCATACAAAGGTTGGGGGCTATTAATCCCGTCCCCCCCAGCCCCCATTCCTATTCATGTCAGTGTTTCTTTCTTTTTCCGAGCAATCAAATGTGCCGGAGACAATTGTAGCGAATTTAAACATGACTGTCCCCTGAATATCCCTCGACATCGAAGTGTCCTTTGTACCTTCACCCTCTCCTTTTAAAGACGTTTATACATTTAAAAATGCAAAATAATGCAGCCGGTGGATCTTTATTAAAGGGCAAGGCGAGGCTCTGGGTGGATCGATTTTTCACAAGGAAAAAACCAAAACAATAATAATCTTTACGAAGTTGTTTAACAGTGGGAAGTTTCACGGCCGATTTAAGACCCCTTCTTCTAACTTTAGGCGAGGCGAAAATCACCCGAGTATTTTTAACTCCCCTCGGGGAGGAGTTGCTCAAAAGCAGTTTCTCGTTGAGCAATCCTGTCGAGTCAACTTTCCTCCCTCTCCTTTAATTCCCAATAAAAATGCAAATCAATTCGTCCCTATAATGGGAACGGGGGAGGAAATAAATAAATAAATTCCAGAATTGCGGTCGCTCCGGATTTTCCCCTCCAATCCCCGTTTGGAGGCGAATGGAAGTGGCAGCGGGGCAGGTTTTCCCCTTTCCCGTCGAAAATAGGAAAATAACATTTTTTTCCGCCCCCCCCCCCCCCCCCCGCGGGGTTTGGGGACCGCAGTTTCATAACTGGCTTCCCCCCTCCTCTCCCTCCTTTAAAGATGCCACCAGGTCACTTTGATCCGCGGTCTTTAGGGTCTCCGGACAAAGGCGGCAGTGAAGGCTGAAGGCTGCCGGGGGTGTCCCCCCCCCAGCTGCCCGCACCCCCCCGGGAGGGAGCCCCGCCGGCAGCCCTGCCCTCAGCCCCGCTCCCCAGGGTCAGGCAGAGTGCTGCCTTCCAATTTTAGCAACAGCAACAACAACAACAAGAAAAAAAAAAAAAACCCACACAAGAGAAGAGTGAAAACCAAGAAGGGTTTTTCCTCTCTCTTCCCGAGAGAGAGGGGAGCCCGGGGGCAGGGGACAGCCGGCTTCAAGGGGAGAGCGGGTGTAAAAATAGTTTGCCTTCCCCTGCCTCCGCCGAACCCCCCCGAAACCTCCCGCGGGGCATCCCTCCGTGGGGCCGCGGGCATCCCTCCGTGGGACCGCGGGGCATCCCTCCGTGGGGCCGCGGGGCATCCCTCCGTGGGGCCGCGAGGCATCCCTCCGTGGGGCCGCGGGGCATCCCTCCGCGGGGCATCCCTCCGTGGGGCCGCGAGGCATCCCTCCGTGGGGCCGCGGGGCATCCCTCCGCGGGGCATCCCTCCGTGGGGCCGCGGGGCATCCCTCCGTGGGGCATCCCCCCGTGGGGCGGCGGAGCGTCCCTCCGCGCCCCCCCAGCCCACCTCCGGTGGGGCAGGGCAGCGGGGGGCCGGTGAGCCATAGGAAAGGCAGCCCCCGCTTTGAAGCCCAGCTTCCCCCCCCCAAAAAAGGACCTTTTTCCTCCGTTGGCAGGTGGAGGTGCAAGGGGAGCATCCCTCGGGTGGGATGCTCTCGAGGGGAGGGGAAACCCTCCACTTCCAGCGCGACCCCCTCGCCTGACTAGCCCTCTCTCCGAGGAGACTTGCCTAGTCTCCTCTAGTTATTTTTTTAACATTTTTCTTTCTTTTAACCAGGCGCTTCCCCCCAGCCGACCCCTCCAGGAGCCCCAGAGCCCCGCAGCCGCCCGCAAAATGGACGAGCTAAGATGTCTCCCCAGCTGCAGACTTCATGAATGAGCCACCCCCTTCCCCTCTCCCTCCCCAGCTCCGGCTATAGATTGATGGATATAGATATATTTCATGAATGAGCCGAGGGTCCTCCCCGCCTCCCCCTGCCCCGGCTATCCCTGCAGAGCCTCTCGACAGCAACGGCCCTTCGCAGCAATTCATCACAGGACCCAGAGCCATCCAAGCAAATAATATGGAGCCTCAGATCTCGTGTGTCCCACAAGACAGAGCGCCCGCTAATTAATAGACAGTGATTCCTGCGAGCAGCCCTAGCAGTCTGTAATATGATGAACTTCCTTTGTACCGGTGTCACCACAAATGTTTCTGATAAGGAAAAGCATCCAAGGATCAAAGACTATAAGCTTCTCAATTTCCTCAAGCTGCCTCTACTTTTCCTCACCTACTTTTTCTTTTTCTCTCTCTTTTTTTTTTCCCCCCTCCTTCGTCCCTTCCCAGCCCCCCCCCCCAAGAGACGGTATCCCCTCCCAAGGAGACGGTATCCCCGCAAAGAGACGATATCCCCCCCAAAGAGACTATGTCCTCCCAAAGAGACGGTATCCCCCCCAAGGAGACGATATCCCCCCCAAAAGAGACGGTATCCCCCCCAAAAGAGACTATATCTCCCCAAAGAGATGGTATCCCCCCCAAGGAGACGATATCCCCCCCAAGGAGACGATATCCCCCCCAAAAGAGACGGTATCCCCCCCCAAGGAGACGGTATCCCCCCCCAAGGAGACGGTATCCCCCCCAAAAGAGACGGTATCCCCCCCCTAAAGAGACGATATCCCCCCCCTAAAGAGAGGGTACCCCCCCAAGGAGATGCAGTCCCCCTTCTCCCTCCCGCCAGCCCCGAGGTCCGCTCAAGCGCAGGGGTCAGTCCCCGTCTGTGCCCCCAAAATATCGGCAGCATCGTTTGCACCTTCATATTCTGCCTTAAAAAAAAAAAAAAACCCAAACCAAACCAAACCCCCAAAAGCTCTCGTGGTTACCGCCCTCCCCCGCACCTCCTCAGCCCTTCCCCACCTCTCCCCAGCTCCGGGTGACAAATGTCTTTATAAACAGGCATTAGCTGACATCTAATTTCTTTTGTGGCGAGATCACGCCAAGTGCGAGCGCGGAGGCGAGCCCTCCCCAGCGAGGGGACCAGCCCCGGGGCGGAGGAAGCTTTTTGGGGAGGGGGGAGATGCCGGCAGCCCTGGGGAGGGGGGGAGGGATGCAGCAAACCTCCCCCCCGGGGGTCACGCCGGCAAAGCTGCATCCCCATCCCAACCTCCTCTCCCTCCCTGAGCTGCACCTGCGCTTCCCAATTCCTTCATTTCCTTTTTTCCTGGGGAGGAGGGGACAAGGAGCCCCCCCAAAACCCAACCCCCCCGGGCTCTGCTTGCTCCACCTGCACCTTCAGGGCTCCGGGGAGGGGGAAGCGGTGCCCGGCCGGGCAGGAGCAGCTCCCACCCGGGGAAGGGGGGGTTCCCCTCCCCGTTCCCCCCCGGCTCGGAGCCCTCCGCTGTTTCCCGGTCTGGGACACCCCTCCCAGCATCTTCTCGCTGTAAAAAACCAGAGCCCAAACCAGACTGAAGTTCAGATTAAATAATAAAATTAAAAAAAAAAAGAAAGAAAAAAAAACCCAGAAGCCGGTGGTGGAGAAGAGAGTAATGTGGCAGCTGATTGAAATGGGCTTTTTTTTTTTAAGAATAGTCTCTATAAATGTATAATATCTCCAAAGCTCAGGTCTTAAGAGGGTGCCTTATTTGCTTATTTCTTTTGTAGCAAACGTAATTTTCAGAAAGATACTTCCCCCCCCCCCGCCTTACCCTAATGCTCAAGTAAGTACCTTACAGCTTTAAGGCTAGTGTTATATGTGCTTTAAAATCCTGCCATGTAAATTCCCCTGAAAAATTTGGAAAGCTTCTCGGGGGGGGCTTGGGGGGGGGGGGGGGAACCGGGGGAGGGGGAGAAAGGGGAGGTTAATCCGGGTTTAATGCTATGATGCAGTCACAGGACCAGGGCTAGGCTGATTGTGTTATCTCTTCCCAACATTTGGGTCTCCCATATTTCACCCAGCCAAATAGCTGCGAGAAAAAAGTGCGTATGGAGGCACTCCTGACGCCTCAGGAAAATATGTTATTAATATCTAAATAACTTCCCAATACTGTCTCTAAATCTCCCCTTCACCACTCCAGATGATGAATTCGTTTGAAGTGTTCTCCCGTCTCATCTTTTCAGTGTCTCTCTCTCGCTCCCTTTTTTTATAACCAGGCTTATTTCAAACTGGTAAATATCTAATTCCTTTAACCACACTGCAGACACGTCTCTCCCCTCTTATATACAATTCTCATTTGGAGAGATCCCCATATACATGTCTCTATAAAAGAGAATAACACACACACACACACAGCCTTAAACTACTTCTTTAAATTATTGGGGGGTTAAGAGGGGTGGGTTTGGGGGGGGATCCGTTTGGTTGCCACCAACCCCTGCACGCACCTGGATCCCCCGTTGCCCTCGCAGCCCTCCTGCTGACTCCAACCCCCCCAGTTCTCCCCTCTCCTCCCCTAATTCCGGGCGAAAACTCGGATTAGAAACAGACCTTACCGCCCCCCCCCCGCCCCATCACGGCACCCATCGCCCCCAACCCGCTTCCGAGCCCTCCCGGTGCTCTGTAATCTACCATCCACCTGCAAATTCTAGATTATAAGGTCTAGAATGTATTTCCTTCCCCTTCCGAGCTGAACCCCGGGCACACCCCCCCCTCCCCGCCAGCCAGCGCTCCTGGTACCAATATTTGCCTTCTATTTTCCCCGGTCTATAATGGAACCTATTCTTCTCCCCCAAAGAAGGGGAGGGGGGATGATGTAGAAAAAGAAAAATAAAAAACAAACCCCAAACAAACCCTGGATCACAAACATCTCCCTTATATTATTTCACTTCCCACTGTATAATTGAACCTCTCTCCCCGCATCCTTGTCTTAAGTTTGTTTTTTAAAACGTCTTGTATTAGATTGTACTCGTTTATTCCCCCTTCCACCCTTATCTCTCCTCCTCTCTTCTCTCCTTCCCGTCACACTTGATTTAGGCAGGAGTTTATCTTGCAAACATTTGCCTACTTTGTTTATGTAGACCAGGTTCTGCAGCTACTTGTTCCCGAAAGCCACTGTTTGCCTTTGTAATTGTTATCTGTGTTTATTGTTGTACCTCATTTGTCTCAGCTTTTTTTGTGACATGTAAGCTCCGTGTGTGCTCACATCCAGCCCCCCCTTCTCCCTCTCCCTGCCTTTTTTTTTTTTTTTTCCCTCCTTTTCCCTCCTCTTTCTCCCTGAAATATGCACAGAATAACTCAGCCTAAAGCCAATGAATTGCTTGACACTACCCTATCTCTCTCCTGCCCCCCATTATTAGAGCTGATCCCCCTCGCAACACTCACAAATCCCGCCTGGTCTCTGTTTGATTAGATTGCCAACCTTTCGTAATCCCTTCATTTGATGAAGTGCCTGTCCCCCCCCCCCTAAACACACAGTTACAGGGAAAGCGCTTGTTGGTTTTAAATCGATGCAGATTGTTTGCTGATAAATTCGCTCCGTCTCCCCTCTCCCCCCGCCCCAGCTTGGGAAACAAAGCCCCTTTCCAGCTGGGGGGGGTCCCCCTCTTCTTTCTCCCTATCCTTTCCCCCCCCTCCGACCCTAATTAAATTTCCCAGGACCCCGTACCCCCCGTCCTCCCGGCTCAGCCCCCCCAAACCCCATCCCCAGTGGCAGGGACTGCTACCGCCTTCAGTGGTTCTCCCCTCCAAGGGTCCCAGTCCCCCCCCAACTCCTCTCCGCACCTGTACGCGTTCCCCACCCCCGAGAAAAAAAACACCCCTCTGCTCCCCCCGCCTTTCACCCTCCCCTGTCCCCGTCCCCCGCGGTATTTCCACGCTGTCACGGGCCGCGGGTGGGTACCGAAGGAAAAAGCCGGCGGCGATCGGGGGGAGAAACTCCGTGCGGTAACGCGGAGCTCAGAGGAATGACATGCGGGGGGGGGGGGGGGGGGGGGGAGAAATGAATTCAACCCACCCGCGGGTCCCCCGCTGCCCCCAGCAGCCGCGGGCGGGGCCGGTGGCCCCCACGCGTGACCGTGGGCTGAGCCGCTCAACTCCCCTCTCCCCCGGCGCGGGCAGATCGCCTTCCCCGTAACCCCACGGGCCCCCCCCCCGCCGCCTGCTTGCAATTAGTACCCCGCCAGGATGAGCCCCTTGAAGGCTGAGCACCTTCCCCAGCACCCCCTCGGATTTGGGGTTGGGCACCCACACCCCCCCCCATCCCGGGATCTGCGGGGAGAACAGCGCATCACCCACGCGTGACCCTCCCTCATAAACTCCTAATAAATAACAACAACCACAAATAATAATAATAATAACTCGGTCTTAACAAGGAGAAAAAAAAAATAAAATAAAAAAATAAAGCGAAGCCTCATGAATATATGCCCAGGGCTAGCTGGAGTGAGCCGTTTAAAGATGAAAGTGCAAAGAAATAAAGGCTCAATTTAATCTGCCTTAAACCCCTTCAACTTCACGTTTGTGCTGGGAACTCAGAGAGTGAGTACTGATTGGGGATAAATACATTTCTTAGCATGCCTTGGAGCTATTACACCCTTCTCCAACACAGCTCCCTATTCAACAGCCACAGTTTTCATTACCAGCTCTAATAAGTCTTAACGTTATTAAATGCCAAGCAGACGATAGAAAGAAACAGGCGCAGGGTGGAAGCTTTCTTTCCCACTTAAAAAGAGAGAGCATTTAGGGCTGTCTTCCTCCGGCTCCCCGCGAGGAGAACCCGCAAATGGAGCGAAGGCGTTTGTCAAGAGGAAAAAAGCCCCAAACAAAGTTGCTTTTCCCCCCACCTCCCCGTCGGCAACCGTCATAAAAATGTATTAAAAAAGAAAACTCCCCCCCCACGCGAGAAAAGCGGAGCTGGAGGACAAGTGTGGGGAGGGCGCTGGGATTTTTACTTTTAACGCAAAGCTCGCGGGAAAAGTGGTAGGGTGAAAATGGGGTGGTGGTAGTGGGGGGAATCTCTCCAGAATATTATTCTTTCCGAGCAAAAAAATAAAGAAAAGGAAAAACAGGCAGCGCCCACTCACCGCCTCTGCGTGTTTTACAAGTCGGATCATCAATTACCTTAATTGGGGCCATTAAAACTTTTCCAGACGCCAAAATAGACGTTGTCGGCGGTAGATTTGCTTTATTTATTTATTTTTATTTTAATGCTGATTTTTTAATTGCGCCCGAGGGCGGCAGCGCGGGGTCCCACCGCGGCCAACGCGCCGCTCCCGCGGTCGCTGCTCCCCCCTCCCGCACCCCAAACCTCAGCTTTTTCGGGGGGTTTCTCCCCAAAATCTCCCGAGTCAGGGCGCGATTACGGGCGAGGGGAGAAAAAAAAATAGAAAACCCACCCCAAACCCAATAAATCCCGATTTATTGGTTTCTCGCCCGGGCTGGGAGAGGAGCGGAGCCTGCGCGCTCGGAGGTTACGCGGCGCTCCGCGGGCTCCGGCATCAGGAATTTTGCCCAAATTAGCGCTCGATTCAAACCTGGTTTCACGAAGAAACGGGGGCTCGTGTTTTATTTCTCCGCGATATTACCCACGAAGGAAGAAGAGAGAGTTTTCTTTCGCTTAGTGCCGCGCACTCCTGCGTGCTCGTAGGGGATAAAAACCTTCTTTAAAAAGTTTTTTGATTTTGGGGGTGCTGATGGGGAAAACACGCACGGACAAGGGGGAAAAAATCATTCCGCAGTTTAAAAATAAATTATTTTTTTTTTCCGAGCCACGATTCTTAAATAAAATAAATCTTAAACCCCCCAAAGCTCCCCCCCCCCCCCAATAAAATCAAAACCACCCCAAAGTGATGGGGGGGAGCTTTCGGCGGACACAATAGCCCCGATTTGCAAATGAGCATCGCCTGTTTCCAAATCACAAGCAACATTTTGCAACGTCCAACGGCTCGCCTTTTTCCAACAGACGGTCCTATAATATTACAAAACTATCTAACAGCAGGGAGTTTTGAATAATTTATCTCCCTTTCTTCCCTTCCTTGGCCCTTTGTCCCAACTTTTTCTCCTCCTTGCAGAATTTTGAATGAGAATAGACAAGCCCTCCCTCCCCCATCCCTTTACTCCATTTTTAAGGCAGCCTAGGGTTTTTCCCCCTTTCCCCCCCCTTTCTTTTTTTTTTCCTTTTCTTTTTTTTTTTTCCCCCCTTTTTCTTTTTTTTTTTTTCCTTCGACTGTTTGCTTTTGTGGCCAGGAATCTTTTGCTTATAAAGCTTCAATAGACTTGAAGGTCTTTGTAAGTGAAGTTCATCTTCAAGGTTGGATAAAAGAAAAAGAAAAAAAAAAAAAAAAGGATCGGATCCTTAAAGAACCCCCTTTTGTGCACCTTCATTTAAAACTCCCAGGAACGTTTGATGGTGACACGGAGAAGCTTTTTGGGTTTTCTGCCCTAAATTCCCCTCCACTTCAATACTTCCCCACGTTGTCCCAAAAATGGGGAAAACTTTGTGGCCAGCGAGAAACTTTGTGAGTGATCCCCCACCCCCACCCCCGGCCTGGGGACCCCCTCCCCAGGGCAAAGGACTCCCACCCCACTCCCTCTTGGCCCGACACCGATACCGCAAATCCCCCGAAACTCCGACCGACCCAATGCCGGGAGGCCTAGGCCATCTTGCCATCAATTTTGGAGAAAAATAGCAACCCCCAATTTCTTGAAGCCCACCCCCAAAACTTGTATAACTGCTGGTTGTCCCCCCCAAAAAAGCACCGAGCTCTGCGCCACGAGGAAATAATTTTCTGCCTAAACCCACACGGCAGCTCCTCCTTCCCATCGCTTTAAACTTCCCCCTCTTTGCAAACGCCCTCACTGATAAACCTCAATTCTGCCCCCTGAAAATGCCACCTTTCTGCCCTTTTTTTGGGGGGGGAAGGAGAATCATCGCCCCCACCGAGCTCGCCAAAAATAACCTTACACGCGCCGCAGTGGCCGGGCCTCGCTCCCCACCCCACGTTCGCAGCACAGGAGCTTTAAAAACCTCCATTTTTCCTCCCTTGATAGAAGACCCCCAACCATGGGGGGGTGACCACAGGGCCCCCCACCCCAGCCTGGCCTCAAGCCCTTCCTCTGAAATGCCTGGTTGATTTTTTTTTTCCTGATTTCATTTAGGGGTGCAGACCCCCCACCAACACCCCGTTTCCTCCCAACAGAGGACCCCCCCATCTCCCCCCGGCGCTCCCCCGGCAGCGGGGGCTCTGCGGCAGCCCCAGCGCTGCGCCCACCCCGGCTTCTCTAATTGATATTGATTGGCCAAATCGGTCAACTGTCAGCCGGAGTTTCAGGGGACCACTTAGAGAGCGGGAGAGAAATCTGTTTAACAAATTCATTTAGGAATCAGAGAGGCCTCCCCCCCCCCAGCCACCTCCTGTCCCCCGCTATAAATAATTGATCCAGAGCAAAACACCGACAACTCTTCCTCCTGGGAAAGCATCCTCAGCCCGAGGGGCTGGGGACCACCTTCCCCTCCCTGCGCCCCGCATCACGCCCTCGACGCTGCCATCACTCATTTTCGGAAAGGACAAACGCAAGAGGCTCTGGAGCCGTCCCCTCTATTCCTCTTGGCAGGGAGGGACATGTCCCCTCTCCCAAATGTCCCCTCCAGCTTAGGCCCAGTGCACGCACGGCCACCTTTACCTTTGTCGCCCAGGATGCCGTCTATGCTGTGCTTGGCCTTCTTCTCCCCATCTTCCTCCTTCTTGTCGCAGTCCTCCTCTTCCTCTTTCTTCCCGAATTTGATGCGTAGCACACGGCTAATCGAACTCACTAAACCTCAGACAGTCAAAGACAAAAAGGCAAGTATAAGCTGCCTGGGAAGGCAAGGTGGGAGCCGGCTGGGAAAGCCCAAGCCGGGGCTGCGCGACTTGGGCAGGAGGCCTTGCACAGGCGCGAGGAGCATCTGCACCCCCTTTTCCCAGGGGTACGCACCATCCCGGTCCTCCGTGCCCTCCGCAACCTCCCTGGGTTCACCCCCGCCATCGCACCCAGCCGCCAAGCTGGACACCCAAAGTCGGACGCGCTTGTCACCGTCCCCCTGAGACACCCGGCACGAGCAGCGCCCGGTTGTGCGCAACACCCCACGGAGCGTCGCGGCCGGTGCATCACCCCGGGGCGCGCACCCCCAGGGTTACCGCCTGCTCTGTAACAGGGGAAAGGCCCCCCAATACCCAGCTTTCACCCCAGCCCCAAATGGGACCCTCAGCCTGGAGTCACACCCGGACCCTGTCCTGGATCCTGCTTTGGGGAGGAGATGTGCCCTGCAGAGAAGGCTCAGCCCCCCGAAAACAGAGGGGAGCTCTCAGCCAGGACCCTGAAGAGCTCACACCCCCCGATGTTGGGGTACAGGGTCGCTTTCCGCCAGCGATGGGGATCCCTGGCCGATGGATCGCCGCTCTGCAGCCCCCACTGAGCAAGCAAGTCCCAACAGTGCAACCGGGGGCCCCCTTAGCCCCCGGATTTGGGGTCTGCCTCCATGCACGCTGCCTCCACGCCGGGAGCCCCCCTGCTTTCCAGGGAACTGGAAGAAGTCGGGAGAAGGGCTTTGTTAGTGTTTGTTTTCCCAGCGGACGGCGGCGCGGCCGGGGCCCAAACCCCTCTCGCCTGGTGTTTATTTGCTGCTGTGGGTTTGCTTGGGGGGATATTTTTCCCCCCCTTCCTCTATCAAAGCAAAGGCCGAGGGGATGTTTGTAGCCCCTGGAACCATTTTTGGTGGCGATAATCATTTCCCTCCGTCTTCCTAAGGGTATCGGGGTGTCCTTCTTGCCAAGCTGCCTTCTCACCTGAGGGGACGGTGCTCCGGTCGCAGTGCCCATCCTTCAGGAGCCTGTCTCGGATCTCCCAGCTAAACATCCCGGGGTTTTCCCTCTTGTATTCCTCGATTTTCTTCTCCACGTCGGGAGTCGCAACCTGCTTTTGTGATCAAGGGACAGCGGTGCGCGCCCGCGTGTGCAGAGAGAGGGAAGGGAGAGGAGAAAAGGAAAAAAAAAAGCGCTTTTAATTGAAAAGAGAAGCTGTTCAGCTCGGTTCAACCCTCCTCACCCTGGCTGCTGGTTTTGGGGCTAAAGATAGGGATTTGGAGGGGGAAAAGGAGGAAAATAAAGCTGGGGAAAGGCCCTCCTCTCCCAAATGTTGGCCACCCTAAAAGTAGAGTCTCTGGGGGCTGAGGAGCCCTGAGCCCTGGGGGGGGAAGGAGGCTGGAGGGGGTGCAGGGGATGTTTTTTTGGGGTGTTTATATGCACCCAGCGATTTATTATTCCCTGAAACACCCCGGCTTGCCTCCTCCCCGCACACCGGGGCCGAAGCGAACGCTTGAACGCGCGCCACTTGTTGCACATGGAGAAAAAAAAAAAACAAAAAAAGGAAAAAAAAGAAGAAAAAAAAAATCACTTTAATTTATTCATAGCCTTCAACTCTGTACCCATTCCTCCCCATCCGAGCCCGCAAACCGCAGCTTGCTTAAAACCCCTTCCCCTCTTCCCCTGCGTGTCCACCTGGAAAAAGTTACACCCTTCCAAAAAGAACTTGGGAATTTTTGGCAGTGGGGGGGGACACACGGCACTCACCCTGGGCTTGCTGCCCCCGATGGCTCCGGGGCGGATGGAGCCCGTCTCCTGGTACCTGCAGAGGATTTTGGAGACGCAGCCGTGGGAGACCCGCAGCTGCCGGGAGATGACGCAGGGCCGGATCCCGTGGTGGGCCATCTCCACGATCTTGTGGCGGATGTGGTTGGGCAGCGGGCGGCCGTTGATGAAGACCCCTCCGAGCTGGTTCACCCTACCCTGGCCCAGTGGGGTGGAAACTGGGGAGCCAAGGGGAAAGAAAACGCGAAGTCACCCAACAAAAGGGGAAAAAACACACACACACACACACACACAAAAGTTATAAAAAGGGAAAACCCAGCAAAACCCCTCCCCGCACCTTCAGCTGCTCGCCCGGTGTTTGAATTTCTAAAAGAAGGGAGAAACCTCTCACCCATCCCCTGACCCCGGCGTTTCTCTCCGCATCACGGGAGGGGGAATTTTTTTTTTCCCCCCATCGATAGAGGGGAAAATAAAAGCAGCCCGCGACCCCCGGGCCCCTCGCCCCGCTCCCCGCTATCCTTCCGTCCATGCGTATATATATATTTTTAACATTTCCCACCTATATTTTCAATCATAGCCGACGGTTTTACAGGCAACGATTTAAAACCGTTCCGCAACCCCCCCCAAATTTCCCATTTCCCCCCCTCAAAAAGCGCTCTCCACTCCTTGCTTCAAACCACGGGGCGCTCTGCTTTCGAACAAACTTTTGGAAATAACTTCTTAAAATACCCTCGAGGGGCTTTTTGGTTGGGTTTGTTTTTTTTTTTTTTGGGGGGGGGGGTGTTGGTGGGGTTTCGTGAAGCGGTTTGGGAAGGTGCGGAATAAGCGCGGATCCTCCGCGGCCGCGCTGCTTCCCCAGCACCTTGCGCGGCGCATCCCCGCCCGGAGCGGGGGACCCGTTAACCCCCCTCCCCGATTTGTTTTATATCTCGCCGTGTAGATCTGGCAGATTAAATATGATTTCACAGGCTGGAAATTAAAAAAAAAAAAAAAATAAAGGGGGGGAGAGCAAAAAAATAAAGTGGTGGTGGGAGAACTCAGCTGGGTAATTTGCAGAGGGGCTGGAGGGGGCGAGGGATGGGGAAGGCGAGGGGGGGGATTTTGCTCTTTATCCAAAGAAAAGTCGTTTCCAGAAATTGCCTCGCGATTTAGCGAGAATCATGCACCACTAATTCCGAGTCACTCGGCCGGCCCTCCCTGGATATATCATTATCGACAGATAACACTCGAGTGGCCAATTTTACATTCAAGAGGTCCTAAACCCGCCGGCCGCTCTCTCTTTTCATTATTCCCAGTCATGTTGTGCAAATATTGTTGTAATCCTTTGATCCTTTCCCTTGCCGTCTGTTTTACTTCATTTGCTACAGAAAAGCACTTCAACAAATCCCCCCAGCTTGTGTGTTTTGCAGCCTGCGTGGTTTTCCACAGCTTTGAGTTTCCCCACTTGATCACGGGCTGGATGAAATTTTCCTGTTTAATAAATGCGGGGAGAGGGGCGGGGGGGGGGGAGCTCTCATTTTCCCTTTTTTTTAAATTTTTTTATTTCATTTGGGTTTTTTTCCCCTCCCGTGCGTGTGTGCCTAGAAATAATAACCCCGTAGCACAAAGAACAAGCAGCTGATGGGGAAAGTTGAGGCGCTGCGAGGTGGGGCTGACACTCAGAGAGGTGACAGCTACAAAGTCCCCCCCCCTTTCCCCTCGCCAGCCCCGGTCAGGGACACCTCGGCTGCCCGCAGCCGGGGGGATGCTCTAGCTTAAGGGTTTTTTTTTATTCCCCCCCCCCCCGAAAAGTTGAAAATAACCCATTTAGTTGGTTTTCCCCATCTTTCCGGGGAGATCATCGGGATATTTGCGGGTTTAAAAAAAAAAAACCCACTCAAACCATGAGAACCTGCCCCCCCCCCCCGCCCCAAATCATCTGCGGGATGTCTGAAACGCCTCGAAATTGCGGAGAACCCCCCCCCAAAAAAAAAAAAAAAACAAACACCCAACCCCGGTGATTTCGCGGGGACGGAGCAACTACAGCGGGAAGGAGGTGAATAAATACCGGCGAGAAGTTGGATGCTCCGCTCGGGAAACCCTCCCCGGCTGCAAAGTTTAGGTGTACCCCCCCCCCTTCCGCAGCCCAGCGCGGCCCCCCCCGGTTGTAGCGGGGTGCCGGGGGAAGGGGTGGTGTAGCGGGGTGCTGCCCCAGACCTACCTTCCAGGGGGAAGCCTGTGCGAGGGTAGTTTTGCCCCGGAGCCGGGCGCATCATCCGAGGCACCGTCCCGGGCAGAGCTGCCATGGTACGGGGGGTTCGGGGCGGCGGAGGGGGTCCGGTCCAAACCGGGGCTGGGGGGGGGCACCCCTTGGCCCCGGGAGGGGGTGTGTGGGGGGTGTGTGGGGTCGCTTCTCCTCGGAGCCGAAGCGCTTCTCTCTTCCAGCCCGCGGCTGCAAAATAAGGGAGAAATCTTTGCTCCAAGGGAAAAATGAATGGGAAAAAAAAAAAAATAAAAATATAGAGACTAGAAGAGGGGGTGGGGAAAAAAAAAAAAAAAGAGGGGGGGTGTCACCCACCAGAAATTCCTCTTAAAGTTTCAGGGCTCTGGCACAAGCGGCCTGAGCGGGCGCTCCGGAGGAATGTAACCCGGAGCGCCGGGAGAAGCAGGCGCAGCCCAAGTTGCCTCGGCGCTGGGCTGGGCTTAGGGCGGGGGGGGCAGCCCCGGCCCCCCCTGATTTTGTTGCTGCCTTTTTTTTTTTTTTTTTAAAGTGGTTGGTGCCCGTCGCTTAAGGGCTGCTCCTGCCGGGGGGGGCGGGTGGGTGGCGGGGGGGGGGGATGTCAGATGGAGGGTTTGGAAGTTGTTAAAGTTGGGGCCGGGGGGGGCCGAGCGAGCTGTGATAGGCTCCGGCTCCTTTCTTTTATTCATGGCCGGGGAAGGGGGTACCACGGCGGGGCCGAGGGACCAATAAGAGGCAGCAGCTTCCCAAGGCGCAGGCAGAGCCACCGGCTCGCCTTATTATTTTTTTTTTTTTAAGATGTTATTATTCATTACTAGGCTTGGCTTCCTTTTGATGGAAAGCTGGGGTCCCCCTCCGCCGGTTTGAGACTAGATTGGGGTGAAAGGAGCGAGGAGAAAGTTTAGGAAAGGGCTGGTTTGGGGGGGGTTTTGGGTGGGGTTTGGTTTGTTTGGTTTTTTTTTTTTTTTTTTTTTTGCCTAAGAAAGTTGGGCGCACCCAGAGCATCTCTGCGGGTCCCGGCGGGGGCTGATCCCGGCCCGGGGGCTGCAGCAGGGATTAAAAAAATAAATAAAATAAAAATAATAAAATAAATAAAATAAATAAATAAAAATAATAAAATAAATAAATAATAAAATAAAAATATAAAATAAATAAATAAATAATGAAATAAAAATATAAAATAAATAAAATAAATAAAATAAATCAAATAAAATAAATCAAATAAATAAAATAAAATAAATAAAATAAATAAAATAAAATAAATAAATAATAATAAATAACAAAATAAATACCCTCCTTAGCTGCCTGCCCGAGCCCGGCCCTGCCCGCCTTCCAGCCGGCTCCCCGGGGGGGCTGGACCCGCTTTCACCCCCTTCCCAGCGCTTTGATGGGAGGGGGCTCCTCCTGCCCCCCTCGCCCCTGGGCCAGGCACCCCCCGCACCCCCTCTCTATGGGGCCGGGGAGCAGCTGAGCGCCCCCCCCCCCCCCCCCAGGTAGCTCCCTGCGCACCTCCCTCATTAACACCCATCTTTTAATTAAGAGAAAGGCTCCGAGCTGCCCAGCTAGTACCATTTTGGGGGGACACACACAGCTTCGGGGGGCGACTCCGGTGCTCCCCGCGGTTCTCCCGCGAACTGCCCGCTCGCTCGCTCGCTGACCCGGCCCGGGCTGAACAAATAGCCAATGTTTTCCCCCCAAAATGGGAGCGGGGCAGGAATCCTCCTCGCAGCGGGGCATGACGCCAGCGCTCGCGAACCCTTTTGTTTGCAGCTGTAAAAGGACTTGCCGTGCAAACCGCTGGAAACTTCTCTTCCCCCTCCCTTAAAAGCATCCCGGGGGGGGAATAAAGCAGCCAGCGACACTTCTGACCCGTCTGGACCCAAAATGTGGTCCCTAAATCTCCTCCCTGTCCCCCCCGAGGGCATCACCACCCCTAATCCCGCCCCCCCCCCCCCCCCCCGCCTTCTCCCGGTGCTGGTTTTTGCTTTGAAATTAAAGCCCCGGCTGGACCCCTCCCAGTCCGGCCACATCTTCATCGCTCATCCTCTTCCTCCCCAGCCGCAAAGCTCAACCTAAACCCGCACCCGCCTGCCTGCGCGGCCCCGAGTTGGGTTTTTTCTCCTGTTTCCACGCCTAAAATTCGCCCAAACCCCCCTCAAAAAAAAAAAAAAAAAATCACGGGACGTGGGAAATGCACCATTGAAATTCTTTCCAAGGTGTCAAGTTCCTCCCAAAGTCTCCAAATCCCGGCGCAGCCCCGACTTTGGGGCTCCAGCAAACGAGAATCCAGCCTTTCTCCTCCCCAAAAAACGCCAAATCCCGAAGTTTTAGGCGGAAAACTAACGGGCGGAGCGGGAGGGGCCGACAGCCCCTTCCCCACCGCATTCCTCCCGCCCGGCGGTAATTCAATTATTTGCCTTTCATTTGCTTAGACGGGGGGAAAGAGCCTGGGAATAAAGTTGAAAATTAAATGTTTCTGCTCTCCCAGCACCGGGGGAAGATTAAACCGAAGCACCCGAGTCCCTGCTTTCCCCGCCGCTCTAGGGTTACCTCGCCGGGAGAAAAATAGCTCACATCAAACACAGCGTTTGTTTTCCCTCGCCCCCCCCCCCGCCCCGATTTGGGGTAAGATTTGACACTTTCAGGCAAAAAAAAAAAAAAAAAAAACACACCAAAAAACCCACAACTTCACTTTCTCCTCCAGCACTTGCTGCCGGCTCCGGGCAGCCACTAAGCAAAGTGGCTTAAAAAAATTAATTCTAAATTGTTTTTTTGGTATTTATTTCTCTTTAAGCGGTGCGGTGGCATGTGGCAGCAGCCCCTGATTATTTTTTTTTTTTGGGGGGGGGGTAAGGGGGTGACAGGGGACTGTCGCAGCCGGAGGAGGGGGGGACACTCCTGCTGGAAAGCAATTTCACAAATCATTTTTCTAACAATTAAGGAGTGTGCAGGGGTGAAATGGCGATTTCACGTGCAGGTCTGGGGGCCGGGGCTGTTACCTGCGCACCCAGGCACCCAGCCGAGACAGGGGGGAACCCCTTTTAATTTTTTTTTTATTTATTTTCCCCCTTTTTTTTTTTTTTGCCCAGTGCTCTGCTTCATTACCCACGTTCACAAAAGAGGGACCCCTTCTTTTCTCTCCCGGGAGCAGCGAGCAATAGATTAAAACAAGCATCAATCAGGAAAGGAGCAAGTAACCGCTTAAAGGAGCAGGGCGGAATTCCTCCCCGCTTTCCCCCTTCCCTGCGCATCTCCATGGTTTCCTAAGGTATGTTTCTGGTTGATAAATACCGTCTATCGCTATTCCCTTCGGAGGAACGGCTTGGAAATCAGCGCTGAAAGCCGACTCATAAGTAGAAAGGAACAGGGTTGCCTCTTGATGATGATGATGATTTTTTTTAGGAGCATCCCTCGCCCTCAGCATCCATCCCCTGCATCCCCCGGGAGGGGAAGGGGCTTCTCAGGTGCGAGGGGTCAGCTGGACCCTCGGAGGGGGCTAAGACCACCCGGGGGGGGGAAAAGGGCTGGCGAGCCAATTCAAAAAAGATGCGGACAGGTTGGGGAAACATGCCCAGAAACCCCCCCGGGGCACAAGCACCCCCAGCATCAATCCCCATTAATTACCCTTCCCCTCAAAAGCAAGCCCCACTCTTTTTTTCGGGATGCCATCCCATTTCCCGAGCGGTGCGGATCTGGGAAGGAGAAATCTCCTTTGAGATGCGTCTCATCTGGTCAACTAAAACCTGAAGAATTTGATCACAATCCCCCCCCAAGTAACAAAACCCCGCCCGGGGATGAATTATTTAATGAAAAGTTGCTGCCTTCTGCAATTACAAGAAGATTACTAATGTGGGAAGGTTTTCCATTTGAGATCTCGGAGTAATAAGCATTATTTTTTTAAGCGATTATCCAATAAATCTCTCTTTAAAGGGCGATAAATCCACCTTGAAAACCGGGGATTTAAAAAAAAATATTTCTGAGGGACTTCCGCATTTTTTAAAATGACCATTGAAAAAAAAATGGTGAGAGGGAGAGTAAGGCATTCAGCCTGAAGTGGTTGTTTTTTCTGAAAACCCAGAAAGGAGAGAAGAAATATTTGCAGGAAAAACGGGCTGCCTGGTCAAAAAGGTGGCTGCGAGCTGGAAAAGCAGCTCCCGGTCCAGGCCCGGGGAAGCCACGTCCATCCATCCTCAACATCACCAAAAAAATTCATTTTTCTTATTCGCATTAAAGCCCAGGAGCTGTCGAAGGAAGTGGATGGGATTTGGGAGCAGCCGTTCGGTGCCTGACCCCACTCAAGCCTCACGCAGCATCCCCGACCCACTGACGCAGACGTGTCCTCCCGCGCCCCAGAAGACCCCAAGTGTCCCCGGGTATCGGAGGTCCCCGGGCTCCTCCAAGGGGGCCGCAGGCAAAAAATGAACCGTGTTTATTGCCGAGCTCTGCTGCAGGTGGGTCAGAAGAAGCAAAGACAGGGTAGGGCAGGACAACTGAAGGTCTTTGCTTGGTTCCCTGGCTCCGGAGCACGGCCCTTGGGTTGGTCTCATTCTCCTCCTTCCTCCCCGTTCTTAGGGGAGCAAGGCTCTGCTTGTTGGCCAGAGATGCTCTTAACTTCATTACTGAAGGAGAAAAGTTCTGTGCAATGAGGCCGTGGGGTTTTTGAAGCCCTAAAGCAGGGAGAAAACAGTTTCTGCTGCCAGGACTGTTTCTAAAGGAAAAGTTTGCACTTGTTTTTAGCGCAGAGTGCTCCTCCACCATCAACCCTGACCCCGCAGTTTGCAAGGAACGGGGTTAGCCGCGCTATCAATTTGTGCATGTCACAGAAATTAATTTCTTTTTTTTTTTTTACTTTCCCAGGGAAGGCAAGACCCAAACCCAAGAATAAAACTCCTCCAACTCCGCTCCCCATCAGGATGGCGAACAAAAGGCAGAGTGCCACAACACCAGCAGGCTCCTTGGATCTGCCTCTCCACTGGGTCAGGTTTAATTTGCCCAGGGTGCGGTATTAATAGGATGTAAGCTGCGCCCTTGAACAATTACCTTATCAAAGCATAACATCTATGGAATGAGCAAAGTATTTTCATTAAACAAATCAAAATAATAAGGCTGGCAATGGCCTTGTTCCTTCTTTGAACCTCTAAGTGGCTTTAGAGATATTCAACAGTACCGCACCAACTTCTATTCCACTGGTAGTCCCTGCTTAGTTTTTCTAAAGAAGATTAACTACTCCTTGCTAAAAGGCTCAGTTCTACTTTTGTCAGGGTGCACAGACTAATTGGGTTTTCCCTGCATACAACGGGATTCCTGTACTCCCGCTACCGGTCTCGCTTCCCATTTCGTGTGGCTTTTCAGGACAGGGAGAACACTTTCCTCTGTGCATTTGATTTCTTCAGTGTTATGGATTAGAAATAACACCCTAAAATAGGACCTGACCATGCAGGGAGAACGATCACGTTGAGATGCTGCTGGAGCAGAATAAGGGTGCAAGGAAGAGGGGGTTTTCCTAACCTGGACCTTCCTGGAGTTCAGCAAATAAAGGATTTTCAAGGGAACAGGCTGCTGGAGAAGGTGGCAAGGGACACGGCTGGTCCCGGGGGGAAAACGCTGCAGCTGGGCACCCGGGGCCCGACGTGCTTTAAGAGGAAAGAGGACAGCCTCAAGCAAGGGGGATCGGGATTTTAGGGTGCCTTTCTTTTCGGGACGCTCAGCTTCAGGCATGCTAAAGATGGATTTACAAAGGAAAGCGGAACACCTGCCCTCAAATAATTCAAGCTGCCTCCGCACTGGATATAGATCCAAATCCCTTGTTATCTGCCTCATAACTCACCTGTTCCCGGATTAGTCCCACTCCAGTACGAAGGGCCAGAACATTTCTCACCCCCATAAAGACATCACTCTTCCTTCCCTACACCGCGGGGTAAAGAAAGCGCGCCCAGCCGCCTGCACCTAACAGCCCAGCTACTCGCAGCCGGCTGAATTTTTGGGGAGCCGAACCGACCGTAGCTCGAGTCCTTCACGCAGGCAAGAGAGACGCCAAGCTCAACGAAGCCCTCGGAGAGCCGGGTGCAGCCGAGCCCGGGGCTCGGATCTCCCAGCCTGGCCTGGCCCCAGGAGGCTGCCAGCGCCGAGGAGACCACGGCAGCAGCAAGAAGCCCTGGAAGAAGTCACGAACACAGAGGGGAGAAAACGCGAAGGGTTGGGTCTGGTCTTTCCTGGAGTGTAAGGAATCAGATGGAGCTGAGCTGCATATTTGTCTGGGTGAATTAAAAGCACAATCCTCTTTTCCCAGAGGGAGCAGTTGCTTCATATTTATACATTTAGTCTTACAGGTGTAAAATAGCTTCCCTTTATGCTTATATAATAATTTTTTCATTTGAATTTCAAGGCTTTATTCCCTTCTTTGGATTCAGGTCTCCTACCTGAGCCTGATTCTCCATATTGCCATTAATTCCTTCATCACAGAAATGAATTCTGTTCAATTCTCTATAGCAGTTGTTAAGGTAGATCAAAAAGTGCATTTGCAAAGGTTTCTTCCCCTTCTCCCTTACAGTTTCCAGCTCACCTGTGTCCTGGAAAGACTTGGATTTGAAGCCATAGCACTATTCACCACCAGGTCCTCTCATTGCAGAGAAGAAAGGGATGGACAGGAGCCCTTTTTCTCCCCCCGAGTTCACAGCTGCGGTATTTCACCCTGACTGGGATTAATAAGGTTAATTATTGAGACCAGCTGCAGAGACAGCTTCCCTGTCCCACCAGGTGAGTTAGAACTGGGTGAGACCTGGCCCCCATTGAGTTGGAAAGCTGAGACAACAGCAGAACCCAGGATTTCCATGAGGAAGAAGGCAAGGAAACAGAGAGATTTCAGGAAAAACTTCAAACACGCCGATTTTAGCAACACCAGTCCCGCTCTCAGAGGCACCATTTATGCAGAGCTTCTCTAGGCAGCTCACACTGGTGGTAATGGGAAACCAAGCAAGGCTTCCCTGCCTCTGTCAGATGCTTCCCTTTCTGATGGAGAAAGGCTTTTCCCAAGAAAAGAGGAATTAATACACAGACAGTGATTCAGAACAGCTAGTAAATAAAGGAAGAAGTTCAGTACTGTGTTTTTTCACACCTGTACATAATGCATAAGGTGACTGTAACCACACGGTACCCTGAATCCAGCTCGTCTTTGCACCATACCTTATGGAAACGCAGCAAGAACAGCTCAGCTAACCAGCTTACTGATAGAAATCAAGCAATAACAATAACACAAGACTCCCACAGACCATAACAGCCTTCAAGAAAAATGACACAATTCTATCAGGCTTGCTGCTGTAACCCCACCAGTATTCAGACTGGTTACTTGGAACCTCCTTGTTTAAAGCCCATCATTTAAAATTGCTTGGCATCTCAGTATAAAACCTGCTTTTTATTCCCATTTCAGTTTAGGTCAAGCACTGAGCTCTAGCATTGCATAAGTGGAGCTGCTTTGTTGCTAACTATACCATTGCACAAATGTATTGCTACAGCAATAAAAAAAAATAACTGGAAAGCCTCTTCTAATGCTTAATTATAGTCTTGAGAATCAAAAATCCCACCACACACCTTCACAGCTTAACTATAGCTAACAAACCTTGGGATGGTACATAGCAAAACAACATAAAAACATTGTTTTGCTGAAATAATTGATGGTCTAGGGTAAAGCACATACCAAGGAATGCAGGTCAGAATGCTGCCCAGGTATGGGAAAGGGAAATCCTGGAACCATTGGCTTTTATAGCGCTGGAGCCCTCTCTGGAACCGGTCCTATAGGAGAGGGCACGGCACACCTGGGCTATATAAGCTCCATGTGTGATTGCTTGTGGGGCTGATTGGGGAGGTGCTTGGAGTTTGGGTTGGTTGTTTTGGGGCTTGTAAGGAGTACAAGCAGATGAAGAAAGCTCTCAGAGAGTGTTTAATGTAATTCTTGAACTTCTTGTTAAGGCTACTAGAAAGCTTAGGAAAGGGATATGTGTAAGTGGTGGAAGCGATCGAGGTGTGCAAGCTCTGGAAAGCTTCATTTTTTTCCTGGGCTGGCTTCTACAACCTCAAGGTAGGTGCTCTGTAATTGCTTGGCTTTTTTTCTTCTAAAAGCTGCTAATTCTGTAGCTTTATTATTTGTGTGTTTTGTCTCTGAGCTCAAGACAAACCTGATGTAAAAACTCTCTTAAAGTAGTTTAAAAAAAGGTTAGTGTACCTTTGAAAAAAAAAGTTTTTTTTGTTATCCTTAATTTTTTTGTGGCTGAGCTGACTATTTATTGCTCCCCTCTTGTAGGGGTTTCCGAGGTGGGTGGTGGAAGGTTAGTGCTGGGAGGGCAGCTCAGGTGAAGGAATATGCTGTAGTAAGTGACCTTACAGGGAGTAAGGTAGTAGTAAGTGACCTTACAGGGAGTAAGGTAGTAGTAAGTGACCTTACAGGGAGTAAGGCAGTAGTAAGCGAGGTTAGGTCTTGATGGGTGGTTTCGGACAGGCTGGGAGGGCTTTCTTTGCTCTGAGCCCTGTGCTGGGGGGTTTGGGAGAGGATGTTCCCAAGCATCAGCAACACAGCTAAAGATGGGGATGTAGGAATAGACTGAGCTCCCTGGGAACGTTTCTTACATTAGTGATAAATATTTAATGTTCAGTTAAAAAGCACGGGGTGAGTAGTGTGAGCCTGGAAGAAGCTAGTTTAGAAGCAAAGCGACCTGTTGTCACTGAGCATGATTTACTTCTAAGGAGGCTGGTTTGCCAACTTCCCTTTGCAGTGGTAGGAGAGAGTCCTTCTGGCCGAGGCACTTGGCTTTATCCTTAACATAATGGATTTAATTCTTCCTCTTGCTATAGATTTCTTTATTTAACTTTGATGGGACCTTTTAGTAAAAGCAGGGGAATATTTCTGTTATCTCCTCGCTGCCTCGTGTGCGAGCTCTATGGGGCAATGATGATTTGCAGATCCTCCCGGGGGCTGCTCCCGAGTTTCCGAAGAGTCGTAATTCTGCAGTTTCCCTGGTGGGATTTGCATGAAGCTGTGCTTCTCTTCCTGCAAGCCGGGCTGAATTTCGGATGCTTCCAGCGCTGGGGAAGAGAGAAGCAACAAGCACAGGGGAAGAAAAGGTTAAATCCCACTGAGCAAACCTCCAATTCCCCTCTTTCATTCCCACCAGGTAGCTTCTAATTACTCCAAAAGGAAAAAGGTCAGGAGGTGGGAGGAGGCTGCCACAATAGGGAGGAAAATGTTTTATTAGCTAGTAAGTTAAGGGCTCCCACCCCCTGCCCGGGCGTCCCCCTGCACCCCGCTACTCTCTGCAGTCTTAAGACTCTCAGCAATGCTGAGCTGTTTGTTGTAGGTGATACCTTTGACGGTCAGGTATTTTTTAAAGTGGAAAAAAGTCCCTATATTGGTTGGTTATATATGACTTTAATGCTAGGGTGTGATTTCCGTATCAATTTAGATGAATGCAATGCCATTAGCTTGGGCAGTATTGCGTGGAGAAGAGCAGCGCTCTCCACTTTGGAGCTGCATTTGATTGTATTAATGGTGCATGTGGAGCCCGAAAACTATGTCTCTGTCTCCATCTCTGCCCCGAAGTGCTTGGGATGAGGGATTATCTTCTTCCCAGGCAGGCAGTAGCGATATGTCCTGCTTCTGTAAGATGCTTCCTCTGAGCTCTATTGTAAGATCTTGCTAAATTTGAGATGAAGCTGTTTGCTTTCCTCATGTGAGACTCAGTGGTGTTTTGTCTTCCTTTTAAAATGTATTTTTCTAGCTATTTTTTCTCATCCTGTAATAGTGATTACACCAATTCACAGTGAGACAAAACATTAAAGGGGAAAAAAATCCCGGTCTAAGAAATGCATATTTTTTTTGTCTGAAGGAGATAAGTCTTCAGAAACACAGAAAGAAATTTGCACGCGGCTCAGCCTCGTAGTGCTTAATCTCATGCAATAATCGCTGCTGCTTGGGTTGGTGGAAGAATAATTAAACAGATATTAAAATTGCAATCGGCTGTCACTGAAATCTAATAGGGAACGCCGGGTGACCAACATCTGAAGGGCTATCTGGGGGCGAGGAGTCAAGGGGAGCTTTCCCTGGCTGAGTTTTCCCCATCCCCGATGCAACAATTTGGATCTGGAGTTGGGGGGTGGTGGTGGTGGGGTTCGCATGGGTGCAAGCTCTGCAGCTGGAGAGCCCACAGGAGCAAACGGTGGGATAAAACCTTTTAGACCATCTGAAGTCTGTATGTATAGCGGCGGTTTGCCCCTGTGTAGCCAAGTCTGGACACAAGGTCTCTGATCTGGCTGACGCCGCTGTACCGCAGCGCATCGAGGATGCTCTTGACTTAGTTGAGCCTGGTACCGAGGTGTCAACCGTGTACAAAGTCCACGAGATCCTTTGCCGGCTGGCTTTAACTCTGAAAAAGTGTTTGAAAACATCAAGAGAAGGGAACGTTATATTATATTTAACATTAAGGAAGCAAAGGATCGACTTGGGCTCGGAAGAGCCCCTTGGTGCGCGGCTCGTGGGGGCTTGTTTTAATTTGGCGCTGACTTTTAAACATGATTTCTTTTAGTTGAGATCAGTTCAGGGGCCTGAGATGAAAGACAATCTGGTCACTAATGCACCGTAAAGCAGGGGAGAAAAAAATCCACTGACAAAACCAGTAAATAAGGCAGGAGGGTATTTTTTTTTTTCCAAGAGTCAATTCTAATTTCCTGAATTTTCATTAGAAAGGAGGGGAGAGGTTTTATTCTTTCCTCTTAATTCCCCACCATAATCAATTGTTTTGCTTTAATATTTGACATAGGTGACAAAGTGGTGAAAGTAGGTAATTTAATTTTTTTGCTTTCAACGTGCTTAAGGATTTGAAGAGTGGCCTCCTCTTTCTGACACCATTAAAGCCTACGGAGATGTCCGTCCGCGCTGGGAGGAGGGTCATGCCCATGTGAAAGAGGGCATGGTAACGGTAATACCTGACTCCTCGGACAGCAGTGGTGCAGGATCAGGTCCCCGTAAGAAAAACAGGGGAGGAGATTTTGATCTGAATTATTTTGGCCAAGATCCAAAGTAACCCGTTGACTTCAGTGCAGTTACTCCGGCTGGATGGATGCCCGGTGTAATGGAAAGCAGGGTTGGGGGGCCTCTCCTAAAAGCAGATATTTAACATTCACAAGTTACTTCTCAGCATTAGGAAAAACAAATTAACAAGCCTCCAAAAGGATTTCTTCTCCTGGAACAGTAAAATTGCTATTTTTTTTTCTTCCCCTCTTTGTCCCTCAAAACTAAAATCTTTCTGTCTTCAAGATGCTTTTTTTTGGGTTTTGGATTTTTTTTGGGAAGCCATTACCTGTATAATTTTTTAAGCCCATGGTTATATTAGCCTTGGATGATGCGGTATCTGTAAAAGAAGGGTCTTTTGCTCTAACATGCTGCCTGCACTTGACTGTTTCCTATTGATAGGAGATAGAGCAGCATGGAAAATAGCCTGCGCGAGGCCAGGTAAAGGGAGGGAAGTTAGCCAGTCTGCTCAGCATATAAAACCACCCGTTCCCTTATCATAATCCATAGACCCACTTTCCTAACATCACCTCCGCTCTTCTGGGGAGAGGTAGAGCTATCTTCCCAGGCTGGAGAGAGCTAGATAGTAGACGAGCCGCACACTTATCGCCCAGCGCAGCGGGCGTAATGGGAACTGAAAATTGCTCTAAAATAAAGTTGCTGGGGAATTAACTTCTAAAGGGTGGAAATCCTCGGAGGAGGGGGGGTTTGGGATCGGTACAGAATTAAAATCAGGCTTGTGCTTGGTCTTGCTCTGTTCCTGGGGAGTTGAAAGCCTCAGGTTGGCCAAGTTGGTTATTTTTTTTTCCCCCTGAAGACTTCAAGCTTTTGTGCAGTAGCTCTGATGGATCAGGCCCTGGAAACGCACTCCTAATGAAGGGGAGAAGGGCAGTGTGATGCAAAGCTGTGTCGCAACCCCACCGCTTTGGAGCGTGTCTTTGGGCTGACCTCGCTGGCCTGTGCCAATGCAAAAAGCACCCAGCACCTTCCTGCATTCATTTTGCTGTTGAGCGCGGCTGGCAGAGCTGAAACCAGAGCACAGCTTTAAGCTGAGCCTTCTAAAACCGGCTCCTGGACTTTGGCAAAACCACGCAGACCTTGCGTGGACACCGGAGACTTCTGCCTTCTCCCGGTGCCGGCTCAGCAGAGCGTTTTGCCTCCATCCCTGCTCAGTCAGCAGTCGCAGATGCCTGCGGGGTGTCCTCTGAAATTCAGGGGGGTTTAAGCTGTGCTTAAAGCAATTTTGACTGAGCAGGGGAGCCTAGTTAGCCTCCGCTGGAGGTAGTTAGGTATTTTGTGGCTGTGGGGCATGAAGGAAAGTGCTGCTGGGAGGAGACAGTCATGTAGGCAGACCAGGGCGGTCAGGATAGCCAGCTGCTCCCTGTAAATCCAGGGTTTTGGGGTTTTTTCCCAAGTTTTTAAATCTAGAAAGAAGGGTTGTTTTTTTTTTAGTTGGCTTGGCTCTATTGCAGTCAGAAGCTGTCTTAGTCCAGAGTTTAATCTCTTTTCTTCCCAAGATCAGGCTTGGAAATAAGTCTAGAAAAACACCCTGAAGTGCAGGTTTAATTCACCCCACCTCCCTGGAAAGATGCTTTCCTGAATGGGATAAGACCTATTGGGTGAAAGAAGAACAGCTAGCAAAAAAAGTAGTAATCTGGAAGTATATTTACCCTATCGTAATCCCAAAGAGGTCTCTGGATCGAGCTGGTTTCAGCATGGGAGTCACTGCGATGCTCCTTTCCCCTACAGCAGCCGTCGCCCAGCTTCAGCGAAGCCAAAAGACATTGTTATAACCAATGCATTGAGAGTGGAATAAAAATAAATCGCTAGTAAAATCTCTAGGGGATGCCGTGTGAATGGGAATGGAAATCGAGCCTGGCATACGTTTTTATGGACTTCAATGGCATTGCACCATGTTGTCCCCACACTTGCTTTTGGTGATAAATTACAGCGCGTTTCTGACAGGGGTGGAATGATTAAGCTCAGATGTCTTATTAAGATCTCTCCTTTCCAAAATGTCATGTTGCCTTGATGTTTAAAGGTCTCCGTTGTGCAACAAACACGGCATTGTGGAGAGCAGCAGGCTCGCCGGTGCGGGCGGGCAGGACCCGTGCGGTCGCGCTGGGAAGCACGTGGAGGGGGAGGATTGGCAGCTCCCCTCTCGCAGCCCGGGCTCTTGGCTGCTGGGGTCCCAACCCCACCGATGGCCCCGAGAAGAGGAGGAATGGGATGAGCAATGCGGGGCCTGGGGTGAAATTTGCTGGTGCCTCCAACCCTCTGTCTCCTGTGCCAACTCAACCACCGGTGCCTTCGAGTACGCCCACCAAAGTTCTCAAAGCAGGTTTGTGGCCCCTCTCTGTTTTAACACGACTGCCTGCATCTCCAGCACCATGTCCTTGCCCTGTCCCGTATCGCTGCCTGAGGGATGCGCGTACCTGGAGCTGCAGCTCATGCAGGATCAACACGTGGTCTGAGAGCGGTGTGCTTGGACGCAGCTCTCCGTCGAGGGATGGAGGAGTGTTTGAAAGCCTCCTCGAGCCTCCTGCCCCTATGCCAGCCCTTTGCAGAGCCTGGGACAACTGCAGGCTGCCTTATTCTTGCTGCTGGTCATTGAGCAGCGGAGGTGGAGCTCCAGTTCAAGTCCTTCTGCAGCATTAAGAATATATCGGTGTCCTTGTAATGGCACAAGCTTAGCGTGTGGTGAAGCATCTGGGTACATCAGGAGCTTGGCAGCACACCAAGCCCAAGAGGGCTGTGCAGGGGAGGCTGGGGCTTGGTTGCCCTCCTGGCCACGGTGCATCTGCCGGGAGGAGGGGGTTTGGGAGCTTTCAGGGGGAAAGAGGTTGTCACTTGGGGGTCACTAGTGTCCCCTGCGTCCTGCAGCGGTGACCAGTTGCGCAGAGCAGCAAAGCCAGTGCGGCACCGGAGCTGCGAAGCGATGCTCGCCTTCCCTTCTTCCGAGGGAAGACCTTCCCTGGGCTCTACCCGAAGTTTGCCAAAGCTGCTCCTCGAAGCAAACCGCTCCTCCGTTTCTCACCTCTGCCATCGTTTGGTGTGGGGGGAGCGGGGTGGGTGCGGAGCAGAGCATGGCCTCGGCTGCTCTTCCCGGGCGCTGGTCCCCGGCTGGGTGCCCGGCTCTCCATCAGCAGATGCCTGCTGCCACCCGGTGGCCTCGGCCGGGAAGTTTCGGGATGCGATGCCCTCCTGCCTTGCTCCCAGCCATCCTCATCCTCCTGAGCGGCTCCAGGCTGGACCTGGGTCAGTTATGGTCCCATCCCGGGGATGTAGAGGTGTGGGGTGCGCTGGTTCTGCCTTCCCAGGGGCAGGGAGTCCGTGTCCAGAGAAGGGCGACGGAGCTGGAGAGGGGTCTGGAGCACAAGTCTGATGAGGAGCGGCTGAGGGAGCTGGGGGTGTTCAGTCTGGAGAAGAGGAGGCTGAGGGGAGACCTCATCACTCTCTACAATGACCTGAAAGGGGGTTGTGGGGAGGGGGGTGTTGGTCTCTTCTCCCAAGTGACAAGTGACAGGACAAGAGGGAATGGCCTCAAGTTGTGCCAGGGGAGGTTTAGGCTGGATATTAGGAAAAATGTCTTTACTGGGAGAGCGGTGAAGCACTGGAAGAGGCTGCCCAGGGAGGTGGTGGAGTCACCATCACTGGAGGGGTTCAAGGAACGTGTGGCCGTGGCACTGCGGGACATGGTTTAGTGGGCATGGTGGGGTTGGGTTAAGACTTGATGGTCTTACAGGTCTTTTCCAACCTTAGTGATTCTGTGAACAAGGAGATGTTTTGGAGAAATTGGGTTCCAACGAGTTCTTGGCATCTTTGGAGCAGGGTTGGGGTGCGTGACTTGGGTTTAGAGCCAAACTGTCTGGGGGTCCCATATCAACCAGCTCCTTCAAGGCTTATTCTTGCACTTTTTTTCCTGCAGTCTGGAAAACTCGGCGGGAGTGGGGCCGGGACAGGACACAGGACAGGGAGGGAAGTAACCTGATGCTTTCTAGTTTTTTTTTTTTCCTAAAAGTTTAGTGTGATTTGGAGACTTCATTTTCTCCTCACTGGTTGAGCTTTTCCTTCTGCCTCTGGTTTGTCTGTCTCCTCCATTTGCAGTCTGGGGGACCTCCTGTGTATTTCATGGGTTCTTTGGGGTGGCAACAGGGTCAGCTGCCCCCCCCAAGCAAGTTTGGGGGGAAAGGGAATTTATGCTGACTAGCTGTGGGACTGGGATGCAACTGCTCTTCAGTTAGGCCATTGCAATCAGGATGTGTGAATAGCCCCCTGGTTTTTCTCTTCCTCCCCCAAGGATTTTAGGGATTTGGTTTGAGTCTATTTCTGTTTTATGCTTTTTTTTGGGTACTTGAGCACACGTTGACCCCTAGCTTTGCTTTTAAAGCAGGTGCTCATGTGTTTTACCGAATTCAAACTTGACTTGAATCTGACAGAAGAAAACCTCAGTGCTTTTTCTGTTTCTCATGGTTTGATGCAACAAACTAAATACAGCGGTACAGAATAGGGGGTGGGAGGGCCAGGACCTCACCTAGTCCTGATGCCTCTCCCAGCAACTGCCAATATCAGCTTAGAGGGGCTCTGTGTGGGTCCTGGGTGCTGCGGCACGGGGTGGTCACCCTTCCCTCCGCCTCGGCTTGTAAATCAGGAGCTGAGAGCGCAGCAAGTCCGCAGACGAGCCGCAAGCTTGGCTCACGTGCCGTGGGAAGTCACTCATTTCCTGCCCTGGGCTCTCCGGGGAGAGAAGCCGCTCTTTGACAAGCTTCTTAATTAGCCAGAAAGTTGGGTCATAACCACTGCTGTGTCTCCCCTTGTCATGGTTAGACTCCAGGGTGTGTGAAAAATCGAACCAGTACAATGAGCGTTTAGAGGAGCTCATGTTAATTTTAGAGAATGAAAGGAGGAATTTTTTTTTCCCCCTTGTTGATAATGATTTTTCAATACCCTCAGGAAAGGAAGAGAAAGGGGTCTCTTTCAAAAAGGCTTTAAAAACATGTCCCTCCAAAGTGCCGGTGGTTCGGGAGGGAGGCACTTGGCTCCTGGGCTGATGCAACAGGCTCCTGTACAGGATGTCTGGGGCTGTAGGAGCTTGGGCTTTGCTGTGCTCTTTGCAGGGCAATGCAGCAAAGCTAAAAGGAGATAATTTAACCCTTCTTTTTCCCTTGGTAGCCCAGAAGTGGTGCATTTAAATTGTGAGCAGTGAGTGTGATGCAGGATGGTTTGGGCAAGCTCTTGGCTTGGGGTCAAGGTCAGCAGATCCCGATGCTTGGTGAAGCATGTGCTGTGATCCCTGTTTTGATCCCACTGGCTCGAAACTTATTTTTTTCCCCCTCTACTGGCATTTTGCAAAGTACAAGGCACGCTTTCCTTGCAGCTGGGAGTTTGATGGCAAACCTGAGGATTCACTGAAGCCTGTTCTGGTCTAGGAGGGAACAGTTATGACTGTAACAGGGTGGATTTCCAAGATAATCATCCAGACTTGGCCAGTGACTTGCTTCTTACCTTTTTCTTAGCCGGTCTTCTGCTGTGCCTGAATCTGAAGCTCCTTAAGACCGTAGCAGAAGCTTGAGGTCACTTAGCCCTTCATGGGATGGGGAGATGGCCCGTCTTGTACTTTGCAGTGTCCTTGATACTTCACCTGGGTATTTGTCATTGATGTCCTTAGGTGCTAAAACATAGTCCTGGTTGCTCAGACCCTTCCTGCAGTGCCTGATAGACTTGATGGGTTGGCACCCGTGTGCAGCGAAGATGGGCCAGGGCTGCTTTGCAGATGGTGGGGTGCGGTATGCAGCAAGGATTGCTCTGCCTTCTCTAATAATGTCATTACTGGAGTATCTGATTGCAGGTTGTGATGGTGAGGAAAGGTACTTGAGCATGCTTTAAATACTCTCAGCAACCTTAGGTATGTGTGGAAGCCTTGAGAAGGGGTGTCTTAGGCTAAGGGCTTAGTGTTTTGTGCGCGAATGAGATCTGTCAGACTTTCCCCTGGTGCCAGTTGCCTTGCAGACCTGGAGGATGCTGGACTTAGTGCAATTAGCAAGGGCGAAGCCCCCGATCCTGCTTCTCGGAGCACAGAGCTCCTGGTTTTGATGGGCTAAATGTCACCTTAGTCCTTTGGATATCCTTGTCTGGGGGCCCTGGATGGCACGTTGTGTGGCCTCGACTCTTCCCAGACCCAGTGTCTAGGCAATGAAGCCTTGCCATCAAGGCTGACGAGGCATTACTGGGTGCTGAGTGTGGTTGTGGCCTCTAGCAGGAGCTGCAAGCAGAGTTTGAGCGTGCATCAGTGTCTAGTGTACTTGCAACGCAGAAGGGAGCTGAGGCTGGGAAGGACCTGCCGGAGGTGTCACCCTCTGCAAAGTGAAGAACTGAGTGTCCTGGGAGCTCTTTTTCCAGCTTAGCTGCATTCCTCTCGGCACGAACAGCTGCGTGAAGGGTCGGAGCGCTACAGGTTGTTTGTAACCCTGCTCTGTTAGTGGGTGACTTGGAAAAACAGACCCAGTTCTTGCTCAGGCCCTTTATAGATGCTGAAGGAGGCAAAGCATGATGTGTGACCAAGCTTTTATTCACTTCAGCCCCAATCTCCTTCTTCAACCATCTTAGCCAAGTTATTTCTGGAACTTGTGCCTCCTTTAGCTGCTATAATGTTCAAAGCTTTGTTTATACAACGAGAGCAGTTAAAATGATGGTAAGTGTCGTGCACAGATTTTTCTCAAAGGCACGGGAGTCCAGAAAAATCTGTATTCATTCAAAAAATAATCATTACATGGAAGGTTTCAGCAGCAGTGAAAACAGCCCTGCAGTGTTCCAAGCTGAAGGCCCGTGCCAAGCTGCTGAAGGTGAATGTCAGGTAGAGTGAAGCTGTCTCATTGCATTTCTCAGTTATTGGCTCACCCTGCCCTGGGCACGCTGCCATCCCTCCCTGCAACATCAAGCTCATGTTCCCTCTGTCTCCAGAGCCATCGAGCTACTGTGAGCACGTCCTGCCTGCCCTTGGGTCTCTCGGGGTCAGATTTGGGTCAAGGTTAGGTTTGAACTTTCCAGATTCGTGGTCGACCTCCACCAGCTAACAGGATTGCTTAAAGCAGAGTCCAGATGCCAAGAGGTGAAACGTTGCAGGTTTATCTTTGCGTTTTGGATTTTGTGTGGGGGGGAATAGCTGGGATGGAGTGTGCTGGAAAGCCTCGCTTCTCTGGCACAGCAGAGCTCTTCGTTGTTGCAATGAAGGCATCAACGTGCAGGAGTCATCAAAACTGATGGCAAAAAGGTGCTTACACTAGGACACTTCTTATTCTTTAGAGCAAGAGTAAATTAAGGTACACAAAGCCAGAAAGCAGCTTTGTGGTGTAGAGTGCTTAAGATGCAATAGATATATCAGCTATGGATGAGAGCTGAGGCTCAGAGGAAAGCAAATCTCTCCAGAAGTCTGGTTTGGTTAGAGGAGATGCAGGTTCATTGCTCCAGCCCCTTCCAGAGTGAAGGCGTTGCCTGATGCCACTGTTAATGCAGCAAATGTCAGGCCCAGAAGGTCTTATGTAGACACTAGCTCTTCATTAACCTTCCTTAATGGGGTTGGAGCAGGCAGAAAGCTGCCTTGTGATGGGGTTCTTCTCTCTTCCTTCCGACGGAAACACTTACGAAGACTAAAAATGGGTGGGAAGTCCATGTTGGTGCTGTGAAAGCGAGTCATTCCTACATCATCATGCGAGTTCTGGGTATGGTCACCTGGGTTCAGGAGGTCTCGGAGCATGAAAAGGTGGAGGAAGTGCCCCTTAAGGCTTTCCAGTTATTTTAGAGGGAGATTATAGTATGTAGGAAAAGGGAATTCGTCTCATCTGGGTAGACCTTTTCCTGTATTAAGGTATAGGGGAAAAAATGAATTAAAAGGGTGAAATCTTTTGCCTAAGCTCCCAGTGTTAGTGGCAGAGTAGGAAATATCTCATTGTGGGTAAGAGTGGAAACAGAATAAATGTCCGTTTACCACTGGCACTGTCGACAAAAGCTTTAATCTGGGTATTTGTCTTCTCCGAGGGCTGGTCCACGTGAGAGCACTCTGCCCAGGGGGTGGTTTGGAAAGAGAAATATAAGAAATAGTAATGAAATGGGACTGGCTTCCAAGGGCAAAGCTCCTTTCAAATGTCTGTGTGTGCATCTCTTCTCCTGCCTGGTCTTGCTAGAAATGTCCCTTCAGAGTTGGTGCTATGAATTCAAATGATGACTTTGTCTCTCCAAATCCTGTTAAGAAATCTCCTAAACACTGGAGAGAGATGTCAAAGGCTGAAGTTTCACCCTGTACCCCTTCCCCAGACTGACTTCAAATGCTTCTCCTCGACGGTCATGAGATGATAATTGATTTGAACCCTTCATTCCCACTTGACCTTTTAACAAAAGCCAAGTCATGTGTCCCTACGACATCTGTACGTATTTGCAGACCAACACCACCAGGCCCACAAGTACTCTATGACAGGAAACTTGCCTTGTGCTTGTTGCTTTCTAAAAGGCCAAATTTCAGCAATTTTGATGCATTTGAGATGTTTGACCTAGTGCATTTAGGAGCTGTGTCCTTCAGTGTGTTTCTGCTGCTTTTTAAGGTGGGTGGCCCCGTGAAGAAATAACAGATGTTGGGGGAAAAAGCCCCTCAAAGCTTGTAGAAAGCAATCTGTACAGGTAAGGAAGGAGTAAATGAGGGAGGAGATGCGAGGGGATAGATGGTGGTGGCTGAGACTGAAAGCTGGTATGGAGAAAGGGCAGCTCCTCCACCCGGAGAAGTGGAGCGCTGGAAACTGTGCGGCAGAGCGGCGAGGAGAGTCAAGGAGCGTGGGCTTTGAGCCAAGACTGAAGTGACTGGGAGAGAGCCAGCGGCCTTGGGGCAGGGGCTGAGGGAAACGGGGGGACGAGCTCCCAGCGCTGGGCCAGGAGATGCCTTGCTGGTGCGTTACCTCCACCGCTTGCCATCAACCAGCTATGGAGAGAGGCTTTGGGGGTAGATGTTGCTGGAGATGCAGGACTTGTCGCCTTGGGCAGCTCCATGAAAAAGCACGTCTCAAGGTGCTGCTGGCTTTGGAGGAGACCCAGAGAGTCCTGTGTCTTCGTACCAGGTGGGCCCAAATCACTGCAATGCACAAAGCCCTGATATGCTCTGATCTGCCACAATGCTTGGCATCATCAAAGCACCAGGCAGGCGCCGGGAAGCTGGCCACCTCCGGAGCTGGGCTTTCATGCAGGGTGGGTGCTTTGCGAGCTTCTCACTGCCTGTGCTGTTGGGGGGGAAAAACATCTGCAAGGACTTTATCTGCCGGGCTGGGAACCGTCCTCCTCGTGTTGCTCCTGCTGCTCATTGCATCTCGCTTGAAGCATCTCTGCAGGATGGAGAGGGGGGAAACACAGTGCTGCTGGGGCAGTTGGGTTTCTGCTGTGGGGCAGGGGGCTTCCCATCTGCAGCTCAGTTCCCCCAGGGGAGCCGGAAAAGTGCTTTGTGGTCCTTCTGAATAACTGGAAGTGTATTTATAGCCAACCTTGGGATGTTTACTGCTAATGAGACGCACGCAGGGCTTCAATCATATGAGTCAGTGTTGGCATTCTTTGCTCAACTGATTGTGTTTGTTGCTGTTAGCGGCACGCAAGGGCTTAAACAAGGAACAAAGCTCCGGGCTGCCTCTTTGGAAGAGCTGGTGGTCAAAACAGGTGAAATAAAAAGCCTTGGGGGGTACTAAAGGTGCATGGAGGGAAAGGGACTTGCACCAGGTCGCAGCAGAGGGTGGTACCGGGTGCAGGATGGATGCATCTGGGGAGCTGTGTTCATCACCTTCCCTCCTTGCTGTCAGAAACGCACAAGAGGTAGCAAAGCGTAGCGTGGGGGTCTCTGAGGATGTGTTGCCGGGAGGTTCATGTGGATTCAGTTAGGGGCGTGAAATAGTGATGCTGGTAAGAGCGCTCCCGTGCCATTTATCACTGTCTGGGTGGAGGGGTGTGGGAGATGGGTGAAGCCAGCTGACAGTCCTGCTTGGTAGCTGTAACACAGGAGTGAATAATGACAAGTGAAATCCCACCTAACACACAGCCCCCTTCTCTCCCGGCTCACCACACGCATTTCTCCACTCAATCCTGTCCTCTGCTTAGCACCTGCAACACCTCCAGCCCTGGAAAGAGGGGCTGGGGGTGTTTGTCAGCTGCTGTGAGAAATGCCCTTCATTCCTACTCAGAGCTCCTGTTCCCGGGCAGAGTCATTTGTTTCTCCAACAGAGGATTTTTTGGTAGGTCTCCCGTGCCAAGATTATGTCAAAAGGGAGCTAGGGGAGCAGGCGAATTTGGAAGACAGATGTCTCACCTGCTATGTCATGTTAGTGTCAAGGCACAGAGATCAGTGTGAATGGATATTAAGCTGGGAAACACAAGGCGGGGGGAAATAAGGTGCAGACGTAAGAAAAAGGTGCTGTCACACTGTCTGCTTGTTTGATGCAGAAGGTTTGGAGCAGCTCCGCAGTAGCTTATGAACACTGCACGCTGTGCTGCTATTTGGGGTTTATTTATCATGATTTAGTGTGATGAAGGTCATTTGAAGGCAGAAAGCAGCGTCGCTGCTTGAGGGTGGGTGCCTTCTGCCAACCATGAGTGGTCTGGCAAGGTGATGAGCTTCTGGTGATCAATATCCTTCGTATTCATCCTGTCTGGCCAGGAAGAGTGAAGGTCAGGGCTGGCTGAACCTGGGAAACTGAGCTAAAGAGGGACCGCTTGCACTGAAAGTGAGAGGTGGTAAGGGCTGGTGGGTGGGTGGGTGGATGTACCTCCTGAGAAGGAGCATCCTCCACCTGCAGTCCCACAGCCTGTGTCTGGGTGGGTTTGTTCGCAAGTCCCTCTTGCTCTGGGGTTGACTAACAAGGTGTTGCCTCTCTCTAACCCGCTAACAGGCAGCCAGGGATGTGCATTTGTTTGTGCTCTGAGTAGCATCTTCGGGGATAGAGGCAGCTGGAGGTGGGCAGAGGTTTTGCACCTCCTATTTTTGGGAGGGCAGGCGGCACAGGGGGCTCTTAGGTTGAGAAAACCAAACCCCCAACAAGAAATACTCAAATTCCCTTTAGGCTGAATAGCGATCATTCCTGAACCTGTGCCTTAAGCAAGGAAAGGACAAAACCCTTCATTTCCCTCTTGCTATTCATGTCCTTGATGTTCTGCCTCGCTTGGTTCCTGCTGAACAGCCCATGAAGCCTTGGTGCTCTCCTTCATGGGCTGTGGGCAGATGGAGCATGTCTAAACCTACGTAAGCACCAACCGCAGGGTCCAGAGAGCAGCCGTCTCCTTCTGTCAGCAGAAGGACCTCTTGAACATCTCCAACAAGCAGAGTAAATCCATCAAATGTCTATGAAGTGGATGGAAATCGGGTTAAGAGGCAGGATACGGGCTTGAGGGAAGGTGGTTGCAGGGATGCTGTGGTAGCCCTTGCTTCTAACCATGTTCTTTGGGGGTGATGAGATATAGGGAGGAAGATGTTTTGAGCTAAAAGGGCAAGCTTTGGAGAAGCCCAGGGCAGGGCTGAGCAGAGAGGCTGGGTCTTGGGGTTCTGACTCCTCTGAAGTGCCAGGTTGCTTGACTTGGTGTCTTTTATGAAGCTCTTGTATGATTAATCACCAGTAAACCAGGCTCTAGCCCAAATTATTGTCATCAGAGTCTTGTGCATGCCACGTGGAGCAGCCTCCACTGACGTGGGAGGGGAGGTTTATGTCCTGCCCTGGGGGAGTCTGAGTCTCAATTTGAGGAATCAAGCTGGTGGAGCCAGAGGCTTGAACAGCTTTGAGGTGCTGCAGTGAGAACATCAAACACCAGTTCAAAACATCTTGGGTAGGAAACCAGCTGGAGCTGGGTTAGGGCAGTCAAAGTAATTGAGACTAGTTGGTATACAAAGGTCACATTTGTGGCTTTTTCCTCCCTCTGGTCTCTTGCTGGACCACGAAAGCCTCTGAGAAGTTTGCCCCTAATTAGCACGCTGTCTGTTGAACAAACAGCCGTTGAGCCCGTGGGTCTCCACTGGCTCGAGTTGTGCAGCCTCCGGCTAAGGGATGTGGGAGACAAACATCTATTAAATTAAATGGTTTCTATTTTGATCTTAGCGGTAGCTGTGATTGGCTCCAAGTCATGGCCAGGGATGCTTGGCAAGCACGTGGCCACTGAAATAAAGCAGTCCATCATGGTTACGCATCGTAGGTGCTACATTGCCACTTGAAATGCTGTTGAGTCTGGAGGAATTGACAGCAGAAGCTGTCCACAAGGATCTCTGAGATTGGGTCTGAGTTTACTTCATATCCATGAACACTAATGGCACGAAGAGCAGAAGCAGTAGCCGTATTCCTATCTGGTCTGCGGTCACACTGTGGAAATAAGCTGATTTATCTGTGTTAGAAGTCATTATATACATAAATGAGAATAACTTGAGTCATTGTCTGGCTCTAATTTCTTTAAGCCATGATTCAGTAACTAAGTACATGTGCTTAGCTCTAAGTAAGCAGCACTACTTGTGAGCTTAGTGAAGTATTTGCAGGGTTGGGGCAGAAAACCTGTCTAAAACCTTCTGCAGTGGTGTGACAGCACCGATTTGTGCTCAGGCACTTCATCGCTAGCTAGGGACAAACGCAAGACCAGTACTCAAAGCCTGTGGTGTAGCCGTTTATAGTCAGGTAGTCTTATTAACGCCACAAGACCTGCTCTTTGCGTAAATACTCGTTGCTGCGTGTGAGCGTTTCAGCGGTCAGATTCTGAAGAAAGTCTGGTGTTGCTGCCGATCCTATGGGACAGACTTGCACGGGCCAGTTGGTGACAAAAGCTTTGTGCAAGTGACTGGATATAGATCTTGCATGTCATGAGGGGACGCCACGTGATGAGGAGAAACGGTTGTCCCCCTTCTTGTTACTCAAGGCTATAAAAAGTTGCCCTGACCCAGGTTTTTCCTTGCATGTAGCCTCTGGTCTGGTGTCTGGCTTGGATAAGTGGAGCTTGCATATATATATATAAAGTGTCAGGAAGAGGAATAATTAGCGATCTGAAGATATTTATAATGACTTTGCTCTTCATCTCCTCTCCCTGCAGCCATGCATGTGACCCAGCCTCTGCACTGGATAGACTTGTTATTGTGGTGCCTTGGTCACGGTGGGTGCTGCTGACAGATGATAGAAAGATGTCAGGGAGCCCATCAAAGCTGACTTTTCACAGGGAGCCCTTGTCTGCGTGGCGTTCCTTGGCCTGACATGAAATGAATTTGGGGCAGCAGGGGGGAAGCCTTAAATGGGCAAGATAAATTGGAAAGCCTTCTGGTCATTAGATAAAATAGTGTAGTAGAAAAAACCCATGAACACGGGGGCCTTTGCTAGATGATGAGGTGGGTTATTAGACTGACACGTGCATAGGGATGCACATGATGGGGAGTGGAGGGGTGACAGAGGCCATGTCTTGAAGGCACTTGGGGCATAGGCAGATGGGGTGAAGCCCCTCTGCCCATGCGGTTTTAGGCAAAGCCCTTCCCTTGGAGAGAAAACACTGGGCACGGACAGCTGGGTTAAATCCCTAAAATTCAAATATGCCTCTAAGTGTGGCCTTGTGTGGCTCCAGGAAACCTTGTTTTATTACTCATGACCATATTTTCCAGGTGGGTGCTGGAATCTCTGATCTTCCCTCCTGCTCTGGGCAGCTCTGTGTACTCCTCTCTGCAGCTCAGCACCAGTCAGTAATGTCCATCTCGAGTTCACCCAGATAGGTAGAAAGACTTATTTCTATATACTTCTCAGCACATTACAGCTTTCTAACCTATTTCTGACCCCTTCCCCAGGGCCAGATCACTTTGCTGTGCATTGCTTAAGGTTCATACCCAGGCAATAAAATAATTTTCCCCCTAAAAAAAGCAAAAAAGGGGAGAAAGACGTCTTTATATCTCCCGTTCAGTTGGAGAGCATGAGATGCCCCCACCTCCTGGATACCTGCGTGAGGCTCTTTATCACAGCACGCTGTTACGCATGCAGCTGGTGGAGATGAGTGGTTGCAGGGAAGATAAGGAACCGAGTCTCAGGGGCTGTAAATTATAGCTGTGCTTACAAACTGGCTGGCTGGCGAAGCAATGTACTCGAATATGTGAACTGGAGCCAGGCAGATTTATGCCACAGGCTGAGGGTGCCAGATTTGCTGGGTTTTGCTCGGGTGCCGCCGAGGCATGCCTAGCCGCAGGAGAACAGCTATCCAACAACTCCCTGGCCTTTAAATTTCCAGGGTCAGCCATGTGCTGCCACCCTTGCTTGAATCTTGCTTTCACTTGGGTGATTAGCTAGTGATAAATGTCAAGCGAAGAAGCTGCCAGCTGTGCTTATAGGCAGGAAGGCTTTTTCCAGCTCGGAAAATCCTTCCGCATGGTATTCAGGATATAGGGTGTAGTCATCCTTGTACAGGAGACCCTTTCCTTTGGTTAGGAGCAGAGCTGCATTGTTTCATAGGGAAAAGGCTGGGGAAAAGCTGTCTATTCATGCAGGCTTTTAAATCCTGATCTTTTTTTTAATGAGTGCTCAGCTGCTGTAGCTCCTGTGTAAGCCCTGGGTACCTCTGTGCTTGGAGGAAGACCTCCGTAAAGAAAGCAGAAGTCTAACAGAGTCACTGATGGATCACTTGGGAAGAGCTAGCTATGTAAGATGTGCTCCAAACGAGTTATTCCTTGCAGGCAGGAATGATGAGGCAATGCAGCTGCTGGTTCCCATATGCATAAAGCTCTCTAACCTTTGGAATATGTAGCTTAGTTAAATATAATACTGCTAGTATCACTTTCCCAGCTTGTAATGTGCTTTTTCAGCTCTTCAAACAATCTCACGCCATAAGCACACCAGGAGGCAGCATCCTCCCTGGGGGAGGATGGGAAGTTCTCAGAGCTATCTCAGATGCCAGCGTTAGAAGCCTATAAATAGATGTTTTGGATCCTCCTGAAATACATCATGGACATAAACGATGCTGAACTGTATTCAACAGTGATTCTCCAGATCTGTCCCGTCACTGATGGGGGCTTGTGGTTGATGCTACAGTAGAAGCTGCTGACCCCAAGACCTTATGGATGTCAAGTCAGGTCTCCATAATCCTATGAAAGAGAAGTTTGCCTCTTAAAAGCTTTGGGTTGGTAATAAAGATCGATGTTGGCTTAAGATCTACTGTGGAGTGGAGGGGTTTTAGAGGTCTGGGTGTCTAATCTGGCGCTGGAGTTGCTCATCTGACGGTTTGGAGCCTGGTAGCCGAAGGGTAGGTGGGACACCGGAGAGGACTATTTTAACAAGATGAGGTGACTCTCTCAATATATCCCGTACGTTGAGCTCAGAGCAAAGAAATAGCACAACAGTTGCCTGACCACATGCCCTTCAATAACCTGCAGGACCCTTTGACCTAAGGGAGGGGATGTGGATTTCTTTGCTTCCAAAAGCGTTGGCTTGGCTATCACAGCATGTTTTGGGCCAGCTCAGTGCAAATTTGTCCCTATGCCAGGTAGGGGTGTGTGTGTGCTCAGGAGAAGTTAACAGCACTGTCTGCTGTCCTGCTCAAGCTCTTGTGTTTCAAGTAAGCCATGGCTGAAGAAAGAAGCTGCAATATTTGGCTCCACTGCTCTCTTCCCCATCCGGGTGCCCTTGTCCTCAAGGAAACATGATCGGACCTAAAACTTCTCCCTAGGCTTGATTTAAAAAACACTTCGTTGCAGTGTTGAGAAGAGCTATTGCCTTCTTCAGGGTTTCTTCTGAAATTAGGAGTGAATTCTGTTGCATAGACACTTAAGGGTGTGCCAAAGGGACTTAGAGGAGCATTTCTTCTCTCTCCTTGTCCTCTTTAGGCTACAGTCCCTGTTCCTCCTGGCTTGCTGGAGCAGACCAAGATACTCTTTCCATCAGTGCATCCTAGCTGGGGTCAACATATCTACATAGCCTTGGCCAAGGGGTGATCTTGCCTGTAGTAGCTTAGCTGAGGTCTCTTCTTTAGGCTGCCCTGGAGAGTCTTCTGCTTCTCTTCCCCCATGACCTCTCCTGCACTGGGGACTACAAACACAGAGAAATGTCATGTATCTGCCCTGACCTGCTGCTCTGCTGGAGGCTGCTTCAAGGCTTGATTTCCACCGGAGGTTCCCATCAAGCTGGGAAAGAAGAGCCAGCATGACCATTGCTTTCAAGATGACCAATAACTTGATATTTGGGCCAATTCCTCGCTCTGGCAATTAAAAAGAGAAAAGATGTGGGGGGAGATGGCCTTTAGAAATTTCCAGATGAGACTGGCTGGAGGTTTTTCCTCCTCTCGCCTTCCCCAGTATGTTTTGTGTGATTTCCTCCCTCCAATTATCCTGGGCAATACCATCTCTCCTTTCATGTTGCACAGAGATGCCCTTTGATTCTCATCTTTCTGGCTGCGCCTCATCAATTTGCTCAGCTGCATTTTTCTCTAAGGTTCCCATTCCTAGTATTTAACTTTATTTTAATGCTTGTTTTCCTTCTAGAGAACATCTGCAGCAAAGTGCTGTCTATTTTTCCCCCCTGACAGCTTTGGAAGATAAGTATAAGGGGTTAATTGTTTTCTGGCTGCCTAAAAATGAAAATACAGAGAGAAATTATCAGTGAGGTACATCACACTGAAGAGGAGGAGTATTCCTGCATGCTCACTTAACAGCAGCAAGTATTATCTTGTTCCTAAACATGGTTTTGAGTGGGTTGATAGGAAGAATATGCCACTGAGTAAGCACTGAGCCTTGTCAAATAGTGATTTCCAATACAAGCTACATGATGGCAGACTAAGGCAAGCTATTGCCTGTGAAAAGGCTTATTAGTATGCCGTGAAGTGCTCTTTCTGACAACTTCTGGGCTGAACAGGGCTCTTGGGAGGGATGAAATCACAAAATACACTGTGCATGGGGGTCTCGTAGTCCTCTAAATCAGTCTTACCCTGCTAGAGCCAAGGGTCAGATCATAAATTGGCCAAAATCCACTGAAATTACAGGGTTTTTTTTACAGCTGTACTCTGCCCTTTCCTTAGTATATGGGATGAATAGTGTTGAGAAATGAGTGTCCTTCTCCACCATAGAGTGGAAGAGGGAATAAAGGTCTTGGTGTGACCGAGGGTTTGGGAGCTGTGGTGGGACTCAAAAATTACTGTGTGGCTTAAAAGATTTTTGTCAATATGGTTTTATGGCCCAACCTGAGCCTCAAGGGTGTCCTTTTGTACCTTCATGGTTTTTCCCGCAGAAACATGCAATCCTTTGCTGCGGCAGTAATAAACCTTAGAAAAACAGTAAGACTATAGTAAGATTGAAAGATGAAAACTTCTGAAGGATGCAAGCTGCAGATAAAGTAGGAGAAAAATACGGATGGAAGAGCCAAAAAAAAATTAGCATGTGTTGTCTGGTCTCATACTGCTTAAAGATTGAAATAGTTGAGGGAAAGGGGGGGAAAATAATCCCCTTTTTAGTGCTTGCACTCAAGCGAGGAGCCACTAGATGGCAAGAACACCCTGCCAGCAGTTGGGCTGCACTGTGAGGATGCTCAGAATGGTGATTTTTGGGGAGATCCTGAGCCACATTTGAAGTCGGGGTGTGTCTTCCCTTCCAGCACCGTCTCTGAGTGCATCCAGCCCATTGCTGTGACATTTAGCTTAGGGTTTGTTGCATTCTTAGCATCTCTAATGTGTGCATGGGAGGGCTGGGGTAAAGCAGTGTTTTAACTTCTCTGCTCAATCAAATACTTATGTGGGCAGGGAGAAATCTTCATCTGGTGTTGCACTTTGTTGTAGTAGCTGACAAAAAAAGCTCTTTGGAGGAAGCTGCAGGGATAGTCCGTGACCTGGTCAGTGGTCTCACCAAACCTTAAAACCTCTTTTCATGCTTATTCTTGGGCTGCCTGATTATTTCTCCTTTCTTCCTTTCACTATTGTTTCTATCTTATGCAATATCCTCCATTTAAATCACAAATATCACACGGCTAATGAATCTGGCCCTGATAAAGGCTTTGGGAGCATCTGGGGCAAGATGCAGGTCAAGAGGGTCCCCAGCTCTGTTTTAGGGTCCTGACCATCTGCAGGAGACCTCCTGGGCTGCCTTTAATCCAGTTTTATACCCTATTTATAAAGTCTAGTTCCCCTGAGGAGAGGAAAAGCACATCAACCCAGGCTTTCCAGCCTTGTCTGCAGGCTCCGAAAGCTCCATGGCAGAGTGCCTCAACCCAGGGCTGAGTGGTACAAAAGTACCTGGAGTTTGGTTAAAAGACACCTTGACCTTGGTAGTTTTTTATCCAGGACCTTCTAAAGACACCTTGACCTTGGTAGTTTTTTATCCAGGACCTTCTAAAGACACCTTGACCTTGGTAGTTTTTTATCCAGGACCTTCTAAAGACACCTTGACCTTGGTAGTTTTTTATCCAGGACCTTCTAAAGACACCTTGACCTTGGTAGTTTTTTATCCAGGACCTGAATTACTCTGGGGACAGGATCTCAAGCATGTAGTGAATCACAGCTGGTGTCTGCTTCCCTTTGGAAGAGAGACTTGTGGCTTCATTTTTAGCCATGCCCCTTGCAAGAAGGTGCCCTGCAGCCTGCCTGGAGGGTACACCCCAAGCTGGGGCCCTCTCCTGCACCGCCCCGTGTCCCTGGGGAGACGCAGGGATGCTCAGAGTTTGCTTTTCCTTTTCAGGACCGGTGAGAGCAATTGACTTTTCAGGCATCTCCTCTTCAAGACACATTCATTTTCCACCGAGGGCAAGCGCTGATGTGTGCAAGGGGATGGTGTGGGTTTATGTGTTTATAAACTACTGAAGACATCTCCTATCAGTGCTCTGCGCTTTTTATTGGCCATAAATTCCTGTTACTGCAATGCTCTATTGCACCGTAAGCAGGCAGGTGGCTGCCCCTTTTACAACCCTTAAAACGCTGCATTTCTCACCGGCTCTTGGTCTTCATCCTTTTACGCACATCCAAGGAACGGAAACGGCTTAAAGCGACTTCAGCCAGATGATAATAAATGGCAACCAGGAGTCACCTCTGGGGGCTTGGACTTGAATGGGGGGTGCGTGGTGAAGGAAATGAGTTGCTCTACATGGAGTTGACAAACGTCTGCATTGCTGAATTGCTTTGCCATCCTTCATGGTGGGAGAGGGAGAGGTGAGGGCATTGCAGAACTCGTGGGGCACCAGGGCTGGGAGGAAGGAAGCAAAGCAGCCGAAGGAAGCAAAGACTCTATATTAGGAAAAATTTCTTTACTGAGAGAGTGGTGAGACACTGCAATAAACTGCCCAGGGAGGTGATGGAGTCACCATCACTGGAGGTGTTCAAGGAACGTGTGGCCGTGGCACTGCGGGACATGGTTTAGTGGGCATGGTGGGGTTGGGTTGGTGGTTGGACTTGATGGTCTTACAGGTCTTTTCCAACCTTAGTGATTCTGTGTTTTGGGGGGCTCCAGGGCTGAGAGGGGGTTGTGGTACCCATGGGGAGCGACCTGGGGGTTTGGGCTTCTCTGTGCCATGTGTAACAGGTCTGCCCTCGACTGGCACTCCTCTGTCAGGGGGTCTCCATGGGGCTGCTTAGCTGCTGGGCATCCTCTGATGCTAAATTACCTCTGCAAGCAGCAGTTCACTGGTGAGTGCAGAAAGGCTGCAGGTATGGATTTAGACTACTTCTGCAACTGATCTCTGAAGTCCACTGCTCGTTTTTAATGATTTCTCTGGCAGTCGCTGTTAGAGTTCTCGTTCGAGTGCCTGCTTCTCTCAGTGCTGCGCTCGGGAGTTCATTATCTCGCTGGAGGGCAATGACTGAGACGAGGGAGTCAGCGGTGGGGGGTCTTGGGAGATGGAAACTGCGTGTGCCTATAGCTTCTATGTCCTCGTAGCATCCGTCTGCTTCATGCTGTAGAGACCGTGGTCCCCCTGAATTGATGCTCATCCAGGACTGCCCAGTGCCTGGTCCTGGTTTCTGTGGGATGTGGTCCAGGGCCGTTATCAGTGGATGCTGTTCTTGTTTTCTTCCTTTTGTTATTGTTTTAGGAAGGGGGAGCTAGAAAACCTGGCGAATATCTCATCTGCCCCATCTGTGGTCTTCCCGATGTCTTTTGGTGAGCAAGGGGCTCTCCAGCCATCCCTGGGATGCGGCCAGCAAGCTGGAAGCATCGAGGCTGAGCAGCGCATGGATGCCTTGGGCTGAAGACAGCCCCTGGGTGCTCTCTGGAGAGAGGGGGAAGCACTTTTGGGAGCAGGGTGGGACTCACTTTCTGGTTTCTAACAAGGAGAAGGAAGGAGAGGTGGCTGCTTGTGCAGGCTGCAGCCCAGGAGGGGTCAGCACAGCCCAAGGATTGGGAGGGGAGCAGGCAGGGGATGCCCGGGCAAGGGACCAGGGGAGGGGGGGGCCAACACAGAGCACTCGCTGCTCTGCTCTGCACCACCGTCACTCAGGGCATCGCTTGTACCAACCTCAACGGTGCAAAGTACAGGGCAGTAGCCTTGGGGACTACATCGGTACCTGTTAGGATGGTTCAGGTGAGCACCATTGGCCTTCCCTGGGGAGCTCAGATGAAACTTTGGCCCTCAGATGAAATAACACAACGATGGGCAAAGATGCTAATGAATAGCAGAGGCGGTGTGGGGTAGGTTGGTGATAGGGATGCTCAGCTGCAGGCTGATATTACTGCCAAACTGCCCGGCGTATGGGTTTCAAAATGCCACTGCCTTCTAGCATCGTGGCCGTGACTCCGGCTCTCTTAATTCCTAATTGCTGGGGGGGCCTCAGCTGCCCTAGATGAATCCTCTTCTTGTGGTGCTGCCTGCCCCAGATGCGTGCTTCCCTCTGCCAAGCTCCAGCAAGGCTTCAAAGGCTTTAGGATGCAAATCTCCATCGCCAAAGCATCCAACAGCCAGAGAGGGAGAGGGCTGGGAGAGAGACGTCTCCCGTCTGTCGCAAGCCCGTCTGTCCTTCTGCGGGGTGGAGGGGTTGAGCACGAATGCGTCTCTTTCTTTTTCCTCTCCTGCAGAAATGGGATGCGCTGGTGCCGAGTTCAGGGCCTGAACAGATGGCTTGGACCATGCCAGACCTTCGCACCGGTGCTGGCTGGCGAGGACAGGGAAAGTGACACAAACCAGTTGCTAATTAGTAATTAATCAGTGAACCATGCTGAAAGCAGGAGGCTGCAGCAGATGATGGGGATGGAGGGGGTGGACAAATGGATGGTGCCCCCGGGAAGGTGCAGATCAGGTGTTTGCAGCCTCCGTTGATAAACCAGACCTGGGATTTGCTGCTCTCTATCCTCCTCCTGTCCTTGCTGGGTGTTTGCCCAAGCAGCTGATTTTTAAGAGCCCAATCCGGGCCCCTTGCACGGGGCTTGGGCACAAGATCTGGGGGCTGGTTTGGAGCAAGCATCCTCCTGCTACGGCATCCATCCTTGCTCTGGGATCGCATGCGAGGGTTGTCAGCAGCACAGAGGGAGTTTTCCTTCTTCTTGGTGTAGCGAAACCCTGAAGGCCACATCTCAGAATAGGAAATGAGTAAATATCTCCAGACTTGGCCCTTCAGGTCGAGGCATGGTCATTGCACAGCGCCTTAGCGGTGGAAGAAAGCGTCAGAGGAGGTTTTGCCCATGTCCAGCTTCCCCTGTGGAGCTCTCTCAGTGCTTGGTAGGTCTCTGTGAGATACGTGTTAGCTTGTCAGGGTGGACATGGAAATTTCCATCTTCCTCATATCCCGGTGTAATGCCTTTGGAACTATCTCATCCATCCATTTTCCCTCTCTGATTCCAGTGGCTCGTTTGCAAAGAAGGATAACGGCCCGCCAAGGCTGGCTCGTGATGCAAGCTGCTGGTTTGGGAACTCAGGGATGGAGCCAGCAATGGCTACGATGGGACGCAGCCGTGCCTGGGGTACCCCAACACCCCCTGAGCATCCACCCAGTCCTTTTTCATGAGCAGTGGGGATGCAGAGCTGCATTCTTCCCCTGCAAAACTTTTCAGGCTAACCTGGAGCCAGCTCAGCTTTTCTTCCGCTCCTTGGGTTTCGGTTCTGCTGACGTGCCCCAAGAGACAACTTTGCACCTTCCCCGCAGCAGAACAAGGAAAAATTAAACGGAAGGGTTGGTGCCGAGAAAGCAAAATGAAAAAAAGGCTGTAAACCAGAAGTGACTGGAGTGCTGAGGTGGCTCTGAGAGCGTCTTGCTGCTGTTTAAGGGACAGAAGTGCCTAACGCGTTTGGACAGGGCTGGTGATGCTCGTGCTGCTGGCGGCTGTGGGACCCCCCTCCTACGGCTCTGCCCCGGCCAAAATTAACTTTTCTTGATCCAGCAGTAACTTTACTGGGGAGCCCAGGCAGTTCCCAGCTTTTTGGAAGTCCTAGCAGCCCCCCAGCCCAGCAAGCGGGGGGTTATGGAGCAGCCCATGAGCCCCCAAGGGATGAGATGAGGTTTCCAGGTTCAGTTTATCATGCCAAGTCCGGGAGTCTCCATCTTTTGGGGCTCCTGAGATGCCAAGCCTCATACCCATCGCTCTCCTGCAGCTCGGGGGCTGTTTCTGGCCTTTTCCCTTGGGATTCAGCGGCCTGAGTCTGGCTGCGCTTTCTCTGGGGCAGGAGCAGACCGCAAAAGTGCCAAGCCCCTTTTTTTTTTCCTTTTTCTCCTATCCCCTGTAGTTGCCGTATTCCTTGGGTTTTTTTGGCTCCAGAATATCTCCGCAGCTGATGCATTTACACAGTCAGTTAATCCAATCAATGCCGGAGTCAGCGTCGGAAGTCTGCAGCAATAGCCTAGAGCGACATATTTAAGCTTAAAAGGGCAGCGACCTCGTGGCTCCGCTCTCCTGATCTGGATCTGGGCTTTGCTCCCCACCTGGCCACTAAATCATGGGGTTACTGAGGATGCTGGAAGCAAACGGGGCCCATTACTCTCTGCCATCCGCCTGGCTCACCCCGACCATCCTGCACCTCCTCTCCCTGCATATACTCACCCCAAATCTTGGCCCAAAATTCATGTTTATGGAGGTGGCTTGCGGGCTGCTGGCTCCTCCCTGCCCATCCTGGCTGGGAATCGCCCGTCTGCTGCTGTGCTTTACCGATCCAAATAACCCTTGCAAGCAGCTGGACACTGCAATGCATCATTTTTTTTTTTTAGCTCCCTGACCCTTTTTTCCGAGCTGGATGATCTGCGGAAAAAGGTGGGGAAAGTGGAAAACTTCCCCTGCTCCGTAGGGAACCAGAGGGCTGGTGGCTTGAAGGACTTGGGATGGCTGCAAACATCTCGGCTGGTGGGGAGCAGGGCTGTTAGGTGGTCGGTTCCACGTTACTCCTGTTTATTATCTTTAAAGCCAGTGTTCTGGAGAGCTGTGTTTCTTGCCTGATGCGGATTAAGGTATTTGCAGGGCCTGGTGATGATAGATGGGTTTAAACAGCCCGGTGCCCTCGCGTTGCTGATGGAAACATCAAGGTAGAGAGGCCCCTGCTAATGAGCCACCCTGCCCTAACGAGCTCGTGTTTACCGCTGGGGAAAGAAAAAAAAAATAAAAGAAAGTCAGAAAGTACAGCCATGCTTCATTGAGACATGATTCTCTTTTATTAAGGGTGGTTTTATTACGGGTGTTTTTCCCAGCCATCCCGACCTGCTATTTCAGCCCTCGTCTGTCATCCCAAACGAGGAAGGGAGGAGGGGTTGAAAAAAAAAAAAAGAAAACAATTAACTGGGAACAAAATACTTGTAATGGCTGCATTTTAATTACAAATAAAAAGCTCTCCAAATAGGCCTATCATGCAGAAATAAAAAATTTCAGATGCTTGGCTTGGTGCAGATGCTTTTCTTTGCGCAAATGGCTGTTACGGCTTCATCTCTGTTTATTCGGTTGCAAAGAAAAGAGGGGAGAGCAGCTGCGTAGCAACCCGGGAGATCTCCTTGCAGCACATCTGGTGCCGGCGTGGCCGTATCCTCGCCTTGCCTCGATGCCAGGCTGGGAGTCCCAGGCTGGGGGTGCAAATTGAGGGGGTTAAAGCTGATGTGGGGAGCAGGCGCTCGGGCATCCGACCGCCCAGATGCGTCTCCCTTGCTCCTGGGGCCAAGCCCCTGGCAGGGCAGTGGGATTCATCCTGCATGGGTGAGGAGGGTAGTAATGGAAAATTCAGCGGTGTGAGCGGCTGGGTACCGGAGAGATGCTGCTGTGCCGGGAAAGCTGCATCCTCCTGGCAGTAGGTACCAAAATTAGGCGCAACAGGCGGGATGCTCCCCCCAGGGCCGGTTCCTGTATCCATAGGGCATCGTTTTCCCAAGGCAGAGCATGCAAACGCACCCATCCCAATCCGGCAAGCCCGGGTTTCGGAGCCCATGAAAAATTATTACAATCTACAGCCACAATGAGTCAACCCCCCTGAATTTAACTGTTATTTGCAGGAATCTGGTTTCTATATGGAGCTGGTAGCGCTGCTTTGGTGTTTCGGGCATCCAGGATTCTCTCCATGTGTGTTTCTTGTCTATGTCTGTGAAATGATTTTTAACGAGGAGGTGCCAGTTAGTGGGTTTGCGGTGCAGGTGTGACATGGCCAGGCTGGAAGGGAGCGAAGGGCGAGCATCACGTGCGATCACTGCTGGGGATGCCGGCGTCTCGCATCCGCGTCCACGTGAAACAGCTCAAGGAGGGAGCGGGGGGACAGGGTACCACGTTAGTGGGGATGGAGGCGGCTGCGTTGGCACCGGTCACCCGAAGCATCCTCTATCCTTGGTGATGGGATGTCTGGGGTGAGATCCATGTATAATAAATCCTCCAGGATGGTCGGCATCCAAGCGGAGCGGCTGGAAAGGCTGGGCCAGAGGCTTTGCAGCTGCGAATCGATAGTGCATACTGGGGCTTGCAGAAAGTTTCAGCCTCAAATGAAATGCGATTAATTCACTGCAAATTCAACCGATGGAAAATCAGGAGGGCTTCCCTTTAACCTCACTGAGTTCTTTAATTTCGTGTTGATTTGCTGGCTGGGAATTGGAAAAGAGGAAATAGGGAGAATTCTCTTCTTTTTTCACCTGGTTTGATGCAAAATTTGACCCATGGTAAGACGGACATGGATGTTTGAGGACTCTTTGCAATGGTAGCAGTGTCTTTTGGGAGGGAAAATGGTGCTGCTTTGTGATGGATATAATACTTTGGTAAAGTTTCTTCTTTTTTTGGGAGGAAAAAAAAAGAAAAGAGGCTTTATTGTCACCAAACCAAGTGCAAACCTGTTTCCAGTCTGAGGTTTTTAATTCTCCCTGTGAATATTTTGATTGTTTCTCTACTGGATGCTGTAAAAAAGCCACTTTGCTGGCATTTCATCCTGCTCTTAGAGACGGAGGCATAAACCTGGATGCCTCCCACTGAAACTGAGGGGGTGGTGGTGGCATGAAACCGATGTGAACCTTTTCATGGAAGGTTTAAACAAAAAAAACCCCCAAACCCGGCAGTAGAATTGGGAAGCCTCAGCCGTGAGCAAAATGACGGATCGAATTTGCATGTCACTGAGATTCAGTGAACTGCTATTGTGTTGATTTTTCTAAAGATCCGCAGCCATCAGAGAAATGCAACATAATTGCTGCCCTGTTTATCGATGGCGGGCACCGAAAATCCATCGTCGCGGCAAATTAACTCCCTTGCTGCCAAAATGCGGCCGAGCTGAAGCGCTCCTCCCTCCACCTCCATCGGCTTTTAGCTCTCAAGCCACACTGGGATGTTATTCCCCACAGCATCCAGTAGCTCAGCTCCTTCCCGATGTGGAAGGCATTTCTACTGATTCATAATTATATTAATTTTCTCTTTTTTCAGCTTTCTAGCTGCTTTCTTAGCAGCTGTCAGGTATCGATAGATATTGCAATAAATGCAATGCCCCTGCCACATCCTCCAGCATCTTCTTCCTCCCTCCAGGAGAGGAAGAGGAGAAGAGCTGCCTAAGTCCATGCTGTTGGGAAGGGAAACACAGCAGCTGCTGCAAGCTTGGGTTTTCCATGGGATGGCTGGGATGGAGCCAGTGTCCCCCCTCCCGGGACCCTTCCCGGAACCTTGCTGGCTCTTGGCACCGGCCCTAAGCCCTTTATCAGCCGTGGCCAGTCTGAGCGCCTTCGAGCTCGGCTGCGTCGCCGGCTGATGCCGAGGCTGGCATCTCGCTTCCCACTCATGGATAAGGCAGGGGAGTGGGGTGGAGGGGGTGAAAAATCCTCCCGAGCACAGAGCTGAGGGCTTTAAGCAGCAAGTATGGGGAGGCGGCGTGAAAAGGTCCACGCTGGGGATGCCCGTGGGAGCTGGAGGAGTCAGAGGTGATGGAGCTAAGGGGTTTTCGTGCAGGGTGTGATCCCTGGGCTATGAGCTGGGTCTAAGCAGTGTCGAGAAGCGCGGGGCCGGGAGCTTTTCTGCTACAAGCATCCCATTGACCTCACGTGCCTTGCCAGCAAATTTCCTCACACCATATTTGTGCTGTGAGCTGTATATAGGGGCTGCCGGTGCGGCTTAGAGGGAGGGTTTCTTGCTGCTGGTGCCTCCTAACCAGTGACGACGTCTTCAAAATCCCTCACTGAAACTAAGCTGGACTAAACCTAGCACTTGTGGCAACGGCAGCCACATCGGGGATCTGCTCAGGGCGGCTCCCACGGGCTGTCTGGTGGGGTTGGTGGCTCCGGACCAGCCACGAAGGTGGAGGATGCAGTTCACTGAAGGCACGTGAGGCCCTGAGACCTCTCTGGTCTTGTGTCCGGGCTACTTTTTCCTGGAGCTGGTGCTGGGCAGCCCCAAAGACCTTTGCAAGCAAAGGGAGGTGGGGAAGAGACCACAACATCCACGCTGCGGTGTGCAACATTAACTAGGGACCGCAGCATCCACGCAGCATTAACCAAGCTGCCTTTTCTGAGCTGTTTTGGAAGGAGACAGCCCCTTGCTTGGGCTTCTCTTGGCCGCCCCATCCCTGCATGGCCGATATGCTTCGCTGCTCCCATCTGTCCTGGACCGCTCACGGGATGGATGGTCCTCACACTTGGCTCTGATGGGCAATAGCGGACAAAGCTGGATGCACGTGGTGCAGTCTGCTCCGTCTCCTCTTAGCCTGGCGAGGATGTTTCCAGCGTGATGCTGTCCTTTGGTTAGAGACACCATAAATTAAGCAGATATTTAATGAAACAACAAGAACAAGCTGGGAGGACTCTGAGATCCTGAACTAGAAGGACCTAAGGGATAGGCTTCACCTTGGCTTGAGATGGGGCATTTTGTTGGGCAATCCCTTGGCCACGGATAAATTGAGCATCCCATACTGCTGCGGTGCCTGCTGTCTCCTTGGGGTCGGATCCAGGACGACCTGTGTCCTCCTTTCCACCATCGTCGATGGGGCTTGGTGGGGTGCCTTGTTCCCCTGTGAGGGGTTACAGAGCTCTCAGGGGGTGAGAGATGCTCTCACGGGCACGGTTTGGGTGATATACATGCAGCAATCCATGGGAGGTGTGTTGCCGCTCGCCCCCCTGAGCAGGTGCTGCAGGCTGGGACTGAACTAAATACTAAATTTAAATGTCTCTATTTCTGGGGAAGGCACACAGACCCGGCACTGGCACAAACCCTGCGCTGCTTTGCCAGGCCACTTGTTTCGGGGCAAAAAGACAATTTCTGCCAAAAGCTGAGCCTGGCGTGCGGGAGGTGCAAACTGAACAAATGATGTTGATTCAAAGCAACCTAAGCATCACCCAAAATCTGAGCTAAAAGGCTATTTGCCCTGGTGGGAACTGAGGTATTTTTGGGGCAGTGACCCGACATGAAGTCTGTTGCCCCCAAACCACACGCTCACCCCCCTCCATGCCCAGGACATGTTGTAGGAGAGCGATGAACCAAAATAGCTGATATAGTAATAAATCTGGTTTTATTCAGCTGGATGGAGGCTTCTTTAGAGATAGCATCTCCCCAGGTTGCCTCAGGGCAAGGGGTTTCACCCCCGGCCTTGGCACCTCTAAGGGACCTGTGGATATTTTCAACAAGGTCCATGAAAGGCAGCCGAGAAGAGCCCAGCCGCTGCTTTTCACCTTGAAATCACTGCCCAGTGCCTTGTGTTTTTGGTTGAAAACCAGCTGGAAACCATAAACACCCCTATCCCCCTTCTGCAGCTCGAGGAGTTTTCCCTTCTCCCCCTCTTTGGCTCTTCAGTAAATAAAAATGAGCTTTATTGATTTTATTTCAGTAACGGAGAAATAATTTGCCTTTGGCCCGAGCTCGCAGGATACTAAACTCCAGCCAGGAGTGTGGTTTTGGGTTTTTTTTCTTCCTTTTATAGCGTTTCTGATCTGTGTTTATGATGCCAGCGCTGACACATCCTAAACTACAGTGTGGCTATAACCCCCGGAAAAAACTCCCGGCGGGATTGAAATAGTGGCTGGCAAATGTTCCCTCCTCGCTGGAGCCTGTGAATCAAAAACCATCAACGGTTTAAGCAAAGGCTTGTGCCAGGGAGGGAGAACTTACGCCGGAGTCGATGCATATTTTATCACCGCGCTTATTCACTCGCAGCCCTTCTCCCTTCGAACGCCGCGCGGGTTTTAATTAAATAGTCATTGGCGAGGCTGTTATTCCACCTTGGAAGGCCTCCAAATGGCTGTGTTTTTTCCCCAAAACGATCACAAGGGGATGTGCTCCCATCCCCCCCGTCCTCGCCGAGATTTGTCTTCTGCAAATACCGCTAATTATGTTTGTCTGGCCGGACGCTGGCTCTGCGATAACATCTTTCATTAGCACTGACCTCTCGCGCTCGCAAGGGGCTGGCTGACGTTCCCGGAGTGGTGCCTTGCGGATGCTGCCAAAAAATGTCCCTTTGGCACTGGGCAAGCAGGTCTGGGTCTTGCAAGCGAAAGGGGTCGTGTTGAGCCTTGGTTCGTTAGTGTCCGCTTGTAAACGAGGTTCTGCAGCCTGGGTGCATCTCCCTGTCTACACAATTGGGTTGTTTCTGGTTGCAAACCAGAGCGGAGAAAGGCTGAGGTTGGTGCCTCCAGGATCAGCTCTACCAAGGGGCTGCTGGTGGCCATGCATGGGTGGTCGACTTGGATTAGGGGCAGGAGGGGTGAAGAAATGGGTGGGAGAGGACAGGACACCTCTCCTTGGCCGTAAACATCTCATGGAGGCTCTCTTGTTGGCGACGCAACCCGTAGCAGCGTAGGTGTTGCTGTAGGCAACTCTCCATAGGGTCTAGGAAAAACCACGGCTGGAGGTTGAGAGGTCCCACCTCCCTTACCAGCACCTAGAGATGCTGCGATGGGTCTTTCCCTTCCCCTGGCTTTAAATTCCCACCCGGCTCCTCAGCCACTGACACGAGTTTGCTCCTGCTTGTCGGGAACGAGATACTTAATTTGTCAGTTCGCTACGCTTAATATTTCTTTCATGTATCCCGTCGGTTTTAAATGCAAAACATGTCTGGATAAGCTCACTTTTTTGCTTTTTGTTTTTTTTTCCCACCCTGCTGTAGCCGACACATTGAAGGTAGCCGTGTTTAACTAATAAAAAAGATTTTAAAATGCTGGTTTTGCACTTCTTTAATTGACTTCCAATTTCCATTCACATGCAGCCTGGCACATTGCAAAGGAAAAAAGAGCACTGAGCAAATAAGAAATGCGTCACTCCCTGGTTCTTTATCATAATCAAAAATGTAAAAATTAAGAATCTGAATCAATGTACATTAAACTATGTAATTGCCTAAATAAACGTGGCGGGGGTAGATAATAGGTCTTCCTGATTAGAAGAAAATACCGAATTTAGTGCAAAGGTTATATTTGGTTGCAAAGCAGCACGGTTTAGCAGTTGCACCCTTCTTTTGGGAGATAAACCAGGCAGGGGGGCTCAGAGGGCAGCAATGGGTCCAGCTGCTGGTGAAGAAGGAGCTCTCTGCTGGAGAGCATCCTTGGTGCCCATCTTGAGGGAATTATAGGGATGGAAGAATTGCTAGTGGATGGTGGAAATTGGTTTTCCCAGCTCTCACCAGCCCGGTGGTGTTGTGTTTTCTCTTCCAGCACCCAGTCCTGGGGGGTCCCTGACCCAGCGAGGGTCCCAGATTGCAGTGACCAGTCTTGCAGCAAGCAAAGAGGGTCCCAAGAGCACGACCCTCCAGGTAAGCCCCCAGTCTGGATGGGTTTATTGTGACCTCTAAGTATTTATCGTTACTGGAACTTGCTCCAGGTGGTTTGTAGCTCATGGTGCACACTGTGGAGTTTTATTAGGATGCACTGCCTGCTTCCTAACCCTTTTTCTCCGTAAATCATGGCAGCTTTGCCAACCCCATCAGCAAAATAAATAATATCCCAGTGCCGCAAGCTACACTGAAACTGCTCAATGGTCTTATGGTTATCCCGAGAGCTGCAAGCCCGCAGTTTGAAGCCGCTGCCCATCAGCAGAAACACAGAGGTGGGTGTCCGGCACTGTTGGAAATCAATGACCGGGATCCGGCGGTGGTGGCAGGAGTTGGCTGGTGACGCCGCCGTTGCCACCGTGCCTACCAGCCCTCCAAAGGCTCCTCCCCTGCACTGGTATTTGGGAGCAAAAAAATGTCATCCAGGTCTGAGTATTGGTTTGCATTTGTCCTTTCCCCTTTGCTTTCCCTTAACTGCAGCCAAAAGTCATTTCACTGTCAACCACAGGATCGCTGCATGCTTTTTGCTCCGGACCTGGTTGTCCTTCCCTGCAGAACAAGCAGTGCTCCAGCACGGGATGTCCCCAGTGCTTTTAATCTCCAAAATGCCTCCCCAGGCGAATCACGTTAATATCGGAGAGTGCAGGAGCGGGGGGAGAGCTGCCCACCCACGGTCGTTGTTATTCATCGCTCACGGTCACGCTGGGGAATGAGGAAAAGCTGCTGGGTTTTGAGGTTGCAGCCTGGCAGCAAAGAGTTAAAGGAAAGGTGAAATATTAAGCGACAGCAAAGAGGCACTGTGAGAAGGGCAAGATCCCCGGAAAGCTTTTATGGGGATGAAAAAAAAAATCTGTCGCCTGGAAGGGCTCCAGCTGCCCGGCTCCCACCCAGCCAGCGTGCCCGCTGCGCCCTAGCACCCAGCCTGCCGTGGCAGGGATGCCGAAGGGGCCGAGTGCTGGAGCAGGAGTGCTGATGGGGATAAGAGGCTTTTGCAGGTCGCAAAGGGGCTGGGCTGCTCCCATGAAGCAGCTGGTACCTGGGTTTTGCTGGGGGAGAAGTAGAGATGTGTTGCAGCATGTGTGAGCCCATCTTGTTAAGCTTGCTGCTCCGAGCGCTGGCTATGGAGGTAGCTAAATAACAAGGAGTTAAATAATAATGATAATAATGAGTTTTTCTGGCTCATAAGGTTTACCGGCCCAAGCATCCCAGCCAGAGAGATGCTGGGATGCAGGAGGCTGCAGCCCCAGCACATTGTTGGTGGGGTGGTCCTCCTGCGGTGGGAAGAGGTGGCTCTAGGGCGGCTGGAAGAGGCTGGACCCTGGCAGCTTTTAGCATGAGGAGAGAATGCATCACCCACCCTCCATCAGCAGAAGCAATGTGCTACAGCTAACGAGCAAACCTCAGAGGTAGGGTTAATTAACGTAGCCTCCCAAGGTCTCCTAACATGGATGGATGCCACTGACCTTCGTAGGAAGCCCTTGAAGGCAGAAACACGAGGCCTCCAGGCAGTGACTGAGAGAAGTTAATAAATACTTTTGGGAGCACTTTGAGAGAACATTAACCTAAGCTCTCCTAAACCACCGTGAGCAGCAAGGCGTAAATGGTGATACCATGGGCTGCTCCAGCACCATCTCTTATCTCCAAGCACTTCAAGCGCATCCATGACTTCGTGCTCATGACCTGCTGCCACCAAGGAGGCAGGTACAGGAGGGTTTTGTCCGTCTGGGAGCTGTTTTTGTCCGTCTGGGGCTGACAGATGACGGATGACGAGCCATTTCTCTAGTGGCTAGAGGCGAAGAAAATGCAATTACCCAAAGTAGGCTTTTGGCAGGATATGAAGGCAGCAGAGTGAGGTCAGTGAAACCTGGGGAAAAGGGTATGAAAGACGGGCTGCTCACATCCAGAGCCCTGCTTTGCTTTTGCTTGCCTCCTCAGAGACATTGTTTGTGCAGTAATTAGCGATGTAAAACATGCATCGGCCTCTTTGTTCCCATTAGGCTTGGCTACGGCTTGAAATGATGCGCAACAGTAGCCCATGGTTAATTTTACCAAATGTTCACTTTAATTTCATTTTAAGACCAGCTGTCTATAAATCTATAGTGCCTATTTACATCACGTGCATATAAATATATATATATATATATAAAAAACTCTGTGCTGAGGAGAAGGTAACAGATAACAAGGCACTGGTAGGAGCAGTGCACCCTCTGGCCCTCAGCCTCCGACCCTGGGATGAATTGTGTAGGCAAGCCTGAAGGCTCAGTGTTGGCTTGATGCTGATGGGACTGACCTTTGAGTGATACCTCCTTCGGGATCAAACCTCCCTGCGTGTTCCTCCACCCTAAAATCCCCCGTGTGTTGCATGTCCAGGTCAATATTAAACAGCTGGTGTGTAAAGCAGCTACTTATCGGGAAGAGCCTGCAGGGAGCTGTGGTTTATTTGCATCTGAGCAAGCACACCTCTGTTTAAATACCTCTAAGCAAACAAGTCCACCCAGCTCCTTGCTTTGCTCTTCCTTGTGTCTTCAAGGCTGGGTTTACTGGCAGTACCCAAGGGCAATGTGTCTCCTTCCTTACTTACGGGGTCTGGGAGGATGCTTACTTGATGGTAGGTATGGGTAACATTTCCCTGGTAGTGTTGGTCCCATGCTATGTGGACCAATGTGGGCTGGTGGCTTCTTCTACCAGCTTTCACCATCGTATCACATCTGAGCCACCACCACTGTTGCATGAGACCCCAGCATGGAACCCTCAAACCTGTGTTTGTGCCATCCCTCCCTCTGGCAGCACCAGGACGGCTGGGAGGAGGCTGCCACGGGGCGATGGGAAGGGCTGCAGCTCCTTGGTCCCAAAGCGTGGTGAGATGTGGTCAGCCAAGAAGCGTATGTGGAAGTGCCGGCTGACACAGTGGACCAGGTTGCCCACCACGGCACACTGGAAGCTGGACAGGTCGGGCACAGCGTAGGCAGCACACTCATACCATAGCTTGGCCTTGGCGCTGCAGCGGTAGACGCTGATGCCTGTGCTGCGGTGGAGGTCAAAGCGGTAGATGAAGCCATTGGCACTCACCATCTCGGCTGTCCTGTCCTTGCCACCGCCGGCTGGGCTGACCCTCCAACTGTCCGAGCGGGCGGTGTAACGCAGCAGTACGTAGCGCAAGGTGCCCCCCGTCACGTAGATCTCCCCGTCGCACACCGTGGCCGTGTGGGCCACGGCAAAGGTGTCATGGGGCAGGGGTGCGGTGAAGGTCCAGCGGTCCTGCCGGGGGTCATAGCGCTCCACCGTGCAGAGGCACTCACCGCCGATGGCGTAGAGGTGTCCATCCAAAGCCACGAGCTTGCAGTGCGGCCGTGCTTGGTTCAGGGGGCAGATCTCCCTCCAGATGTTGGTCAGGGGGTCATAGCAAAAGACACGGTTGGAGGGTCTCTGCGTCCGGCCCGTGCCCTCGCAGCCAGCCACCACAAAGAGGTAGTTGAACATGCTGCACATGGCGCACCCCCGGGAGACCACCTCCGGTGGCACGTGGCAGAGGTGATGCCAGCAGTCCCCTCTGTCATCGTAGTAGCAGAGGCGGCTGGTGTGGAGGCCGGGCTCCTGCACGTTGACGTCTGCCACGGCCACGTACATCTTCCCCTTCATCCTCCGCCGCAGGATGAGCTCCCGCTCGCCGGCGTTGAGGCGGCTGTAGATGGAGGGTGTCCTCAGCACCTGCAGGTAGTTGTCACTCATCACCTTGTAGGCGGCCTCCTGGAGGTGGCTGAGCTTCTGCGCCTTGGCTGTGCAGAGGACCTCATAGCAGTTCCCCAGGTCCAGGTGGGTGGGTGGTGGCATTTGGAAGAGGTCAGCACTGGCCACCAGCCCTGGCCGGGGGCTTGCAGGTGGTGTGCCAGCTAGTGTGGTGGCCCCAAAACCCTCCATGGGCAGCTGAAGGTGGGGACTGTCAGCAATCTGGAGGATGCTGTCCTTGCGGCCAGGAGATGGTGGCTCAGGGGAGATCTCCAAGCTCCCTGTAGGTGGTGGAACTATGGAGGAGGTGGTGGGATCCCACGTTGCCGACACTGGGTCCAGCTCCTGGGTTGCAAAACTCTGCAGCTCTTCATTGACTCGCTCCGAGCTGCAGTGCCGGGATGTTCCCAGAGGGATGTATGGGAGAGACCTCTTCTTCGACACTGACTGGGAGATGGACTGGACGTAGTAGTCGTAGACTTTGCCTTTGAGGCTGGGGACCAGCTGCCTGGCCCCGTTCTTCGCCCGCCGCTCGGCGATGTAGTTCTCCTCCACCTGGATCTTTGTGACTGAGGAGAAAGAGTAGGAGGCATCCGACCCCACGTTGCTTGCTGTCATTGTTAGCCCCAGGTCCGAGGTGACGCTGAGGGTCTGGATTGTCCCCCCACGCGCCTCAACCTCCCGGCTCATGCCTCCGCCAGCCAAATCCTGCTCCGTGCTTTGGACATGTCCGTCACCAGCCGTCTGGGCATTAGCAATCCCAGGGGAAAGCCCGGTGCTTGGGGCGAGTGTGCCTTCCTCCCCACGGCTGCTCAGTGTTTCGGCCGTGTCCCCAGGGTCATAAGAGCTCAGCTTGCTTCCTGGCTCGCTTCCTGGCTCACTTCCCGGCTCACTTCCCAACTTGCTTCCTGGCTCGCTTCCTGGCTCACTTCCCGGCTCACTTCCCAACTTGCTTCCTGGCTTGCTTCCCAGCTTGCTTCCTGGCTCGCTTCCCCACTCGCTTCCTGGCTTGCTTGCCAGCTTACTTCCCAGCTCACTTCCTATCTGATTTCCCGGTTCTCTTCCTGGCTCACTTGCCGGCTCGCTTGCCGGCTTGCTTCCCCTCCTGCCCATCCCCGCTCTCCTGCAAGTCAGCCCCAGTTCAGAAACCATCTCCTCTCCTTCCTCCTCCTCCTCCTCCTCACCCCCTGGCAGACTTTGATCCCCCCGGAGAGGTGTGCGCCATGTCCCAGGATCGCTCGCTTGACCGCTCGCTTGTACATCCCCACCATCCCTCCTCGCCTCCTCACCAAACACCCTCCTCCGTCGCAGACCTGCCGCACCATCCTCATCCCCATCCGCATCCCGGGCAGAGTTTTCCCTCTGCTCTCCTCCCGCGTCGGCCGGCGGGATTTTGCCCCTGGCAAGCGAGCGGGACTTATAAAACCTGTACGCCAAAGTCAGGAGGAGCAGAGCGGCGGCGGAGAGGACCAGCTTGCCGGCCAGCTGCATGTCGGACTGCCAGGGCAGGGTTACCCGCTGGGGCATTTTTCTATGCCGGGAACGCGGAGAAGCCGATTAATGATTGCCGAGCGAGCCCGGAGCGTGGAGCTGAAGGTTTGGGGCAAGGTGACTTTGAGCGGGCAAAGCTGGCAGGAGATTTCCGGACAAGCTTTGCATGTTTGGGATGGGCTGGGCTCCAGGGAAAAGGTGCAGCCCAGAGCTGGCGGCACAGAGCCGGCTTTATTAGCCTGGTAAACAGAGAGGCTCAGAGAAAAGCAAAAGGAAGCACAAAGGGAGGAAAAGTATCTCCTCCCAGCAGCCCACTGGTGCTGCCTCCCCGTTTCTTTTGCTATTTAAAAGGGATCATGCCATGGAAGGGGAAAATAAGTTTTTTTCATCCGGGAGAGGTCCCTCATCCCTGGATGCAGGCACGGGGAAGGGAGGAAGAAGCAGCCCAGTGCCGGGCAGACCTTTGGTCCGACGCCGAGCAGCTGCTCCGTGGCAGAGGCGGGTGACTAATTCAGTGGCCTTCGTTTGTGACATGCTGGCTAACGAAGGGTGACGGGAAGTAACCCTAAAGCTGCTGGGGTCTCTTTGAGGCCAGCTTGGAAATGGTCAGGGGAATTAAGAGCCGGTGTAAAAGGAGATGGGGGCTTTGGGAGGAAGGAAAAATGCGGCACCAAAGAGCAAATAAAGGCAGGAGTGAAACTGCGGCTGGTGGCCGCTGCGTTCAGAGACCTGCATCCATGTGCACAGGGGTGAACTAAGGGAAGTAAACAAAAGCATCGGGACCAGGAAGAAATTTGGGCTTGGAAGGGATGGGAGAGATGTGAGTCGTCGTTTCAGATTGATGCGCTGCTGCGTGTGGGATTTCTGCAGGGATTGGAGTCACTGTGGGGAAACTGAGGCACAGAGGATGCCAGACAGTGTCACGCTTGCTTCTTTCTCCCCCTGGAAAGATGTTGGTGATGTGTCTGGTTCTGATCTGAATCTCAAAGATTTAGGGGAATTGTTGTCCCCATCATCCCCGAGGCAGCCGTGTCCCCACGCCTGGACCGCGGCGGGGGGGGGGGGGAGAGGAGGGGCCCTGGGGAATGGCATCCCTCTGCAACCGCCGCTAAAATGAGCTGAATTCAAAGGGATAAAATTAATTTCCTTTTCCCTGAGGGGAACATCTCGCACGCTGAGAGATGCATAAAGAAACGAGGCCCTCCAAGGCTGCAAAGAAACAGCCAAAATGTGGGTGGGGGTGGGCGGCCGCTCCTCTTTGTATGCGGGGACTCGCTCCCCACTAGCTTGGTCCCAATCCGGTGGGATTTGCCGGAGAAATGAACCCAAGTGATGCTAAAACAACTCCCTGTATGACGTGTGGGTGTGATGGGTCCCAACTGTATGGGTCACGGGTCTGTGAGGTGGGAGGAGGTCTCGCCATGGGTCTTTAATGGGTGGTGGGTGCTTGTGAGCTTACGCCCGGCGTCCGCAGCCTCCCAAACCGCATCCCATGCAGCAGTTGATCTCCACCAGCCGTTGCACGAGCTCAGGCACTGCCTTTTGCGATGGGGAGGAGCATCTGAACCTCCTTGGGGCACGATCCCCAACATCACCAGCATCTGCAAGCGCTGAGGTGCCCTCCCTGCCGATGCTGAGATGCTGAATTTCACCCGATGGCTTCGCACGGGGACAGTGGTAGTGCCGAAGGGGATGGGGGTGGTTGTATATCTGCCACTAGACTTGCTGTGGATGCTTGTTAGGTGGAGGACCACGTGCTCAATAGTGTAATATTTGTATATGTAGAAAGAGGATGGAAAAGAAGCAGAGGAGTAAATTCCCTGTGCTGGTTTGGCACTCCGGGACACCTGTGCGCATCCCTGCTGTGAACGGGGAGAGCCCACCAGCGGCTTTTAGGGGAATATTTGGGAAGTTGTCACCTTGTATGGGTCCAGAGTGGGGAAATGCATCAATAAAGAGGCTGGGGGAATGAGGATATTTAAATTAAAAGCTGGACTGATGCATCCTGCTCAGTTGCATCTCGAGCTTGGGCCAGGGGCCAAAACAACACCAGCTAAAACCCACCCAGCCGCTCCCCTCCAGCCTATTTGGCATGGGGACATCAAATCCATTGCCTGGGGGATTGGTCCACCAAAAACCTCGGGAAGGTATATCCTTCCTGCCTGCAAATGCGGAGGGTCCCAAAGCCGAAGTTGGAATTGGGGCAATGGGAATGTGCATCAAGGCTGGACATGTGTTTTGGGGCTCGGCTAATTGGCAAAGGGTCTGGCCACCGGTGCATGACCATGACCCTGGGTTTCTTCATCTCTCGCTGCCGCGGTTTTTAATCTGCAGGTAGAGCTGCAAAGATCCTTGTGTTTGTGAGCTGGGAAGTATGAATTATGTATGTGCTTGGTGGCCCTGTGAACCCGGCCACGGCAGTAACTGTGCCTGGTAATGAGGTGGGGGAGGCAGGGGAAGCACCGAGCAAAGCCCACCATCACTCCCACTGGCATTCCTAGCTCCATTGAGCCGGAGCATCCTCAGTTTTGTGCCCCCCCACCATCTCCCCACCGATATCCCAAAGGGCTTGGGGCTCAGATGTGCGACATCCTTGAGAGATGCAGGGCTGGGCTGCCAAAACCCCGACCGGCATTATTGCCAGGATGAGGGCGGTTATCCGCATCACCAGCGGGTTTTTATGGACCTTGGGTTGGCAAAACATGGAGCGCAGGGGGAGGCGAGGGCGTTTTGGGCAGGCAGTGTGCTCTGGGTGCTGTCACCTTCACAAATGGCAGGATGGGGACCAGAGCCTGACTGTCGAGTTTGAGCTGCAGGGGATGAAGTCGGGAAGGAGGATTCCCATGGCAAAAATTCAGGTCCGACGTATAAATGTATATTTATCTATACCTTGCGGTAAGGAGTTTGAGTGGCAGTGTAAGGGAGCAGGGGATGCAGCCGTGACGCTTCCGAGCAGCAGTGACGTCTCAGCACTTGTGACTCTAATTGAATGTAATTGCCTCCTCCAAATTTTGCTAAAACCTTTTCAAAGTCCCCTGAAATTAGGGAACATCGATAACGCCGCTCCTTGGGGTTTTCAGCTCGCGTCATCTCTAAGAAGCACGATTAATTTTTTACAAGCTAATCATATCTCTTAGGCAGGTTGTCAGCTGTGGATCCGTCATCTCTCATCAATAATGAAACAACCTGAGCAGCTCTTTCCCCCCGCCAGCCTCCTGCATTATTCACTGCCAGGTCCTCAAACAACGGGGTGGGTGGTAGGGGGGAATCAGGGATTTAATTGATGTCCTTTGTAATTACCTGCAGGAAGGTGGATGGGGACGGGGAGGCAGGGCTGGTAGGTGGTGGGTGAAGGATGAGAGGGGCAGGAGGTGAAGGCAGGGTCCAGCACAGCGTGGGAGGCTTTCTTTGGCTCGCTGCTTTGGTGGGGTGGCATCTCTCAGTGTCCCTCGCTTCGGGGACTTGGGGGACTTTGGGAAAGCAGGCAGCATCTCTGCCCAAAATGAGGAGAGACTCCCATGTCCCCTCGGTCATCGCTTTGGCTGTGCTGGTGCTGAGAAGGTCTCATCCTATAGCCTGATCCATCACCATGGGAAAGCATTAAGCATCCCGAATGCACACAGAGGATTTGGGCTACCGGCCCTCCGAGCCCACCGGTCCACTCCCAGCTGCTGGATGGGAAGGTCACGTCACTCTTGAGGTGGCACCAAGCAGAGCCGGTTGATGGTGGCACTGCCTCTCTAATGCTCCTCATTTCCATGGGTCCGGGCTAAAATCACCACATTTGCATTTAAATGGAGGTTTGGGCATCTGTAAATCCCCATTTTCAAAGCGAGAAGGCCTAATGGTTGTTTAATCACGTTGGGATGAGGTCCCCACTAGGATCTCCAATCCAGCGAGGAGGGCGAGAAGCATCCGTGCTGTGGTGGGGGGGCTCTGCTGCCTGCTCGGTAGCACGGGGGTAAACTGAGTCATGTGGATTTCCCTAAAAAATAAAGGTTCCCCTAAAAAAATGAAGGTTCCCTTCTCACCCAGGGAGCTGCGAAGGGCTGGAGCAGTGAAAGTGGTCGGGGACAGAGTCGGGGGGGTTCAGGCAGCTGGTTGGAAGGGATCCATCCAGATGCTTGGATGCTGCTGCTTTGGGATGAAAGAGGAACCGTTGACCCTCCTACATCCCAGCCAGCCCCAGTCTGTCCCTGCATTGCTGCCAGGGAAGAAACTCCTGAGCCGTTGCGTGTTTGTTCGGCTCCTTTGAGGCTGGGAAATCGCTCGCAGCAAGGTTGGCAACAGAGCATGGCAGGGGCTGAATCTGCTTAATAATAATTAATCATAATAGTAATAATAATGCTTAGCACTCGTACGGGGCTTTGGAAGATGAAGCACCGCATGGTTGCTGGCTAATCCTCTAGGATTAAGAGTTCCCCGGGGAAAAGGCAGGGGAGTGCCCTGTCCTCGGGCTCCTCTCCCCCCACATCCGCTCCCCAGGGATCCTGGCTCAGGGCTGGATGCTCTCCGGGCACCGTGGGGAGGGAAAGCAGCCAGGCAAACCGCCGGCATCCCCCAGCACCGAGCAGGATTGGGGCAAACCCACCTGTTTTTTGCAAAGAGCCGTCCTGCAGCAGGATTAACGCCGTACCGGGATGTGTCCGGTGGCACGGGGTACCATAGGAATGGTCAGGATCTGGCCATGCTGCACCGTTATCTGTTTCCACGGCGACAATTAGCCAAGAGGGATGGGGAGGGTGGCATGGACCAAAAACGGGTGCAGCACTTCAAACACGGCTGGTGCCTCCGTGCCGGCGCTGCCCGATGGGACGCGTGCTGCCCACTCATGTGTGAGCGCTGACATTTTGGGTCGGGAGCCGCCTGTCACCAGAGATTGGCCGTCCAGCCCAGGACGAGCGTTGTGCACGGCTCCCGTCTTCCAGCAAAGCTGATTTGCCCCAACCAAGGTCCTGGGGTATAAGGCCAGTGATCCGCGGCTTTCAGGCTCCCAGTGCCACCGTCCACGTGTAGGACTCGTCCCCAGTGTCCCTCATGCTGGGGACATGTGTGGTCCCTACCCTGGGGAGCTGAGACCTGAAGCAGCTCGGTGCAGTGGGAATGGTGTAAATAGTGATTTTTCCAGCAGAAATCTGGCCCCTGCATAATAGACACCCCCTCCCCAAGACCTTGCAAAGCCTCTAGGTACCCCAAAATCATTCTGGGTACCCCAGGACAAGGCAAAACATTAAGCACAGCCTTCTACTGGGCAAGATTTTTCTTTTTCCTTTTAATTAAATTGTCTGAGGAAGCCAAGACACAGACAGAAAGAGAGACCGAGACTGTAAATAGTATAGAAAAAAAAAAAAAGAGAGAGCGAGAGAACCAGTTGATGGAGGTGTAAATGCCAAGTGGAGCCGTACGGAGGAAGAAGAAGAGGAGGAAGAGGCAGGCGAAGCTTCACGTTAGCTCCAGGATCACTGTTAGGGTGAGCGCCAAAACTAGTCTGAAGCCGCAGTGGCTAATAAGTGAACCTAGGCAGGAGGAGAAAAGAGATGGGGAGTTTAGGAAGCCGTGCCTCAACGCTTGGGTTCAAAGCAGGATGGGATCACCACCTTTTTTTGGGGGGGATCCCCCTTCTAAACTTGCTATGCAGCTTGCATGTGGTGGGCATCGGGTCAGGCATGCTGCGGGGAGCATCCATGGGGCCCCTTTTGGTGCACGGACATCCCTGCTGCCAAGGGCAAGGGCTTGGGGCGATGCAGGGAGAGATGTTCAAGGGCTTGGGGTGATGCAGGGAGAGATGTTCAAGGGCTTGGGGTGATGCAAGGAGAGATGGCCAAGGGCTTGGGGTGATGCAAGGAGAGATGGCGAAGGGCTTGGGGTCATGCAAGGAGAGATGGCCAAGGGCTTGGAGCGATGCAAAGAGGGATGCTCTCTGCACGCTCCTTCCCTCCCTGGGCAGTTTCAGGTCAAAATACCAGTCCCACCATCACTCACCATTGGAGTCCTCTGTTCCTCTGGGAATGTTCGGGTTTTCTAATGGGAAAGAAATAGCAGAGAGACAGTTTTATTGCGGGGGAGATGAGTGAGGATTTGTGGAGGGAGGGCTGACCCCCGTGGTGTTGCCATACCAAAAACGATGAGCCGGGTGTGAGTATCGGTGGAGCCCAGGGGGTTCTGGGCAGTGCAGCGGTACATGGAGCCATTGAGCTCAGCCGGCACCCGCTCCAGCACCAGCTCCTTGCCGTCGTGTTCAGTGCTGCCGTCGAGGAGCCGGCTCCCCACCCGGGTCCAGGTGAAGAGGGGCTCAGGGAAGACTTCATTCTGTGGGGAGATGGGGGGCTGTGAATGGGTGTAGGGGGTGAGTAAGCCCTGCCTCACACCTGGAGCAAGGACGGGGTACAACCGAAATGTCCAGGTGTGCATCAGTGTAGGGACCATGATGCAACCCAAGGCCACCAAGCCAACCCCATAAAGTGCTGGTGTGGATGCAAGGTTGTCCATTGGCACGGCATCACCCCACGGCGATGGGGGTGGATGGGAATGCTGACCTGGAAACCCTGCACCAAGATCCGCACAGTGTCTCCGACGCGGGCTCTTGTCGGGGTCATCATGATCTTCGGGCCCTTGGGAGCAACTGCAAGGGAAGGGGACAAGAAGGGACATCAGCCAAGCGAGGGGTTCCTGGTGCTGATGAGTGCCCTTGGCTGGGGTTAATGATGGTTTGATGAACGATCGTGGTGAGGGGGTGGCACAGCATGTGCCAGCTGATGGCTGGGTGATTGATGGACAGGCTGACGGGCGTCCAAATGACTGATAGACAAGTGGGCAAGGACCCACAGGCGGATGAATGGGAAGACTGTGAGATTGATAGCTGACTGTAATGGGATGCACTGATGGCCAAGGATGTATTTCCCACCAGAGCTGCCCCCGCTCAGAAACGGCGGACAAAGCGGGGGTCAGGTTGGTTTGATGCCTTGGAGACAGGCACCTCATGGAAAGGTCCCATGTCAAGGTGGCCTCGGTGAGTCGTGCAAAAGTGCTGTTAGCATGGGAGACAGCCACAAAGCCTTGCTGGCACAAAATGCCAAGCACAGCCCTGTAAAGAGGAGAGGACCCCTTTTCCCACACCAGACTTGGGGTGCCTTTGCCCAGTGCATTGCGGGGGGAGAAGCAGTAATACAGCCAGCCATGGTGGGGTGACACCACACTGGGTCTGCTCCTTGCTCCCAGCTGGGTCGGGGTTGCGTGGATGTCCCTTCCTGGGCCACAGGTGGGATGGGACAGCCCCAGGAGCTGCCTGGACTTTGCATGGAAGGACCCTTTTGCAGGTTTGAAGGGGAAAATGGGCAGGAGGGAGACTGGGTTTTGCCAAAAGTGGGTGTTTCATCCTTTGTATATTCAACGCCGCTGTGAATGGGACAGGCTGAGCCTGGACGTCACCGCAGCATGACACAAAGGGACAAACAGCCACCAGAAAGCATATTGGTCTGTGGTGGTGGGTGCTGGCCCTTGGAAAGGGCATCCATGGCCCAGGATGCTGTGCATAGACATGGTCCAGAGACCACGGTCGTGCACCTGGACTGCAATATTCATGCAAGATCCAATCCTCCGGTGTTAAAGCAGGGGTGATGGGCTGCAGGTGATTACACCATGCTATGGTCTGTACGGAAAGACAGCTTTCTGTACCAAAGCAAGTGGTTTGTCTGGGTTTCAATGTGGCTTTTATTGAGAGTCTATATAGTGTATATATACTATTTATATATAGGGAGGGGGTTAATGGGGGATCTGCTGTGATGGTGCCAAAAACCTGGGTGTGGGCGGTGGTGGTGGGGCGCCCAGTGAGGTGCATAGGCTGAAGGCATTTTAGAGGATGAGGAGGACTGTGGATTTGGGGGGGCAGTGTGGGGTGAGCTTTGCCATTACAGGTATTGGAGCTACTGGGGATGAAGCAGCAACCCATCAAATTCTTGGCCTCATGGGGAGCCCCAGAGAGTGGACACCTGAGCTGCAGAAGGTGTGAAAATGCAGGACTTTTAGGTTATTTTTTGACTGGTTGTATGCTGGGAGAGAGCTTTAATGCTCAGTGGGCAGGAACAGATAATGGAGGGCCATCTATTAGCAAGAGAGCTGCTGCCCTCCTTGTTGACTGCCAACCTCCCCTTGACCTCCTCATTGCCACCAACCTCCCACTAATTGAGGTGGTTGATGAGCTGAAGGAAAAGAGACGGAGTACCAGCATTGAGAGGCCTCTGCACACTGAAGCCTGTGCCAAGGATGGGTGGAAAGCCAGCGAGTCAAAGCTCTCCAGGAGATGGTACATCGTTGCCGATGCAGCGAGCCAAGTGCCCTACTTGGCCAGGAGCAAAGCCCAGTCTTCTCCACCCAGCTCGAGGGGAGGAAGGCTGGAGCAGCCTACCCAGGAGGGTGCCCTGAAGATGGGCCAACTCTGGTGGAGAGCTCAGCCTCTTCTGATGAGGAACCAGGAGAAGGGAGGGGAGCCCCAGCCTTACCTGGGGGCTAGTTGACCAGCCAAGGTGGGGCAGAAGTGAGGGGCCCCACTAACTACTCTTTTCACCAGCTCCCACAGTCACTTGTGGAGCTTCTGCTCTTCCAGGGTCCTGGGCATGCTGGGAGCCAACGGGGCGGCCCTGGCCTCAATCCCACCACCCTATCACAGCTGGGGCCTCACCAGCCCCACAGGCTGCCCCTATGCAGGGGCCAGCCTGGCCCCTCACCAGCAATCCCCACTGGGATGAGTTGGGTGGTGATGGCCAACATGACATGTCCTCAGGTCTCCTGGGACTGGGTATAGATGGATGGAGCTGATGTCACTATGGGATGAAGGTGTCTGCCCCTGCCCTAATATGACCCCAGTCCAGAGGAGCTCCTGAGTCCCATCTCTTCCCAGATTTACACCCCATAGGAGGTAACATTAAGGGGCTACCAACTTCCTGACCTGCCATGCAGGTAACCAAGGCAAAGACCCACCTAACACCAGGTCCCCCACCCCAGCCCCCGCCCCCAGCTCTAACACCCCCCTTCCTGCTCATCCCTACACGCAGCACAGCCCTGGCTCCCCCCCAAACCAGCCCCTCGTTTTCCCCCCTGCCCCAGTCCTGTGTCACCTCGCTATATGCAAACACTCATCCTCTTTTTACCGAGGGAGCTTCGCCCGGCACAGATTCCCCAAAATCTAGGGCTGTGCCCACATTACCCCCTGCCACTGACATCGCTGCCTTGCTCTGAGACCTCAGAAACCTCGATTCCCCCCTAAAAGCCCCACGCATCACCCCAAACCTTCACTGCCTGAGTCTACAGCCCCCTCCCAGACCCATGCCTATATCAACCCACCAAAACCCACCCTATAGCATCCCCCATGGCTGGGGGGCCCTCAGCACCCCCGTCTGCAGGGCCAGGGCTTGCTCCCCTTTATGGGGCACTCTGAGTCTGTGAGAACTTGGGGGGCAGCAGCCCTGCAGCCTCCTTCCTTACCTCCCCCACGCACGAGGGGCTCTGCACCCCACAGACCCCAGGACAACCCCACCCAAGCACCCTTATTGCTAGCACCCAGCCCTGCCTCGCCCCCCCCCAAACTGCCCTTGCCTTCCTGCTCCTTGCACCCCCTCCTGCCCCACACAGTCCCCCCACATGCTCTGCCTCCCCTACGACACACAGCAAACCCCTTCTCCTGCCTGAGGGACCCCCCCAAACCCTCTGCCCTCACTCCTACTTTTGTGAAGCCCTGACATCGCCTCCTCCTATCGTTGCGCAGCCCTACATGGTACCCCGCTTTAACCCACGGGTGCTTGAAAAAAAACCCAAAAGAAAAGCCAAAGTGCAAAAAGTGCCAAAAATGCACAAAAAAAAAGCAAAAAAAGCAAAAAAATTTGCAAAACAATGCCAAAAAAAAAAAAAAGGGCAAAAAGAAAAAAGCAAAAAAATTGCAAAAAGTGAAAATAAAAAGCAAAAAAGCCAAGAAACCCCCCAAACCCTGCCACGGTGGCCGTGCTTACCGAGCGTCACCTCGGACTGCATGGGCATGGAGAGTGCCGGGTGCTTCACCTCGCAGCTGAAGAGCGCCTCGTTGTCGATTTGGGGGTTCAGGGTCCAGGTGAGGGTGGCCCGCGCCTCCACCGTCCCGTCGCTGACGGGCGCGTGCGTGTGGCGGAAATAGTAGATGGGCTCCGCCACGTGCACCCATCGCGGGAATTCCCGGCTTACCACCGTTTCGGGGATGGTTTCGGTGACAGGACCCCGCTCGGCTGCCAGCCCCCGCGGGGGGTCTGCCGTGGCCGGGGCTCGCCCGCCTCCCACCTCCCCTTCAGCCGCCAGCGATTTCGGCACCTTGGTGTCATCCAGGTCGCGGTGAAGGAGGTTACGGGGTGCCCAGCTCCCGGCGCCGGCCGGCGGCTCCGGCAGCGGGGTGGCCTCGATGGGCTCCCCGTCCCTCTTGAAGTACACCTGCGTGGGGACAAAAGGGACGGTGAGCCTGGTGGGGACAGCCACCACCCCAGACAACCGCAGCATCCCATCCCCTTGGGTAGCTTTGGATGGAGCTCCTTCCCAAGGTCCCCAAGGAAAGATGCTGCAGGACAAGATTTGGGTAGCAGGCAGCGACTTGCCTTATTTTGCCTCCAAAAGCAGCACATATGTATTATGTATTTTTAATATATATATTTTTTCATGCTTGCTTCATTTTATATATATATATATCTATATATGAAAGATTAAAGACCCTGGGGGCTCACCAGCGGGGCGGGCTTGCCGCCAGAGACCACGCACACCAGGGTGAAGTTCTGCGCCTGGTAGCGGCTGAAGGGTGCTGGCGTGTCAGCAGCAAGCACCGAGATGGACGTTGGAGGAGCTGCCGGGGAGCAGAGCCGAGGTGTTAGCACAGCGTCCTCGACACACACCTCTCTCCACCCCTGTCCCCATCCCCGTCCCCATCCCCACCCTCATTCCTGTCTCCGTCCCCATTTCCATCCTTGTCCCTGTCCCCATCCCCATCCTCATCCCCATCCTTGTCTCTGTCCCCATTGCTGTCCCTATCCTTATCCCCATCCTGGACCCCATCCTCGTCCCTGTCCCCATCCTCATGCCCGTCCCTGTCCCCATCCTCATCTCCATTCCCATCCCCATCCTCGTTTCCATCCCCACCCCTGACCCTATCCTCATCCCCGTCCCCATCCTCGTCCCTGTCCCCATCCCAATCCCCATCCTCATCCCCATTCCTGTCTCCATCCCCGTTGTTGTCCCCATCCTTATCCCCACCCCTGACCCCATCCATGTCCCTGTCCCCATCCTTGTCCCTGTCCCCATCCTCGTCCCTGTCCCCATCCTCATCCCTTGTCCCCGTCCTCATCTCCATTCCTGTCCCCATCCTTGTTTCCGTCCCCATCCTTGTTTCCATCCCCATCCCCGTCCCCGTCCCCATCCTTGTCCCTATTCCCATCCTCATCCCCATCCCTGTCCGCATCCCTGGGGATGGGAAAATGAACCAAATCCCTTCTGTCCCCTCACCCCAAGACCCCACAGCCCTTTTCCCTCCGGTCCCACCCAGCCGGGGGCTGCACTCACCCATCACGTTGAGGAATATGTTCCCGGAGGCCAGGACCACTTTCTCCCGTGTGGCTCGGTCGTAAATCCCCACGTGACACTCGTAGGGACCGTTGTCCGAAATGCGAACCTCGGGGAGGCTGGGGAGGAGAGACAGGGCTCACCACTTGCTCCCGCTCCATCCTGACCCTATTTTCCTGGGGGACGCAGCGGTCGGCATCCGGATGTCAAGGCGTCGGATGGGGTTGCTTTTCGCCGGTGATGGGGATCAATAAACTATTAATAACTGCAAAGGCTGCAGGAGAGAGCTGTGTAATGCAATTTAGCAGCTGGAGTTTACCGGCACTGACAGCTCCTCGGGAGAGTAAGTAATTGCATTATTGAAAGGAGAAGCGTACAGGAGGTAAAGGCACCGCCGAGAGCAAAAACCCATGAAGCGTGGACATGAAACGCCTGCGAAACGCCGATGTTAAAGGCTCGGCGCCGGACGTTACAGACCGCTTGAGCGATGCAACGGCTGTAACAAAGCCCGGTGGATAAAAAGCATCACAAGCCCAAACTCCAAGCAAATCCAGAGCACGCCTCTATCAATATATTATCTAGATTCTTTATATAGATACAAAAAAAACAGGAGAGGAAGAGATGTGCAAAAGGATTGGTGCTGCTGGAGGTGGAAACGCTCATGCCAGCTGCAAAGGAGCTGCTTTGCTGACCGGCAGCATCCCGCTTTGCCGGTCGGCAGCATCATCCCTCCTCACCAGTTGGCAGCATCTGCCTTACGGACTGGCGTCATCCCACCTCACCGGCCGGCAGCATCATCCCACCTTGCCGACCGGCATCATCCTGCCTCGCCAGCCAGCAGCATCCCACCTCGCTGGCTGGCAGCAGCATCTCGCCTTGCCGCTGGCAGCATCATCCCACCTTTGCTGGTCAGCAGCATCCTGCCTCTCCAGCCGGCATCATCATCCCACCTCAGCGGCAGCACCATCCCACCTCGTCGGCCGGCAGCATCCCACCGTGGCAAAGAGGACGGAGGCAATTCCTGCACTGAGCACCCAGCAAACCACCTCCAGCTTAAAACCCCCCACCTTTCCGGACAAATCCAGGCATGCACCTTGCGGATCTTCCCCGGCTGGGGGTGCAATCTGGCACTGATTTGCCAGACCCTTTCCAAAAACCCATGGCTGCCTTCCCACACCTCCTCCTCGCCGCGCGAGCCCCCCGCCAGCACAAACAAGCCCCCGTCGAAGCGAACATTCACTTGGCAGCTCCTTTTAATGGCCACAACGCTTTCAACTAAGCCTCCACCATCTGTTCCAGCCTCTAATTACCCACGCGTGGAGCGGGAAATCATCCACGCCCTTCGTTAGCGGCATGCAGGAGCGGTTTTGGTCCCCACCAAGCTGGGGACCCTCTCCATCCTGGCAGCTGCCCCTCGCCGTGAAGGACAAGCCCTTTGGGTTTGCACGCAGATTTGGGTGTAAAATGGTCCTAATTGGGTCGGTTTGACGTTTCTGCGCTTGGTAGGGACCAGAGGGAGGGGACCCCCAGCCCTGCAAAGACAAAACGCTGCCCGTCGCGTCCTTTGCGTCCTCTAAGCATGCTGAAAATAAGGAAAAAAATATTATATAGATATTCATAAAGCAGTGCCTTACTTGACGAGGGTGGGTTTTTAATCAGAGGAGGGGAAAAAAAAAACAGGGTTGGATATCTCCCGGCTTTGCTCTTCACATCTGAGCGGGCGGCGTTCAAAGCCGCTGTGAAAAGAGGCAGCCCCGGCAGCCCTCTGCGCCGCGCAGATAAGAGCCGCGCCACCCGGGATAACGCTCCATGGGACGGCACCGACGTGACCGTGCCATTACGAAGATTAAAAAAAAGAAAGATGAAAATACAGAAGGGTAAAATGAAAGGGAGAGAAAACCTGAGTGGCAACGGCTGGGAAGCGACTGACCCATCACCAAACCCTTCCCAATATTACTCCTTTTCTTCACCAGAGCCCAAAATAAGGCAGGACCCCCCACAAAAAAAAGCATCAAGCCAATGATTCAGAAAACAAGCTTTTTTCATAACCTCTCAGAAATATCTCCTTTCTCCCCAGGCAAGTTGCTGTTTTCCTCTGAAAAAAGGCAACTGTGTGAAAAGACTTTTACCGCGAACATCCCTGGCTCCACGGACGATTTGCCGGCGTCGTGCCGACGATTACCAATGCTTTTAAGTGCTTGGTCCTAGGGCGGTGAAATTTTCTGCTCGCAGATTCTATTAGTTCTACAATATACGGTGAAAGGGAGAAAAACGGAGGGTTTTGAGCCAAAAAAAAGCAGCTGCTTTGCCTCGCCGGGATGGTGCAACGTGCCATAACAGGGTGAATATGGCATGTCCTTGTCCCTTGCTCAAGGGATGCTCGTGATCTCTCGCTCCATGCACAGGGGATGTTTTATTCTGGTTTAATTCTCCAACGTTCCCGGTGCTCCCTGCTAGAGGAGAGCAATGGCCAAATCCAGCGCTGAGCAAAACCGTTGGGTTTATGGCAGGCAAGCAAGGCTGTTGAGTTAGGGAATGTGTAATCCGTTTGTGAAGTTGCCGAAACATCCTCCAAACAATAATTAGTCGTGTCAGAAATTTGTACAACAGCCGAGCGAGCAGCTGAGCGGAGCCCGCGCTACGTGGGGAAGCAAAATTTGAGAACCAGAGCAGCTCCTAAGCATCTCCTGAACATCCTCCTGAGCAACCTCTGATCATCCCCTGAGCATCTCCTGAGCATTCCCCTGAGCAACCTCTGATCATCACTCGAGCATCCCTTGAGCATCTCCTGAGCATCCTCTGAGCATCTCCTGAGCAGACTCTGATTATTGCCTGAGCAACTCCTGAGTATGCCCTAAGCATCCCCCTGCACAACCCCTGAGCATCCCGAGTATCTCCTGACCTTCCTGAGCACCATCTGAGCATTCCCCTGAGCAAACCCTGACCCTCCTGAGCATCTCCCTGAGCATCCTGTGAACATGTCCTGAGCATCTCCCTGAGTAACCTCTGAGCATCTCCTGACCCTCCTCCTGAGCATCTCAACCATCTCCTGAGCACCTCCTGAGCAACCCCTGAGCAACCCCTGAGCATCACCTGAGCAACCCCTGAGCATCACCTGAGCAACCCCTGAGCATCTCCCAAGCAACTGCTGAGCAACCCCTAAGCATCTCCTGACCCTCCTGAGCAACCCCTGAGCATCTCGAGCTTTTCCTGACCAAGCCCTGCACATCCTCCTGAGCAACCCTTGAGCATCCTGAGCATCCTCTGAGCATCTCCTGAGCAACCCCGATCATGTCCTCTCCAGCCCTGCCTTCCTGCTTCTTTTCTCCACTCTATATTCACATTTATTCCCATGCAGCCATCTAACACACTTGCTCTTGCTTATAACAAAACATAGCTCTGAGTGTAGCAGAAAAAACAGCAAAAAACCTCAAAAATTCAAATTCCAAAGAATTAGAAAGAATTTCATGCTTGCACACGTGCTCATCTGACGGGACAAGCCACGCCGAGCCCTTTCCAACCCGTACACGGACATTTGCAGGTGGTATGCATCACATCACCTTGAGGAAACGACTGGATTTTCCCCACCATACACAGAATTTTTATTACCCCGCGCTGGGGAAAAACGAGCTTTGAAATCCGATCAGCAAATTCTAATTTAAAAAGGAAACAAAGGAAAAAAAAAATTGTGAAAAATAAATACTTCCCCCCAGCCTTTTTGCTTTGAATAAAGTATCCCCCTGAAATTTTTTTCAGGCTCCAGTTTTGGTTTTATAACACCAGCAATAAAGCAAGTGTGTAATTAGTAATAAAGTTGACACTCCTGCAAGTGCTTTCACACTTGGAAGAAAAGCAAAGACAAGCTTCCATGCCGCCTGTTTTATAAGTATTTTTATTTTATTTTGGTGTCTTTCTTTCCCAAGCCTTGTTTTTCTCTGCCCATTTTCACCCCTGGAAATCTCTGCCGATGTCACCTTTTCCCTAGGGACAAGCAGGACTTTGGATATTTGGTGACGGCGCATTAAGGGACGATAATTTCTTTGCAATGCAAAGATACCCCACCGACAGCCGAAGAGGACACGTCGAGTATTGCCATAATACCCTCAACTGCCCCCAAATGGGGACAAATTCCTAAAAATAGGCATTAAAGAGCAGCCAACAAGTCAAAGGAGGTGATATCGGGGTGACTTACCGCACGGTGGACTGGTAGACCAGATCCTCCCTCTTCCGATAATTCTCCATGTGCGAGAAATTGGTGGAGAACATGGCATCGAAGGTGAAGATCTTCTGCTTGATGGTGCCACCATCGGTGACCTGCAAAAAAACCCCCGTACGTGAGATGCCCGTCGTCCCTTTTGCAAACACACGAGCAGCTTTGCACCCGCTTTTTAATGTTTTAAAAGATTTTTATTTTTGATATTTTTATTGTTAATATTTTTTCGTTAATATTTTTATTGTCAATATTTTATTTTTAAGTATTTTTATTAAGATTCAATAAATACTATTTATTTAGTATGAGCCTACTGACATTAAAAGCAAAACCTGCGCGTTTCTGTCCAGTTATCACGTCGCCAACTCCTATCTCCAGCTGCTCGCTGGGGTTGTAATTTTTAAGTGAAAAAAGGCTCTTTTTGGGACTGGGGAGGACTCATTTCTTCCCTGTGCCCCTCAATGCCTTCAGATTTCTCTCCCCCTCTTGCAAGGAGCAATGTTTAGTACAAAATTAAGGAGGAAAAGGCAGAGGAAAGCAAGGCAGATGGGAGATGGGCGTTCTGGGGCTAGAACAGCTCAGATCGATCCATCAGAGGGTTAGAATAGTCTTTTTTAAAAGGCCAGGCACTGGAGAAGGGGATTTTGAGGATTAACTCCCCAAAACCAGCAGCTCCTGGAAAGAGACCCCACTCTCCCCACCCAGGGCTTCTCTCCCCTCCTGGGCGAAACTCAACGGTCACTCCAAATTTTCTCTTTTCTCCCTTTTTTTATGGTAAAAATGAAGCGGAGGGGAAAGCTGTCACTAAAGCCACTGCCTCAAATTTATTCACCGAGGCTGAGGCTTTTATTGCAAAGAAAATACACGCTGGCACGGACGCGGGATAAAGAACTGCAAGAAGAATTATCGGAGCTGTAAATCTCCGGCCTTGGGAACGAGGGGAAGTTTTCAAGGACGCGTCCGATTTTTCCCGACTTTTATTTACGCCCTGAAGCTGCTTCTGGATTGAGATGCTCAAAGGGTTTTCCAGGGATTATTTCTGGGGATGCAACAGAGGATGGGGATGCTCAGGGGAAGGGGATGGGGTGCCGTGGAGGTGATGCCCATGGACGAGGAGTCTCCAGCCACATCTGGACAGATGTTGGCGAAGCAGGAAAGCCTCGAGCTAGATGGAGGATGGGAGCGGGAGGAACACAGCTCAAAGCATCCCTCACGCCGCCACTCGCCCCCCGGGACCCCTCGCATCCCCCCGAGGATGCACGGCGAGGGAAGATAGCGCAGCCCGGTCGCATCCGGGCATGCAGTTAATAGGCTCCTATGAAAAGGCGCATAGAAAATAGTCTCTCTCCAGGGATTCGACCTACTTTCAGCCTTTTATCTGCACCCTGGGGTCAATTTTTTTGGAGAGGAGCTAGATATAAAGTTGGTGAACCCACGGGGCATGCGGGAGCGGCTGAGCCCAACGCTTCTTGCCGGGAAAAAAAAAGGATGATAATTCGGCAGCATCCGATGGCGATTGCCCCGAATTATGTGCCCACACCAAGCAGCGGAAGGCAAAGGCACATTTAAGGCACCGGAGCCAAGCTCAGGCAGCCCGAGGCTGCCTGCTGCATTATTTATAAACCCCAGTAAAAATCTTATTCCTTACAAAAAACCCGGCGATTGCCACAGCGCGAGGAGACATTAACCTCCCGCTCCTTCCCGCTGGCGCGGAGGCAGCCCCCTCCTGCCTCTCCCCTCCGTCGCTCTCACCTCGCCGGCGGTTTGCTGCCCCCAAAATACGCCGTCCCCATTAATATTGCCGGAGCCTCTCGCCGGGATGCTCAGTGGGTGAGATAACTATCCGGGAGTGATGGATGGGGGACCAAGGGGATGGGAGCGAGGGATTTTGGAGGACAAAGCGGGTTGTAAAGGGACAGGAGGTCTCCATAGCACCCTGGGGCATGGGACATCGCTGGGCTCTGCTCCGGGTTCCTTCAACCATCTTCGTCCTGGGGCTGAATTTACACCCTTTCTCCAAGCAAATGCAACAAGCACTTGTGATGGGAAGAGGCAAAACATCCCAAAAGGGGCTGCAAGGGGCGACTGCAATGCTTAGTGCGCTCAGGGGGTAGCACCGGGGTTTGCAGCATCCCACGTCACAGCCGCTGGGAGAAATTCATCACATTGGAAAACCCCTTTTTAGCTTTTTTTCTGCCTCCCTCCCCAGCTCGCTTGAGCATCTGCATTTAGCTCAGCTGGCTGAAATCCCCCCTCCCACCCTGAGCTTGCTGGACCGCTTGGTCCTACCTTGCTCAGAGCCACCCAAAACACCGCAGGCATTAAATTTGGCTTCCAAAAATAAAAAGTAGTTGATTTATTTGCCCAAACCCAGATGGTTTGGTCCCAGAATGAGCACCACGACCTGTCTCCATCCCCTAAAGGGCAGCACCCATGCCGGTACCCCCCTCTCCGCCATCGCTAAACCACAGGCATGATTAAATCCATATTGCAAGAGGGTCGCGTAATTTTGGGAGGTGCAGCCCGGGCTCCCCACTGCCTCCCCAGAGCCGGAGCGATGCCCTCGCCCAGAGGTAATAGAGAGCTCAATAAACTGTGCTGATGCTTGTGACCTTCTCTCCTCGCCTGAGCATGAGGAATTAAAAGAGTTCCCCATGCTGACATTTAAATTATCATCTCCGAGGCACGGAGACGACCCAGCCGGCGCGTAGATGAATGGCACGAGTCAGACCTCTCGCAGTTACCAGCCCAAGATCTCTCCATCAGCGGCTTTGCTCAGATTTTAGAGAATTTCTCTGCAGCTGTAAAACTCGAGATTTTCCCCGAAAGGGGAGCAGGTTTATAAATCGGAGGCACGACCTGCCATGAATTGGGTTGGCTTGAAAATTTGGAGGGGGTTGCACATTTCTGGGAGATACTTTCCAGAAGCAAGAGGTAAAAAGCAGCATCCCGGTGCCTCCAGCCTGGCTCCTCCCAAGCATCCCTAAACCAGCATCCCCAAATTTGCCAAGGCTCCGGGCTTTCCCAGCACCATCGTAGGGTGTCGGAAGGGCTTGCAACAGCCTCAGCACGTTGGGTGCCCTTCGTTTGGCTCCTCCACCCCGTCTTCCCCCTCTCCTGGAGCCGCTGCTGCTGCAAGCAGTGACTTTATCATTGTCACCAGCAACATTTCCCGCTCGGAGCCACCGCGGGAGCCGCCGGCCGGGGCTGTAACATCTCATTTCTCCTAATGGGCAGTGGCAGAGGAAGCCCCCGCGGGGACCGCGCTTTGTCACCATCCATCAGGCGGCTCTGAGCGGTGCCGCCAACATCTGTAATGCGTCAGCCCCTGCTTGCCATGGCCGCGGGTTTTGGAGCCCCGGGGCCTTTGCTGGGCAGGGACCAGCCCGATGACACCCTGGATGGAGCAAAACGCTTTGCAATCCCCCCGCACCGACCCGGAGAGCTTAAAACCAAGAGCTGTTGCATGAAGGATGGAGCGAACGGCTTGCAGATGGGATGAGGGGGACCCCCGGGGTCATGGTGTACGTCCCCTCACCTGCAAAGACCACGTTAATGGGTACTATGGAGAGAAGCGCTCATGCATGGGTGCTACGGAGAGCAATGCCCGTACAGCATGGGTGCTACGGAGAGCAATGCCCGTACAGCATGGGTGCTACGGAGAGCAATGTCCATACACCATGGGTGCTACAATGAGCAACGCCTGTGCACCGGCACTGCAGACAGCAACACCAGCCCCGGCTCTGAGTTATTCTCCTTCTTGCTAATTAGACTGAGCACCAAACTCTAATTAATCGAGGCAGAGTGACTCCCCCCGGACCCGAGGGCTCCGCTCCATCCCCGGCTCTCACTGCTGTACATCCCCAGGCCAAGCTCCCGGTCACCGCCGGGCAGAGGGACGGCGAGCGTGGGAGCGCTGCTCTCCGCCGGGGAATCATGCCTGGCCCTCGCCTGCCACCAAAAATCTGCAAAACACTTTTTTGCAATTACCATCATCTCATCCGAGCCCCCGGCTGTGTGTACAGGCTGGCTGCTGCCGGCTGCCTGCTTCCCCCGCCGCTGCCAGATGTCTGTACAGAGCCAGAACAGAGACTCAGAGGATTTTCCCTCCCTCTCCCGCTTCTGTATTTTTTTTTTTTGAGCTCTGTACTGCTGCAAAAAGTAATTTTCTCCCTCCCCATCCCTTGCTGCAGCGTGGCAGTGACCATACTAATCAGGTCTCCAGTGCGACCCCTGAGACGCCTGTGATGGGAGCCAGCTAACAGCCTGACAGCTCTGTGTCTTCCCGGACTCATTACAAGCTCGTTTGCAAGGATGCCACCACCCTCGTCTCCTGCAAGGGCTTTTGGGCACTCGCCTAACGTGCAGGGGTTGGGACCCATGTTTGCACATGTTCTCGGGCAAATCACACCTTCTGGAGATGAATTTACTGCCGAGGGGAGCGGTTGGATATTAATTAACACCTCTGCAGACGGTGCGTGTTCTTGTTTACGCCGTGAAAAAGTCCCTTTGCTCACCCCAGCTTTCCTCGAGTCTTCTGCGTTTCAAGCGACTCAGAGCGGCGGTTCATGCCGAGGGGTTTTCTGACCTGAGAAAAACGTTGTCCCTTGCTGCCACCCCTGCTCACCGTCCCTCGGCGTGGGGGTCCCTGGGGACTTGCTGAAGAGGGAGTCTGGGGGGTCCCGGTTTGCAGCGCAGCGCTTCTCGGTGGGGTTTTACCTGCCTTACCCCTGGTAAGAAGCCCCTTTATGCTTCACAGCCTTCAGCCTCGGTCTGCACGCACCCCAACAGGTTATGCACCCATCCCATGGGTTATGCATGCACCCGACGGGTTATGCACCCACCCTGACGGGTTATGCACGCTCCTGATGGGTTATGCACGCATCCCGTGCGTTATGCAAGCACCCCAATGGGTTATGCACGCTCCCGACAGGTTATGCATGCACCCAGAGGGGTTATCCATGCACCTTGATGGGTTATGCACAAACTCCATGGGTTATGCACGCTCCCGATGGGTTATACATGCACCCTGATGGGTTATGCACGCTCCTGACAAGTTATGCACCCACCCTCACGGATTTTGCACCCACCCCGTGGATTATGCATGCACCCTGATGGGTTATGCATGCACCCTGATGGGTTATGCACCCACCCTGATGGGTTATACATGCACCCTGATGGGTTATGCACGCTCCTGATGGGTTATGGACCCACCCCATGGGTTATGCAGCCACCCCATGCCCTACACCAAACTGCTGCTGAGTTTGCTGCTGCACTCTCCCTCTTTTGCCTTCACCCCCCTGCAACCCGACGTGCACCCCTGGAGCAGCTCTGCATCCTTAAACTCAACGAGTTCGCTTTGCTCCCTGTAAAATAAACCAAGGGAAACGGGAGCCCCAGTGAGCCCCCACAACACCCCGCTCCACCGCTCCAGTGCTGCGCACAAAGACGCTGTCAGGATGATTTACAAATGGTATAAATATAACTCCGCAGCCCCAACATCTCCACCCCGGCTCGCCCGAGACCATCCGTCACCTCCTGCACGAGGGAGCTGCGACTGGGGCTTCGGGCAGCTGCAAAAGTCTGTGAGTGAGACAAGACGGGGGGGAAAAAGGGGAAAAAAACCCAAAATCCGGAGGGAATTTGGGAAATCCTGACATGCTCTGTGAAAAACCCAACTTTCTGAATGCGGGAAGCTCCCTGGGGAAGGAGAAAAAGGGAAGGGGGAGGTAAAAATCCTGGAAGAAAGGGGGATTTGCGGCGATAAAAATAAAAGCTGGGTTATTTTTTCCCCTCCCACTCTCTCTGTGGTTTCTCGGAGCGTAATTTGCTCGGCTGCCCCGGCGCGTCATCCTCTCACCGAGGGCTCCAGCATCCCTCCGCACAGGGGGAGATTATGCAAATCCAGCCCCAGCTCGCGGGAAAGTGGGTTAATCCAATATTACTGAGTGGAAAAGGGAAGGAAAAACCCGGTAGAGATGGCAGTGCCGGCGGAAGGAGCACCGTGCAAAAAGCCTCCTCCCCAAAATAAGGGGCAGACAAAGCCAATTGCAAGCTGCAACTTAGGGTTCGGGACAGTTTTTGGTTTATATTTTGATATTTCTCTGCTTGCATCCCCTACGCACCTAAATACACGTATTTATAGCAAACAACAGCGATGGAAATACTCCTGTGCATGCACCACGCTCCAGCAACTGAATATATATCAGTCCAGAGAGCGCCTTTTCCTATTTATGAACCTGCCTGGATGTGAAGAAGAGCTTTAAGGCAGAGATGCTCCTTGTTCAGGGAACAGAAACAAGACGGTAAAACCAAGAAAAAATATCCTCTGGCAAAGGGCAGTCACTTCATCTGACGCCACCAGCCCAATTAGCTCTTTCTTCGCCTCCTCCGCGAACAAACACGCAAGCAAAGAGCTGAGTTTTTCCCATCCTGGAAAACTTCTAAGTTTTCTCTGATCAAGCCACTGTGGGGGTTTTATTTGTGTTTGGCAGCTTATCCTGAAATTCCCCGGAGAAAGACAAAAATACTGCTCTGGACCGTTATATCTGTGGCTGGATCCAGGCAGATCATCTCATCCGGTGCAGATGAGAGTGATGCTGGTGGGGGGAAAGCTACAGCCTCCAAATCCCCCCTCCCCAAATCAAACCAGGTGCTATAAGTCTTGCTTTGCTCCAGATCAGCATCCCACCTCCCTGGGTATTTTTGGGGACAGGAACGGGAAGGGGAAAGGTTTTTGGGGGAGGCTGGAAGAGCCCGGTGTGAGGAGCCCAGCACTGCTCCCCAAGCCCCGAACACCCTCCATTTTGCATAATTTCCCCCGCAGCATGACAACCACCCTCTTTTTTGCATCATTTCACACCTGGCATGAAAATACTCTTTGCACAGCGGTGCCGACCCGAGCCCCCGGCTCCCAAACCCCGACCGGCACCAACCCTCGGCGCAAAGCCCCCAGCACCGAACCGAGCCTGCCAACCCCAAATCCACCCAGAAAACATAACGAAACGTTTGGAGAAAGCCTCATGGAGCCCTCAGGATGATTGCAAAGCCATTTTACATCTCTCCCCCCCCGCCCCGGTTTTTAAAGGCCAGCCTGCCTGCCTGCTTCGCCGAATCGATATTCACATCAGCGAGAGCGCCGTCTGCCTTTCTCTCCGCCATCCAGCCTTGACCTTCTGTTGTACAGGAGCAAAGCAGCCGGGTGGCTTCATGTCCCCGGCCCCAAGGGCAGGGAAAAGGCTCCGGCGCCGCTTACCCGGTACCAGACGATCTCCCGCATCTTCCCATCCGTCTTGAAGTTGCATTTCAGGGTGACGGCATCTCCCACCACCACGGGCGGCAGCGGCTCGATGCTGACCGTCAGGTAGGCTGGAAAAGTTAAAAAGAGGAGAAAAAGAGACGTGAGCTGCCAGGGAACGATGGGGCGGGGGGTTAAAATACTGTTCTCAAACGGTTTGATGGTATTAATAGCTCTGCCATTGGGAGCAAACGCCGGCTGCATCCCACACAGGGATAACCCATGGGCAAACCCATCAGCGTGGCATCTTGCCCCCTTGCAGTGATGAATTTCGGCTGCTCCCAACGCACCAAAAAAGCACCAGCTAGAGAAAATCCTTCCTGACCTTATTCACCAGCTCATGGTACCAAAATGCAAGGGTTGACCGTTCTGCTGCTTCCCTCGCCAGCTTTGCAAAACTGCCCGCGTTTGCCCAAATAAACCCTGGCCGCCCAGGTTTTGAGGCTCGCCTTGATCCACGCACAAAGTCCAGATCCCACCGGCCACCTTTCCCAGCTGCAAACCCAAGCCCATCCTTTCTACAGAGATATTGGCTTTGACTTTTTCTCCACCATCATCTGCCTCACAGTGGTTCTCTCCTCATTGCAGACCAAGTTCCTCCACTCAGGCTTGTTTAAAACCCTCTAAATTACACATTTCTCGTGGGAACGGGTCCAACAGATTAATCAGAGGGTGCACAAAGCCCAACCTGAGGTTTTACAGCCCAGCCTTGGCCAACCGCCTGTTTCTTCCCCATCTCCCCCATGGCTGGATGCAGGATTTGTCCTCGTAGCAGAGGGAAAATCAGAGCACGGGCAGCTCCGTCTGCCCGTTTTCGTCCCGTTTCCCCTCGATTTGCTGCAAAACCATTGCAGGAGCACGGAGCAGCCAGGGTCAGGAGGGCAGGCAATTGCATTGCTATTTTATTTTCCCCTGTTTCTTCCGGCTGCTGGAAGATGCCAGACTGACAGCCTGGCAGATCCGAGCCTTCCTCTAGCATCCTTGCCCTGACCGCACCCGTTTGACACCATCTCCAACCAGGGCATCCCCAAACAGCCCTTAAGCCATCGCAAAAATCCTTTTTTTTTTTTTTAAATTATTGCTTGCATCAAGTGGAAAAGCAACGCTGAAACAACCCAAAGCGCCTGGAAAATGGGAGCAGGTTTGGAAATAGGGCTGCAGAAACCAAGACTCCTTTGTTGAAGATCCTCCGAAAGCGGGGAAGGTGATTTTAGATGTCCCGCAGCCAGCAATTCGAGGCTCGCCTCACTTGTAAAACAAGTTGCCGGTGTTTTTGCAATAAATCTCAGCCACGACCTGAGGGAGAGCACGCTGCACGCACACGTGCCTGCTGCAACAGCAAGGCAGCGTGGCCTGGCATATTGAGCACGGGGCTGTAAAACTCAAAATCTCTTTGCGCTGCTTTTTTGGGGGCTGCAAAAGCAGGTTTGCCGCTGCGATCGGCTGGATGCAAGGAAATTGGGAAAAAAGTGGATTTTTTTGCTGGTGGTGAATACTGGAGAGTGCTTTGCAGCATTGTGCAGCGGGTGCATGGGAGACAGCAGTGCTGAGCAGGAGTGGGGGCTCAATTAAGGGCTGTTTTCAGCCCTGAAATGATGCACAGCAAGATGGGTTTTAATATTGCACCTTTGCAACCCCAGCCCGACGCCTCTCTCCTTGCCGACAGTGACCCAAATCCCCACCAGCAGCCACGCTCATTCAGGGCCGGCCGCTTTCCAGCCTCTCTCCTCGCCTGGACAGGGTTTATTTTAGCACGCTAAAGCTGGGATTAATTCCTTACGGCTACCAACGCAGCGCGCGGTCCCCTCGAATTCAGGGCTTTGCAGTGATAGAGAGGCGGCGATGGGAGAGGGAGGAGAACGGGGAGGGATGCGAGGAAGTCCAGGCGAGGTCTCGCAGTGGGTGTCCCGATTCCCCCCGCTTTGCTCTTGACATTTCCAAAAGCGAGATGAGCAACAGGCACGAAAGCAAAGGGCGGGGGATGAGCAAACGCTTTGCAGCATGGTGGCATCTGCCCAAAGGAAATCGGGGACGGATCCCCTCCGGGGACGGAGCCTCCACGCGTGCGGAAAAGCTCTGCCTCTTCATCAACCAGCGTTGGGAGCCGGCGGGTGAGATTACATCTCCCTCCTGCCCCCGGTGCGGATCAACGGGGCGATTAAATAAAGCCAGCGGTGGAAGCGACGGGTGACAAAGACAGAGCTAAGATTGCATTTTCCCTTGCGCCCACAAATTATTGAGATACAGGAGTTCCCGGCTTGTAATCGCAGCATCTCCAGATGGTTTTCCATCCCTCTTCCCGTGGCATTGCGTTTCAGACCCTGTGCACGGCAATGGGAAGCCGGAACACCCCCATCCCAGTCCAGCCAGGCGTTTTGGTGGTGCTTAGACCATCTCCTGAGGGTTGGGGGCTTTTTAAAGTCAATGATGGACAAGCTCAGGGTGGCCCCAGCCACCCATCTCTGCTCACGTGCAGCAAATGCATTGGCGCAAGCATTTACCCGAGCAAAACCCACTGCAAACACATCCCCAACCTGCATCTTCTAGATGGCTCAAAAAAAGCTAAAAATGGGCTTTTTTTTTTTTTGCTCTGCTCCCTCCACGTGCTGCAAAACCACTTTGAGATATCAGCCGGGCTGCAGCCCACCGGCTCCTACCTCTACACCCGGTAATTTGGGCTCGGCTGTGCTGGGAGGATATCTGGTCCTTAAAAATAGTGGAGTGTAACCATGAGATGCTCCTGCACTTCTCCTCCAGAGCAGTTCCTCCACGGCAAAGCCAAAGCTCTGGAGCTTCGTGATTTATTGCACCAGTGCCGGGGGGGGACAGGGACCCCGCGGAGGGCTGATGCCGGAGCCCCAGTGATGCCTGGAAGGGGAGGGAAGGTGAAATCCCCCCCGCTCAGAGCAAATTCAGAGCAAAATCACCCCAGAAGATGGGGAAAAGAAGGAGGGAAAGAGCAGGAGTGAGAGGGAGAGCAGAGAGAAGCAGATGCACGGTCCCCAGAGCAGCCAGCCCCCAAATGCTAAGGCTGTGTGTAGGGGAGGGGGAAAAGCAGGGAAAACAAAGCCAGGCACCGAAAAACAAAGCAGGAATCCAGATGGAGCCATCCAAAACCTGCTGTTTTGCTGTGGTTGACGTGCGAATCTCATTCCTCGTCCCCCGCTTCCCTTTGCTTTGTGACAGCGGAGGACAGTGAAGTGTCACCGGTTCTCAAAATCCCTGGGTTGGTCCATTTTTTTGGATTTACTGAGGAGAAGAAACCAGTGGTGACAGGCATTGCTGAATTTTAAGGACTATTTAAACAGGGCTGAGCATCAGATTTGCACCTCCAAAGGAAGAGCCCAACCCAACATCTCCATCATCCTCTGCGTTATCAGCATCCCAAAGGCAGCTCTGAATGATGGAGCTCCTCTCCTTCCCCTTTGCTCTTTTTAAATAAGACATACTTCATACGGAAAGTTGTGCCGGGCCACCCTCTGATTAGGTTCTGACCTATGGAAATTCAGCCCTCTGATTAGATCACATCCCTGGAGAGAAAAGAGTATTTTTGCTAGCGAGCGGTGGGAATTCTTGCGACATCCAGTTTAAGGAAGGGGAAAAAAAAAAAAATAAAGGGAGGGGGAAGGGAGAGATAAATGAAATGTCCTTTTAAATCAGGAGTGACACATTAATAAAAGGAGCACATTGTAACATGCTCAGCGCTTTCAATTACAAAATAGCTGCGAGGGAGGAGGCAGGTTTCACCCCGGCCGTGCAAGCGGAGGATGTGGCCGGATGCTTCCACCGAGGCGCTGGCAGAAAGCCCCGTTTCTGCCCCGTTTGAGCATCCCATCGGGGGTTTTTGCGTGCGAGAGCAGCCAATTGCCCCATGGAAATCTCTCAGGATGCAGCTGAACCCCCCAAAAAGGCTGAGGTCCCCCCTGTCCTGTTGAGGAGAGGGAGTGAGAGAGCGGCTGGGTGGGCGGCTGGCAGCCACCCAAGGGCAACCCACTGCCGCACCCCTGGGTGCCCTTGAAAACCTCAGTGTGATGGAGCCTTTCGGCGTGTCCCAGCATGGCAAAGCAACCCTTCCACGTCTTCCCCACATGCCTGATAATTTTAAGCTACATCTAAATTAAATATTAATGTATTAACATCGACCGGCACTCCTGTTCCTTGATTTCTCACCTCCCGGTGGTTTCCAATAAGCTAACCTCAAACCAATGATGGGCTTTACCCCTTCGGGACATGTCCCCAAGGTTCAACCTGTCCCCATCCTTGCATTTGAGGACGGTCAAGCGGCGTTTCCAGGGATCAGAGCAGAGCAACGCATCGGGCTGGAGCCAGAGGAGAGGACACGTGGGGACGCAGCTGCCCCATCTGCCCCCGCCGTGTATCTCCCCCATCTTTCAGGTGCCGACACGTCCCCCTCGGCGGAGGCGACGGGGAGAGATAATATTAACACATCATTATTTTAATCAGCCCGTGATTAGTGGGGCTCATACATAATTCACACCAATTCCTCCACTGCCTTCCGGCACTCGCTTTTGGAAGCTGGGGCCAGGATGGTATTTCGGGGTGCAAATACAAGGAGGGAGGGGGGAAAAAGGGACCAGCACCCCCCTAATTAGCACAGGGCTGATTTTCATCATTTTCCAGGATTTCAGGCATTTGCTGCTCGAGGCTGCACTTTGCCCCTTGCAGAAGAGCCAGATGGGATGCTAAAGGATAGCACATCACCCCCCCAGAAAAGTGGGGAGCTATCCTGCTCCCTGTTATCCACTGGAGGAAGATGATGGTTAGCACGAGGGGAGATCACCGGCACGCAAGGGTTCACGGCTGTGCGTGAAGCCCCGGGGACAGGGATGCCACCCGCCACATGCCGGGGCTGAGGAACATTAAGTAAACGCGCTTTGACTTGCAGCACTTTGCAACATCTTGTTCATTAAAGATTAAACGCCAGCAGTTGCTCCCGTTCCTGTGAGCAAATACCTTCTCCCTCCCGCCCCAGCTCCGGCAATGCCTTATTTATGATATTCCAGGATGATTTACAATTATAATGTGTTGCTGCCTCTTCTTGCTAACCCGGGAGGGCTGCAAGGGCCATGAACTGGCGAAGGATTCGCATCTGTCCCAATCCGGAGTGGCCAAATTTTGCTGAATCTTGAGCTTTTCCTCCTGGAAAGCTACTGCACTGATATATATTTTTTTTAAATGGAGGAGCAAGTGTTTTAACACAGGTTTAACAACAGTGAGTGGAACGGGATGTGACAGATGGACTCAGCATCGCGCTTCCAAAGGAGAAGGTCCTTTTGCAAAGGAAAAAATGGGTTGGGGTGAGCCCGTTTGTGTTTCTAAAGGTATGAACTGCTTGAGTTTTGCTTGCATTTCTAGCCTTTCCTTCAAGAAAACCAAAAGCTGAGCGCCAGCAGGGCTGAGCATCCCCAAACCCCCCGCTGCCCACCCAAAAATTGGGCTGGTTTTTGCAAAACGGGGCTGTTTTGTGAAATAAACCCGTGAAACCCGGCATCACCCGCTGCGAGGAAGAGCCCTGCTGGCAGAGAGCAAATTGTATTAATACTGTGTAAATAGGATATTAACAGGCCGACCAAACAATTAAGAGCCGGTAATTAAAATTCATCTTCCTTCACACCGCGGTGTATTAAAGTACAAACATTTAATTAGATGCCTCTTACCTCATCCATTTGCATAAGTGGGAGGAAATACTTTGCAGCTGTACCTCTAATTATTCTTTATGAGGGTTGCTGGACCAAACCAGCCCCTAAATCCTTAGGTATTGCAGAGCCAGGGAAAGACACATAGAACGTACAGGGAGTATGTATAGAATATGCTTTGGTACGTTTTTCTCTAACTAAATAGGATGCCATAGGCACATTGAACCCGACAGATCCTGTGGATACGTCTTGCGTCTTGTTAGCTCTTTGTAATGTAAATCAATAATTTTAATCAATACATTGACTGAGTGTGGCCGGTTTGGCCTTTCGACCCCTTTTAAATCAAGATTAACTGAGAAAACCACTTCATTGGGGCTGCTGGGGACAGACAGACCCTAAGGGGTCTGCTGCAGTTAGGATTTAATGATCAAAATCTGCCAAAACTCTACAAAATGATGGGGTTTTTAAGCTTTACTGGTCAAACTTTATCACCGTGTCCCAATCCAAAGATTTTTGCCTTGTTTCGGGGTGTATAATGCAAAAACCAAAACCAGCTTCCAACAACTTCAATGCTGGTGACAAAATCCAGTTGAGATGGGACTTTTGAACACTGTCCACAGCATTCCTTTTTTCCTCAAAACCTAGATTTCTCCTAGAAAAAATATCCTAGTCAAAAAGAAAAAGAAATCAAGCCTAATTTTGTGCTGTGCCATGGTACCCAACATCACTTGGGTGCAGCCGTCTTAGCATCACAGAGAGCATCTTCAACACCGCGCAATCATGTAAGGGCTACCCAAAGAGTTATGTCAATATATCTGCAGAAAAATCAATTTTAAAACCGGTTTTGTCCTCATTATGAACACTACAGTCATTTTTACATTCTTAAGGGCAGAGACTGGATCTTATCCACCAGTGCCTATAGCTGAGCCCTGTATGGTGCAGCAACACCGCAGACTGCAGAGAAACAAAGAGCGAGGCTCAAAATGGATCATGCTGGGCTACAAACGTGTTACAAATGCTTCGGCTCAGTGGGGTTTTCATGCACATCAGCACAACCTCAGCACGGTAAATGACCTCAGACACAGAAAGGGAGAGTTTGGGCCACTTTAGGTATGCAAATGCAATGGGTGATTTGGGTCATGGGAGCCTTGGGATGCTGCGGTGTCTCCTTCTCCCTCTCCAACACCCATCTCCTGCCCCTTCTCCATCACCTCCTCCCAGCATTTCCACCTTTCCCTCTCCCGTTTCCTTCCATCAACTACTCAAGCACCACCTCTATCCATCACCAAGCGCCAGCTAATAAAATAGATGTAAACACCAGCTTTTTACAAGCCCGTCACCACCTTCGGTGCGTGTCTCCCGACAAACAAATCCGCAGCGGATAGAGCCATTCATATCAGCTACGCGGCTTAGGCACGGACCGAAACAAAACCCGCTTTAACGTCTTCATCGTGCCTTTTCTAAGCAAAGGCTCATCGGCAAGGCTGTTCCAGCTCATCGAAGCACAAGATGAGAAAGCCCATTTCTAGCTCAGCTCCTTTTACTCACAGCGCCAACTTAGTGCTTGTACTACATCTCCGTCAAGGCGTTTGACTGCAATCCTCGGGAAATCAGTCGTTCCAGCAAAAAAATTGAAGTTTTGAGGCAAAACGGCTGGAGCAAGCCCGTGCCCTGCTACAAACACCCGGGATGACCTTAGATGCATCGTTTGGGTGCTCAGTGGATCCCTCAACCTAAAAATCAGGCGATTTCCCAGAGAAAAACTCAGAGGCACAACGTTGGCGGCGTAAATCCTGAAGTCATGAAGCCAAGGTCCGCATCCTGCCCGCTCCGAGACATGTGAGCCGCTGCGAAGCCAAACCCACCAACTACAAAATGAGAGATGCTTCAGATGGTGGAGAAGCACCAGTTTGGGGCTGAATGCAAGAAAAAGGAGGTTTGGAGGGAAGCAACAGGCACTGGACAACCGGGAGCAGTAGGATTTTGGAGGTACCTACTGGAATGAATGGGAAATATCTCCCATTTGGGTAATATTTCGACACCCCCAAGGTTGAAGACTGACGTGACCCCTGGATGAGCATTTCTCTACACGCACACAGGTGGGAAAAGACCAGAGAGCCAACCAAAACCAACGGCCACTTGGGAAACACCCACCCAAACCCAAAACCCCATAAATCAACCCCAAAAAAGAACATTCAACATGAAGAAGATGGGTCTTACCACCCCACGCAGATTATCAGCGGGGTTGTGCTTGCTGCATTGATAAGTCTTCTTGATATATTGTATTTCATTAGCTGCTACTAGGCCCCCCTGTACAGGCTGGGAAGCCACGTACATAAATTATAGATTGAATATTTATCTCCCGCCGCCGCGCAGATGTGAAGTATGTTTAGCAGCATTTACTCTAGCGCAGTAAAGTTTTATTTATAATTTCTCCCCCCCATGCTGCCGGCGTGCTCAGCGCATTGCCGTAAAGCCAACGGCTTACGACACACGCCTCCATCTCCTAACGATGCTGGCAGGGGGAAGGAGTATATTTTAGTATCGCATCTTCACACTACTGATATTGCCGTTAAAATATAATGCTTTAGCGCAGTGCTGAAGCACCCGGCTGCGGTTTATAGCTACTAAAATTGGGGGTCGTGACCTGTGATGGGTTGTTGGGTTTGTTTTTTTGGAAGGGGACGATGTTTGTCATCATTACGTTGTTCATTGGTCTTGTTCCTTTATCCCCATTTACAGGTTATTTAAGGATTTGGCCATCCTGGGTGCTTTTTTGGGTTTTCAGAGTCCTAAATGGCGTCTTGTGCCAGGGGAGGAGGGAAACTGAGTCTGGCAGAGCCAAATTCCCCCCCAAAACCCAGTGGCATCACTGACTTGGAGCAATAGCTTTGCCAGCACCTCTTGCCCTCTCCCCAGCTGCGCAAGCAGCAGCCGAGGCCAAAATGAAGCCCAAAACACCCCTGGGTCAACCAGGGCCTCAGATGCCCCGTTTTTTAAATGGCGATCATGCTCTTCGTTTGCATGTATGCATATATGCAAATAGGGGCTGATTGCCTGCAGCGCAGCCTGCCATTCGTGCTGTTTGAAAAACCCTGCACCAGCTACATAAGGCAGATTCCTCTAAACCCAGACTTGCTTGCACCCCAATTTTATTCCCAGCCCATGAGCTAAAGCCAACAGATTTTGGCAAAACGAGGTGTAAGGGGTGGGAGATGCCACCCATCCCCATGCATGCTGCGTTGCACTGGCTCTAAGTACTCATCCCTCCCCTCTCGCCCCAAATTTTCCCTTCCCCAATTAAGCAAACCCAGTTCCTGCAGGATTTCTCACTCTCCTGCGGATTTCCTCCACGGCACCTGGATTTTCCTTAAAGCTTTCCACCCAAAATTGCTGCCATCCCCCAGCCTCAACTGCAGAGCAATAATTCTCTCCTGCGTGCCACTTCTGCTAATAACTCCCAGGAGAGATTTGCTTTCTCCTTTTTCTAATAGCGCCTCATTGCAGATCCTAATTAACCTCGAGACCTGCTAAAAAAACCCCAATTCTTTCTTATTTTACCCCGTTATCGCTCTTCCCCATCCTGCACCGTCCAATGTGGACCACTTCTCCACCAAGTGCAGTAAGTGCATGTATTTCCGTGGAGAATTGCAGAAGGGTCTTGTCTTTCCCCAGCAAATCCCGAGCTCACTGGATGAGGAATTTTCCTACAATCCCACTTTTGCAGAGCAGGAGCGATCGCCGGCCACCGAATTCAATGCAATGCCTCCGGGATGGTGCAGCATCCCCCCAAAAACCTTGCAATAGAGCACGATACCTCCCCAGTGCCTGGGCCCGAGGTGGGTTAATGCTCGGGGCCGGGATGCACAGGTACCCTGCCACCTTCGCAGCCTCTCCAGGGCTTGTGCATGCTAAAAATTCACACCCCCTCTGCTTTTTCATTATTTTTAATCAAGTGGCATCACGGTGAGGGCAGCGGGATCTGTTAATCTCCAGCAACCCCCCCCAGTGCAGATGTGGGGTTTAATCCGGAATTAAGTGTGGCAGGAGAAGGAGATACCGTATCTTAATCCTGCGCTGCAAAGGATTGGAAACGTTTTTTTTTCCCCCACCAGCAAATATCCAGACCCCCTTTTCCAGCAACAGGCTCAGCTTTTCATCCCAACACAGAAGAGATTCCCAATCAGCCGGATCCCTTCCGGCATCTCTCCCCGTGTTGGCATCAGGAAGATGCAACATCTGGATGCTGCCCCCGAGCAGGGAGGATTATGGAAAACCTCACCTGGGATCACGGGTCTCGTCTCCAGCCAGTGCTGAAAGCGCCGCTGAGCAAAAAACCATCCCGGAGATGCAATTCAGGAGTAAAAAAGTAAATTATTTGTATCCAGCCTGGTTTGTTAGAGCTCCAAACTGAAGCTGATGGATTGGATACAGATGTTGAAACCTGGAAAAAAAGGTGCCGAGCCCCCGGCAAAGACCTCTGGGTGAACCGGGGAGGGACTTGCCGGCAGCAGCCGATGGTTTTGCCGCTGCTTCGCCCTCCGTCGGGGTGAGGATTACGCCACCGGCAGCTAATTATTTGAAACCACGGCTCGTGGCGTTAATCTAGGCTGGAGCATAATCCCAGCCAGGGCTAATTAGCAGAGCTGGAAGCAGCAGGGAGCTGCTCGAAGGGTGCCCTTTGGAGCGAGTCCTGCTCTGTGCCTCTGTTTCCCCACTTGCAAGGGGGAAGGCAAGACCCTTTACAAACCCATCTGAGAGCCGGCAAAAATCCCATCCTGGAGTGACAGCAAGAGGTTATTAGAGATGCTACTCCTCTGAAAAACAAGCACACTTTTGAATTTTCCCATCTGGAACCCCACAATCCTCCCTAAACCTTCTCTTCTTCCAGTTTTAGCGGGAGATACACAGGCTTGTGCTGGGCAGAAGCGGGAAAAATAATTAATTTCACGAAAGAACGAGTATGAGGATTTAGGTTTAGATGTTGCCGTCTGGTTTCCCACCAAGGTAAGAGTCCCGGCAAGGTACCGGTGGGGTTTTGCCATGCCAAGGTGGCCAAGGTGGCCCAGAAGAAGTAGGTGACCATGACCCTGATGACAAATTTGCTTATTTATTTCTCTATTTGCAGGAAATCCAATTATCCCATATTTTTGATTGGTGACAAATGTGGCAGCCATCGATTCTCCCTCTCCCTCCCCGGGTGTCTGCCGTGAGCAATCTCTGCCTGCACCATCAATTCCTGTGCCGTGTAACTGGAAAGGGATTATTATTATTAATTTTTTTTTCCCCATTTTCCTTCTGAACGACTTCTCCAAAGGCACAACCTCGGGCAGAGGAAGGGGGAAAATGAAGCCTGGTGCTGGGCAGAAGTCCCAAGTGCTATAAAATCCACTTTTTTTTTGCAATTTAGAGGGTGATGCGCAGCTTTTTACCCCGAAAGCCATCTCAGAGGAGCCTGGGGCAGCCAGATCGGCACCGCTTTTAGCTGAGCTGGGTGCTAAAAAGCAGCCAAAGGCACCCTGCTCCTTTCCTCCACCCCTGCAAAACCCTCTGTGCTCGCACGGGGAGCGCTCCGGAGGCAGCCCGTGTCTTCTACTGGTTGTATGTGGGGAGAGGGGATGGATGGAGGGACAGGAGGATGGAGAGAGGGGTGGAAGGAGTGACAGAGGGAGGGATGGAGTGATGAAGGATAGGATGGATGGAAGCATAGAGGGATAGAGGAAGAGATGGAGGGATGAAGGAAGGGATGGAGGAATAGAGAGAGGGATGGAGGGATGAAGGAAGGGATGGAGGGATAGAGGGAGGGATGGAGGGTTGAAGAAAGGGATGGAGGAATAGAGAGATAGAGGGAGGGATGGAGGGTTGAAGGAAGGGATGGAGGAATAGAGGGATAGAGGGAGAGATGGAGGGATGAAGGAAGGGATAGATGGAAGAATAGTAGGATGGAGGGATGATGGAAGGGATGGAGGGAGGAAGGGAGGGAGGGAGAAGAGGGGGATGGGTGGAGGAAGGGATGGAGGAATGAAGGGATGGATGGAGAGAGGGAAGGACACACAGACAGATGGAGGGGTTGATGAGACAGATACCTGCATATCCTACATTATAACTGACATGACCAGCTCTGGGCTTTGGCACTGGCCAAGAGATGCTCCTTCACTTGCTCCCGGGCACTGATTTGGCCGAGGCGGGGAGGCAGCCACATCCCACCCTCTCCCTCACCCCCGCCACAGGCTTTTTCCCCTTTTCCCTCGGTACGTCCCTCCAACTCAGCCTCCATCCGCTGCCTTTTCTCCTCCACCTCCACTACCCCTCGCAGTGCTCACTCTACAAAGCAGGATTGCTAATTCGAAGCTACCCTCTTCTCCCCGATTTACGCTCCGTGATTAATAATCCCTTTGCTCTCTCAGTAATGCCGCGCCGCTAATAAGATTAAAACGTATCTCCTTCTTACAGCACCGATTCATAACGCTGATTTACCGTTACTTCTCCGCTCTCACAGAGAGGATGCACATGGCTGTTACCTTAATCCCTATCCATCTCCGCACCGTTGAGAAATAACTGCTAATTAATACCTTTCTGTTTCCCAACTGCTTCAAGATACGCCCGGCTATCAATATTTGTCTGGCTTTTTACCGCTGATCTCAAAGGCTGATATAGCAAACTCCCAGCCCTGCTCACTACTTTAGCTCTGCAAAGGGGATGTTGGCATTTTTCGGGGTCTTTTCCCCCAAAATGGTGACATCCCGGAGGTCCTCCCACCCCGGGCGAAAGCTCCCTGAGATGGAGCAAAGCCAACAAATGGGGGGAGGCTTTTCTGAGCATCTTTTCATGGGGATGTGCTCATCTCCATCCATGACTCAAATCCCTCCATGGGGTGGCATCTCCCCGTGGCTCCACTTTCCTACATCCACCCCTATTCCTGCATCCATCGGCTATTTCTGCAGCACAACTCCACATCCCCAAACCAGTTTACATATGGAGCATCCTTAAATAAACCAATCAGTGACATTTTTCACCCCATTGCCTATTTTTGTGCTCTTCCAGGAGACCCTGGACCAGCCCTGCAGCCAACCCAAGCAGTCGGATGCTTTGGGAACAACAGCGATGGCAGCAGGAGCTTGGGAGGGAGGGAAAAAAAAAACCAGCAGAGCCTCTGATCTGATGAATGTGGCAGGGGAGGCCGATGCTCTGCTTTTAATAAAACATAACGAAGCGTAGGATCATAAAATATTTCCTTTAATTCAGTGCTCCCACGAGGGTGGGTAATAGAGGCTGGGTAATGCGGTAGGCTTTCCTTGCGGCTCGCCGGGGGGGAAAGCACAGCTGGGGTTGTTAAACAGCCCATTTGCAAGCCTGTAAGTGCTCTCCTTCCCATCCCCATCCCATTTCAGGGGGCAGAAAGACGGGGGGCTGTGCGCACCCTCATAGAGCCAAAGCGCATCCCTCCTGCTGTGCGTTTCAGGAGGTCCCCAGCTCCCAGAGCCACATCGCTTTGCCCCGCCGGGACGGGCTTGCTGGGATGGAAAAAGGTGAAAATGCAACTCAAGGTGGGATGTTCAACTCCCATCCTCATCCTCAGCGAGGACCTGGGTGTCTGAGCTCATGCGTGTTGTATATGTATAAATATATATATACACAAATACACATACACAAGTACAATATATAAAAATATATATATACACACACACATCTCCGAGGTGGCGTGGCATAAATGATTAACATTCTCACGTTAAAAATCTCTCTGCATCTGCTTTGTCCTACACCCGGCGCTAAATATAACCATACAATATGCTCTCTCCCTTCACCAGAGAGATAACATTGTTTAAATAAGCCCTTTCAATTTTAAAGAGTCGGGTTGTTTTCTCGCAGCAGGAAGCTTTTAGCAGATCAGGAGGCGGAGGAGGGTGGTCCATGCAAACAAACTCAGAGGCACGAGCATCCCTAACATCCAAGTGCCCAAATCCTGCCTCCTCCAAATCATTTCCCACCATGAAGTCGCCCAGATATGTTTTCCTGCTCCAAAAAAAAAGTACTAAAGACACATTTCTAGGAGCAGAAGGGTTTAATTTGGAAACCGGGCTCGCCTGCGCTTCCTCAAGCATCGCTCCGCTCCCACGCCGCTGCTGTAATTGCAGCAGCGTAAATTCACTCTCCGTCAGGAGGAAACCCAACTATCTCCAGCCAGTTTGCATACATCATCTGCTTGCAAAGAACTTTCTTAGAGAAGCAAAATAAAAAAAAGCCGTAATAACGCAACAAGAGGCAAATATAGCTTCAAAAGAGCCACCTCAGCCAGCGCTTATGGAAACCATCTCATCATCAAGTTGCAAGGGGAAGACGGCTCGCGCGGAGACGAAGCGCTGGAGGTTTTTCTCCGTGAATGATGGTCTGTCTGGAAGGCGAACCAGCAGCGTTATCACCCAGCCTTTTTCCTGCTGGTGATACATCTTTTGCATCCTTTCTGGACCAATATCTACCCATTACATGGTGCTTCTCCATCAGCAGATCTAGTCTGTTGTTCACCCTATGTGGAAAAAACCCCGCTCCCCAGCAGCTTGCTGTATATATTTTGGGGTGCCGGGCAAGGCAAAGTCACTCAAATCCTCCCACCGTGCTCTGAGCCGCCACGTCCTTCTGCAATGCAACTTGGCAGGTATATCTTTAGGAAAAAAGCAAAAAAAACCCAGCCAAATTCGACCACTGGCTCTTGGGATGCTCTCGGTGCTGCAAGCGGGGCGTGGGGGTGGAATGGCAAAGCCTGCGTGCGCGGTCCTCCTCTTCTAATAGCTTGTGCAGAAGCTAAATCTGCAGGGAACGGGACTTTTCTGGGCTTAAAAATATAAGAAAGATGCTTGATGGAGCAGAAAAAGTATCTCAGGTCATGGTACATCAAGGGACGACCTGAATTTGGGCTGGAAATCTTCCTAAGTGCGACTTAGAGCCAAGCTTTGAACCCTGCTCTCTGGAGGTGCAAAGCTGGGATGGAAACCTAAATCACTTGGCCATTAAAATCCCCTTCCAGACCATTTCCAACCAAGCCAAGAATTATTTTTTGCAGTAGAAAAGACGCAGCCATCAGCCAACTGGTGATGAAGAAGGTGCTCCTCTCTATGAGAGGGCTGCGCTCACCCACATCCCCCCCACCTCAAAATTGGGGTGATCCTGGTACTTTTGGTGATACCTGCTGAGCTGGAGCCTTTTTCTCCCCCTCCTGCTGTCATGGCCCATCTCAGCCCCACTGCAAAGAGCCAGCAGCTCCCAAAGCCATTGCTCGGTGCCCGTGACGATGACAACTGCCAGCCAAAATCAACCCTTTCATCATCTTCCTCTTTTCAAGCATTATCAGCACCGTGAGCAAAACACACCTTGGGGACCAGCTAGGTATTCTCCCCAGCACGAGCACCATCAAAAGCAACGTTGCTACCAGCAAATCCAGGGTTATCCCTGAAACCCATCCCCCAAAAAAGCATTTCCACGGATGGCAGTCCACCTAGGAGCGAACCCAAGTGCCACCCACCATGTTCCCCCTGCCACCCTGCATCCCACCCAGCACTCTGCTCCCCCAGGGAGAAGCAAACCCCCATCATGGAGCATCTCTGCATCGCTCCAGCCCCGTCGCTGCAGATCCCTTTGCAAAGAAACAAATCGGTATAAATACACATGGAAAGCAGGTGCATCCCAACGGAGGGTTCTCCAGCTCCCGTTTTCCCTGTCCTGGCCAGATAGGATGCAGCATCAGGATTTATCTACAAGTACAGGGAGGCGGAGCGGGGCTGGAATAACCGCTGCTAATCCCCTTCGCCCTCCCCTCCGAAGTACATTGTTGAAGGCATTACATAAATGGGAAATTATACAGAGGTTTGGGCAGGAGAGGAACTAAATCCCTGCTTCCCCTGCTCCATTTCGCAATGCCTCCGAGACACCCAGTCTTTCAGCCAAGAAGGGTTTTGCAGATGGAGATGTGCTCCCGGCACCAGAAGAGACGAAATGTGTGGTCCAGAGGCCGGGAAGGGCTCGGCGATGCCACGTTTCCACCTCCGCAGCCCCTTTCCATTGGGTTGCAATGTTCCTCCACTGGGAAATGTGGTTTTTCCTGATGTTCCCCAAACCTCCTTGGAGTCGAGGGCTAAATCCCTGCGAAGCCAGCAGCCAAATTCCCCTCCGGGCAGTCTCCGGCAAGCAGGGCTTCGCTGTGGATTCAGCCCAGTGCTGGAAAAACCTCGTTCCCTGCTTGAAACCTCCCTCGCCGGAGCTGTCAGGACCCTATTAATGATAGTTTTGCTTCTGGCTAATAAAAGCGCTAATTGCATTTCAAAGACCCAGCTCCGGCACTGGCTTCTGCTGCAAACACACGCGTACCCCAGGTGTTAACGCTGCGAGATCGCAGGGACGCAGCAAGGAGGGTCACCCCAAAAGGGCTCGGCGTCACCCTACTAGATAAGCACATCAGGGAGGGCTCTGACGCAGTGTTTAGGGGGGATGAACCCCATTTCTCAGCCAGTGGAGAGTGAAAACAAGCGGGGCGTACACCTTCCCCAGTCCAAATGGCTCTGCAGACCCTAAAAACCTGATTTTATAGAACTCCTTCACAGAGGGAACCACAGCGGGCGGTTGTTGTCCCCACACTTTGCTATGAGCCTCCTGCCCTCGGCACTCGTGCGGCAAATCCCGTCCCAAAAGCGTTGAAACCAAGCCCGTGATTGACGGTTTATTTTAGGAAGGAGTCGGGAAAAGTGGGAAGAAGATAATGCCGGGGAGGGATAATGTGAGCGCCAGTCATGAGTTAAAAACAAGCCCATTAGTACTCCAAGTGCCTCGGCAGAAAGCAAACAAAAGGGCAAAGAGAGCAGCTTGGCAAGGGAACAAACCCAGCCGCATCAGCTGCATCCTCCCCGCTCCGCTCTTTGCAGCGGGATTTACGAGCCGGGAAGTTTGCAAGCCGAGAGCTGCACCTCCTGCCTCCGAAAAATTGGGATTTGGGGGCTCCTTCCCTTGATTTTCCTCTTCGCCGATACCTGAGCAAAGAGACTGACTCAGCATCACTGAAATCAAGGTTTTCACTTAAGAAAATAGGGGGAAACACGCCAAGCACTGAGGAAATCCCATCACTGGCAGGTCCCAAGGGGGTGGTGCTTCATCCTCCCTGTGCATGGTCCCAGGCAGGTCCTGGCCATCTCCATCCTCGCCAGGGTGAGGTTTCGGCTCCATCCCCACCTCCCTGGAAGGCTTTTCCCTCGGCAAGCGCTGCAGGAGCCTTAGCATGATCCTTGCCCCTGTCTCAGCCTAATTCCCAAGCCATTAGCGCATCTGGATCAAATAAAACCTGCTCTTATCCCAACGCCGTGGAGAGCTTTTCATCGGCAGATCTTAAAGCGCTTGGCAAAAGGAGCAAGGCGAGAGCCGGTCAAGCGTTCCCAGTGAAGGATTTTCTGACAGAAAAGACCATTTCTGCAAGGACAACCAGAAAAAAAGGCAGGTGGGGCATGTGAAGCCCTGCAACGTCTCCACGGGAAGGGCAGGCTTGTGAGAGTGTGGTTAAGGTCACGTCTGGATGCTCCATAAACCCCATCCATGCAGGAGCTGAGCTGCATTTCCACGTCGCTCAAGCCTGGATGCAACACCAGGGTAGACTTTGCCTGGAAGTGCTTGGAAGCATCAGAGAAGCCACAGGGCACATATGAGGGGCTGTGGTGTATTCAGCATCTTGCATATAGCATTTAGCATATAGCATGTAGCTCCTTGCATTAGCATGTAGCATATAGAACCTTGCATTTCGCATGTAGCAGATGGCATGTAGCACCTTGCATGTAGCACGTAGCAGATAGAACCTTGCATTTCGCATGTAGCACCTTGCATTTGGCACATTGCATATAGAGCCTTGCATTTCGCATGTAGCAGATGGCACGTAGCACCTCGCGTGTAGCAAATAGCATGTAGCACCTTGCATTTAGCATGTAGCATATAGAACCTTGCATTTAGCACTTAGCATGTAGAACCTTGCAGATAGCATGCAGCAGATAGCACCTTGCATTTAGCACGTAGCATGTAGAACCTTGCATTTAGCATGCAGCAGATAGCACGCAGCAGATAGCACGTAGAACCTTGCATTTAGCATGCAGCAGATAGCATGTAGAACCTTGCAGATAGCATGTAGCAGATAGCACGCAGCAGATAGCACGTAGAACCTTGCATTTAGCATGTAGCAGATAGCATGTAGAACCTTGCATTTAGCATGTTGCATGTAGCAGATAGCACGTAGAACCTTGCAGACAGCATGCAGCAGACAGCATGCAGCAGACAGCATGCAGAACCTTGCATTTAGCATGTAGCAGATAGCACATAGCACCCTGCAGATAGCACGTAGCACCTTGCATTTAGCATGTAGCATGTAGCAGATAGCACGTAGAACTTGCAGATAGCACGCAGCAGATAGCACGCAGCAGACAGCACCTTGCATTTAGCACGCAGCAGACAGCACATAGCACCTTGCATGTAGCATGTGGACAGCACACAGCATTTGGCACACTGCGCACAGCCTGTAGCACACTGCGTATAGCAGGGGCTGCTTAGCTCAAGGCTCTTTGCAGCAAACCCAGGACCTGTAGCACAAGTCCTTATTTCAGCAGAGAGGGGAGCGACATCCCCAACCCAAACCCTACAGCATCCCCAGGCTTTATTTTTTTGGGGTGCTAATAATGTCAAGGGATTACTTGCTGCAGCAAGGGAATTTGGGGGATAAATACCCCAAAACCAAGCTCTGACACGTGAAGGAGCTTCGGAAATACTCAGGAGCAGCCAGGGACCAGCCACGATTTAATGCATGAGGGTTTCCGTGGAGAAATGAAGCCCGGAATATCTCCGCACCCCGAAGATGCTTATTAGCTAGGAAAGGTACAAGGCGAGGGGCAGATCCTCGCCTGTGTTAAAAGCTTTTTTGAAGAGCTCGAGATTCAAACCGGCAGCTCTAAACCACTACAAAACGCAGCTGGTGGGAAGAGAAAAATTGGGCTAATTGGGGAAGGGCAATCAGCACCGTTAGGAGGATTTTCCGAAGGGGCTTGGGCTGCCTGCGTGGCCTGGATTTACCCGGAGAGCAAAGCATAGGCTTCGTAGAAAGGCAGAATTCATGGAAATAGCAGGAAAGGAATAAAAAAAAAGGTGACCCTAAGCTGAATGCAAGATTTGCCGGGGAAAAGCACGAGCAGAGAAGGACGGAGGGAGCGTGGGATGGCTTTCCAGGTCAGTGCTGCGCGTTCGCAGGTGAATTAGAGCAGGTTTTGCTCCCACGTGGCGCAGAGGATGCTCCTCCTTTCCCCTCACCCCCCCCCAGCTTGCAAACTCCCACCAAAACCCTCTTCCTTTAAATAAGCTCAGCAGAGACGCGAGCAGGTGGCTCCCATCACCCCGGTAAAAGATGCATGCCGGTATTTTCCTACGGAAAAGAGCAAAATGAGCTTTTCCAGGCTTGCAAGGAGGAGGGTGGCATGCGAGCTGGGAAAATCCCTGCGAGGAAAAGCCTCAGGGGGTCCCTGGGAAAGGAGAGGGGGGAGAAATTCAGCTTGTTGATAAAAACGATAACTGTAAAGGGATTTTTCCAAGCTGGTTTTTTGGCTTGGAGAAACGGCACGGGGATATCCCTAAGGGCAGGTCCCTGCTAAACCCAGCGCCAGCAAACCTGCCCTTTTGGGGCAAAGCCCAGAAAACCCGTAAGCAGCTTCAAATAAGGAGCTAGACTTGAATTTTCCCCTTTTTTCCCATCGCAGGAGGTGCCGTGGGGAGGGGAATATAGAAGCTACAGCAAACCGCTCCGATAAGGACCATATAAATACCTCGCCGAGATCAAAACTCGACGTATTTAGCGCTCCCTTTCACATTTGCAAAACACAGCTCTGATTTTACACGGCTGTAAAACAAACCCCCCGCAAACATTTTACGGGAACGTATTTCAGGCGACAAGCTGAGCGCCGGCTAATCAGCCAGCCCTGATTTCGGCGATGCCAAGAAGTCATCGCCCTGTCTGCAGATGGGGCCTCCCCGGCTTTCCAAAACCGGGGGTCCCGAGGCTACGGCTCCATCGTTATCCGTGATCCAGCCACGTTTTTTCATCTCGACGGCTCCTTAACCCACTTAGCCCTGCCCTAGGCAGCTTTTTCTGGTCAAGGGAAGAGATGGAGCTTGTTACAAGGAAAAAGCTGTATTACAAAGGGTGATGCTCCCCGGAGGGACGTATAACGCATCGGGAAGGATCCAGCCGACCTACCGCGCAGCGAGGAAGCAAGCAGCTTCGTTGGGGTAAAGAAAAGGGCTTTTCATGATGAGGCGATGGATGGAAACCCCCAAAAGGCTCCCACGAAGGCGCAGATGCTTTGCAGGACGGGGAAGCGCTTCCGACGGATCCCCGGTGCTCTCTCCTGCCAGCCGGCAGCGGGACCTCGTTGCTCCTCCTGGATGCGGCAGCGATGGGGGCAGCTGCCCGCCGAGCCGGCACCGTGCCATATATAAGGTGACAATAAAAATAGGCGAGATTCCCCCAAAAATGGCTTTGGAGGCATATGGCAGACGCCGAGGGCAAAGGCATTTGTAGGGAAGAGCAGCGGGAGTTTGCGTGTCGGGCACGTGCCCCCCTACATCTTCCCAGGCGATGCGACCGGATCCTGCTCAATCCCTTGGGAGCAAAGCGCCGGGATGGGGAGGGGACAGACCTCTGTGGGCACGTCCTCCCTCGCTGCCACAATGCCGGCAGCTCCAGCCAAAGATGCCGTCAACCACGGAAAAGCCATCTGCCCGCCGAATTTCGGGAGCGGCGCTTGGTCTCCGCAGCATCCTGCTGCCCGGAGCAAAGGGAGGCATCAGGATGGGCGCACCCACCCCAAAACCAGGCTTTTTGCAACCATTTTTAGCTGTTTGCTGAAAAAAGCAGAGGGCAAAGTGGCTTTTTTGGGACAGCATTTCTCCACCGAGGGCTAGGAGATACTTAAAGCAGCTGATTCTCAGGATACGGGAAAGCAGCAAAGTCCCAGCGGGGTTTTAAGAGCCAAAACCCGCCTCGGGGATGTCCAAACCCAAGCGCTGCCCGTCAAACCTGCCCGCGAGACCCGGGATCCTCCTCCCGCGTCCCTTTATAACCCCCCTGGGGCTGCCGGCTTCTTCTAGACCCGCCGCAAACCAACTTTTACCTCTTTATTTCCCCCCCCAAATAGACATTTCCAACACAGATTTCCCCACACCCGCTCGCCCGCTCTCACAGATCAGCAGCAGAAGAGCGATCGCCCCATTTGCAGCGATACAAAAATAGGAGAAAGGGAGGAAAAATGATCCATGCGCCGGTGACGGACAGCTTGCCGCCGGGGAAAAGCCGGGGGGACGCGTTGTTCCTTGAAAATTATCTACCCGTGACCTTAACGCTGTGGTGGAGGTGGAGAGGAGATCCAGGTGGGAGGCAGGACTGGATCGGACACAAGTTCCCCCCCCTCCATGAGTCGCCCAGGTTTTATTATTGTCCGCGTGCTCTTCGGCAGCGGGATGCCAGCGGGATGCTCGGGATGCACGGAGCAAACCGGGGAAGGGGGGAAAGGGCAGCAGCCGCAGCCCGGCAGCGCATAAAACCCATCAGGGGGATGGCAAAGAGGGATGCAGGAAATGCAGGATGCCTTCCCACCCCTGGTTCAGCCAAATCCGAGCAGGGCTCTGGCTAACCTCAGTGGTCCGTGGTCCCCGAGGGATGATTTTGGAGCTGCTCGCGATGGCAGGGAAAAGAATCGGCTCCTTTGTGTCAACCTCTCCCCGCTCAACCCCGCAGAGCGCGGCCGCCGCTCCCCCTCCCCGCGCCCTGCAGCAGCTGACGGCGGCTTTCCGGAGAGGAAAAAGTACATTATAAATAATAATAAAAAAAAAAAGATACCGAGCAAGCTCTGCTCATCCCTCCGTCACCCGGCGCTCGGCAAAGCCTCGCAGCCTCAGGAGAGCAGCCAGGTCTCGCTGTGCTCATTAAAGAGCGGCCATCTGAGACCCCGCAGCGGGTGATCTGGGGGGGCGCGGGGAGGGGGAACGCAGAGGGAAAAGGGGGAAAGAGGAGGGAGATTGCCTTCAAACGCACAAGAAATTAAATTGCACGGCTACCCCTCAGCCTCCGGGATGCAGGGAGGGGAAAGTTTCCTGCCCCGTTAATTTTCAGCTCCTGGGAGCCCCGCTTTTGGGGATGGGGTGTGGAGGGGGCTGTTATTAAAACCTCTGCGGAGCAAAGCGGGGGGTCAAGGTGTTCGTTTAAGAGCTCAGCCAGCTGCAAACCCCTGGGATGGCGGGGATTTGGGGGGCTGCTTCTCCCCGCTGGGTACCCCTCCCTCCCAACTATGGGGTTTGGGGCACCCCCTGCATGCCCAAGAGGCAGGGTGGGCTAGGGTGCCCCTGGGTGCTGCGCCCCCCCCCCCCGATAAAAAGCTGTAGCTCATGGGGGTCCCCAGGGCACAGACCCCCCCAGTACGGCATGAGCAGGGCTGGGGGCTGGAGGAGGACTGGGACTCGCAGCCGGAGCCCCGGTACGGAGCAGCAGGGAAGGGGGAGACGGGTCCCCCCCCAGTGACGCTGGCTCAGGGGCGAGGGACGAGCACCCCCCCGTCTTCTCGCCCTGTCCCCCAGCACCGGGGCACAATTACCGGGTCCAAAGCAGGTGCCCTATTATAGCTGCCCTATTAATGGCTGCCCCATCGACGGGTCCGACACCAGCACCCTGTAAGGGGGTGCCCTGTTAACGGGTCCAACACCAGCACCCTATTAAGGGGTTCAAACCCAGCACCCTGTTAGGGGCTGCCCCGTTAACGGGTCCAACACCAGCACCCTATTAAGGGGTTCAAACCCAGCACCCTGTTAGGGGGTGCCCCGTTAACGGGTCCAACACCAGCACCCTATTAAGGGGTTCAAACCCAGCACCCTGTTAGGGGGTGCCCCGTTAACGGGTCCAACACCAGCACCCTATTAAGGGGTTCAAACCCAGCACCCTCTTAGGGGGTGCTCCGTTAACGGGTCCAACACCAGCACCCTATTAAGGGGTTCAAACCCAGCACCCTCTTAGGGGGTGCTCCGTTAACGGGTCCAACACCAGCACCCTATTAAGGGGTTCAAACCCAGCACCCTGTTAGGGGCTGCCCCGTTAACGGGTCCAACACCAGCACCCTATTAAGGGGTTCAAACCCAGCACCCTGTTAGGGGGTGCCCCGTTAACGGGTCCAACACCAGCACCCTGTTAAGGGGTTCAAACCCAGCAGGGTGCTGGGTTAGGGGGTGCCCCATTAACGGGTCCAACCCGGGTGCTCCATCAGCAAGTGCCCTATTACCGGCTCCAAACCCATTGTCCTATTAACGGGTGCCCTATTCCCAGTGCCTGCCCCCCCACCCTGCACCCTCGGGAGCCCCCCCCCATGAGCCTCGTGGGGAGGAGGGGGGGTGCAGAGCCCAGAGCCGCCGCACACTTACCGGGGTGCAGGTGGGCACCCCCTTATTTTAGCGGCCGTGGGGGGGTCCCCTGTCCCCGGGGGGAGCGGGGCGGGGGGGTGACACTCACCCAGCGCCAGGTGGAGGAGGTCCCAGAGCAGCAGGCAGAGGGGCAGGGGGCTCATCGTCCGCATGATGCCCGTGGGGGGGGCAGCCCCATGGGGCTCAGCCGCGCCCCAGCGCCCTGCCCGGGGGGCAGGAGGGCATCGCGGCGGGGGGGGGGGGGCTCAGCCCGGCTCCGTCTCCCCCCCCGTCCTCGGCCCGCACCCGCCGCGCTGCCGCCCGAAGCCGATTGATTGCAGCGGCAGCGGAGCGAGTTGGCGGCCGCCCGCCCCCGGCCCCCCCCCCCCGGCTGGGCCCGCCCCGGTCGGCCCCGGGAGGTGCTGGGGGGGGCGGGAGCGCTGCGCGGGGGGGGCGGGAGGGAGTGCGGGGTATGGGGGGGGCGGGAGGGATGCAGGAGGGGGTGCGGGTGGAGAAGGGGGTGCCCGGTGCGGGGGGGGGGGGGGAGAAGGGGGTGTCCGGGGGGGGTGGAGAAGGGGGTGCCCAGTGCGGGGGGGGGGGGGGGGGATGGAGAAGGGGGTGCCCGGTGCGGAAGAGGGGGAGAAGGGGGTGCCCGGTGCAGGGGGGGTGGGGGAGAAGGGGGTGCCCGGTGCGGGGTGGGGGGGTGGAGAAGGGGGTGCCCAGTGCGGGGGGGGGGGGGTGTGGAGAAGAAGGGGGTGCCCGTGCGGGGGGGGGGGGGGGATGGAGAAGGGGGTGCCCGGTGCGGAAGAGGGGGAGAAGGGGGTGCCCGGTGCGGGGGGGGGGGGGGAGAAGGGGGTGCCCGGGGGGGGGGAGAAGGGGGTGCCCGGTGCAGGGGGGGTGGGGGAGAAGGGGGTGCCTGGGGGGGGTGGAGAAGGGGGTGCCCGGTGCAGGGGGGGGGGTGGAGAAGGGGGTGCCCGGTGCGGGAGGGGGGGGATGGAGAAGGGGGTGCCCGGTGCGGGAGGGGGGGTTGTGGAGAAGGGGGTGCCCAGTGCGGGAGCGGGGTGCAGGACGGTGGCGGGGGGGTAACGCGGTATATGGAGTGGGTGCGCGGTGTATGGGGGTGCGGGGCGGGGGGGGGTGCCCGGTGCGGGAGGGGGGTTCAGGACGGTGGCAGGGGGGTTAACGCGGTATATGGAGGGGGTGCGGGGTGTATTGGGGGGGTGACGGGGCGTGGGGAGGAGGGGGGCACTGTATGGGGGGCGCGGGGTGCAGGAGGAGGCGTGCGGGTGGGGGGGGGCAGGAAGGGATGCGAGGCCGTTTGGAGGGTGCAGGAGGGGGAGCGCGGTTTAGGGAGGGGGTGCATGGGGGGGTGCACAGTGAGGGAGGGGGTGCAGGAGGGGCTGTGCGGTCCAGGCAGGGGGGCACGGTCTGGGGAGGCGGGAGGGGGGGGCTGTAGGAAGGATGCTGGATGCAGGCAGGGATGTGGGGGGCAGGATGGGGAGGAATGCAGGCAGGGATGTGGGGGGCAGGCAGGGATGTGGGGGGCCAGCAGGGATGTGGGGTGCAGGCAGGGATGTGGGGTGCAGGAGGGGGCAGGATGCAGGCAGGGATGTGGGGGGCCAGCAGAGATGTGGGGGGCAGGCAGGGGGGCAGGATGCAGGCAGGGATGTGGGGTGCAGGATGGGGAGGAATGCAGGCAGGGATGTGGGGTGCAGGCAGGGGGATGGGATGCAGGCAGGGATGTGGGGTGCAGGAGGGGGCAGGATGCAGGCAGGGATGTGGGGGGCCAGCAGGGATGTGGGGTGCAGGCAGGGGGGTGGGATGCAGGCAAGGATACGGGGTGCAGGCAGGGGAGGAACACAAGCAGTGATTTGGGATGCAGGCAGGGATGTGGGGTACAGGCAGGGATGTGGGGTGCAGGCAGGGGAGGAACACAAGCAGCGATGTGGGGTGCAGGCAGGGGAGGAACGCAGGCGGGGATGTGGGGTGCGGGCAGGGATGTGGGGTGCAGGCGCAGGTAGCCAGCAGGAGCCCTGAGGCAGCAGTTTCCATCTGCCCCCCCTTCCTTCAGCAACTCCCCTCTCCCCACAGCCCCCCAGCAGCCGGATCCAGCCCTGGAACCATTCAGTGTCCCCCAAAACCATCGGCCGGTGGGGATGCACATCCCTCCATGGCCCTGCTTCGCAGATGACCTTGTCTCCCTCCAACTCCCTGGATTTAATTCGTCCCTGGACACAGGGGAAGCTGCGAGTGCTGTTTATGAAGAGCCCAGGCAGGAGCGGGATGGCCGGGGCAGAAGAAGAGATTAGGGGGCTGGAGGAAGCTTTTCCTGGAGGTCGGAGGCCTCTTTCTGCTGCTATTCCACCTTAGAAGCAGCGCTTCCCAAAACTGCGCCTCTTTTCTTTGCAAAATCAACTTTTTTCCCCGTTGCTTTTGATTTTTTTTCCGGTCCCATGTGATTGCCCCGTCTCCCTCAACACCTTTTCTTACAGCCCTCGAGCCCAGCTTAACCCCACCGCTTCCCAAAATCAGGCGAACGCCCCTCATTTCCAGCCACACAAAGCCAGCCCCATGCAAAAAAAAACCCCACAACCCACCCCACTATCCTCTTTTGGGGCTTATATTTGCAAAAAAAGCACCGGGGCAAAAGGTTTCCCTGGGATGGGGATGGGGAACAGACCCTGTGCTGAGTCTTCGGCACAACCAGTGACACCAGTCTAATGAAAACTGGTGGGTTAGGGCTTGTTTCTTAAATAACCACCCTGAAAGCAATCAGGCTCTGCGTAGATCAGCGCAAAAAAAAGATAAATAAAATCAATTAGTTGCTGAAATTCCTTTGAGTGAGCTGGATTTTTCTCTCCCTTCTCCCTCTGCCTTTCATCCGCTGGGAAAAGTCACGGTTCATTCTTGCACGGAGATGTCTGGAAATCAAATCTCGCCTTATTTGATCGTGGATTTGACAGGCCCCCAAGAGACATTGCCTTTCCTTTACTCTCCCGGGAATATAATAGCCAGGGATAGGAAGAAGCGGCGCTCGCGAGGCCGTATCCCAGCAAACCCAGCGGACACTAAAAAAGCTTCAGCCTAACTAGGCGGCCCTGAGGTAAACCCGAGTTCAGCCAAGCCAAGCGCGCTGCTGTTGTTTGAAAGCCGCTCTGCCGGGTTAACAGCCCGCGCTCGACTCAAATGGCGCTGTCAGCTTCTGTAAGAGCCGCTCCTCCGAGATGCCTCCACCGAGATGTGGTTTTTGCCTCTTCTTGCTTTGCCGTGCTGAGCCACAACCCCCCGGCTCCATCACTCACCATCCCCTTTTTTACTCCCATCCCAAAAGCTGGGATATTGCTATTTTTCTTTGGAGATGCACAGAGCAATTTTTTCCACCCTTGGATGCAGTAACCCATAGGTGAGGTGCATAAAGAGGCGAAGATTTTAGGCTGGGAAGTGGAGAACGGTTGCCCGGAGAAGGAGGTTTAATAGCTGCACTATATCACCTTGCAAAATAAAAATTAAAATAAATAAAAAAATCCCACGCCTTTCCAACCGGAATTTTAGCCCCTTGCAGCTCCGGCTCTGCCTTTTGGCTGCACAACCTTCCCCCGGAGGAAAAGCGATGACCCGGTGGGAGAAGCATAAACTAAATAACCCGAAACGTTTAGAGCAGGACTTGTTTTCCCGTGGCAAAGCATCTTTGGCAGCCTCCAGATTTAGTATTTGAGCGCAGGGAAACCCAGAGAGAAGCACGCGGGCCATCAGCCGGAGCCCAGGACATTGAAGGAGACAGTAAGTGATGTAAATTGGTGGATAAAAATATTGCTGTTTGTATTGGGTGTCTGGCTTGGTTGGGTTTCGCCTGGGTTTTAATTTCGTGTGAATACAGCGGCTGGTAAAAGCTACTCGGTTGACAGCCCCGGGGGCTTTGGTCCCCTGGAAAGGCATGAAATGAGCCGAGCCGATGGGGAATGATGCTCCTTTCCCAGCTAAACGCAGCCATCAGGACCGTGAGGGGGGTTATTCCATATCTTTTTAATAAATAAGGGTTTCCCCGCAGCCCCATCCCATTGCAAAAGGCTGGATTCGCTTCTTCCAGGCATCACGCCCTGAAAAAAATCACTATTTTGGGATGGAGTGTCGTCCTCCCGTCCTTCCCATCCTCACGAGGGACGGATCCAGCCTGGAAAACTAGGTCCAAAGCCTCATCCCCGACATCCTTTGAGAGCAGCTTAAATCCAGGGCAGAGTATTGCGGGCGAGTCTCCTCCGTCTGTCCTCGGTGACCCCGATTCGGCACAAAAAAAGGCTCCAAAAGGCAAAATTTCTCACCTCCTCTTTCCTGACCTTTCCAGAAGAAGCCCGTGTACTAATTAGCCGAGTAATAACGTGGCGAGGATGCAATTCCTCATTAGCTTTTGAGAGATTCCCAGCTACATGACTGATACGCATCTACAAGAAAATTAACTCGGGCGCGAGGGCTCCGTAATCAAGATTAATGAGGAAACAGGCAAAGAGCAGCACACGGCTCCCCGCTGCCCTTGGCGGGGAGCTGAGCGCCTCCCAAAATGGGGCGAATCCCAGATTGGGGAGATGCTCCTCGGCAGAGCGAGTTGGCGGAGAAAGTCCCGATCAAGCCTGGAATAACCCAAATTTTCCCCGTAGGTGGGAAATCTCTACGTAACGCATTCAGGATCTCAGCCGGTCCCTAACGTCCGGCTCCTGCACTATCCCTAGTGCTGGAAAATGCTTGCTGAAGTAAGGAGTTAACTTGTGTGATAAAGAGCGATGCAGAGAGTGCTCATCTCTGGGTCCTTGGTCTCCAAAGCTCCGTTGCTTATGAGCTAAAGCGACATCAATCCATCCCAAGAGCATCCTGTGGCATCCCACTGCCCAGTCTCGGCCGCATCCTGCGGTCCCTATTGCAAAGCCATTGGGAGGGAGAGGAGATACTTCCCACGTTGCCTGGAGAGCAAAACCTTTCCTTTTCCCACCCGCTTTCCCGTTATCAAAGTCGTGGCGCAAAGGGGTAATTAGCTGCAGATCATTCCCATTAGCGTTATCCTTGTCTAATCACCCCACGGAAAAATGTACCCCACTAGAGCGTTCCCAGACCCCGGTTCATCCCTCTTTGCATCCCTCGACGGCTTGAAACCTGGGGCAAAATTAAATCAAGCCCCAGGTGCCTGACTTCAAATAATCCATTTTTCTCCTTGCAAGTGGTTTTCCATCAAAAATAGAAATGCCAGCAGTCAAAAAGCAAAAAACCATCGTCACGGGATGACCCACCACGCCGTGTTTAACTCAAAACATTTTCCTTCGCCGCAGTAGCCCAAGGTCCGGCTTTTCCCACCCGCAACATCCGTCTTTCAACAATAAAAGCCCATTGTAAAATGAAACATTGATGTTTCCAAAATGCAGCTTTTCTGGCATTCCTGCCCGAAGTTTTTCTTAGCAAAGCAGCTGGAGCCAAAGCGCCGTTTCCCTGGTTAAAAAAATCTCATTGCATTTATTTTTAGCGTATCGTTGAGTGCTGAATGCCCTCGACCGAGTCCGCTCTGGCCAGGTAACGTGAAGCATCCGAGCTCTATGATGCAGGAGGGAATTAAAGTGATTTTTTTCAATGCTTTTCTCTTCCCTTGACAAGCCAAGTGGTGGAAAACCACGAGGAGCAAAAGAGCATCATCATGTTAGCAAGGGGCTTTTCATAGCATGCACGCCGTAATTAATAAACTATAATTGATATGCTCCGGCATTGATGCAGAAGGGCAGGAGCAAACTCCAGAGCCCCTGAACCCACAGCCTAAATGTGCATAAATGTGCTTTTATCCCCAGATCTCTCAAAATTAAGGTATTATTCAACCCAGCCTCTTGCTTCATCTCCACCATGCATTGAGTAATTTCCAGGGCTGGTGTCTGGGGCCATCGTTATTCCATTATTATTTACAATAATAATTATAAATCCATGCTGGTGGCTAATACATTTTAAAAGTCCTTATTTCGTTCATCTATGCACCAAACCGGCATCCTATAGCTAAATATATGGTCACACAAGAGGGAGAAACAACCCTTCCATACGGGCAGAATTCAGAATATAAGTCCCCATATGTTCAGCCCCGTCCTTCCCCCGAGCCCGTGAGTCAATATTAAGGCTGGATTTGCTGTTTTCCACCAAAATGAAGATCTGGGGGTGTGAAAAAACCCTCATTTTTAAAAAACACTACAGTATTTCATGCCTGTAAGTCACTTGGGAAGGGGTTTTGGGCTTAAATGTCATGTTTTTAGAAAAATTGGGCGTATTTTGAAAGGATTAGCGTGGCCTTTCTCTCCCTCCCCGCAAATGGAGGGTTTCAGTTTTTCAGCTGGAAAGAACATTTTGTTACAGAAATCCCTTCACTTCTGCCTTGAAAAAAACAAAAATTGAAACATTTCGGCTGCCTTTGAGACTGAACATCTCAGCTGCTCCGATTTTCCCCCCAAACCCACGGTTTGCCAGAAACCTTAATATTTTCTTTCCTAAAATAACCCTTCTCCCCCAGATTTGGCCCCAAAATTATTTGCTGTATTTGGGGGCTGTGCTTTGCCCAGCATGCCCAATGTTCCTGCAGCATCCCCAAGTTGGAAGGGGAAAAAAAATTACTTTAACACCAACCGCCATCGGAAATATTTTGCTTTTTTAATGGGATGCTCATCCCAAAACCACCTCGATCAGCCCACAACCCTAAATTTCCTCCAGACACCTCCAAGAAACATCTCCCATTGCTAAATGAATCCTCCAAGGAGCTATATAAATATAAAAGTGTACATGCATTGATATATATACATATAAGACGTTTGAGAGGACGTCTTTGCAGCTGTATAAATAGGTTGATGACAGCCATGGGGTGGATATAAAAAAGATTACAAGTTGCAGACACCCTTTCCACGGCATTTTTCCCACCTCCATCCCCACACATCTTGCAGAGGGGATGGAAAATACCATTCTCCAGCCTTCCCCTACCCATTTTCACTCTAAAACGATGCTGTTTGCACCCAGATGGGTTAAACAGCCACAAAACCTGCTCAGGACCAGGCTCATGGCTTTATTTTTGCTTAGGCTGGTGAGGGTTACATCCATCCTCATCTTCACCAAACTAATTGCCGCCCAATAATGTTAGATACAGACAAAAATGCTCCTTTTTTCCCCTTTTCCCCCAATATTCCCAGTTCCAAAAAACCCCACTAATGCCCAATCAGGACCCCTCAGCCTTGAAAATGGGTTAAAAAAAGAGTAGGCAACAATTTTAGCATCTTTTTCTGATGCTGGCAGCCATGCTGAACACTCGCTTCAGCATTTTCCCCCCGTGGGCTAGCTAGAAAAAAAGAAAATCGCTATAAAAATGAGCAAGTGGAGAAATAAGAGCAAAAGCGTGGCCATCGCCCGCCTCACCCATCATTCCTCCACGTCTAGGACGAGGGGACAGGGGACCAGGCCATGGGGTGATGCTCAAAACCCTGCTGGCTTTTGGAGCATCTCAACCCTGTGGTGGCCAATGGATGGGGCACTGCCCTGATGTCACTGTGTCCCTCCCATTGGCTCCATCCCCCTTTTCCACCCTTGCAAATCTGGGGCAAACCCTCTCCCAGCACAAACTGGGTTTCCCTTGCAGCAACCAAAACCAGAGCAGCACCCTCTGCTCCGTTGCAAGCGGGTTGCAAGACAAAACCCCAAAACCTCAGAGTTCTGCAAAAAGAGATGGCATGCATCCCTCCTGCGCACAAATAACGGGGGTTTGCGATGGAGCATCACCTTGGCGAACAAATAATGGGGGTTTGCGATGGAGCATCACCCTGGTGAACAAATAACGGGGGTTTGCAATGGAACATCGTCTTGGTGAACAAATAACGGAGGGTTGCAATGGAGCATCCCTCCTTGAAAAAATAATGGGGGTTTGCAATGGAGCATGACGTTGGTGAACAAGTAACGGGGGTTTGCGATGGAGCATCACCTTGGCGAAGAAATAACGGGGGTTTACAATGGAGCATCACTTTGGCGAACAAATAATGGGGGTTTGCAATGGAGCATCACCTTGGTGAACAAATAATGGAGGGTTGCAATGGAGCATCGTCTTGGTGAACAAATAATGGGGGTTTGCGACGGAGCATCACCTCGGTGAATAAATAATGGGGGTTTGCGACGGAGCATCACCTCGGTGAATAAATAACGGGGGTTTGCAATGGAGCATCCTCCCAGCAAACAAGTAACAGGGGGTTTGCAACCCAGCATCCCCCCACTGAACAAATAATGGGGGGTTTGCAAGCAATATCCGACAAGGAGTGAGGAGAGGGAGGGAATACCCCCCCGAGCCAAGCTTGTCGCGGTTTTTAGCAACTGGAACAAATCTGAAGTGTCGACCGAGACCGTGTTAAGCATTCGGGGAGACAAATGCCAGGCCTGGGAATAAAGATCGGCTGCTCCCGTTTATTTCCATAAGGCAATAATAACCCGCGCCTTCGCTTTATGAAGTCAAATTTGTTACGGCAGATGAGCTGTAAAAAACTGGGGGGGGGGGGGGGGGGGAGGGAAAAAATAGAGGCTATAAATAAATTTGTAATTTTAACATGCATTACCATGTAATTGAGAGGTTAAAGGATGGAGCTGGCACTGGGTCAGAGCTACCTGCAGGCTCCCATGGGTTTTTTTGGCCAAGCTACGAGCTCCTGGGAACGGATCCTGTTCGAGTCTGATGGTGGCTTTGGCAGGGCATGGAGGAGCCCAGAAAAGAGCAGGAAAAGAGGTACATAATATTTCCCAGTCACGACAAGGCACGGGGAGTGATTAGCAAGAAAGCAGAGCCAAACAGCCGCGCCTCAAAGCTCCTGTACTGATGGGAAGGCGGATTTGGGATTTAAACATAGATATCTATAATTTGGGGGCTGAGAAATAATTGCAAATTTATCCTCGATATGCACTGAGGGCTCCAGGAGAGCAGTCTGCCCTCAGATGGGCACGGGGCGGGGGGTTGATTTCTGCTTGGGGAGAAGGGCTTGAAGCGCAGGCGTGAGGATGTTGGGGATAAAATGGGACCAGTGGATGGATGCAGCATCCTTCGGGATGGAGGCATTGCAGGGAGGAGGGACGGTGGGTCCCAAGCGTTTGCAAAGCCCCAGCCTGGTTCTGCAGAGCTGGCACGTGGCAGCTTTTAAAAAAAATATAAATCTCCTCGTCTTAATGGTCAGGGCCACTTTCACGGGGGAAATTTTCAGCGCAAAACCAGAAAAACCCAGCTGCTGCTCCACGCAATGGGGAAAAACCCTCAGAGCATCTTGCCAGACCCAAATCCGACCCACACAACGTGTTTCCATCCTCGAGCAGTAGCAGAAGATGGACAGACACACGGACGGAGGGACAACCGCCTTTTAAAAGCAGAAGGCAGCTCCCCACCGGCTCAGGGCTGATGCAGGTGGCCATAAGCCATTGGGATTTTAATACATTTTGCTAAAATATATTTTGGAAGCGTCTCCCCCATTGCGGCTTTGCTGGCATGGCCACACTTTGGGGCCGTTCGCTTTGCAAACGGAGCGAGGGGCGACTTGGGGAGCGCGCGGAACTCCTTCCCATCACGCTGTCCACCTTCCCATTACCTATTTTTTCCAATATTTTACAGAGCCTTTTTCCCTTCAGGTAGCAACGATGCCAGGGTCAGCAGAACCCAGCCCCGCTGCCATCTCGGGCGTAGGGATCTCTGTTATTTATTTACCGACGCCTGTCATTATCTCTCGCTTGCAAAAGGCTGTCAGGTCTTTTTTGCATCTTGTGCCTTGCTCCAGCGTGCCTGAGCTCGCTTGCATTTCAAGGAGCTGATCTGGGGCTTATCTAACACAGGTTGGGGGTTTATGGGATGTTAATAGGACAATATATATATTTTTGTGCATGGAAAAGTCACTTCGTAAAAGGGCTGTATCTTGGGGAATAAGGCGGGTTCATACCCTGAGCGGTGTTTCCTCCCCAAACGGGGACCGAGGAGGGATGCTGATGGCAGCGGGAGCCTTTCCAGCCCTGCCCACATCCCCTTTTGACCTCACCTCCTCCGCAGATGCCCGAAACCTTGGGAAAAGCCAAGGCTGGGAAGGCAGAGCTCAGCGGGACCCAGCCAAATGCGATGAGACAGGTCCCCTCTAGCCCTCGCCCGTCTCCCTGGCACGGCAGGAGCAGGGGGGTGGCTGGCTCCTACGTCCCCCCGCTCCTCATTTCCCTGCCCATAGCAAGGCAAATACATCCCCGATACATTTGCAGAGGGATTTCCACGGCGGAGGGGCTCGTCTGGGGGTAATCCCGGCTGGCACCGGGGCGAGTGGCTTTTCGACGCTTCTCATCGCCCACCTCCACGGGAGCAAACAGCAGCCGACATCTGTTTAAACAGAGATGCCGTCGGGTGCATCGCCTGGCTGTTTACACTCCTGCAAAAGCAATATCACCCAAGCCTCTCTCAGCTGTCATCTCGTTTCGCATCTCATCCGTGCCTCCTAAATTCTCTTTGCATCCCACGTTATGAGGTTTGCTTCCCTTTGCAGCACACCTCCTAGCATCCATAGCCTGAAGGGATTGCCCCGGCCGCCCAGCCTGGCTTTTGCCTGGGGGAAAATTGTATTTTTTCCAGCAAATTCACCGCAATCCCTACGCGCCGCTGCTCCAAGTCACCCTCTGTATCAACACCACCGGGCCAGACCTACACCAGCTGCATCATCCAGACTTTCCTCCCCCTCATTTGCTTCCAGCATCCCTATACCGGCTTTACTTTCATGCAGCTTTACCTCCCCAGCCCATAAATCTGCAGGTTTGAAGCAACTATAAATTTTTTACATATTGTCAGGGGAGCTCTTATAATGTCTGTATCACCTTGGGCACATAAGATGTTTCACAGAGCGGGGAACATCCATCCATCTTAGAAGAGAACGCGTGTTTTCTGCTTTAGATGCTGACTTTAAGCACTGTCCATCACCCAGCGAGAAGTACAGATAACAGGCAACACACGCTGACACAAACAGGTGAAATTCAGGCACCGGGGAAGTTTTCAGCCAAGTTTTCCATTTATTTCCACAAGTTTGAGGCTCCTTCCCAAAGGTGTAAATGGGATTTGCTTGTTTGCGTGCATTTTTTTGTCCCCAGCAGCAATGTATTTGCTTTCCGCCTTGGAAGAAAGGTGAATTATGCAAGCTCCCCCAGCAGCTGGGTTAGCAAGCACTACTGCATGCAGGAGAGCACAAAAAGCTCGGTTTTGACCCAAATTGAAGACATGTAGGTCAATTCCTCAACATTCAGGTAAGCAAGATGGGCCCATGATGGGACTCGCAACATCTCTTTAGTGCATGCCTTCCCAGTGGGGAGGGATGGGTGAGGGAAAGGATGCTTTTTGGCTCAAAAGCCTCAAAATGGGGATTTTGAGATGACTGACCAAGCCAGCCCCAAATTTCAGGCTTTGGGCACAAAGAGGGACAAGGAACAGTTGCACAAGATGGGTTTCCTGAGGGAAAACGGGTTAAAACAAGCTGTCCAACAGCCCTGCGCTGGACCCGCTGAATACCTTACGGGACGGCTCGTTGCTCACTGACACCAAAGCAAAAATGAAAATAAAAGTAAGCTTTTCTTAGGCAAGCCCAAGAGGACTCAGTGGTTCATTGCTGCCGCACCGGAATATAGGGATTGCTGCCAAATTTAGGAAAAAAACCACCAAACCATCCTCCCACCCCAGGGCCCATCGCCTTCACCCGCGGCAGATGCAAAAGCAGCCGGAGGATGAGCTCAGATGCAAAGCATCCGTGTGGCGGGTGTCAAAAATTCAGCGAGATCAATCACGCTCTGATCTCCAAGAGCATCCTACCACCGCAGGTGCTCTCCTTCTTCATTAAGGCCACGTTAAGCAACACATTTCGAGCACAGCACAGGTCTTTCGAGCTTAAAAACACAACCCCGAGTGCTTTCCGCATCGCCCGTCTACGCCTGCTCTGACTCCAGACGACTCCTTTGGGAGCACTGGGATGGTTTCGCTGCTCGAGGTTTAGCAAAAAGGGGGAAATAATGGAGGAAAAGCAAGATCCCGACTCCTTGAGCACCCCTGCCTGTTTTACCTTCAATATTTTTAACGTGCTCTTCTGCAGTGGGTTTTCCCCTCCCCGCATCGCTGCTTCACCTCGCAGCATCGTGAGCGAGATGTAGCAATGCGGCTTGTGTATCCTACTAAAAGATATTTAATAAATATGCAAATCACTCCCCGCATCTCCTCGGGCAGGTAAGGTGTGCGAATAGGCTGTAGTTAAGTATTAAATCCATCCACCGCCAAGTACCTGGAGAAGAGCAGAATAAACCGGAGCTGAAGTTTGCATGGAAACAGGGTAAAGAAACGCATCTGACGGCGGCGGGGAAGCTTTTCTCATTGAAAACCAAATCCAATACACCTTACCATAGCACCCACCGGTCCGGATGTAAGTGAGCTGCAAGAGAAAACAGCTAAAACCACAGCATATAGACTTATTATGGACCAGGCGCATGAAATTTTCCTTTTATCAAGTCAAGTTTTCCCCATTGGGTTTTTGCAGCATTTCTCAGCCCCCGACTCCTCTTGCAGGACCGCCAGTGCCTGATTTCTCATCTTTGCCCTATTCTGTATCTCCCAGGTCCATAATACCCTTCCTACCAGGCTCTCCTCTTGGATAAATAAGTCCAATCTTCATGATCGCTCTTCAGAGGTGATTTTTTCCAAGGCAGGCGGACTTCATAAATGGTTCCCCTGAGGAATAAATCGCTATTTCCGCCCCCAGGCTAGCCGGAATAAATACAACACTGAGCAAACCCTGGTATGGGAAGAGGCAGGCAAGCGCACCTATGTAGGTGTCTTATCACTCCATGCTCTTGAGCACGCTGTGGTTTTCCCCTATTTTTCACCCAAACCCTCCCAAATCCAAGGAAAGTTGTCATCTGTAGAGAGGGCAGGAATAGGAGCACAGCTTGGATTTGAAGCCAGGCCATCAATTTACAGGATTATCCCTTACAATGTCGAAACCTGTTACTGCACCGGGTATTTTTGCCCTCCAAATCACTCGATTTGCGCAAAGGTTGTAAGAAAATACTTCCACCAACCCAGCGTAAACGCTGGACTTGCCAGCCTGTGAACTTTGCAAGCGTGATCCAAATGCCTTTTTATTCCCCCTTTCTTTGAAAGCGCCGAGCGTTCCCCCCTTGCCAGCTACCTGCCTGCATGCAAAACCCTGCCAGATGGCCCATTGCTGCCTGCAGCCAGCTCCTGCCCGTCCTTGCCGGTGCTGGAGAGCAGACCTGCGCGGCCGTGCTCCTGCCAGACTGCTCCGATGGGAGCAAACCCTAAACCTGCCCCCGCCAAATCCTCTAGAAAATTACAGAGGCAGCGATGTTTTGCATGGGGACGGAACATGTCCGCGCATCGGAGCCGGCAGCAATTTGGGAGAAGGCACATTTTCACATCACGCGGGGCAAGGAGCCTAAAAATGACCTCGAAAAAGAGCCACAGCTTTCCAGAGAGAAACAACAGGGCTGTCAAGACAGGAGGGGTTTGGTCGATTGGATGCACAACTCAGCATCAGCTCAAGCCGTGGTGTTGGCAGCCAAATATTGCAAGTAATAATGTATAGAGCTGACCTTAGATGATGCAGAAGAGCAGCCAGGTCCTGTGCCTCTCCCCCGCCAACCAGACGAACAAGCAGTATTTTGCTTTTGCAGAGCAAAAGAAAAAAAACCCAGTTATTTTTCATAAGAATTGTTAAAAAAATGTAATAAACAATCGTTTTGGCACTACGTGGAGCTTTCGCTCCTCCGCTGGCGCCGGTGAAACGAGCACCAGAGCACCGCGTTCCCCGGTGCTTTTGAGCAAACCCAGCAATAATAAATCAAAGCCAACCGCTGCAACCTGCCGTGAAGCAACGAGGAGCCAAAAGGGAAAGAGCACAACCCAGCTCACGCGGGGAAAAAGCCAAGAGGGGATGGGAGCCAGTTGCTTTGCATGAGCGCAACACCTCGCCTTGAGCTCAGAGAGAGAATTCTGCTTTTTAAGGGTTTTTTTCCCGAGCCTTTCAGAGGAGACCTTGCCCTCCTCGAGCAGTTTTACAGTGAGCATCGTGTTTGGTGCCTGTCTCAATTCTGGGCACATCCACAACCCTGCCCAGCACATGACTATTTTCTTTGGAGACCTGACCTTGGTATGTAATGGGCAGTTTTACGAGGAGGAAAAGCACCTTGAGGAATTTGCAGAAAACTCACTTTTAGCAAGGAGATATCTTGCTTTCCTTTTGCTTTCTCTGTTTATGAGCTCTTTGGAGATTTGGCTAGACATCTGCTCGCAAAGGGGCAGCTTTCAGGGATGTTGCAACATGATGGCGAGCAAAGAGTCACCGACGATATCTAACCTGGGTCCTTTCTGCTCCTTTACACCAGCAATGGGATCCCTTCAAAATAAACCTTCTCCCAAGAGGATTTCCAGCTAAAGAAGTGGTGGTGGGGGGAATCTTACTACGGCTGAAGAGGGGAGGATGAAAGACAGAGCGAAAAGCAAGAGAGAAGCAGTTGAATTTTAATGATATCTACTTTATTTAAAAGGGAAAAAAAAAACCAAACCCAAAACCTTGGGCATTTGCATCAAAGTGCCTGCCTGTAACACTGCCAGGAGAAGGTGGTTGGAAAAAGGCCACAAAAGGAGCTGCCCCTTTGCATTTCAGCTCCGTGCATGAGTTACGGTGCGAGTCCCGAGGACGCTGGGCTTATCGCTCCCGATAAGCTGCTTTTTATAGGCCTGGCAGCGAGATGCGAGAAAGCAGTAATTAAATTTTCACGCGGAAGAAGGCTTCTGCCTTGCACCCGCATTGGGAGAAGTCAGCATAAAACATAGGGGTGAGCCAACGACGGGGGGATTTCAATTGTATTTAGGGCAAGGCAAAAATACTAGAAAAACATAATACTTTTCAGCTCAAAAAGCGAGGGCAAACCTGGAAGCACCTTCTACCCCCAATATTAATCCAGCTGTCACCTTTTTACCCACTAAACATGCACAGAAACCCCAAGAAGTTCATGAGCGGTGCAAATTCAACCTACATACACCAAGCAGAGAGACTTGTAGCTAGGTAATAAAGCCACTGCACGCCTGGAAATCGGCTTGGAGATGTGGGTAGACCCAAAATGACCTTGAAAATGGGTCTGTTTAAGATTCCCAACCCCTCCAGAGAAGCTTAAGCCCATCAAGGACATGGGCAAGCAACGGGACATGGTGGCCTAGACGCTCCAAGAAGCTCTCCGTGTAGTCAACCCCCCAAAGCCACTACTTGAATGAGCCTCCACCAACACGTGACGCTGCCAAATTTCGTGGGTGATCTCCACTGAGTTGCTGTCATGGTTGGCCCAGGTCCAGCCACCCCACATCCCAGGGGAAATGTCTCTTCCCAAGGCATGAAGATGAAAAAGAAGTTGCCAAACACGAGGAGGCCAACATAAGACGAGCAGCATCTCCTCCCAGGATGAAACCCAACCCTGACAAACGCCCATTAGCTTCAAAACTGATGAAAAGCAGGGGAGCAAAAGGGGTAATAAGCTGTTTTCAGGTGGAAGATGCAATGAGATGCCCTACTCAGGCAGGTGCTTCATCAGCCAGAGGAAAGGACTTGACTCCTGACTATTTTATGAGGTCTTTTACTCCATTCCGCGGAGTGTTTGGCTGTCTCGAGGCTCCAGACTTCCAGTCGTTAGAGACAGTTATCTCTATGCGATTTAATTAAAGTCTAGTGTTTAATGACACAATGTGCTGCTAATTATTTTTCACTGGTTGTCAGGAGGCTTTTTTTTTTTCTTTTTGGTGGTTGCAAAGCAAAATTTAATTATGGCAAAGAAAGCGCGGGGGTGCTATCTTGAGGGCTTTAGGAAACAGCCTTGGGTGGGCAAGTGGCGGATCCAGCTCTGCTCAGTGAGGACTATGAAAAAGAAATACTGTCTGGAGGAAATCACCACCACATAGGGACAAGAAATGGGGACCTGAGGGACACCTCTGGCTTGGTCTGCTCTTACTTGGCCAACACGGTCATGGAGAGACATGAACAAGCCAGCATGTAGGTGCATCCTAAATTTCCATGTCATCTCTGAGACACGGTCTATGGAGGAGCTACACCATGGCAGCAAGCAGGAGTTTCGGGGTGAAGTAGAGCCTACAGGATGCAAACAGATTGGGTCACCCCAACTCATAGCATGAAAACTGGAGACAGACTGAGTTTGTTCACACAGGAGAGGGCTCCTTGGATCAACACAGTAAAATACTGACTTTTCACCTTAAAATAGCTTCCAACGCAGCAAGTCAAGCCCCTCTTTCAAGCTGACCTTTTTTGGGGAAAAATCTGTTTGAATCTCAATCCGTTTCTTCTTTCAAGCTGAATTATTCCCCCATTGGAGCCTTCATCGTTCATAGGCTACCAAATACGTTCACTGGCAATTTCAGCGCTCTGCAGTTTCGCCTCGTCAGCAGAAGAGGGATTTGGGAATCCTGTTTTCCCCTCCCTGCCTCCAGCCTTTGTCTGCTGGGAGATTTCCCCTCTCTAAGCCTCAGTTTCCCTGTAAAGTCGAGATAATGACGCACATTTATTTTGCAAATTGCTTTGATCTCTACTGTTGAAGGGTGTTCTGCAAGACTTAATTACATGTGTCACCACCAGCCTTTGCTGCACACATTAAAGTATCTTAAGCCGCCTAGCAATGCAGAGGAGATCTGTGCAGAGAGAATTAAATGTGCAATATGCTCATCTGAGAGCCGAGTTTTGCAGTTTTGAAGAGGGTTGGTGAAGTTTTTCAGCTGATAAGTAGCTTTGAGAAACTCCCCGGCATTTTTGCATACGTTATTACGGTTTTTCCCTTCGATATTAAAACATATCTGCTCGGCACCGCACTTAAGAGTTGGCAGTGGCTCTAGAAGCAAGAGTTTCTTTTAGCAAAACGCAGGCAGATCCCGTTTTGCTGCAGATAAGTCCAACTTTTGAAAGCTAATCTCCCCCCACTGGAAATCGTTATTTTCTTGACATCTTTGAAACGCCTACGTGCTCAAATGGCACAAGCAGCGCACGGTGACACCCAATAATTACAGCTGGTCAAAACATGGAATTTCAGTCCCACGAGAAATTCTGACATCCTGAAATTTGCAGGTTTGTTCCAGCTGACGGAGAAGATATCATTGCAAAACTGCCCACGGATGTGGGGAGGGGTTCTGTTTTGGAGCAGCATCTCCAGAAAAGTCTGGGTGATGTTACAAAACACTTTTTGCAGAGCTTTAGTATTTTGTTAGCGCGTGATGTGATAGCGGGCGAGATATTAGAAGTGTTGCAAAAGCATAAAATATTCCTTAAATCCCCCAAACCTGGGTGATCAAGGGGAAGAACCTGCAAGAAGTCAAGCTGGATGATGCATTTCCCCAGCATTGACGAGATGAATATTGCAAAGACATCCAAGATCATTTGCATCCTTCTGCCCACGACTTTCCTCCTCATCAGCCATCTGCTACCCTTGAAGGGCTCGTGCTCTTTGGGGAGAGGTTTAGTTTCCACGGCTGGAAACAGCGAGAGGAGCTGGAATGAGAGCAGCAAAAAGTCCAGAAGGAATTTGGAGGTCAAGGATGGAGCCAACCCAACGTACTCCAAACATCCTTTTTCCTAAGGGCTCCCCGCAGCCTTTGCACGCACAATAGCAAAGACAAAGAGAAAAGGACGAAAAAGGCCCAAAACGCAAAAGAAAAAAGGGGAAAATGAGGAAGGGAAGAGAAGAGCAAAACACTTCCCAGGGAAACGCATCCCATCCCCAGTTCCCACCAGCATGGTAGTGGGCAGGTTAGCAAGCGGCAGCAGCAAGGGCTGAGCAAGAGCTGCCGGTGCAATTATTTTGGGGAGAGGAGCGTGGCTTGAGAAACTCGTTGCCATCCTTTGTGGATCTTTAATGAACCTTTAAACGTGCCAAAAAAAAAAAACCCACCCAAAAAACAAAAAAACAAAGAGGAAGGGAAGTGAAAAGCTCTCATTAAGGCTTTTGGCAGATCTGATTAGTGGTTTTAGAGCCCTAAACAACCGTTTAATTGGTAAATCCTCCGGCAGCCAAGGAAAAGAAAGGGCTGGGCACAAAAGCGGACTGTTTTCCTTGTTGTTGGAGAACTGCTCCCTTCCTCCCCGGGGAGAGGGCAGGGCTGGGCGACGGCATTGCCAAGAAAAATCAAATATCCAGCAGAAACTCCCCTCCTCATCCTTTAATCCTGCTCTCTCCGTAAGCGGTGCATCAACTCTGCATTTCTCCATCTCGCCCAGAAGCCGAGATGCTTCATATTGCAATAATAGAAAGGGCATTGAGCCACGAGCAGGGACCTCACCTAAAAGCAGTTTTTTAGTGCTCGGGGGTAATTTGGGCCGATGCTGAAGGCTGTGGCCGCATCCCCGGCCACATCTACAAACGGCTGACGGCGGCTCATTTCAGGTCTTGTTTCCAGCTCTGAGAAACTACACAATAAAGTAAAAGAATAAAAAAACCAAGCAGAAATAACTAACCAAGCCGCAGCTGCACGGGCTGGAAGCGCAGCCAGGGCAAAGCCATCCTTCTGCACATCTCCATTTGATTGCCGGCACCTTTCTTCTCCGCTTGAGCCTTGGTAACCTGGAGAAAGCAAACTTCTCCAAGGCGGCTGAGCAAATCCCTCGTGCTGTGACTCATCCGGCAGCCCGATTTAGCTGCTCTTCCCCACGCACACCGTGTACCCCGGCACGCTGCGAGCTCGCCCCGTTTCCCTGTGACTCAGGGTCGCTCCACATTTGGATGCATCCTTTGCAACTCAACTCTCCGCAGCCCCGTGCTCGAGGCAGCAGCGTGAAAGTCGGGGTGGTGGGTTTGTTCCCTGGAAAAGTGGGGTTTGCAAGGGGGCTCCCCGTCCCCCTCCACCCCCCCCAAAATCACTGCAAGGCTGCAACAGCATCCCGTGCAGAGGGAACCCTTGCAGCGGGGTTTTCACGCCGCCTCCTGCGCAAGCGTCGCCGGCTTCGACCTCCTATTTCCCCTATTCATCATCCTCTTTGCTATTTCAGCTTCGTTTCACCATCTCCATCCTTCACAGCCCTATTCCCCGCTCGGGCTGTGCCCCCCTGCGAGAGAGATGCCATTGCCGCAATTAAAACCATCGTTAGATTGGATGCTGCTTGCGCCAGCATCCCTAAAACCTGGGTACCCACAGCTTTGCCGACGGGAGCAGCAGCAAAGCGCCGCGGCCGAGCATTGCTCAGCGTTTCCGCCACTCCTCTGCTTGCCCTGGAAATATTTCCGTGCAAGCTGTGCTCCGGGCAATTTGGGAACCCCAGCTCCTCCCTGCCTCCTGCTCCTTCACTGCCTTGCTGCCTGCCTTCGTTGGAGTCCGTAACGTTGCGTCAGGGATTAATTTGGCCCCGTGCCTTCATTTCCATCTTTGGCCTTGAACGTCCTTTGAGCTCCTCTTAAAAAGAGATTGATTAATAGGAAATTACTCAAAGTCCTTTTAGCCAGCGCCAGTTTTGACACCGAGAAGGAAAGGGTAGGATGACAGTGCCCAAGTCAAACATTTGCCAAATTAATTCCTCTGCTAGAAATTGTTTCGGATTTTGAGTATTTTTTTAAAAATCCATCACACAGTCATTCTCTAATTAGCTCGGTGTTGCTTGGGTGAGGACACACTGATCTGATTTATGAGGAGGGAAAATATTTTAGGTAAATGCCTTTTCACACCATCCCAACACAAAGGAGAAGAAAAAAACCCGACCTTGTGTGGGAGACCTCCAAAAGCTAAGAAATGCCTTTTAAATGACACGAGAGGGGGAATTTGGTGTCGGGTATCTGAGAGCAGGCAGGGATGGGGTGTGGGCAGGACAGGCAGCTGGCCACAGCCTCGGGAAATCGCATTAAGGCCGCTGCTGCTCCGCAGAACTGCTGCTAATGCATTAATGCTCCATTTAGGATCAGGGCCCATCGATCCCTCATCTCCGAATAATTAATTCAAGCCCCCAGTGGGTTAATATAATTTCTCCATGCTTGGAAACCTTCCCGTTACCAGCAGCTCTCCGCACCCCATCCCTGTGATGAAGGCATCGAGGCTCAGCACCCCTTCTTCCCTCCAGGTCTGCATCGCTGCCCTTTACTCCCGGCAGAGCATCATCGCTGCCAAGGGCTCGACACCAAAAAAATTGAAACCTCGAAACCCAGAGAGCCCAAACCGCAGCTCCTGAGGATGCCGAATCAGCTGGATGCCTCTCCCCTGCAACCCTGGCTCTCAATTTTGCTCAGGTTAATTAAAGGAGGGAGAAGATCCTATCTTCTGTGGTCTCAAACTTACAGTCACACAAGATCTGTCATTGCCCCAGCGCAAATTAGTTGCTTTGCTCTTGCAAAAACCAAAAACCACCCAAATTTCCTGCAAAACTTATTCCCTTTTGCTTTTCCACGTCGGCACCATTAACCCTATCCCATCCCCTTGGTTCGCTGGGGACAGATCTGGCTGCATCATCCCACGCCAGGGAAAGCCAAGCCTATCCCACAACACGCGCTAAGTTGGCAGAAATCCCCCCAAAACACTTGTGTGCAGCATCCCGGCTGCTTGCTGCACGCCGAGGAGCTTCCCACTCCCGCAGCAATTCCTTTTCACTGGTGGGTGAAGCCGTTCCCACCTTATCGAGCACTTTGGCACGCAAGGCATTATATAACCCCACGATATTAAGATTTTTCCAGCCCCCGTAGGATGCCTATAAATAAGGAAAAGAGCTGGGGAACCAATCCCACTAGAACTTGGTGATGGATAAATCCACCCCCTGCACCCACGTGCAGCTAAAACTCCCTGGGGGAAAAGAAAAGGGGTCCACGCTTGGCTTGAATTCAGCCCAGCACCTAAAAAAAGCCCCCCAGGATTTCACCGCCATGGAGCGGGTAAGGAGCAGCCCCCCAAAACTCTGCAGGCTTGGGGTCAGCTGCCTTTCTGCTCCCCAAGGCGAGGTTGCATTGCCCACCCCGCTCAGGAGCTGTATCTGATGATGCGCACAGAAAAAAACCCACCCAGAACCTCCCCATCCCTCCCAAATCCTCCTTCCAGAGCGAAAAAGCCTTACTCCAAACCCAAAAAGCCGCTCTCCGAACCTCAAACCACCCCGACGTTGGCATGCAAGTTGGTGGAGAGGCCACGAGAAAAAATGGGTGAATTTAGGGAGAAGAAAAAGATGGATTTGGGGAGGAAAAAAAATGGATTTGGGGAGGAAAAAAAGATGGATTTGGCGTCAGGGCGGGTAAGGGGAGACGGGAGGAGGATGCCAGGGAAAGCTTTGAAACTAAATTTTGCATAAATCGGCGCTGAGATGAACCAAGTCGGCAGGGACGCGCTCGAATATCGCTCTGCAGCGTGTGCCTTCATCCCGGACAGCAAAATTGCGTTTATCTCACCCCTCTCTTTGCATTTCTTTGGGCTTCATTCATTTAAGGTTGAAATCCGTAAATGGCCTTTTTCTCCCCCCGACCCTTCCTGTCTCTTCCTAAGCTGCTCTAATTTCCCAACAAGATTTATTCCAGCTACTTTCACTCCTGTTACTGATGATCCTGGCTCAGGAATTGTCGCCGGAGGATTTGCTCTCCTTTCATTGCTCCACAAGCACAACGGGTAACAGAGGCTGGCAGAGGTGAAGAAATCCTTCAGCCTTTAAAAATCCCATCTTTCCACAAATTCCCAATGTTCCCCCATCACCAAGACCTCGGATGTGGTTACAGCCATCCACCACGCAGCAATTTTCCCCCCAATATCCACTTTTCCATATTATTTCTGGTGATGGAAGAGCAGCAAAAGCTGGGGTAAAAAAAATAAATCACATTTTAAAGGGAAAGCGTTAAAGCAAGGAGGGGGTTCAAACACAGCCAGCCCTGGCAAACCCTGCTAATAGAGATTCAACCTTGTCTTTAATGGGATAAAAAAAAAAAATGGGGAAAAAACATATAGGTGATAGAGAGAAACTAATTGGGTGGTGTAAATGTTGCGTTTAATCCAGATTCTGGGATAAATGTGTCCCCATGTCACTAAATGCCACCGTTTTCTTCTTCCTAAAGCCCTGCTGTGCCCCAGGAGGATGGGACCAGGGGAGTGGTTTCTCCACAGGACATCGATAAACGCTTCTGCCACGACTCAGGAGGGGGAAAAAAAAAATATATATATATATCTCCAGAAAGTCTGAATACTGAAAGCTTTTAAATAATGATCGGTTCAACCAATGCATTTTACTGTGGCTTCAACCATTTCATGCTTCCCTTCTCCCCCCTGCCTGTTCTTTTTAATTTTTCCAAGGAAAAGACCCCAAATTTTAAACACGGGTGCACATTTGAAACCCCCCCTCCCTCGACCTTCAGCCTTCATCGCCCCCCTGCTCCACCTCTTCCTCCCCCGGCTGCTGCCGGGGCGATGCTGAGCCCTTTCGGGAGGTGTAGGCTGTAAATCAGCCCGGCTGCAGCCCACTGAAATGCCCGGTCAAAAAGGGGAAAGACTGATGGAAGTCTTATTTAAACATTTTGGAAGTCATTTGGGGGCATTTAAGTCTTTCTTCATTTGCCGCCGGTCGCTCTCCGGCGAGCCGAGGGCCTGAAAGGAAGACGGATAGCCGAAATAAAGCTTCTAATTGGCACCTCTTTCCCTGTCTTTGGCCAATTTCGAGGCTTAATCATGATGAATAAGAAGGAGACGTGGGCTGAGCGGCTGCTGTGGCGCGGGAGGAGGCGGCGGGATGGGAGCATCCCCTCTCCATCCCAGTTTCCCGCGTTTCCATTGGCACCTGCTGCCTTTTATCTGCCACGTTTCAGCAGGGACGCTGCATTTTGCTCCCGATGGCTATCTCCTGGGGAAGGCGAGAAGTCGCTGGGCACGAGCCGAAGCCTGCAAGCATCTTTGCAGACTAAAAAAATCTTTTTTTTTTTTTAACAAGACCTGGGAGATTCAGCCAAGCAAGAACCAGGCAGGACATCGCAACAGGCTCCATCCTTGGTCTCAATCGGACCCAAAATCCCAATGTGCCCATCCCTTGTTGGGATATTTTGGCACTTTGGGGTGTTTTTTATGGGAAAAATGCAACGTGCCACTATTTCCCGGGAGCTAAACCTCATGCAACCAATTTTCCGCAGGGATTTAGGGTGGATTTCCTAAAAATAAGCTTTTCTGCAAGCTCGTGGCAGCCTCCTCCAATGCATGGCAGCACCCCACGCCCCCTTGCAAAGCGCAGCCAGATTTATGAAAGTTCAGATTATTTCGGCTATTTCCAGGCAAAATCACGCAACATTTTCCTAGCGCCCATGCAACAGAGCCCAACATCCCACAGCTCCACCCCAAGAGTGGGGAAGAGGCAGCACGCTGACTATTTTGGGGCTAAAAAGCAGGGAATCAGAGCTGAAAGCTGCAGGAACTGTTTCACCTAAAAAAATCCCATCTGTCGGGTTCGGTCTCAATTCCCCAGGGATGAGCTGATCTAAGGATGCGATTTTGGGGCTGAGCATCATGCTCGGTCCCCAGACTGGTCCCCAAAACCCCTTCCTCTGAGCACGATGTGCCCTTGGATGGCTTTGCCCCCCCCCTTATTTTTCTACACCATGCCATTGCTTTATTCATCCAGATTTGCATTGATTTTGTCATAAAACTGTATGAATTCTGCTTCGGGAGAAAAAAAATAATAATAATAAAAATTAATATCATTGATCTGCTTCTTAATTCGGCGCTGAGCTGCAAGACCCCGTAGCGGCTCACCCCAGGATTTACGCTGAGATTGCAAGAGCTCAGCCTTTTTATATTGTATTTTTTTGGCCTTTTAAAATTATGTTTTATGAAAGTCACTGCTGTGTTTGGAAGCTCCCATCTCTCCTGGCCATGCAATAAAGGGGTTTTTTGGTGCATCGCCCGCCACAGGCACCAAAGGGGCATTTCAGAGCTCTTTTATCCCAAATAGCATCATTCTGGGTCTTATTTTAGCCTCAGCCGCCCCAGTAACCTGATTTTTACTGGGATCCAGTGGTCCCTCCATGCCCCAGTGCCCTTAGGAGGAGCACAGCTTAACTCGACATCCATCCACCTTGGCCAAATTGTTCAATAACCAACGTTTTTGGGCAACGCAAGAAAACACCTATTTCCCCTCCCTATCCCCGCACGCACTGCTATGGAGTAGGGTGCAAAAATCCATGTAAAATATAAAATCGGTCAATTTTGGTCTGCTATGGGTGTCCACAGCAGCTGGTGTAAATTCCCCCAGGTCCCATTGGTTGCCAAGGAGCGACACCAATTTACACCCGCTGGGGGAACGGCTCCTCTATATTTGCTGCCCGCCTTTGGCAGATCAATGTCCATCAATAAATATCATTAAATCCCAAATCTACAATAAATCAAAAGGGGGGTTAGTCCCAAGAAGAGGAACAGAAATGTGGGTGAGACTTGGTTTTATTTGATTTAGGAGAGCGATGCAACAGGCTAAAGTTGTTCTTGACAGTGCAAACCCACCTGGGAGCTGCTCCCTGAGCGAAGGCAAAATATAAACCAAAAAACCGTGAATTTATCTCATGCAAAAAAAAAAAAATATTAGGGTTGGGCACAGAGGAAAAAACGCTCAGGAGCTGGTTATCTTGTCTCTAGGGAGGATATTCCCACCTTCCCTTTGCAGGGTGACCTGCATTGCTATAAATTCCTTGAGGTACCTGTAATCTCCTGCGTGCAGCAGGCAGCACAAAGAAACCCGGGGTTTTTTTTGCCCGATGAGCAACACCTATCCCGAGCAGATAACCGACAAGCTCAGAAACTCGCGCCCCGCAAATGCGAAAATTGGATTTCACTGGTGTCTTCAAAGGGGAAAAAAAAAAAGAAAAAAAATCAAAGAAAAATCCAGATTTCCCCATCTCTCCAGAGGAAAACTCCTCCAAAAGCATCAGTTTAGGCTTTTCTGAAACGTTGGCTTATGTATTTCAAAACCAAATTGAAACCCAAATGCTTCAAAGTGGGGGAAATAAATAAATAAAGTGTTTCAGTTTTGGGAAAAAAAAAAAAAAAAAAAGAAGATGAAACAAAGCATTTCTGCTCTCTCTGGACTTTCTTCCCCAAGCAGGATCCTGGCAAAACCAGCAGTATTTTTGCAACGTATGAGGATTATTTTTTTTAGATTATAATTAAATCGAGATGTCTCCTGTTAGATGTACCAACCCTCTGCCACCTTCATGCAATTCTGTCTCTAAGGCTGGATTTGACACGAATTGCCTGGGGACTCGAATGCATCTTTAGGAACCAGCTCCTTGATTTTGCAAATTAGAATTCTAATATATTAATGCACCCAAGTCATGCTTTTGTAAATGGGACCTTCTTGCAGTGCCTGTGTGAAGCAGGGATGGCTCCAATGATGGGGACGAGCTCTGTCCCTTGATTTTTGGTCTCACCTGTGTCACCCAACAGTGGCCTCCAGTGTTGTCCACCACCAATAAATACAATTGTGGGGTGAGATATGGTATTTCTCCTGCTGGCAGGTGCCTATTTCCCCAGCCTGTCAGGTGCAAATGAGATCTTCATCGCAATCTTCTCCGTGAGCATCTTCTGGTGAGATGTCACGGCCTCGGAAACGGGCACCGTGCTGCTGTAACGGCAGCATTTCTCCTGGCGCAGAGCCCCACGTTCTTCCCACCTGCCAGTATTCATAGCTGGAACAACTCTATCAGGTCCCACGACCACCCCAGTGCTGACGTGGGTGTCCTCCAAATACTTGGGCACAACCCCAAACTCCTCAAGCTTTGACCAGCTGGGCTCCTCCATGACCTGGGGTTTGGGGACAGGACACCACACCACGGGGTCCTTTATGGGAGGGGAATGGCTAAATTTTCCATCATCCAAAGGCAATATTACCATCAAATACCCCCAGGAGATGCCAAGGTGCATGTCTTGGCCATACTCCTCATCTTGAACAACCCCATGCACGCAACGGAGACGTGCAACTGCTTTTTGCTGCATCCCCCCGGCCACACAGCACCAGGTTTCCTACGGGACTGATTATCTCAGGGTGAGCGAGCAGAAGAGTCCTCCTGAAATGTTGATTGCAAAATCAATAGGCGTTTCATTTTAATTGAATTTCTCAGCCGGGCAGGAAAGCCTCTCTTCTTGCACAGGGACTGTGGTGTAGACAGACAAATGGACCATCCCGTTGTGGTCAGACAAGCCGACGACTCAGGTCAATCCAGTCTCTGGTGAGCGTAACAGCCCACGGACTTGAGGGCAAGATGCTTTCATCAATGAAAACAGCCTGAAATCACCCAAATCTCACTTTTCTTCTCCTACCTCGTCCAAACCACATCCGAGTGCTGTCGCCACCAGCTTCGGGTGCATCCAGCAGGTCTGGCTGCTGATTAAAAGAAGGGGGAGAACTGGAGAAACTCATGAGTTATAATTTATTTTTCTAAGACACAAGGATGGGGATTACACGATGCGATGGTACAGGTGACCCAGAAGGCTCCAGCCGGTGGTATATCCCTTAAATAACCATCATCGCTGCCGCTCGGCTCCAAAAGTTTCCGAGGAAATAGTCCTGCCTTTAGCCCTTGGTTATGCCAAAGAGGTTTTTAGAGGGATGCATTTTTTCGCTTTCCTCGTTCAACCCCTACACAGCATCCACCGGCATGCCCAAACATCATTGCTGAAGATATTACCCACTAAACCCCCTAATTTTCCTGCCTGCATCTGCCTCCACAGACCAGCACGCGAAATTTCAGATGCACAAACTGGATCGATACCGGTTTGTTTGACCGCCCACGTTAATTTGCAATTTGGATGCAGAAACCGCTCACGCGTCGGCAAAAAAAAGGGAACAGAAAGCAGGCGGGGAGCAACCCCCGGGGCTTTGAGGGTTTGGGGGTGGCTGGAGAGACGCGCATGGCTCTCATGGAAGATGAGCAAGACCCCAACCAAACCCGACCTTAATTCAGGCTCTGGATTTAGCAAGCGCTGCCCCCCAAAATGCCTCAGAGGGGGAGAAAGACCAGCAAAGCCCTCCCTAGAAATATTCCTACCCTTGTCCCCGGAGGACATCCCTTCACTGCGGGATGAGCAAGCGCTGGGAGAAGCTGACTTCGGTAATTGCTGTCTCTAAATGTCTACAGGCAAGGGCCTGACCGGACAGCAAAAAGCCGATGTCAGGTTAGCCATCTTTCACTGAGGTTATTTAAAAGAAGAAAATGGCATTTACATGCCATCTTAACTAAAAACTCATTCAGATGTGTCAGTTAAATTGGCATTCTGGGAATTTCTTCTTCGGTGAGAGCAGATTGAGTCCTGGTGTTCCTATAACAACTCCTCAAATCCAGTTACGTGTTTCAGCTGGTTTACACATCCCCCATCCTCAAAACAGACTAAAATACATAAACCGTAACTTTTGAACCACTGGTAATCTCGCAGATTTAATTCTGTCTTAAGGATGCTGCCGAGACGGAGGCTGAGCAACAGCCCGGGGGGTTTTCGACGTGACCGCGCACCTTGATTGGCGTCATCATAAATCACTGCAAGCCATTCATTATCCCCCCAAATATTGTGAGCAGATGTGATGTCACCTCCACGCACCCGTCAATCACACCTACATAATCAGGACAGTTGATTGACGGCTCGGGATAAGAGTGTAAACAGATGCACTGCAGGTAGCACTTTCTACCCATCAAGTGGGGTTTTTTATATTAAAGTGAACAAATAACGCAATGGTTTTAAGACACGGGAAACAGGGAAACTGCTTATTCAGTGCAATCGCCCTCCCAAAGCTGCTCCGCGTCCACCTCTGCCAAAAAACCAGCCGGGTTTCAGCAATGAGTTGGGTTGAGGGACCAATTTCTCATCAGGGGTGGAAAACCGTCCAAGCTGTTCTTCTGCAAGCAGCTTTTCATCAGGGCGTCTAAATAACAAGCGGTGAAACATCTCAGAAGTGTTATAGGGGATTTAGATATGGGATTTAGAGGTGCGCTATAGTCCAGCACCATCAAGCTTTTAGATATGCAAAGATGCGTCATCCAGAGGCAGCTGATGGCGATGGACAGGTTCCAAGGGATGGGGACAAGCATCATCCCAACATCTTAATGCCAAGCTCTCTCTCCCAGCTCTTAAACCCTAGAAACCATCATCAGGAGGAAGACTACCCAAAAAAGGATGCACATCCAGCTCTGCCTTGCACAGTTCTCCATTGCCGGGTCACGAAACAGCTGGAAGGACCCATAAAAGCAGCAATTGCAAATATTTTTTGCTATTGCAAACATTTTGCATGGGGACATCATGCAAACGCAATGCAACGGTGTCCTTCCAGAGAAGCATCAGCTGCTGATGCACCAGCTCCAGCCTGAGGCCCAGAAATCAGGGATAGAGGGGCTTGGTGAAGCCATGGGGATGAGTACAGCATGTCCTCACTCTGTAATTACAGCTTAGCCGCTCCGGAAACCAAGAATAAAAAGCAAAATTCCCAGATCTTGATGGTCCTCTGTCACCAGCAATTAGCTGTGAAATCTTCCAGCAAAGCAGGTCGCCTCTGCGACAATATTAAATGGCTTTTTTTTAAGGTCAGGACAGAGCAGGTTTGGGATTCAGCCTTCCCCACCTGTCCAAACTTGGACATTGAGTCATTTTTATTCAATATATACCCAAGACTGATAAATCGGATTTGAGTTCATAACACCCAAATGCACATCTGAGATGGGACCATCATGGTCCTCAATGCTCAGCATCCTCCTCTCCACCCGGGTGATGCTCGCGTGATGGGTCTTCACTTAAATCCCAGTACAAGCCAGTCTGGAAGCAAAATGAACCTCCAAAGCCCCAGGTTTTGTTGCATCCCATCCTCAGAGCTCAACCTCGGGGATACCGGAGGGGTTTTCCTCGCACCCAAACACCCGGGAGCTTCGAGCTGACATTTCCCCAGCGTGGAAAAAACCAGAGAGCGGCAGATCCTCCCCGTGAAAAAAAACAAACAAAACCAACAAAAAACCAAACCCAAGGAATTAGCGGCTGTCGTACAGATCATATTTTATATTTGTGTTCAGATAAACACGGATTTTGGCTCCCTGCCCAGGCCGGCAAAAGCTTTTATCTCCCGAGAAACACCAGGGACCGGGTGAACTTTAAAAAAAAAACCCACCCAACATCATTTCCCACCACCTCCTGCCATCTCCCTCCTCCAGCTGGGGAGCGTTGTTGTTTCTTTCTCTGTAGCGAGTTCATTGCTTAAAAGTACAATTTTTTTTCCAGGTTTTTTGCTTCTCCCCCCGCTCCCCCCAGTTCCTCATGCTAATTTATGGAAATCAAATGGCGCCTGTTCCCAGCCAGGGATAATAAAGGAGAGGTATTAAAGGGGAGGGGGGAAGCACAGCAAAGGGGGGGCTGTAAATACTAATTGTTCTATAAGGAGAAGGCGGTTTATTTTCTTGCTAAAGGGAAGGTTATGTTTAATTAAATCTGCTTGTTCTCTGCTTTTAAATGAGCTCCGAGCCTCCGTTATCGGGCAAGGGGAGGATGCTCCGATGTGCCCTCCTTCCCCAGGGACTGCGGTTGCAAGGGAGAAGGGGGGACACGACGGCCAGATCCCGCTCATTGCAAGCGCGTTGGTGCATGGGTGAGCACCCATATGTGAAAGTGGCCGAGTTGGGTGCAAATTTGATGAAGAAGCATTTTGTGCTGGGAAACTCAAGCAACGCACATGCTTAAGCATCGTATTTCCCACACACGTCGCTTTTGGGCCACACACCAGGTTGCGAGCGTGCTCGAGGAACTCTCGGAAAAGAGCAAGGAGCCAAATCCAACCGGGAATTTGAGAAAAAAGCTCCTTCACCAGCAAATTTGGAGCGACGCAGCCCGTGAAAAGCTGGAGATGCTCCGGAGAGCCCCATTTACACGGCTCGGTTGCTGCATCCCTGCTCACCCAGCATCACCTCCGTGGATGACGGTCCCTCCCCTCTCATCCTCCTCGAGTCCGGATTTTGGGGGGGTTTTATACCTTTTTATTTTCTTCCAGGTAATTAAATACACGCCGCTGGGTGCTGCGAGGTGAGGCAAGGCGTTCCCGCCCCCTCCGATAACATCTCGGATCGTTCAATTCTCATTACTCCAATAATCCAGATCTAATTTGCCGGGAGCCCGGCGCCGAGTCTTTCGGCACTTCATTAGGGTGCGTGAGCAGCATTTCATTACCGCAACCCCTGCCACCATCCCCAGCAAATTTCCCTTTGGAAAAATCCAAAATAAAAGCCTAATTTGCAATTCATGCAATCCCCAGGGATTTGGCTGATTTCTCAAATTGATTTTCAGCTGCATGGGGTGCAAAGTTTCCGCTACCCAGACCCAGATTTATTCGTGCTCCCCCGGTTCAAGCTCATTTTAGCTTTTCCTGATGGGTCCAAAAATTAACATGCTTTCATCGGGATAATTTCTATTTCTTTAAGCTTTATGTGTTCATCCAGACCCAGCAATTATTTCTGGAAATATATATTCCCATGGGCCAAGGGACCCCATTTGTAATCCACGTGCAGCTATCCCCCCCCCGCCCCCAATCCATTTGAACCAGGCTCTAATGTGCACAGAAAAGGCTGAAAAACATTATTACAAGCATTTTCCTTCAGGAAAAGCTCACCTTTAGGTGTTTTTTTGGGGTGAAAACCCAGGTAATTACATGGATAGGTGGGGAAATCTTAAGGGAGGAGCTGCCTGGATTTGGGAGCATTAGGGAGGACAGAAAGTGAAGTCAATCCCATACATGAATCGATCGTTAGGGGGTTTGGGGAGAAAATTAGGGTGGGTTATTCTGCATATAATCCAGTTACAGGGTATCCCCCATGTGCCACAGATGCAGCCGATTTAAGGGCTCACGAGGGCGTTGGGTAAGATGAGCCCCCGTTCCAGGCTCTGAAAGCATCTCCTCTCCGCAGGCGAAGGGACAGACGAGGCAAGGAGAAAGGAAGATGGAGCGGTACGAGGCGGGGGGGAGTGAGCAAGAGCGCGGGCTGGAGTTATTTATAGGACACGGTTTTGTGCGGGAGGAGATAGTGATGCCAAAAAGAGATGGTAAAAATAATCCCGGAGACAGGTGCCGCTGCCTTGGGGAGGAGGCTGCTGCCAGTGACAGCTTGGGGAAAGTGCAAGGTAAGAAAAGGGGAAAATATAATAAAATAATAATTAAAAAAAATTTGCATTTCTCTGTATCATTTCTCACCCGTGCAGAGAAAGCCCGTCCTTTGCAAAACCGTCGCGCCACAAAATTGGAGGTTGGGCTTTATGGACTTTCCTTCTTCCTGCAAAATCGGGGTGCACCGATGCTGCTGGCTTGGGTTTTGGGGAGTCAAGAGCTCCCCGACACCCAGATGAAGGACCGCGCAGAGGATTAGACACAGGGCACGACCACCGACTGATTCCCAAGGGAAGGGTAGGGAAAGTAACCCCCTGGATCCGACCATGATTCCCTGCTCACTTTGCCCCATGGATGGAAACCCGAGTCCTGAAAACCATTTTCCACAGCCAAGCTTCTGCTCAAAACTGTATTATTAATTAAAAACCCCCTTTATTAACTTAGCCTGCAAAGCTCTTACCCTTTCCATGGGGGCAACCCCCCCACACATTATTTTGAGCAAAAGACCCATTTTGCCCGGTATTTTGCCATCAACAACCCCCATGGAGATATTTGTGCCATGTTATGTGCTGCAGGGTTGACATGGGGAAGGGACCACCCCATCCCCACATCTGTCCTTTCCCATCCCTACATTGCACGGATGCAGCTGGCACCAAGATGGCTCTTGCATATCTATATAAAAAAATATATATAAAAATAGGAAAAGCCACCACAAACGAAGGAGGGGATTAATCACGCTGCACGAGGAGGGGGGAGGCGGCGCACACTCCAGCTCCAAAGAGCCTCAATCGGATAATCAAGGCGAGCGCTGGCAGCGAAGTGGCATCTCGACGTCTTGTTATTCCTTCCGCGACCTCCTCCCCTCCCCTTTTTTTTCCTGCACGAATCCATCTCCTCGCCCTCTTTTCCGAGCGGCTTTCATCAACTTGTCACCCAGCGACAAGAAGCTGGGCTGTGAGCGCAATGCAAAAAAAACCCCACACGTCGGTAAGAAGAGGAAAAAACCCAAACAATAACAACCTAAACCCACCCAAAGCTTGATGATCCGTCCCAATAACATGAAACCTGGGAAGATATTCCTAAACTGGCAGTGTTTTTGGCTGGAAGAGCTGACGGCAGCTGCTCGCACTCAAGTGAGCAAAGGCAAGAGGAGAAGCAAGCGAGAAGATGGGACAAGCCTTGCCGCAAGCGCGTGAAATGCGACGCGCTCGTTCCTGGCTTGCATCGAAAAGAAAAAGCTCTAGCACGTGCTGGGATGGAATTAATTTTATTTGCAAAGTAGAAAAAAACCCTTGCTTTTATTTTCCTTTCCCCATTTTCTGTTGGCCTGGGAAATGCAGAAGGATGAGGCCAGGAGGGATCTCCACTGCTGCTGGCAGCACGGTCCCGCGCCTCGGCTGACAAGGGGAGGACAAATGAGAGCGTTTAGGCAGTAATTAGGCAGTAATGACCTACTTGGAGGTCTCTACCATGCAGGAAATAACCTGAGCCGGGACTCGGGCGAAGCGAGCTTGAGTGTACTCAGCAATTTATCAGGTTATTGCCAGCTCACAGGGAACTGGTGACCGAGTCATTAACCCCATTATGGACTTCTGCTTCTCATAGATACCTCTTTTAAATAAAACGCCTTTTTTTTATAAAACCCAACCCCTCAGTTCCTCTAAACCGGGAGCTGCTAGGCTCCTTTAGCATCTTATAGCAAAGCAAAAAGGCATCATCGTGGGTGCTTGAGGATGCACAGCCACTTTTGCAGAGCCAGTGTGCAAAAAAGGGGTCTTTAGCCCCAGATTTCCAGCTGTTGGAGGCTTTTCTTCATGCCTGATGAATGCACCCACCCCCCGAACAGAGCCTTTAGTAATACTTAAGCATCTTCCCATCGCTATCTATAGATGCTCTTACTTAGACTGAAGGAATTGATTGTACTTTTGGGGGAAAACCACATCTTTGTCCAAGTTTCATATTTATATACTGCCAAGCTCATGCAATTTTAATAAGGGTTTTAGCAAGCTGGCTGAGCTGGAGCAAAATCGTATGCCATCTCCTCCTTAAATCCCTCTCTGCCAGGTACGGAGCTCACCTGGCTCCAAGAGACCCCCCCCAAACCCAACTGGAGATACTCAACAGGACCCTGGATGCTGGCAAGGGCGTTGGATGGGATCCCATCCTCCTGCGAAGGAGCTGGAAATAATATGAGCCATCCTGCATGAGGTTTCTAGTAATCCTGGGGAGGTTTTTTTGGCAGGGAAGGCCGCAAAGACAAACCCCCACGCTGCACGGAAGCAAGCGTTTCCAAGCCTGGCACCAACAGAGCTTGGTTTCTGCTTTCAATCCAAATTCAAGATTTTGCTTCCTTCCAGTTGACTTGCTCCTCACAAAGACGCCGGTGGGATACAGGCAGTTTGTAAGCAGTAAGGGGAGCAGACCTTTCACGCATTGACTTTTTTGGCCACCCTGGCATCCAACCAAAAGAGAAACCCAAGGTGGGCTTCACCTTCACCACCCGAGATGTCTTTTAGATATTCACATCTTGGCCATGACCTTCACGCTCTTAATAGTCAACCGGGAAAAAAGGAGATGTATGAGCAAGAAAGCAAAGAAAAAGGACATTAACCCAAGATAACAGCACCCTAAAGGCACTTATTTCTCTCTGCTGATCCTTAAAGGAAAGTGCACAACCTGCTCTAGTACTGGTATCTTCACCACAGGTACCTAAACGCAAGAAAAGCACATTCTCCTCCCGCAGCATCCCCTCTCCCCAGGCTTCAGGGATTGGGTCCTCACCAGGATTTAACAGAGCATGGCCATCAGAGATGCTCGTGGCACGGAGCATCCTTAATTACCACTACGCCCCATTTACTCTCCAGGGTGGTATCATCTTTGCAGCGTCACTGCAATGCCTCATCGCAGCATTAATGCGCTGTGACTTACATGACATCTGCTCCGCCGCGCTGCCGTGCCCCACGCCCGCGTATTAACGCAACCGATCCAGTCCTCAACCTGTCATGACGCCTTAAAATCAATGGCGGGACGACTCCGGGTTGCACAAGGCAGCCTGCAAACAGCATGAATAATTCATATGCAAGATGCAGAGAGCGATGCGACATTGCCGGCGCGTGCGGTGGGGATCCAGTGAGGTCTGGCAGCAGTGTTGGAGCAAAGTGGAGTGAAATGCATTTGGCAAACAGCTTGATTGCCAAAGAAGAAGGGAAGAAAAGGTTAAATAACGATAAACAAATCAATATATAAAAAATAAAGTAGCTTTTGGCTGGGGGAAGCACTTGCGCTGGTTCCTAGAGGTGCATCCTCACACCTGGGCACGATGCTCCGGGATGAGCAAAGTTTTCTCTTTCAAGAAGGAAATCACTCTTATTTTTGTCGGATTATGAGCATTAGGTGCAGCACAGGGTGGTTTGGGAAAAAAGCCACCAACATACCAGAAACAAGGGATGCTGGAGAGAGGAGAGACGCAGCACATGACGGGGGAGAACCCCAGGCGGCACAAGCCTCATACCAAGTAATTATTCTCAAAAAATACAACATTTCACCCCAAATATTTCCTCTCCCCAAAAACATTTAAATCCACATGATGCAGAGTGGGTAAAGCAAATAGCCGGGCAAGTCCCATGCACTTGAGATGGGAGGAAAACAGCCTCGAACAGGGCTTCGCCTCACGCCGCTCATACTCGAGAGCCTCCCAATTTCATTTTAATTTATTTCCCCCATTTCTTCAGCATATGCAACCAGGAAGCTTGCATATAAAGTGTCATTAATGACCTCAGTGTGGGCGGGGATGGGGTCTGCATCATATTCCGCAAGGATCCCAAGGGGTACTTGAGTCTTCCTGAAGCCTCCGACCCTGTTAGTGGGTTTATCCCCAAATTACGGGGGATTATTTCTCCCCTTCTTTCCTTCCCAGATGCCAAATAAGAAGCAGAGCAGGAGAGGGAGATGAGCAAGGTCACCCAGGAGCCTTTCCAAGGGTTGAACACTAAATCAATGCTTTTGAGCTCAGTTGCATGAAACTTTTTTGGGATGCTGGGACTTTTGGGCAAAACACAAGCTGGTAAGTCACTGCGTTACCCAACCGCACCTTTTTCAGTGCCTGCAACATCATAAAGACAGCGGTTTCTGCTCTCTGAGCACCAGCAAACCTTTCTGCTGGAAAAAAGGAAAGGAGAAAGAGTTTTGCGGGCAAAATCCTGGTGGAGGAGATAAGGGCATGGCTACCTCCTTGCCATGAGCAGAAATGTTCCTAAATTGGGACATAAATAACGGGGCTGGGTGTGCAACCAGAAGCCAGCAGCTCCCTGCAGCCTCACCAGGACGTTCACCAGTAACGCTGCCACCAAGGGAGACCAAAAGGCCAGGGACAAGCCACGTCACAGTTTTTGGGGCCATGAAAAACCCGTTGTCACCTGGAGCATCCCCAAGAAGAGGGCAGGGGTTTGCTCCTGAGCCAACAGGTAAACCCAGGTTTGCATTAAAGGACCACGATGGGTGATGGATTTGCGTTGGTTAGAGGCACGGCAGCTCCCAGGCGTGTTTCTGCTCGTTCCCTATTTCAATTTCCTCCCATCACCAGTTTTGCTTTCTAAAGCAAATCATTTGTAGTGAAAGCTGCTCCATTTGGACAATTTCAGAACATAAAAACCTATTGCAATCACTCCGAAACATCTTCAAAGCGGTGCTGCTGTCAGTCAATCACCCTTCCTTACCTCCACAAAGGCACTCCGCAGAAAAAAGGTACGTCCAAAACCACTGACAAAATTTAAGCTGCTCTTCAGTCTCCCAAATCAAAAGATCTTTTATGAAAACTGAACCACTTACGAGTCTATATTTGAGGGGGTTTTTTGTATCATGGGATCATTTGGCTCTGTAGCCAGACTTCTCCGTAGGACCACAAAGACTAGAAAAAACCCTATGGCTTAAAAATCCCCCAAAACCTAGTTTTTTCCCTCCTGACCATGTGCCATAGCATCTCAGCTCTCTGCTCGGAGGAAGAGGGGATGGGAAACGTTGGTCCCTGGAGCACCAGGCATGCAGGTGTAAAACAGGCTGCAAGTGGAGCCAGTCACAATCTATTCAATCTCCTTTTTTTTTGGATGAAAAATTGTGTTAAGCTAAAATTTGCGCAGAATTGGGAACCCTCCACGCTTGTAATTACTTACTTTAATGTGCTGTTTGACAGCTCTCGTGATTATAGTGGTTTTAAGGCTCCCGGCATCTCATCATCGCACAAGCGGCTCAGGCTTCGGGAAGAGAAACATGAATTTCTCCCCCTTGTGATTGCACAGAAAAATCTTGGGAATTCAACCAAAACGTGCCCGAGCTGGAAGATAAACGGGGAGACCCTCCACGCGCCGCGATTCCTCCTCGTTATCTCCGAGCCCAGCTAATTCCCACCAAGCTGCCGCTAAACCATTTACTGCGTGAAACGGCACATCCAAAGGGACTGTTTAGTTCTTTCCCCTCTAACCAGATTAGGCAAAGCAGCTCTTCGGCACGCCGGTAATCCCAGCTGGCGTTTGCCGGGGCCGGCACCTCCTGTGCTGAGCCGGTGACCCATGGTCGAGGACCTACTCCGGTTTTGGACAGGGATATTTAAGGTTAGGAAAAAAATATGCGTCCCCAGCTCTGAGCATCAAAGCCAAGAGGAGCTTTGTGATATATCCAATGGGGCACCCAAAAAGCCTTCTTGAGCCCCCGCCCGGATCTCAATTTCTCCATCCAGACAGACAGAAGACCAAGCCATGGTGTCCACCACTTGGGTTCAACCCCTCCAAAGCCCAAGGCCCCCTGGAAAAACCTTTAATTCCTTATTCCTTTTGCAGAGCACCAGGAAAACCCCATCAGGGGTCCAGCAAGGTGCAGCAGTATGGAAATATCCATCTTTTCCCAAATCCTGACGTATACAGTCCCAGCAGGACCAGAAACGGCTTCCTCTACTGCAATTCCCATTCCCCCACCCCAGGCGCGTGCAGACCTCCAGATAAAGACATTTTCATATTTAAAAGTCTCGTTTGCCTTGTCTGCACTTTTCCTACTGATAATGAAAATGTATTTACATTGGTGGATTTTAATTTAATGAAACGATGCTTCCTTTTCCCCACTTAAAAGCCTGGTTCTTGCATTTATTTCCTGCCATCGCCTGGTAACACTTGAAGCAAGCAGTTCAACCCGGGAACTGAGAACATTAGTATAAAACACTTAAATTATAGGTAGGGGAAAAAAAATGCAGACAATAATAGAGGATTGCAAGTTATACGGTACGAGCAAGGGAGTGACGATAGAAACGCTCACGGTCAAGGGTGAGATGAGAAAGGCTGTCTATAAATTAACTCCACCTGTGTCTATATATACCTGTGCTGATCAAGCAGCGAGCAAAGTACACAGTGTTCTGGTGAAATGAAAGAGAAGGGAAGAAAAGAAAAGTGTAGAGGGGATAAACGGACAGTGAGGGCGATAAATGGGATGGAAACGGGTCCAGCAGCAATTCTGCAGTCCCTTCCCAGCATCTCCCAGCCCCGTGGATTGATGTAAGGATGGGAAATAAGAGTGAGAAAATAGCTATATAATGCAGATTTGCAAAAGCAGCTTTGACAGGCGGAGTAGAGGGGGAGATGCTTCGGGCACAAGAGGCAGCAGGTCTCCCAAAGCAATAAAAATCGCACCCATCCCTGCTAACCTGCCCTTCTTTTCCCTGCACAGCCTAAATTCGGGGTCTGCAGCACCCCTGGGGAGGCAAATATCCAGCCTTGGAGCTGGGAAGCTCAAGCACCTGAAAGGCATCCTCATCTCACCCCCTTTTGGGGCTCGGAAGAAGGAAAATTGCACCAAAAAGCCAAGTTTTGGTACGCCGGAGTGGGAGGTTAATGAAGGACACATGGACAATATCAAAAAAAGATGGTTATCCTTTCAGAAAAACAGGGTTTTACCTAAAAATATTGCCCCTAAGCCAGGCTGTGTGGTTTAGACATGTTTGGTGGCAGGTCCCCAGTATACCCAGTTCCACACCAGCACCCTGCCGTTCAATATACCAACTTTGCAGCTATTTTAGGAAAAAAACCAGCCCGATTTCACTCAAGTCCTAAATGAGCACATCATCCCATAACACCTCCATTAGCCAGCTTACAAATCCCTCAGAACTACCCCATTAGCTACTCTTTCCTCCTCGTTTATAGAAGCCCGGTGACTTTGCTGCTGCAAACCCACACCGCTACATCGCTTTCCATTTACCCTCACACCCATTAGCAAAACGAATTAAACTTTATGGCACGACCAGTTCCCGTCCATCTATTCCCCGGGATGTTTTGTATTTAGGAGGAAACTAAATCCACAGAAAATGCACCGTTTTCCTCCTTTACAGCCCAAATCAAGCCTTTATTTTAGAAATTGGAAGTTGCATGGAATCTCTGATTCCTTGCCTTGGGATGAGCTTTGGGGAAAATTCAGCTTTGCTCCACTGAACGTCACCCAGCACCGGTGTTTCACCCACATTCAAAGTGGTGGAAACGGAGCAAAAAGGGCTGATTTTAGCTTTTTTCCTCAAATCTGGGGGGTTTGGCATGCGTTGCAAGCGCAAGCTGGTGCAAGGCAGCACAATCAGCATGCAGGAGGCTGCACGCAGGAGGCGGCTAAAGGGATGCGCAGCCCCCGGAAGCACAGCGTCCTCGGGGAGCGGACACCGAGCAGCATTTCCCACCTCCCACATAAACGCCCTAATTACAGGGCCTGCTAATTAAACTGTTTCTTGGGCCAGAGGAAGGGCAAAGTAGAGCGGAGCCCAAAAACCAGGACACCAGTGTCATGGGGGGACCCCAAAAAGCAGGTCTGGACGTCAAACATGCCCCCAGGGATGCGTCCCCCATCCCAGGTACCACATTTATTCCAGCAGTTCGGATAAGCTCTGGACCAGGCTGGGATATATAGAGCAACTCAAGCAGACGATGAAATTCCCCCTTGGTGGGATAGGCAGCCAATGCAAAACACATCACAGCAAGGAAAGCCCATGAGAGAAGGTCAAAACCTCCTTTTCTGAAGCCCACCTTCTCCAAAAGACCCTACAAAGCACAAACCCACCTGTGCCAAAAGACTTCACAAAAAATCTCCTTCCTAAAAAACATCATTTCCAAAAGATCGTGGATTTAAATCACGTTAGGAACGTACCGTGCTTCCTTCGGTGCAGGAGGTGAAGAGCTGCAAGAGGAGTCCCAGCTTTCCTTCTCCAAAACCAGCTCCTCCAAGATCTCAGCTCCTCCAGGCATGAGCCCACAACCGGGCAAAGCAAACTGGTGAGGATTAGGCTTGGTACAACTATTTTTTCCCTAGTCTGGGGGGAAAAAAGACTGAAAAGACCAGCAGTGAGAACCTGAGCAGCCTCTCCAGCCCGGGAACCATCACAGGTACTACCCGCTCCTGATGAGCTGCAGGTGATGCCCCACCTGGAACTAATAAGGTCCAGCCTCCCCACTTATAATTGGCTGCAAAAATTAAGGGGAAACTGCAAAAAATAAGGGGAAACTGCAAAAAGCAGCTGCTGCTTAGCAGGAGCAATCCCCTCCTTTTGCAAATGCCCATTGGGAGAGGTTTTCCAGCTCTGCTGAGATCAAACTCAGCACCTAAACCCAACTTAGGCTGAGCTTAACTCCTTGCCCCCCTATTCATGCTCTTCCCTTGCTGCAAAACTCCTCTCCCTTATTGCATTTTAAAAAGATTAAGTTTAAAATTTTAAGGAGGCGGGAGCAGCCCGACACAACCTGGTGCACATGTTCGAGGTGCCCATCGCAGCTCTAAAAGGGACAGATCTCAGTATGATAAGAATCTCAGTATTATAAAAATCTCAGTGTTATAAAAATCTCAGCGTTATAAAGGGGAGCAGGGAAAATAAAGAATTTTCTTGCAATAAATGGGTTTTTCTCCTTCTGTTTCCAACCTATTGCAAAGCAAAATATCCCATATTGCAACATTTTGCTGAAATAAAGATAAGGTTTTAGCAGAGCTGGGGCCATCTTCAGCACTCCCAGTGTTTTATTAATAGAGAGATTTTTTTTCCTTTCCCCGGGCTGGCTCCGACTCGTGTCACCGTCTCGGTGACACCGATGCAAACAGGAGAGGGATGCTTGCGTGGGGCGATGGATGGAAACAAATAGGTCAGGCTGTAAAACAAGGACAGGCTGTCACCCAGGCACGGGGACTTGCTCCCGCGGTCCTTGCTTCATCTCTCAGCAGCTGCAAACGGGTTGGATCCAGCCAAAATTTAGGCACTTTAGTTCTTGCTAATCATGGCAGCGGTGTTAGCATCGCCACGGAGGTGCTTAAGTGCTTTGCTGGCTGGGTTTGAGTGGGATCTTTCTGCATTTATGTGTCTTTTGGGAATCTAAGGGGTTTTTTTCTTTCCCTTGGCTGTGTAATGGGAACATTACAGATGGGGCAAATATAGGGACAATTTAAAGCAAGTCATTAAGCAGAAAAGTCCTTGAAGTAAATAAATCCAGGGCAGGGGGATGAATCCGGCAGCGGGAGAGGCTCAGAGCAAGGCAAGGGAGCTAAATACAGGTTGTTTTGGGGCTGACATACCCCCCAGCTACTAAACACACCCCAAAAAAGTCCTTATTTCATCCCATTGCAGCATCCTGTCCCATCGGGACTTGCACTGCTCCGTCTCAGGGTATATGATACTTAGAGAGAGAGAAAAATGGCTTTTTCCCATTATTTGCAGCTTTTCTCTTTCTCTCCTTCTCTGTTAAGGTCCCGGTTACAAATTGACTCAGAAAAGGGGAAAAAAAAAGACGCAGGAGCTGTTCCCAAATCAGAATTATCACCAAGGTTATTTTTTTGCAGAGGACCAGCCAACTCACCAGCGGAGTGGAAAAACCTCAATATCCCGTTATTTTTAACCCACAAAGGGTCAATCCATCTAAGAAAGGCAGAGAAAAAAATATCAAATAAAGCCATTACATCCCATCCCCGCCCAGCCTGGACAAGCCACCATCGGGTAAATGGGGGAAAATTGCAAGAAGGTGCATAATGACCTCGAGTTATTTCCGAGCGATTACGGAGGATAACAGTTATTACGGGCAAGAACGAGGAAGGTCGAACGGCCTGATCCTGGTGCAAGGCAGCTGTGCGGCTGTTTTCACGGGGAGAGGGGGATTCTGAGTCTCCGAAAATATCCCCTCAGTGAAGAACCATTTTCTAAACCTGAGTTGGTGTGGGAATAACCAAGCCTGGGTCATGCAAGGGGAAACTGCCCAAATTAAGGGTGTTTGGGGGCTTGCAGCGCTGGGAAGGTGCTACCATGGGCTGATGCTCTGCTACAGCATTCCCCGGGTGACCCTGGGCATGTCCCTTAGCCTCTGCTCAAGATCTGCCTCCAACCGCTTCAATAAAACCCATTTATTTTAAATAAGACTCCTTTTCCTATAGAAGAACTCATCAAAGACATCAGTTTTTAACTTTTCCTTGGAGAAATATCTGAAAAACCCACCATATCCAAGCCTGCAGAGCAAGATGCCAGGAGGATGCGGAGATGGGACAGGGATGAGCAGGGAAATAAGGGAAACCAGGAAAGACATGAAATTTGGGAGCACCAACACCCTCCCCGCTCCTGCCAGTGACACGTTATTCTACTCTCCCATGAGGGACACTAATTTTTATGGTGAAGCACACTCGTCTCCCTCTTACAGGAATAATTTAATTAACTTGGAGAAATGTAATTAATTTTAATTGTTCGCGATAATTCATTGTTTAATACGATATTAATAATTATTAAAAAAACCCCTAATACCCAGTAACTGTCCTATAATGTGCTAATTAAACTCTCATATAGGAAGCACTTAATTTTAAGCGTTGGGAAATTATTTCTGGTCTCCGGAGCCTGAGTCAGCGACCCAAGAAGATGGAGAGAGGCGAGAAGGGAGGTGGGGCTGCACCCACTGCACCCCGAACCCCAAATCCACCTGAAGCCGTTGGGTTGGGTGGCGATCCACCTGGATATTCCTTTTCCCTGGGATTTTTGGCCTCCTGAAATCATCTGCGTGGGGTCCATCCCTTTTCTCCAGCAGCCCATGCTCCCCAAGAACGATGCTCTGTTGAACTTTGCAGGGTGGGAAACGTTCGTTTCCATGTCCTTTGCCGTTCTCATAACCATCTTAAGTACTTAAATATACAATTTCCATCTAGGAATTACATGCTGCTGGCAGCCTTTTAAACCAGGGAAAGGACCCCCCGTGGAACTGTTTGTTTTCTTGGAGTGGTATCATCTTCGGCGAAGGATTTGTCCTCTAATTGCACCATCTGTGCGTTGGGAAGACGCGATCCGATCCCTCAGTTTGCTAATTTTTTTCCCCTTCTTTCTCTTTTTTTTCCCCTGCCTTGGAGAAAAGCTCTTCAATTGCAGGTCCCGATATCCCCCCAGGTCCCAGGACTTGGATGCCCAGACCCCCCAAGTCCCGATATCCCCCCAGGTCCCAGGACTTGGATGCTCAGACCCCCCAAGTCCCGATATCCCCCCAGGTCCCAGGACTTGGATGCCCAGACCCCCCAAGTCCCGATATCCCCCCAGGTCCCAGGACTTGGATGCCCAGACCCCCCAAGTCCCGATATCCCCCCAGGTCCCAGGACTTGGATGCCCAGACCCCCCAAGTCCCAAAATCCCCCCAGGTCCCAGGACTTGGATGCCCAGACCCCCCAAGTCCCAAAATCCCCCCAGGTCCCAGGAGTTGGATGCTCAGACCCCCCAGCCAGAAGACTCCCATTTTGGGGTAGTTTAGTGGGAAATACATAACGGGTACCAAATCAGCACCCAACGGGGTGTGGGACCCTGATGCACCAACTGTACCCCTCTCCTCGTGCGCATCCCTGGGTCATGATCCCTCCCTTGCCACAGCGGGACAGACCCACAAACCCCTAGGGATGCACCCCAAAAAGCAAGACCACGATGCTCCCAAGCTGCAGGGCCAAAACGGGGACCGAAGCAGCAAATTTGGGGCAAGGAGCTGATGCCCGATGCCGGCTAGACACACGTTTGCTCGCAAAGCGCCCGGCGCGTGATGGTGATTTGACGATGGAGTAGTTGAGGGGCTTTGCTGCACTCAGAAGAGTCGGTGCTCCCAAAAGCATCGATTAAATCCTCGCTGGAGATGACAAAAAGCATCTCCATCCTCCCTCGCCCACAGCCCACAGCACTTCCCCGGACGGTGCCGTGAAGACCTCACAAACCTTTTTTATTTTCACCCATTAAGGGCTTGATTTCTGAACATCCCTTGCAAAAAGAGCCTCGGGGGGGGAGACACGCACATCTCTTGCTCTACCGACGATGCTTCAGTCGCAGTGCAAGCGCAAAGCCTTTGCTAAAAATACCTCCGTCTGCTTTGATGAGGCAGGAGACAGCGGCTCCCCGCGCCTTCGGCAGCCGTCATTAGCAGCTCGCATCTGCCTGGCTGGCAGCAAACGGCTCCTTTTCCATGCTGAGGTGTTAAAAAAAAATAAAATCTATATACATAATAAAATAAATAAACCCGCGTCATTTGTTTTACTTGCCAACCCCGGAGCAATGGGAGATCTGCTGCAAAGCACCTGTTTGCTGCTTTCCCACCTCCCTCGCAGGTGGGTTTCGCACAGCTTGGGGAGAAAAAAAGAGCGTGCGGGAGAGGAGAGGGCTGGCTCCGTGCAAAATAGCAGGGGATGGAGTTAACAAGGGGAAATAAACCTCTTAAACCAAGTGGGGTGGTGGAAAAGCAGGACCTTGGCATCTCTGCAAGCTGGAAGATGCTGGTAGACACCACCCAAGCCTCCATCTCATCATCAAGCCTCCATCATGCACCGGGAGAAAAAAATAACATTTGATGGACCGAACCAGTCTTCGGCGTCTCCCACACCGTCCCACTTTGCAAACTATTTCTTTATTGCAAGGACAGTTTTGGCAGAGCAGATCCTCATGGGCAATCACCTCAAGAAGCCGGCAGCAGGCAAAGGACCAGCCACCTGCGGAAGCCGGTTGCCCCCCTAAACCATCATGGCATCCCCCCATCCCTCTGGCACATCACTGGCAAGCTGCAATTAGCGCCAGAAGAAATAGTCTCACTGTAATTAGTGTCATTTACTTAAAACGCTTGACCTTGAGGAGGTTTTGCATCGATCTCAGCTCAGGCTTTGGGGGATTTGATAGCAGCAACATCTCCCAAGTGCACGTAAAACCCCCTGTCTTCCTACCAACCCTACAAAACCTTATTGAGCTACAGGAGTTGGGTCTCCAAATTAATTAGGGGGCTTTGTTTTGCTCAGGGAACAGGGAGGAAAGTGGGAGCAGACAGCTGCTGGCCGGGCACCAGCTTTGCAAAGGGGACTCAGAGCCTTAATTACTCCTTTCTCTTGACCTCGTTGCACCTTGAAGTGTTTTAACATCCCTGTTGCTGGCGGTGGGGATTGATCGATCATCCCTCCTTTGGCGTCCAGACGGCCTGATTAATGTAACACTAACCAGTCGCTCCCTACCCTGGGGAATTAATCACTTAAATGTGGGAATTACTCAATAAACCGTTCAAACCCGCAATAAACCAAGCCATTAAAAATTAATCGTTAGACATCCCTGCCATGTAAACATAGCTAATAAGACGGGCAGGGAGCGGAGAGGGGGAAATGGTCCCGCATAGCCTGTGCTTCCTCATTCTTGCCCTAAAAACATCATCAAAAAGCCCAGTGAAGGACCGATCTCTTCCAGCCGCGTTCGAAGATGCAACCGAGCCAAGGACCGGCAGCTCAACGCCGACGAACTGGCTTCATCTCCCCCAGGAGAAAGGCAAGGGGTTTTATTTTAAATCCCTTTCCTCCCATAATACATCTGACACTAATCAGGGTTCCAGCCCCATGGGAATCAATGATTAATGATGTTAAATATAGCAGGAGATTGCGAGGGTAAAATTAGGCGCCATGCATAAAACATCACAGCTCCTTGTTAGATAGTCAAATTAGACTAATGGTTTGATGTTCACGCGGGCTCTGGCCCTGTAATTATGAATGGACCGGCTAACCTCCTCCCCAGCTGCACGCGGCTTGGATGCTGGCGCTGAGAAATAGCCCGGGCTTGAGCTTTAATGAGAACACGGCGATGGTAATTAGAGCACAAGGGCGTGCGAGGATGGGGCTGAAGGTGGACCTGGACATCCTGAAGGTCGAGGGTGTGGTGGGGACAACACTGTCCCGTCGACCGGCTCTTTTGCATCCCTGTGGGTCTGCTGCAGGACGTGGTCCTGTACCATGATGGGATGGTTGGGGTCAGCATCGTTATGGGTTTGCCATGGGGCCAGCTATGGATTGGCTTTACCCAGCAGCATGGCCATCGCTCCAACATCCCCTACCAGCGCGGCAAGAGCTTTTTGCTCAGCATGGTTTGCAAAAATCCCCCCCAAACCCCCCCAAGTCCCAGCCTTGCAGATATACACCATCATCTTCCACCCCCCGGTCACTAATTAGCTCCAAGCAGCTATTAAGGAGTGCAAAGCCGGGGACAGAAGGAGGGGGAACGCAAAGCCGTCAACATACATAACCAGTTCCTCCAAAAACAGTGCAGAGAACACAAATCTGGCTGTAATTAATCTCATTATCTAGGAAAGAGAGAGACGCGGAGCGGTTGCGTGGCTTGAAAGGGTTGACAAAAATGGGAGTATGGGAGGGATAAGCCTTTGTGAGAGTTTAAGCGCGGACAGCCACCAGCCTTAAAGCTGGTTTCAAGGGAGATCAGAGCGACAGGGAAATAAAGACAGGAGGAAACCAGCCCGGAGGAAGCAAATTCAATAACGTCTTATTCCACGGCCCTTTTGCTTAAGAAGTGAGACAAAAATAGCCCAAAAGGGCCAAAACTGCCGCTCATCACCACCACGTTGCATCCTGTGCAAAGCCCAAGCAAGCGGCCGGGCGTGGGATGGGAGCATCCGCGCTCCTCCTCCAGCCCAAAGGGCCGATTCCTGCCCCGCAGAGCTGCACCAGGACCGCATCCAGAGCATCCTTCAGGAGAGGTATTTTGGGGCAGGAGAGCCTTTCTCAGCGAGCCGATGGCGATGAGGTTGCACCCCACAACCCGGAGCAAGGCTTGGAGCCAGCATCTACCGACCAATACCTCCAAAACCATTATAAACCAGTTAAACAGCCGTGGGGCAGCGGATGCCTCCCCGGGCTTCGGTGTGTAGCAAGACCCCCCAGAAAACAGCCTTTTTGGGGGAAAAAAGGGGAAAATTCCCCCTCCCGGTGCTGGAGGCGGCTGGCGGGGGAGAAAAAGCCCCCCGAAAGTTGCAGATGGCTATTTTGTGCTGTTTCGGAGATTGTCAATTGTTTGCAGAAGAGGAGATTATAGCCTGTCAGGCAACCTGAAACCAAGCCAGGCGGGATCTTTGCAGTCTTAAACCCCTGAAAACGAGTCAGCAGATTAAAAAAAGCAGTTACCAAAAAGAAAAATAAAAAAGCACTTTTTTCCCTCCCCAGCTGCAGAGAAGGGGGAGACGCAGCCCCAAACCCATCGCTGCCTCCACCATCCCCATGCCGGGGAATTAACGCCAGCCTTGATGAGTTTTTTCCTGTTGCATTAGCGTCTTCATTTGCTCCCCCGGCTTTAATTGCAAAGGGCTGGAAGGAGGCAAAACCACCATGCTCAGCCCTGAGTTCAAGTTCCCATGGCCTGAACGTGGGTTAATTGGAAGCAGAAGGAAATATCAGAAGTGCAGCCCAGGCATGATTTGCCCCCCAACATGGGCAGAACATCACCGTTAGCAAAGGGCAAAGGACCTGGCCACTCTCAAACAAGCTTTTTTTCCTCCTCGAGCAGGATTTGACCTTCCCAGAGCTTCAAATCCCTGCCGAGGAGGCACCTGCCCTGCTACATCCCAACTCAGCCTGGGCACGTCCTCACCACCAGCTCTCCATCCTCTCCTGGGGATTGCTTTTTTTTCCCCCCCTCCGGCATTTTAAACCTTCTTTCCTCCCCCAAAATTCCCACCGCGCGGCATGACCCAGCGTCGCCGACAGCATCCTGCTCTGACGAAGGCGTTTGGGGTCCGGCGCCGGCAGCGGATCAAAACGGCTTTGTCAAGGCGGCTGGGAAAGGACATGTCCACATGACAGATTGGGGTTTGTCGGAGGTGTGTTTTGGCTAACAACCTGAAAATTGTCATTTTTTGACAAGGACTTCAAAAAGCTCTGACACAAAGAGCGCTTAAGCCTTGTTTCTGTGAGAGGCTCCTGCGAGAGTACTTTTTCCCTCGCTGCTCGCAGCCTGCAATCCTATTAGGATGGTTTACATCCCTGAGCCGGGGATGAGACCACAGCGATCAACCCAGGGCCCCCGAATCCATACCCAAGGGGGTTACAACCCTCTTTTCCTTTGCAAGGCGTTGCAGTCCCCATCCCACCCTCCCTGATCAGGAGCATCTCCATTCCCCCGCAAACCCCCACAGCTCTGCAGCCCTTTGCATCAGCACCGTGATGCAAAAGCAAAGCCGCCACGCTCCCGGGGGAGAGCTACATCCAACCCAACGAGGAACGGCAACCGATTGACTCGTAGTAAGAGTCCAATAACGTCTGGGAGATTGCAGCTTTGATAAGCACTCCGCTGCGCAGCTGGGGTCAACCACATTAGGGGAATGTAATTAGACTAATAAATCCTTATTTTTTTCCTCCTCGTCAGGGGTACAAGGAGCTCACCCGGGGAAGCCGTGGGTCCTTGGCTTGGGTGGATTTAAGCACTCGAATCCAGTGTTTTGGGGTTGCAAGCTTAGCAAACAGGGTGTTATCACTAGGCTCTCCAGCCCAGTTCTCCAGCCTTACTGGTCCCAGTTGCGATCAACCATGAAGGCAATGATCCGCAGGGGGTTGAAGAGCAGCAGCTGATCCTGCACGGGATGCAACCAGCCCTGCCACACATCACCAAACATCTTTCCGCCTCTTTGGGCGAGACTGCCAGGAGCCTGGATCGCATCCGTACCCCCAGCAATAGCGGAGCTCGCCGAGAGCCGTGCTGAAGGCAACAGTTGGCTTCACCTTCCCCGTTGCCTCTTTTCCGCTTTCCCAAACCTGTAGCAAAGCTCCCCAAAGGCAGCAGCTACTTCTCAGCTCACCCAACTTCTCCTCTTGGCAACCTTTGCTGGCAGAGCCCCATCACCAGGAATAGCAACGTGTGCGGAGGTCCAGCTCTTGCAAACAATGATGCCTGATTAAGGCAGCTGCCTAATATCCTACCCCGGGAAGGGGAAACTCTTCCCAGCAGCTCCAGCTCCCGTTGAAACAAGACGTGAAGCATCTCAGGTCCAACTTTCCCTTCCCCACACACCCACCAGCATGGCTGGTGGTGGCAGAAAGGCGTTTGCATGGCAAATGCATCCTCCAAAAGAGCAGCGGGGAGCAGGACAACCCTTGGGCTCTGCTCAGCATCCCCGTATCGCTGCTAAAAAAAAAAAATGCCCAGGATGAGCCCACATGAGTTGCGTATGCTTTGGCTATTGTGCCATCCTCCAGCCCCCTCCTTGCATGGAAGGTACTGAAGCAACTGCTTCATAGAGGCATCATGAATCAGCCTTTAATATAGCGTACGTTGCATTATTTTTAGCCAGGGACACTATTGTATTGTGCTTGTGCGCAGGAATCAGACCATGAAATTGGCTGGATGCAGACTAGTCGTGTTTGTCAGCATGAACGGGCAAACAAGCAGCTGAGTCGTGCCAGGGTGAAATGTTAAAAGCGTTTAAGTGCCATTTAATGGCACCTGATATTAGCAAGCTGGGCATTCAAAAGGATGTGTGGTTATTAAACGGTGGCCTCGGCGGCCGACCCCAATAGCCCCGGTCAAGTCAGGAGCCAGGGTTGCCCTAAAATTAACCTGCCAACCCAAATTCAGAGCCTGGCAGGGTGCCTATAGCAACTCTGCACTATATAGTGGCTATCGGAAAGGCAGCACTGCCCTCGTAGCAAAATACAGCCGGCTACAAGTGCTCAGTCCCTAGCTCAGCAAACCGGGGCGTTGCAAGCACACGTGGGAGCAGAAAAACCTCTTTTTTAGGACAATTTAAGCCCCTGGGGCTGGATCACCCCCACTGGGGTTGCAATTGCTCCAATACAATTGATAGTTGCTCGATCCCAAGGATGCTGGGAGAGGCGTCCCCAAGCCTTGCAAGGGCTGGGGGCAAGGCTAAAGCAGGGTGAAATATCTCCGATGAGCATCCCAGATGGTGACGGAGGCTTCGGCAGCTTTATTTGCTGGCTAAAGAGGGAAGAAATCGGGGTCCCTTCCACCCCCTCCACGGTTTTGGAGGAAGAGGAGTCAGAAACTGAAATCCTGCTTGGAGAGCGTGGAGCCAGGAGGAAAACCAAACCCCTCCAAGATATCTGAAGAGGGCAATCACGGCTCTTCTCGCAGCCCAAATTGTTAGTTTAGCAAATTACTTTTGAACAGCCCGTGTTTTGACATTTCTCAAGTGTTTTGCTTCCCTTCCGCCCAACTCAAGGTGACTGTTTCCAAGCTCAAACACTCGGCCAAGAGCAAAATAAGAGTTTTGGAGCTTGGCTTCCCTTTGCTTTGAGAAGCAGCCAGTCAAGACACCAAAAATTATGGGAATAGGGACAACCCCATCACCCCCCCCATCTCCATCCCTCCCTTGGGGTCACTTATGGGGCTGCAAAACCCCCATTACCTGGGACAGGAGAACCAGAGGAGCAAACCACTGGTGCAGAGGATGGGAACTCATTTCTACCTCTGCTCTGCACCCGTTACTGCACTTAATTAAATTAAAACCAGCTGAAGTGATAACAGCTGGGGAGGGGTTATTATTGGCAGCCAGATGTCTCTAAAAAAATTAATGGGGAGTGATAAAACCAGAGCCATCAGCTGAGGTTGTGCTGAAGATGCTCCCTCAATGCCTTATTCATGGCAGGAGTCAACCGGGAGCAGCAGTCAGGTCTGTCCCGCTGCTCCAGCGTTCGTCACTTCATTAAGGTTTAAATACAAGTGTTGCACTGCAGAGGCAATTAGCAGATGGTATTTATTTTGCCTGCAGTGGAGGACGCTCTGCTGCAGAGCACCTAGCTGAAAAATGGGGGGGAAAAAAAATCAGGATTTAGTGTCCAGAGTCCCTATCCCCATCTGTGATGCTGGATCTCTATGGCAGCTTTGCTAAGCCTGAACCCAAACTCAGTTTCAAGCTTCACGAGAGCTTATTTCTTCTGCTCTGCTCCTCTCGGCTGCTATATTTGATGTCTCTCACTCGCCGGTTCCCCAGGGGCAGAGGCTGGAGGAAAGCTTGCGAACAAACACGAATTTCTGGAGCTTTTTTATCATCACTCCCGGGGTTGAGACAGCTGCTCTCCGTGCCGGAGCCGTGTAGCTGGGCTTTGATACCGAAAGCCGCAGCCCGGCAGGTCGCTAGCTCCCCTGCTTGCTTTAGAAGCCAGAGACAAAGATACAAGGGAGGATATTTTGCACCTGAAATTCATCTGCGTTTGCTCCCGGTGGCGTTGCCTGCAGCTGGTTTCGGTGGCGATGAGCACTGGGAGAGCAGGCTCGCTCCGTGCAAGCTGCACTTGGCCTTGCCCTAACCCTAACAGCGGGCACAAAAGCCACGGAGGGCTGCAAAAGTGTCGGGGTTGTCCCTCTGCAAAGGGGATTTCGGCGTGCATGGCTCAGGGATGTGCAAACGCCGGTGAGAGGGGTCAGCTTTTAGCAAAACCCCTTCCAGTCTGGCTCGCCGGCTCTGGTCCACCTAAAAACCAGCCTCTGCTTTTGCTCCTTGCTCCCCCCAAATTGCTCCTTGCAGTTTGCCCACGGAGCAGTAACGCACCTCCACACAGGGAAACCCCTCCATTGCCCATAGGAAAGAAACTAAAAAATAAAAATACTGCCTTAAACAGGCTTTGGAAACGTCCCCGGCAGGGCAGTGGCAAGATGAAGAGCCATTTGGGTGTCACGAGCATGTTAAAGCTCAAATAAATACCTTGCTGAGGGTGCTGGCAGGGCTGATGGCTCAGCAGGGAAGGTGGGTGGATGTTTTCCAAACTTTCCCAGGGTTTACTATCCCTTTTTTTCCCTCTTCCCCAACTCTTTTTGGGTTAAAACCCCAAATCCCAACTGGAATCAAGCCCCAACTGCTCTTCCATCCCCAGGAAAAGCAATGCACGTGGCACACTGAAGGAAAGAGGGTGTTTGGGGCAGGACCCGGCTGCTTTGGGAAAGCAAAGCCCGGCTCGAGGGGGAGGATAAAACCAGTTTCAAGGCAACTGAGCGGAGACTGAACATCACCCCAGCTAAGCCGGGCACTGGGCTGGCAGCCAAACCCAAACCGGGTTACCGCCGAGCCTCAGCGTGGCTTTTGCAAGCCCCCACGCTGCCAAAATAGCCCCTCTGGGGATGAACCCCCAAGCCCACACCCCTTCGCTGTCCCCCTTGCAATGCCAAACACCCCCCCAGCCACCCTGCGCGGCTGATACTGCAGCATCTGTGCCCTTCAGCAGTTGCAAAGGTGAGAAAATAAAGGTGTAGAGGTAGAGATTGCTCCCCGTCGCTGCTAAATCTCAAGGAATAAATAGCATCCTGCGGAATTTAAGCATCCCCAGGTGAGCTGCCGCCCAACTCCTGTCTGCTAGCAAAGAGGGGTGCAACGTGCCGGCGTCGGAGGTGCCCCGGGCAGGGGAAACCCTCTCTTGCCAGGCTGAGGACGCAGCCAGGCACCGGCTGGTTAAGCATTCACCAGCACTGGGATTATTACCTGCCATTCAGTTGGGTTTAATCCTTCCAAATTGCCAAGGAAAAATTCACTTGGAGGCATTAAGAAGGCGCAAATATCGCCTGTTAGCCGCGGGGGGTGACTCCAGCCCGCCGTTCTCTATCGGTCCCCCCACCGCCGCACCTCGGTTTTGCTGAAGCTTTTTTGTGCCAACACCCCGAGAGTTTTTACAAGCCGAAACGACGCAACCCCGGGGAACGGCTCGACGTTTGCAGCAGCCGGCCGCGCGTGCGAGGGAAAATAAGCCGGAGATGCAGCTGTGGGTTGAAATATCCCATCTATTTTTTTTTTTTGCCCCCTGCAATCCAGCCGGGGGTAGCATCCAGCCGTCCACCTGCAACAGGCTCTGCACCTTGGCACCCATCCTGCCGCACGCAATCCTCCCTCCTCCCTGAAAAAGGCTTTACGGGAGCATCCAGTCGCCCTTCTGGGGCATCGCGTTTTGCTACCAGTTTGTTTAGAGCAAGAAGAGGTTAGAATAAAAGCTCTGCAGCCCGTCTTTTTTAAGCAGGCAGCCATTTCCCCGCCGGGAGAGCGTGCAAAGAGCCGCAGCCGTTAACCCTCCGCTTCAATTAAGAGGAGGGGGGTGAGGATTCGCCCATCCAACCCCGGCAGCTTCAATCATGTCAGATAAGCAAAAGGGATGAGCGAAGGACGCCGGCTCCTTGAGTTGTTTTGAAGGGAAAGCAGATTTAGGGGATGAAGTGATGCTCGTGGCCATGCTTTGCAAGCTCCGGTCCCGAAAGGTGCCGCATCCCGAGGGAGCCCAGAGCTGCAGCAGCACCCCAGCACCTCCTCCACCAGCCTGGAGTCGTGAATTCCCTGCATTTATCCACCCCGGTGACCTGGGAAAGCCGTTCCCAGTGGGATTTTTCCCAGATTTTAGGGGATGCCCCTTCCAGGTGGTCCAAAACGGGATTTCTCAGGCTGATAAGGAAGCCCGTATCCTTATTTAAAAGTCACTTTTGCTCGTAATGGAGGCACTTACCCCTCGGATACATCATCCGCCTCGCATGGGTTTTATTGCTGGTAATAACTCCCAGAAAGTCCTCAACAGATGGAAATTTTATTTGGCTAATCACCGCTGTTTGAGTTACGGAGGGGAAGAACAGCGCTGGGGGGGTCGGGGCTGTGACCCCCAAAGGAGCTGGGCGAAGGCGTAAATTAGGGATGCTGTGACTTTCCCGACCTATTTTTATGAGCTTGAGGATGAGGGAGAGGAGAGAAAAGGCAATTTCTTCCTACCCAGCAGAGCTCCCGTTCCAGGAAAAATAAGAAAAAAGGGATTTTCAATTCTTTTTTTGCAGTTAAACTAGTCTCTCTGCGCTCTTCTGCCTGGGAATGACAATTGCCAGCCTGTTCACTTGTGCATTATGGCCGCGGGATATATATATTTTTATATATATAGGGGGAGGTAGTACTGCATAAGCCTTTCTAGCACTGCTTTACATGTGTAACCACTCCTCAGACATGCTTTTTTTTGAATACAACCCAGCTGATTCCCATGTAAACCACTCCAAATCCCTATTTCCCCGTGGGGATCACGCGTGTGACGATGGCCTCGCTACCGGGGCTGCTGCAAAAGGCAGGTTGGAGCCTCAGCCGCTGCAGAGCCTGGCCCGAGGGGGGTTTAAGGGCCGGATCCTGAAGGATTTGCAGTAAATTTGGTGAATTCTGGAGGAATATATCCCAAATGGAGGTTTTTCATAAATATAGATCATTATAGATGTGTATATACCAGCTCTGGGCTCCTTGCCCTAAGCAGGATGGGAGAGAGGGACTGGATGAAAGCCCGACCCAAGATTAATTTATTGCTGTGATTAAGGTCTAATTAGTGCAAAGAGAGCCTTGGAAATAAAGAGGTGGTGTTGCAGCACCCCAAAAGCAAAGGGATGGGGGGGAAGTGGAGCCTCTCCTGTGCTATAGCCTGGGGAGGGGGGCATGCAAGAAGAAAAAAAAAAAAAAGAAAAAAAAAAAAATATAACCAGAAAGGATTTCAACAGCAAGCAAGGATTTTAATCCCTACATTCTTCCCATGCCCAGCAAGGGGGAACTATCACCCTTCAATGGGTGCTCGAGGAGGTGGCACCCACCGAGCGGGGAGGGAAACTGAGCCCAAGGGACTTCACCGCTTGCCGCGGCAAGAAAAACATTTACAGGTGGGGTCTGGTTTGGCAAATATTTCTTTTTCAGCAAAGCTTGCTTTCATCCCACCCGGCAGCCACTTGTTGTGCTTGATGGAATAATTTCCACGCCGAAAGCCCTCCGGCCACCACGCTTCCTCGGGACTTAATAACCAAACACCTTCAGAAAGACCTTAACTTCATCCTGTGGAAGTATTATCCTCCTTCCCTGCTGCATATATACTGGTTTTACATATATATACACATATAAAATACATAACGCGTATACATGCATTATTTGAGCGCTCCTAAATGCAGGAGCAAGGAGCATTGCCAGGGACGCAGCACCCAGTGCAAGCCCCCAGCCCTCTCCATCCCAGCCCGGCTCCTGCACCCCGATTTTTTTTGCAGCCATTTAATTGTTTTTCTCTTTTAATTGCTCCTTTCAAGGCAGGTTTCTCGTCCCAAATCTCAGGCGAGCCCGTCTTCAGAGCGGTCCTGCCTTTGCAGCTCAAAGCAATTTCTCCTTTGCTCCTTTCCCCCCCGGGCTCCCACGCTGCTTGTTATGATGATGATGATTATTATTATAAATTTATTTCTATTTTTTTTCCCCCCACAGCTTGCAAGGAGGAGGGGGGAAAATCCAGGAGGAATCAAACCGGCTTGATTAAAGGCGACAGAGGGGGTTGATGGGCAGCGAGGAAGGCAACCAGCTTTGCTTGCATCTCCTGGGGAAGCACAGCGAGGTTTGCTTTCCTTTGCAACCCCATGTCCTGACCACATACCCCTCCTAGAAACGTCCCAGATTTGTTTTCCACGCCAAAATATTGGGAGGGCGGAAAGGAAATGTCTCTTCCCGTGGCTGCGACCAGCTCAGTCGTCTCATAATCCAGTTTATCCCCTGTGCAGACACCCTCTGCGTGAAGGACGTGGCTGCTCCGGCCACGCTTCTTCCCTTTGCAATGGGACGTTCAGTTAGCAGAGCAGGTTCTTTAAGATGAAGAAAAAGCCACAGAGATCCCATCGATCGCAGCCCGACATCTCCATCCTCTTTGGGACATACCACCATGGCATCCCTGGGAGATGCCACCATGGCACCTTCGGGACACACCACCATGGCATCACTAGTAGGAGATGCCACCATGGCATCACTAGTAGGAGATGCCACCATGGCAGCTTTGGGACATGCCACCACAGCATCCCTAGGAGATGCCACCATGGCATCTTCGGGACATGCCACCACGGCATCCCTAGTAGGAGATGCCACCATGGCACCTTTGGGACATACCACCATGGCATCCCTGGGAGATGCCACCATGGCACCTTTGGGACATACCACCACGGCAACCCTCAGAGATACCACCATGGCACTTTTGAGACATAGCATGACATGCCCTGGGGACATGCCCTCCCCACAGCAGCTCTCCGGGGCAGCCAAGAGACCCCACCGAGCTCTCCCCACCTTTTCCCCACCGCAAGAACTTGTCCCAAGGGCCTACAACCGCCTCTGGGCTGGTGGCCAAGCCACAATCCCACCACAGGAGCTGGACCATGGCACATCCACGACCCTCTGCCCACCTACACCCTATGCTGTGCTCCAAGGTGGAAAGCATGGCCGTGCATAATTCATCCCCTGACCTCTAGCCAAGAACACATCCTTAATCCCCGGGCTGGGGAAAGCTGCGCGGTGTTGGCCACTGGCCGGCCCAAACCAGGAGGAGCTTTTTCAGTCACCTGGGGGGGACTTTAGGACAGCAGCTGCTCATGAAGCCATCACTCTCCATCCTCTTGGCAACCGGGATGAGGGCTGAAGGCTATCCGCCACCGGGGTCTGGGCAGGGCTTGGTACCAACCGAAGAGGATGGAGGAAGAGGAAGGTGGGAAAGGTAACTCCAGCTGCGTACGGATGGGTGAAGAGCCTGATTTGGGTGGAGGCTCCTACATTCTCAGGGGTTAAAAGCATGATGGAAGAAGCTCCCCGTTGTCCATACCTGGTTTTGGCCATGCTGGCACAGCAAATGCCTCTTCTCATCCTCTGTGGACTATTGCAAAAGCAACCACGAGGATGCTTGCACATGAGACGTTCCACGCATGATGCATCCCCCAGGGACAAGGGTCATGAGCCTGTTTTTCCTTAAACACATCTGAAAGAAAAAAACCCACCGCCCAACCAGTTCTAACCCTTCAAGGTAGCAAAAATCTCCATTTTAAGTCCAAAACCCACCCCCCTGCAAGGTCTCCAAAGCCAGGGGGCTGCCCCAAGCCCCTTGCAGCCCCGCCCGGCAGCATCTTCCAGAGAATAAGCAAAACATCTTTCCAAAACCAGAGCCCTGGGGTTTTATAAATTCATTTGTGTTGGCGCAGTCCTTAAAGGGAGCCTTCTGCTTAATAGCGTTTGCTGGGAGTTTGCAAACATCTCCTGCAACAAGCTCGCCGGCTGCCCTGGCACAGTAGCATCCGGGTGAGATAATGAGGCTGGAGGAAGGGATCAATACAGGGAATATCAAGAAGAAAAAATAAAAATAATAATAATAATAAAAATAAGCTTGGGAAGATGAGTCTTGGTGCAGGACACCCATCCCCAGCTGGGATTAGAGGGAGCGGGCTCAAGTCTTGCAAAAAGCATCTTCTAAAGGGTACCAGCCTAGAAACATTTGCATTTAATGCGCTTTATGGTTTCAACAGAAAAGATTTGCCGCCTGTGCATGGGAGAAGGCGGTGGCCCTGCCCAGGGCTGTCCCTAAATGGGGTGGGATTGGGGTCAGACCACGCTTGGTTTAATAACGCTGCTCATTAAGGCAGCAGCAACCAGCCCTGTTGGCTTTGCCGGTTCCCCTCTCCTTTGGGGAGCACAACACCCACCGATAGCGGGCAGCATGAGAAACGTCCTCATTAGCTAAAGGACGTTATTTTGGGACGAGGGAAAAAAAATCCAAGGTGGTAGAGCAGCCTCCTGGTGCCATTGAGCCATGCACGGGGGGAAACATCTGCAGCGGCATCCCCTCCATGCTTCAAAAGGAGCAGCACAGCTCGATGTAGCATCCTCGTTTGGGGGTATTTTAGATGAAAGTGTAGCTGAGGCGGGACAGCCTGTAGGGACGGACGGCATCTGCGGTCCCACAGATTGTTTTTCTAACACTCCCTCGCTAAAAAAAGTGCAAACTCCACTGTTGGTGTTACAGACAGCATTGCAATTAAAAAAATATATATATTTTTAACTGTGCGGTTGCAATCACATAGCATGGGAACTCCCTACCATGCCATGGGGCAATATCCCTCTAGAAGCACCTGCTTTCCCACACGCCGATCCCAAAGGTGGCAAAATCACAAAGGAAAATAGGAAAAACAGGTGGAAAAAAGCCACGAGCTCCTTGACACCATTCCCATAGGCATCACTGATGCTCGCGAGGATGCTCGTGGTCCTTCGGCTGCGGCACGCTGCACGGCTGGTCTGGAGATTTCGCCACCCTCTTCATACTGTTTCATGCAGCTGAGATGGGGAGAAAACTTAATCAGAAAAGACTTTAAGGGCAAAGAAAGAAAAACCCAGCAAAGCACATTTGATGGCTAATTAGAAAAATACTCAGAAATCGGTGCATGGCGGATAATCTTCGCTCCCCAGCAGCAGGAGCCGCGCCGTCCCATTTCAAGGTTGAGCGGTCGGGAATATCAATCTGATAATTGTAATGCTACAAATGAAAATCAAATTGAAGCCGGTTAGAGGATCGCATTATAAATTGATTTAGTCCTCGGACAAGTTTCCACCTCCCTGGCCCCGGGTTTCTCCGTCGAGGATGGAGAGAGCCTTGACTACCAGAGATGCAGGTGATGGGGTACATCCTTCTGCCCATTTTCCCCTCCATCCCACACCATTTCTGGGGGGGGGAAAGGGCATTTTGGGGCTTCCTATTGATTTTTGAACATGTGCAGCTCCAAGGGGGGGGTATATTAATCCCTTGGGATGTTGTTGCCGAAGCAAGGGAAAGAAAACATCTGCACCCAAAACCAAACCAGGTTACAAAATACTGCAAGGAAACACGCCGATTCCTATAGGATTTATTTCCACGCTTCCAAAATTTTCTCTCCTCCAGAAACCACACGTACTCAGCTCCCAAAAACAGGGGATTTTTGTACCAAATATCCTCAAATTCACAGTCAAAAACCGGCTATTTCAGCAAAATCCCCATTTCGGCGCAGCCGGCACCCACTGAGTGCTCCTACCACTATTTCTGCATCTTCAAGTGCCCCAATATATACAGATTCCTTCTTTATACAGGTAATAATATACATCATATTTATATATATATATTTTTTTTATATATATATATTCACACGCAGACACACAGACGCCTTCGGCCGAAGAGCCGGCACCTCCAAAGCCCGCAGGGAGGTCGCCGTTCCCGCCGTTAAAAAACTCCCCTCTCCCCATGCACAAAGCTGGTTTTGGGGGAAAAAAAGCTTATTTTTCAGTTTTTTCCTCCTTAAAAAAAATAAAGGGTGATGCACCCAGGGCAGGACCACCCCCGGCAGCTTTTGGGTGGCTTTTTGAGGTAGGTGCCAGGTGGGTGGGGGAGTCCCAGGGTGCTATAGCATCAGCGGGACCTGCCAGATGAGCAGGGTGCTGTCGGCATCGCCGCCCCGGCGCGGCGATTCGGCGTTGAAGTTACGGTAACCCCGACCCCCCGAGATGATGGCCACAGAGGAGATCTCCTTGCGTGGGGTATCACGGGCGCAGGGTCGGCTCCGCACCCAGACGTCAGGGTCATCAGCCATCTCGTAGATGGAGCCGTCCTCCTCGGTGTGTGCCGGCGTGCTGCCGACCGGCGCTTCCCGCACCGATAGCAGCTGCCCGGGGAGGTGGGAGGTGGATCGGAGGCGATATTGCAATAAAATCCCTTTTTTTCTCATTTCCCGAGGCGGGGGACCGTCCAGCTCTGGGGGTTTCTCTTCCTCACCCTCCTCTTCCTCCTCCTGGTCGCCCTTTAGCACGTCGGGGGCCAGGGTGCTCAACGCCACCGCCAAAAACTCCACGGGGCCACCGTGCCCGTTGAGGGACACCATGCCTTTCCCTGCCGAAAAAGAAAGAGGGGTTTTGCTAAAAATGAGCCCAAACATAAGGTTGCAACCACGTAGGGAGGGGGTGTTTTTGGGGTGCTCACCGGTGATTTTGGGGATGCCCTCCAAACGGGGCACGGGCAGCAGCACGATGATGCCCTGGTCGGTGCCCACCCAGAGCGAACCCTGGCAGATGAGGAGGCTGGTGACACGGACGTGCTTTTGACCTGCAGGAGGGGGGGAAAAAAAAAAAAGAGGGTGAGGGATGATTTTGCAGCAGCGTCTTGCCAGATAACCCATCGCCAGCGGGTTTTTCATGGGGAACGCACTCCAGAACCCCCCCAAAAGCAAGCAGCATCTTTGCACGGAGGTCTCCGTGCCAGGGAGAGCGCTAAAAATATAAATAAAAAAAAAGGAAAAAGAGAGAAAAAAAAGTGAGACTTCTAATGGCAAATGAATATTTTATCGCCGGGACTTAGCGCTGCGCGACGTCGGACTCAGCGAAGCAATATATCTGCGGAGATGCAACTCCGGTTTCTCCGGGAGGACTTTATTAATGACCTGTCGAGTTAAAAAGGATGAGGGAGCGCGAGTTCAAAAACGCATTAATACCCAACGCTCACTCGCCCAGCAAGAAAAGGAAGTGATAAATATTTTAACATGCCCTAAAAAAAAAAAAAAAGGAAAAAGCGACTTACATGAGTATCATGCTTATAACTAATTACGCAATTATGTCGCTCTGTAGCTGGAACAAGGCAGGAGACAACCTTGCAAGCCCGGGGCGGCTGAGCCGGATGGGTGGACACGGCTGGGAGACGGTGCTAGACGGTGAGGCGGGGAAATAAGGGGTGCACTGGGCAATGGCAGTGGGGTGCATGCATGGATGCATGCACGGGTGCAAGGATGGGGTGCAAGGATGCACGCACAGTGCAAAGAGAGGGTGCATGGATGCGTGCAAGAATGTATGGGCACAAAGATGGGGTGCAAGGACGCACACACGTGCAAGGATGGGGTGCACGGATAAGGTGCACGCACAGGTGCAAAGATGGGATGTACGGATGCACGCATGGGGATGAAGATGGGTGCAAGGATGCACACACAGTGCAAAGATGGGGCGCGTGGACGCATGCAAGGATGCACACAAGTGCAAAAGATGGGGTGCAAGGATGGGGTGCAGGGATGCACACAGTGCAAGGATGGGGTGCACAGATGCACGCATGGGGATGAAGATGGGTGCAAGGATGCACACACAGTGCAAAGATGGGGTGCGTGGATGTATGCAAGGATGCACACAAGTGCAAAAGATGGGGTGCAAGGATGGGGTGCACAGAGGTGCAAAGATGGGATATGTGGATGCATGCACAAGTGCAAAGATGGGTGCAAGGATGGGGTGGGCAGATGCAAAGATGGGTGCAAGAATGGGGTGGGCAGATGCAAAGATGGGGTGCACAGATGAACGCACGGGTGCAAGGATGGTGTGCACAGATAAGGCGGACGCACAGGAGCAGAGGGGCAAAGATGGGATGCACGGATACACGCGCAGGTGCAGAGATGCCACCAGCTCCATCTCCGCAGTCAACGAGGGGAAACCCCAGAGGTCCAAGCTCAAACCTTTACACCGTTAACCAGATAAATTCCTTGCACGGTTTCTCTGCAAATCAGCACAGCCATAAAGCAAAGCAAAACATCCAGGGGGTGATGCCCCAACTTGCCCATTAATTGCAATTAAGAGCTGGGGGGAAAGGGGAGCTCACCCGGCAGGACGAAGGTGGTCTTGGTGGCGATGTTGATCTCCTGCAGATGCTCCAGCGTCTCCGTGTGGAAGAGGCGGATGGAGGAGCCGGAGGAAAAGGCCATCCAGACCCCGCTGCCCGCCTTGATCATGTGCGTGACGCTGGCCTCCGCGTCCGGGTGGGCCTCGAAGGTTTGCTGCCAAAAGGGGAATTGCAAGAAGGAAATCAAAGGGTTACTCCCCAAAATTGCCGCTAGCTCGGGCTCTCTCCAGGAGCTGCTTCAGGGCTGCAAAGCTGTGCGGGGAGGGGACCAGAGTGATCTCGAGGTCCTGTTCCTCCTCACCAGCTCTGGCTTGGGCAGAGGACACTGAACCCAGCCCATCTCCAAACCCCTCTTGGACGTTTTTTTGATGATAATGCAGCCTTTCCCACCCCTCCAGGGTTTTTTTTTTTTTCTTCTTTAAAAGACTTATTTCCCAGACTAGATGCATCTGTAAAACCCATCCCAAGATGGGACACGACCTTCCTGCTTCCCTCCAACCCCCAAAATCAGCAATTAAAGGCTCAGCCCCCCCTGCAAGAGCTATTTGGGGATCACGGACCGGTCCATCTGCTTCCCAAGCTCCCTGCCGGAGCATTTCCCTATCAGACGCGGGAGGCAAACTCCAGGAAAAATACCTTTTTGCAGCAAAAAAATTGCCCTTGCTGCAGATTTCCCAACATAAAAACTCATATCGAAGGATTAAATCACTGGGGGAGAAACCTGCACGCAGCGACTTCGCCTTCATTTCTTCTATGGCTTTGAAACCTTATTTTTTTGCTTTAAAAATTGCTTTATATAAAAAAAAGAGGAGCGGGTATTGAGCCCCTTCCCAGAGAGGACCGGCATACAGCATCTCCTCAAAAAGCTTGCACAAAATGGGGGCGGATAGAGGCTTTTAGGTGATCCCCACCTTGTTCCCGACTCCATATGGCATTTATTCCCTGAGGGTTTATTCCCAAGCCACCGGTCCCATCCGGGCAGACCCAAGACCCTATTACACAGCTCTCCATCAAATACTATTTACACCATCCTCCAGCATCCCCCACCCTATTTTTTTTCCCCTCCCCCATCACTTTTCTTCTGCAAAAATTCCCACCCGGCTCCTGTCATAAATAAAATCGGAGACTGAAAACAAATCCAGTCCCCGATGCATTATTCATCCTCGGCACCGCCGTTAGGCTAGATTTACGACAGCTAATACATGCAAACTAAGTTTGGGCACTAAATGTGAAAATTAAAAGGTGAGAGAAAGGTGTTTTTTTATTAAAAAAAAGAAACTATTCAGCATTCCCTGTTTTTGCAGCTGCGGGAGATGTCTCAGCATCCTCCTCCTATGACCCGATATTGGAAGGAAAGGACCCAAAAGTGATGAAAGACAGCAAAAAGCAGCGATAAAGGGTTGGTTTGGGCATTGCATGGGCAAAAACGTGCCCATGCACGTGCATCCTTTGCGGCTCAAACCAGCGTGACCCCCCCCAAAGCCACTGCTGCGTCTCCCCGCGGATGCAGCGGGGGGGTCCCGGCAATGCTCCCTACCTGGGCGCGGAGGCTGGTGGCATCGAGGACGGTGACCTGGTTGGCACAGCTGGCCCAGAGGGTCTCATCCAGCGTCAGGAGGGCTCGCACGGGGCCGGTACCCACGGCCAGGCGGGTGGGCTGCTCCGCCGGCTCCCACAGCCCCCCTAGAGCAGAGATGCGGGGATGGGGTGGGGTGGGGGGGGCAAGAAGATGCTCAGCAAAACAAAAAAAAAAGCATCTTTTGATGCAGCTGAAACCACCCTAAACGGCTGCTGGGGTCGGCCGCAAACCGCTCGTGTCCCCAGTGTCACCCAGGATGCCTCCGAGCATCTTAATGCCACATCCAAAAGGACGGGGGGGAGCTCGCACCCCCAGCCTCAACCCCCCCCAAAGCCCCTTTGCCCCCGTGCAAGCAGGTTTTTTAGCAGCAAACAACCGGCCACCTGCAATGCTCGGGCACATTCCTCGCTGCAAAAGCCAAAAATTCCACCCCCCCCCTTTTTTTTTTTTTTAATTTATTTGCTCTTGAAGCAACACTTCAGCACCGATTCATCCAGGGCCGATCTGGAGCGTCCCTGTGAACAGCATCCAGTCTGGATTTGGATGAATTCCCCACCACCGGCGGCTGAGCAGCTTCAATAGATAATTGCTCTCCTTCTCTTATTTCCAAAACAATTTTTTTTTTAACTAAAACCACAAGATCCAAGGGATAAAAGAGCCCTTTGGGTGCTCGGACCTCTGCTCCCATCGGCAGGAGTTTGCAACCGAGCCGCTTTTCAGCGAATCCTAATTTTCCACCTAAAAACGAGCTATTTTGGGAAAGCTTTTTCCTTCCAAAAAGATGGGGATAAGATTAAAAGCCCCACCCCGCAGCCCTGCCAGCAGCTTGCTACCTTCGATGTGCATTTGTGCAATCGAGATTAAATTAAAGCCACTTCATTAATTGCCTTGAACGGTCGCTATAAGGTGGGAAAGGGGACGCGCAGCACCCCAAAACGCAATTTAAGTGGCTTTACTGGCTCTGGGCTGGCCTGGGTGCTGCTCGCTGCAGGTTATCTCAGAGCAAATGGGTGGTTTTGTCCAAAAATAGGCCAACGCAGCACATTATTTGAGGCTCTTTCCTCCCCTCTAGCGATGAAGCGAAGGTATTTAACAGCCCAGGCGAGGAAGGAGCGGGAGCCGGGGAAAATAAACCCAAAATCAAGCTAATAAAGGAGAGGGCTTTTGCACGGATGGGGTTTGGAGGGAATCAGCTTGGTTTATAGCACCAAAAAGGTGATTTTTTTTTTTTTCTTTGAAGCCAAAAAACTCTAAGGGGTCCTTGTGCATCCCGGCATTGGACCCTTCCCGCAGCTCCCGAGCGCGACCGCCCTCCAAGCAAACCCTTTGCTGCGGTATCAACCCCTCACCAGGACCATTTTCCACATGTTTTCCCCCAAACCGAGCCCCTCTCGCATTCACCCTGGCAATGCAAAATAGCAATTTCCCCCCCTCGCCCCCCCGGGCTGCAAGGGAGGGGGACGAAATAATGGGGGGGAAAAAAAGGAAAATGGTTATTTTTACCACCATTTTAGCAGCCAGCACACCTTGCCGGCTTGAAGAACCTCCTGCTCCCTGTTTTTTAGGGTGGCCCACCCAAAAGCCTGTCCGAAAGCGTGCGCGGGGGTGCCCTCACCGTTGCTCCTGGGGTAGGCGGCCACGGTCCCATCCTGCAACCCCGCAAACAGGTACTCGGGGCTGTGCTTCAAGCAGAGGACGGGTTGCATGCCCGGGCTTTTACAGGTCAACAAGCACTGCGTCCCCGTGTCCACGCTGCCGTAGACCGCGATGCTGGGGAGGGAACGGGGGGAAAAAGAGATGCAGGAGATCGTGCCGGTCCTCTCGTCAAGGTTGGGTGCTGGTGATTGCACCAAAGGATGCAGAAGATGAGGGCTCACCTGCCGTCCCGCAACCCCAAGCACACGGTGGGATGCGGGGATGCGGGGGGCTGTTCGGTGGTCGGTCGGGGTTCCTGGGTGCCTGACGGTTCCCCCTGGCCCGTCTCGGGGATGTACTCCATGCACAGCACCGGCGAAGCCACCGGGAAGGACTTCACCGTCCGTGGCACGGCGCGGTTGAGGGAGAAGATCTCCACCTGCCCCCCTGCGCCTTCCTGGCCCCCCCCAACCTGTGGGGGCCAGAAAATGGGTGTTAGCACCAGCCATGAGCACCGGAGAGGGGGTTTGCAGCCAGCGTGACCCAAACCCAGCGGTTTTTGCCCCGTTTTGGGGCCGTTTTGCTCACCCAGAGGTAGCCCTGCGGCAGTGAGGTGCTGACGGCGGAGAAGCCCAGCAGCGAGGACTGCACGGGGTTGTGCACCGCGGCGCCGAGCTGGGGGAGAGACCGGGGTATGGGGGGGGTCCATGACACCCCCAACTTACCCCAACGTGTGCAGGGTATCGGTGCACGCCCCAAAAATCAGGATCCAGCCAAAGCCCAGCCTGTATTTTCAAATTTCCAGGATGGATGGCACCAATTTCTGCCTTTGCAACCAACTTGGCCATCCCATCCAGCCCACCCACCGTGGGATTTCTGTCTTTATTCCCCAAAAATGATGGATGTAAAGAGGAAGGAGGTATTGGGGGGGTTGGAGAAGAGGTTGGCCATCGCTCTTACCTGCAGATCGAGGGCCTTGGAGGAAAAGGCGGGCATGTGGCAAGAAAGGATGGGGCACCAGAAAGGAGCTTTGCTCTTCTTGTCTTCGTCGGGACAGAGCCAGCCCGGCTGGTTCTCCTCCCCTGCAGCGAGAAGAGGAGATCAAGGACGGCCGAGACACCCCCCAGCATCTCTCCCTTCCCCAATGGGACCCCAAAATTAGTAATTTGGGGTGCAAGGCTCTCATCTCCAACCCCAAATCACCATCATCTGCGGACCTGGGGCACATCTCACCCTTTTCCTCCTAACTATTGCACCCCATCACAGCACGCAGCCAAGCAACTGCCTCGAGCAGCAGCAAAAAAAGGCCCCAAACCCAAACAATATATATATATATTAAAAAAGGGGGGGAAAACCCCCCACCCTAATGTGTTTCTTCACATTAGGCTTTAATGTGTTTTCATTTCCAACTTGTGGATACAGGATTATCCCCCAGGCATCCCAGATTAAAAGAAAACCAAAACAACCCAACACAAACTGTTAAAAACAAGAGAATCAAAAATCATTCCAGCCCGGGGGGATCTGAGCACTCAAATAGAATTTCAAGTTTTTTTTTTTTTCTTTTTTCCATTAAACTTCTTTTTTTTTTTCTTCTGCAGCGGCTGGTGGAGTTAAATAGGAATAGGGATAGGGAAGTCACAGGAGGGGCGGCTCCTCCCTTGCTTATTCATCCCTTTTCACAGAAGACGTGTCAGCCCCATCTCTGTTGGCACGAGAGCCAACAGAAATCCATCACCACGCGACACTGTCCTGGGGATGCCACCCGAGAGCAGCAAAACGCAAAGCATTTTGAGCCAGAATGACCGATTCCCATCATTCCAGCATGCAAACCCCCAAAAGGTTCTCCATCACCTTGCTCCGAGTTTTTGCCCCTGCCCCGTTTCGTGTCGGGATGCTCGGGGCAAAGCAAACTCCCCTTCTGCTCCCAAATTTGGGTTTTCAAAGCAAGGGTGATGGCAAGCAACACGCCGCAGGGCTACTCACGCAGTCCTATCTTGGCCAAGTGCAGGCGGTTCACCCAGGAGATCTTGCTCAGGGGGTTTGGAGTGATGAAGACCACCATGACGCTGATGGGACGGCCAGACCTGCATAAGGAAAGCATCACCAGGTTGGGTCTTCAGCCTCCTCCTCCTCCTCCCCAGGGTGGGAAGAGCCCACCCATGATCTGCAAACTCACTTGTCTGGCTTCCCAGGCAGCAGGAGACGGAGGCGGCACTTGTTGGCGGAGTGGATCTCCTCCTCCTTCACCTTCATCATCCTCTGCAAGGCCAAGCACCAGTCCTGGGCCACCGTCATGTTCAGGTTCTGGGGGAAAAGTCATAAATCATGGAAGTGCCTCCAAACCAAGCCTGAATCATCCCCACATTTCATCCATGGAGCTCAGGAGGATGAGGTGTCCAGCGGTCCCCGAGGAACCACATGGTTAGTGCTAAGCGCCCAAGCTTGGTTCTACCCAAATCATGAGTTTGGCCACACTTTGGAATGTAGGTACCTGGTAGGTGCCGTGCAAGGTGCTGATGAGAAGGGTGATCTGCTCCACCACCGCCAGGTCCTTCTGCAGGTCCTGCAGCTCCTGGAACAGCCGCGGTGGCCCCAGATAGACTTTATCTTGGGTGGAGAAATGGAGAAAGGAGGTCCATGGAGGATGCTCCATCCCACCCCACCGAAACCAGCCCAACAGCGGATCAAGGGATGGGTGCTCACTGTGCGAAGACTGCCCGGCCGGCACGTGCTTCTTGGCGCCAGCGTTGTGGATGACGACGTTGTCCTTGTCGTAGGCACTGCTCTCCTGCCCCACCTCCACCACCTGTACCTGCGGGAGGGCCGTGCTCCACTTCACCACGTATTTGGGACCCAGGGGCACCAGGCTGCTAATTTCCAGCTGGCATCTGCCAGGGGAGGATGCAAAAAATATATGTAAATAAATCAGCAGGCACCACGGCTTGCCCCGCAAGCCCTTGCAAAATGCGTGTCGCTCCCCCCATTTGCAACCCCATGCCGTGCACCGGTGCATGCTGCACCCCCAAACGTGGGGCACGCAACCACAGCAGACCACGCTCGGCACCTACCCGGGGTTCACCGGCCTGGAAGAGGGGAAAAATGATTAATAAAGAGGTATTATGGGGAGCTCAAGGAGGGTTTTCCCCTTTGCAGCGTCAACCTCCACCAAGCCCTGAGGTCCCAGCAAGTTCCCGGACCCCGCACCGGTTCCAGGACCCCACAGCACCAGGGGATGGAGGCTTTGCATGGAGGCATGCCAAAAGTAGGGGGCAAAGCAACCCCAAACCAGGTGGGCTCCCCTTCCAAAGCAAGGTGGGGTGGTTTTAAAAGCCTTCGGGGTAGAGCTAGCAAAACGCACTCAGCCCAAAATATAGGTGGGGAAGGGGGAAGGTCGCTACATTGATGCTTTGCAAAGTGATTTGGGGGTCTGGGGCCGCCGGCACGTACTTGAAGTTGATGTTGGCGCAGACCAGCATGTCGTTGAGGAGGAAAACCTTCCGTTCCTTCGACTTGATGAGCTGTCCCCGGTCGCCGTACACCGTCTCCGTCAGCGTCTCACAGAGCAGGAGCTGCCGCTGCCCCGAACTCAGCAGCTGCAAAGGGGATGGAGCAGGAGGGGGGGCTCAGTTTAGGGGCTCTTGCAAGCCTCCTGCCCCCAAATTTGGGTTGCTTTTTCCTTATTGCAAGGATTTTCCTCCAACCGGGACCACGCACGGCCCCAAGCTCTGCAGAGACGGCCGTGCAACATACTCTGAGGCTGCACAAGGCAAAAACCCTTTGTGCCCTCTATGTCCAACCACCAAGACAGCAGAGCACTGAAAAACCAACGTGGTCCTTTTGCAGGTCCTTTTGGGTCTCTTTTCATCCCCGACCCTAAATCCTGATACCAGGGCAGAGCTGGCGGGTGCCCCCACTGCAGTTTCTGCCACCACGGCCATCCCCAGCCAAGAATATGTTGCAATAGCTTCATTTAGGGTTGGTTTTTTTTTTTGGCCACCGATGGTTGCAAAATCAGGCAGATGAGACAAAGCAGCTCATCCTTGTTTGCCCCTGGAGGGGAATTTCCCCATGCCAGCCTCAAGATTTGCTTTTGCTCAACGTCATTTCGAAGAAAACAGGGATCCTGCCTTCCTGGAACCCCCAATGCAGAGAATAAGGTGGAAGCTGCAAAGCTCAACCACCAGCTCCAAACTCCACCCATCACGAGGATGAGGACATGAGGCTGAAGGACCCACCTTGTTGAGGCTGCTGCGGTCGCTGATGCTCTTGCTGAGCTGCTGGATTTCGGCGACTTGGTCGGCCAAGCGCTTCTGCTCGTTGAGCTTCTCCGCCAACGTCTCCAGCTCGGTGAGGGCCAGCTGGAGGGACAGGCGGTCCGCGTGGCCCTTGGGGGTGTTTTTTAGCATGTCCTGGGGTGGGGGAAAGGATGGGGGACAAAAGCCACCCCGGTAAAATCAGTCCCGTTGGGGATGATACAATTGGAAGTGCTTTCAGCACCTCCGAAATCAAAGCTTGCAAGATGATCCTTGGGAAAGTCCCCAAAGCTGCAACCAAGCTCCCAATCCAAAACCACGTCCCTTCCTAAACTCTTGCCAGTAGCACCCAGGCTGCAAAAAATAGGGTGCAAAGCAAGGTGGGTGCAGGCACCTCTCACCCGTACCTGCAGGAGCAGGATGAACTGGGGGAACCTCTGGATGGGCTTCACCATCAGCCCGTAGAGCGTGACCCGGTCGGCGCTGGCCATCTGCCTCTTCTGCAGGGGGAAGAAAAGCAGAAAAAGAGGAGTTTTCACCCATAGTGGTGACGGGCAGCACCATGAGTCCACTTTTGGGTCCTGCTGACCTTGAGGAAGTCGAGGAAGGCAGGTTTGGTGAGACAAGCCTTCTTGATGAGGGACATGGCAGTGGTGAAGTTGTTGACGTAGTCGCTGTAGACATCCAGCACCATCGACTTGGAGAACTGGGAAGAGGGCAGGAGGAGAGCCGCGATGGCGTGGGGCTCCCCCAAAAAGAGGGGCCGGCAAAGCATGGGGGTGCTCATGTATTTTTGGAGTGATGCTGAGGATGCTGGTGGTACCCCAGGTTGAGGCTGCATCACTTAAATCCTTCAACTCCCCCCCCACCGCTATCATTGAGAGGGGTCAAGGGGGAGGTTTGGCAGCGGTCCCCCGACTTTTCCTCCTACCGAGGCCACGAAGAGGTCCCCGATCTTCTCCGCCGAGTCCCACTCGGCCACGCGGGAGGCGAGGGCGATCTGGAACATGGAGTGGCACTGCAGGATCTCCTTCAGGCGAAAAAACACCACCTGGCACTTCCGAGCGCTCAGCACCTTCGGCTCCATCTCCATCAGCGGGTTCCTGTAATCCTGTGGGAGATGCCGGTGCGTCAGCATCCCCACATCCCTGCACACACCCCCCCCCCCCCCAGAACGCCCCAAAAAAAGGGGTCCCCCACCTGCAGGATGCGTTTCAGGGAGTCCACGTAGCTCCGCTCGCTCTGCACGATGGATCCCAGGATGTGTCGCCGTACCACCTGCAATGATGCCGGGGCTCAGCCGTGGCGTCCCCCCCACCCCGAAAAATAGGACTGGGGTGGGGGGGGCAACGTGGGCACAGCGTGCTGCAGAAGTGCTAACGCAGCGGCATCGTTTTCTGCTGACTCGCTCTTTTCCCGGTTGCTCAATCACGGGACCAAGGGGAAGCCCTGCCTCCCTCCAAACCCCCCCTGAACCCCCAAACCGCCCCACACCGACCTGCTGCGGGCTCAGCCCCTCGGGCATGGGGCCCAGCTCCGGCGGCGGGTGCTTCATGTCGGAGACTGTGACCTCCAGGAAACCCGTGTCCTCCTCCTCCGAGTCCCCTGCAGGGGAAAAAAACCAACCAAATGCCCAAAACCCCCAATTTTAGACTTTTTTTGGTCTAAAGAAAAGCCCGCAGCCCCCTCAGCTGCTTGGCTGGGATGCTGCGGGGGCTGCATTTGGGTTGGGAGCTGCAAGCGGAGATGGAGCCCAGCGTCCTCCCAGCATCGCCTGTCTGTCCCCAAGCTCCGGCCACTGTCACCGGACACCAGCATGAGTCAGGCTGTGAGCGGGGACAGAGCCAGGTCCCCATGGGGAGGGGACAAAAAGGGTCCCCGTCCCCAAAAAACCACACTGGTTGGGGGAAAAGGCCCCCGTTCTCGCTCCAAGGGTGGGTGCGAGCAGGTAAACTGGGCGGGGGGAAAAGGAGCCAAAAGCAGCACGCAGAAGAAAACGGGGAAGGCGAGAGGCGAGCGCCCGCTGCCCAGCACGGTGATCCCTTACCCGAGGCCGAAGCAGCTGAGGAGGAGGAGGGTGAGTGAGCCAAGGCGGCGTCGCAATGCAAGGACACCTTCTTCCACATGGCCACAACGCCCCGCTACGGCCGCCCCATCCCCATCCCCTTTGCCTATAAATAGCCGGTAACGGGGAGGACCGGCCGGGCTGGAGGGGAGGGCGCTGGCGGCCGGGTGACCTTTTTCCTTCCCTAATTTTGGCAGGGAGGATCGCCGCCCTTGGCTGCCGGCTCCGCGAGCTCCTTCACCCCATCTCCATGCCCCGGAGACGGGATGCTCTACAGCAACCCCAGGGATGGGATGCCCTCCAGCACCCCGGGGACCCCGAAAGCATTCAAGCCCCTACCCCGGCGAGGCTAAGCCGCGTCGGGGACATGCAGCAAGGCCGGGACACACACACTGGATCCCCCGGGCAGCCCCGGCCGAGCCATGAGGCCGCCCACCGGGATCCTACCTCCCCCGTGATGCTCCAGGGAGACCCTCGAGCTCCAGCGGGCAGGCGGCTGTTTTTCCGCCTCCGCCGCCCTCCTCCTCCGCTCCCCATCCCCTACACGACAGCGGGAGGGTTAGGAAAACACCCCAAAATCGGTATTTCAGGGCAGATCCCGCTCTGTGTCCAAGGAGGGCACCCATAGGTGCTGGTGGGGTGGGGTGGCTGTCCTGCTCCCAAAAGGACATGGGTCCTTGGAGCAAGGAGGGAGCCAAACTGATCGAGCTTGCACCGGCATGCAAAGAGTAAAAAAAATCAAATAAGAGCTTAAAACGCAGAAAATAAATCAACAAAAGGAAAAGCTGAAAGCCATAAGGATTCATAATGATTTTTTCCAAAAAATACCCTCCAAAAGGCTTTTTTTTGGCTGTCAAGAACAAGGGGGGCCGTTCCCCACTTACCCGGTGCTTCTTTCCGGTGCAGAAATGTCACCTTCCTCATCACCGCAATCTTGGTCTTCTCCAAACCATCCTTGGTGCCGCTTTTGGCCGCTTTCATCAGCTGGGTCATCTGGGCAAGGGGACGAGAGGGACCAGGAGGCTCGAGGCAGCACCGGGACCCCATTTCAGGTCCGGACACAGCAGTGCCATCTCCTTGGGGACGTCGCCTCTGAGCATCGTCCCCCATTTTGGGTCCAGATACAGCGGTGCCACCCCCTTGGGGACATCCCCTCTGAGCATTGTCCCCCATTTCGGATCCGGATGCAGCGGTACCATCCCCTTGGGGACATCCCCTCCAAGCATCGTCCCCTATTTCGGATCCAGATGCAGCGGTACCATCCCCTTGGGGACATCCCCTCTGAGCATCGTCCCCTATTTCGGATCCAGATGCAGCGGTACCATCCCCTTGGGGACATCCCCTCTGAGCATCGTCCCCTATTTCGGATCCAGATGCAGCGGTACCATCCCCTTGGGGACATCCCCTCTGAGCATCGTCCCCATTTTCCCATGCAGCCCAAAGGGGAGGAAGAGGAGGCGCGTGGCGGAGGAAGAAGGATGCTCCAGCATCCCTCCTCCCTCCGCAGGGACACGGCCGCAGGCAAGCAGGCGTGGGCAAAGCGGGAGCATGCAGCGAAAGCGAAGAGGAGGGAGGGAAGGGAGGCAGGAGCGCATCCATCCCCTCCTCTCAGCCGGGGTTTTATGTGCGAGAGGGCAAAGGGTGGGGAGTGTTGGCCTTTCACACCTCAAATCGCAGCGTTTTTAGCCCAAGCTGACGTCAGCATCGCCGTCCCAGCCCAAACTGGCCATAAACTGCCAACCTGGATGGTTTGGGACTGGGAAAAGCTTTGCACTAAATTTCTACACCTCCCAGGAATCTCCTTCCCCACCTGATTTCCACCCTGTATCAGGGGGAAAAACCTTCTCAGATCCATCTAGCCCGCGGGCAACCTCGCTTGGTCCAAACGCCCCTTAAAAAAAAGAAACAACACCCAAAAAGCAAATGGTTTGGGCAGCTGGAGGACGGGGAGCTGCAAGACAGATGGACACGAGAGGCAGCTTCGCGATGCTTAACTCTTTTTTTTCTTTTCTGGGGGATAAAATGGGATGAATTCAGCCTAGACAAACTCCGGGAGGGGATTTTTTTTTTCTCCCCGCCCTGGGAAATTTGGGGGACAAGGGACGTGGGACGGAGGAGGGACAGTACCTTCCAATCGTACTTCTGCTTCAGCTCCTGCATGTCTCTCCCCCCAACTCTTAAAGCCAGGATGTCCCTCTTAGTCCTGGCGTATCTCTCCTTTAGTCTATTCAGGTCTGGAGAAAGCTGAGCCCAAAGCAAACCAGGCGGGAGGAGAAGGCAGAGGAGGCGAGAGGAGGCAGAGAAGAGATCCAGGTAAGCAGCCAAAAAAAAAAAGAGGAGGAGAAATCATCCCAAAGCAGCACAGTACAGGCAGCATCTTCCCAAAAAGTCTGGCTTTGCTCGAGCGGGGAAGGGAGCAAGCGCAGGGAAAGGCAGCAGCCATGCTCCAGCAATGCCGAAGTACAAAAGGAAAGGAGAAAAAAAAAAAAGGGGCAAGGAAGAAAAAAGAAAGAAATGAAACCACCGAAGTTTCGGACTGGCTTTGCACCGCATGACCCCGGGAACCGCAGCATCCTCTGCTTCACGTCCGCGGGAGCAGCCAGGCTTGGTGCTCCAGTGCCTTTATACAAGCAAACCCAGGGAAAAGAAAGGAAAATAATAATAAAAAAATAAATTCAAGCATTACCTTGGGCTGGAAGGACGCCCGCTGCTTGGCCGGCTCAGCCTCCGGCTTGGTTTCCTCGCCCGAATCCTCGCTGTAGCTCTCGAACTCGCTGGAGCTCCAGCCCAAATCCTCGCCCGCCCGCGGCCCCTCGCCGCGCTGCACCTCCTCGTAGATCAGGCTGCGCCCCGTCCCCGGGCCTGGCAAGCAAAAACCAGCTCCTTTGCCTTCCAGAAAGGCAACTTCCCCTCTCCAGGGACCCACAGCAGATGCCCCATATCCTCAGGGTCTTGCAACCCCTCCAGGAGCACATCTGCCTTCATCGCTCCCAAATCCCAGCGGTTTTCCCAGGGTTATTCCCCGCCCTCTGCATCCTCTTCTAGGATGAGCGTCTCCCTCCTGGAGCGTGCCTCAGTCTGCCTGGCTGGAAAATGGGCTCGTGGTCCCTGGGGAACCCCGGGGGTCCCTACCGTCCTGCTCGGCGTCGAGGGTTTCACAGGGGACATCGTCGTAGATCACGTCATCCTCCACCGCTGGGAACTCGAAGAAATCACCTTTGGGGGGGACAAAAAACCCCCCCAGGGACTCAAGTCAGTACCCGAGGATCAAGCCAGGATGGAGAAATCCTTCCCAAGCCTTGGCAGGGGATTTTTCCCAGCATTTTAACCCACCTCGGCGGCCGCTTTTCCTCTTCCAGGTCTGGGCACCGATGTGGGGGTCTCCTCCAGCCTCCCCATTGCGCACCCCCGCCGGCAGCCTGCGGGGAAGGGGGTCAGGGAGCACCCCGGGGTGCAAACCCCCCGGGATCAGGTGCACCTAGCCCCCTCACCCCTCCCCATCGCCCCCCCGTTCCTCTTACAGGGGTTCACAAGCACGGAACAAAGCTTGCACTCCCGTCCCCCCCATCGCACATCTGCTTCTTCGTGCATTTGGGGTCACCCGGCTTTTAGGGCCACTATGCAAAAGACCCAAAAGCAGCTTTTTTAGCCTCAGCCCGTGTGCTGCTGGAGGGCAGGAGGATGCACCAGCATCAGGGAGCACAGGGAGAGGGTCCCCATCCCTGGTGGGGGTCCTGCCCCTCTCGTTGCACCCCCTGCATGCTCCGCTGGGGGGGGACGAGCTCTTCTTGCAGCCAAATTTGCATCTTTTCCCCCCAAATCTGCAGCTGGGGCGAACCCCAGCCCCCTTCGAACACCCGTCCCAGTTAACCACGGACCCCCGATGGTACCCAAAGCCCCCACAGCTTCCCAGGGCTGCAGGGTGCACCCCAAAACCCCGGGGCTCTCCTGCTTGCAGCCCCTTTCGCAAGCAATGTGGAGAAGCTGGGGAAACTGAGGCACGGCGTCAGGCTGTGACATGCCAAATGGGGAACGACAAACCCCACAGCTGTGCTTTCTCCTTCAAGGGACTCAAATCCCCCCAAACCCCCCCCCAAAACCCCACGTACCCTTCCTGGGTCTCTGGCACCAACCCGTCTGCGGGGAGGAAAAGCAAAGAGAAACAGCGTTGGCACCCAGGCTCGCAGCGCTGCCACCCTGGGCACCCAAAGGGGACACGGTGGGGACATCGGGGACCCCCCGCCTGCCCTCCTCACCGACGCCGGAGCTGGCAGCACGCCGCCTGCGAGGGGGTGCCCGGAGGACCGCTTCGCCGCTCGGCTCGGCCGTCGAGTCTTCTTCTTCCTCCTCCTCCTCCTCTTCCTCGCTGTCCTCAAAATCGAAGGCTTCGCCGAGGTCCTCCTCCCCGTGGGGCAAGGGGCTGGGGGTCTCTGGGGCGAGATGGTCACCTGTGAGCAGAAACAGTGTCACCCGGTGTCCCCCCACGGTGCTGCTGTACCCCAGCAAGGAGGGAGGGATGTGGGGGACGGAGGGAGGGATGTGGGGGGACAGAGGAGAGCATCACCCCCAAAAAACCTGCAAGACGCAACAGCCCTTTGTGTTTTTACGACCCCGGGAGGCTCCGATGGGGATGCGTAGGATACCCCCCCGGTGATGCACCCCACTTTCTGCACAAGGCTGGGTGTCCCCCCAAAAAAAGAACACCCCCCCCCAGCTCTGGTGGGTTGACAGTACCTACTGCGGGGTGGGGGGGCAGCTCGGAGGAAGCCATGGCGCAGGGGGTCGGGATGCTCCACCTGGGCCCTTCCCCGAGGCTTTCCTACGGGAGAGAAGGAAAAATGGGTTGAGAGGGGAGATCAGCCCCTCCAAATCCATTCCCGGGAGAGGAGGCAACGTGGGGAGACCCCAGGTGGGATGGACCCAGCTCCGGCTGCTGCAAAACCTTGCAAGGAAGCAGAAATGCTCCTCCCAGGTCCCCGTTGGCACGGCAAATCCAGCCCGTGCATGGCAAACCTATCCCACGCACGGCAAATTTATCCCGTGCACGGCAAATCCAGCTCCGAGCATCAAGCTTGAAGGTCTCGGAGGGCGGGAAGCACCAAGCATCCTCCTTGTGATCGATAGCTCATCTGCTCCGGTAACCAGAGACGCCCGGCACGATGCCCTGAAAGGTCGCCAAGAGGAAGAGGAAGGACGGAGCGGGGACCCCTGTGCCCGAGGGACGATGCGGCGGAGAGAAACGATGCCCAAGAGGCTGCAACGAGCAAAACGGGGCCAAACTGCTGATTTGGAAGCAGCAACCAGCGCACGACGGATGCCACCACGCTGCTCCAAAGAGCCATGACCCCCCACCACCACCCCCAGAGACCATTTCTCCCTCGCCTGGACCGTTATTTCCCCTGGGAGGGGGATATAGGGGATGCACAGTCCCAGGATGATCCCAAAAAATGGATCTATTTATTCCCTCTGTGCCAAAACCTCTTCGAGCTGCAGCGCAGTGTGGGTTCAATTGCCCCACGGGGGTTTGCAGCAAGCCATACAGCTCCAGGGCCTATATATATATACACATATATATATACATATATCCCACTGAAAACCCACTCTGCCCCCCCCAGCACGGAGCTAAAACCCATCCGACCCTTTCCCAGCCATAAAAAATAAAAATAAACCTCCTCTTCCCCTCCTTGACCTGCGTTACCACCGCAAACATCCTCTTCCAGCCACTTTTGCAACCAGCCCGTTGCCTCCGTAAACACATTAATAGGGATTTATTTGGGAAGAGGACCTGGGACACTTTTTTTTTTCCCCTCTTCCTTGAACTCTTTTCCCAGCCCCGAAACAGAAAGCGGTTGGCAGCCCAGGCTGCTCTCGCGTGTCACCTAATCTGCTTCCCATTAGCGTGGGAGCAGGCGATTCCCTTCTCTCCCCATTTCGCAAGCTCCGGGTTTTATCCCTACGGATGCGATGCCAACCAAGCCATAAATCCACCGTAACTCAGCCCCACCAGGAGACGCGACGGAGCGGAGGACCATAAGCCATATTTCTGCAGCGATGCCTCCAAAAACAAAAAAAAAGCAAAGCAAGGAGGAAATAATAACACCTGGGTAAAATAAACCCAGCAAGGCAATGCTGATGGTTTTAGCCAAAAACCAGTTTGCTCCGCTCTTCCAGTAATCCGACGGCTTCCGCATTCGGAGAGGGGAGCGGGAGGACGGTGCGAAGCCGGGCCCTGCGGCTCAGTCCCGATTTTATCCCGCCAGCGGGGCGGGAGAAGGTCACTTCCCATTTTGACAGTTGACATAAGCTCCCATCAGCCCGATTTGTCCCAGGGCTGGTTATTTTTCCGGCTGCGAGCACGGCTGCCGCCGAGGAGAACGACCGGCTCTCCAAAACAACCCGCCCCCACCTTTAATTGGGTCTTGCTAAATTAAGAAAAAAAATGGTTATTTTGCATAATTTTTCATAGTAAAACTGCTATCGGCGGTAGGAGCATCCCGGTAGCAAAATGCATCCCATGGGATGGGGGAAAAGCCGGTGGGAAGGGGCTGCCTATGGGGAGATGCCCCCGGAGCAGCGGTGGATGGCAGAAAAGGGGATGCAGAATAATCCCAGAAGGACGCGGGGATGCAATATGATCCAAGAAGGATGTAGGGATGCCACATCATCCTTGGAAATAGGGATTTAAAGCCCAGAAGAGCTGCCGGGTCCTCATCCTGCCGCCTGCCAACAGCTCGAGGCAGCACCGGCAGCCGCGGTTCAGCCCCGTCTCCCTCCCAACCCGGGCGGGGAGGAAAAATAAATAGAGCCGGATCTAAATAAAGGCAGAAGAGCAGAGCCATCTGCTAAACCCAGCCCGACCCCGCGCCTACCAAGCTGGCAACTCGCGGGCTTTATTTTGTTTATTTTTAGCCGCCGCGACGGAGTGACAGGTCGCAGCTGGCGGGGACGGCTGCCAGCCCCCGGGGAGCGAGCCCCGGCTAAAGCATCCTCCGCCCCCTCCCACCGACCCCCTTTTTCCTTTTTTCTTACATATAGGGGCTGGGAAAAAAAATAATCCATAATATCGCAGCAGGGCTGCAGCCAGGATTTACCCTGGGAATCCCTCCTGCTCCTCTCCGCATCCCCGCCACCTTAATCCCTCCTTAATAAATAACCCCGGCGTTATTTATAAGGGATGGGGGGGGTTAAAAATTAGAATTAGCTTTTGCCTCCCAAGAGTTTCCTCCGACTCCTTATTAATTCCTCCAGCCGACGGTCCCGCAGCCCAACTGCGGTTTCAATGCTTATTTCATCACCTGGATGATTTTTCCACCATCACCTTGGCCAAAAAAAAATAGAATTAATTCAGATTATTTCCAGCGTGCGGGATGCCGGGGAAGGCGGCGCGGTCCCCAGAGCGCAGCAGGGATGTTTTCTCCCCCGAATCCCAGTCCTTTAAAGTAATAATTTAAAAAAACAGCAAATATTTGCTGCAAGGTGAGGGGTTTTTCCAGCCCTAACTGGGTCGGCGCAGCGCATTATTGGTGTTTTAAGGGTTGAGTGGTTTATTTCCCAGTTTTCCAAGGGATTCATTGCGGAGATTTGAAGGCATCGGTGCGGGAACGAGGGCTCCGGTGAAGAAAAGTTATCCTGCGTCTTCAAAATTCCCCCAAAACGGGGGTTTGGATGCGGTTGGCGGAGGCAGCAACAAGGGGCGGCTCGGCAGGAATGAAACGATAGCAAAAGGATGGGGGGTTCCCCCTAAAAAAAAAAAGGCACAATATGGATTATTCCTTTCTCCCCAAAAATAAAAAAAAATGGGGTTTCCCAGAAAAAAATATCCATGAATATTCAAGATTCAAGGCGATTTTGTGATTATTTTTTTATATCAACTCTTGCCAAAAGGCATCAGCCGGTGGGAAAAGCTCTTCCCGAACACAGTGTTTCCCTCGAAACGGCTCTTCTGGGCAAATAACCTGGCAAATATTCCAGCTAAAAACCCCAGACCTGGAAAACTGCCGCCTTTTCCCTTTTTATTTTCCTTTTCAACATCGTCGACGAACCGGAAAAAATCCATCCCTTGTCCAGCTCGCGCCGTGAGAAGTGCAAACGCAGGGGAAAAAGGGGAAGAAAAAAAAAAGATCAGTGAAAAATAAGAATTACAGCACTTAAATTAAAAAAAAAAGAGCCTGTTTTGTAAAGATTTCTTGCAAACAGACCCAAAAAGCAATGAAAAAGCCTTATTTATTGCCAAAAACCTCCCCAGTTCGATGCTTATCCCAATTTTGACCTTTCGATGCTTTGCAAAGTAATTGCCGAGTTCACCCGCAGCGAAACTATCCCAGGAAGGAATTTGAAGGGAGAAGAATTTTAATCAGAAATAACCAGGGGGGAAAAATAGCAGAAAAATGGGTTTTTTTCCCCCTATTAGTGTTTCCAGCTCAAAATCCCCCACAATTTGGGGGTTTGCTTTATTGCAAAGCTTCAAATTAAACCCTCTCCTGCCCTTTGCAAGTCATTTTTCCTCCCGCCGATGCTCTGGGGTCACCTTATTTTGGCTGAAAAGCGACCCAAAAATCAGCGTCAGGTGGTGACACTGACAGATTTCAGCTCACCCTCCCCAATATTCTTAATTTCCCTTAAATTAAATTTCCCTTCATTTCTTAACTTCCCTCCCTGTTTTGCCAACCCCTATTTGAGCACCCCGTAAAACGCTGCGGTTTCCACCCCGTAAATGCATTTCTTCCCATTTTTGCTGATATTTTGGGGCAAAACCTGCTCTTTACAAGCCGGCATCTCGCTAAAACACACTTAATACATTAAAAAAACCCAAACTGGTGCAAACAGAGGGGAAAAAAATATTGCAGCGACTTCAGCCCCTTTGCAACCCCGGCAGTGTGCGATGCAACCTCGCGCCCCAATGCAACCTCGCGCCCCAATGCAACAAATGTCCAAAAAAAAAAAATCACTAAAAGGGGGAAAACTGCCATTATTTGTTGTCAAAATGACCCTGGAGGAAGCTCTCCCTGCCCTGAAATTGTGGTTTCCCGCAGGTGCTGCAAATCCCAGCCGGGAAAACCCAGGAAGGATTTGGAAGCGTCGCAGAGTTTGCAAGAAAAAAAAAAATAAATAATGGGGTGAAAAAGCCCAGGAACGGGTGCGGAATAAGCTTGCGGCACCGAAGCCCACCTCCTCCCTCCCTGTCGCTGCTTCTTTTTGCTTCTCTATTTAAAAGCAGTCAAAAAAATATAATATATATATATATATAACAAAAGCCCCAAACGCTGGCGGCAGCGGGGAGGCGGAGGGCGACCTCCTCCCCCCGCAAGAGGCTGCGATAACCTATAGATATGCATTATATATGTGCATATATAGGGATTTACGGGCGAGGAAGGGAGGGGAGATGGGTTTTGCTGACCTGGGAAGGCCGCGTCTCCTCCGGCTTTGTGTCCGCATCGGCCGAGCAGGCCCCCGGCGAGGAGGCGACGTCGGGAAGGGGTGGAAAAAACCCCAACCCGATGGGGATGAATCCCAGCGTCGCCCGCAATGGGCTGCCCAGGGTGGGTGACACCCAACTGGCACCCAGTCCCCCACCCCAACACCCCCGGATCCCGGCGGCCGAGGGCTGGCAGCCGGATGGGAGCCGCGGTCCAGCGGCTGTACCGAGGGATGCCGGGATTTTGGGCAGCATCTCCCCCCTCCTCCTCCTCTTCTTCTTCCCAGGCAGCTCTGATTTACACCCCCGGTGTTCCCAATCCTCATAAATAACCCCCCCAGCAGGATTTGGCCCCCTCCTTGCCTTTTAACCCCCTGTACGCCGGGGCGACCTGTTAACCCTCTCGCCGCCGAGAGCACCGCCCGTGCAAAAACAGCCCGGGATTCGCAGCCGGAGCTTCTGAAAGTTCCAGGGAAAGAGGATTTTCTCCGGGATATTTTACATCCGAGCCACCGGCTGCGGGGCCGGCAATCCCGAAACACCGCTCCGCATCCCTATTTGGGGGTATTTCCCCCACGCTGGCTTTTCAGGCCCTAACCCCCCCCCAAAAAATACACCGTAGAGCAAAAAAATGACAAATTAAGGGGTGCAAGGACCCCCATGCATGCATTTATTTAAATGCAATAGCCTCACCACAAAGTGCACCCGTCTTACCTATTTCATCAGGGTTCGGGGATGTGTTTTTCTTGCTGGGAAGGAGTTTTCTGTCCCTGTCACGGCGTTACCCGCCGGCACACCCCGGCTGCTGCCGCCCAGCCCTGCTGGAAAACTCCCCTTGCAAACAAACCGAACAGCCGGCAGGTTTATCCCAGCTCGAAACCAGCCCAACAAGCCCGGCAAAAAGAAAAAAAATTAAAAAAAAATAATCCCAGTGCCCTTCGGATGACTCGCAGGCAGCTGGAAAAAAAAAAATTCCACCTTTTCCTTTAGGTAATGGCATCGCTGCCCTGCCAGGTATTGCTGCCGAGCCCTGCCAGGAAAACCTCCCTGCAAGTGGGAACAGGATCCAAGCGCTGAGCATCGTGGTGGAGAGGACTTTATCCTCGCTGTCCCAATCTTTGGAGGTAGGAGACCCACCACAGCCTGGTTTTGGGGGGGCTGTGTAGCAGCAAAAGCATCCTAGCGCCAATCACAGAAATTAAAGTTATTTTTCCAACCTTGCAGATTGGATTTCGATCCCGAATCAAGCCTCCCTTCCCCACCCCGGAAACCTCGCCGCAAGGACTTAAAGCCCTCCCGAAGGAGCGAGGGGCTATCGCACCCCAAAACCAGCTCCGCAAAGGCCGCAGCGAAGAGAGACGGGAGCAAAGCGCACCCCAAAGTGCATTTTTCTTTCCACCAGCCACGCAGAAATGCATCCGCGGGGCGCAGGCAGCACCGAGCAGAACGGTCCCGCTGCACCCGCGGTGGGGGACTTTGCACCCGCAGCCGGCCCTATATAGTGCCGCCATACATCCACGCGGATATATAGGGACTATCCCTCCTGGTGAGTCAGTGCTGGCGGGTAATTACCCGGTTTGCCGGCACGGTTGCGTTGGCAAAGGGGGGTGACGTTGTGCGCACCCCGAATTACACTCGCGCAACCCCTCCCTGGGCGCCCAATGCACCCAGCAGCGATTTGCAACCCCCCTTGCAGGGGTGCACCGATGCACCCTGGAGTATTAACCTCCCTAGCACCCACAGGGTGCCCCCAGCCCCCAAAAACTCACCCTGGGCTCAGCCAAAAATAAGAGCAATGAGAGATTCGCTCGCGTGTTGGCACCGGCGCGGTGCCCAGCGTGCCGGCGGCACTGACTCAGCCGGGGCTGGGTGCCGGCGTCAGCAGGGCTGGGCCACCCTGGGGTGCTGGGAGCTGAAACAACCCCCAGAAATAAATAAATTAAAAATAAAAATAAACTATCACCCTGCAGATCATCTCCTCTGCAAAGCACGGGAGGGTGCTGGCTGCAGCAACCAGCCAAGAGCCCCCCCCAAACCCCCCTCGCAAGGCGCAGGGTTGCATTTTTGCAGCAGGACTGCCAACACCTACAAGGGCTAAGGATGCTTTTCCAGCTCCTCGCTCGGAAGCAATCCCACGCACCTCCTGCTTGCACACAGGGCAACTCTCCGTCGGGCCAACACCCGCCCGTCACCTCCAGCGACGTGGTTTTTATTGACCCGCGAAAGAGCGGGGATGCATCTTGCGGGATGGGGGTCACCCACCCGTGGACACGGCGCTTGAATCCCGCCTGCCAGAGGGACGATATTTTGGTTTTGCATCGAGGATCCAGACCTTCACCCCTCCAGCAAAGCACCCACGGGATATTTGGGCAAGCAAACGGCTTGCACCTCTGCTCAGCCCTTAAATAAGCTGCTGATGGAGCCCAGCTGGCCTCATCCTGCACCACCCCCTGCGAGAGCCACCGACACCCGGTTTAAAATGCAACCCCCAAGCAAAAACCCGCCCCAGCAAAAAATTAACCCCCCTCCCTGGGCAGATTTACAGCCTCCCCATAAAGCTTTACAATATATAACGCACCAGCAACTCAATAAACCGGTTTTATGGGCGTGAACGGGGACTTTTTCTGAGGAACTCGAAATATTTGGCATTTAAGCGCGCCGTGCGCTTGTATGCCATACGGGGTAGGAGTGGGGTGCATGGAGGGAGGGTGTTTGTTTGAATATATCCATTCCGTGTGAGAATAGAGAGATATATTCCGCGCGATCGCTGTGATTGGGGTGACGGAGGCGGCCCGGGGATGCCCTCTGCCGGCATCCTCCCCGGGGAAGGCTTTGGGACGCCTTCTCCAAGCGGTGTCCCAACTTCTCCCAAGGTTTTTTTGGAAAGACCTTGCAGGGAAGCACCAAAAGCCAACGGCCGCGGCGTCACGGCGTTGCTAGAAACCCCGGGCAAAGCCGCCGGACCTCTTGGCGCGTGGTGCAAGGGTGCGAGGGAGCGGCTGGGCTGGGTTTGCTCTCCGGTGTCCCAAGCGGAAACCCCTCGGAGGCACGCGGATGCACGCTTGCGAGGCGCACATTCCCTTTTTTAGCTCATCCCTTGTTTCCTCCGCATCTCCCGGCCGTGCAATTCCCAGCAAAACAGGGTTCTTGGCAGCAAAACCCTCCCGAGACTCCATCTGCCAGTCGGTCGGAAGCAAGCCGGAGCTTAAATTCCCCTCTCACTTGCACTAAATGCTTGGGAAAATACGACGGACACTTCGCCCGGAGGATAAATCACCTCCCAGGGCATCAGCAACTTGCTTAAAAACTCCGGCGGTGCAGCCGGGCTGCAAAAGCAGCATGAAACGGGACTTGCATTTACGGCGGCAAATCTCCCGCTGGAAGCACCAGCCGGATTTTTGCTCCCTCGCTGCAGGCAGAGCATGCAAATCCCCCTGCACCCATTCCCACGCCGCACCCAAAGCCGCCCTCTTCCCCCGCCCCGGGGGCCGGGGTGATTTTTGCAGAGGGGTCTTGCTGCGAATCCCCTTTTCCAATTGCTGCGGGTGCATCCCAAATATCGCCGTCCCTAGGGATACCCCAAATATCATCGGCCGGGGATGCGAACCCCCGCGGCGGATCCAGGATTGGGGAAGGCGAAGCAAAGCCAAGGTTATCCCAGGTGAGTCGCTCCCCATCCCCACACGCCCCTTGGGAATGAACAGGTAAGACCAGTTTTTCCTTATCCCAGGAAAAACCAGTTTAACCCACGGCCTGACGCAACCTGCCAAAGTCGCCTCCAAATCTTCCCATCCATCCCGTGTAACCCAGCCGGCATTTTGGGGGGAAAAAATATATTTTTAGGGATAACGGGCCGGGGTTCCCAGCGCCGGCAGGGTTTTAATTCCATCAGGTCGCTACGGGTTTCATGGAAAACCCCTAAATAAATGGAGTGTCCCCCCGCCCCGCTCCTGGAAGCGACGCTTTTTGCTTGCATTTTAAGCAGAATCAGGACAAAAAACTGCAAAATAGTCCCCAAAATATCTGATTTTAAGGCAAAAATCTGCCGTTGAGAGGGGCAAGCCAGTAAACGGGAGGGGAATTTGGCTCGGGTGCTGGGGCTGCACCCCCAAAACCCATCCCCGGCAGCGCAGGGGAATCATCACCGCCAAATCCGTCCTCAGCAAAAGCCCGTTCCGACCCCCGGCGTGGCACCGGCGGGTTTTTTTGGGCGCCGGCGGTTTGAGGCCGCCGTGGCCCTGCCCCTGCCTCGCCGCATCGCGCCGCCCCGTTTTTCTCCATCCAACCTTTGATCTCCCAAATCCCCCGCCGAGCGCCGGCGGGCCGGGAGGTCGCCGCGCTGAGATGCAGCGTGGAGGAGTTGGTAAGTAATACGTTCATTTTTCTCCCCGCTTGAAACCACCCCCAAGGATGTTTTCCTTAAATAATGCCAGGGGTTGCCAGCGGTTTGGTGTTTTACGGTGTTTCTCGCAAACGGTGCCCACCGGCATCCCATGGGCCCAGGTCGCCAAACTGCAAATGCCTCACAAATTGCAATTGCATCCCATATTGCAAATGCATCCTATATTGCAATTGCATCGCAAATTGCAAATGCATCACATCTAGGAAATGCATCGCATATTGCAAATGCATTGCATCTTGCAATTGCATCACAAAATCCAAGTGCATCCCATATTGGAAATGCATCCCATATTGGAAATGCATATGCATCACATATTGCAAATGCATCCCATATTGTAAATGCCTCACAAATTGCAATTGGATCACATATAGGAAATGCTTCACATATAGGAAATGCATCCCATATTGCGAATGCCTCACAAATTGCAAATGCATCACATATAGGAAATGCATCACAAATTGCAATTGCATCACATGTTGCAAATGCATCACATTTTGCAAATGCATCCCATATTGGAAATGCATCCCATATTGGAAATGCATCATCCCATATTGGAAATGCATCACATGTTGCAAATGCATCACATCCCAGGGACAGCAAAAATGAAGCCGCTAAGGAGGGCCGAGGCAAATGCACGCGTCTTCCCCTCCTGCAAATCTCGCCTTGCAAGAAAGGGAATCTTCCCCTGGTAAAAAATTCTGCAATAAGGAGAGTGAGCGCGTCTTTCCTCCCACAATAAAGAAAAAAATCTCTTTTTTTTGGGATGGAGCGCGTCTTCCCTCGGCGATAAAACTTGCTTTGCAAGAAGGGGAGCGCATCTTTGCCCCCGCAAAAATCTCGCTTTGCAGTGAGGGGAGGAGTGCACCCTTCCAGTGCAAAACCACTTTGCAATAAAGGCAACACGTGTATTTTTTCTTTGGAAAAAATCTCTTTGCAATGAAGGGGAGACGTGCATTCATTTCTTGGAGAAAAAACCCCTGTGCAATGAAGGGAATACGTGCATTATTTCTGGGGGAAAAACCCACTGGCAATAAAAGCAATACGTGCGTTTTTTCTGGGGAAAAAATCTCTGTGCAATGAAGGGGAGATGCACATTCATTTCTTGGGGAAAAAAACCCCTTTGCAACCAGGGGCGCAAGCTCACGTTTGCTCTTGCAAAAAAAAACCCCCAAACCCTTCTCCCTCGCAACGAGGCGCCCATTTTCCTTTGCAAAACCCCAAAGCCCTTGGCAAGAAGGGGAGTACGGGCACCTTTGCTGCTGCAGAAGGGGGACCCCTTTGATGCTGCAGAAGAAGGGGAACCCCTTTAAGCTGCAGAAGAAGGGGAGTCCCTTTGCTGCAGAAGAAGGGGAACCCCTTTGCGCTGCAGAAGGGGAACCCCTTTGTGCTGCAGAAGAAGGGGACCCCTTTGCGTTGCAGAAGGGGAGCCCCTTTGATGCTGCAGAAGAAGGGGACCCCTTACACTGCAGAAGAAGGGAAACCCTTTGGTGCTGCAGAAGCAGGGGAGCCCTTTGCTGCAGAAGAAGGGGACCCCCTTTGCGCTGCAGAAGAAGGGGAACCCCTTTGTGTTGCAGAAGGGGACCCCCTTTGGTGCTGCAGGAGAAGGGGACCCCTTTGTGCAGAAGAAGGGGACCCCTTTGCGCAAAAGAAGGGGACCCCTTCCTGCTGCAGAAGAAGGGGACCCCTTTGCGTTGCAGAAGGGGAGCCCCTTTGCTGCTGAGAAGAAGGGGACCCCTTTGTGCAGAAGAAGGGGACCCCCTTTGCTGCTGCAGAGTAGGGGACCCCTTTGCTTCAAAAGAAGGGGACCCCATTGTGCTGCAGAAGAAGGGAACCCCTTTATGCCAAAGAAGAGGAGCCCCTTTGCTGCTCAGAAGAAGGGGACCCCTTTGTGCAGAAGAAGGGGACCCCCTTTGCTGCTGCAGAAGGGGACCCCTTTGCTTCAAAAGAAGGGGACCCCATTGTGCTGCAGAAGAAGGGGAACCCCTTTATGCCAAAGAAGAGGAGCCCCTTTGCTGCTCAGAAGAAGGGGACCCCTTTGTGCAGAAGAAGGGGACCCCCTTTGCTGCTGCAGAGTAGGGGACCCCTTTGCTTCAAAAGAAGGGGACCCCATTGTGCTGCAGAAGAAGGGGAACCCCTTTATGCCAAAGAAGAGGAGCCCCTTTGCTGCTCAGAAGAAGGGGACCCCTTTGTGCAGAAGAAGGGGACCCCCTTTGCTGCTGCAGAAGGGGACCCCTTTGCTGCAAAAGAAGGGGACCCCATTGTGCTGCAGAAGAAGGGGACCCCCTTTATGCCGAAGAAGAGGAGCCCCTTTGCTGCTCAGAAGAAGGGGACCCCCTTGCACTGCGGAAGGAGACCCCTTTGCTGGCTGAGAAGAAGGGGACCCTTCGCGCTGCTGCTCCGCTCCCCCTGAGTCTTCCCGGCCTGGAGATGGCGCTGTGCGGGCCGCCGCGCCGCCCTGGGCAGCCGCAGGATGAAGCGCTTTGCTTTTTTTTTTTTTTTTCCTTTTCTTTTTTTTTTTTTTTTTTTTTTTGCCCCCCCCCCGCCCATCCATGTGTTTCTGTTTTGTATCGCAGCGTTTGTTCTGGCGGCTCCTATTTACATTTTAAGTGCATCTGGTGGGTGGGCGCGGGGGGGGGGGGGGGGGGCGGAAAAAAAAAGGCAAAAAAAAGGGAAAAAGGCCAAAAAAAAAAAATTACCTTTTTTTTTTTTTCCCCCCTGCAACAGGAAACACCACCAAAAATATTGCAAAGGCCCCGAGTTGTTGCTTTCTTTATGCTGCACCCTTCGCCCTAAAAGCAGGTTTGCAATTGGGGGGGGGGGGGGGGGGGGGGGCGCGGGGAGGGGGGGGGAGGAGGAGGGGGGGGGGGGGGGGCTTAAAAAGCGTGGGGGGAGGGGAGCCGGCAGCGGCTCCACGCGGGGCAGTGGGGGCCCATTGTTCCCCGCAGCCACCCGGGGGGGGGTTAAAAAAAAAAGGGGGGGGGGCAAATGGGGGGAGAGGGATGGGGGGGGCGCTGCGCGGGGGGGTTTGTGCGCCCCCCCCAAAAAAGCACACCCCCCCCCCCCGGGTAAATAAAAAGGGGCAGAGGGAGGAGAAGCGTGTCCCCCCCCCGAGAGCAGGTGGGGGGTGCGGGGGGGGGGGGAAGGGATCCTGTGCCCCTCCCCCCCCCCCCGTGCACAGCTCCCGTCCACTTCCCGGGGGGGGGGGAGGGGGGGCGGCCTTTTTGTCTCCGGGACGGTTTTCTGCCGTGCACCCCCCCCCGGGTTGTGAATTCCCCCCCCCCCGGTGAAGCGTCCCTTTGCAGCCCCCCCCCCCCCCCCCCGAAGCCCCCTTTACCCCCCCCCCCCGTTTGCAAACTCCCCTCTGCAGCCCCCCCTCCGCGGACCGGCCCTTTGCAACCCCCCGGTTTTCACCCCCCCCCCGCAAACCCCCCCTTTGCACCCCCCCCATTGCACCCCCCCTTGCACCCCCCTCTTTGCACCCCCCCCTTGGCAACTCGCCCCATTGCAACCCCCTCTTTGCACCCCCCCCCTTGGCAAATCGCCCCACTGATTGCCCCCCCACTTTGCGCCCCCCCCTTAGCAAATCGCCCATTGCAACCCCCCCATTGCCCCCCCCACTTTCAACCCCCCCTTTGCACCCCCTTTTCCAACCCCCCGCCACAAATCGTCCCATTGCAACCCCCCGTTGCCCCCCACTTTCCAACCCCCCTGGCACCCCCCCGTGCAAATCCCCCCTTTGCCCCCCCAAAACCCCCTTGCACCCCCACTTTGCAACCCCCCCGCAAATCACCCCATTGCAACCCCCCTTTGCACCCCCTCTTTCCAACCCCCACTGCCCCCCCACTTTCTAACCCCCCCTTTGCGCCCGCCCCCCTGTGCAAATCCCCCCCTTTGCCCCCCCTTTCCAACCTCCCCTTTGCACCCCCCCCTTTGCCCCCCCACTTTTCACCCCCCTTTGCACCCCCCGTGAAAATCCCCCCATTGCCCTCCCCTTTGCACCCCCCCCAGTGCCCCCCCTTTCCAACCCCCCTTTCCAAAACCCCCATTGCCCCCCTTTTCACCCCCCATTGCACCCCGCCAGTGCCCCCCCTTTCCAAACCCCCCATTGCCCCCCCTTTCCAACCACTCCTTGCACCCCCACTTTGCCAGCCCCCTCTTTGCCCCCCCTTTGCACCCCCCAATGCCCCCCCTTTCCAACCCCTCTTTGTCCCCCGTTTGCACCCCCCCCTTTGCACCCCCCCATTGCCCCCCCTTTCCAAACCCCCCCTTTGCCCCCCTGCACCCCCCAATGCCCCCTTTCAAACCCCCCCTTTCCAACTCCCCCTTTCTAACCCCCCCTTTTGCCCCCCCTTTCCAGACCCCCTATTGCCCCCCCTTTGCACCCCCCCTTTGCCCCCCTTTCCAAACCTCCTATTGCCCCCCCATTGCCCCCCCTTTGCCCCCCCTCTTTGCACCCCCCCAGTGCCCCCCCTTTCCAAAGCCCCCCATTGCGCCCCCTTTCCAACCCCCCCATTGCCCCCCCTTTGACCCCCATTGCCCCCCCCTTTCCACCCCCCCATTGCCCCCCTTTCCAACCCCCCCTTTGCCCCCCCCTTGCCCCCCCCAATGCCCCCCCCTTTCCAAACCCCCCATGCCCCCCCCTTTGCACCCCCCATTACCCCCCCTTTCCAACCCCCCCATTGCCCCCCCCATTGCCCCCCCTTCCCCCCCATTGCCCCCCCCTTTGCCCCCCCCTTTCCCCCCCATTGCCCCCCCCATTGCCCCCCCATTGCCCCCCTTCCCAACCCCCATTGCCCCATTGCCCCCCCCATTGCCCCCCCCTTTCCCCCCCATTGCCCCCCCTTCCCAACCCCCATTGCCCCATTGCCCCCCCCATTGCCCCCCCCTTTCCCCCCCATTGCCCCCCCTTCCCAACCCCCATTGCCCCCCTTCCCAACGCCCATTGCCCCCCCTTTCCAATCCCCCCTTTGCCCCCCCCTTTGCCCCCCCTTCCCCCCCCATTGCCCCCCCCATTGCTCCCCCCTTCCCCCCCCTTTCCCCCCCCCATTGCCCCCATTCCCCCCCCTTGCCCCTCTTTCTCAACCCCCATTGCCCCCCCCATTGCCCCCCCCTTCCCCCCCCCATTGCCCCCCCCCTTCCCCCCCCCATTGCCCCCCCTCTCCCCCCCCATCTCTCTCCAAGCGCTCTTGGGGGGTCCCCCCTCGCTCCCCCCCCCTCCCCGTTCCCTCTCCCCCGGCCCCGGGCGCGGAGGGCGGGCGGGGGGGGGGGGGCCGGGCCGGGCCGGGCCGGGCCGTGGCGGGCGGGTGACGGCGTCGCGGCCCGCGGGCAGGCGCCATGCCCCGGAGGAAGGCGGCGGGGCCGCCCTGGGACGCGGGCCCGGGCAACGGGGCGGCGAGGCGGAGGCCCGGCCCGGCGGCGGCGGGAGGGCGGCGGAGGCCGAGGCCGGAGCGCGGCGGCGGCAGCAGCGGCGGCAGCAGCGAGGAGGAGGCGCCGCGGGAGCGGCGGGCGCGGGCCGGCAGCCCCGGCGGGAGGCGGCAGGGCAGGCCCGGCGGGGCCGGCGGCGGAGCGGGGGCCGGGGCCGGCGGCGGAGGCGGCGCGGGCCGGGGACAGAGCGTCGTTATCTGCGAGCCCGAGCACAGCAAGGAGCGCATCGTGAGCGGGGCGGCGGGAGGGACCCCCCCTTTGCGCCCCACTGTTGAGCGCCCCCCCCCCCTTGTGCCCCCCCCTTGTGCCCCCCCATTGAACGGCCCCTCTTTGCGACCCCCTCTTTGCGACCCCCCTTTGAACGACCCCCGTTGTGCTCCCCCTTTGAGCCCCCCCCTTTGCGCCCCCCCCTTTCCACCCCCCCATTGAACGACCCCCCTTTGCGCCCCCCCATTGCGCCCCCCATTGAACGACCCCCCTTTGCGCCCCCCCTTTGCGCCCCCCCTTTCCACCCCCCCATTGAACGGCCCCTCTTTGCGCCCCCCTCTTTGCGACCCCCCTTTGAACGACCCCCCATTGTGCTCCCCCTTTGAGCCCCCCCCTTTGCGCCCCCCCCTTTCCACCCCACCATTGAACGACTCCCCATTGCGCCCCCCCATTGCGCCCCCCATTGAACGACCCCCCTTTGCGCCCCCCCTTTGCGCCCCCCCTTTCCACCCCCCCATTGAACGACCCCTCTTTGCACCCCCCCTCTTTGCGACCCCCCTTTGCACCCACCATTGAACGACCCCCCTTTGCGCCCCCCCCATTGAACCCCCCCCTTTGCACCCCCCCTTTCCACCCCCCCATTGAACGACCCCCCACTGTGCCCCCCCCGTTGCGGCCCCCCCCTTGCACCCCCCCCCTTTGCACCCCCCCATTGCACCCCCCCATTGAACACCCCCCCATTGCGCCCCCCCATTGAACCCCCCCCTTTGCGCCCCCCCTTTCCACCCCCCCATTGAACGACCCCCCCTTGCACCCCCCCATTGCACCCCCTCCCCTTTGCATCCCCCCCTTAGCACCCCCCCTTTGCACCCCCCCTTGTGCCCCCCCATTGAACGCCCCCCCTTTGCACCCCCCCATTGAACCCCCCCCTTTGCACCCCACATTGGACACCCCCCCTTCCGCCCCCCCTTTTGCGCCCCCCCTTTTGCACCCCCCCAACCTTGCGCTCCCCCGATTGCGCCCCCCCCATTGCACCCCCCCCTTTGCACTCCCCTTTGAACCCCCCTTTGCCCCCCCCTTTGCAATTGCGTCCCCCCCTTTGCGCGCCCCCCCATTGCGCCCCCCTTTGCGGTCCCCCATTGAACCCCCCATTGCGCCCCCCCCTTGTGCTTCCCCCATTGCGCTCCCCCATTGCACCCCCCCTTGCCCCCCCACTGCACCCCCTAATTCAACCCCTGTTGCACCCCCAATGCACCCCCATTGCGCCCCCCATTGCCCCCCATTGCACCCCCTTATTGCACTCCCCTAACGTCCCCCCCGTTGCACCCCCACATTGTACCCCCGTTGCACCCCCCCATCGCACCCCCTAATGCACCCCCGTTACACCCCCACTTTGCAACCCCCGTGTCCCCCCAATTCCATCCCTCAGTGAACCCCCCATCACGCCCCCTTATTGCACCCCCCCATTGCACCCCTTAAAGCACCCCCATTGCACCCCAATAATGCCCCCCTTAATGCCCCCCCTTATTGTACCCCATTAATGCCCCCCAATACACCCCATCATTGCCCCCCATTGCACCCCAGCACACCCCCTTAATGCACCCCCACCGCTCCCCTTCATTGCACCCCTTTATTACACCCCCACGCACCCCAACACCCCCCAGTGCACCCCCTTATATTTGCCCCTTCATTGCCCCCCCCGATGTACCCCCAAAAAGGCACACCCCCTTCACCGCCCCCCATCGGGGCGCTCCCGCGTTGCCCCCCCCAAGAGTTTCACCCCATTTGCACCCCCTAAATCACTCCCCCAACTCCATCCCCATAGTGGGTACCCCCAAATTGGGGGGGGTACCCCCTTTTCCAGCCGCTAGCCCCCCCCTTTTGTCCTAATTCCTGCCGAGGGGAAATCCCCCCCCCCTTTTGGGTTGATTTTGGGGAATTGACCCATTTGGGGCTTTTTTTTTTTGGGGGGGTGGGGTGCGGAAGAAACACCCAGGTACAATATCGGGGTGCACAAGCGGGGGGACCCCCCGCCCCACTCCAGCCTGCACCCCCTTTGCATCGCTCCCGTTTTCCCCCTTTTTTGGGGGGCACCCCCCCATGTCCCCCCCATTCCTGATGTCCCCTGTGTCCCCCCCATCCCCCGTGTCCCCCCCATTCCTGATGTCCCCCCCGTCCCCTGTGTCCCCCCCGTCCCCCACATCCGCTGTCCCAGGTGTCCCCCATGTCCCCGGTATCCCCCACATTCCCCGTGTCCCCGATGTCCCCCACATTCCGCATGTCCCCAATGTCCCCCGAGTCAGTGATGTCCCCCCCCAACTCCCAATGTCCCCCACATCCCCCATGTCCCCCACGTCCCCCACACCCCCCAGGTCACTGATGTCCCCCACATTCCCTCTGTCCCCGATGTCCCCCATACCCCAATGTCCCCCACATCTCCTGGGTCACTGATGTCCCCTACGCCCCCTGTGTCTCCAATGTCCCCCATGCCCCCGATGTCCCCCACATCCCGCAGGTCACTGATGTCCCCCACATTGCCTCTGTCCCCGATGTCCCCCATGCCCCCGATGTCCCCCACATCCCCCAGGTCACTGATGTCCCCCATGCCCCTGTATCCCCAATGTCCCTCGGGTCATTGATGTCCCCCACATTCCCTGTGCCCCCCATGTCCCCTATGTCCCTCATGTCCCCTGTGTCCCCCACAGCCCTGTGTCCCCCGGGTCACTGATGTCCCCCACACCCTCGGGTCACTGATGTCCCCCACATTCCCCATGTCCCCCATGCCCCCTGTGTCCCGATGTCCCCCGTGCCCCCTGGGTCACTGATGTTCCCCGTGCCCCCTGTGTCCCCCAGGTCACTGATGTCCCCCACATTCCCCGTGTCCCCGATGTCCCCCGTGCCCCCCCCGGTCACTGATGTCCCCCACATTCCCCGTGTACCCGATGCCCCCTGTGTCCCCGATGTCCCCGATGCCCCCCGTGTCCCTGATGTCCCCCGTACCCCCTGGGTCACTGATGTCCCCCGTGTCCCCATGTCCCCCATGCCCCCCGGGTCACTGATGTCCCCCGTGTCCCCATGTCCCCAGTGCCCCCTGGGTCACTGATGTCCCCCACATTCCCCATGTCCCCAATGTCCCCCATTTCCCGATGTCCCCTATGTCCTGATGTCCCCTGTGCCCGCTGTGTCCCGATGTCCCCCGTGCCCCCCATGTCCCCGATGTCCCCCGTGCCCCCCGGGTCCCCATGTCCCCCGTGCCCCCTGGGTCACTGATGTCCCCCGTGTCCCCATGTCCCCTGTGCCCCCTGGGTCACTGATGTCCCCCGTGTCCCCATGTCCCCCATGCCCCCCGGGTCACTGATGTCCCCCGTGTCCCCATGTCCCCAGTGCCCCCTGGGTCACTGATGTCCCCCACATTCCCCATGTCCCCAATGTCCCCCATTTCCCGATGTCCCCTATGTCCTGATGTCCCCTGTGCCCGCTGTGTCCCGATGTCCCCCGTGCCCCCCATGTCCCCGATGTCCCCCGTGCCCCCCGTGTCCCCATGTCCCCCGTGCCCCCTGGGTCACTGATGTCCCCCGTGTCCCCATGTCCCCCATGCCCCCCGGGTCACTGATGTCCCCCGTGTCCCCATGTCCCCAGTGCCCCCTGGGTCACTGATGTCCCCCACATTCCCCATGTCCCCAATGTCCCCCATTTCCCGATGTCCCCTATGTCCTGATGTCCCCTGTGCCCGCTGTGTCCCGATGTCCCCCGTGCCCCCTGGGTCACTGATGTCCCCATGCCCCCCGTGTCCCCATGTCCCCTGTGCCCCCTGGGTCACTCATGTCCCCCGTGTCCCCATGTCCCCCGTGCCCCCCGGGTCACTGATGTCCCCCATGTCCCCGTGTCCCCATGTCCCCCGTGCCCCCCGGGTCACTGATGTCCCCCATGTCCCCATGTCCCCATGTCCCCTGTGCCCCCTGGGTCACTGATGTCCCCCGTGTCCCCGTGTCCCCCGTGCCCCCTGGGTCACTGATGTCCCCCGTGTCCCCATGTCCCCCATGCCCCCTGTGTCCCCATGCCCCCCGTGTCCCCATGTCCCCTGTGCCCCACGGGTCACTGATGTCCCCCGTGTCCCCATGCCCTACGGGTCACTGATGTCCCCCGTGTCCCCGATGTCCCCCGTGCCCCCTGGGTCACTGATGTCCCCGTGTCCCCCGTGCCCCCCGGTCACTGGTGCTCTCCCCGCTCCCCGCAGAGGCTGGAGGGCTCCAGGTGCCGGGGGCAGCTCCTCATCTTCGGAGCCACCAACTGGGACCTGATCGGCCGCAAAGAAGTGCCTAAGCAGCAAGGTGAGGGGCTCCAGCGGAGCCCAGCCCCCGCCGCCTTTTAATTAATGTCTTTTTATGCTTTTATACTTAATTTTTTTTTAATTACTATTTTTGGGGTTTTTTTTAAACCAGTTGCATGTCGTCATCTGGGATGCGGGGTGCGCTGGGTGTCCCGCAGAGCAAAATAAGGCGCTGCTTGGGTTTTGTGCCTTTATATTTAATTCATTTTTTCTGCTTATTCTTAATGCATAAACATGTAATTAAGTTTTAATTAATTAATCTTTTTGGAGGGTGGGGGTTTTTTTACAGTTGCATATTGTAATCTGGGCCCGAGCTTGGGGTGCAGGGAGCACCGGATCTCCTGCAAAGCAACGTTCCTCGTTTTTTATGCATTTATATTTTAATTATTTTTTCTTTGAATTTTTCTGCATTTATGTTTAATTGTTATTTTTATTAACTAATATGTTTGGAGGCTTTTTTTCCCAGTCGCAGAGCGTAATCTGGGCCAGAACTTGGGGTGCGCTGGGTCTCCTGCATAGCAAAATAAGCGCACTGCTTGCTTTTGATGCATTTTTATTCCACTAATTTTTCTCCTTATTTATCGGCGTTTATATTTAATTGCTAATTTTATTAATTAATATGTTTGGAGGCTTTTTTTTCCTGGTCACAGAGCGTAATCTGGGCCAGAACTTGGGGTGCACAGGGTCCCCTGCATAGCAAAATAAGCGCACTGCTTGCTTTTGATGCATTTATAGTTGATTAATTCTTCTGCTTATTTATCTGCATATATATTTAATTACTAATTTTATTAATTAATATGTTGGAGGCTTTTTATTCCCATCGCAGAGCGTAATCTGGGCCAGAACTTGGGGTGCACAGGGTCCCCTGCATAGCAAAATAAGCGCGCTGCTTGCTTTTGATGCATTTATAGTTGATTAATTCTTCTGCTTATTTATCTGCATATATATTTAATTACTAATTTTATTAATTAATATGTTGGAGGCTTTTTATACCCATCGCAGAGCGTAATCTGGGCCACAACTTGGGGTGCACAGGGTCCCCTGCATAGCAAAATAAGCGCGCTGCTTGCTTTTGATGCATTTATAGTTGATTAATTCTTCTGCTTATTTATCTGCATATATATTTAATTACTAATTTTATTAATTAATATGTTGGAGGCTTTTTATTCCCATCGCAGAGCGTAATCTGGGCCAGAACTTGGGGTGCACAGGGTCCCCTGAAAAGCAAAATAAGCGCGCTGCTTGCTTTTGATGCATTTATAGTTGATTAATTCTTCTGCTTATTTATCTGCATATATATTTAATTACTAATTTTATTAATTAATATGTTGGAGGCTTTTTATTCCCATCGCAGAGCGTAATCTGGGCCAGAACTTGGGGTGCACAGGGTCCCCTGAAAAGCAAAATAAGCGCGCTGCTTGCTTTTGATGCATTTATAGTTGATTAATTCTTCTGCTTATTTATCTGCATATATATTTAATTACTAATTTTATTAATTAATATGTTGGAGGCTTTTTTTTCCATCGCAGAGCGTAATCTGGGCCACAACTTGGGGTGCGCCGGGTCCCCTGCATAGCAAAATAAACAGCGCTTCTTGCTCTTTACGCCTTTATATCGAATTACTTTTTTTCCGCTTGTTTTTCACGCCTTGCCGGTCAATTCATTTTTTTCCTAACTCATGGATTTATTTTGGGGTTTTTTTCCCCCCCCTTTTTTTTTTTCTCCCCTCCAGTTGCCTATCGGAATCTGGGCCAGAACTTGTGGGGGCCGCACAGGTACGGCTGTCTCTCAGGAATTCAGGTGCGGAGCGTCGTCTCGGGTCCCTGCGCCGCTCACAGCCTGCTCATCACCGCCGAGGGCAAGCTCTGGAGCTGGGGTGAGCGGCGGGGGGCACCCCAAAAAAACGCCCCCCCCCCACCCTTGGCTGCAGCCCGCCGTGCCGCCGGCGGGCTTCGTCCTCCCGGGTTTTTTTTTTTTGCTGGCAAACCGGGCGGTTTTGGGTTAGGTCGCAACGAAAAAGGGCAGCTGGGCCACGGGGACACGAAGCGGGTGGAAGCCCCGAAGCTCATCGAGGTGTTGGGGGGCGAAGCCATCGTGCTGGCAGCCTGCGGCCGCAACCACACGCTGGCGCTTACAGGTCTCGAGGACGGGGGGGGGGGAAAAAAAACCTCACATTTTGCCCAAATTGTCTGAAATCGGCCCGTTTTGCCCCAAAAACACCACTTTTTTTTTTTCTTTCTTTCTTTTTTTTTTTTTTCCCCCGGGGGTGCGTTGTAGAGAGCGGCTCCGTGTTCGCCTTCGGGGAGAATAAAATGGGGCAACTGGGGCTGGGGAACCAGACGGACGCCGTGCCCAGCCCTACGCAGGTATCGCCGCTCCTTTCCCCGCTTCCCCTCCTGGTTTTGGGGGTGAAAACCCAGCAGATTTGGGGGGTTTCTCATCGAAAAGAAAAAAAAAACCCACCCCAACCCTGGCAGAGCCCAAACCCCTTTAGGAGGCGAGAGCATCGCTCTCGGGGAGGGATTCTTTGCAGCCGCCGCGCAAATAAACGCAAAGAGGAATTTAAACCCCAAACCCCGGATTTGAGGATTTGGGGGGGGTTCCCCGCGGGAACCGCGGGGTTTTGCCTTTTTTTTTCCTCCTTTTATTTTCCGAACCCGCTTTTCCGCTTCTCCCGCAGATCATGTACAACGGGCAGCCCATCACCAAACTGGCCTGCGGGGCCGAATTCAGCATGATCATGGATTGCAAAGGAAACCTCTACTCCTTCGGGTGCCCCGAGTACGGGCAGCTGGGTACGCCGCTTTTTTGGGGCGCTTTGCTGGGATTTTGAGCTATGACAGGCTTGGGGGAGAGGAAAAAGGGTCCCTGCCTCAGTTTCCCCCATTTGGGTGACCAAAGCATCCCTCCTCTTTACCTCCAGCGACAGTAGCGGGGCGGGAGCTGCAAATAAAAAGGGGGTTGCAGGAGGAAGGGGGGGATTTCTGCAGCTGGCTCGGAAATAACGGGGTGTGTTGGAGGGGGGGACGCCCCGTTTTCATCCCGCCGCTCGCCCGCAGGGCACAATTCGGATGGGAAATTCATCGCCCGGGCGCAACGGATAGAGTACGACTGCGAGCTGGTGCCGCGCCGCGTGGCCATCTTCATCGAGAAGACCAAAGACGGGCAGATCCTGCCCGTCCCCAACGTGGTGGTGCGGGACGTGGCGTGCGGGGCCAACCACACGGTAGGCGTGAATGTTTTGCGCTTAACCGTAAATCCCCGCAGCCTGCGGCGATTGCTAAGGATTTGCAGCGTGCGTGTAGGGGGAAACGTTTGCAGGAGCGTTTAAGGAGAAGAGATTTGCAGGGTGAGCGTAAGGGTAAAAATCTGCAGGGCGCATTTCAGGCCAGAGGGTTGCAGCGTGCGTTTAAGGATAAATATTTGCGCGGTGCATTTAAGGCTGAAGATTTGCAGTGTGCATGTAAGGGTAAACGTTTGCAGTGTGCATTTAAGGCTAGAGAGTCGTAGCATGCATTGGAGGATAAATACAGCGTGCATATGAGGATGAATATTCGCAGTACGCCTTTAAGGACGGAGGTTTGCAGCGCGTGTTTTAAGGCTAAAGTTTTGCGGCGTGCATGCTAAGGATGAAGATTTGCAGCCTGCGTTTAAGGATTAAAATTTGCAGCGTGCATATGATGATAAATATTAGCAGTGTGGGTGTAAGGCTAAAGTTTTGCAGCATGCGTAGATGTGTAGAGATGTGCAGCGTGCATTTGAGATTTGCAGCGTGCATTTACAGGTAGAGCTTTGCATTGTGCATATAAGGATAAAGATTTGCAGCGTGCATTTAAGATTTGCAGCGTGCATTTACTGGTAGAGATTTGCATTGTGCATATAAGGATAAAGATTTGCAGCGTGCATTTTAGGATAGAGACTTGCAGCGTGCGTGTCGGGATAAAGATCTGCAGTGTGTGTTTAAGGATGAATACTCGCAGGGTGCATGTAAGGCTAAAGATTTGCAGGCTGCATTTAAGGATTGAGGTTTGCAGCATGCATTTAAGGATGAATTCTCGCAGCACGCATATAAGGGTGGAGATTTGCAGGGTGCGTTTAAGGATAAATACTTGCAGGGTGCATTTAAGGACAGAGTTTTGCAGGGTGCGTGTAAGGATCAAGATCTGCAGGGTGCAGTTAAGGGTCAAGATTTGCAGCATGCGTATGAGGATAAATATTTGCAGTATGCCTTTAAGGACAGAGATTTGCAGCATGTGGTTTTAAGGATAAAGTTTTGCGGCGTGCATGCTAAGGATGAAGATTTGCAGCCTGCATTTAAGGATTGAGGTTTGCAGCGTGCATTTAAGGGTAAATACTTGCAGCGTGCATTTAAGGGTAAATACTTGCAGCGTGCGTGTGAAGGTAAGTATTTGCAGCGTGCATTTAAGGATGAATACTTGCAGGGTGCATGTAAGGCTAAAGATTTACAGCATGCATGCTAAGGATTAAGATTTGCAGCGTGCGTTTAAGGATTGAGGTTTGCAGCGTGCATTTTAGGACACATCTTGCAGCGTGCGTATGAGGATAGAGATTTGCAACGTGCATTTAAGGACTCATCTTGCAGCATGCGTATGAGGATAGAGATTTGCAGGGTGAGTTTAAGGCTACAGATTGGCAACGTGCGTTTAAGGACAGAGATTTGCAGGGCGCGTTTGGCGTTCGCAATACGCACCCCATTCGATGCCGTTTAATTGTGGCTGCTGCGGCTTTCCCTGCGCTGAGTTGGTCAGGTCTCAGCTGCTGACAGCGCTGGGGCCGGGGTGGGGGAACCGTTTCTCCATCCCCAGCTGGTCCTGGACTCGCAGAAGCGCGTTTTCTCCTGGGGATTTGGGGGTTACGGGCGGCTGGGCCACGCCGAGCAGAAGGACGAGATGGTGCCTCGGCTGGTGAAGCTCTTCGACTTCCCGGGGCGCGGGGCGGCGCAGATCTACGCCGGCTACACGTGCTCCTTCGCCGTCAGCGAGACAGGTCGGCATTGCGGCGTTTCCAAGCGAACGCGGCGGTATTTTGGGGGGGGGACAATGCATGCTCGGGGAGGGTGGCGTGGCTTGACGGGCGATGTCGGGGTTTGCAGGCGGCTTGTTTTTTTGGGGTGCCACCAACACCTCCCGAGAGTCCACCATGTACCCCAAAGCCGTGCAGGACCTCTGCGGCTGGAAAATCCGCAGCCTGGCCTGTGGGTAAGTCCCACCCCCCGCAACCCCTCCAATTTCCCGGATTATTTTTGGGGTGCAGCTGCCAGTGGGGATGTCGGGGGGGCGGGGCGCGGGGTCACCCTGCCTTGCACCCCGCTGCAGGAAGAGCAGCATCATCGTGGCGGCGGATGAGAGCACCATCAGCTGGGGTCCCTCGCCCACCTTCGGGGAACTGGTAAGAAGGATTTACCGGGGACCCCCAACCCCTCGACACCCCAAAACGCCCCCCCAGCCGCTAGCAGAAGGGACCGGCTGCTTCCCCCCGCCCCTCCCACGTTGATTTTCCCCCCCCTCTCCATGGGATGCACTTGCCAGGGCTACGGGGACCACAAGCCCAAATCCTCAACGGCCGCCCAAGAGGTGAAGACCCTGGATGGGATCTACACGGAGCAGGTGAGGGGGGGACCCCGCCGGAGGATGCTGGAGGGAGGGCGCGTGGGCCCCCCCGAAATAAATACGGTGGTTGAGGCGGTACGCAACTTATAACACCCATGGGATGTTGGAGGGAGGGCATGCAGGCTCCCACCCCTTAAATAATTATTGTGGCTGAGGCCGTACACAACTCATCACACCCATGGGATGCTGGAGGGAGGGTGTGTGGACGCCCCCCTGCAATGGCTGAGGCTGTACGCAACTCATCACACCCATGGGATGCTGGAGGGAGGGTGTGTGGACGCCCCCCCTGCAATGGCTGAGGCTGTACGCAACTCATCACACCCATGGGATGCTGGAGGGAGGGTGTGTGAACGCCCCCCTTCAATGGCTGAGGCTGTACACAACTCATCACACCCGTGGGCTGCTCGAACACGGTCCTGGATAAAAGCTGGGGTGGGGGGGAAGCAGCGGGGAACGAGGCACGTGACCCCGTGCCTCAGTTTCCCCCCTCCGCCCCCATCCCAGGTGGCCATGGGCTATGCCCACTCGCTGGTGATCGCCCGCGACGAGAGCGACGCCGAAAAAGAGAAGCTCCGCAAGCTGCCCGAATACAACCCCCGCACCCTCTGAGGGGTTCCCCCCCTCCGCCGGGACCCGGGGTCCCCCCCAAAACCCCGCTTTTCCAAGCCAGCCGCGGTTTTAACTACCTGTTCTCCCATTTCCAAAGCCTTGGGGGGGTTTATTTCCTCCCCCCCCGGCTTTTTTGAGCTCCCGACCGTAGCAGGACCTTTTGGCACGTCCAGGCTTAGTGTTTGGGGGGGGTCTTTTTATAATTATTTTAATTTTATTTGTATTTTTCTCCATCGCTTTTTATTATTTCCCCTTTTCCCGGCTACAAACATCCCCGGCCGTGGGCTGGGGGTAAAATTGGGGACCTGAAGCAGCTGCAAAACACCTTTTCCCCCTCCCGCCCCCCCCAATATTCCTATTTTTGGGGGGCTTTTTTCCCCAAATACCCCCCCTCGCTTTGAGCGCTATAATTGCATTTCGGGGCTCCCCTCCCCGCCGTCGCAGCCCTCGCCCACCCCAGGGAGATCTCAGGGATGAAGAGGGGAGCCCGAAAGCTTTTGCTCGGAATTTTTTCTTAATTTGTTTTAATTAGTATTAATTATTTCCGCCTGGTATCGGCCCGGAGTCCCTCCTGCGACGCTGTGCACTGTGCTGGAGAAACGAGGTGCCTTTGCGAGCAGAGCCCGGCTCTGCCTCCGCGCAACCCCAGGGCGATTCGGCTTTGGGTGGTGTTGGGGTTTATTTTATAGGTTTTTTAATTTTTTTTTAATTTTTTTTTTTTTTTTTTTAACAATTCGTCGGGTTTCTTTCGAATTTTTCGATGCGTTTTATCGGGTGGTTTCGGAAAGCTTTGCCGCTCTCCCCGCCGGGTCGCGCTGGGTGCTCGGGGAGGGCGGCGTTGGCGCCCGTTCGGGGAGTTTCGCAGTTAAAAAAAGGGGGTTTTGGGGGTTTTATTTTTATTCTTATTCGCTTTGGGGTTGGGGGTTATTTTGGGGGATTTTTTTGGGGGGTGTGTGTTAGAAAATACCCAGGACAGGGAGAGCAGCTGGGCGGAAAAGGCAAATATTCCGCTTTTTTTAGCAATATTGGGGTTTTTTGAGGGGTTGCGGCACGAGCGGATGCCGCAACCCCACTAAAACGGGGTGAAGAAATCACCCCAAACCCACTTTTACTCCAAAAAAAAGCATCATTTTGGGTCATCTGCCCACCAGAAGAATATTTTTAGGAGGAGGCTCGAGGAAGAGGAGAACCCCAAACCACGAGACTCTCGGAACAACTCGTCCTTTAGCTGCGCGGGTCCTGGGTTAGTGCTGTAATTGTCGTCTTCACGGGGTTTTTTTATATTTCTTGGAGTAAACGTTTAAATAAACGACGTCATTGTGTACGCCCCTCGCGCCGCTCGCTCTATCCACCCGTTTTTTTGGGTTTTCATGTAAATTTAATTAATTGACCCAAGGGGAGGTGCGCGGGGGTGCTTTTTCCTCCCCGCCCTGCACGCCCAGCAGCCCCAAAACCAAATCGCCCGTCGTTAGCGGGCACCATCCTGCTGCCGACAGCACCCTCCATCCCAAAATATCCCCCCCCCCAATATTTCCCCCTAATATTTCGCAGGTGGGGCGCAAACGCAGGGCAGTGCCTGCATTTGAGTGCGCGCGCGCGCAGTTTTGCGCGCGCCCGTGCATTTTTTGCACGCGCACACGGGGGGTTCGTGCGCGTGTCTGGCGCTGCGCACACGCGCGTTTTGCGCGTGCAGGCGCCGTTTTGCAGGTGCACGCTTGGGTTTTGTGCGGGCGGGCGGCTTTTTGGGCGTGCATGGGGGGTTTTGCGCGTGCATGCGTGGTTTTGTGCGGGCACGTGCGTTTTCCTGCGCGTGGGGTGGTTTTGCGTGCGGGTGGGGGGGGTTGCAGGCATTTCTGTGCACGCCTGCAGGTGTATTTTGGTGCATGGATGTATTTTTGTGCAGCGGGTGTTTTTGTGCACACACAGATGCGTGGTTTTGTGCACGCACCTGTATTTTTTTTTTGCACGTGTGTGGTTTTGGGTGTGCACACGTACCCGTGCGCAGGTAGCTTTGCGTGTGCGTGTTTTGGGGCACGCACGTGTATTTTTGCACATGCATTTTTGCGTATGCATCGCTGCAGCAAGACAGAGAACCGTATAACCCCCCCCCAGCACTTTTCCCCCGCCCAGTTTAACCATTTTAATTTTACGTGCTGGGCTGGGAGAGCAATACCCCTGCGCCCCAGCGCCACGAAGTGTCACCCAGCGAGCGCAAAAAAAATAAAACCATCTTCCCGTTTAAAATTAAGCTTCAAACCTCGCACCCAGCAAGAGGGAGGCCGGCAGAAAGCTGCAGCCCTTTTATTTCAAGCGCAAGCCGAGGGCCAGCGCCGCCGAAGGCACTTGGCAGGGATGGGGAGAGGGATTTGGGGAGGAGGAACCGCGTCAGTGCCGCGGTCGCTTCAGGGCACCATGTGCCACCATTTGAAGGCGAAGGGCTTGCGACGGACGTTGGTGCCGCAGTGGACCTCCCCGGAGAGGACGTGGTAGGAGAAGTAGTCGTCGATGAAGGTGCAGGTGAGGCCCAGGGGCTCCAGCAGCGCCCGCACCCGCTGCTCCAGGCAGCACTGCCCACCCACCAGCGGTCCAAAGGGCTTGGGGATGCCCAGGTGCCTGCCCAGCACCAGCATGTTCACCTGCAGCACGCGGGGTGCTGTGAGAGCGCGAATCTCCCCCCAAATCGAGCCCCGGGGGTCGGGGCAGGGGGAGGATGCTGGGCGTTACCATGTCGGGGAAGAAGGCTTCGGCACCGGTGGCCACGTCGCCTCGGAAGAGCTGGGGGATGTCGAGGATGTCCGGCTCGGCCAGACCCAGCGCTCGCTTCAGGATGTCCCTGTTCCAGCTGATGCAGCTCTGAGGGGAGGGGAGAGGCGTCAGCCGTGGGGCCGGGGAGGGAGGGACAGAGGGATGGGTGGATGGACAGAGGGAGGAATGGGTGGAGGGATGGACAGAGGGATGGAGAGATGCATGGACAGAAGAATGGACAGAGGGGTGGACAGACAGGTGGAGAGATGGAGGGAGGGATGGGTGGATGGACAGAGGGATGGAGGAAGGAATGGGTGGATGGATGGAGGGATGGACAGAGGGATGGGTGGATGGACAGAGGGAGGAATGTGTGGAGGGAGGGATGGAGAGATGGATGGACAGAGGAATGGATGGAGAGAAGGCTGGACAGAGGGATGGAGAGATGCATGGACAGAAGAATGGACAGAGGGATGGACAGAGAGGTGGAGAGATGGAGGGATGGGTGGATGAATGGACAGAGGGATGGAGGAAGGAATGGGTGGATGGATGGAGGGATGGATGGAGGGATGGGCAGACGCAAGGAGGAATGGGTGGGTGGATGGACAGAGGGATGGGTGGAGGGATGGACAGAGGGATGGAGAGATGGATGGACAGAAGAATGGATGGAGGAATGGATGGAGAGAAGGCTGGACAGAGGGATGGAGAGATGTATGGACAGAAGAATGGACAGAGGAACGGACAGAGAGGTGGAGAGATGGAGGGATGGGCAGAAGGAAGGATAGAGGGATGGAGAGATGGATGGACAGAGGGATGGAGGAAGGAATGGGTGGATGGATGGAGGGATGGACGGAGGGATGGGCAGATACAAGGAGGGATGGGTGGGTGGATGGACAGAGGGACAACCGGATGGGTGGATGGTTGGAGGGCTGGACAGGCGGATGGAGGGACAGGGCAGGCTGGAAAGCAGCCCCCTGCTCCCCTTCCTCACCTGGACGTAATTATTGAATTTCCGGAGGCCTTCGTTAGCCAGAATCTCGTTTATCGTCGGCTTGGGCACCTCCCCCAGTCCTGCAGCACAAATAACCGGGCAGGAATTCTTCCCCCAACCCGTCTGGGACCAGACTGCCGGGTCGGAGCCAGGAGCTCCCCCGTCTCAGGGGTCACCAGCAGCGAGCTCCATCCCAACCCGGGATATCAAATCTATGCAGCTTTTTAATTAATTCCACTTATTTCTGCCCCCCACCCTTGCTGCCAGCACCACTTTCCAGCCATTAGCTGGGTTTTGGGGTGCTGTGCATTACCCACCCCATTGCATTTTGCAGGAAAAAGGGAAAAACAAGCCATCGAGCCCCATTTTTCATCCTCCCCCCTACCCTTGAACATGGCCGCCTCGCCGAACCCCTCCTCTTGCTTCTCCTTCAGGAGCTGGTAGCAGGCGCTGGGGCTGGCCAGGAGCAGCCGAAAACCCTGGGGAGGGAGAAAGGGATGATTTTTGGGTGGGGGTATAAATCTTGCACCCCACTTTTCCCCACCCGTGGGACTCGTTACCTTCCGATCGGGCGCGGGGACAAAGCTGAGAAACTCATCCACGTGGCCGACATGGAGCCAGTCCGAAAATAGCTCCACCGGCGCCTGCACTTGTTGGGCAACGAGAAAATCCTTGACGGCTTTCGCCATCCGCCGGCCGCCAAATCTAGGGGGGGGCATAAGGGGGGGGCTGCCATTTTGGGGTGCCCAAGGTGATGCTCTGCTTGCAACCAACCTCAAATTGTGCATAAAAATCCTTTTTTGTTTTTTTTTTTTCCCCAACGCTCTGATCCCTCCATCCTGCATCTCACCTGGGGAAGCTGCTGCCGATCAGGATACGGCCCAAGGGATATTCCTTGCCCCGCACTGTCACGGGGGGGCTCACCTCCAAATTACCGAAGGAATCGAGGCTGGAGGCACCCTCCGGCGCTTGCCGGGCCACGTAGCCGAAATCGGGGCCCTGGATAGGGAAAAAAAAAGCGATAATGGTTAAAAAAAGCTGTAGGCACCCAAAATGCAGCAGTCCCAAATCACCCTCTGTGCTGGCTCTTCCCTTCCCAAAAATGCACGCAAAAAAATGGATTTATTCTATTTTTTTATGGGTTTGCAAAGCTTTTACGCCTTGCTGGGGAAGGGAGGAGGAAGGGGTCGGGTACCAGGATGCTCTTGACGGGGAAATCCTTCAGCCCCCAGTCGCGGGGCGAGTCGAAGACGACGGGGAAGGTCTTGTGGGGGGCTTGTACGTAGCCGAATTCGACCTCGTCCTGGAGAAGGGATGAAGAAGATGGGGGGAACCCCCCTGGAGCTGCTGCAGCGAGGATGGGGCTGGGCATCATCCTGCACCCACCTGGATCCAGCGGTCCTGGCGGTTCTCCGGCAGCGGGCAGACGGTGAGCGGGCACTTGGCTTTCTCGGCCACGGCACCCACGGCCGCCACGAAATCCTCATTATCATCCACGCTGGGAAGAAAATGGGATATGGGGGCTGACCCAGCACCGGGCAGGATGCGGCCGCTCACCCAGCACCCACCTGCAGACAAAGACCTCCAGCGGTGCCGCCGTGTTGGGGGTCATGATCCACGGAGCCACGCGGAAAACCACCGTGTCGGTGAAAATCGGCGTCTCCAGCAAACCCTGGGACGGGGAGGGAAACAGCACTTGGGCTCCGCTGCCCCCCCGTTACGGCTCACCCTGACTCCCCTCCCCGCCTGCCCCATGGCCGGTACCTTCTCGGGGCTCTCCAGCAGCGTGACGTGGAAAGCCACCAGCCCTGAAAAGCCGACGTCGGGGAAGGCGAGCCCCTCCACGTAGAAGATGCTCTCCTCTTGATGCCGGCTGGGTTTGACGGTGTAGGCAAGCTTCGAGCCCCCCAGCACGTGTTTGTACTCCTCCAGCGCGACGCTGTCTACGGGTGCAAGCACCGTGCAACCCCCTTAAACAGCCGACCCCTTTGCTGCACCGCTTCAGCTCCATTTTTTTGCTAAAATCTTGCAAAAAAGGCATTTTTGATCCCATGGAGAGAGCATGGCGGCGAGCAAAATCACCCAGTGCATCAGATAAACCCCCCCCATGGGATGTAGGTCGGATGCTGCAGAAGCGGTACCCGCTCTGCTGCGTTTTGCTTGAACCCCTATAATTTGGGGTCTCTGTCCCCCCCAAAACCCCAGCGTCAGGCACTCACTGCCGCCGTAGAAAACGCCGACTTTATCAGCGTCGCTGAAGTCCACGTGGAGAAGGAGGCGGTGGCCGGTGAAGATGGTGCGGGGACCTCGGGTCCACAGCACCATCTGCGACATGTCCTTCAGGTCTGGGGTGGAAAAGGGGTGTAAGAAAGGAAAATTTTGGGGAAAAAGATAGGAAAATAGAGTGTTCTTGTATGGGATGTGCCGGTACCAGCGTAGGAGCGGATAGCGGTGTCGCGGTTATCCGGCGTCTCGGCTTTGGGGTCGTCACGGTCACAGTTCACCAGCAGGATGGCCCCGTGCCCGTCGGGACCCCACGTCCACGTCGCCTGTGTGTGTGCATGGGGAGTAAAACGGGGCTGGGGGCCACCGGCCATCACCGCCTCCATCCCACGGTGGTCCCGGGGGGGTCCCACTCCCCCTTTATACCTTATCCAGCAGCGTTCTGCTCGCTGCCCCGCTGCGGCTGGTGTCGGCGTCCAGCGAGACCTCTGCGGGGAGAGGGATGCTGGGGGGGGAGCATCCCCACCGGTGCCACGATTTGGGGGTGTGTGTCCCCCTCACTTACCCACGCAGGTGAGGTACAGCATGGCTCTGCCCACAGGCACCCCGCCGGCCTCCCCGAAATAAGAAATCCTGACCTGCAACAAGGAGCGGGTGCTCGCCACCATGCAAAGAAGGGCTGGATCCTGCTGGGGCACCAGCACCCACCTTTTCATCACCCACATCCTTGCTGAGGGCATCCATGGCCAGCAGCACCTCGGCGCCGGCGGCCAGGGGCCAGCGGCACACGCTGGAGGGCAACTTGATGCTCTGCGTCTCGTGCACCACGTAGAGCTTCACGCCCGGCGTCCCCTGCACGTGGAAGGCGACGGCATCTTTGGGTGCAGACCTGGAGCGGGGGAAAGCCCGGCGAGAGCCTCAGGTGGGGGGGCGTTGCCAGAATAATATAATGTGCGGACATCTGCAGGTGATGCAACTCCTGCCACATGCAAGAAATCCTGCAACGTGCAAGACATCCCGCAACGTGCAATTGCAACAAGTCGTGCAAAATGCAATTAATCCCGCAAAATGCAATTAATCCCACAAAATGCAATTGCAATAAATCCTTCAATATGCAGCAAATCCTGCAAAAGGCATTTGCATCAAGTCCTGCAAAATGCAACGAATCCTGCAATACGCCGTTGCAACAAGTTCTTCAATACGCAACAAATCCTGCACCGTGCAGTTGCAATAAATCCCACAAAATGCAATAAATCCTGCAAATTGCAGTTGCAACAATTCCTTCAATACGCAGCAAATCCTGCACAACACGATTACAGCAAATCCTGTAAAAGGCAATTACAACAAATCCTGCAAAAGGCGATTAGAACTAATCACGCCAGAGGCAACAAATCCTGCAAAAGGCAATAGAAACAAATCTTGCAATATAAATTGCAACAAACCCTGTGATACAGACCATATCTGGCAACGTTCGGTTGCATCAAATGATGAAAAATGCAACAATTCCCACAATATTAATTGTGATAAACCCTGCAACATGCACCAAATATTGAATTGCAACGAACCCTGCAACGTGCAACAAGTCCTACAATATGCAATTGCGACAAAGCCTGCAATATCCCATCGCAGCAGAATCCCGGAGCTGTTTGGGAGGGTGTTGTGGCATGGAGGTGCCCAAATACTCGTGTTTCGCCCCGCGGCAGCGAGTCCTGACTGAGCGCATCGCCTTAAGAGCAAAGCAAAGCTGCGACGATCGATCGGGCAGGCTGCAGCTCGCATCGCTCCGCCCCGGTGCAAGAGGCCACGGGCGATGGGCCAAGGAGCACAATTCCTGACCTGCGAGGAGGGAAGCACGGATCCCTCCCCAGGGTGGAGGGGAAAAACCCACCCCCGGGGGCAGCTGGAGAGGACAGGATGCTGTCAGCAGCGATGGGATGGTGTGTGGCTTTGGATGCATGCGATAAAATGAAAAAAACCCAACTAAGCTGCTGCTTGAGCTGGGCTTTAAGGAAGCAAAAAGCAAAACCTGCTGCCGAAAAGCACTTGAAGTTGGGCAGGGGCCAAGGAGGCAGCCAAAACACCCGGTGCCGGGAGGTGACGCCCCGGCCAGCAGCGCCGCAGCGGTTTCACTCTCCACATTCCCCCGGAACAGGGAAATATTTCCATTTTGCAGCAGGACGCAGCAGCCCCTGGCTGGGATGTGAACCTCAGCCGGAGGCATCCCTTAAAGCTCCTGGGGTGTGGGGGTGTGACTTTCGGCACCCCAAAAACTGCAACATCCCCCTTGGAGAGGTCACCGCCCGGCCGCTGCATCGTGATTTGGAGCATCCCCTTCCTCCCGGGGCTCGGCATCCCCCGGTAAAACCACCCCAAGCAGCAGCATCGCCCCCACCCCTCCCTGAGCTATTTTGATCAGCTTGATTAAGGGGATAAAATAAATAAATAATAAAAAAGCAGATTTTATTTTTTTCCCCCCTGCGTCACGGCCGCTTACCCGCAGACGTCCAGGGAGAGCTCAGTGCCCAGCACGCAGACGGTGCTGGTGGGACGCTGGGTTGAGAGCTGGACGCGGCGCTGCTGGGCCATGCCGGCGGGCCCCCAGGGCACCCTTGGGTGCTGCGACGGGTGGCACGAGGGGATTTATAAAGCCTGGCTGCTGGGAGGGGATTAACCAAAGCCTAACTTAATCCCACCTCCGGGCTGTCAGTCTCCAGGCTGGGTGTGCAGGGTGCCCAGCCGTTCTTCCCAGCAATGGAGCATGAATCACTGGTGGGGGGAAAAGCACCCCAAGACACCCACGAGGGTGGTTTTTTTCTTTTTAAGAAGCTCGGGGGTGGTTTTTTTCTCCCCTCTTAGCACAAAGAGACAGTGATGTGACCGGCCACCCTTAAACCCACGCCATAAAATATTCAGCGTGACACTGGAGCCGAGCTGGGGACGTGCCAGCGCTGGGCTCGGAGGGGTTTTTGTTTCTCCTCCTAAAGGGTTTTATTTGCCTAGCTGGAAAACTTGGCTTTAACTCTTATTTTAGGGGGGGTTGAAGGTGCAAACTGGGAGCTTGCCCCATCCCCTGGGTGCTGCATGGGCTGGGGGGTCGGTACGTCACCTGCGGTGGGGACAGCAGACCCCGTCGCGGCTTTAATTGTCTTTGTTTTAATTAAATCCTCGTCTCGGCGTGGGAGAGCCCTTTGCCGATGCAGCTGTCCCCCCACCAACTCCTTGCGGGGTCGTGCGCCGCTGGAATTTAATATCGCTCCTCGGGGCCGGGGAAACTCAGCAGAGCTGTAACCGTGGGGGAAAGGGGGTTTCTGGGGTTAGAAATCATCCTTTTGGTAAAAAAAAAAAAGGGGGGGGGGGGGGAGCCAGGCAGGATGCGTGACCCTTTTTGGGAGCATCACCCCCTAATTCTCCAGCCCCGCTTGCAAACGTGGCACAGCTTGGAGTAGACACGTAGCTACGCTTTTACACCTCAAAAAGAATTGCTAGAAAAGCAAATTGTCCCCAAAAAAGTGGGTTTAGCCCCGTAACAGCTCCCGGGGTTGCACAGGGCTAAGCGATGCCTGGGGCAGGGAACCAGTTTCAGTTCCTGGTGCCTGTCCCTGCTGGGTGAGGGCAGCGCAGGCAGGAGAGACGGGCAAGGGTGCCAGGTCCGTACGGGGAAATGCCACACTTCAGTTGCAATGAAAAGAGGGAGAGAAAGAGCGGCCGGGGTGGCTGCAAAGGGAAAAGGACATTGTCTCGTTGGGGAAGGTGTAAAATGATTTGCACGAGGATGGGCCTCTGCCTCCACACCGTGCCGGGGCGAAGAGCCAGTCTCCCCCGCGGAAGGTGTTTTTTTGGCTGATATAGAGAATTTGGGGGGGGTTATTAGCTACAAACCTGGGATGAGGGACTATAAGACCCTTTAGCAGTGGGATGGGGCCTCAAACCCCCAAAGCAGCCTCCTTGCTGGCTGACTTGCATGCACCACGCTCCCAAAGAAGCTCCGTGTCTATCCTCCACCCATCACAGTTGTCCCCTTCCCATAAAACCACCATTCCCATAACAAATCCATGCGCTTAAAAAAAAAAAAAAGGATTCAAACAACATTTTTAACCCAACAGCCGAGGAAGAAAGGAGGGGAGATGGGGAAGAGCTGCGCCCTCAGTGTTGATGCAGCTTTATTGGCAAAACCCTTTATTTTGATGCATCTTCTGATGCACCAAATGCACCTTCATCCTCCGGTTGCAGGACCCCAGCCCGTCCCTGGGGGCTTCAGGGCACCATGTGCCACCATTTGAAGGCGAAGGGCTTACGACGGACATTGGTGCCACAGTGGACATCACCAGAGAGGACGTGGTAGGAGAAGTAGTCGTCGATGAAGGTGCAGGTAAGGCCCAGGGGCTCCAGCAGCGCCCGCACCCGCTCCTCCAGGCAGCACTGCCCACCCACCAGCGGTCCAAAGGGCTTGGGGATGCCCAGGTGCCTGCCCAGCACCAGCATGTTCACCTGAAGCCGGACCAAAAAAATCAGTGTTTTCCACCCAAAAGGTGTGTTTGCATCAGGTGTGGATGGAAGGGTGGGAAGGGAGGAGGTGCCGGGGGTCTCACCATGTCTGGGAAGAGGGCATCCGCGCGGGAGCCCTTCAGGATGAAGAGCTGGGGAATGTCGATGATGTCCTGCTCGCTCAGGCCCAGCTCCTGCTTCAGGAGGTCGCGGTTCCAGTCAATGCAGCGCTGCGGAGAGGGGGGACCTGGAATTGCCACCCCAGGCCATCCCGACCCCCCACATCCCATGCACGGACCCCTGGGTGCCCCACTGCATCCTGCCGAGATCCTCACCCACTCCATTGCATCTCATCCCATCGCCCTGAGCAACCTCCCGAACCCATCCCCAACCTCAGGAACCTCCTTCCTTTGGTTTTGACACCTCTGCAGTCATCTCCCAGCAGGACAACGGGCTGGGGTGACCCAGCACCCAAAGGTGCCTGGCTCCTTCATGGCTGCTCTTCTTGCCCACCTGCTTTCACACTGCACAGTGCAACCCACGCTGACGTTTCTTCCTCTTTCCCAGGATCTCTAAAAACGCTCCCCACACCCCAAAATTACCCAGCAATGATGCACAAGCGAGGAGAGCGAATCCACCCAAACCCATGGGTGCAAAGACCCACCTGCACATGCTTGTTGTCATTCCTCAGAGACTCATCCGCCAGGATCTCGTCGATGCTCCTCCTCTCAGTGCCCTTCAGCCCTGCGTGGGGACCGGAGCAGAGCGGTAAGGGACACTGACAAGGGATGCCCGTGGTCCCCACCACACCGCAGGGATGCCCTCGCCCACTCCCTTACCGACGAGCTGCGTGGCTTCCCCGTGGCCCTGCCTCTGCTTCTCCTTGAAGAGCTTGTAGCAGGCATTGGGGCTGGCCAAGAGGAGCCGGAAACCCTGCGGGAGACAGCCCAGGGGTTCATGCTTTGCTGTTGGCGGGATATTTTATCCCAGCATCCTGCCGAGACACACCACGCTGACTCCAAACCCAGCCCGAGGTGTTGCAGGGTGCAAGGGATGTCACCACCGCAGGACGCATGGGATGCCACCCAGGGACTCGCTGTTTTCCAAGGAAGCCACCCCAGAAGAAGGTGCATCATCCAGCCCCCCGCGGGGAGGATGAGCGATTGCAAAAAGGGGCTTGGGTTTTTTTGCATTTTCAGAAGACTCCCCATGCGGGAGCGGAGATTGCTCCAGGGACCGGTACCTTCCTATCATAAGCGGGGACGAAAGTGAGGAATTCATCCACGTGGCCCACGTTCAGCCACTCCGAGTAAATCTCCACCGGCGCCTGCACTTTCTGGGCGTAAAGAAAATCCCTGACCGCCTTGGACATCCGCCGGCCGGAGGCCCTGGGGAGCAGAGACAGGAGGAGAAAGCGGGCGGCCATCACACCCCTCCGCAAGATGTACTCCCATCCTTCCCCCGAACATCATGCCAAGGGGAGAAGATGCGTCCACACATCCCATTTTAATGGGAAACACCGGGAAGAGGCTGGAAACAGTCTGAGTAATATATGTCTATATTATATATATTAATATATAATATACTTGTGTGTGTACATTACATATTAATATAGTATATTAATATAAAAATATATTTATATTATCTATTAATATAATATATTAATACATCTATATTTTATGTTAATATGTCGATATTATATATACTATACCTATATTTATATTAATATAATATATATTTATATATAGGCTGTATATATCTATAGGCATCTGTGCATTACATTCCCTGTTCTGCTCAGGCACCTTTGGATTTAATTTCCCCCATCCCTGTGAATCTTAAATCACTCCTTACGCAGCACTTTGCGCGGGAGTGAAGTTTTCTTAGACAGACAGGAGCAGGCTGGGAAAACATTAATTAAACTTCTTGTAATAAGGGATAATTACGGTCCCGGCGAGGCTGGGAAAATGCCATTTACCCGCCGCTGTAACCAAAGCAAGACCCCCAGCTTGCAGCAGGGCTGGGGTCGGAGCATGCCGTTTCTTACCCTGGACCAAACCCCATCTGGATTCGTCCCCGTTGTTATTTTTCCAGGAAAATAACCTCCTTTGTGGAGGATTTTGCAGGGCGCTGTTGTTCCTGCAGGGCTGCCTAGCACTGCCTGCCCAGAGCAAAACAATTTCCAGTTATTCAGGATTTTACCCTTTCCTGGATTCCCCTGCTTTTCCTTTTAACAAGGAAAAAAGATTAAATAAGCCTGGATGCTTACAGCACTGTAGGATCGGAGCAAAAGCACCAGCGGTTTGGGAGGGGGTAAAAATCGGAACAGTGACAGGATTTTGTAAGGGACAAGGGAATAATGATGCACGTTAAAGCTGGGATTTGATGGGAACTGGCCACAAATTTCCACTTTGATGGGAACTAGCCTCAAACTTCCACTTTGATGGGAACTGGCCCCAAATTTCCACTCTGAAGGGTGCAACGCTTTCTCATGCAAGGATTTTTGTTGCTTCCCTGCATCCCAGAGGGAGGGCTCGAGCCCCCCCCCCCATCTCACCAAGGTAGGGGGCTGCCAATCAGGATCCGGCCCAGGGGATACTCCTTCCCTCGCACCGTCACTGGTGGGCTGACATCCAGGTTGCCAAAGGAGTCGAGGCTGGAGATGTCATTCCCGGGGGGCTCACGGGTCACGTAGCCAAAATCGGGGCCCTAGGGAAGAGGGGAGTGGTGACAGGGACCCCCAGGTGGGGGATTTTGGGGGCAAAAAAGGGGGTTGGCAATGCAATGACGCACCAGGATCTTTTTAAAAGCAAAATCTTTCAAGCCTCTGTTCCTGGGAGAGTCAAAGACGACGGGGAAGGTCTTATGTGGTGCTTCCACATAGCCGAACTCCAGCTCATCCTGTTGTGGGAAGAAGAGAAGGAAGAGGAGGAGGAAGGCTCCTGGAAGGGTGATAGCCATCTCGGCGAGGTGTGTGGTGAGGGTGGAGCAGGAAATTGGGCAAACCTGGCAAAGCCTGGCTGTTGCCCTTAACCCCAAGGGAGGCAACTGCCTTGCTCTTCCAGGGGGTGACACCCCACCCGGCACCGCGGAACCTGGCACAGGTCACCCCCGGGGAAGAAACACGTGGCCACCACGGGCAGGGGAGTGAGGAAGGGACGGGAGGGCTTGGGCACGCTGCGGGGAGCACACGGCACGTTCACCTGGCACACGCCATGTCCTCTTTGAGATGCACTGTGGGGTGCCTCTTGCAATGGGGACCCTCTCGTAACGGGGATCCTGGACAACATCCCTGTCTGTGCTACTTGCCACCACCAGCAGCATTTCCCCGTGCTTTAGTTCATGGTTGCCTGGTTCACCTCTCAGCATCTAGGTGCTTCCCCAAGCAACACAGCTAGTCCCTCCCAGGGGTGTCAGCAATGGCGGTGACACCCTACATGTCCCAGGAGCCTGTAAGGGGCCAGAAGAGCCGCATATTACAAGCATCGATTGATGACCTGGATCCAGCGGTCACTGCGGGTTTCCACCTCCGAGCAGATGGTCAGCTTGCAGTTGGCTTTCTTCAGCAGGACCTGGATACCTTCCAGAAAGACTTCGTTGGAGTCTGAGCCCTGCTGGATGCTGGGGAGAGAGGAAGGAGCGAAGGCTGCAAGGGGGGAACACGAGAAGCACCCCCAACCGTGCAGCGCATTCCTCATTCCTAAATGCGCTGGGTAATAGTCCTGCACACGGCTAGCTCCTGGAGAGGGTGCTCCAGCCTTTCTCCTTGGAGTTGCAGTGAGTGCAGCAGTGCCAGCAGGCTCCCTACCCAAATATTAGGCTCCAGTATAGCATGCATAAAGCCTGGCTCGCCCTATAGCTGCTACTTAGCAAAGAAAGGTGAAAAGCTCCTCCTTGGAGAGTCCCCCAAGGTAGCAGAGCCATGGGTTGACGTCCCTCCTACCTGCAGACAAAAACCTCCATAGGCTGCTGGGTGTTGGGCGTCATTATCCAGGGCGCCACACGGAAAACCACCGTATCCGTGAAAATCGGGGTGCCCGGCGAATTCTGCGAGGGGTGAAAAGTCAGGGAGCGGCAGTTGAAAACCCCACCGCTGGGGGACTTTGCAGGGGACGGGGCAAACCCCACGTACCTTATGGGGGACCTCCAGCAAGCTGGCACTGAAGGAAACCAACCCGGAGAAGCCAACATCGGGGAAAGCCAACCCTTCAACGTAGAAGGTGTTTTCTCCACCACCAACATGGTCCAGCACGTAGGAGAGCTTGTTCGGCCCCAACACGGGTTTGTAGTGGGGGTGTGAGTCACTCCCTGGAGAAACACCGAAATACCCAACCCAAGACGGCGTGACCAACCTGTCCACCGGGCTGGAAGGAGGCACCAGCAAGGAGGTGGCTGATGCCAGCGTGGTTTGCAGAGGAGCGGGTGTGCCTCCTCTTCTCTGGGGAACACACTTCATCTTCCTCGTACAAAGGGGACTCTGTACCCTCAGGACCAACCCTTTTGAAGGTGCGTGGCTCGAGTTAAGCATCTAATGATATACTTGGGTTCCCTGACCTGATTTTCAGCAGGGAGCTGCTGGGGATCCAGTTACTGGGGTGTTCAAAGGTAAAACGCGCTGCCTGACGAGATGGGCTGCTTTGGTGGCTGGGTCATCACCCGTGCCAAAAAGGTGCCGGGAGCCATGTAGGGGTTATCTGCCCCGTGGAAATGTCAGCATTTCAGCGACCCCGCTGAGAAAAGCCTTTTTTTATCCTTTTTCCCTTGATTTTTCCCATCTTCTAGAATAGCAGAGGATCTTTGGGGATAAATGAGTGTTTCCAGCAATTGGAGGTACCCAGCCCTTAGCCACGATGAACAAAAAAAACTAGGGTTCACCCACCTCGGGGTCATGCATGGATATCTGGGAAAGAAGGAAGAAATACTCACGGATAGCGTGGAAAACCCGCACTTTATCCGCGTCCGATTCGGGGACATGCAGGACCACCTGGTACTCAGCAAAGATAGCGCTGGGACCTTGAGTCCGCAGCAGCATGACGGACATGTCCTGAAGGTCTACAGCGGGGAAAAGATGGAAAGAGGGGACGTAGAGAGAGGGGATGGAGGTGTCGCAAGTGGGAAACACCCCGGTGAGATCTTTTGGTTCCCCTCAGGCTGCTGATGACACCTTACCTGCAGAGGTCCGTATGTCCACCTGACCGCTGTCTGTCCCCGCCGCGCCGGGGCTGTCCCGGTCGCAGTTGACAAGCAGCACGGCGCCTTGCCCATCAGGACCCCACGTCCACTTGGCCTGGAGGAGAAGCACCCAAAGGGGATGGGAGCAAGATTTCCCCCATCCCAGCCTCCTCCTGGACCAGGGAAAATCCCACGGCCACACTTGGAGGACAACCCACAACATGCTGTCAAAGCTGGTGGGGAGAAAGCAGTGATGCTTTCAAGCCACTAAATTTCCTAACCTCAGCTTCTAGCAGGCCCAGTAAAGACTATTTCAAAAAGATCTTATCTTCTAAGAAGCCAGAAAGTATCTGCCAGGCCTCATCTGGACAACACTACACCATTTCTAGAAGTGCATCTCATCTCGATGTACAATTTGCGCTGCCGATTGGGCTGCAGCTAATTACCCGGGTGTAAGTGCTTGGGCATATGCAGATTTGTTGCCAAAGGGGTGAATCTCTTGCTGTCTGCAAAACTTGAAGCTGACTCATTTAGTGCCATGTTTCAAGTCCAAAAAGGAAAAAAAGAAAGAAAATAAAAGAAAGCAGAGTATTTTCTCCGATATGAACCTTGGGGCTGGACTGGAGGGGCAGGAGATTTTGGCACAGAATAAGAAAATAAACTCTTTTCCTCCTCAATTAGTAGGTTGAGAATTTGCCATGTTATTTTCTCTAATTCAGACACCAGCGACACCACCCAAGTCCCTCTCCCTCCTGGAGATTTTCGGGGAAGAGTCTGCAAACGGCTGCACCCTGCGTTGACCCGCCGTACATTGCCTACAGCAAAGCTTCTCATTACCTTGTCCTTCCCTTTGCTCTTCACTCTGCCATTACGGCTCAAGTCCACGTCCAGGGATATATCTGAAACATCAAGAGAGAAGGAAGCCACTGGCCAGGGAACGAGCTCTCGGTGGCATTTTGGGCTCATCCTTGGCACAAGCCATGAGTCATCCAACACCAACCCCACCTTCACACCCCAAAGCTGCCCCAGACCCAACGTCTCCAACAAACTGCTGATAGAAAAGCCAACCCGATGGCTTTTTCATGGCTTTCCCCCTTTGGTCTCCAGCTATCTTCTCCCATCTTGGTTCCCCCAGCAGGGACGTACCCACTTCATGGCATATTTTTTGCTTTCACCAATTTCAAGTGTTTTTTGTGAAGCTGAAACACGGTGGAGGCATGAAAGTCTTTTCACCATGGGTGAGCAGACACCTAAGTAATTACTAGGGTCGATGCAACGTTTCAGAAGGGCTTTCCTTTAAAGAGCTCTTCTTGTCCCAAATCTCTGCCTCTGCTGCAACAAAGCAGAGGTTTACCAGCAACCTCATCTAAACCCTACTTAAATCTGTATTAAGCCTGTCTTAATACAGATACTCCTCCAAATGGGATACAAGGCGTGTGGAAAACAGAAGCACTGAAGTGGAGATCGTCCTTCTCCTTGATGCAGAGAGGAGGACATGGAGAAGCTGGAAATTAAGCCCTATATCTAAGCAAACGAAGAGCATTTGTAAGGTGAAAGCCCTGCGGACTGCGGTGGCCCCGGATGGCTCCAGCGGAGCCCATCAGTCATGGGACATGGGAAACCATCAGCCTCTTCAGGTGCAATTTTGGGAGGCATATGCATGACTTAAGGACACAGGTCTGTCATGTGAACACTTTAGAAAATCCCAAATTTGGGGTAATTATTCTATCCAAGTGGAAGGCTCTGCATCCAGACTGGTTGTCTAGACTCCCTTTGTAGTCAGCAGAGGAAAATAGGCATTTCAAGGGAATGATTCATCTCATCCTAAACTTCTAAAATAGGTCAGACAACTACACTTTGGTGCCTATTCCTCTCCACTAGCTGCAACGGAGGTTGAGGAGGGGGACGCTAGGCAAAGTTGGGTGAGATGGTCTCCTTTGGATCCTCTTCCACCAACGCAATGGTCTTGGCAAGCGGAGGAGGATGCTCGGTGCGTGCGTTGGGTGGGGACACGGCCCAGCCTGTGTCTTTTTTGCACCATATAAGGCAGCATAATAACATTTTAATTATTTCCCTTTTGCTTGTCAGCATCAGTCAACACCCAAATCTTCATTGCACATTGCAGATGGGCAGCCCGCGCCCCCCACTTAACTCCCATCCCATGAACCCAGCTAGATCTTGGCATCAGAAAGGGTTGGCCGGGTTTGGACAAGTGTTGCTGTAATACCTACCTACGCAGGTGAGATACAACCAAGCCACCGAAAGCTCATTGCCTTCCCGTCCGTAGTACGAAATCTTAACCTGCGAAGACATCACCAGATCATGACCCAAGTCCCATGTCCCGTCATGCTGAGTAGGTCTTTCTACTCGTTGGGTTGACCAACCAACGCTACACAACAAGCTCTTGGAGGGTTCATCCAAGCCATTCTCCATTAATCATAGTTCAGCCGAACCATTTCTGCCTACTTCAGCACAAAAACAGGCATGGAAAAAGCTAAGGTTGGAGTATTTTTGTCGCCTGGCATGGAGTTTCTGACACCAGCTTTTGCAACCACCGCTACCTCATATTTAGGGCACAAAATGTGATCTCCTTCTCCTTCTTAGTTTCATTTTTCGTACACGATAATTACACAATTCTTTTTGAGTTTGAGTTTTCTCCATGGAAATGAGCCTGATGTCAGCACTACCTAGAAATGCTTGAGCCTGCCCATAATCCTCCCTTCTTTCCTGGAAAATTTGACTTATTTTTCCAGTTTCAGTGCATAAAAAGCAACTAACCTTATTGTCATTGACGGTTCTGCTGGTGACATCAATGGTCACTACAACCTCTATATCGGGATCCAGGGGCCATCTGGAGTTAATCATGGGTTTTGTCATAGGGCTGTGGATGATGTGGACCGTAACCGCGGAGGTGGCATGGACATCGAATGACGTGGCACCTTTGGGGGTAGATCTGAAACAGAGAGCAGCGTTGGGTTGTAGACCAAGCTGTCCCTCCTGTTCTCCTCTGTGGAGCCAAATATTTGAACCCGGAATTTAAATGCAGCCTTAACTGGGTGGAAAGGACTCAGAAACCATCTTCGGGTGATGAAATGCGTCGTCTGAATTTTATATGTATTATCTCTGTGGTGGTGTTGAGCAAGCAGAGCTCCCACTGGAGCTTCGGCACGTCTGTCTGTGGTTAAGCCTAGATTGCAAGTAGCTGAAGTTTGGGCATCCAACCTCCCTCCACAACAGCAAGAAAACCCCCAAAATTTCAGCATCCCACAACAAAACCCCGACAAAGAGCCAGGACAATTTTTGATGTCAACCATCTGGGGAGATGGTTATCACAGGACCATACCCTGACCCAGGAGATGCCCAAACTGGAGCGGAGCCTGAATCCGAGTGTGGAGAACTCGCACCCCACCTGCATGACATCCCTCGCCTTTGAAGTGCTGCCTACCTGCTCATTACAGCCCCAGCACCTCCATCCCAGGAGCACCAGTGCTCCGACCTGTCTGCCGTCAGGAGCCAGCCTCCCCGGCCGCACGCGAGAAGGGACAGGGTGGTAAATTTTAACAATGAAGGCAACAAAAAAGAAAAACCAACACAGAAGAGATTTATTCCCAGTGTTGCTCTTGGCATGGCATCCCTGGTGCCTGCAGCAGCTTGTAAGGGGAGATTAAAGCATCATCTCGCTTGTCACCCCTCGTATTTAACATCATGCAGTGTCGTAAATCCACCTGCATGCTGTTGCACGCTGTGACTTCTCAAATTTGGGTCTATTTGCTCTGATTTTACAGCCTTCACACCTCAGCATCGCCACCGGCTTCCCACCGTGCTCCATTTCCTGCCCCAAAACAGCCCAAACCACAGTCAAAGCTTGACACATCCATCACCGAGTTCCCCCCGGCCAGTGCTCTCCAGGAACAAAATGATCCCATTTTTTTACTTGAAAGAACATCAGCCATCTGCTTTTTTGGACCAAAGCTCAGATTTTGCTACTGAGGAGCCAAATCAGCCCATTTTGGGGCTCAGGCCCCATGTTTAAACGGGACTGAGCTTGCTTTGAGTCCAAAGACAGAAAAAAATTGCAAATAATAGGGTTTATATATTGACATCAGGCTGAGGGGAAAAATAATACTTTTTTAGCTCAATCTGAAGCCCTTCAGGGGGACGACGGCACATCCTGGCCCGGCTCCAATGCACAACCCCAATAATTGCCCCGGATGCGATGCTGACCGGCTTGTCCTGTAGTCTCTATCATTATAAACGTGATTTATTAAATAACGACAACGTAACAGCAGGGTAAATACAGCCTCGTATCTGGCCAATAAAGCAACCCCTGTATTTAATGCCAGAAGAATCTCTTTTTGTGAAATCGCCCATGCCAATCCCGCTGGTGGATTTTTTCTGCCTGAGCCACACATTTTATTCTTTACTCCATTTTAGCTCTGGCCAAGTTGCTCGTCTTGAATTGCTCTTGCCTAATGTTTTCACAGCCAGAAATAGATCCCGCTCAGCCGGGGTGTGCATGGGCTTTGCCTTGAAATCGTCATGGCTCGGCTACGCTTTGACGCCTCGCGTTTGCCAGAGCCGACATCCCTCCTTTGGGTGCAGCTCCCCGTGGCACATCGTCCCCTAAAACAGACCCAGCAGGACGTGTCCCCCGTGCACCAAAAAAAGCTTGCCAAATCCTTGGATGAACTCATGATGTGGGCTCAAAATGAGCTCTGATTTCCCCCCTAGCACCCATTTCTCCTCCAAATGAAGAGCAAAACCACCATTGGGCTCCCACAAAACCCATCAGCCCTATGGAAAATGATGGGCATACCCCGATTCCAAGCCTTACCGGCGCGTATCAAGGAAGACCTCGGTACCCAACACGCAGACGCTGTAGCTGGCATGGCTGGTGGACATCTGCACAACGTGACGCTGGGGCATGATGTGCCGGGGATGGCGGCCGCATGTGAAGGAAGCTGCTGCCTGGCTTTGTAGGTAAACCAGCACGACTGGATTAAAAGGCAGGGGAATTTAACTCCTCCTTCCCTCGATGACGGGGTTTAGCCAGGGGACCCTGCCGTCTCCACCTCCACCACCCAGCAAGCTGCCGCCCCCACTCGGGGAGATGGAGGTGATAAGGCAGCCCCCGGGGGGCACGGGCGGCTCCGGGGAGGGGACACGAGGCAAAGGGGCAGGACGAGGTGGGTGACACCCAGCCCTGCCCTGGGATGCTCGGCAGCGAGCTCTTTCGGGGCTTATTCTCACCTTTTTATTCCCTTATAGCTCCATATAAGGACTCCAAAGCTTAATGCATTAAACATTTCAACTCCTCCTGTTGTGCAACGTGGTTGTTTAGGGTTATTACAATACACGGTATCATTAAAATAAAGCATTTTCTTTAAAACAACCCAAATTTTCCATCTAGCCTCTCTACAGGTGACTCACGGCCTCAGCTACCCCATTAGGGCAATGCCCGAATAAAGCCTAACAAAAGGAAATGTTTGTTCAGGTCGGTCCTTCCCATCATAACAACTCCCGAGGAGCGCGACGGGCAGAAACGGGTGCAGGGAAAACTGGTTATTTGGCAGGCAGGGAAGGGGAAAGAAACAAACAACAACAAAACAACAAGAGGCTTTCAGTGGAAATTAAAAGTTCTTGGTGTTTTGCTTGGACCTTGCATTTCAGGGGAATTGGGTTTTTTTGGGCATGCAGCAAAGCTCCCATGGGAAACATCCCCATCGTTGGAAGATGTCATCTACCAGAGACAGCCATCTCTCTCCGGGCCATCCCAGGAGGCTTCGCCTGCCCGCAAAGAGGGAAACCAGGTGAGATTAATCCTGCTGAAGCTGGACAGAAGGTCTCCGTCACGCTCAGGGATGGAGGCAGCAGCTAAGATAGAGGAAAAAGGCAGCACAGGGACAGAGAACGCGCTGACAGCCCCACTGCCACAAGATTCATCCTCGTAGCAAGGGGAACATGGGGCGATGCGGTCATGTTAGCGATGCAATGGGCAGGAGAGGGCTGGAGCCAGGAGAAACACAGTTTTGCGAGCGGCAGGACCCCTTGCAAGCCAAAAAGGTCAAAGCAAGCTCAGTGGATCTAGAAGGACCGGTCCCCATCACTGCACCAAGCTGCACGTCCTCAGCCGGAGGAGCAGCAACCTGTGCGCACCTTCCCCTGCAAGATCAAACCAGCTGCTTTAAACATCTCCCAGCCAGTCTACATTAAAGGGCTCCTTCCGACTTTAATTGCAGCAGAAAAAAAAAACAGCAGCACCATGTCTCGTACGCGAGCACGGCTGTAATAAGATCGTGGGAGCCTGCCGGGGTGGCCAGGATGCTCGCGTGGGGAACGCTAGCGGCATTTCCAGGCTCTCCAGGACCTCGCCTTGCTTGAGATTTTAGATAAAATCCCGTTTCCTGAAACCCAGCACGAGCCAAACTCCTGATGTTCATAGACTTGTGAATTTTGTTGGTTCTCAAGTGCTCGTGGGGGAGCACAAGCCTTCACGCACTCCTAAAACCCTTTAAGCTGGGGCGAAACAGAGCTGGCATGGCGGTCGAGGAGCTCGTTGCATCCTCCGAGGAAGAGTGTGGCCATGGCAGCATCTCTACGGAAGACAGCTGCAAGTTGGATTTCCCACTCGCGGCTGCTGGTCGCACTGGTTTAGACTGGGCACGGTGCTGAGCTTGCCGGATGCTGTGATTTTAGCATCGCATCCTGCTTGGCTGGTTTGAGCCCTGTGCTGGACAGGGAACACACCTTAATCCCCACGGGGTCAGGCTGGTACAGTCTGTAATCTGGAGGGAGGTGGAGGACAGTGGTTTCAGGCTCCCAGCGAGTGTGAGGGCTTCAGGAGAGGGTTTGAGAGCATGTGCTTCTCAAAACCCACCCAGGATCACACCTAACCAGAAAGAGTCACGGTACCAAAACCTCATCTTCAGTTTGGGTTTGGGTTTTTTTTCAGCAAGTTTAGTCACGGCACATTTTGAGCTGCCACGGTCACTGCGGATGCTCGCTCAAGCCCAGAACACCTCGTCTTCGTTGGGTGGTACCTACACTCACCTCTTCTTCCTCCTCCACCTGCTATTAGTACCGACATGCCTGTGCACCGGGAGAATGACGATTTTAAGTCATCTGGCCCATTCAGAGCTGAGTGTTTCTTCCTAATAACACCTTGTCCTGAGAAGTTGCTATTAAGATCCCTGGTACATGATGGATGGGATCCCGCCTCTCCATCAAATGGAGTGAGCTTGGTCAGCCTTAGTTTTTGGGGCTCACTTCATCTTTTTCCCCAATTTCAGCCTGTTTCTAGCCATGATGGAGCAAGACCTGACCCTCCCAGTGCTCCCCCAGGAACCCCACTAATAGCCCGGACTCCCTTGGAGTGTTTCTTCTCACCCATCCTGCACCGCCACTCTGTCAAGGAAAGTTTGATAATCTCCCTAAGACGATAATTACACCTTATTTATTACTCTGCATGCATAATTGCAGGCAGGAACTTTTAAGACCCATGTCAGCCTAATTACTTGCAACAGGGCAAGGCATCAAACCAGTTATCAAGTCCCGCTCAGGTTTGCATGAGGGTTTATTTTCTTTAGGTGTGTAGCTGTAACAGAACAGCAGGAGCATCCCAGGCAGGCACCAAGTCCCCTCCTGCGGACTTGCCTTCCCCATCCCAGTTGGCAGCCACGGAAGAAGGGCAGGAGGCTGGTTTGGACCAGTAAAAAATGCTTTTAAAGCCAGTAAAACCCAAGAGAGGTTAGCCCCCATCCTGGTAAAACATCCGTGGCCAGGACTTGTCACAGCTGGCTTTGCAACCACCTTGTCCTGGGTGAAAAAGCACCCAAAATCCCTCTCCATCCTTTCTTCACCCCAAAATAAACACGTCTGCCTGCTGGGAGACTTCATACCTGGCAATCCAAGAGCAAAGCACCCCATAAAACTGCTTTTTCCCCTGGGGCTGGAGCCATGCACGCACCCCGCGCTCGCCCTGCCCACGCTCTCCCCCAGCTTTGCATTAAGTTTGCTGCCCTATAAATATCTCCCTCGCTGGGGCGTGCTGGCTGCCTCCCCCAGGGACAGCAATAAAGCCACAGGTGGGCTCAGCTTTGCCCAGGCTCCTTCATCCTCGCCGGTGGGTTGGTTTCGCCTCCTTGAAGCTGCCTGCCTCGTCCAAAATAAAGCCAGCGCGGGCAGGAATGGGCAGGAATGGGCAGCGCCTCGTAGCTCGATTGGGATGGGCACCTGTTTGCACCTCCTAAACGCGAAAGGTCAGCTTGAAAGGACTCCGTGGGGGGAACATTTCCCTCCTACTCTTTGCAACAAGGCACATGCCCGCAGGAAGGGAGTAGCAAAACCACCTCAAAACCCCTCACCAAGCACCCAAGGAGCTTAAAACCCCCTTGCACCTACCGGCTCGGTCCTCCTCAGGAAGGAGATGCCGGGCAATGCGCATGTGGAAACCCTCAGGAATCAACTCGCCGGGGTTGTTTGCAAGCTCCAGCGCTGGGATCTGTTCCCAGGTCCTCGAAATTAGGGCAGGCAGAGATCCATCAGTGGTGGGGAAGTTTATGCAGAGCAGCTCCTAATCTGGCAGATCTGATTTTTAAAAAAAAACAGAGAACTCCTCTGACCAGATTGACTATAGCCACAAAACCACGAGCCTCCAGACATCTGCATGTCTGTGTGTATATATCTCTCTCTCTCTACGTTCTGTGATGGTTTACCCTGTCTGATCTAGCACCCGATAGCACAGAGCAGAGCCTGCATCACAAATAGCACTTTTGCCTCCTGAAAAATCCCTTTCTTTCAGCATAAACCAAGGTTTATTTAGCAGCTCGTTGGAGGAATCACCCAGGCTTTCACTGCGATGGGGACAGGCAGGTCCTCGCACTTGTCCCCAGCACCGACCACAGATATGGACAGGACGCCTCAGCCACCTCTTCGCAGCTCGATTGCCCCTCTCCTTCCTCCCCAAATGAGACATTGCAACGGGTGGGTGCTTTGCCAAAGCCTGTGCAAGAAGCTGCAGCAGCTCCATGAAGACCTCCAGAGCCTTGCAAAGGCCCCAAGAAGCTTTGAAAGACCCCTAAGGCTGGCAAAGGACCCAGGAAGCTTACAAAGACTTTGCACGGCTTGCAAAGAACTCCAAAGATTTGCAAAGTCTTCAGGAAGCTTGCAAAGACTCCAGAGGGCTTGCAAAGACTCCCAGAAGCTTTGGAAGATCCCAGAAGTCTTGCAAAGACCCTGCATGGCTTGCAAAGACCAAACCTAGCTTCCAAAAACCCCAGGAAGCTTGCAAAGACCCCATCCTCCTTTCACGCCAATGCCTCGAAGAGAAGGGACCTGGGCAGTGGCAGGGAAATGGGTTCTGCCCCCCCTGCAAGCCCTGGGCAGCCAAGGCAACCTAAAAAACCCCAGGACCACCCAAAAATCCCCAGAGCCATCAGGGTTTCAATCCCATATTTGCTAGCAGTTAACACTTGCTCCTAAGCATCCACAGGTTTCCTTCTGCCTGGCACACGCTGGGGGCTTTTACCCATGCCAGCACCATCACGCCAGCTGGACCACGGGGGATATAAATACATTTATATTTATATAGAGATGTATAAAACAAACCCTGTGACCAGCTAGAAACGCTCCGTTTGATTTTAAAAAATCACAAGGATGTGGTGACCTTGGGGTCTTTCTGTAAGATGGGAGGGATTTGCAGTTGGGTTGGTGGTTTTTTTTTGAAGAAAAGGAGGATTTAAATAGCATGTGTTTTCCTCACTGACAATTGAAATACTAAATCCTCGGGCGCAGGAACTGGGAAGTGAAAATGGTAAAAGAGAAGCTGCTTTTTGCTTGTCTTCTTCCAAAGTGATGGGTTTACACCTCTATTTCCCCAGCCCACAGGTCCCAGGAGAGCGCAGCAAGATGAGGCCACCCCGGCCCATGAAATACCAGCCGCTGGCTCTGCTTTGGGGTAAAAAGAGGGAAAATAAGTCTCGTACAGTGCTAGAAAACAGAGCCGGCCTGTGCAAACACGATGCAGTTTTGGTTTCTTTTTTTTTTTCCTCTTTTTATATTATTTCTCTTTCTGGTTCTTCTTTCACCAGTGTTTCTTACTACTGGTGGTTTAAATAGACAGGGGTTAAAGAGATAAATCATCATGCTTCTCAGAAGAAGGAATATTTTCCAGCTGCCAGCAGGTCAGCTCCTGTGTCAGGGTGTCTAAACCAGGGGTCATTTAACCCAAACCCCCAACATGTTTTGCACAAGAAGTTGTGCCGCCCTGACCACGATGCTTTACGAAAGGCACGGTCCGGGAGCAAAGTGGTTTATATTTTCTTATATTCCTCGGGGAGGACACCTATGGCCTTTAATAAAATCTCCCCATTGCCACAAATTTCATCTTTGCATGTGCAGAAAAGCAGCGAAATGGCCTTTTTTTTGTGTTCCCAAGTGTTTGCTCCGCAATGCAAAGTCCTCGCTCACATTTGCTTGGGTCATGGCAAAAAAAAACCCCAGGATCTACTTCAGATGGCACACTGGATTTGAGCTTATTTCCTATGCCCCAGCCATGGAGGGAAGAAAGCACTAAAAAAAGAAAAGCCCGAAAGGGATATAAATAGGGAGCATCAACCTGAACATTTCTGCTCCTCACTAATTGCTTGTGGCTTCCAAAATCTGGGGCAGAAGTTTGGTTTTTAAAATGAATATTTAGCATGATGTTAATAAATAATGCAAACGTCTGCGTGGGCAGCAATTGCTCCTGACATGCTCCACTGTGGTGCTGGGTGGCAAGCGGCAGGTTCACCATGCAAAAACACCTCCGATTTCCCCTCATTGGCAACTCACTCCCCAGCTTCCCTCTGACAATAAGCAGGGGAGGGGGGGAGGAAAAAAAAGAGAGCGTCCTCCTCTAGCCTAAGGGCTGGAAATTGTATTTCTTCCTCCCAAGAGCAGCCAGAGCTTTTCCCTAGAGAGCAAAAAAGAGTGGATACCCCACGGATGCAAACGGCAGCCAAAACCCAAAGTGCTGCAAAATCACCTCCCCATTGGGCTGCTCGTCCCCATTTGGGGTCAGGGAGATGCTGGAGGGACGGGGAGTTGGGGACAGCTGGGGGAGCTCCTCGCATAGGGCTGGGAGCCGGCCGGGCTTCTGGCCAGCCGCCCTCCCTCTCCATCCCACCTCTCCCCTTGGAGATCATTTTCATGGGGCTTTAGAGGGTCCAATCCAACCGCCCCCTCCCTTCGGACCAGGGTGGGGGCCGCAAAATTGTCATCCCAAACTTTGCAAGCTCCAAAAGCTGACTGATTTGCTTTGGGGCCAGTCGAGGAAGAGGAGGGAGGTGTGCCAGGGAGGAAGGAGAAGCAGCTGGGTGCTGCCGGGGGGCTCAGTGCCATCCGGAGCAGGTGGGGAAGGGTGTGCACACCCATCATCGGGGTATCCGGGCTGCTGTGTGGGGAGATGCCAGGGGACCGCACGCTCCGGCTACAGCACGGGAACCGCATCGAGGCCCTGTGTGTGCTGGGCACCCACATCTCCGCCGACGTCTACAGGTGAGTGGGATGCCCCAACGCTCCCTTTCCTCCCTCCATTTCTGCACCTCCACCTCTCTCCTTGCCTTTACCCCCCTGTTTATCCTTCTGCAAATCCCCCCTCCTCGTTTTTCCTTCTACTCCCCCAAAACCCACAGCCCTGACTCTGTGATTTAATGCAATTTGTGGGCAAAATCCTCCCTGGGCTTTGCAAATCTGCAGAAGTCCCAGGAAAGCTTCAAGCATCCGCATTTGCACGATACGGTATTTACCGCAGGTCTGCGACGGCGATGGCTTTGATCCATTTGCAGTCAGCAGATTCAGTGTCATCTCGGAAAGCTGCTGGAGAGCGGAGGGATGAGCAGGAACCACGGGGATGGACTGCAAAGGAGGGGATGCAGCTGGGAGAGGGAAGGAAAACAAGATCTAATTGACCAAGCAGTGTCCTGGGAAAACATGCAAGTCCCCACAACACCAACCCCGCTCCCCTAAAACAAACCGAATGCTGTACTTCAAGATAATTATTTCCCCAAAGGAAAAAGTTTAAAAGCTCATTTCATGGTTAATTCTGGTCTTTGCTGCTTTTGCAAATCTCACCCTCAATATTCAAGCCAAGCAGCGCAGTTACAACTCATTTGGCATCTCTCCAGGTCAAATCTCCTCCCGGTGGGATTCCCAAAACCCAGAAACAAGGAAACAAAACCAGTTTTTCCATGCATAATTAAATGTAATTTAACAATTTAAGAAATGCCCGGGCAGCAGCAAACAAGCACTCAGATTTCCTCTCGACCCCCCTTCCCGGTGTGGGTTTGGCAGGGCCACCGGCATCCCGAAACCCAATAAATGATGCTGTAATGGTGATACAGTGCGAGCTCTCAGGTGTCAGAAGCACACATGCTCAAAGGGAGCCTACACCTCGGGAGCTGTAAGGATCCCAAAAATAATAACACTGGAAAGACGGGGAAATTAGGGACAAGGAGCCAGGAGAGGAAAAGGGGATGCACAGCACAGCTTTAGAAAAGCAAGGGCACATCAGACTGGGAGCAGTGCAACACCAGCTACTTCGGGATTGGATAAAATCACCCTGAAAATTAGACTTTCCCATGGTAAAGTCTCTCAGCTGGGTTGCCACGCTGTTACGATGAGCTGTTAAATATCAGGTTTGCCTCGGCTGGAAAATAAACAGGGATTTCACTATTGAAGTGCAAACCCAAGTTTGGTTCCAGCGGCGCTGAGTGCTTTGGCTGTGATAATTATAGATCGTAATCTGCACCGAAGGCTACAAAATAGACTCATTTTGCTAAAATAGTGTGTTCTGCCCTAAAATAAAAGACACTTCTAGCGTTCCCAGGCAGGGAGGAAAGGGCAGAAAGGTGCCGGCGGTGAGCGTGGAGACGCCAGCGTGCCCAGTCTTGGCTGTGTTTTGGGCAGTGAAATTAATTGCATTGAGAAGCGGGTGTTTTCGGTGCAAACCTCTAAAAATATGGCATGCTTTTGGCAGGGCGGCCCCGGCCGGGGCAGCCTCCTTCGGCGTGAAGCACACTGAGGGGGTGAGCGTGGAGGTGGTGTGCCGGGGCCAAGCAGAGGTCGGGTCAGCCCCCAGCAGCGGGACACGGTGGCCACTGGATGAGGGGACAGTCCTGAGGTTCAGCATGAGCCGGGCCAGCGCTGAGGTTAACGATAACAAGGTAAGAAGTGGGGTACTGGGGGTGTGGGACCCCCACAGAGGGAGAGCATCCTTCCCCAACCAGGGATTTGGGGGTTTGCAGGTAACAGTCAGCTTTTACGCAGAGGGAGGGCAGCCCATCAACCAAGCCGGGGTCTTCCTCACCGGCATCGGTGAGTACAAAGGCTTCTGCAACACAGCAATCCCTCTTCAACCCTTCGGTCCCTTGGTTGATGTGAGGGCAGAGATGGACCCAGGTTTGCTGGGTCTGGGGGGCTTTTGCACCCACCCAACCTTGCCATACCTTGGGATGATGGCAGGATCTGCCCATCCAGGGATCTCTCTGGACGTCGACGCGGATCGGGATGGTGTGGTGGAAAAGAACAACCCCAACAAGGTAATACAGCCTCTTCCACTGCACAGAAAGTCCATGGGCTTGCAAGAGCCTGAGCTCGCTAAGCCCCAGCGGGGTGTTTTAGGCAAGCTGGACCTGGGGTCCCGAGGGACACGGGGCCATCCTGCTCGTCAGCTGTGACAAGGAGTCCCCCTTCACTCCGGCATCAGACTGCGATGATGGAAGGGTATTCAGCAAAGAAGGTAACACAGCTTCAAAAAAAAAAAATCATATAAAGCAAAAAATGCTCCATTATTCCCCCTCTTTAACCTTTTTGGAGATGAAATTTTGCTTGGGAACTGGCTGCCCATGACCTGCTCTCCACCAAGCTGCTGAGTAAGCTTCCCACATGGGAATTTTTTTTTTTTTTACCTCATGCAAACTAATTGCGGTCAAGCAGGGGCATGAAGCACGGCCAGAAAAATAGCAGAGGTGCCACTGACGGCAGAGCTTGGCCCAGGGATGCTTCATGCGGGTGAAAGGAGCTTAGGGCGAGGCATACGGCCGGCAGCCAGGAATACACCCGCCTGTTCCTGGAAAACTAAAACCACGCGGAGCCAGTGCCCATTGGCTTTTTGAGGCCACGGACTGGCTGTGCCAGGGCTGGGGCGGGGGGCAGGAGCGGAAAAAAGCATTTGTTTCAAAGCACAAGCCACAAGCTTTGCTAGCAGGACCGCAGGTTGTTTTTCCAGCTTGCAAAGGCTGGTAGCAAGGAAAGAGCAGATTTCTTGGCATGGGAGATGCAAACCCCAGGAGGGAGCATGCAAGCTGGCCAGAGCTGCATGGTGCAATCACCCATCACCCAATTTTTTCTGTTGTTTGCACCCCAGATTTGCTGGACATGTCTCGGATGGTCTTGAGGACCGAAGGGCCACAGCGCCTGCCCCGGGGGTATGAAATAGTTCTCTATATTCCTGTCTCCGATGCTGACAAAGTTGGGGTCTTTTACATGCAGAGTAAGTCCTTCCTCACCTCCTCCTTCCCTCCTCATCTGTGGTGCTTTTGAGATCCCTGCAAGCTCTTTGCTTTCCATCTCTGACCTTGTCCTCTCCATGCTCTTCAAATGGCACTTCTGAAGCAAATCATGCCCTCAGCATCCCTTCTCCAAGTTTTTCTGGCATTGAATATTCTCTCTTCTCAATTGGAAAACTTTGGAGATTAACAACCAGAAGCACAGGGCCATGAAGTCATTTATCCAAGGTCATCCAGCAAAGGAGTAGCAAAAAAAAGCCATGTGTCCTGACACCCAGATGCTTGATCTATGATGGCAACATGCTTTACAACACATTTTCCCCTCCTTGTTCCTTGTTGTGGGCAGAGTGATTTATTCCCTGGGACCAAAAGCCCTCATCCAGCCCAGAAACCTGCCATTAAGTAGCTTGGTCTTGTCCTCCAATACAGAGGCAGTCTGTTGGTGGGGGGTTTGGTGGCACTGCCATCCCATGGCAGGTCAGAGTGGGCTGCAAGGGCAGAAACACCATGAAAGTGTCTTCCCATTGACTGCTCCATCACGCTGAGACATTTTTCCCCACCCTTCTTGGGCACGACTGCCTTAGCTCCTGTTTTAAGGTACTTCTGCCAGATGAAGCTGTATCCACCTGCAGAGGCAGAGAAGCTCTAGCACAGAGGGATTGTGGTACTTCTTTGCACACAAGCAAAATAGGTTGGAAACCACCACTGAAACTTTGGAAATCATCCACCTTTCCCTTCTTGCAGACCCCTTCTTCGGGCAGCGCTACGTCCACGTGTTGGGCCGGAGGAAGCTGTACCACACTGTGCAATACACTGGTGGGGCCGCCGAGCTCGACTTCTTCGTCGAGGGTCTCCGCTTTCCCGACAATACCTTCCCCGGGCTGGTCTCCGTCCATGTCAGCCTCCTGGAGACCCTGGCTGAGGTCTGGGGGCTCCGCGGAAGGGGTGCACAGCCTGAGGGGCATGGAGAAGGGGATGGGGATTGAATGGAGAGATGTCCCCATTAATTTACCCCAAAAATGACCTCAAGGGTAGGGTATTTGGGGGGAATAGTGGTAAACAGGGTGTGGAAAGTCCCCGATTTCTGCTTGCCTCCCTCAGGGTATCCCCCATACACCAGTCTTCACCGACACAGTAGTGTTCAGGGTAGCACCATGGATCATGACCCCCAACACTTTGGCACCGGTGAACGTCTTCGTCTGCAGGTAAAGGCCAAGGGTTGATGCCTTCCCAGCCAAATCAACATCAGCCCTGCAGTTTCCCTGGAGGTCACCAAGACAGGCTGGGGAGGTGATGGGCAGAGGGAAAGGCAGCTGCCTGTGGGGAATATCCATCCTCCAGCAGCCCTTCATGCCCTTCCCTCCTGCCATCCACTTTCCCAGCATGAAGGATAACTACCTCTTCATCAAGGAGATCAAAAAACTGGTGAACAAGGCCGGCTGTGAGCTGAAGGTTTGCTTTGGCTACATCAACCGTGGGGACCGCTGGATGCAGGTAAGTGAGCACTGGAGAGGGGGCAAAGCTTTCCCTCCCTGCTGATGTGCCCCATGCAGGTTTTCCTCCCTTTTTTAGGATGAGATTGAGTTTGGCTACACCCACGCTCCCCACAAAAGCTTACCGGTGGTGCTGGACTCCCCTCGAGATGGAGGGCTGGAAGAATTCCCCATCAAGGAGCTGCTGGTAAGAGCAGGACAGTCACTTGCATTGCCCAAGGAGCAGCTTGAAGGTTTTTATGCCTAACCTGCTTAACCTTTCCTAAAAATCCCACTTGCATTTGGCTCCTTGGAGGCCGTACAATGAATTGCCTGAAAAATGAGAGTTTAACACCTCTGCATGCTACTGCATGGAGATACCACCCATCCACTTCCAGCTGGGAGGACACCAACAGCCTCACCCCTCCTCAAAGCAAGGATCAGAGCCTAATCCACATCCCAGCCATCTGGAAAACCTTTTATCCAGAAGGTTCTGGATGAGAGGAGCAAGGAGGAGCTCACGCCTCTAGGAACAAAGGACTCCTGCCAAGCTCTGGGACAGGAGTGGATTTCTTCACCCTGAATATCCAAGCAATGGGCTGGTTTTCCCTTTCCTCCTCTGCGCCTGTGAATACGCAGCAGCTCCCAAGCAGAGGAAAGGAAAGTGTGAGGGTCAATTTACTTGCTTGGAAGAGAGCAAGATGCAGCCACCTGCCAAAAACATCCCGGGGGGGCTTCTTTGCCAAGGCAAGGGGCCAGCCACGGGTAGGGTGTGCAAAGAAAGCTGCCTGGGAGAGCTGTGACCTCAGCCAGGGCATTTTGGGAGAGCTCAGCGAAGACAAGCATGGGAAAAAGATGGCTTGAATGATCCCTTTGAGATATCACCATGCAGAAAGGGCAGGACATTCCCAAGTAGCCACCAAATCTCTGCCCATACACCCAGCCAGGCCCTGGCAGCAGCCTCAGCCCTGGTCTTCTCTCCAACAGTAATGGGAGAAGAGGACAGCTCACTTTTTTTTGCCTCACATCGCTTTGGGGAAGGTTAAGCGCTTTCAAAAGCACTGAAATACATCGTTTCTCATGCCTGAAATGAGTACATGCAGTCCCGGATTCATCAGGCAGGATGGGAATAGCGCGCTGATCAGCTCCTTCGCAAATAAGCCGGGCAACCGCTCCTATCTGCCCTCTTTAGGAATTGCTTTGCTTCATATTTAGAGAAGCAATTTCACCCTTTGGAGCTGCTAACACATTATACTCCAGTTTCTGCTTTGAAGCCTCCCCTAATCCCCACTCCTATCTTTCCAATCTCATTTTCCAGCTAGGACTATTTAGCCAAACACAACACGCACGGGTCCTCCTCTCACCCCGGCCAAGCCCTAAGCCCCTGGGACCCCGCGCCAGGGAAAAAGGAGACGAGAGGGAATTAGCCCCTCAAAATCAATCTGGAACTGATAGGACTTGGATGCGACCCGCAAACCTGGGATGAACCAGCGCCTTGACAGTTGAAACCATACCAGCTCTGCGGTTTATTAAACTGAAATAAGCTGAGAGCAGGTGTTTCATGCTCAGTCCCTCCCGCAGCACCCAGGGAAAGGATCTGACCCCCAGCCATCCTCCAGATATGCACCCCAAAAATGCACAGGGAGCCTTGGGGAAAAGCAGCAGCAGCTCCCTGCTTCTCCAAACACCCTCAATTAAAATAAAAAGTAACTTCTAGATCATAACCATGCACCCTCAGGTCTCCCTGCTCCTTTTTACTGACCTGTATATTTGGTTTACCCCTAGAGAAACCCAACGCTAATAAGTGACTGGGATTTAATACAAACCCAACAGATACCTGACCTTGTCCCAGGGGCTGCCGTGAGCACCAAGCCCTTGTTGACTTGAACCAGAGAGCAAGGACAGGTTCAAGGCAGGATTTTTGTCCCACCACTACCGTTTTTGCCCTATTTTTAACATTACAATCTCTCCCTTGGGCATTTGACCCTGGCACATCACAACTGAGGGTTAATTACCCCTGCATGCACAATGCCTTAAATCCTAGATATGTTAAGTCCTGAAAATCAGGGCTTAACTAGGATTTAAGTGAAGTACAGCCCTTCAGATGGCTCTTATGCCTGGGGTGGATTTACCCTCAGGAGCCGAAGTTCATCTACATTGACAAGAGCCATCCAGAAACTCAGCTTCGGGGCTACCCCAGCACCCAATTATCTTAATGTGGACACTTAAACATTGGCTGCAGGATAGCAGAGATCTCTCCTCGGCTCAACACCCCAGCTCTACCCCCGGCATCTGCCATTTATTACTGAGCCCAGATGACCCAGAGACCTTTATCCTCTTGCCTTTCCTTTAGCCTCTCCCCATCCATGGGCAGGTTTCACTCTTGATATTTTTACCCGCTGGAGCAGGTCTGCGCCCAGCAGGAGGAATAAAAGCAAAGGCATGGAGGCAGGGGGGACTCAGGGCAAAGCCCACAGTGATTTTTCTTTCCTCAGGGCCCTGACTTTGGCTACGTGAGCAGAGAGCCCCTCTTTGAAGCCAAGGCCAGCCTCGACTCCTTCGGCAACCTGGAGGTCAGCCCACCCGTGACCGTGGCAGGGAAGGAGTATCCCCTGGGGAGGATCCTCATCGGCAGCAGCTTCCCCACGTAAGAGATGGGAAACCCACATGTTTGGGAGCAAAGGAACCATAATTTCCCCTAAATATCATTAAAAAAAAAATCATATTAAGGGCCTTAATTAGCCATTCCCTGACCAGCTGCAAATCTGGTACCCTATGGAGTGGGTCTACCCAATCTCTGCCTTCACATTTGCACCCTTCTTTCTTTCCTCCGTCTTGAGAGCAATTTTTGTGTATGTACATATTGATGTATAAATACTTACTCCCTCTCTCGGGGGTATTTCACCCCCAGATCTGCAGGGCGGAGGATGACCAGAGTGGTGCGGGATTTCCTCTATGCCCAGCAAGTACAGGCTCCCGTGGAGCTCTACTCCGACTGGCTGTCTGTGGGCTACGTCAATGAGTTCGTCACTTTTGTGCCCACCTCTGACGCAAAGGTACCCCAAAACCCCGAGCCACTTTGTGGTTTCTCTTCCAAGATACTAATCCCCTTGGGGCACCCCTAGGGAAAACCCCAGAGCTCATTTCTTTGACAGTCCCAGCCAGTATTTGCTTGGGTTTTCACCCCTGCCCCCAAAATGAGAGCTCTGAACACAAAAAGGGACTTGCTGAGCTAATAATCAACATAGATAGAAGAAAAAAGGTGCCTGTAAAGGTAGTCCAAGAAATTTAAACCTCAGTATTCAGATGGGCTGCCCAGGGCTCACAGCTGCTCAGCATCTCCCAGGTGTTTTCAGAAGCTAGCTCTTTCCTCTGTCCTGGTTTTTACTGCTTCTGACACAAGACTTTTTTTCCCCCTGGCAAAACCATGCCTTGACCTGGATGGTTCAGAAAAAAGACTGTTTATGCACACACACCCCCCACAAACCCTCCGTGCAGTGCTTTTGCCCTCCCCAGGGCTGTGCTAAGCCCCCATAAGAGATGCCATCAGGACTGCAGCAAGCAGCCTCCTGCACTCCACTGAGGAGACCATTTCTGCTGGTGGAAAGTAAGCCAGGACACACACATGGGGCTCAGACCCAATAAATTCACAATTCCCACAGGATTAGCTTAATAGTGATTTTTGGCTTCTTCTGAGGAAGTCAAGAGCCTGATTATTCACTTGCTCCATCCTCCCCCCATCCTGCATTGCAGTGCCAGCCAAGAAACAAAAAAAAAACCTCACCAACCTAAACAGCAGCCTCACTCACCATCTCAGCTCACCCAAACCTTCAACAAACACCCTGCCAGGGGTTTATACCCCACCTGGGGTGGGCAGGATTGGACCCAGGTGCAGCCAGGCTGCAGATTTCCTCCCTGTCCCAGCAGCAGTTTAACCCCTCGAGGGCAGTTTGGTGGGTATTTGCCAACAGCGTAAATCACCGCCCCTCATTCAGCTATATCCCCTCAGCACCACATTAAAAAAGGCACTAAATAACAGCAAAAATGCCTAATTTTAAGAATTTCATCTCAAGTTCCTTGCAAAAATAAGCCCCTGAGGTCCCCCAAGGCTTTGGATAAGGCACTTTTGGTGACCGCTCTCTCTCCCCGAAATCTTGCCCCAGCGATTTCGGATGCTGATGGCCAGCCCCGCAGCGTGCTACAAGCTCTTTCGGGAGAAGCAGAAGGAGGGCCAGGGCGAAGCCACCATGTTCAAAGGCAAGGGGACAGCGGGCAACTTCAGCCGAGCTTTGATGTCGGCTGAGACAGCCGGAGCCAGCCCGCAGAGCAGCCGGCCCGAGGGCGGCAGCGCCTGACAGACATGCGGGTATCAGGGGGGACATGGGGACCTTTTCCCACTCGGTTGCCCTTCACGGCTGGCAAGCGGGATGCCTGCCCACCATACCCAGCCTCCTCAAGCCCTATTTTGGGAAAGCGAGTGGGACGGGAGGGATAAAGCCCTCTGCATAGAGGGGATGCTTGCATGGTGGGATGGACCCTCTCTGTAAATGCCAACAGAGCTCCAGCATGGAATGGGGACAACAGCGGGGCTCTCATGTCACCCTTCCCTCCCTGTGGCAATGATTATTTTGGTTGCCAGTTTGGGCATCCATTAATTGTGGTTTTGAACATCATCCATCCGCAATGGGGTCGGGGGAAGATCTCCATACCTCTGCGGGTCCCTCTGGGTCACTGCCAGCTGCCTGGGACCTAGCTGTCCCAAAACAAGGGGTGGAGGTGGCAGCTCTGGTTTGATGGAGCTGGGTGGAGACATTTAGGAGCTAACAACTCCTGTGGGCAAGAAGATGGGTGATAGGACCTTTCCAATGCTCTTTCCAATGAGCAGAGGTTTTCCTCACGCCTAGTTTCCCAATAAACTAAGAACTGTGACTCCCGGCAGCCTGAATGCCAAGCTCAGGGAATCGGTATTTTGGGGTTTTTTTCCATCTCTGTGCCCTGTTTTAAGATGGGCTTCTACCAGCGCTGCTTCATTTTGACGGGGGTTTGCATTTGCAGGGTACTCGGGGACAGACACAAAACGGGTCACCATTAACAAGGTCCTTTCCAACGACATCCTGGTGCAGCAGAATCAGTATGTCCAGGTAATAGCCGATATTTCTCGTAATAATCCATATTTCTTGCAATAACCACCCCAGGGTGGTGCAAACCCTTAAGGGGAGGTGTTGCATTTTGGCTCTCCTCCTGCATGAGATGGTTTTGGGGACCGTGCCCACCTGTGTCCCCCCGCCTCGACCTGCTCTTCTCCATCCCCTCCAGCGCTGCATCGACTGGAACAGGGACGTCCTCAAGAAGGAGCTGGGGTTGACGGAGGAGGACATCGTCGACCTGCCGGCCCTCTTCAAGCTCGACAAGCAGGGCAAAGCTGTGCCATACTTCCCCAACATGGTGAGGGGGGTCCCCGCTCCTCGGGTACTCCCCAAAAACCAGCTCATTCAGCCAGGATGAGTCTCCAAACTTGTCCCAAAAAAGCACAATATTTACAGCTGCCCAGAAAAAGAAAATATCTCCAGCCAGGCTCGGATAAGCCTGGGTCTGCCACAACTTCGTGGCTTTGTGTCGCTTGCGGTTGGGTTAAACTATGTAGTTTTGAGGTGAAAACCTTCCAAAGTGGTGAAATTGCAAGGTGTGGGGCGCGTTTTAATGATAAAAAGGGGAACAATGATGATGGATTTGGAGGCCTGGGGGAGGGCGGCTGCAAAAAGCGGCATTGATGCCCCATTTTGGGGGGAGGCTGATGGAGGAGGGTGGCCAGTGGCTATTCTTTGGCTTTCTCAATCGGAGAGGCCAGTCCTGATGCTACTGGGCTCCCCTTGTGTCACCCCACAGGTCACCATGATCGTCCTGGCCAAGGATCTGGGCATCCCCAAACCCTTCGGCCCCGTGGTGGGAGGCGAATGCTGCCTGGAGCGACAGACCAGCTCCCTCCTGGAGCCGCTGGGCCTACACTGCTGCTTCCTCGAGGACGTGGCCTCCTACCACGGCAGGCTTGGGGAGGTCCGCTGCGGCACCAACGTCCAGCGACAGCCCTTCACCTTCAAATGGTGGCACGTAACGCCATAGCGGAGCCTCCTTCCCCCTCCACCCTCGCCCCCGGCGGCTTTTTTGGCATGTGTTGCTTGCGATTCAGTTAATAAATAAATTTGCTGTGAGGAAAGAGGCGGGAAATTAAATAATAATGGGCGATAATCGTGAGAGAAAGGGATGGAAGCCCTCAGGGAGGGTGAGGCGGGTGGGGGATGCCATTTCAGCCCTTGGTGCCTGCCATTTTGCCCTGACCAGTGTTGGGGCAGGCGGGAGGGCCTGAGCACCTCCTCTGCAGAAAGAATTCGTCTGGGAATTAATGGGGGGCCGCACTGGTCTCCCCCCTCCCCAAAAAGGGGGGACGCTGGCGACCTGGCCCCACCATCCCTCCTTGTGCCACAGGGCGCGCCACACTCAACATGGCGCCTCCTCTACAGCCGCCGCCACACCTAAGATGGCTGCCGGCAGAGCCCCGCCCCTCCTTTCCATTAAAGCAGCGCTCCATGGGGTTCACTTCCGCTTCCGGGGGCAACGGGGTCGGAACTGCGCAACGCCAAGATGGCGGCGGCCGTGGTGGGAGTCTCCTTGAGGCGCGGCGTCCCCGCGCGGCTCCTGCGGGCCGGCCCGCGGCCGGTGAGGGGTCTGGAGCCGCCTTGCTCCGGGCAGCTGGGCCGGGGGCTGTCGGGGGAGGCGTGGCGCGAGGGGCTGAGGGTTTGGGGGGAGATGGGGGGCCTTGGGGGGCTGGAGGAGTGCGAATGGAGTTGGGGGTTGAGGAGGGCTGAGGTGGAGGGTTCTGGTGGGTGGGAGGGGCTCTGTGAGATTTGGGGGTGGGCAAGAGGGAGCTGGGGGGCAGGAGGGGCTGCAGAGAGGGCTGAGAGGAAGCTGGGGGGGTGCAGAGGGTCTGCGGGGCAGGAGGGGGTCCAGGGTGCAGTGCAGGCTGGTAAGAGAGTTCGGAGTGGGTAGGAGAAAGAGGAGTGGGCTTGGGGGGCAAGAGCATGTGTGAGGGGGATGCTGGGGAGGGTCTGGGGGTCAAAAAGGAGCAGGAAAGGGTCTAGAGCAAAGTTTAGTGGGAGATAGAGATTGAAAAGTGATGGAGGAAGGGGTGGTGCAGAAAAGATTTTTTTGTCTGGAGTGGGGTAGAGACATGACTGGGAGCTTTTGAGGGCACTTTTGGGGCAGGAAGAGTCTTCAGGGCTGTGGAGGAAAGAGTGTCTGCAGGCACTGCAGCAGCACCCATGGGTTGCTTCTTAGTTTTAGGATTATCTCTTCTGCCTCGGGGAGGAGGAGGGAGCCCCAGGACAGAGGTGGTTCCCTGGGTCCAGGTGCACTGCTCTGGCAAATCCTTGGGAGGATTTTCCAAAAACTGTATGAGTGCCCAAATACAAAGCAGTGATGGGTCCTACAGCAATCTCCCTGAAGCATGTGGCCTCAAGTCTTTTTTTTTTTTGTCCTGCTAAGAGCCACCCAAGGGGACCTAAGGGCTGTTTTGTTGTTGTTTGAATACAGATATGCCGGGGAGTGCAGACAGCAGCTGCAGCGGCTCCCCGTATCAAGAAGTTTGCCATTTACAGATGGGATCCCGATAAGCCTGGGGACAAGCCCCGCATGCAGACATATGAAGTGGATTTGAATAAGTGAGTATGCCCCATTAGGGAGAAGCTTTGCTGCCAGGCAGGTGCATTGGTGCTGCATGTGCACCTGGGTTATCTGACAAGTGATAATGGAGGGTGGTTGAGGAGCACTTGAGCTGACAGCTGAAAGTGTCAGCAGTCTCATTAAGTTTCAGGGACTGTTAAAACCTTGTTGGAGTGGCCAGGGAGGCAGTGCCTCAGCTGTGTTACAGAGCACCTTGTCCTCAGCACAGGTGAGATCAATGTTATTTCCTGATAAATCTTAACTATGATCATGTGGGATTATTTTCCCCTCCCTCACCTGTTGGTGCTAAGTGTGACAGATGAAACTGTACTCTGAATGACAGTATCTCAATAGCTGTCAGCAGTAAAATGGTCACTTTGTTTTGTGACTTCCATGAGGTTTTACCTGTGTCCCTGAGTTGTATGGAAGACTTGAACATGTTTGTGGCTTTAATAAGCTTTTCTTTATATGGACAATTTTGGGGCATGTTCCAAAAGGAAACTGTTTTATGTATAGCTCGCAGTCCCAGACCTGGGAGAGAAAGTGGAAGCTTTATCAACTCTTTTCATAGTTTTCTTCACACTTAGTTACTTCTAGTTCACAGGTCATGTTAAACTTATAGTAACCACCTGCACACTTTGGTATAGCTATCACGAAGAAAGCTCTTACTTCTCTGTGATTCCGCGAAGGGGTGCGGTCTTCCCTGTGGCGTAGAAACCTTTGCATGGGCATGTGTGCCTCGATTTCCCTGAGCTCCGGTTGCTGCTGTGTTCTTGCCAGAGGAATTCACCTTGAGCCCTTTCTGAAAGCTTCAGATACAAAGCCACGCAGCTCCCTACTTAAGAAGCGCATGACGGAGAACTCTATTTTTGTGTGACTTGCACCAGTTAATAATTTCTGGGTGTTGCCTTGTTTGCTGTATATAAAATTATGTAAGTCGTCCAGGACTGTTTGTTTTTGTGTACAGTGCTGCCTCTTGTGACTAATGAGGACAGGCAGACTTGTTAAAACCTGACCCAAAAGGAGAGGACCGGTAGCAAGGCACTCGGTTTTCAGTTGTGCTGTCTGAACTCTCTCCAGCTAAGCCAGATCTTCTGCGCATCAGCAAAAGAAAGGGCTTCTCTCCCACCCTGATGTGTGCTGAGGCATATGGGTCACGCTGCTGATCGAGAGATCTCTATCTTGTTGCCTGGGATTGGCAAAAAAAAGTGTATTCTTAATTGTGGTTCATCAAAGCCCTTTTAGGTGCTGCTTAGTTGGGATGCCAGAGATCAAGCACTAAGGCTGGGGAGGGAATTATACAGGTTCACTGGCTTTGTTTTCTGTTACAGATGTGGGCCTATGGTGCTTGATGCTCTGATCAAGATTAAAAATGAGTTGGACTCCACTCTGACCTTCCGGAGATCGTGCAGGGAAGGTAAGAAGGATTTTCCAGCCTGCCAAACTGAAGATTGTCCTTGAAGACTGTGTTGCTGACCGTGTAGGTGTAACCACTAGAAAACGTTGGGGTAGATGGCAGTGTACCACTCTCCTCTTCCAGCTGCTGCATATGAAACACATCAATGAATCAAGTAGTAAAGTTAAAGCTCATATTCACAGGGCGTAATAGAACAACACTGAGCTATGAGCAATATGCTTAGCCCCAGTCGTTCCTGTTTCTGTCCTAATCTTGTTCATCTTGCTGCCCTCCAGTGATGGACTGCGTAGGGAAATCTAGCACGAGAGATTACAACAGCAAAATTGAGGGGGCAGACGTGGCGAGTGGGAATGAATTGTAGGGGCTGCTTTATCTAGTGCTGCTGTGGAAATGAGAAAGGGTGTAACTGGAAGAGTACTTATGACTTCTAGGAATAGCTTCAGGAATCTTTTTTTGGCCCTTTGACTAAGCTAAATGATTGATTGAGGAAAAGGCCATCTGGTGGTTTTACATTGCAGAGCTACCGGCTGCTTCTCAGGTACAGCGTGTCTGTTTAACTGCGTTAAAACTTACCCGTCCAGGTGACTTCCCTGTAAAAAAAGTCCTAATTCATGGGTAATGTTGGGATGCTGAGCTTAAAATGATAGTTGTGGAAATGCAGGAAGGGAGGATGTCTTTATGGAATGACTTCTGATTTAATTAGGTGGGTTTGCAAGTATGAGAAATTTAGGTGCAGTTGATGCCTAAAGATGTTTTGACATGGATCTAAATGAAAAGCATGCTTTAATGCAGCCGTTTCCTGTAGAATCAACGTAGCAGGTGGAGGAATTTCGTATGGTTGTTCTCAGTGTTTGATATTTAGATAGCTGACCGTGTTCCGAGTGGCTGGAATTAATTGCCCTGAATACTTTTCTTTGAGAACCTGAAGACAGATTTTCAAGCTGGGCTGGTTCAATCTTGCCCCTTTTCTACCATGCAGGGAAAAAATCCACTCATGCATTCCTGTTGCATACTTGTGGACCTGTGTCTGCAGTCCTGGTTCCCTCTCCAGTTGACTGGAAAATACTTGTAACCGTTTCTCGAGTGGGAGGAATAACTTTGTTCAAGTGCCAGACTTTATCTGGCAGCGAGGGGAAGGATTGCCTGTGCGTCAGGCGCTGAGGAGGGCTAGCTTCGTCGGCGTGAGGAGCAGCGGCATTTCTCTGACTCATAGCAATCGATATATGTGAAATCCTCTGAAATTAGAGTTTTGCCCTTTCAACATTTGTCATCTTTCTAATATGATGTTTTAGGCATTGGTCTGAATTGGATACCCGAGGTCCTGACCTGAGCAGTATCTGTGACAGTTCTGCGGTGGTTTTTCTTGTAAACCTTGGCCTTTCCTGGGCTTCATCTGATCCTTCTATTACTGGGAGATGATTAGTGGTGTCATTTAATCCATTTATTAAGCTATTTATATGCTGTTTGTTCTGGTGAGTGTCTGTCCTCTCACCTTTGGGAGTTAATGCAGTTTACGGCACCACTCTACCCTGCTGCAGAAGGCACAGAAAGAAGCTTCTGTCATAGGGACTTTGTTTTATGTCCCTGACCTTCAGGGATGCTTTTGACCATTACTGTAGGGCTGATGGGGGATGCGCCTGGTTCCCATCTTATAATCTTAGCGTTACCTGCTTCGCATCAATATGAGCTTGTGCTTCAAGCTTGCGAAGCAAAGCTGAATGTTTTCCCCACCCTAAGTAGCATGTAAAGCTAATGAATGATGCGAAAGGGATGAAGTGTCCAAGCCGCTTGTTTTCTGCTGTGGAAGGAAGTTCAATGCTGAGAGTGTGTTTAGGCTTTAATGAAAGTGACTCCTGTGTTTGTTCTTTATTTAAATAGCAGCGTGTTTGGCCCAATGGCAACTTCTGGCGTTTTCCTTGTCACGTACAGAGTTTCTTGAAGACAAGCCGGGGGCATGTTTGGGGCCAAGAGGATCTTCCTCAAGTAGGATAAGAGGGTAAATATCTCATGTTTTATTCTTTTTCTCCCACTCAGGCATCTGCGGCTCCTGTGCTATGAACATTGCTGGCGGAAACACGCTGGCCTGTATCAAAAGAATTGACCCCGATCTCAATAAGATCACTAAAATCTACCCTCTCCCCCACATGTATGTGGTGAAGGACCTTGTTCCAGTAAGTATCTGCTTCAGCTTGTGACCAAGGGTGACGCTGTTCCAGGCAGCGTGGTGTTCAGATTGGGTTGGAAGGAATAACGCTGGGAGGTGCCAACAAGATCAGGTCTCAATTCACATGTTAACTCCTGCTGGTGTTTTCTGGCTTGGGTGGGTCTGAGCTTCACAGCAGTGACTAAATCTGTCCTTGTTTGGAGGAATGTGGCAGGTTGAGGTAGAAAATGCCTTCTTCTGTTGGAGTGGTAGCCGATGTTCAATCTCTCATGCATCAATTCAGCTTGCTAAATGTGACCTCTTTGCTTTTTGACTCCTAGGACTTGAGTAACTTCTATGCACAATACAAATCCATCGAGCCTTATCTGAAGAAGAAGGATGAGTCGAAACAGGGCAAGGAGCAGTACCTGCAGTCCATAGAAGACCGTCAGAAACTGGTTACTGCTTCTTTTCTACCATTGAAATCCCTTCCAGATAAGACCAGGGTTAAACGCTAGCATGCAGTAGCTTCTAGTTCCTTTAATGACAAAGCTGTTTGGTGCAAAACCTGATGTGGGTGGAATCTGCTCCCTGAAATGCAGTGTCATGGCATGCCTGCATTGCTAGGGGTAACGTTTGCTAATGAAATGCAGTTGCGGTTGCGATGGGGACTCTGATCTCATTTCCACTGTCTGCACTGTGAAACCACGTGTGTTTGTAAAAACATTGTGAAGGCTACAGGCTTGTAATGTTCCAGTGGAGATAAGGCCCTGCAGTTTATGCTGGCATGTAGGCTGTCGGGCTCAGCGCTGTCTGTCTTGTCTAGCTGCAGCATGCTAAGCAATGCTCTCTTGTTGCTGCTTGCTGGGTTTTACAGCCCTAAAAACTAATGTCAAAAGCTAAACCCTTTTGGATGTGGAGACACAAGCATGATGTGTTAGTGCAAGTCTTCGGATGTATGTCTTGAGCACTGTGTTACTTTGAGGGGGTTTTCTGGGAGCGTAGCATTGTTGATCTAAAGTTTCTGCATAAAACTGAAGGGTGTCTGAGGAACCATTTGAACAGCTGGGAGATAATAGCTTTTTAAAAAGCTTATAGCGTGGGTAAGTTCTTGTCTGGACTTCCTTGGCTGCTGCAGTAAGTATCATCTGGGACATGGTTTAATGGGCATGGTGGTGTTAGTTGATGGTTGGACTTGATGATCTTACAGGTCTTTTCCAACCTTAGTGACTCTGTGATTAAATCAGCAGTTTCTCTTTTGCCTCTGACCTGTCTTGATGGATCCATCACTCACTTTGTGGTTCAAAGCTTGGCCTGTCAATGCTCAGCTGTGAATCGTTGCTGTGGTGCTGTCACTGAGGAGGTGCAAAGTGGGTGGGCAGCCTAGATTTTGGCAAGTGGTAAAAGAGAGGTGAAGGTGAACAGCAAAGAGGAAGGCTGTTTAAAGGGGATTCAATGAGAACATGTGAGCTGCAGCCTAATTCTCTGCAATGATCTTTGAAAGTTTTCCGTCATGCGTGTTTGCTGTGAAGTTAACATCCGATGGATAGACCGGTCATGTGCCCGAGATGTTGGCAGCGCCATGTGACTGGCGCTGTGACGTCTTAACAACCGCAGGATTTTACAGTCTGAAAGAATCTCTATCCAAGGGCAACGGTTAGTTCTGCTGCACCACTTCATAATGTTCTCTGATCCATATGTAAGGACTAAAGGGACTCTTTCTTCACATGGTTTTCATAAAGCAGAATCCTTGAAATCACTTTCTCATTCAAGTAGAAATAAGAAAACCTAAAGGCAACTGCAAGAGCTGCCTGAATCTTTCTCACAACTAGTGAACTGGCTTTTTATCTCATTGCTGAAGTTTCTCTTGCTTTGAGAATGGCCTGTGTGCAGGAGAAACTTGGATACAGTGTCAGCTGAAAAACTCCCACCTTTTTCTTTAAATAATGAATCATATGAAATGTTACCTTTTTGGTCTAAATTTATCTTATTTCTAATTGTAACTCTGACTCACCTAGTCTTGGCAAGTCTTTCCAAAAGACTAATGCAGTAGTCTTGTTGCAAGCTCCCAGGAGTTCTGGCATTGGGTATCTTTCTAAACTAAATTTAATGAGGCCTTTGTCCCAGAACAACTTTCAGATACATAAATTAAGCCAGACTGGACTCTGTCTCTTAGCCTGGGGGGTTGATTGAGCTACTAGGAGACTTGGGAGACCCTCTGCTCCTCAGTTTCTCTTCTGCCTGGTGTCACTTCCATGCAGATCTAAATTTTTCTTCAGTGCCTGAAATAAAAAGGCCTTCATCTCTAAAAATGGTGAAATAGCTAAAGAATCGCACCATTCCTGTTCTGTAAGTGCTTGGGGATACCCTGAAAGCACATGCTAAACTATGAGCTCTTCTCCCATAGGCTGTTGGGCAGACTTTGCTCTGTCTTCTCTTCTTTAACATGGCCTTGAATTGTTAATGGATTACATATCTGTTCCTTTCCTCAGCCACTTACTGGGACAGGCTGGAAGGAAGGAATGCAGGAAGATCAAGCAATTGTCACATTTTTATTCAGTTTATGCTCCCCCCACCCCGTTGTCACAAAACCCAATTTATTATACGGGTTGAGTTGGGAGGATTGCATGCATCTTGTTTCAGAGGACCTGCGTGTAGGAGTTGCTTTCTACCAGCAGTGCTTCTTCAGCACAAGGTTTTCGGACCCGCTCTGTTGCAGCAAGTCGCTAGAGGGGAGAGTGGTGGGGGAAGCATGTGCTCTTGTAAATCCCCTTTTAAAAAAAAAAAAAGGCTTTGTCATGGGCTTCTGGAGTGGCTTGACTGTGGTCTCCCACCCCTGTGCAGGACGGACTTTACGAGTGCATCCTGTGTGCCTGCTGTAGCACCAGCTGTCCCAGTTACTGGTGGAACGGGGACAAGTACTTGGGTCCTGCGGTACTGATGCAGGTAAGGCTTGATCCCGTTTGTCACGTGGGACTGCCATCTAAAAGCAGTACAAATACTTGTGAGCGCAGGTGGGATGGTGTTACGTAGTCCAGATCCTGGACCAGAATTCCTGACTTAGGTATTGTTTTTAAAATAATCTCACACTGACAACACCTTGAAGAAGCATTTGGTGTGTCAAATGCCGCTGACTTTCAGGCCTATCGCTGGATGATTGACTCCAGAGATGACTACACAGAGGAGCGCCTGGCACAGCTTCAAGACCCATTTTCCCTCTACCGTTGTCACACTATCATGAATTGCACAAGGACTTGCCCTAAGGTATGTGTACATCCTGCCTCTGTCCCTTCTGGGGTTACCGGCTTGTTTCCAAGCACCTTGTTTCAAACCAATAGGAAAATACCCGCTTGGGTTTTTTTTTTTCTCAAGCTTGCCTTGGCTTGTTTAGCCTTTTGAAATACGATGAGTTACCAGCAGTCTTCCTCATGATAGTGACTGTACAGGAGGGCGTGGCAAAGTTTGTATTACACATCGCAGGAACATCTATCTCTTCCGCGTGAGCCAGGCCGTGACTTTGAACCTGTCTTGCCAGGATTTAGGAGTGTGACAGTAGGGCGCTGGTCGTGTGAGGGACGCTGCCAGAAACGGTACAGGGAAGTTTGTCCTGCATAGTCCGATCAGTTGGTGTGAGCCTTGTGAGTAAGGTGCTTAACCCCCACACAGTGCGACCGTAAACTCCAACGGTAGCAGCTACCCGTGATGTATTATGCGATTTGTGAGATGGAGAAGACTATGGCAAGTTTTCGGCACCTTTCGGGGATGTGGTTTATGCTGACATCCTGCTGGCAGGGCATTTCCCAGATGGTCTGTTCTCTCTGGTATTTGTTTCGAGAACTGAGAAAGCTTTCCCAAATCAGAGCATGCCTTTTCCTCATCTTGCGATGACCTTGTGCCTGTTGTTGGGCAGATTATCAAGTTCTGCTTTCCTGCCAGCTGTGCTGTTTTCTAGTCAGCCTTTGCTTCCACCTGGAGGTGGAGTAATTCTCCTTGAGCTGTGAAATAATATGAAGGCAAATGTTTGAGTGGATCACAGATGTGGGGAGAATGAGATCCCAGAGATCTGGGCTGACAGGTGTTGGTAAGGAGCACTGCATGCTGATTTTTGCATGTTTATTTTTCTAAAGTGATTCACTGACTACAGATAATTCCCCCTTTGTCTAGGGAGCTAGCTCGTGATCTGGTATCAGCCATAGTTCAGCTAAAGGTGAAGGTTCAACTTGGAGATCTGGCTGTACGTAGGAATGTACATCGTGTGGGGGAAATAGCACGCTGAGGCTTGGTCTCAAGTTTGAGACACAGTTATGGTTAATAACACGTTTCCACTCACATGCTCTAATCCTGGCTGTTGCCTCCATCAGCCCTGAAAGACTTCACGGTGAGCTGTGCACCTGGGTAATTCCCTGCTCGTTCTCTGTCCCGCAGTGCTGTGGCTGTAATCACGGCGATACAGCAGGGCAGTTGTGATCCCCCTCTCATTTTGAGATTAGGCATGCTTGGTTTGGTAGCAGTGCTGCAGGATTAGGGGCCTTTGCAATGTGACATGTGTCTATATTGTAGAAAAACCTTCTTTGGAAAGCTTAGCTGGTTTTTGTGTGAGAAGCAGTTTCATCTTGTGACTTAGTGTTCTTGCTCACTTCCCTGGTGTCCTCCAACAGACAGCTTTTTTATTTCAGACAAGGGAAAAAAAACCCATGGCTCTTGTACTGTCACTATTAAGCTTTTATAGAGCAGTTTCTGCCTCCAGAAATCATCTCGTAACACCTGTAAAACCATTGAATTCGGTCCTGCTTGAGCTTTATTAAAAGTTCCTATCACTCAGCCGCTCATTCTTCTTTGATCCTCGCAGTGCTGATTAAAACCAGTCCTCCAAAGTTAAATGAGTGTTCTTTGAGCGGTGGGAAGTGCTGCTGGTTCAGCCCCCAGGTAGAGGAGGTGAGCTCCAAGCTGGAGCACTGCGTCTGTACTCCAGGCTGGCTTGCTCTTCCCTTTAAATTGAGGCTGGAGTGTGGCAAACCTACATCAGCACACCTTAACCGAGGGGCTCTGCATACCATAATCCCCAGCCCGCCTGGAGCAGGCTGTTCTGAGCTGTTCCTCAGTATCCTGTAACCTCCCAGCACTTGAAAAGAAGCACAATATTAGGCCAGGCTCCAGTTTTTAGAAACAAAGGGGTCCTCTGCCAGCTGTTTTTCTGAGTAGCAGCATATCTGTGAGTTTAGATCGAGGCGAGGGGGGGAGGATGCTCCAACATCCTCATTTCCAGAGGAGCTAACTGAAACTTTTCCTTTTTAGGGTTTGAACCCTGGCAAAGCAATTGCTGAGATCAAGAAGATGATGGCAACTTACAAAGAGAAGGCGACCGCTGCGTAATGCTGTTCCTTAACTGGAAGTGTAACACACAAACATGCTTTACCTGAACGTAATTTATACCTGATTTAGCAAGAGAAGGTTCCAGCAGGGAGTTTGGTGTTTTTTCCATACGTTTGCACGTACAATAAATACTGTAAAGAACGAATAAGAGTTGTTACTTTATTAGCAGTAGTGAACTGTTGCCTCTGCCTCGCTCATAGAATCCCAAACCTCTCTGGTTTGCAGTTTTGAGTGCGTGAGCAGCTGGGGTTACCTCTGAGGCTCTGCTGTGGGATTGAGGATTTGAAAGTGGCCCCACAGCAGAGATGAGCTCTTCTCTTAGAGAATTTCTGTAATGACCTTGATCCTGCGTCTTTAAAGCGAATACATGTGGCGGAAGAGACCTGCAAGCAATAAACCTGTGGCGATTAGCAAGAACTCAATGGAAGCGGCTGGGAAAGGGAAGTGTTGGAAGACTCTCGCCCCGCTCTGAAATCCCCCGGGCTCTGGTGAGGAGCAAAGGGAGGACCTGGAGCTCGGAGAGTGCAGGCATGTGGCAAAATACCAGTGGCAGTGCCACTAGGAAAAAGGTGCCTTGCCACTCCCCTGCTGAGATTTTTTTATTCCAAGTCCTAAAGTAGATGAGATTTATCAGAACAGGGTTGAAGCTTTCTCTTTGCTCTAGTACAAGCGTGGTTTAGCTCCAGATCTCTCAAACTAGTGGTGTTTGCGGTAGGTTGTTGCTTGAAGCAGCTGTTTGTGGTCATGGAGGGGGTGAAGAGAAAAGAAGGGCTTTCTGTTTTGCTGTTTAATCGGCTTTTTTTGTGTTTAGATGTAGTAGAAACTTCTAGAAATGTCATGATGCTGCTTCTGAGATGTGGGGTGGTAACCAGGATGCTGCCAGTGGGCGGCAAATGAAGACTGAGGTAACATAAAAACTTGGGTGCAGCTCTGGAAAGGCTTACCCCACAAATTGACCCTGGTTTTTTTCCATCCATTTATGTATTGTGCAGTCAGGGAACCTTGTGGCTGTCTCGGGAAGCCAAGCTGACGTTGCTGTCTTTAATTTTCATTTGCAGAAATAATTCTTTCTTTTCCTGGAGCTAATGTCTTCGTTCCCAAGAGCTGATGGGAGACAGACTTCTGTAGGTCAGAGATTTTACACTTAAAATCCCCCTGTGTTGGGCTGCTCTTCTGCATCACTGAATTGCCCCCGTTTTCTGTGTCTCGGTGAGCGCTGGTCCTGTACGCGTGTCCTGTGAGGGAGAGGATCCCACTGCTGATGTCAGATGGCAGGGACGTGTTGTCAGTCCCGTGATACTGATATTTCTATATTGCATCCCTGTGCTTCGTAATCTCATCTCCCCGTTTAAATCCGAGGAGTTCCCGGCGACAGCTTGAACAAAGAGCTCTGTGATTTCCCCCTCCTCCTCTCCCACTACACTTTTTAGCTAACATGGTTTTTTTTTTTTGAACACAAACTGGTTTTTGCCTTGTTCTATTTAAACGCTAGGCATGCTTGCTGGGAGGCGTTGGATGGAAACGCAGCAGGGTGCGGAGGAACCGAAGGCAGCCCCTCGCTGCTTCGACCGTCGCTGTGCTGGCTGAGGTTTTAATGTTCAGATTAACAAAATCCGCTTCACCTCTGGCTTTGGGAGGAAGCGCAGGCTCTACCTGAGGCACATCCAAAGAAAACATTCGCTTTATCTCCCTTCCTGTGAAAGAAATCAAAACTCCCTTGTACAAGGATGGGTATGGGGGGAGAGGAATTGCTTTTTGGCCGCAGCTGGGCATGGTGGTGGGCAGGAGCAGCCCTTCTCCCAGGTGCTGGGTATTTCTGGCAGTGGTTTTGCAGCATTTGGAGCCCCAAAAAGCCAAGCTGCGGCTGGAGGGGTCTGTGCTATGGCTATTACTTGGGTCTGCACCCCCTTACTGGCTTCAAAATCCCCCCTAACTGCAGCTTTCCAGGGGGGAGCCTTGCTGCAGCAGGAGCTGTGCATGTTCCCCACCCCTGCGTGAGTGTGCAGGGGTGTGCAACCAAGGGGGGGGCTGCAAAGCCCTTTTGGGGGGCAGAGCCTGATGCATTTCCTTGCAAGATATGGGGGTGCAAAGCCCTTTTTGGGGGCAGAGCCTGGTGTGCTTCCTTGCAAGATATGGGGGTGCAAAGCCCTTTCGGGAGGGCAGAGCCTGGTCTGCTTCCTTGCCAGATATGGGGGTGCAAAGCCCTTTTTGGGGGCAGAGCCTGGTGCATTTCCTTGCCAGATATGGGGGTGCAAAGCCCTTTTTGGGGGCAGAGCCTCCTGCATTTCCTTGCAAGTTATGGGGGTGCAAAGCCCTTGTGGGGGGCAGAGCCTGATGCATTTCCTTGCAAGATATGGGGGTGCAAAGCCCTTTTGGGGGGCAGAGCCTGGTGCATTTCCTTGCCAGATATGGGGGTGCAAAGCCCTTTTTGGGGGCAGAGCCTGGTCTGCTTCCTTGCAAGATATGGGGGTGCAAAGCCCTTTTTGGGGGCAGAGCCTGATGCATATCCTTGCAAGATATGGGGGTGCAAAGCCCTTTTTGGGGGCAGAGCCTGATGCATTTCCTTGCAAGATACGGGGGTGCAAAGCCCTTTTTCGGGGCAGAGCCTGGTGTGCTTCCTTGCCAGATATGGGGGTGCAAAGCCCTTTTTGGGGGCAGAGCCTGGTGTGCTTCCTTGCCAGATATGGGGGTGCAAAGCCCTTTTTGGGGGCAGAACCTGGTGCATTTCCTTGCAAGATATGGGGGTGCAAAGCCCTTTTTGGGGGCAGAGCCTGGTGTGCTTCCTTGCAAGATATGGGGGTGCAAAGCCCTTTCGGGAGGGCAGAGCCTGGTCTGCTTCCTTGCCAGATATGGGGGTGCAAAGCCCTTTTTGGGGGCAGAGCCTGGTGCATTTCCTTGCAAGTTATGGGGGTGCAAAGCCCTTGTGGGGGGCAGAGCCTGATGCATTTCCTTGCAAGATACAGGGGTGCAAAGCCCTTTTCGGGGGCAGAGCCTGGTCTGCTTCCTTGCAAGATATGGGGGTGCAAAGCCCTTTTTGGGGGCAGAGCCTGGTGCGTTTCCTTGCAAGATATGGGGGTGCAAAGCCCTTTTTGGGGGCAGAGCCTGGTGTGCTTCCTTGCAAGATATGGGGGTGCAAAGCCCTTTCGGGAGGGCAGAGCCTGGTCTGCTTCCTTGCCAGATATGGGGGTGCAAAGCCCTTTTTGGGGGCAGAGCCTGGTGCATTTCCTTGCCAGATATGGGGGTGCAAAGCCCTTTTTGGGGGCAGAGCCTCCTGCATTTCCTTGCAAGTTATGGGGGTGCAAAGCCCTTGTGGGGGGCAGAGCCTGATGCATTTCCTTGCAAGTTATGGGGGTGCAAAGCCCTTTTGGGGGGGCAGAGCCTGGTCTGCTTCCTTGCAAGATATGGGGGTGCAAGACCCTTTTTGGGGCAGGACCCCGGTTATTTTGTTGTGGGGGGGGTGCAGAGCCCCCCTCGTGGGGCAGAGCCCGGTGCATTGCCCTGTCTCGGAGGGGCTGCAAAGCCCCGGGGCGCTGCCTTGTTTTTGGGGGGGGGGGGGGTAAAGGACTACAACTCCCAGCAGCCCCCGCGCGCCGCCCTTCCGCCGCGCGCCGCGGAGCTGGGTGCGCGCGGGGCTCCGGCCCCGGGGCGCCCGCACCCCGGTCCGCGCGTGACCGCCCGCCATGAGCTCAGGTCAGGGGGCCCACGCGTGGGGGGGGGGGGGGGGGGAAGGGCGGTGTGCACGGCCCCCCCGGGCTTGCATCGGGCTGCTGCGGGCTTTACGCTGCGTGCGGGGCCCCACGGTTGCATTGTGCGGGGCCCACGCGGGGGGTGTTGCAACGTGCGGGGCCCCACGGTTGCATCGTGCACATCCCCACGGGGGGTTGCATCGTGCGGGGCCCCACGGTGGGTTGCATCGTGCGTGGACCCCCGGGGGTTACATCGTGCACGTCCCCCCGGGGGTTGCATCGTGTGTGGCCCCCCCGGGGGTTGCATCGTGCGTGACCCCCCCGGGGGTTGCATCGTGCACATCCCCACGGTTGCATCGTGCGTGACCCCCCCGGGGTTACATCGTGCACATCCCCACGGGGGGTTGCATCGTGCACATCCCCACGGTTGCATCGTGCGTGACCCCCCCGGGGGTTACATCGTGCACATCCCCACGGTTGCATCGTGCGTGACCCCCCCGGGGGTTACATCGTGCACATCCCCACGGTTGCATCGTGCGTGACCCCCCCGGGGTTGCATCGTGCGTGACCCCCCCGGGGGTTACATCGTGCACATCCCCACGGTTGCATCGTGCGTGACCCCCCCGGGGTTGCATCGTGCGGGGCCCCACGGGGGGTTGCATCGTGCGTGACCCCCCGGTTGTATCGTGCGTGGCCCCACCGGGGGTTGCATCGTGCACATCCCCACGGTGCATCGTGCGGGGCCCCACGGGGGGTTGCATCGTGCGTGGCCCCCCCGGGGGTTGCATCGTGCGTGACCCCCCGGTTGCATCGTGCATGGCCGCACCGGGGGTTACATCGTGCACATCCCCCCGGTTGCGTCGTGCGTGACCCCCCCGGGGGTTGCATCGTGCGTGACCCCCCCGGTTGCATCGTGCATGGCCCCACCGGGGGTTACATCGTGCACATCCCCCCGGTTGCATCGTGCGGGGCCCCCCCGGGGGTTGCATCGTGCGTGGCCCCCGTGGGTTGCGCTCATCCCCCTCCCAGCCGTGCCTGTGCGATGGGTTGTGCAGGAAGGGGAGGGCAGCTTCGCTTTATTTTTGCTTGCTTGCTTTATTTTTTTTTGCTTTCCTCTCCAGCAAGGTTTGCAAAAGGAGGAGCAGGGCCCGGTGCAAAGCGGGGTGCAGCCCCCTCCCTGGCATCGCAGATTTGGTGGGGTGGCAGAGCGGAGCGGGGAGCGCGGCGATGTCCCGCAGCACCCCTGCCCACCCTGGGGTGCTGCGGGTCTGGAAAAGGCGCTGCGAGGCTGCGGCTGAGCGGGTCTCTGCTTTTGCTGTCACGGGACGTTGCAGCCTTTACTCGGTGCTTCGTTACTGCAGAACTGTTCTGCTTTGCGTCCCCGTCGGGACGTGAGCTCTCGGCCCCGCTCCTGCCGACATCGGCGCACGGGACTCTGCGCTAAGGCGTGCCACGGATTAATCCATGCAAGATGTGGGGAAACGAAACCCAGGCGTCGCTTTGGGATGCTCCGAGACCACCGAACCCCACGGCTGAATCCCTGCAGCCCGCCGGGGGCCGCTTCCCCGCAAGCGGGTTGCTCCCACTCAGCATTCAGGGAGGCTCCGAGCTCGTCGGGGTCCGCAGCTGGAGCGAAGCATCCCTTTGCAGCGTCTTTAATCGGCATCGTGGAGATGGGGGTGGATTTTAAGGTTGCGAAGGACCACGTTGCCTTCCTGACCCCATAAGCGGAGCAATCCCGGAGTTTTCTTGCGCCGGGAAAGGATGTAACGCGACGTCGGGTAAGCGAGCCTTGAGTTGGCATCGCTGCCGACCGCAGCGTGGCCTTAAAGCCGGAAGATCCTTCGCAGGGTTGAGGCTGGCAGGGGGAAAAAGGCATCCCAGGCGTTCAGAGGAGGCTGAGAAATGCGACATCGTGCTGGAGAAAGCATCTGAGGTGCCCTGCATCCCTCGCGTCGGCAGCGTTTTTTCATTCCGTGGCATACGGAAGCGGCGCAGCCCGTGCAACCTTTGCCCGTTTCCTTTCGAATTTGCCCCAGGCGGTGCGGAGGAGTTGCTTGAAGGCGACACGGGGGCGAGAGAGGAAGAGCTTTGTGGCAGGAAAGGGAGGAGTGTGACGGCACCGTGGCCAGCCACCCGTTCGTTGGAGGGCTCTTTGGGTGCCCGGGCTCAGCGCCACGGGACTTGCCCGGCTCTGCTGCTGCCACCGTGGCCGCTGCCGCCGTGCTGACCCCTCTCACAGCCCCTCAGATCCCCTTCGCCCGTCTTTTGCTCTGGATTAGCAGCGTAGCAGCACTCGGGGGTTAAACCTCACCCCTTTTTTCCCCTGCGCTTCTTAATTTAAGGGTACCTAGGTTTAATGCTGCGGGCCTGGGAGGCTGATTTGAGAGGCAGGAGATGCTCTAATCCTGACTTAACACACCAAAACGGGGATGATGGGCTGGGAGGAGCATGGCCCCTCTCTCCCTAAGGGAGGTAGGAGCCCTTCATTTAACCAGAATTTGGGGAAAATACAGGGTTTGGATATAAAGAACCCTTTTTTCCCCCCCTCGCCGGTGGTTGCCCAAGCGAGGATGCTCCCTGAAGCCACCGGGCGCTTTCTCCAGCTTGGCAGGTGGTTTTGGCGTACGGCGAGGTCTTGCAAAATCGGGTGCGGGAGAGGTCAGAGCGATGCCTGCCCGGGGTGGGGGAGAGACCTGTCTTGCCGGAAGGGTTTGACCGCCGTTGCCTCAGCCGCTGTCGTCAGCACGTGGCGAAGCAAACGCTGGCCGTGCTGCCGGCTTCCTCCCCGCCGCCAACCCTTCCCTATAAATCCAAATGGAAACCAGTTTGAGGTGGACAGGGCTACTGGGAGGGCGCCTCACCTACTGGGACTTTATTTTCTCGCCCATCTCAAGGGTTTGATGCATGAGAGCGATTCCCCCGGGGTTACCAGCAACAACAGAGCCTGAATCCCCATCTTCCACGTCCCCACCTTGTATCGAGCCGGTCTTGTCCTTTTGTTTCTTCCAGCCTTGGGGCGTTTTTCCGGCTGCGCTCTCCCGGCGGATGCTGCCAGGGCTGGGTAGGACCAGACCGCCTGGTAAAACACGTTTGCTCCGGCTGCGTGGCGGGCAGGGCGGCGTGTTTCCCTCCGGCTGGCTCACGCAGACGAGTTTATATTGGCTCGGTGGAAAGGGCAGGAGAATCGACGCCATCTCATCTCGATCCCGCGCTGGGTCTGGGCTTGCAGCCGGCCGGGACATCTCCCATCCCAAACTAGAGCCTGAAGGTTGTTCTGAAAGATCCTCATGACTTAAATCTTGTCCTGTGTGACCCAGGCGCCATTTTCCTTTCTTTATCCCTCCTTCCTTCCTTTTGCCTCGTCCTGATTTTCCATTTCCCCATCTCCAAGGGCTGGGATTGACCTTCCCAGCCCCATCATCGACCAAACAGCCCGAGACCTCGCTGGCTGGAGCAGTAACCTCCCTGGGTGGACCTTCCTCTTCTTGCGTGCAACCTCTAGCCTGCACGGATGGATGCATGGATGGATGCATGGATGGATGCATGGATGGATGCATGGATGGAGAACACTGCTCGGGAAGCCTTGAGCATCCAGTGGGGACCATGAGAGTGGAGAGAGATCTAAAAGTCCCTTTGGGGTTTGTTTGCTTCGAGAAAGGTGCTTGTAAAAGGGCTGTGGCTGCAAAGGGAGCTGGTGGAGAAGGTCTCTGGGACCAGGACGCGTCCGCTGTCGGGGTGTGCGTGCTGCTGGGGAGAAGGGCTGCGTCTCGGGACAAAATCTCGGGGCACGGGCTGGTGCTGGCGTTCGCAAACGGTCCCCAGCCGGGGCTGGGGCTGCTCTGCGGAGGGGTGTTCGGTGCCACGAGACACATGGGCTCGAGGTTTCCAGCTCCGCTTTCCGATGTCGGGGGGTACGTCCTCTCCTGCTAGGACACGCGCTCGATGCCAGGGTGTCCCGAGAACCTTTCTCCCCAGTTTTCCCCCAAACCTCAGCAGCAGGGGCACGTGGTGGTTCTCTGAAAGGTGCAAGACAGGGCACGAGCTCCTCTCGGAGCCAGGCAGCTGCGAGGACTTCAAGCAGTGTTTTGGCCGTGCAAACCCGCCGTCAGCGGGGAATTGTGGCTCCCCTCTTCCCTTTACAAGCCGGGCTGGTGCTTCGCTGACCCGTCCCCGAGTTTGCAGCCGCTCCTGGCTGTGATCCCCCCTATAATCACCCTTTAGCAGCAGAGAGAGAAGCAAATCTCTTCCCAGGGCTCTCTGGATGAGCTCGGGGGTAAAACCCCGCTACGTCGGGAGCCGGAGGGATGGCCGGGTGCCCCTGCGCCGTGTTTGCCGATGAGGTGTGGCCGCTGCGCCTGCTATTCAAACTGGTAGCGCAGCTTCGCGGCACTCTGCCCTCCCCTCCGTCGGCGCCGGATGCTTCCCGGACGCGTCCGCTGTCGGACAGGTGATGACGGCTGTACCGATCCCATCCCAACCGGCGACGGCTCCGCTTGCGCAACCGGCGGGGTAAGGCGCGGTGAGTCAAGGCGAGAGCTCGTTCTCGCTCGCCGTGTTTTGGGGAGCAGCCGGAATGGGAGCGGGAGGTGAGAAAACCCACGGGGACGGGGCTGGGGTTGCGCAAGAGCCGTAGCTCCACGAGACGGAGCCGGTTGCGGCCATGCTCGTGCGCTCCTCCGAAAGATTCGCTGTTTATAGGATCGAGAAAGTCGTCATAATTTTGTCGTTGCTAACAGCGGAGCGCAGGCGGAGGGGTGGGCTGTGCTTCTGGCTACCCAGCCTGGTTCGGGGAGGCGCAGAAGGCGAATTGGGTTGTTTTCAGGTCGTTTCGATACTTCCCCCTCCTGCAAACCCTGCGGACAGCGCTGGGGAAAAGCCTTTGTGCCAGGCACCCCTTTGCCCTCTCCTTTGTTCCGCTCCTTTGAAGGGCTGCACGCGCTCCTCCTCGCCCTCCCGCTCCCGGCCGCGTTTAAGCTGGAATCGAGGCTTTTTGCGGAGTTTGACGCCGGTAGCGGGGAGATCCGACGTCTCCCCTCCTTGCGAGCCCTTGGCAAGCTTTGCAGCCATTCGTTTTGGCTCCTGGGAATGCTTTTATTTTAGTAAACCATCCCCTGGGCTCGTCCCCCCCCTTCTTCAACCCAAAACTTACCCGTTGGAGCAGCACCGGCTGCATTTTGGGAGCTGGGTACCCACTGGGTCACTTGGCGAGACGGAGACCCCGACCCTGGTGATCATCAAAACCAGGGGATGGTTTTAATTAATTGCTTTTGTCACCTGCAGATGGGCTTTGGGGTCGGACTGGGGAGCGGCAGGAATCTGGTCAGGGTGGCTTTTCCGGCGGAGGACGGGCGCACGGGCTCCCGCCCGGCGTCTAAATCGTTAAGCCGGTCTGAGTGCCCTGGAAACCTGAACCCGACCCAGCCAGGAAATTATTTGCCGGTTCCAAGGGTGGGAACTAGCTCCTGGGTTTGTGTTTGCGCCACGTGTTATGTCCCCGCCGCTGCTTTAAGATCCTGGCGTTGGGACGCCGCGACTTGTAATCCGGAGTGGATTTAGGGGATAAGTGGGTTCAACTTCACGGGACGGAGGGCAACGATTAAAATCCCACCTGGGATGATTACGGTGATGCCTCCGGCGATCCCCATCTTCCAGGTTGGGCATCGGGGTGCAGCGGAGACCAGTGGGAATCGGAGGCGCTGAGCCTCTCCGGGCACCGTTAAAACTGGAAAAAGCAAATTTTGTGGCCGCGTCCTCCGTGCAGGGGGAAACGCAAGGAGCGAACACGAATGAGAAGTGGCTGGGAGAGCTCTCCTTGCGCTTGACCTGGCTCTGCACCAGCCCTGCTCCCTTCCCCCGGCCGCTAAGCCGCTGGTTTTGTGCCAGCTTTTCTCCCCGGGCTCCTTTGGCATCGGTCGCCTGACCGTCACGTGCCGCGGGAGGGTGACCGGCCAGCGCTGGGGTGCCCCGTGCCCGCGGCGTCCCCCTGCGCGGTGGAGGTGGCCCTGAGCAGCTCTGCCAGGAGCCGAGGCGGATGGCAGAGGCAACACCGAGTCCAGCCACCTTCTGGGACTGATCCGGGGATGCCATCGCTGCAGCCGGGAGCCCATCACCGTGGCATCTCCTAAGTAACCCCTCGGATCAGCTCCCCCTTATTTTTTTTCCCCCCTGTTCTTCGGCTTTGCAGACAGCAGCAGGCTGCTGGGGAACCAGCGGCCGGGCTACGGGACGCTGCAGCGAGACGCCGATAAATCCCGCATGGTAGGTCCGAGGGTTTCGCTGCGGGGAGGGAGGCACGCCGGGGCCGTGCTGGCACAAAAACCATGTGCTGTCCGCAACACCGGCACGAGACGGTGGTTTTCCAGCCCCAAAGCTACTTGGTTGTCACCTGCCTGGTGTTAAATCACGGCAGGAGGCCGAGGGCTTTTATCGATTTAGGATTTAGATGCTGGATAATTATAATTTCAGTTTATTTTATGAATAAGCATCACCGTAAAGGCAACCTCCTTTCTTCCAGGAGGTCACGGGCTACCAGACCAAGACGTGGCGGGTGGCCCTGTGCCACGCGTGCTCCGTGCTGACGGCAGGGCTGCTCCTCGTCCTCTTCCACTGGAAGCCGAGCCTGGAGGTGCAGGCGAAGTGCAAGCCCTGCGCCCTCGGCCAGGCCGACTGGGTCATCATCAGGGTAAGTCCCCGGGGGTCTGGGGTTGGGCTCTGCCACCGCCTTCCCAGGAGGGCCCTGGGCATGTTCCTTGCTGCTTGTCACCCTCCCCTACCTAACTGTGTTTGACATCTCCTTTCATCAAGCAGCGCGCTACCCCGGAGCTAAATTATTCCAGGAATAATTATTATTCCTGAAATACTTCTGCGCTTTCCCCTTCCGTAGCAGCCAGCCTGGCTTTGCATTTCTCTTTATTCTCCCTGGAACCCAGCCGTCATCTGGGAGGGGTGGCCCGGGACTCCCTGCCTGCCTGCAGCACTGTCCCCGTTTGAAGGAGCGGGGGGCACACGCGGGGAGCTCCCCACTTCCCTCTGCTCAGACCCGTGCTTGTGTTGCAGGACCGATTCGGACAGTGCTTCACCACCCGCGTGCGCACGGAGGCGCTGGGCGAGGGCAGGTGAGCCGGGCTCGTATCCCCGCGGCCGTGCCGGCGCGCAGGGGCTCGCCTGTGCTTTTGGCTTCGAGGGAGGGGGGGACATTTGCAGCGATGCTGGCGGGCGAGGAGGGTCTGACGCTTGGTTTTGCAGCCTGGAGCATCACCCCGGGGCCAGGCTGGAGGACCGGAGAACCAGCATCGCCATCGGCGTGTCGGATGAGGAGGAGAGCCGGGACACCATCCGGCTCCATGAGAAGGAAGAGGTAACGCCAGCGACCCTTCCCACCTCCGCCCCGTAAATCCTCTCCCTTGGCGTGGGCTGCCCTCGTGCACCGCTAACACCTTCTTTTTTCCCTCCTGCTCCGCTCAGAAGAACGTCTTGCGGTACTATCTCTTCGAGGGCATGCGCTACATCTGGATCGAACGGCGGCAGGCGTACTGCAAAGTCAGGTATTTCTCAGTCCCCTCTGCCACAGCAATCCCCTCTGCATCTCTCTGCTGCTCTCCTCAGCCCCCCCCAAAAACGGTCCTGACCCTCTGGAAGTCACATAACCGCGCTGGAGCTTTTCTCCGCACTGCAAAGCCTTCGAAGACCGTCCCCGGGGGCGCTGGGTGGGGAAAAGCCGCGCTGCCTCTTCCTCCCAAGTTGTTGATGTTGCCCGTCTTTGCGGGCAGAGGAAACCCGGCGATGTAGTTTGGCAGCTGCCTCGTGCTGGATGGTCCCCACCGCCCTGTGCCGCTCGCGGCTCTCCGAACTGTGCCCCTTTTGTTCCCGCTCCTTGGCTCCCGCGAGCTGCGGCGGATGCCGAGGAACAAGATGCTCTCCCTTTCCCAAAGGGGTGGGGTGGGGGGTTTTTTTGTCACCAAGGACTTGGACGTGGTGTTTGTTCTGCCGGGCCAGGCTCCTGCTGATTTTTGACTCCGTTTCTCCGTTCTTCTTTCCCCTCGGGCTTGCCAGCATCTTGGATGAAGGCTGGACCTGCGCAGATCTCCACCTCTCCCAGGCTGGGCTCCACCAGCAAGACCACAACACCAGGTAGGGATCTTGCAGCTTTCCCAGGACGCCCAGGGAGCGCGGATGAGGCTTTTTCCAGGGGCCAGCAAATTCTGGAGCATGGGGTTTTTCTGGCACCCAGACCTCAAAGCGGAGAATCGCCGGGTGCGCTGGATTGCCCTGGCTTGGCTTCTCCACCTAACCGTTGTCCCGTGGAGGTCTGGGCCAGCGTGAGGGTCCCTCGAGTTGGAAATACAGCTTTTCCCTAGCGTGTATTTGCTTCCCCCTTGCTTTTTCCCTCCGCTTTGCAGAAGGAAGATCTACGGACCGAACCTCATCGAGGTGCCAGTCAAGTCCTACGCCAGGCTGTTGGTGGAGGAGGTGTGCATCTACAGGCCGCGCTTCGAAAAGACCAAGTTGTCCCAGGGCAGATCCTTCCCCTGCTCCGTGTCCCTTGCCGCAAGCGCTTTGCGGGCCCTTCCTCGCTGGTGGGGAGGAGAGGACCTCGGGAGAAGCAGCTTGGGCAGAGATCAGAGAAGGCAGAGCTGTGGCGGGGACCCGTCCTTGCCTCTTAGCTCAGACAGGAGCATCCCCAGAGAGTTGCAGAGGTGGCTGAGCATCCTCAGGAGTACCGACCGTAAGCAAAGCCGGGGAGGACGGAGGGTTTGTGAGAAGTCAGCTAGTCCAGCGCCAGCCCCAGGGAAGGGCCAGCTCCTCCTCTGCACAAGCGGTTGTTCCTCAGGGAGCCCGGAGGTCTCATTATGGGCTGGAGGATGCTCTCCCCCTCAAAACCTGCTCTCTCTCCTCGTTCCCTTCCAGGTGCTCAATCCCTTCTACATCTTCCAAGTGTTCAGCATCGTGCTGTGGGTCTGCGACGCCTATTACTACTACGCTGCCTGCATCTTCCTCATCTCCACCATCTCCTTAGGGCTGTCCCTCTACGAGACAAGGAAGGTTGGTGGTGGGCTTATTTGGGACAAGCAGCTCTAGTGGAGTAGCCCGTTTTCTGATGCTGTTTTGACCTCTGTGCTGATGTTGAACGCCCTCTGAGCCCAGCTGGGTGAGCACAACCCATGCTCCAACGGTGGGGCTGGTTTCCTTGTCCTTCGTCCGTGGTCCTGAGCCTTTGAGACCTGTTTTACGGGCACTTTGCTGTGCTTTTTGAGCCGCTTCTCCTTCCCTCGGGTGGCTGCTGACTGCTCCCTCCCTTGCAGCAAAGCGCCACGCTGCAAAACATGGCCAAGATGTCAGTCGGCGTCCGAGTCCGTCGCCCCGGCGGAGGTGAGCGCGATGCCCGCCACGAGCGAGGTCTCCAGGCAGGAAGCCATTCGGGACGGTGCCGGGATGACATGTCTGAGCGTGGCCGCGCTTTTTTCCAGAGGAGACGGTGGTGAGCTCCGCAGACCTGGTGCCGGGCGATTGCATCAGCCTCCCCGCGGACGGGATGCTGGTCCCCTGCGACGCCGTGCTGCTGACGGGCGAGTGCATGGTCAACGAGAGCATGCTGACGGGTGAGAGCCCCGGCACCCGGTGGGCTGCACGCCTCCGCCGCCCCGGCTTTCGCTGGGGATTTTGCAGGAGAGGACGAGCCTCGTATCTCGGTGGCCCTACGGCAACCCCTTCCCATCCAGGCTGATTGGATCCTGACCCCTCGGGGTGATAAACCTCCCTCCGTGATGTTCCTCACCGCAGGGGAGAGCGTGCCGGTGATGAAAACCCCTCTCCCGGCCGGCAGCCAAGCAGCCGGCACCGTCTATTCCCCCGAGGAGCACAGGCGGCACACCTTGTTCTGCGGGACGCACGTCATCCAAGCCAAGTCCTACGTGGGCAGAGAAGTGCTGGCTGTGGTGACCCGCACAGGTGATGGATTGAGGGGAAAACCAGGATTAAGCCGCGTCCTTCGGAGCGGTGTCTTTGCATGCGCTTACCTTCTGTCCCTCTCCCGCAGGGTTTTGCACGGCCAAAGGGGATCTCATCAGCTCCATCCTCTACCCCAAACCCGTGTGCTTCAAGTTCTACGAGGATGCTGTGAAGTTCGTCCTGTTTCTTGCCGTCCTGGGTACGTCTGAGCGTGGAGGCACAGCCAGGAGCAGCCAAACTCCTCTTAAATGATTGAACCCACCCTTCATCCGCTTTGCTTTTTAACCGAGCCCGTTCTCCCTCCCGCACAGCTTTTATCGGCACGCTGTACAGCATCCTCATCTTGGTTAAAAACCAGGTAGGGTTCCCGGAGCTGGTGAATCCAGGATGGCGCTGGGACCGTCAGCCGATGCGGGTGGAGCTGGGTGAGGGCCATCAGGATGCCCACCCCTCTCCCTCCTCTTGCCTGCCAGGTCCCCGTGGGGCAAATCATCATCCGTGCCCTCGACCTCGTCACCGTCATCGTGCCCCCGGCTCTCCCGGCGGCGATGACGGTGGGCACCATCTACGCCCAGAACAGGCTGAAGAAACAGGGCATCTTCTGCATCAGCCCTCCCCGCATCAACCTCTGCGGGAAGATCCGCCTGGTTTGCTTCGACAAGGTGAGTCTCGGGCAGCGCCGTGGGACCGCGGTTTCCAGCTCGGCGGGGGCTTGCCTGGACCCACCACGCTCTCCCCGCAGACGGGAACCCTGACGGAGGAAGGTCTGGATGTCTGGGGGGTGGTCCCGCTGGAGAACAACCACTTCATGCCCATCGTCCACGAGCCCCGCCGCCTGCCCGCCGGTCCCTTGCTCTACTCCCTGGCCGCCTGCCACACTGTCTCGCTGCTGCGGGCGCAGCCCATCGGGGACCCCGTGGACCTCAAGATGATGGAGTCCACCGGTTGGGTAAGAGGAGCAGTGGGGGAAATTGCGTATCTATAAAGAGGGAGGCGGTGCGCATCTCGCTCTGCCAGGGGAGGGGGGGATTTAAAACCATCCGTGGGGTGGATGGGGCTTGGGGCTTGCAAGGCAGGGCTTTGCCATCTCGGCATCTGCCTCGGTTTCAGCGCCTGGAGATGATGGAGGAGGAGGAAGGTGAGCTGCCCGCCTGCCAGCAGTTTGGGACGAAGGTCTTGGCTGTGATGAAACCGCCCCCCGAGGAAGAACAGCCGCGAGACAGGGTAGGTCCTGGGGACCGGAGTGGCTCGTGTTCCCCAAGTCACTGGGTCTGTACCCCCGAAGGGTGGTTGTGCTTCACACAGGAGAGGCTGTACCTCCCGGAGAAGTTCCTGCCTGGCCCTGACACCCGCTCCCTCTCCTCCGCAGAAGCACCAGTCGCCCGTGGGGATCCTCCGCCGTTTCCCCTTCTCCTCCTCCTTGCAGAGGATGAGCGTCCTGGTGAAGTTGCCCGGCGAAGTCTCAGCCCACGTCTACAGCAAAGGCGCGCCGGAGACGGTCGCCAGCCTTTGCAGGAAAGAAACCGGTACGTGCCGGGGGACGGTGCTTTGCTGTCACTCCCCAGCTGGGAAGCGGCCGGTCCTGCTGCTCTGTCATCCGACTGCATCCCTGCAGCTCATCCCCACGGGAGGTTATCCTCGGTGATGCTGTGGGGCAGTTCCTAAGGCACAGGGCTTCGGAATAGCTCCAGTTACGTGGGGAGAAGAAAATAGGAGCTGGAAGACAGGGAAGGGGGTGGGAGTCTGGATGAGCATCCAAAGCCCTTCAGTCCTTTGGGAGCTCCAGCCCCGGCTCCCCTCGCGGGCTCTGCACAGCCTGGGTGCATTCAGGAACTATTTTGACCTTGCTTTTCTCCTCGCGGCTGGCAGTGCCCGTGGATTTCTCCCAGATGCTGCGATACTACACCACGGATGGTTTCCGAGTCTTGGGTCTGGCTTGCAAACCCCTGAGCACGGTGACGACCTTCGAGGAGGCCCTGCAGCTCCCGAGGTTGGTCCCAACAACTTTTTTTTTCCCCTCCGTTTAGATCTTTGTTCGCTCCAACCGTGGCGTGGGATGCTTTGCTGCCCTGCAGCCTGCAAGGAATTAAACCCTAACCCACACTAAAGCAATTGCTGGCTGCCCCCCTGATGGATTTTTAGCCGTTTATACCAATTCACCCTCTCTGCCTCCTGTTGAAGACGGTGTTGACCGGCTCGTTGTATCCCACCAGGGACTCCGCCGAGAGCAGCCTGACCTTCCTGGGGTTCCTCGTCATGAAAAACGTCCTCAAGCCAGAGTCTGCGCCCGTCATTCACCTCCTGAGGAACGCCAACATCCGCCCCGTCATGGTGACAGGTGACCCCGCGGAGGGGAACAGGGACGCCGGGCTCGGGGGAGAGATGGGACGCGGCCAACGCTTGACGTTGTGCAAGGCGTGAAGGGTTTCTCCACCAGAATCCGGTGGCCTGAAGCACGGCGAGGACTCCCGGACCCTGGTTTTGTGCATCCCTGCTCCTTGCTTGCATTGCCTTGCCGGTGGGCTCGCGGCAGGCTGAGTGTGGAAGGGTGCCGGCTGCTTTTTCATGGATGCAGAGCAAAACCGCTCACGGTTTCACCGCCGATCACATAAACGTCGATATCTCACGAGCCCCCCAAATTGCACAGCTAACGGGAGGGGACGCAGGAGTCGCCTTCGGGTGTTTTGCAGCAAGGCAAGCAGCGCTGCCGGCGTTTGAAGCTGCTTGCCTTTCTTTGGGGTAGGGCAGAAAGGAGGTTTTTGGAGCTCTCCCCCAAAACACAGCAAAGCAAAGGGACCCCCGACGTGGTTGCGGTGGCTGGGAGAGGGGACGCGGCAGGTTTGAGCCGCTCTTGGCTTGCAGCCCTGCGAGACCCAGCCGGCAAACGCCGCTTCGCAGTTACTCAGCCCCGCCACCCCTTTCTGCTAGGAGACAACATGCTGACGGCCGTGAACGTGGCCAAGAGCTGCCGTATGGTGGAGCCGAAAGAGCGGGTGATCTTCGTCAACGCCTCCCCGCCCAGCCACGACAAACCCGCCGCTCTGAAATTCATCCTCTCCGAGCACTCCCAGGGCGAAGAGCAGCCAGAGGTGAGTCCTGAGGCAACGTGTCGGGGGATTTGTAAAGACCAGTCACCTCGCAGGACTCTCTTTTCCCAGCACCGTTACCCTTAGAGGCAATTACGGGTGCGATTCTGCCCCTTATTAAATGCCTCCTTTAGGAGACGATAACCGTTTCTCCCTGGGAGCACGTCACGCTGGAGCCGATGCTCCAAACACCCTCCTCGGATGCAGCCGGCACCGTGCTGCTCAGGTCCTGCGCCAGGCTTGGCATGAAGGGCTCGGTCACGGAAGCTTTTTATCCAAAATACCATCATTTACGTGCCTGAAATTGGGGATTCAGGGAAGCTGCTTTACCTCCGGCTCCGTGTGGGTCGAGGATGCCAATTCAGACCGTTGCCCGGGGGCTCTGCGGGGATTTGAGCGCGAGTTGAAGCCCCGCTGCAGAAAAAGTTGTTGGTTTTCCTTGGCAGGGTCTGCTCCAGCACGACGGCTGCTTCCTCCAGCCGCAGCCCTGCCACTTCGCGCTGAACGGCAAATCCTTCGCCGTGGTTTGCGAGCACTTCGCCGACCTGCTGCCGAAGGTGAGTCTGACGGCTGGGAATCCTCCGGCAAGGCTGACCTCGCCGGGCTTTCGTGCTGCAGCCTCGCAGCTCCAAAACAGAATGCCCTCAGCGTTTGGGGTTTTTTTTTCTTGCCGGTGCAAGATGCCCCCTGCACTGCTGAGCTGGCGAAGCTCGAAATAACCGGGCTCCTCCTGGGTGCGCAGGGATGCGGGGTGCTGCGATACGAACACGAAGCCTTCCCTCCTTTGCAGATCCTCATCCGAGCCACCGTGTTCGCCCGCATGTCGCCTGACCAGAAGACTCAGCTGGTGTGCAGCCTGCAAGAGCTCAAGTAAGCCCCTCCATCCCCACGGGACAGAGGACGGAGGAGGGCAAGGGGGTTAGTCCTCTGTCCACAGACACCTCTTGTGTGCCGGAGCAGTTGCCAGCTACGAAATCTCATCCTGCCCTCTCCCAGATGTGGGGTTATCCTAAATACGGGGTTGCAACATTGAAGACCCAGTTTTTTCCCCCATCCTGTCGTGAAATATCGGATCCCTTCTCGCCGCAGCTATTGCGTGGGGATGTGCGGGGACGGCGCCAACGACTGCGGGGCTCTGAAAGCGGCCGACGTTGGCATCTCGCTGTCGGAGGCGGAGGCGTCGGTGGCCTCGCCGTTCACCTCCCGCGTGGCCAACATCGAGTGCGTGCCCACCGTCATCCGGTGAGCTGCCGGGAGCCTCATGGTGGAGGATAAAAACCAAGGGGGGGGGTCTCATCAGTGCCTCTGTCCCCGTTTTGGGACAACTCATGGGAAGGGTGTTGTGGCTGGTGGGTGAATCTCTCTTTCTCTCTGCAGGGAGGGCAGGTGCTCGCTCGTCACCTCCTTCGGCGTCTTTAAGTACATGGCCCTGTACAGCCTGGTGCAGTTCGTGTCTGTCCTGCTGCTCTACACGGTGAGTCCCGCGGTTGCCCAAACGCCCGCGATGCTCAGGGATACCCTTGGGTCACCACCGGGTTTTAACCCGTGACCTTTCCTTGCCCCTCCACGGGTCCGCGCGGCTGAGAGCGGGTGGTTTCTCCTTCCCAGATCAACACCAACCTGAGCGACTTCCAGTTCCTCTTCTTTGACCTGATCATCACCACCACCGTGGCGGTGCTGATGGGTCGGACGGGTCCTGCCCAGGAGCTGGGAGTGGAGCGTCCCCAAGGGGCATTGATCAGCGTCCTGGTGCTGGGCAGCCTGCTCCTCCAGACGGCTTTGCTCATCACCGTGCAAGTCCTCAGCTACTTCGTCACCGTCTCGCAGAGCTGGTAAGAGACCCGGCTTCATGTGGGTTTAGCGATGGGAACGGCGCAGAGGATTGCCGTGAAGCCCGGATGCTTGTCCTTGGTTTTGGCCAACGCCGGCTGGTGTCAAGGATGCGTCCAGCCACCTTGCAGCGAACGGCTCCCGCGTGCTCATGGAGAGCCAAGGGGTCAGCATTTAGACCCTCTCCTTGCCTCTCGCTTCATCTGACCCCCTGCCTCCCCCCCTGCCTGGCTCAGGTACGTGCCGCTCAACAGCACGGTGACGGCTCCCCAAAACCTGCCCAACTACGAGAACACGGTCCTCTTCTGCGTCACGGGCTTCCAGTACCTCATCTTGGCCGTCGCCATGTCCAAGGGGTACCCATTTCGGGAGCCGCTCTACACCAACGGTGAGGATGATGCCGGCCACGTGGATGAAGAGGGACATCAAACCTTCATCCTCCTCCTCAACCCTCTTCTTTCTCACCCTCAGTGCTCTTCTTGGTAGTCCTCATCCTCCTTTTTGGCCTCATGACGTGGTTGACCCTCTACCCGCTGGGCTTCCCCAAAACCCTGCTGAAGCTGCAGGGCATCGATGACTTGAATTTCAAGCTGCTGCTGCTGGGGATCGCCACCCTCAACTTCTTCGCCGCCTTCGTGCTGGAGGTAGGTCAGCCCAGGGTGGGCGCTGGGCATGTGAGTGACGCATGTCATCCTTTTGGGTCTGTCCGAACAACCCCTTTTCAAGGAGTTGTGGGCGCAGAGGGAGCAGCGCTCACCGTGGCATCGGCTCTGCCCTCTCCTCGGGGTCCACAGCCTCCCCGAAACCTGTTCTCCCCCCATCTTTGCCGCAGACCGCCCTGGACCACGGCTTGCTCAGCTGCCTCCGCAAGCTGCGCCGAAAGAAAGCCTCCAAGAAGCTTTTCAAGAGGCTGGAGAAGGAGTTGAGCCAGCAGCAGCCGTCCTGGCCGCCTCTTAACGAACCGCTCTTCGCTACGCCCAAGATGTCCATCGCCGTGAGATAGCACGCGTCGGGCTTCCCTCCCGCCTGCTCTGCAGGCTGTGCCGGCCCTTGGATGCTGTTGTTTATTTATTTATCCTGGTGAACGGAGAGATGCGGCGGGCAGGCTCCCGCAGGGAGACCCTCAGCATCGCAGCTGTGAATCCGCGTGCGCCGGGCTGGCCGTGGCCGAGAGGAGGAGATGCTGGAGAAACAAACTGTGGGAGAAAGTCCGGAAGAAGAAGAGAAACGATCCAGCTCAGCACTTTTTCCAGGACCTGGGCACCGGTAGCGTTTCGCAGGGGAACGCCGCCTCCCTTTTCCTCTCTTGGCTGCTCAAAACCCCCAAGAAAAGAGAGTCGCGGATCTTCTCGGGATCCCAGCCCCGCACCTCTGCTCACTGTGAAGAAACCCCCTCCGCCTCCCCCCCGCGACCGCCCTAGACGTGTAGGAACTGTTTACAAGCCGCCCCATCCCCGGCTTGCCAAGGATGCTGCTCAATCCCCAGCGCCCGGGGACCAGCCACGGGCACCCTCTCTGCTTGCGTTTCTCCTGCAGAGCACTTCTGCTTTCGGGCAGGACCTTTATAGCATTAAAAAAACCCCCCGAATCTCTTTATTTTTTAACTCTATTGCAGTTGCATCGAGATGTAAGCCCGGTTGGGAGAAATGACGTACCGCTTTCGGTTTCCGTATGGTGCTGTCGTGAGCGTTGTCTAATAAATTAACACTATTTTCTTGACCGCTTGCTTGTGCTGCCTGGTGTGGATGGACTGCTTGGGGCAGGACGGCATCGGCACGGGTGAGCGTCGGATGGAGCAGGGGAGCAGGTGAAAGAGGTTTTAGGGTCACCTCATTCTCCATCCAGGCTGGAAAATGCTGTCCGCGATACCCGAAAGCAGAGAGTGAACCCAGGGATGGCACCGCTGGCGTTTCAGCAGCCCAAACCGAGCATCAGCCTGTTTCCAGCTGGAATTTCCTAGAAAATCGTCGTAATTGCTGGAAAAACCCAGCTGTCCTCGCCAAAACTGCAAAAACTCGCTCCTTCCTTGGAGGAAAAGCCGGTAGATGGAGATGCCGCATCCCGAAAGGGGAAGAGCCGATCCCCGGGGAGGGGGATGCGCTCTCTGCATTGCCCTGCGAGGGTTTTTCGGCCGCCCCTGAGCCCGGCTCTTGGATCAAAGGCTGGTTCTTGCGGGGACTTGCCTGCATGGAAAGTCTAAACCCCTCCGAGCGCCAGCGGCGCCTCTCTGCCCTCCGGGAGCTGGGGATTAGATCAGGAAATGAGGCACAAGCAGAGGTAAGAGGTTTCCTGAAATCCTAGCCAAGGCTTGAGTTATTAAACCAGGCTTCCTGAGCTTAAAAAAAAATAAAGCAACCCAAAAAAATCCCAAAAAACCCAAAAAACACACACAACCCTCGGAGATTTTTGCCTCCGCTTGGCAATTTTCAAAGCACCCAGGTGCGAGGGATCCGACTGCGCCTCCGTTTTCCCCCCCGCACCGGCGTGTTTTGCTTGGCCGGTGTTTGCAGGGTGTTCCTGGCTTCGGGGAGGGGGGTTTGCAAAGTCCGTTTAATTATTAACAGGCAGCTCCTGCCCTTAGCTGGGGGTTAACAGGGCTGGGGACAAGGACGATGCTGGATGGCGGGGCAGGCAGAAGCTTTATGGGAGCAGCTATTAGATGTGTTTGGAGTCGTTTGAATGGTTTTATCCACCCTCCAGGCTAGAAAACCGAGCTTGATAGGAGATGGGAGCACCTTAAAAACCCCTCTGCATCTCCTCCTGCTCTGAAACTTGTTTTCTCCTCGTTTTTTAGAGCGGTCAGACCTGACCGCAGAAACGCTCGTACCTCGGCACAACTGGTCGTGGGCTTGGAGCAACGGGTGCAATCCTGCCCCATGGGTGAAAAATCGCCGTCTCCTCCCCATCGCTCATCCCCGTGCACGCCGCTGGCCGTCTCCGGAGAGCTTCTCCCTCCGTCCCAGCCCTTGAGCACCCTCTTTGCTCCGTTGCTGGTTTTGAACGTGCCTAAAATTGGCAGGTTTTTAGCCCCCGGTGCCAGGCTCGGTGTCGACACCGGACTGGGGGATTTAGGGGAGCATCCCCAGCCTCGCCGGGATGCAGCCGGCATCCCGCGTCCTCCGGAAAGCCGCCAGCGAGCCGGGGGAAAAAGGGCCCCACGGTCAGCAACGCTGGCTCCGCCGCCACGCAGGGGCTGCAGATCTGCTCCGGTATCCTCAGCCTGGGTGGGAAAAAAGGGGATTTTTGGTTTGTTTGTTTTTTTTTTTCCCTCCATCCTGGGATAAAGCTTTAAATCTGCTGTGGGGTCGCAGCATCCTCGTCGCTCGGGCTGCGGACCGAGCGCTGATGCCAAGCTTAGAGTCAGGAAGGGCTGATTGGGATGCCAGGATCCCAAATTTGTGGGGTTTATCCGAGCTCACAGAGCAATGCCCTGACACGATCCTTTCATCTCCCCCTCCAGCAACACAACACCCAGCCTAAACCGCTCCGGCGTGCTCAGCGCTGCCTAAAATCCTCCTCCTTCCTCGCTTTTACGATCGATTTAAAATTCATCCGGTTGGAAGGAAAAAAGAGAAAAAGAAAAAAAAAATACAAACCCCAACCCTGCCGACAGTTGCGTCCATGTGCGCTTATTGATTTCTTTCTTTTTGAATTATTATTTTTGCGTTATAATCATTTTTGCCCCCCTAGCAGGCGGCCAGTTGGGAGGAGGAAGGGGCCGGCTCAGGTGTGGCATTAGGACCCAGCGGAGCCCCCATGTTGGAGGTAGGAGTTTGGATTTTATTTTAACTCTCATTTCGGATTTTTTGGAAGCAGAGAGAAGAGACCAAGGCGGTGGGCGAGGGCAAGACCAGCACCAACACCCGGAGCGGTAAGGACCAGGGCAGAGAGACACCCCCCCCCATCCCAGACCCCCCCCAGCAGCGCATGGGGTTGAACCCCATCTTCAATTTTTTGCAAAGTTGCCTTAAACCCCCCCTGGGTTGGAGCAGGGGAGGGCTCAAAAGCTGTTTTCAACCTTTGGAGCTCATAAAAAAACCCACATCATTCTTTAGGGGGGCTGAAGAGCCAACGGCGGTGGGGGGGGACCCCATCTTTGCAGCCTGACACCTCTTGTCGGAGATTTTTAACCGCTTCAAAAAGTCTAAAAATACCCTAACGTCCGAAGGAAGCCGTGTATTTATTTTTTTCTGTCCTGGGAAGAGACCTTAGAAAAGGGATATTTTAATATTTCCATTTTTTTTCCACCCCCTGAGGGGGGGAATGGGACCCCAATGAAAAATGCGATGTGTGAAAATGGGGATGGGGGGAAAGAAGTTTGGTTTGTTTGGCTTTTTTTTTTTTTTTTTTAACCTTTGGTCGGGGGCCAAAAAAAATTTGAATCCTTTCATATTCCCTTTGTTCTCCCACTCTCTGGCAACCGGAGAGCTTAAAAAAAAAAAAGAAAAAGGAAAAAAAAAAAAGAAAAAAAAGAAAAGAAAGGAAAAAGGGAAAAAAAAAAAGCTGGGGGAGGGGGGAAAGGCTGGGGGAAGGTGGGGTTTAGCAGAATGAAAGGGAGAGACTGTGGTGTTCTTTCTTCGGGGTTGATTGTTCCCAGATGTGCAGTTGCAAAAACATCTGGCGCGGTTGGAGTGGCGGGACCCCTGCGCGGAGGGGAGAGGAGGGTGGGTTGGTGTTTTTTTTTTGGGGAGGGGGGCAGCACCTTGGGTCCCACCCGGGGCGTCTCAGCGGGTGGCTTCGGTGGTAGGGAACGCCAAGGGTGGGGAAGGAGGAGGAGGGTGGAGGTGGCCCCGTCCCCTCTTTGGAGACCCTGGGTTTAAGGAAGATGTCGGGTCACCCCTCGGCATCGCTCCCGGCTGGGTTTGGAGGTGGCGGCGGGCGCTTCCCTGTCCTCCCTGGGGAGGTGAAGACATTGGCATCGCCCTCGGGGGAAGACGTGACCCGTCTGTCCCCGTTCCCCGGCCAAACCCTGCGAGCTCCATCCAAGATCTCCGGGTTTGGGGGAAATTCAGGGGGAATTTGACCTTGAGAGAAGCCTTGGGCGCTTGCAGATTGCTTTGGGGCAAAAAAGGGGCTGGCAGGGCGGGTCAATCCCGCGCCGTGTAGCCATGTCAATCCCATGCCGTGTGGCCATGTCCTTGGGATGGCCGATGTCCTTGGGAGGACGGCACGCGATGCCTCCAGAGACGGGTGTCCCTCTGGTCCCAAGCTGTCCCGGGTGGGATGCGGGTGCCGGGTCAGGGTGATTTGGGGCCGCAGGACATTGGTGCCAGCATCCCGCGGGATCCCGGCGTCTGGGGAACTGGCAAAGATCGGGACGGGCATCTACACCCCTTTTCTGCCACCTCGAGGTAGCCCCAAACCCCCCCCATCCCCCGTAGCACCCCTGTCCTGGCCGGGACCCAGCCGCTCTCCCAAACCCATGGTCTGCCAGCAACCGCTAAGGCTCGATAAAGCCTCCCGGACCCCTGCCAAGCGCCCGCGGAGCCCAGAGCCGCATGTTGATCTCGCTCATCCCCCCGCAATCCCTTTTATCCCAGGACACGTTTAGCCTCGGTTAAACCCGGGTCCGGGGCTTCCTTTGCGGTGGGAAGCAGATGGAGCTTGCAGGGAGGTGGGTCCCACCAAGGTGCAGCTGTGGGTTGGTGATGGAGCGTTGCTGGGCGCTTCGGTGGGGACCACCAAACTCTGAGCATCAGCCGAGCTTGGTTATCTGATCCCAGCTCAGGTAGGGACCAACTTTCTGGCTTTCCCAAAACCGGGAAGGGTCTGGAAGTCAGTTGTCAACATCTCCAGTACCCGTGAGTCTGGGGATGGAGGAGGATGTGGTCCCTAGAAGAGGCAACTACGGTGGTGGTGCAAGGGCATGATTGCTAGAAGGTGCTACGCTTTGGTGATCTTGAGGACATGGTGGCTAGAAGGTGCTATGCTTTGGGGAGGGTGCAGGATGTGGTCCCTAGAAGATGCCATGCTCTGGCGATGGTGCAGGACGTGGTCCTTAGAAGATGCCATGCTCTGGTGATGGTGAGGATGTGGTCCCTAGAAGATGCCATGCTCTGGTGATGGTGAGGACATGGTCCCTAGAAGATGCCATGCTTTGGGGAGGGTGCAGGATGTGGTCCCTAGAAGACGCCATGCTCTGGCGATGGTGAGGATGTGGTCCCTAGAAGATGCCATGCTCTGGCGACGGTGCAGGACGTGGTCCCTAGAAGATGCCATGCTCTGGCGACGGTGCAGGACGTGGTCCCTAGAAGATGCCATGCTCTGGCGATGGTGCAGGACGTGGTCCCTAGAAGATGCCATGCTCTGGTGATGCTGCAGGACGTGGTCCCTAGAAGATGCCATGCTCTGGTGACGGTGGTGAGGACGTGGTCCCTAGAAGATGCCATGCTCTGGTGATGCTGCAGGATGTGGTCCCTAGAAGATGCCATGCTGTGGTGATGGTGGTGAGGACGTGGTCCCTGGAAGATGCCATGCTCTGGTGATGCTGCAGGACGTGGTCCCTAGAAGATGCCATGCTCTGGCGATGGTGAGGACGTGGTCCCTAGAAGATGCCATGCTCTGGCAATGCTGCAGGACGTGGTCCCTAGAAGATGCCATGCTGTGGTGATGGTGGTGAGGACGTGGTCCCTGGAAGATGCCATGCTCTGGTGATGCTGCAGGACGTGGTCCCTAGAAGATGCCATGCTCTGGCGATGGTGAGGACGTGGTCCCTAGAAGATGCCATGCTCTGGCGATGCTGCAGGATGTGGTCCCTAGAAGATGCCATGCTCTGGCGATGGTGGTGAGGACGTGGTCCCTGGAAGATGCCATGCTCTGGCGATGGTGCAGTTGGTCCCATCGACCCCCGCCTTCCCCAGTGTGGTCTTAAACCCAGCAGCGACCGTGCTGTGCCGGAGCTGGAGCCGCGTTCCCATCCTGGGGTGCTGCACCCGGCCGTGGCTCAGCTGGGAGCCAGGGTGGGTGCCTGGGTGCCTCCTGGCATGGGTGCCTGATGTTCCCCCTCAGCAGAGGCCTGTGCCTCAGTTTCCCCGCTCCAGCAGCAGAGCCAGGGTTGCCGGGAAGGGTTCCCCATCCCTGTGGCATCTCGGCACGCCGGGAAAGCCGACGTGCTTTATCCCCAACAGCCAAACGCATTTGGTTGAGTTTCGAAGGAGTTGTTTTGGGCACATTTCTCCTTTTTTTTTTTTCCCCCAAATTTTCCCCCTGGAGCTGGTTTGGGACGAGGGGGAAGGGCAGCCGGCATCCCTGCCAGCCCGCGCCGGGGAAGGGGGCCCGGCTCACCGGCGGCACAGCCGGCCTTGGCCCGTCTCCCCGCCGGGAAAAGCAGACTCTCGACATGCAAATCTCCGCTTGGAAAGCGCCGGAGAGCCGCGAGCGCCCAAGGCTGCCAAACCCCAGCGCCGGGCGGGATTTTTCTTGAAAGCGGTTTTTCCCACCCCAAATCTCCGCATCCCCTTGGATTTAGGGAACGCCTGAGCAAACGCAACGTCCCCCGGCGGCGGGGACCCCCACCATAAGCCCTTGGCCAAGGAGCGGGGCTGAGAACCCCAGGAACGGAGCCCCCAAACCTCCAACTCGTGGGTCTGTTATCCCTGGGGGGGTCCAGATGTCTCCCCCCATGGTGGTGATTCAGACAGCCCGGCATTTCTCATCCCCCGTCCTGCCCACGGGATATTTCAGGGCTTGTCCCTTTGCAATTCCCCGGGGAATTGCGCAGTCGGGAAGCCCAGCCTGCCTTTTTTGGGGAGGCTTCTTTATTTTTTTTTAGGGTTTCTTTTTATTTATTTTAAGCCACCTCCTGGGGGGGGGTCCTGGGCAGAGACGCGTGGGGTGTCGTGCTGGGGGGGGCGGGTAGAGAGAGAACGGAGGGGTTTTGGGGGTCCGCATTCCCCCCCTTTCCGCTAATCCCTCTGTGCTTCCCTCTGCCCCATCCAGACTCCTCCGGCTGCATCCCGGCCCGCGCTGCTCCTCCATCACTACCGTCAGGATGAGAGCAGTGGGGCTCTTCCTGCTGTGTCTGCCAGGTGAGTGTCCCCTCCCCGGGGGTCCCCAAGGTGAGGTGACACCCCATTAAACCCCAGGAGCTGGCCAACACCCCCAGTGATGCTTAGGGCAAGCATCACCTCATCCCCTGCTATATCCCAAAATTTACCCCAAAATTAACCCCAAAATTAACCCCAAACCCCGCCGTGGGCTCGTATTTAGGCTGGGGTCGGCTCTAGGTTGGGGGGCACGGAGGGTGCGAGGCGGTCTGGCACCGAGTGAGTCTCTTCTGCTTTGGGGACATCGAGGTGGCACCAAATTGGCACCTCTGGATGGGGACGACATCCAGAAAAATGACATTTGTAACCCCCCGAGGGGCTGGCAAAGGCGGGATGGAAATGAGGGAGGCGACGGACCCCGGAGCCTGGAGCCAGGAAAACTTTGGGCGAAAGCGGCTCGGCACAAAGGCTAACGAACAGATGGAAAACATTAAGCAGTCGAGGCCGAGGGAGCCCGGGGAAGAGGGGGGACAGCGCGGGGGGTAGCGGGCAGAGAAGATAAGTCCTCTCCCAGCATCATTCCCGCCGGTGCTTGGCTCATGGATGCAGCCTCTCGCGAGGATGCGGAGGGATGCGGCAGCTGGATGGACCATGGGGCGTCGTGGCATGTCCTGGGGATGGGGGGTGACCTGATTCCCCCCCGCCAAAGCATCCTGCGTGATTGCATCAGCTCATGTGGTTTGAACCCCCTTTTTCCCCCTGGATCCATGGCGGGATTAGCTCCCAGGGCGTCTGCAAGGGATGCAGGGGATGCCTGGGGTGTCAGGAGCATCTCTGGGGTCAGCTGGATGCTGGTCCCCTCTCCGGGTGGGGTCGTGGTACCCGGGTGCTACAAGACACCGGGATCATCCCCACCTGCGCCTGGATAATGTGGGAATCCCGGGTCACCCAATGCTGGTCACCCATCGGTGAGCATCCCGCTTTCCTCTCCCTCCTCTTCTCCGGGCGGCGTGCCCCTGAGGGCAACTATGGGATGACATTTTGGGGGACGATGCGAAGCCGGAGAGGCGGATGCAGAGCAGGGAACCCCAAATCCCTGGGCTGGGGGTGGCTGTGCCCCTCCCAGTGATGCTTCTCCCCCGGCTCTGTCTCCCCAGCAGCGCTCCTGGTCCAGGGACAGTACAGCAGGTTTGAAGGCATCACCTACCCCGAGCCGGTACAATATTCCCAGTACGACCAGCAATCAGGTTAGAGCAACCTGAACTGGGAGAGGCTTCACCCACCTCTCTCCCCCTTCTTTTTCTTTTCTGTTTTTGCTTTTCTGGCCAAATATTCATCGGTCTGACGCCTCTTTCTGCTTCCATACTCTTTGCTTCATCCTTTTTCTCCTGCCCCTTAAATTTCCAACCTCCTCCGAACACCTTCCCCCTTATACATGCGCCTCTCCTCCCTCCGCCAATTATTTATTAAGCCCTTATTAAGCCTTTATTAAGCTTTAAAAAAAAACACCCTGGGGGGATGTTCCCCGGGTTCATTCCTGCCATGTGTTTTCCCATCCCTCAGTCCGGCTGCAAAATTTTGGGGAGCTCATTGCCGAGTCGCGGCCCCGATGGGGTGGGTTTTCTCCCTGTACCATTAAACCCCCACCACCACCCTCAGCCTCTGCTCTTTTCTGTTTTATTCCCCAGAAATTCAGGATTACTACGACTATCATGGTAAGTGGGGTTGTTCCCCTGCGGGATGTTGGGGGGGGGGCACCCCAGGTTTTTGGGATGTGCCGCACTATCTCTCTCCCCGCAGATGTCACCCCCCGTGCCCCCGAGGAGCAGTTTCGGTACCAATCCCAGCAGCAATCCCAGCAAGAAATCGTGCCGGCCCCGACCCCAGGTGGGTGGCAGCCGCCGGCCCCCTCCCCACCCATGGCCGGCGGTCTCCATCCCTCCCCTGCACCCTTATCCGGGTGGTGCTCCCCCCCCCGCTCCGGAGCAGCTTCAGGATGCTCCAGCCCTAAAACCCAGGGATGCTTTTGCTCCAGCCCTAAATTTTTGTGCCCCCCCCATTCCATTTCACTCTCCCCCCCCCCCAGCTGCTGCCCCCGAGACCGAGCCCACGGAGCCAGGACCCCTCGGTGAGTGCTTACCCCCTCCTCAATCCCCGTTTTAGGGGGGTTCATCCTCCCTTTTAGCCCAGCTGGGGTGAGGATACGCTCCCACGCTCACACCCAGGGCGAAAATTCGGGTGTGTGTGGCGGGAAAGGCGTCGAGTGGTGCTGAGCCCATCCCCGGGGCGTCAGGCCTCCCCCCGCCATGGCTTTCCCGGACTCCCATGGGAAACCAGCCGATTTTCTCCCCGCAGACTGCCGGGAGGAGCAATACCCCTGCACCAGGCTCTACTCCGTGCACAAGCCCTGCAAGCAGTGCCTGAACGAGATCTGCTTTTACAGGCGAGCGAGGGGGGGTTTGAACCCCCCAAATATTTTGGGGAGCCCCTCTGCTTTTGCACTAACCCCAGCTCCCGTCTTTTTTGTTATTCCCCCACCGCCAGCCTCCGCCGGGTTTACGTGATCAACAAGGAGATCTGCGTCCGCACCGTGTGCGCCCACGAAGAGCTGCTGCGAGGTAAGGGGGTGGGGGGGGGACGCACCCCAAATTGGGGTTGTCCCCATCCAGGTCACCCCTTTTTCACGGGGCGGGGGGCGGACATCCCAGCAACCCAACGAAGTTACTCCGGGCATCGCTCAGCGACCAGTGGACCAAAGTGGGATCCTATTTTAGGGGGTGCTGAGGCACCCCCTTTGCAGCAGCATCATGTCCCCATAGGGTGGGGGGGTCCCCCACTGCTTCTCCCCCCCCTCCCCATTTTCCCTATATCCACGGATTCTTCCCTTCCCGCAGCCGACCTCTGCCGCGACAAGTTTTCCAAGTGCGGGGTGATGGCCACCAGCGGGCTCTGCCAAACCGTGGTCGCATCCTGCGCCCGCAGCTGCGGCGGGTGCTGAGCTCGAGGGGAACCCCCCCTTCGCCGGTCGCATCCCGGGATCCCAACCCCCTTCCCAGCCTCCTCTCCCGGGTACCCGTCCCGCTCCGGATCCTCAACCGTGGTGCTAAAGAAACTGTGCATGAAAGAGCATAAAAAAAAAAAAAGTCCATTTTTTTGTGCACATAATAATTAAAAAAAGGGGGGGGGGGTATTATTTTTATTACTTTCCTTATTATATTGTAAAGGGGGGGCGGTGCGAGCCCCCGCCGCCCCGTTTTCTACGTAGAGTATCCAAGAGATAAAGCGTATGGGTCGCTGCGGCTCCCGCCTCTGGTTTTTTTTTTGGGGGGGGGTGTCCAATATTTGGGGGGGGTCCAATTATTTGGGGGGGGGAATGATTTTTGGGGGCTTTTTCCAGTTTCTTGGGGGGAGGGGGGTGTCCAGTGATTTGAGTGATGGGCACAGGGAGAAGGGCTGTGGGCGATGATTTTGGGGTGCTTTAGGGTGTTTGGGGGGGGCAGTTGGTGGGGGGGAAATAGCGCAGCTTTGAGAGGGCTTAATTTTGGGGGGTTCTTATAGAAAAAAGTGCAGCATATGGGTGTTTTGGGCGAATTTCTGAGTCTTACAGAAAATAACGGGTGTTTTGGGGTTGGGTTGGTGGGCGATGCCTGGGTCCCCTATAGAAAAGGGCGGAGAGTGGGTCTCTGCCGGGGTCTTGCGGTGTTTAGGGCTCGGCTTCCCCTATAGAAAAGAGGGTGGATGGTGTTTGGGTCACCTATAGGACATAGTGTGGGTCTCTACCGGGGTCTTGCGGTGTTTAGGGCTCGGCTTCCCCTATAGAAAAGAGGGTGGATGGTGTTTGGGTCACCTATAGGACATAGTGTGGGTCTCTGCCGAGGTCTTGCGGTGTTTAGGGCTCGGCTTCCCCTATAGAAAGGAGGGTGGAGGGTGTTTGGGTCACCTATAGGACAGAGTGTGGGTCTCTGCCGGGGTCTTGCGGTGTTTAGGGCTCGGCTTCCCCTATAGAAAGGAGGGTGGAGGGTGTTTGGGTCACCTATAGGACAGAGTGTGGGTCTCTGCCGGGGTCTTGCGGTGTTTAGGGCTCGGCTTCCCCTATAGAAAGGAGGGTGGATGGTGTTTGGGTCACCTATAGGACAGAGTGTGGGTCTCTGCCGGGGTCTTGCGGTGTTTAGGGCTCGGCTTCCCCTATAGAAAGGAGGGTGGATGGTGTTTGGGTCACCTATAGGACAGAGTGTGGGTCTCTACCAGGGTCTTGCGGTGTTTAGGGCTCGGCTTCCCCTATAGAAAGGAGGGTGGATGGTGTTTGGGTCACCTATAGGACAGAGTGTGGGTCTCTGCCGAGGTCTTGCGGTGTTTAGGGCTCGGCTTCCCCTATAGAAAGGAGGGTGGATGGTGTTTGGGTCACCTATAGGGCAGAGTGTGGGTCTCTGCCGGGGTCTTGCGGTGTTTAGGGCTCGGCTTCTCCTATAGAAAGGAGGGTGGATGGTGTTTGGGTCACCTATAGGACAGAGTGTGGGTCTCTGACGGGGTCTTGTGGTGTTTAGGGCTCGGCTTCCCCTATAGAAAAGAGGGTGGAGGGTGTTTGGGTCACCTATAGGGCAGAGTGTGGGTCTCTGCCGGGGTCTTGCGGTGTTTAGGGCTCGGCGTCCCCTATAGAAAGGAGGGTGGATGGTGTTTGGGTCACCTATAGGACAGAGTGTGGGTCTCTACCGGGGTCTTGCGGTGTTTAGGGCTCGGCTTCCCCTATAGAAAGGAGGGTGGATGGTGTTTGGGTCACCTATAGGATATAGTGGGTGCTTTAGGGTTTGGCTTGGGAGTTTCTCCGGGTCTCTTATAGGAAATAGTGTCATGTAGCTCTTATATAGCATGTAGCTCACTTACTTATATAGCATGCAGTTCTCTTATATAGCATGTAGTTCATATAGGGTGTAGTTTCCTTATATAGTGCGCAACTCATATACTGTGCAGCTCTTATATATAGCATGTAGCTCTTCTATAGCGTGCAGCTCGCTCTTACAGAGTGCAGCTCACCTATATACTGTGCAGCTCTTATACAGCGTACAGCTCTCATATAGATCCCATAGTGTGTAGTTCTCTTCTATAGTGTGCAACCCATATAGCGTGTAGCTCGCAGTATCCAGTTCTCTTATATAGTGTACAGTTATATAGCGTGCAGCTTTCTTCTATAGCGTGTGGGTCTCCTATATAATGTGCAGGTTTCTATACTGTGCAGGTTTCTATACTGTGCATGCTCACATATAGTGTGCAGCTCTATATTGTGCATACTCTACATAGGGTACAGCTCTCTTTATAGTGTGTAGCTCTTATATAGGGTGCAATTCTCATATATCATATACAGTGATGGAGCGTTTAGCTCTCTATATGGTGCAGTTCTCTTAGATAGCGCATGGTCTGGTTTTTACATAATGTGCAGCTCCCTTGCTAGTCTGTGTTCTTTTAGCAGTGTGCAGTTCTCTTCTATAGCGTGGCATTTACCCTATAGCGTAGCGTTTACCCTATAGCATAGCATTTACCCTATAGCGTAATGTTTACCCTATAGCGTAGCGTTTAGCGTGGGGCAATTTTCCAGTTCTCTTATAGAAAACAACCCGTTGCGTTGGTGGTTGGGGGATTTTCTCCCATTCTCTGGAGTTTCAGCTTTAGGAGACTGCCTGGAGCTTATAGAAAATAGTCCGGGGGGTGTCGTCCTCCCCCATCCCCTCCCCTCCCCGTGCTCAGGGCTGGGGGGGACACCAGGGATTCAGCTCAAACCCCCCCAAAAGCCTTAAAACAAGGAGAGGGAGGGCAGCAGCACCCCAAAAGGATGATGCTTAATGGTTCTGGTATAGTCCTGCAGCTCTCCTCCAAAGTGGTGGTGGTAAATAATAATAATTATTATTATTTATTGTTATTTAATATAAATTATTGTTATCTACCATCAATTTATTATTATTTTTATTTGTATTATTATTTGTTATTTTATCATTTATTATGTTATTATTTATTACTTTAATAACTTTAATATTTATTATTAATTTTTATTATTTATTTTTAATTTTTATTATTATTATGGGACCTGAATCAATCCTGGTGTCCCAACAGACACCCATTTTGGCCGTGTCCCCCCCGTCCCCCCCCCCCCCCCCCAAAAAAAGCCCCTCAGAGACTGCCAGTTTGGCTTTATCCACATTTAATAGTGCCAGAGCCGCGCTCGAAGCCCCCCACCTCCCCACCCATGCTTTTTCAGCTCGGCTCAGCTCCCCCCCGCGACCTCGGGCTGCCCCGTAGTAAAAAACCCTCAAACTCCAAAAATAGCGATATAAAAATCCCACTATTTGCAAAAAAAAACAAAAAACCACCAACTTGGAGTGGGTTTTTTGTTAGAAAAAGGGGAAAAACTGGGACCTGCTGGAGGAGCATCGTGTATTGGGGGGAAATAAATCAGGGGGCTTGGCCGGTGCCGAGATGGGGCTCTCCCGGCGCTAAAAATAAGTATTTCCACACTTTTTGTTAAAAATTGCAATAGAAAAATGGGAAAAAACACCCGTCGGGGCCCCAACCTGTATCAAAAACACACGAGCGTCGTCGTCTCGGCACTAAAGTGCAGCTTTTTGCTTGAGAAAAGGGAGCGACGAGACAAAAATGGGGGGGTTTGGTGGTTCTTTTTTTTGAGCACGGGGATGGGGACGGCTCCCCCCTCACCCGTGAGATGAGTTGCGCCGGTCTCTGCGGGTGTTGCAGCAGGGCCCTAAATGCTGGTGGGGTGACGGTGGAGCTCCTGCCCCTTCAGCAGCGCCATCTGCAATGGGGGGGGGGGGATGAAAGTGGGGGGGACCAGGGAGGGGACACCTCTCCGGGGTGTCACCCCCCTCACCTGCTCCTCCAGGCTGCGGTGGCGGTGGGCGCGTTCGCGAGGCTCCGGCGCCTGCTGGGCTTGGACCTGGGCGAGGCGCAGGCGATGCAGCTCCCGCCGCAGCTCCGGCGAGGGCTCGGGGAGAGGGGACTCGGGGTGCTCCTGCGCCGACACCTGCGCCTGGGGCAGGCGTCACCCCAAAACCGGGCACTGGGGCTGGGAGGAGCCCCGAAAAGAGCCCGGCACCAACATCCCTACAAACTGGGATGAGCCCAGCGCTGTCCCAGTGCAAGCACCAGCATCTCCCCAAGCTGGGGAGTACCCCAAAAAGAGCCCAGCACCATTCCCATACCGCCAAGCTGGGAAGCACCCCAAAAACAGCCCAGCACCATCCCAGTATAAGCACCAGCATCTTCCCAAGCTGGGCTGAGCCCCAAAAGGAGCCCAGCACCATCCCAGTGCAAGCACCAGCATCTCTCCAAGCTGGGAAGCACCCCAAAACCAGCCCCATCCCAGTATAAGCACCAGTATCTCCCCAAGCTGGGAAGCACCCCAAAAACAGCCCCATCCCAGCATAAGCACCAGCATCTTCCCAAGCTGGGCTGAGTCCCAAAAATGAGCCCAGCACCATCCCCATCTCTCCCAGCTGCGAAGCACCCCAAAAACAGTCCAGCCCAGTGCAAGCACCAGCATCTCCCCACGCTGGGAAGCACCCCAAAAGGAGCCCAGCACCCTCCCCATCCCTCCAAGCTGGGAAGCACCCCAAAAGGAGCCCAGCACCATCCCAGTATAAGCACCAGCATCTCCCTAAGCTGGGAAGCACCCCAAAAGGAGCCCAGCACCATCCCCATCTCTCCAAGCTGGGAAGCACCCCAAAACCAGCCCCATCCCAGTATAAGCACCAGTATCTCCCCAAGCTGGGAAGCACCCCAAAAACAGCCCCATCCCAGCATAAGCACCAGCATCTCCCCAAGCTGGGAAGCACCCCAAAAGGAGCCCAGCACCATCCCCATCCCTCCAAGCTGGGAAGCACCCCAAAAGGAGCCCAGCACCATCCCAGTGCAAGCACCAGCATCTCCCCAAGCTGGGAAGCACCCCAAAAGGAGCCCAGGACCATCCCCATACCGCCAAGCCGGGAAGCACCCCAAAAGCAGCCCCATCCCAGTATAAGCACCAGCATCTTCCCAAGCTGGGCTGAGCCCCAAAAGGAGCCCAGCACCATCCCCATCCCTCCAAACTGGGAAGCACCCCAAAAACAGCCCAGCCCCAGCCCAGTGCAAGCACCAGCATCTCCCCATGCTGCGAAGCACCCCAAAAATGAGACCAGTGCCACCCCAGTACAAGCACCAGCATCTTTCCAAGCCGGGATGAGCCCCGAACAGAGCCCAGCACCATCCTGCTGCACGCACCAGCATCTCTCCAAGCTGGGAAGCACCCCAAAAAGAGCCCAGCACCATCCCCATCCCTCCAAGCTGGGAAGCACCCCAAAAACAGCCCAGCCCCAGCCCAGTGCAAGCACCAGCATCTCCCCACGCTGCAAAGCACCCCAAAAAGAGCCCAGCACCATCCCCATCCCTCCAAGCTGGGAAGCACCCCAAAAGGAGCCCAGCACCATCCCAGTGCAAGCACCAGCATCTCCCCAAGCTGGGAAGCACCCCAAAAGGAGCCCAGGACCATCCCCATACCGCCAAGCTGGGAAGCACCCCAAAAGCAGCCCCATCCCAGTATAAGCACCAGCATCTTCCCAAGCTGGGCTGAGCCCCAAAAGGAGCCCAGCACCATCCCCATCCCTCCAAGCTGGGAAGCACCCCAAAAGGAGCCCAGCCCCAGCCCAGTATAAGCACCAGCATCTTCCCAAAATGGGATGAGCCCCTAAAAAAAAGAGCCCAGCACCCTCCCGGTGCAAGCACCAGCATCTCCCCACGCTGCGAAGCACCCCAAAAATGAGACCAATGCCACCCCAGTACAAGCACCAGCATCTTTCCAAGCTGGAATGAGCCCCTAACAGAGCCCAGCACCGTCCTGCTGCAAGCAATGAGTGCATCCAGCGGGGCAGGCAGCACCCATGGGTGCCACCGCCTGCACCCATCCCACCCAGGCTAGCAAAGGGTCACCCACCTGCAGCAGCTGAATGCGCTGCTGCGCCTCCGCCAACTCCCGCTCGGCCGTGCCCAGCGAGCGATGCAGCCGGCCCTTCTCCGCCGAGAGCCGCAGCGAGTCCTCCTGCGTCTGCAGCTTCTCCCGCTCCACCTGCCCCCCCGGAGAGGGACACAGAAACGGGGGTGCTGGGGGCTGCTTCGCACAGGCACCCACACCCTGCCCAGCTCCAGCGGGTAAAATATGTTTTTTTCATGTAAACATATATGTATTTCATATAAAATATGTATTTTACATTATATTTTACATATATATTACATGTAATATATATAATATATATAAAAATACATATAATATATATAAAAAACGATAATAGATAAAAACCATATATAATATATAAAAAACCATATATAATATATAAAAACCCATATATAATATATAAAACCCATATATAATATATAAAATCCCATATATTTTAAATGCATATAGACTCTATGCATAGTGGAGCATATAGATAAAGTATATTTTACGCTTAAAAAATAATAACGCGCTATAAATAAGCTGTTTTTCGGGCTTTGCATTTGATTTGCGCCCAGTCCTGGCACAACGGATGCATTTTTTCCTGTCCCCCCCCTGGGTGCGATGCTCCCCACGGGGCCAGCCCCAGGGGCACCCAAGGGTGCTGCCCACCGTCTCACCTTGTCCAGGGTCTTCTTCAGGGCGCTCTTGTCCTTCTCGAGGCGCAGGGCGACGCGCTCGGCCTCCCGCTTCTCCTCCTGCGCGCGGGTCAGGGCGCGCTGCAGGCTGCCCACCCGCTCCTGCAGCCCCCCACCTTCCTCCTGCCGCTGCCGCAGCGCCTGCGCCGGGGTGGGGGGTCAGCCATGGCCCCCACTATAGGCAGGGGCTGCAGGGGGGGCAAGGGGGTGCTGGAGCTATATGGGGGGTCTATAGGGTGATGCAGGGTGGGGGGTGAGCAAAGGATGCTGCATGGGGGGCAAAGGTGTGCAGGGTGCTGCATGGGGGCAATAGGGTGCTGGCGGGGGGGGGGGGGAGAAGGATGCAAGGGGCTTCATGGGGGGGCAAAAGGGTGCAGAGAGGCTGCATGGGGGCAATAGGGTGATGCAAGGGGTGGGGCAAAGGATGCTGCATGGGGGGGCAAAAGGGTGCTGGGGCTTTGGGGGGGTCCATAAGGTGATGCAAGGTGGGGGGGCAAAGGATGCTGCATGGGGGCAACAGGGTGCTGGGGGATGCAAGAGGGTGTAGGGGGGCTGTATGGGTGCAATAGGGTATGGGGGGGCTGTAAGGGTGCAATAGGGTATGGGGGTGCAATAGGGTATGGGGGGGCTGTATGGGTGCAATAGGGTATGGGGGGGGCTGTACGGGTGCAATAGGGTATGGGGGGGCTGTACGGGTGCAATAGGGTATAGGGGGGGCTGTATGGGTGCAATAGGGTATGGGGGGGGCTGTACGGGTGCAATAGGGTATAGGGGGGGCTGTATGGGTGCAAAGGGCTGCCAGGCAGCAAAAGGATGCCGGGGAGCTGCATGGGGGCCAAGGGTGCTGCCCAGGAGGGGCAAAAGGGCTCAGGGTGCTGCCCGAGGGCAAAGAATAGCGGATTTGGGGAGCCCCACCGCCACCCCCTGCCAGCGTGGGGTGCACCCACCCACCCTCACCTCCTGCTGCTGCCGGACCTGCGCCTCCAGCTCCTCCTTGCTGCGCTGCAGGGCCTCCTGCTCCTCCCGCAGCCCCCGCAGCTGCTCCCGCAGTGCTCCCTTCTCCTCCCGCGCCTCCGCCAGCGCCCGCCGGGCCACATCCAGCCCCTCCTGGGATGGGTGGGAAGGAAACGACACCCAGGGTCACCCCCAAGCAAAAGCACCCCGGTGTCACCCTAGGGTGCTCGCTCCCACCTGGAGCGCCCGGCGGTCAAGCTCGCCGGCGGCCAGGGCGCTTTGGAGCTGCAGCAGCCGCTCGTGGACCGCGGTGCCATCGGCCAACGCCGCCGTTGTGCTCGACGCATCGTCCTTCGAGCCACTGTCCGCCAACGCCGCGCTCAACCGCTCCACCGCCAGCTGCAAAGCGCCGGCGCGCTGCTCGCTCTCCGCTAGCTACACCCCAAAAACGATAGCAAAATTAAGTATAATCATTAAAACAAAAATAAAAATCCACGCAATGGGGATTTTAGAGGAATTTGAGCCGTTACCTGTTTCTGGAGCAGCTCAGCACGATCCTGCATCGCCCGCGCCTCTGCTTGCCGCTCGCCCAGGGCTAGCCGTGCCCGTTGCAACTCGCCCTCCAGCACCCGCTGCTGCAGCTCCAGGCGGGTGCTCCGGCTCTCCGCCACCTCCAGCCGCCGCTTGGTATCCTCCAGTTTGGCCTCGCCGGCTCGTGCCGCGCTCATCCTCTCCTGCAAGGCACCGGCTGGCTGGCACGGAGCAGTCAGGGATGGGGGCAGGATCCAGTCCCCCCCATGGCGATGCCCACCTGGGTGGCTCGGCGCTCGCCCTCGGCGGCGTGCAGGCTCCGTTCCAGCGCCGTCACCTTCTCCCGCAGCGCCCGCCGCTCCCGCTCGCCCTGTCGCAGCGTCTCCTCCTGCAGCAGCAGCGTGGCCTGGGTGCTGCTCAGCTCCCCGCCACCGCTGCGACGCCCTGCCGGAGCCACCCCGATGGTCACCCACCTTATAGAGGCGTGCACGGGGGCGATACAGGGGACGCAGAGGGGCTTTACCCATTTTATTGGGGTTTTTGGGGATGCACAGGGGGGTTACCCATTTTATTAGGGTTTTTGGGGATGCACGGGGGCTTTTACCAGTTTTATTGGGGTTTATGGGGGATACAGGAGGGTTTACCAGTGTTTATGGGGGATGCACAGGGACTTTTACCAGTTTTATTGGGGTTTATGGGGGATGCACGGGGGCTTCTACCAATTCTATTGGGGTTTATGGGGGATGCAGGCATCTTTTATCAGTTTTACTGCGGTTTATGGGGCAAGCACAGGGGGTTCACCAGATTTATTGGGGTTTTTGGGGATGCACAGGAGCTTTTACCAGTTTTATTGGGGTTTATGGGGGATGCACAGGGGCTTTTACCAATTCTATTGGGGTTTATGGGGGATGCAGGCATCTTTTATCAGTTTTACTGCGGTTTATGGGGCAAGCACAGGGGGTTCACCAGATTTATTGGGGGTTTTGGGGATGCACAGGAGCTTTTACCAGTTTTATTGGGGTTTATGGGGGAGGCAGGGGTCTTTTATCAGTTTTACTGTGGTTTATGGAGCAAGCACAGGGGGTTCACCAGATTTATTGGGGTTTTTGGGGATGCACAGGAGCTTTTACCAGTTTTATTGGGGTTTATGGGGGATGCACGGGGGCTTTTACCAATTCTATTGGGGTTTATGGGGGATGCAGGCATCTTTTATCAGTTTTACTGCGGTTTATGGGGCAAGCACAGGGGGTTCACCAGATTTATTCGGGTTTTTGGGGATGCACAGGAGCTTTTACCAGTTTTATTGGGGTTTATGGGGGAGGCAGGAGGGTTTACCAGTGTTTATGGGGGATGCACAGGGGCTTTTACCAGTTTTATTGGGGTTTATGGGGGAGGCAGGGGTCTTTTATCAGTTTTACTGTGGTTTATGGAGCAAGCACAGGGGGTTCACCAGATTTATTGGGGTTTTTGGGGATGCACAGGAGCTTTTACCAGTTTTATTGGGGTTTATGGGGGATGCACGGGGGCTTTTACCAATTCTATTGGGGTTTATGGGGGATGCAGGCATCTTTTATCAGTTTTACTGCGGTTTATGGGGCAAGCACAGGGGGTTCACCAGATTTATTCGGGTTTTTGGGGATGCACAGGAGCTTTTACCAGTTTTATTGGAGTTTATGGGGGAGGCAGGAGGGTTTACCAGTGTTTATGGGGGATGCACAGGGGCTTTTACCAGTTTTATTGGGGTTTATGGGGGAGGCAGGGGTCTTTTATCAGTTTTACTGGGGTTTACAGGGCAAGCATGGGGGGTTCACCAGATTTATTGGGCATTACAGGGGATGCGTGAGGCATTTACCAGTTTTACTGGGTTTACAGGGGATCCATGGGGGGGGGTTTACCAGTTTTACTGGGGTTTATGGGGCTTGCACGGGGAATTTACCAGTTTTACTGGGATTTATAGGGAATCTATAGGGGCATTTACCAGTTTTACCGGGGTTTACTGGGCACGAATAGGGTTTTTACTGGGGTTCACGGGGTTTGCATGTGAGGTTTTACCAATTTTACCGGGATTTTAGGGTCGTGCATGGGGGAAATCCCAGCGAGCATCCTGCAGTCCCAGGCACCATTGTCACCACCGCCCCCGTGCCTCAGTTTCCCCAAAAGCCCCCGCTTGCTGGTGAGGCTCCAGCACAGGACAAATCACCCCAAATCCCATGATCTGGAGGGGATGCACCCCAAAAAACACCCCCATCACCTTCCTCGCTCTCAGCCACCAGCTTCTGGAGCTGCTGCGCCCGGGCATCGGCGCTGTCCCGCTCCTCCTCCGCCTCCGCCAGCCGCCGGCCCAGGCTGCCCACCTGCACCCGCAGCTCCTCCTGCGGCAAGAAAACGGGGCGAGAAAATGGGGTGAGAAAGGGGCTTTTTGGGGACGATGGGGAGGGAAGGGGAAGGAAGGTGTACCCGTTCCCGCTGCGCGTCCTGCAGCTCGCGCAGGAAATCCCGCAGGGCCGCCCGCACCGCCTCGGGCTCGGTCGCTGCATCGGGGTCCGGGGACGAGCCAGGGCTCCCCGACCCCTCGGGTCCCCCACCTGTATAGGGACAAACTGGGTGACATTGGGACAATGGGGCGCAGCACCCAAGGGAGGACCGCAAGCGGCAGTGGGATGCACCCATGGGATGGGGAGGACCCCCAGGGATGTAAGAGACGGAGCAATGCGGTAGGGGGGACCCTCCAGGGACACAGGGGATGGAGCAATAGGGTATGGGGGACCCCCAGGGATGGAGCAATGGGGTGATGGGGGACCCACAGGGATGGAGCAATGGGGTGATGGGGAACCCCAGGGATGCAGGGGATAGAGCAATGGGGTGATGGGGGACCCCAGGGATGCAGGGGATAGAGCAATGGGGTGATGGGGGACCCCAGGGATGCAGGGAATGGAGCAATGGGGTGATGGGGGACCCCCAGGGATGGAGCAATGGGGTGATGGGGAACCCCAGGGATGCAGGGGATAGAGCAATGGGGTGATGGGGGACCCCAGGGATGCAGGGGATAGAGCAATGGGGTGATGGGGGACCCCAGGGATGCAGGGAATGGAGCAATGGGGTGATGGGGGACCCCCAGGGATGGAGCTATGGGGTATGGGGAACCCCAGGGATGCAGGGGATGGAGCAATGGGGTGATGGGGGACCCCCAGGGATGGAGCAATGGGGTGATGGGGATGCAGAGGATGGAGCGATGGGATATGGGGGACCCCCAGGGGTGCAGGGAGTGGAGCACTGCAGCAGGATGCATCCCCTTCCCCTAAGCAAGGGACGGGGCACCGGGTGTCCCCAGGGACTCTCACCCTTGCCCGGGGAGCCGGCCCGTGCCCGGCCGATGCCCATGGTACGGCGTAGGGCGGACTGGATGCCTCCCAGGCGGGTTTCGGCAGCCCGGCGCAGCGCCTCGCCGCGAGCCAGCTCGGCTTCCAGCCCCTGCGCCCGACCCTCAGCCGCACTCAGGCGCAGGCTCAGCTCGGCCGCTTCGCCCCGCGCCGCCTCCACCTTCAGCTGCAGGTTGCGGGCATCGGCCAGCAGCTTCTTCTCGTTGCCGCGAGCCTCCTCCAAGCTGCGGGCCAGGTCCTTCTCCCGCTGCCGAAATTCGCCCTCCGCCTCCGACAGCCGCCGCTGCAGGTGTTGGAGCTGGGGAGGGAGCAGAAAGGGGGTGATGGGGAGAGGTGGGGTGCAGGGTGTGGAGGGATGGGTGATGGGGTGCAAGGGATGGAGCACAGGGTGATGGAGATGCGAGAGAGGGAGCGATGGGTATGGGTGACCCCCAGGGATGCAAGAGACGGAGCAATGGGGTGATGGGGATGCAGGGAAGGGAGCAATGGGGTATTGGGGACCCCCATGGATGCAAGGGATGGAGTAATGGGATATGTGGGAGCCCCAGGGATGGAACAGTGGGGTATGGGGGACCCCCATGGATGCAAGGGATGGAGTAATGGGATATGTGGGAGCCCCAGGGATGGAACAGTGGGGTATTGGGGACCCCCATGGATGCAAGGGATGGAGTAATGGGATATGTGGGAGCCCCAGGGATGGAACAGTGGGGTATGGGGGACCCCAGGGATGCAGGGAACACAGCAACAGGATGATGGGGGACCCCCCCAGGGATGCAGGGGATGGAGCAATAGGATGATGGGGGACTCCCAGGGATGGAGCAATGGGGTATGGGGGACCCCCAGGGATGCAGGGGATGGAGCAATGGGGTGATGGGGATGGAAGGGCTGGAGCAACAGGGTGATGAGGACTCCCAAGGATGCAAGGGGATGGGGTGGTGGGGACAGCCGGGGACACCAGGCTCAGAGCAAGGGGCAATGGGGGTGCAAGGGACCCCCAGGGATGCAGGGCAGAGAGCAAAGGGCGATGGGGACATAGGGGACTGAGCGGTGGGGTGACGGGGACACCCAGGGACATGGCATCAAGCAATGGAGTAGCAGGGACACCCAGGGACAGAGGATACCACTTATGGGGCCATGGAGATGCTTGGGGACAGCAGGCACCGAGCTATGGGGTGAGGGGACGGGGACATCTGGGTATGGCAGGGTACCAAGCTGTGGGGTGACAGGCACACTTTGGGATGCGGGACACCAAGCAACGGGGCACTGGGGACGCTCAGGGACCCCTCCACCTCCTTCCTGGCGGCCTCCGTGCCGGCCTCGCTCTCCGCCACCTTCTGCCTGAGGCCGAAGGCTTCACGGCGGCTCTCCTCCTCCCGCTGCTCCTCCAGGGCCATGCGCGCCTGCAGCTCGCCCACCTCCTTGCTCCTCTTGCTGTTCTCGCTGTCCAGATCCTTCACCTGCCCAAGGAGGAGACGGCGGCGGCTTGGGGGCACCCCAAATGGGTGGGGGAGTCCCCGTCATCCTCCTCCTCCTCCTCACCTGCCGGCGCAGCTCCTGCAGCTCGCGGCGGGCATCGAGGCGGGCGCGCTCCAGCTCCCGCAGGGTTGCCCGCAGCTCTTTCACCTCCCGGTCGGCCGCTGCCCGCCCGTCCTCCACCAGCGCCAGCCGCTGCTCCTTCTCCTCGCTGGCACGCTTCAAGCTGTGGGAGAGGGGAGAAGGAGCTGGTGTCACCCCCCCAGGGGCATCGCCCTGGCCCCGAGCATCGCCCCATCCCCGGCATCGCCCCGAGCATCACCCCATCCTGAGCCAGCCCCCGTCCCAAGCATCCTGCTCCAAGCCATCCCCAGCCCAGGCATTCCCCCCATCCCTGAGCACTCCCCCCCACCTCGGGCACCCCCTCCCAGGCATCACCCCATCAGGGCAGCCCCCACCCTGAGCATTGCCACCCCAAACATCCCCGCTGTCCCCCAGCATCCCTATCTAAGGCATGGCCCCTTCCCAAGCTCCTCTCGTATCTCATGTACTGAGCATCCTACCCAGTGCATTCCTCCCAGCCCCAAACCTCATCCCCTTGTCCCGAGCATCACCCTGACCCAGACCATCATCCTCCAAGGCATCACAACATCCCCTGCATCTCCCAACTTGAGCATCCCTGTGTCCCAAGGGTGACACCTTGTCCCAAGCATCACCCCGACCCTGAGCTTAACTCTCCAAGGCATCGCACCATCCCATGTATCTCGAGCATCACCCTTATCCTGAGCATCACACCATCCCCTGCATCTCCCAATTTGAGCAACCCTGTGTCCCAAGCATCACCCCGACCCTGAGCATCGCCCTCCGAGGCACTGCACCACCCCATGCAAGTCCCGGCTTGGACATCCCCTTGTCCCGAACATCGCCCTCCAAGGCATCACCCCATCCCCTGAATCTCCCAATTTGAGCACCCCTGTGTCCCAAGCATCAGCCCGATCCTGAGCGTAACTCTCCAAGGCATCACACCATCCCCTGCATCTCCCAATTTGAGCATCCCCTTGTTCCAAGCATCACCCCAACCCTGAGCATCGCCCTCCAAGGTGCTGCACCACCCCATGCAAGTCCCAACTTGGGCATCCCCTTGTCCCGAGCATCACCCTTGTCCCGAGCATCGCCCCATCCCCTCCACCTCTCAACTTGGGCACCCCCTTGTCCTGAGCATCACCCTTATCCTGAGCATCACCCTCCAAGGCATCGCACCATCCCCTGCATCTCCCAATTTGAGCACCCCTGTGTCCCAAGCATCACCCTGACCCTGAGCATCGCCCTCCGAGGCGCTGCACCACCCCATGCAAGTCCCAGCTTGGACATCCCCTTGTCCCGAACATCGCCCTCCAAGGCATCACCCCATCCCCTGAATCTCCCAATTCGAGCACCCCTGTGTCCCAAGCATCACCCCGACCCTGAGCATCGCCCTCCGAGGCGCTGCACCACCCCATGCAAGTCCCGGCTTGGACATCCCCTTGTCCCGAACATCGCCCTCCAAGGCATCACCCCATCCCCTGAATCTCCCAATTTGAGCACCCCTGTGTCCCAAGCATCACCCCGATCCTGAGCGTAACTCTCCAAGGCATCACACCATCCCATGTATCTCTTGAGCATCACCCTTATCCTGAGCGTAACTCTCCAAGGCATCACACCATCCCCTGCATCTCCCAATTTGAGCATCCCCTTGTTCCAAGCATCACCCCAACCCTGAGCATCGCCCTCCAAGGTGCTGCACCACCCCATGCAAGTCCCAACCTGGGCATCCCCTTGTCCCGAGCATCACCCTTGTCCCGAGCATCGCCCCATCCCCTCCACCTCCCAACTTGGGCACCCCCTTGTCCTGAGCATCACCCTTATCCTGAGCATCACCCTCCAAGGCATCGCACCATCCCCTGCATCTCCCAATTTGAGCACCCCTGTGTCCCAAGCATCACCCCGACCCTGAGCATCGCCCTCCGAGGCGCTGCACCACCCCATGCAAGTCCCAACTTGGGCATCCCCTTGTCCCGAACATCGCCCTCCAAGGCATCACCCCATCCCCTGAATCTCCCAATTCGAGCACCCCTGTGTCCCAAGCATCACCCCGATCCTGAGCGTAACTCTCCAAGGCATCACACCATCCCATGTATCTCTTGAGCATCACCCTTATCCTGAGCGTAACTCTCCAAGGCATCACACCATCCCCTGCATCTCCCAATTTGAGCATCCCCTTGTTCCAAGCATCACCCCAACCCTGAGCATCGCCCTCCAAGGTGCTGCACCACCCCATGCAAGTCCCAACTTGGGCATCCCCTTGTCCCGAGCATCACCCTTGTCCCGAGCATCGCCCCATCCCCTCCACCTCTCAACTTGGGCACCCCCTTGTCCTGAGCATCACCCTTATCCTGAGCATCACCCTCCAAGGCATCGCACCATCCCCTGCATCTCCCAATTTGAGCACCCCTGTGTCCCAAGCATCACCCCGACCCTGAGCATCCCCCTCCAAGGCACTGCACCACCCCATGCAAGTCCCAACTTGGGCATCCCCTTGTCCTGAGCATCGCCCTTGTCCCAAGGATCGCCCTCCAAGGCATCGCCCCATCCCCTCCATCTCCCAACTTGGGCATCCCCTTGTCCCGAGCATCCCCTGACCCTGAGCGTCACCTGATGCGCTCGCCCTCGGCACGCCGCAATGCCGCCCGCAGCTCCTCATTGGAGCGCCGCAGGGCCTCCTTCTCCCTCGCCTCGTCTCCCAGGGCCCGGCGTGCCTCCTGCGCCTGCCGCTGCTGCGCTTCCCGGCCCTCCCGGCTCTCCCGGGCCTCCCGCTGCGCCTCCAGCAGCTCCCGCCGTCCCGCTGCCCGCACCTCCGCCACCAGCCGCAGCTGCGCCCGCGCCTCCTCCGCCTGCGGCGGGGTGTCCGGGGTTTAGCGGGGACATTTTGGGGGGGGTGGGAAGGTGTTTGGGGGGGGTTCACCTCCCGCAGGGCACTGTCCCGCTGCTTGGCCGCCGCCGTCGCTTGGTTGCGGAGAGTCTTCGCCTCCCGCTCATGGGCCACTGCCGTCTCCTCCGCCTGCGCCCGCAGGCTGCGCAGCTCCGCAGCCAGGCTCTGCGGGGATTGGGGGGGGCACACAGAGCCCTGAGCCCCAATCCCCGGCGGTGTGGGGGTCCCGCGGGGGGGATTGCAATGGGGATGGTGAAGGGATGGGGATACGGATGCTCAGGTACCACACCCCAGGGATGGGGATACGGAGCTCGGGTACCACATCCCAGCATCCCCGTTGCCAGAGGGATGCAGTGGGGAGGTGGTTGCAATTGGGAGGGGTGCAAGAAGGGGGGTCATTGGGGGGGGGCTTCAAACAGTGGAAGGTGTAGTGGGGGGGCTTGCAAGGGGATGGTGAGCCTCAGGCATTGGGGGATGTAATAGGGGGGACGCCCAGGCATTAGGGGCTTGCAATGGGGGGGGCATAGGGGATGCCCATGCATGGGGATACGCAATGGGGGGGACACGGGGGACACCCAGGCACGGGGCGGGGGGGCTGCAATGGGAGGGAATGCTTAGGCATGGGGATTTGCAACGAGAAGGGACGCCTGGGCACGAGGGCTTGCAGTGGGGGACACATGGGGCTCTGCGCCATTCTGGGGGGGTCCCAGGACCCCCACCCCCCCACCTGCTCCTTCTCCTGGTGGCCAGTGACCTCTCGCCGCTGCTGCTCGAGCTCGGCCGTGGCCTCGGCCAGGCTCCGCTGCAGCCGCGCCAGCGTCTCGGCCAGCGCCGCCCTCTCCTCTTCCTGCAGCGCCAGCGCCTGGGGGGGAACACGGCTCAGCCCCGGGCGGGGGGACACTGGAGATGGGACAGGAGGGGACATCGGGGCCACCCACCTGCTGCTTCTCGCTCTCGCGCTGCCGCTGCGTCGCCGCCAGCTCGGCCGCCAGCTCCTCCTGCTCCCGCGCCAGCCGGCCCCGCTCGGCCTCCAGCTCCTCCTGCCCCCCGCAACGATCAGCGTCGCATCCCAAGAATCAGCGTCGCATCCCAAGAATCAGCATCGCACCCCAAAAATCAGCATCGCACCCCAAGAATCAGCATCCCCCACCCAACGCCCACCTTCTCACGCTGGAGGCGGTCGAGCTCACCGCGGTGCGCATCGCGGGCGCTCTGCAGGGCCACCGTCACCGCCGCCGTCTCGGCGGCCGCCACCGCTTGCCGCCGGGCCTGCAGCTCCCGCTCCCGTTCCAGCCGCGCAGCACCCAGCTCGGCTGCGGGGACACGCACCCCCACCCCCCAGTCGCGGTCAGTGGGAGGGCAGTGTGGGTGTGGGTTAAGTGACAGGAGCGGGGACGTGGGGGGGACACGGTGGCGGAGGGTTTGTTGTGACCCTGTTGCAGGGGGATGGGGACGGATGGGGGGACGGGGATGAAGATGGGGTTGAAGATGGGGTTGAAGATGGGGTTGAAGATGGGGTTGAAGATGGGGTTGAAGATGGGGACGGGGAGGGACGGGGATGAGGAGGGACGGGGATGGATGGGGGTGAGGATGAGGATGGACGGGGATGGATGGGGGTGAGGATGAGGATGGATGGGGATGGGGGTGAGGATGAGGATGGATGGGGATGGGGGATGGGGGTGAGGATGAGGATGGATGGGGATGGGGGATGGGGGTGAGGATGAGGATGGATGGGGATGGGGGATGGGGGTGAGGATGAGGATGGATGGGGATGGGGGTGAGGATGAGGATGGGGAGGTTTAAGGATGGAAGGATGGGGATGGGGGTGAGGATGAGGATGGGGAGGTTTAAGGATGGAAGGATGGGGATGGGGGTGAGGATGAGGATGGGGAGGTTTAAGGATGGAAGGATGGGGATGGGGGTGAGGATGAGGATGGGGAGGTTTAAGGATGGAAGGATGGGGATGGGGGTGAGGATGAGGATGGGGAGGTTTAAGGATGGAAGGATGGGGATGGGGGTGAGGATGAGGATGGGGAGGTTTAAGGATGGGGTGAGGGTGAGGAGGGATGGGGACGAGGGTGAGGGTGAGGAGGGATGGGGACGAGGGTGAGGGTGAGGAGGGATGGGGACAGGGGTGAGGGTGAGGAGGGATGGGGCTGAGGATGGATGGGGGTGAGGGTGAAGATGAGGATGGATGGGGGCGGGGATGGATGGGGGTGAGGGTGAAGATGAGGATGGATGGGGGCGAGGATGAGGATGAAGATGGGGAGGTTTAAGGATGGAAGGATGGGGAGGTTTAAGGGTGGGGAGGAGGAAGGATGGGGATGGCCGTGGTGATGGGGACAGACTGGGGGGCTGGGGGTGGACCCCTCACCCTCCAGCGCCTCCTTAGCCTGGAGCAGGATCCGGCCTTCGGCCTCCAGCTGCTGGTTGCGGGTGTCGAGCTGGGCCAGCCGCTGCTGCAGCTGGAAGATGCTGCTCTCCAGCCCCTCCTTCTCCGACCTGCCGGAAGGCCGCCAGCCATGCTGCTGAAACCCGGGATCCGGGTGGGAGGGAGACACCCTCACACCCCCGCTGGCACCCACCTGAGCCCAGCCGCCTCCTGGGCCTGATCCTGGCCGTGGCGCTGGGCGGCGGCGAGCTGGACGGCCAGGCTGGCCCCCTCCTTGGCCAGTCCCTCGCGGGCCCGGCTGAGCCGCAGCAGCTCGCCCCGCAGCCGCTCCTGCTCGCCCCGCGCCTGCGCCAGCGCCTCGCCCGCCGCGCTCTGCTCCTGCACCGCCTGCGGGGCGCGGGGGTCGGCGGCATCCCCGCCGCCCAGTCACCCCAGGCATCCGCCATGGCCCTCCCAGTCACCCCACGCATCCTCCCAGTTACCCCATGCATCCTCCCAGTTAGTCCATGCACCCTTCCCATCATTCCCAATTGCCTTGTGCACCCTCCCCATCCCTCCCAGTTGCCCCACGCAGCTTTCCAGCTCCCATGCACCCTCCCCACCCATCCTCCCAGTTGACTTGTACAGCCTCCCCATCCCTTCCAGTTACCCCATGCACCCTCCATGGTACTCCCAGTTAGCTTGTGCACCATCCCAGTTACCCTGTTCATCCTCCCCATCCCTCCCAGTTGCCCCATGCACCTTCCCAGTTACCCCATGCACCCTCCCCATCACTCCCAATAGCCCCGTGCCCCCTCCCCATCCCTCCCAGTGGCCCCATGCACCCTCCGTACCCCTCCCAGTTACCCCGTGCCCCCTCCCCACCCCTCCCAGTCAACCCCTGCACCCTCCCAGTTACCCCATGCACCCTCCCCATCACTCCCAATAGCCCCGTACCCCCTCCCCACGCCTCCCAGTTGCCTCGTGCCCCCTCCCAGTTATCCCGTGCACCCTCCCAGTCACCCCCAGCACCCTCCCCATCCCTCCCAAGTTGCCCCCTGCACCATCCCAGTTGCCCCCTGCACCCTCCCCATCCCTCCCAGTTGCCCCCTGCACCCACCCAGTTGCCCCGTGCCCCGTCCCCATCCCTCCCAGTCGCCCCCTGCACCATCCCAGTTGCCCCCTGCACCCTCCCCACCCCTCCCAGTTGCCCCCTGCACCTTCCCAGTTACCCCATGCACCCTCCCCATCGCTCCCAATAGCCCCGTGCCCCCTCCCCATCCCTTCCAATTGCCCCGTGCACCCTCCCAGTCACCCCTTGCACCCTCCCAGTTGCCCCGTGCCCCCTCCCAGTTACCCCATGCACCCTCCTCATCGCTCCCAATAGCCCCGTGCCCCCTCCCCATCCCTTCCAATTGCCCTGTGCACCCTCCCAGTTGCCCCGTGCACCCTCCCTACCCCTCCCAGTTACCCCATGCACCCTCCCCACCCCTCCCAGTCGCCCCCTGCACCATCCCAGTTGCCCCGTGCCCCCTCCCCACCCCTCCCAGTTGCCCCCTGCACCTTCCCAGTTACCCCATGCACCCTCCCCATCGCTCCCAATAGCCCCGTGCCCCCTCCCCATCCCTTCCAATTGCCCTGTGCACCCTCCCAGTTGCCCCGTGCTCTCTCCCCACCCCTCCCAGTCACCCCCTGCACCATCCCAATTGCCCCCTGAACCCTCCCCACCTCTCCCAGTTGCCCCATGCACCTTCCCAGTTACCCCATGCACCCTCCCCATCGCTCCCAGTTGCCCCATGCCCTCTTCCCCATCCCTCCCAGTTGCCCCATGCACCCTCCCAGTCACCTCCTGCCCCCTCCCCACCCCTCCCCATCACCCACCTGCTCCAGGTGCTGGCGCAGGCGCAGGTGCTGGCCCCGCAGCACCCGCAGCTCTGCCCGCAGCCCCCGGCAGCCCTCCTCGGCCGCCCTGCGTGCCCGCTCCAGGCCCTGCCGCTCGGCCGCCCCGGCCCGTCGCCCGCGCTCCAGCCGTCCCCGCAGCAGCGCCAGCTCCTGCCCGAGCTCCCGCGTCCGGCTGCGGCCGCTCTCCCGCTCCTCTTCCAGCCGGGCCAGGGTTCGGCTCAGCTCCGTCTTCTCCCGCGCCAGCCCGGCCGCCAGCTCGCTCGTCTTGGCCAAGGCATCCCGCAGCCGGGCTTCCTCCGCCTGCGCGGCACGCTGCGCCGCTGCCAGCTCCCCGCAGCTCCCCTGCGCCTGCCGGGACGGCCCGGGTGCGATGAGTTGGCCGGAGTCTGCGTCATGCCTGCGCCGCTGCAGCACCCAGCGCAGGGGGGCACCCAGTGCATGGGCTGAGCCTGTTGCTTAGGGTTGCGCCTGCTGCATGGGCGGCGCCTGGTGCAGGAGTTGCACCCGCTGCATAGGGATGCACCCACTGCATGGGGGGCACCCAGTGCATGGGCTGAGCCTGTTGCTTAGGGGTTGCACCTGCTGCATGGGCGGCACCCGCTGTATATGGGGTGGGGGAGCCTGCTGCATGGGGGTTGCACCCTCTGCATGGGGTGGCACCTGCTGCATGGGAGGGGTGGCACCCACCGCAGAGGGGGCTAAGCCTGATACATGGGGGGGGTGCACCTGCTGCTGGGGGTTCACCCACTGCATAGGGGTGCACCCACTCCGTAAGAGAGGTCGCACCCACTGCATAGGGGGTGCGCCCAGTGCAGGGGGGATTAAGCCTGATGCACGGGGGGGTGGCACCCACTGCTTGGGGTTGCACCTACTGCACAGGGGTGCACCCGCTGCAGGGGGGTGAAGGGCTGGGTATCGGGGGACCCACCTTGCCCAGCGCCTCAGCCAGCGCCTCCCGCTCGCCCCGCGCCACCTCGGCTTCCAGCGCCGCCCGGCTCAGCGCCTCCCGCGCCTCCAGCAGCTCCCGCTGCACCCCTGCCCGCTGCGCCTCCAGCTCCTCCACCTGCTGCTGGCTGCCAGCACCCATGGGGGGCACCCATGGGGAAAGGGGGGGGTTGCAGCACCCACTATTTTGCAGCACCCACTTGGGGCAGGGGATGCAGCACCCGCTATTTTGCAGCACGCATTTGGAGAGGGGGATTGCAGCACCCACTTGGGGGGTGGCAGCACCCACTGAAGTTTTGCACCCCACCCGTTGGAGGGGTGGCAGCACCCACCTGGAAGGGGACCTGGCAGCACCCACCTTAGGAGGGGGCTTTGGGGACCCACTTGGGGGGGGGGTTGAAGCACCCACTGAGATTTTGTAGCACCCAGTTGGTGGGGAGAAGCTGCAACACCCAATCTGGTGGGAGGGAAGAGGCTGCAGCACCCACATCGGGGTGGGGGGGTGTTCAGGGGACCCACTTGGGGGGGTTTCAGGGGACTCGCTGAGATTTTGCAGCACCCACTTGGTGGGGGGCGTGCAGCACCCAGTTAGTGGGGGTGGAGGGGTTGCAGCACCCAATTGGGGGGGGGCAAGGTGGCAGCACCCAGATTTGGGGGGAGGTTGCAGGGGACCCACTGGGATTTTGCAGCACCCACTATCTCATGGCACCCACTATCTCGCAGCACCCACCCGTCCCCCACCTGCGCTCCAGCTGCTGGCGGGCAGCCTCGGCGGCGCGGGCGGCCTCGTCGCGGGCGTCTTCCAGCCCCTCGCCCCGGCGCTGCAGCTGCGCCCGCTCCTGCTGCAGGGCACCCGCCCGCTGCTGCTCCCCCGCCAGCGCCTCCTCCGCCCGCAGCCGCTCCCTGCCGGACAGACGGACGCAGGTGGGCAGGCGGACACGGATGGACGGACGCGGGTGGGTGTGCCGGGATGGAGGGATGTGCAGGGATGCGCATGGATGGACAGGCAGAGATGAATGCGTAGGGATGGATGGACAGACAGACAGGGCAGGATGCACAGGGACAGACAGACGGACATGGTGAGGCAAGGAGGGATAGATAGATGGACAGGCAAGCAGGATGCATGGGGATGAACGTGCAGGGATGCATGCATGGACAGACGGAGAGGCCAAAATGCCCAGGGATGGACGCACAGAGAGGGGAGGGTGTGCAGGGACAGATGGACAAACAGACAGGCCAGGGGGATGGACAGACAGACAAGCCAGGATGCGTGGAGACAAACGGACATGCAGGAACACACAGCGAGAGATGCGAAGGGATAAAGGGACAGACAAACAGGCCAGGATGCGCAGGGACAGACGGACACATGAGGGGGCGGGGGAAAGCTGGATGGACGGACGGACAGTCTGGCCAGGATGCAGGGGGATGGATGTGCAGGGACACACGGGGATGGACAGACAGACAGACACGCAAGGATGCAGAGGGACAGACGGACGCACAAGGATGCAAAGGGACAGACGGATACACAAAGATGCAAGCGCAGGGACAGCCACAGAGTGACGGACGGAGCTTGGGACAGACGGACGGAGCTTGGGACAGACGGACGGAAGGTACCTGCGCAGGACCTCGGCCTCAGCGCGCAGGCAGGCCACCTCGTGCAGGGCCTCATCCTGCGCCCGCCGGCAGCCCCCGGCCTCGGCGCTGAGCTGCTCCAGCCGCTGCTCCAGGGTCCCCAGCCGCCTCTCGCTGTCCCCCAGCTCCCGCCGCAGGCTCCCGGCCACCTCCCGGCTGGCCTCCGCCTGGCTCCGGGCGTCCTGGGAGGGGGGACAAGGCGGGGGTCAGCCTTCATCATCCTCATCCTCATCATCCTCATCATGCTGCAGCCCCCCGGCGCTCACCTGCAGCTGGAGGTGGCGGCGGCGCAGGGCGGCGTGCACGGCGGTGACGGCGGCGCTGGGTGAGAGGCTGCGGCGAGGGGACGCAGGGGGACACGGGGGGGACTCCGGGGGTGGCGGCGGCTGCTCGGGGTCATCCGCCAGCACCGCCTGTGAAGGGAGGGAGGGAGCCCCTGTGTCACCGAGGGGAAACTGAGGCAGGGGAGGGGGGAACTGAGGCAGGGGAGGGGGGAACTGAGGCAGGGGAGGGGGGAACTGAGGCAGGGGAGGGGGGAACTGAGGCAGGGGAGGGGGACCCCCTTGGCTGCAGGGGTTGGGGCAGAGGGGGGAGCAGGGAGCCCCCAGCACCTGGGTAACATCCTGCAGCGTCTGACGGAGCAGCTCCACCTCTGAGCGCAAGGCCTCCACCTCCGCCGGCGATGGCTCCTGGGCGCGCGAGGCCTCCTGCAAAGCCCGTCGGCGCAGCGTCAGGTGCGGCCGGCAGGCATGGTGCGTCGGTCAGCATCATGCCCTGCCATGCATCAGGCATTGCACCCCAGCATGCATCACACCCCGGCGTGCATCGTGCAGCACACCCTGGCATGCATCACACCCCAGGGTGCATCGTGCATTGCACCCTGGCATGCATCACACCCCAGGGTGCATCGTGCATTGCACCCCAGCATGCATCACGCCCTGGCGTGTATCATGCAGTACACCCTGGCACGCATCACGCTCCGGTGTGCATTGTGGCTCGGCGTGCATCATATATCGCACCCTGGTGCATGTTGTGTGCCACGCGGCACCAGAATTTGGCACGCGTCATGCCCCGGTGTGCATTGTACCCTGGTGTGCACTGCACCGCGGCACACCTCATCCGTCGCACCCCAGCGTGCAGCCCAGTCCAGTGTGCATTGCATCCAAGCATGCACCACACTCTGGTATGCACCGTGCATCGTGCCCTGGCATGCATCTTGCATCACTCCCCGGTGTGCATCACAGCTCAGCATGCTCCTGCGTGCATCGCACCCTGGTATGCATCACGCATCATGCTCTAGCATGCATCACAGCTCGGTGTGCATTGCACCTCCCGGCTTGGAGGGCATCGTGCCCCACCACGCACTGCAACTTGGCATGCACCCCGCTCCGGTATGCATCGTGCATTGCGCCCCAGCATGCACCACAGCTTAGCATGCACCCTGCCGCAGCGTGCATCCTTGCACCCCCCGGCTCAGCGCGCATCCCACCCCAAAACTCATCACGCCCTGCGCTCACCAGGTTTTGCAGCTGCAGGGTCAGCGCCTCCACCGCCCGCTCCTTCTCCCCGTCCTCAGCCCGCAGGCGCTCCAGGGCCGCCGCCAGCTCCGACAGCCTGCGACGAGACACCGGGCAGCAGCGGGTCCCCACCCTGGCACCCATCCCCTGCGACCCACCCCACCCCGGTACCTGGCACTGAGGGCGGTTTTTTCCAGGTCGGCATCCCGCGCCCGTGCCGCCAGCTGCTCCTCCAGCTGCGCCAGGCGCATGGCCTGCTTCTCCCGCGCAGCGCCAGCCTGGCTCTCGGCCAGCCGCAGGTTGGCAGCCAGGTGAATGCAGGCGGCATGGGCAGCCCTGCCCGCCCGCGACGCCTCATGGCTCAGCTCCGATAGATCCCTGCGGTGGGAGATGCGGGATTGGAGGTGGTGGTCCTTGGGGACCTCCAGGGACAACCCCGCGGGACCACCCCCCTGCCCCGGACCTCTCGGTGGTGGCTTTCATCTCCCCGAAGTGACGCCTGAAGGCCACCACCTGCCTCCACAGGGTCAGGAGTCGGCTGTGCTCGTTGCTGAAGTAGGTGTTGAAAGACTGCCCGTGGGACGGAGCGGCGTTGGTCCCGGCGTGGTGGTGGTGGGGTCCCTCCCCATGCAGCCACCTCCGCCTTGCAGCCCCCCAGCCCTCCGGGCAGCATCCCCACCTCCCCTGGCCCCCCATCCCTCTCCCTTTGGTCCCCAAATCTCTGTGCACCGTCCCCCATGTCCGCACCCGTCGCCCTCGCGGTCCTCCACAGCCAGCAGCCCCCACCCCAATTCCCTTCCACCCTGCACGGAGAGGGATGGGGGATGCATCCTCCTGCCTCACATCGCCCTCCCAGCACATGCCACATTCCCTGCACCCCCAAATTCTTCGCTGCGCAACAGCCCCCACAGCCCCGCATCCCTCCCCGCAGCCTTGCATCCCTCCCTGCATCCCCACATCCTCACATCCCTCCCTGCATCCTTTTCCATGCCACATCCCTGCAACCCTCTGCCTTGCGTCGCCCTCGCATCATGTGCTGCATCCCCTGCACCCCCAAATTCTTCTCCGTGCATCACCTCCCATGGCCCCGCATCTCTCCCCAGCGGTCCTGCATCCCCTTCTGTGCCGCATCCCTGCATCCCCCTGCCTCGCATCGCCCTCCCAGCACATGCCGCATCCCCTGCACCCCCAAATTCTTCTCTGTGCAACAGCCCCCGTGGCCCCACATCCTTCCCGATGGTCCTGCATCCCTCCCAGTGATCCTTCATCCCTCCCCGCATCCCTTTCCATGCCACACGCCCGCATCCTTCTGCCTCGCATCCCTCTCCCCGCCACCTCCCGTCCTGCTCCTTGCCGCATCCCCAGGCCCCTCCACATCCCCGGGGCTCCCCCAAACCTCCTCCTCGCGCCTCCACTCCGCCTCCCGCTGCTCCAGCTCATCCCGCGCCCGCGCCCAGTCGGCCGTCAGCTTGCGGATGTCCTCGCTCAGCGCCGCGTTGGCCACGTTGGCTTGTTCCAGCTGTTCCCGCAGCATCGAGTTCACCTGCACCAGGCTGCTGCTCCTGGGGTGGGGGGGTCACACACGGCCGGAGCATTATCCCGGGGGGGTCCCGCAGCTCCCCAGGGACCCCCGCTCACCTCTGTTGCTCCTCTTCCAGCCGGATCAGGGCGTTCTCCAGCTCGTTGCTGCTCTCCTCCTCTGGCTGCGAGCCGCTCGCATCTAGCTGGCTCTGCGGGGACAACAGCCCGCTCACCGTCACCCCAATTTGGGGGGGGGGTCAGGGCAGAGGGACCTCCCCAAACCCATCCCTCACCGTCAGCCTCTCCTGCTCCAGCTCCGTCGCCTTCTCCAGCAGCTGCTGCTCCACTTCGCCGCATTTCTTCTTATACTGCAACACCTGGGTGGAGGAGATAGGGTGGGTGACACTGGAGCCGGGGAGGGTGTCCCCAAAACGTCCCCGTGTCCCCCGGGAAGGATTTACCTTGGCTTGGAGCTTCTGCACCAGCTGGGCTTGCCGCTGCTGGCCCTCCTGGTACGCCTGCAGCTTGCGCTTGTAGGCGGCTTGTTCCTCCTCCAGCAGCCGCCGCAGCTCGATGTTGTGCTGCGCCAGGCTCCGGCTCTCCGCTGCCTCCCGCTCGCCCGTCTCCAGCCGCAGGGTTTGCTCCAGCTGGGATGGGATGCGGGAAGTCCTGGGACACCATCCCACCGCCACGCATCGGGATGTTAAACCTGCCCCTCCCCAGCACCCACCGAGCATCCTCCAACTTGACACACAACACCCCATCCCGGACAAAGCCATCGCTTTGGGGTGGTCCTACAGCAAACCCCCACACGGCCGAAGCTGAGACCCCCCCAAATTCTGCATCCCCCCCCTTCGCATGCACAGAGTGGGGATGAATAGGAAAATTTGGGGGTGCTTTTAAAAATAACCCAACTTTGAATCTGGAGTTCAGCAAAGCCCCATCCTGCGTTGCACGGGATTAGCTGATGGGTAAAGGATCCTCAGGCTCAGGGGTGGCGATTCCCCTTGGGGTATTTTCCTGATATTTGCTTTTTTTTTTTTGTAAATAAATAGCCACAGAGGGGCTGCCCCCCAAAAAACCCGGCAGCCCCTCGATTCGGGTCTCCCCAGGAGCCACGTTCAGCATCTGGCTGCTGCCCAAAGCCCTTTTCAATTCCCCCGTTGCCACGGGAAAGGGATGCAAAAGGCGAAGGATGCCAACAGGGGGGTCTCCGCTTCCCGAAAAGCAGCAGGATAAATAAAATAGGGAGGGGGGGGGGGGCGGGGGATGCTTTGTGCATCCTGCAGGACAAGCCCCGGCAAGCCGGAACAGGTCCGGACACGGCACTGAAATTCCAGTCACCGGGACGTTGCAAGATGCCGCAGCATCTCCTGCTCCAAGCATGGGGAATGCAAAGGTTACGGCTTGCATCGCCTTGATTTTGGGGTGAAAATGGGTGGTTTGGGGTGAAAATGGGTGGTTTGGGGTTAACCCAGTTGGCGACTTACCCGCTCGCTGATGGCGTTGTACTTGATGGCCAACTCATCACGCTCGGCCCGGCTCTGAGCCAACAAGTCCTCGACGCGCGATAGCTCCTGCTGCAGGATGCGGTTCTCCTCCTGGAGGGACAGCAGCGAGGACATGGCCCCCGCGACGGCTGCTGCGGGACGGGGACGGGGCTCAGGCCGGCTCCGGACAGCAGCGGGATGGGGATCCAGCCCCGGGATGGGGATCCGGCCCCGGGATGGGGCCAAGATGCCCTTTGCAGCCAAGAGCTGCTTTGTTCCTTCGGCGGGGAAGGGGGCTGGGCTGAGCCTTCCCCACGCGCTCGGCCGAGGCCACGAAAAGCATTCTTCCCCCCCACCAGCTGCAAATGCTGCGCCCCGTGCAACTCGGACATGCTGAGCGGCACGGTTTGCAGCGGCAAAACTGCTGCAGGTTTGTGTTTGCAAGTGCAAAACCATTGCAAATGTGTCTTCGCAGCGGCAAAATTGCTGCAGATTTGTGTTTGGAATTGCAAAACCACTGCAAATGTGTCTTTGCAATGGCAAAACTGCTGCAGATTTCTGTTTGCAATGGCAAGACCGCTAGAAATTTGCAGTTGCGATCACAAAAACCACTGCAGGTTTGCAGCTGCGATCCCGAGCGCGCTGCAGGTTTGCAGCTGCGATCCCAAGCGCGCTGCAGGTTTATTACTGCAATTGCAAAACCGCTGCAGATTTGCGTTTGCTATCACAAAACTGCTGCAGATTTGCATTTGCAGTTGCAAACCCGCTACAAATGTGTGTTTGCAACCACAAGAGCGCTGCAGGTTTATAGCTGCAATCACAAAACCGCTGCGCGTTCACAGCTGCAATTGCAAGACTGCTGCGCATTTGCAGTTGCAATGGCAAACTGCTACAGAATAGTCTGCAACTGCAAGACTGCTGCAGATTTATAGTTGCAATCACAAAACTGCTGCGGATTTGAAGTTATGATCAGAAGACCACTGTAGATTTGCAGCTGCGATTGCAAGAGCGCTGCAGATTTATAGTTGTTGCAATCATATAACCGCCGCAGATTTATAGTTGCAGTCGCAAGACTGCTGCAAATTTGTCTTTGCGATCGCAAAGCCACTGCAGGTTTACAGTTGCAATTGCAAAACCGCTGCAAATCCGCCGTTATGATCGCAAAACCGCCGCAAATTTGCGCTTGCGATGACAAAACTGCCGGTGCAATCGCAGAACCGCCGCAGGTTTGCATTTTGCCATCACAAAAGCGCCGGTTGCGCTCGCAAAAACCCGCTGCAAAAGTGCCCTTTGCAATCGCAAACCCGCCGCCCCCCCTCTGCCGCCGTGGCTCCGTGGCCGATCCCGCGAGAGCAGCCACCAGTTCCCGCTGCGGTGGGGGGGAGAACGACGACACCCACCTCAACCACAGCCTCCACCGTGGGCTCCGCTTCACTCATGGGCTCCCCAAGGGGGGTCCGCCGAGCCCTGCGCACCCCCTTCCCGCGGCCTCCTTGCTCCCAAGCCCCTTCCTGGGATTTTTTTGGGGCTCCGTTTGGGCTCGTCGCCTGCAAGCGGAAAGCGGATGCGTGGTTGGGATTAACCCGAAATCCTCGCCTTCCCCTCCCGGCGTGACGGGGGGACCGGGGACCCTCCTCTTCCTGGCTGCCTCGGGGGTCCCAACGCAACCGGCGAGGCCGCGAGCAGCAACATTTTAGCATCCACCGCCAAAAATACCACCGGATATTCCCCCGGCCAAGCAGGGCTTTGGAAATAAAAACAACCAACAAGGCTCTTGGCGAGAGGGGAACGAGCAAAATAAAGGAAAATATAAAAAAATAGCAGTGCCCGGCGCTTCCCCGTGCCCAAAATCGGTGGAAATGTGCTTACTTTGCTGAGCTGTCCCCCCCCAGGCAGGATGGTGCTGGCTCCCACCGGGGAAAGGAGCTCCTTGGAGAGAGTAAGCCAGCCCTTTCGTTAAATCCTGGCCCGCGTTAAGCTCATTAAAGCCCAGGGGTTTGCTCTGGCAGGAAAAGCCTTGGGGTGGAGCGTGCCAGGGTTGCTACGAGGCAAAGCGGCATTAAACAAACCCCCGGGGATGCGTCCCCCCTGTGCCGCAGCCCCCGCAGCCCCCCTGGGGCAGCAAATTTTACCCCCTGGGGTAATTAAGGATTTTTTACCCCCTGGGGTAATTAAGGATTTTTTGCCCCCACCCCAGCAGGGAAAGCCATCGGTAAATCCCCAACCCAAGCTTAAAATCCCCCGTGCTGGGGGCTGGAGGCATCCCCGCTCCCAAAATAAACCACGGATCTGACCCCAAGCCACCCCCCGGAGGGGGTGGGAGTCTCCCAGCCGCTCTCTTCCCAACCCCGCAGCCCGGGAAAGCGCCCTTTCTCCTCCCCAAGAGCCGCGGATTAACGGCGAGGGGGAGACGGCGCTGGTGCGAGTAGACAGGATTGAGGATTTCCGGCGTCTCGAGTCCCTCCGGCCAAGCGGAAGGTGCATCGAGGCTCCCCCCAGGGTGTTGGAGATGCAAGAAAACTCATTTTCCGCCCCCCGCACCATTTCTTTCCTTACCTTCCCCTCCCGGAGTCCTTCACAACCATAAAACCACTGCTAAGCAACAAGCGTCTGTTCTGCTTCGCCGTCCGACAGTCTCCTCAACACCAGCAAGGAGGGGGAACCACAAAAACTCATCACAGCCCCTCCGAGCTCACACGGGGCAGGGGGTAAAATCTGTATTTGGCATCAAAACCATTTTATTATTCGCTTTGAAGTGTTACATCTCTCACCTGGGTTTGCACGCTCACTGCCAGGCACAGTTAAGCTCTGAAACCAAAATGCTCGTCATCCAGTTGGAAATGGAAATAATAAAAATCCGAGGCACTGAAAAAAATAAGCAGGACTTCGTACACTGAAAGGCCTTAATATAAATAGGTAAGAAAATATTTATTTGTTTAAAGAGGAATCTCAACCCCAGCTCTGTCAAAGAGACCGACTCCGTTCTGTCCTTCATTGCATATAAGGCTTAATAAAATGTCCGCAGAAAGAAGTAAAAATCCATCTTCAAAATAGAGGAGGGAGAAAAAAAAACATAAACCTTCCCAGAGCAAGAAATTCGGAATTTCAGCATGGAAACGCAGCAGTCCGGCTCCCCACCTCCCGCATCACCGAGTTAAGCGCTTGGGGGGGGAGGAAATCGGGGTGACGCTCGGTGTCTCGACAGCGCGTTCATCTGGATTTTGCAGGTAAGACGTCTCCAGGAGGATGGTCCCCACCGAGGGAAGGATTTATCCAGCCCAAATATGTGAGGAGAAAGCGGAGAAGTCTCCAAGGAGGCTCTATCGCATAAACCTTTGGCGAAAATTACCTTAATTAGGGCAGCGCTACAAGCAAAAGTCCTCCGGCTGTGAGCACTTGCTCACCCTCTCGTTATTACGGAGAGGCCATGAAGCCAACGGCTTTTTTTTTGCAAAAGGAGAAGCCTCAGAGGTTTGCTGCAATCCAGGTAGAAAATAAAAGGCCCCCAATGCTGTGGAGTGTTTTAAGGCACGTGTTCATTTGCTCTCCGGCACTTATTTCAGCATTTTGATCCCGGGGGAGGGATTTAAGGGCAGGAGCGGGGTGTCCCGAAGCCCGAGCTTTGGTCCTGAAGGAATCGCGACGATCCCAGCACCCGAGCAGGGAAGAGCGTATGAGGGGCTGGGGTCAGAACTGAACCCAGCCTGCATTTGCCTGAGTCTGGTTAGAAGCCGACCTGGAGAGAGAGAAAAAGAGGGGGGGAAAAAAAGAGGTTTTAGACGCTGAAAGGGATTGTGGCACACAGGGAGGGAGCTGGGCAGCAGCAAATGGGTCCTCCGAGGTTGCCCCAAAACTCTCCCCCCTTGCACAGAGCAGCCCAGAGCAGTGGAGGAAGACGGGGCATGCCTCTGGCGCTGGGAGGAAGAGGAAGGCAGCGCCCACAGACCTGCACTGAACTCGAGGAATTTGCGACACGCTCTTGTCAGAGCCGCTTTTAAATCCCCAACGGGTGTTTGGATGGAGCGGTGCCCCCACCCCAGCAGGGGTTTTCAGCAAAACCAGTGGGATTTGGTCCGGATGGGGGTTTTCTGACGCTGCGGGGATCACCCACGCCACGCACAAACCCCACATGGCCTCACCCCGAAGCTTTGGCGAAGTCTCCCCAGACGTCGGCGGCGGCGGTAGAGGGAGCAGCAGCGGGCTGCGGCCAGGACAAGAGGGAGTCTGTCGGTGGCCAGGGAAGTCAGGAAGAGAGAAAACAAACATCAGGAGTTATTTCCCACTCTTATTGCCAGATTTCCCGCTCTGTTTTCCCATCTTTGATGGATAAAATGGAGTCTAAAGAGCTTTACAGTCATCGCTGCATGACCACGGACCTGTGATGGGAGTGCCCGGGAGCTGGGTGGGAGCGGACAGCGAAGATGGCCGCTCTCCGGAAGGACAAAGCGGAGCAGAAGATTTTCCTCCGGGAGGCGGTGGGAGCAAGCTCAGGCCCCCAGGACCCGCTGGCCGCGGTCTGGTGTTCCCTGTTGCTCCTTCTTTTTTCTTCATGTTCTGAAAGAAGAGAGGGAAATTTGGGTGGTGTCATGTTTAAATCCAGAGCTGGAGCATGATTCCCCCCAGCCATGGCTCACAGGAAGCCAAATCACTTTATTCTGGGGAAAAAAACCTGCTGTGCTGTGATGTCCCACTGCTGGAGGAGCAAAAGGGGTCAAACCAAAGATGTTTCTTACCTCCAAATCCCCACCACGAACCCACAGACCCGGTTCTGTAACCGGGAACTACAACACAACCCCTCTGCAAATCACTGCACACAGTGTTACCACAAAGGGCTCTGCTCTGGGCTTCCTCCTGCACGGGGATTTCAGGGAGAAGCCACCACTTCCTCTTGTGCCACCCAAGGGAAACGTTGGGAGCGGATTTAGCCAGAAAAGCCCCTCACCGCAATGTTGAGTTTGATGGTTTGCCCCTCCTTGAAGCCCAGATCCAGTTTGGGTCCCTGATCAGGGTTCTCGGCCTGTCTGGCCAGCTCGCTCTGCTGCCTCACCCATCTGCAGGAATTAAATAAGCAGAGAAGGACACGTCAACCACCAGCCCGAGGCTCTCCCGGACAAATCCTGCCCAAGATCATCCCCTCTGTCGGGCAGCAGCTCTTTAAAGGCGCTGGATGTGATCCGAGATCTTGCCTGCCGGAGCGACGTGCTACAGGTAGCGCTGGGGGAATGATTCCTATCAGCGGCTGTGAGTGCTTGAGCCGCATGTATCCTCCAGCCAGCAGCGCATTCCATCCTGTCGCAAAGCCCCACTATATGCCAGGAGCTGGAGCAGCGTCCCAGCCCCTCAGGAGCAGCCCCTTACCCGTGGTACATGAAGAGAAGGAAAGGAATTAGGAAACCTGCCTAATTTTGGACTGGGAAGCCAAGTTTAGGAGCCTGCTAGGAAATGTTTGAGGGGGAGAGCTGCCTGCACAAAGGCTGCGCACACGAACAGGTGTTTCCACATCTTTACACCATGCTTGTCCGCTCAAGCGCGACAGGAGCTCACAGCTTCCTCTCCCCCACCGTTTCTGGCAGGCGTCCGCAAAAAAAGTCGAGCCGAAAGGACACAGGGAGAGGCATAAACTCACTTAAAATGGTCTTGGAGAGCCACGTTGAAGTCAAAAGCATCCCCACGGTCGACAAAGCCCACTCCGATGAAAGCTCGACGGCCTGCGGAAGGAGGAAGAGTAAGGGCTGGAATCGCAAAGCAGCGGAGAAAGAGGAAGGGAATAGCCTGTCCCGCACACCCCTGTGCCTGCCGCCTCCTCCAGCTGGAGCTGGGACTCTGGAGACTGAGATACAGGACTGGAGATATCCTCAGCGTGTTGGTTGCACGTACAGGCTTAGTAAAACCAGCTTTTAAATGACCATAAGCAAGTCAAAGCAGAGGTTGGCATCACGCTGATGATCTTGCATACGGAGGCGTCCTCACGCTAATGCTGAGCAGCAAAATTAAACTGTTTTTATTCAAGGTGAAGGACAGAGCACAGCTGGCATGTGGGAGTGAGACAATTTGTCCCTTTATCACCGTATGCAGGGAATATTTAGCCCTTGAAAGCAGGAATCCTTCACAAATACGAGCAGCAAGGGCACTGAAGACTTTCTGAGGTGATTCCTCCAACCTGTCCCCTGTATATTGCAACATACCGTTCCCGTCTTCGATCCGGATGACAAAATATCTGCTGGAGTCCATCACGCTCTCCACAGCGATGCCAGGGAACTGCTCCACCGGTGCCTGGGCAAAAAGCTCTCCTGAAAAAAAGAAAGGAGAGCAGATTAACGCCAGGGCAGAGCGTCTCTGCGCCATCTTCCTCCCCATGAAGAGGCGCAGAGATGTTGCCTTCCCTCCTCCTTACCCGAGGTCTTGTCCTCCAGCTTAATGAAGGCGATCTTGCCCTTGGCTGTGATCCGCAGCCTGCCGCTCCACGCCGGCTGGTCCAGCTGCCACTCCGCAGCTCTGGAGAAAGAGGAAACGGCGACGGATGTCTAAGACACCTCTCACGTCCCAGACACCACCACCGACCTATTTTAACGCTCCCATAAGGTATCACGGAGTTCGTCTGCTCGACTCTCCTTGTTAACAGTACCAAAGCAGCGCAAGGAAGAACCCGCCTGCACCCGCGCTCGCTGCAGGAGGAGGTAGATCCGTCACGTCACCTCTCGTTTCACCCCAAACCAGCTGCCCCCCCGGCAAAACCAGGCGTCGGGTCCCAGCAAGAATTGCAGAAGAGGTTTCGCTTCCCCTTCTGCAGGATCTCCAGCTCAAAAGCAGTTTCTTGGAGGTGCTGAGTCGCGTTAGCTACAGCCCGGCTCTGCCAGGCCAGCCTTTAGGCCGGGCTGAGGGGAGAGGAGCCCCAAAAGACATTGGGGGGATGGAGATGCCCCACTGGGGGTGTGGGGCCGGGGTGGAGGGGCAGAGAGACCTCACGAGGGGCAAGCCTTGCTGCCCCACAGCGAGGAGAGGCCCCACACGCCCCACGGGGAGGAGGCAAACCCCACACAGCCCCATGGCAGGAGGAGCAGACACCCTGTGGGGAGGGAGGCGACAGACGCCATGTAAGCCAAGGTGGGGCAGCCCACCCCACAGCAGGACAGGGGTCAGGGGAGAGGGGCAGGCCCCACCTGTAGCCGCGGTTGGAGGCCCGCGGCGGTACCCGGTAGACGTGCACGGCCGGTTTCACGCACAGCACCGCCTCGTACTCCTCCTCCTCCCCTGCCATGGCCGCCATCGCGGCGGAACTCCGCCCGCCGCCGCTCTGGCCCCCGCCTCGATGGTACGGCCCGCCTCCATGGTACCGCCCCCTTCCCCCGGGCGGCGCGGGGCGGAGGGAGGGAGGGGCGGGGCTTCCGCACCCGCCGCCGCAGCGCCCCCTGGCGAGGGGGAGGCTTCCCTGCAATGAAGTCGGGGGGGGGGGGGCGGGGGGGAACTGGTCCCAGGGGGCTGCTGGAACTGGGAACCAGTACGCGGTCGCGGGGAGCGGCTGCAGAGCGCCCGGCTGCCGCCAGCTCCCAGCCCGGCCCCGTCTGGGGACACTGCTAGGCGGGCCTGCTCCTGTAGCACCTTTCCTCCCCGCTCAGCAACGCCAAGTCACTAAAAATCACATTTTTTCCCCGATTTCACCTTCATAAAAAAACCCAAAACACGTAAAAATAAGAATTAAAAGGGAGTCAGCGCCTGCGGGAGCTGCCAGTGCACCCTGACCCCTCTTCACCCTGGCCGGAGGCACCCTGACAGCCTTGGCTCATGTTCTCTGGCGGTTATCAAGCCCAACGCCCGAGGGGGGAGGTCAGCACATTGCAAAAACAAAATAAATATATAATTAATAAAATTAAAATCGCTTCCTTGATCCTCCACGGTGAGAGGCAGCAAGGTCACAGCTCACACCCAGGTTTGGAAACCACATCCTCCCTCTGAGCACTGCCACTTCCCACCCTCCTTGGACCACATCTCCCCAGCGAGCCTAAAAATGGGGCAAAATTTCCCCCTTTTGGGTAAATACCGGCACAATTACTGCCGAACGCTCCCAGATTTTACCTTCCTGACGAATTTTTAAGGATCTACTCGCGCTGGGAGCTTAAGCTGCCACTGAAACGACCCTCTTGCAGCAGCCCCTGCGAGAGACGGGGACAAAGGAGAAAAAAAAAAGTCATTAAAAGTTTAAAGACATTTATTTAAAATACAATTTATAAAACGTTTTCTCTTCGGCGCACGTTTTGGGGTGAAAACACGTGGTACCGTGTTTATCCTCCACCTTCCCGGGATGAAGGGGCTTCCCGCAGGAACGCCGCCGAGCCCTGCCCGCGGGCGGGACGTATCCTGGTCGCTGGGATGGAGGAGCCGGGATATTTCGGTGCCAAAGACGGAGATTTCGGTGCCGAAGATGGTGGCAACTTTAACACTGGCCAGCTACACCAGGAACCGGGAGGATTTGGGGCTTTTTTGGCCATTAAAAGCTATTTTTAGTAATAATTAAGGAAAGGCGCGGTGACTACGGTTATTGCCAACGTCCTTCTTCCCTCCCGCTCCCCCCCGGGGAACTCATCCTGACCACCAGCCCGGGGAGAATAAATAAGACCGTCCCCAAAAAAGCGCCGGCGGTTGGGGATGCCCGGGGGACGTCTGCCCGTCCGTCCCCACCTCGCCACCGTCCTCGGTGCTTTAATCAGCTTTAATCAGCTAATTAACGCTCTAGCAGATTCTTTTTATACACAGGTAGTTTTATTTTACCGGTATGTGGTTTTTTTAAGCCGTATTTCCATACACGTCTTTTTGTATGGCCGCTTCCCTTCACGTTGAAGATGTCAAGGTTTACTCGTTTACCCTTGAACCTACTGAGCACGAAGCAGCAGGGAAGGCTGCACCCGTACAGAATAATCCGCCGATAACCAGAAATGGTTTTCTAGGTACCGTCCCCTCCAAGAAGAGCATTTAGTGTTCATCTAATCCCTCGATATTAAGTGATATTAAGGTAGGTCAGCTTCATCCGGGGGCGGGGGGGAACATCCGTGTTCTTGCGGACCACCAGCCTCCCTGTCCTCTTCCCAGGAGCCGGAGGAGGAAAATCCCTTCCCTGAAGCCTCGCGGGGAGCCAGCTGCCGCCAGGAAGAGGGAGGTGGAATCATCCAGGCTTTATCCGAGGCGGTTTTTGTTCCCGACGTCTGCAATTTCCAGAGGCGAAGGTGGCTCGTACCGTAACCGAGAGATGGAGCGGAGCCTTCGCTCTGTCGTTCAGCCACTCAGGTTCGGGCCCTCGGGACAGCCCGCTCCCCGTCGTTACGCCAGCCGCTTGCCAAGCACGGGCCGTGCGGAGCGGGCCTCCTCCCCACGTATTTATTTCACAGACCGGAACGGTGCCGGTCGTTCTCCTCCTCGCAACGGAGCCCTAATTCTCCGCCACCTGGCACTCTCTGCCGCACACAGCGGCCGGGCAGCAGGCATTTTCACGGGATCCGTCTACGTTCCCTTCTCCCCAAATACAAAAAGAAACAAAAAAAGATGTATTTTAAGCTTTTCCTCAAAGCCAGCAGAAAATACTAGCCAAGCTTTAACGGGTGCAAGATGTAAACTAGGTCGTCGGGCTCCGCCGGCTCCCAAGGCGATCGGAAAGGCCAGGTATCCGGGAGTCCACTTCCACGTGCTTGGCAGCAGGAGAAAGAGAGAAGGAGAAGCCAAACCCGAGCCATTAAAGTCGCAGAAATTCATCGAAACTCCTTTTCGAACACTTAACTACCTCTCTCAATTAAAACAAACAGTTAAAACCCTTCCCATGCACTCCGTTGATCTGATATACAGAAAACAAACAAGAAAAAAGAAAATTAAAAGAGATCCTTTGAAACAGAACTTGCTCCTAAAGTGATGAGGACACACGCGCGTCTGGGGAGGCTTCCCTTTTTTTTTTTTTCCTTAAATCCCAGGTTATGAGTACAACAAACATTATTGCTGGCGCTAGCTTCAACCCAAGTGGCACCCACACGACTCTCTGCACCCGTCCGAGTCCTTTATAACCCCCCTCCCCTCGTCCCCTTCCATTTTCCAGCGACTTGGGGACAGCCCTTCTCGGTTTGCCGGTCACAGTGGGTGGAGAGGGGAAGGTCACAGTGCGTGGGGTTGAAGGTCACAGTGGGCAGAGCAAAGGGGAAATCACAGTGCAAATAAACCAGGTAGTTCCCTTTGCTCAAGTCCGTTTGTCCGCCACGGCAGTGCGACCCGTGGCGGCGGACCCTGCCTTCCGCAGCAGCGTCTCTCGCCCGCGTTTATCTGCGTTGTTTGAAGCCTTGCGAGCCATCGGGACCCAGGGGTTGCCTGATCACATTGTTGGGCTGTCTGGTGTCCTCCGGCTGGGAGATCCTCGGCGGCCTGCAAGGAGAAAGGAGATCAGAGGCGGAGGCAAGACGGCTGCGTCACGCCGTATGCCTTCAGCAAACACTCCCCCACCCGCCTCGGTGGGAAGCCACGGCCACAGGACACGCGTTGCTCCCTGGGATGGGGAATGCCACCAAAATGCAACTTTCTCTCCAAAGATTTGGGAGTCTTGTTCTCAACTGCAACTACAGGGAGAGCACAGTGCCTTCAAATAACCTGCATTCATTTAAGACTGCGGAAGCTCAACTCTCCCGTCTGCACACGGCAGCTCCCCTAAGTCAAAAACTTCAGCAAAGATGAGGATATGCCCTGCCAGCGTAACTCTGGTTGCCCGTGCTCCTCCCTATACCCCCAGCATGCTCTTCGAGGGTCTAAGATAACCTTTTTGGCTTTATCAGGCACTTGCACTTCCTTTAACTCCTGTATATTTGAGATTTATGATGCCCTACTTGCTAACAGAGCACGCCTTTCTCCTTGCTGGCCTCACTTTACTCTTCAAGGAGCTCGTCCCCATCCTTCTGATAGGAAGGTGTTTGCCAGGAGCGCAGGCAAAGCTGCCGCAGCACGGAAGGCGGCTCTCACCTATCCAAAATGGGTTTCTTACCTATCCAAAATGGGTTTCTCCTGCTCTTCTTCGGGGCTGGCGCTGCCCAATATTCGTTTCCTGGCTTCTGCGTACTCCGCTTCCCTCTGCGCCAAGGATTTCACGGGGAAGGCCGGTCTGCTGGCGGAGTTGGGATTGCTAAGCACGCCGTTGGTCGTCGGCCTCTTCAAGATGCGGATCTGCGGGGGAGGACCTGAAGGAAGGCTGTCGTCCTGAATCACGATCGGCACTTTAGGAGGAGATTTTGACTTTCTACTGTTTAAAAGAAAAACATTTGGTTGGTACTTGTTTTCTCCAGCAAGCATGTTTTTCGCTCTGCGTGCGAATTCCTCCCTGGCAGATGTCATTCCCATGATTAAGAAGGCAGCCTGTAATAATTAAAGACCTCGTTACATTTGAAACCCTAAACTAGAGCAGCAGGAGGGTTTGCACAAGGTTAGCTCAGGAAGGGAGAGAAAACCAGTCCCTGGTGCACTCAACATCTTTAAACTGGACCGAAGGAAAGGGAAGCAGATGCTGGGCAAAAGTTTTAGCACTTCTATCTGGAGATAGAGGCATAAGCACCTTGATTCCATTCCCTGCAAGGACTTTTAGGGCTCCTCTCACCAGGATACCCGGCCTTCCGCTCCAACCCTGCCATTTCACTTCTCAGAGCCAGCCTCGGCCCCCGTCTCACCATTTGAATTTTTTTATGGTCCCTTCTCTGGGCAGAAGTCCCAGAGAAGTAATACCATGACTCCAAGCAGCCTACTAAGTATCAAAGGGGGGGGGGAAACAACAACAAAAGCCTTGTCAGAAGTGATTAGAAATATTTCTGCTAGAAAACAGTAACACACACTCCCCCGCCCCAACCCGAAGTAAGCAGGAAAAGAAAGTCCTACTGACGCAAGACATGGCAAGCCAATTTAAGGCCATGAGTTGGGATTACCTGACTCACCCATTTCTTCCTTTGAGTGTCTTTTTCTTAAATGGCTTCCCCATAGCTGTAGCTACATCCCGTCTGGAAGACCCGGCTCTGAAATAAAATCACTCTCAAGAAGCTTTCCGCTACCCTGCTATGGATCGAAAGGGCCATCTAGTGGCATGATTACAGAGATTCCCTATTTCTGAACTCAAACCCCGTGCGCTCTGCTCAGTTTGAAGCCGTTGCCCCACTCTTCCCGCTCCCCGGGCCTTCGGATGTCCAACGGCACCTCAGGAAAATAAGGTTTTTTTACTGAACCACGCAGCATCATTACCTTTCCTTCTGCGTGATCTTCAGCTTCTTTTCCAACCGTCTGTCTATTTCCTAGAAAGGAAGGAGATAAAAATAAAATCCTGAAGGCTCGTCTTGGAGATAGGAGTTTGAGCCTGGCTGCGCACACATTTAATTTCACCCTTCCGTACAGCGATACTAAAAAGGGGACAGAGAGAGCGTGCGCCTCCGTCTGAGGATGACTTGCAAATCCAGAAGCAGAGAAAAGCAAAGCCACCACCTATATTCTAGCGTAGCCATTAATACACCTACAGCAGGCTGTGGATTTTGCCTGTAGCGGTGAGAGGGCAACTGCGAGGCGCTCATCTTTCATTTTAAGGACTTCAGCTGGCAAGAAAGCTCTATTAAGGGTAAAGAGCCACAGGAATACGCAGCAAGGTATTCCCAGATCCAAGCAGGAACCGGCACCAAACCTCTTGGGCAGAGAAGCAGCAGCAGCAACCGTCCGGGGTGATCTACATCAGTCCATGCGCTTGATTTCAGTGGGGCAGCTCAGCCCCGGAGCCAGCAGCCATTCGGAGGACTAGCTGGCAGGTCCGCATTCCTGCTGCTTGCTGCAATAACCCTCCTTCACAAAAAAGTCCCTGCCCTGCCTGACATGCACCCAAGAACTCGCCGGAGCACAGCCTTATTGCGCTTCTCCTTCCCTTTGCAACACAGCTGCCGAGTCATCAATCGGCGGAAAGACTTATTAATCACCCCTGAATGCCAACAGAGCATGGCTTTAAGCATGTCAACTTCTGTCCAAGGCTTGCATCTGCCTTAGCAAAGGTGTTTACGTTTTGCAATTGGAGCAATTATGCAGAGACACTTTACTAAATAGAAAAATAAAGCCAGCTTTCAGCCCCAGTCTCTCTTTAGGCAACCTTCCCCAACCTCGCTGATACTCTTTAGATTCTCGTGACTGCTGATGCTATTATAAAAGAGCCTCCGAAACAGCTACGTGTTTTATTTCATCATCAATGAAGAGGAGAAAAAGAAAACTACCTGAGACTGTCCTAGTTTCGCCAGCTGATAACTGGCAATACTGAAGGAAATTCCAAGCTTCTGGCAGGACACAGCTGCTCTACTTTTCAGGCCGGTTTGCTTAACTACACTGAAAGCTTGCTGCCAGCGGAGCCTACCCTGCTGTCAAAAACCACAGCAGGCGCAACCCAGTGAAGAAACTGGTTCGCACGGCAATTCCCCGATGCCCCAGTAAGCAGGGAATGAACGCAAGTTGCTACAAGATGCCAAACCACAGTGTTTGCTCTTGGTCACACAGCTACACGGGCCAACAGCCCACAGTAGCTTCCACCTAGAAGGGAATAGTTACAAACCATTTTGGGAAGACAAACGGCGGGTGGGAGGTTGAATTTTCTACCAAACTCTGTACTGGGAAGTGACAGGTGATTTGTAAGGACAAAACCAGCCAGGGGCTTGATGTGACATTGAGCTGAAGGCCAGGTCACAGCTACAGCCTCCCATCGAGGGCAAACACACCTGCAGTTTCCTTCAAGAGGACTGGGAAGAAAATCCCATCGCAATGCTGCTCAGGAGGACGGAGAAAATGCGCATCAGCTGCCTGCAAAGACAGAATAATGGCTGTCCAGGAACAGGCTGCAGGGAAACGGATATCCCAGCAAGGATGGAGACATTGTAGAGCGGCTGGCGGCAAACAATGAAAGTCCAATTAAGGGGAAGGGGTTAGCTCATCTGCCCGCGCCACGCCAGAAGAGGTTATATCCGGCTATAGAATAGTCTTTAAAACACTTTTTCAAACTCAAATAGTTAACCCCGCCTCCCCAGGGCCTCCTGGAAGTGGTGGACTGGAAGGAAGCTTCCTTAAATATCCCTTATTAAATACTTCAGCGCGTGGGGGAGAGGAACGACAGGAAGACAGGGTGGAGAGGGGGGGAAAGCATGCTCAAGAGCATCTCAACTCATTTCACTTAGAGTTCAGCACCGCACAGCGACTACGAAGCCAGCTGCGACTCAGAACCACAGTGCTGAACCACTCGACTAGGGCAGACAAGCTCTACAGCCCGCAGCAAGGACCATGGGGAAATAAAGTATGACGAGCCACATGGTAGCCGCGAGGAAGGCCCCATTCTGCTCTCCCCTCTCTTTCCTGGCAGAGGAGAGATGGCTTTGACAAAAGCCACATTTCTACATTCCTGGTGGCTTTGCAGGTCAGTCCTGGGGCTAAAGTCACAGTCCATACATCGGACTACGAGATCCTGTAATTGCAAAGCGTCAGCTCGACCTCAGCATCTGAAAAACACTCTGATTAACATGACTGTCACACTGACTCTGAGAGCTGCTGGACAGCTCTTCACACCCTCACACTTCCTCCGACTGCATCCTCTGACGCCAGAACCTGCAGCTTCCCCTACCAGAAAAAAAAAAAAAAAAACAAAAAACCACCAGCTTTTTAATTTGTTCAACACATGCAAACTTACTCGAAGGAATCCTTCAAACTCTGCCATCTTGACACCCCTCCCCAAATGAGCCCTTTAGAGTCTCAGTTTCACTCCTTCCTATTCCTTTGCAGACCACTTCTTGCAAAATACTCTGTATTTTCGCCTCTCATCCCTCCGCAATTGCCAGCAGCCGCTAAGCAAATGGGCACAGTCCTGGTTCATAAGCCACTGCATGCAGGCTCGACAGTCGCTCCACACCTGGGGAGCTCCTCACCAAGGAGCAAAGTAACAGGCAGCTAAAATATTCTCCAAGTTATAACATCAACGGCTGTTCGAACCACTATGTACTCTCCAAAACAACAGGCTTCCTCCACACGTAGAAATCCTGGCAGAATAATATAAAACAATCATCCCCACCAAATATACATGTATCACACTCACTCCTTCCAAACAACCATTAGTCTTACACGATCCTCCCAGTGCTGCTGAGGGGATTCCAGCTGCCTCCAGATATCCACTGAACTCTTGGGTAGAAAAAGTCTTCCTTTGTATTCAAAGTGGATGGCTAACGTAAAAAAGCAGCTCCCCACCTCACACGCATCTCTTGATGTGTTAGAAGTCGTGTTTTCTTTTTAAACGCAGGGATTGACCCAGCCTTTTCTCAGCAAAAGCCACTGCACTGCAAACTCTCGGTGTTTAATACTACTATGTTTGGAATTGTAGGTATGGAGGCATTTGAACATGAAGAGCACTGCCAATTCAAATGGGCAGCCTTTAATCACCCTGCGAAAACAACCCAAGACATGAGCAGCCTCACACAGCTAGCAGTTCATGACGGGGATCATGCTGCACAAATCTACAAGCTCAAGAAGCAGAAACACTTTGGCATGGCTTATTCTTAATTAAAAAAAAAGAAAATCCCTGCCGCTGCTCTGCACAGATCTGTTCGTCTGCTGATGTCATTCCCTTTCCACTGCTATGTCACATTGTCACCAAGCAGTGTGGGTGACGAGATCAAATTAGGAGCTGACTTACAGGGCAAGTGCCAGAAGCACTACAACAACCCAAAGGCACGAGCTCACAGGAGAGGCAATTAGACTTGGCCTTTGAGGACATCACGCTGCACGTACCCAGTAGCCAGGCAGGTCACACTGTACAAAAAACAGTTATTAATCTTCCTAGGAGGCTCTCCTAGCTTTCATCTCCCAAACAAACTTATTTATATAACTAAAAACTAAGCCTCATTTACACCCCCATTCAAAACACCCTCCCCAAAGATTAGTAAAGAATCTCAACAAACTATTTTTAGGGCTATTATGTCTAGATACTAAAAAGGACCCAAACAAACAGCATGAAGAAGACACTGTTCTTTGACATTTAAGCCGCATTTGTAGATGAGGACGTAATGGAAACTGAACTCCAGCCCCATCACAGCCATCCTTCCTACCCTTTAACCCTGAGAAAAATAGCAACGCATAAAAGGATCAATAAAATACCTCTTGGAAAGCAGTTAGATACAGACACTAAGACACAAACCTGCTGCTTAGATCCGACACTCCTATGGTCTGTCATCCTAAATAACCAATATAGCTGATAATTTTGGCAAGTTGGAGATGGATGCGCCCCTCGACACCCCAGATACATGCCCTTCAGGAAGGGATGCCCCTACGGATCACGGTTTCACACGGGGTCTAGGCACGTTCCCAAGCAAACCCAGTTCACGAGCGTATTGCAAAGCAGAGTGAGAGGCCCGAGTCAGCCCGAGCTGTTGTCTAAAGAACTTTGTTGGAATAACTGTAATGCGTCGGACACGTATAAAGAATTATCCTTCCCACGTATAAAGAATTATCCTTCCATCGTTGCCAGCAAAGACTCTCTAAATAGACTAAATAACAGCAGCTCCAAGCTCTACTGATACGGGAGAAAGGAATAACAAGATAACTGCTGGCTATTTTTTATTTCAAGTTCAGTGAGTAACCATGACTGAATGATCAAAGCAAGGCAGAGACTTGGGCTTCCTATAAATCCCTTACACTAGGAGGATTTTTTCCCCCCTCTACCTCCAAAATTAGGTTACTTTGCAGAAATCGAGAGAAGATACCTACCAGCCCTCCTGACAGAGCACAGGATGGTCACCCATAAAGGAAGCTGTGCTCTCCTAGACACTTGATAACATTTCAAATATGCAGCTCTAGAAAACCATTAACCACGTTCTTTGATGTATTTACTGGAGATTATTCCCAAACACAACCTTCTACCCTTGCTCACTCAAATAATGTGTAAGATCAAACCCAGAAAGAGGGAATTTAGCTTAGAGTTGCATCCTCCCACACCAACACTAAAAACAAAGCCTCGTCTGCTTAGTAAAAGCACCATCAGATACTCTGACATCTTCTAAAGGACAGGAGATAAACTTCAAGGCCTGGTTAATGTTCTCTTCTTTAGGAAAAAAAAAATAGGTTTTAACATCTGAGGTTACCAAAGCTGTTCATGGGTACCCAACAACTTACAGCTGCAAGTATCTAACTCACTGCTTCACCAAAACCACCATCAAGTAAAAGCAGAAGCAGATAATCCTAAGATATCTCCGAGGTGACTCCTCGTTAGCTACCTATTTCTTTCCTCTGAAGATAAGTTAATCTTCTATTAATTACTGGAACATTCCAATTCCTGAGGCTATTGGGAATCAGACTGCTCCATTAATTAATTCTCCAAGTTACTCTGCTTACGTTAAATCCTGGCAGTGGACCGTACCCAAGAAAGCCACAGATGCTTTTAAACTGCACTGGCGTTTACATCTTCCATAGGTAGATAACGCTTCTCGGCAGCTAGGATATTGAGAAACAAGACACGAGAGTATTTTTGGGAACAAGCCTGCAGGCGCCACACGGTATTCCCAGCATGTTATGGAGGGGGGAAAAGCATTTGGGAGCGCTGCAGCTCCTTCTCCCTCCTCACCCTTTGCACCTCCTGCGGCAGGCAGGTCGCACAGACACTCCTCGGAGATGCAGATCGGGAATATATTTACACCCTTATCAATCTAGGAAAAAAAAAACAGAGGCTAAAACCTAGCAAAAGCCCTCTAATTTCCACGTTATTTCACAAAGGCATCAGTACATCCCTTAATCCAGAGGATCACCCTTGTCTCCTGCACCCACAGCCCCGCGCAGGGTCAGTCAGCACATCCAGATGCTCATCAAGGTCGGCGAGAGCAGGTACGAAACAGAGACTGCTCCTGAGTGACCCGGGCAGGCCCACGCAGGACTTGCTGCAATATCCCAAACCCGGTATTCGCTTCATGGTATTAAGGTGCCTGTTCATTCCCAACCTACAAGCATCGCTTTCTCATCAAATAAACTACCTCTGCCTAAGCAATGCTGAGCAGCAGGAACAGAAACTTCCGTTTCCCAGTTTCAAGATTTTTTTTTGACCAATTACAAACACCTAAAGCAAATATTCAGTACAAGTTTTACAAAAATCATTTTGGTCCGTGAAATCAAAACCCATCCTCACAGCCCTGACATCAAAAATCAGCAGTTATCCTCACAGGTTCCCTCCAGTGTACAGTTCCTTCATGCCAAAACCCTGCTAACTCATCCTCTGATCACACAAGTAGTTAGCAGACCAGAGGTCACAGCGTTACACTCTGAAATATTTTCCTTTTGACTTCTCTGTACTTTGATCATATTTAGCAACTCAAAGCAATCCTAGCCAAAAAACCTCGATTCAGCCCTTTGTAACCAGTGAATGCACTGTCTTTGCTGGAGGGTGAAATCCAAGGCGGGCAGTCCTCTCTGCCACTTGCACGTCGACCAATTTAGAGACGATAGAAACAAGGGGGTTTTTTTGCAAACCTCAGGTGAACGGTCCTCACAAAGTGCCGTGACACCAGCAGGTGACAATCACCATCCCCACACACGAGGGACAAAGCTCAGCCACCCATGTTCGGCTGCTCACATCCTCCCCAAGCGGTTGGTTATCAGATGATCGGGTGGTTTTCTCTTTCTGGTGGCAATCGGTGAAGCAAGACGCAGTCTAACCAAGGGACCGAGACTCTGGACTATGGTAGGATAAGTTTTAAGCGCCAGCAGAGAGGTTGTGTGCAGCAGCTGGGAGCTAACTGCCCTGCAAACTGTCCATCAGCAAACTGGAGTGGAAAAAAAAAGATACACAAGGGGATCGCTTTTTTTAAACTGTTGTGGGTTGCCAGACTAATATTTTTATCTGCATGGATTCTGACTTGAAATAAGTTTACTAATTAAGACGATGCTCAAATTCTAGTTCACAAAGGAATAAGCAATCAATCCAGCTGAAGAGTGCCAGCTCAGGGCTGAGCATTACCTGTGACCCTGGACACAGGGCTTCCACTCCAGTTTCGGAGCCCAGCTTCCCACCTGACATTTAATTATTAGTTTAACCAGTTAAATAGACTCCCGTGTCACAAATAGACCTCTCATTTGTGATTTCCCTCTTCCCTAAAGCCAGCTAGGCCACATAAAAGAAAAACAAGCCAGGCATTAAGTCATATTAGTGTTTATTAACCCAGACTGGGTCTTTGAAGCCTGGCACTTCGATCCTTACTCGTAACTTAGACAACTCATTCGTTCTTCACGCACTGATTTTCCATCTGTAACTGACAGACAAGCAAACCCCTCCCCATTTCACAGTGATTTCGAAGATTTAATTAGATACCAATTAGATAACACAGGTCTAGAGGCCCCACGGAGTTCTGCTGCACCAGCATTAACACCGCTGTGCCTGCAGGACTCCTGGGGTAGGCAAAGCTGCAGGAGCAGAGGGATCTGCTTGGCATATGGTCACTCGAGGGATGGCACATACCCAAGGAGCTGCTCCTTTTTCTGGCAAGCACTGGGTAATACTGATGACACAGAAGACTAAAAGACAAACAGAAGCCACGTTAAAGACCAAAAAAAAAAAACCACCCAAAAAACCTTGAGGATCTGTTCTACAGCTACTGACTGACCAAACCAAAGCAGAAAGTCTGTGTCAGGTTTTTTGGGGTTTTCCCTCACCCTATTCAGATTTTAGTGCTGCCTGTTTTGGACGTCAGCTCTGCAAAAGCTAAACGAGGTGACATTATAACTTGGAGGCCACAGCATCTCTGGTCAGCCCAAAACTGCCTCTTGCTGAGAACTGCCTTCTTTAAGATCTAGAGTAGAAGTTCGCAGCCTAACACCAAAAACTACACACACAAAAAAGGACCAGCGCTGAAACTTTGATGTCCTTCCTGTCCTAAGGAACATCCTCTGGGTGGAATATTAAAAAATTACATGCCAAGAAGCAGGCAACGAATCTCAGAAGCCCACCATGGATCTCCTGCTACATCTCTAGTGTTTCCTCAGAGATGTGCCGAAGGGGCTAAAAAAATAACAACTCGGGTTCTCAACTGTGAAAGGTATTAGGAGAAGAGTACGTGTTTAAAGCTGCTCCTTGACGTCTTTTACGTTTTATGTTTAATGCTTTATTGCGTATTCCTCTGGAGTACCGACCAGGGCGATCACATCTCACACCTTTACATCGGGATCTGTCTCAAGCTGCCTCAGACTCACACCAAATAAGATAAAGGTGGAAGAAGAAAATACAGGAAATTCCTTAAGACAAAAAAAAACCCCCTCTGCGATGACAGGACCAGGCCAGCTCATACATTCTTCCCACGCATGACTTCTCCCCTCACACCTTCAACAGAAGGCCCATCTCGTCAGGGCAGCTCCCCAGCTCTCCCACCCGACAACTGCAGCAGGGTTTGAGGCACAGAGAACAGCAGGTGTGCCCAAAATCTCTTTCAACTGCTAACAAGCAAGTCAGTCACGCTGTCTGCTCTACAGTGGAGCCTCTTCCTGCCCTCTCTTCCTCTTTTCTCAACCTGCCTACCTCCGGTAGCTTTGATTTCTGTGGCAGCACAGAGAGCCTGCAGTCCCCAACTGCACAGGCATCCACTCAGACCACGAAAAATGCCAGACAAGACGAGGTTAGGCTCTCCTCTGCTCCATCCAGCTTAGCTTTTTGCTTCCTGCAGCCATCAGCAGCAGCAGAGGGTCTCCTTCCTGCCAGGCAGGGTTTGAAAATGACCTTTCTAAACTATGACGGATGCCAGAAGGCAGCTCCCATCTCTTCTCTTACGTAAGAAGAACTCATGCTGCAGACAGCTCACTTTTCTCGTTGCTCCAACTGCTTTTGCAGACATCCAAAGCCCCGACAACTGCAAAAGCAGCTGCAAGCGTGGCAGCGGCTCCTCAAGAAATCTCTCTGCTCAGCAGCACAAGCACCGCCAAGTTTATGAACACGAATTCTGAGCAGTTTGGACTGGAAAAGGATGTGAGAAAGGACAAGTGACAGAGATTTTTCCTTCTAAGGGCTTTAAAAGAACGCCTAAATGGTACAAGCTGAAAGGACAAAGAGGAAAGACAACTGATGGCTGGGATTTGAGCAGCCCTACAATTTTAAACCATTACTCAAGGCCACAGGTATCATCGGCTCCCGAGACACAAGCTATGTCCCTTCATGGAACGATTTAACAAGCGCCGGAATTAACTCTGCCACCCGCCTCGAGGCTTCCTATGATTGCAGTCTCACGGCATTGGCAAGACGGGAGGGCGAGCGCTTTGCTTACGCTGCCAGCCTGCTGCTGGCATCTCTCACGCTGCTTGGCGAGGGCATTGAGTTACAGGCTCTATTTTGCTACACTCTTTCTGGCCAGCGGTAATCCAACCTCCTGACCAGAATCAAATTCGGTCTTCTCACCAAGTCATTGTTACAAAGCCCTCCTGCCCTCTGATCTTATTAAAACAGAAGTTCGCCTGGCAGAGACGGTTTCCTTTCTCTCGTCATGCTGTTGTGAATACCCCGCAGATCACTCGCCCACACTCCTGCTAAAATAATGATTTTATTTTGCAAGCGCAACACACAGAAGTGCTTCAGAGTCTCTCAGCATGAGAGACGTGATGAAAACTTCAGCTATTGAGCCGGTTATTAAAAGCAGGCGAGAACTTCAGCTACAACACTGGAAGCTGCACTAGGCCGTACTCAGACTCCCCACAATTTGTCGTAATGAAGAAACACGTTCATCTCGAGCAAAGGGGAGAAAGGGCTTTTGATGGGAACCCCCAGCTCCCCTGCTACACCCCGCGAGATGCAGCCCACCCGCCTCTCCCCAGAGGCCCTGCGAGGGCTAACGTGACGCCGGGGAGGCACGTTTTCTCGGAGCCCCTCGGCAGAGGGAGCAGGCTGCACGCCATCCCCCCAGCACCTACCGCATGCTCCCCGGCAGCAGGAGCTTTGTTCCGGGCTCGGCTACGACCCGCACTGACCAGGCACTACCGCCCTGTCCGCAGCCCCACAAGGCCGGGGGGTGGGGGGGCGTTGGGAGAGCGAGTGAAAACGGGGGCGGAAGGACGGGCAGGGAGCGGCTCCCTGCGGCAGCCCCGGCACCGGGGGATGAAGAAGAGGGGAGCGGTTAGGGCCGGGCTGCAGCCCCCCCCCACGCCGAGCGAGGCCACAGTCCCTTTAAGAGGCCTAGCAGGCGCTCCGGGCCCGCCGCCCCGCCGGCCGCGCCCCACCGCCTCCTCAAGCGCCGCCGCGCCGCCTCCCCCTCTCCCCCCGCCGCCCCGAGCCCGCCCGCGCCGCCCCAAGCAGCCGCCCTCACCCCACTGTCGGCCGCCTCCTCCCAGCTCTCGGCGACCTCCTCATCTTCCATTTTAATTCCCCTCCGCCGCCGCCGCCGCCAGCCCGCGCCCCGCGCATGCGCGCACCGCCCGCTGCCCCTCGCGCGCCTGCGCCGCCACCGCCTACCGGCGTGCGGCCGGTGCGCCTGCGCACCGCAGGGACAAGTCGGGAAGCGGGAGGGAGCGCATGCGCGGTGGGGGCGCTGCAGGCGGCCACGTGCGGCGGGGCGGGCACGCGGCGGGGTGGGGTGGGGGCGCCGCACGCCCGCACCCCCTGGCGGGCGGGAGGACCGGCTGCAGGCACGGGGCGGGGGGCACACGCGTGTGTGTGACATTTGCACACTCACAGCCCCCCACGGAGCCAGAGCATTTCTCAACAGCACACGCCAAGCCACAGCAGCGCAGGAAAGGCGTCAGCAGCACGTACGGTTCCACGCTGAAACAGCTTGGTGGTTTTGGGGTGTTTTCCCCCTTAATTTAGGGGTGATTGACGAAAGCACCCACCCTATTTTCAGCAAATCTTGTCCATTAACCCGGCCGTTCACCGCAGCGTCCCCGCTGCAGGCATCGAGGTGGCCGTGTGTCCTTCCATCACCCCAATTTGCCAATTTGTACCTCTCCATCTAAGCCCTCAGCTACTCTTAAATCTCCTGAGCGGCTGGCGGGACCACTTCAGCTCCAACCCTTAAAACCAGCTAGATTTCCCCAAAATAAAACTAATTCATTAGCTTTATCTCATTCGTAGCCAGGATATGCACCACACTAATGTATTACTTTGAGCTTTGAGCGATACAAAGGTATCTGGGGTGAGGGTTGCATTTAATTTTGCTCGCTGCAAAATTAAAATGCCCCTTCCAGCATCCTAAAAAAATCCTAAAAAAATCCAACATTTAGACAGCAGAAACTGCCCTTAAATCCTTAAACTTTCCCCCAAACACGTTGCCCGACCGCTGCAGCTTGCCAGCAGATGGCGACCGGCTTCTTAAAAAAAACTAATAAATACTCCAGCTAAAAAAAATCCCGACATAAACACTGGGGTTTGCCCCGGCCCCCTCTGCACCCCCCCCCCCCGGTCTCCCCCCCTTCTGCCAAGCCCGAAATCTGGGCAGGGAACCGCCGGGCACCCTCGCAGCTGAGTTTCGGGGGGCTGTCTGTCGAATGTGGAGCTGCTAGAGGGGTTTTGTGGTGCTCAGGGAGGGATTTATATCCCGTTTTGGCTCCCCAGAGGGGTGGGAGATGGCGTCTCCCCTCCCTGGGAGAGGTGCAGGGCTCACAGGAGTGGGAGGAAAAGGTGCAGCAGCCTCGGGCTGTTCCTACCCATCCTCTGGGATTTTTCCAGAAGGAAACAGGAACCATGTTTTCAAGCAGGCAGTGCCCAGCATTGTTGGCTCGATCCGTAGCCTATTCAGCATCCCAGTGGCGTTATTCTTGGACGTTTCCCTGCATCCTGCCAGTCTTGCCCATGCCATAAGAAATCCCATTCCCGGCCATGGCACCCCTGTTCAAGACTGAGCGTCCCACAAAACCGTGCGGGAGCATCACGGATCTTTCAGGAATATGATCTTAATGGTCATACACGCACACTTGGGAGAATGCTGCATTACTTACACGCTTACGGACGAATTCCACGTCTCTTTTCAGGTAATGCCAGCCCTCTGCAAGGCACCTGGGGCATCTGATTTGGCAGGGCACGTGTCCGGGATGCTGAGCAGCAACCACTGTGGTAGATGCAGATCTGCGGAAGACAGAGAGGATGGCGGTGTCTTCCTCTGCCTGTTCCCCAGAGGAATAATATCACCCCGCAATTCGGCAGCACGACCGCACGTCAAAATGCAGACCTAGTGAGCCCAGACGTACGTACCCCCACGGGGAAGGGCTCCAGCAGCACCAAGGGCGCCCTCCCGTCCTCATCGCTGTGGCGAAACGGGCACCCGCTGTCCTTTGGGGATGGGTCCCCTCTCCTCTCCCTGCCGGGCCATCCCCACCTCACCCCCGGCCTCAGGAGGCGGCCAGGCCTCGGGGGAGAGGCAGGGACATGGCGAGTCTGTGGCAGGCAGCGAAGGGGGCCCTGGCCCTTTGGACAGGGAGGGTCCTTGGGCCCCAGCTGTGCCTCCCCGGGGGATGGCTGAGGAGGGAAGCCCGGGAACGGGTGAGGCGTGAGGAGACGGGCGGCGGCCGAGGCCTGCGAGGTGTCCGGGAAAGAGAGGGAGCCGCCCTGCCACCTTCTCTTCAGAGCCGACCTCCCCAACATGGCGGCCTCGCCCTCCCGCCTCTTCCAACATGGCGGCGGGGCGGTGCGCGTGCCCCTGGCGAGACCCTCCAAACATGGCGGCCTCCCCGGCCAGAAAAAGGTATCTGTGCTTAGGGAAGGAGGGAAGACTTGACCTTCCCATCATGGCGCGCGTCGCCACGTGATCATCATCGCCTCGCCCCCTCCGCGGTCATGTGACGCAGGGCCAGCCGGCGCCTGCGCAGTGCGCTCTCCGCCGCGGCCGGAGCGGCGGCGGCGGCGGAGGGGAGGGAAGAAGATGGCGGCGCCGGTGCGAGCCGTCACCCGGGCGACGCGGCGGCCCCGGTGTCTGCAGCCCTGAGGGCCCGGCCCAGCCGCGGCGGGCGCTGGCCGGCGGCAGGTGAGCGGCCCCGCGGTGCGGCTTCCCGGGGTGGGGAGGGACGGGAGCGGCGGCGGGCAGCGCCCCTTCCCCGGGGAGGGGGGCGGCGGCGGCGGGCCCGGCCCGCCAGGCCCCTTAGGGCGGGACAGGCCTGGAGGGGACCACCCATTTGGGGGCTTGAGGGTGGGGTTGAGCCCCTCTTTTCCTCCCCTTACTTCATTTTGCGGGTTCCCCTTTGAGGGTAGAGCCCCCCGGGGTGTTGTAGGCCCCCCCCGAAGGCTGTTCGTCCCCGGTGGGGGGAGGCCGCTTCCCTGCCCGCCCAGGGCAGCAGTAGCCCCGGGGGGGGGCAAGGTGAAGGCAGCCCCGGCGTCTTCCTCAGCGCCAGGGGTGGGTTAAACCTGCCCCCCCCCAAAAAAACGGGGTTTCCCCCCAAAAATCAGTGTTGGCGTTGGGCAGCACCAAGGCGCAGGCTGGCAGCGCAGGGGGGACGGGTGCTGAGGCTGTGGGGTGCTATGGCTACCCCAAAAGCTCGCGTCTCGTGCGTGTAAAAACAAAGGTGAGGCTCAGTCTCTAGTTATTCTCCAAAGAACTCAGTGCAAATCCACATCCCAACTCGCATCTGCGTTTGTGCCTCGTGTTCTGCTCGCCGTGTGTGTATATATATTTGGTTTGGTCCTGAAAGCGTTGTATTAAATCAGTAGTGGTGGCAAGCTTGGTATTTGTTAGCCCAACAGGGTTTGGGGTGTTAATCCTCATTGTCTTCGCTGATAATCTGTTGTCAGTGGTTTGATAATGGCTATATTTATTACTACTTTTTGTCACAACGGGGCTGGGCTGGGCAGACACTGCAGGGGCTCGCCTCGATGCACGGATCTCACTCAGGAGGATTATCTCATGCTGCCTGCAAGATGCTTCCCAAAAATCTCCGCCGTGAAGTGACTCGTTTCAAGCCTATTTGGGTTTTCAGATCGGGCAGGGCATTTCTTAGGAGCCACGAGTGCAGGAGCAGAGATTTGGTATCTCGCTCTTAATAACCTAAACTCTAATGCCCAGAGGAAGAACAAAAGACAAGTCATGCAAACTGAAATGCTTGTCTGCAGTACAGTGAATCAGTTGGTTACATGGGGACTGTGTTCTGTTTGTAAGATAACTCGATTGATCACCAGGGATGTCGTTTGTATTAAAATGGCTTTAATTATCATTGGTGAGACTGGCTCACGCAGCAGTTCACCAGCTGGAAGTCTTCCCCTTTACTAAAGGGGACATGAATCAAAATAAATTACATTTGAGATGCTGCTGACCTAAATTTGTAACCTGTGTGTAACGATGCCTTTACCCACCCTGCCCTTCAACGAAGGGACCACCTCCTGCCATCACGTAGCAGCCCGAAGGCTGAATCGATCCGCTGCCTCGCAGGTGGCCTCGTGAAGCCCCGAATCGGTGATGACGCTGCAGTGTCCTAATGACTTGCTTTATATCACAACACAGCGGTCACAGCCCGGGCTTGGCCCTTCTAGACAGCCAGATCTCTGAGCTGGATGTTAATTGAAGAGTTAAGAGAAACTCGCTGTTATTTCCTCATTTCCGTAGCCCTGCGTGTTCCCACCACCATCTCTCCTTCCTTTTCCTTACGCTGATGCTGGAGAAAGGCCGAATACTGGTGGCTTTCCCTTAGGTTGTGGCCCTCAGGTTTGCCTGGGGTCCGTCTTTCCCTGGTGTCAGAATTGGGAGAGAAGAGAGCAAGATTCCAAGCGGGATTCCAGGCTATTTCCAAGGCAGGATGATGCTTCTCTTGCAGAGGGAGAAATTACAGTTGTTACTGCATCGGATTTGATCGTGTTCACCAGGGCTTTTGTATCTGCATGCTTCTAGCAGAAGCAGAATCGCATCCAGCGGTTGTTTTCGCATAGCGAAGATGTTTGTGCGTGTTTTTCCTGCTGTGTTACCTGGTATTTTAGCTGACGGGTGACTCCGCCCAAGCAGCATTTTTTCCACAGTGGCAAGTGAAACACTTGGGCTTGAAAGGCACAGTACGGTTTTATTATTGCACTGGTTTACAAACCTGTGCTGGTTTACTCTCGTGGACTTTTAAAGGCAGCACGTGTAATCTCAAATTTAATTTAATTCAAATTTACTACAGTCTTTAGTCTCCGAGACTCAAACTTTCTCTCTGGCTGTCAGAGAAGCCCTAGAAGGAATCTCGCCTGCAGAACAAATACTACTGTCCTGCCTGTGGTTGGTATAAAGATCTGGGATGGTTTATTGCTCATGTTGAATGTGTGTTACCTTTGACTTGAGGTTTTTAAGCCACTAGTATTGCTAGCTGCTGCATCGGGCACTTTCTGGAGGGGGGTGTTTGTTCCCAAGGACAGCGGGGATGCGCTCGACTGTCCTGTCCTTAATCTCAAGAAATGTAATGTATATAATCTTCACGTTTAACAGAAGGAGTGACACCAGCTGTAGCTTTGGAATGGGAGGATGGGGATGGTCTGCTCTCTGTGCATTTCCAGCATGTCACTGATTTTTAAAGGTCTGTTTTCAGGGCTTCAAGGAAGCATTGGGTTTCAGGGCAGCCGGCTTCTCCCGCTGCCGATTCCAGCCGCTTCCACAGGATGTGAGCCAGTGCTGCTGGAAAAGGCTTCCCACTTTCTGTGTAAACAGAGCTGTGCCTCTGGGGGAAGTTATTTTTCCCTGTGTATTTAGTCATGGCAGGCTTTGTTGTAAAACATTGATTCAGGCTTTGCTCTAACAAATTTTCTTAAGGTTGAACATAAATAAGCTTCAAGCCCTTGGCTTTTGAAATGCAGTATCACATGGCAATGTCTGTGAGGGCTTATAAAAGGTGTTAGAGCTAGAGCTAGGCTCAGATTTGGTCCAAATCTAGATAAAAGCCTGTGAAAAGAGGACTCTGGTGGCCCTGATAACGTGCTTGATGGGTGTTTCTCCAGGTAAGAGCTCCTTTCGGAGTGTGTTTTCTGACCTGAGTGGGACTGTCTGCGGTTGGTGACATCCCCGAGAGATGCATCAAGGTATCTGGGCTGTGCTGCCATTAACAGCTAATGCAGCTTTTTGATGTAGTTTAGAAATTCAGGTCAAAATCCCTTTTGAACTCACTTGCATCTTAGATTAAAGGAGAGCGGGGTGACACATCCGCATCGAAAATTGTGGCTTGTGTTGAGCAAGATGCAGAAAACGTGGATCTTGCCTTCAGGAGCTTGCTATTTCAAGAGCTGCAAATGTTCTCCTAGAGCTTTGGCTAATTCACATCAGACCATGTTGTGGACTGTATTCGCTTCCCCATTTCTACGGCAATTTTTAAAATATTTATCTTCGCTAGCTAAAAACCTGCTGAAACATCTGTGACTTAAAATGTTCATTTCCCCTCCCCTACTTAATATAGTTCAGGCAACAGTGATTTGTGGCTCGAACAGGCTGTATCTCTTCATATGTTTCAGACTCATTTTGAAACAGTTGTCTGGCTTATTTTGTTCTGTGCTTGTGCAATTTTCAGAATAATGGGGGATTTTGATGGCTTAAGGTAAGTTGGTAGAGCTACTTGAATTTATTTGGGGCTTCTCTTTAGGTTATTATTGATGTGCTGTGGTGACGCTTCCTTCCGCCGCTGGTCTTGTCAAACCTCAGATCAGTGGTGACGGCCCCGTCGATGCTTTGAGATGCATTTAAGGACACGCCAGGTCTCCACAGCAAGTCACGTTTGGTGAAAAGCTGCTTTTATTTGAGTTGTTTGTGAAGGGACGATGTTAGGAGGTGTCCTGCTGCTGGGCTGCCGCGTACCAGAGGTGTAAAAGCAAGAAGCTGTTGTTGAACGCTGCAGATCATTACCAAAAATACGTGATAACCCTAGCAAAATCCATATTTTGTGGTATACATTCTGCCTAAGCAGAGCTTCCTGTGAAGCTGCAGAATTTATTGGTCTTGCCGTTACTGACTGTATGGTCCGTCTGCAAGGGATACGTTTCAGCAGGCAAAAGATTGTCTCTGGCTTGCTGAGTGATTTTGGGTTTTCTGATGAAAAAGCAGCTCATAAATGTAAAAATCTTGCTGTTAAGTTGGGGTGACTGCGGAAAGAAACTATCCATCACGAAACTTTTTATGTCAGGGAATCTGCGAGACGTATTAATCCTTATGGCTGGCTTTTTATCACGCTGGAGAGCCTGCAATGATATGAATGATTTATTTGTGCTTTAAAAAAGGATCACGAATCCCTTAGGTGCAGTTATCCTCGCAGCTTCGAGGGGAAGGGGCTGAGTGTGTGCAGGGTATTGAGCCTATTCAGAAAGCATAACTCTGCAAAAGTCAATAATTTTCAGTGAATCTTTGGGTTTTTTCTTGTCACTGTTATTGGATGCACATCAGATCCTTCTGCCGGCATGCGAAGGCGCCTGCCCAAAACACCTTAAATGAGAAAACCAAATAGCCGCTACTTCTGTACTATTGTTGTCGCACCCATTCTGCAGTTATTTAGTTCAATTCCTCTGTCGAGCAGCCACCTTTAATCTGTCCTGTTGAATGCATGCTCTTCCTGCATTTGTTTTTAGTCCTGCTGTTTTCTTTCCCCGTCGCAACTGCTGCTGGGGACTCCTGCAAACCTCCTGGACCCGTTTTGGGGACATGGACGCGAGTTATGGCTCGGGAGGGGACACGTGGGACACTTTAGCCCGCTCTGAACCTGACTCTTGGATGCTGTGAAATTCTGGGGTTTCATAATATGTGATAATACGTGGTTAGCGCCGCTCTCGTGCTCGGTACGAGGCCAGGCTGTGCTTCTCAGTTAGAAAGGGGTGCCCGTTGGGGTGGCAGGAGTGCTCTCGTTTGGGATGTTAACGAAGGGAGATCTTGGGCTGCTGGGGAGGCTGAGTTTTTGATTAAGAGGTAGGGATGAATTTGAAATTAGCATAATTTCCCTGGATTTTTATTTTTTTATTAACATAATGTGGATTTGACTTCTATTTTTTGTCTTCTCTTTCTTAGTATTTAATACCTAGTATTTTTAAGCCTCACTAAACAACTAGACTTGTGATATGGCATATAGCATAGAAGGATAACCCTTGCTTTTCTCTGTGGCAATACATCCCTAACTTGCAGTGCTTTTACTTCTCATTCTGCATTGCCTTTTTCGTTAGCTGAAAAAAAAAAAATTCCAATAAAAAGGAAGGCAAACTCTCAAAATGTGTGGGAACAGCAGCAAATCCCCATCCAGCCTGCTGGGTGGGTCAAACTCTAGCTCTTGTGAAATCTGTTTTAAATTGAATTGCCGGGTTGTATTTTCTGTAGGTGGCTCAGTTGCTTGCGAAGCTCTCTGCTTGGTGGCGTTGCCGGTGCTGTTTGCCACCCCTCACGCCGAGGTGCGTGAGTCTTCCCTGGGGCTTTAGCCCTATTTCTTTGTCCTTTAAAGCCTTGGTGTCGGAGGGGACGCAGAGCAGTCCTTCCTGTTTTATAATGACAGGGTTGCAATCGCCACCACCCTGCGGGCTCTTTTGCACGCTCGTATCACTGAAGAGGAAAGTATTTATCCTTCCCTTCCCATCTGCTTTACCTGCTGAAGGATTTAAAGGAATCCTCTGTTGCTCACTTTAAATGACACCACTGTTTGCTGGGAGATGGTTGGGATTTTCCCCCACCAAGATGCTGGTTTATGGGAGAAATGTGTTTAGCAGAAGCTTTAGCACCTGGAGAAGAGCTCTCCCAGTGCTCGCTGCCAACACCATATTGACACTGAATAAAAGAGACGCTGTCTAGACTGCCAGTCACCGAGCTAAGGACAGCTCTGCGACGGGAAGACACACTGCCTCAAAGTCAGTCCCGCCTTGAAGCTGCCGTTTGCCTCTTTGCCCGGCTCTGGCGATGCCCTTCGACACACACATCTTGTGCTCATGGACCCGTAAGCATCGTTCTTTTCTCTGTCCACACTGCACGGAGCGATGAGGGGGTACGTAGTCTTATATTTGCAGAGATTGACGCGTGTTTGCCCACCCTAGTTAATATCTTCTGCTAAAAAAACCTCAGTGATGAATTCAGGCACATTCTGAATTTATATGCCCAAGCACTCTTCATGGGTGTCGAGGCAAGCTCATAAGCTCTGTGCTTGCTTTTCATAAATCTTACTGTTTTCCATCACTCTTTTATACTTTGATTAGTGTATCTTTGTTTCCAGCCTCTCCCATCAAAAATAAAACAGAGCTCTTGGCGCTATCTGCACATTCATCTTAACTCGGGAGAGGCGGTGGCCTAATTTCTTCAGCACAGGTCAGGGAACCAGAAACCTCTGGTATTGTAATCGCAGTGCTGTCAAGGGCTTGCTTGACCTTGGCTTCTGGGTGCTTTTGTTCCTTTACCTATAAAATGGGGTTAATTACCGCTGTGGCGCTTAGGAGCCAGGCACTGGGATGCCCTGCGCTTTTGTTATGTGTGAAGGCGTTTAAGGTTGTGTTGGGCAGGTACGTGCTATGTGGCCAGAGGGTTTTCTGGCCAGGTGTGTATCTATCAACGTAAACTCCTTTTTTTTTTCCACCATTGAGAGAGAGAAAATATTTTCTATATTGTTGCAATCGCTGTTTAGCAAACAGATCTGCCTTTAAATTCTCTTTGGTGTGATCCAGCCCTGCTCCTGGGCAATATTTGCTAGATGGTTAACTCCGTAGTTGGCAGCTTTCATCAAAGGCTTTGCAGCAGGAATTACACAAACCAGTTTGGAGGTGGCATACAAATTTATTTGACGTGATTAGGCGAGTGGACATCGCAAAAACACGCTTTTAGTGTGTTAGACACACAATACGTGTTACGGCCGAGCAGCTCATCTGCTAGGAGTTAAGATCAGGAGGAGAACATCATTTGCAGTGCTCATACGCTGATAGCGTCCGTGTCGAGATGGTATTGGATATCTTGGTACCCTGCTTGCTAACAAAGATAAAAACATTGCATCAGCACACTGCTGCGAAGTCAGCAGTCCATCTGAAAGCTGCGGATATCGATTTAAATTAAACCTTGGCTACCGAGCCAACACTAATACATGGCTTTTTCCAGTGCATCCTTCTTTTTTTGGCCTGAAAGTCAGTACCCTTGAGCTCGCCTTCATTTCAGATCATAGAATCATTTAGGTTGGAAAAGACCATTAAGATTAAATGTCTCAGGGCCGCTCATGACTTATATTTCTTAGTCAGTAGAGGAACATTGCAGTTTGTGAGTCTAGGCTGCAAAATAACTTTGCTCTATTGCAAACATTAAATTCTTCCCCAGCCCTCCTCCTTCATGTGCGTGTGCTAAGCCAAAGACCACGTCGCGAGGGGGAACCAGAGGCTTGAATGGGAGCGCTTGCGTGATAAGTTGCCTCGCTGGTAAACCCTGACCTTGACGTAGCGTTGGCTTAACTTGATTTTCCTGGGCGCTAAAACTTCATTCATTTTCACAATGAAACATTAAGCCTGAATTTTGCAGCGGTGTTGGAAACCTAAATCTTGACTGGTTGTCCTAGCGCTTAAAGCACCAAGAGATTGCCTGATTTACACGGGCAGCGTTGCAGCGTGAGTATTAACGCTGATTATTTAAGCCTCTCCAAGTGCTGGTAGTTTCTGAAGGAAGTTGTGTGGAGCAGTGTGTGTGTGTATCTCGACGGGCTTTTGCCAGGGTTGGTTTTTTGGAAGCAAGACTTTCCCTCTCACACTAATTCCTGATCTTGTTGCCCCTTTCTGCCTGATTCAATGAAAGGATAAAGGTCTCAAACATCCTGAGTTCCCCCAAGTTTCACAGGACGGGAAAGGGAGATGAAAGACCCTGCCGAAGGCAAGAAAGCTCCAAATCCCGGAGACCAGAGGAGCTACCGGGCAGGAAGAAGGTCTGACCCCCCCAGTCCGATTGCTGCAGGCGGCAGAGGCTCACCCGCAAGCAATGCATCGATAGGAAACGACATTTTGCTGCTTCCCGAGCTGCCTGTTTTGCTGGCTGGGCTGGAGGAGGTGGATGTGATCCAGGGCTTTCCCGGCCAAGGAAGTCGTGCGCCGGGTCGGACTCTAGACACTTGCCACGGGCTGCTTTCCCGTGGCAGTGTTTGCTTGACACGTGGGCACCTTGGGGACTGCGGTTTCCTCTGTGTGGGCAGCAGTTTAGTGGGAATTGCGCTGGGAGCAGCTGTTTGGATTCATCAGGTTATACCATGCAAAGAAAAGATTTTATTTTTTAAAAAATAATCCCAACCACATTGAATAAGCATCTAATGCAGTCTGTTAAAATTAGGCACGAAGTCACCCAACATGTTTGGGTACCTCCTAGTTTTGTTAGCAAACCCTTCTCCGGGATGTTTCCATGCTTTACATGTAATTATTTTGCCTGAGCAGGTTTTCTGGGCTGTTTGGATGTAGAAATGGACATTGGACTGTATGGAAATGTAAATACAGGAATGATGTTTCTGTATTTGTGTTTTCAGGCTTATTTTTCATACAGTCAAAACTGGACTGAGTTTTAGATCAGTAGCATGTGTTTTCCTCGTGGTTCAGCTGTAAATTTACCTTCATTTGCCTGAAACCTTTATACAAACTAACCAATTTTAGTGGCTTTGGTAGGTTTAAGAGATGTCAGTGGAAAGTAGGGAGTGCTGTGTCATTTTTACAGGCTGTCCTCAAAATAATTAATTTAACTGCAGCTTTCCAAGTGCTGCCATGAGCTCCAGACCTGCTGCGCTATCTTAACGAAGGAGGGAGGTGACAATTATTTCCAGGATCTGCCGTCCTGTGTTTGCTTGCCGTTATCGAGCAGGAGTTCTTGCTGATGAATCATCGCAGGCAGGTTTGGATAGGTACCGAAAATTGCATCAAATGTTTTTATCCAGACAGCTGCTGTGCAAACTGTTTATCCTCAGACAGAGTACGTTACACCAGGAGAAGGATCTGCACATTTTCATGTAAAATCCTCTATTTTTCAAGTTTCAAAGCCTTTTATTTGCTTGCTTAGGGATCGTTCTTTTTTGGCTAGCGTGCAGTTTTGCCTTCATTTTGAAATGCATCATGATTATTTGTTTCGCTAGAAAAAGTTTAGGTGCGAATAATTTTAATTAACAGCTTGCAGGGAGCCGGTAGAGGGAGTGTGTGAGCCCAAAACACTACTTATTTATGGCCCTGCAAAATTTCGGGTGATTTCAGTAGAGGGGATGGATTGTAAGAGTAAACCTAGATAAAGACCCAGCTGATTATTGCACCCGAGCAGAACACTTTTCAAAACAGGTCAAATGTGGGTCTAAGTTACTAGAATGACCCTTTCTGCATTCGGAAAACCCCAGCTAGGGTTGATATTCAGACTTAGTAATTTTTGGCTTGGTTGGAGGGATGTAAGGTTGTTGGGCGATTACTGAGATTTCAGAGTTGGAGGCGTGCACGCGGAGGCTTGAATTTTTATCAGGGAAACCCAAAGAGCACGGTGCCCTGTGTGTAGATGCCTGGCCCATCCGTATCGCCTTTTTAACCTAAGGATAAATGTATTTAATGCCCAGTGTGATTAAACCGGGGGCTCACTGGCCAACAGCATGCGTGTGAGCTCAAGCAGTACCTAAGTAAGTAATATAACAGCTTCTTTTATGTTACTAGTGCTTATCAAGCCAGATTTCAACAGGTTTTAAACAACTTAAGCTGGTTTAAGGGTAGTAACGCTGTCAAAAGAGACTAGAAAGTTTCCAAATCCCGTGTTATGGATGCATTTGAGAGGGTTTTGTTGGATGTTTGAGATCTCGGCTTGTTTAGCGGCGTTCTGCAGGGATATCTGGAGGCGGTCTTGGTGCCTTTGCTTTTTGGTCTCGTTCTTGATTTGTTAATGTTTTATGAAATCTTAAGCCAATTCTGAGGTTTTGTCCTGTTTATTCCATGAGTGAATTTGAATGACAGATTTTGCTGTGTACACCTGAAGCGTGGTGTCATTAAACTCTGCTGTTTCCTTTTGTTCTCATGAACTGTACGCTAGCGAGAAATATACAAAATATGTGCTATCTACATTTGTATTCCTACAATAAATCCAGAATAAACCGCGATTTTTTCAGTCTCATTTTCAGTGCTTTAATTTTATAGGAAGATCGATTAGGCAGAATTTATTTTTAGGTTGCTGTGCTGTTTGTGCAAGAAATCTCGCTGCATAATGTTATATTACTACTTTGTGTTTTTTTCTGAATGCTTAGAATAAAAATGAGCAGGAATGTGGAACAGCTGAGGCTCAGCTCATCATCATCGGGATAGGAGGGATTTCTGGTAACTCTAAAGCTTTTTATTACAATAATATCAATTCAAATTCAGTTGTTGTCATGCTGTTTCATTACAGTATGGTGCAGGTTATATGGCACTGTAAAATGCAGTCACGTAATTTTGAACTTGACTCTAGAGTCTGTATAAAAATACTGGTTGAACAGGCAAATCATGCGGCAGGGAGGTAGTACTGAAAGTTTTATATATTTGAATTCTCAAAATTGCAGACGGAATTTAGGAAACCTTTATTTTCATGGGTGAAGCTAGGTCTTATATGAAAGAAAAAAACCCAATTTCCTGTTGAAAGGCAGCTAAAGGGAAAAGCTGTGCTTCAAAGAACTTGTAATTGCCTGTTTTGCAGGGATAAGAAGAAAAGTGTGGTGCAGGTGTCCCCAAGGTCTCCCTCATTCGTCTGGGCGCGATGCTTGACGGCAGTGCAGACAGGATATTGCTCAGCGTTCAGTTTCCCAGAGGCTTTGTTTTCTTTTTTTGACTAAAATCTGCCTTTTTTTTTTTCCCCCCCATTGTTGAACTTGTCTAGCAGTTGATTTTCAAATGCATTGACTCTAACTGATGCAAGTTTTGGAGGACTGGAAATGTCATCTTATTTAATGGTGTTTATCCCTACCCCGAATCCCGTGGCTCCCACAGACCTTTTGCTCCCTGTGCTGTTTCTTTCATAAAATAATGTGCTTCTTCCTAGGAAATAGTGCTTTATTTTTCCTCTTACATCACTAGAAAAGGGCTCCGGGCTTCTGTAGGGCAACTGATAGTAGCAAGAGCCGAACTGGAAGCGGGGGAAGCTGCCATTGAAGTCCTTGATGGGCACGGCTGCACGAGACAACGAAGAAAATATCATGCAAAAATAATCCTTCCCACTACAGATAGGGTTTTTTTCCAAGGAAAACAGCTTAAGACTTACTATTAAATGTGTCTGTCTGATGGAACAGGCTGCTTTTTTTCAAACTGGGTAAGAGAATAAGCCTAAAAGTCTAAATGTCTCCATAAATGCTACCTTGCCATGGCAATGGGGCTGTTGACAAGCAGAATAAGCAGTTGCAAAGTATGAGGAAGAGTCTGGAATGGGTTAGAGGCAGTTGCTATCTTCCACCCCTAAATTAACGCCGTGGCTCCTGATTGCCAACTGCAATTAACTGTTCTGTTCTGCAGAGTCCCTTTCTCCTTCCAGCCGAAGCAGTCAGCCAGCCAGGGCTGGGTCCTTTCACACACCTTTATTATTTTTTTTCCCGGGTGAGAACATAGCTTCTACGATTATGTTTGGAGAGAGAATTTTTTGTGGGATGTGAAAATGAGCATTGCCTTATGAGTAATGTGCTCTGACTCAGTACTATTACACAGCCTTTTATTTTCATTCAACAACTTTCCCTTGGAGGCTGTTTTCCCCTAAAATCTTTTGACTACCTTTTTTTTTTAAAGAAAAAACAAACACCAGGTCAAAAACGCTGCGGGTTCAAGCACTTCTTAAAACAGCCGAGAGTTGTGGAGAAGAGGAGGTAGTTTGGGATGGGAACCACTGATGCCACCCACACCTCTGAACTGGGGTCCATGGGACCGGGAGAGATGCCTGCAGGTAGGAAAACCTTCTTGGGTCGAGAGGGGTTTTGCAGGAGCAGGCTGCTGGCTGCCTGACGGCGCTACCGGCCTTTGAGAAGTGCTTAAACCCAGTGGGTTTTTTTGCCTGTACTTAGTATTTTTCATCTGTTTGTTCCACTGCAGCAGATAATTACTTTAGCAGAATAAATAGCAGGTTCTTAAATATTTTCAGGAGGGGAGAGAGGGAAAATTGAAGTGCTCTGAAAGGAGGAAGAGAATTATAAATTGTTTTGCCAACTGGCAGAGACACAGCTTTTAGGACGGGACGGGCAAATTTGATCAGCGCTGGCAGAGCTCTGTTTTTATTGCCCTTCTAGCGTTTCTTTACGTGTTATTTTACACAGCTGCGATTCCTCTTTGGTAGGGCTTTAGGCTAGTTTCTGAATGCCGTCAAACGTTTCTGCTGCTGGAATATAAAGGCACTTCTCTGGGAGCAGGAGGGCTGTAGGGTGCAAAATATAATGTGATGTTTCAAGGGGCTCGTGTTGGCCTTCACAGTGATCGGTCCAAGCAGAAAGGGACTCCTGGATCTGTCCCGGCGAGTTAATTGAATTGCACGTACTTTTGGACGAGACATGACTGCTTAAATCCCTTCACTGCGGCTTTTTGAGTGCTCTGAGGTCACTTCTAGCCTGTGTACAAACTGAAGCCCAGCTTGGTGCAAGCAGAGAGCACCTGGAGAGCCAGGATGAGTGAGAAAGCACTTACTGCATCCCCCCTAAATGCAAACAGGACAGAAACACTCTGTTCTGCTTGTCAGATAACTACTAAAAACACTGGCATGGGATTTTCTCCCATGGATCTGCTGAATAATTGGTAATAGGAGCTGGCTGCTGGGATGCTTTAGCTCTCTCTTACGGACTGCCTGAGTGTCTTTTTCCTTTTTCAGTGTTGGAGCTGGAGGACAGGGTTTTTGGTGCTTTGCAATCCGGGGTTGGTTATTCCCAGCCCACTCTTCCCGTGCCATAAGAGCAAAATCTGCATCCATGGCAGGTCAAGCTTGAAGGGTTATTTTGACGGCGACCTTCCTTTTGGGAGTTGAGTTTATTGCTAGTCTTGTTTTCCTCCAGAAAAATAACACAGCATGGGTGTGAAAACTTGGAGGACGGTTATTTCTTATCCTCAAGCGTTTAGAAAATGAGGATCTAGCAAAGTAGATGCATTTGAATATTTATAATATTATCAAGTACTCTGGTAAGACCAGACAAAACTCGGCGCAGCTTCTTCGTCCCCGTACGTGCTATTTGAGGCATCAAGGGGTTTCCCTGCTCCTCCTGCCTTTTTAAAATGGGCCTTAGAGATGCTTTTCTAACCCCCAAGCTGGTTTGTGCCTGTGATTAACTTGCTGTGCTGTGTTGTTCCCAAGCCTGCTCCAGAGGATTGAAATTGGGATTTAATAATTGGAAAAAACCCCTTGCTAGCCGGGTGTTCGTTCCAGCACTTCTCAGCTGACTCCCTCCAGCAGGTTTTGGACATTATTTAAAGGGTAAATAAAAGCTGTTGGGAAACACACATAATCTTTGCTTTTAAACCTTAATAACACAACAGATGTCTTGTGTGAACCTGTCGAGCTGAGGCTTATGTTCGGCGTTGTCACCCACAGGTGTCCTATTGTACCTGATCTGGATGCAAATGCACTTCTGTTTAGTTTTCTAGCACATTTTTAGGGTGTGAAATGCCTTCTGCTCTCCCGGGTAGATGTGCTGGTCTGTTTTCCCAAGCCGTGAGATAGGGACCGACCTTCCTTACTCCAACCTCCCCGGCTCGAGCGAAACCGCATCCCGAGGTTGGAGTACCGGCAGCCTTTGGCTTCCTGCCATGCCGTGTCAAGATGCAAATCAGCACATACGCTTCACCACGATAGATGCTTTGGTTTGGGAAAAACCCAAGCCTCTGGTTTTTAATTATTTTTTTTCAAGCGCAGCTCCACTTCTTTCTTTTTTTTTTTTTTAGTTTTCCATTTCTTAATCTTTGGGAATTTGTGTGTTATCTGCTGTGTAATGCAATTTGCTGGCAGCAGCAGTGCTCGTGTCAAGCGTTTGGGTTTCAGCCTTTCTCTGTCATAACATTGACTCTAAGAAGGATTTCTGACACGGGAAAACGTGCCGAGCATCTGTTAAGATGATAACTGTAAGTTTAATTTTGACGTGGTTTCTACCGAAGAGTGACAGCCCCTAGGATTTTCTGAAGCTTCTTCATCGGGGAACCTGACAAAAGTGGAGAGTAATGCTGTCGAATGTAATTTTTCTGAGCATGAATTAGTTGTCATGGCAAGCTTTTCCGCTCCACGTCTCTGCTGTTCCCATGGCTCTTCGGCTTGGTGTATGCTAGGATGGGAATACCCTGGGTTTAGCTGGGGAAGATGGTAGAGTTTGCATCACTGGAAGCTTGTAACAACAGTTTAGTGTACTCCTGGTATTTAAGTAACTTAAATTCCTTCCAGCCATATTTTCTGCAATGTTAAGAGTTTCATAAAAATAAGATACTATATACTTGTATTTAAGTATGTTGGGCAAAAAGCCATGTCTTGTCTTCGCTCTTGAGGAGTGGGTTTGCTTCCTGGGCTTGCTGCAGGTGGGATTTGTCCCATGGACTGTGTTCATCCACGTCCCATCATCCCGGTCGATCTGGGACCTGGGGATGGCTGGGCAGCCTCTGCCTCCTGGAGTTGGGAGAAACTCACGCTGAGCGATGTAAGAGCTGAGAGCTTGCCTTATTTTGGGTCCTTTGTTTCAAACTGCTATGTTAGGAAAGGATAAAAAAGGAATTTGTGATTGCAGTTTTTGGAAAAGAAAATCCCTGTGTCATCCTCATGAGTTATATTGGTTTGAGCTATCAGTGCAGGTATAATCACAGAGCAGTTGCATCCCTTGGTCTTCACCCAGCGGCGTTGGAAGGGAAAACTATGGCTGCTCTCCCCAAAACAGGTCAGCTGCTCCCTAGAAAATAGGGTCCAAGGAATAGGGTCCAAGAAATAAGGTCCGCTGTTTTGCAGCGATGGGCAGGGGTTTAACTGCAGACCATGCCAACTGGCTGAATTGGACACAGCCGCTTGTTATGATGGATTTATTTCACGATATATTTCTGTCATCGGGACATTACCTTATGCTTAAGATGTTCTGAATAGCTGGAGATACAATATTTGATATTCCAGCCTTTCATCGGCAGTAAATCCTGTAGGCGTTTTTCTTTCCTCACCTACTGTTGGTAAGCAACTGTGTGCAAGTATTTAATAAAAAAAAAAAAAAAAAAAAAAAAAAAAAAAAGAAAAAGGGAGATATTAAGGGAGAATGGGACAGGAATTTCCCCCCACACCCCCCCCCCCCGGGTGCTGCTGAAAAGTTTCTTGGGGTAAAGCAGGCTCGCTGGCGAAACTGGTTTTGCAGGGGAGGAGGGGCTGCAAAGCTGTCGCTTCCATCCTGTCTCTCCTTGGGTTGCTCTCAATGCGGTGGGGATCCCTTTCCCCACCGCTGCCCGGCCCCACGGTGCAAACCAGCCAGGGCCACCAGCGCGGCAGCACGATGCCTTCTTGTGCCCGGCGAGGGAGCCGGGGTTCAAGAGGCTGCGATTCTTCTAGTGGGTTTTTTTCCCTCCCTCTGGTACCGTCTGTAGGCAACGGTAGGGCTGAGAGCAGTGAGAGATGCAGTGGCTTGGGAAAACACTGCGTCAATGGAGAACAGCTTGTTCCTAAACTGTGTCCATCCTGCTTCAAAGCTTTGCAAAAACCACGTCCTTGGCTTGAAGTTTGCTGGGGTACAGTTTGACATAGACCTTTGGTGTAATATACATGGCTTGCAGATGCATTTCTGATGCTATTAGTTTTCTTTGTGACCTTACTGTTGTCTTTTCCCTCCACCCCGTGAAGCTGTGAAGTGGAATGCCATGGCCAGTTCCTCGGACAGTGAAGATGATGGTTTCATGGCCGTGGATCCAGAAGACGCTGTGGTCGAAGGGACGATGGAGCAAGACGATGAGCCGCATGCTGAGCTGGAGGTCGAGGAGACCAGGCATAACAGATCAATGTTGGAGCTCCCAGAAGAGGTTTTGGAATATATCCTCTCCTTCCTTTCACCGTATCAGGAGCACAAAACTGCTGCCCTTGTCTGCAAACAGTGGTATCGACTAATCAAAGGTACAAACAGCTGTAGTGAGAGTGCATTTTTTTTTAACTGTGGGAACACAGATTCATATCCCAGCTGCTCTTTGCTTTGCTTTAGCCTCGCCTGGTGTTTTCCCCCTTTAACTCAAAAATTGGACTTCCACAAAATGCTGGAAAAATAGCTACGGCTCTCAGGTCATTTGCTATGCTGAAGACATTGCTAATAATGGTGCAGAATTGAGCCCCTCAGCCTCTTTTGAAGTATAAAAGAGTGAAACCCCAAAAGCCCCATAACAGAGCCGCTCACTTACGTTGTTTTTGAATGCTCCCCGTGCGCTGCTGACGTGCAGCGCTGTTAACCTTGCCTTCAGGCTTCCTCTCCACCACACGCAGCAGTCCCCCGTTGACGGCGTCTCATGTCTAATGTGGCTGTAGTTGTGCTTCGTTTGCACCTTGCTCAGTAATTAACATTCCCAAAGCTTATGCTTTCGGTTGGAAACAAAACCGTGTCTGGTTCTTAAAGCTCTGCTGAAGATAAGTGGTAAATAAAATCTACATTAATATAGATCTACATATTCAGACTTCCTGAAAGAGTAGCCCTGAGATACAGATACTTCACTTTACCTTGATGCAGCATTAATTCTGAAGCCTTATGGGGATATTTTAATGCTAGATATATATGATACGAAAAATAGGTAGGTAAAGTTTGGACAGGGACACAAGCAAAACTCTCTGCTTTGGTATTTTTTGAATACAGTGGATGATTTCTGTTATGTTTCTGTTGGGGACACACGTTTTGATTGCAAGCTTCATTAAAAACCAAGCAGTTTAAGAGGAGACCACAGTTGAATCTGTAGGAAATGAGGCACGCTGCTGCATGAGGGTAACTTGTTTCTTCTGGAAAACGCAGAGCGGGTGTCAGGTGAGAAACGCCTTTGGCAGGCATGTGGGGTGATGTCTAATTTGTGGACTTCTCTGCACATGTGAAAGCATTGCTCAGATTCCAGGCATTTTCTGCCTTGCCCAGAGTTTAACAGGCTGGAGGTTAAAAAAACACAGCTACTTCAGAAGCGAGCATTGCACAAAATTACTCTTTTTGCATAATTTTGGGTCAGCAGCAGCCTGCACCCCTGTTGAAAGGTTTTTTTCAAGTGTCCACGTCCCTTGAGTTGCTGCTTGGGTGTGCTTTCTCACGAGTGCTTGTTCCTGGAGCAGCCTTAAAAGATGCAAAGGATGCAGCTGGAATGAATAAACACCTGGTGATTCACCCCAAAAGAGACTGTGGGAAACATCCCTCGAGTGGAGGGGAGGGATGAGCAGCCCGAGGCGCAGCATGGCATTCCAGTGAGTTGTCCCATATCTCAAGTCTTAGGAGATGAGTGGTGCTGGGCAGCTGTGCCATTTTTTGCAGCAATTATAGCAAAAAACGGGAATGTAATTGCTAACCTGCACCCCATGAAGCAGAGGTCACTTGAGGTAAATGCTTGATTTGTTTTCGTCTGCTTAATTTTTCCTGTTTGTCAGGATACATCTGCTATGAAATCCTATAGTTCGGATTATGTTTCCCGCATGACTCTGAGGGAGCAGTTGTTGAGGACCCCGGGCTTCTTGTTGGGTTTTTTGTTTTTTTTTAAAGAAAACTTCCTGCTTTATATCCCGGAGTGTGATTTCTTGCTGGGGGTGTTCCTGGCACGGGGTTTTCAGTAAGCAAATTCTTGGGGGAAAAAATCTTGGCAGGTTGTGGCATCCTCAGTGCAAGGGCTGCTGTAGCACAGCGGATGCCACTGAGCGTCTGCTGAGCTGCTGCAGTTGTAAATCTTCACCAGACCCTTTTCTTTCCACGGGGAGCAGTCTGTGTAGCAGACGCATGTACTCCATACACAGAATTAATTGCAGCTCTGGGGCTGGCCTGCTCCACGGAGGAGCTGTTGTTAGCCAAATCCGCTCCCTTGCACAGCTAAGAAGGGATATTTTCACCTAAGACACGCTGGCTTTTATCACCGATGTCTCCTCTCGTATTTATTTTAGATTCCTGTGCAGTAGCTGCGTGCACACTCTTAAAAAGTCATTGTTGCACGTTATTTGTCCTCAAAGGTCCATTAAGGGAAGGGCAGCTGCTCCTCTGGGATGTGATTAGGGGACAGGGGGCTTGCATTGCAGCAGAGAAGGCTGAAAAGCAGCTCTGCGATGGCATCGCACATGCTTACCTTTCACAAAGGCTTTGCTTTACCAAGCTAGAGCTGACAGATATCGGAAATGCAGTGAATCAGTTCAGTGAATGTTGCTGATTTCCACATTTGCCGAGTCCCTATTCTTTATTCTCTTTAATCCTCTGAATTTCCACCAGTGTATTTACAATCTAAATACAGGGGTTCTTTATAATTGCTGTCACGCTGCTTGTGCAACTGTGCAGGCCCGGTTTGTTTCTAACATGCCCCAAATTTTGCTGATGTCTGTTTTTTCCCTAGGTGTGGCCCATCAGTGTTATCACGGCTTTATCAAAGCAGTGCAAGAAGGAAATATTCAGTGGGAGAGTCGCACTTACCCCTACCCTGGCACCCCCATCACGCAACGCTTCTCGCACAGTAAGTAGCTGCTGGGAAAAGCTCCGCTCACCCCTCTTCAGCTCTGATTTACAGTGGAAAGCTGTAACGAGGGGTTTGCACTGTGTCACTCAGCATCTAACACTGCTGCACGTGCCTGTCGCTGCGGCAGAGTTTCAACCGGTTGGTGTAACACACAGCTCTGCCAACACAAGCACTTTGCACGAGAATAGGGATTCAGTAGCTGCTCGATGTGGTTATTGGCTCGTTGCTCCTAGGAAATGTTAATGGAGGTAGGGTGGGATTTTTGCTTTCTGGTTTTGCAAATTTTACACACAGGCTTCTTTCTGCAGCTCTGCTTCGAGTCTGAGCTTTGTTTCCCCTTCAATAGAAACCTGACTCGGTAGTGACTTGAGTCTAGTGGCTGTCAAAGCCAGTGGGTTTGCATATCCGCAGCACTCGGGGATGTACGCTGGCTGCTTTTACAGCAGATCATCTTCTACATCTGTGAGTAATACAGTTTGGAGGAGGCTGAGTGTGGCTTGCTTCAAAATAAAACACAGAGCCACGCATGAGAAGCAAGCGTATTTGCTGATAGAAGTAAGCGATTCAGTTGACAACACTGCTTAATGTATGGGTTAATTTTTGCCCTGCTTCCAAGTTTCTGGAAGAGAGCAGAAAAACCATTCCCGTTGAGGGAAAGAGACTTAAATACAACTTGTTATTTGTACTGCAATAACATCACGCTGCCTCAGCCTGCTCTGCCAGGCGACGTAGTCAAATATGACAAAAATTCGGTCCTTGTGGCTTCGTCGCGGGTGTGAGCCCGCTGGGAGGCAGTTCTTCCGGGGAGCGAATTTCGTTTTTCTAAAGGTAAATAAACATGGTGTAAGCTGTGTGATTCCAAGAGCAAGCAGGCATAAAATTTTCATACTCTCAAGTAGTAATTTATGAAGCAACCGGTGTGCAGCCTCCTGCCAAGACAAGTCCAGGAGACACTGCGGGACACTCTGGTGAAGTCATTGTGCTCTTCAAAGATTTCCTTGTCCTCCTAAAGAATAAAAAATGCACCACCGTTTATAGCTTGTTTTTAAGCGGCCGTGCTAATAAAATGCTTATTAATGACTTGCAGGTTTGCATGTATTTTCGCCTCAATTTTTGCAGCCTTTGTGCAACTGGTGAGCTTTAAGGCTAGCTAGAAGTTACCTGAAAAAGCCCCAAATGTTGCACCAAAGTCCGCTGTGTGCTCTTTAATTTATTCTGCTGCCCAGCGGGTGCTTCCTCTGAGCGTGCCACTGTTGTACTCGATCCAAAATGAGTTGTCTTCCTAAAGCCACTGCCCTCGGAGCATGTAATCTGTATTAGCCTTGCTATTTGACAGTGTCCTGTCTCTGGTCAGCCTTGGTCGCTACAGAAGTGTTATTAATGCACTTTATGCGCAGAAAGCTAATCTGGATTAACTTGTTTGCTGACTTAAACTGATTTTTTTTTTTTTTAGCAGTTCTCCAGCTCTGCGGTATCTGCTTTCCCCACAACAAAGTGTTGCGTGTTTGTGGGTGAATTCCAATATTAAACTGAAGCTACAAATCATTAAAAGCAAAAATTCGAACTGAATCTGTAAACCTATGACCTAAAATACTAAGATGTGGTGAGCCGAGGTGAAGTAAGAACAGGAGGTTTGGGGAGGAGGGGAGTGAGGGAGGATTCACAAACCCCTTTTTTAGGCATGAGTGATTTGCTGGGTTTTGTGGGAAGACGTCATCTACCAGGCACGAGTCGTCTGAAGTCAACAGGCAACAGTAGCTGGCATCAAAGTGGCTAGGACTATCTCTCTTCCAGGATTTATTAGAAATATCCCAGAAGTGCTCATAGGGAGCGTAAAAGGACAAGCGAGAGAATTTTAAATAGTTAGAGGTCACTGTGTCTTCTATCAATTCTGAAGGGAGTAATGGAAAAACCGTTTGATAAGGAATAACTAATGGAAGTTACTGTCATCTCATGGGGAGGGAGCATTTGGCAAGGTCTTTGATCATACAACAGATAACAAACTTTACAGATGAGCTGTAGGTTTTCTAGGGATTTGATTGAAGCTGCAGAACATCACACAGTATCAGTGATGCTATTTTTTAGATATAAACTTACAGGAAGAAATACTTCATGCAGAGGTTTTTGAGCTGAGCACCAGGTATAATGTTTGCAGTAGTCATTTAATTCTTTTTTAGCCCTAACGTGTGAGCCTACAAATATCATAGCAGGGCGATGACTCATGTGGTTAAATAACTGGCCACAATCAGAAAGCGATGTCAGAAGGCGCAGGAATGCAGAAACGGAAAAGCAGCAGAGGAATGCCGACCGTTGTGCCAGAAATATTGATCCTTTGATGGAAGGGTGACTAATTTTAAATACTGATTATTTTTTTTCCATGCAGTCTGGGGAGCATGGCACCAACGTGATGACTAATTAAAGCAATTACCCTGAGAGGCAAGGGAGAGGTAAAAGCTGGAATGTTGTTTGTTTTACAGGACGGGCTGCTTTTCTACCAGAGCTACGGCTCTTCGTATCGCCCAGCTTTGCTCAATATATTGCTGCCTTTTGCTTGCGTTGAGTCCCTGGACTGCAAGGAGCAGGAAAACAGTGTTTTAGAGAATAAAGGGATAGATGTGGGACATTTTTTTTTTTTTTCTCCCAAAGACGTGGAGGCAGTTGCAGAGCTGAGCTTTCTGAGGTCTGGTGCATTTTTATCGTGCCGCAACTTGTGGCATAGTTGGTGTAAACATCTGTGCCAGCCAGCAGGACCGGGCGCTTTCATCTGCAGCCCTACCTCCTCGGTGCCGCCATCCTGCCGGCTCTGGTGCCAAGCGCGGTTGGGCGCGGAGAGGTTACCTCCAAAACCCAGCCCCGCGTTGGAGGAAGCGGTGCCAGCAGCTCAACGTACGATGCTTGCAGCATTGGCTTGGCAGGGTCCTCCTGGGAACGCCAACACCGAGGGCTGTCAACCTTTAACCGCAAAGCTGTGGTGCTGTTTTCAGCCGAGCGCCACGTAGCAATGGGATTTCAATAGCCAAGCTGACTTTTTTCCCCCTCTCTCCAATGGGAAATACGACCTTTGAACTTGGATTAGTTACTTTATTTGATGTACTTGACGTTTAAAAAGTCAATGCCCTTTAATTATTGCAAAGGGCATGTATTTGCATTCAATTTTCCCTTCCCAGTTGATCTTTATTTCGGTTATCCCATGCTCCAGCTGAAAGTCTCTGACGCTTTGCTGTGCAGCACAGAGGGGAAACAAGAACATGTTCAAAACAAGCTGGCTTTGCGGTCTTTTTGGGTATCAGTGCCTTCAAATATCAGAAATATTTATTCTCTTCATTTCCAGTTACAAAGATATACTGTCTCTGCAATACTAAAACTCTGGGACACACTGAATTTTACTGGGACTTAAGTGTTTAAAAAAAACCCGAACAAATGACAACCTAAAAATCCATCCAGTGGTCTTCAGCTGCTTGTTTTCCATCCAAAAAAGAGCTAAAGGCACCGGGGGCTCGCACCCTCTTCCTCTGATTGATTCTACGCCTTTGCAAGGGTGGTATAAAGTGGAGTTTTCACTTGTGCTTTCTTTTTTTAATTTTTTTTTCCCAAGCTGACCCGTCTTCCTCCGCTTCAGAAGCTTTAAATGGTTTGCTAAGGAGAAGCAGGAAAACACAGTTTAAATTATTTTGGTCTAGGATTAAAATACATGCCGTGCAGACGTCATGGTGCCTGGCTGGCTGGCCTGGTTTTTAAATCCAAATAGAGGAGAAGAATGCTGCCACCTCCCCTCAAAAATAATAAGTGAGCTGTGCTGTTGTGTGAAAGCCACGATTGCCAAGGGTTTGGCATGGGGAGGAGGTAGGAGGCTCTCAACCTGTCATGGTTTAAGTAGTGATTAGATTTCTAAGGAAACTGAACCTTTCAAGAAAGGTTAAGTAGAAAAACCGCAGCATTGCTTTGCACCAGGTTTCAATTGCCCATACTTAGGGTGCGATGCTCTGGCTGGTGCCTTCCTGGGTGGAGGTGACATTGCAGCCTATGAGGGGTCTTACCGTGTAAAAATGATATAGACTCAAATCTTAAGAAGTAGGTAAAGCTACAAAAATGCTCTTAATCATTATTTCTTCCTCGATCCCATCCCAGGTAAATCCACTACACCACTATTTATATATCCTCCACCCCAGAGAGAGCTGCGGAGCGTTGTGCCGTGGCATGTAGGTGTGTATTACGTGGTTTGGCAAGATGTGGGTTGAGACGAAGACAGTTCAGTTGCACGTAAGGACGTCGTGTGGATGCACACGGGGAGAGCTGGGTGGTCTTCCGCTACGAGCACATCCCGTGTCTCCAGCTCCCCTGTTCCCACTGTGTGGTCAGCAAAACGCCCTGGACTTGTCACTAAAAGCCAAGGGCGTGAGGGCTGCTGGCTTTTCAATAGGGGATCTGCATGACAAGCCCCAGGTCAGACAATGGGACCCTCGGCAAAGGCCACCGGGCATCATTGCATCCCCTGCTGAGCCACGGTATTGTCTGTGGGCGCTTGAATGCGCCGGTTTATGGCGTTGAGATTCATTCAGAGCGGTGAGATGAATATCGCTGGCGTATGTATGGATGGGCTGCGTTAAAGAGCTCTTTCATGCTGGAAATACGTACCTCCAACCTGCAGAATTAGGGCTGCGGGGTTGGATCATTGGAAACCGGGGACGTGCTTGTACTGGTCTAGAGTGGAGCTAGATGCAGGGTCGTCTTCGCGTGGCGATTTGCACTGAATCGTTGTCTTTTGCTACCAAAAGTAGGTTATCAGCCCTTCACTCCAGATGCTCCTTTTTCAGGTGTTTTTTCCTTCTTCCTGCTGTTTCCAAAAGAAAAAAAGCCTTTATGTCAGTACAAGCTCCAGAGTAGTCCCATGTCCTGTCAGGTCAGCTCATCTGAATCTATTTTTATTTTTTAACTGGTTAACAGCTGTGTACAACATGTGATGGAGAGAGAGAGAAGGAACAGTGCAGTTTACACCCCTGCCATGAGTCTGCTTCCGCTATGCTTCGGCACGGAATAAATGTTGGTGCTTTTTATCAAAGCTGCTGTACTTGCATGCTAATCCTTCATCTTGCAGCTTCCCTTGTGCTGGTTATTTACGACGGCATGTGCTCCTCAACCTGGAGATGCTCCGCGGAGGGGCTTCTGCATAATCACAAGTGCTTCTCACCTCCGTCTCGGACCCAGGGCCAGATGCTGCCCTGTGCCGTGGGCTGCCCGCCTGAACTTTGACTTTTCCTCTTGCTTTTCCTGTTGGGCAATATATTGCTTGTCATCGCGAGGGTGATGACTCCTGCTCCCTCCAAGCCCCAGCTGGTACTCTTCAGTGTTCCCAGAGCATAAAACACTCTGGCTTTCTACTATGCACTGGGGCATGTGTGCGTGGATATGATTTATTGTGGTTTTTCCCCTCGTTAGACTTGATAATAAATGCTTGAGGAATTGCTGGGGAGGCCTTGCTCATGTTGAAAGGGTTGATAGTAGATTTTTATGACTTTTTTTGAGGGTGCTCGCATATGAAGCTGGGCTTTACAGAGAGATGCTTTGGTTCTGAGTGGGATTCAGGCAGTGACTCCTCTTTGAGATGAGTGCCGGTGCTCCCGTGGCTGGTGCTAAGGGACTGCGCGCAGGATTTAGTGTTTTGGGACTGTCCGTATGTGTGCTGCTGGATTCCTGGTGTCTGGAGACCATTACGTATGTCCAGGGAGATGCAGTAACAAACAGAGCAACACCCCAACAGACAGCGTGAGACTTCAGAAACAAGCTTGCCCTTCCTGCCAGCCACACTGTACGCTTTTTACCAAAGCTCTGGGGGAAGAAAGGGAAGAATTTTACAGAAAACCCAAGAATTGAGATTTTTCAGGCTGTGTCAGGTCAAGGGAGGATTGAATTTCAGACACGTCTCCGTCGCCTGCAGGTCAGCGGACCAGACAGCACCCGGCCGATCAGAGGGTGTGGGTGCAGAAGAACCTGCTGCTGGATCACTCAGACCAGCCCAGGAGTTGAAGTCGCCTTCACTCCTCAATCCTTGGCTTGCAAACTTAAGAGCCGACGTGAATATGTCTATCAGAGCTGCCACCGAAGGATGAGCTTGCTCTTCCAGCATTGCCATCGGGCACTCGTCCCACTTCTCGTGAGTTAGGCAAGATGTGGAAGAGATGCCGCTGCCTTGCAGGGATCTCAAGAATGCAAAAGGCGAGGGGTCATTGTACGAAGTCAACAGGGCTCGTTGCATTTTAGGAGGGAAGTGCAGAAATTGGGAAATCCTCTTTGTAATTGCAGGGGTTTAACTTTCTGAACATGTTTGAATCTTGCTCATCCTTCAAGGCAGATAAGCTGAGCAAGTCCTGTCTGCTCTATCTCGTGTTTAATTTACTCCTTGTCAGAGGTGCCTGGGTACCACAGGACGCTAACTGCCAAAGGCAGATGCTTGCATTTTTTTTTTTCCTTCTGCAGGGTTTGGTTTGGGGCCAAAAGCTCTTTATTTTCCTGGGTATCTTTGAGGGATTGTCAAGCGTCATGTTTGCTCCCCGTTCCCCTTCTCGTTGTCTAATCTTTTCCCCTAAGTTGCAAAAGGGATGCTCACATAAAATCCGTGTGTTTCAGTGTTGCTTTTGTATGATGAGATAGGATGAAATACTGTCAGATTTGGAAAAAGAGAGTAAGCGACCAGGTCTAGGTACACAGGCCAGTTTCTTGGTCTAGTTTGGCGACCCTATAAACCACACGAACTAGCTTAGAGACTGTAAGTGTGCTGAGTGCGTTAATCATCTGTAATCTAATTAACTACAAGCTTCTAAGGCAGCTTTCTTTGCACTTTCAGGAGCAGCTCTGCTTGAGGGGATAATTGTCTCGGAAGGTTCTTGCTGGAGGTTTACACTGGTCAGGGATAGCCCTAAGCTGGCCCATGGTTTTATTGAAGTCGGGGCAGCCCGTCTGCCTTTCTCCCGTCTGAAACCCAGGGGAAAAAGAAAATGATCTTTTTTTCACCCAAAACCGCAAAGGTCAGAGAATTGGTTAATCTGTGTGTTTGTTTTTTTTCTAGGTGCATGTTACTATGACGCTAACCAGTCGATGTACGTGTTCGGTGGCTGCACGCAGAGCAGTTGTAATGCCGCCTTCAATGACCTCTGGAGACTTGACCTGAACAGCAAGGAGTGGATCCGGCCCCTGGCATCAGGTGAGAGGTGGCAGATCTGCAACTTCCCCCCCCGACTTTAGCAAAACTTACCTCGTCCCCGGGGCTGGCTGCTCTGATTCTGTATTTCCCCACGTGTTTTATCATTATCTGACCGGTTTTCAGGTTATATCTTCTCTTTTTTTGCCGCGGAGCATGCGTTCCTTGTGCTTGCAGCACCTCGCTGAGTTGTTTCTCTTTGCCTGGAGCAGCTGGTTCATGCCACGCAGGATGAGTGACACTTACCTGCGGCCATGAGAGCCTGTGTTGATAAGAGTTGTTGTCCCAAAGCTGAGATTTTGGGGTTTTTTTAATAACTTCAGTAGCTGCCACTTCAGGTATTTTGAGGAGTGGAGGAGACATGCCCGTGCGGGCTACCCACAGTAACCGGGAGAGCGTGGGAAAACAGGTACATTCCTGCAGTCCACACGCTCTGAGCAGGGCAGGAAAACGCCACAAATGATTTCCCACACTGGTTTTTGTGCTCAAAATGTCACACTCGGCGCGTTTGTTTTCCTTACGTTTCTGAATTTGACTAAAATAACTTAAAGAAAAGCAGGAGAATTGGGGGAAGCTCTTGGGGCGCGGGGGTAGTCAGTATTAAGTTAGCCATTTCAGCAAAGCTTTACATTTTGACGAAGAGAGGGAAGAACAAAAGGAAAAGGAGGAAAGGGGGGGAAGTCAGTATTAAACTAGCTATTTCAGCAAAAGCTTTACATTTTGACGAAGAGTGGGAATGAAAAAGGAGCTCAGCATCCACCAAGCACTCCTTGCTGACTTGTCTGCTTGCGTGCAGACTCCCTCTCACCCTGCTTTATGTGCTCAATGTATTGTGGATTACTCAGTTATTACTTAAAGTCATATTTTCTTGTCTGACACTTTTTTCTTATATGAAGTCCTCCAAAATCGAGATGTTTCTGCATAGTGGTGTTATCTGGGAATTGGTCGGATGTCACTTGAAATGTTAGCACATAACTTGGTGCTTGATGACCACTCGCTGAATATCAGTCTACACGACTCTTAATATTTTCATCTGATTTTTGCGTCTACACATCTGCTGTATGATGCCTACAGGTCAGAATTAAGCAGTCATGGACTTAAAATGGAGGAAGAAAACAAACCACAGCCTACACATATGTGGAAACCAGCTCTCGCTTTTCCTCCTTCCCTGCCGTAGCGCTCTCCCTCTGCTCAGGGGTGGAGAAGAGGCCATGGGTAGCACAAACAGGATACCAGGCGACGCAGACCTCTGCTCTGACCCAGGACATCTATTCTTGCAGCCCAGCGAGTTCTTCCGTCGGATTGAATGCGGGGCACGACTCGCAGTCGCGTTAACGAGTCCAGCCGCCAGCGCCCAGCTCTGCTCAGTCACTCTCTTGGTATTTTGCAAAGTCAAATTCCCACTGCCTTACTAACAAATAACACTTTTAAAAGAACGAGTCCTGTGGGAATATGTGTCAGAGTTAAGTCCCATGGGAAGATCCCCCGAGGAAATACTTCTGCATGCTGTCATGAGCGCGTGTAGCGAGATGGGATCGCAACTGAAACTTCAGGCAGTCTCACCGAACAGAGAGCGCTCTTGTTCCTCGGTCTTCAGAGGAGATGAGTCACCCCGCGCTTGTGCCGGTGGTGGTTTCTTACACATAGCTGCTTTTTTTTTTTTTGGTGCCCTTAACCAGAGGGTTGGCACCCGCTGCCTGGGAAAGAATAGTGACTGGAGGGGGCAAAAGCAGAGAGCTTTGAAACTCGGGAGTCAGACATAAATAAGGCAGGAGGGTTTTCTTTAAAAGAAGAGCTGACATTGATTGAGTAACCCTCGATGTGTGTGCAGGCTAATTGCTCGTGGAGGTTGAGGAGGAGTTCCCACACCTGGCCCTACGGACTCTATAGGGTAGGTCTTGCTCCAGAATAAGACGGTGGCTTTTCCGTAAGGCCAGTTCTAGCTTGGAGAGGTTTGATCGTGCTCTACTTGCGCCCTTGTTAAGCGTGGGCATCTTGTCTAATAAGACCTGGGTAGGGCTGCCTGAAGGGAACGGGAGCGTGGTGCCAGGGCCATGCTAAATGCCTTGAACACAGCTTAGATGAGCTGAAACAGCTTCATCCCATTCCCTTCTCTGAAGGGCTTTTCCAGGAGAAAACACCCTTTTCTGTTGTTGTTTGTTTATACCTGTTTTCGTTTGGGTTTTCTTACTTGCAGGCATTAGATGACATCAGAGCTGGATAATTCATCTCCAGCCTGAGCTGCTGCACTTCATCTAGGAGTAAATATTTAGCCTTCAAAGAAATAATTGGCCCGTGTTTCTTTAGTCTTGGAGACGGAGGAGGGAGATAATTGCTTCAAAAAACCCTAATTTTTGAGGTTTCAAAGTATTTTTTTTGCTTAGATCTAAAACAATGGCATTGACTTTCTACTTATTAGGCTGGAGCAGAACAAGAGAGTTAATGCCTAGCTTTTATATAGTGCTTTTTACTGGTGGGGCTTAGTGCTCTGCAAAGCAGGGTGTAAGGCAGCAGGATCTCTATTTTAGGAACGTGAACAGGAATGCCTCTAAACTCTTTCTCCCTCAAGCTTTTCTGGCCACTTTGGAGCTGCTTTCCACCTCCTTCACTCCCACATACGAGTCTTGCTGGAGCAGGAGGGGAGTGATAATTAATGGCCTGTATTATGTGGGAAGTCTGCAATGTTATCCCAGGGTAGGTGGTCCCTGGGAGGCAGGTGCCTTTCTCCATGTGTTAGGGATGCTTTCTTTGCCTTTATTTGCATAATTAATCCGGGCACTTCTTTGACTTTTAGCCTATCTGCACAGAGGAGAACCTGATGGAGGACTGGAGGTTGTTTATGCCGGAGTCTGTTTATCCAGCTAGAGGCAAGGGTTAGTCTCGACTCCTCTGTAACTCAAGCTGCAGCACGCTGCTCTTGCAGCGAGGGCGCAGACAGGATGACTTCGGCGGCGATAGTCCTCTGGTGCTCCCCAGAAATGAGCTCTCGTGCAGCTGAAACAGCCAGGAAAGAAACCAAAACCCGTTTGAAACGAAGACTCAGGACTTAATGCAATGAGTAATGCAGGAGCTGCAGGGCTTCCCGTGGTGAGGGCTTTGGTGTGGGGTTGCTGACGCTTGGAGTTGGCTAACCCAGGATTTGACCCCAGATCTGGTGTGCCGGTGGCAGGGAAGGTTTGTCCTATTTCCATGCGGGTCCGTGAAGCACTCTTGATGAGATCCCTTCTGTCTCTGTGCGATGGAGACTGCTGGCAGGTCCTGGGAGAGGCTGCCTCAGCCATCAGCACTGACCCAGGCCTTTTACCATCATCTGTGTCTCCTGTTCGTGTCATCCTCGGGCTGCGGCGGATAATTTATAGGCAGAATTGAGAGCTTATCCCCAGGCAGTTATCCTTCTGGCCTGCCTGTGCTATTTCAGACTGTGTGTTTCTGCAGACTTTCTCCCTTCCTGTATTTGTTAGTTTATATTCCTCAGGAGCCCTGCACTTGGCCTCTGGCTGCCAGACCAGTACACTAACCTGGGAAATACCTTTTTTAAATCAGAGAGAAAGATGCCAGTAGTTTTGCCTGTGCTCCCAGGGGCTTATGGGACAGAGGTGGAAAGCTTTATTTTTAAAACAGAGTCTTTTACTGTGCTTATAAAATAAGGAATGACGCTATAAAGACCAGGTCTTCGCAGGAAGAGGAACACTAGCTGAAGCCCTATGGGGTCTGTGCATCCCCTCTGTTGTTTCTGCTTTATCGTCCTCAGCCAAGTGTGATCCCTCCCTTTGCTACCATCTTCCCTGCGGCTACCTGGGAAGGCAAGAGAGCTGGAAAGACCCTGCTCCCTCCCTTGACGTGGTGTGTTTTCCCACTGCCTGGCCGTGATATCCCACTCTGGTATCAGAGGAGTTCGGGAGACTTGTGGCTCTGCTTTTCCTGTTTGCTGCGAAAAGGCTCGCCGTGCAGCCGGCCCCGCGTCCACCCTTCCGCCGGGGGGTAAAGCTCCCCAGGACTTGTTTCCTGGTGTTTTTGTCTCCCTGCAGTTATGCTGCATTTGCTTTTGCTGGGGAGGTGGGAAAGCTCTTCATCTCGTTCTCAAGATTTCAGGATAAAAACAGGTTTGGAGGCAAAACTCGTTCGTTAGATGCTCTGATCCTCTTTGTCCATGTTCACAGCGTCAAGACGCAGCCACATCAGAACGGCTGATCTTCCCTGCTTCAGCCTGAAAATGAGCAGAGACCTTCAGCCTAAAGTTTGCACTTAAAACTTCCTGGGTAGCCTTAATGCGACACAGTAAGTGTGCAAAAAAACCTCTCCCACCTCTGTTCCTCTTGGCTCTGTTCTTCTCCCAAGTCCCCTCCGTGCTTTGAGTGGGAACTGCTGGAGTCTGAGGATCAGGTTTCCCCTTGTGAGCTGAGGGGAAGGTGCCTTTGATGGTGTTGTGTCAACAAAACTAACAGCCCAAAGGAGGTAGGAGAGACTCTGCTGTCACCTGCCCCAGGTGGTTGTATCAGATGTGGTCCCCGTACGGTGGGAGGCTCTCTTGGCTGAGAGAGCCAGAAACCTGCCCGTTAGTCGTTGAGCACAAGCAGAGCGGTTTGCCCTTGACAAAGTTGTCCAAAAACCTTGCCCTGAGCAAAAAAAACCCCCCTGTTTTCATCGTTTCCTTCTAGAAAAGAGTAGCAATTTTTTAAAACAGTTGGTGAAGTTTCATAACACTGGTCCTGATCCGGGGTGAGCTCCCTTGTTCGGGGCCTCCTCGGTGATGTGAGCTTTGTGGAGCTGAAAGGGGACGTGACCCACAGCGAAGGACTGGGCTTCCCGAGGAAGGGACGCAGTTGTGCAGCTGAGAGCCAGCAGACGTCCAGCCCTCCGCATCCACAAATCAGTGCAGCACCTTCATGCGGGGCGTAAATAACATGCAGGACCTGTGGCTGCAGGGCAGTCCAAGAGATCAGTGGGGTTTCTAAAGAGTACACAGTTGCTATAGTAGTGGAAACCTTCTCACGTTTGGGTTTGAAACCCACTGTGTCTGAAGATCTCTTGAAATTGTGCAGATTGTTCAGTCCTCGGTTGTGTTTTGCATCTTGTTTTTTTCTGAATAGCAGTAACCAGCTGAGACTCGTTACTGAAATACTCTGCTCTGACCCCATATTGCAATCCTTCTGTTCCCATTGCAGAGTGACTTGCCTTGTGGTAACATAGCGAGTGATGTAAAGCACATCCTTGCTTTGGGGATTAAAAAAAACCCTGCGAAATCCTGACCTGACCATGCCGGTAGCCTCCCTAGAGCAGCATTTCTCAGTTTGTGGACTGCTGCTGGTCCCTGAGACACTGTTTCCGCGATGTTTCTTAGCAAAACAAACACGTTCCCATGAACATAAGGAAGGAAACCAGGAGAAGCAGGTTTTGAAAATAAACTTTAAAAATTTAGCCCAACTCGTTTCCACTTACAGCCCTTGAGGGGGAGGGCTGCAAAATGGTCTTTGTGTACCCATGTGTTTCTGAACTCGGTGCCGTGTTGAACGGCCCTTTTTAATTGAAGGCACGCCTAACTTTTTATTAAAAACTTGGGATCACCTTGAGCACGCTGAAGCCATGTCGTAGCTGCTGGCCTCCTGGGAATCAAAAGGAGTGAAAAGCTGATACCTGGCACAGAATAACGTCTCTAATTATGACTGCATTTACTGGCTGACACTTCAAAGTAGAACAGGTTAATGAAACGGATGGAAATCCCTCGGCAATATGTACGGTGTCTTTCTGCTGTCGTAGTATTGAATGCAGCCTGGAAGAGAGGAAAGCTTTTCTTCAGCTCTTTTCCTGATCTGGTTTGTTTCTTCCTCGTTGTCCTTTGAGTTTAGTAGCAGTAGGGCCTATTTCTGCCTTCGCGGAGCTAAAATCTTCTGTGTTATCATAAAAAAATTCCTGAATTTCCCACTGCGATCAAAATGCTCTTTGAGCCCTCAAGCCCGGAGTCACTTGACCCCACTGGAAACTCTGCCTTAATTCTGGTGAATCTTCTGCCTGACCGGAGCTTACTTATCACGCAGCCAATTTCTGCCCTTCTGAAACAAAACCACGAGTTTCTGGGCTTTGTTCATGTTGTCCTTCAGGACGGATGGTGTCACAGCACAGGTTGCTTGGAATTGCATTCTCTGACTAAATACATTGAGTTTTTTCCCCTTTTTGGGCTCGCAGGTTTACAAGGAGATGAGTAACCAGGAGCAAAGTGGTAGTAGCCTTTGACAGCCGTATCTTCCAGCCTGGTGTTCTCCTCTCGGGCTGGGAGTGACGAGGAGCACTGAAGGATGAAGCCTTTCTAAAATGTTAAGCTGCAGTGTGAAAATAAAAGGCAAAGTGCATCTTTTGAAGAAGAATCCTGGTAACTAGAGAAATCTAGCTGGCGGTACATATAGAAATGCTGCAAAGCACGCTGAGATCATCCTGTTACAGGTATGCGGGGCAGTAGCCTGCTGCTCCCAGGTGAAAACTGCATCTGTGCAAACCTTAAACAATTTCTGTTGCAAAACACGACCTTGCAGGGAGTGCGCAGGCAGCTGGGTTTGCCGTGTTTGGAAATGGCAAGCTACGCCCTGCTCTCCAAAGGAAGCACCATCCTTGAATATAGAGTTTAAACTTCATTACTGCCCTTCCAGAGAGCAAGCCCAGAGCTTGTTTGGCAGGCTCTGAGCTGCGTCTCTGCGGAGCTCGGGTGTTTCTCGGTGCCTTTCGGTCCCTTGGTTAGTCTGTCCGAGGCAGACAGGATGCTAATTTGTTCCTTTCTTCGCTTGGGTGGTTTTGAAAAATGTCTCTAATGAAATTTGTGTTATTAAATGTGAAATATTTCAAGGGCAAGAGATGAAAAATCAGCAGGTGAAGGGTTTTTTTTTTCCAAAAGCTGTGACGTCTCATTGGGAAAGCACTGCCTGTGCGTGGAGGGCTGGTTTCCAGGAGATTAATCCATCACTGTTTGGGTTCAATAGGATCGCTCTGCGGCGGCGATTAGATGCCTAATCTGAGTGGGTTTAGGTTAACAACACGTATCTACCCTCCCTTTGATTTGCCAGGGCCTGTCCTCCTCTGTTCTCGTGGCCTCTCTGGCTGTTTGCATTTAACCTCCAAAAGCTTTTTGTCGTCTGGATCCGTTGTTTTCTGAATCACAGTCATCCAGCACCACTTGTTGTGTGCAGAGTAGCTCTTGCCCCTCGGGATGGACACGCTGCCGCCACTGACCCCGCAGCGTTGCATGAATTACGCCAGGGATGCAGAGGTAGAAAACACACATTGGACATGCAATCTGTAAGAAATTACCCTTCAAATGCCTTTGCCAAACCAGGCACAAAAGGCCCGAAAGGCTCCTCTATTCTTCCCAGGGGTCTGTAGCACTCTTGGAGGCTTTCTGCCTGTGAATCTGCTCCCTACAAAAAAAAAAAGGCACCTGTTTGGAGAGAGCGGTTGTTTAAATGCTCTTAAAACCCTTAAACTCTTGAGCTGGTCAGCGTGATGGGAAATGGATGTGGACTACTTCTACCAGGGTAAAAAAAAAAAACCTGTGCCTCCTATTCTTCAGCACCGCATCTGAAAATCACTTCGCTGTGTGGCTTTCTCCATTCCTCCCTGCCCCTGATCATGCCTGGCTGCAGCCTGCCCCTTGCCCCAGCCAGCACTGAGTAAATTATCCTTACTGATGCACCCAAGCCAGGTTCCCGTGGCATTACCAAATGCTCCCAGTATCTGCAGAGGTCATTAAGTCACTCCATAACTTTGTTGCTCCCTTACAGCTTGAGCGGGGGGCGAGTTTGTTGGGCAATTAAAATAAGGAGTGACTGGGTCTCATCTCCTCTGCAGTGACACCGGGATGCTGCTGCCGTCGTCTCTCTGGCATCGGCGTGCGTGGCGTCGCAGGAATGCGATGCCGGAGGCGGGCAGGGATCGCTTTGAAGAAGCCAACCCGCCCGCACACAGAGGTGGGAACGGGCCCAGGACTCGAGGCCAGCAGCGGTAGAGCTGGCTTATGTCGCCGGCGCAGGCAATGCCTCTGCCCGAGGGAGCGCTGAGCTTGCTTGTGTTGGGGATGAGCTCATGGCTGATCCCATTCGTGGTATTGGGTGAGTCGGCTCTGCCAGAGCCGCGTAGCATCAGATGAAATGGCTCCGTCCACTCCCTTTTACTGGGTAGATGCTGTTCTGCGTGTGCTCCCGTGGTTGTCCCTGCCAGAGGACAGCTAAATGAGCTGTCACAGTGGTGTTGGGATTTGGTAAAGATGGTTTTAGATCAGCAGGCCAAAGCAACTGGTAGTTTCTCTGTCCTATTCCCTGCTCTCAGTGCACCACGGTAGTTGGAAGTTCAGCAAATTTTTATCTGCGGGCGAAACACGGGGGGGAAAAACAGTCCCTGCTGTGGGAAATTCGCTTCTCGCCTGCTTTCGTCAGCAGGTCAGCCAGGCATGTCTCTCCGACCGTGGCGCTTCCGCAGGGAAAGATGCTTTACCCTTTGGATGCCCTCCTGTCCTGCCTCGGACAGTTCGGCCTGACGTGGTAGGAATATGGGGGGGGGAAGACGGAGGCGAAAATGCAACAGAGGAGGCTGGGAGAGAAGTGGCTTGAAGGGAAATGGATGTTTTGAGCAATGATCTGGTTTTCCTCTTGCCTCAGCACATGTCTGGGGACTTACAGTTCTCTTTAAGGCAAGGGAAGAGTTGAGCATCTGAACGTTGATGCAGAAATGGAGTCAGGCAGGAGGAGATATCGTGCATCTGTTCATCCTTGAGCCCATGGGTTTGGTAGTCCATAGGATGCTGGATCTCTTTCATTGAGATCTCTGACATGGAGGGCCTGGGGCTGCAATCGAGACTGCCCTAAAAGAGACTGGTTTTTCATTCCCTTCCCTGTTGCACTCCACAGCTCGCTGGCTGCCACTCCTGCTTGGCTTCCTGGCTGCCGGGAGTTTTTCAGGAGTGCTTGCTCAAATGGGAGCTGGTGAACATATGCCACAGTAAAATCGGCAAGCCTGCACATCTAATAGAGCAAGAGACTTGATAAGGAATGGTTTTGGTAATACTCCTGTCTGCTGGTTGATGAGAGGGAGAGGGATTTATTGAGGATTTTAAATCCGCCTGTATGGCATTCGTCTCTCTAGAAGCTTTCTTGTGTCTCTGTGCATGGAGCAGCCCTTCTTAAGACACCATCGGCGTGGATTGAGCAGAAGGGCACGAAAAACAGCTTGTTGCTTTAACCTTGTCGGATTTAGATTCTCAGAGAGAAGCTCCCTGGGCACAGATCCCTCCAGAGATTAACGGAGGAATTTTTCCCACTATCGCCTTTATCAGCCTCCGGGATGGATGGGAAGAATTTTTAGCCTGGTCCCCGTTTGCAACGCACGAAGGTAGCCTTGAGCAGGGACGGGGCGGCTGGCTGTCAAGGGCTGGCTGATGCACACCGCTTTTCAGCCTCGCGGGTAGTACATGCTCATTTTAAACATGACCCTGGGCCATCTGAAAATACTGCTGACAAGCATTCTATACCAAAATTGGGGAAAACTATTTGCAGCCCTGTTGGTAAATAAGAAAGTCCATGATCTGCAAAAATAGGTTCCTGTCGTTGGGAGTCCTTATATAGACAAATAAGTCGTTGTGTTTCGATGGTGCTGAGCATCCAGTAGCTCCCAATGAGTTTGGAAACTTGAATGTCTCATACGCCTGAGATTTGGGTGAAACTTTGAGCACCTGCTGTTGAAGTGATGAGTGGAAATCTCTCTCTTGCAGTGCTCCTTCTTCAGCCTCGGAAAGCCAGCACTTGGAGAGCAGTTTGCTTTTTAATGGTCTCAAAGCGCAGACCTGTAATCTTTCAAACCAGTACTTCCCTAAGCAGAAGTTAGGGTTGATTTTGCAAGAGGTTTTTTTTTTTTTTTTCAATAAGATTTTCTTTCCTTTCAGGGGTCTGACTTTTCCCTGACGCTTGATTTCACAGCCCTGCGGAGAATTTAGTTTCTTGCAGATATCTGCTTGTCCGAGTTTGGCTGACTGGAGCCAAGGTATTTGCAAGCTGTCGGGAGGCTGTGAGACCAGCCAAGGCATCTGTGAAACCTTCTATTTTATTTCCTTTTCAGGAAAGAAGGCTTAAAAATATGCAAACAGGCGCCTCAGCCACACGTACTGGTTGTTTACATTGGTGTTGTCTCAGATATAATACATGCATTGCACCGGAGAGGAAACTGATAGCTTGAACCGGCTCCTGCCTGAGGCTGGTGCCGTCATCCCGAACACTGCCCTCGGCAAGAGGCGCAGGAGGTACCGAGGTGTGATGGAGGTTTGTCTTATCACGAGCTCCCCAGTCATTTTATATCGAGTTATTCCTCCCGGGTCTGTTGCAAAGCCTTCCCTCCTCGGCAGGTGCATTCACCTTCGGGGGCAGTTCTGTTTTGGGGTCAGTGAAATAAAAACCCGCTATCCCATGGCTATATAAATCTTGTCAGCTGGGAAGGAGCTTTGAGGAGCCTTCGGAAAGGTCCTGCTCGGAGCCTTCGGGCAGGCTGTGCTGACACCTATCGGCAAGAGCTCCTTCCAAGGCATCCCAGCCAGTGGGCACGCGTCCCGACTGGAGGTTTTCCTTCTTCAAGCTGATGCTGCTGTTGTGCCTTTGCCTTAAGGACCCTATCCACCCAAATTACCTATGTAATATTCGCGATTGAATACGCAATATTCACTTTGCGGTATATACCCTAGCCAGCATGATGTGTTTTCAAGGACTTGTTAAATCCTTGCGCTGCGTAGCCTGATTTTTAAATCTTTCACAAAAGCATCTGCTGTAAAAATCTCCTTAAATCTGGTAGGCATGCAGAATGACAAAGCACTAGCTCATGCTTGTCTGCAGTCCAAAAGGTGAATATTTATTCCTGACATGAAATATTTAGCGAGTTTGGCATTAAGCACTGGATTTACTGGAATAAGGGAGAAAAGCGCACTCCTTGTGTGAAGAAAGCGTAGTGCAGGAACTGATGGCTTGAAAATGAAAATAAGGGGGAAGACCGCAAGTGAGGTCAGGGCTGGTTAAAAGGGAGATGCAAAGAGACGGACTGAATATCCCTTTGTGCGTTGTACTGGGGGTTTCAGTAGGTAGATGTCGGGTTTTCAGTAAAGACCTGCATTTTCTTTGCAGCAGATTTTGAGACCAGCATAGCCCCGCTCTTTCCCACCCTGAGCATTTTGCACTTACTCAAGTAGACTTTTCTGACTGTGCCCACAGGATGCTCTTTAAAGGATGGTTGAGGTTTTTTTAGCCCCGTGGTAGCTATAACCTCGCCAAATTACACAGCAGCCATTTCCTGAAACACCAGTAATTTTGGGGTTCTCCGACGTCTGCAATGCCTCTGCCGCCTCCCTCGTGCTGTGGCAAACGAAACGGGAGCGTGACTTGAGCGAAAAGTGCGGAGCTCAGCAGAGCCGGCGCACGCTTCTCCCCTAACCCACACATACCTCGGTCCCTTCCCTACAATTAGACGGTTATTATGGTGTTGTGTAGCCTGATACAGCAATTTCCATCTCTCCGTTTGCCTCCTGGAGGGACGACAAGTCGCAGGAGCTGATCGACCCTTTCTCTCCAAGCGTTGAGCTCTTTAATTAGCATCAGAGCTGTTTTGTGTAGGACGTCAGACTGTTACTCAAATCACTTGAAAGGGTATGGTATCACTTAAGCAGGGGGGAGAAAAAACAAGTATTAAAGCGGAGAGAGGTGGATTTTGATTCCACCCGCCCAGAGGGAAAGGCAGCTTTTGCAACAGCGGCACCCTTTACCGCAGGGCCAAATTTGCATTTCCCAAAACCAGGTGAGATGATTGCGAAGGGGAATACGGGGTGACCTCACCCTCAGGACTACTCAGCACCTTGGGGTGATGCTGCTGATGAGAAACGCTCAGGATGGACCCTAATAAAACCTCTCCTGCAGCATCGAGGTGCATGAATTGCAGCGATCCTCGTTTGCAGCTATTAAGAGATAAGGGGGCAAAGCCCTGGGGCGTTCTGGCGTCCTTATCTCGTCGCTGTTTGCTCAGCTTGCTGCGTAAGGACATTTTTGCCAAGCGTTAGCACACAGTGACTCAGTGATCCTGTTGCACAGGGTTCAGAGGGCACTGCCTCTCCTTTTCAACAGCTTTATTGGGCTCCGAGTCACAGCATGTAAGAATTTCCCAGGTAAAAATAATGATTGTGACATTGCAAAAGCTTGGAGGTGACTTATCCTCCCCGGGGGGCATTTCTGCCACCACCTTGTAAAGATTGCAAGAAAGCAGACCTTTGGTACGACGCCGTGGGTTTGACTGGGCTTGTACCATGAGCCTGTGTCATTGTAGGGTGGAAATTCAACACTGAGAGCGCGGTGGAAACTGTTTCTATGTGTAAAGATCGGGGGGCTGCTTTGGTTTGGCTACATACCCCACTTAACTTGCAAAAAAAACCCTCTGCAATGGTGCACAGATATTTCCCCCCCCCCTACCTGAGAGGTATTTTGCAGGCAGCAGATATGTGTGCCTGCAAAGGTTTTGTCTCCCTGGTGGGGAGACAAATCAGATCTCGTTCAATTTTTCGTTAAACTCTTGCAAAGCTGAATTCCTCTCTACTTCCGAGCAAGGAATTTTTTTTTTTTCAAGCCAGATTTGAGGGAACACTAAATCACATGTGGCTTTGGTAAGGGAAAATGATACTTTCCTGGCTCTTAAAAGCTTTAAGGTTTAGGCAGACCCAGTCAAAGCTGGTCTTGAAAATGTTTGTAATCCCAATGCCCCATTTTGAATGTCTCGGGGATAAAAACAGGTGAATGTCAGATGCTGGATCCGAGGCAGCTGACCAACGAGTCCTAAATGTTGGGTGTTTGACTTAGGGAAAGAGCCGGTGTGCAACGTGCCATGGAGATGTCTGCTTTTCTCATAGGAGCTCTCCTTTGGCGTCTCCCAAATCCGATGCTAATGCTGGGATTGCTGGGATGCTCATCCTCTGCCGGTCATGCCATATTCTGGCCTCTGGACTGCTGCTCACCGGCTTGTCGTCTTCCCCTTGTGCAACCTCCCAAACTGCTGGCAGGGGAAAAGCTTTCGGGCAAATCTGCAGACTGCTGCGGAAAAATCCCGGCTGGCCTGGGAAGCAGAGGGATTTATTATTTTTTCCTTCTCTGGTTTCCTTTCCCATCGAAGGGGAAAAATTTGGGGATTTCACGCTGTCGCGCAAGTTTGGGATGGACCTTGGCGTGAGGGAGTGTAGTCAAGGTAACTCCTCGGTTGGGGTAGTTGATGGTGCTGGAGTGGATGAGGTTTCCAGGTTAGGACCTGTGATTTGGCATCTTTAAGTCTCTGCCAGCCTAAAATCCGGGCTCATAAACCCAGACTGAGCATCAGGTCGGCTGCTGCCCGTCAGCCGGAGGCAGCGCAGCAAGTTTCACCCTCTGCCAAGCTGTCGGGGAGAGCACGAGCTCTCCATTTCACATGCTGCTCCCCCGGAGATGTACACGGTTTAAAACAGCAACAGGACAGCCGGCTCCTCCCGCAAGGAAAGGTCTGAGATGGGGCTTTTGTGAGTCAGAGGCAGACCTACAAACTCTGGCAGTTAGTCCAAGCCATCCTTTTAACCTCGTTTCTGCTGTGACATCTGACAGCTGGGTCAATTTTTTTCCCTTCTTAAAAGGAATTTGCTTTTTACTACTTCTTTTTGTCTCTCCCTAGGCAACACAAGCTCCTCAGGGTGAAATCCTGCAGAACTTTTTGTTCTTATGCAGATGTGTTATACTGAAACGCTCTGACTTTGCAGAGGTACAAACCATTTAGGAAACACCGGCGCTGGTCACCGGCAAATGTTGCTTTTCAAACCTGACTATGCAGGTTCAGCATCTCCCTCTGGCTTTTACTTTGGGATTATAATGTGCTCCGCTGATAATGTACCCACCAAATTAAGTGCGTCCTTGTGATGGGACGTAATTTGTTGAACAAACGTAGTTTGTTCGTGGGGAGAGGCCAGCTTTGGCAGGCAGCTGCCGTGTTTCCAGCGTGGCTTGAGCCGCAGCGGAGCAGGACCGTCGCCTTGCCCCTTTTTTTGCTGGTGCAGGTAGTGGCTGTTAGCCCCGAGCCCTTCCCCGGGATGGTTTCCTATGCCTTTGGTGTGCAGATTGTGGGCAGCTTTTGAACCTCGGGAGCTTGGCTTCCTTTGTGGATTGAAATCCACTGGCTGCTGGACGAGCTGACTTTAATTTCTTGGCTCTGAAATTGGAAACGCGGCTGTGGGCCTGTTTTTGTTTATCCTGGCATTTTGTGTAAATCGAATCGGCTGGCGATGACGGTGATCGGCTCGCTGGAGTCGTAGGGAGAATAGCATCAGCTCTAGCTGGAACTAAGGCAGCTTGAAAAATCCATCAGATCCGGCAATAACAGCCCCCGGTTGTTTTTAGTAGCTCTCATCTCATCTGTCTCCTGAAATCTGCTATAATAAAATTCCCCAAAATTTATTCCCTTGACACAACCCCAGAACTCTTTCCATATTTTAACCTTCTCCCCAAGACAGTGCAAACCCTTGGCTCCGCTCCACGCATCTCTTTTACAATATTTCCCCAAACGATATCGATCTGAACCGATCCTTTCATCTGGGTAATCCCATCAAATCAGGCACCGCGTGATTTCCCCCCCCCCCTTCGTTTTTATTTCAAGCTCCACTTGGTATTCATTTTGGGAGTCGCTCGGGGCTGTGGCTGCTGTAGGTAAAAGGCTGGTCTGGAAATTTGTGTTACATGTGCCCTTACAGCCAGGCTTTTCTTTTGTGGTCGCTGAGCTCTGCGTGTGCTGCTCCGGTTGCATTAGAGGGCTGAATAAACGGGCTTTAAAAATGCTTATAAGGACAGATCCTAAATAGATAGCATCCAGAGTTCATGTCAGGAGCGATCTGAGGCTGGCATTTCTCTTCCAAACATCCGTGGAAGCCGGAGATCTTTGTTTGTTTGTTTTTTGAGAAGTATGTATCTGCTTTGCAAGCCAGGAAAATCCATCAACTGGAAAAAAAATAGCTCGGACCAGCTTTTAGCTACTCATCCCGACTGAATGAACAGCGTCAGCTGTAAAGAGATGTTGCCTTCTATGTTTAGGAGTAGTTAATTGTGCTACACCCTCTGTGCACTTGAATTTTTATCCCCAAGGAAAGATAATCTGATATTGGGCTGGATGGTGTTATCAGGGCGTGGAGCTTGGAAACCCAGCCAGGAAGAGTCTTCTCTGTGCTCTGACCAAGAGAGCAGTGGAAACCAGTGCAATTAGCTAACGATGTTCTTCTGCAGGCACTTCAGTCCGGCGAGGAACAGAAGCCGTTTCATTTGCAAGCGTAATCCCGGAGAGGAAGAAGCCCTCCCATGTCAAGTATGTTCCTGCGAGCCTTTGAAACGCCGCTCGGCACATCCTCTAAAGAGCTCGGACTTTGAGCAGGTCTTTACGGGGCCCCACGTAATTGAGCCGTGTCCCTTTGATGTCCGTGCTGCCGTAGTCCCTGCACTCCTCCGCATACTTGAGACCTGAAGTCACAAAGGCTGCCGGTCGCCTTCCCCCTTCGCCTGGGCAGGGCGGGCGTTGCTCTGCCTCCCTCGAGTTGCTCCTGCCCTTCCCGGGGACGGTGGCAGCAGCACCCGGCAGCTCTCCCCTGCTTTAGAGATAAATGGTATTAATTCTCCAGGTTTCAGCCGCTCTTTGTCCACGTGTTTCTACTCGAACACAAGATCGCTGAAGCCCTCTCCGGTACGACAACCTTGTGCTGCATCTCTTTTGTGGAGAGTATCTTTACATATCCTGACTGTCTGGTTGGAAGAGGATTTGAGAGGCCAACTCTTCTTCGACTTGTAAAATTCAGATTCTTCCTGCACTGCAGAATGAAACTCCGCTCATTTACACCCGTATAACATCCAATAACAGGCAAAGCTTCCTGAAAAACCAGAGCTAGCCTTTGCCCTGGGCTGTTTACGTGTTGTTGACTCATTTGGGAACCGTCTCGGTGTCTGAGGCTGGGGTTGACCTTCAGGTTACAGCAGTAGGAGGGTGGCTTTTCTCAGTCTGCACCATCCCAGACCTTTCTGAGCAAAGTGCCGATCTGTTTCTCCGTCCTAGGACAACTCTAGCTAACCCTTTTTGTTTAAAAATCACCCTATTTAAACCCAGCACCTTCCACCCTGTGCTGCCTTGTGGCACTCTCGATGGAGAAGCCCAGCCGGCCAATTCTCTACAGGTCAGGTAGAAATGTTTCTAGCCGAGCTAGTTTGCGATGCCAGGCTTGGGAGAGCAACTTTATGCTCTGCCAGGGAAATATTTAGGCTGGAAACCTGCTGGTGTGGAATAATGAATTGCACACAGCCACAGAACGAGGCAGGAAAACTGGAATTTGGGAACAAAGAGTAAACAAATGTGACCCTCTTCTGGCACGCTCATCTTTAAGGAGACCTTGGGTATAGCTCTGGCCACGCTATATATGTGCCTGAACACAAGAATTGTTTCCTGCACAACTTTATTCCCTTTTTCCCCCCACAACTGTGTACCTGAGAGCGGCAGCAGGATGGGCTTTGTCCCCGGAGAAAGGCTCAGGGACCCTGCAGCCATCTCCCTTGTGTCTGGCCGGGGCTTGCTTTTTGGCTGGGCTTTTACCACCCACCACCTGGAACCCATCGCAATCGAATTGCTTTTCTCAGCTGCAGCATCTTAAAATAGCTGCTCTGGTTTCTTTTAAAAATAGTCTCTGTTCTGCGTGTCATTACCAGCTAAAAATGTTTCTCAAAGTCCTATTAGGACACTGGAGGAGAGAGGTCGGTTTGGTGTATCAGCCTTCTGGAGAGGGTGACAGTGCTTCCGCGGCCACGTGCGCAGCCTTGCCCTTGAGCTGCCCCCAGTTCCCGCAGCCGGGCACGCGCATCTGGTTTTTTTCGGGTGATGTATTTATGATTATTTTGAAAGCGTGACTGCAGAGGTGGAGGAATCTGCCTGGTGCTGGTGACGGCCGAGGGAAGGAGGATGCTTGGATGCAGCTTTAGCTTTTCCTGGGAAGCAATCCAGCACCTAACACATCAGCAAGGTAGTGACACAGCACCTCTGGCTGCTGGAGCAGGCAGGGTTTGTATTTTTGCAGCAGACCGTGGCTGATTTCCTGACATAAATTCAAAAGGATCTGATCCTTTCATAGCTGCCCTCGCAAAAGGGCTCTTTGCATTGAAGTTGCTCTTGCTCCGAGCCGGTTAAGGAGTGATGCGGTGACAGACTGCAGGCAGCGGGGTCGTAACGGAGCAGCGGTAGGTTGAGAGGCGAGCTCAGTGCTTTGCTCTGCTGCAGGAAATCCTTCGGCATGCACGGCATTTTCTGAGCGCGGCATATCGCAACAGCACCGAGCCCAAGAGGTCGCATCGTCTTGCTTATGCATGCACCAGTCCTGCTCAGGAGGTCCCTGGCCCGAGCGGAGCCTTTTGAACCTCAAACAAGCCAAGCAAAAAGTCTCTTAATAATTTTTAGAGGAGCACTTCATTCTGCGGACTCAAGGAGTGGCTGTTAATTCCCGCAGCAAAGCGTTTAGGGTTTAATCGTGCCGCTTCACAAAAAATGGGGTTCAGTCTGCGCTGCCGCTCGTGAGTACCCCAGCAATCTGCCACGAGCAACACCGGATGTGTTAGAATTGGTATTCATTCTCCCTCCTTCCTTGGGGAGAAGTTACTAGGTATTTGGAGGTAATTATTGCTTTTATTCAGCGCTAAAGCAATAATTTCAAGGGATACGTTAGAAAGCTAGCAATTTCCTGCCAGTGAGTGACAGATGTTTTGCCATACATGAGATGTGCTTTCAGGCTCCTACTAATTACGATGACACAAATTGGCAGTAGTTTTCTTCCCAGGCTCCTAACTCTTAATTTTGCCTCCTTTTCTGCCTTTTTTTTTTTTTTTTTTTTAAAGGTAGAGTCTCCGTGTTGTCACACTTCAGTAAAACTGATGCAGAGTTTGGTGCCTGTGTTCGAGCGTGGTTTCCTAACCTTCCCCTTCTCTATCCCTGCCCAGGTTCGTACCCCTCGCCCAAGGCTGGGGCCACGCTGGTGGTCTACAAGGACTTGCTTGTGCTCTTCGGTGGGTGGACGCGGCCGAGCCCTTACCCTCTGCACCAGCCAGAGAGGTTCTTCGATGAAATCCATACATACTCACCCTCCAAAAACTGGTAAGAACACATCTGGATTTGAAGCCCAGGCTTTGATCCTGTAAAAATGTGTCTGTAATGCAGCTGGAGGAGTGCCGGAGGGTGTCTCTCCGAGCCCGCCTGGGACCGGCTCGTAGGGAAGCTTGGTTTCCTAGGTGTGTCTAATCCTGGTGTGTCTGCGATGCTCTTACTGAAACAACAAAAAAAAAACAAACCCAAAACAAGAAAAACACAAGAGCACAGCAGAGACCTGGGCACGCTGCTGTCTGGCACCTCTTGGGTGGTGGTTGCTTCCATATGGCTCTCGACTCGTACCTAAAATCCAGCCAGAGAGATCTGGAAGTGAACGTTTTAAACGCTTAATCGATTTGGCTGTGAGCAATGAGGTCTTTCTGAGGGAAGCAGGAGATAAAGCCTTAACTCCTGGAGGTCTTGTTTTTAGTGATAGTTCAAAACTCACGGCTCCTGTGCCCCTCCAAGGGAAACATGATAAAGCAGGTATCTGCACCTTTTTAGTAAGTTCTCTGCCTTTACAGCTCCTGGACTCTTAATAAAGCATCCAGCAGTGACTGCGGAGATGGCAGGAATTTTCTTTTTCCCTTTAAACACCATTCGGCTGGTTTTAGACCAGGCTTTCTCACTGGTGCTTGTGCGTGAGAAAGGAGCGAATGCTGTATCAAAGTGGCGATGGTTCCTGCTCCTCTTTCATTGAGAACTTTTCATCATCAAAAGTGTCAATTATCCAATGCACTTTTGGGCAGCGTTGTTAGAACGCTGTAATTAAACCGCGTTGGAAATCATTCAGGGCGAACTTAATTGAAAGGGGCGATATTTCCAACTTGGCCTTGTGACTTTGTCATGCTTTAAAAATGTTTAGCACATTAGTATTTCTAATTAGTTTCGTTATTATTTGGATCTTCGGAGGTTTTCCCTGAGGTTTTCCTCTGTAAAATGTTCTTGAGGACTTTGCCGGCCCCTGGGATTTTTTGTTTTGCCATTCATCCTGCGCTTTCCTTTCTGACCCAATGGTGAATGTCTTCCTCCCTCTTTCCCCAGGTGGAACTGCATCGTGACCACCCATGGCCCCCCTCCCATGGCAGGACACTCCTCCTGCGTCATCGAAGACAAAATGATCGTCTTTGGGGGTTCACTAGGATCTCGGCAAATGTAAGTCTGGGGTGAGGGTGTCTGAAAAATGCTCCTGCAAGTCAGGAGTGTGTTGTAGTGGTTCCAGGGTAGCTTGTAGCATTTTGGAAGGAAATTTCCACGGGGTTTTGGGGTCCGCGGGCTGCCTTAGTGCACCTTTCGCATCTCACAGCAAATCCCCTCGAGGCTCTAGCCCGCGGAAAACCCAATTCTGCCCTAAAACTCTGCCCTGAACCCATGTTTCAGACACCCAGAGAGCCCAGTTGCGTCATCAGCGCTTGTTGTCTCGTCTTTGCAGGAGCAATGATGTCTGGGTGCTGGATCTCGAGCAGTGGGCTTGGTCGAAGCCCAACATCTCTGGGCCCAGCCCTCACCCGCGAGGTGGCCAGTCTCAGGTGAGCTTTCCTTCGCTAGCTCAGCACCGACACACGCTGCCAAAAATAAACCAGACATGGCTTAATTTCCAGCTTCCAGGCAGCTCTCTGCAGGTTGCCTGAAAGGTAGCACCCGATTTCCAAGTTATCTTTGCAGCCTTTGCCCGACAGGCCCTTGTTTTCTCTAGCCATCTGTTCTGTGAGGGTGCGCTTTTAATCTCTGTAACGCTCAGGCAGGTACCGTGCCGTGTCTTGCACATGACTCAGAACTGTAATGAGCATTTCTAGAAAACAAATTGCTGTTTTCACACAGCGATCATCCCCCATGGCATTTAAGATCAATGAAGTGTTATCACAAGTTGGTTTGGCCCGGGGCCCTTTTGATTGCTCCGCTTTCCTGATTCTCAGTTCGAGCGACTCTGGATTGTACCCGCTCAAAGCACGCGTCTGGCAGCGCCTGTTTTATTGCCTGCCCGGGGCGGGTTGCTTGTGGGAGTCACCCGGCTCGATGCAGATGTCTCCGTCGCAGCTGGCATCCCTGCCTTCCCTTTATGGTCCCCAGGAGGATGGTTGATGGTTCCCAGTGTGTGGTTTGTCTCAGCCTAGCAGGGCACCCCGAAGAGATTAGATGGGTCGTGCCTGAAAGTGCCTTTCTCTCCATCCACTGGAAAAGGAGACTAAGGCACTACCTCACCCACTACCAGCATCTAACAAATATCGCTGCAAGCACGTGCCCTCCCAGACAATCCTTCTACCTTCTCCCTTATTTGAAGAGGGATGTCAAGTCCCTTGCCGTTTAGCTCAGCTTCAGGAAGGGTAATTGCTCTCCTCTGTAAGAGGAACTGGTTTCTGAACCATTTGGGTCAAGGCAATGGGGTGGACCCTGCATCCCGCTTTGCCTCGGGCCCAGCAAAACCAGCTCTCCATCCCAGCTCCACTTCTCATCCCGGGGTGGACAAAATTCGGTAGCATCTACGAGACTAAGAAGCCATAATCTGCCTCTGCCTGCACTTGGAGGCCTTGCCGAAAGTGCTGAGGACGGCTTTGCGTCCTTCCCGGTCTGAAATGCTGTTCTTTGTCCCTTCCAGATCGTAATAGACAGCGAAACCATTTTAATCCTTGGTGGCTGTGGTGGTCCCAATGCAGTAAGTATCCTGGGAGGAGCATGGGCTTGAACTACACACGTCTCGCTGTAACTGTGAGCCCTGGGTGCTGGACTGGGGAGAGCGGGGACTCTGCACGTTACCAGGGTGGTATTTTATCCTGCAAATCTGGGCACCCACGCAGTAGATTTTCCAGAGAAGCTGTCTAGCTATTGCTAGAGCTGCTTTAATTAAGAAAAAAGCACCCCAGGTGCTATCTGAGCAGTTCGCCGACGTTAATTGAGCCTCAGAAGAATTAGCCCTGATTTTTATCCTGGGGTAGAAGACGGAGATGAAGGGATTTGTCCATTGCCACAGTAGGATGTAGTCACTCCTGGGTGGTCAGACCTTCATCTGGGTCGCCATTCCTCTGGCTGCAGCAGTAAAGCACTGCTCCTACCTCTGATAGGATGATCTTAGCAGCAAACTGGGCTCCTCAATCTCAAACTGGGCTCCTAAATCTGTCATGCTTCTCTTCACAGCTGTTTAAAGACGCCTGGTTACTGCACATGCACACGAACCCCTGGACGTGGCAGCCACTCAAGGTGGAGAACGAAGACCACGGAGCCCCGGAGCTGTGGTGCCATCCTGCCTGCAGGGTACGGATGCGGTGCTCTCTCATATACATCCGTTGATCTTTATTGCCTGCCCAGAATGCTCCATACCTCCCTATTTTTTTCCTCAATACAGCACAAAGGGTCATCCTGCCGTTTGTAACCTGTTACCTCCCCTTCTCCTCTTCCAGGTGGGACAGTGCGTTGTGGTCTTTAGCCAAGCTCCCAGCGGGAGAGCCCCGCTGAGTCCCAGCTTGAACTCTCGCCCCTCTCCCATCAGCGCCACGCCACCCGCCCTGGTCCCCGAAACGCGGGAATACCGCTCTCAATCTCCCGTTAGGAACACGGACGAGGCTCCCTGCGTCAACGGCCGCTGGGGCACCTTGCGACCCAGAGCGCAGAGGCAAACCCCCTCGGGATCCCGGGAAGGCAGCCTCTCCCCGGCCAGAGGGGACAGTTCCCCTGTACTCAACGGTGGGAGTTTATCGCCCGGAGCCACGGCAGCCGGCAGTGCCTCCTTGGACAGCCCCGTGCAGGTCCTATCGCCCAGCACGCCTTCTGCGGCTGAAGGATACGACCTAAAAGTGGGGCTCGCCCTGGCGCCTCGACGGGGATCGCTGCCGGAGCAGAAAGACCTGCGTTTGGGATCCGTCGACCTGAGCTGGGAACAGAAACCGGCTTCCATCATCTGTCAGATGGACGGTGTGGAGGGCAGGACGGTCGGCGCGAGCGTGAGGAACCCCCCCGAGCAGACCAACGGCATCCACACGCCGCCCCACGTCACCAGCTCCCTCCCGGGGGCCGTCTCCCCCGGCGCGCTCCGGAGGAGCTTGGAGGCCGTCAAAGCCCTCTCTTCCAAAGGCTCCTCGGCTTCTGCAGCGTTGAGCCCTCCCCTGGCTTCTTCCCCGGGGTCCCCGGGTGCCGAGACGGGCTCAGCGGCGCGTCCGGGCTCTACCCAAGGCGACGGCCATTCCTTACCTCCCATCGCCCGCCGCCTGGGCCACCACCCTCCCCAATCCCTCAACGTGGGGAAGCCTTTATACCAGAGCATGAACTGCAAACCCATGCAGATGTACGTGCTGGACATTAAAGACACCAAGGAAAAAGGACGAGTTAAATGGAAAGTGTTCAACAGCAGTTCGGTGGTGGGGCCACCCGAAACCAGTTTACACACGGTGGTGCAAGGCAGAGGGGAGTTAATCATATTCGGTGGCCTCATGGACAAGAAACAAAACGTGAAGTACTATCCCAAAACAAATGCCTTGTACTTTGTGCGAGCAAAAAGATAATGCGGCCCGAGCCCTTCGCCGCCATCACCTTCTCCCCTCCCTCCCCGCGGCTCTTCCCTCTCCTTTCCAAGCCCTTACTCTGTCACGCAGGCGTTCAAACTGTGAATTAGGGAGCAAGAAACCAATAAAGTCCAAGCAAAACCTCCAGCGCTGCCCCGCCGGTTCCCAGTAAGATCCCAGTAAAGCGAATCGTTGTTTACAGGCGGGGAAGGACCCACGCCGCTGCGATCCAAGCCAAGGATTTGGGGTGAGCAGGTAGGGAAATCTGCCATCCACTATCCTCTTGAGGTTGGTTTTTATATTCCAGGGGTTTGAGAGGTTTCGTATCTCTCCGAAACTCCTCGCGGGATATGAGTAAAAGTGGTTTTGCACGAACAAACCAAATACCGGCAGGCAGGAGCCTGGTAGCTTGCACGCACTGATTATTTCCATGCTTGACTCCGTAAGGAAAACAACAGCAATACCCCACCAGGAATCTTCCAGCGCTGCAAACCTTTGCTCGACACAAACACGATGCCTTTTTTTTTTGTGTCTCACCCCTTTGGCCTGCCACTCTCGTTCCTGTCCTCTGTACAGGACCGTAAGAAGGAAGAAAGGACAGGTTTTTGCGTCAAAATGCCAAAAATATTAAGAATTAGCCGGGCGTTAGCATCCTCCTCTCCCTGCCCTGTACCTGGATCAGGCTTTGGGATCAGCCCTGATCCCTTCTGATCAGCAAAAAACCATACCATTTATTCTAAAAACCCCATTATTCCTCCAAAGCTGAGAAATTTGGCCACCCATTCCCTTCTAGACTTGAAGATTTCATCTCACTCGACAGCTCGAACCTGCTCAAGGCTGAACCAGCACCTTGTAGCCTGAAAATGGGGGGTTTTTTCTAGCCAAAAGGACGGATATTGGTAAATTTGAGGGCGTGAGCAGCCTCAATTGCAGTAACTGCACCTCATCTTTGCACGTGCCTCCTTCCGCAAAGCTTCAGACATTAAAATCCGAAGGGATTGAACCTGTGCGTCCTTCTGGGACAACCTCCCTCCTTCCCTTTCCCCTCCAGATGATGGGGGGGGGAAATGGGCGGATTCTGCCAGGTTTTGGTCAACAACCTCCAGCACCCGAAAAGTAAGGAACCCTCCCCAAACCGGCAGCGCCATGACGTGGCCCCTTTTCCCCTCGTTTATTTGGGGTTTTTTTCCCCTCCATCCCCACTGAGCTTTTTGCCGGTCGGAGCCTTAAATCGCATCGCAGCCGCGTGGGGATGGGGAGGGTTTTGCTTCATCTGCGGCGTTTCCACCTCTGTAAATAAATCCCTCGTTAAATCCAGCCTCTCCCGCTCCAATCCCAAACGTATTTGATTTGTCCTAAGGGAAGGCAAAACGCAATTTTTACCCCCAAAACCTCAGGAGCACCTAGGGTGATCTGTGAAATATTTCTTCTCCACTTTAAACTTCGCCACGGGGAAGGCGGGTCGCGGCTTCGGCAGCAATTCCCTCCCCTTTGCATGTCTCACCCCAAAAAATGAGTCAAACAAGGGATGGACGGTGAGTCGGTGTTGAGCTGACGTCCTTCTCCCTGCGCGGAGCATCCCTCGAGGGGCGTTTTCCCAATGTTTACGCAGTCTCCATTCTCAACTGATCCCAAAATACCCGTAACCGGTCCCAAATTCCCCCTAACCGGCCCCAAACTGGCCGAGTGGCCGGGGCCATCCCTCCTCCGTCCCCATCGGTCGCGGAAAGGCATGTTCCGTGCCGTTCACGGTAAATTCATCCCAAATTTTGAGACACGCGCACACACACACACCCCCCCGCCGTGAGCCGCTGGTGCTGTGAGCGAGGTGTCATCGTTCCCCCCCGCGACTCAGGTGTCCCCCCCACATCGTCACCCCAGGCTCGGCCGAGCGTAGGAATGAAAAGCGATTTTCGGTGATATTTAAAATCTTGTGTACATTTGGGGGGGGGAGGGCTGTAAATGGGTGTCGTCCCCCCCCCCATCCTGATGAATTTTTAGCGGTTTAACAAATAAAAAGGAAAAGAAACGGATGGTTGGTCCTTTTGGGGAGGGGGGCGATGGGTGGAAATGCCGTGGAGGGAAACCCCCGCTGCGCTCCCCGCAAGTTTAGGGGCGAAAGAGGGGATTTGGGGGTCTCGGTGGGTGAAAAAAAGGGTGGTATTTCTACCAGGGGATGTTAGAGCAACAGAGAGAGGTGGAAAAAAGGGGGAGCGTGGGTTGGGGGATGAACGGGAGGGTTCGGAAAAGGGGGATAGTGCTGGAAATTGGGGACCCTAAAGCCTGCCGGGGCTGGAAATTGGGGATGGGGACCCCAAAGCTTGCCAGGGTTGGTTAATTAGGAACGCCAAATCCTGCCAGGGCTGGAGATTTGAGACCCCAAAGCATTCCAGTGTCGTTCACTAGGGATGGGGACCCCAAAGCCTGTGATGGCTGGAAATTGGGGACCCCAAAGCCTGTGGGGCTGGAAATTGGGGACCCCAAAGCCTGGGGGGGCTGGAAATTGGGGATGGGGACCCCAAAGCTTGCCAGGGTTGGTTAATTAGGAACGCCAAATCCTGCCAGGGCTGGAGATTTGAGACCCCAAAGCATTCTGGTGTCGTTCACTAGGGATGGGGACCCCAAAGCCTGTGATGGCTGGAAATTGGGGACCCCAAAGCCTGGGGGGGGCCTGGAAATTGGGGACCCCAAAGCCTGTGGGGGCTGGAAATTGGGGACCCCAAATCCTGGGGGGACTGGAAATTGGGGACCCCAAAGCCTGGGGGGGGGCTGGAAATTGGGGACCCCAAAGCCTGTGGGGGCTGGAAATTGGGGACCCCAAATCCTGGGGGGACTGGAAATTGGGGACCCCAAAGCCTGGGGGGGGGCTGGAAATTGGGGACCCCAAATCCTGGGGGGGGCTGGAAATTGGGGACCCCGTACAGGGCAGCGCTGGGCACAGGTTGCAGCGTCAGGCCAGGCATGTGGGGGTTTCCCCCAGCCCCACACCGCCTATAGGGCTGGGAACCCCCCCACCCTATAGGGTCCGGGTCTCCCATAGCCTATAGGGCCGCCCCCCCCCCATTAGCTATAGGGACGGGGTCTGCCCCGCTCCACGTGCCTCCCCTCCGCCACCTCCCGCGCATGCGCCGCGGTAAAGGGGCGGGGCGGCGGGGAGGCCACGCCCTCCGCGCTGACATCATCCCGAGGCGGAAGCGGCCGCAGGTGAGGGCGGTGGGGCCGCGCCTTAAAGGGACCGCGCGGGGCAGAGGTGGGGGGGGGCACCCCATGGCGGGGACGGGGGGGGGGTGTTGCACCCCCTTTGCAGGGTTTGGGGTGCAGGGAGCCGCTGGGGGGGGGCAGGGACCCCGGGGGGGGGATGCTGGGACCCCATGGGGGGGCAGAGACCCTATGGGGGTGCAGGGACCCGAGGGGGGGGGGGGCAGAGACCCCATGGGGGGGTTCAGGGACCCCGAGGGGGGGGGCAGAGATCCCATGGGGGGGGCAGAGACCCCGGGGGGGGGTGCAGGGAGCCCATGGGGAGTGCAGGACCCGGGGGGGGGGGCAGAGACCCCTTGGGGGGGGTTCAGAGACCCCATGGGGGGGACAGAGACCCCATAGGGGGGTGCAGGGACCCCATGAGGGGAGCAGGAACCCCGGGGGGGGCAGAGACCCCATGGGGGGGGGGGGGGGTCAGGGACCCCGGGGGGGGGCAAAGACCCCATGGGGGGGTTCAGGGACCCCATGTGGGGTGCAGGGACCCCGGGGGGGGGCATGGACCCCATGGGGGGTTCAGGGACCCTATGGGGGGGTTCAGGGACCCCGGGGGGGGGGCAAAGACCCCATGGGGGGGTTCAGGGACCCCATGTGGGGTGCAGGAACCCCGGGGGGGGGCAGAGACCCCATGAGGGGTTCAGGGACCCCATGGGGGTGTTCAGGGACCCCGGGGGGGGGGCATAGACCCCGGGGTGCGGGGTCAGAAGGGGACTCCCTGCTCCCCCAAGCTGTGGGGTGCAGTGACCCCCCGGGGGAAGGCGGGGGGGGGGGGTGTCTTCCCTGCACCCCCAGGTTTCGGGGGGCCCATGGCGGCGCGGGGGGGCTCGGTGCTGGAGCCGGGCTGGCTCCTCTCCCCCGCCGGCCGCCCCTACCTGGACTCCATCCTCCAGAAGAACCAGCGGAGAGTGTTCGGTGAGACCCACACCCCCCCAAAAAAAAAAATGGGGTGCCAGCACCCCAAAAAAACCCTCACACACACACCTATCCCCCCACCAGGTCTGCTGGAGCGCCCGGTGCTGCCCCCCACCTTGGCCGCCCCCACCGTCACCTACAAACTCTTCCTCTCCGGCAAGAGCGGCGTCGGCAAGACGGCCTTGGTGGCCACGCTGGCGGGGACCCCCGTGCCCCCCGTCCACCACGAGACCCTGGGTATGTCACGGAACAGGGGGGACACACACACACAGCACCCCCGATGTCCCCTGGGGGTGACCGTGGGGGGGGGTGTGGTGTCCCCCCCAGGCATAGAGGCCACCACCGTCTACTGGCCGGCCAAGCCGCGGGCCAGCGGCCGCCCCGTCATCTTCCAGCTCCGCTTTTGGGATTGCGGGGACGGAGCCCTGAAAAAATTCGAGCATCTCCTGCCCGTGAGTCGGGGTGGGGGGGACAAGTTTTGGGGGACACACACACACAGGATCCCCCCATCACGGTGGCTGTCCCCTCTTCCCCCCCCCCACCAGGCTTGTAAGGAGGAAGCGGACGCCGTCCTCTTCCTCTTCTCCTTCACCGACCGCTCGTCCTTCGAGGAGCTGCCGGCGCAGATGAGCCGGGTGGTCGGCCCTGACGAAGAAAACCTCGTTAGGGTGGTCGTCGGCACCAAGTATCCTTCTCAGAGCGTGGGCCGGAGGGGCGGGAGGAGGGCGCATCCCCCCATAAACAGGTTGGCACCCCCATATTTCCCACCACTTGGCATCTCAGTAGGCTGAGAACGCGCACACCTCATTACACCAGTGGAATCACAGCTCCCACCTTTTTTTTTAGGGGGTTTTGCCCCCTCCGGGGGGATTTTTTGGGCTGTTGGTGTCTCCCTTGTATGTCCCCCCCAAAGTGGGTTTGCACCCCCATATTTCACACCACTCAATACCTTGGCGGGCTGAAAACACACACACTTTGTTACATGAATGGAATCGCAGCTTCCACCTATTTTTATAGGGGTTTGCCCCCTGGGGGGATTTTTTGGGGTGTTGGTGTCTCCTTTGACTGTGTGTCATCCCCCCCCAAGTGGGTTTGCACCCCCGTATTTTGCACCTCTCGGTACCTTGGTAGGCTGAGAACGTGCACATTTCGTTACACCGATGGATTGGCAGCACCCGCTTATTTTTAGGGGTTGTTGTGGGGGGATTTTTCAGGGTGTTGCTGTCTCCCTTGACCACGTGCCCCCCCCCCAACACCCGCCCCAGATTCGACCTGTCCCCGCAGGCGGACGTGACGGAGGGGGACGTGACGGCCTTCGAGGGGGCCTGGGGGGTGCCGGTGCTGCGGGTGGGCAGCCGGCCGGGGGCCGGGCCGGGGCGCGGGGGGCTGGCCCGCGTCGCCCCCCTCCTCGACGCCCTGGTCGAGAGGCTCTGGCGGCGGGACCAAATCGCCGCCGGCGTCGCCCCGGGGGGCGAGGGGTCCCCCCCCGCCTGAACCCCCCATCTTGCGGGGCGGGTTTGGGGGGGTTGGGGGGGAATGGGAGGGGAAAAGGTGCTTTTTGACCAAAATCCATGTTTCTCCACCAAAAAGAGCCTTGGGTGCCCTGACTCGTCCGATTTGGGGTGCTGGGGGCTTTGGGGTGCTGGGGTGGGGGGTGCGGGGGGGGTGACAGAGATGGGGTGCTGGGGGATTTGGGGTGCCATGAGATCTTGGGGATGGGGTGCTGCAGGATTTGGGGTGCTGGGGGGTGACGGGGATGGGGTGCTGGGGGATTTGGGGTGCTGGGGGATCTTGGGGATGGGGTGCTGCAGGATTTGGGGTGCTGGGGGGTGATGGGGATGAGGGTGCTGGGGGATTTGGGGTGCTGGGGGATCTTGGGGATGGGGTGCTGGGGGATTTGGGGTGCTGGGGGATCTTGGGGATGGGGTGCTGCAGGATTTGGGGTGCTGAGGGGTGACGGGGATGGGGTGCTGGGGGATTTGGGGTGCTGGGGGATCTTGGGGATGGGGTGCTGCAGGATTTGGGGTCCTGGGGGATTTGGGGTGCTGGGGTATCTTGGGGATGGCATACTGGGGGATTTGGGGTGCCATGAGATCTTGGGGATGGGGTGCTGGGGGATTTGGGGTACTGGGGGGTGACGGGGATGGGGTGCTGGGGGATTTGGGGTGCTGGGGGATCTTGGGGATGGGGTGCTGCAGGATTTGGCGTGCTGGGAGGTGGCGGGGATGGGGTGCTGGGAGGTGACGGAGATGGGGTGCTGGGGGATTTGGGGTGCCATGAGATCTTGGGGATGGGGTGCTGCAGAATTTGGGGTGCTGGGGGGTGATGGAGATGGAGTGCTGGGGGATTTAGGGTGCTGGGGGATCTTGGGGATGGGGTGCCATGGGATTTGGGGTGCTGGGGGGTGACGGGGATGGGGTGCTGGGGTTTTTGGGGTGCTGGGGGGTGATGGAGATGGGGTGCTGGGGGATTTGGGGTGCTGTGAGACTGTGGGGATGGGGTGCTGCAGGATTTGGCGTGCTGGGAGGTGGCGGGGATGGGGTGCTGGGAGGTGACGGAGATGGGGTGCTGGGGTTTTTGGGGTGCTGGGGGGTGACGGAGATGGGGTGCTGGGGGATTTGGGGTGCCATGAGATCTTGGGGATGGGGTGCTGCAGAATTTGGGGTGCTGGGGGGTGATGGAGATGGAGTGCTGGGGGATTTAGGGTGCTGGGGGATCTTGGGGATGGGGTGCCATGGGATTTGGGGTGCTGGGGGGTGACGGGGATGGGGTGCTGGGGTTTTTGGGGTGCTGGGGGGTGATGGAGATGGGGTGCTGGGGGATTTGGGGTGCTGTGAGACTGTGGGGATGGGGTGCTGCAGGATTTGGGGTACTGGGGGGTGCTGGGGATTTGGGGTGCAATGGGGTGATAGGGACGGGGTGCTATGGGTGCTGCGGGATTTGGGGTGCTGGGGGATCATGGGGTGCCGCGGGGTGCTGAGGATTTGGGGTGCTGTGGATGATGCAGGATTTGGGGTGCTGCGGGATCATGGGGATGCTACAGTTGATGGAAGATTTGGGGTGCTGGGGGGCTGCTGGGCCCGATCCCGCCCCCCCAGGGGCCCGGCCCCCCCTCCCCGCCAGAAACCGGCATTACTTTTGGGCCGGAAAAAGCCGATTTCTGGTCCGGCCTCTTTCGGGACGCGGGAAAGGGGCGGGGGGGGGGGGGGCGGGCATCGCCCCCCCAAAACCAGCCCGCCCTCCGGCACCCCACCTGAGCCTGCCCCCCAGTTCCTGCCCCCCCACTATCTAACTGGTGGGCGGGGGGGGCGGAGCCGGTAGTAGCCGCGTGGCCCCGCCCCCTGCCGCCATTGGCTGCCGCCCCCCGCGCCCTTCCCACGCCGCTTCATGAATGAAAGGGGAGGGGGCGGGGGGGGGTTAACCCCTTCGTGGGGGGGGGGGGGGTGCGGGGGGAGACACTGCTGCGGGACGGACCCGCACCCAGCACCCAGCACCCACGGACGGATCGGGACCCACGCACACCCCCCACGGGTGTGCTCCCGGGGGGGGGGGGAGGTGTCCCACACACCCACACCCCCCCCCACCCCCGGCCCACTTCCCATCCTCACACTCGGGCCCTCCCAGTCCCATACTGGTGGGTACTGGGAGCAGCTCCTGTCTCTTTAAGAGCGGGCGTGGCCGGGTGACATCACTCGGGGCATGAATGAACAGGAGCGGGGTGCTCAGCCCCACACGCCCACACAGCGCTGGGTGCTAGCCGGTCGTGGGGTGCACCCCGGGCCCCCCCCAGCCCCCCCGGCTATGGCGGGCACCCCCCCAGCCTTCACCCTCCTCCTCCTCACCGCCCTCTCCCCGCTGGCAGCTGAGGAAGGTGAGCTCTGCGCTTTGGGGGGGGGGGCCACCCCAAAACCCACTTATTGGGTGCTGCTGGGGGGGGGGGGTGGCTGGGGTGCGCACCCAAAGGGGTGGGGTGGTTTGGGGGTAAGTTTGGGCACTTTTGAGAGCTGAGAGGTTGGGGGGGGGCTGGAGGAGCCCCCCCTAAAATAAAGGGTGATGGGAGGGTGGCGCGCACCCCCCCCAAAAAAAAAAAGGGGTGCCCATAGGGTGCGGTGGTGGCGCACCAGCTGCTGCGTTCGGGGGGGGAAAGGGTTAAAATGGGGGGGGAAAGGGTTAAAATGGGGAGGAAAAGGGTTTAAACGGGGGGGGAAGGGTTAAAATGGGGGGGAAAGGGTGTTAAAATGGGGGGGGGAGCTCAAAAAAGGGGGAAAAAGCTAAAATAGGGGGAAAATCAAGAATTTTGGGCAACTTTTCCCACGCAGAGCGTCCCGCTCCGGGGCGGGATCCTGCTGGGTGCCCCCCAAAAAGGGTCTGACCCAGTGGGTGGGGTGGGGGGGGGTTGAAAAAGAAAAAAAAAAAAAAAACCCAAAAAAGGGGGAAATCACCCTAAAACGGAGTGTTTCCCATGGCCGGCGATGGGCCGGGCGGGATCCGGCTCGGAGAACTGGAAAACAATGTCAGGAAAACCCCAAAAAGTGCTGGGAAAAAAACAAGCAGCGTCCCGGCCTCCGCTTCGCAACGATTCCCCGGCTGCTTTTTGGGCTCAGATTGGGGGGTTTGGGGTAAAAAAAGGGAAAAGTCACTTTTTTTCATATATATTTAATTTTTTAAAAAATTGAGGTTTCTAAAAAGTCTGTCCGAAGGGTTTATCCGTCGCTTCTCGAGGGAAAGACGGACGGATCCGGCCCGCAACGCAAAGAAATCGGAGGCTGGGGGGTGCTTTGGGATGGAAAATCCGCCCCCCCCCAATAAAAATGGGGTGAAAAACCCTCAAATGAGGTTTTTGAAGTGCTGGGGGGGAAGGCGGAGGGGGGCGACCCCATGGCGGGGACCCCCAACCGCCCCCCGACGCGGCTGCGGGATTTGGGGCGCGTTCCCAAAGTGCCGATTCCCAGGAGGGATCCTTGGGGATATTGGGCTTTTTGGGTTAAAAAAGTGCAAAATAGGGGAAAGTGTTGGGAGAGCAGCGGGATTTGGGGGGGGGTTGGGGGGGGGTGCTTCCCATCGCTTGGAGAGGGCGAAATCCGGTGGGATGGGGAGGTTGGGGGGTGCTGGGTGTCCCGGACGGATCCTGCAGCGCCTGCGCCGAGGTTTGGGGTGTCCGGGAAGCGGGGGACAAGGAGGGGGGGAATGGGATGGGATTCAGATTGGGATGGGGATGGGATTAAGATTCAGATTGGGATTTGGATTCGGATTGGGATGGGGGTGGGAGGGGAAGGGATTGGGACGGGGATTCATTTTGGGATTGGGATGGGGATTCATTTGGGGACTGGGATTCAGAGTGGGATTTGGGATTGGGATGGGGATTCAGATTGGGATTTGGGGACTGGGATTCAGACTGGGATTCATTTTGGGATTGGGATTAATTTTGGGATTGGGATTCGTTTTGGGACTGGGATTCAGACTGGGATCTGGGATTGGGATGAGGATTCATTTTGGGATTGGGATTCAGATTGGGATGGGATTGGGATTGAGATTCAGATTGGGATGGGGGTTGGAATGGGAGCGGATGGGATCTGGATTGGGATGGGAATGGGAGGGGATGGGATTGGGATTCAGATTGGGATTTGGATTGGGATGGGAATGGAAAGGAATGGGATTGGGGTGGGGATTAATTTTGGGATTGGGATTCAGATCAAGCTTGGGATGGGGATAGCGATAGCGATGGGGATGGGGATTGGGATTGAGATGTGGATTGGGGCTGAGATGGGATGGGGACAGGACAGGGACGGGGACAAGGATGCAGCTGGGGATGGGACAGGGATGCAGACGTGCAGTGGTGGCGATGGCGATGATGGTGATGATGGCGATGGCAACAGCAGTGCCGATGCAGACAGGGACGGTGACAGCAGTGGTGCCGGGGCTGCAGATGGTCGTGGGGATGGTGGTGCCGATGGCAATGGGGCTGCAGCCGGCGGTGGGGCCGGCAGTGGGGCCGGCAGTGGGGCCGGCGATGCAGACGCGGACAGGGGAGGTGATGGTGGTGCGGGGGCTGCAGATGATGGTGGCGGTGGAGGTGGTGGCGGTGCTGATGATGGCAATGGAGCTGGTGGCGGCGGTGCTGATGGTGATGGCAGTGGCAGAGGGGGTGCAGATGGTGATGGCACCGGGGGTGCCAACGGCGCCGGTGGCCCTGGGCGTGGGTGCACCCTTAGGTGCTGCACCCCTTGACTCAACAGCCGCAGCCCTGGGTTTCTCCCCTGACTCACCCCCGGCACAGCCTCGGGGGGGACGTGGCGGGGGGACACCCTGCAGAGAACCCAGCAACTCAGCTCATGCGCCAGCCTCCCCGCCGGCTTTCCGCTCTCCGGAGGCATGCGGGGGGATTTCCAGCCGCAGGAAAGCTGGGATATCCGCTCCGGCATCCTTCCTGACCCCGGGCACGGGGAGGGGGGACAACGACAGAGCCACGTGTGTCCCCCCAACTGGGTTTTGGGGTTCCCCCCCAGACTTTACCCTCTTGCGGCATGTCATGAGCTCGCCCGTTCTCAGCAGATGAGGTTGGCCGGCGGGGGGGCATCCGTCCCCGAAACTCCCCCACCCCATTGGGACCCGTCCCGCCAGCAGCCAGCATGAACCCAGGCGTCCGGGTGCATTCCTGGGGGGTGATTCACCAAGGGGGGGGCCACCCGTCAGCACTTCCCTCCCGGCCCTCGGCGGCCTCCTCTTCCTCTCCCGGGCGCTGGATCTGGCCACCGCCCTCGCCAGAGCGGCCGGCATGCCATGGCAGGTCTGCCCGGCCTCGGCACGGTGCCGAGCTCTGCCTCGGTTTCCCCTCTTTTTGGGGGGGTCCCTGGGGGTGTTCTCGTGGGGGTCCCAGGGGAATCTGATGAGACTGGGAGCATCTGTGGGTCCCAGGGGTGTTTGCAGGTCCTGGGGACATCCGTGGGTTATGGGGACGTCTGTGGGGACTGGGTGCATCTGTGGGTCCTGGGGTTTCTACGTGTCCTGGGGATATCCGTGGGTCCCAGGTCCTCGGGTCATCCGTGGGTCCCGAGGACATCCATGGATCCTGGGGGCATCTCTGGGTCCCAGCTGCATCCGTGGGTCCTGGGGGTCATCCGTGGATCCGGGGGGTCATCCGTGGGTCCCAGGGGCATCCGTGGGTCCTGGGGGGCATCCATTGGTCCCAAAGACACCTATGGATCCTGGGGGACATCCATGGGTCCCAGAGACATCCGTGGATCCGGGGGGACATCCGTGGATCCAGGGGGACATCCATGGGTCCTGAGGGACATCCACGGGTCCTGGGGGGCATCCGTGGGTCCTGAGGGACATGAGGGGCCCCAGGGGCATCTGTGGATCCTGGGGGACATCCATGAGTCCCAGGGGCATCCGTGGGTCCGGAGGGGCATCCATGGATCCGGAGGGGCATCCGTGGGTCCTGAGGGGCATCCACGGATCCTGGGGGACATCCATGGGTCCCAGGGACATCCACAGATCCTGGGGGGCATCCGTGGGTCCGGAGGGGCATCCGTGGGTCCTGAGGGGCATCCATGGATCCTGGGGGACATCTGTGGGTCCTGAGGGACATCCATGGGTCCCAGGGACATCCGCAGATCCAAGAGGGATCTGGATGTATTGGTGGCACCTGCGTGCCCTGGGGCCATCCGTGGGTCCTGGTGGCATCTCCCACTAACATCCCCTCTCTCCCCACAGTGGTCCTGCTGGACTTCGCCAAGGCGCAGGGAGAGCTGGGCTGGCTCACCCAGCCCTATGGCAAAGGGGTGAGCACCCGGGGACCCGGGCGTCCGCCCCCCGGCCAGCACCGCCCCGAGAGCCCGCACCGGGAATGGGGACATCCGTGGGGATGGGGACATCCATGGGGACAGGGATATCACTGGGCTTGGGGACATCTATGGGGACGGGGACATCCGTGGGGGTGGGAATGGGGACATACGTGGGGGCATCCATGGGGATGGGGACAGGGATATCTATGGGGAACTCCATGGGGATGGGGACCTCCATGGGAAGGGGGATGGGGGCATCCTTGGGGATGAGGACAAGGACACCCATGGGGAGGGGGACACCCATGGGAACAGGGACATCCTTGGGGATGGGGACAGGGACATCCCTGGGGACTGGCGATGGGATTGGGGACATCCATGGGGATGGGGGCACCGATGGGGATGGGGACATCCTTGGGGATGGGAACAGGGATATCCATGGGGAACTCCATGGGAATGGGGACCTCCGTGGGAATGGGGATGGGAGCATCCTTGGGGATGAGGACAAGGACACCCATGGGGATGGGGACACCCATGGGGACAGGGACATCCTTGGGGACTGGGGATGTGGTTGGGGACCTCCACGGGGATGATGACATCCAGGATGGGGGCACCAGTGGGGATGGGGACACCGATGGGGACGGGGACATCCTTGGGGATGGGAACAGGGATATCCATGGGGAACTCCATGGGAATGGGGACCTCCGTGGGAATGGGGATGGGGGCATCCTTGGGGATGAGGACAAGGACACCCATGGGAATGGGGACATCCTTGGGGATGGGGACAGGGACATCCCTGGGGACTGGGGATGGGGTTGGGGACCTCCACGGGGATGAGGACATCCAGGATGGGGGCACCGATGGGGGTGGGGACACTGATGAGGACGGGGACATCCTTGGGGATGAGGACAGGGACATCCCTGGGGACCGGGGGTGGGAACCTCCACAGAGATAGGAACTGGGACACCCATGGGGATGGGGACACCCATGGAGATGAAGACAGGGGCATCCATGGGGATGAGGACAAGCGCATCCACGGGGAACAGGGGCACCGCCTGCCCTGCCTCAGTTTCCCCCCCCCATAGCCCCCGTTTCTCTCTTGGGGGCGCAGTGGGACCTGCTGCAGAACGTGCTGAACGACTCCTTGATCTACATCTACTCGGTGTGCAACGTGCTGGAGGGCGAGCAGGAGAACTGGCTACGCACCAACTGGATCTACCGCGGGGTGGCCCAACGCATCTTCATCGAGCTCCAATTCACCGTCCGCGACTGCAACAGCTTCCCCACCGCCGGCGGCGGCTCCTGCAAGGAGACCTTCAACCTCTACTACGCCGAATCCGACGTGGATTACGGCACCAACTTCCAGAAGAGACAATTCAAGAAGATCGACACCATCGCTCCGGATGAAATCACCGTTCAGGATGATTTTGCTTCCCGGATCGTTAAACTCAACGTCGAGGTGCGATCGGTGGGACCTCTCCGTCGGAAAGGTTTCTACTTGGCTTTCCAGGATTTGGGAGCTTGCGTGGCATTGCTTTCCGTTCGGATTTATTACAAGAGGTGCCCGGCTGTTTTACGGGGAATGGCTCGCTTCCCCGAAACGGTGGCCGGCGTCGACTCGCAGACCTTGGCCGAGGTGCGGGGGACGTGCGTGGAGGAGGCGGTGGCCGACCAAGCTCCGGCGCTGCACTGCAACGCCGACGGCGAGTGGTTGGTGCCCATCGGGGAGTGCCTGTGCCGGGCCGGCTACGAGAAAGTGGGAGAGAGATGCCAAGGTAGCGCTTGGGGAGGGGGTAAATAGGGATGGGGGGGTGAGGAGCTGTGGTTGGGGGGATTGGGGGGGGCTGAGGACGCACCAGCTCAGCGCATGCCAGGGGATAGAAGAGGGGGGCGGAGAAATGAGGTGTTGGCTCCAAAATTCCCCATCCCCGATCCTTAACTTTGAGCATCACTAGTGCAGCGAGTGCGGTAAGGGCTCAGAGTGGTGGGCTTGGGCGGGGGTGTCCCAATAATAATAGCTGCAAAAATAAGGTGAAATACCCTAAAATCCCCAGTCTGGGTCAGAGAAATGAGGTGTTAGCCCCAAAATTCCCCATCCTGGATCCTTACCCTCAAGCATCACTAGTACAACGAGTGCGGCAGGGCTCAGCCAGGCGAGAGGTGGGTTGGGTGGGGGGGTCCTGTTGCCCCTGTGGGGCACGAAGCTGCAAAATAAGGCAAAAAATACCCTAAAATCCCCAATCTGGGGTGGAGGAATGAGGTGGCAGCACCGAAACCACCTGTCCTGGATCCTTAACCCAGAGCATCACCAGTGCAGCGAGTGCGGCAGGGCTCAGCCAGGAGAGGGGCGGGCTGGGGGGGTCCCAATAATGAAGAAGCTGCAAAATAAGGTGTAACACCCTAAAATCCCCACTCTGGGTGCTTGGCAGGGTGATGCACCCCAAAACCCGCCTGGGTGAGGATGCCGTGGGTGGGGAAGGGGGATTTGGGGTCTCACCGACGTCATTGTGTGTATCCGTGTGTGTCCCCCAGCTTGTCCCCCCGGCTCCTTCAAGGCCACCGTGTCCCTGAGCAGCTGCCAGCCCTGCCCGCCCCACACCCTACCCTCCCCTGCCGCCGCCGCTGCCTGCCCCTGCCAGGATGGCTTCTTCCGCGCCCCCGCCGACCCCCCCGCCGACCCCTGCACCCGTAAGTGACCTTTGGGGGGGGGGAAACTGAGGCACGGCGTGGCCGTCCCTCCCCCTGACCCCCCTCTCTGCTCTCTGTCGTCCCCCCGCCTCCGCCAGGTCCCCCCTCGCCCCCTCAGGGTGTCACGGCCGTGGGGCTGGGGGCCACGGTGCAGCTACGTTGGTCCCCCCCCGCCGACCCGGGTGGCCGTGGGGATGTCACCTACAGCGTCACCTGCGAGCAGTGCTGGCCGGAGAGCGGGGAGTGCCGTCCCTGCGATGGGGGGATCCGCTATTCGCAGCCCCCCCGGGGGTTGACGGGAACGGGGGTGACGGTCACCGACCTGGAGCCACATGTCAACTACACCTTCACCGTCGAAGCCCGGAACGGAGTGTCGTCCTACAGCCACCACCGCAGCGTGGCCACCGCCACCATCAGCGTCAACCAGACAGGTAAGGGGCCACCAGCATCTCCCACGCCTTCCCTCCACCACGGGGGCACCTCTGTGACGTCCCTGTCCCCACGGCAGAGCCCCCCCGGGTGACATCGGTGAGCCTGGATGGACGGACGGCCACCAGCTTGGTCCTCTCCTGGACGGTGCCACCACGGCAGCAGAGTCGGGTCTGGAAGTACGAGGTCACCTACAGCAAGAAGGTCCGTCCCGTGTCATGACTTCAGCCCTGTCTCGATCGGTGTCCCCATCCACGTCCCCCCTCCATCCGTGTCACCTCCATCCTTGTCACCTCCACCCTTGTCCCCCCCATGTCACCCCCCCAGGTGGACGAGAACAGCTACTCGGTGCTGCGCTGCAAGGGCACCTCCGTCACCCTCCCCAAGCTGTCCCCTGCCACCGCCTACGTGGTGCGGGTCCAGGCGCTCACCCCGGACGGCCACGGCCCCTACAGCCCCCAGCACGAGTTCGAGACCCTGCCCGAAGGTGAGGACCACGGGGCGGGGGTAGGATTTGGGGGTGGGGGTGCAGGGGGTGCACAGTTCACCCCAAAACCCCCCCCCGAATTGTCCCCGCAGGCGCCGAGGCCATGGCATCCACCGCCGTCATCAGTGGCTCCGTCGCTGGTGTCTTCTTCGTCCTCCTCCTCTTGGCTGCTCTCCTCTACGTCCTCCGGCGGTATGGAGATAAAACCCCCCCAAAAAACCCCAACGAACCCCAAAATACCATTTTTTCCACCACCAAAGATGGGTGAGGGGTGATTTTTTTGGGGGCAAACCGCTGCTTTTCCGCAGGAGGAAGAGGTCACGGCCACGCCAGTCCACCGAGGACGTCTACTTCTCCAAGTCA